>NC_136071.1:529997685-532590685 GCF_964261635.1 Lissotriton helveticus
AATGCGGGGTCGTTCCCCTGTTTCAAGATTGACTCCTGCCTGGTTAAGAGAGGATGGTAAGCAATGCTCCCCTTCAAATTTGTTTCCTCTACCTATCTCCGATGGGGATCTTGTCAAAGTCAAACCTGGTCGGTGTGCCAAAGGCCTTTCAAAATTTAGTGGTCCATTTCCTGTTAAGAAGGATTTTCCTCATTTTGTACTGCTTGAAAATGGTGCTAAGTGGAACTACAGGAGAGTTGCGCTTTACCAGAAAAATGGGACAAATTCTGCAGATTGTTCTTCTAGTTTTTCTGATAAAAGTTGCAATGGTTACATGTTATCAGCTCAGGAGGATTCTAATTTGCCTTGTTTGCCTGCTGTACGGGGGGAGGTGGGTGGTGGCGATGCTTCCTCTTCTTTGTGTGATGATGGAGTTGGGATTTCTATTCCTGCTTCTACTTCTGTTCATTCTTCTTCTAGCGTGAGCTTAAGGAGTCCTCGCTCTCGTCATCCACCTGCTTATTTAAATGATTATGTTCATTGAGTGTTTTCTCTGTTCATTTGTCTTATGCTTTTCTTTCTTTTCTTTTATTGTCCAAGGGGGGGAGATGTGTTGTACATGGTTTTTCCTTACCTGTTCCCTTCCCTGCTTGTCCTTGTACCAACCTTCTAGATTGTTTACATGATTCTCCCCATGACGCTATCCCTGATTCTAATCTGTGTCAGTTACTGCTTGGCCGGATGGGCGACGGTCCTGTTACTTTCTTTACTGCTGTATTAAACTGCTTACCTGCCACCTTCCTGAATCCGGAGTCATCATTTGATTTACAACAGTTCACCTCCAGGATCTGTTGAGAGATGAAAAGCTTAAGTTGCTATCATGTCTGGTAGCCCTTGGTTGGCACCTCCTAAACCTTTTCAAACACCACTGTGCCTTCTAAGTTATTTTAATGCGTGTCTTGATGCAGACGTCCCAGTCTGCACACACAGGCCTGCCTCTGAGTGTGCCAGCTTTCTGCCTTCGGTCCCATATGTGTTTCTGAGCAGCATAATTTAAACTCCATCCTGTAAACATCATTCATTTACATTCATGTATTTATACATGTGTGATTTAAACTCATTAACAAATGTGTCACATTTAAAAGAACTAATGGAGTGTATTGATTACGGTCACTAAAGCTTTATATATATATGGATATTTTCAGTTGACCTATTGACTGTTGTAATCATGTTATGCTTCTTCATATTTAACAATGATTTGTACTTCATTTTATGTGTGTTTCATAAAGTAATCCATATCTATGTTGATTCTGAAATGTTTAAGTTGACATGAGGCCTCAGCTGATAATGTTTTCTTTTAATTTGCCAGTGTATTAACTTGTCCTTCTGTAGGAGCGTTATCATGCTTCTCGTTAGCTAGAGAAAGACTAGTTGTTTGTATTAGACGCCTGATAGTGAGGCCTGCACGGGGGCAAGTTGGCAATAAACTCGGAAAAATAATTATTAAAGGAAACTTTGTTTCTCACAAACCAGCAGGGCCGGACTGGGAACGCAAACCGGCCATGGCAATTAAGTCTGAACCCCCCACGGGTAGTAGGGGGTACTGGTGGAAAACACTGCTGCTGCAAAACTGGCCCCCTGTAAAAAAAACGGCCCCCACCGGTCCAAAACTGACCCCACCCTTCCGGCCCATCAGAAAAATGCCTGGTGCCCGCTACGGCCAGTCCGGCCCTAAGAACCAGGATAGGGGGGTGCTCAAGGTTGGTAGCTGCAGTCCCAGTTTCAATTAAATAGGAACTTAGGGTGCATGTTGACTTCCCTCATGTCCAGCTACTTGGTTGGTTCTTGGTGGTGAGAAAGAGATATAAATGCTTTCGAAGCTACTGCTATATGACAGACTTTCCTTTGACTCTGAGAAGGAACAGATCTCTTTGCAGGACTTTCCTTGATTGTGAAGTTTCATGCTGGGCACTTTGCCTATTCTCCTGAACGTCTACAGAAGCTCTATTCTATGCTGACACCTATTCTCCTTGCATAGAAATCCCCATTAGAAATTCTGGTTCTCAATCTGTGTTTAGACTACCAAAGGGAAGTTTAGTCATGGAAGACCCTATTGCAATAATTTGCTGTATTTTCGTAGTGGCCGATACTATTCAGTATCTCATCTAATTACTATTTGACTTACTGGCACATTTCAGTCTGCAAACTATATTGCTGTATGTGGTGACCTTATTTTTAGTTTACATATATATCGGATGGATTAATATTCTAAAATAAATTAATTTAATTTAATCCAAATTATTGATCCTTATTGTGGAATCACACTGGCTTCACAAATTTTAAATATATTTCTAATAATTACTCCCTTGCAGCGCTTCAAGTCGAGTAACAAAGGTCCATACGATCAATGGGGAAATATATTTGATGATTTCACCAAGAGATTTTGATGTAAATACAAGCACGCCATCAGTCTTCAAGCATACACCTCAGTTGCAAATATTCTGCCTAGTTCAGGCAGGGCTCCATGGCGGGTGGCCACAGTGTTCAGCCAAAATATTAAGTTTTTATGGTCGACCTGTGTACTGGTATTGACACCACAATACTGACTGCCAGCATGTCATTAGGATGAGTTCATGCAGATTTAAGACTTGTAAATCCATACATCCCTTTATATGCTTACTGTTAAAATGAAGACGCGGTGATACAGTTGTGAAATATTTATTAAGTAACTTTAAAAAATGATTGATGTACGAGACAGTTCCACCTCCGCCCCTGTGTCATTTTGTTTCTCTCTCCACTTCTCGAGCTCAAGCTCCAATTCTAGAATGGAGCCACATAAGCTCTAAGTGCAGAGCGAGACACATAACTACACAACACCTGGGAATATAACACTTACCTTGACAAAAGTACTGTAGTCAATATTCTTGAGTCAAATATATGTGGCAGGCAAGATTACTAACCACAATATTTTAACATAAAGCCGGTGGACAGCTGAAGTGATGCAAATGTTAGCCTGGGGGGTATTTCTAAGGACAAGCAATGTAGTGGCTCCAGGCTTATGTATTGCCTGAATAGAAGTGATGTGAAGTTGGAAACTTGTAGAATGAAACCAGAAATAATAACAATATCTTGTTACAAAATAGCATCTTTCATGTCATATCTTTTGAAATACATATGTTGACATACTAGCTTAGCAACAGTTGGTTTCCGGTCTACAATAGTGAAGTACTTTACTTTGTCTATTCCTTGTATACGGGTACTTTACACCTAGATTGTTTGGCTCACTTGGTGGCCTTGGAGAGAATGTATTATAAAATGATTCAACAGTTTTCTGTCCAATTTTTTTGCAGATTTATATAGCGTAAACTCGACCCGAAGGTATTGGAGCGCTTTACATGAGCACCAGTTACATTACACAAGGACAAATGAATGTATTTGGTAGGCACGAGGAGATTAAGTGATTTGCCCAGAATCACAGGATGCCGAGTCAACCCCAAGGCTCGAACCTTGGTTTCCCAGCTCCAAAGACGGCAGTCTAGCCGTAAGACCGCATCCTCTCCCCATTTGAGGCCAGTAGCAGCTGCCTCGGGATGGGGGTGGTGGGGCAGGGGGGAATGGATACAAAAAATAAAATACATAAACTTACCTTCCCTTCACCGCTGTCACCACACGCCTCTCCTTTGTCCTCTTCCTTTGCACTGGCAGCACCGGAAGCAGACTCTCCCAGCCAATCACGACGCTGCATGAGCAGCATTGTGATTGGTGTGAGCGGCCTGTTTGGCCACTCAGGCAGTGCCTTGGAGCCTGGTCATGTTTGCCATCAGGCTGTGCAACACAGCCAGGTAGAGAAGATTCTATGTGCGCATGAATGTTTTTAATGCACACTTAGGGTGTGCAAACCACTCCTCACTTTGCTCAGCCTCACTCCACCCTGGCTTCAGTCCAGCACAGAATTTCTTTTGGTAATACTTGTTATTATCATTTTATTTTTCTCTTTGCACTGCTCAAATAGCAGTAGAGCGACGCAACTCCGCCTTAGCAGAGGAGCCGCCACTGATTGAGGCGCTGATTGCAAGTGCGCCGTATTGTTCTGACTTTTGCATAAACCTCTGTGCATGGATTGGAATGATACATTTTAAGGAGTTTATTGCACCCTCCACAGTTTTAACACAAATTACACAATTTTCCCCGGGTACATTCTGTAGCCTGCAAAAATAGCCCAAAGGAAAAAGCTCAGAAAGTGGGGGCATACTAGATTTTGGTGCAAAAAGCACTAAAATCTGATTGGTATGTTCCAATATTCAGAATTTGTGGCCATTGTTGCACCTGGTGAATTCTAAACACTGTGAGTATCGGATTTCAGTAGGTACGAAAATTACCTTATCCACCATCAGAGCCCTCATAATTAGGGCCTAAAAAGCAACAGGTTCTTAGTCATGTTTTACATTATTTACAAAGTGTTAAACCCAATTTATCGACTGTTTGAGTGGAAAATCTCAGCAGTTTAACTTCTTTCAACATAACAATAAAGCCCTCAAATGGAGGCCAATGGAAATGGGGAATACATCTAAAATCTTCGGCCTACCATGTTTAGGGCGGGTATCCAATGCCATATCCTCCTTGAGACAGCCATGATCCACATAGCCCTGCTGGCCAGGAAAAATTAACCTTGTCCCCCTAGTGTCCGAGAAAAGTCCCAGCACATCAGGGACATTGACTTTTATATTTTCTAGAAATAAAGTCCACCCTCCTCTCAGCACCGAAGTCCACCCCTCACCATCCCCAATTTGGGGGATATTTCTTTTTAAAATACAGACATTGCATGACTGACCCCCAGCATTCATGCTTTGATTAAAAATGCTACTGCCCCGTCGGCAGAAGTACTTGGTGAAAAAGGGCCACAGGGTGGCCTCCAGCTCTCATTGAAGGGACAGTACCTCTGACGACTCACCAGTTTGTTGAACACCTAGCCAAACTGTAAAAGAGTCACTAAATATGAATCACCTCTCTCCTATCTAGGCAGTGGCCCCCAAATCAGCCCTTGATCCTATATACTATTCTTGTGAATTTATGTTCACAATGCACATCAACCCAAGTACTCACTCTTTAGGTCTCGCCTGAGACAGCGCATCTCTTAGAGACATTTAGTAACTGGCTTTTAAAAGTGCCACCAGAGGCTTTTGCTTGCCTACAGCTTAGGTTCACGAGCTCTTGCACGTGCACAGCTGCCATCTGTGTTTTTATTGCTGTAATCAGGCTCCTCTGCTTGCACTACCCCCCTCCCTTTTCCCCTTCCCTCCTGGTCAGCTTCATTTGTGTCTTCTAGCTGTGAAACATGCCCCTCTGCTCGCACTCCCCCCTCCCTTCTCCTTTATTGCTGTAACCATGCTCCTCTGCTCGCACTTGCCCTCCCTTCTCCCTCCCCTCCCCCTCCTCTTCATCAGTTTCATTTGTGTCTTCTATCACTGTGAATGCTCCTGCTTCCACCAGGCACACACACCATCAGTCGTCAGTGCACGCTTTCACCAGGCACACACACCCCCAGCCATCAGTGCATGCTTTCACCGGGCACACACACCATCAGCCCTCAGTGCACGCTTTCACCGGGCACACACACCACCAGCTGTCAGTGCATGCTTCAACCAGGCACACACACCACCAGCCGTCAGTGCACGCTTCCACCAGGCACACACCAGCAGCCGTCAGTGCATGCTTCCACCAGGCACACACACCACCAGTTGTCAGTGCAGCTGGCAGGCTCTTCTCAGAGTTTCTTGGTAAATATGTGTTCGATGCCTGGGAGGGAGTGGGTCGAGTTTCCTTAAACCATGCTGAGTATGCAGGTGCAGTGCATGAACTCCTTTGTGAGTGAGTCATGCTGCCTGGGGCTCACTCACTCCACACGTTTAAATTGCGCCTGCACCAGGCTTTTTCTCATTTGCAAAGTTTGGCGCATGCGCACAGCTAGGCAACCCCCACACCCCCGGGAATGACTGCTTCCTACAAGCAGAATGGAAACAACCTTCAGAGCAATGAAAACAAGTTCATTTGATGCAAAGATCTGTTAACAAAAACCATGTCCACCTATTGTAGATCTGGCAACTTAAACAAATCAGCAACAAAAAGCAAATAAGCATTGGCATAGCCAACAGGTCTCGCTTTTTGGACCCTATAAGTATTTCGTTATGCAGCAGAATATCCTTGGTGCAACAACACCAACTGTTGCATGGCTAAACACTTATAAGGTCCCAAACTGCGAGACCTATTGGCTATGCCAATGCTTGTTCTTGCAAATGTCTGGTGAGTCTGGCAGAATTCACCATGTAATCTGCATGCACCAAACATTAGCAAGGAGCATTGCCAAAGTAGGCTGCCAGCCTTTTGGCTCTGTCAATGCTTGGGTTGTATTGTGCTAATTTTTTGCATAACTTTTGTGGGAGCTGCCTTGCCCTTCCAGCTAATCTATGTTTTTGGTCTCAAGAAGCCCACATTGCCAAAGAAGTCTCTGGCACTGAAAGGATCTATTCTGTTTGAAAAATTTAATTGCCACAACAGAATAATGTATGAAGAGGGCTGGCTGAAAGCCATGCAAAGATATCATATTTTGTAATTTCAGCAAAATCAAAAGGACTTGTCTAACTTCATACCAAAATATTGCAAAGCACAACTACAGTGGAAGCCTAAAGTCGACAACATTACTTGTTATGCTTTGGTGCTGGTGCAATATTTCACTGAAAATTGCAGCACTTGACAATTGTTGGATCGAATGACAAGCGTAAAATGCACATTTTGCACTGGTCTATCGGTTTAAAAGTCAGAGCAAAATTACACTAGCACCGCAGCAATATCATTATTCTTACACCAAAAACTGAAATAAATGCAGACTGAGCATGTCTTCTGTAAAGAATGTGCTATAGTGCAACTTCTAATATTTAAGTGGTGTTTTAGCAGAATATCAAAACTAAAATATTGTAGGTCACAAATATCGTGGCCAGAATATTGTGATTTCAAGAATATTGTGGGACTTAGTATCAAAGGTAAGACTATTCTGTTAGATATTTAATATCATGTATTAAATATAGTTGTATGCAATGTTGTTTTATTTAATATAATTGTGTAAATATTGTTTTTAATTAGTTTAATAAATATTAGTTATTTTAGTATTATAAGTTATTAGTATTTTACAATTATTTGTGTTTCATCTGTTTTAGGATATCCTGTAATTTGTTTTCATATAGTTTGAAAGTTGTTACATGATTATTATTTTGTATTTGCTTAGAAATTGTTAATCTTGTATCAAGTTGTTGAGTTTGTACGAGATATAGATATTCAGTATTTTTATTTTATAATTAGTAAAATTAATGGGATTGTAATTAAAGTTTAATTGCTAATTATGTAAATTAGTTAATTAATTGTAATTTTACATTCAACTATCTCAGGAGGAGAATGAGTTGTGGGGTGTTCCCCAACATGACCTACCTCCTGTAAAAGGTGGACTCAAGCTGCTCTCAAGCTGAAGCCCTTATCATTGGAGTATGGATTTAGGGCTGCAAATGGGAGGATAACATTTGATTACAAAGGGGCCTAAACCTATAACAAGCCTAAACCACTTCATCTAGACATGAGGAGGCGGTCTATAGTAGACAAGGTAACCATCAGACCAATTCTGTTTTAAAGGAGCCTGAGAACAACACCTGAAATAGCCTTGTATGCTAATGCCCTCCAAGAACTTATAGAGCTGGATACATTTCATGAAGTCGAGGGGTTCAAGGGTATTAGGAAATGGCTGTGTCTGCTGGGGTTACATGTTTTACGAGATTCTACCCCTGGTCTCCCCACTAATGAAAAAATTAAAGACCTATACTGGCACTGGGACGCTCAGACCGCAGATAATAATTCAACCAGTGGCTCATTGATCCTCGAATTTAATATATTCAAGTCCTCTAGTCTCTACAAATACTATCTAGACTTCATTACTGACCCCACTGACGGATAGCTCTACATTCACTTTAGATTCGTAAATCTACCCCTTAGCACATTTACAGCAAAATGGCCATCCCCACCGTGCTACTCTCGACTTACCTAGCTTATCATACCTTGACGGAATCCATTGCTCATCTCTTGTTTGCCTGTCCTGTGTATGCAAGACCACAGTAGTCCTGGTTAAGACCAGTCTGTTTCCGGATGGTCACAGCGAGACATGCTGAAGCTCTTAGGATCCTGAGGATCAAGCCTAACCCATTGTGTGTATTCGCAGTAGCAAAATGTTTGGACAAGGCTTGGCTACTGAGGTGCAAACTCATCAATCAATCAAACAGTATTTGTAAAGAGCACACTGTCACCCCTAGGGGTATTTGGGCACTGTATATTAGTGGAAGACTATCAAACACTGAGAGAATAAGGGTCAAAGGGATATTTTAAAGATCTGCCTCAGTACTATTCCCCTTATATTCTATATCACACACACATTGAACTGGGGTTCTCAACAAAATGCCACCGAGTGCCAAAGAACAAATCAAAGAAGAGAATGAAACAGAGTATTGTGAAAAACTAAGAACCCTTGAGCAGAGCTTGGATTACCATCAAACATCTTCGTGATCAGTATTATCATAAGCGTGGTTCTTAGTGGTGTGCCGTTTCTCCAGTTGGTGTCAGTTTTGCTTGATGGTCCTGAGTTCAGGAGTGTACCACCTAGAATGACTGGAGGTCTTGCTGAATTTTATAGGTTTCAGTGGGGAAACTCTGTCTGAGCAGTCGCTGCTCAAGGCGGTGAAGTTCTAGACAGCTTGGTTGAGGTCTGTTGAGGCCTCAGGTTGGAAGGTGGTGAGGCCCTGTGATCACTGGGTTTTGGTGACCTTGCTCCAACTGCGGTGGGGGTTGGTCTGATGCCTGGGGATGGTGTGCTGGGCATCAGCGATTGTGAAGTGTCACCTATCCAACAACCACATTATGACTTAGCGTAGAACCCATCCCGTCATCGTGCTGCGAAACATCTATTTAACATGGGGGGGGGGGATAATTCTCTACGTACATAGCGGACCCCTTGGAGGTTTTTGTAGGATTGGGAATGTGCTTGTCCCCAGTTTATTCCTTTTTATGTCCCCTGGCTGACTGTTGAAGCCAGGGCACATGTATGATGGCAGAGGAGGAGCTGACTACTGTGAATTTTGCATCATGGTATTGGTGCATTAGTTGTGCTGAGATCGTTGCTTAATTGCTGCCTATTAGCCGGCTTAGCACACCATACCATGTACTTTATATCTCTCACTTTGCACTTTGTTTTATTGTATGACCCATTCTGTATCAGAAAGGCCTGACTTTATTAGTTGTGTTGAGACTGCTGCCTAATTGCTGACTACTAGAGCTCTTAGTTTACATTATGTACTTTACATCTTGCACTTTGTTATCTTGTATGAAACATTTTGTAATAGAGATGCTTGGTGAACAAATCAGGGCACTAGAATGAAACCTGCCCTCGTTACTCAGATCTGAAAAGAATGCTTTTTTATGTCTAGTTTGAGCTTTCAAAGATTTTTATTGTTTTTACCATTTTAACTTCTGTAATTTTACACAAAATGCTTTAATGGTCTTGTGAAACTTTGATCGCTTAAAGTGTTGAAATAAAGTTTTTTTATTTTAATAGTTGATTTTTCATTAATAATTAATTGGTTGAACACTTTAAAAATAAAATAATTGTAATAATTTTTCCATGTTCTAACATTTTTTATTACTAATTTTAATTGTTTATTACACAAGGAAGTGTTTTATTCTAAACTATTCTTGCATTTTTGTATTTATAATGTAAATTTTTTATTTTTTATTTGAATTTTATCTGTTTGCTAGTTAATGAATGCATGTATTGTTTGAAATATATTGTACCTTTTTTGGGGGTTCACATTGTTTTATTTCAATTAAATTAGGAGCAGGAATAGCACATCTGACCCCTCCAAAGTAAAACATGTTCCCTATTTTTGCTTAAATTGAAGTAGGAATAGTGATTTGGACCCCTCCAAAGTCCAACAATGTTCCTACTTTTGCTTAATTTGGAGTGTAAATAGTACATTTGATCAATCCAAGGGCCATCACTTTCCCTACTGTGGCTCATGGGGAGTGGAAATAATACGTCTAACCACTCCAAAGTCCAACACTTTCCCTACTATTGCTTAATTAGGACTGTTAGTATGCATTTTATTATTTGTTGTTTTTACAAATTTGTATAATTATTTATAACATGAATTTGTATTTTGTATTTTATTTTATTAATATTCTTTTTTTGATGTTATTTTTAACACAATTTGCTATTTGTTTTCTTACATATAGGATTATGAATTGTTTCTTATTGTTATTAAAAATGTGAATTGAATTTATTTTAATAATTGTTTCAATATATTTTTTAGTCTTTAAAGTTTATATTTCTATTTTAATTCTTTATCAAATCATTTAAAAATGGCTTTAAGTATATATATATATATATATATATCTATATATATATATATATGTATACATAGCTATAATAAATTCAATATACCCACCTGTTTTTGATGATAGTCTGCTCTATGACATTTTGCTTCAATAATTCTATGTATAGTTTACATAAAAAGGGGCACATTTATCAAATATTCACGCAACGTACCAAGCCACCGTGGTGCGCTGCATGAAAGAGAGAATATTTACAACAAGGGGTGGTGAGGGACAGAGTCTCTGAATTAAGCAGAATACTCTCACCCAGTCAAGAGATCAGGGCTAGATCCAACACCGTTTTTTAGCTCACTGCACCATCCCAGTTTCAGAACCTGGCTGTATGCAAATTAGTCTGTTCCTGTCCTAGTGCATGATGGGAACAGGGCAAACCAAACTACAAAAGCCAATTCTTACACTGGGAAGGAAACAAGCTTCCGGGGACCGGTTTCTGGCATTACAGCCGTCTTCGGCCCGGCTTGCTTGAATCCTGATGGTGCAATGAGCAAGGGACTCATGTCTGAGTATACCCTTCCACGCTTAGGGTGGACAAAAATATTTACAACAAGGGGTGGTGAGGGACAGAGTCTCTGAATTAAGCAGAATACTCTCACCCAGTCAAGAGATCAGGGCTTGATACAACACCGTTTTTTAGCTCACTGCACCATCCCAGTTTCAGAACCTGGCTGTATGCAAATTAGTCTGTTCCTGTCCCAGTGCATGATGGGAACAGGGCAAACCAAACTACAAAAGCCAATTCTTACACTGGGAAGGAAACAAGCTTCCGGGGACCGGTTTCTGGCATTACAGCCGTCTTCGGCCCGGCTTGCTTGAATCCTGATGGTGCAATGAGCAAGGGACTCATGTCTGAGTATACCCTTCTACGCTTAGGGTGGACAAAAATATTTACAACAAGGGGTGGTGAGGGACAGAGTCTCTGAATTAAGCAGAATACTCTCACCCAGTCAAGAGATCAGGGCTAGATCCAACACCGTTTTTTAGCAAACTGCACCATCCCAGTTTCAGAACCTGGCTGTATGCAAATTAGTCTGTTCCTGTCCCAGTGCATGATGGGAACAGGGCAAACCAAACTACAAAAGCCAATTCTTACACTGGGAAGGAAACAAGCTTCCGGGGACCGGTTTCTGGCATTACAGCCGTCTTCGGCCCGGCTTGCTTGAATCCTGATGGTGCAATAAGCAAGGGACTCACATCTGAGTATACCCTTCCACACTTGTGGTGGCTGAAATGATTCAAAAAGGGGGGTGGTGATGGACAGAGTATCTGAATTAAGCAGAACACTCCTACCCAGTCAAAAGATCAGGGCTTGATCCATCCCCGTTTTTTAGCTCACTGCACCATCCCAGTTCAGAACCTGGCTACATGCAAATTAGTCTGGCCCTGGCCCAGTGCATCATCGGAACAGGGCAGACCTTGTTGTAAATAATTTTGTCCACCCTAAGCGTGGAAGGGTATACTCAGATGTGAGTCCCTTGCTCATTGCACCATCAGGATTCAAGCAAGCCGGGCCAAAGACGGCTGTAATGCCAGAAACCGGTCCCCGGAAGCTTGTTTCCTTCCCAGTGTAAGAATTGGCTTTTGTAGTCTGGTCTGCCCTGTTCCCATGATGCACTGGGCCAGGGACAGACTAATTTGCATACAGCCAGGTTCTGAAACTGGGATGGTGCAATGAGCTAAAAAACGGTGTTGGATCTAGCCCTGATCTTTTGACTGGGTGAGAGTACTCTGCTTAATTCAGAGACTCTGTCCATCACCACCCCTTGTTGTAAATAATTTTGTCCACCCTAAGCGTGGAAGGGTATACTCAGATGTGAGTCCCTTGCTCATTGCACCATCAGGATTCAAGCAAGCTGGGCCGAAGACGGCTGTAATGCCAGAAACCGGTCCCCGGAAGCTTGTTTCCTTCCCAGTGTAAGAATTGGCTTTTGTAGTCTGGTCTGCCCTGTTCCCATGATGCACTGGGCCAGGGACAGACTAATTTGCATACAGCCAGGTTCTGAAACTGGGATGGTGCAATGAGCTAAAAAACGGTGTTGGATCTAGCCCTGATCTTTTGACTGGGTGAGAGTACTCTGCTTAATTCAGAGACTCTGTCCATCACCACCCCTTGTTGTAAATAATTTTGTCCACCCTAAGCGTGGAAGGGTATACTCAGATGTGAGTCCCTTGCTCATTGCACCATCAGGATTCAAGCAAGCCGGGCCGAAGACGGCTGTAATGCCAGAAACCGGTCCCCGGAAGCTTGTTTCCTTCCCAGTGTAAGAATTGGCTTTTGTAGTCTGGTCTGCCCTGTTCCCATGATGCACTGGGCCAGGGACAGACTAATTTGCATACAGCCAGGTTCTGAAACTGGGATGGTGCAATGAGCTAAAAAACGGTGTTGGATCCAGCCCTGATCTTTTGACTGGGTGAGAGTACTCTGCTTAATTCAGAGACTCTGTCCATCACCACCCCTTGTTGTAAATAATTTTGTCCACCCTAAGCGTGGAAGGGTATACTCAGATGTGAGTCCCTTGCTCATTGCACCATCAGGATTCAAGCAAGCCGGGCCGAAGACGGCTGTAATGCCAGAAACCGGTCCCCGGAAGCTTGTTTCCTTCCCAGTGTAAGAATTGGCCTTTGTAGTCTGGTCTGCCCTGTTCCCATGATGCACTGGGCCAGGGACAGACTAATTTGCATACAGCCAGGTTCTGAAACTGGGATGGTGCAATGAGCTAAAAAACGGTGTTGGATCTAGCCCTGATCTTTTGACTGGGTGAGAGTACTCTGCTTAATTCAGAGACTCTGTCCATCACCACCCCTTGTTGTAAATAATTTTGTCCACCCTAAGCGTGGAAGGGTATACTCAGATGTGAGTCCCTTGCTCATTGCACCATCAGGATTCAAGCAAGCCGGGCCGAAGACGGCTGTAATGCCAGAAACCGGTCCCCGGAAGCTTGTTTCCTTCCCAGTGTAAGAATTGGCTTTTGTAGTCTGGTCTGCCCTGTTCCCATGATGCACTGGGCCAGGGACAGACTAATTTGCATACAGCCAGGTTCTGAAACTGGGATGGTGCAATGAGCTAAAAAACTATGTTGGATCTAGCCCTGATCTTTTGACTGGGTGAGAGTACTCTGCTTAATTCAGAGACTCTGTCCATCACCACCCCTTGTTGTAAATAATTTTGTCCACCCTAAGCGTGGAAGGGTATACTCAGATGTGAGTCCCTTGCTCATTGCACCATCAGGATTCAAGCAAGCCGGGCCGAAGACGGCTGTAATGCCAGAAACCGGTCCCCGGAAGCTTGTTTCCTTCCCAGTGTAAGAATTGGCTTTTGTAGTCTGGTCTGCCCTGTTCCCATGATGCACTGGGCCAGGGACAGACTAATTTGCATACAGCCAGGTTCTGAAACTGGGATGGTGCAATGAGCTAAAAAACGGTGTTGGATCCAGCCCTGATCTTTTGACTGGGTGAGAGTACTCTGCTTAATTCAGAGACTCTGTCCATCACCACCCCTTGTTGTAAATAATTTTGTCCACCCTAAGCGTGGAAGGGTATACTCAGATGTGAGTCCCTTGCTCATTGCACCATCAGCATTCAAGCAAGCCGGGCCGAAGACGGCTGTAATGCCAGAAACCGGTCCCCGGAAGCTTGTTTCCTTCCCAGTGTAAGAATTGGCTTTTGTAGTCTGGTCTGCCCTGTTCCCATGATGCACTGGGCCAGGGACAGACTAATTTGCATACAGCCAGGTTCTGAAACTGGGATGGTGCAATGAGCTAAAAAACGGTGTTGGATCTAGCCCTGATCTTTTGACTGGGTGAGAGTGCTCTGCTTAATTCAGAGACTCTGTCCATCACCACCCCTTGTTGTAAATAATTTTGTCCACCCTAAGCGTGGAAGGGTATACTCAGATGTGAGTCCCTTGCTCATTGCACCATCAGGATTCAAGCAAGCCGGGCCGAAGACGGCTGTAATGCCAGAAACCGGTCCCCGGAAGCTTGTTTCCTTCCCAGTGTAAGAATTGGCTTTTGTAGTCTGGTCTGCCCTGTTCCCATGATGCACTGGGCCAGGGACAGACTAATTTGCATACAGCCAGGTTCTGAAACTGGGATGGTGCAATGAGCTAAAAACGGTGTTGGGTCTAGCCCTGATATTTTGACTGGGTGAGAGTACTCTGCTTAATTCAGAGACTCTGTCCATCACCACCCCTTGTTGTAAATAAGTTTGTCCACCCTAAGCGTGGAAGGGTATACTCAGATGTGAGTCCCTTGCTCATTGCACCATCAGGATTCAAGCAAGCCGGGCCGAAGACGGCTGTAATGCCAGAAACCGGTCCCCGGAAGCTTGTTTCCTTCCCAGTGTAAGAATTGGCTTTTGTAGTCTGGTCTGCCCTGTTCCCATGATGCACTGGGCCAGGGACAGACTAATTTGCATACAGCCAGGTTCTGAAACTGGGATGGTGCAATGAGCTAAAAAACGGTGTTGGATCTAGCCCTGATCTTTTGACTGGGTGAGAGTACTCTGCTTAATTCAGAGACTCTGTCCATCACCACCCCTTGTTGTAAATAATTTTGTCCACCCTAAGCGTGGAAGGGTATACTCAGATGTGAGTCCCTTGCTCATTGCACCATCAGTATTCAAGCAAGCCGGGCCGAAGACGGCTGTAATGCCAGAAACCGGTCCCCGGAAGCTTGTTTCCTTCCCAGTGTAAGAATTGGCTTTTGTAGTCTGGTCTGCCCTGTTCCCATGATGCACTGGGCCAGGGACAGACTAATTTGCATACAGCCAGGTTCTGAAACTGGGATGGTGCAATGAGCTAAAAAACGGTGTTGGATCTAGCCCTGATCTTTTGACTGGGTGAGAGTACTCTGCTTAATTCAGAGACTCTGTCCATCACCACCCCTTGTTGTAAATAAGCATGAAAGAGAGAAGGCAGGAATGCACTTTATTTAACATTATATGGCCCATTCCTGTTCTCTGCCTGCGCTGGCGCACAAAATCCTGTTTAGCGCCACGGAAGGCACCCTTTTTTTTAACGCATACTTTATTAGTTTTAAACAAGTAAACACACAGTCCTGGCATCACAACGGCATGGTATACAATCAGAGTGTATATCATTACCGTATCATCAACAGTACAATATGAGGATATATACTGATCAGCAATTGACATTAACCACTCTGAGTGCAGGATAAAAATACTAAACAATCCAACAGTCCCCCCCCCCTCCCTATCTAGTTGACTAGAAAAGACCACCCCACCCACCCTGTGGTTCTCAAAATCCGGACCCCGTTGTTCTCCCGATATCGAGGTCCAATACCCGTATCACGAAACCTCAACGTACCGAGACGATTTTTGTGTCTACGAACCGATAATGATTAGGACATCATTCCTATGTATTTGCGTCACAATCGAGGGTTGCCAACACCCCTAAATCACAGTTTCCGTCCCATCCCTTAAACTCCATTTTGTGAACGGCATCCATCTTGCATCTTGCCCTCATGATAAGTCAATTAAAGGTCGAGCTTGATCCAAATAGACACGTCCACCTTTCGTGACTTTCCCCTGACCTGTCCCAACTGACTCCACTGTCTTCGGCCAAACCTGTTTAGGCAGCTCCTCGCCCAGTGGCCAAATGCGATAGCATCTACGCATAACATTCCACGAACCATTCACTACATACAGACCATGCTTTCTGCAAACATGCACCTGTCCACGTTCCTTGTTTATGGCCAGGTTTATGACTGGGTTACACCTTTCTTTATTGAGGTTTCATCGATATCTGATGGGAGTTCCAGGCCTAACTGGGTAATCTATCAACTAACTGGACATCTAAAATATGGGCTTGCTTACATGACTTCGCTCTTTGTATTATTGTAGAAATATGTATATTGCCATACCATAAACTCAAGAATTCTTGCTTGAAGCCATATATCTTGTATATAAGGAGAAGGCTGGTTCTGTAAAAACGAACAGTCTCCCAAAACCTACTCTCCGTGTGGTGTACTTCTGGGACACGTGTTACTTGGTAGCTACCAATAAAACTTGATCTTTGACTGCGATAGAAGACTCATTGTTTCTGTGGTCCGGAACAAGGGAGAACTCAGAGGTCTTCGGGTGTTATCCCCTGACACCAGCGGGTTCCTAAAAACCCGTTACCTCAGTTGGCGCCCAACTCGGGGCGATATCAAGCGGTGACGGTCCAAGCCAGATGTTCGTGAGGAGCTTCGTGTGAAAATTCCGGAGGACGGCCAGCCACTTCAGCGACCCCTGTATGTCGACGTGGTTCCGAAGGTCTTTGCAGCGAGGTTCCCCGCGTCCCGACGGCTACGAAGGACTGCTGCCCTGACTATCGCCTTGTTTTGGACCCAGTGATCCTTGGTAGAACGAAACGATAGACGAGTCTTCTAGCGACGTCACAGATCTTCAAATACTTCAGTTAAGTATAAGTGGAGCGTCTCCCAGTCCTTAGTTTGTCCTTAGTTTTTGGTATCCTTGAGATACGACTTGATTTGGTACTTGCAAGCCCCAAAGCCGAAGGACTCGTGTATTCACGAGAAATATCGTAACAGATAATCCTTTGAAGTTTGAAGCTAGACTAGTGAGCGAAGATGCCTGGTTTTAGCAGACTTGGAAACTTGTTTTGTCTTGGTTGTAGTAAGGACTCCCAATTGGAAGATTCTTGTCCGGTTCCTCCAATTGGAACTCCAACGTATGAACTCTATGTGAAGCACGGCGTAGGTCCTATAACATATAACGAGGTATGGATAAAATACACCCGCAAGGATGGTGTTTTAAAATGGCCCCAATATGGTAGTTTCGACCAAGAAATATTAGATAACTTAGAGGTCAAATTGTTCAAGAAGAAAGCCCGGCCGGCGATGTTTGACTCTTTCCGCTTATGGCGCAAAGAAGCCAAACAGAAAGAAATAAGATTAGCAAAAAAGAATAAAAGAGGTATGTCAATGGTGCAAGCTGCCGTTGCATACAGAGATAACGAGGAAGAGCAGGAGAGCGAACAGATGCTTAGGAGCAAGAAACTAGCGATAGATAAATGTTACCCGATGCTGCCAAATAGAGGAAAAGGTCAAAAGGAAGGATCCGAGAAAGATCCATTAATGTCCCACCTATTAAATTCTCCGCCACCCTATGCACAAAATGCCACAGCAACTCCGCAACCTTTAGTTGCACCTTTGGTAGCTGTAATACAGGCTCCTTTACCGCACCCACCGGCTACTCTTCAGCTGGCTCCTGTTTCTTTGGTACAGCCTCCTCAAGGCTCACCGATCACGTCTACTTCTCCTACCGTTCCTTCTAAAATTTCGCCTAGCGCACCTTCTAGTCTCTCTGATACTCGTTCTACGAATATTTCTGTTTCTGCTTTGCGTGACTCTGTTCTACTACCAGTTATTCCTCCACTTTCACCTTCCGTCTGGCATAAAATGGCCAGCATTGTTACTAACTTTCCTTCACCACTTTTTCGGGCGCCTAAAACGACCCCTAACACGGAACGAAGACAATTACGAAGCCAAATGCCTGATTATCAGGAAAGGGAGTCATTGAATAAGTTTGCACGAAATTGGGCTATGGATACAGCGAGATATGATGTAGAGTCTGCCATGAACGTCTTCCGTCAATGGGATGAACCAACGCAAAGATACGTCTTTGAGCAGATGTGTGTTTTCCTGTGTGAGGATTTGGAAGATAATGGTCAGAAGAGCAACCAGCAAGAGTTGTGTAGTGTGCAATTTAAATTTGGGGAGGGTATGATAGTTGGTCCCGACGTTGAAAAAGCAGTTGAGATATTATTATCACATCGAAGTACGGGTGGTAATTCTGGGTCATCCTCTGACAGTGGTACGTCTAGTAGGAAAAGAGCGAGACAGTACCCCATGAGAGAGGTTCCTCCGGTTTGGAGGGAAGGTGATGCAAACGCAGTTCCACCGGTTCTGCCTCATTTCCAGCGTGTATGGGTACATGTCCCCTGGAAAAGATCCGAAGTTTTAGCACTCAAACAGACACTACCCGATCCCCGTAAAAACCCGACTGGGTATTATAAGGAGTTGTCCCAAACTGCAAGCTCATGTATAATGAATTTAGCGGATATAGACATGTTGTTTGGGAACGTTGTTCCACATCCTTTATGGAGTAAGATACGTCATACGGATCATGACCAAGAATTAGGTGACTCATGGGCGAACATTGCGACTACAGATGCTAGACAAATCGGTGGTTTCAAGCCTGAGCCGTTAATAGCTGAACTTCCTGGTAGAATTATTGCGTACATGAAGACAATTATGCCTGATGTACGTGTAAACTGGGACAAGCTATCCGCGTGCAAGCAGAAGAAAGACGAGAATGTGTCTGACTTCTTCACGAGATTTGAGGAAACTTTCACTGACCATAGTGGTCAGGATATGGCTACCGAGGGTGGCCAAAGACTGTTTGTAGACAAGTTTGTACACAATTTGCTTCCTGAATTGTGTGCTAAACTAAAAGACTCAGAAAGTGCTTGGGCTGTCTCTACGTCAGCACAGATTCTAGCAACAGCCCAGTACTATGAAAATAGGCGTAAAGACGAGTTAGACAAGGCAGACAAAAAGACGAAAGATTTAAAAACTAAAGTTCTTCTCCAACAGGCCTATCCGCCTCGTATGGCTAGCCAGCCCAATTATCAACAGAATAAGCAGTATTCTAGAGACGCGCAAGGAAACGAGTCTTCCCACCAGCGTGTTCCGTATGGCCCGAATCAATGTGCGTATTGCAAAGAAGAGGGTCATTTTAAAGGTAATTGTCCGGCTCTTGCACGACGTTTAAACGGTGCCCAAGGTGTAAGGGGAAGAGGTGTTCATCATGCCTCTAGAGGTAGAGGCCGTGGAAATTTCACTCAGAATATAATTTCTTTTCCGCCTCAGAAATCCATGAATAGCTTTGATCAACAGAGTAATTCATCGTCCAAGTCAGCTCAGTACTATGCTGACGACTATTACACCGAACACGACAATGAGGGTAACGATCGCTAGGACAGCCATGGACAAAGAGAGGGAGTTGTTTCAGTTCCAGTAGATCAGGATGGACCTTATGTCGAGGTAATTACCTCAGGAGTGTCAGAGCCATTTCTGCTGGATACTGGTGCTACAAAAAGTTCTATTATGTACTCAAAACTTCCTGGCGCACCTTTGTCTGGCGAAATGAATGTCTCAGTAGGCTTCTCTGGCGCCCCTGTTAGAAACCCGATCTCTAGTCCTGTTTCCCTTTCTGTTGGCCCCTGTGAATTAGAAGCACCCCTCATTCTTACAACAGGTTGCGGTGAAAATTTGTTAGGATTGGATTTGCTAAAGAGGTTGTACGCGACTTTGTACTGTTCTCCCTCGGGAGTACAGCTTACTTTAGGGAAAAAAGTCATTTCTCCAATGTACTTGTCAAAAGAAGGTATCCCAACCGAATTGTCATCACTTCCGGATATACTGTGGGCTAATGGTTCCAACGATGTAGGTCGTTTAGAGATAGCACCGTATGTCATAACTTTGAAAGCCAACGTCAGATTGCCACGTATTCCCCAATACAAAATATCTAACGAATGCGAGAAGGCATTATTAACGATCATTTATGATTTGATCGATAAAGATGTTATCGAAGAAACAACAGGAAACGTTTGTAACAGTCCAGTTTTACAGGTCTTAAAACGTACTGATCCTTCACAGCCCCCTGTGTATAGGTTTGTGATTGACCTCCAAGAAGTAAATAAGGTAGTTATACCGCAGTTTCCAGTCGTCCCCGACATTACTGCTTTATTGACAATGGTTCCAGCTTCAGCAGCTTGGTTCTCGGTGATTGACCTGAAGAACGCTTTCTTCAGCGTCCCGATCGCCGAAGAGAGTAGAGACCTTTTCGGCTTCAATTTAGGAGGACGAAGCGTCCGCTTCAAATGCGCTCCTCAAGGCTACTGCGAAAGCCCATCAATATTCAGTCAGGCTCTGAAAACACAACTAGACACAATTGTACTGCCAGATGGGTCAACATTGATTCAGTACGTAGACGATCTACTGATCGCTGCAGACACTGAAGAGATTTGCAAGGAAACTACGTTGTCGCTATTATGTCACCTATGTGACTTGAAGCACAAAGTCTCCCTTTCAAAACTGCAATTTTGTCGACAAGAAGTAACCTACCTAGGTCACATCTTATCGAAGGAGGGAAGGAGACTGACACCAGAAAGAATACAGGCAATCACAGAACTAAGTGCCCCAAGGACACAGAGAGGTGTTCGAGCTTTTTTGGGCATTACATCGTACTGTAGACAATGGATACCGAATTTCTCACTATTAGCCAAACCCTTACTGTCACTACTCCGCAAAGACACGCCTAATCCTATGCCTTGGTCTGAAGATTGTCAGACGAGTTTCCACGAGTTGCGCGATGCATTGTGTTCGGCTCCTGTGTTGGGAAACCCCAACTACAGTAAGCCTTTTACATTGTATGTCCACGAAAAAGAAGGTTGTCCATTATCAGTCTTAATGCAACTCTTTGGGGACAAACAGCGCCCATGCGCGTATTTTTCGGCAACTCTGGATCCAGTGGCTAAGGCACTGCCAAGTTGTCTAAGAGCAACAGCCGCAGCAGCTGTCTGCATTCGACAGTCTGCTGGATTAGTCATGAATAACACTTTGATCGTTACGGTTCCGCATGCAGTAGACATTTTGCTAAATAGGACAAAGACACAACACCTTACTAGCGCTCGACTATCCAGTTACGAACTTACCCTGCTAGCAAGTCACATCCATATAAAGAGGTGTGATACACTCAACCCCGCTACGTTATTACCCATCTCGACAGAGACAGACAAGATTGACAAACATGACTGTTGTTTCAGGACCGAGGAAGAGACAAAAGGGAGAGTAGACTTACAAGACACTCCCCTTCCCGAATGCAATGATACTCTATGGGTTGATGGTTCATGTTTCAAGTTGCCGAATGGTGATACGACTACAGCATATGCCGTAACGACGTTACACACCATTGTAGAGACTGCACGCATTTCCCACAGTTCTGCACAAGCTGCAGAGTTGATAGCGCTTACTAGAGCATGTGTGCTGGCGAAAGGAAAGCGAGTGAATGTATACACTGACAGCCAATATGCCTTTGGTGTGGCTCACAGTTTTGGGAGATTATGGCGTGAACGTGGGTTCCTTACGTCCCATGGTGCAAAGATACAACATGGCCAGCTAATCAATGAGCTCCTTGAGTCACTCACCTTGCCCCTACAAGTCGCCATTATAAAATGCAGTGCACACAAAAAGATTCAGGATGATGTTGGCCGGGGGAATGCATTGGCAGATGAGGTTGCGAAAGAAACTGCAAGGAAACTGCAAGGAACACAATGAGTCGGATGTATGTCATGGGTCCCGCTAGATGGATTGCTGATGTGGGAATGTGTGAGGACACCATTGAAAGCGTAAAATCGATACAAGCCGAGGCCACTGAGAACGAGATGAATGAATGGAGAGGAAGCACAGGTAGATTGGATGCGAATGATTGTTGGGTCGAATTATCGGAACACCAGCGATGGTTATTACCTAATGCATACGTACTTGCAGTAGTAACGATGGCTCACGGAATGGCACACATCAGTTCGAGAGGAATATGTAAACTATTGGCCCCAGTATGGCAGAATAGCAATATCACAAAATGTGCAAAGAATGTGGTCGAAAAGTGTATGGTATGTTTGAAGTACAATCCCGGTAGGGGAACCCCAACTCCAGCTGGTCATTTTGCACCTCCAACGTACCAGTTCGAGGTTTTGCAGCTCGATTTCATCCACATGGAGAGGTGCAACAATCTGAAATACGTTCTCGTTGTTGTTTGCGCCTTTTCAAGGTGGGTGGAAGCTTACCCCCTTAAGGACAACACCGCCTTATCAACTGCCAAAGCCCTTGTCAAAGAGTTCTTCCCTAGGTTCGGTATGCCTAGAATCGTCTGGAGTGATAACGGAAGTGAATTCGTAGGATGCGTGATGAAGAGAGTGTGTGAGTGTTTAGGCATCCACCAGAAATTCCACTCTGCAAATCACCCCCAATCAGCTGGATTAGTAGAGTGCTATAATGGCACTCTAAAACTCAAACTAGCCAAGATCCAAGCCAGTACAGGTCTTAAATGGCCTGACGCCCTGCCTCTAGCACTTTTGTCAACCAGGACGACTGTCCACTCCAGGTTAGGACTTAGCCCCCATGAGATTGTGTTTGGCCGCCCAGCCAACGTCTGGGGCGTGCCAAGACCCAAGAAACTAAGCGAGATAGAACACCCCGTACTGCTTGACTATTTGTGCGAATTGACAACTAAATTGCGTGTTTTACACCAACAGGTTCACAGTTCTTCTCCACCAGCCTCTGACGATCCAGGTTACCTCATCGAACCCGGTTCGTGGGTTTTGTTGCGGAATTTTCAGCGCACCAACAACGGACAACCGAGGTGGACCGGACCGCACCTAGTACTACTTTCAACAAGATCTGCTGTGCGAGTGGAAGGCAAGAAGAACTGGGTACATGGGACCCACTGCAAACGGGTCCCTCTACCCCTTCCATACGACCGGTGGGTCAACAAAGGACTTGCCGACTCTGAGACAGAATCCGTACCTCGCTTCATCCCTTTCAGCGATGCCCGTTTGAAAGAAACTAGTACCGAAAAGGAGAGTGATCATATTTTGCAAGGACTTGTGTCACCATCTATGCAATTGGACACTACTGAACCTGAAACGCTGTTTGAAGATCACACCGTACCTGGGAAACGACGATACAACCTGCGGTCTAGACAAAAGAACTAATAAAAGTTTGATCTAATGTAATTTCCATTTTTCCCCTAAGAACTATTTTTGGATTTTCAGCTCTCTCGTCCCAAGGGAACTAGCTCATTTTTGATTTTTCGAACCGCCATTCGGTTCTGCTGCTAGGGTCGCGGTTGAAGTCTGGGGAGTGCAACTGGGAAGTTCTAGGTCCACGGTTCTGATTGGTCCACGGGAGTTACCCCGGACTTAGCAGAGCGCGCTCCCTGGGAGAATCAATCAACCACCGCGGGCAGCAACTAGAGGATGGAGTTTCCAAGGGTAGAGAGACCTGTCAGGCTCACGAACTTCAGAAAACAGTTATGCACGATACTGTCCAGAAGAAGATTCCTGATACTATGTGTTGTAATGTTATGTAGCATACTTGTGTTTTTTACTAGTTATACACTATTCGTTTTTAAAGTTACCTTTTCGAATGACACCCAGCCACCACCTCCTCCCACTATTTCTCCACACTACTTTCACCCTTTACCTGAACACGAGTCTGCCCGAAGACTCGAATTTGTAAACAACTCTTTCATCCAGCTTCTACACCAACACCAGTCCATAATGAACACGTCAAACTGTTGGATATGCGGACCTATGCCACACACAACCGATAAGGGGATCCCATACTTCATTTTGCCATTCAGCTACTATGGTTCTCTGTGGGCTTTCCAGACCATGTTCTTATTCGCCCTAGAACCATACCCGACCCGTTCCGCTGCGAGCGATTCCAGTAACAAGGCACTAATCGCAGGGATAAGGAACATGAGTAGGGATATCGACACATATCTGACAATGCCCAAAGATGAACTGAGTCCCTACACCCGTTGGAATGTGACTAAACATGGGGTTTACCTGGTCAAGAGCCAGGCAGCACAGAAATCCCGCCCAGTTTGGATAGTGCCCCACCGAGGTCACTTATGCTTACAGGGTATTGGTAGGAACCCCACTGCACAGTTGGGAAAGAGCGTTTGCACAGAAACATATGTATTTGCTTCCCGAACTTCCCCAATACTTTTGGCAGCCAAAGGCACGTATTTCGTTTGCCACGACCAAGCCTACACGTGGTTACCCCCTGATTTCTCAGGTACATGTTTTATTTCATTTCTGCTGCCTCCCACCTATACGGCCCGAGCAGATTACCACCGGACAAGGACAGCTAGAGGTGTCATGAGTAAAGACGACACCGCGGGTCAGGAATTCGCTGACTTCGCAAAGGGTTTTCTGCCATTTTGGGGGCCCACGGCGAACAGCAGAAATATTCGACAGTTAGCGAGGATAGTTGAATCCGCCGTGACTACGACGGCCGGAGCACTTGGCAATTTGACAACAGAACTTCAGTCGGATCGACTTATGACCCTTCAGAACCGAATTGCCTTAGACATCATACTCGCCGATCGTTTTGGTGTGTGTAGAGTCATCCAATCCAGTTGTTGCATTTTCATCCCTGAAAACGCACCGACAGTATACCAGGCCATCTCCAAATTACACGAAGTATCTGGTTCCCTTCACGTTGAGAAAGGGAATTGGTCCCTGCTGGGGTGGTTCTGGGAGCTGATCACTGCCTGGGGATGGAAAACCTTGATCTTCATTGGGAGGATCTTGGCACTTCTGTTCATGTTTTGCTTGTGTATACAGTGTGCTCCTGCACTATGTGGCCTCTGTGCTACCTCGTGTGTACGGAAGCCTGTGTCGCAGGACGAGCTGAGTAACAGAATGATGCTACAGCAACATCTCCACGAATTTCTTCATACCGATTTGGACTCAGATTAGCATGAGTTATTGCCTTATATGAGGGCAAAAGGAGGGTCTGTGGTTCTCAAAATCCGGACCCCGTTGTTCTCCCGATATCGAGGTCCAATACCCGTGTCACGAAACCTCAACGTACCGAGACGATTTTTGTGTCTACGAACCGATAATGATTAGGACATCATTCCTATGTATTTGCGTCACAATCGAGGGTTGCCAACACCCCTAAATCACAGTTTCCGTCCCATCCCTTAAACTCCATTTTGTGAACGGCATCCATCTTGCATCTTGCCCTCATGATAAGTCAATTAAAGGTCGAGCTTGATCCAAATAGACACGTCCACCTTTCGTGACTTTCCCCTGACCTGTCCCAACTGACTCCACTGTCTTCGGCCAAACCTGTTTAGGCAGCTCCTCGCCCAGTGGCCGAATGCGATAGCATCTACGCATAACATTCCACGAACCATTCACTACATACAGACCATGCTTTCTGCAAACATGCACCTGTCCACGTTCCTTGTTTATGGCCAGGTTTGTGACTGGGTTACACCTTTCTTTATTGAGGTTTCATCGATATCTGATGGGAGTTCCAGGCCTAACTGGGTAATCTATCAACTAACTGGACATCTAAAATATGGGCTTGCTTACATGACTTCGCTCTTTGTATTATTGTAGAAATATGTATATTGCCATACCATAAACTCAAGAATTCTTGCTTGAAGCCATATATCTTGTATATAAGGAGAAGGCTGGTTCTGTAAAAACGAACAGTCTCCCAAAACCTACTCTCCGTGTGGTGTACTTCTGGGACACGTGTTACTTGGTAGCTACCAATAAAACTTGATCTTTGACTGCGATAGAAGACTCATTGTTTCTGTGGTCCGGAACAAGGGAGAACTCAGAGGTCTTCGGGTGTTATCTCCTGACACCAGCGGGTTCCTAAAAACCCGTTACCTCAACCCTAGACTCCATGCTTCTATAGCTGTACATTCACGTATCCACCGGGAGACCAAACGGTATAACCTTAAGGTGAACTCTTGTGGTCTTACAACTTATATACAAGAAGAGGGTCTCGATGGGGTTGGTCATTAAGCCATTAAATACACAAGTCTAACATTGCTCAAATTGATTACATGCAATTATTCAACCCAGAAAAGGTTCAGCAGCCACAAACTGTTCCACCGTCATATCCCTC
Organism: Lissotriton helveticus; assembly: GCF_964261635.1. Classification (NCBI taxonomy): domain Eukaryota; kingdom Metazoa; phylum Chordata; class Amphibia; order Caudata; family Salamandridae; genus Lissotriton; species Lissotriton helveticus. Next base: position 530,023,890 of record NC_136071.1, read on the forward strand.
TCCATACCGATTGGGTTCTTCCTAAGGCCTCTGTTTTTCTCCCTGCGTAATGCCATACTTTTGGCCCTCCCACAGCATACTACTTTGGTATGCGATGTTATTACTGACGGAGGCTGCGGGGATTTCCATCTCATAGTGATAGATCGTTTTGCCAGAATGTGTAATAAGTTGGCAAATCAGTGTTGTGTTTCGGGGGGGGGGGGCTTGGAAGCTGATTAAGCTGGCTGTGTGAACGCCGAGCTCCGCTTCCATCCCCATATGATCCTGAAAATACTTGGCCCCCCAGACTGCCCGCGATCACTGAGAGGTGGCGGGAGGGTGCGGACCTGCCCTGGCTCATAATTGCCGACAATTGACCTGTGTGTTGCGGGATTTCAGCAGGATTCGCCTCCGGACTGCGAGCGGGGATGGAAGCTAAAATGGTGGCGGCCCCGCTAGAGGACAAATAACATTGCTGCGGGGCTGTGCGGAGCTGTCTACAGCGTAGCTCAGCACTTTGGCGTAACGAAGGGCTGGCAGGGAGACTGCTTGCTGTGGAGCCTGGGAAACCTAAGGCCTGAAAGCCCCGAGGCCCCGTGTGCGGGCTGTGTGGGCGGATCGCTGCCGTCTGTAAGCGACCGGAGAGAGCACGGTGCCTCAGCTCTCGGCCTTCGGGGGCGGCGCCATCGGAAGGAGGACAGGCTGCGGGCCGACTACGGAGTGTGGCGCCTGGATGCAATGCGGCCAGATTGTAATGGCTTTGCCCCGCTGGGTTTTATACTCTGAGGCCGGGCCAGGAAGGTCTACAAGAGTGGAGATCCTTAGCTGGAGAGACAAGCGTGGCGGACAGAGGACGCAGGCAGCGGCGAACGAGCGAAGGCGGTGCGAGGACTGCGAGGCCCCGTAGCACGGCAAGGAGCGGCTGATGAGGGATGAGTGGCGGACCGGAGGTGATCTCGCTCCTGCCGCTGTGAGTGGGGGGCGGCCTGTTCAGCGGCCCCGGGCCGCGGAGACGGCTGTGGGGCTGTTGGGGACGGCTGTGGCCTGCAAGCTGTGGTGGCAGCGAGGGAGAAGGAGCTGGCGGCTGGAGGAATCCCCACTAGTGCGGAACAGCGGCCCCGAGCGGCAAGTTGGAGGGGGACTACCCCCTGCAGGGGAGGAGTTTGTGACTTGCCCTGGCCGTTCTCTTGAGGTGGAAGTGGAGGGCAGAAGGGAAGCACGGGAATAGCGAGGGCACGGGCGGAGCACAGGAGCTGTGTTGGGCAGACCGGCCCAGCTGAAGCTTCCGGCTGTTGAATTGAAAAGAGGACAGACACAGTGACCCCATCGACAGTGATGGCATGGGACAGAGGGAGAACTGCACTACAGGGCACGCATGGCGGAGTAAGTTGAGAGGAGTATTGAGGTCAACAAGGAAGGAAAGAATAGATGCCCTACGGTGCGGGAACTGCTGGCTTTATTGTTGAGCCATCTGTGACGGCGAGGAGGGTTCTTTCCCGAGGAACAGGATCTCCGCCCTGGCTTGTGAGGATTTGGGCCACTGATATTATATCTAGGAATCGGGACACTGAGGCGAACACATTCACACCAGATCACGCTTAAGTGGCCTAGAATATGGGGAAACCAAGGGGGAAGCCAGGAATGGGAAACCAACCACCGGATGGAGAGTCAAGGTCTCAAATTGACTCGGAAGAGGCGGGCGCTTCTCAAGTTCCTGAGATGCAGCAACAATTTGATAAGATACTTGCAGCGATCGCAGACTCACGCACGGCCCTGCAACAGGACATTGCGCAGGTGGTGACAGGGCTAGGACTCCTGCGAGCTGACCACTCTAAGCTGGTTGACATGGTGAAACAAGCACAGGATACATTGCTGGAGGTGGCACCGGCCCATAAGGAGTTAGGTAGCAAAATAGCAGACACGCTGGAGCGCATACAGGCTTTGGAAAAAAGGGCAGAGGACGCCGAAAGCCAGAATAGGAGGAGCAACATCCGAGTAGTGGGTCTGCCGGAAAAAGTGGAAGGGACGGACATGATGAGATACCTGGAAGAATGGCTGCACACGGTGGTGACGGCGGAGGGGCTTTCACCCTTATACACGCTGGAACGGGCACACAGAGTGCTGACTAAGCCCCCGCTGCCTGGGCGTCCCCCTCGCCCGGTGGTGGCTAAGTTGCTGCATTTTAGGGACAGGGACCTCTTGCTTCAGAAAGCTAGAACAGATGCGCCATATCAAGATGACAACAGTAAAGTTACGATATTCCCGGATTATACGTGGGAGGTCCAGCGCCGTCGTGCCTCCTTCCTGACAATTAAAAGAGAACTGAGATCGGAAGGTATTCAGTATGTATTGTTATTTCTGGCAAAGTTAAAGATAATGCTGGATGGTAACACGCAGTTTCATGACACTCCGGAGGACGCTTGGGCGTGGCTGGAGAATTACAGAGTTGGAATGGATCGCACGGAGCGGCACTACAGTGAGTCTTGTGGGGGCCTCCCTCAGCAACAATCGCAATGCCTCAGACGCAAGCGACAAGATAGGCGAAAACCTTCGCAGGCACAAACTGAGCTGGAAAGACAGAAGCACTTGATGCGGTAATGGCATTATCGGGAGAACCGTTGCTGCAATCACCAGAAAGCACAGACTCTGAAAAGTAGAAAGGCCCAGTTGGATGCAGAGGTTTCGGAAGCGGAGAGTATTAAGCTACCACAGGTCACTCCGGCGACGGCGGTTGGACTTTTGGATGAGTAAAGGTCCAATTCGCAGTACAGGGTGGGAGAAACTGAGGGCCAAAGATGGAGACTTGCTTGTAGTTATTGTGTTATATGAGAGTGGTTGCTGGACGGAGGGCCAGAGGATGTTTCTAAGTAATTGGACTGGGGTGGGTCGGCATCTTTGTGAGCTATACCTGAAATCCCATAACACGGTGCGGAGGTTCTGGGGGCTAGATGTGATTATTTGAGGGGCGGGGGCAGCTTAGTTCGCAAGGGGTCACCCGTTGGCTCAGAGTCCCCCCCACAGCCCATAAGGCATGCCTACAGTGACTACTGATAGGCTTAGGTGTGGGTTAAGAGTTGAAATGGTTTGGATGGGGGCTAGCAATGTTGTTCTAGGTCCTGTTCTTGGGGGGAGGGGGGTAGTTGGGGTTCGGGGAAATAGTGGGGAGTGTTGATCACCGGTGTGTTCTGCTTTTTACGAGGGGAGGAGAACCGATTGTGGTATGACAATGGGGGCAGCACCTGATTTGCGTTGTATCACATGGAATGTATGAGGAATCCACACGATGTCAAGATGGCATAAGATACATGCATACTTAGTTAGGAGAGGTATACATGTAGCGTTGCTTCAGGAAACACACCTTACTAAGGCGGAGGGACTTGCATTGCAGCGTAGGTGGAGAGGGCAGGTATTCAGCACATCATATTCGGCATTTGCGAGGGGGGCACTGATTTGGATCAGGGCGGGAGTTCCCTTTCAGGTGATAAGGCAAACGATTGACTCTAAGGGTAGATTTGTGGCAGTTGAAGGGCGTTTGTATGGTAGAGAGGTAGCGTTTTGCAGCATTTATGCGCCAAATATGGACCAAGCATGTTTCCTAGATAGGATGTCCGGAGTGTTAGCACATTATTTGGCAGGCCCGACAGTGCTGGGAGGAGACTTTAATTCAATAGTGGATCCCTCACAGGATAGATCACACCCACCCTTGCTGGACTCCCCGGTCAACAAATTATCAAAGTATAGGCTGGACTGGCAGGCCAGGTGGAATTTGGTGGATGTGTGGAGGGCGCACCACCTGCATGATAGAGATTATTCATACTTTTCGTCACTACACGAACTACATGTTCGGCTGGACGCGATATTATGCTCACAGTCGGTAGTGGCTACTGTAACCAATTCAGAGTACCTTACTAGGACACTTTCTGACCACAACCCACTGATGGTTACCATGCACTGGACGAGGAAGAGATCTGACATACCGACTTGGAGATTGCGCCCAGAAACACTGGAAGATCCAGTATTCCGGAGAGAAGTGGGGGAAGGGATTATGCGCTACTTTGCCTAAAATGCGGGCACAGCTTCCACCAGAGCAGTGGAATGGGACGCCTTTCAGGTGGTGTATTGGCAAATATGCTGGAGTGAGGAAAGTATTGTTGCAGGATGTAGACAGAGCAGAACTAAAATTGAGATTAGCAGAACAAGCGAGACCTGAGAGACCGGAAGTGCAGGCGGAAGTGGAAGAAGCTAAAGAGGCAGTGGCCACGGAAGTGGAAAGGTTGCGCTGTTTTAAATATAAGAATTACGTTGAAAAAACTCATGTAGAGGGGGAAAAGGCGGGGACCCTACTAGCATGGCTAGCTAACCCGACGCCGCGGGGGTCACCGATATTGGCACTGGCGACAGGGGATGGGGGTGCAGTGTACACGCAGAAAGAGATAATGGCCAAGTTCCAGGAGTACTATGAGACATTGTATGAGAGCAAGTTAGAGGCAGGAGAGGAGGATATTGATTCATTTTTAGGGAATCTGCAGCTCCCGCAGTTGGAGGAGGAACAGGTGACGTACCTGGGTAGGGATATAACAATTGAGGAGATTCGGAGTGCAGTCAAGAACATGGCATGTAATAAGACCCCGGGGGTTGATGGATTACCGATAGAGTTTTATTTGCAATATATAGATCTACTAGCGCCAAAATTACTGGAGGTCTATGGAGAAGCTCGAGAACTAGGTCAATTGCCGTTGTCAATGAGAGAGTCACTTATTATCCCCCTGCTGAAGCCTCGACGGGAGGGCATGGATACGGCTGCATATCGGCCGTTATCGATGTTGTCCACGGATTACAAGATTCTCAGTAGAATCCTGGCTTCACGCTTGTTGCAGCATATGACCAGCTTGATACATGAAGACCAAGCCGGGTTTATTCCAACTAGAAACACCACCACGAATATACGGAGGTTGGTAAGAGTTATGGGGGAAGCCCACGTTTCCTCACCAATGGCAACGATACTATCAGTAGATATAGAAAAGGCTTTTGATAACTTGGAATGGCCGTTTCTTTACAAAACAATGAGGTGTTTTGGATTGGGAAACGCCTTTGTGGGTTGGACAACAGTGTTATATACATCGGCAGTGGCCAGAGTGAAAGTGGGACGATGATATCACCCAGGTACGCAGCGGCACGCGGGACTTGGCAGGGCAGTCCGCTGTCCCCGCTGCTATTTGCCTTAGCGATAGAAACTCTAACAGCTCACGCCTGGCTGGGACAGTGGTATGAGGCCCTGACGTTCCGGGGGGGGAGCTGCAGCACATTTTGCTATATGTGGATGACTTGTTGATGTTCCTGGAAGATGCAGGCAGAGCGTTAGCAGGAGCGACGAGATTACTGGTGGATTTTGGTTGCATTTCTGGGTTAAATGTGAATTAGTCCAAGACTTGCTTGTTTCCAGTAATACCAGGGAGAACGGTGCCGGAGATGCTGCGGGCCATGCGAGGGGAACCATCTTGCCTAGATTATCCTGGGGTACGAGTCTATCACAAAGCAGATGTTATTCTGTATGGAAACATAGGGAGGTGTATATGAGCACTGAAAGGAAGCATGGCGTTCTGGAGTACTTTGCTGTTGTCTTTGATGGGGCGGATAGCCCTGTTGAAAATGGTGGCTCTCCCTAGGCTCTTGTACTTGTTCAGAACATTAATGGTGTGGGTACCATGCTCATTATTCAAGTTATTGCAGTCCATGGTGGTGGGGTTCCTCTGGGGATCGGGAAGACGTAGAGTAGCGCTGAAGACAATGATGAGGCCAAAGGCAGAGGGTGGGCTGGCGGTCCCAGACCTGGAACTTTATTACCTAGCGGCACAGCTTCAGCTCCTTGCACAAGCGGTAGCAAAGGAGTTTAGGGGACCATAGGACCTGCGGGGCAGGGGCATGCAGAGGCATATTTTATCCTTCATTATCCTACAGCAACAGTTAGACCTCTGGGGTTTCTCCCTAGAGGAAAAAACGCTACGGCTGTGCTGGAAATTGAGTCAGCGGCGAGCAGGTGTCTCACACCCTTATGCCCCTGAAATCCCGTTGGGAATGGTTACGGCAGTGCCCCATGGAGGAGACTGGTCGTCCTTGCAAGACTGGGAGCAGGCAGGGATCCAGGTGCTTGGAGATCTACACGAAGATGGCGTGATGCTCCCATATCAGGCGTTGCAGGAGCGATATGACCTCCCTAGGGGTGGATTCTTGATACATGCTGCCCTGGTCCGTGCGCTGCAAAAGCATTGGAGAGGGGGCCTGGCAGAGCCTGCAACAACCATGGCGTGTCAGTACGTGGTAATGGCAGCGGGCACCTTTAAGGCTGTTACGTGCCTATATGCGAGAATGCTGAACGAGAAATTAGTCCCGCTAGACACACTAAAACTAAAATGGGAAGCGGGGATTGGTAAACCCATCCCAGAAACCGCGTGGGGACAAATATTGCGCACGGCATGGAAGAGCACCAGGAACGAGCGTTTTCAGCTAGTACACTTTTTTATAATACATAGGGCATATTTGACGCCGTGAAAGATAATGAGATACTTTAAAATTGAGAATGCGGTGTGCCCCAGGTGTGCTGGAGTAGGGGTGGAATTGGAACACATGTTGTGGGAATGCCTGAGTTTGGGGAACTTATGGAGCGAAGTGGGAGATCCCCTGAATTTGATTACAGAGCGCACTCTAGAATTTGACATAGCTACGTGCATACTACACTGGTTTCCACACACCCCCAAAACAAAAGTGACAAGTAAATTTATAGACATGGGCCTGGTGCTAGCGAAAAGGGAAATAACAATGCTCTGGAAGTCCAGTGAAGGTCCCAGCAGTAAGAAATGGAGGGCTGAGTTGCTCAAGTTGTCTAGCGCAGAGGATGCAATCAGGCTTAGGCTAGCGCGACGCATGAACAGCGAGAAAGCATTAGACACAGCAAGAGCATGGGGAGAACTAGTCCACTCCCTGGTGGACCAGCAGTCACAGCAAGATCAAGGACAAAATGATTGAACGCAGGAAGGGCACTGAAATGCCCGAAGCGGGAATCCTGGGTATGGACCACACACTCCATGCGAAACGTATCCGTAGACATATAGAACACACCTGCAACAGGGGGATAGGGAGGGGGGAAGTAGAGGGGAAGTGGAGTAGTAGATTGGGGAAGGAAGGGGGGGAGGGGTTACATAAGGAATTAATGTAATTGATGGTTGGGACTGTTGGTTGTGATATCATATAGGAGTATAAGCCACCTGAGAGCAAACTGTTTGGACTTAGTTGCTGAACACTCGGACTATGGCGGACTACCTGGTTCCTATGGCGATCCTTTGTTTCATGGAGGGGCTTATTGGGTTTTGAGGGATTGACAGTAAGATGTATGACTGTTGTGCAAAATAACAATAAAATGCGTTAAAAAAAAAAAAATCAGTGTCGTGTTTCCAGTGCTTTGCATTTTTTACAAAGCCCCAACATACCCAACTCCACTCCATTGTGCCCTACTCCAGGTGTCACCTCAGCAAGGAGTTTATATAACGCCTCCCAAAAGGGTGCAAGTTTTGAGCAAGACCAGATCATATGAAGCAGCCCTGCCAGTTGGGTATGGCATTTGGGACCTGCATCTATAATATCCGGGAACATTTTACTCAGCCTATGTGGGGTCAGGTAAGCTCTATGCACCAACATAAATTGAATGAACTTAAACTTAGGGTTGTGTGACACTTTCTTTGGATACTCTAGTGTTTTCTCCCATTCCTTGTCCGTTAAGTCATGGGATACAGAATAATGTCATCAGCATAGGCTGAGAGGACATGAGTGTTGTTCCCCAATCGGATACCTCTGTCTCTCGCAGCCGTTCGCAGCTTTATGGCAACCAGTTCCAGCGCCAAGACAAAAAGCAGGGGTGATAAAGGGCAGCCCTGCCATGTGCCCCTGGACACTGCATATGGCCGAGATATATGTGCCCCAGTCCCGGCTGAGCAGTCGGGTTCATGTACAGGAGTTGTACCCACTGAATGTAGCATTGGGGGATGCCGAATAGGGAGAGAGCTCGGAGCATATAGTCCCAATGAAGTGTATCAAATGCCTGCTTCAGGTCTAAGGAGATGCAACCAGCCGATTCATTTCCAGGGGGCGTCGAGGAAATTATGTGGTGTAGGCGCCTAATGTTGAGAGAGGTGCTCCTGCCTGATACAAATCTGCACTGATCTAAATGTATTAAGTATTAAGTGTGGCAGGTAGTGCTGTAACCTACGGGCCAATACTTTACTATGGATTTTATAACCCTTATTCGGTAAAGGAAGGGGTCGATAACCTGCCCTAGCTTTCGGGCCTCTGCCTGGTTTCTGCAGAAATGTCACCAAAGCTTGACTCGTGGTCATCGGTAATGCTCCATTTTCCAGAGCTGTGTGGTATAACTGTTCGAGGTGAGGGGCTAGTTGGGTCGAGAAGGTCTCATAAAATTCCACAGGTAGGCCATCTAGAACTGGGGTTTTATTGTGGGGTAGATCTTTTATGGCGGCACGTATTTCAGCCTTAGAGATTGGGGCAGCTAAGTCATCTATCTGCGCCTTGGTGAGCTGTGGGAACTCCAGGCCTTCCAGCAAACTACTTAGTTCCTCCGTTGATAGCGCCAACGGGGCCCATATAGTAATTTGTAATATTTTTGAAACGCCAAGTTAATGTCAAGTTGCGTGGTTGCTGAGCGTCCTTCTGCCGTGGTGATCTCGACTATAGGGATATCGCTAGGGGCATCACATATTATTCTAGCTAGCAATGTACCAGGCTTGTCCGCCTCAGCCTGCTGACATTGCGTGTATATGCTGTAGTCTATTATCCGTAACTGTTCTAGCAGCTCTGCATGTTTGATATGCACTTCCTGAAGTGCCTCTTTATGTGTCATCTAATGCTGCAGCAGATTCTAGAGCACCCAGCCTGTCTTCTAAGTCTCTCAGTTCCCAGTCCACCATGGCTCGTGCCCCTACTTTAGTGCCGATGGCCACCCCAAGGATAACCGTGTTAAACGCCTCCCACTCCACTTGTCGCGTACTGGCAGGGTTGGCATTTTCTGTGCAGTATTGTGTTATCGCTGTAGAGAGAGTGTCACGGTATACAGGGTCTTCCGGTGAGATTGGTTGTAAGCGCCACATTGGGACCGGTGTGGGAATCCTGCAACATTCTATTATCATTTCTAGTGGATTATGGTCTGAGAGGGTCTTCCCAAGGTATGTTGAAAAGGAGACACTACCTAGCAGCGAAACAGAACAGAACACCCTGTCTATATGTGTGTGTAACAAATGTGTGGGGGAGTAGTATGAGTATTCTCTACTTAGTGGGTTATGCATCCGCCATGCATCTCCAAGTGCCCATCCCTTTGCCCAGCTTGACAATGCCTCAGCTAGCTTCCAACCAGCTGCCCCGCTAGAGGTGGGTGAGAACGATCAAGATCTACACTCAGAGTGGCATTAAAATCTCCCCCGATAACCCAGGATGCCCCGCCCAGGCCAGCCCGAGAGAAATGTGTTTAATGTTTCCAGAAATATGTCTTGATCTGTGTTGGGGGAATATACGCTGCCCAAAATAAGTGGCTCTAGGTTCAATGTGCCACGGAGGAGCACATATCTACTATGTGCATCTATCCTCTGCTCTAAGACTATAAACGGAAGCACCCCTAGCAAAGACCGAATAAGATGTACCAAACAGCTGTCCCGGCCACTTTTTCCGGAGTTTGAGGGCCTCTGAGTGTGTTAAGTGTGTTTCCTGCAGGAAAACAATATGTGCTTTCCTTCTGTTGAGTTGCGTATAAAGTCTTTGCCTCTTGTGGACAGACCCCACCCCCTAACATTCCAGGTTAATATCTTGTATTTCCTGGACGTGACCATATTCCGAGGTGCGATGTTGTACCCCACCTGTTCCAGCACTGGCTCGGTGGCAAGTGGCCCAAAGACAGGAAACAAGTCTAAACAAACTAATACCCACCCTCAATACTAGGTTCCCCTCTATAACAGAGGACCAAACCATGGTTACTAAGAAAACCATTAAAACTTCCATAACAAGCAAGAATGCAATTGCACTGGGGTGGTAACCAACACCGAATCTAGATCTAGGGGTGGCCCAGTCTGGGACGGTCCCTCATCCAGCCCGGCCCTAGCCCTACGTTATTTGCATATACAGAGCCATAAGAACATACATATTAGCAGGTGAACAGAACCACTCATTTAGTATGATATCCCATGTAATAGAGGCCCCAAAGCGAGAAAGTTTTTTCCGTCTCAGCCCATATAAATGTTCCCCATTTGCAGGGTGATAGAGGGGAAGATAGAGATACTGTTCCTCAGAGTCTGAGTGTATTGCATTACCTTCAGAGAAGTCCTGTGAGTCCACTGCCTGGAGTGCAGACCTCTTACCTTCCAAGATTTGTTCTGAAGATGGACTCACAGCTGCTTCAGCTAGGGGTACTCTGTTTCGGTCCTGTATACCGCCCACTACCCCCTGACACGCAGAGTACTTCGACTTGGCAGTGTGGTGTGAGTATTGGGTAGAGCCCGATGACAGCGCCCATTCAACCCATTCTTCTGCTTCAGCCGGGCAGTCAAAGAAGTGAGATTTCTGATCGTGGATCACTTTCAACTTGGCTGGAAAAAGGAGCGCATATTTAAGGTTGTTTTTCCGAAGCTGTAGCTTGACTTCTTGGAACAATGCTCTGTGCTTTTGCACCGCCTAAGTGTAATCATAGGACAGAGACACTGTTTGATTTTCCTACTGAATTATGCCTTTGTCGTGGGCTGCCCGGAGCAATGTGTCCCGGTCCTTGAAGTTGAAAATTGACGCTACGAACGGCCTTGGCCGAGCGCCAGGGGGCGGCGGGCACGCCGGGTTCGGGGTCGGCCTCTCCAAACTGTAAAGTTCTGAAAGGCCTTCTGGAGCAACCGCGTGCCGCAGCCACTGTTCTATAAATGGGGTAGGGTTGGACCCCTCGCTACTCTCCGGTAGCCCCACCGTACGAATATTTTTGCTGCGGGCCCTCTCCTCGGCATCATCCACCCCATCTTGGAGCTCTGTCAACTGTCGCTGTAAACGTTCTATGTGATCCAAGTGTATTTTGTGCTGAGGGAGCATTTCTTCCAGTTGCAGTTTATTAGTACGGACCTTGTCCGACAGTTTACTATGGTTGGCCTTTAGCAGTGTGAGATTTGTGACCAACGTGCCTTTCTATCGCCTTCCTGGAGTCTCGCACCTCTTGCAAGATCAAGTTTAGCTTATACGCTTGTCCTGCCACGTTAGTCGGAGGTACATTGTTTTGATCAAAGGAGCTAGTTGTACTCTCTAGGTCAGTATGGTCAGATTTATCAGCAGCCAAAGTCTCTTGTGTTTTTGCCTAGTGCACCCCATCATGTGTTTTCGGCGACACCAAGTACAGAGCAAGGAATATCAATAGGTAGGTCCTCCACCCAGGCTATGCGATATGACCTAGGTGAGTACCGGAATGGTATTGCTGGGATATCGTCAGTGCTGACTACATTCATGGTCATGCGCTAATCAATAGATATACAGCACTGTAGCCAGTTACATGAAGGGTGGACTTGCAAATCAAAGGTCCAGGCTACACAGCAGATCGGAGGGGGGAGAAGGGACCGGCAAAGCCCAGGCAGACACAGTAATCACTGTACACCGCATTGTTTTTTCCACGGTGGAACTGGCAGGTATCACCCCCTTGGTGCACCCAGCGACGATCTCGAGAGGGGGACGTGTTTCCCAGCACATCGCCAAGTCGGGGCCTGAGTCGAGCAGCTCCATACTGTGGATTCAGCAGGCTATGCAGGTGACATGCGGGCCTGACCACCACCTATAGTCTTAAGATTGAGCCTGTTCTGAACACTGGATGCTCAGCTGCAGTGGGTGAGCGGCAGGAGTTCTGTCAAGCCTCGGGGGGGCTAGTATGGTGCTGGGCAGCCCATGAGGAATTCCAAGAGGGGTGGCAGGTAGTGAACTAGAGCACGCAGGAGCAGGCCACCACCACAGCAGCAAGCAGCTGTCACGCCGTACCGGGGTCGTGCTAGTGATAGAAATCGGCACACCTTTCCTCTCAGTAGTGCCCCCAGGGACAGGCTCAGTCTCTCACAATCTGGGGAGTCCGCTCTTTTCAAGACACGGGGTCAGGCATTCCCAGGGCGGAGACGCACAACCACTTCACAGGGGCCCGCTCCGCAGTAACTCTCAGCCACTGCACACCCAACAGTAGATTGTGCTCACCTCCGTATCCAGGAGAGGCAGGCATGACCCATAGGGTGCAAGTCCAGCACCTTCTCCCGCCGAGTGTGGGCGAGACCATTCAGCTTCCCCCGTAACCCAGTGATCAGTTCAATGGGGGCCGCACTTCTCCGGCGCTGGTCCGGGACACCGGGCGCCCCGTCTCACGGCAGGTAGGAACACGCCCGCACACCAACTGTCTGCTCTCGTGGGGGTTGCACGGAGGGACAGGCACACCCCGCAGGACGCAAGTACCGTACAACGCTCCACCCGATCACGAGCCGAGCGGGAGATCCACCTCAGCACCACAGCAGCGGCGGAAATGACTTCCGCGCCCCTCCAGTCGTGGTCTGGGCCCCGGGGGGTACTGCACTTCACCCGACAGCAGGCACCGGACACCAGCATCATCAGGATGCACCTCTGGCCGGTACTCCGCTCTGCGGGCCAGTGGCAGGGTGCTGATGGCAGTAGGAAGGAGCGGCCCAGCACGGACCGGGCGCACACCGCCGAGAAACACAGCCCTGCCAAGGCCTCCACTCCGATCTTCAGCCGCCAGTCAGATCTCGGGCTCCTTGACCCCCAGAATCAGCACAGAGGGCCTTTGGGCAGTGCCAGGCAGTTATGGGTGGTTGGTGTCCCAGTAAAGGATGAGGATTGAAGCAGGATGCAGGGCCCGGGCCGGAGCTCGTCTAAGGCGCGTCCGCCATGTTCAGCGGTTAGACATGCCCCCACGGAAGGTACACTTGCACCATGTTGCAAGGGTGCCTGCGCTGTAGGCAGGATGGTTTTTATGAAGGAAGGGACACCTTCCTGCACAAAAAACAATCCTCTGAGGCTTTTTCCTTTTCTATTTATGCTGCAGAATGCAGCGCACATAGGGAGAGGAAAAAAGAAGGGGAAATAAGCATATTTCTCCTTGTAAAGCATCCCCTGGGGAGGACCATAATTTTGACGCATTCCGAAGTCTACCATTAATGGTAAAGCTGAGAATGTGCCAAAATCTATATGTAGATGCATGGAAACACTAACCCTCCACCCATAGGCAGAGTATTGCAAGGCAGTCACTTGTGCTGCTTTGCGCTACTCCACATTTATCAAGCCACGCCGGGCCACACAAATGTGATTTTAGGTTTTGCGTCGCCCCTACACTGCCTTGTGTGGCTCAACGGCGACGCAAAACCATGATAAATATGCCCCTTATGTAAACACAATATTTTGGTTCTTGATATTTGTTCACAATATTTATGTATCGCGATTTCTCTGTTATCATTATTTTACCATATAGCCATTTCGGGACAAAAGAGCAGTCCTTCATTTTTTGCCAGTGTTTATCTTTGGGTGGACACTGACACAGACTTAAATTTACTTTGGCACGGTGCTAGGGAGAGAAAGGCAGAAAAAGGAGACAGAGGACGAAAGAGAAAGAGAAAGATAGAGAACAGAGACAATGGATGAAATTAGGGATTAAAAAGAACCTGCGAGAGTGAGGTAAAAAAAAAGGAAGTGAAGGCCGGCAAAAGAAAGAGACGTGAGGTGGAACCAAATCTAGGCATCCTTGATATATGACAACACCTACATTTGCTATCACTGAATGCAAAGGCATCCTAAGAAAAACTTTGGAGTCTTTGAACTTCCATTTTTAGGTCTCGTAGAGGCGTGGCTTGAGCAGCGAAGCTGCTAGCCATGCCCAACGAGAGATTTTGTTCTAAAAAGGGTCTTGTAAGCCCTGCCCCTCCTTTTCATTGGGTAGCATCAGCGTTTAGGGTAAACGCTGGCTTCCCATAGAAAAGGAGTGTTTTTAGTTGCCGCCCTGTCCGCTTTTTAGAACATCCCTCCGGACAAGGTAGCTTGCTTTCCTTTTGTCATAAAACCTGTGTGGACAGATCACGCGCCTCTGTTTGTGAGGAGAGAGCAGCTGCGGTGAGATGCACTGCTTCTTCTGCAGTCCTTCAGCTGTGATGCCCTTCGCATGCTCTTCCTTGCACCCCCTCCCTCCCCCCATGGAAGCTGGTTTCCATGCTGCTGCGGAGATCATTGTGCAACTTCTGGATCACAAGTCTACCTGTGAGATAGCTGAGTGGGCTAAGCGCGTGCAGTATAGAGGTGTGTGTGTACGCTGCAGGTGGCTTGTTGTTTCCTGAAGCCGGCTGCAGAGCGAGTCAGTCACTGACCGTGCTTGCAAGTGTGCATCGGGCTCCCTCGCAGACCGAAGCCTCCTCCCCCTGGCCCTCCTGCAGCCTATGCTCCAAGACTTACATTACTAATTTACCACTGGGGTGAGCAACTGGGGTGAGCAAATGGAGCGTAGACACCACGATGCTCTTCATGTGCAGGCAGTGGTAAACCGGAAACGTAGCGCAGTCGGTTCATGTATCCATTGCTGAGAACCGACTGCTGCAGGTGATTCAGTTTCACAAGGCTTTCACAGCCCTTTATCTTTCGTAGGTCGATGGACGGAGTGTTGTTTCACCCAGCAGAAAGACGTGGACAGGAGTATGAGCACGATATACGTTTACAAGGGTGTAACGGATTGGGATCCACAGGGGAAGGAACGGAGTCAGTAGGCTGAAAGAGTGCTTTCAAAGATGGTTTTATTTTAAGATAGGCTTTCTTTCTTCTGTTAGACAGTCTAATGCGGGCAAATTCGTCAGGCTCCGTTCTGACGCCTTTAGGGAACACCGGTAATTCCAGGGTGGTTCTGCGACGTCCAAGGGGAGTTGCCAGAATGACGAAGTCACCGTCGACCTCCAGCCGAAGTCCGGGAGAACACCACCGGAAAAGGAAATGGACAGAAGAGAGATATCAGGGGAGTGTTCAGAACCACACTCGTAAAGGGACCGGGAGTGAAGGACTTTAGTGCCAAAGTGTATTTACAAAAGAGTCGGGGTGACGAAGTGCTTGTGAGGTAAGGGTACAGGGAGACGATGAGGCGGTATCCACACTGAGTGGTCTCAGCCACTCCAACCCGCCCACCCCGCAACTTTGCCCCGTACCTTTGTCAGCCACGCCCCTCCCGCGGGAGCGTGGCGGGGCGCTTCACGGAAACGTTGGCCTCCTGGCTTGATGTCTTCCGCTAGGCTGGTCGATCTCTGCTCCGTGCTCGGCTTCCACCCCTCACCGCAGTCGTCCTCCGGGGAAACGTCGTACGGCGTCTTCCGGGATCCTCCTTCTTTTGACGCGACGGCGTTCGAGATGGGCGGAGTCACGTCGTTGTTGTGGTCGGAGTTAAAGGCGCATAGTCCCGATTCCGCCTCATACCCCCAAGGGTACGCATAGTCAGGGCTTGACCACTCCTCCTCAGGAAGGGACGAAGGTTGCTGGTGCTGGAGGGGAAGAGAAAGGGGCGAAAAGGGCACAGCTGACCCCCAGTCTTGGTTAACGGGTTCCCCATCCGCGCTCTCCACACAGGGGCGACCCGCCCCGTCACAAAGGGATATCTTAATTTGCTTCTTCTGCGCACTTCGGGGATATGAAACGCTAAACAAATGCTGCCACAGCATAATCTCCATAAAGAATACCCTTTCAGCCACTACATGGCGATGTGTCTGAGCAGCCTGCTTTGCCCCCTCCAACCTGAGACCATGACACCGTGATTCTGAAGTAAGTGGGAAGATTTACAGCGCGTCACCGTGCCAGGGCAGCGTCTCGGGCTGAGACAGCGGCAGCCCCCCAGGCCCCTGCTCAGCGCACCTACCAGACGGCAGCACTTCTTGTGACCCTGCGCCACGGCTCATGATGGCGCCAGGACCGGGACAGATGCGGAGTAATAACCAAAGGTGTGCGGGGATGTGAACTTCTGTCACAACCTCTCGCCAAAGCGAACTGTTAGTAACGACTTTTATATACCGAGGAAAGGAACCCAGCCTCCTGGATGGGTCACCAATCCCGGGCTTCAGTGGGGGGGGAAATATTACTGCGCAATCAGGGACATTCTGTGTCCATTGCCCTAATTAACGAGGAGGCGTGGTCAGGCTCACAGCTGACCTGAAATACTTCCTTCTAATCCTACACATGGCAGCTGGCCAAAAAAATGTGTCATGTCCCCCGTGAATTGCTGTGTAACTACGAGTAATGTGAAAACCACCTGCCCGTATGCAGTCTAGTACCGACCAATTTCAGCTCTCAATTCCCCCCTGCACCCTGGTTTCAGTAATCTGGTCTGGGTTACCACACAACACTGGGCCGCGTGCAGCACCACCAGTGCTTGATTTGTAAATAAATAAGTGACAGGGCCCTTTTCAAGAAGGCCACTGCTCCTTACCAGCGCTACCAGTGGCAGTAGAAACACAACTAACCATCATATATCTACAAGTGTGACATTTTAGAATGTTCCAGGCCTCTAAAGCTTGTTTTTCATAGGTGTCACTGGCGGGGCATTATCTGATTTAGCACTGATGAGTAGAGCCCGGACGACCCTGGGGGTAGACGCTAAAGTCAGTCATTGCTTGTCGCTGGATAACACCTTGTCAAGAAGGAGAAACAGCTCCGGCCTCTGGTGACCTGGGGTCGGGGAGGGATGTGATGGGTCATGGGGGGACTCTGCAGCAGATAGCAAGAGCTGGGAAGGAATTAGGGACGGGACCCCTAGAATGTGACAGCAGACAAAAACAAGCATTTACAATGCAACGGTCTCGCCTTTCCAAAAGTTTGAGCTATTGGCATTCTAAATGACAAACTTTTTATTTATGTGTTGGTTTTGAAAACAGATAAATGAATGGCATTGTCATTTACAATGTCAATAGCTTAATCTCTCTCAAATGCGAGACCTATTGCATTTGCACACACAGAGAGCCACACACACACAGAGCCACACACACACAGAACCCCATACACACACACACAAAGCCACACACACAGAGACACACACACACACACAGAGTCACACAAACACACACACAGAGCCACACAAACGCACTCACAGAGCCACAAAAACACACACGCAGAGCCACACAAACACACACAAAGAGCCACACACACACACACACACGCACATACACAACTGCCTCACCCACCAAGCTTGGGAGACTGGTTCTGTGGCTCTGCCCCAGCTCTGGGCCCCACAGCAGCGGGGGCAGGCTCCTGGGACTCCCCACTGAAAAGAGGTGAGAGGGCTCGTGGGGGGGGGAGAGCTGCGCACCAGGGGTGGTGGAGGAGGGCACAAGGAGTTGTTGAGGGCAGCGGGGTGGTTGTAGGGAGCACCGGGGTGAGGAAAGGGCTCCTGTGTCAGAGTCATAGGGCACTCACGGTGCCAGGCAGCATCCACAATCTGGAGGGCACACCCACCAGTTCTGGCCGTCTCTTTTCAGGTTTTGTTCCTCTACAGATCTGGAATCGGTTTACAGATACTCGTGCACGACTGCAGGGCAATTTTGTACAGATCGATAAAATCATTAGATGTCGTTTTTAGCACTGGTAGGTGTAAATGATGTCTTGCATGGGTCAGTGAGGGCAAAAGCCTATATGCAACTGTTGATGTAAATGTGGCGGTAACTTGTGCTTTACACAGACTGTTCTGCAATGACGTTTAATTCAGCAAACCAGACATGTCCAAGTGTTGTAAATTACTACTGTCCAAACTAACGATGCCCCGTTTACTGGCCCGGGAAGCATGGAGACTAAATGTGCGGGTGCACAAATTTTCAGTAAAAAAAAATACTCTGCCCTGTCCAGGGAATGTGAAGGGAAGTTTAGGGTTGGATCTCATGACCGAGGCCACTTGTGAACATTTTGAACGATGAATAGGAACATTAACTCTCCCCACTCGCGCGTCTCCACTATAGACTAGATTAACAGGTCGCACTGCAAACGTATAGTCAACAAAGTCTACTAAAGTTCGGGGAAGGCCCCAGACACCTTGTCAGAGAGAAGTCCTCTACTTCGCAGCTTTACTGCCTCCTACATTGCATGTGTCAACAGCACATGTCCCAGGAGCAGGAGGCGGCCGGACAGCAGGCGTGCGCGGGGGCTTACCTCATTCTCTCTCGGGGGGCTGATGACCGTCTGCACCCCCAGAGCACAGTTGGCTCTCTTCACTGTGAGGTAGAAGGGGTAATCCTTGGCCACCATCGCGACTCCCTCCCCGGAGGCCTCGGAGATCACACTTGACTCTGTTTAAGCGCAAACCTCCGGGGTAAACGTGCTCCCCTCCGGCAGCGGCAGCGAAGCAGGCACAGAGCAGCCCTAGCTCCTGTCTGGAAGCATTGCCGCAGCGAAGCGCTGTGTTAGCCAGGCAGGAAGCGGGCAGCCGCCGAGCCCTGCCAGTGAAACACAACACTGCAACTCCCAGGCTGCGCGCGCGCCCACCGGCGCAGGGAGCAGGAGCGAGGGGCGAGTTGTCAGGACTGATGTCTGTGTGTGTGAGGGGGAGGGGAGGGGAGGGGGAGGGCAGGAGCGCCGGAGAGGGCGCTCTGCGAGCACCGGTGTGTGGGGGAAAAAAGGAAGGGGCAGCGAGGGTTGGAGTACAGTGACGGAATTCGTATGTGCGTGGAGAGGGGCAGCAGCGGTGGAGCTGAAGAGGGACAGTGTGTGTGGAGAGAGAGGGGCGAGCTGCCAGGACTGATGTCTCTGTGTGTGTGAGGGGGAGGGCAGGAGTGCTGGAGAGGGGCGCTGTGCCGGCACCTGTGTTGCGCTGTGCCAGCACCGGTGTGGAAGCGGAAATGGATCCCGCGAGGCTCCTCTCTTGTCTCGGCCTGACCTTCGGTGTCTCGAGCTGCCGCCATATTGCGCTGCCGAGATCCTGCCTCACCAATGTCCACTCACGATTACTCCGCCACATTAACCAATTCAGGTCACTTCTGCTGCACAGGTTAGTTGCGAGTTGTTCCGATGTCCATTTCTGCCGAATTCACTCAGAACTGCAGCCGCAAATCTTCAGGCGATAAATGCGCCTGACCGGCGGAGCTCCGTGGTGATAGATAGTCACTATTGGAGTGGAACGGACAGCGCAGGGGGTGGGGGGGGGGCGGGAAACAAAGACACGGACAGCGGGAGGGGGGACGGACAGCGGGATACAGCCATGCGGGACCAGGACGATCTTAGCAATGAGGAAAAACATCCATGTTAAAAAAAAAGAAAAAAAGTACACTCCCACAGTGGCCCACGTCTTCATGATGTTCTAAAAGGGGCGGAGAGCGAAAAAATCGCCGGAACGCCCACGAATCTGCTCCCAGAAAGAGTGACGCATCTCTCTTCCAATGGCTAGCCTCCATTTATGGAGCTAGCCAATGGAAGAGCAGGCGGGACAAAGCCCCCGTACTGTTCTAACATAAGATTTCGCCTGCGCGAACGCTGCTGCGCAGCGGACGCCAGGCGAAACCTAAAAACCAGGTCTCGTGTCATTCACCAGCTGGCTGCTCACTCTTAACCCAGCGCAGGCTTCAGCTTCACACATACCCTACACTTCTACCCCTTCCTCCCAGCCTCCCTTTCAGACCGCATTTAATCCATTCAGGGTTATTTCCGTGTTCACACCTCTTAATTTCTAGAAGAATCATATTGTGTTCTTAGTTGATGTGGAAGAGGCATCTCCAACAAATAGCTCGTGAACTTGTTTCTTTCGCAGTGCCGCTTAAAAATAGCTTATACATCTACAGGACCGAACCCGTGACCTGTGAGTTACACATCTCGGCATCGGGCTATTATTCTAGTAAACCGCGTTAAAGCTTCAGAGACGGTTACCACCGCTGAGCACATGCACCAATTCTGGTTCGGGTGCGTGTGGCGGTGATGGGGGTAAGGAATAATATTTTGTGGGTGGTACTTTGGGTCTACAGAAAGAGGTATGCGCATCATGTGTGCTTTGACATTATATGGCGTACAGAAATAAATCCATTAAACATAAGCCTCAGAAAGCAAAACCCTTTTCTGTGCTGCCACTCGGCACATAAAAAAGCTCAAAACGGGTGAGTCCTCTTTGAAATTCATTGCTCAAATTAGGTTTTTAGGAGGGCCGAAATATTAGGAACCCGGAAGAGGACAAAATCAGGAGTGTAGCTCCTAGAGGCCATCAGCTAAACGCACAAGCACTTCAAGTAGAGGACGCAGTCACCAGCACCACTCCTTCCAGCTTCTCCTGTACGTTCATTAAAACCCAGATACTAAAGCAACGTACCGTTTTCTGTAACAGCTGTTACTTTCAGCACTGCGACGTCTAAAACGTTGGAACATAGTGCTACATAAAACTAGAATAAATAATGCACCACAGATGGTTTTAAAAACAAATAGATAAAAAACAATGCCATTTACAATACCAACAACTTCAAACTTTGCTAATGCGAGACCTATTGCATTGCAAATACTTGTTGTTTATACAAACTAAGGACTGACTGAGGGACTAAATCCATGTATCACGTAGATGCCTTTAGCAGCTGCACTGACAGTTCAGCGCTTCCCCCCCCCCCCGCCCCATGTTTTTAATAAAGATGAAGTACCTCACGCTCCACTGAGCAGTAGCAATGCGCCGACATATTGTACCATTTTGAGTTTAAAATTGCTAGAGGATCAAAGTGGTAAGTGTACCTGGGCATGGAGGGCCCTTAAAAATAATGCCTCCTGTGAGAGCTAAAATCAATAATTCCACAGACATTGCATAATATTTCATACAGCACACAGAGCCATTTTAGCAGCAGTATAGGCCCCTGGGCAAAGCAGTGCACTGGGCCCTGCCTACACAACAATTCACAGGAACAAAAATGTTTAACGGAAAATGAGTGTTAAATTCTGGTCTGCATGGGGCCCCTATGCTTGTGGGGCCCCTTCGCAACTGCCCAGCGTGCCTATGCGTTAAGACATAGACGGCCACCAGCAGTAACAACAACAACAGAAACTGGAAAGAGGAGGGAATGCGTCGATCTTTAGAATGGACTTGTTGCAACAGATGCTTTCAAGGTTCAGACGGATCCAAATGGAGACATGAGGTTCCCATGGTGAAAGCCGGGGCCGAGGCTGTCACACGAGAGCACATAACTGTCTCCATATGGAAGCCATTTTCCGTCTTTCCTTCCCCTAACATCAGTCATTACAAGATCAATGGTGAGGAAGTCGAACCCCTCTGGGAGATGTTCCAGGCAAGGGCAAATCAAGCCCCGCTGGTGAAAATAAGACTCCCGGGGGAAGGAGACAAGATGAAATATTTACCGTTGAAACAACTATTTAAGTGCTAGTTTCTTCAAAAGACGATGAGCTACAAAATCCTAGTCTTTAATTTATTTCGTTGGGGAATTGACTTCCCTGCCATATTTTGAGTCTAATTGTATTTGGGACTGTAAAAACACTGCATGCAGATGTCCCAGATACGAAATGATGCTAGCAGTTTTACGAACATTTGCTGAATATAACTGAAAGTCGTACAAAGATTGTGCATTTTGTTGGGGCTTTAAAATGACATAATTTAGTGTTTGTTGCATTGTATTTGTAAACGGGGCTGTTGCTTAATGGTATTATACTTAAGTTTAGTTTGGCTAAGTTAACCAAAAACATGTAAACTTGACAGATAAAACAAGGACAACATTATGGGGATGGATTTTCAAACATTTCGCGCTGGGTTAGCAATGGCATCACTTAACCAGCACAAAATGTTTTTTTACCAATTAACTTTCCAGCGCAAAACTTGTTTTGCTTTGTAAAGTACCCTACAAGTAGCGCAAAGCATTGCTATGCATTACTTAGTGGCAAGGGTGCGTTACATGGGTGGTACATGGGCGTTCATTGGCATTCCCATGCAACCACCCATGCCTTCTGACACAAAACCTTATCTACAAACAATTGTACACAGGGTTTAGCGCCAAAAGGTAATGTCATCTTAAGGGAGGCGTTAAGAGGAGACATGTTTTCATTTCTCCTTCCTTTTCCAACTTTGCATTTGTGCTGCCCTGTGCAGCACACATACAAAGTGGAAAAAGAGAACTTGTCTAGGCAACGTATTTTGTTCAGGAAGGGTACCCTTCCTGTACAAAACCTATGCTAGACTCAGGCAAACAACTTTGCGCTATGGCGCTAAGGTGTGTGCCTGGCGCACGGCAGCTGAAATCAGCGCTAGGGAGAGGGGAGGAGAGAGATATAGGTTTGTAGATATGGCGCTCTCCTTCTGCCTCCCTGTCACGCAACACAGCGTAGCATTTTTGGCTGCTGCGCTGTGTTGTATGACTTCTTTGAAAATATGCCCTATGACTATTATATAAGTCACTTGACAGGCGCCTAGAAAACCAGATACAAACTCAAAGCACAACATGACCTCGTCAGGGCTGTGGAGCACTATGTAAATGATAGATACAGAGTAGCTTGACCGTCCAGAGGGCTCTTTGTGCTTCACGAGTGACAATAATATGTATAGATGCAGATTTTAATCCCAAAATTCATGACATATTTGAAACGTCCTTCAAAAATAGAATCAGGTTGCGTGTCTGACAGAGTCTCTGGATTAAGTAAACAATGCACCTTCCTTTCTAGTATTCCCTATGTGGTAAGACTTAAAAATAATGTTATCCCAGAATTTGCAAGTTTATTTACTCTGCAACAAAAAACAATTATGGCAAATGGGCTCACAGGCTTGACCTCATAGGCAACACCTCCTCTTAGGTAACTGTAATCCCCTCAACCTACCCATGCCAGAGCTAGCGACCTTGGAACAGGGGAACTAGGTTCTAGTCCTGGCGCCACCTAAATATCCTATGATTCTCGGCTAATCACTTAAGACCTGATTTAGAATTTGGCAGAGGGTACTCCGCACATTAGGGTGGCAGAGGACATTTCCTCCTCCACCCTGACCGACTACAGTCCATCAAATTTAGAGATGGCTGTCAGCCCTGAGGTCATCATCTCTGTACACTGAATAAAACCACAGCGACAGCAGTTCCTTTCAATGTACAAAAAGTTTAGTGGAGGGCCGTTGTCAGTTTTAATGGCCATCCAATAAACTTTTAACAAATGTTAGCATGTTTTTGTTTTCCAGAAACAAGCTCCCAAAGTGGGAGTTGGTTTAACAAAAAACGAATGACCCCCGACAGAGCCTGGAGGTTTTATCCCAGGTTGTGAGGCCACTCATTGTTTTCCTGCACCTCACTTAGGTCATTCAGATAGTTTGCATTCTGGCCTACTCGATGATGGGGTGTGTGCAGATATGTAAATTATAATTGCATAGTCACCTTCATATATTAAATCATTTTCTTTACTTCAAGCTACAGTAGCCATCTTTATGCTTAATATAGTATTAATGTTGCTCCTTTTCAAACTGTATGGTTTACCACATTTGTGTGTCTAGCACAAGTGGAGTGGAAGCTGACTGAGAACATGTATCAGACCCATCTCAGGCAGCGAATATGAGACAATGTTGTAGGAATCATCCTCATAGGGCAGGCCAAGGGTTGCATCTAGTTTGGCTGGAACTGGGGAACGCCCCACCACATTGACTGGCCACTGACCACCAGACCATGCTTTACTCTTCTGGTGACGATGGTGCATGATTACAATGCAGTTCACTCAGAAGGGCATCAGCTACGTTCATGGCCCGCCTCTGACTGTGGGATTCTTTTGACCACGCCCAACCAAGTAGTGGCTTTAAAGAAGGGTTCTAGAAAGAGGTAGCAAACAGAAAATGTATGTTTACCTCGTGCATTCTACCCTTGCGAATGTTGGTAAAGTACAGGGCTGGGTCCTCTCGGAAGCCCAGAAAAACCGGAGTACTTCCAGCTTTTGAGATTCCAGGATGTAATTCTAGCACGATTGCATGCAGAGATTCATAAAATGTTTCTAAATATGAGGCCCAATTTGATGTGAACATCTTCTGGGGCACCCCTACAGCAGTAGCGGTCGGCAGTAGGAGTTACTGCAGGGCGGTGACGTGGGCAGGGGGCGGGGCAGGGTGGGGGTAGTAATGTATGGATTACGGTGTTTTACAGGTAAGTAAACATTTCAATAAATAAAACAAATTTCCTTGTGCGCACTGCATCACATTTGGTGATGCAGTGCGCGCAACGAAAATCGTTTTATTTATCTCTGAAACGGAAAGGCTTAGTCAAGTGGATGCTAAGGGGCAGGGTAAAACAATGCACACCGAAAAGCAGAAAAAATGGTAGAGCTACACTGGACCTCTGTATTTAGAACCTTTAAAAATAATCTCAATCGGGGACTATAAGGTAGGAAATGGCCATCTTTCTGTCCTAGGTGTATGAACAGTTCTCAATGGAAAAGGATAAGCAAAAAGCCACAGTTCCCTAGCATGTCCCCATAGCTCCCATGGATAGAAAGGATTGTGGCTATCGCCTGGAGAAACACAGGAGGTGTGGTAAAGTATGGCACAGCTCCAAACCCTTTACATCAGCTTGAAGGTGAGAGCCAGGATCAATGTCCTTTGACAACAGTAACATTAAAGTAAGTGACATCATATGAGCTTTATGCCTGATGACCTCACAGGAGGTAGCATGGTGTTGAATTCTATCACATTACAGGAAATAAGACCGCACGCAAATAAAAAGATTCTACAATAAGATGTTACCATGTGTTTCTGTGAAGAACCAACAGGAAAGATTAAGTGCATCACTTGCAACCTCTGGATCCCCGTTCCAGGAACACTAATTTAAGTCACAAGAAACAACTTCACAACAAAGCGTGATCACTACATCACTAATTTCAATCTCAACTTTCCCATTACAACCCAGTCATCAGTAAGATCTATCACTATCTCTATTAGACAATAGAAGAGTTTTGACCTAAACGCCTTTCAAGCAAAACTGAATGCCTCTCTGCCTCTGAATCTGACATTGTCGACAAAAAGTTCCATCATTGGCTAAGCAGGTCTTTCAACATGGTGGTCCTCCTCAAAATCACATGTCTCTGGGAAATCGGATGTAAGGCAGATTAGTTAAATGCAAGTGTGACATTTCAAAAAAACGAAACCAGGTGATTCAAAATAGTACTCTAAAGCAAAATATCCAATTTAAAGATCAAAGAAGGTTCATATGCAGTACAAAATGTAAAAAGCAAAGAGATCTGACGTATGTCAGCGTATCTCAAATTCTACATGCTCAATAAAAAATAATTCTTCACAATAATTGATTAATTCCGTTACCAGCCTTGAATTAAGCAAACGTAAACCACCTCAAGAAGTCTGCACTGCCTGGGCGAGAATAATATTAAATTCCAATTTCTCTCAAAAACATGCAACAACAATTTCCCATTGCCACTGTCTACCTCCACCACACAATCTAAACTGTGCTCCATCAATCTGCTAATGAAAAACAGAAACCAATCATCTAATCAAAGGTATAAACCTTGCAGGCTCACCTGCAGACCCTTCCTCACAAAATATTAGCAGAGCTATTCTCTTAGAATCCTCAGAGCAATCATGGATTCCTCCCTATCAGACTACTGCTAGGCACTGAATCTGTCAGGCACTGTCCGGGACTATGTCGGGAACACAGTCAGGGACTTTGGGCAAGACTGGGGACTAGGTAGAAATTAGTACAGCGCTGGCCTGGATCACACAGGAAGTCAGAGGAGGAAAAGGGATCCAAAGGGGAAGCCTGTACAAGTGAACAAGATGGCTGAGACTCAAAGGATTGGCACTCAAAGAGGCAATTTAGCATTCAGAATAACTGCACCCAGGATGGACGTGCAGACATATATACATATATACACAGACACAACAACATTAACAGTAAAGGGAATGTGGGGTAAAGCACTCAGGAGCTCTACACGGTAAGACTGAAGCTCAGCAAGTTCCTCACCCGCAACTGCTGTTACAGATACTGACAGCAAATACCCACATATAGGATATGCATGCAAAGGCAGGGTCTGTGGAGCTGATACCTATGGTGATGTTATGAATGTAACTCAAGGACAATACTCACAGTGAACTAGAAACACCACCTAGGAAGTCTGCTGTGCCCAAGGATCCTGGCGATCAAACAGGAACATGCAAGGCAGTAACAGCAAGGGGGTAGAACTAAGCACAAGCACAATAGACAAGGAGTTAGCAAGGAGGAGTGCTTAACAGGAAAGGAAGGAAATCACAGTATACACTTGGCAGATGCAAGTAACAAATATACAAGGTAATAGAAGCAAGACAGCGGGAATAGAAAGTAAGCTAACTAGGAACTGGAACCAAGGAAGTGAGAAGAAAGGTAGGGACTGGAAAAAGGTAAATATAGAAGGCAAGGCTACAAGGGTACACTAGAATAGAATTGAATCAGGAATCAAGAAAACACAGTATCACTGAAGGCTGTGCTGGAGAAGAAACAAGAATTGACCAAAAGCTCAAGAGCCAAGGTAGCACTACAGGCAGTGCTAGTTCAAGAACAGGAAATTATAGCTCAGGAGTCAAGGTAGCACTGCAGGCAGTGCTAGTTCAAGGAAACAGGAAATAGCTACAGCTCAGGGAAAGGAGTCAAGAGAGAACTGCAAGCAGTGCAAATCAGGAACAATAAATGGCTGAGGCCCAGGAACAGGAACAAAGAATACATATAGCTCAGGAACTCAGGAAACAAGGAGACAAGGTAGCACTGCAGGCAGTGCTAATTCAGGCACAAGTAATAGCTATAGCTCAGGAATTCTGGAAACAAGGATATCAAAAGCTCAGGAAATGCAGGAAACAAGGGTTGATCTCACTGGTACACAGCTACAATGACCAACCTTGGCCTGAAGGGAGTTGGGGTTTAAAAGAGCTCACAGTAATCACATGCATCAGGTGTGAGCAGGCTAGCAGCAGCCAGCCACAGGTGAGCTGAATTCCTACACCCATCCTTGGCCTGCAGAGGTGGGGATGAAGCAGTGAGCAGGGAATACTAGATAATGGAGTTTCAGCCATGAGCAGGCTGGCTTCAAGCATGAGCAGGCTGGCTTTCACAAAACCCTGCATGTATTAGGAATGGATGGATATTTGCAAGTAGAATCCAACTGGAAGTCAGTATGTACATGAAGGGAAGGGTCTGGAAGCTTAATAGACCACTGGAGAGTCCCACAGTTCAGCCCCGTGGTGGTGGACACGAGAATGCAGGGAGCAAGTTGTGACAGAATCAGTGTTAACCTGCATCTAGGAGGGCTGCAGGAACTCTGTTGATCCTAATGGAGTTATTGCACCACTCCTATATGACTTGCCAGTAACCTTTTGACACAGCAGACCACCAACTACTATCTAAAACACTATATGACACAGGAATCCAGAGCACAGTCCTTACATGGACACAATCCTTCCTCAAAGAGTAATCCCAAATGGTCACATTTCCTCCCTTCAGCTCTTCATTATTCACCTTCAGGTAGAAGTCTGCAGAAGTTTATTAAATCGACTCCCCTTTTCGATTTCTGTCTGACCTCGCTCCCCAATCCTATCAACTCACTCAAGCTTATCTACTGCAGATATGCTGATGATAACTCATTTATTTTACAGGTGGAAGAACCACTATATCCCAAGAGACCTTCACACACAGTGAATGCCTCCTGGGAGTGGATGCTAAGGTATCACCATACATTTAAGTCTTCCAAAGCTGAAATACTAAATTGAGGATCATGGTAAATTATTAACCTTATATCCTCCTGGCCTCTGGTGATAGAAGCATTGCACACCATTTAGATGAGGTGAAAACCCGTGCGGTGGTCAACTAATCCAAACTTTTATTTCAAACCCAAAGTCAACAAAGTGACCAGAGATTCTTATTCTATGTGATGAGAACACTATGACGTAGCATTCCTTACTTAGGCATCTTTCCTAGTATTTAGATATATTGTTAATCATTATTATTTCAACGAACTCTGCATCAGACCTGAACCTGAACAGATAGGATCACATATTACTTGCTTTTCACTGTTTAGTCATCACAAGAAGAATGTTCTTCAAAGCCCTCTGCATTGCCCACCGAGGATTCCAAGGAAAACAACCAATAGTCTTACAATCTTAAACTCAACTGTGCAGTCAAAGGTGAAACCTCAGATTGAATGAATGTCTCTACTCCTGATTATTCCTTCTTTCAATAAACCTGCATTGGTAGGAGCTCTTTCTATCTACAAACATGCAAGCAGTGCAATAAGCTCCCAAATATAATAGGAATTATCAACAGCCATCTAGAGCTCAGAAAAACTATAAAGACCTTGCTATTCCCACAATCATCACTTAATTGACTCTCAGACTTTAAGTCAGACTGGTTGATACAAGCATTATGTAAAATTGTCCCTCACATTCTCTTCACCTGAAATTATTTTAATATAGAGCACCTATTTGCCATTGCACAAAATCTGCAGCACACTCTCCATGCATCATCCACAACACCAAAACCCACCACAACTTAACCAACATAGTTTTCCAACCATGTACTACAAATTGAATATCTATTTACTCAACACACTGGAAAGTCCGGTGGGGCAAGTCAAGGTGCTGTAGAAATCCTACAATACAATACTGTAACAAAAAGTGACAAATCTAGACCATCCACCAGCTTTTAGTATAATTTTCTTTTAAACTTCTGCACCTTCTAAATAGGATGTGGCGTGCACATTTTCTGTGACTCTCTATGTGCTTACTGTAAATTCAGCCAACTTATGAATATGGAGGAGCATGGTACACACCGCATGCCTTCATATTCATTGGCCAGCTGCAGGGCAAATGCTAGGTATCACGCTCTGCTGGAGATCTCTGCTTCTTCTACACATGATAGAGTATCACTAGACCAGGTCTTGGATTGACTACTCTCATGATACTCCCACTGAATCATGCACCCTCCCAAAATAATTTTAAATTAACTTAGCGTTGCCACACACAAGCTGGTCCCAAGTGGCTTGTGCACATACCTGATGTCCAAACACTGTACAACAGAGTATACATTATTCCTCACTACTGTGTACTTACCCCCAAGTCAGGGAGCATTGGAGCAAATGGTATGTTTCTTTTGTAGGCGCACCTTGGCAGCTCACTCGGATGAGTTTTAATCATTGTTGGTAGGTTCTGGAAGGTCCTTATGTGCCCCTTACGCCTCTGCCAAACAGCCGAAATGTGCAACTTTTACAGAAAATCTAGTCATGCACAGCTTCATGTGCCTTTGAAAAAATGATTACATTATGCATGTGTGCTGATGCAATATATACACTATATATTATGATTTACACTTTTATAAATTTGCCTGACAAATTAACCCAATGAGCAACTGGGGTTGTATCATACAATGTGTGTCTGTTGTTTGAACCCCAGTGGCACTTTGGTATTACAGACAGGATCAAAGATCTTGGAAAGCCTCCTCTATAAAATGGGTGAGACTAGTGCACAAATGTGCACCAGCGTAATCAAAAGTGGGCATTACCTAATGTGGCGTGGCCCCATTCAACTGAGGAAAACATTTGCCATTGTGTCTGCTCTCTGTAACAGATGAAGGTGAAATGGCAAAGAAACCATTTTTATGCATACAGACTGTGCATCACATAGAGGTGGTACACAGTCAGTGTGTCCAGCGAGAATGCCCCTTGGAAGGGACCACTCAGAAAGAATCCATCCAAAGGGAGGTGCAGCCACTCACCCTGCCTCCCTTGAAAAGCGAGGCTGGGTCACTACTTCAAGAAAAAGGAAGACTGGCAGATTCAAAAAGCCATTCCCCCTTTCACTAATATGCTGTTGATAGTTCAGGTGCACTGTGAACAGTGCATTTACTATATTATGGCATATTGTCCCGTCTGTGCCCAGCGCATCTAGTTAAGAGCCACTTGAGTCAGTTCATCAGTACATCCAATCTCGGCAGTGAACTTTCTGTTCATTCTGCTTGACTTATTTTAGAAAGGAAATCCCCACCTTCAAACCAACAAGTTTGTTAGATATTCTAAGTCTATCTGCCTCTCGATAAGTTGGGACCAGTCTGAGACAGGACCCACAATTCATACACTCTCTTTACCGTGTACTCACCAAAATATGGAGACCTTCATACAAACTTTAGTACAGCAATGAAGGGTGAATAACGTGTGGACTTTTAAGAGATGATCATTCACGTAATGAATATATTGGTGTTGCACATTATATTTACTCTTTCAGGCCCTCAGAGGACCCATCCAAAAGTATTCTCCCTTCTTAGTAGTCTTAACTACTCAGATGTTAAACATTAGTTAATTTACAGGCATACTGTAGTAGAGTATGCACTTGAAGCCCCGCCCACTCTCCGGCCATATTTTTAATTGGCTTGTGTCATTGTCCTTCATAAATACTGGCTTCCGATTCATCATCAGGCTTGTTAGTCCCTCCTTGTTACCGCCTTGTCGGCATTTGTTATCTCCCGCAATGACTGGACCTTTTACTTGCTTGTTGCAAGGTCTGCTTTATCTAGTGGGTGAGCACTATTTTGTTTATTGACACTGATGGAGACAATGGCAACGGCTTTTAGGTCGAGCCTAGCGCAGCGCATGCACTGCACTAGGAAATCGACCACTTGGAATCATTTCAGCTTTCTCCAGGTTTAGTAGAAGCTCATGCGTGTGGGGCTCACACGCGATTGGCCTTTGCGTCTGGCTTCAGCACGCAATTGGCAAAAGGCGTGTGAATGTCCCAGATTCTTTTGAAAGGTTTACTCCCAGGGTATTTTGTTCTCGGGAGCCAGCAGCGGCGCGCAGGGGCCATCTGTTTTTAATCAGCATGGACGCGCTTGTTTGACATGCAGTCTTTCTCCCCCCTCTTGCAGGCCGTGCTTGTAATGAAACGTAGCTTTTAGGTCCTGGTTTTACTTTGAGACAGGCACTTAACAAAAGGATGCGTGGGTGTGTGCGCGCGTGCACTAGTATATTACTGAAGAAGCAGGAGTGGACGGATGGCGGATTTCATGCTCGCCACCAGCAGCCCGTCACTAGTTTATTTAAGCAGCAGACTGCATGGGGGCTGGGGTCTAAGCTGCCTTACTTTCGCTTTCGCTAGTCATGGGCTGCCTCCCCTGATGCGAGCGGGCAGCAGCTGAATTTAGAAGTGGGCCATGTTAGTAAGCTCCGTTCTCCACTGCTGGCGCGGTAATGAATTCCGTGTCTCGCTGCATTGCGAGTGACCAACTCTCAGCCTGTCTCACCACGGCCCGGGCGGCGGCGTCACTTTCAACATCCAGGCTCCCTGCACTTGCCGGAGTGGTTCGTTCATGGCCCCAGAGCACTGGGACCCCTGACTGTAAAGTTGAGTCTGCCGATGGCCAGAGCAAGCCTGATGCGGACAGCCGGCCACCCCACAAAGAGGGAAGCCAGGTGGCCGGCATCACATGAAATGCAGCTGCTCTCCAGCTGGCTGCCACTGAATAAATTTCAAGTAAGTGTTCTCAGTGGTCACTTGTTTACCCCCGATCTCCCCCTCCTTCCTACTGTCCATTGTCACTTGTTTACCCCTACCATCCCTCCCGTGGTCACTTGTTTACCCCCGCCCCCCTCCCTCCCGTTATCGGTGTTCACTTCTTTACCCCCGCCCTCCTGTTATCCGTGGTCACTTGTTTTCCCCCTCCCTACCGGTATCCGTGGTGTCTTGTTTACCCCCGCCCTCCCTCCCGTTATCCGCGGTCTCTTGTTTACCCCCGCCCTCCCTTCCCTTATCTGTGATCTGTTGGGGAGTCTTTTTCATTTGGTGCTATTACCTACTATTGTCTGCGCAGACCACCGCATCCTTGCCAGCCACCGCCAGGAGAGTCATTTAGGGCAGCCCACAGTCCCAGTTCTGGCCGCGAGCAGAGGTCGCCGGCCGGGACTACAAGCCCCAGCATCCTTAGCGGCAGTGAATGCCGCCCACACCGCCCACGGAAGCTGCAAAGCGCCAGGAAGCACTTAAAAACACCCTAGGGCTCCAGCAACGCAGGAGTCTTTTTCCACTTGGTGCTCTTACCTGCTATTGCCTGTGCAGACCACCACATCCTTGCCAGACACCGCCAGGAGAGTCATCTAGGGCAGCCCACAGTCCCGGTTCCGGCTGCTAGCAGAGGTCGCCGGCCGGGACTACAAGCCCCAGCATCCTTAGCGGCAGTGAACGCCGCCCATGGAAGCTACAAAGCGCCAGGAGGCGCTTAAAAAAAACGCAGGGCTCCCACAACGCGGGACACGTGCAGGCAAAGCTCAGGCCAATGGCTGGCCCGTCTGTGCCCGTCAGAGGTTGGACGAGGCTGGGCTGGGCCACCCCTCTTGGTGTTGTGATTTGAAGCCCTTACATACTGGTAAGACTTTCTGAAACTATTTTTCTAGTGCCTCAGCATAACGGTTTAGCAGGAGAAATGGGAAAAAGGAAACTTGCAGTAGCTACTAAGGGGAAGCAAGTGGCTAAAACAGCACCGATCACAAACTATTTGATAAATGCCATGGGGATCATCAATAATGAAATTGTCCAGGTTAAGGAGCAACTAGCCACTACTAAAACAGCACTGATCTCTGTCCACAAAGAGACTAAATCTATGGTTGTGGAAGATGGCAAAAGTAGCTTTGGCTCCGAGTCTGAAGTACCGGAACTTGGTGATATAAGTGGCAGGATTGATCCCAGCATGAAGAACATGGGTTCTAGTGTCTCTAACCTATCTAATTCAGTTCCTGCAATTAAGCCTGGCCCTTGTGTTTTGACAATCTCTCCCGAAATTTCTGTAGCACCTAACTCACCGGAACTGATCTCACCACCTGCGAAAAGGTCTAAGCAGCAAATGGCATTAGCACCGCCAAAGATTGGTTCTATGAAACCCCAAAAAAGGGGCAAGACAGCAAAACAGGATGAGAGAAGGTCCCAATTAGGTCATGATGACGCAGCACTACATACTCAAGCCATCAAGACTCTTTTTAAAAAATGACACTGGAAGATAGACACTATCGAGAAGCGGGTTTTTTGCCTGAGATAAAAATTGTGTTAAAAGACATTTCCACCCTAATGGAACTGGTCTCAGCTCTGTGGTCACCAAATGTTAATATTTCATGTCAGAGACCTATATCAGAGAGGAAGGATAAGGACAAGGAACTATAGCAAAATGAGCGAGGCCCCAGTAGCGCTGTGGCAGAGACTAAGAGACAACAACCCCCTGCATTGCATAGTATGGATTCATCAGTTTTTCTCGGATCAAAACCATCTACCAATTGTGTAAATGGTAAAGTAATAAATGGTAACACAAGGAATGGTAAAACATGTACACAACTGTTTGATAATCACCACCAATCAAGGACAGACCAGGAGGGATCCCATAGTTTGCCACCACAATCTACACTTTATGTTATCGTCCTGAAAAATGTCCCAATACTCCATGAAAATGTTACTGAAACATGGGACTCATTAAGGAACCAGGTTATTCACTGGTTTTCCAGTAACACTCAATGTAGTCCCTGGCTCTTGTTTCAGGAAATAATTATGCTAAAAAGAGTGGGCTGGGTGGGCAAAGCGGATAAGCAATGTGACGGGGATTGTATCGTAGTAAACTTTCGCCATACAAACGTGGTAGGTCGCTTACTGGAAGAGGCTTCAGCAAAACACTCTTGGCAATATAATGATTGTAATGAGGGCATAATTGCTTTACCCCTAGGATAATTTTATAGATCTAGCTTTGAGCCATCTGCTCAAACAGAGAGAAATTACCGCACCCTAGTGAATTTCAGGTTACCGCTCATGCCAAATAGGTTCGCCCCACTTGATAGCTGCAGTGAGGTTGATTGACTGGGCCTAAAAACAACCATATTGGATGATAGCTTATGCAACTTACATCAAGTAGACAAATCCTGGGATGTAGTAGTAGGTAAGATAGCTGAGAGGAGGAAAGAAGTTAATCCTTGCATTCCCTTAAAAGGAATAGAAGTAAATCCCATGGAAAAGTTGCAGCTAGATACCTGTGGTGATCCTGCCTACCAAAACAGTATGATTGGGTTATCACCAATGGACTGCTCACTGGTCGGGTGACTACAAATGATGACTTGGAATATTGCCGGGGTCAAAAACAAATGACAAAACCCAGCATGGCTAAAGAGCATACAACACTGTTCCCTGATCCTTTTACAGGAAACATGGGCGACAGAACCCTTTTATATAAATGGTTTCAAAACCTTCTTTTCTAATGCAATACCGTCCACGGCGGGGAGAGCGAGCGGAGGCTTGGTAGTATTAACTTCTATATTAGCACCCGTGGTTTTAAAGAAGATTTGTACATATTCACTGTATTTTCAGCTTCCAGCCTTTACCGTCAAAGGAAAGCAGAATATTGTACTTATTAATTTTTATAACAATATATTCGACAATACGAGACAGGAGATAATTGCACAGTTCGAGGGAGATTTGGATAGTTTTTTGAACGGACTGAGGGGAGGAAGCATCATGATTTGGGCAGGGGATTTTAAAACGGAAATTATGTGGGTATACAATAGGTTGACAAATGTGCCTTGAAGATGTACTTGGCGATCAAATCTCTCACTTTCCTCATAATTTATATGGCAAAGCAATTAATCATATTATGTTTAAATTTAACCTAGAAATCATGGAGCCAGGACCTTATGAGAGAGCACATATTAAACACACTTATGAGGGGGCCAGATCATCTTCATGTATTGACCACCTTTTAATATCTAGAAATTGTAGGTGTGTGGTGGAAAAATGTTTCATAGTATCTAGTCTACTTAGGGCCTGATTCTGATGCGGTCAGGAAAGCATTCCCATCTAGGGCCTGATTCTGATGAGGTTAGGAAGACCTCCTAATGGCATTTGCTCCTTCCAAATCGGATCGGGAACGACCCTGGGCCCAATTAAGATACGGTTAGGAACATATGCTTCCATTGAAGTCAATGGGAGTCCAACCAAATCGTATCTGGAAGCATCCGGATGCATTGTACTCCGTCAGTCGGACTCTCCCGATCCGAGTGGGTTGAAAACCATTTCCAAACCGATTCGGTCGGGAAGCTTTCCAACCCGCATCAGAATCAGGCCCTAAGTGATCACCACCCGGTTCTGCTAACATTAAATTCTAAATTATTCTATGGAAAGAAGTTAACCTCACTTTTCACTAACATCAAAACTCAAGGTGAAAACGGGATCTCGATAAAATAGGCAGGGGTAGACCCCACAGCCTTCGTGGAGACCATAAAGCAGCAAAATAACCATCATATAATAAAATGCTTGGACAACCGATTCAGTAATGTGGAAATTGTCTCGGCTTTCCAAAATATCTCTGATGCAATTTCTAAGGAACTAAGAGCTAAAAATATTAAAAATAGCAATGACTGCCCACGTTGGTTTAATCACCATTGTTCCAGACTAAATAGGGATTTGAAGGAAGAATTAAAAAAGAATCCAAGGAATGGAGAAAAAATTGATTGCCTTCGAAAAAGCTATACACTAGCCTTAAAGCTGAGAAAAAACGAAATTAGGGAGAATGCTTGGGATAACTTTGTCCAAGCAGCTGAGACAAAGAACTCTATTCTATTTTGGATAACTATCGACCAGCCCTTGTTTAAAGACGCTTCTTCGGCTAGGGTCGATACATTAGTAATGCCAGCTGAATGGTTACTCCATTTTGAATTTTTTTTTAAGCCCTCACAACTATTGATGGAAATCGAAGAAACCCGACATTTTATTCTAACAAATATCCCCAAGTTAGATAGATTCACCAAAGAAGAGATAGAAATTGTTGTAAAAAGTAGTGCAAGTGGGAAGGCAGCAGGGCCTGATGGTGTCCCTATTGATGTTTTTAAACAAGATGTAGAACTTTGGTCCCCTATTTTAGTCAACATGTTTAATGCTATTGCTAATGGGGTGTTACCATTAACCTGGGCTGAAAGTGTGATTGTCCCCATTTTTAAAAAAGGCGATAGAGGTAGCGCAAAATGCTACCGACCAATCTCCCTTCTGGATTCCACCTCTAAACTTATGGGTAAAGTCCTGTTAGCCAGATTGGAAAGCTGGTTAAAATAAAAAAATATCTTGACAGACGCTCAGTACGGTTTTAGAAGGGGGATTGGAACGGTGGAGCAATGTGTAAATCTAGAGCTCCTTATTGGGAAATACACACAGGCCAAAGAAGGATCGCTTCACCTTTGTTTTGTTGGCCTCTCCAGCGCGTTTGACCTGGTAAATCATGCCAAGTTATGGCAAACTCTAGCAGAGATGGGCGCACCTGGTGACATAACACATTTTCTATCACAGATATATGACCATTTAACCTCAAAAATACACTATGGCCAGAGAGGGGAATGCACCACGCACTTTAGAGTCACTAGAGGAATCAGACAAGGCTGCATCTTCGCACCTCTTTTATTTTCCCTTTACATCAATGGTATTGACTATTTATTACAGAGTTTGCAAGCTGACGCCCCTGTTATTGGCAAACGTGTAACACCAGTTTTATTATATGCAGATGATGCAGTCCTAATATCTAGTACTGCAAATGGCTTCCTACTTTTGATTGATAACTTTACGACCTTCATAACTGAAAAAAATCTAAAAATAAATTTGAGTAAAACATTGGTCATGACATGTGGTAAAATGGAATTCAAAAGTAGAAATCATTATGGGGTCGATTCCGATCCGGTAAAATAATCCGGCGTACGAATCGTATCCGGAGCCGTTTCCGTACGACTCGTACAGACGCCGTACGACCGGACGATTCCGATCCCGATCGGCCGACCCGTACGCGATTCGTACGGTACACGTCGATTCGTACGGAAAATCGCACGCTCACCTACACACCGTACGGCGCGTACCCCCCATGATCGCAGGGGTACGCGGCGTACCCCTCTGGTCATGCGGGGTACGTGCCGTACACCCAGCGTACATGGGGTACGTGCCGTACACCCACTGTACATGGGGTACGGTGCGTACCCCATGTACGCTGGGTGTACGGCGCGTACCCCGCATGACCACAGGGGTACGGCGCGTACCCCTGCGATCATGGGGGGTACGTGCCGTACCCGGGGGGGGGCCTTCCGTACCTGTTTCGGCGCGAACTCTGCGTTTACGACTGTTTTCGGCTCCCGTAGGAAAAGGGTC
Source organism: Lissotriton helveticus (assembly GCF_964261635.1). Taxonomy (NCBI): domain Eukaryota; kingdom Metazoa; phylum Chordata; class Amphibia; order Caudata; family Salamandridae; genus Lissotriton; species Lissotriton helveticus. The sequence goes on from NC_136071.1 coordinate 530,061,040, forward strand.
GTACGGCGCGTACCCGACACGGATCGTACTTGCTGGGTCATAAAAACGTGCCGCGATGTCGCGTACTGCGGGTTCCGAGTGAGATTCGTACGGAGATTTGAGTCGTACGGAGTCCTGTACGACTCGTACGGAGTTCGGCACCTAGTACGGATCGTACTTCATCGTACGTACGGGACGTCTACGGATACGATTCGTACGGGGAAAAAACTCTCCGTACGACCATTCGGAGCGCATTTTACCGGATCGGAATCGACACCTATGTTGGGGGAACCAAAATTGAAAGAACATTCACTTTTTGTTACCTGGGGTTACTTTTTAATGGCAAATGACCATGGGCTGCACATGTAAATTTTTGCAAATTGAAGTTTGAGAGATCTAGCGAGGCTATTCTCAGATTCTCAGAGAAAATAGGGAACAAGCCCATACGTGAAATATTAAAGCTATATGGGAGTAAGTGCATCACAGGGGTGTGGTATGGTGGAGCACTTTGGGGTATGGTAGACATCTCCCCATTACAAACTTTCTTGAAACTGGTTTTATCTGTCCCAACTTCAACAGCGACCTATATAGTCCATGACCTGAATAACGTAGCAGCCCTTGTACTGTGGCATAGAATTTGCACCAAGGAAGAAGCTCATTTTACTAAAGAAATAATCTTAGATTGCCTCAAATTAGATCACCATAGGAATATACTTTGGCTGCATTATATTCGTAGTCTTATGGCCGAGTGCAATATGGAAATTAATTTTAAAGATCCTGTGAGCATTCAGTCCTATAGTAAAATAGAGCTCAAGAGGAGATTCCTGAAATGCAGGGAAACCAAGAGGGCAGCTGAATTTAGCAAAAAAATAGGCGTTATATCCTATTGTGAAGGAGATAAGGTACAGCTGTTTCCTCTGGAACACAGCCGTACCTTATCTCTACTAGAAATGTACAGCACAGATTTTACTTGACAAGATTGAGGCTGGGTACACTCCACTTCCAAGTAGCATTCCCAGAGATGGGTAAGTGGAGCCGAAACCTACCTAAGTGCCCGTGTGACGGTAAAAGCCCTCAGAGTACTCTGCATTTTATATTTTTTTTGTAATTTTTACAGGGACATCCAAAACTCGATTTTACGACCACTTTTTATTACAAACAAATTTTATTTTTATAAGTCTGCTTTTTATCATATCTGTAATTTACATAACTCATCGATATGTAATGCAGTGATCCTTTGTACTCAGATGGCACTTAAACGGAGAAAGGATCTCACACATTTGGAACTGCTAAATTATGAGTCTGATTAGGTTGAATTTTCCCTACGAATTTTATTATCACATATCTTGATTTAGAGTTTTTATAAATAATGTGTTGTTATTGTTTGAATTTTAAATTAAATCCGTATGCATCTCCTTGAAACCTGTGAAGCTCTATTCAATTCACATTGTTATATTTTTAAGGATACCGTCGTCTATAATTATGATGAATTATGCCCAGGTGACAATTTCTGATACTATTTGTGCTCCTCTTCTTTCTTAATGTATGATGATTTTTTAAAATATAAGTAGAATGCTTTTATGGTTATATACTATATACTGAAAAAAGCTTGTTTGAACTTGAACTTGATCTCTTGTTAACCGCCGCCCTCCCCCCCGCTATCTGTGGTCACTTGCAAATTCAAGCAATGCAAGAATATTCTTTGGCCATACTCACTGAACGGGACACTAATTATTTTTTAAGAACATTTAAAATTAAGTTGGTCTAAAGATTTACAAAACTATAAAGTGCCCTTGTTCCTTTGATCTGTGGGTTTATTTATTTGGGTGTTTTGTAGAGCGCTGATGTGTAACTTTACAGTTACTTCAGAGTGCTGAGGTCAATGGTCGGGGAGCTGGTTCTGAGCTGTGCTAATCCTGTTTGGGTTCAGGTCTTTAGCTGGGATGTAGAAAACTCACTACATTTGTGTTTGGCTAGGTAGACCACTTGCATGTGAAAACAAGCATTGGCATAGCCAATAGTCTCGCCTTCGGGACTTTATAAGTATTTAATTATGCAGCACAATATCATTGGTGCAACATCAACTGTTGCATGGCTAAACACTTATAATGTCCCAAAGGGGAGACCTATTGGTTATGCCAATGCTTGTTTGTATTTGTAGCGTGCCCACACAGGACAATGGCGGCCGCTTTTCTTATAAAGCGCTATGCCACTCTAACTTGCATGCTGAGCGTGGCACCCGCTTCAGGGACACCGCGCAGAGTTTATCTTTTTTGTTTTTTAAACTTTCATACTGAGCATGGTGCCTGCTTCAGGGACACCGCACTCTGTTTATTTTTTTTCTAACTTTAAAACTAAGCGCGTGCCCGCTTCAGGAACACCACGCTCTGTTTTTTTTGTTGTTTTTTTTTACTTTAACACTGAGGGCGGTGCCCGCTTCAGAGACACCATGCTCTGTTTCTTTTTTTTTCACTCTAACACTGAGTGCGGCGCTCGCTTCAGGGATACAGCAGTCTGTCCCTTTTTTTTTCAACTTTAATTGTGAGCATGGCGCCTGCTTAACGGACACCGCACTCTGCAATAGGTATCACTTTTGCGGAAGTTAAAACTATTGGTATTGTAAATGACAATGTCTTTTAATATCATAAAAGGCATTGCCATTTACAATGCCAATAGTTCAAAATCAAGCAATCGCGAGACCTAATGCATTGTAAATGCTTATTGTTATGTTCTTCAGGTATAATCTTGGTACACCTTTTAGAAGTAGGAACGGTTGTTGTGGTCACTCAAGACACTCACTCAAGAACAAAATGGATTACAGAAGGTTCAGCTAGGAATGAGATGGACTGTGAACTCCTTTGCCATTCTAAGGGGACTTTTTTACCTGAAAACCGTAATAGAAGACCATAGTTTTAGCATAATCATGACCATGCATAAGACCAGGACTGCATGCTGAAAAACTATACTAAATGACACTCTGATCACACTGTGGTTAATGTTTTCAGCTTCTCTAGTGTCTCTTTCTTAATCACAGTATTTCAGACAATCAACTGGTCTGCTACACACCAGCATCAAGGCTGACAATTCAGTTCAGGATTATGGGGGGCAGACAATAACAAAGGCATTTTATGTCCAATCTTCACATGGTACAACCAAGAGAAGGGGAACGGGCAGCACCGTTTGTGAATATGTATGACTTTGAGCATCATGGAGATCTTTGTTTATGTTTATGGATTTATGGAGCGCGTAGCTGCCCGTAGGCTTCCCAGCGCTAGGAGAAACATGAAAATGTTGAATTTAGTCAGACTGCCAAAGGCGGGGGATGAGGGAAAAAGAAATGTTTTAAGTCTCTTCCTGAAAGCTAGTTCGTTGGTTAACATGCGTACATCTCTGGGTAGTGAGTTCCATATTTTGGGAATGAGGTGCATGAAAGATCTTCCTCCCCATCTTGCTCTTTTATTCTACTCTGTTGCATGAGAAGATCTCCTGAGGATCTTAAGTCCCTTCTTGGGATATAATGGCCAACCAGTTTTTTTGTTAAGGCTGGTCCTCTATCCTTCATGGCTCTGTGGGCGATACAAACTGCCTTAAATGTGATCCTTGCCTGGACTGGGAGCCAATGTAGTGTCTTCAGGGCTGCCCTGGCTGAGTGCTTTCTCGGAATTTGGATCAGGGTCCTTGCTGCAGCATTTTGTACTACCTGCAGCCGGTTGATGACATATTTGGGTGCGTCAAGATACAAAGAATTCCTGTTGTCCAGCTGTGACTTGATCAAAGCTTGGACCACAGTTCTGGGGGATTGTACCGGCAGGATAGGGAGAATTTTTCGGAGCATGTGGAGTAATCCAAAGCATTTGCCTGAGAGTTTCTTTGCTTGGGTCTACATACTTAGGGTTTTGTCTAGCCAAATTCCAAGATTTATAATGGCATTTTGGGGGTTGGGGGTTCTCCCAAATGAGTAGGCCAACTGATGATGTTCTTGGGTACTGTTTGGTTTCCCAGGAACATAAGCTCTGTTTTATCCTCATTAAGTTTCAGGGAGCACTTACACATCCAATCAGCTATTCTTGACATACAAGGACCCAGGTTGTTGTGTGAGGATTGTGGGTCGTTCATCACTGATAATACTAATTGTGTATCATCAGCGTACGACACTATGGACAGACCAAATTCTTGTACTATTTCTGCCAATGGTTGCATGTACACATTAAAGAGTGTAGGGCTTAGTGCGGAGACCTGTGTGGCTCCACACAATAGTTGGAAGGTGTCTGAGAGATGCTCCCCTTCCAACAATTGGAAGGACTTGTCTTCCAAAAATGAGGTTAGCCACTTTATCGCCGTACCTGTGATACCTGCTTCCTTTAGCCTATTGATCAGTGTGCATTGTTCTACCATGTCAAATGCGGCGCTCAAATCTAGGAGCAGGATAGCCGCTGTACACCCCTGAACTCTCTTCAATTCCTCGGTTACCACCAACAGGGCTGACTCCGTGCTATGTTGGGGACGGAATCCCATTTGTGTGTTGTGCAGCCTTTGGTTGTCTTCCAGATATTGGGACAGAGTCTGATTCACACTTTTTTCGGCAATTTTCCCAAGCAGTGGTCGAAGTAAAATGGGTCGATAATTTCCAGGATCAGCAGGATCCAGCTGTGGTTTCTTTAATAATGGCCGTATGATCGCGTGTTTCCAGGATTTTGGGATCAAGCCTTGGGACATGGAAAGTGATACCAAGGCTGCTGTTGTTGCTTTTGCTATTTTACCAGCCTGTAGTAGGATATCTGGCGTAATTGGATTTTGGGGAGAGCCAGACTTGATCATTTGCAAAATAAGCGGTGACGTCCTCTACCTGTATCGTCTTAAAATGATCTAGTCCCCTTCCTATTTTAATGCTCAGGTTTTTATTTATGTTGGGGTAAGCATCGACTTGCAAGGTGTTTCTATTTTGTTGCAAGTTCTCATACAGTATTTCCACCTTGTTTTTAAAGAATTCCGCCATCTGATTGCATCTTTCTTTGGATGAAGATTGGAGATTCATTTCTTCATTGGTTGTAGTTAAGGAGCGCGCTACTTTGAATAGTTCCTTTGAACAATTCTGTGCCCCATTGATTTTATCTTCAAAGTATTTGGCTTGAGCCCGAATCATCTCCCTATGATATTGTCTGATAGCCAGTTTATATTGGCTTTTGATGGCTTGATCATAGTTTTTCCTCCACAGTCTTTCCATTTTTTTACAGGATTTTTTTGTCAAAATTAATTGCTCATTGAACCATGGGGCTTTGTTCCTCACATGAAGCTTATTTTGTCTGGTTTTCTGTGGGTGCTGAGCAGATGCTCTGTTAAGCCAGTCAGCCAATATCATATCGGCCTCTTCTACATCACATGTCAGGCATGGGGCTTGAACCTCCATTACGTCCCTCATGTTGTCTGGTAACATTTTTGGCCATTTATTCCAAATCCCGGTTAGTTTATGACTCGTGTGTCGTGCCTGAGGATTTACCAGTGTGAACGGGATGAAGTAGTGATCTGACTATGGCATTGGTATCGGTGTCTCTACCTTTAGTTTACGGTATTCGAGAAGATGGCATCCTGTATGTACCCAGTATGTCCCCATTTATATGAGTGCTAGTTTTTATCAGTTGTTTCAATTGCATGGCCTCCATGTCCTGAATTAGTCTAATTGCTTTGGCACTAACTGGTTTATCCAGATGGAAATTGAAATCCGCCAGTAGCGTAGTGGAGCTCTTGCTGGCCACCATGTCTGCTATTAAACTGGGTAATTCCTCTAGGAATGGGGTGGAAGGACCAGGTGGACTGTAGACCAGTGTGTCTGGGAAAGAGCTATTAGATGAGAGTCTAAGGCTAAATTGAATCACTGACAGAATACCGACATACAAAATATCAACCTACAGAAATATCGACGCAGGAATATTGAAGGCAAGAATATCAAGATCCTATCTACAACATGGTAAGTACAAAAATATCGGGAAAAAAATATTGATGTTAAAAATATCATAATTACAAATATTGTTTCTTTTCTATTAAAAATAATTTGTAAAATAAAGTAAATAATACTTATGAATAAAATAGACATAGTTAAAAATATTTAATAATGTTTCAAATTAATAAATAATACATATATAATAATAAAACATTAATTAAACATATACATAAACTATACAATATTTACATACTTAATACATTTTAATAATTATTTTAATAACGTATAAATTATTAAAAAAATATTAGAAATTACAAATACATCTACACACATAAAACAATAACATGAATGAAAAGTAAATAATTATGTTTAATAAATTAAAAAAATTAAATATACTTGCAATATTTTTAAAATTAATTATATACTACATTATCTAAAATAATACAAAAAAAATTGAATAGGTAAAGAAATAAAACTACTATTCAAAGTCCCAAAAAAACTACAGTTATGAAAATGTTGGATAGTGTAGGGCTTAAAATGACTATCCGACTCCAGAAAATGCAGCAGTAGTGAAAGCGTTGGATAGCGCAGGGTTAAAAATTACTATTCCAACTCCAGAGAGTGAAACAGTAGGGAAAGCATTGGATAGCGTAGGGGTAAAACTTACTATTCCAAATCCAGAGAGTGCAACCGTAGGGAAAGCGTTGGATAGCGTAGGGATAAAAATTACTATTCCCACTCCAGAAAGAGCAACATTAGGGAAAGCATTGGATAGCGTAGGGGTAAAAATTACTATTCCCACTCCAGAGAGCGCAACAGTAGGGAAAACGTTGGATAGCGTAGGGGTAAAAATTACTATTTCCACTCCAGAGAGTGCCACAGCAGGGAAAGAGTTGGATAGCGTAGGGGTAAAAATTACTATTCCAACTCCAGAGAGTGCAACAGTAGGGAAAACGTTGGATAGCGTAGGGGTAAAAATTACTATTCCAACTCCAGAGAGTGCAACAGTAGGGAAAGCGTTGGAAAGTGTAGAGGTAAAAATTACTATTCCCAATCCAGAGAGTGCAACAGTAGGGAAAGCTTTGGATAGAGTAGGGGAAGAAATTACTATTCCCACTCCAGAGAGTGCAACAGTAGGGAAAACGTTGGATAGCGTAGGGGTAAAAATTACTATTCCCACTCCAGAGAGTGCAACAGTAGGGAAAGCGTTGGATAGCGTAGGGGTAAAAATTACTATTCCAACTCCAGAAAGTTCAACAGTAGGGAAAGCGTTGGATAGCATAGGGGTAAAAATTATTATTCCAACTCCAGAGAGTGCAACAGTAGAGAAAGTGTTGGATAGCGTAGAAGTTAAATATAACATACTTATAAATAATTTTTGTATTTAAAATAATTAATTTAATTTTTAAATAACTCTACATCATTTACAAATACCCATTAATAATTATTAAAAACATAATTACAATTGAATAATTAACAATAAATACCAATACATATTAATGACTAAATAATAATTACTAAGCAATAAATATTAAACAATAACATATTTTTCATAACAAAATATATATCAATTATTAAAAACTGATTACCAATTAAAAAATAATAAACAATAAAAGGATTTTTATACCCAAAAATACTTTTTATGAAACATTAATTAGCAATTAATAAAAAAGAATTTCCAATTAATAAAAATTAATTACTATTTAAAAATAGGAATTGGCTATTAAAAAAACTAATTACCAATCAAAAAATTAATTACCAATTACAAAATGAATTGCCACTTAAAAACATGAATTACTAATTAAAAAATGAAATACCAATTAGAAAAATGAATTACCAATTATTAATTCATTAAAAATAAAATAATTATCAATACCAATAAATACAAATAAATCATTACTTAATTACAATTAAATTACTTCCCACCCAATTCCCCCATAAACCCACAACCCGCTACAGAACTTAAACGGAAAAATTAATTTAAATTAATTTATAATTGCTAAAAATGAATAATTAATTTTGTATAATTAAATTACTTCCTACCCTATTCCCCTATAAACCCGCAACCCGCTCCGGTACTAAAACACAAAATTGACTTAAAAATAACATTATTAACATATAAAAATAGTATACATATAATTTAAAAAAGTAGAATACTTAACAAAAAACATATAACACATACATATTAAATACATAACATAATACATAATAATAATACAAATATCGATATTTGTAACATCGAGATTAGTAACATCGATACATTTGATATCGATATTACTAACTTCGTTATTACTTACATCAATATAAATATATTCAATATTACTTATCTTAGGGTCGATATTCTATCCACCGATATTCTTGACCTCGATATTCTGTACCTTCGATATTTCCAACTCGATATTTCTTTGGGTCGATATTTAGACTGTGCACCAGCTAAATTGTACTGCCTCACTGTTGGTGGTGGTAATGGGAGCGATCACACATTCAAATTAATTTTCTTATATGATAGCTACCCCACCTCCTGTTTTTCCCAACCTATCTTGTCTCCGAATGAGGAAGTCTGGGGGTAACGCTTGGACTATGTCAGGGGACGAACAATCTTTCAGCCATGTTACAGTCATGAATAGAATGTTGAGTTCTTCATTCTCTATTAGCATCCTGATTTCAGAGGTGTGTGCTGGTACAGATCTGCTGCTAATCAGTCCAATTTTCCACTGCTTATTCTTTATGTAACTGTCTGCGCTTACTAGCCCTTCATCCTTTCCTTCCTTAAACTTAGTCAGGCAGAGTGGACAAGACGAATCTATGAGAGACTATATGCAGTTCGTCCCCCTCAAAAGTCTGGCACTGAATATCCACACGTTGGTGCCTCTCTCTTGTTCCAATCCACATCATATAGTTTGTTTGGTGGAGACATCAAAACAAAACTAATGTCAATCAACTTGAAGGTGCTGCATATTAGTTGCATGCTACAAGCCAGTACCATCAAAAACAATTAAATAAATTACTAAAACGCACTTCTCAGAATAGGATGAGATCAATGATCGGCAAGCACAGTCTGGAGTGATCCTATGTTCACATCCTCTGAGCAATGCAAAGATGATAATGAGCAAAAACGCTAGAATTGTGTTCCCAGATGATCCAGGGATCCAATGCTCTAGCCCTGTTCTTTGACTTTCAATTCAAATGTGTTCTGGGACATGTAGTGTTAGAACAGGTTGGGTAGTGTGCCTACACAGCTTTGAATATGGCGGCAGTGGGGCTTAGGTGGGTGAGGTGTCAAGAGGTGTAATTGACCTTGCACTATTTCAAACAGTTTCCTTGGCTTATGAGGGGCCCACATGAGCACAGATTCACTCTTTCCTGTGAAGTTCAAAGCAGGGTAGGGCTACTTAAGGCCCTATCAGCCAGGCTCTTCCCTCTTTTCTGCTCCTTTGATTTACATCACACTCACCAAATCCTTTTGAGTTAGGGGAGCAATAAGTTTATGTACCAAGGCATATGTGAGTAATCAAAGGGTTGTATATTGGGAATTTTGTCTGTGTGCTATATCAGAAATAGTTGGACTAAATCCTTGTTTCTTTACTCTTTGCCTTTTTCCATTACCATAAGTGCGATTTTGTCTTTGGTTGTGTGAAGGAAGTGTTGGTAAAATTGAACCTTGCGTCTTGAATCTGGGACCAGTTTGCTAGCTAGACATGAAGGTTGGGAACTTGCCAGTGCCTGGGCTGGGATGTCCACTCCCTGGCTGTTATGATTATCTTGTGACGGATACAGTGTATTTTTTAGTTATTAATTTGCAGTATGGAATGTATGGTTTCACATTTCCAAATATGTATAACCATTCTGCGTCAATACTTGATATTTGTAAACGTGATCAGTAAGCCAAAAAGCTCAGCCCATAATAGTATGCATGGGTAAAAACATAAATTTCACAAGAAAAAGTCCTTAATTACTCTAAATTTCACATTACACAGTCGTGCATAATTTTGACCCGTGAGGGATTAGTTCACATAGAAGATTGTGCCCAGAGAGACATTTTCTGCTCAAACCAACAGATATCTCACTCAAGATATTATCAAACATCATTGCGTGTCAAAGTGTAATGTCCCAAAATTGTGTGAAATTTCAATTACAATTTTTGACAAATATGCAAACTTGCCCAATTCTATCTGTAGGCCAAACACTTGGCTTTTTAAAAGGAAATTGCAGAAAAATATCATGGCATCCCCAGTGATCTGGAATCATCTGGTAATAGATCAGCAGCATTAACAAGAGATGGAAACTATACGGACAAAGCCCAAATCCCTAAAATAGACAAAAGGAACACGAATGTAAAAGACATGCTTGCAAGGCAGATGCTCGTAATTAGACATATGCTACATTATTTTTCTTAATCAAAGCAAGGACATTCCAATACTACAACTTTTCTTTACTACACTGTGATGGGAAGGCTCATCATTTTCAATTTAAATTAACAAAAACAATGGAAAAACTAAACAGGATTATTTCTCGCAATCTTAAACTCTATTTTGGGATAGGAAAAATACGTACGAAAAAATAGCAAGACTAAAGTTACAAATGTTCCATTTAATGGACAATGTGCCGCATTAGTAGTCTTATTCACAGGAAGCAGTCCCGGATATCCAGGAACCCACTGGGATTTTATCAAAATCAATGGATAAAAAAGAAATGTGATCATTCCTCCATGTTATTTTATTTGACAAGAAATGCATACACACTGAGCACATGTTGCACTTTGCATGTACGGCAGGCTAAAAAAAGCCCCAACAAAATGAAAACATGAAACAAAAGTAAAGCACAGAAAACCAACACAATCTTGGATGAAAGTGCACACATATACACACACCACGCGCGCGCGCACACACACACACATACACACACTTGAACAAAACATACGAATACATGAGTTTATCTATAGGCATTGCTATATACTTCGCTCTAGTGCCCATGTTATCTATTTCAGGACCACTGAAATTATGCACCAATTAAGGGCCACATTGTCAGGATGGACAACGTTTTGCAGCAAGGAAAGCCAAGTTATTCAATTATAGTAAAGTCTGTGGCATATTCTGTGTCATTATCTATCTCTTTTGAAACTTTAACACACATTGATTTAAAAGAAATAGCAATCATGGCAATACTAATACAATATATGTAAGTTTCATATGTATTTGTCTTAAACGCCCATAATATGCAGATACAAAACAGCGCTCGTGGAATAGTTGGCAAATATGGACCAAAGTAATTGCAGAGTTGAGAAATGTTGCAGAAAGAAAAAGCAACTCATGCAGCAATTCAGCACGCTGTTTCATTACAGCAAATTATTTAGCATTTTCTGCGGCTTTTTTTCGATCTCATTTTACAGTTCAACACATGAGGGGGTTATTCACAAAGGTAATCTTACATGTGAATAAATCTATATGTGTTCATTTACTCTCACACTTTTGAGACCTACTATGGTTTAGTCATCATTTACAAGTGTAAAGTTACTTAAAAGTGTTTACTTATGTGCCCACCCCTGAATCATTGAGATGTCAAGCCCAACCCCAAAAAAAGATCGTGGAAGCACAACAAGATAAACATATGAGCATATTTGTGTTGGTCAGATAAGTATTTCAAGACAGAAAGGCACCCAACTTAAAATATCAATAACACTGTCCTGACCTGACAGCAGTGCTCTTCTTTTGCAAACCAGATCTAAAGGTGAATTTGTTTCAGGTGGACCTCCGTATAAACTACTGTTACATAACACCCTTTTTGTCTCACTATGACCTACGATGATACAAGATGCTGAGCTTCAGTGGTTCGATTGTCATTGAGGTTTTGAAAGACACCATCAGGAAGTTAGGGTAGTAAACTTGTACTATGACACTCAGCTTTATGGACACAGTCCAAGAGCAGTATGCTTCTCTTGAGAGAGGACTTCAAAAGTCTGAAAGAAAATGTTCCATCGCTAAAGAAACCAAAATGTGAATCCATAAAAGCAACATTCATTTTTTAGCTTGCTTTCCACAAAATTGTTGTTACAGTTCACCACAAACACATCGGGGGTTGGAAACTAATTTATGAGTAAATATTTGCACCTTGTAACTTTTCATACATAGGTGGAGATCTCCACCACTAGGGTGCAGCTCTCCCTCTGGTAAAGAGTAGGGGAAAGTTGAAAAGTTTATTAAACCAAAAAAAATATTTTTGTATTACATATTATTTTTCATAAATGTTAAATATTGTAAATGTAGACTAACATAAAAAAGGTACAGTAATTAGTTGAATTTTGAATTAAAAAGTAATTACGTTCAAAACAAATTTCCCACATAAAGAAAATATTTTTCTTTATGCATTTGAAGATATTAAAAGTGAACTATAGAATGACACACCATTCATTTTAACATTCATAATAAATTATAATGGAACATTATTGTTTATACTTAAAAAAAGTTAACATTTTGTAAAATAAATGAATAATTATGTTTTATGTTTAGGTTTATCTAACATTCAATTAAATGTAATTAGATTTTTAAACAGCTTGAATAATGTTACTGTTTTTAACTTTAGTTCCTAACGGGTTGTATTTTAGGTTTCTACCTCCATTATTTTGTATGGGAAGGTGTTGCAGTAACTGTGAGTGGCCATGGCTGGTGCTAGACTTACGCCAGTTCTAGAGTACACTAGCAACTGTTTTGGCTCCTTTTTGGCTGCAGTAACAATAGAGGGCAGTTTGTGAATAAGAAAGGGTATTACTCTTTTGTGTGTGAGTACATCTTTGTTTCTACACACCTTCTTAGACCTCCTTTAAACTCTTCTTACTCCTCCCTTAACTCCCCTTTAGTTGTAATTAGTTTCCATTTTCCAGCCACTGCTCTGTGTCCCTCCCACATTTAATGTTCTAAATATATATTCCCATACGCGGAAAGTTTCACACTTAGGGAGTAGATCCCATACACATAAAAGATAGGAGTGGCGGAGGTGTAGACCTCCTTATGTATTTATGTGACTAGCATTTTGTAGTATGTTGGTAGTACGTTTGTAGCACAATTAAGCATACTACAAAATGCAGTTTGCGAACAGGCCCTATAGACAAAAATGGCATGTCACTGCCATTAAAATATAGGTACAGATTTTATGAACGAAAACTACATGGTTAGTAGACCATATTCATATTATTCACTAACAATTAAGGTTTTGTCTTGCATTTAAGCACAAGACCGCCATTGTTATATTCCTGTTCTTTCTGCCACCAAGAATAAAATAGCTGTGTAAACCAGGCACAATGTTTATCTGTAGAAATTAGGTCTACATGTACACACTTGTTATTCAAAAGTCATGCCTCACTAGTTATCCAGCACCCCGTTTATGGTCTAAAACTTTTATTCAGTTTGGGGTTTGACATATATTCACACTAGAGAGCGACTGGGAGCACACCTTTCTGTTAGACAACAGTGCGAGGAAACAGTATGCTGCCGTGAGTAATTGCAGCTACTTTACTAACTTCATGGATGCTACATGAAGAACCACGTTGCAACGTGGAATAAGGATGTAAGTCTAAGATGGCGGATTCATGCCAGATTTTCACGAGAGCTTTAGGCGGTAAATTTACATACCATGAAACCTAATTGTACTCATTCACATATTCTGTGGCAAACCTGACATTCTGGTATGGATACATATACCCTAGGACTAATTTGGATATTCCTATTCTCCCTCCGCCCAGGGCTGTGGCCGTTGCGGGCACCGGGCAATCCCCCGGTGCACCGCACGGGTGGGGGCCAGTTTTGGGCCCCTGGAGGCCGTTTTTGTTACAGGGCCGATTTTGCTGCATCGCTGCACAATTGGCCCTGTACCAAAAACGGCAGAAAACCAGCCCCGGCAAAGAGCTCAGCGGCACCTCCATCCCCCTGAGTGGGGAGAGGAAGGGCCGGCCGAGCACTTTTCCAGGGCCGGTTGTAGTTCCCATTCCGGCCCTGCCTCCGCCCCATTTTAAATCCCCTACTATTATATCCCACCCTTCACCTTGCACTGTGTCCATGTTGGATTGTTTTACAACTACATTGGTGCTTCCTAAGTGCATGTGAATGCATACTAGTCACGTTGCACAGTGACAACACAGCAACATTAGTTACAACAAGACAGGTGCACCAGAATGAGAAAAATATTTTAAAAAATTGTAAATGGCAAAATCATTGAAAAGGTGTGAAGCCCAACCCCAACAAAGAATGTGAAAGCACAACAAGATACACATATGTGCTTATATCTGTTGGTCAGATAGGTATCTCAAGACAGGAAGACCCCTAACTTCTCCTATCAATAATATTTCTCAAATCAGATCTAAAGGTGGATTTGTTTCAGATTGATCTCAGTATAAACTACTGTTACATGACACCCTTTTTGACTAACAGTGGCCTTTGAAGATCAGCGGTGCGGCTGCCACTGAGGTTTTGAAAGACACCATCAGGAAGTGAGGTTAGTAAACTTGCACTAAGACATTTAGCTCTATGGACACAGTCCAAGAACATCATGTTCCTATAAGAGAGGACTTCAAAAGTCTGAAAAAAAGTTCCCACGCTTAGGAAATCAAAAAGTAAATTCATAAAAGCAACATTAATGTTCTTGCCTTGCTGTCCACGAAATTGAATTTGCAGCATGTCTGCACGTCACCCCCTCTGACAATCTAAAGGTGGACGCTCCAACAAGAGGGAGTCAACTTGGTTGTGATGCATAATTGTTGTTGTTGAAACTTCCCGTGCAGCAGCTCCACATGATTGCACCACTGTGATGTATTCTAGATTAGTGGTGTGACAAATTCTTCTTTCTTACTCTAATTGGAATAAGTGAAAGCAAAGGTGGCCTCAAGGGATTGTTTGCTTTTGTGATAAAAGCATACAGTGAATGTGCTTGCAGTGGCTGCATAGGATTTAATGGAGAAACGAGTTCCTGAAATACTTTTACTGATAAGCCATTTCACCTAAACTGTGTAAAGGAAATTTACAAGATGAATGGCATTTACCATTTCATAGAGTCCATCACATAGACTGTCTTTTAAAGATAAAGAAAAATGTACGTTTGCAGTGTTATGCAATGGTTGCAGGTCTTTCTTTCCCAAACATTTTTGTTGGAGATATTTATTTTTTAGGGCTTTACTTCAGGGGACATTAATTCGGATTTGTATATTTCTCCATTGTCAAACTATTACTTTGGATGCTTTTAGTTCATTTACCCT
Organism: Lissotriton helveticus; assembly: GCF_964261635.1. Taxonomy (NCBI): domain Eukaryota; kingdom Metazoa; phylum Chordata; class Amphibia; order Caudata; family Salamandridae; genus Lissotriton; species Lissotriton helveticus. The sequence continues at coordinate 530,076,198 of NC_136071.1, forward strand.
TCACCAACATTAAACACCATCCACCCTGTACTCCCTCATAACGCTTAAACGTGTTCATCCCTGTCCTCTTTAAGCCCTTCGCCACACTTAAGCTCCACCCATCCCAACCCCGAAACTCCACCTATCCCTGAACCCTAAAACCCTTCCTACACCTAAACACAATCCATCGCTGAATCCTAAAAAACTCTCACTTTAATTAAACTGCAACTATCCCTGACTCTTAAACTCCGCTTCTCCCTGAACCCTAAAATCTCTTTGTTCCCCTAAGCTCCACCCATACTGCAACACTAAAACCCCTCACTAACTCTAAACTCCACCCATTCCTGAACCCTAAAAGCTCTCTCTAAATCAGACCCATCCCTGAAACTTTGAAATCCCTCACTGCACGTAAACTCCACCTATCCTGAGCACCACTCCTACCTGACCTCTAAGAACCACTCACCATCACTAGACTCCACCTATCCTTGAACCCTAAAACCCTTCCTACATCTAAATTCCAGCAATCCCTGAATCCAATACATTTCTTACCACCCTACCCTCCCGCCATATCTAACCCCTAAAACTATATCTGTCCATAATCTCCACCTATCCCTGACCACTAAAACGCTCACCAACCCTAAACTCCACCCATTCCTGAATCCTAAATCTGTTCATCACCACTAAACTCTAACCATCATTGACCCTTAAAAACCTTCACCAGCCTAGGCTCTGCCCATTTGTGAACACTAAAAATCTGTCAACACCCCTACACTTCGCCGATTCCTGATCTCTAAAACTACTCACCAGCAGCACTCGACTCATCCGTGAACATTAAAAAAAAAACTCAACAACCCTAAATCTCACTTATTCCTTATTTCTAAAACAACCCTCAACATCAACATACTTAAACATCACCCATCCCAGAACCCAAAAACTCCTTATTATCCCTAAGCTTCTCCCGTTTAATATAATTTTAGATTTTTCAGAATTTGACTTCTGGAGCTGAACTCTGTCCCCTCCTACCCCGCTGGAGAGGAGTCCCACAGATCAGCAGATCAGCCAATCAAGGACCGGGCTCTGCTTCCGTCACTTTGGGGTAAGTCAATACAGGTGCCCCAAGGGAGCAGTGGAATCATACAGGACCTGTAAATAGGCTCGAGAGTGGGAGCAATTGAGACCTAAAATACTTGCTAGCCTTGCAATGTGAGTTTTCGCTTCATTTACAGACGAAATGTGGCTATGCGGCTATCCAGGGGTAGCATGTTCATCTATTCAGTACAGGATGGCTTGTTCATGTGCAACCTGAGCCTGGCCACTTCCAGGCTTATGTGCACCATGGATGTCCCCTTGACTAGTGAGGCTAAGTGTTCAGCAGGTTTCAACGACTTCGAGGCCTGTGGCCTCCCACCTTGCACTGTGTTTATTGTGCCCGTACAGTGTCTAGGCCTGTCGCTCTTTACAAACAGCGAGGCAGGGAAAAGTCCTGCTCAATACATACCCATACATACCAATAGACCTGATTCAGGCAGGAGACTGCAGATTTCTGCAGCCAAAAATGACTGTATTTTAGCCGTCTCCCACCTGAAATTGCCTCTGCTTCAATAGAAGTCAATGGAGGAAATACATTTTCTGGACTTTTTTTTTATATTTAAATCTCCCATTTTGCTCTTCCAAAATGTTGGCATGTATGCATACCATTGTTATGTGCTTGGGTTTGAAGCAATCCAATGAGAGGACCCTGCCCCTTTTCCACTTTCTTCTTTAGTACACATGCAAAGGCTTCAACTTAACGCTAACTGCTAAGGGTTCTTCACAATAAATTTACTTTGGTCTTTGCCAGCGCCGCATCATGGCGAGAATTCCGCGGTTTTCATGTACCTATACTGGACATAATATCTATCCTTGAAAACCGCTGCACTGCTAGATGATGAGTTAACCCTTTAAATCCGTGCGAAATTTCCCGCAGTGCGACAAAATTTCACGCTTGTGGAAATCGGACGGCTCCCGGCCGTCTGACGCACACGCCACCACCCGTGATGTCCGTTGGCCGGGGGCCGTCCGACGCATCCAAAGGGTTAATTCAGCCAGTGGTTTGAAAGGGAGGGCGGATTGGTGGAGGAATATTCAGATAGGCAGAAAGAGGAGGGATGGAAGGCAACCAAAGAAAAGCATGTGGCCTTGGGTCAGGGAAGAATAGGGAAGCTGGAATAGACTGGTTAAGAGCACTAACCTAACATAACTAATCTGCAAGGGAAACAAAACACGTAGCACTAATCTACTAACAATGTAATCTTATTTTAGGTTCTGGAATAGCCTGCTACTCGTCACAAAGTGCTTCAATGCCTCACCAGGCATAGTAAGCGCTATCCACAATTTACAATTACAAAATTATCCTTCATTTAAATGTTTCCTTTAAATTTCGATTTATTTTGTATTCCCTTAAAATTTTCCTTACTTCCAATTGGCTTTCCATGATTTGGTTTCCGCCAATGTGGTTCTCTAGCTTTTTTTCCATTAATTGACTTGAGGCACAAACTGTTGTTGTAGCCTTCAAACCTCAGCTCATCGCTGCCCAGTGTTCGCCTGTATGTCTCTGCATACTTATATATGCTCCAAGGTAACTTTAGGGCCGGCAGAACAAGGGCCATGATTTTAATGAGAGTGGTATGCAACAATGCTGGTGCACCTGTCCCTAGAATGGGTTTTTCATGTGCCTGTTTTTTGTGCGAATGCAAAACACACGTAAGGGGGTGGGTGTGCAAAAACCGTTTACCTTGCAGTATGGCCGAATCTGCTGCCGCAACAAGGACTTAGGCATCCATCGCATATGCTGGGCTGCAGTTGGGCACCTAAATAAGGAACTCTGATTTAATTCGGTGCCAAACTAGGAAGTGAAAACATTGCTGAAAGGGAGCTAAAGTGTTGGGCGTTCATAGGACCTGTACATGTACTTTAACACGCATTGTTGGGGCAAGGGCGCGGTGCGTCCATTGGGGCGTAGGGGCGTAGCCCCACTAAGCCCCATGGACCTACAGCGTTGTCACAAAGCCAAATACAGAAGATATTTAAAAAAATCGCGCTATCTGCCGGCCGGGAAACCGGGAGACACCCGACTTTCCCGGAGTTCGCGGGGGGGGGGGGGGGGGGGGGAGGGGAGGATGGGCCTGCTGCAGCTGCGCAAGTGTATTTTTGGGCACAAACATGCCCGCGCATGCGCAGATCGTTTTCCTGTGAATTTCCCCTTAGAGAGGGGACCAGGGGGCGGGCCGCAGCCCCCGGGGTTACACAGGGCGACTGGGCGAGGAGTCATGGTGCCCCCCCAGCCAATCCTGGCGCTGGATTGTCTGGTCAGTCAACTCCTGTCACTTCGACCACTCTGCTGCCAATGGCGTAGGGCACACGGGCCGTGTTTTATGTGGAAATGTGTTTGTGGCAAATATACTGAAAAGGTGGTTCAAAAAAGGCATTGAGTTGTTACCACGGCGAGGTGGGGTGAGAGCGGAACACAAGTCCGGGAGCTCCGGACGCGCAGCTGAGCACTGTCTCTATCAGACACATTGCGCTCACAAGTAACACTAGGTTGCACAGAGCTGTTTTCGATGCACTAACAAGTAATGTGACAGAAAGAAAAGTCGGCAAAGGAGCTGAGGTATAAATTAAATGTCTGTGTGACTGCAACACGATATACAGGTTTAATAAATTGCTAATGTGCATGCTAAATTTGAGTTCCTTGAATGAGTCATTTATATAGGTGTATGAAATTTGAAATTCCCCAGGTAAATACAATACTCATTTTTCATTCAGTGGTATTTACTTAGGGAAGTATTGTGTTTCACAGAAAATGTCTGCATCTACTGCTTTAGCATTGAAAATATACTTAACCCCTTGGGCACGGCCGCGATTCTGCGATGGGTGGATGCATGAATGAATGATGGATGCAGGATGGATGCAGGATGGATGGGTGCATGAATGAATGATGGATGCAGGATGGATGGGTGGGTGGATGGATGGATGGATGGATGGGTGGGTGGATGGATGGGTGGATGCATGAATGAATGATGGATGCATGAATGAATGATGGATGGATGGGTGGATGCATGAATGAATGATGGATGCAGGATGGATGCAGGATGGATGGGTGGATGCATGAATGAAGGATGGATGGGTGGATACATGAATGAATGATGGATGCAGAATGGGTGGGTGGATGGATGGGTGGGTGGGTGGATGGATGGGTGGGTGGATGGATGGGTGGGTGGATGGATGGGTGGATGCATGAATGAATGATGGGTGCATGAATGAATGATGGATGCAGGATGGATGGGTGGATGGATGGGTGGGCGGATGGATGGGTGGGTGGGTGGGTGGATGGATGCATGAATGAATGATGGATGCATGAATGAATGATGGATGGATGGGTGGATTGATGGATGGGTGGATGCATGAATGAATGAATGATGGATGGATGCAGGGTGGATGCATGGATGGGTGGATGCATGAATGAATGATGGATGCAGGATGGATGCAGAATTGGTGGATGGGTGGATGGATGCATGAATGAAAGATGGATGGATGGGTGGGTGGATGCATGAATGAATGATGGATGGATGCAGGATGGATGGGTGGATGGATGGGTGGGTGGATGGATGGGTGGGTGGATGGATGGGTGGGTGGGTGGATGCATGAATGAATGATGGATGCATGAATGAATGATGGATGCAGGATGGATGGATGGATGGATGGATGGATGGGTGGATGCATGAATGGATGCAGGATGGATGATGGATGATGGATGGGTGGATGGATGAATGATGTATGGATGCATGAATGAATGATGTATGGATGCAGGATGGGTGGGTGGGTGGATGGATGGGTGGATGCATGAATGATGTATGGATGGATGCAAGGTGGTTCGGGCTCGCTCGCTGCGTTCGCTCGCTGCGGTGCAATATGCAAATTAGTTTACGCCCTACCACTTTCAAATGTCACCAGCCGCCCCTGGCTTCTATCCCGTTCTTCATGTCTTAAAGTTGATTTTGAGAATTCATGAGCAGGAGGTCAGTGGTGCATGTCGTATTTGTGCTTTTTAGAACTCACTAATGTTGTTTGCATGGGAAGACGGACCTTCATTTGCTAAACATTACTGGCACATGTTGGCAATCAGTTTCTGCTCATCTGCCCCTTTGCCCTGCCTGGAGGCAATGAGGGAACAATGATGCTGCGACCTTAAAGCCGGTGCATTGCCTTGTTATTCCCCATTTATACAACAAGCCCATATGGTACTGGGGTTTGAGGCAGGTGTGAAGGCATTACAACATGCTACTTCAAAACACCTGCAGTGAACGAGAGGTGTTGCGAATTTCCTCAGCTCTACTTTACGAAGGGAAAGCTACTATTCAAAACAAGCATTGGCAAAGCCCTTGTGGTTGCATTGGCTGCCAGCGTTTAGCTCTGCCAATTGCTTATATTGTTTTGTCATGGGTTTTGTAAAATTGTATTGTTGGCCATCTCCTCTGCAATATAGGAAAAAATTGGATTAAGCAAAATACTTTTTCGGTATCAAAAAGCATTCATTGCCATAGTAGGCCTGGCACTGAAGGGGCCTACTCTGTGTGCCAATGTGCTTCTTGTGAAAGAGCAGAATGCCATTACTCACAGTAAAGTTGCCCAATGTTTTAAGTGGGCTGACCCAGTAACTGTAGTGGGCTGAATCATTTCACCATGCTCTATGCAGTAGTGGGAGGAAGAAAAATGTGAATTGAGAGAGAGAGGAGAGAGAAAATATTCACTGAAAAAACTAAAGGTTAAAGTGACTTAGGTGAAAATTTCAGTGCAAGTGTAATGTTTTGAAGTAAAAAAAACACAGAAATTCGCCAGTTGTAGTTAGCAGAGCTAACTTTAACTTGAGGCCACGCCGTACACTGCTTATGACTTCACATACTACATCATTCATGACATGTTCAATGACATGATTTGTGACATCGCTGATGACATCTCAAATGACATTGTTGATAAAATCACTGAATAAATCACTGATGGCAGCATCCAAGCAGCTTTTATACACATTACTTATAAAAGAGTATGGTATTAGAGGTACGAAATTGAGTATCAAATAGCTCACAATGATATCAAGCATCATTAACGCCATCACACATACAACCACCTAAATGAACCAAGGTTCTGTTATGTATAGCATTGAGCCAATACCATACACTTCATGGGTTATATTGACAATGAACCACACATAGATGGATAACCCCTACTGCACACAGTAGACAATCTGTATTAAACTGATCAGAAAAAACTAACTTCTTCTGAACACATACGGGCTGTTACATAACAAATGACCTAAAATGGACAGCCTTTAGCCTGTATCAAACCCTTCACAGTTAGCAAGCCTCTCGTGAGATTTGATGCAGCCATAAGTAGGAGAGTGGGTGCTGGAAACAGTATATACCCTATGCTGAGACTTTACCTTGTACCACACTATTTTCAGAGAGCCAAACTCTCATGGGAAATACATCACAGATTATTAAAAATAATCTACTATAAACAGAGTTCACTGTATGCAAAACTATTCACTGTAAACTCCCAAGGCCTGGAGGTGCTAAAGGCCATACTACCTATAGCCTTCATACACTGCTGAAACGTTTATAGATAGATCACCTTTGGTGAGTAATCAAGCAGATCTACATGGGTAACTATCTGGAGCACACAGTCGTCTCTCATATATAGAAATTGTCATGCTGAGGCAACTCCCTCAAAATACACAAAGCTGCTTATAATACTTAATATCAACTACATAGAATCTTTAACCTATTGGAAACATTTTAGCAACACCAGACTACTAGTGCCCAACACACTGGACACAACTCATCAATTATTATGCAGACACTGTGGTAGTCCTGTACACAAAAATTCATAAGGAGCTCAATAGCTCTACTCACCTTCGACCCATTAGGAGCACAAGCATTTTATTAATACATCCATTAGCAGGAAAGAGTCTCTGCAAAATGAGGCATAGAAATAGGATGATACTTACCTGCCACTATGTAAAGTATAAATTAAACTAACACACTCATTGGATGATGTCATCAGTGATGTCATTTGAAATGTCATGAGTCGTCATAAAATGATGTCATAGAACATGTTGTGAGTGATGTAATATGTGAGGTAATGAGTAGTGCATGGCAGGGGTGCAAGTTATAGATAGCTCTGCTAACTATAACTGGTGAATTTCTGTGGTTCTTCTGAGTTAAAAAAGTTACATTGGCACTGAAATTTTCACCTATCTTTAACGTCACTTTAACATTTGTTTCTTCTCAGTGAATTTCTAAGCTTTTTTAAAACCAAAATCAGATCTTATTATCATACCTAACTATAACGTCACTTTAATGTTTGTTTCTTCACTGAATTTCTAAGGCTTCTTTAATGAAAATTAAGATATAAATACAATTCCTAACTATAATCTAACTATAATCTTTGTTTTTTTAAGTGAATGTCTAGTTTTTTTTTTACATAGAGTAATATTTTATCATCATACGTGCAACCAACCTCCTGTGGGAAGCCAACACCTTGCTGCACACGGTCTTTGACCATTGCCTGGCTCAGGCCCTGCAACCAACCCCCACAGGAGCCAACCCCCGGTGCATGCCGTGAGGTTGGACGCCTTCTGCAACACCAACATTTAAAAAGTGAGCCTATTGGCTTTATTAAAGGGTACTGATAATCAATCAGAAAAGGACACTGGTATCTACAATAACCATTGGTTATCTTTGACAACCCTCATAGATGCTGAAGATTGTTACGATGCGGTGTATTTGTTTTTCCGCCCCTCATCTAGCGTCATGGCATAGTCATTGGGTGGTCAAAGGTATAGTATGCCTGCCTCACCCGAGGCAACCTCTGGAGAATGTAGAAGTGTCCGGAGATAAGATGACACCTCCAGAGGGATGATGTCCGAAAGCCAAACTTAGAGGGTGAATTAAAAAACAGTTATTCACCGAATTAACAGATTTAATTAGAAAAGGTGAGTACTGTTAATAAAAAAATTGGGTATATTCGATAATCGAGTTACTGGATTATCATATATGACATTATAAAAAAGTCGACATGTTTCAGCTCCTGTTGGCCCAACCGGGTCTAAAGAGCTTTCGTCAGGACAATAACAAAGGGAGGGGTACTTACACAACTTGTGTAGTATTCTTGTGCTTACAGGGAATTACAAATTCATTTTCCTGTATATTGGAAACAAGAACAAAAACATCATACTGTACACATACGCGAGTACATTTGGCATAATTTTCCTGTGAAAACTTATTCATTTATCTCACAGCCTATAGCCCAATATTATAGTAAATAGGTGCTATTTTTAGTTGTGCATGGTACTAAATGCACTAAAGCTTTTGGGAGCAGTGAAGAGGGATAACGGGGTGAGGGTCTCAATCGAAAAGTGAACACTCTAACTTAAATAAGGCGCTAACATGCTAAATCGCTATAATGGCGATTAGATTTTTGTGCATAATTTCTGGCAATGTTGTCTATTATGCCATCGTCTTGAACAATTGCCAGGTGCATATTTATTACTCGTGGGTTTCTACAATCGACAGATATACTGTATGTTGTTAACAGACTTCATATAAATGTACAATGTACCAAAGACATCTAGGGAGTGGTGGATGCATCTCCCAAAATACTAATAGGCCATTAACTTCAAATGTTTTCTAATCCCTTGCGCGTGTGGCAATCAATGGATGTTGAAAGGTCCGGCAGGGGCGTTTTTTATGATCAAGAATAACAATAAAATAGAAGTGCAACAAAGAGAAATACCTGATTGCTGGAAGAATTTCTCCTCTTCAGGGCGCATAAAGTCGCTATTAATCATGGTCTGGACTAAAGGTATTAGAAACAATGTATAAATACCAGAGTGATCTTCAAAAGCGCAGCGAGTGCACGCGCTCGGTAGCATCTCTCTCTTACCCACGTGGAGTTTCAGAACTTCCTGTGCTGACTCTGCCCCTGGAAGCGCCGGGCGCGGCCAGATCATCTCATCTAAAAGCACTGCGAATAGACATAGACGAGGTCTAGCAACAAAAAACAGACTCTCGTCATGTTTCTAAATAGAATTGCTTCGTATGTAAAACTAGTGTGTGCATTGATATTAATTAATCTGACCGGAAGAATTTAGTAGAGGCGCTTTAGACACCTCAAAAGAGCCATTAATATTGTTATGGTCGAAAACAATTATTTGAATACATTTTTAATGGTTTGAAAAGTGCCAATGTGTATATCGATATTCATATTTGTAAGAAAGACATTACTTAAGGTAAAATAATTTTTAGAGACCCTATGTAGGCTAAGCTGCACCTAGCTCGGAGATTAACTGGATTTGGGAGTGTATATATATAGCCCAATGACTAGATATTGAAAAATAGTTACAGTGCTATGTGTTGTAGTTCTATTGCAAGGAGTAAGAGGGGAATCAGTAAAAATGGTGCCAAGGAATATTATCGTTCATTCCCGACACATGTGTTTTGAGACGATTCACCCATCTTTGTTCCTTTTCAAACAGGATTTGTTCAGCGTTGGTGTCTTTATCATGGAGCATCTCGAGGACGGTCCATCTGAGATCGTCACATGTATGGCCTGCTTCAACATAATGAGTACAAAGTTTCGTTGTATTCTTTCTTAGTCTCACATTGCTTCTGTGTTCACCGATACGGATTTTAACCTTCCTGCAGGTCATACCTATATATTGCTGTTGGCACGGACAGGTGATTAGGTATACCACGTGTGTGGAATTACAATTTGTGTGCTGACGTTGTATCACTACTTTTTGTCCAGCAACTTATGAGGTCCAAAAATTGATAAAGAAAAATTGGCCGATTATCACTTCGGGTGCTTACAATTGGCCCAAGCCAAGATTCGCCAACAGGAGGACCAAAAACATCAGGGACGTTTTAGTGCACACACGCCCTATGATAAGGCGACCACCGCCAATCATCAGAGATGCGAATATGGCTCCAGTGACCAGTCATTACCCCTGCGGGATGTGTGGGGTGTGTAAATTTACTAAGAACACCAAAACACTGCAACTCACTGAACACCTACTTTGGACTCAACGTCAGCACACAAATTGTAATTCCACACACGTGGTATACCTAATCACCTGTCCGTGCCAACAGCAATATATAGGTATGACCTGCAGGAAGGTAAAAATCCGTATCGGTGAACACAGAAGCAATGTGAGACTAAGAAAGAATACAACAAAACTTTGTACTCATTATGTTGAAGCAGGCCATACATGTGACGATCTCAGATGGACCGTCCTCGAGATGCTCCATGATAAAGACACCAACGCTGAACAAATCCTGTTTGAAAAGGAACAAAGATGGGTGAATCGTCTCAAAACACATGTGTCGGGAATGAACGATAATATTCCTTGGCACCATTTTTACTGATTCCCCTCTTACTCCTTGCAATAGAACTACAACACATAGCACTGTAACTATTTTTCAATATCTAGTCATTGAGCTATATATATACACTCCCAAATCCAGTTAATCTCCGAGCTAGGTGCAGCTTAGCCTACATAGGGTCTCTAAAAATTATTTTACCTTAAGTAATGTCTTTCTTACAAATATGAATATCGATATACACATTGGCACTTTTCAAACCATTAAAAATGTATTCAAATAATTGTTTTCGACCATAACAATATTAATGGCTCTTTTGAGGTGTCTAAAGCGCCTCTACTAAATTCTTCCGGTCAGATTAATTAATATCAATGCACACACTAGTTTTACATACGAAGCAATTCTATTTAGACACATGACGAGAGTCTGTTTTTTGTTGCTAGACCTCATCTATGTCTATTCGCAGTGCTTTTAGATGAGATGATCTGGCCGCGCCCGGCGCTTCCAGGAGCAGAGTCAGCACAGGAAGTTCTGAAACTCCACGTGGGTAAGAGAGAGATGCTACCGAGCACGTGCACTCGCTGCGCTTTTGAAGATCACTCCGGTATTTATACATTGTTTCTAATACCTTTAGTCCAGACCATGATTTATAGCGACTTTATGCGCCCTGAAGAGGAGAAATTCTTCTAGCAATCAGGTATTTCTCTTTGTTGCACTTCTATTTTATTGTTATTCTTGATCATAAAAAACGCCCCTGCCGGACCTTTCAACATCCATTGATTGCCACACGCGCAAGGGATTAGAAAACATTTGAAGTTAATGGCCTATTAGTATTTTGGGAGATGCATCCACCACTTCCTAGATGTCTTTGGTACATTGTACATTTATATGAAGTCTGTTAACAACATACAGTATATCTGTCGATTGTAGAAACCCACGAGTAATAAATATGCACCTGGCAATTGTTCAAGACGATGGCATAATAGACAACATTACCAGAAATTAGGCACAAAAATCTAATCGCCATTATAGCGATTTAGCATGTTAGCGCCTTATTTAAGTTAGAGTGTTCACTTTTCGATTGAGACCCTCACCCCGTTATCCCCCTCTTCACTGCTCCCAAAAGCTTTAGTGCATTTAGTACCATGCACAACTAAAAATAGCACCTATTTACTATAATATTGTGCTATAGGCTGTGAGATAAATGAATAAGTTTTCACAGGAAAATTATGCCAAATGTACTCGCGTATGTGTACAGTATGATGTTTTTGTTCTTGTTTCCAAAATACAGGAAAATAAATTTGTGATTCCCTGTAAGCACAAGAATACTACACAAGTTGTGTAAGTACCCCTCCCTTTGTTATTGTCCTGACGAAAGCTCTTTAGACCCGGTGGGCCAACAGGAGCTGAAACATGTCGACTTTTTTATAATGTCATATATGATAATCCAGTAACTCGATTATCGAATATACCCAATTTTTTTATTAACAGTACTCACCTTTTCTAATTAAAGCTGTTAATTCGGTGAATAACTGTTTTTTAATTCACCCTCTAAGTTTGGCTTTCGGACATCATCCCTCTGGAGGTGTCATCTTATCTCCGGACACTTCTACATTCTCCAGAGGTTGCCTCGGGTGAGGCAGGCATACTATACCTTTGACCACCCAATGACTATGCCATGACGCTAGATGAGGGGCGGAAAAACAAATACACCGCATCGTAACAATCTTCAGCGTCTATGAGGGTTGTCAAAGATAACCAATGGTTATTGTAGATACCAGTGTCCTTTTCTGATTGATTATCAGTATGTTGTCCTTGGGGAACTGAACAGGACAAGAATTCCTCATCCCTCTTCTTTGATGAATGATTTATTAAAGGGTAAGCATCTCAATATATATAAAAAGAAAATATATCATCTTTTGCTAAAATTGCCAATATTTTAAATCAAATGTGTATTTCAATAGTTCTCAAAATGCAATTGTTATAAATATGAATTATTATAAACATGTTTAGTAATATTTTGATTAAAACAGATCTGTGACTCTTTTCACATAGTTTTTATTGTTACATTTTCTGGGTGAAAATTATTAAAATACATAATTTGAAATGTTTTAATATAAAAAATAAATTTCTCTGAAAGTTGCTTTTAACATTTCAGCCTACAAAAATGCAATCATAAGAACAACCCCAAGAGGGCCGTGCACTCCTGCAGTAGACCATAATGCTCCAGCTAGGAGTGGTTTAAAAAAATATGATAAGATCTTCTGGTGTCATGGAATGAATGACCCAGATTACTTACTGTTTTTTTTTAATGGTGATAAGAGGCTGGTGACTTCTTGCAGCCCCCTACAACATTACACAAAGGCTTGGTGGAGCCTCTCCCTATTCTAAGGGCGACACCAAGCTGAAAACACATTTAAAAAAAAGTCCATGCAGGGCATTATGGGATTCTCCATCAAAGGAGCTGTGGATAATAAATGAGTGGCTGCTGCCGCTCATTTATTTTTCACTTATTAAACAAAAAAGTTATTTTGGGTGTCTCAGTGCCCACCCGAGACCCACATACATTATTTATATAAGGGGAGGGGGCATGCACCCCCCACCACAAGCCTTTGCAGGCCCCAGGCACCCCACCCGCCGCGAGCCATCTATTTTTTACTGAGGCAAGGGGGCACAAGGCTCCTCTCTCCGAGCCATTAGAGCCCCTGGGTAACCCCAACCCCAGGGCCTTGTTGCAAAATATAAGGGAAGGAGAGCACATGCCACCAGAGCCTTCATGGCCCCCATCCCCAGAGCCTCTGGTGGGTGCTCTGGTGCCCACCCAAGTCTCCCACAAAACACAACGTTGAGGGCTGAAGAGGAAGCCCTAGGCCCTCAGCAGGGCCAGTTGGGTCACCAGCCTTCACTCTAGTGCATGCTAGCGGGAGCCAGAACTTATGTTTGCTCCCACCTGAGCGAGAGCAGCATTGTCCTACTGCTTTTGCCTGGCGGGAGCAAACTAGAGGTCCCTTTCCCAGGCAGGAAACCACAGGATCACAGGGGTGGTCTGCCCAAGACACTATTAAGTATCTCGCCCTGGGGGAAGGGGTTTGTGGGGCAGATAACAAAATTGGGAGGGAATGTACGGGCCACTTCCCTTTTTTGGTCCCAGGGGATGGGGTCTATGGGCCCCAACAAGGCTCGATGAGGGGGCCATATTCCCCCTCTACTTTATAATGATTTTGGCCCCAGGGAACAGGCTCCCCGAGGCCTATTGGTGGCCCGGGGATGGGGGATGCACACCCCTCCCCTTATTTATTAACAAAAATGCAGACAGGCATTTATTTATGTTTTTTCAAGTCACGATCCCACAGAAGTCCAGTGGGAATCCCACTGGAGTCTTGTGTGATCGCAATTTAAAAAATATATATATATATTGCCCCAAGGGTGGCTGACCCCCACCACAGGGCCTAAGGGGAGGGCATCCCTATCCTTTCCCCTTATGGGGGTAAGATGGCCCAAGGGTAAAAAAAAACCTGGGCCAATCAGAAGGCTGTACTTTTTGAAACTGGGTTTGAGGGACTCTTGTAAGAGTCCCTAGAACACAGCCATCCAGATATACAAATATCTTTTAACCTTCATTTCTCAAAAACGACTAAACAAATTTACACCAAATCACTAAGAGCACACTTTGTTGGTCAAGATCTAGCTTCCTGCTATATTTGGAGTAATTTTCTTCAGAAATTTTTGAGGTAGCGCTGCCAAAAAAGTCTATAGAAAATACATGGGGAAATTTGATTTTGGTGCCCCACTTCACTGATGACATCTCAAATGACATCACTGATGACATCATCCAGTGAGTGTGTTTTGTAAACATTCGTGAGACTTAAAGATTCATACTATGCTACTGCATAAGTTAAATTACTATTCCTTCTGTACTACTAATGAGTAATACTATTTCTAACAAATGTCATCTGAGTGGTTGTGTGACTGTATCCAGGTATGAGTGGGTGTGTGAGTGATTGTATGGCCATTTGAGTGGCTGTGTGGGTGAAAAAGTGGGTGTGTGAGCAGCTGTAGGGGGGAATACGTTAGTGTCTCAGTAGCTGTATGGGTGTGTGAGTGACTGTATGGGTGAGTGACTGGGTGACTTGGCGATGCGGTGAGCGCAAGGTAAGAGGTATTCGTTTTTTAAAATGTAAGCTTACCTCGTCGACGTCTATCAACTCCCCCCACCTCGCCCTCTGCCCCACCAGTCTTGGTGAGCAAAAGAATGATGGATTAAACCCAGATCCTTGTGACTGGGGGGTGAATGTTTGCATTGTCCAACATTCCGTCCATCAACTGTTTCTTTTGCATATGTTGCCCTAAGTGGGAAGGGTATGTCCAGATGTTTGTCCCGTGCTCACTACACCACTGGATTCAAGCTAGCCTGGCTGATGAAGGGTGATGCCCTGAAACCGGTCCCAGAATGCTTGTTTCCGGTCCAGGGAGGACCTGGCTTGGCAGTTCGGGCTGGACTGTTCCCACAAGGAACAGGGTCAAGACTGATTTGCATATGGCTGGGTCCAAACTGGGGTGGCGTTGTGAGCAAAAGAATGATGGATTAAACCCAGATCCTCGTGACTGAGGGTGAATGTTTGCATTGTCAAGCATTCCGTCCATCAACTGTTTCTTTTGCATACGTTTTCTTCCACCACTCTTACCTGTATGGCCCACACCTGTGTGTTAGGGGTTTTGTGGGTGTGTGAGTGGCTGCATAGGTGTGTGAGTGGGTGTCTGCGTGAGTGTGTCAGTAGCTGTGTGAGTCACTGGGCAAGAACGGTACCTCGCCTGCCCCTTTATCCAACAAGAATCACAGTTTTGCCCAAAATATCTACCCAACTGGAGTACTTTCTACTGGTTAATTATTAAGTGCTACTTTGTTGAATAAATATTCAGTGCTTATTCTACACTACAGCTACATGATGGACTATGAGGAAATATCTCTGGTGACCTTGTATGCGTTTCGGCAATATGACTGTCTAATAACATAAATATTCCTATGGGCAAGACAACAAGGCTACAAAGAGGTAAATCTCTACTAAACTAAACTATATGAAGTAACTGCCTTTTTATTTGGTGGAGATGTCCTCATATTACTCAGCATCAAGAACGCATCACCAAAATCAGCTGGAAACACGCTGCCGTCACTTTTGGTAAGCTGTCCATCATCCTGGTAAAAGGCAGGAAGACCTTTGCGTACCACTAAGGTAGACGGGCGGGGCCAAACGGATGGAGCTTCCAGATGATTTGCACATCTACACACTCGCCTCAGAACAAGCTCTCCTGTGCTGCTGCACCATTTTCTGAGTACTTTCACCTGATTTTTCCTATTTTTTGTACTGCTTTCTCCTTTCTCTCCCACGTTTTTCTGAGTGCTTTCTCCTGCTTTTGTCTCTTTTTTTACTACTTTGTCCTTTTTCACCCCCCCCCCCATTTTTCCGAGTGCTTTCTCCTGCTTTTGCCTCGTTTTTAACTGCTTTCCCTTCCTTTCCCCCTCTTACTGCTGAGGGCCCCAGGGAAACCATCCGCTGGGACCCGGCCTCTTCATCTTGGGTGCCTTGGAGCGCACTCTGACACCCAGAGGCAACTTAGTTCAGAGTACACACTGTACAAGAATTCATATGCTACATGAAAAACAAAAACCTACAGAAACACAGCACCTTGAAAACAAAGCAAATAGTCTTAGGGAATGGAAGGTGAAATGTAAACAGGGATTGTATCGCTGACATGCAGCACCGCAAGGGTTTTAATGCACTACTAAGGGTTTTAACAGCTTTTGTTGAGAAATCGATTAGTAGTTTGGCTAGAAAACTTAAGAACATGAATACATAGCCCAACAGGGACATGAGTCAGGTTTAATTCCTGCCGGATCGAAGATCCGACTGGACCTGTCCCACTGAAAGTCCTTAAGGATAGAAGGTAAACAGACACAGGGAACTACCGAGCAGTGCTTTAAATGGGCACTTACCGTCAGGTACCGAATGCCTGAACCTCTTTATTTTGAATGGGATAGTACCTTCACTTTTTAGTAGTGCTGCAATGCATTTCATAGAGGAATACCAGGCATTTATCATGAGCAAATATGTACCCTGAAAAGAGAATACAGGCACTTCTATATTTTCATTTAGGACACTGCCACCGAGGGAAGCGTAGCTACCTCTGAGGATGAGACTGGAAGATAGTAGTACAGAAGACAGTCACTGGGCGTAGGCAATGGCAGCTGACCAGGTACATCAATGTCACTGTGCACTTGAGAACTTATTTGCTGCTGCAATGTACATGGAAGACATGAGCTGCAACGGGACAAGGCGCTTGTAGTCCCATCCTAATATTATAAGTGATGCTCAGCTCATGAAAGTTTTCTTATGTTGGTGGACAACAATCCAATGACAAGTAAACAAAACCCATGAAATGGAGAGGGACTTGAACGTTTCTGTGGCAATGGTACAGTGAAGCCAAGCAGGTCAGGTCCCCAGGGGGGCCAGAGACCCATATGCCTTGGAAATACTTTTGCATGATCTGCAGCAGATTTCTAACCCTTCCACAGCTGGATCGCACCATTAGCGACAAACTTCCAAGACACATTTTGTCAGTCAGACAGTGATAAGCAGGAGCAGCGCTATGAGACCGAATGGTGATTTATGCGCTTTACAAGAATAAATACAAATACAAAAATACAAATACACTACTGATTTCTGAGGAGAAGGAGGCAGCAGGTCTTCCGTCCGTCGATTTAATCAAAGAAGATGAGACAAGGAACAGTGGGCCACTTGTCATTCACAACCCTCCAGGTTCCCTCCGTCACTGTTTCTCTTCTGACAGAGGGTGGAGCAGGAAGCACTACTAAAGAAAACGTGAACTTTCTCTCAGATGACGGGTGTGCATAGTTGGGTGTGTTGAGAGATACTGGCGTCTCAGCAGAGACCTCTCTCTGAGGTGATGGGTATGCATAGTAGGGTGTGGAGAGGGGCTGGCCTCTCCTTTCAGACCTCTCTCTCAGATGACATATGTGTGTCCCATGAGAGTGTGAAGGCTCATGGGAAAACGGGCCTCTCGACCAATCACAGGGCTTGATTTTTGATTTCATGCTCTCGCTGGCAGCTCGCTGGACTCTTGCAAACCCAACTGCCAAAATATACATTAATTTTTTGCCCTTAATTTGTCGAATACTGCTGAATGGATTTACACCATGTCAATAAAAGCACGATCTGGGGACCAAGATCTAGCTTCCTGCCTAATTTAGTGTAATTCCGTTCAGAGGTTTTTGCTATACCTTGTGTTAAAGAAGTCTATGGAAAATGCAAGAAGATTTTACATTTTGGGACCCCACCTTTTTTCTCGGCCCCCGCTTGATGGATCACTCTTCAAGAAGAAGCAGAGGTGGATGATTTTTTTTGTTTAAGTTTTGTGAAGTTATTAGCAAACCAAAAAACGCTCCATCTATGGAAAAGCACACCTAACTATAACTACCTACTGGAGACTGCCAGTAGGTAAAATCTATAGATATATCTATATAGATATATTTATATATTTATACATCTATTTTGGCAGGAGTTAATGCAAATAATAAATATAACACTCAAGTGGGCTAGTTCACCCGATGTTCAACAATATAACAAACAATGCTTTCATCATATATGCAAATAATTCAGCCTGAAATTAAGGCAGACATCTTGTGAGTTGCACAAAATGATATGCTGGCATTACCCAATACATTCAAAGCACATTACACCCAAGTGGGTTAGCCACAAAGTGCATCATATTTCAGTATCAAACAACAATTGCACTGTCATTAATTCACATAAACAGTTTGTGCTCATATATCTAATATGATTGAGACAGAATTGCTCAAGTGTGGCTGGAGATCTTTTGCGCACTAACAAACTAATTGCCCAGCATAGTGTGGCAGGGGGGCCTGTGTTGCAGATGCACGGGCCCCCAACCCAACCCTTAAAAGGCCCTGTGGACCCAATCCCTCAGGGTCCTATTTTTTTTTAAAGAGGATCTAGGGCCACATGGCCCCCTCCCTGAGCCTCCTTGGGCCCTGGGATCTCCTCCCAAGGGCCTTTATTATTTTAAAGGGGAGGGAGGCTGCCTGGCCCCCTTCCTGAGCCTCAATAGGCATGTGCCCCACCCCTCAAGGCCCTGAGTATTTTAAAAAGGAGAGGGGCACATGCCTGTCCTTTCCCTGAGTCTCATGAGGCCCTGGGACCCCATCCCTCAGGGCCTTGTGCATTTTAATGGGGAGGGGAACCGTGTGGTCCGTCTCGTTGAGGCCCATTAGGCCCTGGGGATCCCATCCCCCAGGGCCTTGTGTATTTTATTGGGGAGGGGCCTGCGTGACCCCCTCCCCGAGCCTCATTAGACCCTCCCTGAGCCTTCTCAGGCCCTACGGGCCCCATACCACTGGGCTGTCTATTTTTCTTAAAAGGGGCAACTTGACCACCCTCATGGAGAATCAATAGGCCCTGGGGCCCCATACCCCAGGGCCTGGTGTATTTTAAAGGGTAGGAGGGTTGCTTGGCCTCCTTTCCAGAGCATCATCAGGCCTGGGGGCCTGGGGACCTGGGGGTAATGAGGACGGGGCTGCGTGGTCCCCCTCCTAAAGCCTCATTAGGCCTTGAGAACCCTATCCCCAGGGCTTTGCATATTTTAATGGGGAGGGGTGCTGTGTGCCCCCTCCAGAGCCTAATTAGGCCCTGGAGACCCTATCCCACAGGGCCTTAGGTATTTTAAAGTACATAGCCCTCCTCCAGAGCCGTTTTCAGATGAAGGACCCAATCCCCCAGGGCCCAATCAATTTAATATGGAGAGGGAGGAACCCAGCCCACCTCCCCAAGCCATTTTTGGTCCCAAGGACTCCATTCCCCGGGCCCCAATGTGTCTCAGGCCGGCCAGCAGTCCTGCACACTTTGCATGTTCCCCGTGTGGAACATGCTCAGGCTCCCTGTCCCAGTCTGAGCACAGAACCATGGCGCTCAGACCCATCACAACGATGCATTGCAGCGTTGTTATTGGCTATGGGGAGCCAATCACAACACTGGCTCAGGGGAGCCTGTGTGCTTCCTGACTCTTCAGCCAAGACAGAGAAGAGACGGAGGTGGCTGCGGCAAGAAGAGGTAAGTGCTGTTTTTTTATATTTTGTCCCCCATGCCCCTCTGCCCCGTTCCCTGCCAGCCACTACTGATTTTAGGACACCCTTTTTTCTCGCCCCCAGCTTGACAGATCACCTAAAAACTTTCCATGAGCAAACACGTCAAAAAACAGAACTTTTTGGGAAAGTTTTGTAGAGGTTTGTCAAACAGTGCCAAAGATATTAGCCCACAAACATATTTCACATAGAAACGCTGACCTAACTATAACTACCCAATGGCGACGGCTAATGAGTAATATACAATTTTTGTAAAATCAAAAGGACCTAATCAGGGCCTGGGTAGAAGTAACTCCTTCCATAAATGTACTCCTCTTCTTGTGTCTGTAGGAGTTTGAGAGTCGATAGGTGTCCTGAAAAGGTGCCCAGCTGCACCTTATTTCCTATTTCCCACCAGCACTAGATTGCGGGGGCAGACATGGCAACACCACAAGATGCTGTTCCAAACAACGAGCACAGATCCTTCACAATCACTCTCCCGTCATCCACAGGGCAGAACAAACTCCCCATCGAATACAAGGCACTGTAATTGTCTCCTTTTGCGCTGCCACCTTTTAAATCCTTGCCCACATTGCTTGTGCACTGTTTCAGGACACAACACCAGCCATTAACTTTTAGGCATAGTGTTGCCTACACCTTTCAGCACAAACATGATTGCCATTTGGAATTTCGGTCAATATACCCACAAATGTAGGCACCAGCTGCCCAGTGTATTTTTGTGTGTGGATTTATATAGCACAAACCGAGACAAAAGTTAGCATAGCGCAACTCAGACACATTTGATTGTATTCTTACCTTTTACAGCAGACAGAGCTCTTCAACTAGGTCTGTGTTATACAAATACTACATAGATACATACTCACATGCAGTCAATGAGTGATTGGAGAGAAAGCTAGTTTTTTAGAGCGATGGTGAACTTTTCATAATGTAGCATTCTCAAAGAGGTCTGTCTTCAGCAGTTTATTAAACTGGAGAAGAGATGGGGGGGTTCTTATACATACAGGGATGTTGTTCCACATTCTTAGTGCATAAATGTAAAAGACTTGTTTCATTGTTTTTTCTTTTTCCACTTCTTTTTCTCCAGTCTGCTAGTGTTCTGGCTCTTTGTGAGCCAAGTCTTGTCAGGCACATTGTACCGGTGAGGTACCGGTAAGGATAGCTTTGGAGGTGAAGCCGCTGGTTTTGAAGATGGTTGTGGGTGGGCAAGGGGAGGCAGTGGAGTTCCATCAGGGTGGGGGTGATGGGGGTCATATTTCTACATGCCCGAAATGAGACATGCTGCGGCATGTAGGATGCTCTTAAAGGGGCCTGTGTGAAGCCTTGCGATTGGCCTACAGCAGGGTGTTGTCAACATCCAGGTGCGAGAATATGAGGCCATGAGCAGAAGTTCTGAAGTAACCTTCTGGTAGGAATATGTTTTTGACCAACAGACATTGATCCAGAGCAGGAGATAAAAAGGAAGAAAAGGAGAAAGATGGAGGAAAATAAAGCCAGCAAAACATGGATGTTGGGAAATCGCAGGGATGCAAGAGAGTCTGCAAGAGTGAGATAAGGAGACAAGAAGTGTAAGGTGGTGGAAGAAAGAAGTAAGAATTGAAATCAAGACTCAGTAGCCTTGATACATGGCTGTCCCCAGTATTCGGAGGCATAAGCATGAGACCCTATGGAAACCTCTGATCCCCTCACACTTTTTTATATTACTTTTTCTTTTCGTCTTATACAAATTAAAGTCTGCTGCTGGTAGCTATGCTAGAAATCAAGTAAAACATGATGGTTAACTAGGGTGCTTTGTTCTTTAAAAAATTACATTTTAATGTCGGAAACATGGTCAGTTATAATGACATTTTAATTGAATGGAAGCAGGAAGGAATGTTTGCTGTCTGCTCAATTCAAAGGAACTTCAGTAAGTAGGGAAAATAAACCGAAAAATGAAAAGGGCTGAAAACTGGAAGCAGTTAATCACTATTGTGCCGAAACATCCGAAGAAGTGGAACAGTATATTTTACTTTGAAGGTCCTGCTGTCTTAACTTTCTAACTGCAGCCATATGACAAGTGAAGGCTGATCCATCAATGATGACAGAACTGCTTGTGCTGCGACTAAGAAGACATTAACAGACTTGGCGAACTTAAAGATTTAAGAATTGCAGGAGGTGAGTGGCTTGCCTCTCCGGGTTTTCCCTCTGGGCAGGTCAGTCGGCCATTGGCCTCCATCTAGTCAAGATTTAAGGCAAAGGGACTGTTAACCTCATCGCTGCGGCGCAAATTCCGCCGCAGTGCTGGACATTCCTATCGCGGGCGTGGTCATGACGGCTCCCGGCCGTCATCAGCACACGCCCACCGCGACTCATGACGGCCGGGAGCCGTCATGAGCATGGGAGAGGTTAAATTGGGCTATTGAAGTACACAGTAGCCACAGGAATGAAATAAACAGCTTTTTTCAAGTCTTCCAGGATACACCTCAGCCACTGCTCGCTGTTAGTCGGCTGTCACCCCTAAGCGCCTCGGGCGAGTTCAGGTTAGAACGCTCTGGCACGAACATTTGAATGACATCATCAGAGCCCTACGACAGTTGGTGCTCTGGCAAACCATAGGAGGTCGGAAAGCAGGGGGAGGAAAGGAATGGAAAACACTAGGGGGGTCATTAGGATGACGGGTGGATTTAGTCCGCCTGCCATCCTATCGGATTTCGGGACCGCCCACCATAAGGGCGGGGTTACCGTGGGGAGTATTAGGATGCGCCTACCACAGTGGTGGGCGCATCCTGCATATTTAACATTGTGGCACCATGGTAATATGGCGGGGGGAAATGGGTGGCGGGCGGACCAGGATGTCGGGCGGATCGCCAACGCCCGCATGGCGGTGGCGATCCGCCCGACATCCTAATGGGCCCCTAGATAGGGAGATACCACCCGGATCCATGGGAAAGATTGTCAAGAGGCAATGGAGTGCGCTGCTCTTGCAGGGAGACCACCTTACTCCAGGTCATTACGGGCGTTGGCTCTAGTCCTGAACTTTTCACCTGCAAATCATGAAATTTAGGTGTATTATTGTAATGAGTTCGATGAAGGCTAAACAAGATGAAAACACCCAGAATGCATACGACTGTAACACAAAGGTATAGGACAGGGAACCGTGTCCGTAATGATGTGGCGGGAGATGGTCATCTTAAGCTATGCAGGCACAGGGATGGTATGGCCAGAGCTAGAGGTGGTCTTCAGTATGAACGCCTTCAATTTTGGAAGTTAATATTTCCATTGATTGTGTTTCCTCTTTGTAACTGTAGGACTACGTAGAGAAGGAGCTTGCTGTAACTGTCGGGCCTGGATGGAGCTTGTTTACTATTATTAGAACATATTATTTTATTATTATTGTACCTTAGTGATTACTCACTGTGTGGTGGTTGCTTTGTTTATTATCTTCTCTGCTGCTCCTCTAAACCTTACTACTTTCACCACTGGTTGTGAGTCAGAACCACTTAAAAAAGAAATTGGTGGCCTCAAGGCAAGGGTGTCTGGTGATTGGTCATGTTGCAAGCTACTTGTTAAGTAATTACCAAAAGGGGGGAGGGAGAGGAAGAAGTGGAATCTGTCTCCCTTGGTAATATGTATAAACAAAGAGAATCCACTAGGATAAATTCGGTGATCCCTACAATGGTGGGGAGCAACCAGTGTTGTTTAAATACCCCTCACACACCAAAAGGCCCCTTGGTGTCATGCTTCATCATCGGGGTCTTCGCAAGCCTCTACGGAATGCGGCGTGCTACGACTCACGACTACGTAGGAGCACTGAAGGTGAACTATGTGTTGGTGTGTGTGGAGTAATAGTGTGTGAGTGGTGAGGTGAAAGTGTTAGTTAAAAAATACCTGGCTCGTAGGAGAAAAACAAAACATTTTATTAAGTCCTCGGCTGGTATCATTAAAAAAGTGCAGGAGAGGTTGTTGTTTACTGGTTATGGTTAGACAACCTCAAAAAGTGTGTCGACATGTTTCGGAGTAGAAGACTCCTTCTTCAGGACGAGGATGTGCACTAGTTATCCTCACCTTACTCACATGTATATGTAGATGTCAAAGTGTGCTCTACAAAAATAATTATAGTGAAATGTACCTATATGTTTTTAAGGAGAAAGTCCGTTGCGCCCAATTGGCGATATACAGAACCTGTGAATGAACAAAAAATCATATAAAACACAAGGCCTATATTTAGAACACATGTTCAACAAAAATTGTGTAAATACACAGAAGGGTAACGGCGAACCAAAAATAAGGTCCAGGAACCCTGAAAAAGAAATAGAAAAAAATAGAAAAAACACGAACAAACATATAGACTAAGACACATATTGATTGTCTCTGAAGGTCTCCATTGGATTCCGTAAGGTGAAAGAAACGGATTTAATATCACAGAGTTGTCAACAAATGTACATTGCTTACTTATAGTAATGGGCTTAATAGCCTCATGAGCCAAATGCGTGGTATTGGGGGTTCTCTGTTCTGCTCAATTAATGAGGTATTAAAGGAACTGAGTTTTAGGATCTAAAATATTTACTCCCGGTACAGATATAAGTAGTCACATATTACACCATCACACTCACGGTTACAGCATGGCCAGGTAGGCTCTCATCCCCTCAACGCGGCTCCAACGAAGTGTCGGTTCACTGAAAAGCAAACTCCTTTTGTAGTGCCTCAAGAGGTTCTGATTGCCACCTATTTGGAAGCGGAATCGGCCCAAACAAGGGCTTGGCCCTTAAGTTCTGATCCGGTTCTGCGCGAGCTTAGAGGGTGTGTCTGATGTCCAGAACATATGTGCGAAGAGAAGACACTACCCGCGAGCGCATGCGCGAAGCGGTAGTGTCTGTAGAAACGTCTGAGCGTTTCTGTGCAGCTCGCAGTTTTTAGTTCTTGGGATTTTCGACTAGCAGTCTGTACTATCAGTACCAGCCAGTCTCTGGTACAGTGCCAGGAAATTAACGACCAAGCCTTTTTAAACGTGAGACTGGCTGGTACTGATAGTACAGACTGCTAGTCGAAAATCCCAAGAACTAAAAACTGAGATACAGAGACTAGAAGTCCAACTAAAAGCATTTATTTCACCAGCTGATCTAAAGAAAGGGCTGGAAGAGCTTAACAAACAAATGTCTGATTTCGAGGCAACATTAAAACAGAGTAAATTTAACAAATTAAAGAAAGATAAGGACCAGTTCACAGCAGAATGGGCTTATCCTTACACAAAAGCAGACTATGTGGCCAGTGGTAACACAAGTGATGCTGACAGCGCCAGTTCAGATGAAAGCTCCACTAGTACTAATTCAGGAGGTTTTCGAAACAAAAGACAACAGAGGGGTGGTTACCGCCAACAGAGAACCCAGTTCCCACGCCAAAGAGGGTGGAGAGGTTTCCAAGGACCTCCGCAGTTCAACCCCTTCCAGGGCCAGTATCAGTTCCCTCAGTTTCAGTATGGCCCCCCACCCATGGGACCAATGTACCCACAATGGGGAGAAGACCCAACCACTGTCCAACAAAATCAACAGCCTTTTTTATCATGGGGCCCAGGATCCAACAGAGGCAGGAACAAGAGAGGGAACAATGTCACCTGGCAACCGGTGGTCGAGACAGACCCCAGGGTACACACAAGGAGTATAACAGCGAGCCGAGCGTCAACGAGCAAGAGAGGGACCTAGTCATCAATATATCTCCTTGGCCGCTAACTAATATGCAGAAACAAGTACTCAATAAAGGCTTAGGGTATGTCCCTACGAATAAACCGGACACGTTCCGCCTACACAAAGAGGTTCAGGACTTTGTAAGGACTATTAAGTTGAGAGCTTTCTTTTATAATCAGGAACCCACCATTGAACCATCTGATACTGGCTTAAAACCTAAGTCGTCTTTCACACCACAGGACAATCAACTCCCTGTTGAAGTCCTGGCTTTTGAAAAAGCCGTTATGCTTGAACTAGGGAAAATGAACACCAACCAAAGAGTATTCCAAAATATGAGTAGACAGGAAAACGAAGCAATAAGGGAACTTTCACAAAACAAACTGATCATCATAAAACCTGCGGATAAGGGTGGTGCAGTGGTTATTCAGACAACCACTGCATACGACCAAGAATGTAGAAGACTCCTTTCAGATAGGAGAAACTACCAGATTCTTGAAGAGGACCCCACAGAGTCCATACGCATCCAAATAGGTGTAATGACTGAAGAAGCCCTTGCTCACGACTGGCTCTCGAAAGAGGAGGCCGACTTTATGACGCAAAAAAACCCTCGAAAACCTTACTTTTACACAATACCTAAGGTTCATAAAAACCTACAAAGTCCACCGGGTCGCCCCATTGTGTCCGGCATTTCGTCCATACTTGAACCTCTATCCAAATTTGCTGATGCCTTCCTAAGACCTCTGGTTCAAGCTACGGACACATACCTTAGGGACACAAAAGCTGTTCTCCAGATGTTACAAAACCAACCGTTCAACCCAGACTCCCAAATACTACTGAGCCTCGATGTGGAGAGCCTTTACACCAGTCTCCCACACGATGAAACCCTCCTAATCATTGAGGAGGTATTACATACCAAACAATGGAACTATCATACCCCACGAGGAGTAGTGATGGAATGTATCTCAATGGCACTTACCAGAAACTTTTTCGAGTATGAGGGCACTCTATATCTACAACGTCACGGAACGAGTATGGGAAGCACATTCGCGCCGAGCCTAGCAGGTCTATACGTACACCACTTGGAAACTACCAAAATCCTGCATCCCAGTAATCCGTTCAGGACCAAAATCCTCACCTGGAGGCGGTATATCGACAACGTTTTGGTCATCTGGGAAGGGAATGGTCATAGATTTCATGCATTGGATCAATAATCAAAATGCCTTTCTGAAGTTCACCCACCAGATGTCCAATGAATCAATGGTGTTCCTGGACTTGAACATTTACCATGAGGCAGGATACCTAAAAACCGAAACACATTTTAAGCCCACGGCTAGGAACTGCCTCCTTAGGTACGACAGTTTCCATCCACGTCACCTAAGAGAGAATTTACCATACGGTCAGTTCCTACGCCGCAATTGTAGCGATGCGGGAAAATACAAATCCCAAGCACAAGATCTGAGTACAAAACTGTAACAGAGAAGGAATCCCGAAAGAATAATAAAGCAAGCGATGAAAAGGGCCCGCAATAACAATCGGGAAGCCCTCCTAGAAGACAGCACTCAAAAAGAAAAAACAGAAAACGGAACAGTCTGTGTGACGACATACAGTTCTGTTTCCAACCAGATCTCAAAGCTGGTAAATAAACATTGGCGGATTTTGACAAGTGGTAGTCTAGATCTAGAAAAGCCCTTATTTGCTCACAGGAGAGGAAGGAACTTAAAAGACATCTTGGTGCATACTAGACCACGTACAAATGTGATCCAACAAACCAGATTACAAGGTCTTCATGGACACCATCCATGTGGCAATTGTAATAGCTGCTACCTGACTGAGAAGAGTCTTACTCTCACCTTCAAAAACGGCACCAAATGGGAACAACGTGCATTCACAAACTGTAACAGCAGGAATGTTGTATACCTGATTACATGCCCATGTGGAAAAGAATATGTGGGTATGACAACACGTGCCGTGAAAACAAGAATAAATGAACACAAAAGCAATGTAAGGTGCAAGAAACAAACTACAAAAATGGCAACACATTTTTTGGAGGCACAGCACTGTGTGAATGAAATACACTGGACTATGATTGAGCAACTGCCGTCAGAAATGGGCCTTTTTGAAAAAGAACAAAGGTGGGTGTTTCGTTTGGGCACAGACACCGCTGGATTAAATGACTCCATTCCATGGAGCCAATTGTGATGATAGCCCGCAAATGACTGTCATACTATCCTTAAACATTGCCAGTCCGGAATATAATTTTTTTTTTTTTTTAAACATTTTGTTTCTCACTGTTCTGAATAGACAATATACCCATGTAGTATATAGGGCTCAGGTCTCTCTATATATAACTCTGGGTTCTAAGAAAATAGCCCCAGCAACACTGACAATGTAAACCCCCCTCCCCACACACGCATGCGCTGCGCTTACACACTGTGCAGAAATGCTCAGTCCATATACAACCTTGAACTTAAGAAGAAACCCCAGTAACACGGAGAATAGGGAGATATCTCAGACGCCCATGTGCGAGCGCCTGCAAAGTCCTCCTGCGAGCTGCACAGAAACACTCAGACGTTTCTACAGATACTACCGCTTCGCGCATGCGCTCGCGGGTAGTGTCTTCTCTTCGCATATATGTTCTGGACATCAGACACACCCTCTAAGCTCGCGCAGAACCGGATCAGAACTTAAGGGCCAAGCCATTGTTTGGGCCGATTCCGCTTCCAATTAGGTGGCAATCAGAACCTCTTGAGGCACTACAAAAGGAGTTTGCTTTTCAGTGAATCAACACTTAGTCGGAGCCGCGTTGAGGGGATGGGAGCCTACCTGGCCATGCTGTAACCGTGAGTGTGATGGTGTAATATGTGAATACTTATATCTGTACCGGGAGTAAATATTTTAGATCCTAAAACTCAGTTCCTTTAATACCTCACAGGTTGCTACATTGAGCAGAACAGAGAACCCCCAATACCACGCATTTGGCTCATGAGGCTATTAAGCCCATTACTATAAGTAAGCAATGTACATTTGTTGACAACTCTGTGATATTAAATCCGTTTCTTTCACCTTACGGAATCCAATGGAGACCATCAGAAACAATTAATGTGTGTCTTAGTCTATATGTTTGTTCGTGTTTTTTCTATTTTTTCTATTTCTTTTTTCAGGGTTCCTGGACCTTATTTTTGGTTCGCCGTTACCCTTCTGTGTATTTACACAATTTTTCTTGAACATGTGTTCTAAATGTAGACCTTGTGTTTTATATGATTTTTTGTTCATTCACAGGTTCTGTATATCGCCAATTGGGCGCAACGGACTTTCTCCTTAAAAACAGATAGGTACATTTCACTCTAATTATTTTTGTAGAGCACACCTTGACATCTACATATACATGTGAGTAAGGTGAGGATAACTAGTGCGCATCCTCGTCCTGAAGAAGGAGTCTTCTACTCCGAAACATGTCGACGCACTTTTTGAGGTTGTCTTACCATAACCAGTAAACAACAACCTCTCCTGCACTTTTTTAATGATACCAGCCGAGGACTTAATAACATTTTTTGTTTTTCTCCTACGAGCCAGGTATTTTTTAACTAACACTTTCACCTCACCACTCACACACTATTACTCCACACACACCAACACATAGTTCACCTTCAGTGCTTCTACGTAGTCGTGAGTCGTAGCACGCCGCATTCCGTAGAGGTTTGCGAAGACCCCGATGATGAAGCATGACACCAAGGGGCCTTTTGGTGTGTGAGGGGTATTTAAACAACACTGGTTGCTCCCCACCATTGTAGGGATCACCGAATTTATCCTAGTGCAAGCTACTTGTTGTCAGTTACATTGTGAGTAAGAGCAGGAACTTTGCTATTGGTTTGGTTGGCTGGTTCAGTGGTTAATTTGTAAAAAAAATAAAGTAAGTGCTGTTGCTCTTGTCAGAAGGCAGCTTGCACCAGTCCATTTCTCCTCTTAGCGCCGCCTAATGCAGAACGAACTACTAACCATGAAAGTGGGGGAAGGGTGTGGCGTAACGTCCAGAGATGCCGACTTCAGAGCTGGGGAACCAGGTTTGAGTCTGGCATCGGCTCAACATCCTATGATTCTGTGCAAATCAGTTAATCTCCCCCTAAATTGATATGTCCATAACTGGTACTGAAGAACTGTAATTTTCGTTCTCAGGGAATACTTACTAATATAACAAAGAACTTGGCACAGAAGCTGTAATATGAAAAGACATCTTTATTAAACTTAACATAGTGAGGCCACGTCACACAGAAGCCGTAGCAACTGAATGAGGTAGTCTGAGGAATACAGAGGACAGAGGCCTTTTATATGTTTTAGCGTTACATGACTCAGTACAAAAGTAAGGGGCAGTCCTAGCTTTTGCAAGCATGCAAAAAACCCAACATTCCTTCTTACACAAGCGGCACAAACCCATAATAAAAACAGGCACATCCCCATCGTAAACAGGCCATAAAGAAAGGAGCAGAGACAGGTGTGAGTAAGATAAGACATTGTTGTGTGCAATAAAGGTTTATGATGTCCTGTGCCTTGATGCTTAATCTTGATCAGCTACTGGGAAAGGAACTGGTCGAACAGGTTTGGCTTCGGGCAGTGGAGTCAGCTTGCCCAGGTCACCCAGAAGTCAGCTGAAGGTGTACGTGTCCTTAAGACACGCTTGGCCTTAGTCATCGGCCTATGTGAGGGCAACCACAAAATGGCTGCTGTGCACAAAATGGAACCCGAGGGTTCAGGACGGAATCTCTGATTTCAGGGTGATTTCGTCACTCGAATATGACGAAAATGCTTGTATATAGTATACTAGTCATTCTCGGTCTGCTGATACCAAAATCATCATGATACGACGATGTTTATTACACGGGTCCAGAATTTTCAGTACCACAGACCTTCTTTTGCCCTTACATAGGCAATAACCTATACTCACGCTAGTCTGAGTCCAGGTCTATATTTATCAAATCATCAAGATGTTGCTGAAGCATAATCGTATTACTTACCAACTCCCTCGGGACAGGTCTCCTTACACACGCAGTAGCACAAAGGCCATATATGGCAGGACCAAATAGGGAATGCCTCTATCTGTAGTATGTGGTATAAGACCACACACCCAACAATTAGTGATGTTCATTACTAACTGGTGTTGATGCAGAAACTGTACAAAAGGAATTATCAGTAAGCTCTGACCTCCTAACTAGTCCATGTTCAGGTAAAATATGGAACGAATGCAAATAAGTAGTAGTAGGAAGAGACATAGGTTGGGAGGTGGGTACAGATGTCAAATGAGTAGGAAAAAACAATCCCACCCATAAAAGACAACGTCATGTTTAAAAACACTAGAAAACCCGTTATTAAGAACATATAGACAACAGGAGAAAGTAGTGACCACTATTACAAACGAAATTATAGTTTTTCACAACCCTAAACAAAAGGTAAATCCTAAAATTATCTAGTACCATTTTTAGGTCTTCCTATGCATTTCTGTAATTTATTATATGTTCAAGTGAAACAGTGGTGACCCTCATTAATGCTCTGAGGTGAAAAGGGGATACTCTTCCACAGAAAATGGACTTTATTCTGCTTTTACTAAACAGAATACTACTTTAAAATAATGCCAGCAGAACAATAAGAATCATTCTCCTAACACTTAGTCTATACAATCACACGGAAACCTCTTGTGAAACCAACTATGCCCAGAGTCCGTTCAAAAAGCCTCTCTGGCATGCTTCTATAGTCCATCAAGTCTGCTCCCGTTGTTGCATGGGCCTTTGGATTCAGGCCTCCCATGCTCTGATGCTCAGTATCTGTTGGAGTGCCCTCCTGGCATACACTCATAGTTCATTCAAAAAGTCTTAATGTCTCAAGGCAGTGCACCGTATCTCTCCTCTGCGGCAGACACTACAGATATTGTGCTCTTCATTGGTCATGGGCACAGATCATCTCGTGCAGACCCGGAACCATTCTCAGACTCCAACACTCATCATTCAGTGTCAGAGGACACTCAGGCTGCTCTTTCATGGGCACCAGAATGGAGTGCCTTTTGCCACTCTTGGATCCTCCGGTGCACTGCACTTCCGTTGAAGCAAAGGAAAAAGGGGGGTGCGTGGCCAAAACTCAGGCCAAGGGGCTCAAGGGACTGCACACTGTCAGAGGTTAACCAGCACATGACAGGCGGTCTTTTGCACTGAAATCTCAAGGGACTGCACACTGTCAGAGGTTAACCAGCACATGACAAGCGCTCTTTTGCACTGAAATTCTGGTTCTGTGGCAAAACCAGCTCCTCCTTCTTTTCTGATGTTGAACGCCTTCTGATGAAGCAAGTGCGATGCTTTAAACAGTTCATTGTATAACAAGGGGACTGCAAACAGGTGGCCTGCGATCTTCAAAGGAGTGGCCACACGCCATGGGACAATTCTGCGTTGAAATACACTGTCATTCTCAAAGGCAATACAAAAACAAAGGCAATAGGCAAAACAGTGTCTCTAGGCTCTTCAATTGGGTTTCCGTGTGAGAGCATATCCTTCACCATCTAAGGGTAGATAGCGACATGGGAATTCTATCTGAATGGATGTCCTCACACATAGTGGCATCGTCTAATGGGGTAAACACATTTTATCTCAATGATTACATAAATTCCTCATCTAGAACATCTCAAAAGAGAGATCACATACATATTATCAGGGACATATAGATACCTTCCTTTAATAATTGTGCATCAGGTGGACTATGTAATGCAAAAATTAATGATCAAGATGTGGAAACAAAAGACAAGAACTAGAGAGTCCTGGTATTTCTATTATTTAAAATACATCTGGTCCATCAAAAATTAAAGCAGTAAAAAAGAACTAAAAACCAATTTAGAATAGGCATTGAATTTGTCATATTAAAAAAAAAACGTTAGGAGTATCCTATTGAGGTGGAAAGCTTATCTTACTATAGTATTGAGTCAGTTAATCAGTCAGACTGGAAAAACATCAGAATAGGCCTAAAGAAAATTCTTAGAAACCAGTCTAGTTATGCAACAGGGAATTATACATAAAATGGGGGTCCATGGTACATTACTGCAATCTGAAAGTACGAACCTGAACAATACACTAATAATAATCAAAGCTGACTGGTGAAAGGAATACGGGAAAAGAGAAATGGGACTAGGATACAGCTAAAATCCCCAATAACTAGGCATGATGTGCTTGGGTGATAGTCAGGCATGTGACACAATACCAAGAGTATGGGTGATACACCAAAAAAAAATCACAATAGTTTACAAATTTAACTCTACCGCTGGCCCTCTGCACCATATTCGGTAATCTCAGCTAATGTTCCTGTTCCTTCTTTAGGGAAAAATGAAACCTGGTTTCTTTTATGGTACAAGCCATATACTACTTAGGAAGCAGAATAAAACTGACTAATGTAATATAGAAATTAGGTCACCATGTACAAGAGTCACAAATCTATAATTTATCCTTACGTCCAATCAGGATATATAATTTTAGGGCTGCCTGTCCCTTACAGGAAAGGGCAGTATCGTGACTGCAGATGACACAATTTGCTGTTTATTTTTCTTCAATACTTATAGCCAAATTTGACATACACTGGTGAAGTGTTGTCTGTCTGGTTCACAATATGAAAAAAATTCGTATCTGTGAATTTTAGTATCAGCGAAGCGACACGTATCGTCATACATGTCCCCTCACAACAACACAGGTGAACTTGTAATAATTTGTTAAGCAGCAACATAAAACATAAAACATGCAAAAACGCACAAAACGGACGTCAAGCCATCAGATATACTCGCTGTAAAACAATAGCATGTATAAATGACCGGTGACGCATAATACCGTGTCAGGTTTAAAATCCTTACCCTCCTCTTTGACAGTAGATCACCAGTTAGTGTGTATCTGCTGTCAAATACAACTGAGAGACACACAGAACCAGCAAGAACAATTCATGATAGAACCAAATACACAAACATGAAAAACGCATGGACATTTCTTTCCAAAGGAGTTGCGCAAAAAAAAACCCATCTCATTTCAACCAACCAAACTCACGAGTCTTGTTAGGCTTAAAATCCCCCAGAGCAATCCATGAATGATCTGTGAGCAGAAGCGGAAAGAAAAAAATACACAGCACACAAAAGAGAGACATTTCTGATAATTTTTAATCAGAAGACAAAACATGATACACATTAAGAAACACAAAAATAAATTTCCATTACTTAACTGTTACCATCTTGTCAGTCACCTTGCAACGTGAAGCCCTTTTAACTTTCCAAAAGTAAAATCCTTTCCTGACACTGCATGTTAGCCTTGTGCCACAGTCTCCACGATAAAAAATAATTCTTAATTGGCAAATCGTTCTTACTTATTCATGTAGGCTTCAAAATTTTAGTAAAAGGCTGCATCTTATTTTTTTGTCTAAGACGTAATGCAACACTTCGTTTTCTGTCACATAAAAGTGACTAGCAGACATTATTTTTTTAGAGCAGAAATACATATGTCATGATGTTGGGACTTTTAAAGAAACCTTTTTTATATTTCCCTTTTGGAAATAAGTTTTTTAATTTTATTGCTGTTCTTATGGAGAAACCAGAAATTCCACCTTTCAGGGGCCTGTTTAGCAAGGTTAATCTGTATTTCACGGAGACAAGGCTCGAATTTAAAAAGGTCACAAATGTCAACATGACAGCCTCCTCCATTGTTTACAGGAAAACTAAAGATAGCATCTTAGAGCAACTTGAGCAGCCTGTTCTCCTAGCCCACAGTTTCTGTTTGTTCTGAGGCTGACAAAGACAGAAGGCCTACTACATTTACTGTGAATGATTCACACATACCAGTTTTTAGAACAAATGCTTGTTGCCACCCTATACAATGGTACTCATTTTAGCAACCTAACATGGATGAACGTCTAAATGGGCCCCGCTAAAGTTAGAACCTTCAACCCTGATATTAAACACAAACCTCTGCACCGGGCACATTGGCTCACTGAGCTATGAAAAACAACCTTAATAACAACTCACAAGTTTGTATTATACACAAATGTATGCATTTACTGAAGCCAGAGACACTTCCAAGCTATGGTAAATGACAAGAATGCTGTGTTAAAAATCCATTTAACTCAATTTCGACTTTTATCTTTGGGGCACTTAAAAATAAAAATCCTACAATTATATTACTTATTAATCATCCTCAGAATGTGCTTTACACATTGCAAAGATTGGACATTAAGCATATCACATCTAATTCCTTTGAAAAATGAGTTTTTACGCCTGCGCCAAGCAAAAACCAACATGTAAATTACCTAATTATACAGTAACACATAACTTAAATCAAATTTTAATACTAGGAGGTCATAGTGTGAGTATTAAGCTTTATAAATATCAAAAACAATTTAAAACAAAACACTTATTTTTTCTCAAATAATTTTTCCATAATTAATAATTTTTCGTTCAATGAAACCAATGATCTGTTTTTATGAAAATTCCACATATAAAGGTAAGCTGCATCCCTTGCCTATCATTTTTAGATGCATTCATGTATGCGCCTAAGCACAAAAGCCTAACTTAGAACATGACATTTTTCGCGCCATTTTTTTAAGGACAATCAGTATTTAGCAACAGAACCAAAAATATACTTTGAGAAAAAAAATGCTTAAAGAGAGGAAAACCACAATTGGAATGTCTTCCAGTGATACAAAGTGATGAACCTTATTTTTGTAACCCTCTAAAACACTATTCTGAAATGAAAAAGGCCAACTTTGATTAACTAACGGCTAAGTCCTGGGCTAAATAAACATTCCAATGCTATTCATGGCCTTCAAAAAAAACAACATCTGCTGCCTTAACGGCAGGAAAGGCCATGCACAGTGCTGAAACCTGAGCACGCTTTCAGTCTTACTGAAAACAGACATTTCAAGTTTTAAAATGCGTGTGCAATAAGATGCATTTAAATCTAGCAAAAATTCACTTTAGCTGAAGTGTTTGCCTTTTACATGTACTACAATGCTTGTAAGTAAAAAAATGCTACAAATTTGTTTTGCTACAAAACACACAATTATTTTTGAGGCCCTTCATATTCCTAGTGAATGTGAATTTTAACTTTATCTATTTTAAGCATTTAACAGTTTGCACATATGCGTTTTTGCTTAGTCTGTAAATTAAATAGCAACACATAGCGATTTTAGCATGTGACATAGTAAATTGCTGGAGTGTTATTTAATTTCTACTTAATATTAATTAATCTGACATTTTACTTAGACTGAAAACATCAAGAAACCTACAAACACATATTGAGGTCATTGCAGACATAAAGAGAAAGGATTCAAACACTCAGGACACACAATACAGTGCTGTAGCTATTGTTTCATAAATTGCGCCATCGCACTAAAGTTACACTAATGAGAAAAACCACATAGACATTGAAACACACATTGAACCCACAAATCAACACTCAGGACGAAAACAAAGGACAGCCTACAGACTGTACCCAAACCAAACCATTTGTAAATACTAGCTGTAAGTCATATTTACAAGAAACACGTCTCAATAGGGTTCCAAAAGACTGCAAAAACACAGCCCAACAGACTGCTGTATGTGCACGAAGCCACAATACACTTAATTCACTAGCTTTGGCTGGCAGAACACCAAAAATCGTTCTGCATATCTCCATTCATAAAATTACACAGAACAAAGGATCCTTGTTTTGTATTATGTCATATTTTAATTCCCTGGGGATACAAAATCACCAAGGAAGAAATATGTTTATAATCTAAACCTATTTAGATATTCCCTTTAGGGGAAGCCGGCTAATCCAAACGTATACAAAGTTGGCCAACACAAAGCTCCAAATTTGCTAAGATCAGGCATTTTATAGCTCACTAATCTAGCTTCAAACTTCAAGGGGCTATCTCTATCGATACACTCGTAAATATACAAGACCCTCGGTTTTTGAAAATTGCAATATTCAAATAAAACTAAGGACCAAACAAACTAAGAACCAATCAAAATCAAAGAACCAAAGAACAAAGGACTGGGAGCGACCCACTTATACTTAACTCTTACTTTTACTAATCAAAAAGGTTATCCAAGTTCTAACTGTCAAGTTCTACATGACCTAACGGTCTTTTTGAGAATACTCACGCCAAAAAGGTTCTCAGTCAGGAGTGACATCATGTGGAGGATCAAAATCAGGAAGATCAGAAATATACTGGGCTGCAGAATCAAAGAATATCCAGAATCCCTGTGCAGAGAGTACCTTCTTAGTAGAATCCTGTTCTGTCCTCCTCAGTAGATTTCAGTCTCCTGATACGATCACTCCCACAGAAAGCCACTTCTCTGATGAGCCCCGCGTTGGCTGCGCCAACTGAAGAACTGTAATTTTCGTTCTCAGGGAATACTTACTAATATAACAAAGAACTTGGCACAGAAGCTGTAATATGAAAAGACATCTTTATTAAACTTAACATAGTGAGGCCATGTCACACAGAAGCCGTAGCAACTGAATGAGGTAGTCTGAGGAATACAGAGGACAGAGGCCTTTTATATGTTTTAGCATTACATGACTCAGTACAAAAGCAAGCATGCAAAAAACCCAACATTCCTTCTTACACAAGCTGCACAAACCCATAATAAAAACGGGCACATCCCCATCGTAAACAGGCCATAAAGAAAGGAGCAGAGACAGGTGTGAGTAAGATAAGACATTGTTGTGTGCAATAAAGGTTTATGATGTCCTGTGCCTTGATGCTTAATCTTGATCAGCTACTGGGAAAGGAACTGGTCGAAAAGGTTTGGCTTCGGGCAGTGGAGTCAGCTTGCCCAGGTCACACAGAAGTCAGCTGGAGGTGTACGTGTCCTTAAGACTCGCTTGGCCTTAGTCATCGGCCTATGTGAGGGCAACCACAAAATGGCTGCTGTGCACAAAATGGAACCCGAGGGTTCAGGACGGAATCTCTGATTTCAGGGTGATTTCGTCACTCGAATATGACGAAAATGCTTGTATATAGTATACTACTCATTCTCGGTCTGCTGATACCAAAATCGTCATGATACGACGATGTTTATGACACGGGTCCAGAATTTTCAGTACCACAGTACTCATGAAAAGAGCTGGTGTTGATGATTAAGTGCCAGTGCTCGGCTTAAATGAAGCACTGGTCAGGTTCTGAGTTCACTCAAATCACGAAACACTGGCACACCCAAGGCTCTGTGCCAGCAGCAAAACAGAACATGTTGTCTGCAATAGAAGTGTAGGAAAAACAGGAAAATAAAAGAGAGACAAATAAAAACAGCAGACTAGACTCTGTTTGAGAACCTAATTGATTCTCTCATTGGATGACACCTCACAGATAGATTTTGATGGAGTTTGTGGAGTTGACATAGCCTTATGGCAGAAAGGGATTGGTAAGTATAATGTACTAGATAGCAATGGAACATAAACAGGTTTACAAACAGCAGGCTTGCCAGTCTTGTCAGCAGGTTTAACTCTAAGGAGTATGAGCCGACCTGGAAACCAGCTGTCTGCCCCAGAATGCTGCTGACCACACACCAGTCCAACTGTGAGGAGAAAACTAGGAGAACAAAACCACTGCACAACAGAACAATGGACTAATAATAGGCAAGGGTCTGGGAACCCTGACGGAACCAAAAGGGAGTAAAACAGCAAAGGTAAGGGGCCGCAATATGGGTCTGAACTAAACATAAGCCAAGAGCCAATGAAACTAACGGCCATGTGCCAGGCAAGCTGCATGAGTCTTCATATGGCTTATACAAGGCCAGGGTCAGATTGGTGAGGTGGGCACTGGCAATGGGCCTGTATTGGATTTGCAGCTATAGGACTCTTTTTTGGCCAGTGTGGTAGCCGGTTTAGGCTGTACCTGTGCTGTTAAGATGCTGCAGTGGGCGCCTGAGTGGCCTCTCCAAGAAAGATGGGTCTTTATTACTTCCCTTTTACAAAAGGGGTGGAGGTGACAATCCCAGTCTCTCGCTGGGTTGGCCCATTAATGTGTGCTGATAGAGCAGCGGCGGGAGACCTGAGTTGAAATGGCCTCACTTATTTTCAGGTGTATGCCTCTTTTAGAGAATGCCCCGTTGCATTTATGATGTGTAAAACACTGAAGCAGTGTTTTGCCAAAAGATGCAATCTGCAAATGTGGGCAACTTTTATTTTTTGCGTGCCCGGGCCAATTTTTTATCTCAATCCAATCGTATACGGGGCTGT
Source organism: Lissotriton helveticus (assembly GCF_964261635.1). Lineage (NCBI taxonomy): Eukaryota > Metazoa > Chordata > Amphibia > Caudata > Salamandridae > Lissotriton > Lissotriton helveticus. Next base: position 530,114,647 of record NC_136071.1, read on the forward strand.
GCCACCAATGACCCAGAACGGACCTCATACCCCAGAAGTGATAAGAGGTGAGGTCTAAACTTAGCGGTCTAGTGTTCTGAATCTTCTACATTTCCCCTGTCCCATCTTCCACCTCATCCAGCTGTGCATTTCTGTGCCAAGCCTTAATCCTGACTTTGAGGGACAGCAGCATAACATTGCCTCCTGCACTGCAAAGTAGGCAGCATTGCCATACAATACGCCTGGTGAATCACTCAGAAAACCACAAACGGTCCCTACTCAGTCTCAAAACTAATTTGATTCTCAGATTTTACACAGTGCTGGTGCTCAGAGTAAAGTCACAAATCCATACAATAATATAGTGTTCAATAACAATAAGTCAGCACAACACAAAAAACGTATAACAAACTAAATGAGACAAATAAAATGTATTCCATAGAAATACACCATCAAGGTTAAAAACATTTCATGTTAAAATACAATTACAATATCACAAGAAAACAGAAAAGTCGACGCTGCATTTCGGTGAGTTGATAATTGACCTTCTTCAGGACAGTTTTCTAAACAACAGAACATTATATTATTATCAATCTAATCTGTTGCTGACATCATCTTTTTCGGCATCAAACGACTACAAACTTTTATTTACGCACTTAACTTTTACTTTGAAATCACTCAAGCTTCCAAGGCATTTGATTTTATACACACAACTACAAATGGGCAATATTTTCCTATACACAACAGCGTAACTTCACATGACACTTAAAGGACTACCCGTGATCTTTCTTAATTCCAAAGAACAAAAACATTTTGTTAAAAGACATACCTAGAAATTAGGTAGTTGCTAGTGTTCAGTTTCACCGGGTATTTTGAAGAAGCAATGTGCTTAAGAATGAGGGATTGAAGATGTCCCACCTATTAAAAACCTTTGGAGTAAAGAAAAACAAAAATAATTGTTCTCAATAATAGCTCCAAACGACATTTTTTTTAAAATATACCCAAGGTTCTTCAGCATACCTTCAAATAAAAAAACAAATAATATTGGTTGTGTTCGTCGCTGCCACCGTTATAATATTGTTCACCAATTGTGAACAAAATCTATAAGAGAAATTAACAAAGAGCATTACACAAAATGTGTTCTTATACAGTGTGCCCAAGTGTGATTAACATCATAGGCAGGCTTACCAGAAATAAAAACATACATATACTGGTACATCAGTACCACAGGCTGATGAGCCGTGATTAGAAGCACAGATTCTACAATGAGATTCTCCGCCGTTATTTTGAAAATGTAGGGCGAAAGGGCTATTATAAGGGGGAGACAAAGAAAAGGAAAGATAACGTCACTTCAAGTTACTGGGACAAATGTAGCCTGCATCCTTTGGGATTATTATAATTGTTACCTGATATAGTTGATATGATGGTCGTGCAACCGATAATTTAAAAACCTCTAAGGAAAAAACGTCATGTTATTTTTAGGTATATACCAAGCCTAGATGATCTATATTCTGCAATTATTATTGTGGTTTAGTCCGCCTAATTGCGGTATCAGCCAGAGTGCCATAAATCACTCTGAGCGTGCGATTGCCTTGATGCTAAAAAAACCATGTGTATATGCACACTAAAGACTCCGTCTTTCTTCTAAGGACCCCGTCGTTATACGGATGTACTTATATTTTATCATGCGACTGTCAGTGTCCCCCCCCCTCCATGATTATGACTTGTTATCCAGTTGTTTAACTAATTTTTGTAAGCTGCACGTGCTATTTAAACCTACAAGTTATTTAAACCGAAAAATGGTTCCTGATATTATACCTTGCTTAGGTAACAGCATTGTTTGTTTTAGCCATAATCAGGGGTGGGCTATGATATCGCCACTATCTTATATGTACTAGGCTGAACTCCATGTTCAAGAGCTACTTACTGGCAGCTGGCGAGCTACCAGTAGACTCTGAGTTTCCAGCGGAGACCTCAGCCTTAGAGCCTCCTTGAGATGCCCTTGAAGACAACCTGAACTGGGCTGTTGGATTCTCATGCAGGTCTTGACAAACGGACTTTCTAGGGCCAATTCCTTCTTCCCAGGTTCACATTCCAACATTATTTGGGGATGGAAAGAAGAGTAGGACATGTCAACCAAAGCTCTACAAGGGAGATGCTGGGGGGGCAGGGTGGGTGCATTTAAGTGCAAGCCTCATCAGCGTTTCTTTCTGGGCAGTGGGTCCAGCCATTAATCTCTAGCTAGGGGGAGATTTAAGATAAAGGGGTAATTATTTTAACAGAGAGTCCTAAGCGGCCCATTAGGATGTCTGGCGGATCGCCACCGCCATGCGGGTGATGGCGATCCACCAGACATCCATACCCGCCCGCCACCCATTTCCCCCTCGCCATATTATTATAGCGGGGGGGGGGGGGACCGCGGCGGACGGAAACACCATCCGATGCTTTTCCGCCCCGGTCGCCTTGCGGCCGAGGCGGAAAAGGTTTAAAATGGCGATGGTGTCTATCAGACACCGCCAGCCATATTACAATGGGCAGAAACAGACGCCTTTCCGTGGTGCGGTCTTCACTTCGGGGGCCCGAAGTGAAGGCGAGGTAGGGGGTGCACATGGGGGGTACCTGTGGTACCACCCAGCATTTGCATACACAATGCGGCAGGCACTGCACGGTGCCTGCCGCTTTGTGTATGCAAATGCATACATGCATTTTTAGCATTGTGGCGGGTGGTGCTGAGAGCACCGCCTGCCACAAAGTTAAAAATGCAGGATGCGCCCGCTACAGTGGCGGGCACATCCTAATACCCCCCAAGGGACCCCCGCCCTTATGGCGGGCAGTCCTGAATTCCGATAGGATGGCGGGCGGATAAGTCCGCCCGTCATCCTAATGACCCCCTTAGTGTACACAGGCCATGGAATAGGCATGGGGAGTGGTCTGTTTAAAGTTCTAGTTGGTATTGATTGTAACATTTGTTCATTTCAGGATGTAATATATCAGTCTGTTGTGTATTTAAGTTTCTCCTTGGTAAATGTAGGGCTGCACAGAGATGGGGTTAATGTCAGTGCCCTGCTGGAAAGGGAGATGGAATCTTGTGACCTATAGGTTAAACACAGATTACTGCAGTGGAACATTAAACCCACTGATCGCACCCTGTGATTGAAACGTGTGACCAGAATGTCACACGAAAATCTGTGCTGTCGATGCATTAGACCACTGAGCTTTCTTACTTGAGTAAGAGTCGTGTGACCTTCACACTGAGAGCTCAGTAGTACGTTCATTTACCTGCTGGGTTTTGTGGCTGAGAAAGGAACCTCCATCTGTGCAGTTGGTATATTAACCCTCATGAGGATCGAAACCAACGGGTTTCATATTAAACATGTAACTCTGTAAAATCTGCAACAATCCCATGTGGCAACTCACTCACATCTTAGCTTAAAACTTCCTAAGCCTTTAGATGTTTCTGGTAGTTTTCTTTACATTTGCATTCTTGTTTATGTTTATTCTTTCTCTGTCCTCTTTTCAAGCTCTATGTCTTTTTTATATGCATTTCACCGATTCATTTCATTTTATTTTCGGGTCTGCCTTTGCTTATGCCTGTCTTTTCAGGGCATCCATTTTACTCTATACTGTCCAGTTCCATTATCTAGCTTTATCTTATCTGTACTCTGTATCTCCTATGATCTCTTGCCTTTTTTGCATTTTTCTTCCAATTTTTTTCTTGATGATAGTCTCCCCTCCCTCTACTTTTGTGACCTCCTTTCCTAATTTGATGCTTTTCTTGCAGTTTTTGAATACCTGCCCGTCCATTGGCTATTTTTCTGTATTTTAAAAAAAAAATTCTGTCACCTCTACTTCTTTCTTGCTCTACTTCCTGTTACAATATCTTTCTCGCCTTAGTTAAATTCTTTCTGCCTCCTTGGGTGCATTAGTGTAAGTGAAGTGACGTGCTGCAGAACGATCTTCATGTAGCAACAGAAAATCAGCTCGTAAATATCAGCGTACAGCGCGCACTAGCCCTCAGCACGCAAGAGAGGGTGGAAGTGGGCATACGCAAGATGTCCAGTGGTAGCAAAGAGTTAATGGAAGGGCCCTTACTGAGGAGCAGCCAGGAGAGGTGGGGTTGGAAAGAGGGAAGCAAAGGCTCAGGTAAGAGGATTGAGGCACAAGTATAAGAGGGAGGGGGGGAGTAAGGCTCACGAAATTGCCTGAGAGGTAGGCATAAGGCAACTATGATGTAGGGGTAGTAAACAGCTTAGGGCAGAGGCTCAAAAGGAAGGTCACTTCATTTTGCAAATGTAGCTATGCCTATATGTCTCTAACCCTATTTCCGAATTTGCAGGGCATTATTTTGAAACCGGATAGATCACCTTCTAGTGAAGGCTCGCCAATGCTGCAGGAATACAGTGCATAAAACCTATCCTTAGAAGTTTGCCATGTTGTAAAACCTAAGTAAGTGTCAGAGGTAAAGAGTGGGCATCTGGACTCTGAGCGCGAATTGAGCACCCATGACCTAAATTGGTAACATAACTCAGTGAGTTAAACTCTTGCTGTTGAGATTTTACGTCAGATTTCTAAGTCCTTTATGCTTTCAAGGTTGATAAGTAGAATACGCTCTAAATGTAGGGTGACCAGATTTTTAGACGTGAAACAAGGACAGGTCAGACATATAAGTAGGACTAAAGCCTTTAGTCTTCTATATCTGTCCTATCCCGTTTTATACATAGCCACATATATACATATGCTCATACAATAGGCGTGTAAATGCATATATGAGAGAGAGAGAGAGAGAGTGTGTGTGTGTGTGTGTGTGTGTGTGTGTGTGTGTGTGTGTGCGTGTGTGTGTGTGTCTGTGTGTGTGTGTGGGTGTGTGTGTGTATATATATATATATATATATATTACCTACTGGCGGTCGCCAGTAGGTATATATAGTTAGGATTTTTTCTCTATGGGATTTTTGAAAATTCTATGTCTAATAACTTTGGCGTTTGAGGACGGAATTGGCTGAAATTTTCAGGAAAATGGAACATTTTGTTTCTGAGCAGCCCTTGAAAATTTGGGGGGGGTTTGTCAAGGGGGGGCCGAGAAAAAAGGGGGGTCCCAAAACGCGTTTTTCCAATGTTAATTTCCATAGGGCGGTTGGCCTCACTTTTAGCCCGAACGGCTGAATGGATTTCCATGAAACTTGGCAAAATTGTAGGGACTGTTAGCCCGATGTGCCTTTGCTAGGTCTCAATATATGTGCTCCAGTGGATTTTGAGAAATTAACGTTCAAAAAAAGATATATATCTGTGACAGCGTCTCGGGCAGCGATCCGGTTCGCGTACTTTTCGCGTTACGGAGCTTTGCGAAGCGAAGCTGATTGGCTCACCGGTGTCTGTAAACATTCCAAACAGTCCGTAGCGGCCGCCATCTTGTCTCTTGGTAGGATCGAGAGACAAGAGGAGGCCAAAGCGAAGGGGGAAATGACCATAAGGGGGCATAGTAGATCCTCCCTGACCCCCTAGGTTTGATGTGGAGGATTTAAAAGGGCCCCGCGGGGCAAAAAACGAAACAAAAAAAAAACGTTTTTTTTCGTGGGGAGCGCCCGGTTCGCGAACCGGGAAGCGGTCAGGGGAGCGTACTACAAGGAAAAAAGAATGATAGACTTTTAACTTATTGTATGTTTATAGACTTTTTTTTTTTGTTTTTTTTTTTTTTTGCTGAGTGACGTCTCGGCCTATCTCCACGGGATGCAGTCCCTACCATCTCGGCGTTTAAGCCCAGGGGGACCGGTAGTGTGGGAGAGATAACGTCTGTTAACGTTCGATTCGAAGGAAATCAGGAAGTGTTGATAAACATTGTCTGCGCCATCTTGCCTTTTTTCAAATGCCACACTTTTGTCGTGCACGGCAGCCATTTTAGATGCGTTGACCAGACCCACTCTCTGCACGCTGTCGATCCTTAGCATGGCTCCCCACCCTCGCAAGCATCTCCCCCAGGCACTGGTCACCCCCGCTCTCTGTCTTATGCATGGGCAATAAACCTCCCCCCATCTGCGCTGCTCTTCCTTGAGAATCACACCCTGTGCCCGCCAGACACCTCCCTTTCGCCCTATTCACTACCGCACCCTCTGACACTCCTCTTCCTCTGTGTCCGATTGTCCAGGCCGGTCCCAGGCTATCACCTAGCCATGCAGATGTAGTTTATGGCCCCAGCTGTAAAGAATCACCCCTCTTCAAAGGAGTTACAGTAGATCAAGGCCCCCACCCGATGAGATCCGTCACACCACACGCGTTCCTACTATCTGAAAACCATCCTGTATTGTGATTGGGGAGGGGACCGAGCCTGAAGCGGAAGATTCCAGGGAGGCCTCTTTGTACATCAAAGTTTTTACAATTATGTGTCACATTAAAAATATATAGCACTCCAACAAAGTAGTAGGATTATAAAACTTTAATAACTTATAAATATATACAACGCAACAAAAACAGTAAATACATTTAAACATTGATTAAAAAAAAGAAGCAACAATGGTCAGTAGCTGTGTTTTGTGCGAATAGTCCCAAGGCAGCACAACGTGCTGAGTTCTGGACGGCACCCAGGTGATGTCCAGTAAGGGGCGTCCCGGGGGGTGCGGGGGGAGGCCTTGTCAGTAGCGGTCTGTTGTGCGAATAGTCCCAAGGCAGCAGAACGCGCTGAGATGTGGATGGCACCCAGGTGATGTCCAGTAAGTTGCAGCACTGGTTTTGGTATCCTACAATGCTGCTCCGAATAACGGCTTGGGGCGCCCCGGGGGGGGGGGTGAGGCAGCGTGAACGGGCCTCCCCAGGTGGAGGCTCGTCTGCTGTAGTGGGGCGCCCCTTTACCGTTTCAGTTGCCATTCCGTGGGGCGTCCCGGGGGGTGCGGGGGGAGGCCTCGTCAGTAGCGGTCTGTTGTGCGAATAGTCCCAAGGCAGCAGAACGCGCTGAGATGTGGATGGCACCCAGGTGATGTCCAGTAAGTTGCCGCACTGGTTTTGGTATCCTACAATGCTGCTCCGAATAACGGCTTGGGGCGCCCCGGGGGGGGGGTGAGGCGGCGTGAACGGGCCTCCCCAGGTGGAGGCTCGTCTGCTGTAGTGGGGCGCCCCTTTACCGTTTCAGTTGCCATTACGCCCGCTTTTGGTACACTGTGCCAAAATCCGCCATTCAGCTGAGTTGCGCCCAGTCTTGTGGTGCAGCGATAGGCGGCTGCCACAGGACTCTCAAAATGGCGGCAGGCTCTTTCCTTTTTGGGCCTGGTCCACTGAAATGGCCCTGGGACACCTTGGAACTCGGACGCTTGTCTGCTAGGTCTTGGACCCCATTCTCGAAAGCGTCCCCTCAGCCTTGAAGATTCTACAAAAGTCATGGGGGCCACCGACTCCTGCAGGCTTCCGGTGGGGAGCGGCTGCCATGATTGCTCGCGGAATGACCACGACGGAGCCACGAGATGGTGGTGCTTTCATGCTGACGCCAGCTTCAGTCTGAAACATCCAGAAACAAGGTGGGGCTTTCATCGTTTGGGAAAAAAAAAATGTTTTAAGCCAATGAAAAGTGTTATTTTTAGGTCATATGATCAAGCCTTGTATCATTAGGAAACCAAAAGTAAAATGAACCAATGAAAAGTTTTATAAACAAGTCACATGACCTGTTATGCGGCATAGGGCTATAAAAAGCGTAGAAAATCCGTTGGCACGTGAGGCGGCGTCAGTAGCGGACCGATGTGGGAATAGGCCGAAGGCAGCACAACGCGCCAAGATCCGGATGGCACCGAGGTGGTGTCCAGCAAGTTGCCGCACTGGTGTGGCCATCCTACAATGCTGCGCCGAAAGTCGGCGTGGGGCGCCCCGTTGGCCTGTGAGTTCGCGTCAGTCAGTGGGGGCTGTTTGAGGATCTGACTGCATTGGAAAGCAATGTGATGCTGTGCGTCGCCCCCAAGATGAGGCGGCGTCAGTAGCGGACCGATGTGTGAATAGGCCGAAGGCAGCACAACGCGCCAAGATCCGGATGGCACCGAGGTAGTGTCCAGCAAGTTGCCGCACTGGTGTGGCCATCCTACAATGCTGCGCCGAAAGTCGGCGTGGGGCGCCCCGTTGGCCTGTGAGTTCGCGTCAGTCAGTGGGGGCGGTTTGAGGATCTGACTGCATTGGAAAGCAATGTGATGCTGTCCGTCGCCCCCAAGATGAGGCGGCGTCAGTAGCGGACCGATGTGCGAATAGGCCGAAGGCAGCACAACGTGCCAAGATCCGGATGGCACCGAGGTGGTGTCCAGCAAGTTGCCGCACTGGTGTGGCCATCCTACAATGCTGCGCCGAAAGTCGGCGTGGGGCGCCCCGTTGGCCTGTGAGTTCGCGTCAGTCAGTGAGGGGCTGTTTGAGGATCTGACTGCATTGGAAAGCAATGTGATGCTGTGCGTCGCCACCAAGATGAGGCGGCGTCAGTAGCGGACCGATGTGCGAATAGGCCGAAGGCAGCACAACGCGCCAAGATCCGGATGGCACCGAGGTGGTGTCCAGCAAGTTGCCGCACTGGTGTGGCCATCCTACAATGCTGCGCCGAAAGTCGGCGTGGGGTGCCCCGTTGGCCTGTGAGGTGGCGTCAGTAGCGGACCGATGTGTGAATAGGCCGGAACCAGCACAAGGCGCCAAGATCCGGATGGCACCGAGGTGGTGTCATAGTTGAGAGTTCTGAGAAGCGGGGGGGAGGCGGCGCAAACGAGTCTCTCCCTCCATGTGGAGGCCCTTCATCTGCAGTGGGGCGCCGAGATCCGGATGGCACCGAGGTGGTGTCTAGCAAGTTGCCGCACTGGTGTGTGTTGAAAAGATGAAGGGTCCACAGCAAGTCTATGTTATGAACATCATCATAGTCGATGGTTGGTGGAGACATTTTGACTATATCCTGGACCTGCCCGTCCTCGCCCAAAATGGCGCCGGAATAAATGGGACTCGTAACTCCTTGTTGTGTACTGGTTGCACAACCTTGATATCACGAGATACGTATGCAGTTTTGAAGCACATGGCGGGCGGGGACGAGAATTGATTGAATATTTCGACATCCCTATTGATATTAAGTTCTGATGTGTTATTGATTACTGTACTATTGAAAGTTCGAATTAACGTCACCCATGGTAGTTGCCCGCAAATGTATATCTAGATAATTTTATTGTAAGTGGCCCTGTCGTATTTTAATTATAAAATGTACGTCCACCGATTCCGCAACTGTTAGACACCTTAGTTCTTGCAACCTAATGGCCCGCCCGTTACGTTCCTCTACAGTGTAAATGTCTCCTCATCATATACGATTACAGTTTGCTCCGTGGCCGGCCCATGTGGTTATAGGCCTGTATTTGTATACTGAAATTTTCAAAATAAAGGTTTTTAAAAGAAAACATGGTAGTAGTATTTACATTGGTAAAGTTTTTAATAATAGTCACTGTTTTCGAATCAGTAAAAGGCAAGTGAAATAAAGCAGTCCAATTACATGAAGGGTAAAAGGTATAATACGCAGGAACGCAGTAAAGATAAATGGTCAAGGGCTGTTGTGTTTTCTACTCCTGCAACATAAAGTGATCGATAAGAATCTGATATTCAGGCGTATCGGCGACAAAGACAGCAGGCCGAGCCTCTTTTGCTCAACGGCTCCATCATGGGACGAAGAAACGCCCTTTTTCACGAAAAAGGAATATATTTTACTTGCAGGACAGTTGTAAATTTTCCGGGAAAGTACATTAGCCTGGAACATTATAACATATATGTTTAAGAAAAAAAATAATGTTCGAAAGTAATAAAAAGTGTAATTTTTAGGTCATATGACCAAGCCTTTCATCATTAGAATAAGAAAAGTAAAATGAACCAATGAAAAGTTTTATTAACAAGTCACATGACCTGTTATGCTTACGTTACGCGCTGCGCGCCGCGCCCCGGATCGCTACCGGGAAGCTGCGCTTCGCGCACCGGAGCACTTCCGGATGCGCTAACGCGGCGCGTCATATGACGCATTACGCGACAATGCAGGTCCAGAATATAGTCAAAATGTCTCCACCAACCAGCGGTCGGAACACAACCCCTTTCAGCAGGCTAAATAGTTCTGTTAAATGACAACAGAAGGGACAGGCAACAAGAACCATCAGTCAAAGAGGGGAGGGCAAGTTCTTCTCTACCGGGTCACGTTGGGGCGCTACCGGAACTGATCGAATTGGTAGTCTACAGTGTTTCTGGATGTTTCAGACTGAAGCTGGCGTCAGCATGAGAGCACCACCATCTCGTAGCTCCGTCGTGGCCATTCCACGAGCAATCATGGCAGCCGCTCCCCACCAGAAGCCCCCTCCGAGTCCGCGCCATCACACCGTCCCTCGGGGGCCAACGTCAAGCGGTTCAGGGAGGCACCGCATCACATTGTTTTCAAATGCAGTCATGTCCTCAAACAGCCCCCACTTACATTGAGAATAGTGAAGCTGTAGCAGGTGCAAATAAGCTTCAGACAGTCTAACAAGCACTCCTCAAAACTTTGAACTATCAGAGTGCATGAGTTTCATGCTCGATCGATTGAGCTAGCCGGATCGGGCAACAAAAAGTATAAAATAGTTATGTAAATAGTTATTTAATAAAATGTTTTACCCTGTTACTTTGCTGGTGTGTTGTATATATTTGTAATATTTGCATAGAGTTTATCGTTATTTTGGGCGGGGTGGGTGGCGGAGCCGAGCTGTCTTGCAGCCATCATGGTGTGGAGTTCAGTTCATCTCACTAGTTTCGTATTTCTCATGAGGGGTTGTTCCTAATGTTTCTATTTTAGCGAGGTCAAAAAGAGATCCCATTAGTGGCCTACTGATTTTGCTCAATCCCTTTTGTTTTTTTACATGATTTTTCACTATCTGCAAAGACTAAACAGAGTATTGCGACTCTGTGCTTGTTTGTAAATAGAGAATGAACCAAAGAGAACCAATTCTAAAACAGTAAATGCTTGGATAACAATCAATCAAATGGAGAGGGAAGCAGGCACGACGGATTACAACGGGGGCAAAGGTCTGCGTTAACTACCCTTCACTATCTGCAAAGAGAGAGTACTCGTAATAGAAATGAGGGGGGGCAGCATTCAAAGCAGATCATTGTGCATAAACACGAAAATGTTTTTACTTACCACGTACTTGACATTCGACAGCTTATGATATTTGCTATTAAAAAACCATTGAAATTCACTGAAAAAACCATAGGTTAGAGACCATATATAGTTAGGAATTAGCATTTACAAAACCTTGAAAATTCACTGAAAAAACCATGGGTTATAGACCATATATAGTTAGGAATTAGCATTTAAAAAACCTTATTTTACTCACACAAAACCATTGAAATTCCATATATAGTTAGTTGCACTAACTATATATCGCGCACCCGCAATCCACTGCTGATGATGTCACATATTACATCATTCATGACATGGTCAGTGACATCACTGATGACATCACTGATGACATCTCAAATGACATCACTGATGACATCACTGATGACATCTCAAATGACATCATTCTTGTGCTAATACGATAAACCTCTTCAGACTCTAATATAACCTTAGATACACTCAGTGTATACAGACACTCACACACTGTCACTCATCCATGGAGTTACTCACACACCAAGTCAGTCATGCAAACAAACAATCTCACCTCCATTTCCTCAACTATACAGTTATACACACCTTACTTATTCAAACATATACTAACACATATTTACTCTCTTATACAATCCCTGATACAAGTTCACAATGATCCATACAGCCACTCACACATTCAGTGGCTCTCATGCACAGTTATTTATTTATGCCAACTCTCACATGTACTGTGTTTTACATATGTACTTACTATGACATGTAGCATTGAGATATCCATTCACTCATCAATACACTCATGCACACAGTCAACCGCCCATGTAGCTGTTTCCACATGCACTCTTGAACTCATACACCTAGTGAATCAACTGCTCACACATCTATGCACAGAGTCACACACCTCCCAGCCACCCCCACACAAACTCAATCTCCCATACAAATACTTGGGCAACCAATCAATAACACATATAGCCTCTCGTGTAGCTAATGATCAACACATGCAGCAGTTTACATCACAACAGACATACTGATGCACACATTCAGACAGTTTAGTCACTAACCCATGCATTTAGTACGACACATTTATTCACTCACTCATACAGTCAGTCACGCACCTACTAAATCCTTCATCCAGACACTTATACATCCACTCATTCTTCAATATATCAAACATATTTAAACTTTACAGAAACACACAGTCACTGGATGTTGTCATCAGTGATGTCATCAGTGATGTCATTTGAGATGTCATCAGTGATGTCATCAGTGATGTCACTGACCATGTCATGAATGATGTAATATGTGACATCATCAGCAGTGGATTGCGGGTGCGCGATATATAGTTAGTGCAACTAACTATATATGGAATTTCAATGGTTTTGTGTGAGTAAAATAAGGTTTTTTAAATGCTAATTCCTAACTATATATGGTCTATAACCCATGGTTTTTTCAGTGAATTTTCAAGGTTTTGTAAATGCTAATTCCTAACTATATATGGTCTCTAACCTATGGTTTTTTCAGTGAATATATATATATATATATATATATATATATATATATATATATATATATATATATATATATATATATATATATATCTATACTACTATTATAACGAGAGAACTTTGAACCTTTGAGGCAGGTAAACTCGGGAACCACAGCGGCAATCCAAACACCCGATACATCGTTGTAATTGTCAGGGTCTGCAGATGGACATAGGCTATGTAAAAAAACAATATATACGTTCTTTAAAATATTTACCATAAAAAAAAGTAGTCCCTTGGAAGTAGCGCCGGCCGCGACGTGCGTGCTGACAACAGGAGCGCCGAACCACCTACGGTACGCAATTCATCATTTGCGCTCCCTGGCCACACTTCCTGAAATGGCGGCGAATCGTGCTGCCCGTACTGACCTGCACAACGTGGTTGCTGGATGCTGAGGCCGGGTGTCCGAGGCTGTGCAGCTCTGCGGATCGTGCCCATTGACAACCCGCTTGACTCCGGGGTGCTGAGGTGCTACCGCCCCTCTCCTGCGGCCCTGCAGGAAGATCGCGACCTGCTGGGAGGACTGACGCGGCCCTGGTTCCTGCTGGGTGAAGTGGCGGCCTGTGCGGGCGAGGCGCCTGGAGCGGGCCTGGACAATCCCTTAGAGCGCGGACGGGGTGAGTCCCGCCGTAATCCTGGAGTGACTGGCGCTGCTTCATGCGCGGGGATCGGGAGGACCCCGCTCACTGCCCGGCGCCCTGCCTGTGAGGCCCAGACCTTTCCACCGAGGATCCCTGACAGTGTCGGCGGAATTGGAGATCAGAGCTACGGCGGCGCGAGATACGCTGTGCGGCTGCCCGGACACTCTGGAGGCTCCCCAAACATCCCTAATCGGCTACGGTTGCACCATTAGAGGCCCGTGCCCCATCACGCCCGCTGCGATCCTGCTGGTTTGGCGGTAAGTCCGCCCGGCTCGCTGGGGGGCCCTCTGGGATATAAGAACTGCGGTGCCTGTGTGAAGCCTGATTGCTTCCGGACAACGTCGGGACGGGCTGCTAGTATATATATATATATATACACACAATAATCACAAAATAATCAGAGAGCTTTCCATCACACCTACATATTAAAGTTGTAGCTTGTGATGCCACTTCCTATGATGTCAATTCTGCGATGCCAAATGTAATGTCATGTGACGTGATATTATGCATGGTGATGTCACGTGCTGTGATGCCATTTGCATACTGCCGAACTAGGTTAGTCCCCCCACTTCTTTTTTTAGTACTAGTGCCCTGTATGAATGTCTGACATAACATCGACTTCAAAAATATAGACGTAAAAAATATCAGAGGTGGAAAAATATCGATGTCAAGAATATCGAAGTCCTATCTACATTAAGGTAAGTACAAAAATAGTGGGGAAAAATATTGTTGTAAAAAATATCGTTTTTTTATGTTTAAAATAAAGTAAAATAAATAATTCATATAATTAAAATAAACATACTTAAACATATTTTTAAAATTATTATACATATGTAAAAAAAATAAACATATACATATTAAATATATTATATACTTAATAATATTTACAATTAATTACTCTAATAACTTATAAATTGTTAAAAACATTTTATAAATTATAAATACATACACATACAACAATAATATAATAAATATATCAAAACTATATATAACAAATCATAAAAAATAATTAAAAATAAATGATACACTACATTAGGGAAAACAGTAAATATTGGATAGCGATTACTATTCCAACGCCAGAGAGTGCAATAGTAGGGAAAGTGTTGGATAGGTAGGGGTTAAAATTACTATTCCAACTCCAGAGAGTGCCGCAGTAGGGAAAGTGTTGGATAGCGTAGGGGTAAAAATTACTATTCCAACTCCAGAGAGTGCAACAGTAGGGAAAGTGTTGAATAGCGTAGGGGTAAACATTACTATTCCAACTCCAGAGAGTGCAACTGTAGGGAAAGTGTTGGATAGCGTAGGGGTTAAAATTACTATTGCAACTCCAGAGAGTGCAACAGTAGGGAAAGTGTTGGATAGCATAGGGGTCAAAATAACTTACAAATAATTAAAATAATTTTTTTGTAAAAAATAATAATTTATTATTAAATTACAATTAATTGATTAACAATACCAATAAATAATTATTTGAAAATAATTACCAATAAAAAATTAATTTACAATTCAAATAAATACAATTAAATAATAATTATAAAAAATTTATTACCAAATAAAAAAATAATTTTCAATACCAAAAAACAATAATTATTAAAACACATTTAGCAATTAGTAATTAATGAACAATACATTATTGATAAATACCTTATATATATATTCTTTATTCGATCAAAAATAAGATCATTTATAGTAATAAAAGCATTTCATAAATATAAAATGATAAACAAATTAAAACCCATATTTCATAAAAATCTTATGACAGGTGGACTGTAGCAACACTGAAGGGAATACATAAAATACATGATTTCATCACCAGATCTTATAAAAGCAGGTACTAACCATTCATATTTACATAGGCACTTTTATACAGTTTGGACCTTCTCCACCAAGTATACAGCAAAAATCTCGATATTGGAAATACGACCACCGTGTAGTATCAGATCTTAAAATACGTAGAGCTTCAATAGGAAATCTGAACGACAGTAGGCGGCATACTTGGATTAGCCAGGTTTTCCTATGATCAGCATGGGTGGGACAGTAAAAAAGAAAATGCTCAATGGCCTCAGAACTGATGTGGCACGTAGGGCACAGAGGTGTTACAACTGCGTTCCCCAACCTGCTACTTCTATGATTCGAAGGTAAAGTCCCAAGTCTAAATTGAATGTACAAAGCTTTTGCCTGTGGGGGTTCAATATCGTCCAAAAATATTTCAAAACCAAAGACTGCTTTAAAATCTAAAAAACTAGTGGTTAAAGTGCCATGTGCAATACCTTCTATATTTTGGTGATCCATGTACTCCCAAAACCTTTTTTTAAGGAGAGGAACCACTGAATTTGTTATGGAGCCCGAGTCCTCCCAAAGGCACCCCAACACCAGTACGAAAAGCCAGTCCTTGATTTTGTTGAGCCATTTTATACGGCCTGATTGTTTGTGCAAAACAATTAGTTCTTCCAGGGCCACCTTCAACGGGACCTGTGTTTTACTGGTCCAGATTCTAATCCAAAACAGGAGTGCCCTGAGGATAGCAAAATGGTCTATGGGTTTTAGGCCAAGATCAAGTCCTAGCTGCAATAAAGGGGCTGCTCGCAGGTAGGTTCAGGATCGCCCTAATGAATTTGTTTTCAGCTAGGGTTAGATCCTTTAGGTTTTCCAACCCCCAAAGCTCAGCACCATAAAGGGCTGCTCCTAGACCTTTGGCCCTATGGAGTTCCAAAATAGACGACACTGGGTGATAAGGAGACGGCCTGGAACTCCTGACTATAGCGCAGTCAGCATGTTGGAGGGTCACAATGCTCTTCATTAATTAATTAACAATACCAATAAATAATTATTTGAAAATAATTAACAATTAAAAATGAATTTACAATTGAAATAAATACAATTAAATTATAATTATAAAAAATGTATTACCAAATAATAAAATTAAAAAATTATAATTTTCAATACCGAAAAACAAGAATTATTAAAACACATTTAGCAATTAGTAATTAATGAACAATATATTATTGGTAAATACCAATAAATTGTAAATAATCAAATTTAATTACCAATTATTAATTACTGAACAATACATTTAAAAAAAAAATTATTACAAAGTTATTACCAATTAATAATTTATTAACAATAATTTCATTATCAATACTCAACACTAAAATAAATTACTTAATTACAGTTAAATTCAGTCCCACATTATTGCCCTATAACCTCACAACACACTTCAATAATGAATACACTTAATATAATAACCAATTAATCAATTAATAAAAATGGATTACCAATTAATATTAATCAATTAATAAAAATGGATTACCAAATATTAAAAATTAATTACCAATTAATAATGATTTAACATAAAATTAATTATCAATACCAATAAATAAAAAATTAAATATTTATTTAATTACAATTAAATTACTTCCCACCCTATTCCCCTATAAACCCACAACCCGCTACAGAACTAAAATGCGAAATTTATTTAAAAATATTTATTAATTCCTACAAAAATATTTAATTAATTTACTATAATTAAATTACTTCCCACCCTATTCCCCTATAAACCCACAACCCGCTATGGTACTAAAACACATAATTTACTGAAAAAAATTATTACTAACTTCTAAAACTGTAATACATATACATAAAAACTAGTACAATAATTAACAAAAATTATAAAAACTAAAATATAAAATACATAACACTAATATTAATATCTATATTAGTAACATCAATATTTTTGCTATTGATATTACTAACTTTGATATTAACAAAAACAATATTTCTTATCTTCAGGTCGATATTCTGGTCATCAATATTCTTGATTTCGATATTCTGTCCCTCCGATATTTCCAAATCGATATTCTTACATTTTAGTCTTCATAGGCATCTGTGAATGGAGGTATAACTTTCAAATCTGCTTTGCAGAATGACCTGGCTTTTGTCCCAAAAGCCTGGACATTTTCCTAAAATTGAGAAAAGTGTCGGGACAACGGGACAGTTCTCAAAAAGTCGGGACTGTCCGGGAAATTCGGGACGTATCTAAATGGTAACTTTCATTCACAGTGCAGCAACATGACAAACCTGGCAGCAAATGCCATGTTAGAGCAAGCTGTTTTTGCACTGGGTCCACAATAAATTGCTGTACATGTGAAAATGCGTGGGCTGTATATATCCTACTGAATATGAGCAATGTGCTTAATGTCCAACAATTCATAGGTCCTAAATTTCAGTAGTCGAAAAGAATTAATGGACTTTATCTTTGTGGAGAGTGTGGATGTGTTTATAAAGCTATAATGTGCCGTTGGGTTTCAGAAACAGTCAGGCATTGTGTGGTTCTGTAGATGCACACAATGCGGGCTCCAGATCTGTGAGGTTCTTTGACAATTACTCCCCACATCACGACAGAAAAGCCGCATTTATAACATCTACATTCTTAAAGCTCTGACTTGCATTTGTAAGAAAAAATGGCTTCTTGCAGAGGAATCAAAAACAGCCAAACAATTGGGACTCGTCGCCAAAATGTGAATAAATGGGGGATAAAGCAATATTCAGTGTTGGTGAGGGGTCTTTACTCACACACCACAATTAACACATATAGAGTTATTTAAAAAGTACCCGTGTTATGTTGATGAAGAATCATCTGATGTCACTTGCAGTAAAAACAATGCCTGGATTTGCCTGCTTTACAGGTATCATGTGCACAAGTTATAGAACTTCCCTGGCTTCAATGTCATCCATCTGCACAACCACGGGTGAGAGCACATGCCACCCTAGCCTGGTCTAACCCTAGTACCGATTATGTATTCACTCCAATTAGACGACAAGCCAACAAAAAAACAACTCTGTGCAGGAAGACAATGGAACACATGCATTGGTAAGGAGTGCTGGGAAGAAAGTTAAAGAAAAGTGCCTCAGAAGCACGCTGGCAGATGAAGGACACTAGTCGCCATCCAGAAGTTGTACTTGGTCCAAGCTCCAGGGAACAGCCAAGGAAAGAGAGGAAGTGAAGCCTGATGACGTGAGAAGCCGCGTCTGATCAATGAGAAGCAAGAAAATGAGAGTGACTGCTAAGCCAGGGGCGTAACACAGGGCCTCGCAGCCCACGCAGTGCGGGGGGGCCCCCAGGCTTCACTATCCAAGGGGGGCCCCTCATGCCCCCAATGCTTCATCAAAAAAGAACAGCTTGTGGAAGGCAGCCTGTTTTCCACCGAGCTAAAAGTATTATTGCCTCGCTCTCAGGAGCTGAACAGGGCCACAGACAGGAAGCAGCATTCCAACCTCCAACCCCCCCCCCCCAGGAGGGGGGGGGCACTCTTCAGTAAATAAAGGGGGGCCCCTCGGCTAGGTGAGAGAGAGGCTTGCTCTGAAGCAAGCCTCTCAGTCTTTAAAGCAGCCTACACGCTCTGACCCAGGACTGAAGCGAAACAATGTTTCAAGTGACATTGTTTCTTTTCAAGATGGCATGGTGTGGTGTATAATTGTGCGAAGTGGAATTATGCAGCATGTTACAGAGTTGCATTTTGTGGAGGGTAAATAGGTCTTTTGCAGTAAGTGTAAATATGTTGTGTGAACAGTGGCGGCTGTTGAGTTTTGAAAGTGGGAGGGCGTAAAAGTTGGGAAATGAGTGTTATATCGCGAGTGAGCAAACAAACAAGCCCAACTGAGAACATTTGGGATGAGGTGGGGTTCCATCCCAAGAATTTATTTAGATAATGAGCGGTAATAGAGAGATGGGAGGAAAGGATAGTGTGTGAAGGGGGCATTCTGCCGAAAGAAGGTGCAGGCACAGGGAGGAGGAGGTGTTAGAAGGAGGGGAATATAAAGGGGAGATAAAGATGGGAGAAAACACAAGTGTAATTAGGAGAGGGGTGAGCAAGAAGGAGGGAGTAATGTAAAAAGGTTGAAGTATGCAATAGAAAGAGATCTGGGAGAGTGGGACATTGTAAAAGGGTGAGGAAGGAGGGGGAAAGCAAGTGCGTAAGATGTATCGAAGACTTGGTTAAGAGAGAGGTTTAGCGCGGGGACACGCTGATGCGCGTAACCAGGCGCTCTATAAATGTCCAAAATAAATAGAGAGAGAGACAGGCGGGTCTAATGACCAGTCAGAGAGATAGGGGAATGGACAGCCGAGAAGAAGCAGAGAGATGGAGAGAAGATAGGGAAAAATGTGACAGAAAAAAGTGGAGTTATAGGCAAGTGAAGGAGCAGTGGAGAGTGAGTGAAAGTTTGGAGAGCATGAGTGAGGGTGTAGCGGTAGAGAGTAGAGATGAGCAGGAGTACAAACGTGGAGAGAGTGGCGGCAGAGTGGGATGGGATTCAGCACTTCCTGGTACAGCGCGATTGGCAGTTAGTCAAGAAGCAGATGAGCGGCCCCTCTTATTGAACCTCTGTGCATTATTAAATATTAACTGCCCTTGTCTGGCACTGTGCGCCCTGCCAACTCTGGTACAGCACTGTGCGCACGATCAGACTCTATGCAGCTTTGTGCACACAGTCAACCTTTGTAAAAAAATAGTGCCTCTGAGTTAGTTAATATCTGTACCATATCTGTACCATTGATGCTTTAGCCTTACAACGCTCTGCAGCTCTAAAACGCTTAGCGCGCAGCACGCATTTTAAAAACTTCCTTTTTTGTATTTAATTTATTTCTTTGTTTGTAATTATCCCCTGATCTTAATTGCGCTATTCAGGGCCCCTTACCTGCACCATAAAGGAATATTCACCGCGTTTTCGCGGGTCCGGTTCCCGGGCGGTGGTTAAAGGACGGGCGCCATCTTGGAGTGGGCTGGACACCGAGTCACTCCAGGAGGGAGCGGTCTAGCGCTCCTCATGCCCTTGGGGAGTCCTATTTAAGGCGAGCACTTGCCGGTAAGCCCTCGGCATTGATGCTTTAGCCTTACAACGCTCTGCAGCTCTAAAACGCTTAGCGCGCAGCACGCATTTTAAAAACTTCCTTTTTTGTATTTAATTTATTTCTTTGTTTGTAATTATCCCCTGATCTTAATTGCGCTATTCAGGGCCCCTTACCTGCACCATAAAGGAATATTCACCGCGTTTTCGCGGGTCCGGTTCCCGGGCGGTGGTTAAAGGACGGGCGCCATCTTGGAGTGGGCTGGACACCGAGTCACTCCAGGAGGGAGCGGTCTAGCGCTCCTCACGCCCTTGGGGAGTCCTATTTAAGGCGAGCACTTGCCGGTAAGCCCTCGGCATTGATGCTTTAGCCTTACAACGCTCTGCAGCTCTAAAACGCTTAGCGCGCAGCACGCATTTTAAAAACTTCCTTTTTTGTATTTAATTTATTTCTTTGTTTGTAATTATCCCCTGATCTTAATTGCGCTATTCAGGGCCCCTTACCTGCACCATAAAGGAATATTCACCGCGTTTTCGCGGGTCCGGTTCCCGGGCGGTGGTTAAAGGACGGGCGCCATCTTGGAGTGGGCTGGACACCGAGTCACTCCAGGAGGGAGCGGTCTAGCGCTCCTCATGCCCTTGGGGAGTCCTATTTAAGGCGAGCACTTGCCGGTAAGCCCTCGGCATTGATGCTTTAGCCTTACAACGCTCTGCAGCTCTAAAACGCTTAGCGCGCAGCACGCATTTTAAAAACTTCCTTTTTTGTATTTAATTTATTTCTTTGTTTGTAATTATCCCCTGATCTTAATTGCGCTATTCAGGGCCCCTTACCTGCACCATAAAGGAATATTCACCGCGTTTTCGCGGGTCCGGTTCCCGGGCGGTGGTTAAAGGACGGGCGCCATCTTGGAGTGGGCTGGACACCGAGTCACTCCAGGAGGGAGCGGTCTAGCGCTCCTCACGCCCTTGGGGAGTCCTATTTAAGGCGAGCACTTGCCGGTAAGCCCTCGGCATTGATGCTTTAGCCTTACAACGCTCTGCAGCTCTAAAACGCTTAGCGCGCAGCACGCATTTTAAAAACTTCCTTTTTTGTATTTAATTTATTTCTTTGTTTGTAATTATCCCCTGATCTTAATTGCGCTATTCAGGGCCCCTTACCTGCACCATAAAGGAATATTCACCGCGTTTTCGCGGGTCCGGTTCCCGGGCGGTGGTTAAAGGACGGGCGCCATCTTGGAGTGGGCTGGACACCGAGTCACTCCAGGAGGGAGCGGTGTAGCGCTCCTCACGCCCTTAGGGAGTCCTATTTAAAGCTCCCACCCTACGCGCAGCGGTCGCGCGCAGCGGTCGCGCCCTCCCTGAGCCTGAGTCGTGCCAGAGTCCTGCCCGTCTGCGCTCGTCAGCGTCTCGGAGGCGTCCGAGGCGGGACTCTGGACGACATTACAGGTATAGCAGGGCTAACTGTTTGTTTGGGGGATGTGTCGTGCACGACTATCCGGGGTGCTGTCTTACAGCGCAGATGTATTGACATCCTTGCGCACTCTTCCAACGGGGTGTAAATGTCTATTCCCCGGAGGGCGTCTTTTGGGGAAAGGCTGTCCCACCTGTGGATGGCGCCCTTTGCACTCGCCCACTCCTGTTCGTCCTTATCTCACCCAGAACCATCATTGTGCTCTTTTGAACACAAGGTCTCTGGCGTGTCATGCAACGGATATTTGGAACCTGCTTGCTAATTCTGATATGTCATGTCTATTTTTAACGGAGACATGGTTAGGGGCAGGCTCCGAACCAGATGTTGTCTGTGCTCTGCCGCCTAACTATTCCATCTTGAGGAAAGACAGAGTAGGGGGTAGAGGAGGAGGAGTGGCCTTGATAGTGGATAAGGCCTTGGACTGTTCCTCCTTTCCTGTGGAGAACATTGTAGGCTGTGAAGCTTTAGGCTTCACTCTTAACCTCTCGGCCTCCCAGACGTGTACCGGGATTCTTGTATATAGACCTCCCGGCCCGATTGGTTCCTTTATTGAGGATCTGCAGGCAGCCCTTTCTGTACCCTGTCTGCGCTCTGCGCATTGTATGCTGTTGGGTGACCTAAACCTACATTTGGATTCATTATCCGACGCTAATGCATCAAAATTACGGGAAATAACTACAACCTTGGGACTCAAAGGTTTTATTGATAGCCCCACTCATGTCAAAGGACATATGTTAGATGTACTTTTTTCCACGGCGCCGATAGTAGTATCGCCGCCGCTTCCTGTCCTTTGGTCGGACCATTTTTTAATAAAATTTGTTATGTCTTATGAGACTAGGCCTAGGCAAAGAATACAGAAGGAGGGGTCTCGTCAATCCAGAGCTTTCCACCTAGTGACAGCGGATATGTTATCCGACGCTCTCTGCCAATATCCCTGTAACTTGACAGGGACTTTAGAAACTGATCTAATTTTGGTCCAGGAATGGCTTCGACTGAGATTCATGGAGTTGGCTCCTGTGAAGCTCACGAGAACTGCTCCTCGTCACGACTCTGCTCCTTGGTTTACGGCTACATTACACTCCATGCGCCAAGACTGTAAAAAGGCGGAACGTCTTTGGCGCCGTAAATATGATCCATTGGAGAAATCCAAATACCGTGTGGCCATTAAAGGCTACCACAAAAGTATTGCTGAAGCCAAAAAGGAATACCTTGAGCGTAGGATTGACCGAGCGGACAATACGAGTAGGGAACTCTTTAGTATTGTCAAGGAGTTTGCAGACCCTGCTGTAGGAGCTCTCCCACACTCTCACACCGAAGGGTGGATAAGACAGCTTGCCGATTTCTTTGTCACAAAGATTCAAACCATTCAGGACTCCTTTCCCCCTGTGGACTTATCTGGGGCAGCTGATTGTGTCGCCCAGACTGGACAGGTACCATCCTCAGAAGCCGAAAGTGTACCCATACTATCGGTTTTTCCGCAAATGACTTGCGCAACCTCCCTGGAACTACTGACCCGGCTTCAATCTGGCTCGCCTCTGGACGTATGTCCAGCAAGATGTTTGGGCAGGGTGGCTCCGGCACTTAACAACTTGCTGAACCCCCTGCTCAATCTATCTTTGAGTTCCGGAGCAGTGCCGCGGGAGTGGAAACATGCCCTCATTCTGCCGCTTATCAAAAAGCCTCAGTTAGATCCGCTGCAATTGGCTAACTATAGACCGATCTCCCTCCTCCCTGCTCTGGCGAAGGTAGTTGAGAAGCATGTTCAAATCACACTTACCACCTTTATTGAGAAGAATAACATTCTGCATGATTCTCAATCTGGTTTCCGTGCGAACTACAGCACGGAGACAGCCCTCGTGGAGGTGACCGACGCCATCAGGGAGACGCTCGATCTTGGGGGTAAGGCTATGTTAGTCCTGTTGGACTTGTCGGCGGCCTTTGATACCGTCCCTCATGCTGGTCTCCTTTTAAGACTCAGGGAGATCGGCTTGCGGGGGACGGTATTGGACTGGTTCCATTCTTTCCTTTCGGACCGCCGCAGGTGATCTGGGCTCCCCCGTTCTCCGCCGAAATGCAAGCGCTAGAGGTTGGGGTTCCTCAAGGGTCCATTCTGAGCCCCATCATATTTAATATCTATATGGCCCCTCTGGCGCTTGTAGCGGAGGCTTATGGGGCCCGGGTCATCTCATACGCTGATGACACCCAGCTTTTGTTCACCTGCAGCAAAGGTGAGGCTTTTGACGGCGACAGGATTAAGGGTTGTTTGAGCGCAGTATTTGCGTGGTTTCTGAGACACAGCCTGAAGTGCAACTCAGATAAATCTGAGTTGCTGTTCTTCGGCTGTATGCCTGATCCGGACTGGAAGACCTGGTGGCCCCAGGATATGTTTCCCCCTGAGCAATCATCTTCCCAAGTGAAAAATCTGGGAGTGATGTTTGATGATGCTCTTTCCTTTAGTCCCCATATTATGGGGATATCCGGGAAATGTTTTGGCATCCTCAAGATGCTGAGGAAGTTTCTTCCTCTACTGTCTCTACAATACCGGAAGACAGTAGTCCAGGCGTTAGTGGGATCTAGGTTAGATTACGCTAATGCGCTCTTTGCAGGTCTGCCCAAGTATCTTTTGGCCAGACTGCAAATTGTCCAAAATTCGGCGGCCAGAGCTATCTTCGGCTTGCCAAGGAGAGCCAGCGCTCAACTACTTTTGAATAGGCTGCATTGGCTGCCTATTTCTAAGAGAATCAGATTTAAGATTCTTACGCTGGCCTTCAAAGCCCTTCATTCCATCGGTCCCAACTATATTAGGAAGCGGATTGCTTTCTATGTGCCGCGGAGGGTGTTACGATCTGCCGATTTGGCTAAATTGGAGGTGCCCCCGGCTAAGCGGGTCCGGATGGGAGAACGAGCCTTTCAATTTGTGGCAGCCCGTTGTTGGAATGAGCTTCCTCTCCCTCTACGCAAAGCTACAAACCTTCTGGTTTTCAGGAAAGAGTTGAAGACTCTCCTCTTTTCTGTGTAAATTTTGTGATAACAGTGCTGTCTCCCTTTGTGTTTGTAGATCTCAGGCCTCTTTGCCAAAGCGCCGGGACGCCCCTTTGGGCAGCCGTGCGCTCTAAAAATATGGCCTTAACATAACATAACATAACAAGTTACATAGCTCATAAGTGTCTTTGTGTGTATCCCTGAATGTGCTGAGGTTCAAAGGGTGCAGCAAAAACGATCTCACTTCATCATGGTGGGGAATAAAGTCATTTTGCATTAAACACAGGTGATAACCATATATTGTATTTTGATCACCAAAACCTTTTATTTTGAGCACTGTGAGGATCACACATTAAAGAAGTGATTGGCATACGGTATGCTTCTGGCAGTGACGTACTGTATGTAACGGGCACATTTTCACAATTGGACAGTTCACTACCAGGAAGAGCAGAGAGTAACTGTTTGGAGTGATGGGGGGGGGATAAAGGAGATGCTGTGTTTGGATAGATGACCCTAACACTATACTCACAACCACAAAGGCTAGGTGTGGTCAACAACAAATCAGCTTTTAAAAAAGATCATATGAAGAATCACTTCTCGGCAGTTTCCATTTGGCAACCATTTCACCCATGAGTAACTTTCACCTTCAATCTATGACCTGCATCTATTTGAATTCAGCATAGTTCTTAGGCCGGCTGATCATGAGTTTTCGCCTATGTCTTCGCCTACTGTCTGTAAAATGCTTCAATGGACTAATGGCACCCACTATAGAGATCTGTGTGAAAACTGAAAACTACAGCTTCACATCTTGCAGTGCCAACTAAACGTTGCATCCTTCCAAGGTCGATTCAGAGTAAGTGAACAGTAATAATACTATTAGTGCCTAAAGATGGAACTAATCATCAAGTGTGCCTTTGTGACTGTACTAATTATTCCGCACACTGGTGCCCTGGCATGTAGGTTTGAACTCTATAAAACCCTGTCTAAATGAAATAAATAACAGTGTGATGAATCTGCCAGACGAGTCACAGAATCACAGTTGGCACAGCGTGTCCTGAATACATTCCAGTGGATTGGACATTATCTAAATAGTATTCCATCCATTTATTTTGGCCTTTTAAACATCAATACAAAAATATTTTACTGGAAAAAGAGCTGGTATGGACGCTCTGAAATCTTCTAACTTTAAAAAATAAGTAAACACAGTTGTGGTTCACAATACTTGCGGGGGTGGAGGCTGGGGGAGTTGAAAATTAAAATAAAAACTTACCTGGGTACGCACCGCCTCTGCTCCTGGACCAGAGTCCAGTGTTGGTGCTCTTCAACAGGAACAGCTGCGTCACTGGCAACCCCTCTCAGCCAATACTGACGCAGCACCAGGATTGGCTTAGCAGGGATACTCGCTGCCCTGCCGCTCATTAGGAGACCGAAGGTTGCAGCGTTGATCAACCCTCGCTCTCCTAATGCGCAGCCACCAGCCACAGCTAACACTAGTGTGCATGACTGGGCTGGTCGGAAAAATTCTCTGACCTAAACCCAACATGTGCACTTGTGCTGCTGTGTGCTCCACACCACCCTCTGGTCTGACAATGTATGTCAATCAGCATGACGCCGGACCGCCGGTGGGCGGTCCAGTGTGATGCTAAATTGGGCACTTCAGTGCTGTGGTGTCATCGTGTTGGAATCTTAGATCCCGGCTTCTCCATGCAGAGCGGCCGTTTTTGCACATCACTCCCCGCAGGGAGGCGGAGGTTATCCTGGGTCACAACATCACCCACTCCAGAGCTCCGGTGCCCTTCTCAAGCCCCTAGCTTCTGTCAGGAACCAGTCCTTGCAGATGTCGCACTCAAAGCGGCTGACATCGTAGGGCTGCTGGTGCATGGGCAAGCGCCTGCAATAAATCCTCGAGAGACCTAACTTTATGGACACCCTACGAAAATACGGCAAAATGTTGCGGGCATAGTAAAGGGACACTCATTATAGGACTACCACACAGGCAGCTGTACTGCCTAACGAAAATTACTGCATCATGTATAGGAGACAGGGAAAACACCAGAAAACAGACGGCGGCCACATGGAAATACTACACCAGCTTTGATTAGCAGCACTGGTACCCGAGGAGGCTCGATGCCTGTTATGTGTGATTTTGCATTTCAGTGCGGGGATGCGGATCACCGAACTGAAATGAGTTAGTTTAACACCAGATGTGTGGTACTTGGCAGGGCTGAATTAGGTGGCGTGGATTTGGACAAGCTGGGCATGCTAAGGCTTTTATGTCATGGAGTTTAAAGTGGACGTTTGTCTATTTTTCTTTGTAAAAATAATATGGGCTGTTTCTTTACCTTCTGGTACATTTCTGAACAATTTGTTAAGCTAAATTGTATTGTTGCATTGTGTGCGCATGCAGGTCTGGCTGACATGCAAAAAATCATCCTACGTCTCAGTATTAACTACCAGACTTCTAAGCCGTAATTCCAATCCGAGAATGAGTTACCTGTTTGCTTTAAAATGACAGTTAGTAAAACACTAAGTGCTTGTATAAGTAGCAAAGGTTTTAAAGGGACTTGTTTTCGTGCAAAGTATTGCTTTTCCCAGTTCATGGAAGGGATAAAAAACATGTCCAGATATTAATAGGGTTCACTGGATAGTGCGATAGCAGAATATTGATACATGTGGATCTGGTGAGGACTGGGAGCAGCAAGTGCTTGATACGCTATTTGCATAAGAAAATACTATATATTTTTTTTGTTATCCTCCCTTAGTTATTAGTAAAGAAGGGGGAAGAGAAGCGTTCACCGACAGCATTCGGTTAGTCTTAGGGAGACAAAGAATGCTGTGGTCTGTAGTAGATACCGCCCAGAAGTCAGAGGGTACATGTGTCAGGAGCTGCCATTGAAAGGAAGTGGAAATGCGCTTTAGACGTTGCCGGTATTGATGGCTACTGTGCGGTTGCAGACTTCTCTGGGCTGACAGTGGGTGGGGAAATGCTACGTTGTCACTATTGGTTTAATGACATGAATCGTGCATTCTCTCTGGTGTTTGTCCTTGGGGTACTTGCTGACTGGTGCTACACATGGGATGAGGTTTGCCTCTGACAGGAGGTATGGTTTAGTGGGGTGCAAAGTGTAAATTAATGTTGGCATGAGGAAACAAAAATAGGACCCTTTGTATATTTAATTTTGTTGTGTGCATCATTCAGAGGATGAAAAGTAGCAGGAACGGCTTTGATGCCGTAGAGGCTAACAGGAAGATCTGTTTTGGGGTGGTCAGTTGAAGAGATTGTTTAACATGTTTTAAACTACAACAGTGGCATTGGGGAGGGCAGCAGCTGAAAGGCTCTGTCTTTACAGGTAGGCAGCGTTTACATGGGGACCGGCCATCAGTCTTTCTGTTGGTGGTGGACAGGGGAGCAGTGGGCGGCGGTCATAGGTTCGCAGTGACATCCGAGGGGTGGTTTTAAATGCGGGCGGTAAAGCATAACTGCGGGTTTCGTAGGGGCGAGAGTAGAGTTGATGGATGAGTTAGTAGCTGGCACGAAGGCAGTGGTCTGTGTTTGGAGGTGGTTAGCTGAGCAGGCTTCGCTTGAAGGTGGGTCATTAAGTAGGAGGATGTGTTTGGTGGGCGGCTGGAGTCAGTGTTGTAACTTTGCTGGAGGGTGCAGCAGTATTTACTGATGTATGTAAATCACCTGATGAAAGAGCGGATGTGACCAATGGAGGAACCAGAATCCTTTTTTTATGGCTGGGGTGAGCCCCTGCAGTATGGCAGGTCGCTGGCCTGAGAGCTCTTGACTGGTGCGGAAAATGAGGGGCCCCCTCCATGTAGTTTGCAGGGGGGCCCCCTCAGGTTTCGTTACGCCACTGTGCAAAGCCTACGAATAGTAAGTAATGAGGCTTTGGATCTTCAAAACCCTTTGTACCACTAAGGGCAGTAACAGCAGGAGAAAATCTAGGATAAAGCTAGCGAGTATATATGAATATGCAGTGCTACAGTGCGGACAAAACGGAAAAATACAATCTTGATGTTCATGTGACTTCACTGAACAAAACCTGTGGAACCTCCCTCCACCGACACACTACTAATTTCTGCAATTTAGCAAGAGCAGGAACACATTTGCAACGTTAAGAATTCTAAGTGGAATGTTTATACATCAATTAAAACAATATGGTGAGCCAAAAGGTAAGATGCACCGCCACTCTGGCAACACCTCTATTGCATAATGGAAGATGATTTGTTTATTTTGGAAACTGCACGAACAGTAGCGTAGTAAAAGTGCCATGTGCCCTAATACAAATAAGGAACTTGCAGCCTGATTCATCAAGGGGCCGTTTTGCGAGCCCCTAATAGCGAATCATAGCGATTCGCTATTGAGGACTCGCAAAACGGTATTCATGTAGGAATTGCTAAATAAATAGCGATTCCTACATGTTCTCTATTTGCGAGTAGCAATTTGCTACTCGCAAAAAAAGGAATACCTCCCCATTCATTCCTATGGGCCAAAAGGCCCATAGGAATGAATGGGGAGTATCCCTTATTTGCAAGTAGCAATTTACTACTCGCAAATCAGATAGCGATTTTAAGGGTGCCAGGGGTGTCCAAAGGACACCCTGTAGCACCCCTAAAATGCACATTTGAACAGGTGTTGCGCACACACATGTCCAAAGGACATGTGTGTGTGTAACATGCAAAAGAAAAAAATGCACTAAAGTGCTTTTTACACTATTTACGCAATTTACCACCAAGTCAGACCTGGTGGTAAATTGAGACCAAATATTGCGATTTCGCTATTTCTATTTGGTTGATGAATTGCATTTAAGGAATCTCTATTAGAGATTCCTCAAATCCAATTCCTCGCAAATATGCGATTTCGGTAATAGAGATTTTTGCATTTGGGATGATGGATCCCAAATGCAAAAATCGCACTCGCAAAGGGCCAGATTCTCAGAATCTGGCCCTTTACGAGCGCAAATCAGCTTGATGAATCAGGCTGATGGGCCTTCAGTCGCCTGCTTTGGAATAAAAAACACTACATTTTGAGGGCAGTGCGTCCCGTCCCTGCGACCCCTGTTCCCTGGCTGGTGCAACTACACCTGCTGCACTATTGGTATGTGTGCCCCTGTGGACGAAAGGCAAAGATAAGCGATTGTATAGCTATGCACCAGCAACTGGTGGCAGAAGAACATTCCAGAAAAAAAAAAATTTAAATTAGCAGAAAACGGTTGCAAAAACCAAGTACCATTGGTTTAGTCCTGCAGCAGTTTACAATAAAACGCAATCCAAAGTTTACAATTCTTTAAGCAGAAAGCAAATTTGGCGCAGCTCTCTGCCCCAGGGGATATTTATTAATGGTTGTAACTCAATCGTGGCTGGAGGGTGTAACATAAATACTTTCATGAGCCGTGGCTGTGCATGTCAGCCATGATATATTTCCCTCAGGAATCCCCACTGGACTGCAGCTCTCCGGGCCAAGACAGCATGGGATTGAGGATTTAGTTCCTTCTCAACAGTAGACACTCTATTTCAAGGAACAGACATGTTGCTATTTATAATCCTCTTTTACACATTTAGCACATTAATTAGCTGGTGACACAAACCCCTGATATCGCTGGCCTTCCCTCGGTGTTCGCGTAGCATCTATTTTAGGGGTCACTCTTGTGACTTTAGTCTCTGATATTCAATATGGCGGCGCTCATAACATCCTGACTGGCACTTGTCCTCTGTTTTAGTAACAGAAGTGATGTCATGCCGCGCGCACATGTCTCCAAATAAGCGCCAGCCAGCGTGGAATCCTGCATGCAAATGGCTGGCATATGCGGAGCGTTATGTAACCAGCTGCCCGGCGCGCGACGGCCTGTGACGAGGAGCCTCGTGCAATCAGACACTGCTGGGATCAGAACCAGAGCAAATAACTTGGCTCTCTTCTCCTTCAGGGGTGTGTCCCGCGTGTCCCCTGTGCAGACGCTATCAAAAGAGACCCTAAGAAACATAGGAGGCGAGAATAGCCCAAAGCGCACACGTGTAACTGGTACTTATAATTTTTTTTGGGTTGTGCTAAGGCCAAATATGTACAGAAGTGTTGTCTAAGTTCCTTCACTTTCGGACCTCCGACTGTTATCAGTATACGATTTGCTGACATTTCTTTAAGAGACTGCCACGGAGTAGCGGGCTACTCGCCGAAAAGTGCTTTGTCGCCTCGTCAGGGGTAGTAAGCGCAATATAAATTACAATTACAGGGGCAGATTTACAAAAACTGGCGCATCCCTGCATATCAGCAGGGATGCGCCAGTTATTTTGCGTCACGGCACACACCTCTTGGGCCACCATGGATGAGCCGCATTTACAATGCGGTGCACCATGGGGCAAGAATAGACAGATACGTGACGCATCTGCTGCCGTAAAGGTGACACAATGCTGGAGTTGCGTCGCAAGCGCGACGCAGCTCCAGAAAGGCTCGGGGTGCCCCTATGCCTAACATGCTGCGTCAATCCTTACGCCTGCTTCAAGCAGGGGCATGGGTTTTGATGCAGCATGGCTGTAAAACTGACTGAGTAAAATCTTGTAGATTTCACTCAGCCACTTTTAGGAAGGGTTCCTGCGCCGGATCGCCCCCCCCCCCCCTGCACCGGAACGCCCACATGTGGTGCAGGGCTTTAAAACGTGATGCATCACCCTAGTTGCATAACATTGTAATTACCCCGCAGCATGGTGCTGGCTTTGCGCCGCTGCTGCGTCACGAAAGTGATGCAACGGCGGCGCTTTTGTGGCATACGATGCTTTTAAATCTGCCCCACAATTTACATCGACTCAATCTCTACGCCGGTGTTTGCCCCGCGCTAATTTCAGCTTTTTTTTTTTAAGGGGGGTACCTCTGTGCCCGCCTGCATTCCCATTTTGCCGACATTTCCCCACCTACAGCTGCAGCGCTATTTAATTAGGCACTACAGTGCGTGCGGTAAATGTCCGTTGGCATGAACAATGGGGCCTAAAGTCCGCCCTACAACAAGGTGCCCCAAGAGGGGGTTGTATGACACTATATCGAGGTTGATAATGTCGAGTCGACCTGCAATAATATTGCTTCTACTACACAGCATCTGAGAAGGTAAGAATATATTTGCTACTTAACTCCTCATCTATTTTCCTAAACTTAGCTTGCTAAGTAATAGTTAGGTCAGTGTAGTTAATGTAATATTTTTGTTATGCGCTAAAACACATTTGATATAGTGGGATATAACCAAGTAGGGAGGCCAGGAGAAACTTCAGTTAGGGTTGCAGAATGATAGAAGTAATACATTCACTTTAAACTCGGCACACACATAAAAAAAACAAGTGCTGGGACCTTCACTGAACCAGCACAGCCCATCATGATAGGCCCCTAGTGCATACATATTAGAGAGAATGGATTACTTTCTGCCTAAAAGTTAATGGTATATTCTCATGTGAAATGAAAGCAAGAGATGGGAGACAAGTAGCCTGGTAGCACTGAAAGTTTTCTGATTGTTACTAATACAA
The DNA here is from genome assembly GCF_964261635.1 of Lissotriton helveticus. Taxonomy (NCBI): domain Eukaryota; kingdom Metazoa; phylum Chordata; class Amphibia; order Caudata; family Salamandridae; genus Lissotriton; species Lissotriton helveticus. The sequence continues at coordinate 530,146,717 of NC_136071.1, forward strand.
AATGCATCAATATGCTTGAATGGAATCAGGGTAAAAAGTGCCAATCCTGGCTTAAGCTTTAATAAAAGTTTGAGTTTTTACTGATTCGTATAAAAGCATAGATGGGATCTTTTCAAATGTAACTTTTCATTTCACCAACATATTTTGAGTATTTTATGTTACTCAAAGCCAAACGTCCAAATATGAATGGAGAGCAAATATCACGCCAGTAGCACAGTAGCACACTGTTTGATTTTTAAGTCACCCTACAGACAGTTTTAGCTTTGGGTCAGCCCCCTTCAAACATTAACCCCTTCGCTGCTAGGCCTTTTCCCCCCTGTGCTAAGCCTTTTTTTGGCTATTTGGGGTAGTGCGCGCTTAGGCCCCTGTAACTTTTTGACCACATAAGGTATCCACTCCAATTTTGCGTCGTTTTCTTACAACATCATGGGTATTCTAAAGGTACCCAGGGTTTGTGGATACCCTTGGAGGGGTCCCAGAAATGAGCCAAAATACAGCAACATTTTGTTTTTTTTCCGGAAAAATGGGAAAACAGGCTACAAATCAAAGCATCTGGGTTTTTCCCTGCAAATATTATGAAAAAAGTGTTTGTGGCGCTGAAATCACAATTTTCCCAGATTTTAGGGAATGACACACCTTTGTCAGAAAACTAATATTTTTTACACAGTTTTGGCATTTTTCTGAGTCATAGCCTATTTTTGCAATTTTTTTGCTTTAAACCTCCTTCCAGTTAATGGTCAAAATGAGTGTGAAAGCAATAATGGATCATGGAAAGCTATACATTTAGGGAAAGGAGACAAATTCTGAATTCAGCAAGGGGTCATTTGTGTAGATCAATCAAAGTTTCTTTGTAGAAAATAACAGTTAAATATTGGAAACAATTAGTTGAAACAAACAGCCTTTTGTGTCAACGTTTTTACCTGTAACTTCTTGTAATTATGACAGCTCTTTGAAAGCAATATACCGTTACATCCGCTGGACCTTACTGGTTGTGGGGATATATAGGACTTGTAGGGTCACAAAGAACCAGAAGAACCCAGAGTAAAAAACTTAGTAGCAAATTGCAATGGCTTTTTATTATGTACCGGTTATTGTGTGAAAATGTATACATGGACAAATCGGTATGAAAGACACCTATGTATTTCTGCAATGGGAACACATTATACAGTTTAGAAACAGTACATATTTGCACATTTTCAAAATTGGGAATACTCATACTAGCATGAGAATTATTGGTCATTTTTCAAAAGGACTTCTTTTTTACACAATGTCTTTCATTTGGAAGGCAGAAATGCATGAAAAATCAATAGGTAATAACAGTTGCTTTACAAATCTAAATTACCCTAAGTCTCCCGATAAAAATAGCACCTCATTTGTGTGGGTAGGCATAGTGTCCATGACCGGAAAGGGCTCAAAACCCAACGTGAACACACCACATTTTCACAATGAAAATTTACCCTTTTTTTGCAAAGTGTGTAGCTGTTGTTTTTTAACCCTAGCTCTGCCGGCACCTAGGGAAACCTAGCAAACCTATACATTCTTGAAAAGTAGACACGCAGGGGAACCCAGTATGGGGTGATTTGACTGCTTCCCACCAGGTTATGTTACCCAGAATCCCTTGCAAACCTAAAAAATTATCAAAAAAAGCCACATTTTCCCCATATTTCTGTGGTGAAAAGTTCTGGGATCTGCGTGGATCCACCAATTTCTATGCACTCCGCGTTTCCCAAAGTATTACGAGAAAAACGGTAACTCACTTGTGTGGGTCGGCCTTGTGACCGCAACAGGAAATGGTGCAAAACGCAACGTGATCACACCTCAATTTCGCTGTGAAAAATGACCCTTTTTTGGCAAAGTGCCTAGCTGTAAATTTTGAACCCTAGCTCTGCCGGCACCTAGGGAAACCTAGCAAACCTATACATTTGTGAAAACTAGTCACGCAGGTGAATTCAGGATGGGGTGACCTGACTGCCTCGCTCCAGGTTCTGTTACCCACAATCCCTTGCAAACCTAAAAAATTGGCAGAAAAAACACATTTTCCCCACATTTCTGTGGTGAAAATTGAATCTGCGTGGATCCACAACTTTCTACCCATCCCGTGTTCCCCAAAGTCTTCTGAGAAAAATGGTACCTCACTTGTGTGGGTCGGCCTAGTACCGGCAAAAGGAAAAGGCACAAAATGCTACGTGGTCACACCTTAATTTCGCTGTGAAAAATGACCCTTTTTTGGCAAAGAGCCTAGCTGTAGTTTTTGAACCCTATCTCTGCTGGCACCTGGGGAGACCTAGTACACCTATACATTTTGAAAAGTAGACAGCGAGGGGAATCCAGGATGGGGTGACTTGACTGCCTCCCACCTGGTTATGTTACCCAGAATCCCTTGCAAACCTAAAAAATGGTTAAAAAACACATTTCCCCCACATTTCTGTGGTGGAAAGTTCTTGAATCTGTGTAGATGCAAAATTTTCCATCCACCCTGCGTTCCCCAAATTCTTACAAGAAAAATAGTACCTCACTTGTGTGGGTTGGCCTAGTGCCTGCATCAGGGAACGCCGCAAAACGCAACGTGGTCACACCTCAATTTCGCAGTGAAGAATTTCCCTTTTATGGCAAAGTGCCTAGCTGTAGTTTTTGAACCCTAGCTCTGCCGGCACCAAGGGAAACCTAGCAAACCTATACATTTTTTAAAACTACACAACAACGAGAATCCAGGATGGGGTGACTTGACTGCCTCCCACCATGTTCTGTTACCCAGAATACCCTGCAAACCTAAAAAGTTGTCAAAAAAACACATTTTCCCCACATTTCTGTGGTGGAAAGTTCTGGAATCTGCATGGAGCCAGACATTTTCACCCATCCCGCGTTCCCCAAAGTCTTACAAGAAAAATGGTACCTGACTTGTGTGGGTCGGCCTAGTGCCTGCGACAGGAAACGGCGCAAAACACAACCTGGTCACACCTCAATTTCGCTGTGAAAAATTACCCTTTTTTGGCAAAGTGCCTAGCTGTAGTTTGTGAACCCTAGCTCTGCCGGCACCGAGGGAAACGTAGCAAACCTATACATTTTTGAAAACTAGACACCCAGGAGAATCCATGATGGGGTGACTTTACTGCTTCCCACCAGGTTATGTTACCCAGAATCCCTTGCAAACATAAAAAATTGTAAAAGAAACAGATTTTCCCCATATTTCTGTGGTGGAAAGTTCTGGAATCTGCGTAAATCTAGAAATTTCCACCCACCCCGCGTCCCCCAAAGTCTTACGAGAAAAATGGTACCTCACTTGTGTGCCTCGCCCTAGTGCCTGCGACAGGAAACAGCGCAAAACGCAACGTGGTCACACCTCAATTTCGCAGTGAAAAATTACCCTTTTTTTGCAAAGTGCCTAGCTGTAGTTTTTGAATCCTACCTCTGCCGACACCTAGGGAAACCTACCAAAGACACACATTTCTGGAAAGTAGACACCTGGGGGCTTCCCCCATCGTTTCCTTACCCAGAATCCCTTGCAAAGCTCAATTCTTGCTGAAAAAATCACTTTTCTCACACATTTTTGTGTGGGAAAATGTGGCAGCACCGGGCTCACACGAATTTAATACCACCCAGCGTTCCCCCAGGTCTCCCAATAAAAATGGTGCCTCACTTCTGTGGGAGGCCCAAGTACCCGCTACAGGCAAGGATCCAAAACGTAGTGAGGCGAAATCAAATTTGTCTATCTCCAAACCACCTGGGTTTGCAAGGGGGGGGTCACCTGGGTTTTTGGCCACGTGCTCGGCGGCCATCTAAGGAAACCTCCCAAACCCACACATTTCTGAAAACAAGACACCCGGGGGCTTCTAGGGAGGCATGGCTTGTGTGGATCCCCCAGCGTTTCCTTACCCAGAATCCCTTGCAAAGCTCAATTTTTACTGAAAAAATCACTTTTCTCACACATTTTTGTGTGGGAAAGTGTGGCATCACCGGGCTCACACAAATTTCCTATCACCCAGCGTTCCCCCAGGTCTCCCAATGAAAATGGTTCCTCACTTGTGTGGGAGGCCCAAGTACCCGCGACAGGCAAGGGCCCAAAACATAGTGAGGTGACATCAAATTAGCCTTTCTCCAAACCACCTGGTTTTGCAAGGGGGGTCACCTGGGTTTTTGGCCCCGTGCTCGGCGGTCATCTAGGGAAACCTACCAAACATACACATTTCTGAAAACAAAACACCCGGGGCTTCGAGGGAGGTATGGCTTGTGTGGATCCTCCAGCGTTTCCTTACCCAGAATCCCTTGCAAAGCTCAATTTTTGCTGAAAAAAACACTTTTCTCACACATTTTTGTGTGGAAAAGTGTGGCATCACCAGGCTCACACAAATTTCCTACTACCCAGCGTTCACCCAGGTATCTGGATACAATTGTGGCCTCCCTTGTGTGGGAGGCCCAAGTACCCGCGACAGCCAAGGGCCCAAAACATTTTTTGATAGGCAATGTTGATGTTGCCTCACTACGCTTTGGGCCCTTGCCTGTCGAAGGTACTTGGGCCTCCCACACAAGTGAGGCACCATTTTCTGTTGGGAGACCTAGGGGAACGCTGGGTAGTAGGAAATTTGTGTGAGCCCGAAGATGCCACACTTTCCCACACAAAAATTTATGAGAAAAGTGATTTGTTCAGCAAACATTGAGCTTTGCAAGTGATTCTGGGTAAGGAAACGCTGGGGTATCCACGCAAGCCATAACTCCCTGGAAGCCCCCGGGTGTCTTATTGTCCAAAATGTGTGGGTTTGGCAGGTTTCCCTTGATGGCCACCGAGCACGGGGCCAGAAACCCAGGTGACCCCCCTTGCAAAACCAGATCGTTTTGACAAAATTAATTGTTTAGTTCTGTAGCGTGACAATTTTGGCACAATATTGCAAGGAAAATGTGACAGACATTTTGAGGTTAGCAGGACATTGGGGATAAAATAACTTGTTGGAATTCCCCATAGAGACATCACCATGTACTCTCATGGGTTTACAACAATATCTACAGTTGGTAGGTTATTCTTAGGCGGAATGTACACCTTGGCAGAGAGACTAAAAAGACAAAGATTCCTGCACAGCCATCTATTCCTCAAACACACAAACATACTGGTTGGATTTGGCACGAGGGCGAGTGATGGATCAGTATATAAAATTTTATTAACAAGAGATTTCACAAAAATGAAATGCACTGTCAATTAAATGGACAAAAAAAACGAACCAGTGACTTGCAGCTAGTGAGCTGTAAAGCCACTGCAAGGCACCTACCACTTTAATGGCCATTCACACACCTTTCATACTTGATACACAGAAGACCATTCACACCACCAGGCATGAAACAAACACATCACAACATTCACAAAAAGGGACAAGGTACACCCTGCTTCAGAAAGACAAATATTACTGCACAGCCATCTAATCCTCAAACACACCCACATACTGGTTGGATTTGGCACGAGGGTGAGTGATGGTTCAGTATATACAATAGTATTAGCAAGTGATTTCACAAAAAGGAAATGCACTGTTAATAATTGAAAGGACGAGAAACTGAACCATTGACTCACAGCTCGTGAGCTGTAAAGCCACGACAAGGCACCAACCTCTTTACAGGCCATTCATACACCTTTCATACGTGTTACACATACAAAACATTCACACCGCGGGCCCATCACATTACAACACTCCCACCAGCAGACAGCGCCATTCAAGAGCCCATCACTTTCACACGCCCACATTCCTGACACAGCAACTACACAAACTGATGGATTGCATGGAGTGGCACTCAGCTAGCAGTGTGTGTAGTGACCAGCAGCAAGTCACTACTCACACACCGCCAGCCGAGCGCCAGTCCACGCACACCGCCATCCAAGCACCAGTCCACGCACACCAACAGCCAAGCACCAGTCCACGCACACCGCCAGCCAAGCGCCAGTCCACGTACACCGCCAGCCATGCGCCAGTACAAACACACTGCCATCCAAGAGTCAGTACAAATATGCCGCCAGTCCACGTACACTGCCAGCCAAGTGCCAGTCCACGCACACCGCCAGCCAAGCACCAATCCAAACACACCGCCAGCCAAGCGCCAGACCACGCACACCGCGATCACATTTAGGAATTTTTTCATATAAATAAGAAAACACAAACAAATTGCAAATAGATACAAATCTACTAACACAAAAACTGAAACTAAATACACTACACAAACGCCAACCTTGAAACTGAACAAAAAATATTAAACAATAGAGGCCAGGCAGTTCACTTTACCACTAATGGATGCTCCCAAAAATTATTTTGCCTGTGGTACATTCTAAAACAAGCATCACACACAGCCCAAGGTTAGAAGGACACTCGGGGCAGTACATATGAATCTCCTTCCGCATACCTCTTCGCCAACAGACTCTACATCTCCTACTGGGAAAGTCTTTTGAGGGTGTGGGAGGAATGTGATCAGGAAAGTGGCTATCTTTCAATCTAGCAACATCCTCCACCACTTCAACTCAAGGAACACCTGCCTGTTCCACTAAAACAAGGCTGCCTATTACAGACTCCTGAAACTTAACAAAAGTCATCTTTGACTCAGGACAAGAATCCTGGAACACAACAAAAGCATTAAAGGTTGCCAAGTGGAAAAGATGGATAGCCAACCTCTTGTACCAAATGTAAGCATTACGAAGAGCAGCGTAAGGTTCCAACCTCTGATCTACTCTGTCAACACCACCCATGTGCCTATTATAGTCTAAAATGCCCACAGGTTTGCGCGCTTCAGCAACCTCATTCCAAACAGTCACCGGTTCAGTGCTGTCTTCATGGATGGTAGTCAGCATGTAGCCATCTCTCCTGTCTGAAAACTTCACAGCTAGAAGTTTCTCACAACGCAACGCACTAGACTGTCCCCACACAGGCTTTTAACAAACAAGTTCTTTTGGGAAACCTTTACGGTTACAGCGGATTGTGCCACAAGCAACAGTGTCCACTTTGGCCAATTCCCTGAACAACCGCACACCAGTGTACAAGTTATCTACATATAAATGGTGGCCTTGTTAAAAAACCCTCTACCAAGTTCCCACACAATTTTTTCAGTCACTTCAAAAGTGGACGGACAACCAGGGGGGTTAATCCTGCATTCCTTACCAGTGTACACCCTGAAGTTAGAGACATATCCAGTCCCACTGTCACACAGCATATACAGCTTAATTCCATAGCGTGCCCTCTTTCTAGGAATGTATTGCCTAAAAACCAAGCGGCCCTTGAACAACACCAAAGAATCAAACACTGCAATTTCTTTCCTTGGAGCATAGATCCCAGAAAATCGATCAACAAAGTGATCAATGACAGGCCGAATCTTAAAAAGATGGTCACAATCAGGGTGATCTCGTGGCAAAGCTAAACCATTATCGACAAAATGCTTAATCCGAAGCAGAAGCAAATACCTATCATGACTCATGACTGCCGGAAGTATAGCAGTTGCCATCAAGGGACTAGTAGACCAATATGAAGCCATTGATGGCTTCCTTAGCAAGCCCATCAAAAAAGTTAAACCCAAGAACTTCATCTCTTCCAGATTTGTGGGAGTCCATCGGGTAGTGTAAAAACCTGAGTCGGGTCGGGGACAATCGATATTTGCCCGGCGGTATTGCCTCTGTGACCCTCTAGTTATTTAATCAAATGAAGAGGCAGGCGCTGGAGACTGGAAAGCAGGAAACAAGGTTTTTTATTCTCTCCGGAGGAGAACACAACGAAACGGACAGAAGGTATCGTTCTGAGGTGCTCTAACTTACGTTTGAGGCCTGGCCCCTTATATACAGTGTTTGTGGTTTTTATTACAGTTTACATACATGTGACAAAGCTTTGATATACGGAAAGACATTCCCGGAATCCCCCTTTGGGGCCCGTTCCCACACACATTTACAGTTGAAGTCCCCACCCTAGTCATAACAGGTGATGAGTATCACGCAGCTGGATATTCCGCCGATTCACGGAATGTGGGGGGTTTGGTCGGATCTCATGGGGTGGGGGCTTTGATCAACCCGGGGATCCTTTGATGGGGGAAGCTTTCTATTGTACGGGGAGGGGCAAGGAATGGTATCGGCAGAGCTGGGTGTCGGCCTGGGAACGGGGAAGACAAAACGGGTACACGGGGAAAAAGGGGTTTGCATCTAAGGGCCGGAGATCATGAAAGGGGAGCAGGGAGGTGTCGCGCTGGGAACAGGATGAGGGCCTGGGGCAGAGCAGCGCCGAAGAGGGGTTTATGACTCAAGGCAGGTGCAAGCAGGGGGGGGGTGGTCAGCGTGCAGGCTTAGTGAAGGCGAAGGGCTATGTCAGGGGCCAGCGGTATGCAAAAGGGTTCGTTCTGATCGGGGCATCTTAAAAAAATGGCGGGCGCGCACGACAAAAGTGTGGCATCGGGGGAAGAGGCAAGATGGCGCAGATAATGTTCACCAAAACGTACTAATTTTCAACAGTCCTCCCTTTAACATATTCAAGACATCTTGCTGGTTCATTTTCTACTCGGTTCTACTGTGGTGGGCATGAGAGAGAAAACGGTAGGAACCCTAGGTGAAAAGAGTTGTAAACAATGCATTTTAACATTTCTAGTTTTTAGGAGGTGGGCCTATTTGATAAACTTTGATAAAACTTGTTCAGCAGGAAAGTCATAGGAATGTAATACAAAAACGATTCTGTAGCGTGAGCAGCAAGTACATTTCATACTGGCAGGTGATTACATATATATCAGGTTCGGATTGGACCATGATCAATACAATGGCGGCTGGGAGAGAAATGAGGTCTAGCAGAAACGGCGATTGGGGATGTCAAATGTTCTTTGCTGCCTTTCGTTGGCGCTGTTGAGCACCGGCGGTGGAGCTACGAGTCCAGCTCTGTTCTAAGTTCTGCGTTGCAGGGCACGACCCTTTCCTCGCGTTTCTGGTCGGAAAGGTCCTTTTCGCCCTGTGTCCTTTGAGGTGATTGTCAGAAAGTTCAGATGGAAGAAGGGCGTACAAAACAGTCCATAGGGTAGGTCAGAGGAAAAGGGGGATGGAGCAAGGCCAAATTAGGAGCAAACTAGGGGAACGAGAGACTTCAAATAGGCGGGCGTGTGACCGAATTCAGAGAGCGGGGACTTGTCGATAAACACTGGACGTCGAGCAGGGGCATCAGGTCGACCCTTTCTTCTCATGTTGTCAAAAACAGTGTCTTGTCCTGCAGCTCTTTTCAGTCGTGGTCTCGCCTTGGCTACTGTCGCAGGTGTTCCTTAGTCTGCAGTCGGGCCTCGTGCTCCCGCATCCGGTCCTTTTCTCCTCCAACAGCAGTACCCTTAAACAAGTTTGAAAAGACAGTCTTTAGAAAATTTGCAGATGAAGATAATCAAAAAGTCTATTTCTCTCCCAGCTCCAGGCAAAGAATAAAAATGCCCGTTATGTTAGTGTTCACAACTGGCATATGAATGACCGGTGACGGGTTTGTTGGATTTACTATGACTTTCCTTTACAATTAGTTACTACACAGGTATTTTGCTGAGAGACGAACATGGCTAAACATTTCCTTTCTATTGATGCATCCTGCTCTTCAACTACTACGGGGTTTATTTTGATGATTTCTTTACCTTGGACTTAGTCTGTTAACCTTGTAAAACATCATTCTGGGTCCTACGTAACCTTTTACAGCCCGATTACTTAATTAGGAAGGACAGGGGTTTTATGGGAAACAACCAGGGACATATACAGGGGAGGTAACGGGGGTGATCATTTTTCCGGCTTGGGTATTGCGACAATTCGGGGAGGGGAGGGTCGCGTATTCTGAGGTCCTTGTTTTATACCATAGGAGCCGTTGACATGTAGTTCCCTTATTTCGGGTCAGATTAGGGAACCTCTGTCGTCTTACCTGTCCTTTCCCTTACGGCCCAACCTGGGTTCATTGACTTCTAGCGGAAAAGGAGAGGTAACGACGCGGCCTCAGGGTGATTGTATTAAAGACAAGTTTTTGTGCAAATACTGACGGTATTTGAAGCCAATTAGGTGGTGTGCTAGGGGTGGCGGTCTGCCAATTTCGGGGCTAACCACTCGGAAGAGTGGGAGTGCAAAAATAGAGAGAGAGAGAGAGAGAGAGAGAGAGAGAGAGAGAGAGAGAGAGAGAGAGAGAGAGAGAGAGAGAGAGAGAGAGAGAGAGAGAGAGAGAGAGAGTGCAACGGCAGGCTAAATAGTACACGTGCAACAGAGAGGGTGGCAGTGTATTCAAGAAAGGCTATTTAGTGCATTACACAGTAAAGGGCATTCACGGGTCTGCGTTAGAATCTTGTAATCATGCAGTTTAAGCATTAGACAGGGTAGAGGGGACGTGCTTTGAGAAAAAAAGGGAACGAAGAAAGGAGGTACCATTTTGTCGCACTTCTCGCATTCTCGGTCCTTCGACCAGTTGGGTCGACGCCTCAGTCACACACACACATTCCCTCATAGTTTCGCATCATACGTGACATGGGTTCATTCGTCCGGTCTGGTTTAAGGGTGATCACTTTTTATCAGGTTGTGCTAATTTCTTTCGGGTTTGTCCGATACGTGAGTAGTTTGCAGGCGTGCTTAGACACCACCTTGCGGCGCTAGTCCGTTTCGTGTATTAGACATGGCAAGGCTTCAGATCTTCGCCACACCTTGGCTGTAATCTCTGATGTAACCTGCAGAGGGAGGAAAAAAGGGGGGTGGGGGGAGACAGCATTCGCGCGCATTCAAATACATGGATTCATAAGTCCTTTACTTACCTCTTACTCGTCTTTCCTCCTTGGGGCAGGGTCCCCGGGGATATGGTTTCTGGAGTCGAGGGGGGGTAGTGTGTTCATATAGGTCGTGTGCGGGGAAACGAAAAAAGGAAACCAGAGGTGCTTAGTGTGAGGTATCTAGTCAAAGGATGTATCTCACTATCGGGATCCTTAAACCTCTTTCAACGCTGTGGCGTTCTAAGGTTCTTCGGTTCTTGGGTCAGCTCCGTTCCCTGATACTTTGGAACGTTGTACTGTCTAACATTTACATTATTTCATTTCACCCTCCTTTTACGTTCCCTCATTTACACCGTTCGTTTTACCCATCCTTGGAAGTCAAGGTCTTCCTCTACGCGAGAGTTCATGGGTCAGCCGCGTACTTTGAAGGCGGAGTGTCGTGTTGTTGATCCGATCCGTCCTCCAGGGCTGGGCAACCATCTTCTTTTAACCTTAAAGAGAGAGCAGAGTAGGGTGCACAGAAAAGAACTTTCCCACCGATCCCACATTTTTAAAATAAAGCATGCAATACCCGTCCATAGGTTCAAAAAAACTTTATTTTGCAAAAATTATTTCAGCATGTGGATTATGAGGGTGCGGTCGTATTCGGCCGGTCGTGGCAACGGCTAAAGTGCATACAGTGGGGGGTGTCGCTTGCAGCAATAAAAACATCGGAAAGTGTTACTCATTCATTTGTAAGAAACTAAAACGTCTATTAATTGGCTGGGGGTTCGGGGGCATTTATTTTCATAATTTAGAAGCATAATCATAATAGTTGTACTCAGATTTCCTATATGCATACCGTACGTGTGCGTCGTAAATGAGGTTTACATCAGTTATAAAAATATAATACATTGTACATTTGTAATCAACATTTGTAACGGGGATCCTTTCATACTGTTCGTCGAGTGAGTTCTCCTTGTCTTTTCTAGCCAAGTGTACAAAGGATCATATAAAATCTCAGAACATCAAGTTTATATTAGTGCGAAGGAACACCACGAGGTGTTCGTAAGTTCCGATTGATACCAGCGCCATTTTGGGCGGGGCCGGCTCAGTCCGGAAGCAGCATCAGGGGAAATGTTTCCCATTTACTGGCAGTTTGGACCAGAGTCCTTTTCGGCAGTTCTAGAATTCATGCTAACAGAAGGAGTGGCAATGTCATGTTTGTTTCGTTGGCGAACAAGGCAGCCGTCCCTTACCGGAAACCTGCAAAGGCCGAAGGTTCCGTCGGGGACCTTTGTAGGATCTTCAAGGCTGCGGAGATGCTGTCGGAGATGGGGGTTCGTGCTCCAGGGGGCAAATGTTCGAGTTATATGGCTGGTCAAAGTTACTCTAGTGGCCGGGGCCCGTCTTCCAGCGGACCCAGACGCCATTTTGAGGCCCTACCGGGGCCACTCTCGTCGAGTTTGCAAGAGTGGAAGAGACCCTTCGGAGTGAAAGGGAGAGGTCCCTGTTTTGTGAAAGCGGGACGTTCGGCTGGGGTGCAGCTGTGATGCCCCCACCTGGGGGGCGAGGGAGACTGGTTCGCATCGTCTCCTTCTCCCGGTGCACTCCATGCCGCTCCTTTTCATCGCCCCGCATGAAGGTTTCTCCACATCCGGTGTTCCCCAAGTCCTGTGCTCGGTGCTGTGGGAGTATGGCCACCATTGCACGTTCGGTGCTGCGCAAGTACTGGGGTGCCACCATGGTGTGTTCGGTGCTGTGGAAGTATGGGCACCATCGCCTGACTGGGGGTGTTCGGCGTCGGGCCGGGGGCTGGGAAACCTCCTACCGGTGGAGGTGGGAGAGGCTCGTCCGCGTCGCCTCTCCCTCCCAGCCCAACTTGGACAAATTGTTGTGGAGGTACGTGCAGGACATCCCGCCGTCCAGAGCTGCTGCGGCTGTTACGGAAGAGAAAAGGAAAAAAGGTGCCTCGTTCTCCTCTGGACATGTGGCGGGACTACCTACAACAGCCCGGGCTGCTGGCTCCTGCCTCTCCTCCGGCTCCCCCATACGTTAAGATTTCCTGACCAAGAGTTGGCGGCCGGGCCCGCCTTATATGGGTTGCCGTTGGTTGGGCGTAGCCGTAACCCTGCCCAACTTTGGAAGGTTCCAGAATGGGGGGGGGGGCGAATGTTCTGTTTGACTTTCATTTTTCTACAGTTTTACCGTTATTATTCCTTGTTTGTTGTGCTAAATTAAAAGTTCAAGTTCATTAATGGTCTACGGATTTTGTTTTACCATTTCTTTCTTTCAAGGTTGCTTTTATGCTAAGTTTCTGCTAACAGAGGTTGAGTAACACGGAAACACGTGTAGAGGGATGACGCAGATTTGTACATTACATACACACAAACTCAGACGGGGGACAGTACAAGTACGACATACAAAGACCCAAGACGAATATAAAACAGTTATTGGTCATAATTATCTCTTTCCGTCTGTGAATTTGAAACGAGGCTGGGTTCCTGTCTTGACATTGCCCGACCTAGGAGAACTTGAGCATGCCGCTGAGATTTTCCTGGCGAAATCTGTGCCATCGGGCATAATCAAACGTGGTGGTTCTGTCTGGTCTGTCTATGTAAGTCGGGTTCTTCTTTGTCTCGCGCTTTTTCCCGTACTGCCGGTCTGTCGTTCCTGTCGGCCCTTTGCCTTTACTCACGCTCAGTAGAGTCGGGCATTGGGCTTTCCAGTGTCCGACATACCTACAGAAAGCGCATTGGTCTGGCCCTAAGTCTAGTCGTCTTTTGCACAGTGTCGGGGGATAAGTTGTGGGTAGCGGTGTCCTGGGGTTGTCCTGTCGGTATATTTCTCTACTTGGTTTGTCCTCGTCTTTTCTCTGTCGTTTCGTAGCCTCTCTGCGCCACATACCGAGACTGTCGAGCATAATTGGCGTTGTCTTATTATTTCGAAGGGCTATTTCTAACGTTTCTATTTTATCAAGGTCAAAGGATCCTGTCAGTGGCCACTGTTTGTCTTGACTCTCTTCGGTATACCTGTGCCACAATTTATTATAGGCTATGGTGACTAATCCATAGTTTATGAACATGTCCTTATTAGGGGTGCCTTCTAGTGGAGCTATATGGTCCACCTCTAATACGCGGTCCGGGCTAAACAGGCTATTTATCAGTGGGGAGAAGACAGACATGACGGCTCGTAACGAGGGACTAAAAAGTCAGCACTGCCTATCTTATCACTAGGTGCAAAGACCGTACAGAATATTTCTATTCGACGTTGTTTGCAGGCAGTGAATACCTCATGGATCAAAAAAAAATGATAATAACCAAACGACCAATAAATAACAATGGGGAGAATGAGTAGGTCCGCAAAGATCTGCGTTACCTACCCTTTTCACTATCTGCAAAAAGGGTGGTCTCTTCCCTGTTTGCAGACAGGGAATCTCCAGGAAACAATAGTTTTGCGAACAACAGTTCAGTTTCAAGTAATTATTGCGTGGGGGAGAAAAAATAAGCACGGTTGCTGCCCTACCTATCCTCCACTGCTTGCAAAGAGAGAGAGCCCGTTGTTTCTCCGTTTGCAGACAGTGAATCTCCAAACAAATAAAAAAAGAGCAATACTAGTATTTTTAAACAAACAAGCAATCAAGCAATTTTTCGCAACTTGTCGTGGTAACACGACCTTACCCGGACCGTATGGACAGTTTCTTGTCTTCCGAATCCAGCGCCCGATCGTCCTCTTTTTCTCGTATTTCTCACGGCACTCCTGATGGTTCCCAGTCAGGACCGTAGATCACTCGAGAGAGGTCTGTTCGGAACTAGTGAAGTTCGGATGATCGGCTGCCAGACGAGGGTCTATTGGGCAAGAGCTCTCCCGATCGTTGCAGTCGTTCACTCTGTCGTCGGGACCTCTCCCACTGGATCCACGAGTCGCTGATGGGCCCCACGCTTGGGACGCCAATTGTAAAAACCTGAGTCGGGTCGGGGACAATCGATATTTGCCCGGCGGTATTGCCTCTGTGACCCTCTAGTTATTTAATCAAATGAAGAGGCAGGCGCTGGAGACTGGAAAGCAGGAAACAAGGTTTTTTATTCTCTCCGGAGGAGAACACAACGAAACGGACAGAAGGTATCGTTCTGAGGTGCTCTAACTTACGTTTGAGGCCTGGCCCCTTATATACAGTGTTTGTGGTTTTTATTACAGTTTACATACATGTGACAAAGCTTTGATATACGGAAAGACATTCCCGGAATCCCCCTTTGGGGCCCGTTCCCACACACATTTACAGTTGAAGTCCCCACCCTAGTCATAACAGGTGATGAGTATCACGCAGCTGGATATTCCGCCGATTCACGGAATGTGGGGGGTTTTGGTCGGATCTCATGGGGTGGGGGCTTTGATCAACCCGGGGATCCTTTGATGGGGGAAGCTTTCTATTGTACGGGGAGGGGCAAGGAATGGTATCGGCAGAGCTGGGTGTCGGCCTGGGAACGGGGAAGACAAAACGGGTACACGGGGAAAAAGGGGTTTGCATCTAAGGGCCGGAGATCATGAAAGGGGAGCAGGGAGGTGTCGCGCTGGGAACAGGATGAGGGCCTGGGGCAGAGCAGCGCCGAAGAGGGGTTTATGACTCAAGGCAGGTGCAAGCAGGGGGGGGGTGGTCAGCGTGCAGGCTTAGTGAAGGCGAAGGGCTATGTCAGGGGCCAGCGGTATGCAAAAGGGTTCGTTCTGATCGGGGCATCTTAAAAAAATGGCGGGCGCGCACGACAAAAGTGTGGCATCGGGGGAAGAGGCAAGATGGCGCAGATAATGTTCACCAAAACGTACTAATTTTCAACAGTAGCTCTAGAGTGAGGCTTAAGGCTGGCACTGTTGTCCCTCAAAAACTGTTCAGCATACAAATTAGTCTGCTCAACAATCTCTGCCAAAAACACATCATCCATAAACAACTGAAAAAAATGTATCGGCAAAAAGTTTTCAGTATTCATCCTATACCCTGGAACACCAGTAAAGTCTGGCAATGCCGGCTGCACCATGCCTGGGGCAACCCAGAGGTCAGCACTTTCAACAGGAAGCCTTGCAGCCCCAGGCTGCAGCCCAGCTGCCTCTTGTCTCACTATACCAACGGGAAGTCTTGCAGCCCCAGGCTGCAGCCCAGATGCCTCTTGCCGCACTATCGGCACATCAATGTCCTCCTCTAACACAGGCACTTCATCCGCACCAAGAGTAGCTTCATCTGCACTGAGAGTATCTTCATCATCGGATGATGCCATGTGGAGAGAAAACTCACTACCTGAATCATCCCCTCCCACCTCTGCCTCAGAATCAGTCAGTCTTTGGACCATGGTCAGAGGAAGAATCAAAAAGCATTCCAACAACCTGCTGAGCAGTAATCCTGCGGCTAGCCATTATCCTTACTAAGAAAGGAGACTGCACAAACAAGTCAACAACCAACACTGTGCACGTAAAGTAAGTAAAATAAGTAAAACAATGTGTGCCTTTATCACAAAGATCTATATACTCAAAAACTATATGATTCACTTACAAGGGACAGCTACACCCACCAGCACCTACTCTGCAAAGACACAGCAAAAATCAACGATATCCCACTAGAAAGAAGAAAAAACAATTACTCTAAAGAAAACAAAATACACATCAAGCACAAATGCTAAACATTTTAGACACTCAAAAAACAGAAGCCAAACATACTGGTATGATTACACACTTTGTAAAAAACACATTTACATTGTACAATAAAAGTCTCTTACCAAACACATGCAACTACACAAACAGCAGAACCACCAGTAACAAAACCGCAACCTGCAACAGTCTAAAGAGCAAAAGCCTTGAACTAGAACAAAAAGGGGGAAATAAAACATTACAATTCACAAGAAATAAAAACAATACACATTATAACAGGCTATGTCACTACATAAATGGGGGCAGAAAGGCCAAATAAACAGCCTGAATACACATAAACAAATATATGTCCCCTGGAAGCAACCAATTAATTTATTTTTAAATCCCTGGCTCTAGTGGGCTTTTCTGCCCCTCCGGCCTGAAACGCCCCAAAAATAGGCAATCTGTCCCGGGGGGGGGGGGGGGGGGTTGGTTTGGGGGGGCAGAAAAGTCTTACAAATTAATTAGGCCCATAAGGAAGCGACCCTTGCCCAAGGGGTCGCTTCCATTTAAAATTAGGCCAATTAAGGGGGGGGGGCACAATATAATTTTGAAATAAATTTGGCCCCATGGAAGCGACCCTTGCCCAAGGGGTCACTTCCATAAAAAAAAAAAATCCTGGGTGTCTAGTGGGGTTTTCTGCTCCCCCTGGGGGTAGAAAGGCCAAATAAAAAAAACAATCTGCCCTCAGAGGGGGCAGAATATATGTAAAAAAAAATTAGGGGCCATGGAAGCAACCCTTACCGAAGGGGTCGCTTCCGATTTTGTCTAAATGCAAATCCCTGGCTCTAGTGGGCTTTTCTGCCCTCCCCTGGATCCAGAATCGCCCCCCCCGGGGGGGGGGGAGAAAAGTCTGATTTAATATTTGCCCCCTAGGAAGTGACCCTTGCCCAAGGGGCCGCTTCCTTTTTACCGAAAAAGACATCCCTGGTGTCTAGTGAGGGCATTCCTGGTGCACGATTGCGACGCTGTGCACAATCGTGCACCAGGAATGCCCTGCATTGGGACATCAGGGGAGAGGAAACACTGTTTCCTCCCCCCCTGATGCCTCAAGGCACCAAGAAATGGCCCACCCGCCCCACAGGAGGCCCAAACCTATCTCCTCTCCCTGGACATGCTAGAAACAAATGGTTTCCAGCGCGTACAGCGCTTCCTGATGACGTCGGCGCGCGCTGTGCGCGCTGACATCATGGGGGAGCATTTGGGGGTCGGGGGTGGCAGCGGAAACTCTTCCCCTGCCATCCCCGTTGGTGGGGGCAAAATCGATGCCCCAGGGGGGAGCGCCAGCGCTCCCCCCAGGGGCTGTGCTCATGACGGAGCGGTTCCGTCATCAGCACAGCCCAATCGATGCTCATGACGGAACCTCTCCATCATGAGCATCAAAGGGGTTAACTTGTTTGGGGCGCCTCCTTGATCCATTGCTTAAAAAAAGTGTCATTAATTTTTTGCATCAGAGCAGAGGCGCATTTTAGATGCAAACCTTACTGGAATGCTTGAAGGAAAGAACTAGCTGTTTTGTTAGGCCAATGGTCGGCATCAGAAACAGATAGAGTGAAACAAGCGCTGGCAAAGCCAATAGGTCTCTCCAATGAAAGATCTATTGGCTGTAGCAATGAGTTTTAGCCATTATGTACACCGGTGTGGCTGCTGCTCAGCATGGCTAAACGTTAGTGGTGTGGAGTGGGGTGGGGTGGGGTAGATTGGAGTGGGGTAGACTGGGGTCAAGTGAAATGGGGTAGATTGGGGTTGAATGGAGTGGGGTAGATTGGCATAGTGTGGAGTGGGGTAGAATGGAATGGGGTGGATAAGGGAATATTGGAATGGGGCGGTGTGTAGATTGGAGTGGGAGAGTTGGGTAGACTAGCGTGGTAAATTGAAATGAGATAGATTTAATTGGGTGGAGTGGGGTAGATTGAAGTGAAGTAGATTGGGGTAGATTAGAGTGGGGTAGATTGAAGTAGGGTAGATCAGTGTAGATTGGGGTAGAGTGGAGTGGGCTATATTACAGTAGATAGGAGAAGAGTGGAGTGGGTGGATTGGGGTACATTAGAGTGGAGCCGGGTAGACTGGAGCGGAGTCAGGTAGATTGGAGTCGAGTGGGGTAGATTGGGTGGATGATAGTAGGGTAGAATGGAATGAGGTAGATTGGGGTGGTGTTGAGTAAGGTAGATTGGGGGAGTGGGTTAGATTGGAGTGGTAAAGGGTAGATTGAGATGGGGTATGGTAGATTGGAGTGGGGTAGAGTGAGCTAGAGCGGAATGGAGTAGATTAGGGAGGATTGGATTGAGGTAAATTGAGTGGGGTAGATTAAATTCGTGTGGAATGGGTGACGTTGATTGGGTTGGTGTAGACTGGAAGATTGAAATGGAATGGGGTAGAGTGAAGTGGGGTAAATTTGAGTGAAGTAGATTGGGATAGAGTGGCGTGAGATATACTGTGTAAGACTGGAATCGATTGGGCAAATTGGGAAACAGTGGAGGGCAGTGGATTGGGGTATATTACAGTGGGGTAGATTAAAGTGGGGAAGATTGGAGTGGAGTGGGGTAGCTAGGAGTGGAACGGAGTATATTTATTTATTTTATTTATTTATGCATTTTTTAAAGCGCTGCAATTACCCATGGGTGTCTCGGCGCTATGAGCTGGTCTAGTGTCAGTATCTTAGAGAACCAGTGCAGTATTTTTGTGTTTGCTGATGCTAATTAAGTCATTGAGAAAACAACCATGTCTTTAGTTGCTTTCTAAAAATGCTCAATGTAGGACTAGATTTTATATTAAGAGGAAGAGAGTTCCATAGTTTTGCAGCTGCAATAGTAAAGCGTCTGTCTCCCCAGTTAACTTTCCTAGTTCTGGGGATTTGAATCAGGTGAGCAGTGTTAGAACGTAACGTTCTAGGGGCTGGTAGAGGCTTGAGGGAGTTTCTAAGAAATTTGGGTCCTATGTTATTTACTGCCTTATACACAATGCATAAGGACTTGAACTTAGTACGACTCCTAACCGGAAGCCAGTGCAGTTGAGCCCGGTAATTGGAAACAGAGGTAAATTTTGGAATGCCCAGTAGAACTCTAGCTGAGGCGTTCTGAATCATTTGAAGTTTGGAAATAACCTTCTCTTGCGCATTGAGGAAAAGGGCATTACAATAGTCAGTGCGAGAAAACACCAATGTTGAAATTAGGGTTTTGCCTATAGTGGTGGAAAGGTATGGCAGAAGTTTCTTAATTTTTCGCAAAATGTTAAATGATGATGAAACTACAGAGTTCACATGGTGATGAAAAAGGAGTTTATCATCAAATATTACTCCTAAGTTTCTGACTTTGCTGACCGGTTCAGGTGGAGTACCCATTTCCTCCGGCCACCACAAGGGAGACCAAACAGGCTGAACCTTACCGAACAACATCACCTCGGTCTTTGAAGAGTTCAGTTTAAGACAATTAGATGCCATCCAACTGCTGATGGCCCGCATGCCATCCTTAAAATTTGCCGCTATGGTGGAACCGTTTTTATGTATGGATAGTACCAACTGGGTGTCGTCAGCATATGTAGTTAGGTTGATGTTATATGCTTTTATTACCCTCGCTAAGTCCGAAACATAGATATTAAAGAGGGTCGGACTTAGCGAGGAACCTTGTGGGACACCGCAGGGGAGAATGAACGTCGGAGAGGTGAATGAGCCCAGCTTAACTGCCTGTTTGCGATCGGCCAAGAAGGATGCAATGAGATCCCTGGCCTTGTGTTTGATACCGATGGCCTCGACA
Source organism: Lissotriton helveticus (assembly GCF_964261635.1). Taxonomy (NCBI): domain Eukaryota; kingdom Metazoa; phylum Chordata; class Amphibia; order Caudata; family Salamandridae; genus Lissotriton; species Lissotriton helveticus. The sequence continues at coordinate 530,166,819 of NC_136071.1, forward strand.
CGGCCGATCAGAGTAGAGTGATCGACCGTGTCGAAAGCCGCCGATAAGTCCAGCAGAATCAAAACAGCCTGTCCATCGTTGTCCATTATTGTTCTTATTTCGTCAGCGGCCTTGATCAGAGCAGTTTCTGTCCCATGACCTTGTCGGAAACCGAACTGTGTGTCATCTAATAGGTCATTAATTTGAATGTAGTCAGACAGTTGTTCGTTCATGACAGATTCAAAAATCTTAGCTGGAAATGGCAGTGATGCAATAGGACGGTAGCTGGAGGAAATAGATGGATCAAGCGATGTTTTTTTTTAGAAGCGGTTTAATTATGGTGTTTTTCCAGATGTTGGGATATAACCCAGTTGAAAACATGATGTTACAAATGTGTGTCAGAGGTAAAGTAATGGTGACTGGGACCGTGTGTAGTATGGAGGGGTGGCAAGGGTCCATAGGGGAGCCCGATTTGATTTCCAAGATAAGCTTATGAATGCGTTGTGGAAGTACCTTGGTGAATTCTGTAAAGGTTAATGAGTTCAGATTTGTTTGCGTGTTCGTGGATGAAATGCCATTGGGGTTAAGGGTGAAGTCCTTAAATATGGATGTGACCTTATCAGAGAAAAACTCAGCTAATGTGTTGCATAGAGTTTGTGAGGATTCAATGGGTGGTTTTGTAGGTTCTGCGAGATGGTTAACTGCTTCAAACAGTTTTTTCGTGCTGCATTTCGCCTCGTTTATTTGGGTGGTATAATAGATGTTTTTTCCTATGACTATTTTCTTCTTATAGTCAAGGAGTGCAGCTTTATATGTTGTTTTATCTGCTGGGTTATAGAATGTGCGCCAGTGACGTTCTAGGTTACGACAGTATTGACGTTGTAACCTAAGTTGTTCGGTGAACCAAGGGGCCAATGGAGATTTTCTGTTACGTTTGGATGTTCTGGGGGGAGCCAGTGTATGAAATGCCCCTTCCAAAATGGAAGTATATGTAGTGGCAGCAATGTTTGGGTCCATTTCCCTATCTATATCCATGAAAGCATCAGTGAGAATCTGATCTAGATGAATATAATCTATGTTTCTCCAGTCTCTGGTAGTTTGATAAGGATTGTATGATGTATCTTTACATACCGTTATTTTGATCTTAATGTCAAATAAGATAGCGTAATGGTCAGACCATGTAAGGGGTAGTATTTTGTTCACAGTGATATGAGGGTTGTTAGTAAAAATACCCTCAAGCGTGTGTCCAGCCTCGTGTGTTGGAGCCATTATCAGTTGTCCAAGTTCTACCGCAGACAAATCCGTAATAAGCTGAGCCGTGTCTTTATCCGTCAATGATTCTAAATGAAAGTTGAAATCACCTAATATGGTAAAATATTTGTGCTCAGCAACTAGTTCACTCAATTGATGAAGTTGAGACAGAAATACGTTGCGAGAGCCTGGAGGTCGATATAAGAGAGTACCTGTAAATGTTTGATTGGTGGTGAGCGTGACAGTGAAGGCCAAGGCCTCACAGCTCGCATGTTTTAGGTCGATAGCTTTAACTCGCAAGCTGTTGCAATATATTATAGCGATACCTCCACCTTTTTTTTTTGCTGTACGATCCTGCCTATGGACACAGTAGTCTTCTGGCATGGCCGCTTTAAAGTCTGGTCCTGATGCGTCGTCTCCCCACGTTTCTGTCAGAAACAGGAGGTCGATAGCATGACTGTGAAGCAGCTCTAATATATCGATTTTATGGCATGGAAGCGAACGCACATTCACGAGTGCTGCCTGTATTAGTTTGTGAGGAGTCGGTATGTCCTGAGTGGCATTTTTGCATAAAGTACAAGTAAACGGACCTCCGATAGGATCGGCGTATATGCACGCCGGCGGGGCATGTGCCTTATGTAAGGTGTTATTTAAGGAATATAAATCATGAAATGAATAAACCAACCTTGAAAAAGGTGCAGGGGGGGTGGCCCTGGGCTCGGTCAAGGCTCGGATGGGCGCAGACGGGCTTGGCTTAGGCGCGGCTTCGGCGCACGCCTGGCGCGGCCGCTGCGCCAGCCCGCTGCGCCGTCTGGCCATGACACACATGTTATAGGGTGAGGAGGGCGGGAGTCCGGCGCGACTAGAGCGCTGACCCCGCTACTCCCAAGATGACGCCCACCGCCGCCAGACGCCTGAAATGGTCTAAATCGGTGGTAGCAAGGAAAGAGAGCGTGTGTAGGGTGTTAGAATGCCTCAATTAAATTCCCACTTAGTTCTAAAATGAAAAGCCCCCAAAGTACGATTTTTAAAACGTTCTGTGCTAAATTTCCTGGCGAGATTAAAAAGGTTCTGATATTGGAGTGGAGTGGGGTAGATTAGGGTGGTGTGAGGTACAGTGGAGTGGGGTAGACTGGGAGGAATATGGGAGGGTTGATTTGAGTGAAGTGAGGTCGGTTGGAGTGGGGTAGATTGGAGTGGAGTGGGGTAGATTTGAGTGGAGTTGGATAGAGTAGTGTGGGGTAACTTATGATGGGGTGGGGTAGATTGGGATGGGTGGGTTAGGGTTAGATTGGAGTGGGGTAGATTGGGTTAGGGTGGGGTAGATTGGAGTGAAATACATTTGGGTAGACTGGAGAGGGGCAGATTGGATGGCGTAGATTGGAGTAGGGTAGTTTGGGGTGGAGTGGGGTATGGTAGATTGGTGTGTGGTGGAGTGGGGTAGGCTTGGGTGGCATGTAGTAGATTGGAGTGAAGCGGAGAGGGGTACAATGGGCAGAGAGGAATGGAGTGTGGTAGATTGGGGTAGAGTGGAGTGGGGTAGATTGAAGGGAGTAGATTGGAGTGGGTCGATTGGAGTGGGATAGATTGGGGTAGAGTGGAGTAGGGTAGACTGGAGTAGAGTAGGGATAGTGGAGTTGGATAAATTGGAGTGGAGTCAGGATTGGAGTGGAATGAAATAGACTGGGAAGTAGTTGAGTGGAGTTGATTGGAGTGTAGTGGAGTGGAGTAGATTAGAGTGGCGATTGTGGTGGAGTGAGGTGGTGTAGAATAGAGTGGATGTATTGGAATGGAGTGGGTTAGACTGGAGTGGAGTGGGGAGATATGAATCGAGTGTGGTACATTGTAGTGGAATACATTACAGTGAAGTGGAGTCAGGTAAAGTAGAGTAGAGTGTGGTAGAGTGGAGAGGGGTGGATTAGAGTAGAGTGGAGTGGGGTAATTCGGAGTGTGGTCGATTGGAATGGAATGCAGTGGATTAGAGTGGAAAGGAGTTGGATAGATTGGGTGGAGTTTGGAGTGGAGTGGGGCAAATTTGAATGGAGTGGGATAATTTGGGCTGGGGTAGATTGGAGGCGGGTAGATTGGAGTGGATTGGGGTACCAAGGAGTGGGGAGGATTGGGGCACAGTGGATTGGAGTGGAGTAGGGTAGAGTGGTGTAAATAGGAGCAGGGTGGGGTAGATTTGAGTGGAGTACAGTAGATTGGTGTGGAGTGGAGTAGATTGGGGGTGAGTGAGTTAGATTGAGTGGAGTGGGACGGAGGGGAGTAGATTGGAGCAGGGAAGTTTGGAGTGAAATGGAGTAGACTGGAGTGTAGTGGGGTCGATTGAAGTTGAGTGTAGTGGGGTAGATTGGAGTTGGTAGATTGTTGTGGGGTGGGGTAGGCTGGATTGTAGCACAGTGGATTTGGGTAGATTGGAGTGAAGTGGGTTAGATTGGATAGAGTGGGGTAGGTTGGAGTGGGGTAGATTGGAGTAATTGAAGTGGAGTGGATATGCATAGATTGGAGTGGTGTGGAGTAGAGGGGCATAGAGTGGAGTGGGGTAGATTGGGGTAGAGTGGAGTGGGGTAGACTGGATTGGAGTAGAGTGGATTGGAGTGGAGTAGGGTAGAGTGGAGTAGATTGGATAGAGTGGGGTAGATTGGGGTACATTGAAGTGGAATAAATAGGAATATATTGGAGTGGGGTAAGTGGTGTGGAGTAGAGGGGCGTGGAGTGACTTGTTTCATGGAGTGAGTGGCGTAGATTGGAGTGGCGTGTAGTTGAGTGGCATGGTGTGTCATAGAGTGAAGTGCTGTACAATAGAATGGCGTGGCATAGAGTGGATGCCATAGAGTGGGATGGAGTGGGATAGTGTGGAGTATGAATGGTGTGGTAATACACTGCCATTACAGACAACACATTTTCGATTGAAATTACCATTACATTTTCAATGAAAAATGGCTTTACTGCACACAAACGATAATGTGCACGAATGTAATCTCCAAGTGTACAAATGTCATCACCAAGTGTTTTGATGTGTTTTGATCATATTCAAATATTTGTTTCCACCACACTTCAGAATTTAAAAAAAACTAAATTCTCTTTTTGTTGTGTGCTGTAAAAAAACACAACCTCTCCTCTTACATGGATACTCAGCAGGATTGTTACATACTTTCTTTCACTTTGCAGTTAGAGAAAGAAAAAGTAAACACCAAGCTCCTGTAGAGCTTGACCTTTGACCTCTGTCTTTGAATGCACGGCAAATATGACAAGATAAGAACAACATTTAAAGGCCTATTTACAGAAAGTGAGTTTGTGGAAGAATACAGTAAACAAGGGTTGGGCAACAGGAGGAACACACTCAATCTGGAAAGCATAACACAAACAAAGCCAGCAAATAGAAAGCCAGAAAATGTGAGTTACAAACCACAAAGACAATGGTAAGCAACGGGCAGATTGAATTCCTAGGTCAACGTTCTGAATGTCCCCAAGATGTCTTTAGCAAACCTGGTTGCGACCTAAAACAACCAAACTTCATCTGATAGATTCTTGGACGAGGAGATTACATTTAAATAGAGAGTAATATATATAAACATGTATCCACCTTTAAATGGAAAATATCTGTTTTACATATTTGCTTGTTGTATTAATTGGGTTGGCCTTCTGTGTGCCAACACTTAGCCTAGTTCATTACACAGCGATTTCTGATGGTTCTTTGCTCCAGGCCCCTAAAAGGTCCACTTGTCTAGGTGTATCCCAACATTGAACCTTGCTAGAGATACAGAGCCCCTACTGGCTAGCCAATAGCGGTCAAGCCATACAGTCTGTATAGTACTAAAGATAGCTTACAATATAAAGTTGCATTATCTCCTGACTTCAGGGACATAGGACCTATTCTGTACCACCAATGAATCTGTAGTTTGAAGTTGTGGTTTTATGAGTCTGTCCCATAAAAGCTTTGGAGAAGCTGCACCCAGTACCCGGGTGATAACTCTTCCTGTGGGGTAAACATTTTAAGCAGACAAATCGGTGGTACTTTTGCAAGTCTCCATTAAGTTCTGTAACTATTTGCTCCAGACTCTGGCAATTGAATTTTTTTACATATTTAATTAATCCCTGCAAACATTTTTTTAAATACATTCATATAATGTATGTGTATTCATAGACAAAAACAAATTTCTGGTCCAATTCTTCAAGTATTATACATATTTCATTTAATAACAGTGTAATGAGTGGGAACACATATTCATACCTAAAATTGATAAACTGTCACAGAAAAAGAGTGAAGATTTTTACTAACTACTCCATTGCACGTTTTTTAAAAGCTTTGTGTGCTTAATATATGCCATGTGTATATTATTCAGGTGTTGAAACGTATTGTAGTTTTGCTAAGTATGTTGTAGAATTCTTCACATTTTGTCATTCTGTTGATTTCTTCCAAACATATTTTAACTCCACCTGTGGCTCCCCTTCCTTCACATATACTGAACAAACATGACTGTTTAAAACACTTGCCACCACCTCTGGCTGCACTTCATATGAGAGATGAATTTAGGTGTGAGTTATGTATTATGTTCTCAGATAAGAGCACACAGTGTAAACTGAATCAACCTTTATTTCCAAAGCAGACAACTTGAAACTTACATTGGATAGTAACAGAGTAGCCACCCTTTGCTTCTAGAGTGATCCGCAGCCTTTGCCTCAGGCCACCATCAGATGTTTTGTAATTGGTTCTCCTACCTCTGTATATATGAAAATGCCATGAAATTGATTACTTTTAATCTTTACTGCAGAAAAAGCATGGTATTAAATCCACCTTTCAGATCTATCCATCAAACACTATGGTGTTCCTCAAGGATCCATCATCTCCCCTCTCCAATTAAACATCTAACAGCCATTCTTACTGGACCTAATCAGCTCATTTAACCTTTCTTGTCACAATTATGCAATCAACAAATTATCCTTAACTTTGATGGATCAGAAGTCCTCTACAACTCAAAACTTGACAACTGTCTTTGCGCCATAGGCATTTTAATGAAGAGCAACCATTTAAGGCTTGTTTAATCTAAGGTAGAAGTCATGCCATATTGACAATGGCACTAACATTAATTGTGTCAACCTGGTCCAAGGAACATGAAAAGCACTACATACTTCAAGAGTGACAACAAACCTATGGGTGATCACAAAATCCCTAACTCCATATGCCAACCAGGTCACTAAAAGTATCTAATACACAATGAAAACACTCCAACATGTCTTACCATATCTTTGCAAGTAGCAAAAGCTACAACCCAAAATCATACTGGTTATCTCCAAACTCAACTATACGTTCATGCTACCTATGTTACCATATGCAAGCAACAATGAAAATTGCACTGCAACTACTCCCTCTCTAACACAGCGATTGTATATCTGATCATGCAAACAAAACACTGATTATAAGTAGCCAGACGATTGATGTTCAGCGCCATCTGTGCAGAGTCTCCCAAGGAAGAAGACCATTGCACCTGCAAGCTAAATTCAACCAAAACAAACAAAACAGGGTGCTACATTTCACCTCATATCGTCATACCACCTTACGTTAAGAAATGTATCCCTTTTCTTGACTCTAGCGGCCAAACTCTGGAGGTTTTTAACATCAAAATTTAGGAACATCTAAATTGGATATAAGAAATGAAAATTCGGCTATTCCTAAGGTAACATTTTAATCCACAAACCTAGGACCATGATAAATCATACAATAAGGATTGTATGACAAAATATCAAAAGACAGAAAATCGACCTACAAAAATATCGACATCAAAAATATCGAAGTCCTATCTGCATAAAGGTAAGTTGAAAAATATCGGAAATAAATATCGTTGTAAAAAATATCGATGTTAAAAATATCATTTTTTTAAATGTTTTAATGATAATGTAAAAATAAGTAAAACAATTATATAATTTACAAAATTATAGATATAAACATTAAAAAATAGTTAAAAAATAATAACAAATACATATAGTTTTACAATTAATTAAACATCTACATATAAATTAATGTATATTGACTCCAGCACTCTGGATCAGACTAGTCCTCTGTGCCCTAGCAGCCAGCTGGCTAGTTTCCCAAAGTTTGACTCTGCCACTCTGGCTGCAATAGCAAAACAGATTAAATCAGGCTCTCAAATGGACCCCGGTCCCCTGGGGCTTTTCCAAATGGCTTTGCCGGGTCTGGAAAGGCAGGCCCTGGCACTACTAAATGAGTCTTTAGACCAGGGCTACTTACCAACCAACCTGAAGGAAGCTAGGGTCACCCCCCTACTGAAAAAACCGGGGGCGGACACGACAGCTTTAAAAAACTATTGGCCCATTTCTCAGCTCCCCTTTCTAGCTAAAATATTGGAACAACACGTCTTGAAATCACTTGCAAAATATTTAGACGATCACCATCTGCTCCATTCTAGACAGGGGGACTTCAGGACACACTATAGCACCGAGTTGGTGATGGTGTCTGTCTTGGATGAGCTCAGAATTAGGGCCGATAACAAACACCTGAGTGCTCTGGTTTTATTAGATCTGTCAGCAGCATTCGACACGGTCAGCTTTAACACTCTGCTGAACCGTTTGTCGAACCTGGGCATAAAGGGACAAGCACTTCAATGGTTAAGATCTTTCCTGACTGATCGCACTCAGAGAGTTCAAATGGGGGAACAGTTGTCGGCCTTGGGCTTCCTGTCCTGTGGAATCCCCCAGGGTTCTGCATTGTTCCCACTTCTCTTTAATATCTATTTGCAGCCCTTGGTGGAGGCTCTCACACGCAGAGATTGCCAGGTATTCAACTATGCTGATGACACCCAACTCCTGGTCCGACTTGACAACTCCAGTCAGGCTCAAGGATCAGTGAAACATCTACTCAGGTTCACTGTTAACTGGATGGCAGCCAATTCTTTGAAGGTCAACCCAGATAAAACCGAGGTGCTTATTATTCCAGCTCAAAACAACCCTTGGTGTGATTTTTTTTGGCCTTCGGAATTAGGATTGGCGCCAACTCCAGTGCCAGTAGTAAAAAGCCTGGGCCTGAAAATTGACCCGGATTTGTCTATGACCTGCCAGGTTTCTTCAGTTGTAGGTATCTGCACGGGCTTACTTAGGCAATTACGGAAACTTGTCTGTCTCCTCCCTACTTCTGGACTACAATCAATTGTTTCCGCCACCGTAATGTCCCGGCTGGATTATGGGAATGCCCTTTATTTCATCCCACAGAAGCTTCTGAGGAGACTGCAATTGGTACAAAACGATGCGGCCAGGCTCATTTTTAGTCTCCCTAGGAGAACGCGAGCCACTCCTCTACTATACAAATTGCACTGGCTTCCCATAGAACAGCGCGTACAATTTAAGAGCCTTTGTATAGCCCACAAGGCCATTTATGGGGATGCGCCGAAATACATAAAAGATAGAGTGCAAAGGTACGTTCCCGGCCGGGCTTTGCGCCCATCTGAGGCCTGCAGACTAGCCTCTTCCAGGTACAAGACTAAAGGGGGCAGAGCATTCTCGGTTCTCCTTCCACAGATCTGGAATGATCTACCGGAGAACATGCGCAAGGAATCGGCCCTGCTCCCCTTTAGAAAACTTCTAAAGACCCACCTGTTTAGAGAGACATTGACATCTGTCTAAGCTCCACCGTGCAGCTATGCTAGTAACCTGCTCTTTCTCTGAAGCGCATAGAGACCAGTGGTGATTTGCGCTATATAAAAATAAAATAACATAACATAACATAACATATATACTTACTCCACATATTGCAACAGTAAGGAAAGCGTTGGATAGCGTAGGGGTAAAAATTACTATTCCCACTCCAGTGAGTGCAACAGTAGGGAAAGCGTTGGATAGCGTAGGGGTAAAAATTACTATTCCAACTCCAGAGAGTGCAACAGTAGGAAAATCGCTGAATAGCGTAGCGGTAAAAAATACTATTCCCACTCAAGTGAGTGCAACAGTAGGGAAAGCGCTGGATAGAGTAGGGGTAAAAATTACTATTCCCCCTCCAGTGAGTGCAACAATAGGGAAAGCGCTGGATAGCGTAGGGGTAAAAATTACTATTCCCACTCCAGTGAGTGCAACAATAGGGAAAGCGCTGGATAGCGTAGGGGTAAAAATAACTATTCCCACTCCAGTGAGTGCAACAATAGGGAAAGCGCTGGATAGCGTAGGGGGTAAAAATTACTATTCCCACTCCAGTGAGTGCAACAGTAGGGAAAGCGTTGGATAGCGTAGGGGTACAATTTATTATTCCAACCCCAGAGAGTGCAACAGTAGGGAAAGCGCTGGATAGCGTAGGGGTAAAAATAACTATTCCCACTCCAGTGAGTGCAACAGTAGGGAAAGCGTTGGATAGCATGGGGTTAAAAATTACTATTCCCACTCCAGAGAGTGGAACAGTAGGGAAAGCACTGGATAGCGCAGGGGTAAAAATTACTATTCCCAGTCCCAAGAGTGCAACAGTAGGGAAAGCGCAGGATAGCGTAAGGGTTAAATTTACATACTTGAACACATGAATAATTAATTTACACAAAAAATAATAAATACCAATAAATTAAAATTAATATTTACTTAAATAACATTAAATTACATCCCACACTATTCCCCCTTTAACACACAACACAGTACACATACAAAAAACACAATTAATTTAACTATCAATTAATCAATTAATAACAATTAATAATAAATTAATATAATTATACATTAACTAATTAATACATGTTAATGGCCAATTAATAATTAATAATTAGTTAACAATAACAATACATATAATTGTTAACACATTAATTTTAATTAATATAATGAACTAATTAATGCAAAATAATTACCAATTAATAAGTAATTAACAATGAATTAATAATAAATACCAATAAATAAAAACAATCTAATTAATTATTTTAATGTATTTATTTCCCACCCTATTCCCCTATAAACCCACAACCCACTACACATAAAAATCACATAATTAATTTAATTATCAATTACTCACTTAATTAAAATTAATTACCAATTAATTATTAATTAACAATAAACGAATTAACAATAACAATAAATAATAAATATTAGTAAATTAATTCTAATTAATATAATTAACAAAAAATAATTACCAGTTAATAATTAACAATTCATTAATCATCAATACCAATTAATAAAAACCTATTAGTTAATAATTATAATGAAATTACTTCCCACCCTATTCCTCTATATACCCACAACCCTCCCTGATACTAAAACGCAACATTTACTTAAGAAAATTACTAATTTCTAAACATTTATTTAAAAGTTTATAAAAATATATTAAAAAATGTTTAACATACATATGAAATACATACTAAAATACATAACACTAAAAAAAATCGATATTATTAACAACAATATTTTTGCTTACGATATTACTTACTTCGATATTTAAAAAATCGATATTACTTACCTTGGAGTCGATATTCTGGTCAACGATATTCTTGACTTCGATATTCTGTCCCTACGATATTAAAAACGCAATATTAATGTAGGACGATATTTTAAATTCAATATTTTGACTGCCCACCACATTAAGACATCGCTCAGTTTGAGCAAACAAATTCCAGATATCCTTACGTGCATTGCACACAGGAAAATCGAATTTCAAAGAGAGGTGAAAATGTAGCTTTATCCAGGATAACTATGTCAGCCACAGACCCTGAGAACATGTAAAAACATCCTCCTCATCAGCACTAACTCGTCCCAGAATTAAGAATACAATGCCAGCTAACACGCCATGTCCTAACTGGTGAAATGAAGGCTCTAAAACTCTATGCCTTCACATAGTTACAACTCCAGAAATATATATTTTACCATCAGAGACATGATAGATCCCTCTAGGATACTTAGTCTTGCATTCCTACTGAATACTCCGACACCCAGAGATCCTGCATCTGATTGTAACCCAATTCAGGCTGATGCTCCAACACTTTACGTTTCTGAAGCCAATTGTAATTCAGTACAGGCTGCAAATAATACCATTAGCCCCATGGCTCCCCCATATCTACTATGGCAATACCAGTACAGGTCATGCCATAATCCTATACCCTACCAGTCTATGAACTTTACCCACCCTACTTACCCACCATCTGGACAGGAATTGAATGACTGAAGAGTTCTGTTACTAATTGCTGGCCATTGGATGACTCTAACATAGTCTTCCCTGCAGGTCCTGGCTAACCACATACTGTGACCGCTTCTTGATATCTTGTAATTATATTCATTGAAAGATGACCGTAATGCAGTCAATTGTGTCAGATGTCTGACCGCCGTCTGTGCAGGTCCTTATGACCTCAAAAATCTTGTCATTTGATGTCAATGGATTTTATCATAAGTTGACCATTTGTCTAAAATGGGTAATTTTATCTCGTTACCAGGATTACCTACTTCAAATGAGTTCAAATTCACTACATCACATCATTCCACCACATGGTATTTCAGAAGTTTTAATTACTGAAAAGAGGCCCATTCACCTCAAGAGTTTGTTCTGATTTGTGTAAGGAATTGGATATGGAAGTCTGTCTGTCTACTAATTGTCACCCCCAGGCAGATTGAAAGATTGGACCAATGTTTTGAAAAATATTTAAGATGTCAAGCCATGCAGCAAGAACAATTAGCAGAATGAACGTACAATACTGAACATTCTGCTACTGGTATTTCACCTTTTGTTTGCATCAGTCCAGAATAATGCCATTAGATTTACCCTTAGCTACATCATGTCCTTTGTGCAACAATATATAACTAAATTTAAAAGAGTGCATAACACTACCCCGGAATGTTTAGAAAATGCTAGAGTAACATGTAACCTATATTCTAATCGCAAAATATCTACTGCACCTATATTTGGTTGGTGAAACGTATGGTCACTAACTAAGAATTTACTTCTAAGCTGTAACCAAGATGTGTTGATCTGTCCTTTATTGAACACATTGTGAATCCAGTTATTGTACAACTAGAACTCCCCAGTACATGGAAATGCATCCTGCACCATTGCCTATTGAAGGTATTAAAATCCAGTTACTGCATGGCTAGAACTTCCTCAGGCAATGAAATATTTATCTGTATTCCATGTCACCTTGTTGAAACCCTGTTCTGCACAAACAGCGTTTGCTGAAATTCCTGACCTGGTTCATGTGAGTGCCATAAATGAATATGAAGTACATAAGTTAAGTTTCTAGATAAAAAATAACTAATGCAATGTTTGGTAAATTGGAAGGGGTCTGCTCTGAGGGACTTTCATGGGAACCAGGTTCTAATCTTGATGCTCCATCTTTGCTACATGAATTGTATGGTAAAGAAACAGACAAACAAGTAGCTCCACCAGTAAGACGGAGGTCTTTAGGGCTTTGGTGGGGGGGCACTGCCATGATCCGTGGCTTGAACTCACCTTTCTGTGCTTACATCACCATCAAGGATTGTACTTCGAACTGCTCTCTGTCCAGAGAAAGAAAAGCTGGCAGTGTGGTTGTAAGTTTGGTGCCCCTTGGTAATAGGTGTTCCGTCTCAAGTGGACGCATGCATATGCAGCTGAACATAATTCAGAAACTACATTTCCCATGAAGCCACAGAACTCTCATGACGTCCACTTGGCAAAAAGACTCCTTGCTAGGTTATCAAAATACATTGCTGCTGCATGCTGGACTATGTTAGCAGATCTTGTGAAAACCTTAGAAATGTTTTGTTTTTGCTTTGGAAATGTGATTGGCAGTTGAAACTGAATACAAAGAACTAGTCTAAGGATTTGAGCCATATTTTGTAGATAACTTTAAAGGAGAATGTTAGAAGCCGGAGTTCCTGTACGCACCGTTGTTGTCAAGTGCGCGACCCGGACCTCCCCGCTCACACGTTAGGCCAAGAAAGAACACCGTCCGAGACTGCCCTGCTCACCCCCTTAGTAGCTTGACACGAGCAGTCAGGCCTATCTCCAAGGCACGAGTGTTCAGTATGTGCAACCATGCCCACAGCAATACCAATGATGTCACCACAAATGGACTCCACACAAGTTTGGATAAAACGAGTATACTTTATATAAAAAGATACGAAATGACCACACGATACAACTCCCACATATATACACTGGGTAGTATTGTGTCCGGTGGGTTGGGCGGTTCTATTCCCCAACCACCGCTTCAACCAACAGTTACGCTGACTTTTAACCGTTCTCAACAGGGTAGGTATGTTGTATCACAAGATTCACACACATTGCAAAATACAAGGAATACTGCACTACTAACAATGGGTTCCTGTACAGTGCCACTGTGAAACAATGCAATGCGTAGCGTCAATATCATGTACTGAGTCAACACAAGATAATGCAACTCGATTCGCTACCAGCATGCCCTGTTCAAGGAAGAAATACAGCAATGCATCACGCGGCAATTACGAACAGTGCGATAGGAAAGCAATGCAATGCGTATTCCTTGCACAGCATGCCCTGTGCAAGGAAGGAAGAAGGGATTGCGTCACAGTGCAATTCAGTACAGTGCAGTAAACAAACAATGCAGTGCGCTATGCTATGATCCTGTATCCTGCAAGAGAAACATAACGTAATACATAGTGCACTAACCCCTGGGTTCGTTAAGCACCTCTAGTGTCAGACGTTGTTCATTAGTTCGATAGTTCGTTAGCAGCAAATATTCAAAGTGTTATACAACTGTTTTTAGAAGTTGTGCGACCGGTTGCCCCCAACATGGATCAACGATGACACCCAAGTTCCACTCTGGGCCCTGGCCGCTGTACTGCCCCGTCTGGGACCATCACGGACTGAGATGTGGGCCGAAGCAACAGGCGCACACAGCTGCCGGCTGCGAGAGGCCGAGAGAGGGTCTCTCCGGCCCGCACCCCGCCCCAGGCGATGATCCACTTTGCCTGGGGGGGGCTCGAAACCACTCTTCTTTCCTGCTGCAGCGGCTTGGCCTCATTCCAGAACCTTGTCACCACGGGCAAGGCGCGCTCGACCCAGTAGTTCAGCTCCTGCAGGGCTGCCGGTTCAGGCCACCAACGTTCAGCACAAACTCCTTCCACAAAGCCTTCCACATGATGCTGGTGCTACCTTACTGTGCCTTCGAGGGCCCGATCACTTGGCCCTCCTCTCTGGCGCTGTTAGGACTTTTTCACTCCCTGGTGCTCACCGCTCCCCAGTACTTCTCACCAGCACCTCCGGTGGCACCTTTGCCACGCACCCCCGGCGCGTCCGAGGCTCACTCCATCTCCTGGTGCACACGGTCTTCCGGTGCTCCCCACTAATGCCCGGGTCACACCACGACATGCACACTGCACATTTGAGTCTCACCTGTCCACCACATGCCGATCCACGTGTCGAAGACTCACTCCTTCTTAGTGCCCACCATGTCCCGGCACTCTTCACTAGAGCCTGAACTGCACTACAACAGGCACCCCCTGCGCATCCCGGATCTCGGTTCTCTTCCACGATGCCCCCAATCCACAGGTGCTCCAACACCTGTAGCCGCACCAAGACACGCACCCTGCGCGTCAGAGTCTTGATTCACTCCGGGTGCCCACGATCACCTTGGGCACCCCTTTGGAGGTCTCAGCCTGCCACGACACGGCCCCACCACCACGCCACTTGAGACTTTCTGGAAACTTTTATGTTCCTGTGTTTCCGAACAGGGAGCCAGCTCACCTCTGGCCCTTGGGGTACAGGACGCAGCACACAGCAAAGTCCTGCTCAGGAAGAAGGGGTGGCACGACCCAGTGCAGGTCCCCTTCATTCTCTCCTTGGTCAAGAGTTACAAACTGCCCACAAGCCCCAGATCACGAAGCAAGGGTCAAGTGTCTCCCGTAGCCTATTCAGCAACTCTTCCTGAGGCAGAGGTTTTGTTCCCGATTGTGGAGAGGTCAAAGCTGCCAGAGTCTCGACCGGGCCACAGCGTCTTCAAAGCACTCCCAGCACTTCTCTGAATGATACCGAGACCTTTCTTGATGGCTTCGGCAATATAACCTAACCGAGGTCTTGGGGTTACAGTTCTTCCAGTTAAACCCCTCATTGTCTTTGAAGATTCCTTGTGCTCAAGGGTCCCAGACCCCTCCCTAAATCAGTCTTGCGTATCTCCCTCCCCAGTGTCACCGTCTTCTCTTTGATACTGGGGGCCTGGATCTTTAATCACTCAGAGGGAGATGGGTCTATTGTTTTATGGCTCTGAACCAGGCTTCTTCACCTCGCAAAGCCTCTCCTTCTCCCCGCTCCAGGTGCAGGGCAGCCTGGCGCCATCTCCACCCCTCCCCTCGGGCGCTACCTCCCTCAGCCTTTCTCTCCTCTCCCAGATCCAGGTGGGCAATTCACATTCACATTCTGCTTAGACACACAAAAAGTTCTAAAGCACAAACTTTGCCATTTTCTCAAACAGCGGTTTCTGGACACACAGCGACAAAACCATCTACCCAAAAAGATGCGTTATGACGCTGTGAGTTTAGACATACCAAACTGCCTAGGGGTTACCCAGGACGTCCTACAGGGGTGCCCCATGTGTATGCAAAAGGGAAATTAAGGCCTGACAAGTGATTGCACTTTTCAGGACAACATGCTAATTTAGCATAATGCGCGCAGGCCCTACACTGAAGACCTGTGTTCCCTCTCTGTGCATTTCTTTAGTACTAGCTCTGGCACACAGTGCACATCACTTAGGGATCTTGCTAGTAAGGCAAACATACCATTCAGAGACAACCAAACACCACTACAATTTATACAGGGAACATCTGTACTTGCACACTGATTAGCAGTGGCAAGTACCTACAGCATTTAACTTCACAGGAGGCAAAGGCAAAAAGTCTGGGGTAATCACGCCAAGCTATGCTAGGTCTAACAGAGAACATAGCATGTTAGTCGCACATTTGAAGACTAAGCTCCTTCAGTAACGAAAAGGATCCTCTTTACATTTCAAGAGTCTTGGCATTTCACAATGCACACATCGTATTTAAAGTATTGGAATGTGTTTGTATTTTTGTGAACTATGTAATCCTGATAAATATTTTTTTCTATTACAGTTTAGCAAGCTACCTTGGATGTATACCAGAACCAGAGAGTGTGTGCTTACAAAACAGTAGGTAATTGTCTTTAGCATAGGCAGAAGTGAGGTTATGCAAACAGGCAATTAATAGTAATTACATAGATGTTATTTATGGCTCCTTTCTTGAAATGTGGGAGGTTGGCTAAAGTTGCTCCGCACCCTGACCAGGTGCTGTGAGCGTGAGGGGTAGGTGTCCCGCTTTTCCAGCGCCTGATCTAAGGTTCATCCACCAAACAGCGCTGGCCTCACGGGAGCATGCTGCGAGGCCTGTGTTACTATCCCTGAGGGTCGCCTAACTAGAGCAGGACCCCTTGGCCCTCCTTGCACCCGACCCAGAGAGGTTGTATTTGCTTTTTACTACGTGAATGAGCATTTAATCACTGGTCTTTTTGTGTAGTACTTTGTTTAGGTCCTGACGAATCGCCGGATGGCGAGAAACATGTTGACCACACCAGGGGGTTGAGTCAGTTTTCTGTATACCTTCACAGTTTCTAGCTCCCCTCTCACCCCTTTTAATTAGGGAATCAGCCACGTCAATAAAACCCATTGTGGACTGACTACCCTTTTTAATATTCACTCACTTTGCACCGACTACACTATCTCTTTTCCTCACTCACACTCACCATCGGCAAGGAACAAAAGAACTCCGCCAAAAGAGTGCCTTTGGGCACTCCGTCAGACATTGCAGCGCCGGTCTGACGAGGAGCAGTGAGCCGATGATGATACTGGACATCCTTCAGTCAGGGTGTGTTTCACACCTAACGCTCTGGGTGTGTGAGGCTCTCTAGTTCCGACAAGGGAACCCTTCCAGTTCCTTGACCCCCTTTTTCTCCACACTGCAGCACCCTCCCCGGGGAACTTTGTATTCTTCTGTGTGCTCTAGGTTGGCTAAAGCCCCAGAGGATTGGAGGCATAGATTTATTCTGGAGTATATAGATGTTACATCAGATGTTAGAGGATTTAGTAATTAGATAAGATATTGGAGATATCAAGCTTGTTAGAAATCCATTGTGAATCAGTAGACTTCAGTGCCCTGCATAGTGATCAGTCAGATATAGAAATATCCAGTGTCCCTGTACTTCTTTTATCAAATTACCATTTCCCTTGTTCTACTACTAACGATCATATTCCTATTGTCCATGGATTCCAAGAATCGATAAAAAGTTAATCGCTCCCGTTGGATCTAGAAATCACGTTAGTGCATTCTGACACCTTCCAAAGTATCCAGTTGTTATGAGTGCCCACACTTACATGGGGAAGAGCTTGGAATGGAGATGCTTTATCCTATCATCATTTGTGATATTGCATTTACCACCCATTGTGGTTACAATCGCATCTCAGAGCACCTGGATATGGTCCTTCCACCTGGAATTAGTTGACGTAGTGTCAGGACTGTATGCCATCAGTTTATCTTGGTTAATGTTTTGCTTTACCCAATATGTCTTTAGATGAAAACACTTCTCTTTAATTCATCGTTTTATAAAGTGCTTTGTTACCCTTAATAGCATCATGTTGCTGTCCTGAAAACAACAACCTAGCATCACTGCAGAGATTAGTTATTGAATAGCCAACTTTTTCCTTTTTTCCCTAAATTAAAACAGATCCTCAGTCAGCCATAAGGAGGAAGGAAGTTAATTCATGAGTTTAGGAGCAGCAAAAGTAAAGCCCCATCCAACGCATCTCATTTAATTGACCTTCTGCACAGTCACAATACCTAACGTTGAAGGGGCAGCTCCTCTCAAATAGTAGAGGAGCGTCGGCCCACTGAGTCAGCCAGCGAAAAATAAAATAATAATAAAACAATATAATCATTCTGTTTCCTGCTGACTGACTGAGCCAGGGAGTCTTGGGTGGGGCAGGGTGGGCACGGGCCACGACAGGGGTAGAACAGACATGCATACTTAGGTGTCTCGAACCCAGCTGTGTTGCACAGCTGGGTCGGAGAAACAGCACAGACTCCCAGGCACTGTCTGAGTGGCAAACCAAGCCACTCAGACCAATCCTGGCACAGCACTCCTGCTAGTTATAGCATGAGAGCAGCTCCAGGATCGTGTGGGGAGCCTGTGCTGGTGCTTCAGAGACTGCTGGTGCACCATCAAGAGCAGGAGAGAAGAGGAGTAACGAGGCGGCCAGCACGTTGGCGGCAGGACAGGTACGTTTTTTAAAAATTATTTCCTTAATCCCCCATCCCTCCCAGCCCCCTGCTTGAGTTTGTGGAAGCAGCTACTGGAACTTGGCCGAGCAAAGATTGTTTCTTGGTTTCTAAGGGACAATAATCCTCTTTGGAAATTCAGGGCCATACATGTGACCTGGTATGCATTGCCCTTGCACCACACAACATGGTGCAAGAGCAAGGCAAACAGTAAGTCATATTTTTGAAGCCATGAAAAGCCACTTTGCATGGCTTTAAGTGGTCCAAAAATATGGAGTAACGCAACACAGGCATGCGCGCAATACAGCTGAACGCAATTATCAAATTGCCTTCACTATATAAACAACAAGCTCACCGCGTGTGTTTACAGAGGAAGAAGAACGCGGCAGAAGCACGACACAACTCGTTAACAGGTGAGCAAAGGTGGGAGGCTTCTAACAAGGGTGTGCTGTAGCTCGAACGTAGGAAAGGGCTCTAGTTCGGAGTTGGGAGAAACCCTGTCAGATGACTCGAAATGAAGGGAGTAATACTAATGCAACGAGATACTATAAACTTAGATGGAAAACTGGAAAACGATGACACAATGGGAATACAAGATACTGCAGTATACTATTGGGTAGATAAATACCTTTTCCACTAGACAGGCCAGGTAGCAGTAAAAATTAAAAATTGTAAGAGACTTACTTAAATAGCCTGCTGAAATAGGATTAAGGGATTTGAGTGAAATCAGTGCAGATCAGTTGAAGTATAGGGTCTGATATTGGAAGGAGGGCTGCATAAAGAGCAAATAGGACTGGGAGGTGCATACTAGGCAAATAGATACTAGAGAAACCAATACTATCTAAAAATACATCAAACAGTAAGAGAGTAGAATGGGAACGCTGTGGGACTATACACTTACAGTACCCTGCTTTGATTACAGGACATATCCAGCTCCTACACGAGAGAGAACAATTCTCATATGCCCGTTCATGAGAACTTTTTAATTCATATCAAGGTAAGAAGAATGAAGACTGGTTTATAAAAAAAGGCAGTGAACTATACAGGGACATGAGCTAATCAAAGATTCGTTTGCCCACACAGATTTTGTTTAAAATTTTAAAGAGGAATCCGACTTATGAAGAGGATCCAAATCAATTCTATCATCATACAGAGAAAGAAAGACTCACCCACTGTGGGAAGTGGCATTACCCCTTAGGTAAATAGAGGCAAGAAGGAAAGATCCATGAAATCATAATAAATTAGTTAGAAAAATGAATGAAACTTAACTCTCACCCTACAGGTACACCAAAACAATCTACAGCTATAGTCCAGAGAAGGTGCACGGACGGCTGTGTTTTCCCCAGGGGTTTGTCCACAAAAGGAATGGGGTAAGAGTGACACCACTATAAATGAATATCCCAACACAATGGGAGTAGTGTGAATGTTATAATGATTAGAAGGGTAATTATATATCCTCTAGCCCCTGAGTATTTCCACACTAGAAAGAAACGGAGGGCACAATTGATTACCACAAGAGTCATGTGAACTACGAAGGGCTAATGATAATATTGTTACATGAACTTTATATGGAACGATAATGCAACTGGCTGATCAACTATGTACCTGAGGAAAAATATCTGTATAAGGCTAGAAAGAGATGTACCTAGGATATTGAATCTGTTTGAAAAAGATCCAACTTTGCATGAGAGTTAGCAAAAGGGGTGTGTGTTATAATGGGGTATAACAACTGAGATGTTGAAAAACAGGTATGTCGTAATATGCCCCCAGAGGATTGATATTGTTTCTTTCTCCGTGTATCCCCACAGAGACTTTTAAATATATATCCACAAGCCGGTGACCCCAAAGAAACGGCAGGTTCTGATGAAGGTGTTACAACATCGAGTAGTATAACACCAAAACGCATCGACGCATTTGTTACTAAATCCAAACAAGGCCAAGGGAGTAACAGATGTTAAAGTATAAACACGATTTTCATTAATACTGTCTACTATCCCTCCAATATCTGAGAAAAGGCCAGGGGATTTCAAAAAGTGGCGAAAGTATCCTTAGGCCACAGTGTTAGGGGGTTTGTGAATAGGATTTATTTGTCTTTGTATTGTAGTTGTGATGATTATTCTTCTACTCTGCTGCAAAAAAAATTTTTTGTATTGTAATATTGTTTTTCCTGTGCAATGAATTGTTATTTAATTGTTTTAATTTTACTGTACGCGTTCAAAGAGTTCCTTCTTTGAATTTTTAATCAATTACTGTGCAACTTTTTGTGTAACCAGAGTTTTTTTTACTTTATACAATAAATAAACAGACTGTGAACGTTCACTTTTTAGTGTGGAACTTTTTACCCATTGTTTCCCGCTGTGGGAGAATTCTGCCCGTATCAATATTCTGGAATGTATGATTGTATGACTGTTTAGAACCTACATAGCAATTTAGAGTGCTATAGTGTATTCCCAGGGATTTCCCTTTGACCTTGTTGTCACTGTACCCTGTTCCCTGGTGACAGTGGGGTACTCTCTCTTTTATTTACTTGAAAGAACAGCCTCGGGCTGGAGAGATAGGTTTTTCTTTGTGTAGACCCACAAGTTTTATCCTCAAAGAAAACTAAAAAAAGTCCTTTCATCCAATCTCTGAATGGATACACTAAAGACCTTTGGCTTTAGTGAGGAGCAATTGAATAAAATTCTAAGCTCCAACAGAAGGGGGAACAATATAACTGTGATCCCAACGGGAGGTGAAAAATGGAACCAATTAGTAAACCTCAAAAAGAAAATAATCAGAACAGAGCTCCATGCTGAGTTCTTGACACAATATGTGAGGGGGGCTCCATACCAATAGGACTTCAGATTCGAAATGAACCAGGACTTTTTATAGATAACCAAAAATATTTAGAAACCTGGACTTTCATCTGCAATAGATGCAGCAGAGATCTCATGTTACTGATAATAGAGACAGCACAGACCACTATCCTAATAGAGATGCGAGAGATCGAGGAATTAGAAAAAGCTCTCCTAGACTGCAATGCAGTTGAAGAAGCAAGAAAAAAGATAGAGGAAATCAATCAGGACATGAACGGGTACTGCGAATACTTAACAAATCGCAAGACTCAGAAACTAAGGAAAGATCTTAACAAATTCACCCAGGAAACAGTATACCCCTTTTTGAGGAAAGATTATTACACTGAGAAAGAGGAACAAAATAGGAATGGAGGCCCGAAAGTAAGATTACAAAATAGGAGACCGAGACATCTGAACTTCTCAGGCACCTCAGAGAGCAGTGGGGAGGAGGAAGTGCCCACTAGAGAAGAGGAGGAATACGCAGGACCCAACAGAGATTTTGATAAGGCTTTTTTAGAACAGCGCCCACAGCGAGCACAGAGAGGGTACCACAACAGAGGGAGAGGATCATACACAAGGAGGCCAATACAAAGAGAACAGGAACAGGAATACCAACAGAACCAGGCCCCTCAGGAGTACAAACGCACGAGGAACAAGGTGTACTGGCGATAGAGCTAACCCCCATTATAAATCTATCCTGTAGAACACTAACCCCAATAGAAAAACAAGTACTAGGTATGGGTTTTAATTTTGTACCAACAACAGGAATTAATAAATTCCAGGTAGAAAAAGATCTAAGGGCATTTTTCCGAAAAATACGGCTACGCCGTTTCTTCGAGAATAGACCAAACAGAGAAGAGCCTAAGGATTCGGGACTAAGGGCGAAATCTACTTTCACCCCTAGTTTAGGTATGGTAGACAAAAACCTGGAACTATTTGAGACAATGGTGAAACTAGAGGTAGGAAAGTTAGTTAACAAGAAACATTTTCAAAACAACAACATCAGCAAAGCGCAGAGGGATGCCATTGACTCCTTATCGTGTGACACCCAAATAACGATTAAACCCGCGGACAAAGGCGGAGGAGTCGTGGTCTTTAACACCGAAGACTACGACCGCAGAGCATTAAACCTTCTGTCCAATGAATTGCATTATAAGAGAGTTCCACAATCCAGACTTATTAATCTCAAGAAAAATGTAGAGACTTTACTGCTAGAAGCCAAGGCCAAAGACCACATCACAGAAGAAGAATGGAAGTTTTTAAACAATACAAACCCAAAAACTCCAGCCTTCTACGGACTACCCAAGGTCCACAAGAGTCTAGATAACCCGCCACTCAGACCCATAGTGGCCTCTATTGATTCCTTGTTAGAGCCATTAAGCCAATATGCAGATAGGTTTCTAAAACCTTTGGTAGAGAAACAAAATTCATATATCCGCGATACCTCGGACATGATTGCCAAAACGGAAGGTCTAGAATTCGATTGTGTAAATGAAATCTTGGTGACTCTCGATGTAGAGTCACTCTACACTAATATCCCGCAACAGGATACTATCGAAGTAGTTAGGACCCTGCTAGAAGAAACGGAGATCATAGGAGGAAACAAGGAGTTTATAGTGCAATGTGTCTCCATGGTCCTTTTGAACAATATATTCTATTTCAAAAAAGACCTCTATCTCCAATGCAAGGGGACAAGCATGGGCGCGACCTGTGCGCCGAGTCTGGCCTGTATATACGTCAGTATGTTCGAAAACAAACACATATACAACGAGATCAGTCCATTTTACGAAAATATTCGGAACTGGACTCGTTTCATAGACGATATCTTTTTTATATGGACAGGAACGGCAGACCTCCTGGAGGATTTTCTCACCTGGTGAAACCTGGGAGATCCAAATCTTAGATTTACTGCAGAGTATAATAGAACTAAAGTCAATTTCCTGGACATAAGCATAACGAGTGAAGACAGATACCTGAAAGTAGAACTATATAAAAAAGAATCAGATCGCAATACTATACTGCACTATAACAGCTACCACCCCAAGAGCCAGAAAGACTCAATACCCTTTGGGGAATTTCTCCGCCTAAGGAGAAATTGTACTAACATTGAAGATTTTTACCACCATGCAGAAGAAATGAAGTCCAAATTTAAAGATAGGGGCTATCCGAAAAAACTCATAGATCACTCCCTCAAGAGGGCTAGATTCTACGATAGGGACTGTCTTTTGACCAAGAAAGAGAAGAAGCCAATCAATGAAAAAATAGTTATGGTTAGCCAATACTCAGTAGTAGCAAACCAGATAAAGAACATAATAAACCACAACTGGAAGATCCTAAACGAGGGTGCTGAGACTATTCTAGAACGCCCCCTGTATGCCTACAGGAAGAACAAAAATTTAAGGAGCAGTCTAGTACATACGTACAGAGACGACATAATAGAGCGACAAACAACTATGACAGGGACAAAGGCTATGGGTAATCACAAATGCGGCAATTGCTGCATATGTGAACTGTGCTTAGTGACCAAAGTAGTAGAACTGAATGGAGCTAAACATGAGATTACCACTTTGAATAACTGCAAGACAAAGAATGTGATTTATTTAATTCTTTGCCCCTGTAACCAGGGATACATTGGAGAGACAAGCAGGGAACTTAGGCTAAGAATTGGCGAACACAAGTCGTCAATCAAGAACAATAAAGAAAATGCCCCTCTGGTTGCCCACTGGAAGGAAAAGGGCCATAGCATAAGAGATATCAGATGGGTAATTCTGGAAAGAATTAAAGAACAAACCAGATTAGGAGACAGCACAAAAAGAAGAAAACAACAGGAGCAGTGGTTTATGATTAAATTTGACAACATCAAACATGGCCTGAATTCCAGGGAAGAGTGGGAAACTCTAATCTAGGCTGTAATCATATGTAGTAATCTTAAAGATAATAAAGGATGGGGGAAAGGAAAAAACTATATATCTAGACGACCAAAAGGAGTAGGATAATATGGGATTGACAAGGGTTAAGATCGCATGGGGAGCTGTAGAATTCCCAAATTGCTATAGAAAATAAAAAGATACAGTACAGGATGTCGGGTAATAGAATCAGACAGGTAAAACACTAATAGGGGATATGCCGCACTGGGGATTCCCTGCTCGAATAGAGAGGATCAGTTTGAGCGTGCTATAAGCACTAAGAAGTATGACCTACAAACAAGGGAGACTCTATATGAAATTCCATATCAGAGTACATATGCAAAATAACTAGATTAAATGACACATGAAGAGATAAAATTCTACCAGCAATGAGACGATATACAAAATAAATTGAATGGTGTGGGTCCAACAAACAAACTGTTTACGATTTGGAATCAAGTCAAAAAGCAAGGGAAAAGCTAGTTTAAATACTATTTATTATACAGTTACGCGATCCCCAGCAATAAAATAGGAATATGTTATTAAGCAAAACGATAGACCTCAGGGGACCCTTATTGTACCAAGAGGACGAAGTCCTCGATGGTATATAATGAACAGAGAGAGACATGCGTGAATTATAGCGGCGTGCTACTGTAAAATTGCTCACGAAATGCATGTAACACAGTCGGAACTGAAAAAACGAGCAAAAATCACAAATAATAGATTTCATGGAAAAACAAAGAACCCCGTGTAGCCACATATATAAATATCATAATAATATAATAATAAGAGTCCACCGTAGAATATAGGAGGGTAGACTATAAACGTCCCCCACGCCGTTAATCAATACTACACACCACACTAAGATGGCGCCGATGTTAGAGCCTTAAGAGAAACAAAACTAGGCATGCGCGCAATACAGCTGAACGCAATTATCAAATTGCCTTCACTATATAAACAACAAGCTCACCGCGTGTGTTTACAGAGGAAGAAGAACGCGGCAGAAGCACGACACAACTCGTTAACAGGTGAGCAAAGGTGGGAGGCTTCTAACAAGGGTGTGCTGTAGCTCGAACGTAGGAGAGGGCTCTAGTTCGGAGTTGGGAGAAACCCTGTCAGATGACTCGAAACGAAGGGAGTAATACTAATGCAACGAGATACTATAAACTTAGATGGAAAACTGGAAAACGATGACACAATGGGAATACAAGATACTGCAGTATACTATTGGGTAGATAAATACCTTTTCCACTAGACAGGCCAGGTAGCAGTAAAAATTAAAAATTGTAAGAGACTTACTTAAATAGCCTGCTGAAATAGGATTAAGGGATTTGAGTGAAATCAGTGCAGATCAGTTGAAGTATAGGGTCTGATATTGGAAGGAGGGCTGCATAAAGAGCAAATAGGACTGGGAGGTGCATACTAGGCAAATAGATACTAGAGAAACCAATACTATCTAAAAATACATCAAACAGTAAGAGAGTAGAATGGGAACGCTGTGGGACTATACACTTACAGTACCCTGCTTTGATTACAGGACATATCCAGCTCCTACACGAGAGAGAACAATTCTCATATGCCCGTTCATGAGAACTTTTTAATTCATATCAAGGTAAGAAGAATGAAGACTGGTTTATAAAAAAGGCAGTGAACTATACAGGGACATGAGCTAATCAAAGATTCGTTTGCCCACACAGATTTTGTTTAAAATTTTAAAGAGGAATCCGACTTATGAAGAGGATCCAAATCAATTCTATCATCATACAGAGAAAGAAAGACTCACCCACTGTGGGAAGTGGCATTACCCCTTAGGTAAATAGAGGCAAGAAGGAAAGATCCATGAAATCATAATAAATTAGTTAGAAAAATGAATGAAACTTAACTCTCACCCTACAGGTACACCAAAACAATCTACAGCTATAGTCCAGAGAAGGTGCACGGACGGCTGTGTTTTCCCCAGGGGTTTGTCCACAAAAGGAATGGGGTAAGAGTGACACCACTATAAATGAATATCCCAACACGATGGGAGTAGTGTGAATGTTATAATGATTAGAAGGGTAATTATATATCCTCTAGCCCCTGAGTATTTCCACACTAGAAAGAAACGGAGGGCACAATTGATTACCACAAGAGTCATGTGAACTACGAAGGGCTAATGATAATATTGTTACATGAACTTTATATGGAACGATAATGCAACTGGCTGATCAACTATGTACCTGAGGAAAAATATCTGTATAAGGCTAGAAAGAGATGTACCTAGGATATTGAATCTGTTTGAAAAAGATCCGACTTTGCATGAGAGTTAGCAAAAGGGGTGTGTGTTATAATGGGGTATAACAACTGAGATGTTGAAAAACAGGTATGTCGTAATATGCCCCCAGAGGATTGATATTGTTTCTTTCTCCGTGTATCCCCACAGAGACTTTTAAATATATATCCACAAGCCGGTGACCCCAAAGAAACGGCAGGTTCTGATGAAGGTGTTACAACATCGAGTAGTATAACACCAAAACGCGTCGACGCATTTGTTACTAAATCCAAACAAGGCCAAGGGAGTAACAGATGTTAAAGTATAAACACGATTTTCATTAATACTGTCTACTATCCCTCCAATATCTGAGAAAAGGCCAGGGGATTTCAAAAAGTGGCGAAAGTATCCTTAGGCCACAGTGTTAGGGGGTTTGTGAATAGGATTTATTTGTCTTTGTATTGTAGTTGTGATGATTATTCTTCTACTCTGCTGCAAAAAAAATTTTTTGTATTGTAATATTGTTTTTCCTGTGCAATGAATTGTTATTTAATTGTTTTAATTTTACTGTACGCGTTCAAAGAGTTCCTTCTTTGAATTTGTAATCAATTACTGTGCAACTTTTTGTGTAACCAGAGTTTTTTTTACTTTATACAATAAATAAACAGACTGTGAACGTTCACTTTTTAGTGTGGAACTTTTTACCCATTGTTTCCCGCTGTGGGAGAATTCTGCCCGTATCAATATTCTGGAATGTATGATTGTATGACTGTTTAGAACCTACATAGCAATTTAGAGTGCTATAGTGTATTCCCAGGGATTTCCCTTTGACCTTGTAACGCAACACAGTGCACATTTCGGCATTGCATTACTCTGCCCTGGGTAGGGTTTGCATGGGAGTCGCATGGGTGTTCCCACACAACTCCCACGGTTTTTGGTGCATTCCCAGATTTGCAAGACCTTGTAAACCTGGGAATGCGCCAAAAAGGTACGCCTCCACAGGAGAGGTGAAACGAAGAGAAATATCTTTATATCTCCTCGTTTTTAGGGCTCGGCCTACATCCCACGAAGTGGGTGTGGCTTCAGAGTCCTCTAGAGAGCAGTTCGCTGAGCTAACCTACAAATTCCAGAGAAGCGCGTGAATTGTGTTCGGAATTTATGGCAGCTGCATGTCAATTGGCCCGCGCATGGCTGTGTTTTTACAAGGCAGCACGCAATAGCCCATAGGCTTTTGAGCTGCTCCGCTTCCTGCATATTCCGTGTGGAGACGCGCACCAGAAGTCTATATTTCATCAATTACCAGCTGTCAGGGGCTGCGGTAATTGAAGCCAGATGCTCGTCGCGCATTCACGTCTATGCACGTACTCTTTTTTTCATATGTGTGTGCGCGCATGCTGGCTCCCTGCCAAAGCTTTCTTTGTTTCATACGTGCAACATTTTTTAGAATTGGTAACGGTAGGCAATGTGTGCAGTCCACTGCAACGTGTTTTATTGCCAGCAATATGCACGGTATATTCGGAAAAATGGGTCATTTAAGGGAGTTTAGGACCAATCATGAATAAGAAATACGGTCCGTGTTGGCCTTGCGAAGGGCCTTGCACTTCTCTTAAAATGCAGTGTTCACAGCGCATGTCTGAGTGGCATTGGTTTATTACATTTGTTATTGTGTGGCCAAAGGCTGTGGGCCAAGCCACAATAGATGGTTCATAGAGCGACTACGTTATAATGTATCACTTCTTTTCACCCATTGTGTTTGAAACGCACAGAAAGTTTAACACGAGTAATTAAGTTGCGGCATCCGACGTCCAAGTGCAAACGGCTAAAAACCAAAGTGCGCAACACCAAAGGACAAAACAAAACGTACTTATAGCAGCCTGATGAAGTCCGTCAGAGTTGGGAGTACGAATGGCATGAAATGCGACTCATGACTGATACTCTCCAGGCTGTTTAAATCGCGGTGCACTTCGGGGGCACAATGTTTTAAAAAAAAAACAAATTGAGTGTGAGTGCAGAATGTGAGTGCAGAGTGTTAGTGCAGAGTGTTAGTGCAGAGTGTGAGTGCAGAGTGTGAGTGTGCAGAGTAGTGAGTGTGCAGAGTAGTGAGTGTGCAGAGTAGTGAGTGTGCAGAGTAGTGAGTGCCGAGTGCCTGTTCCAGAGAGAGTCCACACCGACCCCAACACGTAGTGAGTGCAGAGTAGTGAGTGCAGAGTGTGAGTGCAGAGTGTGAGTGCAGAGTGTAGAGTAGTGAGCGCAGAGTGAGTGTGCAGAGTAGTGAGTGCAGAGTGAGTGTGCAGAGTAGTGAGTGCAGAGTAGTGAGTGTAGAGTAGTGAGTGCAGAGTAGTGAGTGCAGAGTAGTGAGTGCAGAGTGTGAGTGCAGAGTGTAGAATAGTGAGTGCAGAGTGAGAGTGCAGAATAGTGAGTGCAGAGTAGTGAGTGCAGAGTTGTGAGTGCAGAGTAGTGAGTGCAGAGGTGTGAGTGCAGAGTAGTGAGTGCAGAGTAGTGAGTGCAGAGTAGTGAGTGCAGAGTGTGAGTGCAGAGTAGTGAGTGCAGAGTAGTGAGTGCAGAGTAGTGAGTGCAGAGTAGTGAGTGAGTGCAGAGTGTGAGTGCAGAGTAGTGAGTGCAGAGTGTGAGTGCAGAGTAGTGAGTGCAGAGTAGGGAGTGCAGAGTAGTGAGTGCAGAGTAGTGAGTGCAGACTAGTGAGTGCAGAGTAGAGAGTGCAGAGTGTGAGTGCAGAGTAGTGAGTGCAGAGTAGTGAGTGCAGAGTAGTGAGTACAGAGTAGTGAGTGTAGAGTAGTGTGTGCAGAGTGAGTGCACAGAGTAGTGAGTGCAGAGTAGTGAGTGTGCAGAGTAGTGAGTGCCGAGTGCCTGTTCCAGAGAAAGTCCTCACCGACCCCAACACGTAGTGAGTGCAGAGTAGTGAGTGAAGAGTGTGAGTGCAGAGTGTGAGTGCAGAGTGTGAGTGCAGAGTGTAGAGTAGTGGGTGCAGAGTGAGTGTGCAGAGTAGTGAGTGCAGAGTGAGTGTGCAGAGTAGTGAGTGCAGAGTAGTGAGTGTAGAGTAGTGAGTGCAGAGTGAGTGTGCAGAGTAGTGAGTGCAGAGTAGTGAGTGCAGAGTGTGAGTGCAGAGTAGTGAGTGCAGAGTGTGAGTGCAGAGTAGTGAGTGCAGAGTAGTGAGTGCAGAGTAGAGAGTGCAGAGTGTGAGTGCAGAGTGTGAGTGCAGAGTAGTGAGTGCAGAGTAGTGAGTGCAGAGTAGTGAGTGTAGAGTAGTGAGTGTAGAGTAGTGAGTGCAGAGTGAGTGCGCAGAGTAGTGAGTGCAGAGTAGTGAGTGCAGAGTAGTGGGTGCAGAGTGTGAGTGCAGAGTGTGAGTGCAGAGTGTGAGTGCAGAGTAGTGAGTGCAGAGTGTGAGTGCAGAGTAGTGAGTGCAGAGTAGTGAGTGCAAAGTAGTGAGTGCAGAGTAGTGAGTGCAGATTGTGAGTGCAGAGTAGTGAGTGCAGAGTAGTGAGTGCAGAGTAGGGAGTGCAGAGTAGTGAGTGGAGAGAAGTGAGTGCAGAGTAGTGAGTGCAGAGTAGTGAGTGCAGAGTGTGAGTGCAGAGTGTGAGTGCAGAGTAGTGAGTGCAGAGTAGTGAGTGCAGAGTAGTGAGTGCAGAGTAGTGAGTGCAGAGTAGAGAGTGCAGAGTGTGAGTGCAGAGTAGTGAGTGCAGAGTAGTGAGTGTAGAGTAGTGAGTGCAGAGTTAGTGTGCAGAGTAGTGAGTGCAAAGTAGTGAGTGCAGAGTAGTGAGTGCAGAGTGTGAGTGTAGAGTGTAGAGTAGTCAGTGCCGAGTGAGTGTGCAGAGTAGTGAGTGCAGAGTAGTGAGTGCAGAGTAGTGAGTGCAGAGTAGTGAGTGCAGAGTAGTGAGTGTAGAGTAGTGAGTGCAGAGTGAGTGCGCAGAGTAGTGAGTGCAGAGTAGTGAGTGCAGAGTAGTGAGTGCAGAGTAGTGAGTGCAGAGTAGTGAGTGCAGAGTAGTGAGTGCAGAGTATGAGTGCAGAGTATGAGTGCAGAGTGTGAGTGCAGAGTAGTGAGTGCAGAGTAGTGAGTGCAGATTGTGAGTGCAGATTGTGAGTGCAGAGTAGGGAGTGCAGAGTAGTGAGTGCAGAGTAGTGAGTGCAGAGTAGTGAGTGCAGAGTAGTGAGTGCAGAGTGTGAGTGCAGAGTGTGAGTGCAGAGTAGTGAGTGCAGAGTGTGAGTGCAGAGTAGTGAGTGCAGAGTAGTGAGTGCAGAGTAGTGAGTGCAGAGTAGAGAGTGCAGAGTGTGAGTGCAGAGTGTGAGTGCAGAGTGTGAGTGCAGAGTAGTGAGTGCAGAGTAGTGAGTGTAGAGTAGTGAGTGCAGAGTGAGTGTGCAGAGTAGTGAGTGCAAAGCAGTGAGTGCAGAGTAGTGAGTGCAGAGTGTAGAGTAGTGAGTGCAGAGTGAGTGTGCAGAGTAGTGAGTGCAGAGTAGTGAGTGCAGAGTAGTGAGTGCAGAGTAGTGAGTGCAGAGGGTGAGTGCAGAGTGTGAGTGCAGAGTGTGAGTGCAGAGTGTAGAGTAGTGAGTGCAGAGTGAGTGTGCAGAGTAGTGAGTGCAGAGTAGTGAGTACAGAGTAGGGAGTGCAGAGTGAGTGCGCAGAGTAGTGAGTGCAGAGTAGTCAGTGCGGAGTAGTGAGTGCAGAGTTGTGAGTGCAGAGTAGTGAGTGCAGAGTAGTGAGTGCAGAGTAGTGAGTGCACAGTAGGGAGTGCAGAGTAGGGAGTGCAGAGTAGTGAGTGCAGAGTAGTGAGTGCAGAGTAGGGAGTGCAGAGTAGTGAGTGGGGAGTAGTGAGTGCAGAGTAGTGAGTGCAGAGTTGTGAGTGCAGAGTGTAGAGTAGTGAGTGCAGAGTGAGTGTGCAGAGTAGTGAGTGCAGAGTAGTGAGTACAGAGTAGGGAGTGCAGAGTGAGTGCACAGAGTAGTGAGTGCAGAGTAGTGAGTGCGGAGTAGTGAGTGCAGAGTTGTGAGTGCAGAGTAGTGAGTGCAGAGTAGTGAGTGCAGAGTAGTGAGTGCAGAGTAGGGAGTGCTGAGTAGTGAGTGCCGAGTGCCTGTTCCAGAGAGAGCAGGGTATGCTTCTGCGCTTACACGGTGCACTAACACACAGGAGCTAAAACAAAGAACAGCTGAACACGTGGGAGCTTCATTGAGGCAGCCGGCCCTCTGTGAAGGGAGCAGCAAGGAGGGGATGCCTCAACCAATCAAGCGCAGCTACTCACAACCTACTGTACGATTACAACACAGCCCAAAGGGCAGAGCTAGGTCTTTTCGCATTACGCAGGGTGAGCAGTGTGTGAGTGTGTAGGGTTAGCAGTGTGTGAGCGTGCAGAGTGCACCTCCACAAAACTCACGCTATATACGGCTGAAAAATAGCACTAGGCTAGGATAATGAAATTCAACAGTACTGCGAAAGCATGGCTTACATTACAAACAAAGTCTTGCAGTTGCCCATTGTAAATGACAATGCCATTTGTTTAACGATTAAGCTATTGGCAATGTAAATGACAATGCCATTTATTTATGATTTAAAGAAATGTCATGAACAATGCCAATAGCTCTACCTTTAATGATGCCGAGACCATTGCATTGTAAATGCTTGTTTCCTCTTACTATGTGTGCTGCATTCTACATGACACATAGAAAGAGGAAAAAACCTCTCAGGACTCTTTTGTGCAGGGAGCTGCCCCTTGCGGTACAAAAACAATACTGCTTACAACACAGGTACCCTTGCACCATGGTGAAAGGGTTCTTGCGTTTGCTCCAGGCTGCTAAAATGGTGCCAACGCATGAGAAAAGAACAGGAATGTGCTGTATTGGATACATACAGCACATTCCTCCCTCTTACCTGTGATGCAGGACAGCACAGCAAGGTGACTCCTCTTGGGCTGAATTTGTACTTTGTACAGACATTGAATATCAGTACTGAGTTGCCTGTACCGAATTGAAATATGCATCATGTTAAAATTGTCATTTGGTTTACATCACTGTAAGTAGTGCAAATGTTGAGGAGACACAATTACCAGTTTTGTCTTAAGATTTTGGCTTTTGATTTTGGATTTGAGCACAGTTGTTTATACTTGTTCAGGCATAAATGATAATTAGACATGAAAAAATTATCGTTACCATAACTTGCTAATTTTACAACCTGCTTAATTTACATGTGTCTGGATCCCTTGGGCAATATATATTTACAAGTCTTTTGTTATGTTTTTAAAACCATAAAAACCTTGAAACTTCAGAGTAGTAGCAGAAGAGTCAATGATTTGCATTGATTGTAGAGTCTAGAGAGAGTCAAATTTAACACGTGGGTGTGTCACCAGAAGTAATTTGAGGGTGGCTAATTTACATTTTTTCCCATATAGATCTCTCGAAAACCTTCGCTCCACTTTATTGCTGTCATAAGGCATGAGAATTATGCGTGTTATCTTATTTAACTCTGGGATTCTGTGTTTTTACATTAGACGTAAGAAGATCTTAAACAAATGCAAGTTCAAGACTTCTAGGAAATGAAATAACTTCTAATTTTTTAGGTAGGGAATCTGATTAGTTATTTCCTTTTCCAAAAAGTTATATAAAACACCTGCTAGTCACAGAAACAATAACAATTCTTTCAATATGATCAAAAAGAGTCAGAATTATAAGGAATTGCCTCTGAGTCCACTTGTGAGGATCTACTGTCGACCAATTGTATGTTGAGAGAAGGGTTCAATAAAGAGTAATAACCTTATTTACAGAGCTTGCACTCAAATTTCTGAAGGGACCTTTAAATACAGGGTAGAATCCACCAGCTGATTTTCTTCACAATGTTGTGATAGAGAAGATTCAGCCATTGGATTCTACTCCATATTTAGAGGTTCCTCTAAAATATCAGGATTTTCAACTTCTTTTTATTAAAATTTTAGTCCACATCACCTTCGAGTCGGCGTGCCCATTTAGGACCAGCCATGTGAGCTACATTCTAAGATGCAAGCCGGTTATACTCACAATTCTTTGCCTACCCTTCTGAAATAATCTCGTATCTTGGACACTCGGATGGGCCTCCAGGGTAGCTCTCCTGACCCCTTAATAGTGTAATCATTGGACTTTCAACTAGACCAAATCTTTATCCCTCATTAGCTGTCCTTATCTACTCTAACATTGGCTGCCGAAATGTATTACATAATCTGTCAAATGTACTAACTTTTTGAATCAATATCAACCATTATTTGTCATTCAGTCACGTGTTGTCAATCTATTTTTTAATATCAGGTGAGAAGCGAGCAACATAAGATAGAAGATTTGCTTTTTATTATCATGATCATGTTGTCTTTCGTCCTCCTTGCCGACACCAAACAAAATTACAGTAGGACTTACATTAAACTTACCTCTCATGGCCTCATCTATGATTCTACTTACATCCTCCCCGGAACTTTTCAAAGCGGGACCCAAAGCAAATATATGTGTATTTTCTGTGTTTTGGTCACAGCACATTTTGCATGAGTTTTCTCTTAACCTTATCCATCTTGCCATTTTTTAGGAGTCCAGTAAGCCATATGCAAAGAAACGAGAGTATTTCTCTTTAGGGTAGCAGGACTGACAAAAGCGTATACAAGCTGGGCTCATGAACTGAGATGTAGATATTTAAATTTGGAAAGGCTTCCTAAAGTTTCCCAGGTTTTCAGCTTGTTGACCTCGCCTAGATCAAACATTCAGGCATCCCAGGCGATTCCCTGATTGATACTCGAGCTCAATAATAAAGGACTCCCCATCTGCTTCTTACTTTACACCATATTAGAGCGCCAGCCTTTAAAACCTTTAGTCTGACCCCCTTAAAATACTTAGGCGACCCAAACGTATTTAAAAAACACTCAGTGCAGTTCATGCTATAGGTCATTGCCTAGAACAACTGCCCCTCTCTGTTGCCTGAAGTTTCAAGAAGTGTCCTAAAGACTTTTAGTTGGAAGGCCCAACAATACAGTTGGCAATCTGGAAGCCGTAAACTCCCCTTCTCTAACCTCTGCCTCAGCTTTTTTCCAGAATATCCTCACCCCTTTGCCAGCCCAAATAAAGATATCGATATCACCGTGAATTTTCTGAGGGCAACTGGTTATAATTTAAGGGAGTACAACTAAATAAGAAAGTAATTGTAGGGAGGACACACGTCTTCACCAAGTTCACTCTCCCGAATATAGTCAGTGGAGATTCATCCATTTCTTTATGTCTCTTTAATATCCAGGACAACCCTATAAACTTTCTTCCACACACCAAATCTAAATCCAGGAAGATTTAAACCTCCAGATATCTCATTTTAGTGCACTGCAGCCTATTTAAATTGTCAATATTTGTGAACATTATCGCAGTCTTCTCCTGATTATTTGAATACCCGGCCATCCGACTAAAGTGACCTGCTGAATGTGAAAAAGTGTGCATAGCTATCTTCAGCTCAGTAGTAAGGATTACCAAATTGTCTGCATAAAGCACTATCTTTTTACTATATACACAATACGTAAATGGCTTTTCTTTTTCCTCTTCCCTGATAGCCTGTGCTGGAGGCTCAATAAATAGATCAAAAAGGATGGGTGAGAGAGGGCAGCCCTGTCTTGTACCCATCCTAATCCATACCCTTTCAATAAGTATATCGCTGACTGATATTCTAGCTGAGGGGTTTCTATACAAGGCCTTATCCGCCACAGTAAACTTTAAGAGCAGCTCATAGTTCTTAAAACAAGTCCATAGAAACTATCAATTCATCTGATCAAAAGCCTTGGCACATCACAGGTTATAAGGGCAGTGATTAATTTTGAAAAAAAAGTGCAGGCTCTCATCAGGAGGCAGCTTACACCAGTCCATTTCTCCTCTTAGTGCTGCCTAAAATAGAACCAACTACCTACCATGAAAGAGGGGAGAGGATATAGTGTAATGGCCAGAGCTGCTGACTGCGGAGCTAGGAAACCAGGTTTGAGACTTGGGGCCAGATGTAGGTAATTTTATTTTACCGATTCTTAAATACCGACTCATACCGAATCGGTATTTCAGAATCGGAAAATGAGATGTAGATAAAAAATCGGTAAAAATTACCGATTCGGAATCACTTGGTATCTGAAATCGGTATTTACCGAATCGATATATACCGACTCGGTAAAATCCGAATCGGTAAAACCCATACATTCCAACGGGCCCATGGCCCATAGGAATGAATTGGTTTTACCGAATCGGTATTTACCGAATCGGTAATTACCGAATCGGCAAATACCGATTCGGTAATTTGAAATTGACAAACATGTGAGCCTGTGAACCAATCAGGAACCCCACCACACCCAATCCCAAAGGTACTGGGGAATCAACCAATCAGAATCAAGCACCCCTCCCCAGTACCTGGGACTGGCCACGCCCATGCAGGTGCAGAAACCAACAGTCAGGAGAGCAGGAGGACAGACTGAGGAGCAGGCTTCCCTGAGCTAATCTGAACAGCACCATGGAGAGTCAGGATGCACAGAGGGATGCTGCTGAGCGCAAAAGGAAGCTGAAGTTCAGCCCTGAAGAACTGCAGGTGCTTGTTGCTGAGGTCGTCAGACATTACAGTAAGATCTTTGGCAAACAATCACTGCATGTAGCTGAGTCCATCAAGCGAACCACCTGGCTGGACATACAAGGCAAGGTAAATGCCATTGGAGTCACCCACCGTGAAATTGACGATTTGAAGAAACGGTGGTATGATCTGCGCATTATCACCAAGAGGAAACTAGCTGCCCACCGCAAGGAATGTGCTGCAACAGGGGGAGGAAGAAACCGAGCCCCAGGACTCACCGACATAGAGGAGCTGGTGGAATCCACCCTTGAGCCTGAATCCATCCACGGCATTGGGGACGCTGACAGCTCTGCAAGAGCTGCAAAGAAACAAGGTAAGATGCAAGTACATTGTCATTAACCCATTTACCTATTCCCCTCACACACTCTGTGTGCCTAAATCATACTCCAGAACAGGTTTTTACCAATGTCCTGCAATGCATCCTGGGAAATGTAGTCATGGTTAGATACCTCTGAGCAGTCAGCATGCCATGCAGCAAGGGAAGCAACAGACCACTAGCATAGGCAAATGAGAGACATGCAAATGTGCTATAGTAGTGTGTTTAATCATGAGACACAGGTGAACCACTCCACTGACACAATGTCCATGTCTGTCCACAGGAGAGTCAATGCGCAGCACACCAAAGGATAGGGATAAGAGGAGGGAAGAAGCTGGACCCAGCACTTCACACGGAGGGAAGGACAAAGAGCAGGCAGCCAAGTCACCTGAGGAGCCTACACCACCACAGCCACAGTCCCCTCTATTATTTGAGAGTCAGGAGACAGGAGCGGCTGCACAGTCCCCCACCCCCACAACTCCATCCCCAGTGCTGGAAAGATCAAGGCGCCTTGATGTGCCCCCTCCCCGCATAATGGAAACATCTGAGGAGGAGGAGGAGGAGGAGGGTGACATGCCCATCAACTCACAGGATTCAGCCAACGCAGAGCAGCTGCCCACTCCCAGAGCTGTGCGGGCAAGTGTCCGAGGACGAAGGACATGGGAGGCTGATGATGTGCGTGACGATCAGGGGATCTTCTGCTATAATTGCACTTGCGTAGTGAAAATTAAACTACGTACGTCATGAACTTTGCCTGTCTGTGTCTCATTACTCACTCAGAAATATTGCTGTGTGACCTCTGCCCGTCTCAGTCTCCCATCTGTAGCTGCTGCTGCTATTGTACCATGGGGCTCTTCCACTTCTGTGTCATCATCAATGTCCTCATGATGTGTGATCTCAACCTCTGTGCCTTCCTTCGTGGCGAGATTGTGTAACACTGCACAGGTCGCAATGATTTTGCTGCACAGGATTGGGGTGTACTGGCGTGCCCCTCCACTCTTGTGTAGGCAGCGAAACCTGCTCTTAAGGAGTCCAAATGTGCCCTCCACAACGTTGCGTGTAGATCTGTGAGCCACATTGTATCGCCTTTCACTCCTAGTGGATGGGTTGAGGTAGGGGGTGAGCACAAAGGACCGCAGGGCATATGCACTGTCGCCTAGGGGGGAGAAAGAATGACATTAATTGCATGTACATGATACATTGATCTGCTGTGAGTGTCATGGTGTGTCAATGTCATTTACCTAGCAGGTATCCGTTTCCAAATTCTCCAGCAAGTAGGCGTGTGTATATTCCACTATTCTGGAATATGTACGAATCATGGGTACTTCCAGGGAACTTCGCAACGATGTCTGTGATGATGTTCCCGGCGTTGCATTTGACCTGTACGTTGATGGAGTGCGTTGACTTGCGGTTTCTGTATATGTGTTCTGTGGCTGCAGGTGGACAGAGTGGTACGTGGGTGCCATCAATGCAGCCTATCACGTGAGGGAAGTGTGCCAGTTGATAGAAATCAGTCTTGGTTTTTGAAAGTTCCGCTGGTGTATCAGGGAATGAAATGTAATGCTCCATCCTCTGCATGATGGCGTCAAGGAACCTCCTGAAGAAGTGGGACAGGCAGCTCTGGGACACACCACCCGCTGCAGTTATCACACTCTGGTAGCTCCAGGAGGCAAGCAGGTGTAAGCTACACAGCACCTGCACATGGGGTGGGATGGCGTGGGCCCTGGCTATTGGGTGCTCCAGGAGTGGGTGTAGGTCCCTGATCAAGTCCTGGATGGTTTGGAGATGTAGCCTGCACCTCTGGAGTATTTCAGGCTCTGTCAGTTGGAACAGTGTTATCCTCTGCCTGTACACTTGTTCCTCCCTTTGCCATTCTCTCTCTTCTGCTGCCTGTAGTCTTTGCCGTCTTGCAATGACGTAGAAAGCCGCCATTATGGTTCCACAGGTGCATTTTGGGACTCTTTTTATGGCCCTCCCCTGGTTACCACCTGCATTCAATCCATGGTAAATACCGACTCATAAATACCGAATTTCCGAAAATTCTGTATTTTTGGGCTTTCCTACATCTCCATGGCCATTTTTTACCGTTTCTTATTTACCGATTCGGAAAATAAGAATTCGGTAAATATGAATTCGGTATATTCCGCCTCGGTAATTATACCGACTCATATTTACCGAGTCGGAATTATACCGACTCATATTTACAGAGTCGGAATTATACCGACTCGTGTTTTCCGATTCGGTCATTATTAGGCTCCTACATCTCATTTCATGGATACCGGTCGGTAACGGCCAAAATTACCGATTTTCGGCCGTTACCGACCGGTATTGGGCTACCTAAATCTGGCCCTTGGTGTCTTCTCATCATTTCGTGATTCTGGGCAAATCACTTAATCTCTCTGTAAATGAATGTGTCCGTAACTGGTAATATTGAAAAACACCTGTGATGATTATTAAGTGCTGGTGCTGCTCAGCACAGGAAACTACTGGCTCTACTAAATCCATCAAAGCTATGTATAGCGGCCCAATGGCAAAACCACAGATTATGGGCTCTGAATCAGGTATTATCAACATATCAAGAGGTACAAGGCAAGGATGCCCGTGCTCGCCAATTCTATTTGCTCTACACATAAATCCCCTTATCCTAAAATTCCTGGAAGATCAAATAATTACACCTGTTATAACTGGTCAATTTGAAACCAAGGTTTTGGCTTATGCCAACGACATTGCTATATTTACACCTGATCCCAGAGAATCAATGACAGAAATAGAAAATCTAACAAATACGTATGGATACTACTCGGGATATTCCTTAAATAAAGGGAAGACAATTTTGCTCTGTACAGATAACACGATCTGTACAGACTATAGGAGAGCTAATAAAGCTACATACCTGGGCGTTAGCATTTGTCCTGATGTCAAAC
The DNA here is from genome assembly GCF_964261635.1 of Lissotriton helveticus. Taxonomy (NCBI): domain Eukaryota; kingdom Metazoa; phylum Chordata; class Amphibia; order Caudata; family Salamandridae; genus Lissotriton; species Lissotriton helveticus. The sequence goes on from NC_136071.1 coordinate 530,206,084, forward strand.
TTATTCCTAAAATTACCTACGTGCCATTATTGAATCATATCAGGAAAGATCTGGACCGTGTAAACAACTTACAACTTTCAATCATCGGTAGGGGTAACTTTCTAAAAATGAATGTCCTCCCAAGAGCTTTGTACCTCTTTCGTGCTATCCCACTGATCCTTGAAGAGAAAATTAAAAAAACTCTTGAATCTCTTATGTCAAAGTTCATGTGGCAGCAGGGTAAGATTAGGAGGTCCCTCAAACTTCTCTCACTCCCCCAAAATAGGGGAGAACTAGCGATCCCAAACATGCTATTCTATTTTTGGGCCTCATTTCTCCAACAAATGAGTCCACTTCTATACTCTATCCCCCCTTCAGATGACACCGAAGCTATACTGACTCCGTCAATCTACGAGTTAGCACTATGGCAGAGAGCTAAGGGTCTTTTTTTGAGGCAAGTGGAAACAAGCTACTATAAAAAGACTAAATTTAAAACTATCTCCAATGCTTGGCTAATATAGACTAAAATGACAAAATATATGCAGATACCCACAATAAATAGATATACCCCTCTCTGGCACTCTAATCTATTTTTGGGTCTCGGGTTTGATGTCATTTAAAAAAAAATGGGAATCATTAGGAATTAATACTATTGGGGACTTTTTGTTGCAAAATTATGAAACTACCTTTAGAGATCTACAGACAAAATATCAATTGTCTAACGCCGACTACATTAAATTTGTCCAAGTATATACCATACTTAAAGCAAAAGTCTCTGTACGGGAACAGTTGATATCGTTGAGGCTATTGCTAGAAAAACAACTAGAATTGGTTCAATCTATGGCTGTTTTATGGCAAAACTTCAAGACGATCTAGAAAAAACAGAAGTAACCTGGGCAGACAAACTCGCAAATCCCGATATTGATATCGATAGAACCCTAGAATTAACGGATTGTCTTCTCTTGTCATCTAGCCTTAAAGCTCAGATGTACAAAACTATCTTCAGTCTCTATTACACTCCGGCAAAGCTATTTGCCTAGGGTAAGAGAGAGAACGATCAATGTCCTAGATGCCTCCTTGGCCCAGCAACACTAATTCACATGTTTAGCGAATGCAGAGAATTAACTATTGTTAAAAGAATGATATCCGATTTCTGGAAAGAGGTGTTTGGTTACAAACTTCCTGAATCTCCCACATTATATGTGCTTGGATACGACAATTCACTTAATTTAAAATCAAATGAGGAAACACTGTTATTTATTGGAACCGCTGTCTTTAGAATTATATTGGCAGCAAGGTGGAAAGACAACGAGCCTCCAAGTTTTCAAATGTGGCTCGCACGTCTACTTGCGATCTTTAATCTTGAGAATGCTATTTATGCCACTCGAGGACCCAAAGCCGCTAAGCGTGGAGAGGCGATATGGCTGCCTCTAATAAGGTGGAAAATGGGGTTTAACCATATATTTATTAGAATCGCTTACGGCTATGTTGTCCGCTTACATGTATACTTTGTTTTTCTTGTTTTTTCTCTTATTCTTTCTTTTTTCTTCTTATTTGTTTACTTGACAATTTGAATATGTACTCTGTATTATGACTGCTTTTCTTTTCTTTTTCTTTTTTTACTGGCTCTGAAAATAAAATTCTTATAAAAAAAAAAAAGGAAACTACTGGCTCAAATTGAGCCCTGCATAAAGGTAAAGGGAGCTTGCACAGTGCTAGCTAAATCTATTACTCCAATTACCTGATGGACCAGCTTACTCAACTGTCCACCCTGGATAAACCCCTCCTGATGATCCTCTCTCATAAGTTTCTCTACCACGTCTGCCAGTCTATTAGCCAATATTACGGCAAAGATTTTATAGTTGCAATTCAATAATCAAATAGGCCGATACGACTTGCACCTGTGAGGGGGCTTGATTCGCTACGGGTGCCCACGATCACATTAGGCACCCCTTTGGAGGTCTCAGGCTGCCACGACACAGCCCCACCACCGCGCCACTTGAGACTTTCTGGAAACTTTTATGTTCCTGTGTTTCCGAACAGGGAGCCAGCTCACCTTGGGCCCTTGGGGTACAGGACGCAGCACACAGCAAAGTCCTGCTCAGGAAGAAGGGGTGGCACAACCCAGTGCAGCGCCCCTTCAGTCTCTCCTCGGTCAAGAGCTACAAACTGCCCGCAAGCCCCAGATCACGAAGCAAGGGTCAAGTGTCTCCCGTAGCCTATTCAGCAACTCTTCCGGGGGCATAGGTTTTCTTCCCGATCGTGGACAGGTCAAAGCCGCCAGAGGCTCGACCAGTCCACAGCGTCTTCAAAGCACTCCCAGCACTTCTCTGAACGATACCGAGACCTTTCTTGATGACATCGTCAACATAACCTAACCAAAGTCTTGGGGTTACAGTTCTTCCAGTTATACCCCTCATTGTCTTTGAAGTTTCCTTGTGCTCAGGGGTCCCCGAACCCTCCCTAAATCAGTCTTGCGTATCTCCCTCCCCAGTGTCACCGTCTTCTCTTTGATACTGGGGGCCTGGATCTTTAATCACTCAGAGGGAGATGGGTCTATTGCATTATGGCTCTGAACCAGGCCTCTTCACCTCGCAAAGCCTCTCCTTCTCCCTGCTCCAGGTGTAGGGCAGCCTGGCGCCATCTCCACCCCTCCCCTGGGGCACGACCTCCCTCAGCCTTTCTCTCCTCTCCCAGATCCAGGCGGGCAATTCACATTCTGCTGAGACACACAAAAAGGTCTAAAGCAGAAACTCTGCCATTTTCTCAAACAGCAGTTTCTGGACACACAGCGACAAAACCATCTACCCAAAAAGATGCGTTATGACGCTGTGAGTTCAGACATACCAAACTTCACTGTTCCATTTCCAATTCTTGGGAAAGTAGGCTAACAATACTGCACCCAGCCTCCCCCATTCTGTCCTATGGGCAGGATGGTCTTTCACCAGGGAAAATAAAATGGAGCATTTTCCACTGGCAGGGACTAGCACCCACACTGGCACAGGTCCTGCCTTTTACCTACACTGCACCCTGCCTAGGGGTTACCCAGGACGTCCTACAGGGGTGCCCCATGTGTATGCAAAAGGGAAAGTAAGGCCTGACAAGTGGTAGCACTTTTCAGGACAACATGCTAATTTAGCATAATGCGCGCAGGCCCTACACTGAAGACCTGTGTTCCCTCTCTGCGCATTTCTTTAGTACTAGCTCTGGCACACAGTGCACATCACTTAGGGATCTTGCTAGTAAGGCAAACATACCATTCAGAGACAACCAAACACCACTACAATTTATACAGGGAACATCTGTACTTGCACACTGATTAGCAGTGGCAAGTACCTACAGCATCTAACTTCACAGGAGGCAAAGGCAAAAAGTCTGGGGTAATCACGCCAAACTAAGCCAGGTCTAACAGAAAACATAGCATGTTAGTCGCACATTTGAAGACTAAGCTCCTTCAGTAACGAAAAGGATCCTCTTTACCTTTCAAGAGTCTTGGCATTTCACAATGCACACATCGTATTTAAAGTATTGGAATGTGTTTGTATTTTTGTGAACTATGTAATCCTGATAAATATTTTTTATATTACAGTTTAGCAAGCTACCTTGGATGTATACCAGAACCAGAGAATGTGTGCTTACAAAACAGTATGTAATTGCCTTTAGCATAGGCAGAAGTGAGGTTATGCAAACAGGCAATTAATAGTAATTACGTAGATATTATTTATGGCTCCTTTCTTGAAATGTGTGAGGTTGGCTAAAGCCCCAGAGGATTGGAGGCATAGATTTATTCTGGAGTATATAGATGTTACATCAGATGTTAGAGGATTTTAGTAATTAGATAAGATATTGGAGATATCAAGCTTGTTAGATATCCATTGTGAATCAGTAGACTTCAGTGCCCTGCATAGTGATCAGTCAGATATAGAGATATCCAGTGTCCCTGTATTTCTTTTATCAAATTGCCATTTCCCTTGGTCTACTACTAACCATCATATTCCTATTGTCCATGGATTCCAAGAATCAATAAAAAGTTAATCGCTCCCGTTGGATCTAGAAATCACGTTAGTGCATTCTGGCACCTTCCATAGTATCCACTTGTTATGAGTGCCCACTCTTACATGGGGAGGAGCTTGGATTGGAGATGCGTTATCCTATCACCATTTGTGATATTGCATTTACCACCCATTGTGGTTACAATTGCATCTCAGAGCACCTGGATGTGGTCCTTCCACCTGGAATTAGTTGACATAGTGTCAGGACTGTATGTCATCAGTTTAACTTGGTTAATGTTTTGCTTTACCCAATATGTCTTTAGATGAAAACACTTCTCTTTAATTCATTGTTTTATAAAGTGCTTTGTTACCCTTAATAGCATCATGTTGCTGTCCTGAAAACAACAACTAAGGGCCCCATTATGATGGCAGGCGGACTTTGCCCGCCCGCCTTCCTCGCGGTACTATGGACCGCCCGCCATAAGGGTGGGGGTCCCGTCACAGCATTAGGATGTGCCTAACACAGTGGCGGGCGCATCCTGCATCATTGTGGCGAGCAGTGCACTCTGCACCGCCCGCCACAACGGCAGGAAAGCATGCCGTGCACTTCCATGCACAGCATGGCAGGCACCGCGCGGTGCCTGCCATGCTGTGCATGGAACTGCTGGGGGGTACCATAGGTACCCCCCATGTGCACCCCCCACGCCCCCGGAGTCCCTGGGGGCCCGCAACGGGCCCCCGCAGGGATTCTCCGCATTCACAATTGCCCATCATAATATGGCTGGCGGTGTTTGATAGACACCGCCACCATATTATTCCTGTTCTGCCCCGGCCGTACTAATATGGCGGGGGGAATTCGAATGCGGATGTCGGGCGGATTGCCCCCGCCAGGCTGGCGGTGGATACTGCCAGCCTGGCGGGGGCAATCCGCCCGACATCATAATGGGCCCCCTAGCGTCACTGCAGAGATTAGTTATTGAATAGTCAACTTTTTCCTTTTTTCCCTAAATTAAAACAGATCCTCAGTCAGCCATAAGGGGGAAGGAAGTTAATTCATGAGTTTAGGAGCAGCAGAAGAAAAGGCCCATCCAACACATCTTATTTTATTGACTTTCTGCACAGTCACAATATCTAACGTTAAAGAGGCAGCTCCTCTGTAATAGCAGAGGAGCGTCGGCCCACTGAGTCAGCCATCAAAAAATAAAATAATAATAAAACAATATAATCATTATGTTTCCTGCTGACTGACTGAGCCAGGGAGTCTTGGGTGGGGCAGGGTGGGCACGGGCCACGACAGGGGGAGGAGTGGTAAGTTCACTGTAAAGGGCGCATGTTGATTTGGCCGGTTGTCTTAGGCCAGCCAAACAGACATGCACACTTAGGTTTCTCCAACCCAGCTGTATTGCACAGCTGGGTTGCAGAAACAGCACAGACTCCCAGGCACTGTCTGAGTGGCAAACTAAGCCACTCAGACCAATCCTGGCACGGCACTCCTGCTAGTTATAGCATGAGAGCAGCTCCAGGATCGGGTGGGGTGCCTGTGCTGGTGCCCCAGAGACTGCTGGTGCACCATCAAGAGCAGGAGAGAAGAGGAGTAACGAGGCGGCCAGCAGCGTTTGCGGTAGGACAGGTACGTTTTTTAAAAAAGTATTTCCTTAATCCCTCATCCCTCCCAACCTCCTGCTTGAGTTTGTGGCAGCCGCTACTGGAACTTGGCTGAGCAAAGATTGTTTCTTGGTTTCTAAGGGACAATAATCCTCTTTGGGAATTCAGGGCCATACATGTGACCCGGTTTGCATTGCCCTTGCACCGTGCAACATGGTGCAAGAGCAACGCAAACAGTAAGTCATATTTTTGAAGCCACGAAAAGCCACTTTACATGGCTTTGAGTGGTCCAAAAATATGGAGTAACGCAACACAGTGCACATTTCGGCTTGCGTTACTCTGCCCTGGGTAGGGGTCCCATGGGAGTTGCATGGGTGTTCCCACGCAAATCACACGGTTGTTGGTGCATTCCCAGACTTGCAAGACCTTGTAAACCTAGGAATGCGCCAAAAAGTTACGCCTCCACAAGAGAGGCGAAACAAGGAGAAATATGTTTATATCTCCTTGTTTTTTCCTCTTACTATGTGTGCTGCATTCTACGGGACACATAGAAAGAGGAAAAAACCTTTAAGGACTTTTTTGTGCAGGGAGCTGCCCCTTACGGTACAAAAACAATACTGCCTACAACACAGGCACCCTTGCACCATGGTGTAAGGGTTCCTGCATTGGCACCAGGCTGCCAAAATGGTGCCAAAGCATGAGAAAAGAACAGGAATGTGCTGTATTGGATAAATACAGTGCATTCCTCCCTCTTCCCTGTGATGCAGGACAGCACAGCAAGGTGACTCCTCTTGGGCTGAATTTGTACTTTGTACAGACACTGGATATCAGTACTGAGTTGTCTGTACCGAATTTAAATATGCGTCATGTTAAAATTGTCATTTGGTTTACATTACTGTAAGTAGTGCGAATGTTGAGGAGACACAATTACCAGTTTTGTCATAAGATTTTGGCTTTTGATTTTGGATTTGAGCACAGTTGTTTATACTTGTTCAGGCATAAATGATAATTAGACATGAAAAAATTGTTGTTACCATAACTTGCTAATTTTACAACCTGCTTAATTTACGTGTGTCTGGATCCCTTGGGCAATATATCATTACAAGTCTTTTGTTATGTCTTTAAAACCATAAAAACCTTGAAAGTTCAGAGTAGTAGCAGAAGAGTCAATGATTTGCATTGATTGTAGAGTCTCGAAGGAGAGTCAAATTTAACACGTGGGTGTGTCACCAGAAGTAATTTGAGGGTGGCTAATTTACATTGTTTCCCATATAGATCTCTAGAAAACCTTCGCTCCACTTATTGCTGTCATAAGGCATGAGAATTATGCGTGGTATCTTATCTAACTCTGGGATTCTGTTTTTTACATTTAGACGTCATTTACTGTGAAGATCTTAAACAAATGCAAGTTCAAGACTTCTAAGAAATTAAATAACTTCTAATTTTTTAGGAAAGGAATCTGAATAGTTATTCCCTTTTCTAAAAAGTTATATAAAACACCTGCTGGTCACAAAAACAATAACAATATTTTCTATATGATCAAAAAGAGTCACAATTATAAAGAATTGCCTTTGAGTCCACTTGTGGGGATCTACTGTCGACCAATTGTATGTTTTCTATTTTGTATGTTGTGAGAAGGGTTCAATAAAGAGTAATGACCTTATTTACAGACCTTTCACTGAAATTTCTGAAGGGAACTTTAAATACAGGGTAGAATCCACCAGCTGATTTTCCTCCATAATGTTGTGATAGAGAAGATTCAGCCATTGGATTCTACTCCATATTTAGAGGTTCCTCTAAAATTTCAGGATTTTCAACTTCTTTTTATTAAAATTCTAGTCCACATCACCTTCGAGTCGGCGTGCCATTTAGTAGAGACCATGTGAGCTACATTGTAAGATGCAAGCCGGTTACACTCACATTTTTTTGCCTAACCGTCTCAAATAATCCCCTAATTTGTACACTCGGATGGGCCTCCAGGGTAGCTCTCCTGGCCCCTTAATAGGGTAATCATTGGATTTTCACACTAGACAAATCTTTATCCCTCATCAGCTGTCCTTATCTACTATAAAATTGGCTGCAGAAATGTATTACATAATCTGTCAAATTTACTAACTTTTTGAATCAATATCAACCATTATTTGTCATTCAGTCACGTGTTGTCAATCTATTTTTTTATTATCAGGTGAGAAGCGAGCAACATAAGATAGAAGATTTGCTTTTTATTATCATGATCATGTTGTCTCTCGTCCTACTTGCCAACACCAAACAAAATTACAGTAGGGCTTACATTAACCTTGCCTCTTATGGCCTCATCTATGATTCTACTTATATCCTCCCAGAAACTTTTCAAGGCGGGAACCAATGCAAATATATGTGTATTTTCTGTGTTTAGGTCACTGCACATTTTGCATGAGTTTTCTCTTAACCTTGTCCATCATGCCATTTTTCTTAGGAGTCCAGTAAGCCCTATGCAAAGTAAAGAGAGGATTTCTCTTTAGTTTAGCTGGACTTACAAAAGCGTATAAAAGCTGGGCTCACGAACTGAGATGTAGATATTTAAATATGGAAAGGCTTCCTAAAGTTTCCCAGGTTTTCAGCTTGTTGACCTCACCAAGATCACCCCAGCTTATGCATTTTGCTAATTTGAGAGGGGTGCTTCAAGCACTTCTCAAACATTCAGGCATCCCAGGCGATTCCCTGTTTGATACTCTAGCTCAATAATAAAGGACTCCCCATCTGTTTCTTACTTTACACCATATTAGTGCCCCAGCCTTTAAAACCTTTAGTCTGACCCCCTTAAAATACTTAGGCGATCCAAACGTATTTAAAAAACACTCAGTGCAGTTCATACTATAGGCCATTGCCTAGAACACCTGTCCCTCTCTGTTGCCTGAAGTTTCAAGAAGTGTCCTAAAGACTTTTAGTTGGAAGACCCAACAATACAGTTGGCAATCTGGAAGCCGTAAACTCCCCTTCTCTAACCTCTGCCTCAGCTTTTTTCCAGAATATCCTCACCCCTTTGCCAGCCCAAATAAAGATATCGATATCACCGTGAATTTTCTGAGGGCCACTGGTTATAATTTAAGGGAATACAACTAAATAAGAAAGTAATTGTAGGGAGGGCACACGTCTTCACCAAGTTCACTCTCCCGAATATAGTCAGGTGGAGATTCATCCATTTCTTTATGTCTCTTTTAATATCCAGGACAACCCTATAAACTTTCTTCCACACACCAAAGCTAAATTCAGGAAGATTTCAGCCTCCAGATATCTCATTTTAGTGAACTGCAGCCTATTTAAATTGTCAATATTTGTGAACATTATCGCAGTCTTCTCCTGATTAATTGAATACCCGGCCATACGACTAAAGTGCCTTGCTGAATGTGAAAAAGTGTGCATAGCTATCTTCAGCTCAGTAGTAAGGATTACCAAATTGTCTGCATAAAGCACTATCTTTTTCCTATATACACAATACGTAAATGGCTTTTCTTTTTCCTCTTCCCTGATAGCCTGTGCTAGAGGCTCAATAAATAGATCAAAAAGGATGGGTGAGAGAGGGCAGCCCTGTCTTGTACCCATCCTAATCCATACCCTTTCAATAACTGATATTCTAGCTGAGGGGTTTCTATACAAGGCCTTATCCGCCACAGTAAACTTTAAGAGCAGCTCATAGTTCTTTAAGCAAGTCCGTAGAAACTCTCAATTCATCTGATCAAAAGCCTTGGCACATCACAGGTTATAAGGGCAGTGGTTAATTTTGAAAAAAAAGTGCAAGCTCTCATGAGGAGGCAGCTTGCACCAGCCCATTTCTCCTCTTAGTGCTGCCTAAAATAGAACCAACTACCAACCATGAAAGAGGGGAGAGGATATGGTGTAATAGCCAGAGCTGCTGACTGCGGAGCTAGGGAACCAGGTTTGAGACTTGGTGTCTTCTCATCATCTTGTGATTCTGGGCAAATCACTTAATCTCTCTGTAATGAATGTGTCCGTAACTGGTAATACTGAAAAACACCTGTGTTGATTATTAATTGAGCCCTGCCTAAAGGTAAGGGAAACTTGCACAGTACTAGCTAAATCTATTGCTCCAATTACCTGATGGACCAACTTACTCAACTGTCTACCCTGAATAAACCCCTCCTGATGATCCTCTCTCATAAGTTTCTCTACCACGCCTGCCAGTCTATTAGCCAATATTACAGCAAAGATTTTATAGTTACAATTCAATAATCAAATAGGCCGATACGACTTGCACCTGTGAGGGGGCTTATTTGGTTTATGGATAACTGCTTTAGTTGCTTCACCCCACCAATGTGGTGTTTCCAGGCCCTTTTACAAGATTCCATTAAACTGGTCCAACCACATGAGTATTATTTTTTCAACTAGGCTTGTGTGCAACGCCCCGGTGACCCATCTGGGTTGTGGCTTTTGCCTCTCTTCAACTTCCATGTAGCTGCTCTAATCTCCTCTTCTGAGATCTCTTGTGCAACGTCTCCTTGATCATGGGGGTCTAACATTAGGAGGTCTAATGAACTTAACCAAGTTTCCATTTCTTGCTCTCCCACACATGCTTGCTCATTATATAGTCTCTGAAAAAAGTCTCAGAAGACAGTTCCTATCGCTATACTGTCCTAAAATATCTGCCTGACAAAACCTGAATTCGAGATATTTTATTCCTCTACTTCTGCCTTCTGATTTTCTAAGCTAGGATTTTGCCACACTTGTTACCATATTCCCAAATTCTATAGATTACTGGCTTCTCACCTCTCTTGCTGCTTACGGTTATCCTGCATCCTGCCCTACAATTTATAACTGTCTAATTTGTCCCTGCCCTGTTCTATGACAAACGTAGTATCTGGTAGCTGTTTCTCCAACCTCTCCATTTTATCTACCAATTTTTGCTCTTCTGCCCATTCTCACGTAGAATATCTTTTGGCCTACTCAGTAATAACTCCACGAATATATGCCTTATAGGCATCCCATACCATAATCTACTTATAGGAGTGCCGCCTAGGTCCATTTCAACATAAACTCTGCAATTAGATTTTAATTACATCATTAGCGTAGGCTTTGCAGGAAATCTTCTTTCCACAGTCCATCTGCGAGGCTTATTTTCTTTACCAACTGCTCCTTCCAAAGTAACTAAAGGGTGATCCTAAAGAAATGATGGTATATATTTAACTGTTTTAACTTGGGGTACGGAATTACAGATGACCAGTCAATACTGGATCCAAGAACTATGGCCACATTTCTCACTGTCGAAAGAAAATAACTTTTTGCACCCTGCTTTCTCTCTACAAAAATCCACAAGGTCCAAATCCTCCATATTACTCTTAACGCTGTTGCTATTATGCTGCTTTCCAGTTTGGACAGCTGGTCGAAAGGTCTAAGGCTTTATCCATCAGCGTGTTCAAATCATCCCTCCAGAAAATTGGTGCATTATAATCTAATAATCTCTTAACCAAATGTCTTAATGTACTTATGTCCATTAGAGCTATTGGCATTGTAAATTTAGAAAAAGTTAGAGCTATTGGCATTGTAAATGACAAACTTTTTATTTATGGGCTGGTTTCGAAAACAGATAAATAAATGGCATTGTCATTTACAATGCCAATAGCTTAATCTCTCGCAAATGCGTGACCTATTGCATTTGCACACACACACACACACACACAGAGCCACACACACACACAGAGACACACACAGAGCCACAGACACATACACACAGAGCCACACACACACAGAGCCACACACACACAGAGCCACACACACACACACAGAGCCACACACACACACAGAGCCACACACACACAGAGCCACACACACACACACACAGAGCCACACACACACACACACACACACAGAGCCACACACACAGAGCCACACACACACACAGAGCCACACACAGACACAGAGCCACACACACAGAGCCACACACACACACACACAGAGCCACACACACACAGAGCCAACCAGTGTGCCAAATGCCGATAAGCCTGGTGGTACCAGTGGGGGAGGGCAACTCACTGCGTCTCAATGGCAGCCCCAATCGAAGAAAACCGGTCCCAATTGTAGTCACCGACTGGCGGTGTTGTTGTCCACATCAGCGGGTGTTAGGGGAGTTAGGGGAGGGAAAGCTTCCTAAGTCGACTTCGGCCCCTGGGGCTGTAATAATGACCATGTAATGGCGCCTTTAGCAAGCCGATCTTCTTACGTGTACAGGAGCCACCAGGCACAGCGCCACGTCCAGCAACCAGCGCCGCCACCGAGCAGCATCGGGGACACCGCGAGCATCGCAGGCACAGCACCACGTCCAGCAACCAGCGCCGCCACCGAGCAGCACCGGGGACACCACAGAGCCAGCCAGTGTGCCAAATGCCGATAAGCCCGGTGGTACCAGTGGGGGAGGGCACCTCAATGCGTCTCAATGGCAGCCCCAATCGAGGAAAACCAGTCCCAATTGTAGTAACCGACCAGCGGTGTTGTTGTCCACATCGGCGGGTGTTAGGAGAGTTAGGGGAGGGAAAGCTTCCTACGTCGACTTCGGCCCCTGGGGCTGTAATAATGGCCGTGTAATGGCGCCTTTAGCAAGCCGATCTTCTTACGTGTACAGGAGCCACCAGGCACAGCGCCACGTCCAGCAACCAGCGCCGCCACCGAGCAGCATCGGGGACACCGCGAGCATCGCAGGCACAGCACCACGTCCAGCAACCAGCGCCGCCACCGAGCAGCACCGGGGACACCACAGAGCCAGCCAGTGTGCCAAATGCCGATAAGCCCGGTGGTACCAGTGGGGGTGGGCACCTCAATGCGTCTCAATGGAAGCCCCAATCGAGGAAAACCAGTCCCAATTGTAGTAACCGACCAGCGGTGTTGTTGTCCACATCGGCGGGTGTTAGGAGAGTTAGGGGAGGGAAAGCTTCCTACGTCGACTTCGGCCCCTGGGGCTGTAATAATGGCCGTGTAATGGCGCCTTTAGCCGATCTTCTTGCGTGTACAGGAGCCCACCTGGCACAGCGCCACGTCCAGCAACCAGCGCCGCCGCTGAGCAGCACCGGGGACACCGCGAGCATCGCAGGCACAGCGCCACGTCCAGCAACCAGCGCTGCCACCCAGCAGCACCGGGGACATCACAGAGCCAGATAGTGTGCCAAATGCCGATAAGCCCGGTGGTACCAGTGGGGGAGGGCGCCTCACTGCGTCTCAAAGGCAGCTCCAATCAAGGAAAACCCGTCCCAACTGTAGTCACCGACCAGCGTTGTTGTTGTCCACATTGGCGGGTGTTAGGGGGGTTAGGGGAGGGAAGGCTTCCTACGTCGACTTCGGCCCCCGGGGCTGTAATAATGACCGTGTAATGGCGCCTTTAGCAAGCCAATCTTCTTGCATGTACAGGAGCCCACCCTGCACAGCGCCACGTCCAGCAACCAGCGCCGCCGCCGAGCAGCACACCGGGGACACCACAGAGCCAGCCAGTGTGCCAAATGCCGATAAGCCCGGTGGGACCAGTGGGGGAGGGCACCTCACTGCGTCTCAATGGCAGCCCCAATCGAGGAAAACCGGTCCCAATTGTAGTCACCGACCAGCGGTGTTGTTGTCCACATCGGCAGGTGTTAGGGGGGTTAGGGGAGGAAAAGCTTCCTATGTCGACTTCGGCCCCCGGGCTGTAATAATGACCGTGTAATGGCTCCTTTAGCAAGCCGATCTTCTTGCATGTACAGGAGCCCACCCGGCACAGCGCCACGTCCAGCAACCAGTGCCGCCGCCGAGCAGCACCGGGGACACCGCCATCACCGTGGGCACAGCGCCACGTCCAGCAACCACCGCCGCCACCGACCAGCACCGGGGACACAGCCAGCACCGCGGTAGACCCCCCAAACAATGAGAGACAGCCACGCCGAAGGCTGGGCGCCGCCCTGAACCCACAGGCCCGGCCGCAGCAGCGGTTTTTGCGTAGAGTGGCTCCAGCCTACGTGTAGGCCGGCGCGTCCTCATGGCCTCGGTCCGGAGCTGCAGTGCGATAACTCGTGCCAGGATGGTCAGATCTTCACAGGCGGTGGACCGGGTGATTCCATAAGTCAGCGGCCACCCAGGGCGAGCGTTTGAGCGGGCTAAACGGATATTTTTGCGGAGTTTGCGGTTAGATTATGCTTTAGAAACTCGGAGCTTCACTCCATTGCGGCCATCTTGGCTGTGACTGGATGGAAAAAAAACATACTCTATCTGCCCTCCGCTCCGGTTCCTGCAGTTGTTTCTCACGGGGAGCGCGAGGATTAAAGTTTTCACAAGCAATAACAAAATGCACTTATTCAAACCAAACAAGAGACACAAATCCTGATGAGCAGCGGACAAGAGGCCTGACAGTCCATCTTCGCCATGACGCTGAGTTTTCTGTTTTAGAGCCGTCCCACTTGGACGGGCTTGGCCTGACTTACGTGTGTGGTAAAAGGTTTATTATCTTCTTTATGGGGCCATCTGTTTCGCCCCATAAAGAAGATAAGAAACCTTTTACGCCAGCAGTAAGTCGGGGAAGTCCGTCTGAATGGGATGGCTCTAAAAGAGAAAAGAGTACGTCACTGGAACCTCTTTTCCAATGGCTGGCCACCGTTTACCCTAAACGGTGAAGCCAGCCAATGGAAAAGAGGGGCGGGGCTTAACCTCGCTAGTGAAATCTACCTAAAACCATAAGATCTCGCAAAAGAGACTGCGCATGCGCAGCCTACGCTAGCCGAGACCTAAAAAGGACATAACCTTCTCTATGAGCGTGAAAGGAAGAAGTAGAGTAAGGGATAAGAATATTCGAGTTCCAAAATGTTGAGGACTACTTCTTTTTTTTTACCTTATGCTCCCAACCCCTGCCCTTCCCTCACTTAGGAACCCCCCCACCACCACCCATTAACCACTTGGCCAAATTCAGCCATTGAGTCTCTCCCCACCATCAAGGCCATGCAAAGAGAAAACCTACCCACTGCAATACCCATTTCCCACTATATTTCACCCTTCTGCACATAGAGATATGCCACTATATAGAGAAAGAAAGTGAAGAGACAGAAAAAATAGCTCTCTGTTCGACTCACTAGTTCTCAGCCATTTTATTTTCTTGAATCAATCTGTTTGCTTCCTCCTCATTTGTAATTATATGCATTTTATTGTTCTACATAAACTTTAATGGCACAGGGAATTTGAGTTGAGCTTTAACCTCTATAGTTTTCAGCTCATTCATTTTCTTGCCTAATTGCCAGTTCTTCTTCTGTCGCATGACAAAGGTCAGACCTTAAAATCTTTATTTGTGAGAGATTTATTCTTTAATTGCTGCTGTCAGCATGGCATCTTTCACTAGAAAGGTGCAAAAATTTACCAAGATCTTTCTCGGCCTGCTTCTTTTAGGATTGAGTCTAAAAGGGTCTCTGTGGACTCTCTGTATTTCCTGTGCCAAATCTCTAACCAGGGGACATGTTCCCCCTTAAACAGACCTTCTTGAATCAAGTTAATCACAAAATCCCTTATATCTCCCCCCTCCGCATCTTCTGGCACATTTTAGATCTCAATATTATTCCTTCTTTCTTGGTTTTCCAATCTCTGCAGGGCTTCCTGGATAGTTTTACCTCTCTCTTTCAGGATAATCAGCTCCCTGGTATTTCTTTCCACTGCTTTACTTGTACTCGCAATGTGCTCTTCCACTCTGAGGTTCTTTCAGGCAGTGCATCAAGCCATTCAGAGGCTGATATAAATGTCCTTCTGATTTGAGCATTCTTGATGACCCTTCCGTCTCTCCTGTCTCCAGCTCCACCCAAGGAGACCTGCCCTTCTCCTTCCCGTATCACGGCTTTCCCTACTCTGCTGAGTCCCTCTTTATCTTTAACTGCTTATCCTCTATCCACCATACTTCCAGTATTTTTTTGGGGAGGGGGGCAGGTGGGCGTCTGAACTTAAACAAGGTTCTCAGGGATGGTGATGGCTTAGGGATGCAATTACCCTTTATTATCCCAGAGGACCTTCTTGGGACAAGGCGGTCTTGAAATGTATTAAAATGCTTCAAATCCCCTTTACTGGCTGAACCTTAGACCGACTATTTGTTATGTCTAAAACTTCAGTCGGAAACTCGAAGAACCTCAGCTGATATCTGTTGATTCTCTTTTGGGACTGCTTAGGCATTACCCCCTTCTTTTCCACCATACCCTTTGTCAGATTCATTGAGTACTTAGAATGAGCCTGCTTCCCACTCTCCTTATCAAGCTCTGGGCGCCGTCTCTTTAAATGGATCTGTAGGTGTGTCTGAGTGCTCACCTTTGCCACACATGCGGTCTAGCTGGCTGTTTCTAACATTCTAGTGTAAGTTATTACAGCAAAATACACATATGTTACTTTATGTTATTTTCATTTGCATAGCTCCAACGCTGTTATGGCATCACACCTGCCTTCTTTTCGTGCGGATCTTGACAAACCATCAATCGACTTGGAAGAACCACTGCTTGAAAGTGTAAGCTGTCTTGTTATGTGTAGTTAGTGAGGAATTTGTTTCGTCAGACGCATTAACAAGCTTTGACAAAGTCAAATTGTCTGGAGTTGACTGCCAGCTCTGAGATTTCGCAATGCTTGTTTTGTCATACTTTTTAAAAAACGTTATTGTTGGGGGACCTACCTGGCCCTCACCAAATAAATTTTAAAAAATTGTCTAAAAGCAAAAAATAGTTTTGGGTTTTGGGTTTTGTAAAGAAAGCATTGACATTGTAATGCCTTCAGGGATAGGGAAGTTAGCCAATGGCTGAAGTGGGCCGACCCTTTACCCCATGCTGTAGTGGGGCGTAGAGAAATGTGAATGACACAACAACAGACCAATGGATGAAGACGACAAGCAATTCCTGTATATACAGGGGCAGATTTATGATGACTGGCGCATCCCCAGGGATGCGCCAGTCATCCTGCACCGCTGCTCCGCCACCCATGGTGCGCCGCATTTACAATGCGGCGCACCATGGGGCAAAAACGGCACAGATGCGTGACGCATCTGTGCCGTAAAGGTGGCACATTGCTGGAGCTGCATCGCAAGCACGACGCAGCTCCAGCAAGGCTCGGGGGTGGCCCATCTCCACAATGCTGTGTCAAGACCTACGCCTGCTTCAAGCAGGCGCAGGGTTTTGGCGCAGCATTGTCCTGAAAGTGACTGAGTGAAATCTTATAGATTTCACTCAGCCACTTTTAGGAGGCGTTCCTGCGCAGGAACGCCCCCCCCCCTGCGCAGGAACGCCTCCTATGGCGCAGGGCTTTACAACGTGACGCATCTCCTAGATGCGTCACGTTGTAAATAGGGCGCATTGTTTGCGCCGCCGTTGCGTCAAATAAAGTGACGCACCGGCGGCGCAAGGCCGTCATAAATCTGCCCCTATATATTTTATTTTAGTAAATTCAAAAATGTATACGGCCAGACTTAAAAATTGTTTGCATGATGAAGAATACACTTGAACTAACTGGAACTAGCCAGCAAGTGTCATGCCATAGGGTCTTTATCAAGGACACGTCCATTTCTGACCTTCCGCTGTATTCCCCTGGCTGATAGGCCAGACGTGCTTCGTGTTTCTTCTTTCTATGCATGTGGAAATATGGGAGAGGACACAGCTGTGGTTGCGACATCTTTGTGCACTGAACAAAGCAATTTATTGAAAATGCGTGCAGAAGTTTGAAGCTGTATTGTGGTCAGAAATATGTTTGTGAATAGTAACTAAAATGAAACAGGATTAAAATAGACGAATTATTCACCCGCTCGTGCGGGGACGGGGGGAGGGGACAAATAATAGAATGGCATTTTTATGTATTTCTGAGAGTAACTTTAGGAACGAAAACACACATTTCCTGCAACGAGATGCCACAAGAGCCGCCGTCACCAGGGTTTCGGAATGAAACTGTATTGCTTCACTTTACAATGATCTGTTGCACCTGCGTTGCCACGCAGATCCCAAAACTAGACTCCGAGGGAGAAACCAGCCCAGCCGTGAGTCAGATGGGTGGAGCAGCGAGTATATCCTGTTTTTTTTCACCAGCCAAAACCTGGTTCCAAGTAAACAACCTTAAACGAAAATGCTCGATTGGTTTTTATGCATTTTTGTTCAGAATTACTTCAGCGGTGTTTAAAGAAAGAAAACTACATATGTCCCTCTGCATAAATCTAATGTTTGGACTCTGCCTTGTGCTACTCCTGCCTCAGTTAGAGCCATGTTTAAAAAAAAATCTTTTTGAACAATTTTTGCTACTTAAACATGAGGATAATTCAGAAAGTTATTCAAAAGGGTGGTAGCCATATTTAGCAGCATTAAGTCCTTTAGCATATTCATTTCTTCCCATAATCAGGACTGTGATGCCCCCCTTCTCCCCTCGGGGGTGGAGGTGATAGAGTGAAAGGCTGCTCCCACCAGCGGTGCTGGAACAATTCTCAGAGTTGGGGTGGGTGCTGGCGGCACCAGTGCGTAATTTGTAAATTAATAAGTGCAATGGCTCGCTTCAGCAGATACCTGCAGCTTGCACCACTCATTACCTCTACGTCCCTCGTCCTCGACCCGGTCATCACTCATGAGGTATTCCACAGACAGGAAACAAAACAGTAAACGCTTTTAGGCTCCACCCCCCCTCCTGCCAGGTGCTATATCAGACCAAACCACCAGAAGCACATCCTGTTTTGTTTCCTGTCGGTGGATTACTTGATGGGAGACGCTGAGGTGGGTGCCGGGCACTTACCTCCATCTTTTTCCTGTGGATCCTCCTCTGCTGGGCTTTGGAAGGCTCCCATGGACCGTCGTGGGATTCTTTGGAGTGGGGCTGCTAGGCTTCCCTGTCTCCTCCTGGGCTTGGTTGACCTGGGCTGCTGGGCTTCTCTGGTCTTCCTCCTTTTCTTCTTGCCCAGTTTGCTGCTGCTGTGCCTGGACCGGCTCCACGTCTTCATGTTGGCAGGTAGGGGTTGGGGGTGCTGGTGTTCTGTGTGCGCGCTCCTCCCCATGTTCTTTCTCGTCCCTCCCCCCACCCCCGGGCCCCTCTGTGGATGTGGGGGCCCGGGGATGTTTCCATGCGGTTTGGTTCTTCTGGAGGGCCGTGGGTCGAGGAGCGATGGGTTCTGCACGCTCCTCCCCGTGTTTTATTCGCCCCCCGGGCCTCTCTGTCATGTGGGGGCTCGGTGTGGAGGCGCTGCTGGTCGCGGCCTTTCGGCGGCCGTCCCCGCTACTCTGTTGACTTTGGCCAGGCTTCCGCTGTGTTTGGTAGGTGGAAGCCCGGCCTCTTCTCGCGTTTCCTGCTGTGACTGCGCGCATGCGCAGGTTCGCTTTCCTCCCGGTCGACAGTTGGACGGACGCCCGGGTTGGCTCCGGGCGCTCCGGTACTTGGGCTATTTTGACTCTGCGGCCCCCCGCGGACCACGGCCCCCGCGGACCCCGGCGCCCCTGCTTCCCGGTTCCGGGCGGTTCGCTGTGATCATTATGACGCCGGCGGGGCCTGGGTGAGTCGGGGTTGGTGACTGCTCCTTGATTTGCCATGAGGGCTGTTTGCTCCCCTTTTTTGTTTTTCCCTGTCCCTCCCTCTTCTCCGGCCTGGCTTGCTGGTTGGCTGGGGGGTCGGGGGCTTGTCTCCCTGGTTGTTTTGTGGGGCTATGTTGGTTGTTTCGGCCGCATTTGGCCTATTGCAGTCCTCCCTGTTGATTGGGGTGTGCCCTGTTTGCTATATATTGGTACCCTCTGGGGGTGTGTGTGTGTGTGCTCTGATAGTGTTCATTCACTTGGACTGGACAAACTCCCCTGCCTTCCGCGGGAGTAATAGATCTCAGTTAACCCTTATTCTTTAAAAATTATATCTTTTTTATCACAGCGCTCGCTCGCGCTTCCCTGGCCACGCCCACCGCTACAAGCCACGCCCACCCGAGCTTTTTAAGGAGCTGACTGCTAGCTCACTGTAATAGGACCGGACAACTCCCCTGCCTTCCGCGGGAGTTATAGACCCGAGCTATCCCCCACTTTTAAATTTAACCTTCATCTTTACAGCGCTCGATCGCGCTCATTTTAACCCCAGCCTACCTGCCCTCAGGGACTCTCCCTGCTTCTGTCAGCGCCGCGCAGCCCAAGGTGACGCTGCAGCGGCCATAGGAGCTCCTGCTCGCCGCCTCCAGCGGCCGCTCCCCCCGGCCACGCCCACTGCAATTGGCCACGCCTCCTACCATCGCCATAAAACATGTGCTTCTTACGTACGCGCAGCGGACGGGCGCAGCGGGCGCGCCTAAGGCAAGCCCGTCTGCGCCCGTCCGTGCCCAGACGGGCCCAGGGCCCCAAAATGCTGCCCAATCTTTGGCATACTCCCCTGCTGCACTTAGAAATCTCCAGCAGCCCCCCTGCGCTCTTCTATCCACAACCTGGGACCGCTTGGCATCTCTCGGCATTGCGGCCGACCTGGTCTCTCCCAGACTCACCCGTGCACCTGAGTTGCTCCCTGTGCCGCCGGAAACTTGCATCCGTATATTGTATCTCAACACCCGCTCTCTTCCCCAACACCACGCTGATATTTTTCTTTTGCTGATCGCGGAAAACCCAGACATCCTGCTGCTCACTGAGACCTGGCTATCCGACCTATCCCTCCCTGACATCCTGGCTGCCCTACCCCCTAACTATTATCTGCTGAACGCCAACCGGCCTCACGGCCGCCGTGGCGGAGGGGTTGCAGCAATTATTCGCAAAGATCTACCGCTCATTAAGTCGTCATCTTTATGCCTCCCTGATGTTGAAAACTTGGTAATCAGCCTGCCAACTGAAGCGGGGGCTCTGACCCTTATCGTCTTATACCGCCCTCCCACCCTGATGCCATTATTTCCTGTCACTTTTTGTGAGCAGCTTGCTGCCCTCATGACTTTCTCAGCTCGCGTTGCCATATATGGCGACTTCAACTACTGGTTCAACCATGCTGCCGCTGGTCTCCACGCCACCGAATTGTTTGAGGCACTTTCTAGCCTCAATCTGACGCAGCATGTCATCTCCCCCACTCACACCGGGGGTAACATCTTGGACCACATATGGACTCAAGGTATCTCACTTCTCGGTCCGACTGTCTCCCCCTGTGTCTGGTCAGATCACTCACTGATCGAGTCATCCATCCTCATAAAGGGCCTGGTCAGGCCCCCCTCCCGGCCTGGAGAGTTCGCCCGGAACTGGAAAACTCTGGACTCGCCCGCTTTTCTCTCCCTACTTGCTAAAACCCAGCCTTCATTCCCCGAGTCCTTGGACATCAACACCATGGACGCTATCATCTTACACTGGTTAACAACGGCCAGTGACACTTTTGCTCCCCTTACCTGCTTCTCCCGCACCCATCTTAATAAATCCCACAAATGGTATAATTCTACCTTAAAGCAACAACATCTGGAGCTGCGCCAATTGGAGCGCAGATGGCGGCGCCATTACCTCGGCCCCGACAGGGAAGCCTATGTGTCTGCGCGCAAAGCCTACAAAGCTGCAATTATCACCACCAAAACTTCCTTCATCTCCAATAGGATCTTAACTGCTCCCAACAGATCCAAGGAGATATTTAAAATCCTTGGCGAATTGACATCAGACGCCAGGACACTCCCGATCCCACCTCCTTCCTTGGAATCCTGCTCTGCTCAAAACTCCTTTTTTACAGATAAAATCATTGCTATTAAGAATTCCATTCCCCACTCACTTCCGTCCGCCGTATCAGTTCCCCCCCTGCTAATACACCTACCTTTTCTCAGTTTCCTGTGCTCGACCCGGAATCACTCGCCAGACTGTCCTCTCGCGTGAAATCTGGATCTCCCAAGGACTGCTGTCCTCCTTTCGTGCTCCGCGACATCTGCCATACCCTCCCGCACTGTATTCTTCCCTTGCTCAACTCCTCTCTCATTTCAGGCACAGTTCCCAGCTCATTTAAAGAGGCCACACTGGTGCCCCTCTTAAAAAAGCCTGGCGCCGACTCAGCAGTCCTGGCCAACTATCGCCCCATCTCCCTCCTACCTTTCTTTTCCAAAATCCTCGAGGCTCATGTCACGACCTGCCTCTCACACTTTATCGAGGAATCCAACTACCTGGCACCCAACCAGGCCGGGTTCAGACCAGCCCACTCCACTGAGGCCGTGATCCTCGCTGTGATGGATAATCTCAGGCGCAGCGAGGACAAAGGACAGCCCCAGGCACTAGTTTTACTCGACCTATCGGCGGCTTTCGACACGGTGGACCATAACATCTTAATCCACCGTGTCGAATCCGCCGGAATCTGTGGGGCTGCTCTGTCTTGGATCAAATCCTTCCTCGAGGAGAGGTCCCAGGCAGTAAGCATGGGTCCCTTCTGTGCCACCAGTGTCCCCTCGTCCTGCGGAGTTCCTCAAGGATCATCTCTGTCTCCCCTCCTTTTTAATTTGTACCTCCAACCCCTCCTTCATTCCCTGGGTAAATGGGATATCACCGTGTTTAATTACGCGGATGATTTACAACTTATTTTTCCCCTCACTTCCCCTGACGCCGTCACTAATTTTCA
This sequence comes from Lissotriton helveticus, assembly GCF_964261635.1. Lineage (NCBI taxonomy): Eukaryota > Metazoa > Chordata > Amphibia > Caudata > Salamandridae > Lissotriton > Lissotriton helveticus. The sequence continues at coordinate 530,228,172 of NC_136071.1, forward strand.
GACTGCCATGACACACATCCAGCATTGGATGAACCAAAATCAGCTCAAGCTCAATCCAGGCAAGACTGAGCTCCTCCTTCCGGGGAGAAGTGCCCAGTTCTGGGGCCCCCAGTACTGGCCGATTGAGCTTGGAACACCACCTTCTCCTGCTGGATGTGTTAAGAGCCTTGGAATTTTGATCGACTCCGGGCTCACCCTCAAGGCACAGGTGAGCGCAGTAACATCTTCCTGCATGTTTCAACTCTACAGGATCCGGAAAGTCGCTCACCTCCTTTCACCTGAAGCCTTGCTGCAAGTCCTAATAGCCCTGGTGATGTCCCGGCTGGACTTCTCGAACTCAATCTACCACGGTCTCCCTCAATCTCTGCTATCGAGGTTGCAGATCGTCCAAAACCAGGCCGCCCGGCTGGTCTTCAAAATCCCCAAATGGCAGTCGGCCCAACCTTTATTACGCCATCTTCATTGGCTACCAGTGAACGAAAGAATTACGTTCAAGGTTCACTGCCTGATCTTTAAAGCTCTCACTGGCCCTGCCCCTGCTTTCCTTAAATCTCTCATTACTCCTTATTGCCCCCCCCGCACCTTGAGGTCTACTCATCTCTCGCTTCTTGTTGTCCCCGGTTTCAAACTCGCAAGATCGGGTGGCCGTAGCTTCTCCTGCTTGGCCCCTAGGCTGTGGAACTCCCTCCCCCTCGCACTTAAGTCATCTTGTTCCCTCCTTTCTTTCAGGAAATCCTTAAAAACAACACTCTTCCCTCATTAAATTCTTTGCTCCCCTGCTTCCTCCCTTTCTTTTCCAAATCCAATCAGCGCCAGGAAACCTCTGGTGACAGTGCGCTTAAGAAATCTATAATAACATAACATAACATAACACTTGTACCTGCTTTGTGGTTTGTGTGGCAGTTATGGGTAAGCACCATCGCAAGAGGAAGCATTCCTCTCCTGTGCCTCCCTCTTCCTCTGCCAGTGGTGACTCCTCTCCTCCTCCTGTGAAGCGTGGCAGGGGGGTTGATGATGATAGGATTAAGCGTCTTATCCTGGAGACTCTTTCCGATTTGAAGACGAACAAGAAGGGTCCTGCTGGTCTTTCTGGTTCTGTTGCTCTTTATTCTGACATTTCCTCCTCTGCTGAGTCTGATGAGTCTTCTCTGTCTGCTGTTGAGCTTCAGGGGAAGTACATTTCAGGGATCTCTTGCCTGACGTCCTTTCCCGTGTGCGGGTTAACATGGGGTTTCCAGATGATTCTGCACCCAGTACCTCTCGGGATTCGCTCTTGCCGCAGTTTAGGAAGCCTGTTGCCTCTTCCTTGCCGATCCATCCCTTTGTCTCTGATGTCCTGCTGAAGGAGTGGAAGGACCCTGATCATATTTCCATGCCCAGGTTTATGTCCAAAATAATTTACAAAAAGGGGGTGGTGATGGACAGAGTATCTGAGTTAATCAGAACACTCCTACCCAGTCAACAGATCAGGGCTTGATCCATCACCGTTTTTTAGCTCACTGCACCATCCCAGTTCAGAACCTGGCTATATGCAAATTAGTCTGTCCCTGGCCCAGTGCATCATGGGAACAGGGCAGACCAAACTACCAAGCCAATTCTTCACTGGAAAGGAAACAAGCTTCCGGGGACCGGTTTCTGGCATTACAGTAATGGTTTATGTCCAAGCTTTATCCCTTGCAGGATATGGCGGAGTCTTTGCCTGATTCCGTTCCTGTGGACTCTGTTGTGGCCAGTCTTGTGGGTCGTCCTTCTATGGCGGATGATAACATTCTGAAGGACGGCGTGGACAAGAAGGTGGATTCTGCCTTGAAGAAATCTTATGCCGCCTCGCACCTGGCTATTCGTTCTGGCGTTTATGGGGCGTATGTTGCCCAGTCTCTGCTGACCGATTTCAAGTCCCTGTTTTCCTCGATGCAGGAGGGTGCCAGTTGTCCGGAGTTGCTGGAGTCTATGGAGCGCCAGGCGGAGTTCCTGTAAGACATCGCCTTTGATTCTGTGAGGGCTTCTGCTATGTCCTGTGGTTCCACTGTTGCTGCCCGTCGTAACCTGCTGCTGAGGGATTGGAAGACGGACGCGGCCGAGCGTTCCATGGCTTTGAGGCTGCCTTTCACTGGTGCCCGTCTGTTTGGTGACTCGCTGGAGGAGAAACTGCACAAGGTCTTCAAGGAGCGCAAGCTTTCTTTATCCTTTCGTGATCTTCCGCCCCGTAGGGGTTCCTCCTTCTCTGGTGCCAGGTCTTTACGCCAGCCTTCCAGATTTCAGCAGTCCTCGTTTCGGGGTCAGCGTGGTACTGGCCGGTCTTTTCCCCAGAAGTTTCAGAAGAAGTCCCAGAGGGGTGCCGGCTCTGGTCCACAGCGTTCCTGACTATGCCAGCCTAAGGGACGTTCTCGCTGGTGGTCCGCCTCTGGTTGGTGGGAGACTTCGCCAGTTCCTTCCTGCATGGCGCCTGACGACCTCCGACAGATGGGTGCTGGATGTCTTGTCGAAGGGCTACCGGATCGAGTTCCTGTCCCCCCCCCCCTCCAGGGTGGTGGTGACCCCTTCTCCTCGGGATGCCTCCCGCCGTCTGGCCTTGTCGGACGGGGTTCGTTCTTTGATCAGCAAGCTTGCGGTTGTCCCTGTTCCGTTGGCGGAGAGGGGGTTGGGCGTCTACTCCATCATCTTTGTGGTGCCAAAGGTCACGGGGGGCTTCCGAGTGGTCATCAACCTTCGGGGTCTGAACTTGTTCGCGAGGAAGATCCCATTCAAGATGGAGACTCTCCAGAGGATTATCCCGCTGATCCAGTCCGGTTGGGTGTTCTCCACTCTGGACCTCTAGGATGCGTATCTACACGTCCCGGTGGCTGTGAGGGATCAGTGTTATCTGCGCTTCTGCCTGGAGGACCAGCACTGGCAATTTTGCGTCCTTCCCTTTGGTCTTCGGTCCGCCCCCCGGGTGTTCACCAAGGTGGTGGCTCCCTTGGTGGCCCATCTCCATCTTCTGGGGGTGTCGGTGTTCCCGTATCTCGACGACTGGATGGTTCAGGCTCCGTCCCTGGAGATCATGTCTCGCCACCTTCTCTTGACCATGTCTATGCTCAGGGACCACGGGTTCTTGATAAAATTGCCAAAGTGCCACCTGGATCCTGCCACTCGGAGGACCTTCATCGGAGCTGTGTTTGATTCTGTGTTGGGCAAGGTGTTCCTGCCGGAGGCCCGGATTTGTCGCCTTCAGTCTTTGCTGAGGAAGTTGTTGTCACAGTCCTCGGCTCCCCTCCTTCAGTGGCTGGAGGTTCAGGGCCACATGGCTGCTTCTGTCTTCACCGTGCCCTGGGCCAGGGTTCATCTGCGCCCTCTGCTGTGGCATGTGCAGCGGTGGGTCCCTTTTCCTGTCCTGGATTATGCGGTTCCTGTGCCCGTGACACTGGACATTGTGTCGGCTCTTCAGTGGTGGCTGGATCCTTTCCACCTTTCCGTGGGAATGTTGTTCCGTCTGCCTCCTCCTCTGGTTGTGACCACGGATGCCAGCGCTTCCGGATGGGGGGCGAATCTGGACCATTGGGCTGTGCAGGCTCGTTGGCTCCCGTCGGAGTCTCGCAGGTCGTCCAACTGGAGGGAGTTGTCTGCGGTGGAGAGGGCGCTCCGTTTTTTCCATCTTCATCTGAGGGGTTGCCATGTCCTGGTGAAATCGGACAACACCGTGTCTGTGGCCTATATCAATCACGAAGGAGGGACCCGCAGTTCTTCCCTGAATCTGGTGGCCTGCTCCATTTCGGACTGGGCGGAGGAGAATCTTCTGGCCCTGTCTGCTCAGCATATTCGAGGTGTGGACAACGTGGTGGCGGATGCGATGAGACGGAGGTTTCCTTCGTCCCTGTCCCTGTGCCTGGCTCTCTGGACTTTTCACTTGCTTTGTCTGAGGTTCGGGACTCCGGGTCTGGACTTGTTCGCCTCCCGATCCAACGCCCTGGTTCCCCTGTTCTGCTCCAGTTCTCCGGAGGTGGGCGCCTGGGGAGTGGATGCCTTGTCTCTCCGGTGGCCTCCTTGGCTTCTTTATGCCTTTCCTCCCTTTCCTCTGATTCCTGGCTTCTTGCTGAAGGTTCAGCGGGAGGGGGCTCAGGTGGTGGCTGTTCTTCCGCATTGGCCGAGGAGGTCCTGGTTTCCTCTGCTGCTGGGCCTGGCGGTGGGCCCTCCTTGGCTCCTGCCCCGCTACCCCACTCCTCTGAGATCCCCGTCCCCTCTTCTGGTTCCCCTCTCCTTGGCGGTCTGAAGGTTGAACGGTTGTCTCTTGGGGTCCGTGGTCTGCCTGACCACATCATTTCTGTGATGCAGGCCTCTCGTAGGCCTTCTACTTTGTCTTCCTACTCCAAGCACTGGGCTTCCTTTTCGGGGTGGTGTTCCTCTTCTGGTTTGTCTCCTACCTCTTGCCCTGTGTCTTCTGTCCTTCAGTTTTTTCTGGATGGCTTTCAGAAGCGTTTTGCTGTGTCTACCTTGCGGGGCCAGTGGGCTGCTATCCGGGCCTTCCGGGACCCGGATTCTTTTCTTTCTTCAGATGGCCTGTTGGTTTCTCGTCTGTTTCAGAGTTTTTCTCTCTCTTCCCCTTCTGTTCGTTCTCTGGTGCCCCCTTGGGATCTCTCATTGTTGTTGGGTGTTTTGCAGTCTTCCCCCTTTGAGCCTTTGGAGACTGTGGACCTTACGTTTTTGTCCTACAAAGTGGCTTTTCTGGTTGCTATCACTTCTGCGAGGCGGTTGGGGGAGCTTACGGCTTTGCGTTGTTCCCCCCCGTTTTTGCGTTTTTTGGATGACTCTGTGGTGCTCTCTTTGGATCCTGGTTTTGTCCCCAAGGTCCGCTCCCGTTTCCATTCCTCTCAGGAGCTGGTTCTTCCTTCTTTATGTCCTTCTCCTTTTTCTCCTTCTGAGCTGTTGCTTCATTCTTTGGACCTGAGGCGTGCCTTGTCCATTTATGTGGCTCGTTCTGGGGCGTTTCCCTCTTCTGATTCTTTCTTTGTCACCTTTGGTTTGGCTGGTAAGGGAAAGGCTGCTTCCAGGCTCACCTTGGGTCGCTGGATTGAGGCTGTCATCACTCTTACCTATCGTGGTGCTGGTTTACCTTGTCCAGTGGGTGTTCAGGCGCGTTCCTCTCGGGGCGTGTCTGCCTCCTGGGCTGCTTACCATGGTGTGTCTCTTGATGAGATTTGTCGTGCTGGGACCTGGGCCTCTGAGTCCACGTTTGTGAGGCACTATAGGTTGAATTGTGCCCTGTCTGACTGGACCAATTTTGGTCGTGGGGTGTTGCAAGAAGTGGGGGTTCCCCCTCCGCTCTGAGTTCTGTTTGTATATTAAACTTTTTTCACTTGCTGCACTCCTTTGTGTCTGGTCTGTGTTTTGCTGTGTTTGGGTTGCCAAAGGCCTGTTTGGGCGTTGCTTTGGTATGCCTCATGAGTGATGACTGGGTCGAGGACGAGGGACGTAGAGGTAATGCTATGATTGCGTACGGTAATCCCCATTACTCTTAGTCCTACTCGCCCTCGACCCAGTCATACTTCCCACCCTCCCTCCCTGTCCAGGCCTTTGTTGCTTGGTGTGTCAGGATGTGCTTCTGGTGGTTTGGTCTGATATAGCACCTGGCAGGAGGGGGGGTGGAGCCTAAAAGCCTTTCCTGTTTTGTTTCCTGTCTGTGGAATACCTCATGAGTGATGACTGGGTCGAGGACGAGTAGGACTAAGAGTAATGGGGATTACCGTACGTAATCATAGCTTCACCCCTCTCAGCGCTGCCAATGGGAGTAACAACACAACTACTAACCCTCACACTCCTTCAAGTGTGACAATTAGGACTATTTCAGGCCCCCAAAGCTATAAGAACGGCCTGACCAGCAATTAATAGTAATTTTTAATGTATATTAAATTACTAATGACCTTGTTGTGGTCATGTCTTAATTATCAAGACAGCTCCACTTTGTGGCAGACTGTCACAGGCACCCATGTTGACAATTAAGTGCCGGTGCCGGGCACTGGAAACCACTGGCTCAAATTAAGCACTCTGCTGGCCATCGACACCCCCTGGCTCACGTGCCTCGAATGTTCCTGCAATGCTGCTGATATATATTTTAAGATTTGTATTTTACTTACTAACACAAGCAGGTCTCCATTTATGTTTGTGTTAGTAAACCCCTGTAACAATGTGTCCATCTTCTTTTAGCTTTACCCCATCAATAGTGTTAATAGATAACATGACAAAATACTCAAAAACACAGCTCTCCATGCTAAAAGAATTAGCAAGACTTTATCCAACAAAGATTGCTGTCATGAGTAGGTTTGCACTTGAAGGCTTCAAGAATAATAAGTAAAGGCATCTAAACTGTTAGTTCTCCCATCGGGCTCCATTCACAAAGATTTTGCTGTAACACTCCTGTGGTACTCCCGAAATTCACGAGTAAGCTAGGAACACTACAACAATAAGTCATACCTACTTGTACACCAATCTTTGGTAATACATATGTGTTTCGCATAATTATGCTCAACCCTCTCCTTCTCTCTCTCTCACACACACACACACAGCCTCTCACCACAAGCAAACACAAAATATACTCAAGTATACATTATTCATAGTGGTGGTGATGGTCACTGTGGTGGTATTGGTGGAAGGGGTTATGTTGATAGTGGTAATGGTGGTGTGGCGGTATGGTAAGGATAATGGTGCTGGTGGAAATGGTGGTGATGTCTCGGTAATGGTCCTAACAATGATGGTTGTGGTAATGGTGAAAAAGGTGGTGGTGGCAAAAGTGGATGCTACAAATAAATAAAACATATAATCATTCACATTTCTTCTTGGCCTGTAGGCATTTTTAATATTCCCAAAGTTTCAACCCATGAATGCAATCCAACTGTCAATTATGTGCATACTGTGAAGTATGTTGTATTCCAAATGTCAATTATTTTCTTACTATAGATACTACTTTGTTTCAAATACCAACACGTATCACATAACGCTTCATCAGGGCATCACAGTTAAATCCACTGCATTACTCATAAAGCAATTCCGTGTGTTAAATTTATTGTCACGCCAATGATTCCCATATTTGAGTGGAAACGTGAATTCTAGAAACACAATTGCTTGAGGAGCAATGCAGTGGGTTTAACTGTAATGCCCTGATAAAGCGCTTGGTGGCAGTAATGGTAGCAGCGTGATAATGATGGTTCTTTTGGTAATGGTGATTAACAACCACAGGGGCTGTCCAAAAACCCCGAACCCGGACCAGTCGATTAGTACATCTAACAAAAGGTTCAGGGAGAAAGATCAACCAAAACTATATAATCAAACATATTCAGTTAAAGAATAAAAAAATCAGAAAGAGAAATGGAAAAGGGCAGGCCGTCTGTGGCCGTCCGGGGACTACAGCAGACGGGACGGGCCACCCCCCTTACATGTGACGTCCAAACATACAAGGAACAGGCGTTCTCTACAAAGGTACTGCAACTTGGACATATATCCTCCTAGCCATTATTACTTGATTTATAGGGTTCGCACAGGACTGAGGGTGCCACATTTGATTTGTGCGGGACTTTTTCTCCATTTATTACTTTCTGATACATTGCTGCTAATTACTTTTTAGTAAAAATGAGCAATCTGGGCAAGAAATTAAAACCACCTGTATCTCGCCCAAACACTAGACTTCAGGCAGCATTGCCACAGCCCTTACCAACACTGACGGCTATTGATAAAATGCTACAAAAAACTATAGGGGCTGTGGCTAATGCAATTGAAAATACTGAAAGGAGACTATCCCTCACACCCACATTATGCTTCCAAGACCACGGCGGGGATTGTTCAGTTATTGCAATTGACCCTACGGTCTTAGACTCTTATCTTACATCTACCTATGCTGAGTTGCCCTGCACACAGATGCCAGCTGAGACTCCAGTGGATGTTGAAATAGTGCAGGTTCCAGTAGAGTCCCCTATAAATGATGAGGACCCATTTCTTATCCTGACCTCTCCCCCCCGTGGTAATTGCAAAAGCTGGTAAGCCAGGCCCTAGGATGAAAAAAGATAGTTTCTCAAAAAATAAGGGTAAAAAGAAGCAGGCCAACCATAACTTGGTTACCCCGTTTGATAATACTCTGCATCCATCTCCAGGGATACCATGTTGGGTCACCAATATGGTGGCTGATCTTCAGGCAAGTTTGGAGCAAACTATTGTTTCCCACATCAAACCTCTGGTGTCGAAACTGGATAGAATAGCCTCCATCTTAAACAATAGGGTGGTAGGGAAAACAAAGTCAACAAATCCCCATGGTAACCTAGCACCCTCTACATCTGGTGGTGCGTCCACAAAGGCCCCTTGTCCTGGGGTAGTCAAGCCCAATATCCCAGTAGCGCTGAACACAAATTTAGGGACTCCAATAACTACCCCCAATCTGTAAACCCTGTACCACCCCCCCTCCTACCTCTAATATACTAGGTCGTACCTCTCAGTCTGCAGGGGAAACTGTTAAATCTAGATCACATCCTAAGGACGGTGAAATTCCGGGAACAACTAGCACATCATCACTAGTGAGGTCTGCTTTGCCTAAGGCAGTCTCTTGCCAGTTGCCGTCAATAAACTTGCCCCCGGAAGCACAACCATATGTGGTTGCCCTAGTAGGTGTCCCGGTCCTTAGCGAGGGGAAAAGAGAATATGAGACTGACTTAAAAAATAAGTGTATTCAGTGGTTGAGCATAAACAGACCCTTACCTTCTAATATCTCTGGAGAAATATTGGCGGTGAGAAGAATAGATTGGATTGGAAGGGTCCCAAAAACAGTGGCAGGAGATGTTGTTACAATAAACTTTAGAGACCCTTCCGCTGTGGACCATATCTGCAAAGTCCCTCCCTTTAGAGATTCCCAAATATTCCCTTTGCACCTGTCCTATTTTTATCCTACCCCTAATTTTAAACTGACTAATCCTAGGAGGCCCCAACACAATAGGAATCACTACTCTCCTCTTAATAGAATCCATTACTGGCAGACATTTGGGGAGGGTACCTTCCCACCTACTCCTACTTACCCGCTGCAAGCTCACTGGAATAGGTTCAGTGTTCTGGAGGAGGTTGATTGACTTACTCCGAAGGGAACCCCCCCATCAGAATTTAATAACGGTGAACTTACGGGAGGTTTTGTACCAAAGGAAAAGATTTTACCCACGCCTACTGGTGATGACCTTTGTCCTATTGATGTTATAAGGGTGGGGAATAGAGTAGAGCGGAGCTTGGATCAGGGCCCCTCAAAAGAACAGGGGGATGTGCAAGGCTTAGAAAAGGCAATGGAAGGATGTATAAAGATCCTTTCATGGAACGTAGCCGGGATAAAGAGTAAGTTACTTGTACCGGAGTGGTCCTCCTTCATGGCCACGCACGACATTTGTTTGATGCAGGAAACCTGGGCCCTGGAGGAGAGTGCTAGCCCTGGCTTTGTGACATACGATATTCCTGCAGTCTCCGGCGGCAAGGGCCGCCCTTCGGGTGGTCTATCCATATGGGTAGGTATACACTTAGGTATACAGGCTACCCAGATGGAAACAAATTCCCCAGATATCCAATGTGTTTTACTAATGCCCCTTGATAAATCTCGAGTGGCCATTATAAACATCTATTCCAGGCCCACCATGAATGGAAAGGAATCGAGTACTATTAAAGCGCTTGACCTTTTTATTCAGACACTTGATCCCGCAATTTCGATAATTCTTGGCGGCGATTTTAATTGCCAGTTCGAGCCCCTGGGTGGATCCGAGATGTGCGATCAGGACGAAGTTGACTCGCTCTGGTGCATCCCGGTCCCTATGATTGCCCCGGTAAGGGCCTGGACCTCGTTGGTATTACAAATAAAGTCCTTTACCCTTGCAACGTCTCTGCGGGCACGCAACGGAAGGTCCAATAACGACAGTTCCGGCCTACCCACATACAATAGGACCAACCGCACTTCCATCATTGATTATCTCATGTTGAAAGCTAAACATTGGGACATGTTCAAAGATTTCAGGGTTGTACCAAGGCACGACAGTGACCATAACGCTCTGGTCCTGACGCTTAAGCCTGGTGCATTTGGTTTAACTAACCCTGACTCTAGCCCTAACATGGCAGTGCCACCTTTTATTATATCCAATAACAGGAGAAGGGTCAAATGGCCTACCTGTGTGGACTCTCCCATCCGACTTGCAGAAATATACCAGATTGCTACACCGCTCATAAGTGAAATGGGGGGATCTACCTCTTATGGGCAGGCTATAGAGATTCACAAGAAGTTAGCCGTGAGCCTAGGGGAGGTATTCTATCCAGTTAGCAGGACAAAGCAGCCTAGGATTAGAACACATCCCTGGCATGACCATGCCTGTAAAAAAGCAAAGAGAGATCTCCTTGCAGCAATCAAATCTAAAGATGCCCTAAAAATCCGAGCATCTAGATTGTTCTACAAGATGGAACTCACCAGGGGTAAGAGCGAGTGGGAGGAATCTAGATAGGATGAGTTAAGACAAGCACTCCTCTAAAAGGACGCTAAGACCTTTTGGGCCATCGCCACTTCGATGGCGGGAGGTGGGAGAGAGGCTGGGGTGTCGAATATCGCTCCCTTAGTGTGGGAGGCGCATTTTAAGGCACTCTACACAAGCCCTGAGCAGGGGTTTTTTGTGTGCCTAGGTCGAGACAAGATGCCTAAAGTGGTTACGGTCTTTCGGACCTCCATGCCCCAAGACCTCCCGCATGAGTATAGACTGCCGGGGGTCTTGGGGCCTGGGGCTCTTGTGTCTCAAAGCCAGGATACGATGCCAGAAGTGGTTTCAGTCTCCGAGACTTCCACGGCCCCAGACCTCCCGCACGAGCACAGACTGCCGGAGGCCTTGGGCCTTGGAAACCAGATAGGACAGCTGGATGCCCAGGAGAGGATTGCCGCTAATAATCTAGACTCCATTTCCCTTAAGGAAGTGGAATCTGCAATTGAGAGATTGCTCCCGAATAAAGCCCCAGGCCCTGACAAGCTCCCGGGGGACCTCTTCCGTTCCCAACCTAAAATTTGGGCTCCATACCTGGCGGTCTTGTTCAATGCGGTCTTGCAGGGTACCGCATTGCCAGAGACCTGGTTGGGAGCCGAGATTGTTCCCATTTATAAGAAGGGTTGCCCGCTTGTTCCTTCCAATTACAGACCCATCAGCTTACTGGATACTACCCAGAAACTGATGGGACGAATTCTACTCGATAGACTATTGGGCTGGATGGGGGAGAACAAAACATTGACCACCCTCCAAGCCGGATTTAGATCGGGCGTCTCGACCATGGACCAGATCTTCTGGCTCTAGGTCCTATACTGGAAAACTGCAAGAGTAGAGGGTGGCAGCCTCTACCTTGTCTTCGTGGACCTGCGGGCCGCGTTTGATCTGGTTCCTAGGGAGAGGCTCTGGACGATGTTGGAGGAATTAGGTCTCCCGCCCTATTTATTGGATGCCCTAATTAGAATTAATACAGGGAATTATGCACAGGTGAGGTGTGGGAGGAACGGCGAATTATCGGCCCGTTTCCCTGTAACTCGGGGCGTACGTCAGGGCTGCATACTGGCCCCTACACTTTTCAGTCTATATGTTGATGGACTGATAGATGAACTCAATAGTGTTAAGGACAATGATGCTCCGCGCCTGGCTTCCGGCCAGGTGCCCGCTCTGATGTTCGCGGACGATACCTTGCTGTTGTCGGGGACATCATCGGTCATCCAGCGGGTCCTGGACGGGTTTGTGACCTTTTGTGCCTCGCGGGGATTGGAGGTTAACTTGGAGAAAACCAAGTTTATGATTTTCAATCCCCCGAGGCACACCCGCCCGAATCCCGTTCTGAGTGGCACTCCCTTAGAGCGCGTTAAGACTTTCATTTATCTGGGGGTTACGTTGACCAAGCACTTTGTATGGGACCAACAAGTATCCAAATCTTCCCTGAGACTGTCGCAGATTATGGAGGGTATTGGCAGATTCCATAGAACTTCAATATTCAAACCTGTTGCCCCTGTACTCGAGATTTATAAAACACAGGTGAGGTCAGCAGTTTTGTATGCTGCAGAACTTTGGGGACACACGAACACACATAATTTACTGAAGGTAGAACAGGCCTTCATGCGTAGTCGGGTTGGCTTTCCCCAAAGCACGCCTCTTATACCACTACGGTTGGATATGGGCCTGGAACCCATCAATGAACTGGCAGCTGCCCGACCTCTACTCTTCTGGAGAAGGCTCTGGTTTGTGCCAGAGCTTGTATCCTTTAGAGCAGAATTCATTGCAATTTGGGGGCAGCTAAAGAATAAGAACATACCCTGGCTAGATCATATAAAGGCTCTCTTCTACCAAGTTGGTTTGCCCCAATTGTGGGACACACCGGAGGATAGCTGCGCGAGGATGCAAAGGTCTGCGCTAGTGGCGGCTGTAAGGTGTTATAACCTTAAAATACTATATTGTTCGACTTCCTTGGGTAGGCTGTCTACTGAGTTCCTATTGATGAAAATTGAACCCAAGACGGAGGTATTCTTGGACCTAGTGCAGCCTTTACTCGCAAGAAAATTATATACTCAATTGAGACACGGTTCTCTACCGATTGGGGCATTGACATCTAAATGGGTAAAGTCGATGGAGGGTAATTGTCCTGCCTGTAATTATAGCAAGGAAGACATTGTACATATTTTTTTTTTCTGCCCGGCATATAGTGAAAATCGGAAATGTTGGCTTATCCCATTGTGTAAAAACTTGGGACTTAGACAATGTGCACAAGCCTGCAGAGTTTTAACATATGATACTGCCCCTTCCATTGTCTTCGCTGTCTCCCAATTTTTATATGGCATGTGGCGGAGAAGAACTGTTTTTATTAACAAAAAATAATGCCTCCTTGCTTTTTTTTTTTACATCTTTGATAACTCAATGTTTAATAACTTTTTAAACTGTCTGTATTTATGGTTTTACTTCTGTGCTTGTATATATTTTATTGCACTTTTATGGTCATTGACCGAAATAAAGTTATCAAATGAATGAAATGGAAAAGTAAACAGTGGTTAAAGAAGCCCTTTAGACAGTATTACATGATATCAAAAAAACGTATTTATTACATTGTATTATATGTAATAAATATGTTTTTTTGATATCATGTAATACTGTCTAAAGGGCTTCTTTAACCACTGTTTACTTTTCCATTTCTCTTTCTGATTCTTTTATTCTTTAACTGAATATGTTTGATTATATATAGTTTTGGTTGATCTTTCACCCTGAACCTTTTGTTAGATGTACTTTTGGCAATGGTGGGAGAGGTAATGGCAGTGCTGATGGTAATTGCGGTAGGTCCTGGTGGCAGTGGGAAAGACAGGGTGCTAGAAATGGTGAAAGTTGGATTTATGAAAGTTTACCATAATCGAGATAAGTGAAAGGTTTGATCCCAAGCATGTACTCATGTATGCAATGTTCCTGACCATTCATTCAATGTTCTGGATGGTTGTAGGCCTTCACAAAATCTCCTATCCCGTTCTACTCTGGAATAGTCAGAGAGCTACTCAAGAAAAGGACTGGACTAAATCCCCTTCTTTGGGGGAAAATGATATGCTGGGATGTAGGGAAATCCCATTCTCTGCAGGGAAACTGTTTTCCACTAAGGGGAACTCAGCACAGCGGGAAGAGGAGTACGCAGTGAAAGTCACATGATCTTCTCACTATTAGGCCTGAAAACCTGCACCTGGCTCAGCTTTCCATGCATATTATTGGGAATGTTTATCAATTCCCAAAATTCATACATTTGCACTGACGCATAGGTGTATCTGTGAGTTTAGATTTGCTACTTTGTTCGTGAATCGTGCCCCTTTGTGTGTGACCACTGCACATGTAAAGGCAGAATGGCATAAACCATCCGTGCAGATCTACTGTGTGCAATAGGCTGCATATTACCATTGCTGTGGAGGGGCATCATAACCCACTGAGAACTTCCCTTTTTGTAAATTATAGTTCCTTCCTGCACTCAGCAATGGTAATACATAGCACATTAGCACGTTACACACTGCAGATCTGCACAAAAAAGTTTCAATAAAATTCAACACTTTTCAACCACCAAGGCCTGTAATTCCTGCTTTCATGTCTTCTCCATTTAGCATCATTTTGAATTCACAGGCATAATGCCTCTCGGAAGTTGTAATGAACAGTAAGGAATCAGCACCCATCCAAAAAGTGTTATTTTAAATAAATTCCAAAGGTCCAACAATACATATCCAAGTGTATAGTCTTGTGAAAATAAGTCCAGATTTCAGTGAAATTTGCGTTTTCCAAAGTTCTTTATTGTGATAATACAAGTCAGGAAAAATCCAAGATCACATATAGATTCTCTTCTTAGCCGACGCGTTTCGTCTCACACATTGAGACTTCTTCAGGGCTCAAATAATGAGTGATAATCAACAGCCAATACACCTTGGTAATATTTCTTAAATGCGGCAAGGTAAGCTACGTTCTTTATGTCGTGATGAAAACTCATAAAGTTGTAAATTATGCAGGTTCAGTAATCCCTGTCTATAATCTGCTTGAACCTGTATTACTGTTTTTTTCGTACTTTGGTCTTGTTATACAGAGAAAGGCATGGTGGCCAGCTCAAAGTAACGCATCACAGGCAGGGCTGCTTCTTAATGTTCTCGGAAGTTGTATTAACCCCTCCTGTGGTTCTTTGGTAGCAGTGTTGTGGTACCATGCTACCACATGATCACATAATTTGGTAATGAAAAAAGACATTTTAAAAATCAATGTGAAGGATCTGGTCATAACACAGAGGTTGCAGCCAATCTCCATTGTGCAGGCCCGAACCTATGTGCAATGGGGTTGGCTGCCTTCAGGGGGTTGGGCACAGGGTCACCCCAACAGTAGGCATGGCTGAAGGTTGTGAGCACTGGGTATGGTGGGCAGCTCTTGGGGTGTATGGTAAGCATGGGCGGATTTTGCGAATTGGCAATCCGCGAAATTGCGTATTTACGGATTCGCAATCCGCAAAATCCGCGAACTCTTGCGAATTTTGCGGATTCCTTTTTTTTTGTGTTCGCAAGTGTTTCTGCCATTTCGCAAGGGTTTTTTACCAGTTCGCAAACGCGAACTTACTTGTCGGGTAGCAACGGTCGCGACCATGTTGTTTCTACGTCTGGTTCATCACAGCACCCTCTGTTTCACCACTGCCACCCTCTGTTTCACCACTGCCACCCTCTGGCTCACCCATGCCACCCTCTGGCTAACCCATGCCACCCTCGAGTTCATCACTGTAGATTATGGGGGGGAAAGCACACCTGCCCTGCCTCAACTGACATGAATGAATTAGGGGCTGATTAATGTGTCACTGAATTTGAACTTCCAGGCTGGCACCTGCTTCCTTATCTGTAATTGCTTTCTGTTGCAGTGTAATTTTTTTAACAGGACCTTTGTTGCATACTTGTAGCTATTCTCTGAGCCTGCTGTGAGGGTCAGAGCAGGGTCATAGAATAGTTGCAAGTAGGCAACTGAACTCTGAAGGGGCCCCTCAGGAAGCACTACAGGGAATGGTTACTAATGATAAGATTGAACTTTTGCACCTGCTGAGTGCTTTTAGTTTTGCAAAAATCCAAATATCCAGCAGCATCCACAAAAAGTAATCCTTCCAGGCACTACAGGGAATGGTTACTAATGATAAGATTGAACTTTTGCACCTGCTGAGTGCTTTCAGTTTTGCAAAAACTCCAAATAGCCAGCAGCATCCACAAAAAGTAATCCTTTCAGGTCAAGATCCAAATCAAAGTGACCAGCACATGAAGAAAGCACTGGGAGGAGCCTGCTGGACAGGAACAGGAAGTTGGAGACTGTGGGGCACTTCCTTCCTCCCACCTGCCCCCCCCAAAATGGACTCCTTGCAAAAAAAAAGTGCAGGCAAATGTCAACCTGAGCAGTTATTCTGATAAAAATCCTAATTTTCAAGGTTTATGCTGCCTGCTGGTGGATTTCTTGTGCGAGATTGTCGCTGCCCGCCGCCTCTAAGTGTTCGCAAGTGTTTACTCCCGCGAAATTGTATAGTATTCTAGTTGGCAAGTGCGACCAAGCAAAAAATCCGCTTCGCACGGATTTACGAATTTTCGGCAAGTTCGCGAGAGTTCGCGGATTGCGAATTTGCCGAAAATCCGCAAAATCAGCGAGCGGAACAGATTTTACGCCCATGCTTAGTGTAGGGCATAGGACCCGACCAGAGGCCTGGCCCTGCTACCAACACCCCACAGTGTACAGTCAAAGGCATTGTGTAGCGGGTGGTTGGCAACCTATTGGGAAATGAGTGTAGGCCCTGGCCAGAGATTAACGTTAGGTCAGCTTCCATAGCTAAGATATATATATATAGGGCGTGAATAAACCCACTTTTTTTGCTACTGTTCCCATGAGTGCTGTTTGTTTTTCTCAGAAGGGAGAGAAAACGTTGGAGCTATCATTAACCGCATGCGTGCGGTGCAGATTTCCGCGCTGCGCTGCAGTTCGCAAAAACCCGCGGTTCATGACGAACTCAGCTCGTCATGAGTGTAGGAGGTGTACCTCATGACGAGCTGAGCTCGTCATGAGCGTCGAAGGGGTTAATGTCACGGACACGCCGCCGTGTTTACAGCCCCCGTTCTTTGTAGTGACTCATTTTCTGGCGTATCTTGGAGCGTCGATATATATATATATATATATGCGCACAAAACTCCTTCCACAAGAAAAGAAGAAACAGATTCCCAGGAGGACCAGGTAGGAGACGCCTCTTTATTGTAAACTTTGCGAATGCATTTCGGCAGCTTAACTGCCTTCCTCAGTGCCCAAAGCGTCCCGTGAATGAAGCAACACGCTGTGTGTGAATTCCTCTCAGTTATGCTGATTGATGCATGACAGCTCCGCCCTTCTACTGAAGTCCCCACACCTGTGAGCAGTTTCAAGTGTGGCTCGGAACTGCAGGTCCCAGAATGCAGCATGAATGCTGTTTGGACCCACTGTGCAGGGAATTGACTGGATAGCACAAAGTCATTGCGGGCTGGCAAGAGAGGCTCGTGAAGTCTTTAGGAAAGATGAAAGTTCGTCTTGCTTTGGAGTTTTCCAACTAGTAGGTGCCTCCTCCGGTCCCCCTTAGACCACCGCAACCACATCGACCTGAGAGTCTTTGAAGCAGGGGACGAGCCGCAGTGAGCCCTACCCAGCATGGGATTAATAATCCCAAAACTACTCGCAATCCTCCTTGGCTTCCATGGCGGGTTACCAGCCTGTCCAGCCAACGCTGGTGAAAATACACGAACTCGAAGAGTCCAAAGTCCCAGTGAGGCTGGCTTCCCTGATGCGCGATGGGGGTCTCTGTAAAGCGCCCCTGGGTGGCGCTGAATTGATGCGCACAAAACTCCTTCCACAAGAAAAGAAGAAACAGATTCCCAGGAGGACCAGGTAGGAGACGCCTCTTTATTGTAAACTTTGCGAATGCATTTCGGCAGCTTAACTGCCTTCCTCAGCGCCCAAAGCGTCCCGTGAATGAAGCAACACGCTGTGTGTGAATTCCTCTCAGTTATGCTGATTGATGCATGACAGCTCCGCCCTTCTACTGAAGTCCCCACACCTGTGAGCAGTTTCAAGTGTGGCTCGGAACTGCAGGTCCCAGAATGCAGCATGAATGCTGTTTGGACCCACTGTGCAGGGAATTGACTGGATAGCACAAAGTCATTGCGGGCTGGCAAGAGAGGCTCGTGAAGTCTTTAGGAAAGATGAAAGTTCGTCTTGCTTTGGAGTTTTCCAACTAGTAGGTGCCTCCTCCGGTCCCCCTTAGACCACCGCAACCACATCGACCTGAGAGTCTTTGAAGCAGGGGACGAGCCGCAGTGAGCCCTACCCAGCATGGGATTAATAATCCCAAAACTACTCGCAATCCTCCTTGGCTTCCATGGCGGGTTACCAGCCTGTCCAGCCAACGCTGGTGAAAATACACGAACTCGAAGAGTCCAAAGTCCCAGTGAGGCTGGCTTCCCTGATGCGCGATGGGGGTCTCTGTAAAGCGCCCCTGGGTGGCGCTGAATTGATGCGCACAAAACTCCTTCCACAAGAAAAGAAGAAACAGATTCCCAGGAGGACCAGGTAGGAGACGCCTCTTTATTGTAAACTTTGCGAATGCATTTCGGCAGCTTAACTGCCTTCCTCAGCGCCCAAAGCGTCCCGTGAATGAAGCAACACGCTGTGTGTGAATTCCTCTCAGTTATGCTGATTGATGCATGACAGCTATATATATACACACACACACATATATAACTTTGTGACCGTTAGACTATTCTCCATGAAACGTTCCGAAAACAAGATCCTCGACTTTGGTTCCATCACGGAGACTTTTGCACTGATCCGCCCAGCAAGACCCAAGAAAAAAGGGTTCTGGGTTCATAAAGATGCAATTTCCCACGTTAATTCCCAAAGGAAACATTGCTCTCTGAATCAGAAAAAATGGCTGAATGCAATCACACCAAATTTTTCAAAAAATTACAACGTTACTTAGAAAGAGTGCTTTTAGAAATTTGGTCTGAATCCATTTAGCTGTTCTAGAGAAATTAACATTAATATAGGTTCTTAGGTTGGACATGAAGGGGTAATTTATCAGAAAAAGTTAGTGATATCTGGATGGTTGGTCCTGCGTAAGTCCTACGGTACTCCCATAGTACCCCCAAAAAATAGGGCCTTCTGATTGGCTGAGGAACCTTTTTCTTCCTTTGGTCATTTTGGTACCATTATACAGGTATTGGTAACGCACTACCCAATGATCTTACTGGCAGGCAGCAACACTGAAGAAAATGTATCAGCTCCCTTTGCAGGACTCTGAAACATGGTTTTAAAGTCCTGAATTTGTTTTTTATAAAGGCCCATCAGTGGGCAGTGTGAGCCCCAGGGTATTGTGGGTAGCGCAAGACCAGTCCCTGGTCTCGCATACCCAGCGAGACCCCCATGTGGTACCCCGGTACGTAATGGCACATCAGTACTATTAAACCAACCCTGAAGCAAACTGCCATTATGCATGCTGAAGGCCATGTTCAGTGAGAGGTTGATGCTGTACAGTGGGTTGGATGTAAGGCCGTTTAATCAATCTTGACTACATTTCTCCCCCAAAAAGTTAATCTGTCTCAGCTTCTTCCTGGAATATTTCTGGATGATCCTTCAAGCAGAGGCTGAGAAAAAGAGGGGGTACCAAAATCGCTATTACTCCATGCAATATACGTAGGGAAAATTAGACAACCATACAGAAAAATGGACTAATCAGGATTACACCAAATTTGGCAGAAACTGAAAGCGTGCTTTTTAGGTCTCATCCTATTCCATTCCGCAAGGAATGAATAGGATGAGACTATTGGGGCTAAACTAAGAGCTAAACAAAATGCGGATTTCCAGAAGTGCATGTGGTCTCGTGACCGCGCTTCTATCTGCCTGCCTCGCATCACCACATGAAAGCCACACACACTTCAAAGGCTCCGCTCCCCGCCCGCACTTCACACTCTCCGACTTCCCCTCCCACCTCCCATGGCCGCTCTTCCCATTCACGCGCTCCTTACCATTTGCTCCCGAGCCGCATTTCTCCTCCCCCCCTAATCATAGCAATGCCAAGAGCTTGTTTATATGGAAAGGAAAATGCTTGCAGGTATAGGGAGTTCTTACGTGACATGGAGAATAGTGTATCTATGGGGAATTGTTAAATGGCAAGGAGAATGCCAGTATGTATAGGGAGTTCTTATACTGCACAATGAGCGCGTGTATGGTATGGAGAATTCTTCTTTGAGAGCGCACTTGTGAGGCTCAGGCTCTTCCGATGAGCGGAGACGATGTCTACATCGCATGGATGCTTCTTATGTGGTAAAGAGAGTTTTTATATGATGTAGACAGTGCTGGGGAAGGCGTTGCTATATGGCGGGGCCAGCTCATATACGTCGCGGGCAGTTCTCATAAGAGACGAGTTCTGAAATAGCTGGCACAGTTCGGATACGGCATGGCACCTTCGTGTATTCCAATGACGTTTTGTTTTTGGCAAAGCCGGTTCTTAAATTATACCGACCGTTCTTGTAGGACTATAAGGTGTTCTTTAATGGTATGGGCAGTTCATGTATGGTATGTCCAGTTCTTATATGATGTGAACATTTCGTATGTGGCATGGTCAGGTCTTATAGGATGTGAACAGTTTATATGCGGCACCGTCTGTTCCATATTCTGCGGGCAGTTCTATCACATATTCGGTTCATATATGACACATGAATGAGAGTAAGAGGGCTCCGAGAGTTGAACCCTCGGCCTTGCAATGATCTCAGTTTCACCGGTTAAAATACCGACACGGTAGACTCAGCCGCCCATCCTTCTAGAGTCGGTAATTCCATTGAGCAATAGTTCCAATCTTTGATTTACAGCGTTACTTTTCACGTGCTCTGGACTGTTTACTTTTGGCATTGTCGGTTCTTATATGGACAGCTCGCACACGGCACTGGAAGCTCGTGGGATATAGATACTTTGCGAATGCAATGGGCAGTTCTTGCACGAGGAACAGTTCCTATGAGTTCCTATGAGTCCCGGCAGTTATCCTCTGGGTGGGGGGCAGCTCTTACGTTGCGGGCCGTATTTATATATATTATTTTCGCAGATCTATATAGAGCGAACTCGATTGGAAGCGCTTTACATGCGCACCAGTTACATCACACATTCATTTTTTGGTTAGCGCGGTCAGATTAAGTTATTTGCCCAGAATCACAAGATGCTGAGCCGACGCCGAGGCTCGAACCTGGTACTCCAGCTCCAAAGTCTGCAGCATTTTTCGTCTTCTCTCACACCGAGAGTCAGCGCCGAAACTGTCCTCCCACTTATGGGCCTCTGGTCCCAGGTTTTCGCCCAGCTGCGGGGTCTGCCGAAGAGAACTCCGTCTGGACAGACCTCGGACAGCGCTCGGACTGTCCCCCTCAGTCCGTGTGTCCACACTCTGCTCCTGACTCCTACAAACTCGAACCCAGAATTTCGGGGGGGGCTGAGAAAAAATTTCAGGGGGGGGGCGGCTGAACCTTTAATCAATAGGCAGAGTGGAGCTGCAGGGCCTCCAACAAGGGGTGAAACAACATCAAGGCTTAATTAACATTCAAATGGTCTTTTAAAGACCTGTGAAACGTTCGGGTGTGGCTGTGTGTGTGCCCGGGATCTGTCTCATCCCGGGCTGCCACACACGACGGGGGGGGCTGAAGCCCGGTGAGTCCAATGGGTGTTGCGCGCCTGCTCTAACCTGTGTCTACGTGGTGTGGGTGTTTCCTTTTTAGGTTTCGCCTGTCGAAAGCTGCGCAAGCAGCATTTCGCGCAGGCAAAAACCTTTGTGTACAGTGTGTCTGTGTAGTCCCGCCCCTCTGTTCCATTGGCTAGCTCCATAAATGGAGGCTAGCCATTGGAACAGAGATCTGTCCGTCATAGCCGGAGCAGATTCGGGGGCGTTCCCGAGAATTTTAGGCTTTTGCCCACGTCATGCGGCTGTGGGCGGGGTTTTTTTTTTTGTCGTCAAGGTTTGTTTTCGTCGTTTCTCTGAAGATGGCGGCCGGGCAGTAGCTTGTTTGTACAGGTCAGGACATTATTATGTTCGTGCCGTTAACCCGCCCCCCTCCCGCTGTCCGTTTACCCGTTCCCCCCTGCCCCCCCTCCCACTGTCCGTGTGCCCGTGCTTAATGCTTGTTTTCCTTCCAAGCTGTGCTTCAAACCTAGTAAATGTAGTGGAGTGCTTCTCGGTGACACCAGGGGCGCTGCCTAGAGCCTCATCAGCTCTACCCAGTTCTGGGAGCACCAGGGACAGAGCAGACACTCTTCAGAGGTCCAGCCCTTCATCACCGGTGCACAGTGGCAGCGGTGACGAGGACCAGCAATGTCTGTGAACACCAAGGGCAGTGCGGAGTGTCCTCCGCTGCCCCTCTGCGTGCTCCAGAGACAGACCAGAGGTTCCCATAGCGCCCTGCTCTCTGCGTGAGTTTCACTGTCATTAGGGACGCTGTGCCGGGCAGCGCCCGGTTTTTGGCAGCGCTAGACATAGAGCAGTGGCTCTCAGAGAGTCCGTCAGCTCAGGGGTACGGGTATTGGAGACAGGTGGACGAGCCCTGTCTGCCTATAAGGGCTCCGGGGATGAGGCAGAGGCTCTCCCAGCATCCTGATGTCCGGACCAGGGACCTGGGGGTCGCGACATAGGGTCAGGCTGTGCCTGGTTTTTGGGATGCAAGAGACAGAGCCGAGGCCCTTGAAGCGCTCATCAGCTCATTCGTAGAGGCTGTGGGAACAGAGGGTCCAGCGCCAGCGACAAAGCTCTCAATCACCAGTGATGGGGGAGTGGGGGGGGGAGAGGGCTTCTCGGTGCCTGACTTTGGCAGCATCAGGGAGAAGCCTTGTGCCAGAGGCCCCAGCAGTGGAAGTACCTGGTGTGAGAGGGACACAGGCTGCACCAGAGACTCCAGGAGCGCCAAAGAAGCAGAGAGTACGGGGAAGAAAGAGCGTCAAGATGCCCCTCTGCAGGGAATGTGATTAGTCAGTGTGCGGCGCTGGGAGAATCAGGGACAGAGGCTGCAGCGGTGCATGCGGTGAGTAGCACCAGGCAGTGTCAGGATCATTCGGGACACCAGTGTTCATAGAAGCTGGGATTAGCAGCACCAGAGAACCACAAACGCAAAAGCTCTAGAGTGTCTAGCAAGTGCTGCACAGAAGGGCAGCTGATTGTACTGCAGTGCTGTGAAGCCCGGCATTAGGAGCACAGTGGACAGAGGCTGAGAGACAGAGTTTCCAAAGATGCTGGGGGTTAAAGGGGCCAAACACTGAGCTTGTTGCTGGCCCCGCTGCGGCCATTGTACGCAGGGCAGTTTTAAAGGCCTCGTGTTCCTCCCCATAGCAATGCTGTGTCTTTGCACTGGGGTCATCGGGTGCAATTCATGTCGATAAACCAGTTTTGGCGCCAATAATCCATTCTATAGGGCAGTTGCCCACAAGCCCAGTGAATGAATGAATACATTCTAATATTTCAATTAATTAAAATAGTTACAAAAGACTGGACGTGGTGTCCACAAGCCCAGTGTCTCTGTCACGGGGAAGTACAGTGTGACCACTTTTTTTTCTCGTGTGTTGGGGCGCCAATGTATATATGTTTGTGATTGTAACTTCTGAACTGCACAGTCACAAATGGATCTCCGTGACAAACGCGGTAAGCCACCGAGCCTCAGCTTAAAACACCGGTCTGCGATCTGCGTAGTATGTGCTCTTTGCAGCAGGAATATCAACCCACTGCGCTATCTTGGATGAGTCGAAACTGCCACTAGGCAAAACGCCGTTCTCTCTCCAGCAGGTACATTAATCGCCAGAGTTATCTTGACTCTTTTATTGTTGCCTGAAAACTTGGGGATACAAGGAACCCTCTGCAATGCTTTAATAAAAACTTGCTGCACTGCGACATCCCTACCCTCCCCTCATCTCCCCCCCCACAAGAACCACAGTCCAGTGCTCTTGTTGACCATTCAGTAACTTGACCTTTCCTCTAGTCTAGAGTGTATGTAACACACACCTTGCAATTTTTCACGTTGACAAAACAAACCATCAGAAGAAGAAACTGCCAACAATGCTCCATTGCAGAACCTCGATCCCAGTCCACACACCTAAAACCTCCCGCCATCACACAATATGCACAGCAAAAGTGGGCCTGCAGCATGAGTTTACCCACTTCCCCTCCTTGTTCTCGGGATAGCCCCAGCGAAGTGAATTCTGCATGCAGCTGTGATTTCCTTTACCCTGGAGCAGTATGCAAGCCCCGCCCCTTGTGCAAAAAGAGCACAATCTGCATTTTACTTCAGGATTTTGCTGGGATTGTGCTTCAGTCGCTGCTGGCTAAAGCCTATTGAAATTCACTCCCAGCCCCTTTCCAGTTTAATTTTGTTTTATTGATAGTTGCATGCTGCTGTTACATTTTTTCAATGTATGGCTGTAAAAAGAAGTTAATTAATTAAGCCTTCTCTTTAGAAAGAAGACTAATTAGGTGGTGTCATAAACCACCATTACCTAAATCATTCTAGTATTTTATGTTTGGGCAGTGCCTATTTACCCCACTTCTTCTTGCATATCCGCCGTGTCCCGATTCTAAAACATGGCACTGGAGTCTTGTCCTTCTGGCTGCTGACACCGCTCCTTCTGCTGCCCACAATCGCGCGCTGAACGTTGTGTATCAAAGCTATCTTCCTCTAAAGACTCACTCTGCTGCCTCCTAGTCAGCTGTGGGCCTTTTGTGGCTCAAAAAGAGAAACCATGGGTTTTTTTTACATGAAAGTTTTGTTATAGCAGCTCAAGAAAGTGTCTCGTTGAAAGGGTGCCTGAACTAGCCGGCAAGATGGCTCTGGAGATCCACACACTGGCGATGGACAAATTACCCTAGCCCAAGGCAGTTCTCTATGGTTGTAACAACAGCCCTTCGAGGTGAGGTTCGCTAAATCTGAGAAAAATTTGAAATTGACCCATAAATGGTAAATTATCCTAAATTCAATCTTAACACAACAACGCTGTCAAAAGTGAGCAGTAAGGTCCAGGCATTCAAGCTCACCAATAAATCATTTTTACAAATGCAAGCTGTCCCTTTGCTTTTGGCCAGGAGTAAAGTTCGGGTGGATTGCGAGTTTTAAGAGGGGGAGTTTCTCCAGACCAGTGCTTATGGTCACACACTTGGGTCGTGGGGTCAAGTCAAATGTAAACCGTGTGAAAAAGGGGCATCTTGGCTGTGCGGATATTCCCATGGGATCTGTTGTGATATGGTGTGTAGGTCACTGAATTCATTGACACATTTCCGTCTCAAGAGTTGACGGATCTAGGGAACGTTCTAAATTTACCGTAAAGCTTTGGTAGGGCGCCCCTCACCTCTGTTAAGAGCCTATGGTGTGTAGATTACCGTAGAGCTTTGGTAGGGCGCCCCTCACCTCTGTTAAGAGCCTGTGGTGTGTAGATTACCGTAGAGCTTTGGTAGGGCGCCCTTCACCTCTGTTAAGAGGTGTGCCAGAGATTAAACTATTGGCATTGTAAATGACAATGCCATTTATTTATCTGTTTTTAAAACCAACACATAAATACAAATTTTGTCATTTACAATGCCAATAGCTCAAACTTTTCAAAAGGCGAAACCATTGCATTGTAAATGCTTGTTTTCCCCTGAAGTTTGATAAGAGCCTTGTTTCTCTTATCGGTTATTTCAAAGCCCTCTCAACAGGAAAAGAAATGCAAGATATTTATTGTGCACACCTGCCTTGCCTGACCTCTTAGCGCGCCTTCTGTAGACCCAGGCACTATGAGGAGAGGGGCTGGGGTCTCTCTCCTCATCCTGCTGTCAGTAGGCGCAGGTATGAGGGTCCTCCCTCCCTCTCATGTGGTAAGCAGAGTGCAGTGTGTGGTATAGCTCCTCCTGCCACAGCAGTCCCGTTCGTGCTTCCGTAGGTGCCTGTGTGGCGGGTGGGGTCTTGGCTTTGTTGTTTCTCACACAAGCGCGTGAGTTATGGCGCCTGAGCACGACCGTGAGAGTGTGTGTGCATGCGTGTGTATGTGAGGGGTGTATGGTTCCTCACTCTGGGGCACAGGTGTCACTCACACAGAGTCCGAACAATGCATAGCGTGTGCGTCGGGTGCAGTGAAGTGCACAGTAGGTGTGTGTGTGGGAGGGGGGATTGGGGTGATATGTTTGCCATGGGTGCTGTAGTGGGTACCACCGAGAGCTCCTGGGGTTTTAACAGTGGTCGAAGTGGGGAAAAAAAGTAGGGGAACTGTGGGTGAAGAATCAGGGGGCGGGAATAACTGAAGATTGAATCAGTGGGCGGATTCAGGGGCGTGGATAGAAATAGCAAAACATACCAATTTTTAGTACGTTTAGCATTTCACTTACCAGTTACAGCTTATAACGTTATTTAATTAAAACAATGGATAAACATGTTTGAGGTTTAATTCAGGAAAAAGCAAACACTCATAGGGAATACAGGTTTATGTAAAGCGTGTGAAATATAACCAGGAACATGTTACCTTAATGCTTTTACTCAATGTTCAGAAATCCATGATTATTTTTTGTCTCAATCATTGAGGTCATGAATACAGGGCTCCTCCTGTACACATGTGTTATGCAGGGCTCAGAAGAGAAAGGAACTCTTCAGGAGAATCTAGACTCAAAGAAACCCACAAAGGCTCCTTCATATTCATGTCGCCAGCCAGCTGCTCAATCATAATATAGCAAAAAGAACAACTGAATGCAGAACAATATCATACATTCACCCCAGTACATAGATCTGGGCCTAAATCCATTGTTTCTTTGCTCACCATGCCATTCCAGTTTGGACCCAGCCATATGCAAATCAGTCTAGATTCTGCACCCAATGGGAACAGTCCTGCCCCCTCCCTTATCCTGCCCCCGTCACCGCTCCTGCCCCCGTCACTTCTCCTCCCCCGTCACTTCTCCTGCCCCATCACTTCTCCTGCCCCCATCACTTCTCCTGCCCCCGTCACTTCTCCTGCCCCTTCACTTCTCCTGTCCCGTCACTTCTCCTGTCCCGTCACTTCTCTCCTGTCCCCGTCACTTCTCCTGTCCTCGTCACTTCTCCTGTCCCGTCACTTCTCCTGTCCCCGTCACTTCTCCTGTCCCCTTCACTTCTCCTGTCCCCTTCACTTCTCCTTCTCCTGTCCCTTCACTTCTCCTGTCCCTTCACTTCTCCTGCCCCATCACTTCTCCTGCCCCGTCACTTCTCCTGCCCCGTCACTTCTCCTGCCCCGTCACTTCTCCTGCCCCATCACTTCTCCTGCCCTGTCCCTTCACTTCTCCTGCCCCATCACTTCTCCTGCCCCATCACTTCTCCTGCCCCGTCACTTCTCCTGCCCCGTCACTTCTCCTGCCCCGTGACTTCTCCTGCCCCGTGACTTCTCCTGCCCCATCACTTCTCCTGCCCTGTCACTTCTCCTGCCCTGTCACTTCTCCTGCCCCGTCACTTCTCCTGCCCCGTGACTTCTCCTGCCCCATCACTTCTCCTGCCCCATCACTTCTCCTTCTCCTGTGCCATCACTTTTCCTTCTCCTGTCCCGTCACTTCTCCTTCTCCTGTCCCGTCACTTCTCCTTCTCCTGTCCTGTCACTTCTCCTGTCCCGTCACTTCTCCTGTCCCATCACTTCTCCTTCTCCTGTCCCATCACTTCTCCTGTCCCGTTTTCTCCTGTCCCATCACTTCTCCTGTCCCGTCACTTCTCCTGTCCCGTCACTTCTCCTTCTCCTGGTCCCTTCACTTCTCCTTCTCCCGTCCCGTCACTTCTCCTTCTCCTGTCCCGTCACTTCTCCTTCTCCTGTCCCGTCACTTCTCCTCCTGTCCCGTCACTTCTCCTTCTCCTGTCCCGTCACTTCTCCTTCTCCTGTCCCGTCACTTCTCCTTCTCCTGCCCCGTCACTTCTCCTGCCCCGTCACTTCTCCTGCCCCGTCACTTCTCCTGCCCCATCACTTTTCCTTCTCCTGTCCCGTCACTTCTCCTTCTCCTGTCCCGTCACTTCTCCTTCTCCTGTCCCGTCACTTCTCCTGTCCCGTCACTTCTCCTGTCCCATCACTTCTCCTGTCCCATCACTTCTCCTTCTCCTGTCCCGTCACTTCTCCTGTCCCGTCACTTCTCCTGTCCCATCACTTCTCCTGTCCCGTCACTTCTCCTGTCCGTCACTTCTCCTTCTCCTGGTCCCTTCACTTCTCCTTCTCCTGTCCCGTCACTTCTCCTTCTCCTGTCCCGTCACTTCTCCTTCTCCTGTCCCGTCACTTCTCCTTCTCCTGTCCCATCACTTCTCCTTCTCCTGTCCCGTCACTTCTCCTTCTTCTGTCCCGTCACTTCTCCTGTCCCCTTGACTTTCTCCTGTCCCTTCACTTCTCCTGTCCCTTCACTTCTCCTGTCCCTTCACTTCTCCTGCCCCGTCACTTCTCCTGCCCCGTCACCTCTCCTTCTCCTGGTCCCTTCACTTCTCCTTCTCCTGTCCCGTCACTTCTCCTTCTCCTGTCCCGTCACTTCTCCTTCTCCTGTCCCGTCACTTCTCCTTCTCCTGTCCCATCACTTCTCCTTCTCCTGTCCCGTCACTTCTCCTTCTTCTGTCCCGTCACTTCTCCTGTCCCCTTGACTTTCTCCTGTCCCTTCACTTCTCCTGTCCCTTCACTTCTCCTGTCCCTTCACTTCTCCTGTCCCTTCACTTCTCCTGCCCCGTCACTTCTCCTGCCCCGTCACTTCTCCTTCTCCTGACCCGTCACTTCTCCTTCTCCTTTCCCGTCACTTCTCCTGTCCCGTCACTTCTCCTTCTCCTGGTCCCTTCACTTCTCCTTCTCCTGTCCCGTCACTTCTCCTTCTCCTGTCCCGTCACTTCTCCTTCTCCTGTCCCGTCACTTCTCCTTCTCCTGTCCCGTCACTTCTCCTTCTTCTGTCCCGTCACTTCTCCTGTCCCCTTCACTTTCTTCTATCCCTTCACTTCTCCTGTCCCTTCACTTCTCCTGTCCCTTCACTTCTCCTGCCCCGTCACTTCTCCTGCCCCGTCATTTCTCCTTCTCCTGTGCCGTCACTTCTCCTTCTCCTGTCCCATCACTTCTCCTGTCCCGTCACTTCTCCTGTCCCATCACTTCTCCTTCTCCTGTCCCGTCACTTCTCCTTCTCCTGGTCCCTTCACTTCTCCTTCTCCTGTCCCGTCACTTTTCCTTCTCCTGTCCCGTCACTTCTCCTTCTCCTGTCCCTTCACTTCTCCTGTCCCTTCACTTCTCCTGTCCCGTCACTTCTCCTGTCCCATCACTTCTCCTTCTCCTGTCCCATCACTTCTCCTGTCCCGTCACTTCTCCTGTCCCATCACTTCTCCTGTCCCGTCACTTCTCCTGTCCCGTCACTTCTCCTTCTCCTGGTCCCTTCACTTCTCCTTCTCCCGTCCCGTCACTTCTCCTTCTCCTGTCCCGTCACTTCTCCTTCTCCTGTCCCGTCACTTCTCCTCCTGTCCCGTCACTTCTCCTTCTCCTGTCCCGTCACTTCTCCTTCTCCTGTCCCGTCACTTCTCCTTCTCCTGCCCCGTCACTTCTCCTGCCCCGTCACTTCTCCTGCCCCGTCACTTCTCCTGCCCCATCACTTTTCCTTCTCCTGTCCCGTCACTTCTCCTTCTCCTGTCCCGTCACTTCTCCTTCTCCTGTCCCGTCACTTCTCCTGTCCCGTCACTTCTCCTGTCCCATCACTTCTCCTGTCCCATCACTTCTCCTTCTCCTGTCCCGTCACTTCTCCTGTCCCGTCACTTCTCCTGTCCCATCACTTCTCCTGTCCCGTCACTTCTCCTGTCCGTCACTTCTCCTTCTCCTGGTCCCTTCACTTCTCCTTCTCCTGTCCCGTCACTTCTCCTTCTCCTGTCCCGTCACTTCTCCTTCTCCTGTCCCGTCACTTCTCCTTCTCCTGTCCCATCACTTCTCCTTCTCCTGTCCCGTCACTTCTCCTTCTTCTGTCCCGTCACTTCTCCTGTCCCCTTGACTTTCTCCTGTCCCTTCACTTCTCCTGTCCCTTCACTTCTCCTGTCCCTTCACTTCTCCTGCCCCGTCACTTCACCTGCCCCGTCACCTCTACTTCTCCTGGTCCCTTCACTTCTCCTTCTCCTGTCCCGTCACTTCTCCTTCTCCTGTCCCGTCACTTCTCCTTCTCCTGTCCCGTCACTTCTCCTTCTCCTGTCCCATCACTTCTCCTTCTCCTGTCCCGTCACTTCTCCTTCTTCTGTCCCGTCACTTCTCCTGTCCCCTTGACTTTCTCCTGTCCCTTCACTTCTCCTGTCCCTTCACTTCTCCTGTCCCTTCACTTCTCCTGTCCCTTCACTTCTCCTGCCCCGTCACTTCTCCTGCCCCGTCACTTCTCCTTCTCCTGTCCCGTCACTTCTCCTTCTCCTTTCCCGTCACTTCTCCTGTCCCGTCACTTCTCCTTCTCCTGGTCCCTTCACTTCTCCTTCTCCTGTCCCGTCACTTCTCCTTCTCCTGTCCCGTCACTTCTCCTTCTCCTGTCCCGTCACTTCTCCTTCTCCTGTCCCGTCACTTCTCCTTCTTCTGTCCCGTCACTTCTCCTGTCCCCTTCACTTTCTTCTATCCCTTCACTTCTCCTGTCCCTTCACTTTTCCTGTCCCTTCACTTCTCCTGCCCCGTCACTTCTCCTGCCCCGTCATTTCTCCTTCTCCTGTCCCGTCACTTCTCCTTCTCCTGTCCTATCACTTCTCCTGCCCCGTCACTTCTCCTGTCCCATCACTTCTCCTTCTCCTGTCCCGTCACTTCTCCTTCTCCTGGTCCCTTCACTTCTCCTTCTCCTGTCCCGTCACTTTTCCTTCTCCTGTCCCGTCACTTCTCCTTCTCCTGTCCCTTCACTTCTCCTGTCCCTTCACTTCTCCTGTCCCTTCACTTCTCCTGTCCCTTCACTTCTCCTGCCCCGTCACTTTTCCTGTCCCGTCACTTCTCCTGTCCCGTCACTTCTCTCGTCACTTTCCCTGTCCCGTCACTTCTCCGTCTCCTGTCCCGTCACTTCTCCTTCTCCTGTCCCTTCACTTTTCCTGTCCCCGTCACTTCTCCTGTCCTCGTCACTTCTTCTGCCCCCGTCACTTCTCCTTCTCCTGTCCCTTCACTTCTCCTGTCCCCGTCACTTCTTCTGCCCCCGTCACTTCTCCTGTCCCGTCACTTCTTCGAGTGGAGGATGGGCACATTTACTTATTTTGCTTGGTGTGCATCAGAGGTTTACTGCAAAATGGGGGGCATTCCAATTTTCTGACTACTCCCTTGGTTGGATGAAGCAGTGAAGGCCGCTCTTTTAGGGAGTGCAAAGCACACTCTCATCACGTGCTGCTTGCCATTATAAGTGTAGATCAAAGTTCGGGGCATTTTGATTTTCTGGCTTCTCCCCTGAGCAGAGCCTCGCACCTTAAAGGCCACAGGATCCCAGAGGAGGGCTTAAGATCACGTTGTCCTCCAGTTAAAGGGGTCTGGCAGTTTAAAGGAAAACCCCGTTCTCTTTATCACACCTCATGCAGATCTCACTGGCATATGCTAAAGACAGGCAGTGGGCGGGCGCATTGTCATTCCAAAGGGGATAATCAGCCTCAATCGGAATGACAATGGCCCGCCCTCGGTCTGTGCGAGCTCAGGGAGGGGCTGCTGCAGCCTCTGGAGTTGAACAGAGAAGTGCGAGCAGCCCCTGGAAGCTGAAAAAAAAGTTTTCGTTTTTGGACTATTCTCTCCGTCCCGGGATGCTTTATTTCAAAGAAAGAAGTAGGGGAACAGGCTGAAATTATTTTTAGAAGTAGGGGCACGCCGTGCCCTTCCGTCCCCGCCCACTTCTACCGCTGGGTTTTAAGGCACCCCGCGTTACCGCTGTAACTCGAGCATGTGCACGCGGTGGTGTTCTGTACTACACGTGCACGCCCAGGAGTCAACGCTGTGCCATGTACACGTTAAAGGCGTACCTTCTGTGCGCGTGTTCACAATGACCGACTGGTTGGCGTGATAAAGTTTATGCTAGTTTGCATTTAAATCCCCCCAGACGCTGCCTGCGCGGCCCCTCTCTGCCACAGCGTCTTGTTGTTTTCGGCTCTCAATCGAGGTTTCTCTCCTTCATCTCTGAGGTATAGGAGGGTGTATGTCCGCCTGTCAGATTGCATCTCTGTATTCTTAATTTACCCCTCTATTTTTGTCTGTCTCCCCCCCTCTCTTTCTCTCTCTCTCAGTCTTCCTGTCTCTCTCACTCTAAATTTCATTCACTCTCCTCACTTGAATATACCTCATATCTGTACCCCTGCATGTCTCTCTATTTGACTGGTACTCTGTTTACTGTTTGTCTGTCTCAGTCTGTTTCCCTGTGTATACATATGTTGCAGTGCTTGAAATGGAAAAATAGAAGTGCTGGTACTCTGCCCCAGAGTACCTGCTTGTTGCTGAGAAGTGCCAGTAATCATCAATTAACGGTATAGCATTTCTCTTGAAAAGTGCCGGTATTCTCCCTCTCAAAATAAAAAAATGCCGGTACTTCCTACCGGACAGTACCAGCCCATTTAAAGCACTGCATATGTTCCTGTGTCTGTAAGTGTCGATGGTTCTAGCAGTTTGTCTCCCTGTCTCTAATTGTGTGTCCATCTCTGTTTATTCCACAGTTCCTGCCTATATCTGCCCATTGATTACTATGTTTGTATCTTTTTTTGTTTCAACCTCCGCCTCGTATTTTATATTCCACTTTTTTCCAAGATCTGTTAGCCCTTCTCACCCATTTCCCTCTCCCATATCGTCCTCATGTGAAAAGGGTTTCGTTTTCGAAGCGGTTGTCAAGTCTCTCCTCCTTGTCTGTCACGTCTGAGTGTAACTCGTGCCTTGCCTGGCACACTCCGGAAGTCTCACTGTCACCGGGCCTCTCCGTGACTTACAGCTTTCGGTCGCCTCATAGATACTAGCACTGGCGACCCTCACACACCCCACGTCCAGGGGCGGCTGGTGACATTTTACAGTGGTGAGGCGCGCAAACTGATTTGCAAGTGCGGGCCCAGGCCGGCGGCGACCCCCCCACATACACAACACTCAAAGAAATGTATTCACACACGCATACACACAAACACATCCATTCACAACACTCTCCACCAAACATTCATGCACACACGCACGCTCGCACCAAACACTTTAATATAAAAGAAAAACACACACTCTTACCTTGCTGCCGGTCCCGGTCCGCGCCACCACTGGGCTCTGCTCCCCACATGTCACAGGCTCACAGAGCCCCCTGGCCAATCCTGGCGCCAGGGGCACAAGTACCCTCTCGCCCGCAGCACGCCCATTAGGGCTCCTGATGGGCATGCGCAACGCCGCAAAAACACAAGTGCGCATGCGTGGGCATGGGTAAAAATTCACCCTCCGTCCCCACGCATGCGTACTTGTGTTGCCGCCTGTACAATCTCAATGAATCAACATGACGCCCGCCCGGCGGTCTGACGTCATGTTGATTCATTGACATGATTGTCATGCGGGAGCTGCGGGCGGCGTCGGGCAGGGGGGGCTACGCCCCCACGCCCCAATGGACGAACTGCGCCTGCCCACGTCCCTTCTTCAATGGCAATCACTGATGGATGAAAATAAGTCCCAGCGCCCCAGAAAAGAGTGCCGGTGGGCCCCACCTGCAAGTAAGCACTGCCTCTTCCACCAGTTATGCAATAAAATGTTCCCTATTTTCGTTGTAAGTACATTTTGGGTTTGGTGTGAGATGTAATGTTTCAGTTTTGGACTGGTCACTCGGCCATGCTGGCTTTTGCCCAGTGAAATGCAGGTTCAGGGGCTTCTGAGAGCAGGACTGGCTACCATGAAACATCCATGCCACTGGAGCCCCCTTTGGTGGCTGCCTCCTACAGGTTGGGGCTGGTTTGAACATTTTGCCTGGGCTGTTTCTAGAATCTATTCTAGCCCTCTGTTCCTTGTGTGCAAAGTGGGGCGAATGTAAGGGAAGCCAGAAGAGAAATACACTTCTTCCAGTGACATTATGCACATTATTTTCATATTTTTGGTGCAATGACAAGTTTTACCCTTTCACCTCCCCTTTCTACCTTCTTTTACCAAATGCTGAGGAATGGAATTACTGCATTACAAGGGAGACAGGTGACTGAGCATTCCCCCCACCCCTATTGTGGCACAAACACCTTTCATTTAACGAATCAGTGCAATGGTGGTTGATTATTAGAGGGGGATTAATACCCAGACAAGCTAAGCACACCCAAGGGGCCAGGCTGAGACCACCAAACTCACTTTACATCCTATCAGAGAAAAATCGAGGGTTGCGTTTGAACCTGCATCCAAAGAGATGACAATTTATCAAGAGCTGCTTAGGTTAATAGGGTCCCTACCTGTGTACAAACCCGGATTTAAGAGTGTGCACGCTAAAAGTTACATCACAGGTAGAGTCCATCACATGTACAATACCCTGTTACACTCTCTTAGGGAGTGAATAGCCGTTAAACACAATATTGTCCTAAGGAGGGAATACACCCTCACCCTCACACACTCCCTCACACCCCCTCAACCTCACACCCTCACACCCCCTCACCCTCACACCCCCTCACCCTCACACCCCCTAACACCCCCTCACCCTCACACCCCCTCACCCTCACACCCTCACCCCCTCTCACACTCACACACCCTCACCAGCATAGCATAACAAAGCATAGCATAGCATAACAAAACACAGCATAGCATAACAAAAAAGCATAGCATAGCAAAACATAGCATAGCATAACAAAACAAAGCATAGGATAGCAAAACAAAACGTGGAATAACAAAACAAAACACAGCATAGCGAAACACAACAAAGCATAGCATAGCATAACAAAACACAACAAAACATAGCATAACAAAACATAGCAGAACACAACCCATAGCATAGCAAAACACAACAAAACATAGCATAGCAAAACAAAACATATAATAGCATAGAAAAACATAGCACTGCATACCAAGCACAACAAAACATAGCATAGCATACAAAACATAGCATAGCAAAACAAAGCATAGCATAAGAAAACACAACAAAACATAGCATATCATAACAAAACAGAGCATAGCATAAAGCATTTCATAGCAAAGCATAGCATAACAAAACACAGCATAGCATAACAAATCAAAGCATAGGATAGCAAAACATAGCATAGCATAGCATAACAAAGCAAAACATAGGATAGCAAAACAAAACATAGCATAGAATACAGCATCACTTAGCACCACTCAGGGACACCACAACATCACTATGCGCTACAACAGCATCACTGAACGCCACAGCATCACTCGTTCACCATCACAACATCACTCAGCGTCACCACAGCATCAATCTGTGCAACCATTCAACAACAACTGGTTCAAATATGTTCTCTCATTGTTTCAAGCTTTATTACAAATGTAACAAAAACATGTTAATATTTCACTTCTGTTCTTGGATTTTCGTCACAATAAAATACACTGAACATAATCTTCACATACGCTATTTACAAAAGTTTAGGCTATTGCCATTATAAATTACAATAACTTTTATTTAAGTATTCATTATTAAAAAAAATAAAAGCCATTGTTATTTGTAATATCAATACATGTAAGTCACGTAAATACAACACATATTGCATTACAAATGCTATAGGCGTCACATTTGCGAAAGTTATAACTATTGGCATTGTAAATGACAAAGCTATTAATTTAGCTATTTTCAAAAACAAAACATAAATAAAAAATTTGTCATTTACAATACCAATAGCTCAAACTTTCCTAATGCGAGACCTATTGCATTGCAAATGTTTGTTGTAATTTGATGTCATCCTGGTCAGTCGTGTCAGTGAAATTAAGGCTCAAAATTTGTAGATATCTGTTGCTGTGGGACTCCAGTCGGAAAAATGTCTAAATCGAGCATTCCATGTAATTGGCTTTTGCATCATGAAGGCAAATGTTGTGGCTGTCATTTTAGGACTCAGGGACGAGGTCCCTTTTACCCCAGGATGCCCGTGGGACTCCCGCAGAAACAAATGTCAAAACAAGAGTTCCAAGATGCGATTGGCAGCTGCAACTTGATGAGGAATGTTGAGGCTGCCATTTTAGGACTCTGAGGCTAGGTCCCCAAGTCTTGAAAATTTGTTTCAAAGCATATAGAATGGGGCAGGGTAGGGATTCCCTGGTCCTATAGCTCTCGTGTAACGTCCCAAAGGTACCCTCAAAGGACAAAAATATTTTAAAAAGTTGTGAGTTTATCATGGCCTATGTGAGCCAGTGCAGCCTTCTCCGTGTGGTCCTGTGTTACATCTGTGAGACTCTACTGCGATTCATGCAGGACTCTCTTGGGAGGTCTGCCAAATCTGAAAAAATGAGCGTTGGGGGCCAAAGGCGTGGGCGGTGGGCTGACGACCACTGTGGGGTTGGCTGAAGGGTTAGTGGTAGGCAAGTGCTATTAGGTGGCAAGCCCTACTATGCAGTCAGTGCTCAGACTGTGTAGATACCACTCCCTCCAGAGACCATCATTACTCACAGTCTGCACTTGGTGCGTATACTGTGCATAGAGCCATCTCCAATCAGTAATAGAAGCCTCAGTGGGTGAGCAAGTCACTACTATCTGCAGTGTCTGCTTAGAGCCCACTCCCACCAGACATGCCAGCCCTCTTATGTGGTCATACCACAAGTATTCACAGTCTGCACACTGAGCTTGAACTGTCCTAAGAGCCCACTCACTCCAGACGCACAAGCCCTATTAGGTGAGAAAGCCCCTACTAAGGACAGACAGCACTCAGAGCACAGACTGTGCTTAGAGCCCACTCTCTTTAGAGACACAAGCCCCATTAAGTGGGCAAACCCCTACTACCCACAGTGTTCAGTCAGTGCGACGATTGCATGTAGAGCCCATTCCCTCCGAAGACCTAAGCCCCATTAGTTGGGTTAGCCTCTACCATGCACAGACAGCTTTCCATTCTCAGACTGTGTGTATCCCCCACTCTCTCCCATGCCCCTTTAGGTGGGCAAGTCCATACTACGCATAGTCTGCTATCATTTGCACAGACTGTACGCAGGGCCCTCTCTCCCCAGACACTCAAGGCTCCATGGGTGTACAACCCCTACTTCACACAACCTGCGCTCTCTGCGCCTCTCTTCATGGAGAGCTCACTCTTTCGACCTACTCTAGTCTCCTTAGGTAGCAAATGGGCTACTAAGTATAGTAAGGTATGTTAGTAATATTTTATTTTACGTTAAAAAAACTCTAAAAAAATTCAGGGGAAAAAACAAAAGTTAATGTGATGTTATAGTTCAGTCAAATAATAATATCTTACTTTACATGAAAAAAACCTTACAAATTCACTAAAAACACAAAGGTTAAAGTGAGTTTATAGTTAAGATAAAATGTCAGTTAAAAAAAATAGCATTTTATACTAAAAAACTCTCGAATTCACCACTTATATTTTAGTGAGTTAATTATAACTTGTGACCCCGCCATATATGGCTTATGACCTCATATATTATGTCACTCATGACATGTTCAATGACATCTTTGATGACATCATTGATGACATCTCAAATTACATTACTGATGACATCACTGATTACATCATCCAATTAAAGTAACAGTTTGCTTTATGCTTTTGACACCGAAAGGTATTCAGTGAGCTACATCTAGAGGAAATTTTCTATAGCTTCTGTACTGCTAATAAATGTAAGCTTTTACACAATGGATGCAGTGGCGTAACACAGGCCCCCAAGCTCCAGGCCCCCCCCAGCACAATACTCTGGCTGGAGAGCTCCTGATTGAGTCCGGAAGGGGGCCCCTCCACGTACCTTGCAGGAGGACCCCTCAAGTTTCATTACACCAGTGAATGGATGGCCTCCTATGTGTGTGGTGGGGCTTCCTGTAAAGAGTAGTCCAGAAGGCAAAGGCTGTGCATAGTAGAGCCATCACCACCTAAAAGAGTTTGGCAATGTGTAGGTAATGGACTTCCCGTGAAATGTTGTGCATAGGACGACAGCTGTGCATACTAAGGTTTGGCGACCTAATAGTGTCTTGGTTGTCTGGAGGGAGGGAGCTCTCCATGAAGAGCTGTACACCGGACGAACACTATGCATAGTAGGGGGCTTGGCCACCTAGTGGTACTTGGCTACCTGAAGGGAGTGGGCTCTCCATCAAGACATCTGCTCAGGGCAAGGGCTGAACATAGTAGGAGTTTGACCATCTAATGAGGCTAAGGCATCTAGAGGGAGTTGATCTCTTTAAATAAGTTTGCACAGGGCGAAGGCTGTGTGCAGTAGGGGCTTTGGCACCTAATGAGGCTAACAGTGGCCACTGTTTGGAATTAGAATGGTGGAGTTAAGTGATTCTGTGGTTGCAGAATTTAATGTATAGTTAGGAGTTATCACAATTATTTTGCACTTTGCCACATAATTTGCAGATTTCGCAAAAAAGTAGTTTCTAGCTAAAATGCATGAAAATAATACTGCCATAGAATGTATCTCACAATTTGCTCCTTTAGCTGCATAATTTACGTAACCTGTGATTTATTCTACTGTATTATCTTCAAAACACACATTCAAACGTGAAATACATATGTATGTGTATGTTTATGATACATGCAACACTACATATCACTATATATCCCAAATGGCTGCACATTTCCAAATTTCTTTCAAGCAATCGCCTCGCATTACAACAAAATTATCCTTTATTTAAAAGTCAAAAAGGAAACATTACAGATAAGTGTAGGAGTATTTGGCCTACTAGAATGTAGAATTCAGTGCAACCGAACACAAGTGTACTTTCTAATTGTGAATTGAATACCCGCTGGGGATAAAGCGTTTAACAAATGCAAGCGTAGGAATCTAAGTGAAGGCGTTGTCAGAAACTCCCTGCACATTAATTTGCGACTTACTATCTCAGTACTGAGTCACCCACCAACCCACAGAATCTGTAATTGTCTCATTTTATGGTTTCCCTTTTGAACCAAGGGAAGCAGATTTTAAGTACTCGCCTCCACTTCCCTGAAGCGTTCATTCCTTCAAGAATTTAGGTTGCTTCCCATCCCTGTAGAATACTGGAAATAAATGTGTGAATTTAGACCATCATGGGGCTTAATGGGGTGAAACATTGTGACATCTGTGAATCATGTATTAGGGCTGTTTTAAGGCAGCTGTATCTTGTATTGTTAGCATAATGTACTTAAAATAAAGAATGCCTCTTTGCAAATGGCAGCAAGTAAGAAGGTCTTTCTTGACAGATGGGGAGAAAGGTGAGTGTCTAAGATGCCACCTGCTTGAGGCACCAAAATCGCTGCTCGCAGATAAGCCATTTCCTTGGCCATTTTGTCATGGTTTTAATTTCAGCTACATTTATCAAAGTGTTGCGTTGCCCGTGGATCACGCAACGGAAATGGAAGGGCAACGCAGCACTTAAATCAGATTTACCTCACCACGGAAGGTCACCTTGCATGGCCCTGTGGTGCTTGATAAATAAGGAGTAACGCAAGGTAGAGCAAGTCACTGTATTACATTTCCCTGCCCCAGGGAGGAGTTCAACACCAGTAAACCTGAGAATGCATCAGAATTGTATGCCTTCTCATCAGAGGCGCAACAAGGAGAAATATCTTTATTTCTCCTCTTTGTATCCCCTTATGCGCCGCATATTGGTAAATATAGTGCATTCATGCCCTTTCACGCAGCACAGCAAGTTGTCTTGATGCATGCATTGCGTGAAAGTTTGATAAATCCAGCCCTATGTTTCGTATGCAAGTAATTAGATAAGCAGGACCCAACTGGAAAAAGTCTGTTGCTGCCATCACTTTGACTTACAACTTTGTTAAACCCTGGGGTGTCTGATCAGTTTGTCCAAAGGATACTTACCCATATTGAATAGCATAACCAATGATCATTATCTCTGACATTTGAATTGCCACTCTAAGCGTTAAATTTACATTTACAATTAAATCACAGCTTGCTTTTGGTCTGTATGTTCAATGCAGTTGCATGATTAGCTGCAGTTTCCTCTGTAGTTGATTTAACGATTTGAAAGCTTTATTTGATCATTCAACAAACAATCATAAAAGCGAAATATTACATACATCTCCATTAAAAAAAATGTTAAAATCATTGGGATAAAATACAAAGTTCAATACAGTCGCACAAGGGGAGGAATAACATCGGCATAGCAGAAATGTATACAGGAAAGGGTATATTCACAGTTAGGTCATAAATTCCATGCTTTTCCTAGCGGACACTGATTTTAGGATAAAAGTCGCAGTATAAAAGCAGACATCCGAAACATCAAGTGCGAATAAGAGTTTCATAGCAGTTGTAGCAGTGGACACAGAGTATTTCTTAAAAAGAGGTTTAAGATACGCAATACGAAGGTGCAAATACAAGGGGTAAATTAGCAAAAAGTGCAACGTGCTCTGTTTAGAGGTTCCGTCACATGGACACGGTGTTGATGTATATTTTTTCATCATCAGGGGGAAAGCCACTAGATTGTGAACTATACCTAATCTCAGCCTTGTAAGAACATACTGGTGAGATTGTATAGTAATTACTTTTAAGTACTTAGAAAAGCCAAAACCTGCCAAGTTGTTAGAATTGTAAAATAAATGTGAAGTAAACTGGCTACTTGCTTCTCTACGTAGTTTGGCTTTATCCCCCAAAAAGACGAGTTTGAGCTCCTGTTTTGGGATGTTAGTGGCACTTACTGGATCCACAAAAACATCCAGATCAAGCACGTCTTTATATGAAGTAAAAACTTATTTGAGCCAAGGGATCTGACTATATTTATCCAGGCAGAGGCAGTCTTTTATTATTCTCCTAGTGAAGCCTGTTTCATCCTTGGCCCAAAAGGACCTCCAAGCCATAAGGGGCCTCAATCCTGTTAAATCAGTCAGATATTCCAACCCCACCTCATTGTGAACCAGCTCGTTTGAGGCCGACGTTGGAAGACAAAGGAGCCTCTTTAAAAAGACATTTTTGGCAACTTGCAAATCCCCATGTTGGCAATGTCCCCAGACACCCGAACCATAGAGTGCCACTGAAGCACATCTATGTCGGTAAACATTTAACATATCTAGTGGACGGCGACTGCCTAGTTTAGAAGCAAATCTAAAAACCCCTGAGGCCCCCTTGCCCATTTTAGCCTTAATATTAAGGATCTCTTGGGCCCATGAGCCACTGCTACTAAAAGTAATTCCTAGGTAGCAGAATTTATCCACCACTTCAATTATGTGATCCCTAAACTGGAATGGTCTCAACTTTTTCGCCTTTTTCCCGCATGCCATAATAAAAGTTTTGGAATTATTAATTTTAAGTTTCCTCCCCTTTATAAAATAAAAAAAACAGTTCATTAATCTCCGCAGACCTACTGGTGTTCTGGAAAGTAAGACAGTATCGTCTGCATAGAGCAGTACCGGAATCGCTTGGCCGTCAACTTGGGGTACATCAGCTTGAACCTTCTTCAAGTCGGAGTCCATGGCATTTATAAAAAGGGAAAAAAGTAACGGGGCTAAAACACAACCTTGCCTGATTCCTGATTTGACCTTTATCTTCTTGGTACATTCCCCCGCTTGGCCAAACGAATTTGGGCTGACAACTTATTATATAATCTGGCCAGGAAATAAATAATTGCAGCAGGGGCTCCCAATTCAAGCAATGTAGACCACAATAAGGCATGATCCACCAGGTCAAAAGCACTGGTAAGATCTGCGAAGCAGAGGAATAAAGAGCCCTGCTTGGCTTTGGTGTATTTGCCAATAATTAGGTCTAAATTGATGCACTGCTCGATAGTGCCAAAGCCCTTGCGGAATCCAAATTGGGAATCCGCAAGGATACCATTATCCTCAGCCCACTCCTCCAAGCGTAATAAAAGGACCCTGCTCATAATTTTTAATGATGAATCAAGAAGGGAGATAGGGCGGTAGTTCTTAGCCTCTCCTCTATCTCCCTTCTTGTAGATCGGCAAAATTATAGACTCACCCCATGTAGATGGGGTGCTTTCCTTTACAGATGCATTAAAAACCTGTGTCAGAAGGGGGCTCCATAACGATAGATCCGTTTTATACAGGTCAACCGGGACCCCATCAGGTCTGGGGGCCTTCCCTCCCTTACTATTCCGAATAGCCTTATCAACCTCAAGCAGTGTAATTTCGAGGGGTAGCTTAGGCCCAATGATTGCAACACTGGGACTTATAGAGACCTCCCCGGCCGGGTCAAAGATTTCGGTGAAGTATTGGACCCAACTATCCTCGCTGACCTGAGCAGTTAATACAGGAAATTCCTCCTTTTGAAGGAAAGGACTATTGACAGTGCTCCAAAAGAGCTTACTATCTCGCAGCTCCGCAGCTTTTGTCAGGTTGTCCCACGCTTCCTCCCTTAACTCTTGTTTTCTAAGGTTCAGGTAGTGTTTGTAAGTTGCCCTAAGAGTTTTAACTGTTTCCCTGTCCCTAGGATGGTTTGAGAGTGCTTTCTTTAACTCTTGTAAAGATTTTGTACAGGCTCTGTCAAACCAACCTACTGTAGCCTTCTTATTATTAACATTAGTAATGGTGAGAGTCCTTTTTATGATACCGTTAAGTTTTTCAAATTCTGCGACAGTACATGATGCGACTGCATCATCAGCTAAACAACGTTGTAGCTCTTGAAAACTGGCTACCACGATTTTATGCAGCAACATTTCGGAGTTGTCCCCACACCATTTGATCCTAATACCATTCTGCCTACAGAGTTTTATTTCGGCAACAATCCCATGCTTGACTGTAGACTTTGTCCCCCAAATAGATGTCAACATGGTGATGGCATTATGGTCACTAAGGCCTAGATCAACAATTTCGGGTACGGCACAGTAAAGTCTAATTTTGACTGAGACCAACAGATAATCTATTACAGAAGCTGAATTCCTCCTTACAAAAGTCGGTACGATGTTACCTTCACTATCGTCAGCAGGCTGGTAAATTAACAAATCAAAGTTGAGCATAAATGTATTAAGGGAGTCACCATATGTTGTGTGGACAAAATGGGCCCGATCCTCCCCATTTGCCCCATCAAAACCACATGCATTTGTGAATGAGCGGGGGCATGTACGAATATT
This sequence comes from Lissotriton helveticus, assembly GCF_964261635.1. Lineage (NCBI taxonomy): Eukaryota > Metazoa > Chordata > Amphibia > Caudata > Salamandridae > Lissotriton > Lissotriton helveticus. The sequence goes on from NC_136071.1 coordinate 530,270,781, forward strand.
AAAGTCCCCTCCCCATATGATATCATAAGGGTTATGGATAGCCCTACCGATTTTCATAACAACAGTCTCTAGTTCATTAACAACACAGGTGCTAGAGGGATCAAATACATTGTTATAATGATTAATTAGCAAAATATCTCGACCCCCGCTTTGCTCCAGCCATAGTACTTGCGAATGGAATCCAATAGTGGCATGGGATTTCACTCGAACTGGAAAATTGATGGACAGTAGAATCACCAGCCCACCTTTTGCCCTGCCCATAGTGGATTCTTGCGCTGGACAATTATAGGACACAAATCCATCAAAATAAATCTCAGCCGTAGACCATGTCTCTTGAAGGCAGAGGATGTCATAGTTAGTAATAGACTCCCTCCAACCAAGAGACTCCTCCTTCTGACGCCAGCCGGCATATTCCAACTCACTAGTTTATATAACCAGGTTCACAAGGGACAACCTCCGAGACCAGGGAATCCCTTGAGGATACTAGATTTAATGGCAACTGCACTTTAGAATTGTCGGCGTTGGAGGCCAATGGGTGAACTGTATCCGGTTGAACTACAACCGCTGGAGAGTACTCTAGAGAGTTGATGGTAGAAGAGGCCGATAGATGAATTATCCCCGGAGGGGCTATAACCGTTGACAAACACTCCACGGGGTATTTCCATGGGGCTCATCCGTTCCATCCATTATTCCTTCACTCATGTCAGAGGATCCATTCATTATTAATGGCTGGGCAGCTGGGGGTAGTCAGTCAACTGCATCCAGACAACTGAAACGGTTATAATCACAGAAGGGAGCATTCAAAGGCATAGGAGCCGGTCTTACATCATATCTTCTATTTCTACCCCTCCGCTCAACCCTGATCCAGTCATCCCTTCCTCTTCCATAAGTCATACAAATAGGTGGGAAGAAGAAGGACAATGAGAGGGTCTGGATAGTGGAGTCAGATGATCTATTAAAACCAGCACAGATATGGGAAACAGTTCTGGGGTCTCTAAAGTTGACGGTTATACAGTCCCCAATTATGGTCTTAACTGTTTTACCCAGCCAAGGCACCCTTCTTACCATGATGATTTCATTATGTAAATGGGCCGGCAGAGGTCTATTCCAGTTTAGCCATCTGACTACCTTACTTTTTAGGGAGTTGAAAGTTTCATCTTCCCCTTCTTCCAATGCAGGTACTCCCGCCATGACCACCATGAAGCGATTTGCTTCGGGCGGAAGATCTGGTAAGCGTGGTCTGGGGGCTCTATACTCTTTTGCTGATGCCGGTTGGCCCAACTGACCGTCATCAGTTTTCCCCAGGGCACTACTATCCCTCAGTAGGGGAGCAGAAGTCTGCTTAGGTGGTGCATGGTTCACCGGGTTAGGGCCTGAAAAACCTGGGGGTCTACAATTATGGAATTGGGCCCCGCCATCGTCTAAGGCGGCTGGCCCCCCGGGTTGGAGTACAGGGACAGGGGTGGCACTCGGCTTGCAGGTCTTAATAGGGTTCGCTAGTATGGCTGATGTAACCTTCTCTATATTTAACAATCTAAGTTCTATTTGCTCCAATTTGGCTTCAAGGGGGAATAAAATAGATTTAAATAGAGCTCCCAAACCTTTGATTGATAGGTCTTTGCCAGGCTGGTTAATGTAGGGGGATTGGGTTAAAACAACTGGCCCTTTGGTAGGAATTATTTGCCCCTCTGTTGGGATTGATGGGGAATTACTAACATGTTGTAGCTTTGCTGATTTTGCCTTGCTTCCATCTTTCTTATTATAAGCCCTTTTTCTTTTAGGGATGGCTCCTTCTTTGACCCCCTGTGGCAGTGTATTAATAATAGTAACACCATAATCAGAAGGAGTAGATACATGGTTATCGAGAGTTATATTAATTTCAGGCAGAATCTCATTAACTAAAATATCCGAGTCCTGTGTAACGTGTTCATCCCCTTCGGTAATAATGTCTTGACCTGCCACACAAGGTATTGCAATTATAGTATCCATGTACCTTTCTGGCGTTTTAGCGTTAGCGATAGTCCCCAGGGAAGATCTTTTAATCGCCAATATTTCTTGAGACAAACGTTTTTCCAGGACAGAAATTTCAGTGTCAATAAGAGAGTTGGCTCTGATCAAGAATTTTTCCATACCTCCCCCTGTTGACCCTCCGACTGTTGACGACTTACTCCTAGTTTCGCGTGCAGCCATGGTATACGGAGAAGCAGGCAAAAGTTCAATAACCAATGTAAGAGGGGGGGCCCGGGCCAAGCTAGACCGGTCAGGAACGGGCAGAAACTGCCCTCCCCTTGGCCCGGGCTTCGCCCCGTGCTCCGTCCCGTGCGTGTCCCGCGTGCGCTGTTGTGGGCGGTCCTATAAGCAGGGAGGGGGTGGGGCGGGAAGAGTCACAGGTGCGCGTGGTGGTTAGAGCGCTCTGCCTGCTGGGACTCGCAGTCCCGCACCCACAGAACAGTCAAGCTCAGTTCTCCCCGATGAGATATGGGCAATTACAGTCCGGTCCACCTCCTCGATAGTTGCTCCGCTTTCAATCGGCAAAGTATCTTCCCAAGAGACGGCTGCAAGCGGCTCCTGCGGAGCGGGGGCCTTGAGCCGTTATAAGCTGCAGGGGAGGGTGGGGCGGGAAGAGTTGCAGGTGCGCGTGGTGGTTAGAGCGGTCTGCCTGCTGGGACTCGCAGTCCCGCACCCACAGAACAGTCAAGCTCAGTTCTCCCCGATGAGATATGGGCAATTACAGTCCGGTCCACCTCCTCGATAGTTGCTCCGCTTTCAATCGGCAAAGTGTCTTCCCAGGAGACGGCTGCGAGCGGCACCTCTGTAGTCAATTTGAGCACTCCACATGCTGTAGCACACTGGTACTTAGATGATATATTTTACTCCCTATTCCAGCTAGCCTGCACTGAGAAAAGAGTGATCTGGGAATAGTATCATTTATTCTTGGGAGTAAAGCCCATGTTAGCATGTGCAGTGGGCTAAAAGCGACAAAACTTCCGTGTTATGATATGCAAAAATGCAATTATTTGATACGCGACAGCTATGATGCATTTTTCAAGAACTTTCCTTTGCAATAGAGCTGGGAAAATAATCTTTGCTCTGTGAGAGTTAGATGAACTTTTCCGAATTTATGGATGCAGGGAGAATTAGATGCAGGAAGATGTGAGGTAGATCGCAACACAAAAATTGAATTACTTCTATATGGGATCTGCGTTCGCTCATGCGCGGGAAGATCAAAGTGAATGAACTACAGTATGACAATGAAAGATAAGCTAGAGGGATGATGTTTTTCACTAAATGTAATTTTATATTGGACACATGACTTGGGCACAAGAATGGAAAAGGGATGCTTTGTGTAAACTAAGGAATGATGTGTTTTTATGTATTTGTAAAGCACACTATCTTCCATGAGGGAATCCTGGCGCAGAACAGGTGTATATGGCCAGGGACTGCCGGAGGACCCCCACCCTTCCGTTAACCAACATTATTAACCAGGACATGAGAGGGATTTCTTTGGAGGCGGGGGGTCGTACAACCCCCCGGCCGTATTTATTAAAACATACAAATAAATCAAAAATTGAAATAAACAATATTTACACAATTATGAAGAAAACGTTCCATGACATTCAATTACAATTGATATATACAGATATTAGATGGCTAACCTTAACCTACTTCTAGTACAAGGTATTTCCTATCTGAATCTAACGTAACAGTCACATTATACAATATTTGTTTTCTGTGTATCCTATTTGGGCCTACGGCAAGGTCACTAAACTGGTGTCAGACCTTATCACTTACCCCACGCCCTCCTGTTAGAGTGCGCATGCGCAGAGGGCCCGTTTACAGTGAGGGTACACCCCCTCCCCGGTTGCCCCCGTATGCCCTATTAACCATGCCCTCCTGTTGGAGTGCGCATGCGCAGAGGGCCCATTTACCATGGGGGTACACCCCCTCCCTGGTTACCCCCGTACGCCCTATTAACCACGCCCTTCCATCGAAGTGCGCATGCGCAGAGGGCCCGCTTACCGTGAGGGTACTTTGGCCCCCCGGTTACCCCCGTATGCTCTATAAACTCCATTAAAGGGGGCCCTTGCATCTTTGCGCCGTTTACTGGCGTCATTGTGCACGTGCGGGGTGGCCAACCAGCCTAGAGAAAGGTGGGGTTTCAGCCCTATCTACAGCGAAGTAAGCGTTTGCAGGGGCCAGGTTCCTCCCTGTGCGCCTTCTATATCGAGTCGCCCCTGATACCATTTCAGATGCTCTTTTAATGCTCTCATTGCGCTCACCCAGCACCCTATTAGCTGCCATACTATCAACCTTGAATACACCCTAATTATTTATATGGCTCATTAGCGCATCATGACTCCTCCCCCCCCCCCCCCCGGGCGAGCTCGTACCATGTACCCCAACTCATTGTACGGACACGCCCACAGACATACTATGTATGATGTGTTGTATATCCTGTGCCAACCAATGTACAGGGCACTCTGAAAAATCATAACTTGTGCCTGCCCCGCCCTGCAACCCGTGCCAAACAATGTACAGGACACTCTGCAAATCAGCACCTGTGCTTGCCCTGTACTTAGTGGGCTCACGCATAAAAACCCATCCTTTCCAATGTGTCGACTTCATCTTGAGCTTAACAAATGCATGGACACTACACAAGCCCTACCCTGCATTCACCATGTGATCACCACATACAAAGTGACCTGGCTACCTTCACCCATGTGTACACAATGCTCTAGCGCACACAGACATCCCGCGAAAGCCCTGTCCCATCGCTGATGTAAATTCACCTTTAACTACAAAACCAGAAGTCTTCGAGGCCCCGGACACCCATGTCGCACATGCAGGGCCTGGTGCACACCGTGCATCAACAATGCTAAAAAACTCCTACAAAACAAGGCAGCCCGATCATCCCTTCCTCACGCAGCCCCAGCTGCACCAGGCACAGCAACTCACTACGCAGGTACCAATAGCACAAGCCCGCTGTGCCCCTAATAACCTTCCATAATATCATGGCAGCAGTGAGCACGCACAAGCCCATACCAGGCCACTAACGAGGGGACACCCCACTCTGGGTCAATTGTCACAACCATCATTCCTGCTGCCTCGGAGACACTGCCCTCCCCGCAAAACTATGCTTCTTGGCTGGGAGGCCAGGAACCGACCGGAAACAGAACTGGCACCGGTGTGAAGGCTGTCCTGCAATTATGGTGAGGTCGGGAACCAACCTCCGACCGTCCCCATCACAACTGACCCACTAGCCCCCCTGTGCCACTGCTCTCTCGCATTCCACTGCGTGGCACAACTTCAACACTGCTGGCCACATTCCCGCTCAACCGCTTCAGTGCTCCCACACTTCAAACAAAGAAACGCGCCGGTACTCCCCTAGAGCACCTGCCTACCTACAAGATGTGCCCCCAAATCACTTCAGTAGTGCATGCACTCTCAAACAACTACCAGGATTCTTCTAACGCAGCGCACCACATCTTCCCCAGCCATTAGGCGTACTCCGCCCCGCACCATTTCATGGCCATGAAGAGCCCCTTTGCACTAAGGTGCCACCGCAGGCACCGCAGCCGCCATCCAGTGAACCGCATTCAAACTTTGCAGCCCACACCTTTGCAGCAAAAGCGGGAGTACTTACTCTCTTGTCCCCGCTATCGGCTGCAGCCGGATGAAAACAGCATCCGCCAGGCAATGCGCCGTGCCACTGAAGCGCCGTCCCGATATCCCCTCCAGCTCTGCAAAGCACCCGACTCCTTGAATATACTTCCCCCGAAGACCGGAACCGCTGGTCCTAGCTCTTTGGCCCAGAAGAGCGCCTGCAGTGGAAATCCCCCGCTCCGTAGCCCAGCACAGAAAGGCCTCTGCGCGACCGACTTGTGGGGTCCGAGGAAGACGTGCAAACATGCTTCCCCGCCGATCCAGCACTTGCAGATTCCCCAACAGCTTTGATGATGTAGCCCCCGAAGACCTGCAAAGGGCGAAAAACAACAAAAGAATTACAGCCTCCTAGAGCCTGGAAGGGCAGGCCGTGGCACACAGGAGTGAAAGAGGCAGTCTCTCACGCTCCACGGCCTTTTAACCCCTCATTGGCCAGGCCGGATTTAACCGGCCTGGCCTTTTGTTCCCTAGTGACCCAGAAGTGACTTAATCACTTCCGGGTCACCAGGGAACCCGGGGTAGCGGGTGGGGGCCGGTCAATTGAAAAGCCAAGTCTTCAGCTTCCTGCGGAGTTCAAGAAGAGAGGAGGTGGCTCTGATGTGGAGTGCGCGGTCATTCAATGGTTTAGGAGGATTGTAAGGGATAGCCCGTCTTCCTGATCTGGTTCTTTGTATGTGTGGGATGTGTGCAAGTAGGAGTCCTGCGGAGCGGAGGTGTCTGGGTGGTTAGTGGAAGGAGCTGTGACTGTTCAGTTAGGTGGAGCCTCAGCTGTGTAGTGCCATGGATGTGTCTGTTCCAAATATGAAATCGTTGACAATTATTCAATTGTACTGAATTTTGGCTGGAAGTAGGAAGTGGGAAGTTCAGGCTTAGAAAAAACAGGTTCATCAATATTTTGGGGAAAAAAACAAAAAAGGAACCTGACTAGTTCAAAGTGAAGTCAATCTCTGTAAGACAAAAAAAACAATTAAATGTAAAAAACAAAACATGTAGGAGTAGGAACAGGAAGAGGAGGAGGAGTTTTGCAACTGGGGTTGTAATAAGCTAATTGTGGGGCAACCTGACAGTCTTAGACAATAAAGTTGGTCCCATGTGCCTTGGATGGCTTATCAGAAATAAAATATATAAAAAATGCACAGTCCTTGTACAATTGTTTACAGACTGGTGAGCTGATTACAACTGACACAATACAAGATGGGGGGCAGGAGGATTTCCATGGATGAGGTTGAATTCTGTGGGGCGAGAATCATTAATTTTCGATTGGTAATTTCTCTCCTGAATTCCAAGTTCCTGGGAATTGTGATTAAAACCCATGGACTGGAGTTACTTGTGCATTTAACGCATGGGGAGTGAATATTCCACGTAGTTTCTGCTTCGGAATTCCTCCCGCCCAGGGGATTCCGCTCTGTCCAACCTGGAAACAGCTCTTGAGTCGCCCAATGAGCGAATGGTTCATTGGTGAATGTACGTGCGTACTCCTAGTGTAAAGTTTTTTTTTTTAATGTATTACCGGCATTGAGTATTTTCGCTTTGGTGAACGTGCTTTCTAAAATGGTATGTTTTACCTCTTTCAACATATGATTGTCTTTGAAAAGGCTTAAGTATTTTCCAAAGAAATATGTTGATTGCTTGCTTTTGCATCTGTGCAATCTGTGTTGGTGAGTGATTGAGGGTCTCACTTCACATCACAATTTTGGAAAACTTTGAGTGGGCTGTTGGACAGATTTCTAGCTTTCTTCGTCCCTCCATAGGAGAAGAGCTGATGGAAAAGATAAGTGAGGCTGTTGAAAATTATTGAGGTGTCTTATCACTGCTCGCGAGGTCCCTGAAATTAGTTACTAGCTATAGCAGAGTTTGCGTCTAATGCTGGAGCTAGAGATGTTCTTATTTAATTTGCTTCTGTACAGTGCATATTCTGCCCTTCGTGTGGCATAATAGTGCTTTCAGATGTCCAGTGGCTTTCCACATGGTTTCCAGGGTGCTACAGGACCAGAGTGTAATGTGATGATGCAACTTCATCATGAAGTGAAAGAACTTCTTCAAAACAAAACATAGATTTATGTAAGGCATAGTGATTTTAAGAGGAAGATATGTCGCCTACGATCGGTTTGGCAGAGGGTGTGGCTTGAAATGTTCATCTATTGCAGTGGAAACTACCACCTACCTTCCATGGATCATTCTTTAAACCTATAAATACAATAGTGGCATTGACAGCTGAAGACCGCAAGCCTAGGCGAAGCGGAGGTTGTCCCATGCTTGGGGTAGGTGATTCTGGGCTCTAAAGTACAGACAGGCCAGTTGTGCTATTTTCTCCCTGGCATTGTCTGCACAAGATGTCTCAGGAACCTGCTGAGAAGGTGCATGCTGGTCAACTTATCTCAGTCCTGTTTTCCTGAAAAACTGTGGGATTCTGCCTTCCAGGAGCAACTGGGGTTTTTGAGCATTAGGAGCAACAGAGGAGATTTGGAAAGGAAGAAAGAGAGAAAGCTGGACTGCCCACTGACGCAAGGTGTTGAGTGTGGAAGAACTGGAGAAGATAGAAGACCATCTAGAAAGTGAGATATTGTGACAATTGGCTATATCCAAAGAGAATATACTTTCCTGTGAATTCTGCTAGATCCAATGATGAGTATGTTTAGATGTTGAGAGTAGGGCATCCTATTACAGGATGCAGTCACAGCCAGGGCATATTATCGACTTTAAGGGTACAGCCGCAAAAAGGAGAAAGCTGCTGGCAAAATGTTTGAATGGTATTGATTTGATGAACCACCCAGATAAGACCACACAGTGTCTGGGACTGTCCGAGACTATGTCAGGAACACAATGAGGGACTTGGGCAAGGACTGGGAATGGGATAGAAAATGTACACAGAGAGGAGTACAGTGCCAGGATCACGCAGGAATTCAGAGAAAGAAAAGGGATCCAAAGGGGAAGCCTGTACAATTGAACACGATGGTTAAGACTCAGAAAGGAAGGGCACTCACAAGGCAATTTAGCATTCAGACTAACTACACCCAGAACGGACGTGCAAGACATATATATAATACAACATTAACAATAAAGGGAAGTGTGAGGTAAAGCACTCAGGAGCTTCACACGGTAAGACTGAAGCTCAGTAAGTTTCTCACCCACATTTGCTATTACAGATAGTAACTGCAAATACCCACATGTAGGATATGCATGCAAAGGCAGGGTCAGTGGAGCTTATACCTATGGTGATGTTATAACTGTAACTCAAAGACAAGACTCACAGTGAACAAGAAACACCACCTAGGTAGTCAGCTGTGCCCACGGATCCTGGCGATCAAACAGGAACACGCAACACAGTGACAGCAAGAGGGTAGAACTAAACACAAGCACAATAGACAAGGAGCTAGCAAGGAGGAGTGCTTAACAGGAAAGAAAGGAAATCACAGGGCACACTTGGCAGAAAGCAGGTAACAAACATACAAGTCAACAGAAGCAAGACAGCAGAATAGAAAGACAACAAACTAGGACCTGGAACCAAGGAATTGGGAAGAAAGGGAGGGACTGGAAAGGGATATACAGAAGGGTAGGCTACAAGGGCATACTAGAATAGTGCAGGTTAAGGAATCAAGAAAATAAAGTAGCATAGAAGGCAGTGCTGGGGCAGGAACAAGAATTGAGCGAAAGCTCAGGAGGCTAAATAGCACTGCAGGCAGTGCTAGTTCAGGAGCAGGGAATTAGCTACAGCTCAGGGACAAGGAGTCAAGAGAACACTGCAAGCAATGCTATTTCAAGTACCAGGAATAGCTATAGCTCAGGAACTCAGGAAACACGGTAGCACTGCTAATTCAGGAGAAGGGAAACTGCTGCAGTTCAGGAACAAGGAATACTAAGGCTCTGGGGTCAAGGTAGCACTTCAGGCAGTGCTAATTCAGGAACAAGGAAAACAGCAGCAGGTCAGGAACAAGGCATAACTAAAGCTCAGGAAACACTGGAAACAAGGATAGCAAAAGCTCAGGGAGCACTGGAAACAAGGCTCAGTCTCACCGGTAAACAGCTACAATGACCAACCTTGGCCTGAAGGGAGCTGGGGCTTATAGGAGCTCACAGAAATCACATGCAGCAGGTGTGAGCAGGTTAGCAGCAGCCAGCCACAGGTGAGCTGAATTCCTCCACCCATCCTTGGCCTGCAGGGATGGAGACAAAGCAGTGAGCAGGGAATTCTGGGTAATGGAGTTTGAGGCATGAGTAGGCTGGCTTCAAGTATAAGAAGGCTGGCTTTCACAAAACCCGGCATGGATTGGGAATGGATGTCAGTTCCTAATAAGTATCCAAATGGTTGAAAGTCAGGATATGCATGCAGGGGAGGGCCTGGAAGCTTATTAGAAGACTGTAGAGTTCCACTATGTGGCCCCCTGGTGGTGGGTATGAGAGCACAGGGAGTGAATCGTGACACACAGGCTTACTTATGAGAACTTTAATGTATCAAATGCAAATGATGGCTGCATGTTTACTTTCGGAGTTAGCATATCGGTTTAATGACAGCCTGTTCTGTGAGCAGGTGCATTATCCTAGAGAGTGTACATGTTCTGAACGAAGACACGAGCTGGGATCACGCCCTTCCTGGCTGAGGGAAGCGCACGCAGAGTCCTTTGCCATGCATCATTGATGGTCCCCCATTTCTGATGAGTTAAGGAATCAGTTATACCATTTGTTAGGCTGATCACTGTAATGAGAGTTATAATGAGTTGGAATTGATAATGAGGATTAGTCAAACAATCATATAATTTTAACACAGCCTTTTGACAGTCGAGAACCTGACGACAATGAGTTGACATAGGTGGGCGAATACTGAGGAAATTAGATATTAACACTCCGCTTAGTTCTTTATTTCCCCCTGGGAATTATGAGCTCCGAAGGAACACAGCAGAGCTGTTCAGTTTCACCCAGAGAATAACCGTGAGAGCTGGACCTGGAATCATTGATTACTCTGATATTTCTTCATTTGTATGGGGATCCCCTGGGCCCAACTTGTGATCTCCTGGAAACTCTGCCTCCTGGAGTTACCGGTTCCTCAGGAATCGGTAACTCAAGTTGGTGGCATTACCACTACGTCCAGTGAGTCTGACCTGCCCATCAGTCAAATTCCAAGTCCAAGAGCAGCATCCCATGTGCAAATATCTGTGTGTCACCAGGAGCTTCCACAGTTTTCCCTGGGGCTTTGTGGTGTTGACAATTAGGTTTAGGTCACAAGGCTCCCAAATCTCACCGCTGGCTCAGAGCAATGAGCTGCTCTGGCAATGAAGCTGGTGGCCCTCCATATAGCTAACAGTACTCCTGTGAACCTGAATTCCTTGAATAGTCCCAGTACCTCTTGTGACAACCGGTCTCTGCACATGACCTGGTGCCACTCAGTCTCCTACTTGTGAGCTGGTCTCTGAGATCTCATCTGCTTCTTGCTCTTGCCTTAAGGGCTATGCATCCCAGGTTTGTCTTTGGTCCCTTTGGGGGTCACTGGCTCAGAGCAAAAGAACTGATGCTAGGTCTGTGGTACGACTCTTGTTCTCAGTAATTAGCTGTCCTCTTTATTGCAGTTTATTGGGGAACTGAGGTACTGTAATGGTCAGAAATACAACTTCTGCAATCACTGCTCACTGCCCAATAGGGCCCCTAGTGAATTGTCCACTCTCACGAGATGAAATGGGAACGCTCGCTTTGGTAATGTCAAGGTATGTACTATTGTGGCATGAAGTACCGGCTCCAGAGTGCTAGTGAGTACATCAACGTAAGGCCTACATCCCTTTCTCTTCTTTAACCTTCTTTTAGTTCTTCAAGGCCATGCGCAGGCCCAGAAAAGTTGCAGGCCCTGATCAAGTGATGCAAGTATGGCCATTTTAGTATGGATTACTTGTATCCCGGCAGTGGCTGGCTGCATGTCTGAGCTGCAAAGGTCGTCAATGGTGGAGAAATCAGTATGGCGGCGGCACAAGCACTCAGTTTGTCTCCCCACAGTGTGATACATTCGGACCCTGTTGCAGTCCAGTAGCGGGGACTAGGTAGCAGTGCCCCTGGAGATTTTAGCTCCTTTCTCCATTGGTCCACACATGCTATGTGTGCATCTCTCCAAGTGAAGACAAGAGCTGTTTCAATATAAATTGATAATGAATCCCCTAGCAAAATTAAAGAAAGGTCTCTGTCTGATTTAGGCATGGGTGCTCTAAAAACTACTGGCTAGACAACTTGATTATATACTAGGAATTAAAAGGACATCAAGCCATCAGACACAGATTGACATGCTTCATTGCAGAGTTTGTCCTACACACGTGATCGTAGGCTTCTCAAGAGTTCTAGGATGGTAATGTTTGACTAGATGTCTATCCCACATTTGAGTAGTGTTAGCTTCCTCTACTTCACCAATAGTGTGCATGAACTTTGCAGTGGCTCCTAATTTCATGGCAGTGCAGTGCTACAGAACTTGTTCTGCCCCTGACACACTGTGCTGCAGAGCCCTGCTTGAGGCTATTCGGAAGCAGAGGAGCTGATTTTATTCCTATCTCGTCGAGGGAGCTTTCAACACTACCTGGTGACCGCAGTGGAGAGAGAGGCGCCGGCCCCGGGACTGCGAGGACCAGCAATCACCACCTCTCAGCTGGTCCTCTTCCCGCGTGAGCCGCGCCCCCTCCCAGAGTCACACCCCCAGCAGTTTCCATAACTTCTCGCGGCCCCCGCTTCGCGGGTGCCGCTCGTGCTACAGAACTTGTTCTGCCCCTGACACACTGTGCTGCAGAGCCCTGCTTGAGGCTATTCGGAAGCAGAGGAGCTGATTTTATTCCTATCTCGTCGAGGGAGCTTTCAACACTACCTGGTGACCGCAGTGGAGAGAGAGGCGCCGGCCCCGGGACTGCGAGGACCAGCAATCACCACCTCTCAGCTGGTCCTCTTCCCGCGTGAGCCGCGCCCCCTCCCAGAGTCACACCCCCAGCAGTTTCCATAACTTCTCGCGGCCCCCGCTTCGCGGGTGCCGCTCGTGCTACAGAACTTGTTCTGCCCCTGACACACTGTGCTGCAGAGCCCTGCTTGAGGCTATTCGGAAGCAGAGGAGCTGATTTTATTCCTATCTCGTCGAGGGAGCTTTCAACACTACCTGGTGACCGCAGTGGAGAGAGAGGCGCCGGCCCCGGGACTGCGAGGACCAGCAATCACCACCTCTCAGCTGGTCCTCTTCCCGCGTGAGCCGCGCCCCCTCCCAGAGTCACACCCCCAGCAGTTTCCATAACTTCTCGCGGCCCCCGCTTCGCGGGTGCCGCTCGTGCTACAGAACTTGTTCTGCCCCTGACACACTGTGCTGCAGAGCCCTGCTTGAGGCTATTCGGAAGCAGAGGAGCTGATTTTATTCCTATCTCGTCGAGGGAGCTTTCAACACTACCTGGTGACCGCAGTGGAGAGAGAGGCGCCGGCCCCGGGACTGCGAGGACCAGCAATCACCACCTCTCAGCTGGTCCTCTTCCCGCGTGAGCCGCGCCCCCTCCCAGAGTCACACCCCCACTCTAACCAATAGGGTGGCACATCAATTTCACAAAAGGAAGCCCAATTACGCGCTAAGCGGGACGCGCGCGGGGCAAAGCTCGGGGCTAAGCCCGGGCAAAGGGCGGGCCGTCTGTGGCCGTCCGGGGACGACCGTGGACGGGACGGGCCATATCCCTAACAAATACGACCAAAGAACATATTGTGATTAACTCCGTGACTAAGCATCGGAAAAAGGTAACACTCTCTCTCCTTCTGTTATTTCTTTCGTTATCTCCTATCCTGCGACAAAAGTGGCCCAAGACATCTCTCTAATGGGTTTAAAAAAACTTCGCTCAAGAACTATTTTTATGAAACGACTAGGAACACAGGAAGCTGTTAGGAAATCCACGGATAAAGGTTTAAAGGCTGGCCGTAACACCCTGACTCCAGCAATCAGTGAATACTTCTCGTCTTTATCAGCTAAAAAGAAACCGGTAAAAACAATGTCTGCCTCTGAAAATAAAACAACTGGGAGTTCGGTAGATCGCACCTGTTTATCGGCATCCGCGCACTTGCTCCAAAATGTCAGCGAAATCGTGTTTGCTAGCACGTCTCCTATTAAAACAATGGAGCAACAACTAGAAAATCCCAATTCCAGTTTGGTGAAATCATCAACGCCTTTACAAGAACACGAGAGTCTACACAAAAAAGAAGACTTGAGTATCTTCAACTTCACATCGGAACAAAAAAGCTCGAACTCCGATTTACTCCCGTTAAAGGGCATTGGGAGCACACAAACACTAAAAGATCTTAGTATATCCAACAAAAAATCGGTAGGGAATAAACCAGAGCAAGGGTCAACAATCAGTGATGCAAAAAAACAGTCCACATATGAACAAGATTCCTTTTTGGATCCCTTTTTAATAGAAGACAATAATCATGAAAAATCTACTATTCCTCTCTCAAAGGCTCTATTCACACTACAAGAGATTCTCGAATCAGTTCTCTCATTTTTAAGTAACATTCTTGAAAATTCTGATCAAACTTTAGATGTCCAAATTGGCATCTTGAAATTTCTAGTAGAAGAGAAAAGGAAAAAGGAGACTTCAAAAATCAAAGAAGGAAAAATAGATGAAAATAGTTTGCGTAAAGAAAACGTACTTAAGGAAAGTAAATGTCACTCTTCTACTCAGACATCAGATGACGATCTCAAACAACCGGATAAAAGGAAAAAAACGGAACTTTGCAATGACCCCCCTATATACTCCTTAAAACGACTGTTTAGAGAAAACCTTCCAAAAAAACAAAAACAATTCCCGATTTTTAATAAAAAAACGAAAAAGGAAAGATCGTATATCAACTCAGTAAAAGAAGTCGAGGAACGGCACGAGGAAATTAACTCTGAAACTCTTTCAGGAGTAATAACACTAAACCCAGTTAAGGACGACTCTATCAGAGGAAAAAACAAAAAGAGGAAAAAACCTCTAAGGAGGATTCACAAAAAGCAAAGCCGTAAACTGAAATTTCAAAAAATCAAAATAGCACAAAAAGATCTACAGGAGGAAAATGACGAGACAAGTATGCCAGGTTGGAGAAAATTAGGAGAATCACCTAAACGAACAATCACTGACATAAAGAGATCCTTGAATCCCAAGGCGGAAGTATATTTTCCATCAAATACGGTTTCTACGACAAGACAAGAAAATGCTGATAAAATCGTCTGTGAAGAGGACAAAGTCTGGAAGACTGTCACCCAATCTAACGTCCTCCAATTTGACGAATTATTTCCTACAGACAATACTCCTTTGAACAGAAGCCGGATTCTTCATCTTTTACAAAACATAAAGTCTCTGCAATTTATGACGAGTAGTGACATCGATTTAGTATCATTTCCAAAGCGTGGGCTGAGCAAAATCGCAGTGGTCTCGTTCTGGTCTCCAGTAATACCAAGTATTATCCTGAAGGAAAAGGAGATAATACATCGATTTGGCTACGATGTCATTGAGAAAAGCGAACATAAAGGAATTAAAAATAATCCAACTCCCAAAATCAACACTCAGCTTTTCTCCTCACTGCACCTGAAAGAGGGGAAACAATCTTTGGGAACTGTAAGACAACTGGAGGATATTCCGATTAGTGATATACAACAGGGAGAAGAGATTCTAAAAATTCGTATAAAAAACGGGGAAAGGGAAGTGTGGCACATAGAATCGAAGGCAAAAAATGCTGACGAAAATGAATTCGAGTACTCCTGGACGTGGCTTCCAGGGATGTTAGACAATAACAAAGGCCTAAATCAATTAAAGCACCCCGTTTAACCAAGGTTTAAAGGTCATAACGTGGAACATTGCTGGTAGATCAATGAAAAAAATGAAGGAAGTCCTCGCTTCCCAACCAGACATATTGACCCTTCAAGAAACTTGGGAAACCGAGTCCTTTGAACAACAAGGTTACTTTGTGTATAACATATGTGCAAAACCCTCATTTCGGGGACATGCCAAAGGGGGATTGGCAATTTTAATGAGAGAGGATCTCCTATGGGCACAAGAGATTGTGGAAACTAATAGTGAAAATGTGCAATGTATCAAACTGTCTCTGAAAGCCTACAATTCGACCTCAACGAGAACAACGTTACTTTTTAACGTTTATGCCCCCCCAGGAAAAAAATACGACACTTTATACGACGATACCCTGCAAACTATTACACAAATAATAGAAGCCCTTTTGTTCCCAAATTACTTGATATTGGGTGACTTTAACGGGAAGATTTCCAATTTAGAAATAAATAAGTGGGGAAAAATTCTGGAAGAGGAAAACATGGAACCTTTAATCCCCCAATTCCCCAGAGATATCCGATCTAACAAAAGAGGGAAAGCACTGTTATCAGTACTACTTACCATAAATGGAACCATTCTAAACGGGAACGTGGAAGGCGACATCCCGGCCTCTTATACAAGGCAGGGTAACGGGAGACCGTCAATAATAGACTATATCATCTGCGGCAAGGACCAGTTCGAAACTATGTCCCATCTCTGCTCTATTTTCACCACTGATAGTGACCATGCTGTCATGCAACTCAGAATTAGTTGGTCGGCTCAACCAGCAGAAGAAGGTCCGATGATTCTCGAAAGAAAAGATACTCTGGTAAACAGTGATCGGAGACGTATCTTTTGGAATCCGTCCTCCCTGAGCAAAATAACAAATTTGATTGAACAACAGCACTTCTTAAGGAACTATTATTGTGATGATCCTATTGAAAACTTTGAGATCATGCTCATTGACCTTAAAGAGGTAATAACTAAAATGAATTCTCATACAACCATTACTAATATACAAAGGAAAAATAACAACAAAACAGGGAATTCATCGATAAGGAAGACCCTAAATAAATTGATACGTGCTCAATACCTCCGCCCTTCTCCTACTAAAAAGAAGGAAATAAACAAAGTAAAAAATCAATTGAGAAGAGGAAAAACAAGGGAGAGAAAATCCCTCCAAGATCGAAACTGGGTTGAATTACAAATTGCTGCCAAAGAATCAAATCAGAGAACCTATTGGTCAATAATAGCCAAACTATCGGGGACAAAAAAGAAATTACAAGCAGTACCTGTTCCTCCGAAAGAGTGGGAACTCTACTTGGCAGATCTCTACAAAACAAATGTGGTTAAATCACAAATAAACGGTTCCAATAAAGTGGAGGAAAAAGTTAAGGAAATAGTAATCCCGAAAACAACAAATGTGATGGTGGAAACCCACATTAGGAGGGCAAGAAGCACAGGAGCTTTCGGCCCTGATCAAATTCCTATAAAGGCCCTGCAAACAAACTCTAAGGAATGGAGCCTTCTATTAACTCCACTATTCAACCACATTATGTCCTGTGGGCAAGTACCCAAGTCATGGCAAGGGAGTACAATTATCCCAATATATAAAAAAGGCTCCAAAACGGTAGCAGGAAATTATCGCCAAATAGCTCTGCTGGACGCTACTGGAAAAATCTTCGCAGCAGAGATCCTCTTACAATTAAAAAACTGGGCCTTTTCGTTGGGGTTGATACCTATGTTCCAATCAGGCTTCAGACCCAAACACTCTGTTACAGACAACACGGCAATTATTCAGTTTTTCCTAGACAAATATGTCACAAGAAAAAAACAGACGGTCTACATGGCCTTTATAGATTACTCGACGGCATTTGACCGAGTGGACCGTCCGACATTATGGAAAAAATTGAGGAGTTTGGGAATCAATGAACATCTGCTACAGGCCATCATTAGCCTCCACACAAATACTTGGTGTCGAGTCCAAATGGGGGGCGAAAAAGGACTAACGAAAGTAATATATACTGAAAACGGCCTCAAACAGGGCTGTTTATTAGCCCCCATGCTGTTTTCGTTATATTTAAATGACTTGCCTAAACAATTAGAAAAGGGCCTCACCCTGCCACCAAAAATTAACAAGCAAAGAGTTCATACGCTGCTCTACGCGGATGATATAGTTTTATTCGATCTCACACCATTTGGTTTGCAAAACTCCCTTGATATTTTGTTCAATTACTCTAAGGACAATTTCTTAATTCCGAACGTAGGGAAAACTAAAGTTGTAGCCTTCTCTGGGAGGAAGAAAAGTGCCAAATACAATTGGAGGCTAGGAGATGATAAAGTTGAAGAAGAAAAAGAATATACCTATCTGGGCAGGATTCTTACCAAGAATCTCTCAAACACAAAGCATATCGAGAAGTTAAAGAAAAAATCTGACTTACATGCAGGAACTCTATCCAGACTATATAGCGCCACAGGGAGCAGGCATTTTTCCGCATTAATAAGGATATATAAAGTAAAAATTCCTGCAGTCCTGTCATATGCTACAGAATACATTCCCATTCAACAATGGGGTTTCATGGACCGTCAAGAGGGGAAAATCTTGAAAAAAATGATGAGGGTTCCAATTGCAACACCAGTCCAGGTTTTACGGCTGGAATTCGGAATCACTAGTGCTTTTGCCACTGCAGTGGCAAACATAATTAGATGGGCCTTTAATCTTCTTCACGCTACGGAGGGTACCCTCAGATTTCTGCTTCAAAAAGAGACTTTCGGCCCAGATGTAGATAATCAAACTTTTTTAGTTAACTTGTCTACGGCGCTCCAAATGGCTGGAACTTCTTTAGAAATCTTAAAGACTTGGTCCGCGTCGCAACTAAAACTCTTTCTAAAATGTTTCACTCCTAGGTTGAGCTATGATTTGGACTATGCACACAGCCAGCGGCTTAAAATATTCAAACCCTTTACCACACTTATAGAGTACAAAAATATACACCCTTATATCTCATTTTGTCTTTCTCATAGTGCAAGGAGGGTGATTTTTATGTTTCGAGCAGGGATTTTACCTGTACAAGCTTTTAAATCAAAATGGACACGCGGAGATCTCTCTCAGCTATGTTTGTTATGTCAAGGGGGTGAGCAGACTGTGGAACACTTACTGTTTATTTGTCCAAACTTTAAAGTAGTAGCTGCTCGTGCACAGTATATTTTGCCGATATATAGATCCTGTAGGTTAGTAAAAGATTCCGAAATATTAATAGCAGGTATCAATCCCCCAAATGAGTTTGTATGTTATAATTTGTACAAATTTTTTATATTAACACTAGCTTTATATTAATTTGTAATGTACTTTTCTTTTTTTTGTTAAATTTTATTACATTTTCTACATTTGTGGTCCTCGGTTGAGTACCTACACAAATAAAATCTTTTTTTTTTGACTTTGAATAGAACAAAATTGCATCACAACAGTCCTACTAAAGGCTTATCCATACCTTGTGTAAACCTAACATGTTTCTGTCTCTCTGTTTGGCCTACCGGGTCTTAGGCATTCATCAGGGCAGCGTACCTTACTAGTCAAAATACCTAAAAGTATTCACGGATTGTGTTGCTATAAATAATTTGTGTAAAATTATGGACGAAACACCTTTGTTCTATACCAAACAGGTGCTGTTTTGATTAAATACTCGCCAAGGCCTATGACATGAGCTGCATGTTTTGAAAAGGAGAGTAAACAGCTTGTCAAAAGAGCCTATGCCAACAGGCTAAGGCACAGTGGCTTTTCAGTGTAAGCACACTGTTGTAGCCTTTCTTTCTTAAATTACGCACTATTTGTCCTAGACATAGGCTCATGATCACTGCCTAACAGACCAACAGCAGATGACCTACCACAACATGCCATGTTGTCTTGTTTCTCGTGTGTGTCTTGATGGTTATGACACCAGTCACTTGTTATGGTACACAGTGGCATGCAGCAAGTGGGTGGGGCGAGAGGAGGACGGAGGGGGTTGAGGGTAAAAATAAAATATTTGAAAAAAAATGACCGCTTGCTGTCCGACTCCAACTGCCCACTCGTTGCTTCACTCTCAGCAGTCTCTGGGAAGGCACAGGCTACCCAGCCAATCCAGATACCTCTCTCATGCTATGAGAGCAGCACTGGGCTTGGTCTGAGCAGCCTGGTCTGCCACTCAGACACTGCCTCAGAGCCTGCAGCTTTTCTCCAACCCAGGTGTGAACACAGCCAAGTTGGAGAAATAGAAGTGTGCATATCTGTTTGGCCAGCCTAAGATGGCCGGCCAAACTTACATGCGCACTTTTAAGTGCCCACACTCCTCCCTTTCATGTCCCGGCCCCATCACTCACGCACACACCGACATCCAGAGCCCATCACAGAAAAATACAATTATATTATTGTTTTATTATCATTTTATTTTTCTGTGACAGGCTCTGACCAGTGGGGCGACGCTCCTCCGCCATTACAGAGTGGCCGCCCCTGAATTGGTATATAAACTGTGGTCACTAAATGCATGCAATCGCTGGCTCTTTTCTGATTATCTACCCTTAAGGAAGAGCAAGGAGACCTGGCACCTGACAATTACTATAATAAAAAAAAATTGTCGGGATGATAGTAAAAGGTAATGGGTGGGAGGCAGGATAGGCAACTATACGCTTGCCTAATGCGTTGGCCAGCACTTATGATGGTATGCCCTACCTGTTGGTTCTTCATTAATAGTTAGAAAACGGAACAAACAGCCTTCGTAAGCTTCATACATTTGATGACGTGTGTGTATGATAATGCACATGCATCAAAGTCCTGCACACGTGTGGATATTAGCGTCTCTTGCATTTTTTTTTGAGACACCTGTAGTGGAGTTACTTGGCTCCCACTGTCAAATAGACAGCGCAGCGGAGTGACATTGGATAATGTGCTCCCGGTTAGTGGCGCTTACCATGTCCCACAGAATTATATATTGTGGGCATGTATCCTGTACTGCTGAATTGCTCCTACATTACAAACATTGTTTTAAAAGTTCTGAAGTTCAAGGTGACAAACATCATGTTGACATAAGTGTAGTGTTTAATAGCTGATACTTGTGCTATCAGAGAGCCTAATGAGAAAATGACACTACTTAGACCCCAGTTCATAAAAATAAAATACTTTGCTCCTGTCATGACGATGGTGAAGAGCCATAAACTATTACTTAATGCCATTAGGTCAAGTGTACATAATCTATTAGTATTACAGAAAATATTGAAATTTGTCTTCAGTCGTATTCTGTTCACTACCTGGATGGAAGGAGATGGTAAGGCCCTATGGTTCTTTTTTATAAGTCACATCTTACATTTGATCCCATCAAGGTCTGCATTCCATGTTTAACAGCCATCATTTCTCTTTTACATATAGGTCGCGTCAGTGGCGTAACACAGGCTCCCGCAGCTCCCAATTGAGTCCGGAGGGGGCCCTCCATGTACCTTGCAGGATGGCCCCCTCAAGTTTTGTTACATCAGTGGGTCGCGTACGGTAATGTTGGCATTGCCAATCAGGTTTCAGTTTTTCAATCATGGCCCACTGCATGGCATCCTCAGAATGAACTGCATGTAGTGGGTCACTGATTTCCTCATGATAGGGGCACCTTGGTTGACACTCCTATGCTCAATAATTCACATGTTTACATTTCTGTGTCGCGTACGCCACGTGGCAGGTCATGAGGGATATGACATATTCAGTGTTGCATAGGTGTAGAGCCTCAGTTTCCAGGGCTCCTGACGTCTAATTCACAGGCTTGGTTGACTAACTGTACCATCCACAAGGCACGTACGGGTTTTGTCACTCTTACCCACTCTTGGTGGTGCAGGAAATCACTGCACGCTCCATGCAGCCTCTGGCCATTGCACTCCCAATTGCATGCCTCAGAGTCCTCTGACCTCTTCCAATGCAGTGGGTGGCACAAATATAAACTTATGAAAACAAGACCTTTTCCAGAAACAAAACCCTTTAAACAGCATCCAAGCTCCTAATCTGCTATAAAGATAGCAGATAGCATTTTGGAGCACGTTCAGAGGCGTGACTGCCTTCTAACACTGAGGTAGTCAGACAACATCTACCAGAGTTTCTGTTCCTTCAGAAGAAAGACACTATGGCTTCAATTGATCAGTTGCCTCCTGCTGGTTACTTATCTGCAAAGACCACACAAGGCACAAGGAACCTATTGGCACCGCTTAAAACACCCAGCAAGCGGGTACCCAGAGACCTCGTTTGGCAGCGGTGGTGTTGCTCTGAGACTGCTTGTGGAGTAGCTCTGTGCAATCGACAGATGCAAGATGCATATATTCATTTGTAAGCAGCAGCTTTAAACCTCTGAAGGACATGCACCAAGAACCACTGTCACGTTTTGACATGTGGAAATTGATAGTTATTAACGAATATTTGCAGCAAAGCACAGTTTCTTAACTTACGTCCCCTCATGTATTAAAATGAGTGAGGTTGCAGTCAGGAGAATGTATGTGTAGCAATCCAGTGTCCTCCTAATATGGTTCCAGACTCATGACAACTACAATTCAGTACTTCCCGTGAGTTCGGCATAGCTCCTCTCAGCGACATAGCGTGGGCCGCTAGCGCCCAGGGAAAGGCTAGTATCCTTCCACTTTTCTTGTAAAATTTGACACCCCTAATAATGCCCCCCGAAGAATGCCTCTAAGAAATTAGCGCCCGGGGCAACTGCCCCTGTGGCTCCGCCCACGCTACGCCACTAGCTGCACTCACCTGTAGAGAGCCACCCAGCCTCACACATACTTTGTATCCGCTTATACACGCATCCCCACACCCCCGGGGCGGGCTCGCTCCGGGGTATATAATAAACAAGCGAAGACCGCTCGGGGTCTTACCGGAATACCACCAACCTGCATGTTTGTGTATTATTCAGTCCGCCGAATATCCACGTGCGAGGCCCTGACCTCGCACTCCACATTGGCGACGAGGCCGGTACTAACCTCGCGCGTGCCCTGCCACCTGCCGAGTGCATCGGCCGCCCTCGGCTGGCGCCCACACCTCAGCGCGCCACCTACACCGAGCAGATCGTGCCGCGGAGCTCACCCGCTGTGGCCGTCAACCTGCCCACGGCCTGTCTACAGCGAGTCGCAGCCTGCGCGATGGCTTGAGGCCCTCCCACGCGTCTCCGCCGAAGGAGCGTGTTCAGCCAGCGGGGCTTGCCGCACGTGACCAGGGGTGAGTGACTCGTCAGCGGCCACGCCCGCGCGGCACATCAGCGGCCCAGTCGGGCCCCCCCGCTGCACACACATCGGGCCTGCCCCAGTATCACGCGGCCCTAGGCGCGCAGCACACGCGCGCTGCAACCGCGCATTGCCCCGGTGGGGGAGGGGTGAAGAGGAGCGACGGTGCACGTCGGCTCCGGTTTTCCTTTGCCAACCTGCCTGTCCCGATCGGCGAGGGACACGATACCACGGTCCTGCCTGTTTCTTTTGTAGACGGCAACAAGCATTGGCCACACCTGGCGCCAGCACCTCACGGCAACAAGCATTGACCGAACCAGGCGCCTACACCTCAGATCCCAGGCACACGAGCATCGGCTGGCCCAAGTGCTACTGCATGTTTGTACCTGTGACCCTGGCTACCCGAGGACTGCGTCTTGGAGGGGACTAACTGCGCTACGCAACATTATAGTGTCCCGGTTTCACCTGCCCAAACCGTCTGGTAGCACACGTGCCCGCAGGGAACACAATGACGGACGCAATGCAAGGAGCTGCAGCGACAGCACCAGCACCTGGCCCCGCGGGCCCAGCCCAGAACCTCGCCACTGGTCCCCAGACGGTCAGCCATGCCCACACAGGAGTTGCACCTCTTCCTCCATTCAGCGAATCGGCTGACCCGGCGACTGCAGCGCCGCGGTGGAAAGCGTGGCTCGGCCGACTCAATCTGTATTTCAAAGGGACCCGTGAGACGGATGGAACGGTCAAGAGGTCCCTCCTCATCCTATATGGAGGCCCCAAAATATATGACCTTTTTGAGACTCTCCCCGACACTGGAGGGGAAGACGACTATGATGCGGCGGTCGACCCCATTAACGCTCACTTTGACCCCCAACTGAACAATGATTTCGAGAAGTTTAAGTTGAAGAGGGCATGGCAAACGGAGGCTGAATCGATGCATATGTATTACGCCAGACTACGCCGATTGGCCAGTAGCTGCCCATTCACTAATCCGAGAGAAGAGATAAGAGACCAAATAATCGTGGGGTGTCGTTCAAAGTTGTTAAGAAAACTCATTCTCAGACAGCCTGGGATCACCCTAGATGAAATACTCGTCCTTGCCCGGTCCCACGAATTGTCGGACGCACGGGCCGATGAAATGGAAATGGCGTTACGCTCACCAATGGCACTGCCAGCAACATCCAAAATGGCGCCAATCAAGGAAGAAAGGGTGGACGCGTTGCAAAGAAGACCAAAAGCCAACCGCCCGCGACAATGGCAATCCCGAGGCAACCCAGTGCGCCTACTGCGGTGAGGCCCACCCGACGACAGCTACATGCAGCGCGAAAGGAAAAACCTGCTTAAAGTGTGGCAGGCTGAATCACTTTGCAGCAGTATGTCAAGGAGGGAAATACAGGCCAAATGCCCCGAGACCACGTGGAGGGTATGGACCCAGGTCATTAACACAACGAGTCAGACGACTGTCGCTGGAGCCCGAACATCCGCCCCCGGATAGCCAAGCACAAGAAAGAAGACCGCGCTACGAAGACGACGACAATGACGAAGTGTACGTGATATCATACATCAGCAGGGTGTCCACAAAGAGAAGAACACCACCCATGTGCACTGTCTCCGTCAAAGGTACCGAAATGTGAGCGCTCATAGATACAGGGGCGTCAGTGAATGTTATGGACTCCGAACAATATGAACAAATGTCACCCAAGCCCGCACTAGCACCATCGAGCGCATGCATCTACACTTATGGGGGCACTGACCCACTGCCACTGCGAGGGGTCATCAGCACCACCATCGTAAACGGCGAATACTCGGCGGAAGCTCGATTCCATATCACAGAAGGAAAAAAGGCACACTCCTAAGCTGTCACACAGCCGAAGACCTGGGGCTAGTGTTCTTCGCAAACCAAGTCCACCAATCACATGCAGACAGTATGCTACAAGAATTCCCAGCACTATTCAGCGGCCTAGGGAAACTCAAAGGAAAGAAAGTGCGGCTACATATCGACACCTCCGTGCGCCCGGTTGCCCTCAGGCACCGGAGGGTGCCGTTCAACCTCCGACCACAAGTGGAGGCCGAACTCAAAAGACTGGAAGACCTCGGAGTCATTGAGAAGGTGTCAGGACCGATTCCCTGGGTGTCGCCGCTGGTCGTGGCGCCCAAACCCAAACAGCCTGGCGCCATCAGGCTGTGCGTTGACATGAGGCTCCCCAACGCCGCCATGAAGAGAGAGCGCCATATCACCCCGACGATGGACGACATCGTCGCTGACCTAAACGGAACGAAGTGGTTCTCCAAGCTGGACCTCAACGCGGGGTACCACCAACTGGAGCTAGAACCCGAAAGTCGATATATAACAACTTTTTCGACTCACGTTGGGCTCCGATGATATAAGAGGCTGAGCTTTGCGTATTGTCCGCCGCAGAAGTGTTCCAGAACGCAATAAGGGAGGTATTGTCGGGGTTGAGTGGGGTAATCAACCTGAGTGACAATATACTCATATACTCTAACACTCTGGAGGAACACCACACTCATCTGAGAGCCACGCTGCAAAGGCTGGTGGAGCACGGATTGACCCTGCATCGATCGAAGTGCTCGTTTTACCAAGAAGCTGTCGACTTCTTTGGATACACGTTCACACGAGAGGGTCTAAAAGTGGACCCGAAGAAGGCGGAAGCAATTCGGACCGCGAGCACCCCGCGGAATCCCTCTGAGGTGCGAAGCTTCCTTGGAATGGCCACCTACTGTGGCGATTCATTCCCAACCTGGCGGCCCTGGCGGAACCATTGAGAGCGCTCACACGTCAAGATCAGGAGTGGGAATGGACATGTTTGGCAAATCAGGCATTCCAGGACATCAAAGCGCGCCTTCTTGACAAGGCGGTAATGGCATATTTTCAACCACGCCGGAAGACAGAATTAATTGTGGACGCCAGCCCAGTGGGCCTTGGAGCCGTGCTGCTGCAAGAGTACGGCGGAGATGAATGGAAACCTGTTGCATATGCGAGCAAGGCCCTAACTGACACTGAAACTCGATATGCTCAGATCGAGCGGGAGGCCCTTGTCATAAAGTGGGCGTGCCAACATTTTCATTTGTATCTATGTAGACAGGAATTCACCATAGTGACGGATCATAAACCACTATTGCCCCTCTTCACAGGATCATCTAGGCTTGCACCTCCACATATTGAGCGTTGGGCCGTCCAACTGCAAGGCTACAACTTCAACTTAGTGTTCCGACCGGGGGCACACAACCCGGCTGACTATCTGTCCCGGCATCCAGACGTGATGAAGAAGGCGCTCTCGCTCGCTGATGGACAAGGAGTGGAAGAGTTCGTCCATATGGTATCCCAAGCAGCTTGCCCGGACACATTGATGTTGCAGGAGATAGGAGAGGCCACCGCCGACGACGAGACACTAATTCGAGTAAAACATGCCCTCGAAGATAATCGCTGGACGTGATTCCTCGACGGGATCCAGAGCCTAAGACCGGAAGTCAGCCATGCCCAACAACAAATCTGGCAAATCCGAAATGAATTGAGCGTAGGAGATGAAGGGGTTGTGCTTAGAGGACATCTCATTGTAGTGCCCGAGAGCCTCCAGCGACACATGCTAACCATAGCCCACGTGGGCCACCAGGGGATGGCCAAGACCAAAGCCAGGCTAAGAATCAAGGTCTGGTTCCCGGCCATGGACAGCATGGTGGATGAAATGGTACGATCCTGCCACGCCTGCACCATAACAGGAGGAGACTCGGCGACAGCTCCGATCAACACGGAAGACGCACCTCAAACCCCTTGGACTCACCTGAGCATCGACTTCGGAAGCTTCCCCGATGGCAGACACACGCTCGTGGTGGTAGACTCGTTTTCAAAATTTCCCGTAGTGGAGATCATCCCGACAGTGGCATTCCCTCAAGTCAGAAAATCCCTCGACCACATTTTCGCGACGATGGGACTCCCTAAAGAGATGAAATCTGACAACGGGCCACCATTTCAAGGAAGAGACTTTCAAATTTATCTGGAAAACCTCCGAATACGACACAGAAAAATCACACCGCTATGGCCCCAAGCCAATGGGCAAGTAGAAAGACTCATGAAAACCCTTAACAGAGCCCTCAGGATCGCTGTAGACAGCGGAAATGACCCGGAAGCTGCCCTAGGTCAATTTCTGAGTGCCTACAGACAGACCCCACATAGCACCACAAAATGTGCTCCAGCTGCACCTACCTGGACACCCGAGACAAGGGACAGTGAAGCCATTCAGTCACGGAGGCTAAAAACCAACCGGAAGGCGAGCGCGGCTCGGCATGCCCAACAACCGGGCATAAGAGAAGGAGACACCGTGGTGGTCCAGGACCGTCATCCGGGATGGAAGTTCCGGACTCCTTATGAACCGGAGAGATGGACAGTGGAGAAAATCCAAGGAACCATGGTGACGGCGCGCCGAGGCCATCAGACAGTCACCCGCAACATATCCTGTTTCAAGAAGGCGGGAGGGCCGTCTGGCATTCCCTCAAGCATCATTGAAGCATCATTGGAAGAGACAGACAATCAGGACGAAGAAGGACCATGGGCTGAGGCCTCAGCCCCGCGACCGAGCCAAGGAGGGCCTGACGAAGGAGCCAGCCAAGCTGACACATCCCAAAACAGCCTGGCAGGCCCCCCGTCTCCAGCGCGGAGTGGCGAGGTGACCCCGGCTGGGGTTGCCGGCTCCCCCGCATGCAGAAGCCGCCAATACCATCTGAGGCCCAATCCAGGTCCGAGCCAGAGACTAAGAGACTTTGCCTGGACCTCACCATAGTGAGAGAGCAACTCTAGGGACAGACTAAATTGAAGGAGGGATGTAGAGAGCCACCCGGCCTCACACATACTTTGTATCCGCTTATCCACGTATCCCCACACCCCCGGGGCGGGCTCGCTCCGGGGTACATAATAAACAAGCGGAAGCCTGCTCGGGGTCTTTCCGGCATCCCACCAACCTGCATGTTTGTGTATTATTCAGTCCGCCGAATAGCCACGTGCGAGGCCCTGACCTCGCACTCCACATCACCCAAGGTCCGCAGGCACCAAAACATGTCCGCTAATTGCCTCTATGAAGGGAGTACATTATGTTGGAGTTGACTGCAGTCCCACTGGTTATAAAATAAGGGAATCCTTTTTAAGAGATGTGAGGCACTTACAGAACTATCTTGACTATGGTCTGTGGTCACTTTTACAGTTACCCTCACGCAGCCCTAGAATTGCTCCAAAACACATGAGTTGTGAATTAGTGAATATCACCATGGTACCTGTATTATTCTAGGTACCCTCACCATTGTCCTTACAGCCTACAGAGCCTAGGGGGACACCTACTCCCAGGGGAGCTGGATTATTTCTGCAGAAGGGGCATTTCAGCCATATAAGTTATATTGAGTGAATGCTTCCTCCTTTTGCATCTCTAAGGTAAGTGGCAGGGATAGGGCTTGCCATGATTCCCAACTTGGGTCACCTAGGCCCTCCATGTGCAGTCCTTTAGGACAGAGGGTGGGAGCCACCTAGTATAAAAGGCAGACAACTACCCTGGTGCCTGGCCCAAAAAACAAGACTGGTGGCCTAGAGGGTTATACAGCAAGAAGGATTTTAGCATGGCTAGTGCGAAAGGCGCAAACAGTAAAACCCCGAGTGGTTGCAAGATCTGGACTGCAACCAAAATCACATTTATAGAATGGAAACTGGTAAAATGGGGGCTAGAGTTACACATAACTATGGCTTCATTTCCTAACAATTTAATGGAACAGAAGTTGAGGAGGAAGGTGCATAAAGAACAAGAACATACAAGAGAGAAAGCAGAAGAGAGTTAGTGCTGCTATAGTTATAAAAAATATAAAAGGAAGTGATGAACAAGTTATTTACCTTCGATAATGCTCTTTCTGGAAGAGTTTTTATCTAACTGCAAATTCCTCAACTTTTGAATATTTCTCCAGGTGTCAACTGGATCCGGAAACTTTTGAGCAGTACTTCTGCGTGTCTGTAGCTGGTACCATGCGACTTCGCACAGACGCTGTTCTGTTCTGGAAATTACATGCTCAGCCCGTATAGGCACCACTCCCGCGTGCTGACATCAGGTGTTTTTGAGGCAGTCTACACCACAAGAGGCAGTACCAACAGAAAATTGGCATTGACCAGTGTGTAGAGTCCTAGACTTGGGATCTTTTTAGAGGCAGAGTTCGATTTACAGAACAGGGAGGATCAGTGACGAAATTGCCGTTAGATAGAGTGTCTGCTGTAAGATCATCACCGAAGGTAAGCAAGTTGAGACTTCCAACTACAGAATCTTCACCTTTTTAACACATACCAAAGCAATACCTATTCAAAACAAACAGTCCGGTAGGATTAAGAGTGCTAAATGCCTCTCTCGAGGAACATGGCTGTCGAGGCAGTAGTGCTTCATGAATGTGTGGAGGGACGGCCACGTAGTCACATGGCAAATGTCCAAGACAGGAACTCCACATTCCAACACAGTGATAGTCTGCCTTGGCATTACCACCTCCTTTCCTCCAGCTTGTGAATACACAACTAAAGACACATTTTCTGTGTGTTTAGTCTTGGATAGGTTTGCAGCCATCTTGTATGGATTGGGTCAGTACAGGACAAAGGTCTTCTAATAACTCTGGGAGAACTTGAGCTGCAGAATCCCCTTGAGCATGGAAATATCGGCCTAAAAGGCAGCTGGCAATGATCTACCGGAGAGCCGAACTTGTGGAAGAAAATACCCTCTTCTGAAAGATCCCTACCATCTTAGACACCATATCTGGAGAAGTAGTTGGGAAGGCATTCAAACTTATCCAGCTGATGGTAGCTTGCACCATAAAGCTCTCAGGAGAAGGGTGCTGAGTCAAAAAGGCGGGGTTTCCAGTGGTAGGTTGGTAGCTAAGCACAATTTGGCAACTGGTTGAAGTCCAGCCTCATGCCCTATTCCACCTCGGCCTTCCTGTCCTATGAACCACTTAGCCATGCAACGCACAGCTGTCTAAAAGAGGCCTTGTGCGGCAATGTACATGTAGTTTCTCAGCCCCCGAACACTTCTGGTATTAGACTTGCCTTATCTCAGCCACCAAGCACTTGACATATTTTCCATATCTTATGGTGCTTTATGTTAGCCCCCGCACACATTCATGTCTATATGCAAATCCCCAGTTATCCAAGCCCCTTTGTACCTTTCATGTGGTTTCAGATTGTGTTTCGCTTTGTGTTACTTGCTCCCTGGAAATTGCCAAGATCTCACAGGATCCCTGCAAATCTCAGCGGGCATCTTGGGTGCAGTCATATGTAAACTGCACAAGGAAGTGGGGCTTGCTTTGCTTCGAGCACACCAGACAAGGAAGAGTTCTTCGTCTGCACTCCACTTACTGGCGTCATCAGCAGGGGCGGCTCCTCCATTAGGGTGGGGGAGCGTCGCACCACTGCTTTCTCGCAGTGCGAGAAGCAGAAACATAAAAGGGCATCTTAAATAACATTTTATGTTCCCGCTTCTCACACTGCGAGAAAGCAGAAGTCAGGGTATGCCTGGTGGGGGACAGGGAGGGTATGCCTGGTTGGGGGCGGGCAGGTGGGCGGGTTGGGGAGGAGGGGCTGGCACCACTCTGAGTACCCTGACTGTTTGGTCGGCCCTCTGGGACTGACTAAACCAGCCATGCGCACTCTACAGTTTCTCTATGTAGGCTGCATGCAGCCTACATAGAGAAAATGGCCTTC
Organism: Lissotriton helveticus; assembly: GCF_964261635.1. Lineage (NCBI taxonomy): Eukaryota > Metazoa > Chordata > Amphibia > Caudata > Salamandridae > Lissotriton > Lissotriton helveticus. The sequence continues at coordinate 530,301,186 of NC_136071.1, forward strand.
CAGGAGGGGAAGGAGCATGCCTGTTCCTGGTCCTGTTACTGTTCAGGAAAACCAAACGCAGGACCTGGCCCAGGAGAGGCGGCAGGGGACATGGTCAGGTAAGTTTTTTTTCTTTTCTTTTAACCCCCCGTGCGAACCCCCACACGACCCCGCCCTGTGTGAGTATTGCGAGCCGTGACTGGTCATCCGGATCCTCGCATCGACGACGCAAACAACTTGTGACCAGTTCAGGTCTTCATCCTGACAAGGACTGCATCTTGCAAGAAAGAAAAGAAAAGTTAACAATTAAGAAAACCTACAAGGTGATGGAGCAAGGTTTCATAAGTAAAGAATCTTGCTTGGATTCAATCCCTCAAAATAACATGTAACAAATGAACCAACATGTTTTGTAAATATTAATAATTGCACCACATGACATTTTTCTAATGTTTGTGAAGCTTTCATAGGTGCTTTACTAACCAGTAACCCGAGTGTCCTAAAATGGCTGCAGAAAAAGCTGGAACTCTTCTGCGCATGCGTCTACTGCATCTACGTTGTATGACGTCTTTGCTTTTGGTGGGAATTCTTTCCAGCTGCACAATAGTACCTAAAATAGGCTGCTTTAAACTTCACATGCTAATGCATATGCTTCTGCTTGAACTAAACCTTGTGTGTTATGCTTAACTGCTAATGCAATAGTTAAAATAAAGTAATGGGGTTGGAGTAGAAATAAGTGGTATACAGTGCAATCATTTATTTTTGTATTCTAATATCTCTTTCTTTGACTTTATTGTTAGCTCGTATTTGGATCTGATGAATTACTATATTTTTCCTCTTGGATTTGCAGTGCATGCACACTGAAACTTTACAAGCTTTGAAATCACTGGCATTGAACCCCCGCCAAGTCTCACTTTACCAGCGATGTGCCTGGGAACCTCACCCCATGACCCGGAGAAAGGAAGAAGAACTGAAAATGTGTTAACATTGTATATTATAGTTATTATTATTATAATAATAGACATGGGAAAATAAAATTATGAGCAGGAATTTAGCTTAATTAAAATAAGGGAAAATTGCTTCATACTGGTATGGTGTGATGGCCTCTCCCCGTCTTTCTGACCAATTAAATAAAGGGAATACACACATTTGCAACATTGGGTGGTGGTACATGCCCTGGAAATGGTATAACTAAGGTAGGCTTAGACAGTTATATTGTCTGACTTCTCACAGACCTGTCACTGACACTGACCCAACGTATGCTGAAGGAGAATCGCGAGCAGAGGGCTGGTCGAGCACTCTGACAGAAGAATCAGGGATTTGTTGAGGGAGAAGAATCGATCTACCCAGTCGGGGTCTGAGAGTAGATGCAGAGAGGGGTGTGAGGCTGGTGTTGCACTTAGTGGAGGTTACCTGTCCTGTCCCGCACCTCTTGGCTGCTGATTAGTCGTGAGTCCCTTGCTTTCCAGCCCTTGGCCAGGGGTTGGTCCTCGCACCATTCTAGGTAAATATAAATCTGTGTGGTATGTCCTTGTACCGTTTCCCTTTTACACCCTTCCCAGGTACCGATGTCTAAAAGTAATTCCGCTAAATCTCTAAAGATTTTTTTTTACCTTGATCGTTGTTTTTCTACTTGAAAAGTCTTTGAACGCTCTGTGCTGGTACCTGACTCACAAAGTATTGCATAGATTCAGGGCCCGATGTAGGTAATCCTCATTTACCGACTCTAAAATACCGAATGTTACCGATTCGGTATTCTAGATTTTTTAAATGAGATGTAGCTAAAAATTCGGTATTTTTTACCAAATCGGTAGGATTCGGTAATTACAGAATCGGTATTTACCGATTCGGGATTGCCATTGATTCCTATGGGCCTTGAAGGCCCATAGTAATCATTGTCAAATACCGAATCGGTTTACCGATTCAGTAAAAATACCGATTTGTCAAGGGGAACAGGGTGTCACTTTGACACCCTGTTGCACCCCGGATTTTGGCTTGTGTGCCATGTGACACACATACATGCCCTTAGGGCATGTATGTGTGCCATATGGCACAGGTGTACATGCACAGATGCACATGTACACAGGTATTCGTTATTTACCACCAAATAGTATTTGGTGGTAAATAACAAATCGGTAATGGCCTGTGGCACTGTTTAAAGTGCCACCTACATCTGGATTAACCGATTCGGTAACTTTACCGATTCAGTATTTTACCGAATCGGTAAATTTACCGAATTGGTAAAATTAAGGCCACCTACATGTCAAATCCCAAATACCGGTCGGTAACGGCCGAAATCGGCCGTTACCGACCGCTATTTGGCGACCTACATCTGGCCCAAAGTGTTTAAAACTTCCCGGAGTCTGTGGTTATTTTATGATAAGGCGAAATTATTATGCTTCCTATTATTCTAACATCCAGATCCAATCACCTAAATGATTAAAGTAAGTATAAGTGACAAGGAAATTGGTAAATTATGGTGTACAGGTATAACATATAATCACTGAAAGGCAGGGAGAAATAGATTACCGGTTTAAAGTGTGTATGTTTATGGGCCCAGGTGGGTATGTTGTAATTTGAGCTGGTAATCTCGCGCCATCAGTATTTCTTGGTAGCAGAGCTATGGTTATGTTTTAGTTAAGATAGGTAGTTAGTAATAATGTGCATATTATTGATTTTATGTAACTAACCAAACCCGTTTGTATTGTTATTCGTTGTCCAGAAATCCCCTGGGATATTGAATAGCGGGTGGTAAATGGAAGCTACACTGCAGTGAGGTTACTGGCTTGATGAAGTAAGTGCCGATAGTTAGGTAAAACGTGAAGCACTAATTAGGGATTATTTCTTGTATAAAAGTGAGAGTAATTGATAGCAAAAGAGTTCGCTGGTGAAACTTTGGTCTTTTATCACCTAGAAAGGGTAAGTCTGAAGGAGTAGCAGGTTCTTTTTGCTTGCGTGAAGAGTAAGCGGAAGAAGTTTTACTCGTAGTATGTGAAGGGTAAACGGAAGGGTTTTACTCGCAGTAAAAGAAATTTCTTTCCTTTTGAATTTAGTCAATCAGGCACAGTGACAAATGTTTATATGTTGTTAATTAATGAGTAAGTAAAATTAACAGTAATTGAGTTTTTGAATTACCTTGCAAAGGAGGGGTCAGTCACACTGACGTCATTGAGAGCTGCGCTGGGATTGGTAGAAACAGCGGGTATGTAGCTGAGTTAAAATTGTAAAGGAGGGGTGAGTGCAGAGAGCAAAACTCATGTCACAGAAAAGCCGCGTAAGCATTGGTTAAAAAGTATCTGTAAATTAAAAGTTGATTGGTCAATAAAATAAAAGACGCACTGTTATTCGAAAAGCATTTCTGAAATGTAAACAATTGATTAAATTGCAAAAATAGAATTTTCAGTGCTAATAGATAGTGGTGATTATATGTGGAGCCTAGATCCCACAATTATAGGTACTCGCCGAGATAGATGATACCTAGGTTTTGCCCAAGAACAATACATTAGAAGAAGACCGAACATCATGTATGGAAAAAAGAGAAAATTGTTGTTTATGCAGAAAATTAAAATGTATTTAAAAAAGGATAAGCGTGTTAAAACAAGAGAAGGAATTATTATTCCACCTCCAAAAACGCCTGCATCATGCATGATGATAGAAAGAGGCTACCACACTTGTGTGTGGTTAGAAAATTGGATATAGTACACAAAAGATGATGGAATATTGGCATTCCCAGAGTACAGAACAGTCAATGGAAGAATTTTACACAACTTACGAACTTGCATGAATGAATTAGAACCCAGACCTATATTAACGCAGTATGAAGCCTTAGCAGAGTGGGAAACTGAGACTTTTGAACGAGACAGATCTCGATGTGACAGGAACTTAAGAAAATGTCCCTAGATTTCCCAAAGAAAGTCGAGACAAACAGATGAAACAATGGAGACAGTCTATGATAGTCGAAGGATTATATCCTGTATTTACCACAGAAGAACTGACAGGAAGTAAATGTACAGAGAAAACAAAACATTTGGGGACTAGTAATGGAGGTTTTGAAGACATTTATCTTGAAGACCTATTAATGAAAAATCCTCCACCTTACCAGGAAGAAATAAATAGAATTACCCCTAGTGCCACGTTTCTAAAAACTCCCTTGGTTCCACAGGTTGTACATGGGAACACATTAGAAAGGGCACTTCAAGAAAAAGAAAGAGAAGCAATAAATAAAAACAGATGTGAGTTAATTCAGAAAATAACTCAATTAAATACACGTTCTGAAGCACTAACAATCCCAGTGACAATAGGTCCTGTTGTTCCTTTGCATGAAGATAAGCAAATCAGTCCTAAAACTCCCTTTCTGGCTATTACCTAGAAAAGAAAATATAATAGTTGATGATCAAGCAAGTGAGTGTGAATCAGTAATGATGGATTTACCTATAAGAGAGCCAACAAGAGAACCAATAAATGATTTGTTTAGAAAAGTTACTCCTGGATGCGCTAGAGAGGTTCAGATAGAAACATCCACAGAAACGAGGAGTGCCACTGTAGTACCCCTGAAGAAAAAGAGAGATGGACGCGAGACATAGAAAAGCCAAAATCTCAGCCAAAGGTATTAGACATTTTTAAATTAAGGGTAGAATTGGAAGCAATGATAGTTGGAAATGTAGGGTTAGAAAGATTGAATTCATTCAGTGAAGAAGAATTATGATTCATATGCAGAAGTATTACTCGAAATACAAAAATATTCCATGATAAATTGATGAATTTAGCCTCAGAAATGGGAATTGACATAGGTAAACCAAAAGTATTGCAGACGCCATATAGAGCAGAGTTTTCTGATAAAGATTTGGAGAACATGAATGTGTCAGGAAGAAAACTACAGATAAAGGAACTATTGTCATTATTACAGAAATGGGGAGTTATTGATAGATGGAAAGCCAGATGGACTAAGAAAAAGGAAGAAGCACAGGCAAATCGAACGACATCTGAGTATGTAATGAAAGAAACAGAAAAGGTTGAAAGGTTGTGTCCAATGAGAGAAGTGCCAGGAGGAGATTATGTACATGTCCAATGGTCCCGGCAGGATATTTTACAATTTACAAATGATTTCCCAAAACTTAGAGAAAAACCAGTAGAATGGTACAGGCAAGTCGAAAGGTTTGTGAAGGTCTCAAAAGTGCTACTAAAAGATTTAGATGGTTTGTTTGACATAGTTGTTCCTGCTGAATTATGGACAGAATGTAAAATGTAAGTAGATTGGCCTAGTGATGAATACCCAAGAGATGCAAAAACAGGAGCCCCATCAGATGATGTAATTAAAAAAATGACCAAGTAATTACTTATTTGAAAGGGAAAACCCCCTAAAAAGAAATAGATTGGATAAAAATAGACAGGACTACCCAAGAAAAAGATGAATCTGTACATGCATATTATGAACGCCTTTTACAGGTATTCAAACAGTACAGTGGGTTCGAAAATATCGATAATAAGAACATGACACATTTTGTATATCGATTTGTGTCTGGATTGAGATCAGATATATCTCAAAAGATTAAAGAGCATAAGTTATGCTGGCAAGCAAACCCCATTGAGGAGATTCTCAAATATGCAAAATGCTGTGGGGATGAAATTGATAACAAGCGGAAGAAATTAGAAGACAAGTTAATGTGAGCTCAAGTCAAATTAGCGGAACAACAGGAACTTCAGTTAAGTCAACAGGCAAAGAATCAAGGTAGAGGGGAAGGTTAGGATGAGAACAATGGTGGCAAACCGAGAGGGAGAATGAGCAAAGAAGAGGCTAAGAAAAAGTTTCCCTATCACTGGTGCAGCAAATTGGGGCATTGGAAAAACAAGTGTAAACTTATACAGAATAATAATGTCCAAACTCAAAATTTTTATCCGCAGATGCAGAATGAGGGGTCAATGAGACAGCCGCAACAGGTAATACAGAATCAATTGCCACCTGACCCTATGCCAGATTTTGTGAGTCAAGCCAAGTACAGTGTGGACACCGGATGCCAGGAGGGAAGTGGCAAGAAAAACTTGGTAACTCCACAGTTTTTTCACAGGATACATTTTTTGAGGAAGAGACTTACTGACGTTGCCTGAGAGAGGGGGGGAAGGAATGCGTATTTGGTGCATCCTTACTGGTAGATCAGTTAGGTCCTTATATAGATGGAAAGGTTGAGGGAAATTACATCACCTTTTTGTTGGACACTGGTGCTACCCTTTCTACTGTGAGAACAGCAGACATCCCAAACCTACCCCTCTTGGGAGAAGTGATCCAAGTAGTGGGCGTTTCTAATAAACAGATTAGGACTCCTATTACCGAACTAATGGAGGTATGTATTGGCAACTTTAAAGAAATGCATACATTTGTCGTCTATGACTCAAGTCCTGTAAACCTGCTAGGAAGAGATTTATTGTGCAAAATGAATTGCACAATTTTTTGCACACTGGATGGTTTCGCAATTCAGACTCCTGATGAAGATGGAGTGTACAACATTATGTTAACCAAGCAGGGAACTGCAGTAAATGACACAACTAAAAGGATGACCCTAAATGAGTTACCAGAAGAAATCCAAAATACTGTAAATCTTGAAGTATGGGATTTTACCGGAAAAGAAGTAGGTCTAATGGCAAATGTAGACCCAGTAAAAGTAACCATAAAGGATGGTGCAGTTTATCCAAATACCCAACAATATAAAATGAGTCCAGAAATAAAAGCAGGTGTTGTAGCAGAAATTGAACATTTGGTTGAGCAAGGCATCTTAAAGGAAATAATGAGTAGTCCCTGTAATTCACCTATAATTGGCATAAAGAAACCAAATGACAAATATAGGGTGGTCCAAGATTTGAGGAAAATAAATAAAATTGTTTTGCCATGTTGTCCAATAGTACCGAATCCAGCAGTGATTTTATATCAGATGACATAGAGTGCAGGATGGTTAACGATAATTGATTTGTGCCATGCCTTTTTCTCCATTCCATTGCATCCAGACAGTCAGTTTTTATTTTCTATCAAATTTGACGAGCATTATTATGTTTGGAATCTTGTTCCACAAGGGTACACAGAAAGCCCATTGATCTTTAATCAGATTTTAAAAATATGTCTTGAATCTCTGGTGCTGCCCGGACAGTCTGTCTTGGTGCAGTATATTGATGATTTACTAGTCGCTTCCAAGACCTGAGATTATTATGTCATTGATTCAATTACATTGTTGAATCATTTGGCTGAATGTGAACATAAAGTGTCACATGAGAAACTACATTTTTGTACCACTTTACGTAAATATTTAGGACACCAAATAGAAAGAGGGGTCAGAAGAGTGACTTCAGAAAGAATAAAAATAATCAGAAATATGAAATTACCTCAGACTCAGAAAGAAATCAGGATGTTCCTCGGAGTGGTAGGGTATTGCAGACAGTGGATTGTAGGATTTGCAGTACTAGCAAAACCATTGATACAATTACCAAAGAAAAGAGCAAAAGATCCAGTCGAATGGGATGATGAAATCATGACAACTTTTCTAAAATTACGTAACTGTCTATGCGAAGCCCCTGCGTTAGGTATACTAGATTATTCCAGAGAATTTGCATTATTCTGTGATGCAAGAGACAATTGTGCTCTCTCAGTCCTAATACAGACACATGGCCTGATGCGACATCCTGTGGCATATTTTTCTGCCACTTTGGACCCAGTAGCATCTTCATTACCAGGGTGCCTAAAATCTGTAGCTGCAACTTGCATGAGTCTGGAACAAAGTGAATCCATTGTAATGGGACACCCTGTAACAGTATAAGTCCCACATGCAGTCGTGATTTTGCTGAGGCGTACTCGCACACAGAACCTTACTCCTAGTCGGCTGACTAAGTATGAGCGAGTTAAATGTGACGATAGTTAGATGTCCTGTTTTAAATCCTGCAACTCTGTTACCAGATTCGCATTTTGAAGAAGTAAGAAATGAAGTCGAACGTGATTGTATTGACCTCACTGAATACAGTACTAAACCCCGCCCAGATATACAAGAAGAACCTTTAAAGAATCCAGAACATGAGCTATTTGTAGATGGCTCATGTATGCATCATGAGGAAGGAGGTTTGAGTGCTGCGTATGCTGTGTGTACATTTGCTGGAATAGTTGAAGCACCCTATTTGCCAGGAGTCAAGTCTGCACAAATAGCCGAATTGATAGCCTTAATCAAAGCTTGCAAAATTGGTAAAAATTGGAGAGTAACCATCCACACTAACAGTCAGTATGGTTACAGGGTTGTGCATGACTTTGGCCAACTATGGATGCAGAGAGATTTCATGACTTCTTCAGGAACCCCGATTAAAAATGGACATTTTGTAAAAGAATTAATTGAAGCAATTCAATTACCAAAAGAAGTGTCTGTGGTCAAGTGTGTTGCTCACCAATCTGGAAACGACAAAGTGACAGCTGGTAATCGACATGCTGACCAAGTTGCCCAACATTGTGCAAAATACATAGCAGTAAACAAGAAAATTGATGGATGTGGAATCAGCTCCCAACTTATGCTACTAGGGGGTGTAAGAACATGGGAAGAAGTAAGAGATTTACAAAATGAAGCAGAACCCAAAGAGAAGGAAGAAATTGAGAAAATAGGGTGTCAGAGAAGGACTGATGATGGTGTAATAGTTTACCAAGATGGAAGACCCGTTTTACCTGACTGCATGCTTGCACCTATGGCTAGGATGTACCATGGGGACACACACATAGGCAGAGATGCAATGATAAGACTGTTTAGAAAGGATTGGTTTAATGCTAGCTTCAGTAACAAATCAGAGAGACTTTGCCAGAGATGTTTAAGTTGTCTACAAATGAATCCAGGCAGGAAGACTGTAGTTTGTTCTGGAAAGATTGAGAAAGCAGAGGGTCCATTCATAAGACTCCAAATAGATTTTATTTAGTTGCCCGCTTGCCGAGGATTGAAATATATCCTTGTCATTGTTTATTTTCAAAGTGGGTGGAAGCGTACCCAAGCAGGTGAAATGACAGTTTAACGGTGGCCAAACTCCTGTTGAGGGAACTCATTCCCAGATTCAAATTTCCAGTAACGATTGAATCAGACTGAGGGTCTCATTTTAATAATGAAATAATTCAATTAATTTGTGAAGCATTCAAAATTGAGCAAAAGCTGCACTGTGAATACCACTCAGAACAACCGAATGGCACAATAAAATCAAGATTAGGAAAGGTGTCTGATTCCACCCCATTGGAGTGGCCTGATGCTTTACCTCTTGTCCCGATGGGACTCAGAAGCATACCAGACAAAAATACAGGCTTGAGTCCCCATGAGATACTCATGGGAGGGGCAATGGTGCAAGAATGTGTACCAGGACACAAGCTGTTGAATATATCTGATAATTTGGTATTGGAGTATTGCAAAGAGTTGGCTGATCAAGTGTGTTCTATCTCTCACCAGGTTGGGTAAGACGCTGTGACCAGACAGTCGACTCGAGCACATGATTTGAATCCAGGTGATTGGGTAGTGATAAAAGATCACACCCGAGAATCGTGCCTAGCACCAATGTGGGGAAAATCACATCAAGTCGTATTGGTTACCACCACAGCTGTAAAGTGTGCAGGCTTACCAAATTCGATTCATGCCAGCCATACCAAAAGAGTAGCTGAACTTGACGAAGCAGAGGCTGAAGGTTGTATAGCTAAAGGATCGCAAGAACTGGATCCTGAAGTAGCTGATTTTGAACGACCGAGCACAAGTCAGGATGATTGGATCCCTATAGTAGACATACCTAAAGTACCTGTGAGAACAAGAAGTCAAATTTATTTAGACAAACAGAGTGATAGTGAGGATGGGACAGGAATAGAAGAATGCACTCAGATTACAGAAATCAAAACTAATATAAAATCTGAGGAGGACCAGATAAGGAAAGAGCAATGCACTCAGACAGAAGAAAATAGAAAGAGCACTCCTGAGTCTGAGGAGGGACAGATAGGCACTAGAGAAAACGCTCAGGCAGAAGACAATCAAGAATTAGAAAGACCTGAGCAGGACTAGTTAGGACAGGAAAAACAAGTTCAGGAAGAAGAAGGAGAACAAAGTCAAAGAATACGAACTCCTGAACAGGGTCAGATTAATAAAGAAGAACACATCCAGGCAGTAATAACAGAGATAATAAGCCCTGGACCAAGTCAAATAGAGAGGGAATCTGAAGACAGAAAAATTGTGCCACAAATCAATGAAAACAAGAGAGCATCTGAAGAAAATAAAAGCACAGTGCCAGCTAAAAGACTTAGAAAAGTTGATACATGGCCTAGTTTTATTAGGAGACTGAAATATCGCCTTGAAACTGTAGACGAAGAACCAGACCAAGTAGATGAAATAACAAGCCAGTCTGGACCGTCAACAGAGAAACCAAAAAGGAGAAGTCTACATTTGAAAAAACGGAATAATAAATTCAAAGGTCCCGAATGGACATATGTGATTCTCGAGGATTTTGAGAACCTAGAAATGAGTGGAGACAATGATGAAGAATTAATTGCTGATCTAATTGACGAAGAAGTGAGACCAACTTGAAATTTTAAAGTTCACAATCTATATTTGAGAACATTTTCAAAGAGGGGGTTAAATCTCCTTAGACAGAAATGGCTGATAATAGATCTGCTGGAAACCCGAAAGGAAAGTGCATAAAGACATGTTGTAGGATATGCATATGTAGTATATTGATAGTGCTCATAGCATGGTTAAGACTGACAATACAAAAGAAGGGGGGAGGTAGAGGGAGTTTTTTAGGTTCACCCTCCTATTCTAGTGTATGAAAACAAAAAATCTGAGGTATCGGATAGAGTACCTAGCTGGTAGAGTAGATTATCATCAGTGATAGATGTAATGTAGAAAGGAAAAATGTCCTTTCTTGAGTGCCCTCACTCACCGGAGTTTCCTCACGGTGACATGCTTCATCATAGGGGCCATCCCAACCCGCTGCGGGTTGAGGCGTGCTGCGACTTGCGGAATACGTAGGAGCACTTAAAGTGAGGAAACTATGTGTGGTGCAGTGATATGTGTGGGTGGAGTGGTGTGATTTAAAAATATCTAACTAGTGGGCGGAATTACTTTATTCTTTCTCCTAGTTGATATATTAAAAATGGGATGGGTCTCTAGGTATTCCTGGTTTAGCAATGAGTCAGGTGCCCTAGTAGAATGTATTCATTGGTTCCAGTGAATGTGAACACAATTTTCTAATAATTGGGGGCTGGGGACTGAAACAGGGAACTGATCCAGTATTTCTTGGAGTTTATTTCATTTGTGGGAACAAAGCTTATTTTAAGCTGCCTGATCATTGGTATGGGAGTTACTCTTTCGGAATAGTATTCCCAAAGGTATATCATGTGAAAAGAATCACTGGAAGCAATGAAGAAAATAATGGACTAACACAACAGAAAAGATTTAGTTTTTCAGAAATTGTGGGAGATATATTTAGTGCATTGATACTTTCAGTGGGAGTAATTCTGAATAAGCAAAGAATCTGTAAATTGTCTACAATGGTTGATCGCTTATCGACTGACGCTGCTGGAGGATTTTTATTGACCAATACCGAATTAGTTGCGGTAAGATCTATGGTTTTTCAAAATAGACTTGCTCTTGATATATTATTGGCAAAAGAGGGCGGAGTCTGTAAAATGTTGAAGGTGCAACATTGTTGCACCTACATACCTGACAAAAGTATTGGAATTGGAAGATATGTCAGAAATATTACGAATTTGGAAGAATAATTTAAACCACTGGAGGCTGATAGTGCATGGAAGAGACTAACAGATGGTCTCTCCAATGTAGATAGTTGGTTTTCTAATGTCGGAAAAAGCATTGTAGGACGAATACCGATGCCAATAATGGGAATAGCCCTTTTAATCTTGCTGATAATGATTTGATGCAAATGCTGCAGAAACAGAAAGTGGTATGCAGTAAATGAAAAAGGAAAGAAGTGAAAATATGATGAGATTCAACTTGAGGAATTGAAAGGGGATATTTACAAAAGGATTAAAGGTTTCCTCCTCCCTTCCCTTCCCTCAATGGATATCAGCCTTTTACAGCGCGGGGATGCCCTTGGGTCACCAGGCGCTATACAAATCGCTAAATAAATAAATAAATAAAAGAAAAGGGGAAGAGGAAACTCTGAAGTAATAGAAGAAATTGAGTTGGGAAACTGCTAAAAGTTGGCATCTGGTACTAGAAAATGAGTGATGGCATAGAATGCCATCAAAGAGGGGCTTGATGGAGCAAGATTTCATACGTAAAGAAACTTGTTTGGATTCAATCCTCTCGAAATAACATGCAACAAATTAACCAACGTGTTTTGTAAATACTAATAATTGCACCACATGACATTTCTCTTATGTTGGGGAACCTTTCATATGTGCTTTACTAATGAGTAACCCGAATGTCCTAAAATGGCCGCTGAAAACGAGTAAACTCTTCTGCGCATGCGTCTACTGCATCTACATAGTATGACGTCTTTGCTTTTGGTGGGAATTCTTTGCAGCTGCGCAGTAGTGCCTAAAATGTCCGCTTTACACTTCACATGCTAATGCATATGCTTCTGCTTCGACTAAACCTTGTGTGTTTTGCTTAACTGCTAATGCAATAGTTAAAATAAAGTAATGGGGCTAGAGTAGAAATAAGTGCTATACAGTGCATTCATTTATTTTTGTATTCTAATATCTCTTTCTTGCTTTATTGTTAGCTCGTATTTGGGCCTGATGAATAACTATATTCTCCATCTTGGATTTGCGGTGCATGCGCACTGAAACTTTACAAGCCTTGAAATCACTGGCATTGAATCCCCGCTAGTCTCGCTTTATCAGCGATGTGCCTGGGAACCTCACCCCATGACCCGGAGAAAGTAAGAAGAACTGAAAATGTATTAACACTGTATATTAAATGAAAATAATGTTGCTGGGTGGAGTAAAAGACATGGGAAAATAAAATTATGGGCGGGAATTTAGCTTAATTGATATAAGGGAAAATGACTTCATACTGATATGGTGTGATGACCTCTCCCCGTCTTTCTGACCAAGTAAATAAAGGGAATACACAAATTTGCAACATTGGGGGTGGTACACACCCTGGAAATTGTATAACTATGGTAGGCTTAGACAGGGGATTTGTTGAGGGAGAAGAATCGATCTACCCAGTCGGGGTCTGAGAGTAGATGCAGAGAGGGGTGTGATGCTGGCGTTGCACTTAGTGGAGGTTACGTGTCCTGACCTGTTGGCTCCTGATTAGTCGGGGGTCCTTTGCTTTCCAGCCCTTGGCCAGGGGATGGTCCTCGCACCATTCTAGGTAAATATAAATCTGTGTGGTATGTCCTTGTACCGTTTCCCTTTTTCACCCTTCCCAGGTACCGATGCCTAAAAGTAATTCTGCTAAGTCTCTAAAGATTTTTTTTTACCTTGATCGTTGTTTTTCTACTTGAAAAGTCTTTGATCGCTCTGTGCTGGTATGTGACTCACAAAATATTGCATAGATAAAGTGTTTAAAACTTCCCTGAGTCTGTGGCTCTTTTATGATAAGGTGAAATTATTATGCTACCTATTATTCTAACATCCAGATCCAATCATCTAAATGATTAAAGTAAGTATAAGTGACAAGGTAATTGGTAAGTTATGGTGTACAGGTATAACATATAATCACTGATAGGCAGGGAGAAATAGATTACCGGTTTAAAGTGTGTATGTTTATGGGCCCAGGTGAGTATGTTGTAATTTGAGATGGTAATCTCGCGCCATCAAAGGTACCAATTTTATTTTAAGTGTGCATGCATAGCTATTAAAAAGAACTAACATTTGAAGACAACCTGTTAAGCAATTGTAGTCGTGATGGACTTGGCTAAATATTATTGTAACATTATAATTAAAAAAGCTGAATTCTTTCAAGGCATGACCATAACTCCTGAAACAACAAAGAGTGAGCTACAAACCAAGAGAATACAATGACTCGAAAGATCCTCGGTACTTAACTGTACTATAAGATTGTGAGTATATAATTTGTGCCCATTTATGCAAGATTATGATGATGATTACTAAAACATGTGTTTATTTGCCAGAGGCAAGGAAATGAGTCTAAGAAGGCATCTAGGAGAAAAAGTAAACCCCCAATCCATTGAGATAATAGCACAACTCAGCGTGACTCCTGTGAAAAAGTCAGTTGATTGCAGGTAGAGTGGGGGTTAGCTCATAGGAAGGGACTTACAGGAGGTGCTCCAACTCTAAGAGGAGGGTAGTTCTCATGAACTCTGTCTTTTTGCAGGTTTAAGGTACGACAGCAGCAATTCGAGAGAGAAAAATTATGCCACCCAACAAAAGGTCCCTCTTCGCTGGGCCCCATCTGTCTTTCTTGTTGCTTCTTGAATCACAACTAAGGAGGTTTAAGGAGTCAGTTCACATTGTGGGCTAAGCTAAGATCTGTGTCAGAGGGATTTGCTTCTCCCCGGTGATATGGACAGTCAGGCTGACTGTCCATATCACTCAGGGAATTACCCCTAGGCATGTCACCCATATTTGGTGACCATCAATGCTAAGAATCAGACCCAGAGGTTGGACATTACTGCCCTGCAACCTGAACAAGCCACACGAACCCGAGATCCCTGGGACTTCTTTTACCTGTTAAGAGCAAACAGAAGCCGATGAGACAACCACCAAGCTTTCAACTGCATGCAAATTTAAACGATAGAGTAATCTGATTGGCCGAGAGGATCTCTTTTCCCTTTGGCCGTCTCAGTCCCACAGAAGTGAAAGGCTCCGCAAGTCCTGTGTGAGCTCGCACTCTGATTGGCTGCCCGCGAGAGGAGGAGAAATGTTGTGGCCACCATTCCAGGACACATAGATTGCTTATGACCTCACATATTACATCACTCATTACATGCTCAATGACATCACTGATGAATTGAAATGGCATAACTGACTATAACACTGTGCAAGGCGGGGGCACAAGTTACAGTTACTTGAAATAACTATAATTGTTTAGTTTCAATGCTTTTTTCGGATTCAAATGTTACATTAACACTGACATTTTCACCTCAATGTAAAATCACTACATATATATATATATATATATATATATATATATATATATATATATATATGTGTGTGTGTATGTGTGTTGACCTCAAGATAAAGCATAAACTATAAGCATATGATATTGATTTAACAATGAGATTCGTGTATAACTGCAGGTCAAACATTCAAATTCCATCAGGACTAACTCAGCCCTTAATCCTTCTAAGGTCATGAATGTGCATTTTCTTTTTAAATGGACAAAAGGTTGTGTATACATTTTTATTGAGCTACAGAGCGAAAAACTTGGAACAACAGGAACTATGTAAAAATTATTACATACCATCAGCTGGATCCAACTGAGATCATTTGAAACTAGTCAACTGGAATTTCAACTGGGGTTCAGCATAACAACAAAAACTGACAGTCGAATTGGAGAATGAGGTAACAGTGTAATTCTATGGCTGATACACTCAATTCCAACGTTAGTATGGAACATTTACAGGGACTTCAAACTTCTGAATTGAAGTAACAGTCCCAAGCAGTTTTTTTACAGCAAGTCCTCGATTTATCTGTCCTCAAGGCCCCCCATTCCGCATCACGTGCTGTGCACCCACGCACGTTCCCAAACTGGAAAGACTGAAAAAGCAACCGCAGGCCCACTTCTTCCTGGGCAGCGGCTGGGCTGCACAGATACAGACTTATGGGAACCAGGCTCTTTCCAGAAACAGCAGCCTGCAAGCAGTAGCCAAGCCCCAAATTTGGTATTGAGATAGCAAACTCCGAGTCGGAGGGTAAAATGTCAGAAACAAACACAGCGCAGATATATCCCACGAGGACGTCGGAGGCGTGAAAGGCTTTCCAAAGCAGTTAGTCGGCGAAGCCTGGCGGAGCTGGTCTTATCTCAGAAGGAGGTGTGTGCAGAATTGATCAGTGGCTTCTACGGTATTCATTACTTTAAGGCCGCAGAAAAGCACAGTGAACCTATTGGCAACGCTCTAACGCCCACTTGGCGGGAAAATATGGTACCGTCAGATGTGGTCTGAGACTGCTCGGGTAACAACTCCCTGCCTGCACTTTGAAACAAGCACCCGCAAAACCAATAGGCCCTGGCACTGGCAGCGAGATTTTTTTCTCGTTGCCAAAGCTTATTTTTTTTATGAGCAGTATTCACATGAAGTAATTTGTTGTATGAAAAAAACCACTGTTTAAAAGCCAAAATGTAATTTTTTAAATATAAAAGTACATATTGCTCCAGTAGTTCCATGCATTGAACGGGACTACTTAATGTGCGGATGTGCACATTGTGCAAGAGTGGATGATAGTAGCACTCACAGTCAGGTAAGGCAATGGCTGAAGTGGGTTGACCTGGTGCTCCACGCTTTATGCTCTGGTGGTGGACGGAACCAAGATGTGAATGACGCTAGAGTAGACGAATGGATGAAGACGGCAGACTGAAAGTATGTTTATATATGCATTTTTGGTAATAAAAAAAATGGTCTTGGGTAGCATACCAGAATATATTTATTCATAAGTGTTAGTTGCAAAATCGCGCTGTAGCATGCTACAAACCAGTGTCAAGTCTGGCTTGGCTAAAAGATGAGCAACAGCTATTCAAACACATTTACTATTCGACAGGTAGTCCGTGCCTGTTGCAGAGGAGTGCCTGGTACGACAGGCAAAATGGCACTGAAATCTAAAGGCTTGCAAACCTCCCACGTCCACGGTGAACTTGGGACCCTCACTGCCTCTTCTCAGGGTGCTTAGGGGTTTCTCCTCAAAAACGCATTCGAAAAATTAGGCAATAACAATGCCTCTGTCTGAAGGGGAGTTGATTAAATAATCAAATATTTCAAGTTTAAAGGAGTAGTCGGAAGCCAATAGATTTCTGTATCTATCAGAAAACTCCTCGCCCTGTAAGCGCACCAGGCGCACAGTGGGAAAATGTGCAACAAAAAAGTTCCTATCCGATATACGGTGCTCCAGCAGAAATAGCCTTAGCAAAGCCAATAGGTCTTGCCTATGCAAGAGCTATTGGCTTTGCCAATGGGTTTTAGCCATGCTATACACCCGTGTGGTTGCTGTTAAGAATGGCTAAATGTTTGTGCCGTAGAGTACAGCGGCGTGGAGTGGAGTGACATAGAGTGGAGTAGAGTAGAGTGGCATACCGTAGAGTGGCGTAGAGTGTTATGGAATGGATTGGCGTAGAGTGGAGTGTTGCGGAGTGGCATAAAATATTGCAGAGAGGAGTGTGGTATAGTGGAATGGAGTGGTGTAGAGTGGAGCGATGTATAGTGGAGTGATGTAGAGTTGTGTAGATTGGAGGGGCACAGAGTGGAGGGGTGTAGAGGGGAGGGCAAAAGGTGGAGGGGCATAGAGTGTCGGGACGCCACCCATCCAGGGGCTGTAGGGGATGGCATGTTCTCCATGTAGGCTGCAATTCAGCCTACATGGAGACATGCAGAATGCGCATTACTGGTTTGGGCATCCCAGGAGGGCTGATCAAACAATCTCTACACACTGAGGAGTGGGCAAAACACTCCTGCCCTGCCTGAGCAGCTCCGCCAACCCACACGCCTGCAATGCGCAAAGCAGCATAAAATGGTAATAACCAAAAGTTATCACCAAGTTTTGGCTTTCTCGCACTGCGAGAAAGCACTGGGGCGACGCTCTTCCACCCTAGTGGTGGAGCCGCCCGAGTGGAGCAGAGTACTGTTGAGTAAAAATGTCAAAGAATGGAGTAAAGTGTTGTAGAGTGTCATAGAGTGAAGTGGAGAAGGCTGGAGGTAGAGTGGAGTGTCGTAGTGTGGAGTGGCATTGAGCCTAGTAGAGTGGCGTGGAGTGGTATAGAGTGGTGCATCGTAGAGAGGAGTGGCATAGAGTGGCATGGCGGTGAGTGTTGTAGAGTGGCACGGCAGAGAGTGTCATAGAGTAGAGTATTGTAGAGATGAGTAGGATGTCGTAGAGGGTTGTAGACTGTCATGCGTGTGAGTAGAGTGGAGGGTCATAGAGTGAAAGGTCATAGAGTAAAGGATCGTAGAGTGGAGTGGCACAGAACCGTGTAGAGTGTCATAGAGTAGAGTGGCATAGAGTGGAGTGGCATAGAGTGGAGTAGAGTGTTGTGTTGTAGAGTGGGGGGCATTAAGTTTAGTGGGATAGAGTTCAGGGACATAGTGGAGTTGAAAGGAGTGGAGTATCATAGAGTCTCATGGGGGGAGTGTAGTAGAGTGGAATGGCATAAAGTGACATAAAGTGGAGTAGAGTTGCGTTGAGTGGCCTAGAGTAATGTAGAGTGGAGGGGTGTGGCGTGGCACAGCATTGAGGGGAGTAAAGTGGTGTAGAGTGGAGTAGTGTGGAGTAGCGTAGAGTGGAGTAAACTGCAATAGAGTAGAGTGGCATAGAGTGGAGTAAAGTGGCGTAGAGTGTCGTAGATCGGAGTGATAGAGAATAGGGTTTTACCGCCCTCAACCAGTAACCCAATTTCCTACAGCAAGCAAATGTGAGGTACAAACCATAAAGCCACTGGTAAAAGCAATGGTCAAAATGATTCCTAAATCGTTGGTCGGGATGAATGTTGACCAAGTAGGATTCTAATGCCCCTTGTTGCACCCATTCCAACAAACGCCCATCATTGCTTGCTATATATACCTGTTGCACCTTAACTCTACACCTTCCAGCTCAACCTACAACTTCGATATTTTTCCTCCCATACAAAATGAATTATATATCTGGTTCCTTTAGCACTTTATCATGACACTCATTTAGCATTTCATCTCCAATCGGGCATTACTCCTATACCCTTACCTCCTATCTTCTCTTCTATCACCTATCTACCTCATAAAAAAGGAGCATTGTGTTTTTCCCATATTCAAGATATTTGCAGATCAAAGTATTTCCCCTTCAGCCTCGTCCTTCTCTATTACAATCAACCCTGTGCTCCAAATCCTAGTTCCCAATTTTTCTCTGTACATTCCTGTAAAATGGTCTTTTGTTCACATTTCCTGCATGTCTGAAAAACAGTTGCACATCACTTGTCAGTAGCCAAGTTTTGCTTAAATTCACTTCTATAACAAACAGGTCCTCTGGGCAGTCCTTTCTTTGCTATTCTTATAATTCCTTTACTCTGCAGTGTTAACACCCAACGTTTTGTCACGCTAATTTAGTTAATGACCGCCCTCACCTTCCTCACTCCCAAAAGATTGTTCTTTTACGTCATAAGACATTAGCACAATTATCTTCCGTAGCTCTGTGCAGGTTGAATTCCTCGTTAAAACGAGCTTCGTCTGTCGAAATCCCCCTCCACCTGGCCCCGCCCCACTTACCTGCATGGGCCACGGCTGTGTACCTATACAAGGGTTTGGTTCACCAGGAAATCCTAAATACCTACTTCTTTCAACTACCTCACTATTTCGGCCATAATTAATATCTAACATCCTCATTGCAGTATCATATGCATTAAGCTCCTCCTCATCTTCATGACCAGGGGACAGTAAATGCGTAAGAACCTGTCTTCCTTCTACACCTAGGAAATCTTTAGGTTTTATTTATTTATTTATGCAATTTTATATAGCGCAGACTTTACCCAAAGGTGTCCGAGCGCTTCACAATAGGATCAGTTACGTTACATGAGGAGAATGTTACAAATGTACGTTACAGAAGCAAATGAAATACAAGAAGAGGTATAAAACAGCAATAGATGATAGTCACTCAAAAACACAAGAACACACTAGGATGACACTTGTACAGGCATAGAATATAAAATTTACAGTAGTGAAAGAACTTCCTTGAGGGGCTTGAAAGGGTGTGTATTAGTTCTGGAAGTGTCTTTGAAAGAGAAGAGATTTGAAGTTAATTTTGAAGATCAGGGTAGAGGTGGTGGTGCGGAGCTGCGGCGGAAGCGAGTTCCAGATTCTCCCCGCATTGCCTGAGAAGGATTGCGCCATCGATCTTTCCCTTTTGAAAGTGGGAGGCTCAAGCAGTAATTTTTCCGCATTACGAGATGGTCTAGAGCCTCCAGAGATTTTCAGTTTATTCGCCAGGTAGCGAGGGGAGGAAGTGTGCAAGGCTTTGTGGGTGATACAAGCACTCTTGTAGATTGATCTTGCCTCGATGGGAAGCCAACGGAGGGAAGACAAAATGGGTGTGATGTGATCACTTCTTTTTGCCCCAACTATAAAACGAGCTGCTGAATGGAGAACGGATTTAAGAGGGGAAAGGTGTGATTTGAGGAGGCCAGTAAGAAGAGAATTGCAATGGTCCAAGCTAGAGAGAACCAGCGATTGGACCAGGGGTTTAAGGTCTTTCTCTGGGAAGAAGCATTGAATCCCCTAAAGAAAGCGGAGTTGGTATTGAGCATTCTTTGCAATGGAGTTGATGTGGGAGAGTAGATTTAGCCTTTTGTCGAGTAAGACACCAAGGGATTTTGCGCTGTCTATAGCGATCGGTTTACTGTTAAGTAGATTCAGCTGATCCATCCAAGATTGAACAGGAGGAGGAGAGAGAGAGATAGAGAGGAGGAGGAATTCTGTTTTGGAGGGATTCAGAATGAGTTGATGAGTTAACATCCAGTTTTCAATAGAGTAAAGAGTAGAGTTGAGGATTGAGAGATCGTGCGTGGAGGACACCTTAAGGTAGATTTGGGTGTCATCCGCATAAAGATGGTAGAGGATCCCAGATTTACTCAGGAGATTTCCCAATGGTTTCAAATAGAGATTGAATAATGTGGGTGCAAGGATAGAGCCTTGGGGGACACCTTGACCTACCGCCAATGTAGATGAAAGACTGTTAGCTATTTTGACCATTTGGGATCTGTCTGAAAAGAAAGAGGCAAACCATTTAAGCACTGTGCCTTCCAAACCCATTCTCTGTTGAAGAGTGTTAAGGAGAGTGTTGTGATTGACAGTGTCAAAGGCTGCAGAAAGATCAAGAAGAATCAGAAGACAAGACTGTAGGAGAGTAGGGTCTGCTTCCTATGGTCACCCCCACGTTTTGTTTTGCATTACTGGTTTTCGACTTAGATGTGGCTGTGGGCCTGCTAATAAGACCCACAGCCCAGATGCACTCTCTCTAAATTCACACCATGTACTCTAGGTACATCCACAATTGGGAATTGGTTCACCTTGTCAGCCCCTGTAGAAGTGTACCCTAGGTACTCAGGGCATAGGTGTAACCAAGGCCTACCAGGGGCTGCAGCATGTAATATGCCACCCCTGGCTGGCCACTCAAACTGACACAACTGGCTGATCACTCAGCTGGGGCAAGGTCATGTAATCACTCCTTGCTTAGGTATAGTAGTTGTTAGAACTGGCTATTTCTGGTAGGCTAAGGCTGACGCCAAAGCCAGGCAGAAACCACCATTCTAGTCAGGGCAAGGAAGTCACACGCCAAGATAACCCCTGCTCACCCTCTAGGTAGCTTGGCACGAGCAGTCTAGGCTAAACTCGGAGGCGATGTGTAAAGCATTTGCGCCAGCGCACAACAGCAACAACATCCTAGGCACACCACAAAAGGGACTCCACACAAGGTTATTATAAAAATAACTTCTGTATTGTAAAAATCACATCAGATAGAAATCACACATGTACATGGTGCCAACTGGCACGGCCATATTCACAAGGGATTATTTACAAGACAGGGCCACATGGGCCACTGTCATAATCAGCACTTTTAGAAATAGAAAAAGTACTTATAGAACTTAGAATAAAAGTGTATAAAATCACTGTAAATGTAAATGTAAATGTAAATGTAAATGTACAGGAATTTATATAGCGCAAATCACCAAGCGGTTTCTAAGCGCTTGCTTAGGGAACCCGTCCTGGTATTCCCCTGTGAGATAACCCCGGCAGGGTATCCGCAAGGTGAAAGCCAGGCATCCCGCCGCGAGGGGCCGTTGTGGAGATTAAGCAAGCTATTGCCCAGAGTCGCAGAGTGTGAACCCATGAATCGAGTAGGCACCGGAGCGAGAATTGTCGAGTCCATGGGCATTTTAGGACTCAAGACCCCGCCGAGCCGGGAATTGAACCCTGGTCCCGGGCTGACCTCTGCTTCCAGGTCTGCCTCCTCTAACCAGTGAGCCACACTTCTCACTTCACAAAGTAACAGTTATAGATCACATCCAGTAACTACTGGGAACAGGTAAGTACCACCTACGCAACCCTAAACCCTCAGGAGACAGTCACGCAGGGGACCAGGACCTCACTAGGACCACCTGTACTAAAAAGAACAACCATATAAGTATCACACAGCATTTAGGGGTCTAAGAAAGAACACATTACCCATGATGAATAAATATACATTCAGAGGAGTAGTAAAGGAAAACCACCTAAGTATCACACAGCGTTTAGGGGTCTAAGCAAGAACACATTACCCATGATGCATAAATATACATTCAGCGGAGTAGTAAAAAGAAGCCCATAATGTATAAACCTACACATTCAGCGGTGTTAAGAATAAAGCACATGATTCAATAAAAATACATTCAGAGGTATCATAACAATAGAGTTGCGCAAAAGTCACATGATGTCTAAAAACATTCAGAGGTGCAGGAATAAAAAACCATACAATTGCGCACAGCCTTTCATAAGCCACCACCTGTGGCAGTCCCTAGGCCAACTGGCCTTGTAGGGGCAAAGATGCCCTGAGTCTCAATGTCTGGGCGCGCTGCCATGCAGCGCCAGTCTCAGCATAAGCCTAAATGTAGCAGGTGCCCACTACTTGCTGGGCCCCTGAGAATCACACAAAACCTAAACGGTGCAGCTGCCCACTAATTGCTGGGCAGCTGGGAACTTTATACTGCGACAGGGTCCTCACTGACCCTCAGGCGCAAACTGCGCCCACGCTGGAGCCACACAGGCTCTACAAACACCTATGTCCACGTTGGAGCCACACAGGCTCTGGCATGACACGTGCCCAACGTTGGAGCCACACAGGCCCTTAAAACAACGGTGCCCCCTTGAGCCTCTCTGGGCTCGAGATCAATGGGCCGTTGAGCCTCTCTGGGCCCTAAACATACACTTGCACGCTGAAGGGGCGGGCACCGGCATTGTACCCCGGTGCCCCCTCTAACTTAAATTGTCCCCGGAGCCTATCTAGGCTCCCCCTACAATTCAAGTATTCTGCTTAATTCAGAGACTCTGTCCATCACCACCCCTTGTTGTAAATATTTTTGTCCACCCTAAGCGTGGAAGGGTATACTCAGATGTGAGTCCCTTGCTCATTGCACCATCAGGATTCAAGCAAGCCGGGCCGAAGACGGCTGAAATGCCAGAAACCGGTCCCCGGAAGCTTGTTTCCTTCCCAGTGTAAGAATTGGCTTTTGTAGTCTGGTCTGCCCTGTTCCCATGATGCACTGGGCCAGGGACAGACTAATTTGCATACAGCCAGGTTCTGAAACTGGGATGGTGCAATGAGCTAAAAAACGGTGTTGGATCTAGCCCTGATCTCTTGACTGGGTAAGAGTATTCTGCTTAATTCAGAGACTCTGTCCATCACCACCCCTTGTTGTAAATATTTTTGTCCACCCTAAGCGTGGAAGGGTATACTCAGATGTGAGTCCCTTGCTCATTGCACCATCAGGATTCAAGCAAGCCGGGCCGAAGACGGCTGAAATGCCAGAAACCGGTCCCCGGAAGCTTGTTTCCTTCCCAGTGTAAGAATTGGCTTTTGTAGTCTGGTCTGCCCTGTTCCCATGATGCACTGGGCCAGGGACAGACTAATTTGCATACAGCCAGGTTCTGAAACTGGGATGGTGCAATGAGCTAAAAAACGGTGTTGGATCTAGCCCTGATCTCTTGACTGGGTGAGAGTATTCTGCTTAATTCAGAGACTCTGTCCATCACCACCCCTTGTTGTAAATATTTTTGTCCACCCTAATCGTGGAAGGGTATACTCAGATGTGAGTCCCTTGCTCATTGCACCATCAGGATTCAAGCAAGCCGGGCCGAAGACGGCTGAAATGCCAGAAACCGGTCACCGGAAGCTGGTTTCCTTCCCAGTGTAAGAATTGGCTTTTGTAGTCTGGTCTGCCCTGTTCCCATGATGCACTGGGCCAGGGACAGACTAATTTGCATACAGCCAGGTTCTGAAACTGGGATGGTGCAATGAGCTAAAAAACGGTGTTGGATCTAGCCCTGATCTCTTGACTGGGTGAGAGTATTCTGCTTAATTCAGAGACTCTGTCCATCACCACCCCTTGTTGTAAATATTTTTGTCCACCCTAAGCGTGGAAGGGTATACTCAGATGTGAGTCCCTTGCTCATTGCACCATCAGGATTCAAGCAAGCCGGGCCGAAAACGGCTGAAATGCCAGAAACCGGTCCCCGGAAGCTTGTTTCCTTCCCAGTGTAAGAATTGGCTTTTGTAGTCTGGTCTGCCCTGTTCCCATGATGCACTGGGCCAGGGACAGACTAATTTACATACAGCCA
Source organism: Lissotriton helveticus (assembly GCF_964261635.1). Lineage (NCBI taxonomy): Eukaryota > Metazoa > Chordata > Amphibia > Caudata > Salamandridae > Lissotriton > Lissotriton helveticus. Next base: position 530,325,618 of record NC_136071.1, read on the forward strand.
GGTTCTGAAACTGGGATGGTGCAATGAGCTAAAAAACGGTGTTGGATCTAGCCCTGATCTCTTGACTGGGTGAGAGTATTCTGCTTAATTCAGAGACTCTGTCCATCACCACCCCTTGTTGTAAATATTTTTGTCCACCCTAAGCGTGGAAGGGTATACTCAGATGTGAGTCCCTTGCTCATTGCACCATCATTCAAGCAAGCCGGGCCGAAGACGGCTGAAATGCCAGAAACCGGTCCCCGGAAGCTTGTTTCCTTCCCAGTGTAAGAATTGGCTTTTGTAGTCTGGTCTGCCCTGTTCCCATGATGCACTGGGCCAGGGACAGACTAATTTGCATACAGCCAGGTTCTGAAACTGGGAAGGTGCAATGAGCTAAAAAACGGTGTTGGATCTAGCCCTGATCTCTTGACTGGGTGAGAGTATTCTGCTTAATTCAAAGACTCTGTCCATCACCACCCCTTGTTGTAAATATTTTTGTCCACCCTAAGCGTGGAAGGGTATACTCAGATGTGAGTCCCTTGCTCATTGCACCATCAGGATTCAAGCAAGCCGGGCCGAAGACGGCTGAAATGCCAGAAACCGGTCCCCGGAAGCTTGTTTCCTTCCCAGTGTAAGAATTGGCTTTTGTAGTCTGGTCTGCCCTGTTCCCATGATGCACTGGGCCAGGGACAGACTAATTTGCATACAGCCAGGTTCTGAAACTGGGATGGTGCAATGAGCTAAAAAACGGTGTTGGATCTAGCCCTGATCTCTTGACTGGGTGAGAGTATTCTGCTTAATTCAGAGACTCTGTCCATCACCACCCCTTGTTGTAAATATTTTTGTCCACCCTAAGCGTGGAAGGGTATACTCAGATGTGAGTCCCTTGCTCATTGCACTATCAGGATTCAAGCAAGCCGGGCCGAAGACGGCTGAAATGCCAGAAACCGGTCCCCGGAAGCTTGTTTCCTTCCCAGTGTAAGAATTGGCTTTTGTAGTCTGGTCTGCCCTGTTCCCATGATGCACTGGGCCAGGGACAGACTAATTTGCATACAGCCAGGTTCTGAAACTGGGATGGTGCAATGAGCTAAAAAACGGTGTTGGATCTAGCCCATATCTCTTGACTGGGTGAGAGTATTCTGCTTAATTCAGAGACTCTGTCCATCACCACCCCTTGTTGTAAATATTTTTGTCCACCCTAAGCGTGGAAGGGTATACTCAGATGTGAGTCCCTTGCTCATTGCACCATCAGGATTCAAGCAAGCCGGGCCGAAGACGGCTGAAATGGCAGAAACCGGTCCCCGGAAGCTTGTTTCCTTCCCAGTGTAAGAATTGGCTTTTGTAGTCTGGTCTGCCCTGTTCCCATGATGCACTGGGCCAGGGACAGACTAATTTGCATACAGCCAGGTGAGGTTCCGTGAAAATCGTTACGACGTTTTGGGCATCGCCGAATATGGACGAGTGTGGTATCTATGAACCGTAAATGACGAGTTTAGTAAGTGTACGCGGTATCGCCATGCTACCCAGAAGAGTTCGTCTCATTGACAGGTTTTTCCAATGAACCCTCGGGTTCCATTTTAGATACGGCATCCATTTTGTTTCTTGCCCTCACGTAGTCAGCGAACAGGCAACTGTCCGCATCGTGACCTTTTGTTCCCAAGCTTCACGGAAGAAGCATATGCCTTTTCATGCGTCTTTTATGAGTAGGGGGAGGACACTGCTAAAGCAGTTGCCTCCGCCCAGAGGTGATCCTGCCGTGCCGGTCTATTGTTTCAGCCTCGCACGTGCTGGGATCAAGCCCTTTTAAGCTACGATTACGCATCCAATATTATCCTCACACTCTCTCCTCCCTGTTGTCTGACTTCCCTGCAGCTGTTCTTGTCTCTTTCTCTTGCTTATTTACAACTCAAGTGGAAGGTACCTAATGGTGGGAAGATGTGCTTTTTACAGTTGGAACTGGTGATGTTAATGTAATTATGTTCCGGGGTTCTGAATACATGAAAGCGATCCTTTTGAATTTTACTGTGGGAACTGAGCTGTAACCTTTTGCTTACATATTGTGCAATGACAAGATCTTGTATAAAAGAGAGCGATCCACAAATGCAATTTGAAGCAGACTCTCAGAACTACATGTAGTTGTACTTCTCGTGACTTTTGCCTCCCTGCAGTAATAAACGCTGATCTTTGACGCCGAAGGAAGTCTCCCGTGTCTCTGCCTTTAGTGCGCCAGAACAGGTATCCCACGAAGGTTTTAGGTGTTGTTCCCTGGCACCGCTGGGCCTTAAATAGTCCAGTCTCTCAGTTGGCGCCCAACGCAGGGCCACATCGGCGGTACCGGTTCCAAAGCCTGACGATTGTGAGGAACTTCGTGTGAAATCTCCGAGGAAAAGGTGCACCCCGCTTCATCGATCCTGTTGTCGAAATAAGTGGTCCGAAGATTTTTCCCGCGAAGATTCCCGCCTCCTGACGGCTGCGACGGACCGATGCCCTGACTGTCGACCTGTTTTCGACGCCTGGCGTAGACCTTTCGTACAGCGAGACGATAGACGGGCCTTCCTGGTGACGCCATTGAAGCTCTCAGTTAAGTATTTGTGGGTCGCTCCCAGTCCTTAGTTGTTGTTTCAGCTTGTTGAAGCTTTGTTGTTTGCATGGTTCCATTGCATTTGTGGTTCTTAGTTGTTGGTTCTTAGTTGTTATTTGACAGTTGCAATTGCCAAAAACCGAGGGTTTTGTCTTTCACGAAGATTCAGTACTTCGGTAACCCTTGAAGTTTGATACTAGGTTAGTGTGCACGATGCCTAGCCATAGTGGTTTTCTTGGTTTCTTTAAATGTTGCAACAAGGATTCCCGGTTGGAGGACTCGTGTCCGATACCTCCAGTTGGAACTCCGATATATGAGCTCTATAGTCGGCATGGTGTGGGCCCTATTATATATAATAAATATTGGGTCAGTTACACGAAAAAAGATGGTGTCCTTAGTTGGCCACCGCACGGAAGTTTTGAACTTACGATTTTAGATAATCTTGAAGCTAAATTGTTTAAAAAGAAAGCTAGGCCAGCTATGTTTGATTCCTTTCGGTTGTGGCGTAAAGAGGCCAAGCAGAAAGAAATCAAACAGCTTAAAAAGGATCGAAGAGAAGGGATCGTTCCGATAATGCAAGTTGTACAACAATGTCAGCGAGATAAAGAAGAAAAAGAAATAGAAGTTTCCACTAGACTGCATCACATGAGGATAGACAAATGTTATCCGGTTTTACCAACTAGTCAGGATAAGAAAGAAGAGGATTTAAAGGAGGATCCCTTGTTAGCGTATTTGATGAAATCGCCACCTCCTTATGCACAGGGTGCTACAGCCCCTGTAGTTCCTCCTGTAGTTCCGCCTGTTGTTCCTCCTGTTGTCCCTCCTGTTGTTCCGGCGGCTGCGGGTCAGCCCGGTGTTGGTCCTACGTTTGTCCCACCACCTGTCTCTATTCCTACTGCTCCTTTGCCTGTACCTTCTCAGCCTCTTGTCCCTGCCACCCCGACTATCTTGCCTGCTTCTGCTGTGTCTGCCATCACTTCAAACGTTGTGGCTCCTGCTCTCCTTTCTCCTTCTGTTCGTAATCGTATCCCTAACACTGTTGCTACCCTTTATTCACCGCTTTCTGGTCAGTTATTTCCATCCGATACTTCTGAAACTCCCCAAAGACGGCGTCAGATCCCTAGTGGAAGGGAAAAAGAGACGTTAGTGACAATGGCACATAGGTGGATAAGACATCCTGCCAACTACCCTCCACGCATGGTTTTCAAGACGTTTTCTCAGTTTAATGAGCCGACACAGAGATTCGTGTTCGAAGAAATGTGTAACTTTTTGAGGGAAGAATGGTATAATGACAATTTAGATAACGTACCGCCCGATATGATTGAACTTCAGAGTCAATTTTTGAGCGGTATGATTGTAGGTGGAGATGTACGACGTGCCTTAGAGCGATTGTTAGCCCATAGGTCGACAGTACCTTCTCGAGTGTCGTTTGATGACGACTCTGAGAATTGGAAAGCGGCTCCTGGTCAGTACCCTATGAGAGAGGTCCCGCCAGTGTGGATGCCAGGTGATCCTGGTGCTGCTCCCCCAGTTTTGCCACATTTCCAAAGAGTTTGGATACACCTCCCATGGAAGCGATCAGAAGTCTTACAGGTCAAACAGTCCTTGCCTGATCCACGCAAGAATCCGGCGGGTTACTATAAAGAGTTGTCTCAATTGGTAGATGCTACTATTATGAACATTGCCGACATCGACATGCTGTTCGGTAACGTTGTACCACAACCGGTTTGGGCGAAAATTCGTCAGGAAAATCATGCGAATGAGTTAGGCGGTGATTGGGCTGCACTAATAGCAGCTGATGGCCGACAAGTTGGTGGGGCTAAGCCTGAGCAGTTAATTACGGATCTACCTCAGAGAATAATTACACTTATGAAAACTCTCATGCCAGCGATGAGGGTGAACTGGGATAAATTATCAGCTTGTAAGCAAAAGAAAGACGAGAGTGTCTCGGACTTCTTTACTAGGTTCGAGGAAGCATTTATCGATCATAGTGGTCAGGATATGAGCACTGAGGGAGGTCAGCGGTTATTCGTTGATAAGTTCGTGTTAAATCTGTTACCTGAACTATGCAACAAATTGAAGAATTCAGAAAGTGCATGGGCTGTTTCAACCACTGCACAGATATTAGCGACGGCTCAATATTATGAGAATAGGGAAAAAGAAGAAAGTGATCGTGTAGATAAGAAAACGAAGGAGCTCAAAACGAAGGTTTTGTTGCAGCAAGCGTATCCTCCACGTTCAAATCAAAATGATTCGCAACAGCAATATAGACCACAATCGCAATACTCCAGAATACAGTCACGTCCTGACTCCTCTGACTCCAGATCTATGCTTGGGTATAACCAGTGTGCATATTGTAGAAGAGAGGGACATATAAAATATGATTGTCCGGCTTTACGTGATCGCCTTAATGGTGTATCGGCACGAGGGGGTCGTGGTGGTCCTCAACAAGCATCTCGAGGTAGAGGCCGCGGTACCTTTCAAAATCAGACTGAGCGCCCTAATACGTCCTCGGACGCGATTAATTGTTTTGACCAGCGAAATGTAAGGTCCGATAAATCAGCGCAGTATTATGCGGACGACTATTACGTTGAACATGAGACTGTTGTAAACGATCGTTACTAGGACAGCCACCGACAGAGAGAGGGAGTAGTGTCAGTCCCGGTTGATCAGAGTGGGCCTTACGTCGCAGTTGCTACATCTGGCGTAGTTGAGCCTTTTCTGTTAGACACTGGTGCGACGAAAAGTTCCATCATGCATTCGAAACTCCCTGGCGCACCTTTGTCCGGCTTAACAAATGTTTCCGTTGGATTCTCTGGCGCCCCTGTTAGCAATCCTGTCTCTAGCCCTTTACCCCTTACAATTGGCCCTCGTGAGCTGGAGGCTCCATTGATTTTATCTACTGGTTGTGGTGAGAATCTTCTGGGCTTGGATTTGTTAAAACGGTTATATGCGACATTGTATTGCTCTCCTGAAGGAGTGGAGCTTACATTAGGTCGAAGAGTAATCTCTCCTATGTACTTGTCGATCGATAAACTCCCGCCGGAATTGAGCTCCCTTCCTGCGTCTCTATGGGCCACAGGTCCCAATGACGTGGGTCTCTTGGACATCTCACCTTATATGATCAAGCTGAAACCAAATGTGCGATTGCCACGTATACCTCAGTATCGTATCTCCATTGAGGGAGAACGGGCGCTATTAACGATTGTACACGATCTGATCGAAAAGGACGTCGTTGAAGAAACTCGGGGAAATGTGTGTAATAGTCCTGTGTTACCCATTTTAAAACGAACTGATCCATCTAAACCTCCTGTGTACCGTTTCATAATCGATTTGAGAGAAGTAAATAAAATCGTGATTCCACAGTTCCCCGTGGTCCCTGATATCACGACTTTGTTGACCCTGATTCCAGCGTCTGCCTCCTGGTTCACGGTGATCGACCTAAAGAATGCTTTCTTTAGTATCCCGATTGCGGAGGAAAGCAGAGACCTATTCGGATTCTCATTAGGTGGTCGCAGTTTTAGACTGAAACGTGCACCACAGGGCTATTGTGAGAGTCCGTCGATCTACAGTCAAGCCCTTAAAAGTCAACTTGATTCATTTGTATTACCGACAGGCGCAGCCTTGATTCAGTACGTTGACGACCTGTTGGTAGCTGCTGATACCGAAGATATTTGTAGAACTGCTACAGTATCGTTGTTGCGGCATTTATGTGACTTACATCACAAGGTGTCACCTTCCAAGCTGCAATATTGTTGCCAAGAAGTAACCTACTTAGGTCACTTATTGTCAAAAGAAGGGAGAAGGTTGACCCCAGAGAGAATTGCAGCGATTACCCGAATGACTGTGCCAAAAACTCAGAGAGATGTACGTGCCTTTCTAGGTATCACGTCATACTGCAGACAATGGATCCCAAATTTTTCACTATTGGCGAAACCATTGTTAGCGCTCACCTGCAAGGATGTTCCGACTCCTTTGCCATGGACTGAAGAGTGTCAAAAAGGTTTCTCTGAATTACGCGATGCGTTGTGTTCGGCTCCTGTGTTAGGTACTCCTGATTACAGTAAGCCATTTACACTGTACGTTCACGAGAGGGATGGTTGTGCGTTGAGTGTTCTGGCGCAACAATTTGGTGACAAACAGCGCCCATGCGCATATTTTTCTTCGACCTTAGACCCAGTAGCTAGAGCTTTGCCGAGTTGTTTAAGAGCAACAGCGGCAGCTGCGGCGTCCATTCGACAGTCCGCAGGTCTGGTCATGGATAATATGCTTACGGTGATGGTTCCGCATGCAGTTGACACTCTTTTGAACCGAACGAAAACTCAACATTTGACGAGCGCAAGGTTGTCTGGGTATGAGCTGACGTTACTGGCTAGTCACATACGGATAAAACGGTGTAATGTGTTGAACCCAGCAACATTATTGCCGATCAACACGGAGTCAAGTGATGTAGCACCACATGACTGTTATCTGAGAACTGAAGAAGAAACGAAGGGTCGTATTGACCTAAAAGATACTCCATTGGTAGATCCCGATGGTACTTTGTATGTTGATGGTTCCTGTTTTAAGTTACCGAATGGTGATGTGACGACTGCGTATGCTGTAGTGACGTTGAGTACGATTGTGGAAACTGCGAGATTGAGTCAGAACTCGGCTCAGGCAGCTGAGTTGATTGCCTTGACGAGAGCGTGTGTGTTGTCTAGAGGAAAACGGGTGAATGTGTTTACAGACAGTCAGTATGCTTTTGGTGTGGCACATAGTTTTGGGCGATTGTGGAAAGAAAGAGAATTTTTTACGTCGCATGGTACGAAGATTCAACATGGACAGCTTGTGAATGACCTTCTAGATGCACTTACATTGCCTAAGCAGGTGGCCATAATTAAATGTAGTGCACACCGAAAAGTGACAGATGATGTTGGTCATGGTAATGCGTTTGCAGACGAAACTGCTAAAGAGACAGCTAGAGATCTGACAAATCGAATGTACGTTGCGAATTCGGTAAGATGGCCAGCCGAGACTAGCATGTGTGAGGACACAGTTGAAAGTGTGAAGGAAATACAGAATGAGGCCACTGAAATGGAAAAGACTAAGTGGAAAGAAAGCACGGGAAAGTTAGACGAGAATGGATGTTGGGTTGACTTGTCAGAGAAACAGAGATGGATGTTACCGGATGCATATGTGCTTGCTGTTGTTACAATGGCCCATGGCACAGCACATATTAGCTCGAAGAGCATATGCAAGTTATTGTCTCCTGTATGGAAGAATGATGGGATTACTAAATGTGCAGAGAGAGTGGTTAAGAATTGCATGGTATGTTTGATGCATAATCCCGGTAAGGGCACCCCCACTCCACCTGGTCATTTTGCCCCTCCTACATGTCCTTTCGAAGTTATCCAATTGGACTTCATCCATATGGAGAGATGCAACAATTTGAAGTATGTTTTGGTCGCAGTATGCGCATTCTCCAGATGGATTGAGGCTTACCCTCTTAAGGATAATACTGCTCTATCCACAGCTAAAATTCTGCTCAAAGAGTATTTCCCCAGGTACGGCATGCCTCGGATTGTATGGTCGGACAACGGAAGTGAGTTTGTGGGAAGTGTGATGAAGAATGTGTGTCGTGGTTTAGGAATATCCCAAAAATTTCATAGTGCTAATCATCCTCAGTCAGCAGGTTTGGTGGAAGGATATAATGGCACCCTGAAATTGAAGCTTGCTAAAATCCAGGCAACGACTGGTTTATCATGGCCCGACGCTTTGCCTCTAGCTCTCTTATCGACCAGGGCTACTGTACACTCTCGAGTAGGGCTTAGCCCATATGAGATTGTGTTCGGCCGTCCTGCGAACATTTGGGGGGTTCCGAGGCCTAAAGAGTTTAACAGACTTGAATATCCAATGTTGATTGATTATCTATATGATCTGACTGCTAAATTGAGTTTGATTCATCAACAGGTCTTTGAGGCTCTGCCGTCACAAACAGAGGGTCCTGGTCATCGGCTCCAACCAGGGGACTGGGTCCTCACCCGTAATTTCGGACGAAAACGTCACCTTGAGCCGAGATTTGTGGGACCCTTCCAGGTGCTACTAGCCACGAGGACGGCGGTTCGGCTGGAGGGACGAAAACACTGGGTGCATGCCACCCACACCAAGAAGGTTCCGCTTCCTCTGCCGGCAGACACATGGATACGTAAAGGTTTTTCCTCGTCTGAAACTGACGTTCCCCAGCGCTTTGTCCCATTTAGCGAAGCTCAGCTCATAGGGAACACTTCAGTTTTATCTGACACTCCTGTTGATTCCTCTCAAACAATTTCCTTTCCTTCACCATTGAAGAATTCAAGTACTGAACAATTGCCTGAACAATCGAACACTCTTTCGCCATCCAATCCACTGTTTGAAGATCAGACTCGACCCGGAAGAAACCGATACTTTCTTCGTACACGCAATAAAGATGAATAAACTTTTTTTTATCATTTTGATTTCAAAATACCCCCTCAAATTTTGCCTTGACCATTGTGGACATTTTATTATGTATGTATTTCTTTTCCAGAACAGCTAGGAGACGTATATAAAATTGATTATTTAACTGATTAAAACCTGCCATCTGGGTTGGCCGTAGGGCCGCGCGGGTACTTCTTTCTGTTTAGCAGTTATTGACATTAGGTCAATTCCTTTTGTCGATTTCTGGGAACTCCTGGGAATTGATAATCGCTACTCAGAACAAAGTGCGTCAAGAACGTTGCGGACGGTTGTTAGAGGATGGAGTTCTCCAAGCTGTCGAAGCTAGAGGAAAAGGCGGCGCAAAGATCTAAATTGTACAGCACATTTCGAACAAAATGTTTTTTATTACAGGTTTTCATGTTGTTCCTAACTGTTTCTATGCTGCTGGTGGGTGGAGTATATTTTGGTTTTCAATCATTACTGCCTTCTGCCTTACCTACCTCTCCTTCTCACGATCTAAATTTCGTCTCTACTGTTTCTCCACATTCTTTTCACCTACTGCCCCAACATGAGCAAGTCAGACGTGCGGAATTTAGAAACAATTCCTTTGTGCAACTTTTGCATCAGCATCAGTTAGTGGTAAATACTACAAATTGTTAGGTGTGTGGGCTAATGCCACATACCATGGACAGAGGTATCCCATATTTGGTTCTTCCGTACAGCCCCCAAGGGTCAGCTCGGGCATTCCAAATCATGTTCCGTAGTGCACTAGATTCCTACCCCCATCGAGAGCCACGCTCAGCAAACTTTGGTCCTGGCCCGTACCATAAGTCTCTGGCGATAGCGATGGCTGATCTAGATAGAGACATTTTTGATGCTTCGCTCATCCCAGAGGAGGAAGTGCAGGCCTATAAGTACCTTAGTGAGGCTGAGTATAGTATATCAGTGGGTGATAGGCAGCTTAAAAGCTCATCTCCGATCTGATCGTACCTCACCTAGGCCACTTTTGTCTGCAAGGTCGTGGCCGAAATCCAAGAGCCCAGCTTGGGAAGAGTGCTTGTGTGGATACTTACGTTCTACCGATGCTCTTTTCCCCTGTCTTTCTGACTGCCAAGGGTACCTATTTTGTATGTTATGACCGAGCATATACGTGGTTACCTCATGACTTCTCAGGTACCTGCTATATTGCAAATCTCTTGCCCCCGACTTTCACTGTTGCTGCCGACTATCACAAAATCAGAGTTGTGAGAGGCGTCATTAGTAAAGAGGATACTTCCGGTCAAGAAGCAGGAGACTTCTTCAAGGGTTTCCTACCGTTTTGGGGCCCTATGGTCAATAGCAGAAATCTGAGACAGTTAACTCGTGTAGTAGAGGCAACCGCTAACATAACTGCAAGCGCCCTTGGTAATCTGACAACAGAGCTTCAAGCGGATAGGCTTATGACGTTACAGAACCGTATGGTTTTAGACATTGTTCTAGCAGATAGAGGTGGTGTGTGCAAAGTCATCCATTCGAGCTGCTGCATATTCATACCGGATAACGCTCCAATGGTTTATCAAGCCATCTCCAAGTTGCACAAAATCTCAGAGTCCATACACGTGGACGAGGGAGATTGGACGCTTCTAGGATGGTTTTGGAATCTAATGTCGACTTGGGGTTGGAAGATTCTCATGGTTATAGGGGTTGTTGTGACGTTTCTGTTCACGTGTTGCCTTTGTGTACAGTGTGGTCCTGCCTTATGTGGCCTTTGTGCTACAACGTGTATAAGAAGGCCATCTGTTACCAAAGAGGCATTGATGGATAGAATTATGTTCCAACAACATCTAAATGATCTGATGAGAATCGAGATTGACTCTGACTTCGACTAGTTCTTGCCTACATGAGGGCAAAAGGAGCGTCTGAGGTTCCGTGAAAATCGTTACGACGTTTTGGGCATCGCCGAATATGGACGAGTGTGGTATCTATGAACCGTAAATGACGAGTTTAGTAAGTGTACGCGGTATCGCCATGCTACCCAGAAGAGTTCGTCTCATTTACAGGTTTTTCCAATGAACCCTCTGGTTCCATTTTAGATACGGCATCCATTTTGTTTCTTGCCCTCACGTAGTCAGCGAACAGGCAACTGTCCGCATCGTGACCTTTTGTTCCCAAGCTTCACGGAAGAAGCATATGCCTTTTCATGCGTCTTTTATGAGTAGGGGAGGACACTGCTAAAGCAGTTGCCTCCGCCCGGAGGTGATCCTGCCGTGCCGGTCTATTGTTTCAGCCTCGCACGTGCTGGGATCAAGCCCTTTTAAGCTACGATTACGCATCCAATATTATCCTCACACTCTCTCCTCCCTGTTGTCTGACTTCCCTGCAGCTGTTCTTGTCTCTTTCTCTTGCTTATTTACAACTCAAGTGGAAGGTACCTAATGGTGGGAAGATGTGCTTTTTACAGTTGGAACTGGTGATGTTAATGTAATTATGTTCCGGGGTTCTGAATACATGAAAGCGATCCTTTTGAATTTTACTGTGGGAACTGAGCTGTAACCTTTTGCTTACATATTGTGCAATGACAAGATCTTGTATAAAAGAGAGCGATCCACAAATGCAATTTGAAGCAGACTCTCAGAACTACATGTAGTTGTACTTCTCGTGACTTTTGCCTCCCTGCAGTAATAAACGCTGATCTTTGACGCCGAAGGAAGTCTCCCGTGTCTCTGTCTTTAGTGCGCCAGAACAGGTATCCCACGAAGGTTTTAGGTGTTGTTCCCTGGCACCGCTGGGCCTTAAATAGTCCAGTCTCTCACAGGTTCTGAAACTGGGATGGTGCAATGAGCTAAAAAACGGTGTTGGATCTAGCCCTGATCTCTTGACTGGGTGAGAGTATTCTGCTTAATTCAGAGACTCTGTCCATCACCACCCCTTGTTGTAAATATTTTTGTCCACCCTAAGCGTGGAAGGGTATACTCAGATGTGAGTCCCTTGCTCATTGCACCATCAGGATTCAAGCAAGCCGGGCCGAAGACGGCTGGAATGCCAGAAACCGGTCCCCGGAAGCTTGTTTCCTTCCCAGTGTAAGAATTGGCTTTTGTAGTCTGGTCTGCCCTGTTCCCATGATGCACTGTGCCAGGGACAGACTAATTTGCATACAGCCAGGTTCTGAAACTGGGATGGTGCAATGAGCTAAAAAACGGTGTTGGATCTAGCCCTGATCTCTTGACTGGGTGAGAGTATTCTGCTTAATTCAGAGACTCTGTCCATCACCACCCCTTGTTGTAAATATTTTTGTCCACCCTAAGCGTGGAAGGGTATACTCAGATGTGAGTCCCTTGCTCATTGCACCATCAGGATTCAAGCAAGCCGGGCCGAAGACGGCTGAAATGCCAGAAACCGGTCCCCGGAAGCTTGTTTCCTTCCCAGTGTAAGAATTGGCTTTTGTAGTCTGGTCTGCCCTGTTCCCATGATGCACTGGGCCAGGGACAGACTAATTTGCATACAGCCAGGTTCTGAAACTGGGATGGTGCAATGAGCTAAAAAACGGTGTTGGATCTAGCCCTGATCTCTTGACTGGGTGAGAGTATTCTGCTTAATTCAGAGACTCTGTCCATCACCATCCCTTGTTGTAAATATTTTTGTCCACCCTAAGCGTGGAAGGGTATACTCAGATGTGAGTCCCTTGCTCATTGCACCATCAGGATTCAAGCAAGCCGGGCCGAAGACGGCTGAAATGCCAGAAACCGGTCCCCGGAAGCTTGTTTCCTTCCCAGTGTAAGAATTGGCTTTTGTAGTCTGGTCTGCCCTGTTCCCATGATGCACTGGGCCAGGGACAGACTAATTTGCATACAGCCAGGTTCTGAAACTGGGATGGTGCAATGAGCTAAAAAACGGTGTTGGATCTAGGCCTGATCTCTTGACTGGGTGAGAGTATTCTGCTTAATTCAGAGACTCTGTCCATCACCACCCCTTGTTGTAAATATTTTTGTCCACCCTAAGCGTGGAAGGGTATACTCAGATGTGAGTCCCTTGCTCATTGCACCATCAGGATTCAAGCAAGCCGGGCCGAAGACGGCTGAAATGCCAGAAACCGGTCCCCGGAAGCTTGTTTCCTTCCCAGTGTAAGAATTGGCTTTTGTAGTCTGGTCTGCCCTGTTCCCATGATGCACTGGGCCAGGGACAGACTAATTTGCATACAGCCAGGTTCTGAAACTGGGATGGTGCAATGAGCTAAAAAACGGTGTTGGATCTAGCCCTGATCTCTTGACTGGGTGAGAGTATTCTGCTTAATTCAGAGACTCTGTCCATCACCACCCCTTGTTGTAAATATTTTTGTCCACCCTAAGCGTGGAAGGGTATACTCAGATGTGAGTCCCTTGCTCATTGCACCATCAGGATTCAAGCAAGCCGGGCCGAAGACGGCTGAAATGCCAGAAACCGGTCCCCGGAAGCTTGTTTCCTTCGCAGTGTAAGAATTGGCTTTTGTAGTCTGGTCTGCCCTGTTCCCATGATGCACTGGGCCAGGGACAGACTAATTTGCATACAGCCAGGTTCTGAAACTGGGATGGTGCAATGAGCTAAAAAACGGTGTTGGATCTAGCCCTGATCTCTTGACTGGGTGAGAGTATTCTGCTTAATTCAGAGACTCTGTCCATCACCACCCCTTGTTGTAAATATTTTTGTCCACCCTAAGCGTGGAAGGGTATACTCAGATGTGAGTCCCTTGCTCATTGCACCATCAGGATTCAAGCAAGCCGGGCCGAAGACGGCTGAAATGCCAGAAACCGGTCTCCGGAAGCTTGTTTCCTTCCCAGTGTAAGAATTGGCTTTTGTAGTCTGGTCTGCCCTGTTCCCATGATGCACTGGGCCAGGGACAGACTAATTTGCATACAGCCAGGTTCTGAAACTGGGATGGTGCAATGAGCTAAAAAACGGTGTTGGATCTAGCCCTGATCTCTTGACTGGGTGAGAGTATTCTGCTTAATTCAGAGACTCTGTCCATCACCACCCCTTATTGTAAATATTTTTGTCCACCCTAAGCGTGGAAGGGTATACTCAGATGTGAGTCCCTTGCTCATTGCACCATCAGGATTCAAGCAAGCCGGGCCGAAGACGGCTGAAATGCCAGAAACCGGTCCCCGGAAGCTTGTTTCCTTCCCAGTGTAAGAATTGGCTAATGTAGTCTGGTCTGCCCTGTTCCCATGATGCACTGGGTCAGGGACAGACTAATTTGCATACAGCCAGGTTCTGAAACTGGGATGGTGCAATGAGCTAAAAAACGGTGTTGGATTTAGCCCTGATCTCTTGACTGGGTGAGAGTATTCTGCTTAATTCAGAGACTCTGTCCATCACCACCCCTTGTTGTAAATATTTTTGTCCACCCTAAGCGTGGAAGGGTATACTCAGATGTGAGTCCCTTGCTCATTGCACCATCAGGATTCAAGCAAGCCGGGCCGAAGACGGCTGAAATGCCAGAAACCGGTCCCCGGAAGCTTGTTTCCTTCCCAGTGTAAGAATTGGCTTTTGTAGTCTGGTCTGCCCTGTTCCCATGATGCACTGGGCCAGGGACAGACTAATTTGCATACAGCCAGGTTCTGAAACTGGGATGGTGCAATGAGCTAAAAAACGGTGTTGGATCTAGCCCTGATCTCTTGACTGGGTGAGAGTATTCTGCTTAATTCAGAGACTCTGTCCATCACCACCCCTTGTTGTAAATATTTTTGTCCACCCTAAGCGTGGAAGGGTATACTCAGATGTGAGTCCCTTGCTCATTGCACCATCAGGATTCAAGCAAGCCGGGCCGAAGACGGCTGAAATGCCAGAAACCGGTCCCCGGAAGCTTGTTTCCTTCCCAGTGTAAGAATTGGCTTTTGTAGTCTGGTCTGCCCTGTTCCCATGATGCACTGGGCCAGGGACAGACTAATTTGCATACAGCCAGGTTCTGAAACTGGGATGGTGCAATGAGCTAAAAAACGGTGTTGGATCTAGCCCTGATCTCTTGACTGGGTGAGAGTATTCTGCTTAATTCAGAGACTCTGTCCATCACCACCCCTTGTTGTAAATATTTTTGTCCACCCTAAGCGTGGAAGGGTATACTCAGATGTGAGTCCCTTGCTCATTGCACCATCAGGATTCAAGCAAGCCGGGCCGAAGACGGCTGAAATGCCAGAAACCGGTCCCCGGAAGCTTGTTTCCTTCCCAGTGTAAGAATTGGCTTTTGTAGTCTGGTCTGCCCTGTTCCCATGATGCACTGGGCCAGGGACAGACTAATGTGCATACAGCCAGGTTCTGAAACTGGGATGGTGCAATGAGCTAAAAAACGGTGTTGGATCTAGCCCTGATCTCTTGACTGGGTGAGAGTATTCTGCTTAATTCAGAGACTCTGTCCATCACCACCCCTTTTTGTAAATATTTTTGTCCACCCTAAGCGTGGAAGGGTATACTCAGATGTGAGTCCCTTGCTCATTGCACCATCAGGATTCAAGCAAGCCGGGCCGAAGACGGCTGAAATGCCAGAAACCGGTCCCCGGAAGCTTGTTTCCTTCCCAGTGTAAGAATTGGCTTTTGTAGTCTGGTCTGCCCTGTTCCCATGATGCACTGGGCCAGGGACAGACTAATTTGCATACAGCCAGGTTCTGAAACTGGGATGGTGCAACGAGCTAAAAAACGGTGTTGGATCTAGCCCTGATCTCTTGACTGGGTGAGAGTATTCTGCTTAATTCAGAGACTCTGTCCATCACCACCCCTTGTTGTAAATATTTTTGTCCACCCTAAGCGTGGAAGGGTATACTCAGATGTGAGTCCCTTGCTCATTGCACCATCAGGATTCAAGCAAGCCGGGCCGAAGACGGCTGAAATGCCAGAAACCGGTCCCCGGAAGCTTGTTTCCTTCCCAGTGTAAGAATTGGCTTTTGTAGTCTGGTCTGCCCTGTTCCCATGATGCACTGGGCCAGGGACAGACTAATTTGCATACAGCCAGGTTCTGAAACTGGGATGGTGCAATGAGCTAAAAAACGGTGTTGGATCTAGCCCTGATCTCTTGACTGGGTGAGAGTATTCTGCTTAATTCAGAGACTCTGTCCATCACCACCCCTTGTTGTAAATATTTTTGTCCACCCTAAGCGTGGAAGGGTATACTCAGATGTGAGTCCCTTGCTCATTGCACCATCAGGATTCAAGCAAGCCGGGCCGAAGACGGCTGAAATGCCAGAAACCGGTCCCCGGAAGCTTGTTTCCTTCCCAGTGTAAGAATTGGCTTTTGTAGTCTGGTCTGCCCTGTTCCCATGATGCACTGGGCCAGGGACAGACTAATGTGCATACAGCCAGGTTCTGAAACTGGGATGGTGCAATGAGCTAAAAAACGGTGTTGGATCTAGCCCTGATCTCTTGACTGGGTGAGAGTATTCTGCTTAATTCAGAGACTCTGTCCATCACCACCCCTTGTTGTAAATATTTTTGTCCACCCTAAGCGTGGAAGGGTATACTCAGATGTGAGTCCCTTGCTCATTGCACCATCAGGATTCAAGCAAGCCGGGCCGAAGACGGCTGAAATGCCAGAAACCGGTCCCCGGAAGCTTGTTTCCTTCCCAGTGTAAGAATTGGCTTTTGTAGTCTGGTCTGCCCTGTTCCCATGATGCACTGGGCCAGGGACAGACTAATTTGCATACAGCCAGGTTCTGAAACTGGGATGGTGCAACGAGCTAAAAAACGGTGTTGGATCTAGCCCTGATCTCTTGACTGGGTGAGAGTATTCTGCTTAATTCAGAGACTCTGTCCATCACCACCCCTTGTTGTAAATATTTTTGTCCACCCTAAGCGTGGAAGGGTATACTCAGATGTGAGTCCCTTGCTCATTGCACCATCAGGATTCAAGCAAGCCGGGCTGAAGACGGCTGAAATGCCAGAAACCTGTGGAAAAGTAAATTTTGCCATGTTATATGTGCCTACGTGTTCCCCATCCTATGTTATATGTGCATGATTGATATGCATGTATCCCCCTATGATCGATTAAAGACGCAATTATAGTTGTGTCCAACTCTAGTATGCCAGTTTCCAGTTCTCGTGAAAGCAACGAGTATTAGGCCCATGTTACCATGATTTACAGTGCACGTTAATTCACCGCATTGTCCCCGTTTCTAGGCCTCAAAAGGGCCCGGACACCAGATTCAAGCTCCAGTCTTCTGAACCCGCTCCGAGGAGCGATGCAGCCCCCACCTGCATCCCTGACCCTTCACTTACTTTCTGCCGCGCGGTGCCCGGCCCGGCCTGGCTCTGCCTGCCTGTCTGCCAAGAGTATGTTATGCTTCTAGTTATCAGTCCAGCCTCTCGTCTTTGCATTCCTAAGCTACTGAATTACATCAACAGTTCCAGCCATGGACTAGTCTTTCTGTCTCCATGTAAGAGAAATACTGTATTAATATTCGTAGAATATTCCTAGCACACGCAATACATGTAGAATAAATGCATGCACCAGTCTTAGTGTCAAGTAGCCTTTGCCCTGATAACTTTTGGATTCTATCAACATGTACTCCAAACACAAGATACCAGATATGCTATAGGTACATGTCGTACTGACCCCACCGACTTCAGTCTCCTCTTCTAGCGCAGAAGTCATAGCCCCCAGTTCTTCCTGGTAACACGTCATTGCCCGTTTGTGCGCACCACTAGGTTAAAGGTCCCAGCTGCTCTCAGGTAGCCCCCTCCATGTTTCCGCCCACTCATGACATTTCTGTGACGTTTCATACCACATGTCTATGTATACGCCCTGTACACGCCTTCTTGTTACACCCATTTTGTTCTTATCTTTCGCGACTGCTACGAGTTACGCCTACTGCTACGCCTACTGTATTGAATGTAATGTAATTGTTTTAGTATATATATACTGTGTACTGTTACTGAAAGCCCCCCATGCCATTCCCATTCCCTGGCAGCTGCCATCCATTCTATTTTCCGTGCAGGCTATCCCGTTCCTGTCCCTTCCCTTATGCCTGATTAAAGCCTGTAAGACTCAAGATACCTCGAATCCTGTCTCTTATTTATTGAGCTATCTGTTTTATTCACTGTATTCAAAAATAGTACCGGTAATTAATTATTTATTTACCACATAATGGCGCCCGAATAGGGACTTGCCCTTTCCCCACGCGCCGGCGAAGCCACGCAGGCCCCCTGACCCTCTGCAGCCGTGACGGAACCATACCGTGCACGTGCAGATATTTCTGCTTCAAGTATCCCTCAGGCCCACGGAGGAGACGGAGACTGCGGTCCAGCATCCAGACGAGGCGGTGAGGAATGCGGCGAGTCCCGACCAGAGCCCAAGCCGAGAGTACAAGGTCCGAGGTATCCGGAGGCCCACCTGTAACTGAAGTCCGAAGTTCGTAGTCCGACGTCGTAGCAGTCCAGTCCAGTCCGAGGCCTTCCGTTCTTGCTGCCCGGTGAGTACCGTTGCTGGGGTAGTATCTAGACAGGGTCAATTAATTTGTCTCTGGTCCGTTGGGTTTGGGTACACAGATCCAGTCCGAAGTATTCACCTAGGTGGATACGGGTCTGACGTGTCTCTTTATGGGACCGGTATGTTCTGTACTGTTTTAGCAGTGCATCCAGTAATTCTAGTAAGTCTGTTCTCGAGAAATTCATGTGTTCTGTTTTCAATGTACCAGGTAATATTCTGTTCGAACTGTTATTAATGTTATTTATGTATTTTTATGTCGTGGTATGAGTGTTTTGTTCGCTATTTTTTTTATTACTGTGATTATTGTGTATTGTGTTTCCGGAAATGCCTCTGTTCTCGAAATTACGTCAGTTAAAAACCAGAAAAGGGTTACTCGAAGAAGCAGTTCCTGTCCCTCCTAGGGACAGTCCAGGACACTTTATGTATCACAAGCATGGCTTAGCTGCCATATTATATCTAGACTTATGGGTGGACTATACCAAGGATCTAGAAGAGAAATATAGATGGCCTGTATCAGGTACATGGGATGCCGAGTGCATCATGCGAGTAGAAGAAGCATTATGGAAAAAGAAAGCCAGACAGTCCCAGAAAGATGCCATTGAGTTATGGCGTAAAGAATCTCATAAAAGAACCGAAAAAGAATTCAGAAAAACCGAATTAAGTAGGGAATCCGCAGAAAAAGCCCAAGAAAGGGAATTAATCGAAGAAGGTGAACGAGTTAGAGCAGAACAGTCAGACAGACAGAGAAATGCTCTTATTAAGGGTATGTATCCTCTTCTTGCCGAGGGCTTGCCGAAAGCAACCCCGGAAGCATCCAGTAATTTTCCGCCACCATTAGTCCCGACTAAGCTACGTCATAAACCGACCGCAGCTGAAATTTTCCTTTCATCCTATTTGGACGATACAGTCCCAGAATATGCAAATCATATTCCGCCTGTTCAACCTCAGCACCCTGTTAATAATGTAATTCCTGCCCCTCCAGTTGCTGGTTCCGTGGGTTCAGTTCATGTTACAACACCCGTTACAGCACCCCCGGCCCAGCCCACAGTACATGTACCCGTTTCGTCAGTCACTCTACCAGCACGTACAGTACACACCGACGATTCTAGTTTAGGAGCCGCGGGGGGAGATTCTCCTGGTACCCCGCCTCCCCGCCTCAACACAGACGTATGACGCTACATGAACTAGCGTTACAGCGTACGCCAAAAGTGAATACATACGTAGATATCAAGCGAGCACTTACCGAATGTCGTTATGATCCAGTTCCAGGCGATGGTAACATGGTCATATATTCATTACGTTTAAGACGGGTGACCGACTATTTGGATACCCTGCCCGATATGAGAGAACATCTAGACAGAATATATCGTTTTATCCGTACAGGAGCAAATCCAGAAGGTGTTCACGAAGCCATGGTTCAAAGAAAAGTCGAGACTCAGCTCATGATTTTAAAGTTTCTAATTAACTGTTTAATTAGAGAGCAAGATTGTCTGGAAAAAGATCAAGAAGAAATGAAAGTCCTGACCAGGTGGAGTGACAATATAGCCGAGGGAAAACACAAAACGCAAAATTGTATAGAGAGTATGTACAAGAAAATTCGTAGGGAAATAATAAAGTTACACGAGAAACGAGAAGCAAAACAAGCAACCGAGAAAGAGAATGACTCTTCTACTGAAGAGGTAGACAACGAGAATCCCGACAGAATAGCGTATGTAGGTAGAACTAGACTTTCCGACCGACATTCACGCCTAGATTACAAGAAAAGTTTTTCTCCTCCAGTACCAGAACAGTGTTCTCTTGAGCAAGTGTTCCAAGCTACCGATAAAATTCTGAAATCACGAATAGGCTATAGTGAGCTCAGTACAATGCATGAACAAGAACTAGCCCGATCAGCAGTCCGGTGGACTACTGATTCTACCACTTTTCCAGACGAAATAGTGGCACAGATGTTTCTGAAACTGCCCCCAGCCGAGCAGCGACTGGTGGGTATGTATATGATCCAGCACCTCATTACCCTGTATGAGGAACAGCATTCTGATCCAGGTCCGCTACATAATATATTGAACGAGTTACTCCAGTACAGATGGCAAGGTCTAGGTACCGATTTAATTAATGTCATTCTAGAACAGCGCAACAAATACCGAACGTTTCTGAATCCGCATTTTGTTCCCGTTCCACCCCCAGTAAGGAAGTCATTCTACATAGACAGACAGAATCCGTTACGAGAAGTACATCCAGTTAGGACAGCGGGTGGTGATCTAGAACGAGTATTTGTTTACACCCCTATTACAAAAATGGAACTCTTAGAAATGAAAAAGTTAATTCCCTGTCATGATAAGGATCCAGCAGGGTTCCACCGTGAATTAAAGGACATGCTCCGTATGGGAGAATACACGTATCCTGATATCATTAAAATGTTAAAGGTCTTGTTGCCTGCGGGCATATATGAAAAACTTAAAGAAAAAGAATGGGAGGTGGGAGAGAAAAAGATAGATTGGACAGCTCTAGAAGCTGAAGATAATTCACGAGTACCAGGTACCGGTCTTGGGGATAAAGCTAAAGAATTGCCCGAGTTATTGATACAAGTTTTGCCAAGATTACTAGCCACGAAAAAGGAAGACTGGGATGCCATCTCAGCCTGTAAACAGAAACAAGATGAAGATACTAGTGATTTTTATTCTAGATTTGAGAAATGTTTTATTATTAATAGTGGTCTGAAAACAAGTAGTGAATCGTACCCTCATCTTTTTGTTACCAAACTAGTCGAGAATTCAAGTCCACAAGTTAAAAATCGAGTCCTGAAAGTCGAAAGTACTTGGCAAGCTAATACTCCGTCACAGATGCTCCAGATGCTCCAGTATCACCAGAACAGAATCAGGGAAGAGCAGGAACATGAAAGAAGACGTATGAAAGACACGAAAATGAAAGTATTAGTTGCACAATCTGTTCCACAAGACAGTCAGAAGAGGGGTCCGAATCAAGCCAGTCATCCTGCAGCTCCCGTTAAAGGGACATGCAATTATTGTAAACAGCCAGGTCATTTTATAAACGAGTGTGCAGTTCTGAAACACAACATAGCTACTGGTAAGACTAAAGAAAGACCACGTCCACCTAGACAAGAACAAGTTTTACAGACTTCCCAGCCACCGCAGAACGCACAACAGACAGTTACAGTACCGCAGCCTATAGCTGCAACACAGCACGTTACACAGCAGATGTACCAGTATGCACAGTCAGAGTATCCAGATTATCAGCCGTATTCATGAAACAGCCTAGAGAGGGAGGTAGGCTTGCCTCTCATCAAAATTCCTGTAGATCAAGAGGGTCCCTATGTACATAGTCAAGTATTAGGGAGAGACAGAAAGTTTCTGATTGATACAGGGGCAAGTAGGACTACCATCAGTCATGACGAGGTTCCAGGGGCTCCGCTCTCAGGCTCAAGAAATGTTTCCCTTGGATTTTCAGGAAAGCCTATTGTTAATGAAATATCGAAACCAGTTACTCTAGAAGTTGGTCCACTGTCCCGAACTACAGATTTGTTACTTACGAAGTCTTGTCCAGAAAATTTGTTAGGCATTAAGACATTAAAAGAATTAGGAGCAGTCATTTGTTGCTCCCCAGAGGGAGTAAGACTGTTCCTGCGAGATTTTAAAGGTCATTATGTATTACGTGATTTTGATCCAAGATTATTGAATGTACCACAGCATTTATGGGCGCAAGGTCCAACTGATGTAGGTTGTATGCATATCACACCCCATCGTGTGACTCTAAAGCAAGGTGTTGTTTTACCACGAATCAGACAGTACAAATTGCCACCTGAGGCTGTAGCAGCCTTATCCAAAATTATTAACGAACTTATTGCTCAAGGAGTGGTTGTAGAAACTGACTCCAATGTATGTAATTCTCCTATCATTCCAGTCTTGAAACGTACTGATCCAAATGCACCTCCAGTGTATCGATTAGTGATTGACCTTCGAGAACTTAATAAGTGTATCATACCGCAGTACCCAGTAGTCCCAGATATTTCATCCCTCTTGACAGCCATTGATTCTGAAGCTACGTTCTTCACAGTTATCGATCTCAAGAATGCATTTTTCAGTGTCCCCATTCATCCAGACAGCCAGTTCCTTTTCGGATTCTGTTTAAATGGAAGAAGCTATAAATTCACACGAGCACCTCAAGGTTTCACAGAGAGTCCTAGCATTTACAGCCAAGCACTGAAAAGACAACTAGACAATATTCACATGCCAACTAACACTGCCCTACTCCAGTATGTCGATGATCTGTTAATTACAGCCCGTTCTGAACGTGACTGCGAGCGGGCGTCACTTACAGTTCTGTATTTTCTAGCCGAGATGGGGCACAAGGTGTCCCCTTCCAAATTACAATTCTGTGTCCAGCAAGTGGTCTACTTGGGACACTTACTGTCCAAGAGGGGTAGGCAGTTGACACCTGACCGTATCCAGTTAATAGCACGTCTTCCACAGCCCAAGACACAGAAGGAGGTACGAGCTTTTATCGGCCTCACTTCTTACTGTAGACAATGGATTCCTCAGTATGCATATCTAGCCAAACCACTGATACAGTTAACGACACAGGAGGCAGCCGTATCGACTGTCCTCCCTTGGACCCAGGAACATACACTTGTTTTTAATGAGTTAAAGAAAGCCTTATGCCAAGCACCTGTTCTAGCAACACCGAACTACAGTAAGCCTTTTACACTTTTTGTCACAGAACGTGATGGTACTGCATTATCTGTTCTCACACAAGATCAAGCAGGACAATACAAGCCCTGTGCTTATTTTTCTAGCACATTAGATCCAGTGGCCCAGGCTCTGCCAGCGTGCCTCAAGTCAGTTGCAGCCACAGCTCTAGCTATCAGACAAAGTGATTCCATAGTGTTAGGACACTCCCTGACAGTACAAGTTCCACACTCCGTGGAAGTTCTTTTAAACCGAACACAGACGCAGCACTTGACAATTGCACGTTTAACAGGTTATGAACTGACACCGTTTCAGCCACAGATAGAAATCAGACGCTGCAGCATTCTAAATCCAGCTACACTGTTACCGTCAGTTACTTCAAATCCTGCCACACATGACTGTGTGGAAGTTGTTAACACCATGACAAAGCCAAGACAAGACTTGACAGATATTGCATTACCTGATCCTGACCTGACACTTTATGTGGATGGTTCATGTATGAGAACAAGTACAGGAGAACTAGTAGCCGCGTATGCAGTGACTACTGAAACCGAAGTTATAGAAACACATCGTATTGACACCCTGTCCGCCCAGGCAGCAGAGCTTGTCGCTCTGACCCAAGCCTGCATACGTGCCAAGAACCTGAAAGTTAACATATACACAGATTCACGTTATGCATTCGGAGTCGTACACGACTTTGGAGTGCTCTGGCAAGAGAGAGGTTTCATGACTTCTCATGGAACCAAGATTCAGCATGGTCTCCTCATTCAAGCTCTGTTAGATGCAATACATTTGCCGACAGCTATTGCCATTATGAAGTGCAAGGCACATACGAAAGTTACTGACATCATTTCCCAGGGTAACGACCTGGCAGATCGAACAGCCAAGCTTACAGCTCAGACTCCAGACATTCCAGTTAACACGACACCGACACTCATTCCAGATCAGACTACTTGTATGACAGTTAAGGACCCTACACAAGATGTAATAGATATACAGTCACATGCCACTCCAGATGAAATCAAGAAATGGTCCGAACAAGGAGGGGTCCAGACAGATCAAGGATGGTTGACGAAGGGAAAAGCCACATGGTTTCTCCCCGACTCTATGGTTCAAGTCATTATTAACACCGCACATAGTCCAGCACATTTAGGAGAAAAGGCCATGTTAGACAGTATCCAGAACATTTAGTTCAACAAGCATTTACGAGCAGCAGCCAAGCAGAAAGTACGTACCTGTATGATATGTTGTCAGTTCAATCCAGGTAAAAGTGTCCCGGTGGAACAAGGTGGATTTCAACCTCCCGACCACCCTTTTGAAGTCCTCCAGATGGATTATATTCAGATGGAGAGATGTCGAGGTTTCAAGTATGTCCTCGTAGTTGTATGTGCTTTGTCCAGATGGACAGAAGCATATCCAGTTCCAGATTACACTGCCGCGACCACTGCCAGGCAGTTGGTTCGTGAGTTTTTCCCCCGCTATGGTTTACCTAGGGTCGTGTATTCAGACAACGGCCAGCCATTCTCATCCGAGCTCATGAAACAAGTTTCCCTTCTGTTAGGGTACCAGTGGAAGTTCCATTGTGTACGCCATCCTGAAGCAGCCGGTCTCGTGGAGAGACATAACCAGACTTTGAAAATCCGCATTGCAAAAGTATGTACAGAAAAAGGTGTAGATTGGTTGGTAGCACTGCCAGTTGCCCTTTTTTATATGAGAATGGTTGCACACTCTAGATCAGGTCTGTCCCCGTACGAGGTCGTATTCGGCCGTCCTCCAAATATGTGGGGTACACCTATGCCCCGAAAGATTACAGACGTTTCCAGTAATATGCTGACAGATTACCTAGCTTCCTTGATGTCTGCCCTACACTCTTGTCGTTCACAGGTTGCCGCTGCATTTCCAGACAACACTGAGGTGAAACCGCATGAAGTCGTTCCGGGAGAATTCGTCCTGGTGCGCAATTTCGATCGTTCAAGTCCGTTGGAGCCCCGTTGGAAGGAGCCCCAGCTGGTGTTATTAACAACAAGGACTGCCGTCAAGCTCGAGGGACGCAAGGGCTGGGTGCATACCAGCCATATCAAGAAATTCCATGGATTACGGCCAAAGACATTTATCAAAGACTGCCCTATTCTTAAGGACTGTCCAGACACAGACTCTAAACTTCCCCTGCTAGAGAAAACTCCACAGCAGGAGTATAAAGCAAAACTCCGGTCTAGTAAAATAAGTCAGCCAGTTTAATTGTCTAAGTCCCTCTCGGGTGAAGCGGTTAGACAGATTCCTGACATGTATGAGACAGACCCACACAGTGAGAGAGTTAGTCAAAACTCTAAAAGATGTATTATCGTTCTATTCTTTTTATTATTTTTGAGTCTTATGGTTACATGCATAAGTTATGCTTTACATTTATGTTTTCCTATTTCACATGTACATATGTTTCCTAATGCTACAGTAGAGCACACATTTAGTGACCTGCCTCCTCACGAGTTATCCTATCGTCTTGCTATGCGTAATAACACATTTATCAGAATGTTACACTATTCACACCAGACCAGCAATGCCACTAATTGTTGGGTGTGTGGTCGACTCCCCCCTTTCCAGACACCGAAGGGAGTTCTGCCACTCTTTCCTTATCCGTTTTCACATAATGGCTCGTGTGGAGCATGGTCCACGTTAACGTCATCCTCCACTGATATGTCCCTTCTGAATCGAACATGTTTCCCAGACAAGCAAGGTCTTTCCCATAGAACAGGGTTAGATCTAGAAAACGAAGTATATGATTTAGGTAATTATTCCTCGAATTTCATGGTTTTGAATGTTCAGTCCGAGACTACTCCAGATTTGCCTGCTATTTCAGTCCTACCCGTCAAAGGCGAATTATGTGTCAGAAAGAATGGTTCCGCACATGTAGGACATAGTGATTGTACTACTGTGGTCGAGTATAGTGACAGTGGGAAATCTATTTTCAAAGCCTCACGTCATTCTTATTTTGTTTGTGGTCAGACCGCATATGTTCGTCTGCCCCTCGATTGGGATGGAACATGTTACATTGCCTTCCTACTGCCACCAGTTTTTCTAGCCCCATCCGATTATCACAGAAACACACATCTAGTACACGTTAGACATAGAAGGGAGACTGAGTCCCCAATTATCGATCAAACTGAAACTACTCTAGAACAATATCAAGACTTCAATAAAGGTTTCTTTTTCTTTATAGGCCCTGTCCAGAATAGTAAGTTAATACGTAGGTTAACCAGAACCCTTGAAGCAGTAGTGAATGAGACTACTTCCGCTCTAGGTAACTTAACCGAAGAGCAATCTGCCATTAGATTTGTCGTGCTCCAAAATCGTCTCGTTCTTGACGTCATACTGGCCGATAGAGGAGGAGCTTGTAGAGTCATCGGATCTAGTTGCTGCATTTTCATTCCTAATAACGCGCCGTCTGTTTATTCAGCTATAACCAGACTTCATAAAATTGCCCATCAGTTACACCAAGATCCAGGCACCTGGACATGGTCCGGTTGGCTCTGGAGTATCATATCCGCCTGGGGATGGAAAGTATTGTCATTCCTAGGTATAGCAGTAATGATCATATTCAGTTGCTGCCTCTGTTTACAATGTGGCCCTGCGATTTGCGGCTTGTGTGCTACATCCTGTATTCCTAGTCCTAAGTCCCGTTCCAAGACAATTCGAGACGAGCAAATGATGCTATATGAACAGATAGATGGTATCATGAATATTGATGTTTCCTGATGGAAACGTAGGGCACAAGGAGGGAATGTGGAAAAGTAAATTTTGCCATGTTATATGTGCCTACGTGTTCCCCATCCTATGTTATATGTGCATGATTGATATGCATGTATCCCCCTATGATCGATTAAAGACGCAATTATAGTTGTGTCCAACTCTAGTATGCCAGTTTCCAGTTCTCGTGAAAGCAACGAGTATTAGGCCCATGTTACCACGATTTACAGTGCACGTTAATTCACCGCATTGTCCCCGTTTCTAGGCCTCAAAAGGGCCCGGACACCAGATTCAAGCTCCAGTCTTCTGAACCCGCTCCGAGGAGCGATGCAGCCCCCACCTGCATCCCTGACCCTTCACTTACTTTCTGCCGCGCGGTGCCCGGCCCGGCCTGGCTCTGCCTGCCTGCCTGTCTGCCAAGAGTATGTTATGCTTCTAGTTATCAGTCCAGCCTCTCGTCTTTGCATTCCTAAGCTACTGAATTACATCAACAGTTCCAGCCATGGTCTAGTCTTTCTGTCTCCATGTAAGAGAAATACTGTATTAATATTCGTATAATATTCCTAGCACACGCAATACATGTAGAATAAATGCATGCACCAGTCTTAGTGTCAAGTAGCCTTTGCCCTGATAACTTTTGGATTCTATCAACATGTACTCCAAACACAAGATACCAGATATGCTATAGGTACATGTCGTACTGACCCCACCGACTTCAGTCTCCTCTTCTAGCGCAGAAGTCATAGCCCCCAGTTCTTCCTGGTAACACGTCATTGCCCGTTTGTGCGCACCACTAGGTTAAAGGTCCCAGCTGCTCTCAGGTAGCCCCCTCCATGTTTCCGCCCACTCATGACATTTCTGTGACGTTTCATACCACATGTCTATGTATACGCCCTGTACACGCCTTTTTGTTACACCCATTTTGTTCTTATCTTTCGCGACTGCTACGAGTTACGCCTACTGCTACGCCTACTGTATTGAATGTAATGTAATTGTTTTAGTATATATATACTGTGTACTGTTACTGAAAGCCCCCCATGCCATTCCCATTCCCTGGCAGCTGCCATCCATTCTATTTTCCGTGCAGGCTATCCCGTTCCTGTCCCTTCCCTTATGCCTGATTAAAGCCTGTAAGACTCAAGATACCTCGAATCCTGTCTCTTATTTATTGAGCTATCTGTTTTATTCACTGTATTCAAAAATAGTACCGGTAATTAATTATTTATTTACCACAAACCGGTCCCCGGAAGCTTGTTTCCTTCCCAGTGTAAGAATTGGCTTTTGTAGTCTGGTCTGCCCTGTTCCCATGATGCACTGGGCCAGGGACAGACTAATTTGCATACAGCCAGGTTCTGAAACTGGGATGGTGCAATGAGCTAAAAAACGGTGTTGGATCTAGCCCTGATCTCTTGACTGGGTGAGAGTATTCTGCTTAATTCAGAGACTCTGTCCATCACCACCCCTTGTTGTAAATACCCCCTACAAATGCGGCGCTTCTGAGCCACTCGGGGCTCTCACACGTAGGGGCGACCCACTGCCAACCGGGGCCGCCCTAGAAGCCCTCGGGGCTTCACACTGTCGATAAGCGCGCTCGCGCTACTGGGGGGAGGGGAGGACACCGACAATGTGTCCCGGCGCCCCTCCCTTTCGTCTGCACACTCACCGGTTTGCTGGTGATCGGCGGCTCTCTTTACTCGGGGCTCCCTCAGCACACGGGAGCCCCGCAATCACCCATCCGTCCGCCTCACCTCTTTGACGCGGCAGCTCTTCTTCGGCGGGCAGCTTCACTGGCGGCGGGGGCGGGCACCGACAATGTGCCCCGCGCGCCCCTCCGCCCTCTCCTTACTGCCGGCTGGTGCCTGCGGGGCTCTCCCACTGCAATGGGAGCCCCGCACCGGCCGCCATCTCTCCGGCGCCTTCTTCTTCTCCGCTGCAGGGCTCCCTCGGCACATGGGAGCCCTGTTAACCGGCCGCCACGTTTCTTCCTCGCCGACTCGTCTCGACCAGGTCACGAGCGATGGGCCAATCCCATCGCGGCTCTTTCGACGGGCCCCAGTGACGTCAGAGCCTCTGCGGCGTCTCGACCAACCGGAGCGCGACTCTCCAGGACAGGCCCACTGCAGCGGCCAATCAGAGCGCGTCTCCTGTCGGCGAGGGACCAATCAGGTCCCGGCCCCTTCGTTTTCCTCTCCTCGGCTCCTGGTCACTTTCAGGACCCCCGGCCGCGGCGGGGAGCACACGGGCAATGCCGGGTGGGCACCGGCCTCCAATAAACATGAAAAACAAAGCGCTACTAAGCGCTTGGGCAAGATAAAGCGCTCCACAGCGCTAAAGGGCAAGAACACGCGCCCTCAAGCCCAGAAGTACGAATAAAGCGCTATCAGCGCTAAGAATCCAAATACAGCACTTCCAGCGCTAGAACAAAAATAAAGCGCTCTTTAGCGCTAGAGCACAATCCACAGCGCTCCTAGCGCTAGAACAGCAGGCAGAGCGCTCCCAGGCGCTCAGGGGGAAGCACAGCGCCTCCAGGCGCTAGAAATACAACTCCAGCACTCTCCACAGAAAAATGCAGCTTCTCCATGCTGCCAGAGCCCAGAGCTTCCCAGGGGGGCAAAGCCAAGTCCCCCCATCAGCCCAGGCAGGGCAGAGGGGTCCCCCAGGAGTCCAGGAAAGTCCATCAGGAGTCCAGGGGCTGGGCAGGACTCAGGGATTCCCCTGAGCCCAAGCAGCAGCACGCCCCTGGCAGATTCAAGTCAGAAAACAAGAACATTTTGGAAGGGGACACAGCCCCTTCTTATACACAGAAAAGTCTTTGAAGTCCTTTGAAGTCTTTGTGTAAGCGGGCCCTGAGCCCTGGGTGTTTCTGGTTTCCCTCTCCTGTCAGCCTCAGGTCAGAGGTGACAGTGGGCCAGCAGGAGGGGGAGCCAGCAGGGTGGCCAGGCAGACACAGCCCTGCACCACCAGACGCTATCTCCTCCCGCTTCCCTGGCAGCAGATGTGCCCTTTCATCTACGGGCTGACTCCGACCCCCTCCTCCGGGGGCTCTGCAGCGCCTGTCACCCTCAGACCAGACAGTCAATCCACAAGCAGGCCCAGGCACTCCTGGGCCAGGCTCACCAGCCAATCACGTGCTAGCAGACTCACTACACAAATATGCCAACTTCTAAAAGTGGCGCTTCTAGACTAGACACAACCATGCTGCATACACCATTACACAGCATTCATTCTCACGAGTTCATACATATCAAACTCGACCCTGCACTCCCCACACATCAGGAACTACCATGGGCATACATATTCCCCATTCATTCCTATGGGAGGGCAGGTCACTCACCACACATACACAGAGAGCACACGCACTTTACACTGTGCCACAGTGAAAAAGTGCGCAGAGGCCTAAAATCACCAACCCAGGTTCCAGAAACAGGCTAGGAAAAAGCAAAAAAGTCTCGGGGTGAACCTGCCCAAAGGACCGGGTCCAACACAACCCCCTTCCAGCCAAAACGCAGGGTAGACCAATCACTCCACTGATGGGCTTCACTGCTTTGGGCGACAAAACACGGACACGGGCCCGCACGGCAGGGACACCTTCCAGTTTTTCGCCACTCTGAACCCACATAGATTTCCCTAAAAACAAACTCTCTGGCACAACTAGGATACCCCACTGGTACACACTAGTCATCCACAGCCAGGACCAGGCCCTAGGCCATCCAAATATCACAGGTCCTAACCAATCCACAGAGTGGGGGGCAGTAACCCCTGGCACACAATAGCCAATCTCCACTCTCTCTTTCAGTGTAGCTACAATTACCACTGATCCAACAACCTAGGGTCCACACCCCCAGGCTGACCAGAGGTCACGGGCAAGCATGCCCCACCCTACCTCTACTCCTGGGTTTCCACACCCTCACAAGGAAGCACTCACCAGAACACAACTCTCCTACCAGATCAGGACCTCACTCCATCACTGGTCTACCACCTGGAAACTATTCCACTTCTGAGGTACAAAGCACACAGCACAGTCCCTCTTCAAGCAGGTGGGGGGGCACAGCACACAGCAAAGCCCCCTTTCCTATACCTTAGTGGAAACAACAAACTGCAGGTGGGCCCCAGAACACACAGCAAGGGCAGCCCCCTCGGTCTCTTCAGCTGATCCACTTTGGTAGAGTTCCTCTTGACCTAGAAGTTTCCTAATCTCCCAACCTAGGATCTAAACCCTCAGGTTGCACCGGGGTCAGAAGTACACCGTCCTTCTGCACCCCCTTCCAGTTCCGTGATTACAGGCCCAGTATGTCTCAGGCTAGACAGAGCACACGCCAGCGGCGTATCATCAACATACTTTCCTCCAGTACTCCCTATCACAGTGGGATTCTCAGTAGGTCTCAGGCTAGACAGAGCACACGCCAGCAGCGTATCAGCAACACACTTTCCTCCCCCCGGGGTCAGAAGTAAGGACACCGTCCCTCTGCACCCCCATCCAGAGTTCTGCACCCTCCCACCTTGGAGCGGTACCCCCGGAAGCCAACACCAGGTCAGGGCACTGATTACGGATGCCCTTCCCTCCATGTCCATCACCACCCCCTTTTTGTAATTATTTTGGCCACCATGAGTGTGGAAGGGTATGCTCAGACATGAGTCCCTTCACCATCAGGATTCAAGCAAGCCGGGCCGAAGACGGCTGTAATGCCAGAAACCGGTCCCCGGAAGCTTGTTTCCTTTCCAGTGAAGAATTGGCTTGGTAGTTTGGTCTGCCCTGTTCCCATGATGCACTGGGCCAGGGACAGACTAATTTGCATATAGCCAGGTTCTGAACTGGGATGGTGCAGTGAGCTAAAAAACGGTGATGGATCAAGCCCTAATCTGTTGACTGGGTAGGAGTGTTCTGATTAACTCAGATACTCTGTCCATCACCACCCCCTTTTTGTAATTACTTCCCTCCAGGTCAAGCTGAACCTGAACCTGGCCTCCCCCCTCCTCGGGGAACACCCTCCAGAGGCCCCACAAATGGTCAAGCACTCTAGACGGTCAAATGCCCAGCGAACCAGGACTTTTGCACTTTCCACTTAGGAGCGGTACTGCCCTACACTAGGACCGCCGGAGTTCTGATTACAGACACTCCCCGTCCTCTAGACACAGGAAGCTCCTCCTCAAATGACTTGTAAGTACAGCCTAGGCCCCTGACCTGGCGCTCCCTTAGGGAACCCTCCAGGCCCTGAGACAGGGTTTCGGGCCAACGTGGGACACACCGTCCCACACTCACTCCGCCTCCACTGAGACAGGACGTGAGCCCCTACACCCCTACCATCCTAATGGGACCTAGCCGGGCTACACATGAACCTCTTCACCTCCACAGGATCATCAGATACACAAGCCACTACTTTTAGAATCACTTCCCTAATGCCTCTGCAAGACATCTAGCACACCGCCAGACATCCACCTTCTTGTCCAATGCCTCTGCAGGACCTCCTGCACACCACCAGAGGTACACCTCACGTGCAAGCTCCTTAAAAAAAAACTCACACCAACTCCTCCAGTTCAACACAGCACTCATCCACACACTCCCCCTCCAGACTGGTGAGACAGTTCCTCACTGCCTCTGACTCTCAACCTGTCACCCTCTTACTGAGCACCAGGCACCATACTCTGGGAACTGGGAATGGGAATTCACGCACTGGACACATTTTAAGCTGCCACCACTGGATCCTACCATACTGGGGAATCCAGACACACACACTACACTCAGGGAATAACCACCCTCCTGAGCAAGCAATTTCTACTCCACCCTCCCTCTCTTCCATCTACCCACACAGGGACAGGAACAGGAATTGGACACTGGACCCAGCAAGGGGTTCCTAATCTATGGGAACCTCCCCTCTCTACTGGCGTCCCGCCCTGTCATTTTCTCTCATCTGCCACTAAACATAAAGCGCAGGAACACCATCTGAAAATGACACTCTGGAGGAAAAACAAAATCAAAAACAGTAATCCCAAACATGTGACTATCTGAAAAAAATGCAGAGTTTTTGTAATGTAGCCCGTTGTCGCTGTGGCACTGCGCAAACACAAGTCCAAATCCGCACCGCTGACCAACAATGTTAGAACTGGCTATTTCTGGTAGGCTAAGGCTGACGCCAAAGCCAGGCAGAAATCACCATTCTAGTCAGGGCAAGGAAGTCACACGCCAAGATAACCCCTGCTCACCCTCTAGGTAGCTTGGCACGAGCAGTCTAGGCTAAACTCGGAGGCGATGTGTAAAGCATTTGCGCCAGCGCACAACAGCAACAACATCCTAGGCACACCACAAAAGGGACTCCACACAAGGTTATTATAAAAATATCTTCTGTATTGTAAAAATCACATCAGATAGAAATCACACATGTACATGGTGCCAACTGGCACGGCCATATTCACAAGGGATTATTTACAAGACAGGGCCACATGGGCCACTGTCATAATCAGCACTTTTAGAAATAGAAATAGTACTTATAGAACTTAGAATAAAAGTGTATAAAATCACTGTAACACAAAGTAACAGTTATAGATCACATCCAGTAACTACTGGGAACAGGTAAGTACCACCTACGCAACCCTAAACCCTTAGGAGACTGTCACGCAGGGGACCAGGACCTCACTAGGACCACTTGTACTAAAAAGAACAACCACCTAAGTATCACACAGCATTTAGGGGTCTAAGAAAGAACACATTACCCATGATGCATAAATATACATTCAGAGGAGTAGTAAAGGAAAACCACCTAAGTATCACACAGCGTTTAGGGGTCTAAGCAAGAACACATTACCCATGATGCATAAATATACATTCAGAGGAGTAGTAAAAAGAAACCCATAATGTATAAACCTACACATTCAGCGGTGTTAAGAATAAAGCACATGATGCAATAAAAATACATTCAGAGGTATCATAACAATAGAGTTGCGCAAAAGTCACATGATGTCTAAAAACATTCAGAGGTGCAGGAATAAAAAAACCATACAATTGCGCACAGCCTTTCATAAGCCACCACCTGTGGCAGTCCCTAGGCCAACTGGCCTTGTAGGGGCAAAGATGCCCTGAGTCTCAATGTCTGGGTGCGCTGCCATGCAGCGCCAGTCTCAGCATAAGCCTAAACATAGCAGGTGCCCACTACTTGCTGGGCCCCTGGGAATCACACAAAACCTAAACGGTGCAGCTGCCCACTAATTGCTGGGCAGCTGGGAACTTCATACTGCGACAGGGTCCTCACTGACCCTCAGGCGCAAACTGCGCCCACGCTGGAGCCACACAGGCTCTACAAACATCTATGTCCACGTTGGAGCCACACAGGCTCTGGCATGACACGTGCCCAACGTTGGAGCCACACAGGCCCTTAAAACAACGGTGCCCCCTTGAGCCTCTCTGGGCTCGAGATCAATGGGCCGTTGAGCCTCTCTGGGCCCTAAACATACACTTGCAGGCTGGAGGGGGCGGGCACCGGCATTGTACCCCGGCGCCCCCTCTAACTAGAATTGTCCCGGAGCCTATCTAGGCTCCCCCTACAAATGCGGCGCTTCTGAGCCACTCGGGGCTCTCACACGTAGGGGCGACCCACTGCCAACCGGGGCTTCACACTGTCGATAAGCGCGCTCGCGCTACTGGGGGGAGGGGCGGACACCGACAATGTGTCCCGGCGCCCCTCCCTTTCGTCTGCACACTCACCGGTTTGCTGGTGATCGGCGGCTCTCTTTACTCGGGGCTCCCTCAGCACACGGGAGCCCCGCAATCACCCATCCGTCCGCCTCACCTCTTTGACGAAGCGATACAAAAGGGGATGATGGACGGAGCGTTTGAGCAAATCAAACACTCACCCCCAGTCAACTGATCTGGGTTTAATCCATCACCATTCTTTAGCCCACTCAGCCACCCCATTTCAGACATGGCTATATGCAAATCAGTCTGACCCTGTGCCTCGTGGGAACAGTCCAGCCCGAACTGCCAAGCCATGTCTTCCATGGACCGGAAACAAGCATCCTGGGACCGGTTTCGGATTCATAATCCTCATCAGCCAGGCTATCTTGAATCCAGTGGCCAAGTGAGCAAGGGACTCACGTCTGAGCATACCCTGCCACACTTAGGGCGAACAAAGCGATACAAAAGGGGATGATGGACGGAGCGTTTGAGCAAATCAAACACTCACCCCCAGTCAACTGATCTGGGTTTAATCCATCACCATTCTTTAGCCCACTCAGCCACCCCATTTCAGACATGGCTATATGCAAATCAGTCTGACCCTGTGCCTCGTGGGAACAGTCCAGCCCGAACTGACGCGGCAGCTCTTCTCCGGCGGGCAGCTTCACTGGCGGCGGGGGCAGGCACCGACAATGTGCCCCGCGCGCCCCTCCGCCCTCTCCTTACTGCCGGGTGGTGCCTGCGGGGCTCTCCCACAGCAATGGGAGCCCCGCACCGGCCGCCATCTCTCCGGCGCCTTCTTCTTCT
Organism: Lissotriton helveticus; assembly: GCF_964261635.1. NCBI lineage: Eukaryota > Metazoa > Chordata > Amphibia > Caudata > Salamandridae > Lissotriton > Lissotriton helveticus. The sequence continues at coordinate 530,360,960 of NC_136071.1, forward strand.
CCGCTGCAGGGCTCCCTCGGCACACGGGAGCCCTGTTAACCGGCCGCCACGTTTCTTCCTCGCCGACTCGTCTCCACCAGGTCACGAGCGATGGGCCAATCCCATCGCGGCTCTTTCAGCGGGCCCCAGTGACGTCAGAGCCTCTGCGGCGTCTCGACCAACCGGAGCGCGACTCTCCAGGACAGGCCCACTGCAGCGGCCAATCAGAGCGCGTCTCCTGTCGGCGAGGGACCAATCAGGTCCCGGCCCCTTCGTTTTCCTCTCCTCGGCTCCTGGTCACTTTCAGGACCCCCGGCCGCGGCGGGGAGCACACGGGCAATGCCGGGTGGGCACCGGCCTCTAATAAACATGAAAAACAAAGCGCTTGGGCAAGATAAAGCGCTCCACAGCGCTAAAGGGCAAGAACACGCGCCCTCAAGTACGAATAAAGCGCTATCAGCGCTAAGAATCCAAATACAGCACTTCCAGCGCTAGAACAAAAATAAAGCGCTCTTTAGCGCTAGAGCACAATCCACAGCGCTCCTAGCGCTAGAACAGCAGGCAGAGCGCTCCCAGGCGCTCAGGGGGAAGCACAGCGCCTCCAGGCGCTAGAAATACAACTCCAGCGCTCTCCACAGAAAAATGCAGCTTCTCCATGCTGCCAAGGTCCCAGAGCTTCCCAGGGGGGCAAAGCCAAGTCCCCCCATCAGCCCAGGCAGGGCAGAGGGGTCCCCCAGGAGTCCAGGAAAGTCCATCAGGAGTCCAGGGGCTGGGCAGGACTCAGGGATTCCCCTGAGCCCAAGCAGCAGCACGCCCCTGGCAGATTCAAGTCAGAAAACAAGAACATTTTGGAAGGGGACACAGCCACTTCTTATACACAGAAAAGTCTTTGAAGTCCTTTGAAGTCTTTGTGTAAGCGGGCCCTGAGCCCTGGGTGTTTCTGGTTTCCCTCTCCTGTCAGCCTCAGGTCAGAGGTGATAGTGGGCCAGCAGGAGGGGGAGCCAGCAGGGTGGCCAGGCAGACACAGCCCTGAACCACCAGACGCTATCTCCTCCCGCTTCCCTGGCAGCAGATGTGCCCTTTCATCTATGGGCTGACTCCGACCCCCTCCCTCCGGGGGCTCTGCAGCGCCTGTCACCCTCAGACCAGACAGTCAATCCACAAGCAGGCCCAGGCACTCCTGGGCCAGGCTCACCAGCCAATCACGTGCTAGCAGACTCACTACACAAATATGCCAACTTCTAAAAGTGGCGCTTCTAGACTAGACACAACCATGCTGCATACACCATTACACAGCATTCATTCTCACAAGTTCATACATATCAAACTCGACCCTGCACTCCCCACACATCAGGAACTACCATGGGCATACATATTCCCCATTCATTCCTATGGGAGGGCAGGTCACTCACCACACATACACAGAGAGCACACGCACTTTACACTGTGCCACAGTGAAAAAGTGCGCAGAGGCCTAAAATCACCAACCCAGGTTCCAGAAACAGGCTAGGAAAAAGCAAAAAAGTCTCGGGGTGAACCTGCCCAAAGGACCGGGTCCAACAGTAGTCCTATATCTACCCTTATATATAGACACACAGTAACCTATAAGTCACTCCTATGGCAGGCCTTAACAATCCTGGAGGCAGAGTGCTTGGTTATGTGTGAGATGGTGCTCTAGCATGAGCTGAGCCTGTCTGCAGCTTTCGGAACCATGTCCTTATAGCTGTTCCATGATATTGCCATACCATATACTCTTAAGTGCATTATGAACCTCGCGGTTAAATGCTAACTCTGGTTTGGCTTTATCAAAACATTTCGTGTAAGGTGTCATACACTTTGGAATACTACCCCCTCGCCAATTCTGGCGACGGGGGTAGCATTCCACCCTTCTAGAGGGAGAAGATATGTTAGTGCTGACTATCCCGGTTAAAGTTAACCAGAGCCCCAGCGTCACAAAATGGACGCTGCTGCCACAGACACGAGTCTGACCTCCTGCTGCTGGGAATCCTTCCAGTCACGGAGGTTTGGACAATAGGTTTCCTGCCTGGAGGGGTGCGAGCACCACCCCAGACAGGATTTTGTGTATTGGGACAGGGAGGGCTGAATAGGATGAGACACTGCCTGGGGCACACTAGGTGCTCCATGCATACCCCAGTTCAAACCGGTTGCTGGGGCACTCCAGCCCCAGCTCTGGCGCGAAACTGGACAAAGGAAAGGGGGTGTAACCACCCCCCTTCCTGGCCCCACCCATAGGAGGGACCTAGAAAGTAATCCAGACCCTTTTAGTTGTATAAAGGTAGGCACTGAGTCCTAGGACTTTAGATTAATCCTGGAATCAAAACTTGACATGAAACTCTGGACCTTCGATGTTCTGCTGAAGCTGAAGACTGAAGAATCTCCCATGTGGCCAAGGATTGACTACCCTGGGCAACCAGGCATCATCCAGCAAATCAACGGCTTGCTTTGTCGATGCTCCCGCCGGGACCCGAGCACAGAGCCTGACAAGACCCAGACTTCCAGACCTCTCTGACCCTCTCTTCACGACTGCAGCATAGCTGAGATCCGTGGAGGCGACGAGACACGTGGGACCAGACATCTTGAAAAGCCTGCAACTTGCTAACTGTGCAGCTCCTGAGGTATCCTCGAAGCTGTGCACTGGGGATTGAGAAGCCCCGAATCTGAGCTCCACCTGCATCGAAGATCAGCCCTCCACACTCCACGAGTTCTGCGTGGGGCCCTTCTGCTTGTGGTCTGCTCGACGCATTGTCCGGTTGCTGGCCCGTTGGCTAGTAGCCTCTGTGACGACAATCCTTTTGAACCAACTCACTGGTCTGGTTGCGCCAGACTGGCCCTTGCCTCCCTGCAAAGGTGAGGCACCTCAGACCTTGCTGGTCTGCACCAGAAGCCTTCTTTGAATCCTGCGTGGGTTGCCTTTGCCAAGGCTTGTTGACTCCAATCCGGCAGTCGACCCCTCTATCTGCGAGAACCTTTGTGGGACAGCTCGCCTCCAGCACCTGGTCGTCCACGACGCCTCCTGGTCCGCGTGGCTGAAGAGACAAGCTTCAAGACAGCACCTGAGTGCTCCTTGATGTCGTCTGGTTCCTTCCTGGCTCCACCCGGTCACTGGTTAGTGACCCAGACTCTGTCCCCTCTGCTTTCAGGTCCTCTTCATCCTCGATCCACCCTTGGATCCACCCGGACATCTTCCTCCTGGTCGCCTGCAGCATCTTTCTTCACAGACTCCATAGACTTCAACGGCGAAACCCGACACATCTTCACACCAATGCACCCGCTTCCTGTGGGTGAGGTAACGCGAGTACTTTGGTGCTCCTAAGGGTATTGACTATCCAAGTGTCTAGGTTTTTAGTTGTTTCCTCCTAGCTAAATCAAAAGTGTCCTAAATCCTTCTTTATCTAACTTCTAAGTTCCCATTGACTTTACATTGACTCTCCCGTGAATGTAAAGACACTGCACGCGCTGCCTGTGGGCCTCCTACTTCTAAACTAAGGTTCAGATAGTCTAGCCCCAGTGATTCCCTAGGCCCTAGGCCTTTCCTTTTCTCGTGACGTGGTACTTATACCACTTTCTTAATATATGGTTTGCTTCGCCCCTAGGGCCTAACTGTAAATTGTGCAACTTAACGTATTCTGACTAAATATCTTGTTATGTGCTTTTGCCTCTGATCTCATAAAGAGCTCAAAGGAGTGTGTTAGTAAATAAATACATATATATTTTATATATATCCTGTGTGGTGTCCTTTCATTTGATATTCAAGGGGTTACATATGGTAAAACAGCTGGCTTTACACACCCTCAAGAGTCTTTTAGCCTAAGACTGTTCTGTCCCCGCTACCACTAGGATAGCTGGTCTATAAGGTTGACTTACAACCATCACCATAAGGGTTGTTTGGACTGATGCAAGGTGTTCACTAGAATAGTGAACATCATATACCAGGCCAACTTCTCACAAAGACTGCCCTGAATTGAGTATATGCAGCGCATCATCGATCACTTGCAGCAGGTATGATACAGTGCTGTAGTTTTGAATGAAACCAGACTGGATATTGTCAAGAAGATCATTGTACTTGATATGACGGAAAAGTTTTTTTGCTACACATCTTTCTGTGATTTTCGCAAGAAAAGGGAGGTTGGTGATGGGGCGGAAGTTGTTGAGATCATTTGCATCAGCGGTGGGGTTTTTAAGAAGAGGAGTAACCTGCCCTGTTTTAAAGGAAACAGGAAGGGAGCCTTGACTGAGGGACAGGTTAATCGGACTGGTCCAATAGGAAAGAGTATGGGTGTAGAAGTCAATAGCAATGTTACTTGGGATGGGGTCAAGCGAATGGTTGGAGGGTTTTGTTTCAAGGATGCATTTCAGGAGGGCATCTTCAGAGGTGGCGTCAAAGTTCTGCCAAATAACTAAGGATTTATGCTCCTCTAGAGGGGTAGGATGAAGGACCTGATCCACCAATGATTTCACTTTTTCGTCAAAGAATATAGCGAATTCTGTAGCTTTCTTTCGAGAATCTTCCGCTTGGAGGTTGGGGGAGAGCAGTTTGGATTTTTGATGAGGTCGAATTGTTTTTTGGGTCTGTTTGTGGCTGAGTCGAGGAGGGTTCTGAAGTGTGATGCATTAGTGTAGTGTAAGTTTGTATTTCCTGTACATTTATCCCCACCAACAACATTATCTTAGCCTTTGAACCTTACTTCTAGCTGTAGAGTTGACTATCTATTCCTTCTTTTATTCCTTGACATTTTTCCCTGTTGGTCAGACTGTCAAACTTCAGTGTTCAGCAATTCACTTCAACTCAGTTGCTTGGGAAAAATAAAGAGGAAAGAAACAAAATTATTGGGACACAAGAGGAACACCTGGATTGCAGGTCTGGTGTGCAGATCTTAAAATTGTACAGATCCTTCAGAGTTTCATAACTTAGAACTGCATCCAGCAAGTGTAATAGTATTGCCAATGGGATATAGAAAATACATGAATTGAATATAAGCAGCTGACCCGTTTCAATTGGAGAACACATGTGTGAGAAGTTGGCCTGGCATATGCTGTCCACTATTCTAGTGGGTACCTTGCACCAGTCCAAACGACCCTTATTGATGGTAGGTTTAAAGACAACCTGTATAGAAAGCTATCCTAGTGGTAGCTGCGGAGAGCAGCCTTCAGGCTAAGTCTTGAAGGAATGTAAAGCAGCTTGTTTTATCCGGATATAATCTCATGTAATGCCCAAATGAAAGGAGAACCACACCACATATATATGTATAAAATATATGTATTTAATCTAAACACATCAATCTAGTCTCTTTATGAGGCTAGAGACAAAAGTACATACAGTAAACCTATTTAGCACACAGTAAATTGGCACAGTATACGTTTAGCCCTAGGGGCGTCACAAACCATATACTAAGAAAGTGGTATAAGAACCACAAGGGACATAGAGACAAGGCCTAGGGCCTGTAGAACCGCTGGGGCAACCAGGAACCACCCAACGTAGGGCTACAGGAGGCCCACGGGGGATGCGTGCAGTGTCTACACAGCTGTGAATCCTCATAGACTTTCATTGGAGAAAGTTGCGATTAGAAATGTAAAGATTAGGGACACTTATAAATCAATCAATCAAGCAATTTGTAGAGCACACTACACACCCGCAAGGGTCTCAAGGCGCTGGGGGGGGGGAGGGTGCTGCTACTGTTCGAAAAGCCAGGTCTTGTGGAGTCTTCTGAAGATGTGCTGGTATTGGGTCTGCCTCAGGAAGATCGGGAGGGTGTTCCAGGTCTTGGCGGCGAGGAAGGAGAAAGATCTTCCGCCGGCTGTTGTTCGTTGAATGCGGGGGACCGCGGCGAGGGCGAGGCAGGCGGAGCGGAGCTGGCGGGTGGGGGTGTAGAAGGTGAGTCGGTCGTTGAGGTATGCTGGTCCATTGTTGTATAGGGCTTTGTGTGCGTGGGTGAGAAGCTTGAAGGTGACTCTCTTTCCGACGGGTAGCCAGTGGAGGTCTCTCAGGTGAGGGATGATGTGGCTGCAGCGTGGGATGCTGAGGATCAGTCGGGCAGAGGTGTTTTGAATGCGTTGCAGACGTCGAAGTGTTTGGCCGGGATCCCTGTGTAGAGTGCATTGCCGTAGTCCAGTCTGCTACTGACGAGGGCCTTGGGGACCGTTCTTCTTGTTTCAGTCAGGATCCACTTTTAGATCCTGCAGAGCATGAGCAGGGTGTTGAAGCAGGAGGAGGAGACGGTGTTGGCCTGCTTTGACATGGAGAGGGAGGAGTCGAGGATGATACCCAGGTTGCGTGCATGGTCGGTGGGTGTCGGTGCTGTTCCAACGTGGTTGGCCACCAGGAGTCGTCCCAGGCTGAGGGGGTGGAGCCGAGGATGAGGACCTCCGTTTTGTCCGAGTTCAGCTTTAGTCGGCTGATCTTCATCCATTCTGCGACGGCCTTCATTCCTTCGTGGAGGTTGGTTTTGGCGGCGTGCGGGTTCTTGGTGAGGGAGACGATCAGCTGTGTGTCATGGGCATAGGAGATGATGTTGAGGTGGTGCTGGCGGCCGACATGGGCGAGGGGGGCCATGTAGACGTTGAATAGTGTCGGGCTGAGAGATGAGCCCTGGGGTACGCCGCAGATGATGTCGGTGGCTTTGGATCTGAAGGGTGGGAGGCGGACGCTCTGTGTTCTCCCGGAGAGGAAGGATGTGGTCCAGTCGAGGGTTTTCTCTTGTAACCCGGCCTCTTAGAGTTGTGTCTTTAGTGTGCGGTGGCAGACCGTGTCGAAGGCGGCCGACAAGTACAGGAGGATGAGGGCAGATGTCTCACCGTTGTCTAGTTGCAACCTGATGTCGTCTATGGCGACGATGAGGGCTGTCTCGGTGCTGTGCTTTCTTCGGAAACCGGACTGGGAGGGGTCCAGGATGCTGTTGTCTTCGAGGTATCGGGTCAGTTGCCTGTTGACGACTTTCTCGATGACCTTTGCCGGGAACGGGAGTAGGGAGATGGGCCGGAAGTTCTTGAGTTCCTTGGGGTCCGCTTTGGGCTTCTTGAGGAGGGCGTTGATCTCGGCGTGCTTCCAGCTTTCCGGGAATGTGGCTGTCTCGAGGGAACAGTTGATTACTTTCCGGAGTTGGGGTGCGATGATTGCATCTGCTTTGTTGAATATGTGATGTGGGCAGGGGTCTGATGGTGATACTGAGTGGATGGTGTTCATGGTCTTGCATGTTTCGTCATCGTTGACGCTGGTCCAGGCGGTCAGGTGGGTGGCACGGGTGGTGGTCGCCGTAGGGGTGGTGTCTGGTGTTGTAGGTGCTGTCGTGGTGTTGAAGCTGTCATGGATGTCGGCGATCTTGCGGTGGAAGAAGGTGGCCAGAGAGTCGTACAGTTCTTGTCAGGACGGTATGTCGTTGGTGATGGCGCTGGGGTTGGAGAGTTCCTTGATGATGCTAAAGAGTTCTTTGCTGTCGTGTGCGTTGTTGTCCAGGCGGGCTTTGAAGGAGGATCTCTTGGCTGATCTGATGAGGTGGTGATGTCGGCGGGTGGCGTCCTTGTGGGCTGCGTGGCTGTCCGGTGTTCGTTCATGGAGCCATTTCTTCTCCAGTTTCTGGCATGTTCGTTTGGATGTCTTGAGTTCTTCGGTGAACCAGGCGGCTTTCTTGCTGGTGCGGTTGTTGGATGGTTTCTTGAGCGGGGCGAGGGTGTTGGCGCAGTCGTCGTTCCAGAGCCTGAAGTTGCGGGCGGCGGTGTCTGGGTCGGTGGGTGGGTTCTGGGTGAGGGTGTTGGCAAGCTGGTCCTCGGTGACTTTGCTCCAGCAACAGCAGGGTATCTGTTGGGTGCGATGGTGCGTGGCGGGTTTCTTGAAGGTGAAGTGGATGCAGTGGTGATCCCTCCAGTGGAGTTCGGTGGTGTGGTTGAAGAATACGTGTTTAATCGTGGAGAAGATGGGGTCCAGCGTGTGGCCTGCGGTGTGGGTGGGTGTGGTGACTAGTTGTCTGAGTCCGAAATTGGTGAGGTTGTCGATCAGTGAGGTGGAGTTGGTGTCGTTGTTGTTCTCGAGGTGGAAGTTGAGGTCCCCGAGGAGGATGTAGTCCGTGGAGTCTAGTGCGTGGGTGCTGGCGAGGTCTGCGATGGAGTCACTTAACTGTGGCCTGGGTCCGGGGGGTATGTAGACGAGGGTTCCTCTGAGGGTGGTGTTGGGGTCGGTGTGGATCCGGAAGTGCAGGTGCTTGGCGGTGCTGAGGGTATCGTCTGCGTGGGTGGAGACCTTGAGGGAGGACTTGTGGATGATGGGTATTCCTCCTCCGATTCCATTGGTGCGGTCTCTGCGGGAGATCTTGTAGCCCTCCGGGATGTCTACGGCGATGTCCGGTACCGAGGAGTCGTTCCACCAGGTCTCGGTCAGGAAGGCGGTGTCTGGGGCGAAGGTGTCGAGTAGGTCTCATAGCTCGACTGCGTGTTTGCGTGCGGAGCAGGTGTTCAGGAGTATGCAGCGGAGGTGGTTAGGTCCAGCCCTTGGTGGTTTGGTCATTCTGTCGCAGGTGAAGCTGCAGTTGTGGCAGGAGAAAGGTCCGTGAGTGCGCTTCGGTGTGGCCTGGAAGCAGGTGTGATGTCGTCCGGCGTTGAGTGCGTGGAAGGTGCTGGAGTCGTAGCGGAGTCTGGCGTTGTGGTGGTTGCGGGATCCAGGGTTTCTGGTGCTGGCTTGCATTTGGCACGCCTCCGACGCGCCAGCGGCACGGACGCACAGTGGCCTCCATAAGGGGCAGAAAGGGAGGGAGGAGCAGCTGGGAGGCAGGAGCGGGGCGGCCAATGGGCTGGAGGGGGGGCGGGGCCGCAGGGGACAGCGGCGGGAGACGGTGAGGGTTACAGGAAGAAAGGGGCAACAATGATGCAAGCAGTTGGCAGTAGTGGGGTACAGAAAACAGAAATAGCGGCACAGAACTACAACAAACCAGTACAGGCAGCTCAGGAGGCTCGATCTCACGGCAGCAGCGGTCGGGAGGGGCACGGCACTCCGACGGAGCTGTGCGGCTTGGGGCGCGCGTAGACCTTCGGCAAGGTCTAGGATCGCCTTAGGACTTAGGAGTGCACTAGGAACAAACCCCTTGAGAACTGGACAGTTCGAGAATCAAGACCCACGGGAGCACCAAACTACTCATGTTACCTCACCCAGGGAAGCCGGGTGCATAGGTGTCTTTTTGTGTCGGGTTTCGTCGTCGTTTCCTATGGAGAGCTGCAGGTGAAAAGTGTCTGGGTGGATCCAAGAGTGGATCGAAGATCTGAAGAACCTGAAAGCATTAGGGAAAGAGTCTGAGTCACTTGCCAGTGACCAGGGAGGCAGTAAGAAGATGCCCACCGATGTTGAGTGATTTCAGGTGCAGGAGGTGAAGCTTGACCCTTCAGCCACGAGGACCAGGAGGTGTCAACGACAACCAGGAGCTGGATTTGAGCTGACCCACGTCGTATGTTGAGTGCTGCAGCGTCGGTATCCGGATTGGACCCAACAAGCCTTGGCAACAGCAACACACGCAGAATAGAAATTTTGGCTTTGGAGCCAACCAGCAAGGTCTGAGAAACTCACCCTTTGGAGGGAAGTCAGGGCACATCTGAAGCAACCAGGGAAGCCCAAGAAACAAAAGAGTTACCTTCGTGGGGACGCACCAGTCGACAGACTAGGGATCGCAAAGGGACCTCAAGCTGAAATGCTAGAAGCGGGCCCACGGAACACTCGTGGAGAGTAGGCCCAGGATCTTCAGTGCAGATAATGCTCAGGGCTTGGACTACAAGTAGCCCAAAACACAACTTCGGGAAAGCTCGGAAGTAGATGCACTTGCAAATGTGCATGGTGTCCAGGAGTTCCCGTCCCATGTCTTTCGTGATGGCTACAGTTCTCAGCTTTGCTGTGAACTCGTGTTTGCCTCTGAGATGTCTGGAAGTCCATGTCCTGTGTTGCAAATCCTTCGGGATTCGGCAGGAGCCTTGGAAATGCAGACCGGCAAGATGCTTCTTTGGTGCCTGCTTGAACAGGGGAGTCACTCTTTGACCCCAAGGGAGATCCTCCCATCTTCTAGTCGAAATAGAATGTCTAGTTCCAGGATATATGTTGCTTCCAGGGTAATCTAAAGTCCTAGGGACTGGGTTCCTATACTTATACTAAGTTTAGGGGATGGACTAACTCTAAGGTCCCACCTGTGGGAGGACCTAGGGAGGGGGTGGTTACACCCCTTCCCCTTTGTCCACTTTTGCGCCAGAGCTGGGACTGAGTGCCCCAGCAACCAGTTTGTACTGGGGTATGCACAGGGACACCTTGTGTGCCCCAGGCACTGTCTAAAAAGCATTCACTAAATGCACCCACCCTGCCCCAATACATTAAAGCCTGTCTGGGGAAGTGGTTACACCTCCCTGTGACAGGAAACCTATTGTACAGGCCTCCCCTGCTGGAGTTTCGTCCAGCGGTACAAAAGGGGGTGGTGATGGATGGAGCATCTGAATCAATCAAACACTCACACCCAGTCAAAAGATCTGGGTTTAATCCATCACCGTTCTTTAGCCCACTCTGCCACCCCAATTCAGACATGGCTATATGCAAATCAGTCTGACCCTGTGCCTCATGGGAACAGTCCAGCCCGAACTGCCAAGACATGCCTTCCCTGGACCGGAAACAAGCTTCAGAGGACCGGTTTCTGGCATTCCAGCCGTCTTCAGCCCGGCTTGCTTGAATCCAGTGGCAAAGTGAGCAAGGGACTCACGTCTGAGCATACCCTGCCACACTTATGGCGGCCAAAAGCGGTACAAAAAGGGGTGGTGATGGACGGAGCATCTGAATCAATCAAACACTCACACCCAGTCAAAAGATCTGGGTTTAATCCATCACCGTTCTTTAGCCCACTCTGCCACCCCACTTCAGACATGGCTAAAGCAGCAGGAGGTCAGACTCGTGTCTCTGGCAGCAGCATCCATTTTGTGATGCTGGGGCTCTTTTAAACTATTACCGGTTAAGTAAAGGTGTACATGTCTTCTCCTTCTAGGAGGGTGGAATTCTACCCCCGCCGCCAGGACTGGCGGGGGTTGGGGGGGGGTAGGATTTCAAAGAGTTTGACACCAAACACAACATGTTTTGATGCCGCCATTCCAAAGTTAGAATTTACTGCGAGGTTATAATGCACTTAAGAGTATATGGTATGGCTGTATCACAGAACAGCCACGGAGAAGTGAGTCCGAAAGCTGCAGAGGGGCTCAGCTCATGCTTGGGCACCCTCTCACACAAAACCAAGCACTCTGCCTTCAGGATAGTTAAAGCCTGCCATAGGAGTGACTTTAGGTTTATATGTGTCTGTATTACAAGGTAGATATAGGTAGCCTATATCTTAGTAAGGGGTGCAAGCACCACCTTACCCGGGCTGCAGTAGCAGACCTGTGATGCCATTTTGAAAGGCTTCCCAGGGGTGACATTATTCATGCTTCAGCCCCTGGTAGGCCTCTGGGGTCCCTATGCCCTTGGTACCAAAGGTACCATATACTAGGGACTAACAAGTGTAACCCAGTAACCAATCTGGAGTGTAGCTAAAGTACATGCTATCAATTTAGCGAGGAAGCAGCTAGGCTGGGGTCCTGGTTAGCAGGGCCTCAGCCAGACTGAAGTCGAAAAATAGTGAAAAACCTGCAAAAAGTGGGGGTAACCATAGTAAGCAGATCCTACTCTCCTACAACATGCATAGTATCTTAACAGCAGTGAAGAGCCCGTACAAAAACACACAAGCCCCGCAGCAGCTCTCTCCATAATAGCAGAAGCCTTACAATGTTTACTAAGGATGCACCAGCTCAAGAAAATGGCTGCTGGTCTTTTCCCCCGCTTACGCTGCTACTGATAGCTCCCTTCTGTGAGTCTCCATTGCTGGATCAACCGCTAGCGACACCAGCCAGCAGAACTGGGCCAGAGAACACACTGCAAGGGATACTTTTCTTTCAGATCACTTGCACCCCCATTGCTTGGGAAATAAATGTCAGGCTTAGCTACTCTTTTCACCATTGCACTATACTATTCAAATGAATGTTGATTCATAAATATGGTCTATACAGTGGGAAATACTTTATCGATCCATAACCAGGATACACAAATTTCAGTTCTCCCTAGACCTCATCAGCAGGACCTCTAAGAAGATATTGCCAAATTGTGGAACACAGCTTTGTTTTCACCATGAGAATTTTCAAAACTGGTCAATCAACATTAGAACTGATTATAGGGAACTTAAGGACACAGCCATCCTTGAGTGTCTGCATTTGTGTAAGAGAAAGGGAGGAACAGGCAATGAGAACTATAGGAGAAAGAGAATGCAGTGTAAGGTAGGTTTTGAGTGAGATGAGCAAGGAAGAAGGGATTTCAAGGGAAAGGAGTATTTGAAAGAGGGAATTAAATGTGCACATGCGTTTGTGAGAGGGGCATTTGTTTGACAGGTGGGTGTTTGAGAATGTATTTGAATGAAAATGGTATGGTAAGGGGACAGAATAGAGGGCCTTTGAGAGAAAGATGTGAGAAGAAAGACTAGAAAATATGTGAAAGGAAGATGTGATAGAGGAGTGTACGATAATGCGGTCTGTTAGGAAGAGTAGTGAGTGTGCTGACTTTGAGAGAAGTGAGAAAGATGGAGAGAGCAGGGTATAAGAGGATGAATGGAAATGGGCGTCCAAATGAAAAGAGTGAGAGAGGATGTATGGGTGGTAGGCAAGAAACAAAAAGGCGGTGAATGAAAAAAATAGAGTTCAAGAGAGTCGATGTGAGAAGCAGACACATCTTAAGGATATTTGGGGCCCTGGGCCAAGCCTAATTTGGGGCCTCCTGCTCTGAACAACTCTGAGTTTATTATCCATTTTCAGTTCAGTCAAGCCCTCAGCAACTATGGTCTGAACAATGACAACCCTCTTAGTTGGCTCCCAAACCTTTAAGGGGACCAGTCCTTCACGGGCCTCTATTCAGTGCATAGCCTTTGAATATGTATGACATATTGGAGACCTGGGAGCCCCTTTTCATATTGTGCAGGGTGGCCATTGTTTTTGCTTTATACCACTGCCTGGGACGGTCTTGAAAGCTTAATGATTGGGCCCCAGAAAGGTCGCGCCCTGGGGAAGTGCCCATTCTGCCCATGCCTTGAAATGCCTCTGGTGAGAAAAGAGGACAGAGTGAGATACATGTGACAGCAGGGAGCAGTTTCTGAGGAAGAGAATACTAGGTAGGTACCTAGGCTGCCACCCACCACCAGAGTCCTTTTTCCAAGGAAGAAGAAGCGATCGTGGCACCACATCTCGAAAGGGAAGTACAGAAACATTTATCTTGAATGAGGGATAGCAAAAATCCTTGTGTTGTCCATAGGCAGGCCAGATGACGATAGAAGTAGTAGCGGCAAGTAAGAAAGAGAGAGGGGATATGTGCGACAGAGGTGAGAGACTGGGAAAAATGAGAAGAGTGCAGCTGAGGCAATTATTTATATTGGGATAGAAGAGGGTGAGAGAGAAGCAGGTGTGAATAAAGAGTGTGAGAGCATTGAGCATAAGAGAAACGGGTGAATAAACAAATGGAGGTGAAACAAGAGAAAAGCTAAGCATGTGAGCCAAACTGTGCATGAGCGAGAGGGAGGGGGAAGAGAATAGGAAAGAGGGGAAAAGCTAGGCAAGGAGAGAATGGATAGAAGGAGAGGCTGGAGAGAAAGAGTGTGAGAAAGAAAAGAAAATCTAAGAGAGAGGGAATTACAGAGGCACAAAGTGAAATGTTTGAGGGAGACATATAGAGCACTAAAGAGGTGTGTTTTTTTTGCTTTTGCCGTTATGTCTTTTTTCCATTTTGTCTTTGAATGTTGCTTCCTTCATCTGCCTTTCATGCTATGAGTAGCGAAGGTCTCTGTATTGGTAAAGTAAGGGATCTGCATCTGAGATCTAAGGTTCATTGACAAATGTCCACAAGTGTGGCAGCATCTAGATAGAAAGGAAGTGACAGCAAAACTACAGTATACAACACCAGGGGTTAGAGCAGTGACAGCAGCAGGATTTTCAGGATCTTGACGTGGGAAATCGCCTAACTGAGAAATGGTGTCTGAAATTGCATATTCACTCACTCATCCACCAATGCATTCCTCTTGGTGAGTTAAGCGCCCACTCCAGAGATTTATCTGCAACCTACATGTCACATATTCCTTAACTGTGCAAGTTTTGTGAGCGATGAAAATTCATACTAGTCTGCCATGATCAATCTGTTCAGCTGGGAATTGAAGTTGGCACTTGCTGCCTTCTGTGAGAGAAGAAAGCTTGGTTTACTACTGAAATGCTGTACCTGTTCTGTGAGGATGCAAATCTTGTTCTGCTCCAACCTGCTTTGCATGTGCTCTGAGATAGGGAAAGCTTGTACTGATGCTGCTCTAGCTGTACCTGTCCTCTGAAGGGTTGAAGCTTACGCTGTGTCTGCCTAGGATGGGTCCGTTTTATAAAGAAGGGCTGTTTTCACTCCTGTTGCCCCATCTTATGGAAAAGCTAAAGAAATATTGAATGCATTTGCATAACATTTCTTCTGAATTAGAGACTGTTTCGCCAAATGTAAGAGCAATACCGAGAGCTGCAGTCTTCAAGGAGACGCCTGACTACACAGGGGCAATATTCGAGAGCAGAAACTTGGTGACGGAAAAGAGAAGCAGCATCTGTTGTTCACCCCTCCTTTTTAGGTTTCGCCTGGCGTAGCACTGCACAGCAGTGTTCGCGCAGGCGAAATATTATGTTTACTAGTACAGGGCTTTGTCCCGCCTCTCTCTTCCATTGTATATTTACAACAAGGGGTGGTGATGGACAGAGTCTCTGAATTAAGCAGAATACTCTCACCCTGTCAAGAGATATAAATGGAGGCTAGCCATTAGAAGAGAGATCTGTCCGTAATTGTCGGAGCAGATTCATGGGCGTTCCGGCGATTTTTTCGCTCTCCACCCCTTTGTTAACGTCATTGCGGCGGTGGGCAGATGTTTTTTTTTCGTCTCGGCATGTTTTTGTCATTTCTGACGTGTGCTTTGCAGGGATGGGCTGCGCGACTGGGTGTCCTGTGGTCTCGGTTTGTTGTCGTGCGTGGCCCCCCTTCCCTCTGCCCACAGCTCTCCTCCCCGCAGCTCTTCTCCGTCCAGTTCTCGCTTCACCTCCCTCTCCCTCCCCCCTTCCCTCTGCCACAGCTCTTCTCTGCCCGGTGCGCGATTTAAGTTGCCGGGATGTATTTATTCTTTCCCTCAGTCAATCTCTCCCCATTTCCTATCACTCCTCCTTCATTCACACCTCGCCACTAATGTCTCCTTTGCAATCTTCTAGGATTCGTCAAGCCTCTCACTTACACCGCACTCTCGGCACTTCTTACTGCTCCACCCCGCTCACTCACTCTATTTTTCTCCATCTCTTTCACTCTCTTCCCTAATTTCTCACCCATCTCTCGCAGTATTCGGAGACTCCCGTGCCTCCTTCCCATGCCATCCATGCCTACTTCCCTGCCTCCATCCCATACCGTGCCTGCTTCCCTGCCTCCTTCCCATGCCATGCCTGTTTCCATGCCTCCTTCCCATGCCATCCATGCCTACTCCCCTGCCTCCTTCCCATGCCATGCCTGCTCCCCTGCCTCGTTTCCCATGCCATGCCTGCTCGGAGTACCTCCTTCCCATGCCATGCCTGCTTCCCTGCCTCATTTCCCATGCCATGTCTGCTCGGGGTCCCTCCTTCCCATGCCATGCCTGCTCCCCTGCCTGGCTTCCCATGCCATGCCTGCTCGGGTTACCTCCTTCCCATGCCATGCCTGGCTTCCCATGCCATGCCTGCTCGGGTTACCTCCTTCCCATGCCATCTCAAGTGCTGCCCCGCGGAGGCATGGGAAGGAGGTAACCCGAGCAGGCATAGCATGGGAAGCGAGGCAGGGGAGCTCCTGCCTCGCTCCCCATGCTATGCCTGCTCGGGTTACCTCCTTCCCATGCCTCCCCGGGGCAGCACTTGCGAGTTCAGCTGTTTTCTGAGAAGGTTCCAGCGTTCACCCATTCCTTGGCAGCGACCCCAGACCAGATGGCTGCCCGGGAGGGGGCGCGTTCGGTACAGCGTTGAAGCTGAAGGGAATCAGGGGCTTTTAACCTGCCCAAGAGTACACGAGGCATCAAGAGAACTGTTCGGAAACGTCTTCAGTTAATAACTCGATTCTTACGGGTTAGGCCTTATGTGAACACAGCCATTGAACACAAACACCCGCCGTATCAAGCACTTCGCGCGGAGGACGCAGGGAGACCCGGGTCGGACTGGTCGTGGAGCAATCAGCCAGTGTCGGGTGGACTGCCCTGACAGATCAGCGTGTGGGCCACTTTTGCCTGTCTGCGAACCTGTTTTATGGACCGAAGGTGGTTTTTACTGCTGATTGTCCTGGTATTACCACACACATTGCCTGGTGTAAGCACAAACGCCTGCAGCCTCCCATACCTTGCAAATACGCACACACAGATCTACAAGTTCAAAACCGGCCTAATTTGCAAATGTGGGTCTCTTTTTTAGCTCTCTAGTTCGTTAACGGGGCGATTTTGTTTTGATGTCCGGGCCTAATGTGACCAAATCCGACTCTGATGAAGACAACCCCAATGCTGCCCTGCCCCAGTGAACCCATTTACTTTAGTTCACCCTCAGACCCCGAGGAATTCGGTGTTCCACACATTTGAATATACTCTCACCTGATAGGCCCGAGTCTCACTCAGTAGAATGCAGTCTCACTTACTGGATCTAATCCTCACACTTGGGAGCACAACATCCCTAATTGGTGTAAATATAAAACATTTGACCACAGACTCAGTCACTGGGTATCAGTGAGACAGATTGGACAACAGTATCAGGGAGTAGGTGGGTTCTCACTCCTTGGAGCGCAGTCTCCAACATTTGTGTAGCGCAGTTAACGGGAGGAGTGGTTCACCCTGCCCCTTATCTCCTGGAAACTCCCACCTCCCCTGGGGCGCTATTCTGCTGCAAAACTCTGTCCTGGGATGTACTTGTGATTAGGAGGTTGGAGCATCCTCAGTGAGTGGGCCCCTGCCACTCAATCTCGCATCTCAAGCTGTGGACGACAAAGGTGAGGCGTCCGGGGCAGGCTGCGTCTGCACGCGCTGGGCCGGGCCGTGCTTTGAATCACGCAATGTATTGCCCTCTTGTTGTTGTGTGACGGAGCCTTTACACCGGCTGAAAATTGCTTTGTTACCTGTACTGGGCCTGTGTCCATATGCAAGTGGAGGCATGGTTGGTGCTTTTGCGGCTGGCAGCGTAGCTGATTGATGACTAATGCAACTCTCATCACGAAACAGCGGAGACTGCCTACTGGTGTCTGCGACGGAACCTGTAAGACTCGAAGGTGTTAAGGCCTTTCGTGATGGCACTACCGGTAAGTGAGCATACTCTGATTTCTGTGATTGCATGTGCAGCTTGCTGGCCCGATTATGGGGCCTTCGCGGATGCCAGCGCTCTCATTGCCTGAACTAATGCTCCTCCAGTTAACGGGGGGAGTGGTTCACCCTGCCCCTTATCTCCTGGAAACTCACACCTCCCCTGGGGCGCTATTCTGCTGCAAAACTCTGCGTGGGATGTACTTGTGATTAGGAGGGTGGAGCATCCTCAGTGAGTGGGCCCCTGCTACTGAGACTGCTGTATAGGCCGGGCCGTGGATTCAATCCTGGTGCAAGTGTGGTGTCCCCCACCCCCGCTCTTCCTGGTTGTGATGGGCAGCAGTGTGGAGATGGCTTCCCAGCAGAACAATGGCCGCTTGTCCACTGTCCTTCAGTCGGTCACACTGCTCTTAAAACCTCAGGCCCCCTTCGTGTAAAAGATATTTGTCACCCCCTCTATTCCTGGTGGTACTGGTGTCCGTACCCCCCCACCCCCGCTCTTCTTGGTTGTACTGGTGTCCATCACCCCCCACCCCCGCTCTTCCTGGTTGTGCTGGTGTCTGTCACCCCCCACCCCCGCTCTTCCTGGTTGTGCTGGTGTCCCTCCCCCCACCCCCGCTACTATTCGTTGTGCAGGTGTCCGTCCCCCCATTCTGTCTGTGTGAGGGTGGCTCTGTGTGTGTGAGGGTGGCTCTGTGTAGGTGGCTCTGTGTGCGCGGGTGGCTCTATGTGAATGACTCTGTGGGTGGCTCTGTGTGTGTGTGTGTGTGGCTCTGTCTGTGTGGCGGTGTCTGTGTGTGTGTGTGTGTGGCTCTGTGTGTGTGTTTGTGTGGCTCTGTGTGTGTGTTTGTGCTCTGTGTGTGTGTGCAAATGCAATAGGTCTCGCATTTGTGAGAGATTAAGCTATTGGCATTGTAAATGACAATGCCATTTATTTATCTGTTTTCAAAACCAACATATAAATACAAAATTTGTCATTTACAATGCCAATAGCTCTAACTTTTACAAAGGCGAAACCGTTGCATTGTAAATGCTTTGTTTAATCATGCAGTAGAAGGACACATTTAGCTCGCTGTAACACAATTTTGATAGAAGTCAGTGGGTATCAAAGGGAGAGTATAAATGTCAACCTGATTCAACCAATTGAGCCCATGCCTAGGAAACTGCACAACCAGTGAGCATTTGTACTTACAGATGCTTCCAGAGCTAGAGTGGAACCCACTGTGGAAATATACCAGAGTAAGTAAGAGATGGTTCATCACCCTATGAGTACATGAATATATGGTAATTCCATAATTGGTTTGGCTGTTTCTTCCACAACTGTTGTACTTCATGCATGTTTGTGTTTTACATATTCTTTGTGTTAGGGAATGTTTCACTGCTGCTGTTCATGTTGCACCTCTTCTGTGTTTTGAAGGTGAGTATTAAACTTTCCACTATGGATGAAACAAAACTATTTGCTTTGACAACGCTTGTTTTAATTCATGATTTGAGTGAAAGAGCGATCACTCACAAAATATGTGAGCAGAATTTACTTTTGGGTTTTAGGGTCAAAACAAGCAGTTTTTGCAAAGGACTGGATTGCTTTGTAAATATGTAAAACACAGCTGATAAGTGATCTAATGTCATACATAATAACAACTATTTATTTTATTTGATTTATTTTGAAAGTTTTATATAGCGCGGACAAGATCCTTGCGGATATCAGAGCGCTTTCCAATGAACACGCAGGGTATACATAACAATAAATGAGGGGGAAGTCTAGCATAGCATAATAGATAATAAACGTGGAGTACTTAACAGGAACATCAGGTTTGATACAAATCGGGTCAGAAACATGTGACAGAATGTTTAGTTGGGTCTTAGTTGGGTCATAAGGGTGGACTACTAGAAAGGGTACTAATACATCTTCAGCGTTACTTAGTCTGTAATCAGGTGAATTTTGCCATGAGAATCGCTTTATCTTCCTTTTGAAAAAGACGGTGGAGACATTTAATCTAATTTCTGGTGGAAGGATATTCCAAATCCTTGGCGCCATTCCCGAAAAAGTTTGTTTATATATCTTCTACTTGTTGAATCTTTGGGGTTTCAGTAGTAGGTTGTCTGCACTCCTTGAGGATCTTGATCCGCCAGAGATTGTCAATTTCTGTGCGAGGTAGCTGGGAGCATTGTAGTGTAAGGCCTTATGTGTCATGCATGCAATTTTAAAATAAATTCTTGTTTCCAACGGGAGCCAATTCAGGGATTTTAAGTCAGGGGTGATGAGGGAGCTTCTTTTCGAGCCTGTGATGAGTCTCGCGGCTGCGTTTAGTGAGGCTCTAAAAGGAACTGTCAAAGCTTTTGGAAGGCCACATAAAGATGCACTTCCATAGTCCACACGAGGTATGACTAGAGCTTGTTCAGCCAGCTTGAAGTAATTGACTGGCAGGAAGGGTTTTAACTTCCTCAGAGTGTTTAACTGGAAGTTTTCTCCTTTTGTGGTGTTGCTAATGTGTTTTTGCATGGTGAGATTGTTGTCTAGAGTTATTCCCAATGATTTTGCAGAGTCAACAATGGTGGGTTGGACGTTGAGTGCAGTCAGGTGTTGGATCAAGTCATGCATAGAGGGGATTTTGGCGGGTGGAGCGATAAGGAGGAATTCGTTTTTTTTTTAGCATTCATTTTGAGATAATTTTCTGCCAGCCATTACTGTGTAATTGTGAGTGTGGTGTTAAGCCGTTTAATGTCTTCTAGAGTGTTGATCTTAAGATACAGCTGTGTATCGTCAGCGTACATATGGTATTGCATGTTGGAGGCTGTAGAATTTCGGTGAGTGGTTTCATGAACAGATTGAACAGCATCGGGGATAAAGAGGACCCTTGCAGGACTCCCAAACTTACTGGTACTGGTTTGGATAGGGTGTTGTTGACCAATAAATTTTGTGTTCGATTATAGAGAAAAGAAGTAAACCAATTTAACACTGACCCTGAAAGACCCATTCTAAGTTTGAGAAGATCTAGCAGATTCTCGTGTTTGACCGTATGAAAGGCTGAAGAAAGGTCTAGTAGGTCTAATAAGCATGAACCGTTCTGGTCAAGGATTTGTAGCGCATTGTCAATAATGTGCGTCGTGGCTGATTCAGTGCTATGCCCAGCTCTGAAGCCTGATTGGTGATTGTTAAGGAGGTCAAAGTGATCAATATGTTTAGACAGTTGGTGGTGCACACATTTTTCAAGTAATTTGGCCAAGGTAGGAATATTAGATATAGGACGGTAGTTGTTAAGGTCCAGGGGGTCCGCTGTTGGTTTCTTTAGGATGGGTGAGACCTGTCCGACCTTGAGGGAGTCTGGGATGCAGCCTTGTTGCAGTGAGCTATTGATGATTTTGGTCCATAGGGATAGAAGCCAAGGGGTTAAGTCTTTAACAGCGTTGGCGGGGAGTGGATCACTGAGGTGGTTAGACGGTTTCAGGGCATAGATAATCTTGCCCAAAGCCTCTTCAGTGTAGGTATCGAAGGATGACCAGGCTGCTTCGTTCTTAAGGGCCAACTTTGAGGGGCTTGGGAGTGGGGAAGTTGGAAGTGATGTTTGCAGATGTGGCACAGAGTACATTAATAGATCATTTAGAAGATCCTTCTCAATGTTATCAGTGTTCTGATTGAAGAAGGCTGAAAATTCTTCACAGGTGAGATGTGGTCTGACTGCGTCTTGTAGTCGTTGAGGTGCTTCCTTAGTTTGAGTTTTGATTAACTCGAAGAGTTTTTTTGGGCGATTTCTAGCTTGGTCTAGTTGGTGGCTGAAGAAGTCTGCTTTAATGCGCTTGATCTTTTGGTAGTAGGCATTTTTCTTCTTCCCTAATAGCTTAAGGTGATTAGTAGATGGGACTGATCGCCAGTTCCGTTCGAGGGTTCTAAGCGAACGTCTATTTTCGTTAAGTAGGCCATTGTACCAGGGCTTAGAGACTTTAGTGGAAAGACTCTTTAGTTGAAGGGGTGCTACCTCATTAATTATCGAGGTCATAGAGCTGAGGTAGTGGTTTCTGAGATTGTGGATGTCTGAGGTGCCATTAGGTGGCCGGAGAAGGTTGTAACTTGAAGAGGGTAGTGGTTGACATCACTTTACATGTTGGTGTTATGAACCCATAATAGGGCCAAAAAACTACAAGACAACAACAGAACATACTGATTGCTTATAAAACAGGAATGGCAAATAGTATTATATGCAGGGCCCCAGGGACTATGCAGCAGTGGTTGACAAAATTATGAAGCTAGGAAAGGCAAATTATGGTAGCATAATCCGATTATTTCTTTATTGTGTAATTTTAGCAACTATAAAAAGTGAATGCTCAAAGTTGTACCACACTAGTAGCAATTTAACACCGTAATACAACTATCATCAAGTGAAAGGTGAACGGTTAAACTTTGCAAAGAATCTGTCACTGTTCCAAATTACATGTAACACTTTCTGTTTGAGGTAAAAACTAAATGTATTTTGTGGTAACATTTTCTAATAATGCAGTAGATGGTGCATTATCTGGCAAATGAGCAAAATCCATGATTATGTGGAAAAGATTTGGCTGTACAAATTCATAATTCCAGTGCCCCTGATTATATGTCACATTGTCATTTGGCAGATTTTTGAAACAAAAAATAAAATTAAGTTTCTGACTTCCTGCCTTTTAGGTATGGCATTAGCCAAGACCTTTTGATTTTACGAGCTTGTATAATATGCTTAATAAAGGGGCTTTCAGCCACCTCTCTTAATCTATTGGCCTATTGTGGTGTCATTCACATTTTGCTTCTGCCCTCTACAGCATGTAGCATGGTCAGCCTACTTTAGCCACTTGTTAATGTCACTTTAAATGACTTCATTTTGCTCTTTCACAAGGAGGCCAAACGCATACATGATTGTTCCCTCAGTGCCAGTGTTTTTGTTTTTAATTTCTAAATACTTTAATATTGCCTTTGTGTTTAGATTCTAATGTGATAAAAGGAATCACAGGGCACACTCCGGCTGCATCAGATCCCACCTGAGGCTAATGAGGCTGTAAATTCCTTTTCTGTGACCTTGTTTATGACTGCTGCTATTTCACATCAACTCACTTGAAATCTGAATATAAGCTAACCAGTGTGCTCCATCTGTGCAACCTTGTCTTTATGTCCCTCTCTCTTTCCTGCCTTCCATCTTTTCTTGTTTCTTGCCATCTTCCTCTTAAAATTTCTTTCATTCCTTCCTTCTTTTTTCCATCCTTGGGTTTCCCTTCTTTCTTTCTTTTCTTCCCTCTTTCTTGCTTGCCTTGAGCTTACAACTCAATACATAAGCTAATCAGTGTGGTTTACCTGTCTTTGAAACCCTGTCTTTATTTCCTTCATCCTTTCTTTATTTTTCATCCTTTTTTTCTTTTCTTCTTTCTTTTTGTCCTTTCTTTCTTGATTTCTATCTTTCTCAGAGGCAAAAGGCTAGCAGTTAATACCAGACCTATGAGCTTTATTAGGTCTGTGTTAGCCATGGCGTTTGATTTTACTAACGGTTTCAGTATACCCTACCTGGTAGGTCGCCCCCCCTCCGTATAGCGCCGCATGTGTATCCCTGCCCCAGCTGCCGAGGAAGTTCGAGGCCCTCCTTCACCCACAGGCTACCACCTGCGCCTCATCCCTGGTGGCAAGTGGTAGGCTGTAGGTTTGTTCATCTATGCTATTTTCCGCTAGTTATTGTATTGTACTGTATTGTTTTTATTGTTTTCACTGTACTTCCTGTATTGCCGTTGTCTTCATTACTGTGCCTGTGACTGCTGTTCCCCGTCTTTCCTCGCTGCCTGTACTTGATCTGTGCCTTTTTTTCCCTCTGTTCCCCTCGCTGCCCCGTGCCTCTCTGCCCGTTTTTGCCCTCTGTCTCCTAGCAGCCCCTGTATTTCTGTGCCCTCTTGCCTTCTGTTCCACTCGTGTCCCCCTCGTTTTTTTAGCCCTTTTGCCTTCTGTAACACCTGCTTTTTTAGCCCTTTGCCTTCTGTGCCACTCACTTCCCCCTTGTTTTCTGTGCCCTTTGTCTTCTGTAGCACCCGTTTTTTGAGCCCTTTTGCCTTCTGTGCCACTCATTGCCCCCCTGTTTCCTCTGCCCTTTGCCTTCTGTAACACCCGTTTTTTCACTCATTCTTGTGCCCTTCCCTCTGTTCCCTTCATCATCCCTCGTCTCCCCCACCGCTGTGTCCCTTGTGGCCCCGCCCCCCTGACTGCCCATTCGCTGCCCCCTCCCCCAGCTACTCCTCCTTCCCACCTCCCCATATATGCCGGCCGCTGTGCTGTGAGGAGAGCGACCCTTGACCCTACCTGGTTGGTCGCTCCCCCTCCGCACAGCACTACCTGTTTGTCCCTGTATTGTAGTGCATTGTTTTTATTGTTTTCACTGTACTTCCTGTATTGCCGTTGTCTTCAATACTGTGCCTGTGACTGCTGTTCCCCGTCTTTCCCCGCTGCCTGTACTTGATCTGTGCCGTTTTTTTTCCCTCTGTTCCCCTCACTGCCCCGTGCCTCTCTGCCCGTTTTTGCCCTGTCTCCTAGCAGCCCCTGTATTTCTGTGCCCTCTTGTATTCTGTTCCACTCCTGTCCCCCTCGTTTTTTGAGCCCTTTTGCCTTCTGTAACACCTGTTTCCTGTGCCCTTTGCCTTCTGTAACACCCGTTTTTTTTTAGCCCTTTTGCCTTCTGTGCCACTCATTTCCCCCGTTTCCTGTGCCCATTGCCTTCTGTAACACCTGTTTTTTCACACATTCTTGTGCCCGTCCCTCTTTTCCTTTCGTCATCCCTCACCTCCCCCGCCGCTGTGTCCCCTGCGGCCCCGCACCCCTGACTGCCCATTCGATGCCCCCGCCTCCCGCCTCCCAGCTACTCCTCCCTCCCACCTCCCCTGTGCAAGCCCGTCGGCGCCCATTCACACCTGGACCGTGCCCAGCACCAGAACCCCTGGCCCCCGCTCCCACCACGACGACCGCCTCGCCTACAATGCCAGCACACTCCACGCTCTCAACCCCAGACGGACCCTCACCTGCTTCAAAGCCGCCGTGAAACGCACACCGGTCCCTTCACCTGCCGGAACTGCAGCTACACCAGACTCAGAGCCAACGAACCACCCGCCAAGAAAGACCGCACCCACCTGCAATGCATACTACTGAACACCCGCTCCGCACGCAAACACGCCATCGAACTCTGGGACTTGCTGGACACAACATCCCGTACGTCGCCTTCCTGACAGAGACCTGGTTGAACGACTCCTCCGCACCCGACATCGCCATAGCCATCCCAAATGGCTACAAGATTACGCGCAGAGACCGCACCAACGGAGTCAGAGGAGGAATCGCCATCGTCCACAAGATCAGCATCAGGGTCGCGACTAGCACTGACGACGCGCTCAGCACCGCCGAACACATGCACTTCCAGATCCACACAGACCCCAACTCCACCCTCAGAGGCACCCTCGTCTCCCGACCCCTGGACCTCGCACCCAGTTCAGTGACTCCATTGCCGACTTCATCAGCACGCACGCCCTGACCTCCCCCGACTACATCCTCCTCAGAGACCCAAACTTCCACCTTGAGAACAAGAACAACAACACTACAACCCTAATCGATAACATCGCCAACATCGGACTGAAGCAACTCGTCACAATGCCCACCCACTCCGCCGGCCACACGCTCGACCCCGTCTTCTCCTCAAGCCCGCATGTCTCCTTCAGCCACACCACCAAACTCCTCTGGACCGACCACCGCTGCATCCATTTCACCTTCCAGAAACCCTCCACACACCACTGCACCCAACAGATCCCCTGCCATTGCTGGAGCAAAATCACCGAAGACCAACTACATGCAAACCTCGCCCTCAGTCCACCCACCGAACCCTCCAACACAGACGACGCTGCCCACAGCCTCAAACACTGGATTGAGGACTGCACCAACATCCTCGCCCCGCTGAAGAAACCCCCCCACAGAGACACCAGCAAGAAGGCCAGCTGGTTCTCCCCAGAACTCCTAGCCTCCAAGCAAGCCTGCCAGAAACTAGAGAAGAAATGGCACAGCGAACAAACTCCGGACAACCGCGCAGCACACGAGGACGCCATCCGCAACCACCACCACCTCATCAGGGCTTCCAAGAGAACCTCATTCAAAGACCGCCTCGACAACAACACATACAATAGCAAGGAGCTCTTCAACATCGTGAAGAACTCTCCAACCCCAGCTCCAACACCAACGACATCCCGCCGTCGCAAGCCCTGTGCGACTCCCTTGCCACCTTCTTCCACCGCAAGATAGCAGACATCCACGACAGCTTCAATACCCAGACAGCCCCAACAGACAGCAACACAACAGACCCCCTCACACCACCGACCATGATCCCCTGCTAGCCTGGGCCAGCGTGAGCATCGATGACACCATCAAGACCATGAGCACAATCCACTCCGGCTCCCCGTCAGATCCCTTCCCGCACCACGTCTTCAACAAAGCAAGCAGCTCCATCGCACCCCACCTGTGCAACGTCATCAATCTCTCCCTCCAGACCGCAACCTTCCCACGGAGCTGGAAACACGCCAAGATCAACGCCCTACTGAAAAAACCCAAGGCAGACCCAAGAGACCTCAAGAACTTCCGGCTCATCTCTCTACTCCCCTTCCAAGCCAAGGTCATCGAGAAAATCGTCAACAGACAGCTAACCCGATACCTCGAAGAAAACAAAATCCTGGACCAGTCCCAGTCAGGGTTCTGCAGCCACCACAACACCGAGACTGCCCTTATCGCCGACATCGACGACATCAGGACCCTGCTTGACAAAGACGAGACCGCAGCACTCATCCTTCTAGACATCTCTGCCACCTTCAACACCATCTGCCACCGCACACTACGCGCACGCCTCCACGCCGCAGGGATCTGAGACAAGGCTCTGGAATGAACCACCTCCTTTCTCTCCGGCAGAACCCAGAGCGTCCGCCTCCCCCATTCCGGTCTAAAGCCTCCGAGATCATCTGCGCCGTACTCCAAGGATCCTCCCTCAGCCCGACACTGTTCATCATTTACATGGACCCGCTCGCACACGTCGCCCAACAGCAAGACCTCAACATAATCTCCTACGCCAACGACACTCAACTAATCCTCTCCCTCACCAAGGACCCCATCACCGCCAAAGCCAACCTCCACGAAGGAATGAAGGCCGTCGCTGACTGGATGAAGACCAGCCGTCTGAAGCTGAACTCGGACAAGACAGAGGTCCTCATCTTCGGCACCAACCCTTCAGCCTGGGACGGCTCCTGGTGGCCGACGGCACTGGGAGCAACCCCGACACCCACCGACCACGTATGCAACCTGGGAATCATCCTAGACTCAATGCTCTCAATGACCAAGCAGGTCAACGCCGTCTCCTCCTCCTGCTGCAACACCCTCCGCAAGATCTACAGATGGATCCCAATAGACACAAGAAAGACAGTCACCCAGGCCCTCGTCAGCAGCAGACTCGACTACGGAAACGCTCTCTACACGGGAGCCCCGACCAAGCTCATCAAACGACTATAACGCATCCAAAACACCTCGGCACGACTGATCCTTGATGTACCACGCCACGGCCACATCACCCTCCACCTGAGGGACCTGCACTGGCTCCCCGTCAGCAAGAGGATATCCTTCAAGCTCCTCATCCACGCACACAAGGCACTCCACAAGACTAGCCCAGCCTACCTCAACAAACAGCTCTCCTTCTACATCCCCAACCGCCAGCTACGCTTAGCCGACCTCTCACTAGCCACCGTCCCGAGCATCTGAAGAACAACAACCAGCGGGAGATCCTTCTCCCACCTTGCCGCCAAGACATGGAACACCCTCCCACTGAGCATACAACAGACCCAAGACCTGCTGACCTTCAGGAGGATGCTCAAGACCTGGCTGTTCGATCAGCAGTGCTGCCCCCCCACCCCCCAGCGCTTTGAGACCCTCCCGGGTATGTAGTGCGCTTTACAAATGACTGATTGATTGATTGATTACTTATTGGGGTTTTCAGCCAGACTTCAGCCATTAGTCTGTTATGTCATTCACATGTTTCTTCCACCAACTCTAGCATGCACTAAGGGGCAATGAGTCAGCCCATTTCAGCCATTGGTTGACTTCACTATGACTTATGGCATGCGGTCCTTTCACAAGAAACACATTTACACACAAAGTATTTCCCTCCAGTGCCAGGGAGCAAAAAAGGCAATGTCTGTTTTTTTTTGTTGATCAAAAAATGTTTTGCCTTTAGACAATTTTTTTTAGATTGGTAAGGGCTATGGGCCCTACACCTTCCTGGACAATAATGGTTTACAAAAACCACCACAAAACAAGAATTACCTCGCAGCCAAGACCGGACAAATTGGCTTTACCAGTGCTTGTTTATCCTATAGTCAATCTAGAGTCAACTATCCCTATGGGTGAGAGGGCAGAGATAGCCTTGCAAATACAGATGCAAACATCTCACTGGTAATTGGCAACCATTAACACTCCTTGGATTAAAAAAAAGTGTGCTAAAAAGATATGTGTCAGAACACTGCAAGTAGTAGAAGTTAAAATGTCTGACGAGACATTGGCGCGAATTAGGTGGAGCGTCCGAAACGGTTCCTGCACTGAACCAGTGCAGCACATCCTGGAGGTGCTGCTTCACAAGGGACGCCAGCATAGTAAATTATTCAACACACACCAGACAAGTAGCATGCAGACTGTGTTGCATGAAAAAAGACACACTGGTAAATTGAATAATATTTACTTTCTTCATGAGTTGCATTCTGCCTGCTATGTGTCCAGATTACATATACTGGACATGGATCAATAATGTTTTTTTTTCCATTTTATACACAATGTTAATGGATGAACACTAATTGGAATAGTATGGTTCAAGTTATTACATTAGCCAATTCCTGGCCCTTATTTGGCTGTGGATCTTAAAGGTATACTTCAGTCCTGGTAATATTCGACTTATTGAGGCATGCTCATTGTGTCAGACTTTTTATGCACTTCATACACCTGTGCCAGATCCATGTGCCCACACAACTGTTAAGGGCGCACATGTTAACCCAACCATACCTTAAAATGCAGTCTGAGTTAAATGAAAACACTTGCTGTGCTGCAGTGATAGCAGAGCACAAAGAAAAGAGAACTCTCCCTGGGGATCCCGCAGGCTTCTAGATCATTTGCGCTATCGCACTTGATGTCGAAAAGTTGCCCATCTCCGCCTTTCCGTGTTCTGAACAAGACTCCCTTTTGATCATCCAAGGGCAATGGAGGCAATCACCTAAACATTTCTGAATGGCAATTGCATTTCTCTAAGGACAGACTGACGCATGTTCAACTGATGTACACATGGAAACCTTCTCCAATTTGGCCTTCAAAGTTCTTGTTTGAATGCACCTGTGAAGGCTCCAACTGGGCCCTTATTTGAAAGTAACAAGGACCCCCCGGTAAATTCCAATTTCTAGGACAGGGTGAAACCCAATATTTAGTCTTGCATAGATGTCAGACTCGGATTAGCACTATGGCATAGTGTGACTTAAACGGATGATCCTATAATCAAAAACAAAGGGCAAAGATGCTCTTGGTTATACTGATAACGTAAAACATAAATGCAATGTTCATTTGTGCTTACGGTGGTGTTGCCTTTAAAGAAAGAACCTACTCTCTTATGCCAGCAAAGTATGGATCAGAAAGGATAAACTGTGGTAAAAATATTAAAAAGCTTGTGTTCTAAGCCGTCGACTATCAGCGTGCAGAGAATGGATAAGCCTTGCAGATTCTAGATACGGAATAGTACATGGCAGAATATTAACCGGTTTACTGCGGCCGTTATTTTGGCGCAGTGCTGGGTGTTCTATAGTGTGGGCGGGGCCGTGTCTGCCATTGAACGTTCGCAGCACCAGCCAGGTAGTGCTCCGAATGTTCAGCGGCCGACGGCAGCATCAATGGGGTTAACGGGCAAATCTGTATGGTAATTAGTAAAAAATAAACTCCTCTAAATGTAGAGTAATTCATTTACAGGAGTTTATTTTTACCACAGTTTATCCTTTCTGATCCATACTTTGCCGACATACGAGAGTAGGTTCTTTCTTTAAAGGCAACACCCCCGTAAGGACAAATGAACATTGCATGTATGTTTTACGTTATCAGTATAACCGAGAGCATCTCTGCCCTTTGTTTTTGATTATAGGATCATCTGTTTAAATCACACTATGGCATAGTGCTAATCCCAGTCTGCTATCTATGCAAGACTAAGGGCCAGATGTAGGAACCCTAATACCGGTAGGTAACGGCCAAAATTACAGAATTTCGGCCGTTACTGACCGGTATTAGGCATTTGGGATGTAGGTGGCTACATTTCAGATTCGGTAATTTACCGTATCGGTATTTAAGAATTCGGTAAATTACCGAATTCTTAAATATCAATTCGGTAAATTACCGAATCTGAAATGTAGGAAGCACTCAAGTGAGTGCTTTTCACCTGTGAGGATTCGTTATTTACCACCAACTACAAGTTGGTGGTAAATTACGAAAACCCTAAAAAAAAAAATTTTTTTGCATTTAATGACAGTGCCATGTGGCAGACATACATGCCCTTAGGGCATGTATGTGTGCCACATGTGCAACCATGCACAATTCAGGGGTGCAACAGGGTGTCAAAGAGACATCCTGCCACCCTCGAAAGGGTTCCCCCTATTACCGATTTGGTATTTACCGAATCGGTAAATACCGAATCGGTAAATACCGATTCTTAATTACAGAATCTCACCGATTCGGTAATTTTTTCCTAAAAATTATCTACATCCCATTTACCTATTCTTAAATACCGAATCGGTAAAATTCGGTATTTAAGAATAGGTACATTGAGATTACCTACATCTGGCCCTAAATATTGGGTTTTCAATGTTTTATGGATTACCAATTCATCCACCTTTAATGTAAACAATAAAAATCATTAACATCTCTGTATTAGTTGCTGTCCCGCCAATTAAAACACTGCTATTAAATTACATCGCATCCATTTTTGATTTGTAGATTGGATCATTGTTTTTAATTCATTGGTATTTACCTATCCAAAAGTTTCTATCGGAATTTCGAAAAAACGGAACCCATTTTACAGAGGATTGATACGTCATATACTAGGTACACAGATTATGTTCTACAGCTAACTATCTATTTTCTCCCATTCACCCTTTCCCTGCAATTATATCAGATATGTTTATTTTATTTTAGCATTAAATATCTGCCTACAAGAGAAACTGTATACCCCTTTCACAGGCCAGAGACATCGGAATTAGAGGTAGTTTAATAAAGATACCTATTCACGGTATCAACTCACCTTCAGGCTTTGAGCACTGACCAATTTGGGTCGTTTGGGCCTCATTATCCTTTCCTCTACTCTTATTATCGTGTATGAGGCCAACCTAAAAACCATGTGTCTTTAAGGTATCCACTGTTTTTTGTAATATCACTACTGTGCAGTTTATTGCATTTATAATGTTCTCTGCCTGTATATAAATTTCAATTGTTACACCATTGAAGACATACCCACTTATTATGTGTCTAGTCCAATATATGTAATGTAATATCACTTTAAAATATTGTACAGTAAATATAAGAAATGTTTTAGCATTGTTTTTATTCATCTTTAGGAATTGTGGCTTTTTTCTGATGAAGGCGTCACTCACGCCGAAACGCGCGTCGAAAAACTGAAATATTTTACAGTTCTGCCACAGCACTATCTCTGTTCTCCCTTTGATTATATTGAATTTTGATGATCTGTATGTTTTTAAAGGTATGTAAAATAATAACGTATTATTTATCTGTACTCTCTTTTTTAATGAAATGAATGATTTGTTGAATAAAATAACCTCCCAGTCTTTTATACTAATTGTTTTTGATCTTTTTTTAAATTTATCTGTGTTAAATTAGCTTTACACCATTTATTTGGACACATGGTACACATAAGATTAGTTTGTATATAATTGTCTAGGAATTTACCTTACATAGTGTCCAACTGGGCCCTTGCCTCAGGCTTCCGTGCGCACCGCAGCACCCTCCTACTTGACCATGGCTCTCAGCGCGGCGACACCCGGGTACGGGCTTAACACTCCAGCTCCATTTATTTTCAGGTATTTTTGCTACCCAAAGGACACTCCTTACTGCCCCACCTTGAAGGCAGCTGACTCCCTGCAGACAGGATCATTCTATAGAAATTGCCAGCTGTTCCACGGCATCCTCTACTTCATAGCACAGTTGGGATCTGTAGCGTCTGCCCCAGCCTGGTAGCATGCAAATGACCATGCCACACATGGAGCGCTGTAGTGCGCGTCTTTATTCTTTCTGTTAACTGAACTTACTGCATCACAAACTTTATTAACCACACCCAGTCACACCCATCAAATTACGTAATACTTGTAAGGAATCTGTCAAGAGCCACCAAAGTCTTCATACAAATAAACACAGGACACAACATCTCCCCCGGTTGTCCCTCGACCTTCCAGGAATGTAAGAGGCCCAGGCGTGTAGTTAGTGAAAACAAAAATACACAGTAGGGTTTCAAAAGAAACCTAATGGTAACGTGGGGTTTCTGTCTTTCTCAAGCACTAACCTTTCCCCAGTGACTCCTTTTGGCTCCTAAGTACTCTTCTTTCTTTAAGAGTTTCTCATCTCTGCCTTGAGTCGCAGGAAGAGAAGGCTTTTCTTGACCCTCAGAAAGAATCAAACAGGGAATATCATAAGTGGGCTGCACATAGGCTAGGTCCGTCCCTTCACCAATTGTCTACACCACATCCGTGGGTCGTATTCACCTTTGTGTTTACTTTTACATCAGTGGCAGTGTTAAGTGTCCAACTCACCACCTCTTTAAAGAAAATAAATGTACAAAAGGCACTTGCCTGCAGCCACGGCCCTCCTGGGTCGTGGCAGATGGATTCCCAGCATCCTCCTCTCCCTGGGGACCACAGGACTTGGGGAAGTTGTGTCTTTGCCCTCTCTCGGGATTTGTGATTAACTCTTCTACCCTCTCACTATCGACTGCGTCGGTCCACTCCACATTTGCTGACACTTCTTGGTTCCTTACTTCCGCATCAGTAGTAAGCTCTCTCTTTCCCTCACTCGACTCGACTTCGTTTCCTCCCGATGTGTCCGCAAGGATGGCAATCACTATCTCTTCTATGACACAGCCCTGAAATACTGGTGTGCTGACTTCTGTTCCACTCGTACTGATACTAGTGGCCATGTTGGAATTCTCCGGTGCGGGTAGCGTGGTATTACACCACCTTTGTTAAATAAAAAGTATGCCAAATATATACACATATATGCATTAAATTCTTTGATGAGTCGTCAAGGTGCTCACACTAGCCTTCCAGATCTAGTTGTACAAGATAGAGGAGGGGCGCCTTCTTCTAGCACCTCTGGAGAAGAGTCAGATGCTTGATTTAGGCACTCAAGTGGACTTCTTTCTTTTTTTAGAGTTTTATATAGCGCAAACTAGACCCGAAGATATCAGGTATCACAGTGCTTTACATGAACACCAGTTTCGTTACAGATGGAGGCATTCATTTTTGTTCGGTGCGGGGAGATTACATGATTTGCCCAGAATCACAGGATGTTGAGGGTCTTTGTCAAGACTCGAACCTGGTTCCCCAGCTTCGAGGTCGACCATTCTAGCCGTAAGCCTACATCCTCTCCCCAAGGACCTGCCTTACTCTCAAGGTCTGGAGCTGATGAACATCGAGGCAAAGGCTTAAAGTGTGACGTATCTCTGGATATGGATCTTCTAGATCTTTGGGCAGTTACCATTTGTCCTTTGCTCGACACAACTTTTAGAGGTTCAGCATCAAACGGAGTGTCCATTTTGCAGGTCCACGCGTGTTTAACAAGAACTCTGTTTCCCTTCTTGCATTTGCGAGAGGTGTCAGTGACACAAACCTCATCAGGGTCTATCGACCGGCTAGTGGTCCATTGAGGTATCTTTGTTCCAAGCACTCTCCCGAACAGGAAGGTGGCAGAACTATCTCCTGTCGTGGAATGAGGAGTGAAACAGTAAGCATGAAGGGCTGGGTACACAGCAGACTTGATGCCACTGCCTTACAATGCAGCACGCTGAACCACCCTTTTCAAAGTGCTCATAAATCCTTCAACAACACCATTTGCCTGTGGCAGGAGATGTGTACTTTTCTGTTGTCTGATGTTCAAACGATTAAGTCTTTGAACTTCCTGGTACTAAAGGATGGATTGTTTTCAGAATTGAGAATGGAGGGAACACCCCATGTTGTGAAATGACACTGATGTGACAATGTGACTGTCATGTGTGGTTGATGATAAGTCTTCCACTAGAGGAAAATGTGAGTACTCATCAACAGTTACCATGAGATGATGTCCGTTGTTGAGAGGTCCGAAGTAATCAATAGCAATACTCTCCCAAGCTTCCTTAGGTAGATCAGAAATCTTTAGTGCATGCTGATTCGTTTTGGGAGAAATGGCAGTTGCATAGATGACAAACTTTAAGTTTACTTTAACTCGTTCGTAGAGACGAGGGAACCACACTCGATCCAGAGGGCTCTTTTAGTTGTAGCAATGCCAAGATGTTCTTTGTGTGTCAGTTCAAGAACTTGTTGCCTTAGGCTTTTAGGAATAACTATTCTTTCCCCTCTTAGTGTGACAACATCATGTGTAACAGAACGTTTTTCACAAACAATTTTGAATTTCTGGTATTCAAAATCATCGGTAAGTGGTAGTGTATGCTTCCTCCATGATTGTGTTGTAATGATTTCCTTGAGCATGTCTGTCAGTATTGGTAGCTGCTAGAATCTTTTCAATAGAAAGAGCTTCAGGCACACTTGTCTTTACTATGAAATTGGTGCAGGCTCCAGCAGCTTTGGACGTTGTGCTATGACACTCGTGAAAAGTAGTCTCCAGTGTTTTGAGAATTCCCTGTTTTGTGCACAATTGTGCAATCATACTCTTGGAAATGCAACCCCCACCTCCTGATGCGAGGGGGCATCTAGGCTTTCAGATTTCAGAAAATGGTGAGCAACGCTTGATGATCTGCAATAAGGGGAAATGCTTTCCATACAGACATGCCCATACTACAGCTAGGCTTTCTTTCTCTGGTTGAGAATAAGCAAGTTCAGCCTGAGATAGACTCCGGAGAGCATAGGCCACAATGTGTCTCTGAGCATCGGGTTGTCCATAATGTTGAACAAGGATCGCTCCCAACCCCATCGGGCTTGCATCCACCTCAATCTCTGAATGCGATTTCGGATCAAAGTAAGCCATTTCAGTTGGATTTTCAATTGCCCATTTTATATTTTTGAATCTTTGGTCACATTTAGAGGACTATTCAAACGGAACATCTCGGTTTGTTAGTTCTTTTAGAGGGGGTACTCACAGTCACAAATAATAGCAGTAGCTAGCCATGCCCAGGAAGGATTGCAGCATGGCCACATCTTCTTGAGGGCAAGTAGATGACATTGCTTGTACCTTTTCAGGGTCAGTAGTCAACCCCTTTTCAGAGAAAATATGCCTAAAGAATTGAAGTCTGTTTTGTGAAATTTACACTTCTCAGCCTTCAGTGTGAGACCTGCATCAGCAAGCAGATGGCAAACTTTTATGAGTGCTTTGTAATGTTCCTTTTGTGTAGCCCCAAACACCAGTTTTTCATCACTGTAGTTAAAAACTTTTGAGTGACAGGCTGAATTACTCTATGAATTACATCTTGAAAGAATTCTGCAGCTGGCAACACACCAAAACGAAGTCTTTTATATTTGAACAAACCTATATGCATTGAAAAAGTTGTAATGTACCTACAGTTTACTACCAGTTCAAGTTGATGGTAACTTTTGTTCAGTTAAAGGCAGGAAAAGACGTTATTCGGCTGTGCGATCATGTGCGCAATGTGTTGACTTGGATGCCTTTCTCTTTCAATTGCATTGTTGGCTGTGTCGCATATCAACACAAATGCGTACTGAGCCTCCACTGTCCTTTTTTGGCACAATCAAAATGGGTGAAACCCACGGTGTTGGATCAGTTACAGTGCTCTATGGTGTCATGCCTTAACAGAATTTCTAGTTGTTTCTTAACAGCTTCCTGTAAGTGAGAGGCAATACAACTGTGTCCCTGTGCAATGGGGTGAATATCTTCCTTGTAAATCTGTACCTTCATTGTTTTAAGTTTCCCAAATCCATGAAATTATTTTGGGAATTGACTCACTATTTTAAAATGGGCATTCAAGTTGTAGTTAATAGAAATCAGTTCCATGTCAGCAGCATCATTGAAACTTGATAGGCATGCACTCGACGAAGTACCTGGGAGTGCATGAATTAACACTACCACTCCACTATTATCTTCTTGTGCCATATAGTCGCCACAAAGGATCCCTTACTCTGCAATGGTGTAGAAGCTGCCCAGGTATACACCCTGGTTCCTGATGGTGTGAGACATGGTATAAGAGACAGTTCTTTGTGCTTTTTTGCGGGCATGATGTTTATCGACCCACCACTATTTATTATGACAGTTGTGGGGCACCCTTTCACATTGAGCGTGATTTTAGGAAAATGTCACACGGAACTTTGTTGCTCCATGTGGTGATTCTTTTTACAATTTTTTTTTCTTGCAAGCGGCCAATCATATATGAGCCCATCGATCTATGACTGAAATCACAATGGCACATCCATTTTCCTCGTTGTCACTTTGAACACGTCAATGAATCCTTTGACGATCAATTTGATAATGATAGACTTCATTTTGTTTCCATTTGCTTTAGTTGATGTTGCAGTTTGGTGTTTTGGGAGTGGCTAGAATGCTTGTGGAACTTTCTGGTGTCCACCTTCTCATCCCTTTGTGATGCACTTAGCTTCTCTTTCACTTTCCAAAAAGTTATGAAATGGTTTTCCTTCTTGCAACTTTTGCACATTTGTCCAATAGCAGGGCATTTACCTTCAATTGGAAAGAAGAAGTAGACACAATCGCAATGGACCGCACACCGCTAGCCCCTCCTCCGGATCGCCCCTAGGGACTCTGGTACATGGAGTTCTTGAGTGGTTCACCCCAGTGGGTGCAAGTAGGTACTTGTTGGACTGATGATCTCTAGACCAGATACATGTCCCGGGTTTTTGGATATCGCCCAAGACATGGCTCGGGTTTCGGGATAACTTCCCTTATCAGTAGAGAAAATAGTTAGGGGTGGAAGAGAAGGCCGCCAAGCAACCGTCAAAGGCCTCGATGCCCGAACCGGCACGCAGGTGCGTCGTCCAGGAGCCCGTCGGCTCAAAGCTCAAGGGAGCCAATTTGTAGACACAATCGCAATGGACCGCACACCGCTAGCCCCTCCTCCAGATCGCCCTAGGGACTCTGGTACATGGAGTTCTTGAGTGGTTCACCCCAGTGGGAGCAAGTAGGTACTTGTTGGACTGATGATCTCTAGACCCGATACATGTCCCGGGTTTTTGGATATCGCCCGAGACATGGCTCGGGTTTTGGGATAACTTCCCTCATCAGTAGAGAAAATAGTTTGGGGTGGAAGAGAAGGCCGCCAAGCAACCGTCAAAGGCCTTGATGTCCGAACCGGCACGCAGGTGCGTCGTCCAGGAGCCCGTCGGCTCAAAGCTCAAGGGAGCCAATTTGTAGACACAATCGCAATGGACCGCACACCGCTAGCCCCTCCTGCGGATCGCCCCTAGGGACTCTGGTACATGGAGTTCTTGAGTGGTTCACCCCATTGGGTGCAATTAGGTACTTGTTGGACTGATGATCTCTAGACCCGATACATGTCCCGGGTTTTTGGATATCGCCCGAGACATGGCTCGGGTTTCGGGATAACTTCCCTCATCAGTAGAGAAAATAGTTAGGGGTGGAAGAGAAGGCTGCCAAGCAACCGTCAAAGGCCTCGATGCCCGAACCGGCACGCAGGTGCGTCGTCCAGGAGCCCGTCGGCTCAAAGCTCAAGGGAGCTAATTTGTAGACACAATCGCAATGGACCGCACACCGCTAGCCCCTCCTCCGGATCGCCCCGAGGGACTCTGGTACATGGAGTTCTTGAGTGGTTCACCCCAGTGGGTGCAAGTAGGTACTTGTTGGACTGATGATATCTAGACCCGATACATGTCCCGGGTTTTTGGATATCGCCCGAGACATGGCTCGGGTTTCGGGATAACTTCCCTCATCAGTTGAGAAAATAGTTAGGGGTGGAAGAGAAGGCCGCCAAGCAACCGTCAAAGGCCTCGATGCCCGAACCGGCACGCAGGTGCGTCGTCCAGGAGCCCGTCGGCTCAAAGCTCAAGGGAGCCAATTTGTAGACACAATCGCAATGGACCGCACACCGCTAGCCCCTCCTCCGGATCGCCCCTAGGGACTCTGGTACATGGAGTTCTTGAGTGGTTCACCCCAGTGGGTGCAAGTAGGTACTTGTTGGACTGATGATCTCTAGACCCGATACATGTCCCGGGTTTTTGGATATTGCCCGAGACATGGCTCGGGTTTCGGGATAGCTCCCTCGAGCAGTTGGCTGACGAGCCTGGGACCCTGCACCTGCGCGCCTGAGTGGTACTAAACCTGGCAATATTTGGCAGCCACCGGCAACCACAGAACACTGCCTAATCCCTGCTGATGAGGGGTAAATACCCCGAAACACGTGTCCAGGGATGGCGAAGATAGCGAAGATAGCAGAGAATCGAAAGAAGATGCATCGCGGAACACGAACTACACTTACCACAGTCCTCAGGGGCGATCCCGCTGGTGTGTGAGTAGTGTGCGACCCCAACCCCATTTGTAATGTTTAAGCTTCTTCGAGCAGTTGGCTGATGAGCCTGGGACCCCGCACCTGCACGCCTGAGTGGTACTAAACCTGGCAATATTTGGCAGCCACCGGCAACCCCAGAACACGGCCTAATCCCTGCTGATGAGGGGTAAATACCCCAAAACATGTGTCCAGGTATGGCGAAGATAGCGAAGATAGCACAGAATCGAAAGAAGATGCATCGCGGAACACGAACTACACTTACCACAGTCCTCAGGGGCGATCCCGCTGGTGTGTGAGTAGTGTGTGACCCCAACCCCATTTGTAATGTTTAAGCTCCCTCGAGCAGTTGGCTGACGAGCCTGGGACCCCGCACCTGCGCGCCTGAGTGGTACCAAACCTGGCAATATTTGGCAGCCACCGGCAACCCCAGAACACGGCCTAATCCATGCTGCTGAGGGGTAAATACCCCGAAACATGTGTCCAGGGATGGCGAAGATAGCAGAGAATCGAAAGAAGATGCATCGCGGAACACAAACTACACTTACCACAGTCCTTTAGGGGCGATCCCGCTGGTGTGTGAGTAGTGTGCGACCCCAACCCCATTTGTAATGTTTAAGCTCCCTCGAGCAGTTGGCTGACAAGCCTGGGACCCCGCACCTGCGCGCCTGAGTGGTACTAAACCTGGCAATATTTGGCAGCCACCGGCAACCCCAGAACACGGCCTAATCCCTGCTGAGGAGGGGTAAATACTCCGAAGCACGTGTCCAGAAATGGCGAAGATAGCGAAGATAGCAGAGAATCGAAAGAAGATACATCGCGGAACACGAACTACACTTACCACAGTCCTCAGGGGCGATCCCGCTGGTGTGTGAGTAGTGTGCGACCCCAACCCCATTTGTAATGTTTAAGCTCCCTCGAGCAGTTGGCTGACGAGCCTGGGACCCCGCACCTGCGCGCCTGAGTGGTACTAAACCTGGCAATATTTGGCAGCCACCGGCAACCCCAGAACACGGCCTAATCCCTGCTGATGAGGTGTAAATACCCCAAAACACGTGTCAAGGGATGGCGAAGATAGCAGAGAATCGAAAGAAGATGCATCGCGGAACACGAACTACACTTACCACAGTCCTCAGGGGCAATCCCGCTGGTGTGTGAGTAGTGTGCGACACCAACCCCATTTGTAATTTGGAAAGAAGAATCCACAGAGGAAATATAATTTCTTTTTTTTTTGGAGACATCACTTGGTGGGCATCTGCCTTGTGTTTCAACTCACTTTTCATGCTCAAAGCTGATTTTTTTGGGTTGTTCCAGATTCCATATCAGTAGCTTGTCAATCGGCACGTTCCTACGCTCTTGTAGCAATGAGCACTTTTTCCAAACTGAGTGTTTCTCTCAGCTTTCTTCATCAGAATGAGTCAGAGAGGCATCCACCATTAACTCGAAGACTCATGGCTTCTTCATCATTGAATTCGCAATGCTTTATAGGCGCATTAAGACTCTCAAAAGACTCATCCATCATCTCACCAGGTTGCTGTCTTGCTTGATTGAAAATGTACCTTTCATAGTCGACATTCGGCATTGGATTGAACTTGGCCTCCAACGACTTCGTGTTTTGACGGTATGCTATTTCACCAGCTTGTGATATTTTCTTTATCACCTCTTTTACTCCATCACCTGCAAGGTTCTTTAAGTATTTGATGATCTTTTTGTCATCTGTTTCTTCTAGCACGTCGAAGAAATCATCAAATGTTTCAATCAATGTATTCTATCTTGTGCCAATGTTCTGCTTTTTGGCGGTATCGAATGAAGCTGTGGTTTCAAGAACATGGCATCATCATAATCACCTGTGGAACTTCCTGCTGTTGAGAGCAGGGCCCACTCTGGCGATGTTGGCTACCCACTTGGACAGGCACCTTTGCCAAGCACTAGCCGTGTGCGGACATCTGGGTTGTTGCGCCCACTCCGAGTATGTGAGGCATCAACTTTTTTTTTGGCAGTGAGTTGCAGTTTTGTCTCTGTATACGGTCGCCACCATCCTCAACCTTCTGCATCATACCTGGTTTTCACGGTCTTTAGCATTTCTTGGCGCATGGATGCTGCTGCTTTTCACTCCCTTGTGCACCTTGCTATCTCACCCTTCTGTGTTTCTCTGTACCAGGTTGTTGCTGCCTTTAGTGCTATTGTACTGTACCTATGCTGACTCTGTGTTATGTTGTGGCTTATTTCGGCCTTACCAGCAGGTTCCAGACCAACTGTGACTGTACTTTCCTTGGGGACTTCATCTTCTTCGAAAACCTTGTACTGGCTGGAGTGGTGCTTTAACTCCACATATGCCAACTGTCAAGGGCTTCACTTTGACTGAGGCGCACATGGCACGCACAAGGAGTTTGCTGGACCTCTGCAAACTCACAGGGAGAGCACTCTCATTTCTTCGGGTTACATCTTGTTGCCAGCTGTAGCATCCTCCCCAGCCTGGAAGCATGCAACAGACCGTGCCACATAGGAAGCTCTGGTTTGCACATCTGTATTCCTCAGCATGCAACTGTTAATTGAACATTTTGTGTCACAAACTTTATTAACCACACCCTTCAGACTACCTAATACTTGTAAAGTGTCTGTCGCGGGCCACTAGAGTTTTCATGCACTTACAGGACATGAAAGGATCCAATTCTCATCACAGTGGGAAAAAAAACTGGCAGGTATAAACTACTTGAGTACAAGATAAATACCTCTAAAATTGAACAGGATCTTTCAGCAAATGCCAAGCAGTCTGGAATCACCCAACCTCCAAAATTCTAATGATGTGATAAAGGTTCAATGATGTGACATACTTCGATGCACAGCTACTATAGAATAAGACAATGTTGGGGGGCGTGGCTTACGCGCCGGCGAGTGATGGCGCTGCCTCCGTGAGCTCCGAGGCGACGCGGGACTCTTCAGCGTTTTCCTGATACTTTCCCCGGATACGGAGACCAGCTACAAGCATCCCCGCACGTCGGAACATGGTCCCGTGTGTTGCCCGATGCGGCGGCTTCTGTAATTGCCGCTTCGGTTCATTTTTGCCGATTATTCTCCGCAGCTGCTACGGGACGCGGGCGGCCGCCATTTTGTGCCACCGAGCTCGTGTCCCGTTTTTTTCCCGTCTTTGTCTCCTCAGCGGCCCACAATCCTCCTGCTTCATCGTGTGGGCACACTCTCACAAGGTATGTTGTAGAGTAAACCCAGCATGCTACTCTGCTATACCGTCATGACTTTTTGCGTCACAACTCTCTTTCTAGCCTGTGACTACATCGTTCCTTTGTAACGGCGGCCATTTTGTGGTGTTTTCCTGCGCAATGCTCAACATCTTTCTCTCACATGCCTACAACCCTCTGTGAATTATCAATTGACCCCCCTGGGTCTCATGAATTATGGACGCTTTGCTGTTTCTCTACTGCCTTATCACTGGATGGTTTTTTTTGCCTGCGTGTTGAACTGATTCTCACTCAATTCTGACGCCTGCACTGTGGATTTGAGGTATTGCTTCTCCATTGCTCCTTTTTACCTCATATGTAACCTCTTCCTGCTATTGCCTTTCTTGGCTCTACGTATAGCTCTACATATAGGGTCTCAGCTTTTGGTTTTTGTGGTGTGGCTTCCATCACTGCGTCCCACCTAGTGTGCCCCTCTGTTGGCAAAATGTCTTTGGACGTGGGCCACGTGAAATCCTCCGTCACTGGTACCAAACCAAAACGCCTCAAGAATGACCCTCCGTCTCCAATTCGCTCATCCTCGAACCCTGTGTTGGATTCCATCCTAGAAGAGGTTTGTGGTTTACAACCATTTATGTCTGCAACCAATGAGAAGCTCAAGCAGATAGAAGATAGATGGGTTGTCATGGAAGGCAAGGTCTTGGACTTAGAGCAACGCGTCAGTGACATCCAGGATTTGTCCACCAAAATTCCCCTTCTTGAAAAAGAAATTCAGCAGTTGAAACTACACACAGAGGACCTTGAAAATCGCAACAGGAGGAATAACCTACGTATTTATGGCATTCCGGAGTCCCTTGAGGGGGCTGACATGGTGTCCTTCATTCGCAAATTCCTTTATGATCTTTTGGACCTCCAACCAGACTCCAATCCTCTCAACATCCAGCGTGCTCACCGTCTGGGTCGTCTCACCTCCAACCCGACCAAACCTAGGGGCATTATTCTGCTATTCCTTGAGTTCACTGAATTGATGACTGTTCTCAAAGCTGCACGTCTAAAACGTCGCCTCACATGGTCGGGTCATAACATCTTTATTGCCCAAGACTTATCAAACGCTACGAATGCACGTCGCAAGGAGTTCCTGAATCTTCGCCCTCATATGAGGGACTTGAACATTCAATATGGAATTCTGCACCCATGTCTCTGCAAAATAACTCACAACGGTCGTTCCCGTACATTTGATGACCCTCTGAAACTTCGAGCATATCTTCAAAGTGTATCTGCTTCCACTATGGACACCAATGACTGAAAATGACTCTTCTTTATTTCCTGCATTTACTTACCTTATGTCTTGACGACTGTTGTGGCCTTGTACTGGTCTCTCTTATGTAATTATTTCCTAAGATTTTTCTTTTCTTTTTTCTCCTATTTCTGCTTCTCCCGCGTTTCCCTCGCTCTGTGCGGTTGGCGCCTTCGCCGGTGTTTCCATGCTCCTAATGTCTTGGTATTCTCTTTTCTCTCAGATCTGGCTTCTGTGCCATGATCTGTTTGTTTCTTCTCTTCTTCTCTGTTTTTCTTTTTCGGTCCTTCCTTTCACAGGCCATGCGTCTTCTTCCCTTATTCCTCTGTTTTTCTTCCTCTTTTCTGTTTGCCCCTCATCCTTGCTTATTATTGCTCATCGTATTTTTCCTTGCTCCCCTTTTCTTCTCTGTATGCTCGGTATGTTCACCCGTTCACTGTTTCTTTCTATTTACCTGATTTTGCCTGCTTTTGTCTGTCTACTATACTCGATTTTCATTTGTAATGTATTTGTTTGCATTGTCTTCCCTCGTAGTTGTTTCCTTGCAGTGTGTTGGACCCAGATGTTACCCCCTTCTCCTGCCTTCCGTCATGTGTAATTTTGTAACCTGGAATGTTCGTGGTCTCGGCAACCCTATTAAGCGTCAAAAGGTACTGTCCCATTTATCCAAGTTGAATTCTCAGATTGTTTTTCTTCAAGAGACTCATTGTACAGATGTTGAATCGTTGAAACTTAAGAGGGCCTGGGTAGGTCAAGTTGTATTTTCTCCTGCTGTTGATAAAAAGGGTGGTGTTGCTATATTGTTTCGTAAAGGTTTGAATGTCCAAATTCTCTCTTCTCAAACGGATGATGTGGGTCGATGGGTTATGTCTAAAGTTATCATACAAAACAAAACTATGGTGCTCCTGAATATATATGGTCCTGTTCGTCCTGACCCCAAATTTTGGTCTGACATCAAAATCCTCATCTCCTCCATTGATTGCCCCAATATTGTCATAGCTGGCGACCTGAACCAATGGTTAGATCCCTTTTCAGATAGGTTATCATCCAGCAAATTCCAACCTGATAAGACGCACAAATGTTTCCAGTCAGCCATTGCTTCCCGTCTCCTTTTTGATGTTTGGAAAACCTGCAATCCGGACTCCCTAGAATATACCTTTTACTCGAATGTTCACCACACCCGGTCCAGAATCGACTATATTCTAGTCAGCAAGTCCCTTCTTCCTGCGATTCAGAAGTCCGAAATTGGTTCTATTTTTCTTTCGGATCATGCCCCTGTCTACGCCACTTTTGACCTTACCCAAACTTCCTCCTGCTTTAACCGATGGAAATTTAACACTTTTCTCCTCTCAGACTCTGTTTTTATGTCTGAAGTCAAAGATTTTATCTCTGAATACTTCTCCCTTAACCTACCCCATGACACATCGATTTCGAACAATTGGGATGCCTTTAAAGCTGCTCTACGCGGCTTCACTATTTCCTATGTATCTAAAAAGAAGAAACTCAATCGCTCTAAAGATACTGCCCAACTTGCCAATATCAAGACACTGGAACACTCCTACTTCTCCTCCAAAAATCCTGATGCTCTCCTCCAACTTATCAAAGCTAAATCTGAACTCAATCAAATTGCCACAGTTGAAGCCTGTAACACCCTGTTGAAGATTACATCTAAATTTCACAGGGGTCAGAATAAAGCCGGCAAAATGTTGGCAAATTACCTCAAAATTAAGTCTGAACGGAAATCAATTGGGCCCATTCTTAATGACGCTTCCAACACACTCGTTAATTCAGATGAGGACATTGCAGAAGTTTTTCATAACTACTACAAACTCCTCTATACTGATGACACTCATCCTACTGACGATGACCTCTCCCATTTTTTCAGAGATCTCCCTCCGCCCCCATCTCTCCCTACTGAGTTCCTTCAATTAGAAACTGATATTACACCCCAGGAAATCCTTAAGGCAATTACTTCTTTAAAAAAATCGAAAGCCCCTGGTCCAGATGGTCTCCCTATTGAATTTTACTCCGCCTTCCATTCTATTTTTATTCCTCACCTTTTACAACTTTTCAACTCCTTTATTGTTAACGCTAAGGCTTCTGGCTCCTTTTTGGACGCCCTGATAATCATAATCCCCAAGCCTGACAAAGATCACTCTCTTTGTAAAAATGTTCGCCCCATTTCCCTAATTAACTACGATTGCAAGATCTTTGCCAAAATTCTAGCTGCCCGTCTCGAATCCCTTATCCCTCATTTAATTAGCAC
Source organism: Lissotriton helveticus (assembly GCF_964261635.1). NCBI lineage: Eukaryota > Metazoa > Chordata > Amphibia > Caudata > Salamandridae > Lissotriton > Lissotriton helveticus. Next base: position 530,405,827 of record NC_136071.1, read on the forward strand.
GGACCAAGTCGGTTTTGTGAAGGGTAGACTTGCTGCTGATAATGCCTGTGTTTTTGCCAATGTTATTTCACACAATAAACACTTTAAGGCCCCCCTAGCAGCCCTATCCTTGGATGCTGAGAAAGCTTTCGATCGTATTAATTGGAATTTTATGTTTAAATCATTACAATGGTTTGGTTTTGGCCCCTCTTTTATCTCTTTAGTTAAACTCCTGTACTCAGCCCCGCGTGCCAGCGTTTTTGTCAATAATCAATTTTCAAAAATTTTCCCCATATCTAGAGGAACGAGACAAGGATGCCCTCTTTCCCCTTTATTATTTATTCTTTGCCTTGAACCCTTCCTGATTAGAATCCGCTCAAACCCCCTAATTACTGGGTTTCAATTGTCATCGATTGAAACGAAAATTTCGGCCTATGCTGATGACATCCTGGTTTATATGGCCAATCCTGTCTCTTCCCTCCCTCCCTTTTTGGAAGAAGTTCGCTTGTACTTCTCTGTCTCTGGCTATAAGCTTAATCTCTCCAAAACGGAGGTTTTACCCTTAAATTCAACTTGTTACCAATATATGTTTGCATCAACTGATTTTGCCTGGTGTCCTTCCAAGATCAAATACTTGGGTATTTGGTTTTCCTCCTCGTTGGGTGAAACCCTAAAATTTACCTTTGCCTCCCTTACTCAAAAAATTCAATCCCTCCTTCAATCCTGGTCCCCCCTTTTCCTCTCCTGGTGGGGTCGACTGGATACCATTAAAATGATGATTTCCCCTCATATTTTGTACAATGTTTCAATGCTCCCCATGAAGATCCCTAATTTATATTTTAACAGGCTGAACTCCATTTGCTCCAAATTTTTGTGGAATAATAAAAGACCCTGTATTGCCTTACATAAGCTTATATGCCCTAAATCTGAAGGTGGAGTTCGATTTCCTGATTTTAAATCATACCACTCTGCCTTTCTAATAAAGCAATCTTTTTCTTTGGCTTTTAATTTCAATGATACCCCTCTGCCCAAATGGATCGTCATTGAACGGTCCTTGTTAAAAGATTTTACTTTCCAACAATCTCTTTTTATGTCAAATTGTTCATTCATATCTAAACACCCTGTACTGAAATATTCACATACTCTGTTGCACACTGTATTCTCGAAGGATTTATCCCCCTTACAATGTTTTCTCTCATCAAGTGTGTGGTACAACAAATATCTTAAGTATAAGGGTAAATCTTTTTATTTCATGTATTGGAAAGAAAAGGACATTGTATTTGTATACCAATTTTTTTCTAATTCGTCCATTATTTCATTTCCTGTAATGCAAACCATGTTTGATTTACCTGCTCATTTTAGCAAAGAATATGACATTATTACTTCCGCTATTATAGCTCATTTGTCTACCCTTCCTACTTTTGATTCCCTCACTCCTTCCACTCCTTTATACCCTTTGTTTTCCCAACAAATCCCTAAAGCTGCTTTAGTTTATAAGCTGTTGTTACCTAATGTTGCGCTTAGGCCTAAAACTGTTACTGAAATTGCCTGGGAAAATGATCTTTCTATCTCACTATCCGTTGATGTTTGGGATCACTTATGGTGCAAATTGTTTAAGACATCGATTTCAGCTCGCCTTACTCAGTCACTTTTTTTCATATATCATAGAGCTCTTATCACCCCTGTTAGCATAACAAAATTCTCTTCCTCGTCCTCCCCCCTATGTTGGTCCTGCTCTTCCCACCCCGGCACACTCAAACATCTACTGTTTGAATGCGCCTCTGTTCTTGTTTTTTGGAACTCAGTTTGGGATTTTTGCATGCGTATTTTTCATTTCTCTGTTCCATTTTCATTGTTACACTTTTTTTAGGCTCCCAATCTGATATTTTAGACTTACATTCATATAATGCTAAACTATTTGATCTTTTCATTGCAACTGCTTTTAAAGTAATTCTGTCTTGTTGGAAGGATAATACTAAATTGTCTGTTCATACATGGTGGAATTTCATATGTGATGAGCATAGAATTGCAATTGCTTCTTCTTCTGTCTCTTTAAAAATTAAATCCGATCTTACCTGGCTTCCTTTCTCTAACTTCTTATCTTCCTCCTCCTCTTCCTAACCTTTCCTTCTTTTTCTTTCTTTCTCTCTTTCTTTCTTTCTTTTTCTTTTCTCCTCCTACTTTCTTCTTCCCCTCTCTTCCTTTTCTCACATTCTCCGAACCAACTCTCCTTTTCATCGCCTTCTCCTTGTCTTTTCACATTGGTTCTGATTTTTTTTTTGTATACTGTTATATTATGCTGTAATCTTTCCTAAACAAAATAAAAACTTTCTTAAACAGAAAAGAATAAGACAATGTTACAAAGGCCAAAGTAAACCAATAACAGAAATCTGAAATGACTTGAAACTTCAGTTTTTATCCAACAAACATTTCCATGAGCTTTTTAGGAAGCCTAGATATTCATTGACTCTAGGGTTAACAAAGGCAGCTGCAACAATCTGTTCTGAAATAGCGTGTTGAAGTGAGTAACAACCCTCTTTGGGTCAGATGATTCAATTAATGTATCCAGCGCAGTCTGGAACAGAAAAACTGGAATAGTTGTGTCTAGCATGATCTGTCTTCAGCAGGTGAATGTTCCTCGTGCTTTCGACCTACATGAATCCATGGGCACTATTTGGTGCCTGTGAGGGCCATGTATAGTATATACGATGATTTCACTGTGTCAGATCTACGCATACCCAAATCTGCTTTGGCTTGGGCTGGAACATGTCAAGTGCTCCAGATCCAGTTTTCCTCGTGGAATCTTCTGAGATGATGTACTTGTAGGAGGAGGTATCCATTTAAATGTAGAACCAGATATGGTCCGATACTAATCATGGTGTGTTAAACAAGGGGACTAATAAAAGGCGTCTATTGCTCTCAATGTACAGAGTAGTATTTTGAGGGCGGGGGACTGGGAAGGGAGACATATGGAGGGGAGCTGGGTGAGCTATACATTTCAACTGACCCTCAATCTTATGGACTCGATTTTCTGAAGTTTATACTTTATTTACGGTGGATTTGTTCAACATTTTACACTACAATTTGTATTTCTTTGGATGCAAAGTGAAGCACAGTAATGCCTAAAATGTCCAGGTGGGCTATAGAAAACGTCTAAATAAATAAAAATGGGGACTGTCAGTCAGAGTCTGGAACAGGCAAAAAGTCAAATTTTTCCTGACCTAAAATAAAGCTTCTGATGCCACTGTCCAGGGGCATAATGAACACCCCACTTTAGCAGCTAAAGCAGGGTTGTGCCTCTTCTGTCTGCAACTCGGCAGACAAAGGCACATAAATAATGTCAAAGTGTAGGTGGTTGATTGAGCGAGTGAAAGGACGACCGGATGGATATGTGTGTGAGTGAAAGGGAGGGTAAATGGATGATGACAGAAAGAACGGGTTGATGTCCGAGTGAAAGGGATGGTGGATGGATGAGAGAAAGTATGGATGGCTGAGTGAAAGGGAGGGTGGGTGGATTGATGGATGGGATGAGTGAGAGGAAGGATGGGTGGTTTGCTGGAGTGAAAGGATGCGTGGGTGTATGGATTGAGTGAAAGGGTGAATGAATAGAGGAATGAAAAGATGGATGAGAGAAAGGATGGATCAGTGAAAAAATGGATGAATGAGTGAGTGAAAGAGAAGGTGATTGGATGATGGAAGAAAGGGTGAATGGAGGGATGGATGAAAGGGTGGGTGGATGGATGAGTTAAAGCCAGGGTGAATTGATGGTTGGATGAGTTAAAGCGTGGATGGATAAGTGAGTGGATGGATGAATGAGTGAAAGGGATGATGGAAGATGAGTGCATGAGGGAAGGATGAGTGAAAGGGTGGATGGCAGAGTGAAAGCATGATGGATGAGTGAAAAGGAGGATGGATGGAGTGAAAGGATGGATGAATGGGTTTGATGGATAGGTTTGCAGATGGCTGGATACGTTTGGATATGGATGGGCAGACAGACGGAATGGTAAAAGACTGAATGATGGAAGAAATAATGAATGGATGACAGAATGTAATGGTGACATTGTGGGTACCAGCAGGTGGATGGGAGGCTGTAAGGATGAATGGATAGGAGCTTGGACAGAAGAGACAAGAGAGCTCTTCTGGGGAGGGCTGTGAGGACTTGCTTTGTTTGCTTGGTGCAATAGGAGCTTTGGTTTGAAGTGGGAGATATTTTAATTTTCTGGCTACTCTCTTGCCTCAGCCTCATCTAATTTTACATGACCGATTTCCATTGTGGACAGCAGTCCTTCAGGATTGTTAAAATGATAAACTGAAGGGTTTTTAGAGTGTAGCAAGTGAAAATACTTGCTGTGCAATAATCTCAAATGTGACAGACAGAAACCCTAAACACCATGGTAAGTGATTCATTCATAACACCGGGCAGGTAAATAATTTATAAACAGAGCAGCAATCGCGCTAGGCCCTTTGAACAGCTGTGTGCTTGAATTAAGAACAAAGTATGCATGTCTTCAACTGTTCCTTAATGCTTTATTTGCTTTTGGCCATTAAATAGGGACTAATGTCTTACCGGCTGACTTAGGGCAAGGATGTTCTTGACTGTTTTAAAAATTAAATAATAATATCAGCAGATGGATAAAGCATACATACATAAAAGAGCAAAATAGAAAATCTGAATCGCTCTGTAAAAGTGAAGGAGTGAGAAAGTGGAGGCTAAAAATGAAGCTGGTATCCGTAGCTTGATTTGTGGGATCCACCAAGAACAGTAGAAAGAATCTAGTAAGGGCAATTGGCGGCCTCAACTGAAGAGCTGATATGAGCCAACATAAAGAGACGATCCATTAGGAGCACAAGCATTGGTAATGAACATAGGCCTGGCTTTAAAGTAACGGTGTATAGTAATGTGAAGCATTACAAGAGAATAGCATGGGAGCAGATACGGATTTGTGTGGAAGCAAAATACTGTAGCATAATATTGGTGTAGGTTAAAAGGTAAGTTGACGGCGGCACTAGTCATGCCAGACCTAAAAATCTAAGTAAGTTAATGACTGCCCTCCTCCCACCTGTGCTGCTGCCAGAGTAAAACTTAAGCAAAGCTTAGGCAGCTTGACAAATAAAAAAATAAGATCACAGCTGTGTGGCAAAGCCAAAGCACCTTTCTAGTGATGCTCACATAATTGGCTGGCAACAGCTGCGCTGTCAAGTCAGACCTTAAAAAACGACAAGGAGAAATATTAGAGACCCGCATATCGCTTCTTATTTTAGGAAATCAAAACTGAACAGCTCCAACCATCTTGTTAAAATGTTAATTTTTGTTTGTGAATAAAGTAAAAAACAAACATGATTTCTATATTTAATTTATACTGATTTCCAATTTTTTGTGTATTGTTTTGAGGTTCAAATCGTAGAAATTGCTTAGGCTGGTGTCCGTGCCTTCCCGTAGTGATTGATATTGGTGGGAGTCCACAGAAGCTCAAAGGTTAAGAACCTCTGTGTGAGGAGATTAAAAGTGTGCTTCCCTCGCCCTCGCCAGTAAAAACACCAGAAGCTGCCCTGTAGAGCTCTGTGAAACATCAATATAGAAATGTTAATAACAACAATTTTTCAGTGAGGCAACCTTTGTATGTCAATGGCAACAATTTCAACCAATGAGGCTGGGGAACTCAGTAAACCATAAAATCAATTAAGGATAAAAATATTGAAAAATAATGACAAGCTGTGTGGTTGCTGTTGTAGAAACCTAAATTTAGGTACGTTTCTACAACTGCAACCCCACAGCTTGTCAATATTTTTCAATATTTCTATCCTTAATTGATTTAATGGTTTACTGAGTTCCCCAGCCTCATTGATTGAAATTGTTGTAGAAACTTAACTAAATGTTCGTACAAGGATATCATAGAAACATATTCTACTTAACAGTTTTATTACAACAAGGACACTAATGTGATCATTACAGTGAGTGATCACACTTAGTAAAACGCAAAATATAGGGAGAAAATATCCATTTGTATGTATACATGAGCAATTAGATTTTTAGTCTCAATAGCTGAAGTCGTCGAAGACATCATTGACCGGTCATCATAAGGACAGAGAACATCAAGTCAACATTTCCAGTCACAGTGAAAAAATAAAATGAGTCGATGGAAGCCAGTGCCTATGGCTTCTACAGGCTGCTTAATGCACAGAATAATTAAGCAGAAGAAGTTGAATGCGGTAGACTGCCAGATGTTAAAGTGTGTCCACCTACAAGATAGAGTGCGGTGGAAGGAATCCAGGCGACAGAGCAGGCAGTATTGAAAGAGAGGCCGGCAGATGTCCGAGTCCTGCATTGGACTGGAGACTGTTGAAGGACTATGGTTGGGACAAGAAGTCAAACATGTAATGCCTCTTAGCCCAATGGGAGCTTGATGTCACTTCTGATAATCCTGCCATTTTATTGAAAAAGCATTTTATGTGGCCTCCTCAAAATTCTAGCCACTAGGAACTGAAGGGAGAAGGGCTTTTTGCTCTCCATTCTAACACCCCAACTTGCTTCCATCCAGTGAATCTACATGCTGACTAATACTGACCTCAAGGTTGTTCCCAAGGTCAAAATGCGGATGCAACTGGAAGGAACAGTTATTAATATTTTGAACGGCAGGTGGATGACAAGTAGAGTATATGTGAATATTGTCCCTAAGATCAGTTTTTGTTTATTTACTTGTTTGTTTTCTTTATACTTAGGAATGTACTTGATTTGGGAGTATGGTGTGTGTACCAAGTTTAGAATGTGTTATTGGTACCAGAGATATGTAGCATAGATGTGACCTATTAACGTGCCATTCTAGAGTGAGAGGAGTCCAATAAAATCAAAATAGCCCTGAATAGCACGGTTATAGGAACTCTAAGAGGCGGCTGCCCTGAGACTCACTTTATTTAATGACTACCTCTCACTGGAATGCTATTTGGACTGTATACGCACCCGCACCCACTTTGTGTTTAACAATCAACAAGGAAGCAAGGAGATAAAACTTCAGATAATGAACTTTCCCGTCTCCTCGGTATTTCTGCAATAATCTGAAAAGTTATAATGATGTGTTTTTATGTAATTTGTGGTGTTTCGTTTTTGTCTAGAGACCTGTCATGCTGATATGTTGTAATAGGTGGTGTTTACATTTAGTCCAGAGACCTGTAAGTAGGATGGAATGTAAACAGATATTAGGACTAACTTATGCACAAATGGATAACAGAATTGTTGCTAGATCGAGTCTCTATCCCAATGAAAATTAATTATTTCACTATGGCTGAATGGTGTTGAACGAATCTGTGCCTAAGGTACACCAATTTCTTTCTTGGTTTTTGACCATTTCACTGCCAAGGTGACGTGGGGTGAGATGGGCAACCCCCTTATTTTCCTTTTCTGATCATTCTAGGAAGAGAGGCCATGACTAGATAAAAAGTATGTGATGAGGCAGAGGACATGGGTTTTCTCTGGATATTAGCAGTCATTGGTTAACAACTGCATTTCCGTACATGTGGTAACCATTATTTACTGCCATCCAGAACAATTGCCTCATTTGGCCTTGGGCAGTGCTCCTCTGTTGGTCTCCATCATCCTCACCCTCCCTCTGTCCTTGGTTCTACTCTCTGGTGGTATGTGGTAAGCCTGCTGAGGTCGTGGTCGCTGCTGGCCGTTGTTCCCTTCCATAACTCTTTGCCAGGACATCTCTAGGTTGAAAGTGAGCCTGCCGCCTTCTAACTGCGGGTAACGGCCATGAGGACAGGTAATGCTCTCGAGCAGATTCAACCGCCTCTTCTTTCTCAAGACTGGGAGTTGAACGTGGTTTCTTTGTTCCAAATTCAGCAGCTGTAGCCGCTAGGCCACATCTGCCCTGTCTAAAGCAGAAGTGTGTGGGTGCTGCCTTTTGGTTTTGCAGTAATCGACTTCAATAATCAGAGAACCCCATGCCCCATCTGCTGGCTGCAGCTTTTACTCCTGCCCAGAAATTGCTACCCTTCATCCTAGCTTCTCCCTGGACACCGCCTCCGGGCATACATACATTACCCAAAGGGCTCTGGGCACACTTCTGCACCTCATTCTGCCAGGCACTGGCATGCACTGTGCCCAGTGGACATTGGCTTTAGGGTGTGCCCTCCTAATCCCTATAGCTATTTTTCCATCTCCAGTACCGAATGGGCATTGCCCTTTTTCTCTTTTCGTTAAATTCTTGCAGCCAACATTCTGTGCCCAGGTGCACATCCCCAGTACCTTCTGGGCATGTTAGGTTAAGTACTTACTATGTTTAACATATACCCCAAGGGGTATCTTGGCGTTAGGACAGACACAAGTCATCTAACACCATTCTACCACAGACAAAGGTTAATGATACAGGAAGCTAGCATGGTTGGGGGGAAAGCTTTTCTAAATTTGCAGAGGCCTGACTCCTGCGGGAGATGGAGAGGCTTGGAATTCCAATCAGTCACTGCGTATACAGAAAAGGCTCGGACACCAAAAGCTTTCAGCTGAAATGTCAGAATCTCAAGAAGAGATTGGCCCCTTGGTCTAAGCAGCCATTTAGACTTATATCAGTTGAAGTGCTTGTACAGCAGAGGAAGGCTGGGAGCTAAAATAGCTTTATGAGCTAAGCAAAGAAATGTAAACATAATGTTTTATTTCACATGGAGGCAGTGCAGAGTGGTTAGAGCTGGGGAAATATAATCCCTTAACTTTGGCCCCAGTGCAATGCCTAATCGCATAATTCGGAGTAAACTGGAGTTTGGAATATGATGACTGGACTGATCAAGGTAAACAGTTGTAGTAGTCCATATGTGCCAAAATAAATGCACACAAAATTTGCACTTTATGTCATATTGAAAACAGATGCAGAATGCGTCGCGTTGTCTGCTTATACCTCACGGTTGTCCATCAAGATCACTGTACAGCCAAAAAGCCAGCCATCAACAAACAAACAGGCATGGAATAACTGAAGAAATCTGTCACGTTGCTGGAGAATTTGAAGTACTTTAACCCGTTTACTGCGGTGAACATTATGCCGCGGTGCAGGCATTCTAATGGGTAGGCGGGGCTGCGTCAGCCATCGGTCATGCGCAGCACCAGAAGGGGGGGGTTGCGTCGGCCGACGCGAACACGGAAGGGGTTAATATAGTACGCCACTGCAGGTCCAAATACTCATCTCACTAAGACAGTCAAGATAGGGGATGATAAAAATGTTCATTGCAACAGATCTCTCTGGACCATAACTGTATACAAAATCTCAGATTGGACAACCGAGTGCAGTAACCTGCTAATCAAATGTAAGCCATATCACATGAAATAGCATAAAGGGACGTGCAGAGCAGTTCAAAACTACCAGCATACTGAATACCATACCACTGCGCATCTGTCTCTCACACTTCATTATCCAACGCATTGCTATACATTGCGTCCCATAACATGATAACCGCACCTCAGTGGCCGTCACACACAACATAGAAACACTTCCCACATAGGATCAAAACAAAGACCGCATATTCCAAGCACACACCCTACATGGTGTAGCATGCAACTCATGTAGAGAAGTGCTTCAACAAAACACAATCACATTTTAGAAGGAACTTAACTGGAACCTTAAACAAGCATTTTCAGTGCAATAGGTCAAGTCCAGTCGTTATAGGAGGTTACAAATTCAGGAAAGGCGGCACCCATGAGGGACTACTAAGCCTATTGACAAATGAAAAGCAACGATTTTGCAAGGACAGTAACAGGAGCCAATTGAAAAGATGGGCGGAGCTTCTATACCGTACGTCAATACAGCATGCCTCGCAGAGAAGAGCATGGGCTGCCCAGGCTTGAAGTAAAAACTAACCACCGGCACAAACCATGTATTGCCGACAGTAAAACATATCAGAATAGCTGACTGATAAGGTCTCCGGTCTTTGTGCAGATCATTCCTAAGTAGACCTCACCTCGCAGCTAGAGAAACATTACCTTTCAGCTGCAAAGGTCTAGATCTGCTGATTTATTAATACATTCTCACTCTAATTCACAGTTTAATTAACCCCACGAAGCTGTGGAGCCTGCACAGAATTTTCTTCAAAGCTAATTTCTTTCACCATTTTTCAGAGATCCAATATATTTCAGAGAAACTGATTATAGAGACAAGGACAATTTACAAAAGACATTGCACTGTGCCATGAACCAGCAGGCACAGCTTGGCAGTACACATTGTTGAGGCCTTACTTCACGACCATGATATTAAAAAAGGCAAAAGGTTTACTTTTCAAGTCCACTGACCCACTATAGGGCAGCCAAGAAAAAACCTCAACTCCTAAAAGTATGAATCACAAACTTCTTTTGCCAACAATTGATGGAACTAGTAGAAAACAGGGAAGAAAAAAACTGAAAAAGGGCCCCACTTAGTTACGCCTATTTTCAAACGTGACACCTAAACTCAACCTCATGAGAAATGAAATTCAAATGCCAAACAGTAAAAATCACTTCGCATTTTTAATCTGAACCACCGACAAAGAGAAGAATGAAGAGGGGAATCACGAAACACCTTGCTCAAATAATCTTTGCAAAACAAGCCAAAATTTAAAAACAATTGGAAGAGATGCAATAGCCTTAAAGGTCGCTAAACTTCATCCAGTCGTATTCAGAAAAAAACAGAAATTGGGGTAAAGTAATCTCAATGCACTAGAGATAGACCACATTAGTCAATATTAAAACACTGCATAATAGCAACAACAAAAATCAGGGAAAAGATACAGCCAAAAGACTACCTCCACTGATTCCCCTGGTGGACAGAAAAGGTCATTCAGTCAAATATTTCTTTATTTATAAGTATTTACTGTATATATGGAGTTCCAAATTTCATTATTCAAGGTATATTCAAAGGCTCTTTTGTGGTTCTTGAGTACCTTTGATACAAATAAGGCTTGCATATGTCCAATTAGGATCAAACCACAGTATATTTTTAACAAAAACATAATTTCAGACATATTGCTGTTCTACTCTGGGTACTCCTAAAATGTCAACTATGACGCAACACCGGACTATGACAAATGTGCAAGATGAAGACTAGTGTTTAGATCAAAAAGACTTCCGCAGTGAAGATGCTCTTGGCGAAAATCTAAATATTAGATTAAAATTTTAGTCAAACAGAATTTTTGTGTTCTCAACCATACTCTTTAAACGCTTTAATACTGCTTCTATAATCAAATCTTGTTACAGTGTTTAATAACACTGAATGAAAAGGAAATCATATTAAGATGTGAATCCATCATAATATACACTAGGGAATTACTGAGAAATGTTTTTCAATATTAATGAAATAATCGCATTTACTAAATGGAGCAATACAGAATATGTCAAAGTTAATTTACCAATGTCTATGTCCAGTTCAGTCTTGCTGAATGGAGTACTCATTTGCTTCCAAAACTAACCTGATGAATTTGGACTTAATGTTATCCATGCATATATGATTTAGGCCAAGACAACATGTCGTACAGTGACTTGTCATTTACATTTTGCGTCTCACGCTTTTAAATTAAGAGTCAGTGTCCTTACGGGGGACAAGGCCCGAGCGTGCATCATGGCCGCCGTCTGAGAACGGAGCTTCAAGCCCTGCCATCCGCCACCATCTGCTGAGCTGAGGCGATCCCGGCCCTCTGGATTTCCTGCTGTGGGTCTTGTGGGCCCTGGGCGTCCGGGCTGCCAGGGCCATCTCGACCCACCTGGGGGGGTGCCAGAGGATTGCAGGCCAGGTTCCTGGCTGTCCTGCCTTTCCTGTGCTCGGGTTACGTTGGTGGGACGGGTAGTGTGCCTCATCATAATTTGTGGGGGTCCCTCATCATAATTTGCTCTCTGCCTGCGTCATCTTCAGCAGGGGCTGCTGGGGGCCCCCGGGGTACACTTCCCTGTGCAGGACTAGACCCCTTTGGGACTACAGTGGTGCACGCCAGCTGCTGTCCACTGCTCCCTGGCCTCGTGCTTTGCATCATCTGGGAGGCTGTGGGGTAAGCGCCCCCTCCCCCGAGGATGATCAGTACCCGCCACATTTGATCCTCTTCTTCTCCCGTACTGCTCATGCTGCACCTTTCTTCTGCCAGAAGTGGGAGGCCAAGCAGGCCCAGGCGATGGGACACAATCTCCCCGCCAGGCACAATCGGGTGCAGGATGCCGGCCAGGGTGACGCCTGCACCTGTGGAATCCCCAGAGAGAAGCCTGGAGGCACATGGGATCCACCAAGGCTCAGACAAGTTGGAAGCGATCTTAGCAGCGATCAAAACTTTCTTCCTCAGGACCCCCAGAAACTGTTGGAAAGGGTCACTCACATGAAACACTCCCTGGCAGACCTTCAGTCCCAGGCATCATACCTTCAGAAGCATATGTAGGACCTGACGAAGTGGGTGCAGTTCCTGGAGGCATACGCGAATGACTGTGAGGGGCGCACCAGGTGCAGCAACATATGGGATCATCAATCTGCCGGAGTGGTTTGGGTGATATTTAGATGAAGACCACTATCTCAATGTAGAAAGTATATTCTTCGGAATACAAGTGCTGGATAAAGAATATTGTCCACAATAACATTTGATAACTTTTACAACACTTTCATTTCATTCTTTTGTTCATTGACACATAAGAGGAAACAGACAAGAAAAAAGACTATTTCAAAATACAAAACAATTAATCTAATCATGTTTTTCATTTTGTTTTAGAAGTTCAAATCAAACAAAGTCAATTACATTATCTACAAGAGAATGGGGTATGCATAACAGGCTTTGCATGTCTGCATATTTCAATTTATAGTCTTCTATACAGATTTCATAACTGCCATTTGCCTAGTATTTAGGTTGCTTGCCTAATAACATCTCGTATGTGAGGCTTGAGGAAAAGGCAAGACAAGAAAGCACTTATAATATTCCCAGAGTGACAATGTGGCAAATTACATTCAGTAGTAGGTGCAGTTTCCCAACACCTCGGTCAACAGGTTTGAAAGATGTTGTAGACTATTGCTAAAAAAAAAAAGATGTAGCCTGCTGACATTTACATTTTTCACTTTCTTTTTAAGATCTTATAGAAGTTTACACACCTAATATCAGATCGATTTATTCATCATCACCAAAGTGGTTCATACATATTTTAACAAAAATAAGTTAGTAAAGCAAAACATTACTCACGTTTTTCAATGCAATTGAACAACTTTTATATTTTTATTGTTGTAATTTTTTTTTCTACAAATGGACGAAGGACTCTTCGAGTCAGATGCATCTCGAGTTTATAAAACATGATTTGCTTTTTGCTCCGAATATGAAGTGTTTAAATGACCGAAAATGTGTTTTAAAGGGGTATGAGAGAAGATCTGCTGAGTCATAAAATAATTCACAAATATAAATCATTGTTATAAATTAAAATATATACAACATAAAATATATGCCAAATTTTTTGATAGCTAAAATTGAATAATTTTACGCTGTCAAATATATGTACAAAAGTCACTTAAACAAAGACTGAAATACAGAAATAACGGGATCCTCGTGGTTTGTCACTACTAGCACACTGCGGAACTTGTCGAAGAGCATGAGAAGTTGGGAACGGCGCATATTTTCATTATACATGATTTCTTCCAAGTGGTGTCGTCCACGAAAGTAGTGCAAAAGTCTGTAAGAACAGGAAAAACACAATTAAAATCTCAGACTATGTTCTCGATATTAAGCCTTCCAGCACCATTAATGTTATTACCATTATTAAGAATGTCTATCCTGGCAGAACTGTGTATACGAAATATGTGTTTGCACTAAGTGTACAGGAGACAAGTCACAGCTGCAAGCTTTGTGAATGGACAGACATGAGCCCATGGGGCAAAACCAGTTATCTAGTATTGGTGTCCAACACAACCGCCACTGGTGTGGGTGTGGCTTGAAGCCGCATAGAGCCGGTAGAGTCTCTGTAGAGCTCCAGAGGCGGCGGCCCAAAGAGACATTTATCCTGGAATCCGGAGTTTGATTGGGGGACCCAAACTTGACGGGAGGCACCGAAAAACAGGAGCAATTGGTGGCACTGTCTTGCCTGTCTGGGAAACCTATCCAGGGCTGGGGATGTAAGCAGTAGGGCCCTAGGCCCTCATGCACAGCTATTCCCGACACAGACATATAGTGATATGGTCTAGAACTGGCCAAGGGCACATGAGCATGGCCACTTTTATTAGCATGGTCAACTGAACGGTGACACCTGTGATGGATGGGTGTATGCGGAGTGTGGAATTTAGCCCTCAAGGAGTAGCTGGTGGAAACACATTATTTTCTAAACACTAGACAGTGACCAGCTGGTCACTACAGGGGAGAGATGAGATCGGATTGGCGTTTGTGGTGAAAAGAAAGCAGCAGGCAGGAGAGCCGGCCATAGAATACGGTCTGCGGCGGTGATAATTGGAGGCTGTCGGCGGTCTGTGGCTGGAGCGATGCCAGCGCAACTGGGACATGCAGCTTGTGGAGGTGTGGCAGCACGGGAGAGGGCGCGTTGCCTGGGCCTGCGGTGCAAGGCTGTCGGCCTGCTGAAGGCGGCCCTGTTGGCATTGGGAAGCGCCAAAGCTATTTCCCCATCTGGGGAGCTTACTGTGCACCCCAGGAGTGCTGCAGAAAGCTTGGCGCTCTTCTGTGCTCAGATAAAGGAGGGCTGATGAGCAGGGGCACTACAGGAGGCCCTCAAAATGGCAGAGGCAGCTGCCTGTGACCAGAGGCCATTGGAAGGGGTACAGAAGCAGAGAGAGTTTTACTTTGAGGTTAAGAGGCAACTGAGGTCCTTGATTCTTCAATATGCGATTTTGTGCCCTGTCAAGGTTTGTGTCACTGAGTTGAGGGCTCCTATTTCTTTGGGGCGGCGGCGGAAGCCTGAGGACTGGGAAGAGGCAAATGGGAACCTGGTGCCAGGATGCCCAGAGGGCAATGGCAAGGAGCACTGGACGACCCAGAGACCGCCACCCAGGGAAGTGATGTAGGCCTGGGGCAACCCCCACAAGCACAAGCAGAGGGAAAGAGCGAGGGTGGTGATGCCTGGTCTGTGGGTGACAGGTGGTCGGCGTTGGATGTTGATAAAGAGGCTGACAAAGATACAACGGATGGAGAGTCTCCTGCATGGGGGGAAAGCAGAGCAGGATGGCTGCCAGTGTTTACTCCTATGACTGACGACCTGATTGTGCTGTTGGACACTGGGTTCTGGGGGCTGTGGTCTGCATCCTAGCTTCCAAGTTCTGAACTTCTTAGACAAGCTGGATCAGTGTGTACTTGTGTGTGGGGGGGCAACAGACCCTTTGAGCATTTAGGGGTGGGGGGTAGTTAAAAACTCATTGCACGAGGTTGAGGGGTGGTTCTTGGTGGGGGATGGGGTGGTTTTAAGGCTAGACAGCGGCTATGGTGGCAAAACTTTGGGTGGGCAGGTCTCGAAAAGCTACAGGCAGGGCATATGGGTTAGGGGAGTCCGACCCCCATGTTTCTGAGGCTGGTGGCTTGTGGAGCCTCTCCTGGAATGTCAATAGTCTTGGTAGAAGCATCAAAGGGGAGTGGTTACAAAATTCCTATCCAGACATGCCCCAGATGTAGTTCTGTTACAGGAGACCCACTTAGGGCTCTTTAACAAAGGGCCTTATAGACTAGTGTTTAATGCAGGGTTCTCGTGTGGCTCTAGAGGGTCAGGATTCTGATTCAGAATACTGTCCCATTCCAGATGGGGAGGATGTGGGTGTCTTCGGAAAAGTGTAGGGCAGCTGCCTCCGGTACCTGGGAAGGGCCCCCCCCTCACCATAGTTTTATGGTACCTCCAGCCAGGCTTGCCGACTGAAGGCTTGACCCAAATGGGAAAATAGATGGTGGCTGTGCCAGATGCCCACACGATTTTAGGTGGGATCTCAATTTGACGGCACAGGAAGACTGGGATATGATAACGCAGGCCCCCAGGCACCTAGCGTAGACATGCACCTAGCTACGTTCCTGGGATCCATGGGCCTAGAAGATTTGTGGCGGGTGCAGCATCCCGACACAAGGCAGTTCTCATATGTGGCTAACGCTCAGCAGTCGCTTTCCAAGCTGGACTATCTTTTGGTTCCAATGTATCATACCGATTGGTGGAAGGATGTGCAATACCTACAGCGAGGTATCTCAGACAACTCCCTAATTGTGGTGGCGCGTTGGAGACCTGGGGGGGGGGGGCTAGTGTATCCATGGAAACTAATGGACTTGGGCACAGGAAAACATTTGGTGACCAAGACTACTAGGTATTTTGAAGAGAACAAGTGGTCGTTATCCTAGGGGGTTGTGCTATGGGAGGCCTTCAAGACTGTGGTTCAGAGCCATTTAGTTGGGAAAGAGAGGGAGTGGAAGTGGGAGTGTTCGTACCTTGATCAGAAGTTGGTGCACAGGGAGGCTGAACTTTGTGGTCTTACCTTTGTCGGGACCTGTTGATCAGAATCGAACAGGCCCGTGAGGTGTACAGAGCATTGGCAGACCAGGAAACTAAGGCCCGATTTCGGTGCGAAACAGGGGCATGTGTATGAATTTGGCTATAAGGCCAAGAAACGTGACATTATTAGCTAAATGTGAGGAAAGGCAGAGGTGGATACTGTGCCTGAGGGCGAGTGACGGAGCCCTGGTGGAGAACGGTGGCCATCGCGCGGAGATCGAAACTCGTCTGCGGGTCGCCTGTAGCCCACACATTTTCAAGATTGGGGGATCGATTGCTTGAGTTCGTCCCGGATCTCCTGACTCCCACCCTTGCGTGGGAGGACCAGGAGGGTCTAGTGACTGAGATCACTGACTCGGAAATTGCAGAGGCTCTGAGCCATTTGCATAGGGTTTGTGCTCCAGGCCCGAACGGCCTCCCACCTGAGTTCTTTAAGTGTCTCCACGACCCAGGTGGTGCCTCACTTGGGGGAGCGATTAAGGTGCACAAAACAGGAGGGGAGTTGCCGGAGGACCTGCGACGGGCACGGATTGTCCCATTTACAAGGAGGGGATCCGAGGGCGCTGTGTGCATCCTATCACCCTATTTCCCAGCTTAATGTGGTGGTGAAAATACTGTCGAGGGCCCTAACATGCCGTGTGCTACGGGTGGTGGAATCTTTGGAGACTGCGAACCAGTCGGGCTTTATGCCAAATAGACGCTTGTTTGGCTGCCTTGAACGTAGTAGGAGAATTGGGGAACCTGTGATTCTTTTATCATTAGTCATAGAAAAGAGTTGTGACTCTCTGGAGTGGCCTAACCTGTGGGCGGCGCTAAAGAAAATGGGGTTTGGCCGTTCTTTCCTGGGTAGGTTCAGACTGCTCTATCAGCACCCTGTTGCAGGTGAAACATTTAGAATATTTCTTTAATTGCATTGTACGTAAAACTATAACACTGTAAAACAGATTTCAAATAACACTGTTTTCCACTGAACAGGTCACAAAACTAAACTTCCATCAATGCTTTCAGTTCAACGAAAATATATAAAAAAAAAAAACAGACTTACAAGCAATATACCACTACGTGACATGAAAGGGCTACATTATTAACAATATTTTACATTCAGTTAAATATTATACAACTTACGATCTCAATTACTTCAAAATGAGTCTTATCTTGCACAGATGTTCCCCATTTGGAAGAACGACTTATTACCATTTTAAAATAAGCCAGCACTTCGAGTTGATAAAATACACGATTTCAAAAACCCATAACCCAGCTGCATAAAATGCCTACATTCTGCTACATCTTCATACCAACGCCCCCACGACCTTTGGCTTCTATGACAAATTTTAAAT
This sequence comes from Lissotriton helveticus, assembly GCF_964261635.1. Lineage (NCBI taxonomy): Eukaryota > Metazoa > Chordata > Amphibia > Caudata > Salamandridae > Lissotriton > Lissotriton helveticus. The sequence continues at coordinate 530,423,575 of NC_136071.1, forward strand.
CCATAAAGAAGACAAGTATGCATTTCGAATGTATATAACATTATTTTGATTCATGTTTGTCTTTTTTTTTATGTGCTTTGTTCTCACGTGGGTCATTTTTATGCGACCATATCAAAAGTTAACTTTAATACATTATCTGAAAAACTAGAAGGCAGAGCAAACATAGGTCAGTGTATTAATGCTGAAAGACCTTTTAGTGACTCCGGGGACACAAATTAATTAGGAGTCTCAATTGTTCTTTAAAAAAAAAAAGCAATAGCAACGTCAATAAGTCTGGGTTTGATATGCTGGTGCATGCACTCATGCAGCGAGTGGATTAAAGTCAGACAAATCTAAGAAGCAAAAGTCCGTCTACATTGAAAGCAAACTTGACTTCAATACAGTCCTGTTTTTAGGTCTCGCCTGAGTCAATTTGCTTGCGCATTGCTACGGCGAGATTATAGTAAGCGGAAAACAAAAGTCTACCAAAACGCTGATGATCACATACAGTTCATGTTAGCTATGCACGTGCACAGAGCCAGCCACATAACACACCACCATTTGTCTGTGCCTCAGCATCAGACTTCAAAGGCTGCCGGTCCCCCGTCCCCCCGCGTGCACATCGCGCACCACCATTTGTCTGTGCCTCGGCATCAGACTTCAAAGGCTGCCGCTCCCTCGCCACAGCAATGCCGAGAGCTTGTTGCTGTTCTGTTTCTCACCTTGACTCTTCTTTCTTCCTTCTTTCCGTATTCACCTCACTCTGTCTACCGCGCTCTCTCCCGCCTTCTTCTGCCATTATCTCTCTCCCGCTCGCTCTCTCCATCCCTCTCTCTCTTCCGTCTTCATTTGCTTTTCCCTCTCGATTTCTTTCGCTCTACCTATATTTATTTATTTCTCTTTTGCCAGCTCTCTCTTCCGTCTTCATCTCCGTGTCTTTTTCCCCGCTTCCATGACCGTAATTAGTTGTATTTCAGTAAAATGCTCTCAAGGAGCCTTGATAAACAATGTCACATCAGACTGATGAAAACTGTCTCTTCCCTGCCGGGCTTTCCATCGCGTCCCTACCCCTCAGCCTCGGCGTGTGATAAACAATGTCACATCAGACTGATCCGCCACAGCAATGCCGAGAGCTTGTTGCTGTTCTGTTTCTCACCTCGACTCTTCTGTCTTCCTTCTTTCCGTATTCACCTCACTCTGTCTACCACGCTCTCTCCCACCTTCTTCTCCTGCCATCATCTTTCTCCCGTTCTCTCTCTCATCCCTCTCTCTCTTCTGTCTTCATTTGCATTTCTCTCTCGATTTCTTTCGTCTACCTATATTTGTTTATTTCTCTTTTGCCAGCTTTCTCTTCCGTCTTCATCTCTGTGTCTTTTTTCCCGCTTCCATGACCGTAATTAGTTTTATTTCAGTAAAATGCTCTCACGGAGCCCTGATAAACAATGTCGCATCAGACTGATGAAAACTGGCTCTTCCCTGCCGGGCTTTCCACCGCGTCCCCCCCTCAGCCTCGGCGTGTGATAAACAATGTCACATCAGACTAAGAAAAAACAAAACTGTCTCTTCCCTGCCAGGCTTTCCATCGTGTCCTCCATCCCAAACCCCCCCCCCCAGCCTCGGTATCGTTGGTGGTGTCCAGACAATACTTACTGGGGCAGTAAGACGGCTGATCCACTCACATCTCTCCGCTTTTAAAGTGCCCCGTCTTAAACTGGCTGCCAAGATAGCTCAGTGGGCTGCGCGCCCCATCCGGATACGTACTTCTAACCTGCAGGTGAACTTTACATCGAAGCATGGCTGACTCTGCAGGTCATGCTTCCAATGTCGCCACAATGTACTATTTTATGAACACAACCCTTTCAAAATAGGCATTAAAATCAATACATACTGAAAGAACGCATTCGTTAAATACATATTTTTCGCCTTCTTCTCCTGCCATCCTCTCTCTCCCGCTCTCTCTCTCCATCTCTCTCTCTCTTCCGTCTTCATTTGCTTTTCTCTCTCGATTTCTTTCGCTCTACCTATATTTATTTATTTCTCTTTTGCCAGCTCTCTCTTCCATCTTCATCTCTGTGTCTTTTTCCCCGCTTCCATGACCGTAATTAGTTTTATTTCAGTAAAATGCTCTCACGGAGCCTTGCTAAACAATGTCACATCAGACTGATGAAAACTGTCTCTTCCCTGCCGGGCTTTCCATCGCGTCCCTACCCCTCAGCCTCGGTGTGTGATAAACAATGTCACATCAGACTGAGAAAAACCCCCAAAACTGGCCCTTCCCTGCCAGGCTTTCCATCGTGTCCAACCCCCCCATCTCCCCCCCCCCCCCCCCTCAGCTTCGGTGCCGTTGGTGGTGTCCAGACAATATTTACTGGGGCAGTAAGATGGCTGATCCACTCACATCTCTCCGCTTTTAAAGTGCCCCGTCTTAAACTGGCTGCCAAGATAGGTCAGTAGGCTGCGCGCCCCAACCGCATATGTACTTCTAACCTGCATGGGAACTTTACATCGAAGCATGGCTGACTCTGCAGGTCATGCTTCCAACATCGACACAATGTACTGTTTTATGAACACAACCCTTTCAAAAGAGGCATTAAATTCAATACATACTGAAAGAACGCATTTGTTAAATACATACTTTTTAAGTTTGCAAAGCTCATTACTTAATAGAGTGTTCCTCTATAAACGCTTTCAAAGAGAGTGGCGAGCGCATTTGACTGCACGTCTATGGCACGATTACACAGCATTCATTTGGCACAACATTCATTTGGCTTTTAGTGGGGATAGCGGCTCTTTCTTGCACGACTGTGTGTTTGCGAGGATGGTGGCCTCTGGCTGCAGCCTTCCGCCCCTCCCTTTGCCCAACAAGGATGGCAGTGGAGGGGAGCAATTGACAAGGCCTCATTCCCCTCTCAAGAATCAACGCTTGCGACCCTTGGCGCCAGATGAAAGCCACGCCTGTTGCAATGTTGACACAACTGGCCATTAATTAAAGAGTCGGGCCAAACCACAGGACGATACGAGAGGTTCATTTCCCACTTCCCCCGCTCGTTATTAAACACTAATATACACTGGTAACCGAAAGACACTTTCAATATGTTCTTTCCGATGGATTTTTATTTATCCATCATATTCCTGGAGGATTCTAAGCTCATGGGCTACTAAGGCAACAAACAATCCTTCGGCGCTGCTGGCATCCGTGTTGAAAGACTTTATGGGGACTTCAAAGCGGCGCACTGGTTCTGCTTTCACCCATCGCTCTCCATCCCCCCTCCATTTCAGACAATCACGGGCTCCATCTACACACGCACTCACAAACACACGCACTCACAAACACACAAACTCACAAACACACGCACTCGCAAACACACGCACTCGCAAACACACGCACTCGCAAACACACGCACTCGCAAACACACGCACTCGCAAACACACGCACTCGCAAACACACGCACTCGCAAACACACACACTCGCAAACACACACACTCACAAACACACACACTCACAAACAGGGTAGCACTTTGATGTCCCACTTGTTTGACAGCTTCTTTGGAAGAGACTGATGATTATGCATGGCGAAGATGTGGTGTCATGGCAGAGCTAAATATACAAACAATATCCTGGCAACCTCCTCATCAGCAGTAAATCAGCAAAGCTTCTCCCATTTAACATCGGAGCACTACATTCTCACAGAAAGAGCTGGTCTTGTGGTCTTTCTGAAACTCTAATGGTGGTTGTAAACCCGCAGGCTTTGCTTGAGCTCACGTGCATACATTTACACATTTATTGCAGAGCTTATACGATAAAGGCTGCAGGTTGGGGTGCTCCTTTCAGCAAGGCTTTAATTGGGATGAACTGGGAGGGGGGGGGGTCTCTCAAAGTGACGTGGTCAATGTAATTAAGGGCGTGGCTTTTAAAAAAAACTGGCGTTATACATATCTATCGCCCTCACTCCATCTATCGCCCTCACTCTATCTATCACCCTCACTCTATCTATCTATCTATCGCCCTCACTTTATCTATTATCTATCTATCGCCCTCACTCTATCAATCTATCTATCTATAGCCCTCACTCTATCGCCCTCACTCTATCTATCGTCCTCCATCTATCGCCCTCACTCTATCTATCACCCTCACTCTATCTATCTATCGCCCTCACTTTATCGATTATCGATCGCCCTCACTCTATCAATCTATCTATCTATCGCCCTCACTCTATCGCCCTCACTATATCTATCGTCCTCTATTTATCGCCCTCACTCTATCTGTTGCCCTCACTCTATCCATCTATCTATGTCGCCCTCACTCTATCCATTTGTCGCCCTCACTCTATCTATCTGTCGCCCTCACTCTATCTATCTGTCGCCCTCACTCTATCTATCTGTTGCCCTCACTCTATCTATGTCGCCCTCACTCTATCTATGTCGCCCTCACTCTATCAATGTCGCCCTCACTCTATCCATCTATCTATCTGTCGCCCTCACTCTATCTATCTGTCGCCGTCACTCTATCTGTCGCCCTCACTCTATCTATCTGTCACCCTCACTCTATCTATCTGTCGCCCTCACTCTATCTATCTGTCGCCCTCACTCTATCTATCTGTCGCCCTCACTCTATCTATCTGTCGCCCTCACTCTATCTATCTGTCGCCCTCACTCTATCTATCTGTCGCCCTCACTCTATCTATCTGTCTCCCTCACTCTATCTATCTGTCGCCCTCACTCTATCTATCTGTCGCCCTCACTCTATCTATCTGTCGCCCTCACTCTATCTATCTGTCGCCCTCACTCTATCTATCTGTCGCCCTCACTCTATCTATCTGTCGCCCTCACTCTATCTATCTGTCGCCCTCACTCTATCTATCTGTCTCCCTCACTCTATCTATCTGTCGCCCTCACTCTATCTATCTGTCGCCCTCACTCTATCTATGTCGCCCTCACTCTATCTATGTCGCCCTCACTCTATCTATGTCGCCCTCACTCCATCTATGTCGCCCTCACTCCATCTATGTCGCCCTCACTCTATCTATGTCGCCCTCACTCTATCTATGTCGCACTCACTCTATCTATGTCGCCCTCACTCTATCTATGTCGCCCTCACTCTATCTATGGCCCTCACTCTATCTATGGCCCTCACTCTATCGCCCTCACTCTATCTATCCATCTATCGCCCTCACTCTATCGCCCTCACTCCATCTATCTATCGCCCTCACTCTATTGCCCTCACTGTTCTTTTCTCCTGCGCTGATCTGCTGCTCTCTTCCACCCCACCTCCTTCTTTAACTCCCTGTTCTCTTCTGCTGTGCTGATCTGCTCCTCTATTCCACCCACCTCCTTCTCTAACTCCCTGTTCTCTTCTCTTGTGCTGAACTGCTGCTCTCTTCCACCCCACCTACTTCTTTAACTCCCTGTTCTCTTCTGCTGTGCTGATCTGCTCCTCTATTCCACCCACCTCCTTCTCTAACTCCCTGTTCTCTTCTCTTCTCCTGTGCTGATCTGCTGCTCTCTTGCACCTGCCTCCTTCTTTAACTCCGTTTTCTTCCCCTGTGCTAATCTGCTGTTCTCTTCCACTCGCCTCTTTCTCTAACTCCCTGTAGTCTTCTCCTGTGCCGATCTGCTGCTCTCTTCCACCCCACCTCCTTCTTTAACTCCTTGCTCTATTCTCCTGTGCTGATCTGCTGCTCTCTTCCACCCGACTCCTTCTTTAACTCCATGTTCTCTTCTGCTGTGCTGTTATGCTGCTCTCTTCCACCCGCCTCCTTCTCTACCACCATGTTCTCTTCTCCCGTGCTGTTCTGCTGCTCTCTTCCACCCCACCTCCTTCTGTAACTCCCTGTTCTCTTCTCCTGTGCCAATCTGCTGCTTTCTTCCACCCCACCTCCTTCTTTAACTCCCTGTTCTCTTCTGCTGTGCTGATCTGCTGCTCTCTTCCACCACCTCCTTCTCTAACTCCCTGTTCTCTTCTTTTCTCCCTCCGCTGATCTGCTGCTCTCTTCCACCCGCCTCCTTCTTTAACTCCCTGTTCTCTTCTGCTGATCTGCTGCTCTCTTCCACCTCGCCTCCTTCTCTAACTCCCTGTTCTCTTCTCCTGTGCTAATCTGCTGCACTCTTCCACTCCACCTCCTTCTTTAACTCCCTGTTCTCTTCTGCTGTGCTGATCTGCTTCTCTCTTCCACCCACCTCCTTCTCTAACTCCCTGTTCTCTTCTCCTGTGCTGATCTGCTGCTCTCTTCCACCCCACCTCCTTCTTTTACTCCCTGTTCTCTTCTCCTGTGCTGATCTGCTGCTCTCTTCCACTCCACCTCCTTCTTTAACTCCCTGTTCTCTTCTCTTCTCCTGTGCTGATCTGCTGCTCTCTTACACCTGCCTCCTTCTTTAACTCCCTGTTCTGTTCTACCATGCTGATCTGCTGCTCTCTTCCACCCGCCCCCTTCTCCAACTCCCTGTTCTCTTCTCCTGTGCTGATCTGCTGTTCCCTGCCACCGCCTCCTTCTCTAACTCCCTGTTTTCTTCTCCCGTGCTGATCTGTTGTTCTCTTCCACCCACCTCTTTCTCTAACTCCCTGTTCTCTTCTCCTGTGCTGATCTGCTGCTCTCTTCCACCTGCCTCCTTCTTTAACTCCCTGTTCTCTTCTGCTGTGCTGATCTGCTGCTCTCTTCCACATACATCCTTCTCTAACCGCACACACACACACAAATACAACCATGCACACACACATACAACCACACACACAACCACACAAACACACACATCCACACCACACACACAATCTCTCACACAACCACACACACAGCACACACACACAACCACACATACAACCACACACAATCACACACACAACCACACATACAACCACATCCAGACACACAACCACACAACACACACAACCACACCCAGACACACAACCACACACACAACCACACCCAGACACACAACCACACACACACAACCACACACACAACCACACACAACCCCACACAACCAAACACACAACCACCCACCCAACCACACACACACACCCAACCACACACACAACCACACACACACAGCCACACACACAGCCACACCCAACCACCCAACCGCACACAACCGCACACACAACCACACACACATACAACCACACACACAACCACACACACAAATCTATCTATCGCCCTCACTCTATCTATCTGTGGCCCTCACTCTATCTATCTATCTATCTATCTATCTATCTATCTATCTATCTATCTATCTATCTATCCGTCGCCCTCACTCTATCTATCACCCTCACTCTATCTATCTATCTGTCGCCCTCACTCTATCTATCTATCTGCATCTATCTATCTATCTATCGCCCTCTATCTATCTATCGCCCTCTATCTATCGCCCTCTATCTATCTATCGCCCTCACTCTATCTATCTATCGCCCTCACTCTATATATCTATTGCCCTCAATCTATCTATCTATTGCCCTCTATCTATCTATCTATCGCCCTCACTCTATCTATCTATCGCCCTCACTCTATATATCTATTGCCCTCAATCTATCTATCTATTGCCCTCTATCTATCTATCGCCCTCACTCTATCTATCTATCACCCTCACTCTATCTATCTATCTATTGCCCTCACTCTATCTATCTATCTATCTGTCTATCTATCTATCTATCTATCTATCACCCTCACTCTATCAATCTATCTATCTATCTCCCTCACTCTATCTATCGCCCTCACTCTATCTGTCTATCTATCCCCTCACTCTATCTATCGCCCTCATTCTATCTATCTGTCTATCGTCCTCACTCTATCTGTCTATCTATACCCCTCATTTTATCTATTGCCCTCCCTCTATCTACCGCCCTCCCTCTATCTACCGCCCTCCCTCTATCTATCTATCTATCGCCCTCCCTCTATCTGTCTATCGCACCACGACAGCATCACTCAGGGGCACCACAGCATCACTCAGGGGCACCATAACATCACTATGAGCTACCACAGCAACACTGAACGCCACAGCATCACTTGTCGCCACCACAACATCACTCAGCGCCACCACAGCATCAATCTGTGCAACCATTTAACAACAACTGGTTCAAATATGTTCTCTCAATATTTCAAGCTTTTATTACAAATGTCACAAAAAGATGTTAATGTTTCACTTCTGTTCTTGGATTTTCGTCACAATAAAATACACTGAACATAATCTTCACAAAAGTTATTTACAAAAGTTTAATCTATTGCCATTATAAATTACAATAACTTTTATTTAAGTATTAATTATTTAAAAAAATAAAAGCCATTGTTAATTGTAATATCAATACATCTAAGTCACGTAAATACAAAACATGTTGCATTACAAATGCTATAGGTGTCACATTTGCAAAAGTAAAAAGTATTGGCATTGTAAATGACAATGCTATTAATTTAGCTATTTTCAAAACCAACACATAAATAAAAAAATGTGTCATTTACAATACCAATAGCTCAAACTTTCCTAATGCAAGACCTATTGCATTGCAAATGCTCGTTTTATTATGTGTGAAACATAGGGAGCCTTCCTTACAGTCTTACTGTTGTTTCTATGACATAGGGGAGAGGATGTAGTCTGACAGTTAGACTGCCGACTTTGGAGCTAGAAAACCAAGGTTCGAGCCTCGGTGTCGACTCCACATCCTGTGATTCTGGGGAAACCACTTAATCTCCTCGTGCCTACCAAAAAAATGAATGTGTCCTTGTGTAAAGTAACCAGTGCTCATGTAAAGCGCTCCAATACCTTCGAGTCGAGTTTGCGCTTTATAAATCTGCAACAAAAAAAACTATAATGGAGGCTTCCTTGCCACCCAAACTTCATTTCATAAAGAAATAAAATCAGGACTTTCAGGAAGGCAAGCGAGCCTTCAATTGAGGCCAGCTTTCAGTTCTATGAAATACAAAGATGGGTCGGCAGGGTATCCTTAGAATGAAAGAAGAACCTAATTGAGGCTGTCTTAACATGCACTAAAAAAATTAAGAAAAACTACCTATCTAATGTGGCTCATAAAAAATAGGGTAGGGGGAGTAGAAAGAAACACAACCACTCAAATAGTGTTCGTAATGGTGGGTTGTGTGCAATGCATGATGGAGAGAAGGAGGAGACGGTTTAGTAGCCAGAAGCCAAGGGGAGGCCAAAGTCAAAGGCATATAATTAGTGGCATAGATAGCAGTTGAACAGTTGCGTTTGAAGTGTTTTTCCTTAAACGGAAGCTATTCTGCCTGTGACAGGCAAAATATTCCACTTGAAGAAGTTGAACTGCTTATTTAAGTACTCTCTTGCAGAAAGAAATGAGAATGCCCTCTGGCCTAGCCTGAGTTGGAATATAATGTAAACAGGTTTTCAAATACCTCAAACAGTAAACTGTTTCAAATCCATTTGTTAATTCAGTCTCCTCTTGTAGAACTTACTACAATCCTCTACATATGCTGAATCTCATCAGCAGTAACCTGCAGGGTTAGAAAAGGAGGCTCAAGGTTGAGCTGTTTTGCCTGTCTGATTATTTAACAGTTTATATGTTTATGGGGGAGACACCTTGTATTCATTTTCATTGTAATAACTATAATATTAGTAACCAGGCTGTCTGCTTTTAAAGCTTAGCTGAAATAGTGTGCTTATGCATATTTGGTACCTCTCTTTGCCACCTGCCTAGAAGTCAAACCACAACCAAAACCAAGTAAGCAAAAAACAATGGGAAACATGCAAAGCAGGGTGAACTGCTTACACATCACATCTGTGTAGGCAATATTGTTTTGCAAATGTATGGAGCAAGTCTAAGTGGCTGCTTTGCAAAATTCCAACAGAGGCACCCTCTTCAAAAATGCAACAGAGGCCACCCCACCCCCAGTAGAATGTGCTATCATTTCCTGATGCAGAGTCCAGCTGGCTGGTTCACAGCACTCCCTGGTGCCTAACACTGTCATCTTGAAAGCAACTGCTTAGCATCAGTGACGCCCTTGGAAGGAGACAAATAGCTGTCTGTTAACCGAGGATCACATCAGGACATATGACTGAGCGCTTTCCTGGAGTCAAGGCTACACTGCCTTAGATGGATGTTGTCACCAACCAGTCTTCGGAGAAGAATACTTTAAGTCAGACCTGTGAAAATGTTCGTGTGGTGAGCCGGTCAACAGTGCCAACACTAAATTGTGGTCCAACTAAGGTGTAATACATGACCAAAGACAAACTGGTGTACCAAGTCATTTAAAAGGCTAGACAGCATCACAACCTCACATAAAGAAGCAATGAACTGTCAGTTTTCCTTGGCAGACAATCCAGGATCAAAGATAAAAAAGTTCTAATAAGGTAAGGTATCTTTGATCGCACACTGGTTACTGCAGAGACGCCTCATTTTCTTTCACGAGGTATTCACCACTATACCCACAGCTAATAAAAAGTCGTTAGCAACACATCAGAACCTTTTAAGAAGCTGAGTCTGCAGTGACTTTCTACTTCCTTTCAATATAGAGGAGGAAATTTGTATAACAAATCATGGACTATTTGTGGCCAAGAAGATCAATCATGTATAAAACCTCCTGAGACGAATTCTGACGGCCTGAGGTGTGTCCAGTGCTTTTTGGCTGTTTATCTCTCTGAATTTTCAAATTCTGCTCTAGCCTTAGCCACACACCCCCTGTTAAAATGACCTTATATTTTATCGCAGCCCGTGCTATCGTTTGATTGGCTTGGCTTTGTATTAGTAAGCAATACAGTTTGGATGTGTTTAGACGGACACCTACAAGTTCTCTTGCTCTGAAAAGGGGACCACCTATTTTCAAAGTAATAAGTACTACTGTAATTCACTAAACAAAAAAACAAACATAACATGTAAAATGGGCTAGCTGTGCGCTCAGATTTTCTCTGTTTAACAGTCAAGTGTATAGATACAAAGTAGGTAGGTGGCAAAAAAGCTGCGCCCATTGGCAGACTGACTGGTGTTCAGAGAGATAAAAGATGTGGACATTGAGAAAACACAAACACAGCCCAAAATCTTTTTCATAAATGTAGTCAATCAATTCAATTCATAATCTTTAAATAATTTTACAAATAAAATCATAAAAGTCAGATCGTTTAAAACAACATACTGATGTTCAGTACCAAAATCATTCTTGTTTTAAAATCCCTGTCAAAAGGCGTACAAGAGAAAAACAAATAGAGGGAGAGTTTAGCAGCTGTAAAAACAATAAGGCTTGCCTGACTTGGGTAAAATTCAAAGGTGTTAAAATTGGACGTATGAATTTATGTCACAGATTATTATATTTTGGGCAGAGCATAACAACATGAAATGTATCATTAATTGATGAATTGTTGCAATTGTAAAGGGGCAAATCCGAGTACGTAAAACAACTATGATTAAAAAGGACTAGACGGGGAAATAATTAAGCCTGAAATGAGTCAGCAAGCGGCGTTGATGGCAATACATATTCCAGTTCAGATAAGATTCAATATTGCTGACTGTTTTTAGTAATTGCGTGTCCTATAGAGTGTTTAATTGGTGCAGTGTCCTCGCATTCTGATGCCAACTTGTTAGTAAAGGCAATTACGAACCATTTGCCATCAGTACGAGTTATGTCAGAAGGGTTAACCAACGTGTCTGGCCTCCCTAAGTCCCGCAAATTACACGCCACACATGCCAGCCACAGAATCGGAGAGGATTTTTCTAGTTTTAAGCAATCCTGCAAAACTAAGCTACTAAAACAGAGTTCCTCTTTTAACCAAATTGAATTCCAAAGTTTTAAAGGGCAAAGGCGGAGCTGGTCAATTAAAAAATCTAAACCTACTTCTGCGTGGACAATTTCATAAGATACATTTTGAGAAACTCTCAAGAGGCTCCTTAAAAATGTATTTTCGGCGACTTGACGTGGAGCAACCTGGCCATATTCCCATATTCCACTGAAAAAAACACTCTAGTGGGATACAATTAGCCCTGTAAATTTCAAGGACCGATTGAATTTGAGTGCGCACAAGCCGGTGTGAAAAATCTCCAATGTTGAATATCGCTCTATTGAAAGACAAAACATTCTGATCTATAAGTGAGTGCCAATTAAACTCAGAATTCAGTTGGATCCCCAAGTATCTAAACTTGTCTACCCGGCTGATGTGTTGTCCATCTGTTAGAAATGGGGGTCTCTAGTTGGCAGGGGTAGGTACCACTGTCCAAATAGGGACCGATGCTTCTAGTCAGGATAAGGAGGAAACCCTCTGAGATAACCCCTGCTCACCCTCTAGGTAGCTTGGCACGAGCAGTCTAGGCTAACCAGAGGCAATGTGTAAAATATTTGTACCAACACTCACAGTAACACAGTGAAAACACCACAAACTGACTCCACAACAGTTTAGAAAAATAAAGGTATTTAATCTAAACTACACAAGACCAAAACGACAAAAATCCAACATACACAGTTCAAGAAAATGGTTGCGATAGAGTTCTTAAGGTTGCGATAAAATAATCCACAGATGCGTGAAAAGTTCACAGTTGCGTCACGTTTAGCCAACAGTACCTTTAGTTACGACAAAGTTCCAAAAGCAGAAGCTGGTGCGGTGGAAAACAAGCGATGCGTTGCTCCTGAGACCCTGGGGAGGCGTTTGCAACAGCCCCGCTGCAGCAGTGGGTGTGTTGCGACGAATCCGGTATGTATGGGGAGGAAGGCCAGTTGTATGGATTCCGGTGCGTAGGTTCCGTAGGAAGTTTGTTATCGCAAAGGCACGATGCAATAATCTTTGGAGGTGCGGCGATCTCCGGGGTGACGATGCGCAGACCAGCGGTGATCTTCTCTCTCGCAGCTCCTCGATGCGTTGACTTCGGCGATGACTCTCGCAGCGACGTGATGCGGTTCGCAAGCAGGTGGTGCGGCGATCTCACCCAGCGACGACAGGCTCTGCGACGACACTCGCAGCGATGTTAGATTTCCCGCACCGATCGGGTGCGTCCCGCAAGCGAAGAATGCGACGGCTCTGACAGCGGCAACAGGCGCTGCGACGATCTCGACCTTCGTAGCGGCAGGAATTTCCTCGCACTGTTGGGGATGCGCTCTGCAGCGAGCGAAGCAATAACTTTTCTGTAGCAAAGTCTCTCAAGCTTAGTTTCCAGCTTCCCAACACAGGTACAACTTCCAGAGGCACCACACAGGGGCCAAGAACTCCAGGGGCCAAGAACTCCAGGAAGGACAGAACTCTCTCAGTAGAGCTCAGGGGAAGCTGGGGGTGAAGTCCTTTTGAACCTGGGACTTCATAACAGGGAGCCAGCTCTTCTCAGGCCCTTGGAGATTCCTTCAAGCAAGGGGACACAGCACAAAGCAAAGTCCTTCCTCTCTCGTTGGCAGCAAAGCAACAGCAGGGCAATCCAGCAGAGCAACAGCTGGACAATCTTCCTTCTTCAGTTTCAGCTTTCTCCTTGGCAGAGGTTCCTTCTTGATTCCAGGATGGTCTAATTTTCTGTTGTCAGGGGTCCTGTACTTATACCCCTAAAAGTCTTTGTTCTCTTTGTGCAAGTGGGCCCTGAGCCCGGTCTGAACCAGTTATGGGTTTTTCTTGAGCACTTTGTTTTTCTGGCTTTTCCTTTCCTTTCAGAGTGAGGGGCAGGGTCGTCAGCCGCCCAGCAGGAGGTGGAGCCAGCATTGTGGAAGGCAGGCACAGCCCTATTCAGGCCCAGGGGCTATCCCCTCCCACCACTTAAGTTGCAAATGCAGTCATTCAGCCTAGGGCTGACTCAGCCAGCCTCATGGGGAATCCCCAGCCCCTGTCAGTCTCAAACCAGACAGTCAATACACAAACAGGCCAAGGCACACAGAAGGGTCAGACAAGAGAACAGCAACTTTCTAAAAGTGCTATTCTCAAACACAGGATTTAAAAACAACCTTTCCTAAAATATGTGTTATTAAATTCTGAGTTCAGGGATACTAGACTCTTATTTCTTATCTTGTTCCTATGGGAAGAAATGCTGGTAGCCACTGTAGCCAGCATCCCCCATGTTAATCTATGGAGCAAGATAGCCTTACAATAGTGAAAAACCAAAATGGCTGTAATTCACTACCAGAGCATGTCACCTGCACCAGTACATGCTCTACCTTTCACATGCACTGCACCCTGCCCAGGGGGGTACCTTGGGCCTTCCATAGGGGTGACCAATGTGCACAAAAAGGGAAAGGTTAGGCCTGGTCAGTGGGGACACTGACCAAGAGGACATGGCAGTTCAGACTGCACACAGACACTGCGGTGGCAGGCCTGAGACACCATTTTAGGGCTACTCATGTGGGTGGCACAATCAGTGCTGCAGGCCCACTAGTAGCATTTGTCATCACCAGCCCTGGCACACCCAGTGCACTTTACTAGGGACTTCATGGTGATACAAATATGCCAATCATGTATATTCAATTACAATAACAATTTACACAGAGAGCATATGCACTTTAGCACTGATCAGCAGTGGTAAAGTGCGCAGAGTCCTATTGCCAACAGCCACGGGTCAGGAAAAATAGGGGAGGGAGAAGCAAAAAGTTTGGGGATGACCCCGCAAGAAGGGCCAGTTCCAACACCATCTATTACGTATTTCATAGTTTTCGTATTTGATGGACCAAACTTCATAACATGTGACTTTGAAAAGTTTGTTGACAAGTCAAGACTATTAATAAAATGAATAAAAAAGGGTAAGAAGTTTTTGTAAACCTTTAGCTGTACAGGCAATTAAAACTGTATCGTCCGCATAGAGCAAGGCAGGTATACAACAACCTCGTACTCTAGGGATGTCAACACCTGAAGTCGTCAGTGCTTGCTCTATGTTGTTAATGTAAAAATTAAATAAAAAAGGAGCTAAAATACAACCCTGCCAAACCCCGTGCTGCACTTCAAAGGGGTACAGTGCATTCCCCAGGGCTCAGTGCATTTCCCATTGGCACAAAACATGACACTGGCTGAAAGATTCATGTGTATATAACGCAAGAAATTAATTAAAACTAGCTAAACATCCATCTGTTCCATCATGGACCAGAGCTTAAAGTGGTTGACTATCAAAGGCTGAGCTAAGGTCCATGAAGGCCAGATGGATTGCCCTCTTTTTAACCTTAGTGTATTTAAAAATTAATAAGCAGAGGTTCAAGGATTGCTCCATTGTGCCCCGGCCGAAGCAAAACCCATACTGAAGGTCAGATAAAAAGCCTCTTTCTTCGGCCCACTCCGTGAGGCAGTTTAGTAAGATCCGGCCAATAATTTTCACCTCTGAATCTATAAAGGAGATGGGCCTAAAGCAGGCAGGGTCTGACCTGTTGCCCTTTTGTAAAACAGGGACTATTATTGATTGAGACCAGGTTGGTGGAAAAAGGCCGGAAGATGCAGAATTTAAATACTGTCTCAGTAATGGGGCCCACAAATCTATGCAGGATTTATAAAGGTCCCCTGGTACTCCGTCAGGCCCGGGAGCTTTGTTTAAAGCTAACTGGGAGATGGCAGCTCTGACCGCTGCTAAATTGAAAGTTATGTGATGATCAGTCCAGGGGTCTTGGATCCGGCTCCTCGTCTAGGTTATAAATGGCCTTAAAATGGTCAACCCAGGCCTGAGAAGGGATAGTACAGGCCTGGTTAGAGACATGATCTTTACAAAAAGCTGTTGCGCTGCTGACTGGCAGTTAATAGCTTATCCCAGGACTCCTCTTTAATTTGGGCTTTTCGTTCCTTGCAGGCCTTTCTGAACGCAGCCCTGGCCCTGTTAACCTTCTCTTGGCAGCGGGGCTTGGCATGCAAATAATTCCAGAGGTCCTTATGGGTTTTAGAACACCATCTTTCTACCCTTGTTGCTAGAGAAGAGGCAGATTTGCAGAGTGCGGATTTAATAAACCTACTGATAATAGAAAATTACACCAGGATTCTCTGTGGTGACTCTACTTCGGACAAACATTTGTAAAAGCCAGGTAGACATGACGTGATCAACTTTAGGACAAAAGCTGAGGAAACAATACTGGCCCACCTTATCCTCGGTCCTGATCAGTCAGGTTGATGGGCTCCTTATAAAGCGGTACTGCTCCCAGTGATTTATTATCTCAGTAAAACGAGACTGTTAGTGGGTTGTGATCACTCAGGTTGTGTTTAAGAAGCTTAAAATCTAAAAGTTCAGAGTAAAAAAAATCATCAATTAATTGTTTAAGACTGATAACAGCATCTGGTTCCTCTACTTTACACTTATGCTCTAATTTTACTAGGGTTGTGAGGCCCACACTAGCCCGCCCAGTAGAAGAACAGGTAGCTGGGACTGAGTATGAGGAAAAACCATCAAGATGTAAGCAACCCTCAGTATCCCACGTTTTCTTTAAACAATTAAAGTTCAAATTCTTCATCATACACAGCCAACCAGCATCTGTGAGCTTACTCTGGACCCCAGCAATGTTCCAAATAAGTACCACAATGGAGTCTTGACTCGTGAAATCCGGTTCCTGGTTCGGAGTGACAAAGTTCTGAGTGTCAGTGGGGGAAATAGGGCCCAGCCAATCGGGGTAATCAGCTCACTCAAGGGTAGAAAGCGGTTGCTTAGTTGTAAAGCAGTGGTATCAGATTAGGCGGAAGGGATGGTTAGCCCACGGCGTGACTATTTCTGTAACAAATTCCAGTCTCTCGTAACCCGAACATCAGAATTTTTAGGCAGGTAGAAAAAGCCCAAAGGAAGAACAGATATGCGGTCCACTGATGCGCCTTCTAATCTCAGAAAAGGGGGTGGTGATGAACAGAGTGCCTGAATTAAGCAGACCACTCTTACCCAGTCCAAAGATCAGGGCTTGATCCATCACCGTTTTTTAGCTCACTGCACCGTCCCAGCTCAGAACTTGGCTATATGCAAATTAGTCTGTTCCTGTCCCAGTGCATGATGGGAACAGGGCAAACCAAACTACCAAGCCAATTCTTGTACTGGGAAGGAAACAAGCTTCCGGGGACCGGTTTCTGCCATTTCAGGCGTCGTCGGCCCGGCTTGCTTGAATCCTGATGGTGCAATGAGCAAGGGACTCACATCTGAGTATACCCTTCCACGCTTATGGTGGACAAAATGATTCAGAAAAGGGGGTGGTGATGAACAGAGTGCCTGAATTAAGCAGACCACTCTTACCCAGTCCAAAGATCAGGGCTTGATCCATCACCGTTTTTTAGCTCACTGCACCATCCCAGCTCAGAACTTGGCTATATGCAAATTAGTCTGTTCCTGTCCCAGTGCATGATGGGAACAGGGCAAACCAAACTACCAAGCCAATTCTTGTACTGGGCCAGGGACAGACTAATTTGCATATAGCCAGGTTCTGAGCTGGGATGGGGCAGTGAGCTAAATAACGGTGATGGATCAAGCCCTGATCTTTGGACTGGGTAAGAGTGGTCTGCTTAATTCAGACACTCTGTTCATCACCACCCCCTTTTCTGAATCATTTTGTCCACCATAAGCGTGGAAGGGTATACTCAGACATGAGTCCCTTGCTCACTGCTCCATCAGGATTCAAGCGAGCCGGGCCGACGACGCCTGTAATGGCAGAAACCGGTCCCCGGAAGCTTGTCTCCTTTCTGGTGAAGAATTGGCTTGGTAGTTTGGTCTGCCCTGTTCCCATGATGCACTGGGCCAGGGACAGACTAATTTGCATATAGCCAGGTTCTGAGCTGGGATGGGGCAGTGAGCTAAATAACGGTGATGGATCAAGCCCTGATCTTTGGACTGGGTAAGAGTGGTCTGCTTAATTCAGACACTCTGTTCATCACCACCCCCTTTTCTGAATCATTTTGTCCACCATAAGCGTGGAAGGGTATACTCAGACATGAGTCCCTTGCTCACTGCTCCATCAGGATTCAAGCGAGCCGGGCCGACGACGCCTGTAATGGCAGAAACCGGTCCCCGGAAGCTTGTCTCCTTTCTGGTGAAGAATTGGCTTGGTAGTTTGGTCTGCCCTGTTCCCATGATGCACTGGGCCAGGGACAGACTAATTTGCATATAGCCAGGTTCTGAGCTGGGATGGGGCAGTGAGCTAAATAACGGTGATGGATCAAGCCCTGATCTTTGGACTGGGTAAGAGTGGTCTGCTTAATTCAGACACTCTGTTCATCACCACCCCCTTTTCTGAATCATTCTAATCTCAGGGCATGAAGAATCAAGCCTGCCCGTGCTGAGTTGTTAAAATTGACTATTATGCAATCACCCAGTGATGTTTTTTGAGTCTGACCTATCCAGTCCACCCTAATACCCATTATGACTTCTTCTGCAAATATCTGAGTGAGAGGGTGGTGAGCATTCACCCTGGTTGCCAACCAGTGAACTATTTTATTTTTAAGATGGGTGTAATATTTGTGTGCGTCCTTCCCCAGAGGTTCTTCAGAGGGGGTACGTCCACCAGGACAACAATGTGAGGGGTGGCTGCTGGAGACAGCTGATGGTAACATTGGAGGGGTGGTGCACTACCGGAGCAATTTGGAATACGCTGGGGGCACCCAAAACTGGGTTAGAACTTCCCTGGGAAAATGTCTGGGCTTTGACAGAGATTTGCCGCCCTGAATTAGCCTCGGCTATACAAGATGGACCAGTTTGATGGTAGATACCGGCACTCGCTGATGATTGTAATGAGGCTGTAGGAAGAACCTAAGCCTGGACATGGGGGGATGCTCCTGCCCTTAAGTTATCAGTAACATCGCAAGAGATGGTACTTGAACCTGTGCTCGACAAATATTTCTGAAAGTTAGAGAGCCAACTGTTTATGCTTTACAGACCCCACTATTTGCTCAAGTGCAGTTATCAGAGTATCAAAGGCATTTAAGGCTATGTTGATCTTAATTTCTAGGTTTTTAAAAGACACCATAAGGGTATTATCAGATGTGTCCTGCCCACGGGCTACAAGATTGTCCATTGCTGATGTAACTGGAGCCTTACCAGATCTGGTTGTAGAATTCTTCGTTGGCTTAGCAAAAACAGGTTGCTCCGGAACAGATGTTTTACATCAGGCCCCTGTTTTGCGAAGTTTAGCAGGACATTTCAACATAGTGTTCCTAGTAGCGGGCTATAATACCTGGATGCTAGAGGAGTCAGCCAAAGGGTCTGTGGAGGTAGGGGGAGCAAAGGGAATGCACTAGTAATGATGTTGTTAGAGTTGGCCACTCTAGGGTGATCAACCGTCAGTAAATTTCACGGACTGCCTGTAATTTGGGCCTCTTGTCCGTCAGGGTTTCTTCCACGGACGCCTTTTGTCCGTAATTCCAAGTATTTGAGCGAGCTGCCCCCTGCAAGCAGCCTGAGAGTTCTGTAACTCACTGCAGGGCCCAGCTCGGGCCCCTGCTGTGATCAATGGCCTGCAACAGCCCCTCCCGGACCTGGCACAGGCTGCTATCAGGCCCATTAACATTCTGTATGTCGGCCTAATTATCACATACAGAATGATAATGGGCCTCTGCGCAGGGACACCATTTGCTGGGCCTTCTCCTCCAGAGCCCAGGGCATGGCAAACTGCTTTTTGTTTATGCCCCCTTAGTGTTTACACGTCACATCCACTGGGGATGATTGAGCAGATCAGTTTTTTTTCTTTTTTGCAGTGGGGGAGAGGAGGCTTGTAAGATCTGAGCCTACAACTCTCCCTAACATACCATCATCACAGATTTTTGACTCGGACACCCTGGGGTCTCTTTTTTTGATTCACAAGTTTGTGAACCTTTTAAAAGCTTGTTACTGTGCGGCTGAGGGCTCCTACACAGGCCCGGTTCTAGAGGGAGGGACGGGTGGGCCAAGCCCACCCAAGAGAGCCCCTAGCCCTCCGAAGGTCTGTACTCCAGCAAATAGTGTCCATTTGTTTTCTGATATTCGAGTGACTGTGTGCCCTTACACCTTGTTTAATCACCTCACTTGTATGATGTTTAGTTAGGCTCCTAAAAGTATTTGCATGTATAGGTGTGAAAGTCAGCAGGCATGGATGTTGATGTCCCCACACTCATAAGTAAAATCAGAGAAACGTCCCACATTACAAGAGGACTACCTACTGTAGTCTGATTACTAATAATATTGGAGACAAATTTGAGATTTATAATTCACCCTTGTTGACTTCGAATAGGTACAGGAGAAAGAGGGATGCTTGTGCTACCAGAAAGAAGATAATTTTTTACAGTGGCAAAGAACCTATTACAATGAGACAAATTGTCTCATTAACCTCATTAACCTGCCTAATAAGAAGAATTAATTAATCAGTATGGCATTATTCCTGTGAAATATGAGTTTTGATATTGCTGCTGAAAGGATATTCAACTAATGATCCACAACCTAAAAACATTGCCTTTCACAAAGAGTATGGTCAGTTATGGTAACAGAGCACTTCCACCTTCGCAACCCATACATTTTAGTCATGCACTGTAGCCAAAAATCTTTTCCCTACTATTATGTCTAGGCATGACTATGCTTAGTTGACCTTGAGCATGGTCACTACCCTTGCCCTCTAACAAGTGCCATGAGCATCCAAACTGGCACTTCCTGCAGCAGTGCTCAGAGGGTAAGGTTTGCAGCCATGCCTTATGCCCAGTACCGCTGCAAACAGTACAATTTGGGTACTGAGAAGGGCCAATGTTTTTTTCAATGAGGCCAAACATTAATAAACATATGCATCTTTCTCTTCGCAGACTTGTAAAAAGTGGGTATTTATTGTCAGTGTCTAAAACAGCATATCTTTTTTTTTGTGGAGCTTTATACAGTGCAAACTAGGCCTGGAGGTATCGGCGCGCTTTACATGAGCACCTGTTACGTTACAGATGGACACATTCATATTAGGAGGCACAGGGAGCGTCCATGCAGAGACTTAAACCCGGTTCCCCAGCTCAGAGGTCGACCACCCTAGCTGTTTGGCTACATTCTCTTCCTGAATGTTTTGATTTTTTACCTCCACCACATCCATCATCTTGGCACACCCATGCTTCTTGATGGCCCTCCCAGAGAGGAGCGGAAGGTCAGAGGTCACCTAACAGGGCAGGTGGTTTGGGAGGACATTGTTATCTCCCAGATCGGAATCATGACAATGAATCTGCCTGACCATGGAGAGAACCAGCCTGGGATCGTGAGCGCCTGGTGCCCAAGATCACACGTGCTGTACAGTCCCGGTGGCATCTGTTGGTACAAGCATCTCTGCGGGGCCGCAGAAGGCTGGCGCTGGTATGAGGTTGGACAACCTGGAAAGGGGAAAACTTTGTGATGAGAGTGTGCACATATTGTGTGAGCCAGATCAGTGCAGCATTTGCTGGGGCTCCTCCTGCCAGAGCCCGGGGCCTGGCAAACTGCTTTTGTTTACGGGCTCCTGTCACCTTACTACGGGCCAAGCTCTGGGGAGGTGGAGGTTTCATTTTGGCGCGTGTTACCCAGGTGCATCCACTGTTAGCCTCTTAAACTGTCACACAAGCAGTGATAATGGTACAAATACAATTGTCCTTTCTTATTTATTTATTTTTTTCCAATAGTGCAAAGTTTCTGCTTTTGTGCTTTTATTATTTTCATGTTTACCCTGGCCTTCCGAGCCCTTTAGCGTTTACACATCACATCCCTTTGGGATGACTGATCAGACCAGGTGGTTTTTTCGATTGGGGGAGAGGGGGTATGTAAGATCTGAGAAGCCTTCAGCTTTGATCATTTTCTTCATTTTTTTGTTTTAATATGCAAATGCAGGTGTTTAAGTTTCACTGGCACACACAACAGATGCAGTGCAAAGTTCTCTCAACTAATATAAACTTATTTTGACTTGAACTTGTGTTGGTTGTCTATTTACGTATGTATTATTGCGCAACCTCCTCTGTTGTGTCTGCAAAACGCACCCTTTGTCCCGAATTTTTATCCTGAATTCTGACCTTCTGTCCTGAATTTTTGTCTTGAATTTTGACCCTTTGTCATGAATTTTTACACTCACTGTCCAGAATTTGCACCCATGCTAGTTGGTCACCCTAGGCTTCTCCCCTAGTCAGAGTATCTATCTCTTGAGATGTGGCTCGATGATTCGCCACCAGCTCTATTTTAGAAATGGTAAACTCGTCTAATAACACCCCCACGGCCTGGTTCAAGAAAGACAATATAGATGTACTAGCTCGTGGCCTTGTATCAGCCCCATTAGCAGTTTCCGGCTTTCCCTTCGCCATGCTCAAAGTTTAATTGCCACAGAACTGAAGTCGAGCTAGCCCCCGACAATAAAAGTGGAGAGTACTATCAGAATGTTACAAGACCACTGAATGCACTCCAGGGGCGTTTCCACTCACCATCAGCAAAATAAGAGGGATGGCCCAGCCTCATCCGGGCTATGATGGGCTAAAACGGGCCCGGTCTTCGCCTGAGCACGGCCAGCACCCCGTGCTGATGGACGCTTTGCAAGTTTTTATTGCCGTCCAGTGCCTCTCCTCCGCATCACGGTCCCCTCATCCCGGGCCGGCAGGTAAAGCACAGCAGGTAGGCGAGTGGCTTCAGGGCCAGACTGAGAACCAAAACCGGCCCTGGCAAAGTGCTCGGCCGGCCCCCTGGGGGTTCGACCGAGCTCTTTTCCGGCGCCGGTTTTCGGCAGATTTTATTACAGGGCCGATTTTGCAGCTATGCTGCAAAAGCGGTCCTGTAACAAGGGAAAACCGGCCCCCACCCTTGCGGCGCACTGGGGGATTGCCCGGTGCCCGCAATGGCCAGTCCGGGCCTGAGTGGCTTCCGCGCTGCAGGACGCCTCACTAGTTTTTATGTCGCTCGTTACAGACCCCTCCTCATAGGCCGGCAGTCAAAGCACAGCAGGTAGTCACAAACCAGTCTATCGAGAGCAGGGTCCTCAAATGATTTTTACTCACCAGTTCAATCCTTTTGATCACTAAGAAGGGAACTTAATGCCAACTAAATCGTTTAACTATTTTCATGAACAGACAGCTGTTGAAACATTTTTGTACTTTGGAAAGCTTCGCATATGCTTCATTGACTGATTCTATTAGTGACAACAGATATGGTAAAATATTTTGACACACACACCCGAGAGTCTCATTATATGGCCCACGGGCAATTTGCACCACTAGATTTACTGAGGCCCATGAAGAGAGAGCTGCATACTAGTGAGTTAAGGAAAACACCCAGAATGGAAAGCACAACAAGGACAGTATTTGATGTTCATGCTGAAGACATTGCTAAGGATAAACATACAACTACTTCGGGTATCTCTTCACAATGTTATTATCAATACTTGGCAAATGTGCTCTTAATAATTTGAAACTGACACCTTCCCTCAAATACAAAGGGTATTCACACTTTACTGAGAAAGGTATCACAGATGTTATGGCTCAAACAGGTAATCCTCCTAAACTTCCAGCAGGCCACTCTAAGAGAAAGCATAGTTATCCTACAAATGTTGTACTACCTGTCAAGCCGTTATACCCATAGAGAGTATTACAAAAAAGATTAGATGCATTGGACTGCAAAATGTTGACTGAAATTCCAGAACTTACAGCTGAACCCTGGACTAGCAGCCTTTGGAAGCCAGGAGTTTGCCAGCTCTAGCAAAAAAACATAATCTTGCACTAAATTGTTGAAGGTGGGAGAGGTACAGAAGGTCCCAGATCTGCTGTCCAGCATCAGGTTTGCGATGGGGGTGGCATTCTACTGTAGGGGGATGGTATTGCGTTGTCAGCTGCAGTTTCCTTACTGGCTGATAGTCTTCAAAGCTTTATTTCGATATGCACAAGATATCATAAAAGCACATACAAAAATTAAAAAAATGAAACCACAATTCATAAATCTTACATTTTTGCAGGGTTGATTACAGTAAAAACATTCATGCTACAATAAATAAGTTAAGAGGCATATTAAACAATAGCAGCTTTGTGGAGTTAAAAAGAATTGATTAAAAGCTAAGTCATCTCATAGATTTTGCTCTAATTACCCATACCCAGCTCAGAAATTTGGCGACCCCACAGACTAGGCATGTACTAGTATCAGTTTTAAGTATTCTCAGAGCTACGGAATGGTTTCTAGTTCGAGCAATAGACATGCAGGTTTTAGCCATTTCTGTCTCGGTTTTGCATAGGTGGGGCATGCGAAAAAAACATGAGCAATGCTTTCAGTGACGCCTTCACAGATTGGGCAGTCAGGTGGAGTTTGGTACGGGGGCTTCCACTTACAGGTGTAATCACGTAAGGGTAGATTACCCAGCCTAAACTGGATAAACCGCGATCTATCCCTTGGTTTTTTAATGAAATCCAAGTAAGGCTCCAAGTAAGGCTTCGGCTTATGCTGTTTAAATTCTTCGGTCAGCCTTCCTTGGTTTAGGTCCCTTAGATCTTGCTCGTCCACCCAGTTCCAGTAGACTCGCTTAAGTTCACGCTTGGATAAAGGAACTCCAAGCTCCCAATTGGTTGGCAAGCCAGTGTCATTCAGAAGCTTCTTGATGTTACGGATCCAGCTGATTTTATGGGAGCCATTAAGATTCATAACCTCCATCAAACCATCAAGGTACTTAGAGAGCTCGGGGGTCCGCCATAGCCTGGCCCAATATAAAAGTGGTCGTAGTCTAGCTAGGTCCCGGATGGAACGGCGACCCAGATCGCTCAGTAATGGTTTGATGGGGGTGCCCATTGGAAGAGATACAAGCTCTCTAAGGAACTTATTCTCGGAAGTAGTGAGGCCGCTAATGCATTCAAAGCCCCACAGCTCTGCGCCATAGAGGGCGCAGCCCACAGCCTTTGCAGCGTATATATCCAGGGCAGGGGCAACGGGCTTAGAGGTGGACATACGATGTTCCCGCCCCAAGACACCAGCCACCCTTTTATGGTTCAGAAGCATTTTATCAATATGGGGCTGCCACTTCAAGTTTTGAGAAATTCTAATTCCCAGGTAATCAAATTCTTTTACACGCTCCAATGGTTCTCCATCAAGAAAGAGGGTGGACCTGGAGGACTTACTGGGATTAAAATAGAGAAGCTTAGTTTTCGAGGTGTTAATGACCAGGCCTGGCTGATAGGGAATATGATCTACTGAGTACAATGATGCTGGAATGGTGACCGTAGATCACTGTAGTTCACTTGCTCTTAATTTGGCAGTGTTCCCTTCATCCCAAGAGTGTTCAATGTGTCACATACACCACCAACAGCTTGCGAGCATTCTATTATTCGTGTTTGGGTTCACTTGCATTATCACTAGAATAAAGCAATCACAGTGTTGATGAATGGACAATCAGGCATTGTGGTCTGGATATGTTGAACAGTGCAATTTTGGTTCTACTCTTACACGCCACAAGTACTTAACATAAACGTGCACTTAGCACGTTTCCTGTGTTGCCTAACAACATTAATATAAAGTATTCCACTCAACATCATTACTGAAGTGCCATCACTGTAGAATTAGAGAATTCATACATACGCTGGGAGCCTTAACTGTATTAAAAGAGATATTCTTTGGAGGCTTGATGAATAAAGCACCCTCACCTATTTAGAATGTGTTTACTTTAAAAACGACAATGGATTTGTGTAATGTGTGCATTAATGTGTTGTATATTTCATCTAAAATGTAGTTCTTAGCCATACTTACACATGTTTATTAAAGATTTACTGTATGCAACGTGATATAAATATAATGTACGGACAAGGTTTATTCATTTGTGTTTAAAAGTGCACATGCATATTAAAGGAGCACTATTGATTTAATACTCTAAAGTTGTCCTGACTAGGCCTGTTTCCATTCTGCATATGTTTTTTTCATTTCTGCTTACATGACCTTTCCTTGCAAGTGCGTTCACATACATTGTTAGTTTGAGAACACTGTGCTAGCGATAGAGAGAGAGCCTGAGAAGACCTTGACAAAGTAACATGGAGAGCCAGAGCCTTAAGTGTAGAGTTCTATTCAGCATTATTGCAACATGGCTTGGTTGAACAAGGATGATGTCGTTCCGATGTTCAGTGTGAGACATTTTGAATATGTTGAAGCTCACAACTTGAGAATGGAAAAGGACAATGGAACCCCTGATGATGTGAACAGAGGGGTGGTACCTAGTGATTTTGATGAAAATAACTGGAGGGAGCCTACACGGTCAGAGATTGCCACCACTTTTTCCTTGGACTTTGAGAGGTTTCAACCTCTGTGCTTCTTCCCTTTGTCTCTTGCTGAGAGTAGCTTAGGCTTACACTCAAACTCCTTTGACCCAAGAAGACTCTTGACCGAGCCTCTGAGATGCTGACACCTTCTCATACTTTCCGAATTTTCAAGTTTTCCTATTATACGGAATTTCCTGAATTTTGAGATCTCTTTAGACTATTGAATCATCCTCTTAGTTTGGACTTTAAAAAAGATGATTCTAGGTGTTACTCATGCATAGAAGAGCGAACCAGAAACTTTTCTGTGAGCATCAAGTCTTGTTATTGATCTTTTGTATTGCGGTGAGTGACCTTCTTGTTTGTCTCATACTGGTACACCTAAACTTCTTTAGGAGGAACAGTTTCCCAGTTATTATTCAGTACCTTTATAGCATGGTGCTAAGACTTGCGCACCTTAACTTGACTGCTAACTTGTAATAAGCATTCTTAACTATAGTCACTGATTCCTGGTTCTTATTGTGTAGCCAAATAGGTTAAACTGTTAATTGACATGTATTGATGTAATGTTAACTCTCATCTCCTCTCAGGCAGGAAAGAGACGATTCATCGGAGGACAAATAGTAAAATTGTTGGCCAAGAGCGCTGCACCACATGTTTGTACCAGCGACCATTTTGCTAACAAAACCGCATTAAAGTTCAGGCTGGCACTATAAGCCTCAAGGATCGACTGCGTCTCACAGGCCGATCCAGGACTGAAACCATTCACAGACCTTCAACAATCGGTACACTGTCACAATTTTACTGGAAAAAGAAAGTGAAAAGAGCCTATAAATCCACTGCATTGTGAAACAACAATGGTGTTATTATGACTGAAACCATAAATAGGAGACTTTTGGATTATCTCCAAATAGAATCAATCTAAAAAAAGGAAAGAAACAGGCGCCACATTAAATGATCTCCATTTTAACACACATTGAATACATTTATAAACGATGCCAAGCTGGCCATGGCTTTGGTGATCGCACAGAGATATAAAGTGAAACAATAAATTGTGTGAGTGAACAGGATGTATCTCAGTCCACAAGCAGACATTTGCAAGGCTTTCACCCACATGAATCAACTGGATTTCAACCTTATTTATATAATTTCTAGGGCCAGCAGCAGGACAAT
The DNA here is from genome assembly GCF_964261635.1 of Lissotriton helveticus. Lineage (NCBI taxonomy): Eukaryota > Metazoa > Chordata > Amphibia > Caudata > Salamandridae > Lissotriton > Lissotriton helveticus. Next base: position 530,450,743 of record NC_136071.1, read on the forward strand.
TAAATGTAGCGACCAAGCACAGTGGCTTTGATGGAAAAAACTAAACAAGCATTGGCAAAGCCAATAGGTCTCGCTTATGCAAGAGCTAGTGGCTTTGCCAATATGTTTTAGCAATGTTGTACACCAGAGTACAGTTTAGCATGGCAAAAAGTTAGTAGGGTAAAGGAAATGTCGTGGAGAGGAGTGTCGTAAAGTGGAGTATTACGGAGTGGCGTAGTGTTGTGGAGCTAGTGGAGTGTCAAAGAGTGAAAGGGTACAGATTGCAGCACAGTGTCAGAGTTGATAAGAGTGTGTAGAGTGGAGTGGCATAGATTGTCGTGGAGTAGTGTAGAGGGTGTTGCATAGAGTGTTGTAGAGTAGAGTGGCATACAGCGGAGTAGATTGTCAGAGTGGAAAGGAAAGGAGTTGTCTCAGAATGACACAGAGTGGAGTAGAGTGCAGTGGCATAGAGTGAGTAGATTGTAGTGGAGTAGAGTTTATTGAAGTAGAGCAACACTGAGTGGAGTATTGTGGAGTGTCATACAATGGAATGTAGTTGAGTGGTCTAGAGTAAAGTAGCGTAAAGTACAGTGGTGCAGAGTACAGAGTAGATTGGCATAGAGTGCATTGGTTTTGAGTAAAGTGGAGTACAGTGCATTGGCGTAGTGTGCAGTGACGAAGAGTAGAGTAGTGTGTAGTGGCATAGAGTAGAGCAGTGCAGAGTAGACTGCAGTGGTGTAGAGTGAAATGTTGCTGATCGGAGTGGAACAGAGTGTAGAGTAACGTGGAGTGGAGTAGCATAGAATAGATTGTTTCAGGGCAGAGTATAGTGGTGCAGGATAGAGTGCAGTGGTATAGAGTGGTGTAAAGTGACAGCAATGATTGCAGTGGTGTAGAGTGAAGTGGCGTAGAATGGAGTAGTGTAGGGTAGAGTGGCGTAGCGTAGAGTAGTGGTGTAGAGTGCAGTATTGCAGAGTGGAGTGCTGTGGAGTGGCCTAAACTGGAGTGGTATAGAGTGAAATGTTATAGAGTGCAATGGTGCACAGTAGATTAGAGTGGCGTAGAATACATTGGCGTAGAGTGCAGTACAGTGGTGCAGAGTAGAGTTCAGTGGCATAGAAAACAGTGGTGCAGAGTACAGTGGCATACATCTCAGTGGCAGAATGTAGTGCTGTACAGTAGAGTGTCAGAGTGCAGTGGTGTAGAGGGTATTTGTGTAGAGTGCAGTGGTGTAGAGTGGTGCAGAGTAAAGTGATAGAGTGCAGTATCGTATCGTATAGAATAGTAGCATACAGTGCCGTGGTGGAGAGTAGATTGGTAAAGAGTGCAGTGGCGTAGAGTATTTTGGTTTTGAGTAAAGTGGTGTGGAGTGCAGAGGCATAGAGTGCAGCGGTATAAAATAACGTGCCATATTAAGGAGTGGCATAGAGTGGATTGGCGCAAAGTGAAATAGAGTGGTGATATTTTCCATGTTCGTCGCCTCCCCTGGCTGGGAGGAAGACCCAAGGATGTAGAGGGCGACGTGGTGGTCATAAATTTTAGAGACCAGAATGCTGTCCACTTTATACTTAACTGGTCCCCTGATCAAGATAGTCACCATATCACCCCTCGCCCACTCACATACTTCTATCCACGTACAGTGGTGTTCCCCCCCTTTACCCATTTCCGCCAGCCCCCCCACCACCTTTACCCAGGCAAATGTATTCTAATCCATACTGTCCACCCGTGTATAACAATGTGTATCCATTAATAGGTCACTATCCTGCAGCGGCAGCAGACCCACATGGGTGGAACACTGTGGCCCCAAGGCATAATTCCTCCTCCTATAGGAGAATGGACCATCTTAAACCGTTTACGCCCTTGGAGACCACCAATAGGTTTGACCTGTTTAGCGGCCTGGAGGAGTGTGATTGAAGCCAGCAGGACACTGGGGAGGTGGGTGAGGGAACATGTGGAGATGGTGGGGGGGATGTGGACAGAGGTATGGTGGAGAGAGGGTTTATCAAGGATAATCTGTCTACTGGGTCTAATGCTGCTTGTACCATCAGCTGCAATAAAGGGAGTATTGGGCAGCCTCAACGCAACCTGGACCCCCTCACTTTGGAAGATGTCATCACAACCCCTATGGTCTCGCCGGTGAGTGGTATTACCCCCTGGCTACCGGATGACCCCCTGATTAGGGACGTACCCCCCCCCCCTACACGGGCCCTCCGTCCATTGAGGCCCCAAGATCTCTAGTGGGAGGGATTAAGTTGGGGAGCTGGAATATTGCCGGGTGGAATAACAAGGCGGAACCTTTAGGGTGGCTAGAATTTGTAACCCAATTTGATATCTTATGTCTCCAGGAGACCTGGGCAACTGAAGATGTCCACCTTGATGGCTATGTTGCCTATAACTGCCCAGCCCAGCCCTCTAATAGGGGTAGAGCTAGTGGAGGTTTGGTGATACTGCTGTCTGTGGGGCTGCCGGTGCGAGTGAAAACTCACCTTACTGTTGGCTTGCATTCGCAGCTGTTATGGTTACAACATAGGGATGGGCGAAATGTTCTAGTAATTAATCATTACAACAACGTCTTTAATCATTCAAATATTGTTATAGTTGATGAACTTGATATGGAGGTTGAAAAGTTGTGTGGTCGAACTAGGGTACCGTTTGAAATTCTGTGGGGAGGTGATTTCAACATTCATATGTGTCCTTTTGTTGGCAGGAGGGTATGTGGTTATGGTGGGGAGGACGGGGAAGATCAGGCCCATTTTCTACACTCGGCCTATGGCGATTCTCTCAATACCCTCATGCTTAAATTGGACTTACGTATTATGCTACCGGGGGAAGACAAAGAGGGAAATCCGGTACCAACCTTTATAGGTAAGAACTGTGCGACGGTTATTGATTACCTCATTGTTTCCACCAGTATTACCGCTTTGTGTACCACCCCCCAAATAGTAGACTTAGCCCTTAGCGACCACAATTGCTTAACAATGTATCTATCCCTGTGGGGGGGGACAAGATAAAGGCGTCGCATGGTATAGTGTCAGACGTTATTCCACACAGACCCAACAGCCCTAGAATCAAATGGGGTAGGCACAATGAGGAACGTCTATTGAGTACCATAGTGTCAGCTTGTCTAGATGAGGTAGAGTATTGTCTTGAGTCTGATATAGATAGTGCCGGTATATTAGTTAGCTTTGATACCATCAATAAAAATATTGCTAAAATTCTAACTGGTACAAAGCCAAAAGGTACTGGGACAACCTGCGGGTGGTTCAATAGGGAATGTACTAAATCCCTACAAAAATTAAAAGCTGCTCTCAATTGTAAACCCAGGGATAGGGAAGCAGTTAGGGCCCTAAGGAGGGCCTATACATTTCACCTGAAGGCCAGGAAACAGGAACTAAGGGAAGAAGCCTGGGACAACCTGACTAAGGCCGTGGATCTTAGGGATACCAAGTTATTCTGGGCCACGGTCAATAGTCCATTCCTCCAGAAGGATGAATCCCCGGTACTGTCTGCCCAGGTGAGCGAGGAACAGTGGGTGGCCCATTTTTCTAGCATTTTTAACCCTGATGGATTAGATGCTAGGAGCGATAGGGACGTTGTGGCTGACACCCCCTTACCACTTAATATTACAGTTACCGAGGTGGACATGGCCATTCGGTGTAGTAAGGGGGGGAAGGCACCGGGCCCCGACGGGGTACCCGTGGACCTTTATAAAGCTGAGGTATCCCTTTGGAGTCCATTACTGACCAAGGTGTTTAATGCAGTAGCAACGACCTCGGCCCCACAGGTCTGGGGGGAGTCCATCATCATCCCTATCTATAAAAAAGGAGAGAGAGGTGAGGCAAAAAACTATCGCCCTATCTCACTCCTTACTGCCTCCCTTAAAATCATGAGCAGGGTGTTATTGAGCCGTTTGGAGGACTGGGTCGAAGAAAAGGGTATCCTTGCGGACTCCCAGTTTGGATTCCGCAAGGGGCTAGGCACAATAGAACAGTGCATAAACCTGGACCTCATTATAGGCAAATATACACGCGCTAAGCAAGGCTCACTGTTTCTTTGTTTCGCGGACCTCTCCAGCGCCTTTGATCTGGTTGACCATGGTCTTCTGTGGTCAACTCTGCTGGATATGGGCGCCCCACGGGAAATCATTTATTTCCTGGCACAATTGTATAGGAAGCTATCAGCAAAGATACGTTATGGGCAACTGGGTGAGTGTTCTCCTAATATCTCTGTAGGTTCTGGTATTAGGCAGGGATGTGTCCTTGCCCCTCTTCTTTTCTCCCTTTTTATCAATTCCATTGAGTCCGAATTACGTGATATTAGTGCTGATGCACCGACTGTTGACGGCATACCTATCCCAGTATTGCTTTATGCTGACGACACGGTCTTACTATCCAGAACCCCTGTCGGGCTGCAGAGACTCATGGATACATTCGTAGATTTTATTAATGGGAGGAAATTAAAGATCAACAATTCAAAAACTTTTATTATGGCCTGTGGCAAGAAAGTCAAAAATGTAAGACCCTTTACAGTTATGGATCAAATAATACAAGTGGTGGATAATTTTTGCTATCTAGGTATTACTTTTAATAGTAGGGGCATATGGGCGTCTGAAGTGACCAATGTAAGAGCTAAAATGGGCAAGTGTGCTTTTGGCATTTTTAAGTTTGCTTCCAGGTTAGGATCCAGGCGTATATCCGACATGTTGTATTTATACCGTCATAAATGTGTAGCCTTGGCCCTCTATGGTTCAGGGGTATGGGGCCACTGTAACCACAATATGCTTCAGGAAGAGGAAAATAAATTTGTGAAAAATCTTCTTTGCTTACCACCCTCCGCTTCAACCAACCTGATCCACCAGGAGGTTGGTCTGGAATATCTTTCCGATCTAATAAGTCTAAAACCACTTCTGGTGTGGAGATCCATTTGGTTTAAGGAGCAGACAGGGTTCACAAGAAAGATTATTTTAGACTGTCTCCATATGGACAAGTGTTCCCGTATCCCCTGGCTTAATTACATTATTTGTGTATTTAAGGATGTCTTCAAGCTGCATGTTTGTGATAATCCCTCTAGAGTTATAGACATCCCTAAGAAAGAACTCAAACAAGTCTTTATGAGGGCCAGGATCCTAAAGCGTAATGTTGCCATTTCTCAGTACCCTACACATGTCTTTTATGACAAGTATAACATGTTGGAACCGGGTTTTGCAGGATACCTTAAAACGGTTACCATTCGCTCTCACCAATATGTATTGACAAGACTGCGGATGGGGACCGTTCATACGCTTGTAGCATGTCCGCACATTAAGACTCACACTATTGCCCCTTGCCCATGCGATGGGACTTCAAAGCAAAGCCCGGAGCATTTTTTATTGATATGCCCGTTTTATCTTCATCTACGTAAAACCTATCTGAAACCACTTTTTAAAAGATATAATGTATCCACTATCAAATCTGCCATGAGGCTTTTATTTGCGCTTGATTCACAGGATATTTGTTTCTTCACCGCTGTATATATTTTAAAGTCGGTACACTTGAGGAGAAATATGTCCTTTGTCACATGAGTATTCATAAATCAATCGCATTTTAAAATGTATTTTATTGTATCATGTTTATATGTACTTTTATGATTATTGTTAACAAATGATCGAATAAAGTTTTTGAATTGAATTGAAATAGAGTCGCGTAAACTGCAGTGGCAAAGAGTAGAGTGAAGTGGCGTAGAGTGCAGGGGTTTAAAGTGTCAGAGTGCAGTAGTGTAGAGTAGATTAGAGTGGATTGGTGTAGAGTACAGTGGCGTAGAGCAGTGTGATAAACAGCTGAGTGGCATAGAGTTCAGAGGTGGAGAGAGCAGTGCTGCAGAGTAGAGTGGTGTAGATTGCATTAGCATAGTGTAGAGTGGTGCAGTGCCATACTGTGAGAAAGTGCCATCTTTCTTGCATTGGTATGCCCCCACTTTTTGCTAAACTGCTGATGTGCTTTGACTGAGTGTCGCCTGGGCTCCTGCCAACCAGGTACCCAGGGCCTGTGTTCCTTCCCTAAAACTATGTTTAAACTAAATCTCAATTGGCATCTCTGGCCACCTATCAGCCCCTAGTAAATGGTACCCTAGGTACCCAGAGCATGGTGACCAGAGAGGACCCCTAGGGGCTGCAGCACTTATTGTGCCACCCTTAGGGGCCCTGTACTATGACACCCACACACTGCCTTTGCAGGCTGAGTGTCTAGGTACAGAACTAAACAAAGAGTCGACATGGCACACATCCCTGTGTGCCATGCCCACAAGACCCACTACCCTGGCAAACCTCAGTCACCCCTCTAGCTGGGTGCCCTATGCCAGTGGTGTGGGCACATGTGCATGAGTCCTGTGCCCCTACAGTACCCAGGGCCATTCCTGGGCACTGTAAGTGCAGTGATGCCATTAAGAGTATATGGTGCTGGGAGGTTGTCATTACGAACTCCACAGCACCATAATGGATCCACTGAAGACTGACAAGTTTGATATCAAACTTCTCTGCACATTAAACCCACACTGATGCCAGTGTGGGATTTAATGTAAAATGCACCAGAGGGCATCTTAGATATGCCCCCTGAAATCCTAACCTACAATCCACGTCTGGTCTGAGAGGCAGCCTAGGCTGCCACACAGCAGACATGTTGCTGGACCCCTGGGCGGAGAGCCCCCGCTCTCCTGGGCCTGCAGTAATGCACATCCTGGGGGAGGTGCGAGGTCTCCTCCCCCAGGCTGGGCAGAGGGAAGCTTCAAAGGCCTGCCGCCCTTGTGAGCTTCTCCAGACCACTTGCTGTACTCAGCAACTGGCCTCCAACAGTTCTGACCCCCACTTTGGCAGAAAGACTGGCGGGAAACCCTACGTCAGGAAGGGGTTGTGCCAGCCTGTGCCAACCCCACCCCTCAGGTGGGAGAGGTGAGGTGAAGCACGACCCCGGGCTCCGGCCATCTTGAAGATGGGGAGCCCTGCCCAATCCCAGTTAGGCTCCTGCCCCCCTCCCACAGGAGAGGAGCAGGCTACGGGGTGTACCCACCCCAGGACAGGAACCTATTGGTCCCTGCCCTTTCCCTACCTGTAATGCCCCTAAATTCAATATTTAGGGGCGCCCTGAACCTTCCTTCCTCAGATCCCGATAAGAGAAGAAGAAAGAAGATTAAGAAGAAGAAGACCCGCCGTGCAGCTGCTAACAACAGGACGACACAAACTGACTTGGCCCCAGCTCTACCGGCCTGTCGATCCTGGAACCTGCTCCTGCTTAATCCCGGCGACTCCTGCGGACAACAACCTTGGACAACCTGGAGGACCTGCCTGCCTTGACCCTCTAACAGACTGGGACTCCCCTGAGCAGAGGCTCTGCTCCAACAGCAATACCCCTGGTGCTAGCCAGGAACCGCAAATCGAGCCCACTCTGCACCCGCCAAGCCCGAGTGATCCAATACCACGAGGACGTCCCCCTAGCGACTGGGACACGAAGTCCAGTGCCCGAAGACCCTCCTCGATGTCCCAGACGACGCCTGCAGCCTCAGAACCAGGGACCCCCCAACCACGACCAGCTGAGGGTAAGCTTTCCAGACGCCAAAAGACACCCCTGCACCCGGCACCTCACGGTCCCCTTCTTTGGGGTACCTACCTCTTCTCCAGGATCCCAACTTACCTCTTGAAGTGGTGGTCGCACCTGAAGAATCTCCATCCCCGAGCCTGCAGCCTTTGTTCCCTTTTTAACTTTCCCATTGGCTAACATTGAGCGCCCGACGGCTCAAAAGCACCCTGTACCCAACCAGGCGCGTGCCGCTGGAAGTGCAAATACTACCCTACTCTCCCACTTGCCCTGAGTAAGTGACCAGGAGCTCATCTCCCACAGCCGCGTGGCCTGCTTGCCCCTACCCTCCATTGGATTGCATTTGGCCTACTCTTTCTACACCCGGCTGCCCCTGTGCCGCTGAGGGTGTAACTACTGAACCTTCCCGACCCTGTGAGACCCCTGAGTCTATGCCCAGAACCTTAACTTCACCAGTCGAGTACTCACCTGGAAACCGATAACTCACTTTCCTGCCATTGGATAACATTGACTGGTTTGACTCGAAAAATCTTCTAACTGTGAAGTTTTGAAACTCTAAAATATTCCTATAAAATCAGCCGAGTAACGAATTTCGAATTACTCACCTGGAGTCAGGAGAGGAGCCAGTACTGTAACTCTCAGCCCAGAACTGAACCGCAAAAGTAATTAGAACTGTACTTACCCGTTACCTGAATTTTCTTCTATAGGAAACCATTGACTGTTTTTCTCTGAAATTTCTTCTGTCTACTTTTGAAAATTGCAAATATTCCTTAAAAATCGAACCATCTACTAAAACGTACATACTTACCTGTCTTAGGTAGAGACCGCAGTACTGAACCTAGGAGTCCAGTCCTGGATTACAAAAGTAACAAGAACCTACTTTACCCGTGACTTGAATTTCATTCCATAGGATAACATTGCTAGTTTTTCACTGAAAAGTTTCTAAGTGTCAACTTTTAAAATACCTTTATAGTATTTAAAAATCATTGCAATAACCAAAACGTTTATACTAAACTGTTTTCAACTTAGACCCCTGGACTGAAACTAGTCCTGGAGTTACAAAAGTAATCTATAAAGTAATCAACTGCATTTATGTAGAAAAACCCATTGAGCTCAATGTTAAATTGTGTTTAGAATGGTGTTGCCTACTGCAACCCTTGTGCCTATTGTGTTTACAAAGTTTCTTACCTTTCTGCAAAGAAATTATCCGAGAACACTCATATTGAGAAAAGTATATTTTGATACCTTTTGGTTCTAAAACAATTGGCCTGGAGTTCATTCCTTGAGTGTGTGACACCTTTTGCTGACTGAGTGTGTACAACAAATGCTTTACACTGTCCTCTGGTACTGCCTTACTGCTCGACCAAGCTACCACTTTGGAGAGTAAGGCCAGCCCTGACTTTAGCCTCTGGGGGTTGTGGTCTCTATCCATACTGTACCTTACTTTGGTCCAGTATATATAGAGCCACTTTCTCAAACATACATTATAGTGGCGTAGAGTGCAATAATGCACAGTAGAGTGTTTTGTTCAGTGGTGCAGATTAGAGTGGTGCAGAATAGAGTGGTGCAGAGAGCAGTGAAGGAGAGTACGGTCGGCAGAGTAGAACAGAGTGGCATAGAGTACAGTGACAGAGCACAGTGGTGTAGAGTGACCTAGCGTGCAGTGGCACAGAGTAGAATGTTGTAGAGTATAGTCGCGTAAAGTGCAGTGGTGCAAAGAAGTTGCCATAGGTACAGTGGCATAGGATGCATTGGTTTTGAGCAGAGTGGTGTAGAGTAAACTGGCGTAGAGTGCAGTGGTTTAGAGTAGTGCAGCGTAGAGAGGCGTGGTGTAAAATGGAGTGGCATAGAGGTCAGTGGCATAGACTAGATTGTTTCAGAGTAGAGTGGTGTGGTGAGGGCAGAGCATAGTGGTGTTGGGCAGAGTATAGAGGTGTAGGATAGAGAGTAGTGGCATAGAGTGCACTGGCGTAGAGTAGAGTGGCGTCGAGTACAGCGGCGCAGCGTTGATCGCAGTGGTGTAGAGTGGAGTGGCGCAGAGTGGTGTAAAGCGCAGTGTCGAAGAGTAGATTGCTTTAGAGTAGAGTGAAGTGGCATGGAGTGGTATAGAGTAGTGGTGTTAAGTGCACTGGCATTGAGTGCAGTCTTAAAGTATGGAGTGGTGTGGACTGCTGTAGAGTGCAGTACTGAAGAATGCAGTGGTGCATAGTAGAGTGGGGTGGGGTACAGTGCATTGGCATAGAGTAGGGTGGTGCAAAGTAGAGAGGCGTAGTGAAGTGGCGTAGAGTGGGGGGTGCAGAGTATATTAGAGTGGTTTAGAGTGCATTGGCGTAGAGTGGAGTAGAGTGGTACAGAGTAGAGTGATTGGTATAGAATAAAGTAGCGCAGAGCAGAGTGGTGCAGAGTAGAATGACAGAGTTCAGTAGCACAGAGTGCAGTGCTGCAGAGTAGGGTCGTAGAGTGCAGTGATGTAAAATAGAGTGGCGTAGAGGTCACTGATGTAGAATGCAGTGGGGCAGAGTAGATTGACCCTGTCACCAGGCAGGTCGCTCCCCTCGCCGCCACACAGCCCCTCCTGTGTGCCCTGAGCCCGCTGCTGCCGCTCGCATTGGGGTTGTGCCCCGCATATCTTTGACTGCTTGAATTCAGCTCTGCCTCTGCTCTGTCATTTATTTTGTACTGTGTTTGGCACTACTGGATTCTTTTACCTCTGTGCCCTCTGCTTTGCATCCGGTGAACCCCACCCGCTCCCCCCCTCGTTTTTCCCACCGCTGCGTCCTCTGTGGCCCCGGATCTCCCATTCGCCAACCGCTCCCGCCTCCCAGCAGCTCCTCCCTCGCACATCCCCTTATATGGAGGTCGTGCAGCGGTGAAGGGAGCGGCCCTTGACCCTGTCACCAGGCAGGTTGCTCCCCTCGCCACCACACAGCCCCTCCTGTGTGCCCTGAGCCCGCTGCTGCTGCTCGCATTGGTATTGTGACCCGCATATCTTTGACTGCTTGAATTTTGCTCTGCCTCTGCCATTTATTTTGTACTGTGTTTAGCACTACTGTGTTCTTTCACCTCTGTGCCCTCTACTTTGCATCCGGTAACCCCCGCCCACTCCCCCCCTCGTATTTCCTGCCTCTGTGCCCCCTGCAGCCCCACCCCCCTGATCTCCCAGTTGCGCACCGCTCCTGCCTCCTAGCTGCTCCTCCCTCCCACATCCATTTATATGGAGGACGCGCTCAGTGGGCGCGCCTAAGGAAGCCCATCTGTGCCCGTCCACGCCTGAACCGCGCCCAGCGCCAGGACCCCTGGCCGCCTGGAATGCCACAACGCCCGCCTCTGCTACGACTCCAGCACCCTCCACGCACTCAACGCTAAACATTCACGCACCTGCTGCCTGGCAACCCCGAAGAATACCCAAGGGCCATTCTCCTGCCGGAACTGCAGCTTCACCAGCATCCTGCCCGCCAACCCACCTACCAAAGAACCAAACTACCTCACATGAATCCTTCTCAACACCCACTCCGCAAGCAAACACGCCTTTCAACTCTGGGAACTACTGGACTGAGGCTGCAGACGTCCCCTTCCTGATAGAGACCTGGCTGACCCCTCTTCGGCACTGGACATCGCCGTAGCCATCCTGGAAGGCTACAAGATTACCCACAAGGACCGCACCAAAAGAGCAGGAGGAGGAATCGCCATCATCCACAGGAACACTCTCAAAATCACGGCAAACACCGACGACACCCTCAGCGCCGCCGAACACCTGCACTTCCAGATCCACATCGACCCAAACACCACCCTCAGAGGAACCCTCGTCTACAGGTAGCGATAAGGCCGGTCTAACAACGATAAACCTGAGTACAATGTTCAGCTCTTTGGAGCCGACAAGATAGTCGGTATTTAGGGGTTAAGGACTGCTCGATCGCGGGTTCCTGAAGTGAATTCACTCTACAAGAACCAGCGATAAGGCCGCGCTGTTAGACCGGCCTTAGCGCTACCGGTCACTGCCAATCTCCCGGTCCCCATTGGATTCTTCGGTGCCATTGCGCACGTTTGAGCTGTGTGTCCAGATAAATTTCTGGATCCCTTCCGATTTTAATCTTCGGCAATTGAGGCTTGCTATCCTTAGGCATAACACTTATGTCCTGATGATGATCCGCATACCTTATAGGCGGATCGAAACACCGTCGACAATTTATAAACACCTTATACACTCGAAATTTTATATGTACTAAAAAGTGTAAAGGTGTAGGTGATGTTCTGTTGTACTTTGACACTGTGCAATTCTTAGTGCAACAAACCTTGAGCTTTTGCCGAAAAGCCCTTTGTTTCATGTTTTGTCACTTATTTGTACATTGTTGATGTGTTCAATAGGGCACACTCCCTAATTTTTCTAAGTAAATATCAGACCTCTATCCGGCTGGATATGTCAAACTAATATAGAAACAATTGAGTCTATATTTATTGTTCTTAACTCCCTCTCCTTTTCAGGGACCATTGTTGTCTAAAACGCACACCACATCTTCAACAAAGCCAGCACTACCATCGCCCCCCATCTTCCACAAAGCCAGCACTACCATCGCCCCCCATCTCCGGAAAGCCATCAACATCTCCTTCGAGACAGCAACCTTCCAGGAGAGTTGGAAGCATGCTGAGATCAAAGCCTTACTCAAGAAACCCAAGGCGGACCCCAAAGACCTCAAGAACTTCCGACCAATCTCATCGAGAAGGCCGTCAACAAACAACTGACTAGATTTCTCGAGGAGAACAGCATCCTGGACCCATCCCAGTCCGGGTTCCGCAGCAACCACAGCACCGAAACTGCCCTCATCGCCGCCACCGACATCAGGACCCTGCTAGACAACGGAGAAACCGCGGCACTCAACCTCCTAGTCCTGTCAGCCGCCTTCGACAAGGTCTGCCACCACACACTACGAACACGCCTCCACGAGGCCGGGATCCAAGAGAAGGCCCTGGACTGGACAACCTCCTTCCTCTCCGGCAGAACACAGAGCGTCCGCCTCACCCCCTTCCGCTACGAAGCCACCGAGATCATCTGCGGTGTACCCCAGGGCTCATCCCTCAGCCCAACACTGTTCAACATCTACGTGGCACCGCTCGCCCACGTCGCCCGACTGCACGACCTCAACACCATCTCTTACGCTGATGACACCCAGCTGATCCTCTCCCTCACCAAAGACCCCCTCAACGCCAAAACCAACCTCCACGAAGGAATGAAGGCCGTCTCCGAATGGATGAGAAACAGCCGACTGAAGCTGAGCTCTGACAAGACGGTGGTCTTCATCCTCGGATCCACACCCTCGGCCTGGGACCACTCCGGTGGCCGACCGCACTAGGAACAGATCCAACGCCCACCGACAACTTACGCAACCTAGGGGTCATCCTCGACACGACTCTCTCCATGACGAAGCAGGTCAACGTCGTCTCTTCCTCCAACACCGTCTGCATGCTCTGCAGGACCTACAAGTGGATCCCCACCGAAACGAGAAGGACGGTCACCCAGGCCTTCGTCAGCAGCAGACTGGACTACAGAAACTCCCTCTACGCAGGAGCCTAGGCCAAACTCCTGAAACGGCTCCAACGCCTCCAGAATGCCTCCGTACGCCTGATCCTCGACATCCCTCGCTGCAGCCACATCTCACCCCACCTGAGAGACCTGCAGTGGCTCCCGGTCAACAAGAGGACAACCTTCAAGCTCCTCACCCACGCACACAAAGCACTCCACAACACCGGACCAGCGTACCTCAACAGCCAACTCAGCTTCTACACCCCCACCCGCCAGCTCCGCCGACCGCACCCTCGCCACTGTCCCCCGCTTCCGAAGAGTGACCGCCGGCGGATGATCATTCTCCCACCTCGCCGCCAAGACATGGAACACCCTCCCCATCAAGACCCAAGACCTTCTGACCTTCAGAAGACTTCTCAAAACCTGGCTTTTCGAACAGTAGCTTAGTGCCTTGAGACCCTCACAGGTAAGTAGTGCGCTTCACAAATGCTTTGATTGATTGATTAAGTGTATTGGTTTTGAGTAAAGTGGTGTAGAGTGCAGTGGCATGGTGCAGAGTGCAATAAACTGGCGTAGGCTGCAGTGCAGAGTAGATTGTTTCAGAGTAGAGTGAAGAGGCATAAAGTGCTGCTGTATAGAGTACAGAGTCGTAGAGTGCAGTGGTGCAGAGTAGATTAGAGTGGCTTAGAAGGGATTGGCGTAGAGTTCAGTGGCATAAAGTACAGCGCAAAGAGTGCAGTGTTGCGGAGTACACTGGCGAAGAGTGCAGTGGTGTACAGTCGAGTGACGTGGAGTGCATTGACAGAGTGCAGTGGCACACAGTAGAGTGGCGTAGAGATCAGTGGCATGGCATAGAGTGCAGTGGTACAGAGTATAGTGGCGGAGTGTGATTTAGTGCAGAGTAGACAGAGTAGATTGGCACAGAGTGCTTTGGTTTTGAGTTAAGTGGTGTAGAAGGCATTAGCGTATAGTGCAGTGGCAGAGTGCAGTGTTGCTGAGTAGGGTGACGAGGAGTGGTTTAGAGTGCAGTAGTGCATAGTAGTGTGGAGTTAAATGCAGTGGAGTAGACTGGAGTGGTTTACAGTAGAGAAGCGTAAAGTGGATTGGGGCAGAAAAGACTGCAGTAACGCAGTGTGGCGTTGAGTGGTGTCCTGTGGAATGGTGCAGAGTAGCTTCCAGTGGCATGGAGTGGTGCAGAGTGGGGTGGGGTAACGTGGTGGAGTATGCTTGGTATGGTAGTATACGGCCATTACAGAAAACATATCTTGAACTGAAATTACCATTACTATTGAACTCATATAGAGTTTTACTGATAAAAGTACACAGCGCACAAACGAGAATATATGGAAATGTATTCACCCAATATATTGATTTGATCCTCATCATAGTTCACTTACATTTACATATTGTTGTGTGATAGAAAAAAATAATCTGTACAGCCGCTCTCAAGCAGCCCCCACTAGCCACCATGATTGTCACACAAATCCTCTCACTTTGAAGTAAGACAAGAAAATAAACACCAAGCTCTCTGGAAGGCACAGCCTGACTTTTGACCTCTGCCTTTGAATGAGCAGCAATGTGGCAAGATAAGAACAAGATTTAAATGCATGTTTACAGTAAGCGAGTTCATGGAAGAATACAGTAAACAAGGTTTGGGCAACGGGAGGGACGGACTCGAGCTTGACAGCCTAAAGCAAATATAGCCAGAAAATAGAAAGCCAGAAAATGTGAGTTGCAAACCACAAAGCCAATGGTAAGCAACTGGCAGAATGCATTCCTAGGTGAACTTTCTAAATGTCCCCAAGACGTCTTTAGCAAACCAGACAGCTGCGCTGCCTGGTAGGCTGTGACCTAAAAAGTGTACCAGCTTGCCATACGGCAACATATGAAAAGAAATATTTAATGTAAATGCAAAGGAGAGTGGTCTTGGAGAAATCACAGCAAACAGGGACAGAAGAAGGTCCAGGAAAATGAGGTAACATCTCAGAAACGTTGTTGTGATTTTCTGGAGAGAAGGGTTACTCTCCCTGTATAAGTATCTGCTTGTGACAAGTGAAAATAGCAATTTTGTCCCAAATGTTATTGCTGAATTCACCATCTTCATAACCAGTAGAGAACACTAAAATTGACTCATTCAGTCTGACATTTGGTCGGTCAGTTGCCTGGGGCCTTTGGAACTCAGGGGTTGCTCTTGCAATAATCACTGGAACTTGTAGTAATAAGCATTGTCATTCTCCCTGGAACCACAGGTAGTGAGGCAAGATCACTCAATTGCCAAGTACAACATTGTTTAGGCTTTGACTTTCAGGAAGTACAGTAGACTAGCAAGGATGCCACGGGCCCTGGTACAGTCAAGGACAATTGCCACTTTGACTGAATTTATCATGTTAAAACACAGCATTGGCAGGATTCAATGGGCCCCTCGGGGCTCTGGTGCCACTGCACCTGCTGCACCAATGGTAACCACGCCCATGAGGAAGTAGAACCAGTCAAAGCTTAGTCTTGGAGGGAGATGGGGTAGAATATTTAGATCCAGCCAGCACTCGTATCCCTAGCAATAAATGTAATGTTCATGCAGTGTTACTACAAAGAAAAAACTTTGGTTATGTGAAGAAAGAGTTGTAGTAACTTAAGGAAGTTCAGCTACATTAGTCATTATTCTGGATGAAGTGTGGCTGATGGTCAAGGTATTCAGTGCTTGCTGATCGCAAGGATCCAAACTTACAAGGGAACCTCCAGCCAAGTACGGTGTTTGGTGTATACATGATAACAGGGCTCAGAGGTCCAGCCTCATCAGACTCCTAGAGGTCAGGGAATCGCACACAAATTAGCAGGTTGCAGACAGACACTTGACTGGGTACCAGCTGAACAGCACAGTGGTTTCTCCATGTTCAATTTGATCACCATTGGACTGCTAAGAGGAATACACTATCACTATTGCATCTGCAGAGGGACAGTGGCTTAGTCTGAATCTCGCAGGAGTTGCTTCGAAGTGGTCGACATAGGAGGCAGGTGGGACGCCAAGATGAAAACTCACAGGGCGATCATGCACAAGTACACACCAAGGCAGGGGGACCAATGTGGCAGTCGATACCACAAAAGCGAATAGGTTTTCACATACACGGCACCACAGAAGTGTGGTCAGTGTGGTGCAGCACTCACCAGTTACAACACCCACATATAAAAGGGGGGAGCCACTGTGGAACCATACTCTTTTCAAGCAGTTTACACAAGGACTACAACATTTTCTCCATAGGTCCCACATCACACAAGGTGATAAGAAATTGGTCGGGCTGGGCACCAGTAGAAGGCCAATAGTCTTTAGAGTCTCTGTAGAATAAAGATGGTCACTTTAGTGAAATGTATGCTTGCACTTTGTCTCTGGGCTACAGTTAGACAGATTCCTTATCTGTCAGACAGTGTACCTCATCTTGAGGCTGCAACAGCAGTATTTTCCTCAATCTATAGTATTTTGCTACTGTTTCAGAGGAGACAGACACAATTTCATGTCTCTGGCTCCAGGATTTCTCTACACAGGTGTGCAGAATGCTTCCAAATCAACAGGTGAACTCTGAATAAGTCGAAGCGGAAGGTTTTCATTCAGAAAAAATGGCAATTAGGTACAAGCCGGATTTAACGTCGTCGCCAAACATCTGGAGAAAACCAACCCTCGATTCAAGTGCATTCCTTTAGCAGCTAACTACCAATTGAGTTACCACTCCAGTTTGGAAAAATGGAACTAGAGATATCTGCCTAGTCAGCGGCTGTTGCGGAGTCCTGACTTTTCAGGCAGAGCAGGGAACAGTATGTAGGGGATGGAAAGGTGGTCCACCTTTTTGTTGGTGTGCAGCTGTGGCCATGCCACTGGCACCAGTCCTTTGTTTAGGCATTCCACCTCTTAGGACACAGGCTGACCTGCTGGAACTGGCTTGGTCCAGTGAGGGTGTAAACAAATAATTGACATTGATGTGATTTCCAAGTTAGATTATTTGCTTTACAGTGGTTTCTGGAGAAAGAGTAAAAGAGAGCAGCTGGTGGTGGTGGTGGGGGGGGGGGCACGAGGGGGGGGGAAGGGGGGAGTAGACGGTAGCTTTAATTACCACCAAACCCTATAGAGCAAGATGAAACTTTAAGGCTGGTGTACATACTTCTAGGGATCCTGAGCCTAGGGACCCCCCCTCCGACTCCTACTCAAGCACTGTTCAGACACATCACTCACACTCAGTGTAAATCAGGGGGCGCCTTCATGCGAGGCTATATGTATTGATACAAGAACAGGCAGCGTGTAGTTACCCCGCTGGAATGCAGATAAACATACTTTTACCCAAACGTTATGAATCAGCTGCCAGGAAGGGTGTAGACAGAAAAATAATATACCCTACCAACCCCAATTTGAACCATATCTTTATTGACCCAGATTAAGTGAGTGAGGGGAGCAAGCCAGGCACTGGTTCGATGGCTTCCCAAGGGATTCTGGGAGCAATGTTGGCAAATTGTGTCTATTGCACTTGCATCTTCAGTGAATTTAGTTATCCATCCAGCTTTCCTTTCTTCTCTTCATCCATCCATTCATCTCTATCCACCCATAAATAGTTATCTCAACCATCCTTCCTCTCTCTGCCCTTCCTTCTCTCCACCCACCCATTATTTTTAATTATCTTCCTTACTTGCATCCTTTCTTCCACTCATCCTTCTCTCCATCACTCCATTCTTCTCTCCATCCATCCATCCCTGCCTGCATTCAGCGACCACATATGTCACAATCAATAAACTACAGAGAAAAAGTAAACATTAAGCAATGACCTCCAGAACTGACTCCCCACTGTCAACTCCCACCCACTGCAGTGGTTAAAAGAACTAAACCCAAATGAGAAGTACGAAGCACAGGATGGAAAGTCACATTTGACAGCCCTGTACACTGTGATGAGAGAAGATGGCTGCCATCCTTTCTGACCTTTTCATGTACTACTTTCTCAGTGAAGATTCTTGTGGTCAATATGGATGATTTGTAACGAGAATTAGAACAATGGAATGTTGAGTGCTCCATGGAGTGCCCTGGGCTTCTAATGGCTCATAGAAGCCCGGAGCATCAACATTCCAATGTTTGGCACTGCTATTGCTGTGAAGAAAGACCTCATGGAACCTGATGAGATTTCAACCCCCTCAGGCTCCGTGAGGTCTTAGTTTTACAAATTAGAACATTCTGCCCTCTAGTGGCAGAATGTTCTAATAGCCTTAGAGCCCTCCGTAGCGGGCTCTACCTGCCATTAAATGCCTGCTTCCTTGTCAAAGGCCCTCACCTTCGGGTTAGGTTTTTTACACTGGAGTGGGACTTTAAAGGCCGGTAGATTAAGTCTATAATGGTAAATGCAAATACTGGTAAGAGGAGCCACTTACACGCTGATCATTCTAAAGCATACAAATGATGTAACCAGGTTGATAATATATAATTATTCTCAGACAACTCTTGCCTTGCTACGGTAGTTCTTGCCGCCTATAAGCTATAAACTGTAAACTGTTTTACAAAACTGAGGAATGACATTACACAAATCGCACAAGACAGCTTTTACCGCATGTTATACTTGTACCAGGAGAGCTACAAGTGAACTTAGGCGACACCAGAGAGCAAATTTAAATGCATCCCAAAAACCTCACAAGGAAAGCCCCCCAGCCATTTTCCACAAAATAATTCTAATCACCTTTAAAGTTAATAAAAAACATGCTGCCTGTAAGCAGAGGATCAAACTATTGCGAGATCAAAGATGAATCGTCAAAATGGAAACCCTGAACACCTCAGGGCATTTTTCAATATATTTAATAAATTATAGGTTCCCAGACTACTAAACGTTGGGCCTGCATGTTTAAACATGGGGATTTCCAACAAACTTCAAAGCCCTCTCGCGAATGGTCGCAAACCAAGGTACCTGGCAAGGGTGTTCCTCTACCCTTAGCAGAGGTATAATGTAGGCTACCTAGAATAAGCTGTTCCTGTATTCCCTAAAAAAATATATATATATTGGGAAAGAACTTTGTACATAGGGCTTCATCCTCTCGAACTCGCTAGCCCAGCACCGAACAAGATGCTAAAAGCGCAAAATATTCTGAGATTCACTCGCCAACCTCCAAAGCTAACTTGCCAAGAAAACTATTTTGTGGCAAATGTATATTAAGAGATAGCTAAGAGCTCTATGAATAGGGAAGCACAAAAAGAAAAATCTTTGCATGACACATTTATGAGTAGGTAGCTGGAACCTAAATGGGCAGCAACGGAGCGCAGAACATGGGCGATGTCTTGGAAATACGACATTATTTACAATCGGACAAGGAGTACTATCGAGTATGGCTGCAGAGATGTGTCTTAGAAGTCATTCTGATGTTGATGCAAACTGCTGTCCGCAATCCGGCGAGTGAAAATGGGACCACATACTATCAACATATATAGCTCATGAGATGTAGAAGAATCCTATTAAGGGTAGATTTTGGCACACATTTTTCTTTCAAAATTCTATAACTAACATGATAACATGATGAAGTGTCACACCAAGGAAAGATCAGAAGGTAGGCTCAACTAGCGACCCAGACATTTCTAAAATTCATATATACGAGTGAAAGTATTTGGGCTTCCTTGCATTACTCGCAAATGAGCACAAATTTCCTGTAGACCAGTCCTACTATTCAGGGTTGCATTGGGATTAAAATTCGGTCCGGGCACGCCAGAAAAGAGTGGCCCATATTTGCACATTGCCTTTACGCAAAACACGGCTTCTGCGAATTTCTATAAAAAGAAGGGGGCCTCTGACAGGCATGTTTTCTTAACTTTACTTAGATTAAGAAAAAATGCACGGATTAGTTCACACTGGTGAAACACACCTCAAAACAAGTGTGGCCACTTCTGCTCTGGCTATTTGCCCCCGCTCAATATGCATACATTAATAGGCCGGCCCAGCGAGAGAAAGGGAGTGACACCTCTGCCCGTTGATAAAAGGGAGGTAATGGAGGCCTATCTGCCTCCAGAAAGGCCACTCAGGTACCCACTGGGCCTCTGGCGACATCCAAACAACACAGACACCGTCCAAATTCTCCCCCAGGCTGCCCAAAAAAGCAGCCCAACAGGTGGACCTCAGATACCAGCCCCTCTGCCATTGCCCGAGTGCCAGCCTTACCAATCCGCCCGCTACTATGGGAATCATGACATCACACAGCTCCAGATCCGTAAGTTCATCCCAATGAAAAGCACAGGGGTTCATATACTAATAGAGGAAAACTGGGTGTTCCGATTCCGATTAGTTTGGTTCATATTGATGGTTTATGTAGTGCTAACATCACATATTCAGAGTGCTTGAGGCTCTGTAAATTTAAAAAAAATTCTGAATAAATCAGCATTTAGACGGTCAGAACAAGTAGCGTGAAGATCAAAACCCTGGTGTAGGTCCTTTGATGTAATTCTCTCTACATGGTGGGCTCGAATCCCACCTATAGATCCCTAGAGGCCATAAACAACTAGGCTTAATAAGCAGTTGAGCTTCCGGAGACTAGAGACACAGATGAGAGTCCATTTTAATCCAAATACCCTTTGAGTTCAAATGGGTTCCTTGGTAAAAGAGGGTCTGTTTGCCATGTCTCAGTAAACAAGTGATACATGGGTACTCATTACACGTTGGCCAATAATCGGGTGCGTTAAAAAACACTCGGGCGAATAATACTGATTTCGGTGTATACCACACCAAAATCCACATGTTCCGGCATGTACTAGGCATTATTCGACAGATAAAGGTAGGTCACGGTGCTGTAATTCCAATATGCAAGTTACCACACATATTGCAATTTAACAGCCAACATGTAAGGAGGGTCATTGTAACATTTTCTGATTGGCTGAGACGTAGTGGGGTTCAGATAGCGGAGACTAGTGAGTGAATCAGTGAGTTATAAGTGCTTAAACTTTCTTAGCTAGGGGAACTGTACCAATTCTAGATATCAAATAACACTTGCTACCATTGCACAGGTTTTTCTACCCATGGCTCCCCAAAGTACCAGATACCATCTAGACGGTTGTACCATGCTACACTACAATGTACACTTTGTGTATTTCCAAGCAGAAGCGATACCATAAGTGTAGGTTCACACAGACTTTGGGAGACGGGGAAGCCAGAGCTGTAATCATTATAAACATATTTAAGGACGACAACGGCTTCCACATTTGATATGTCACTTAATGTAGTCTCTCTTCGGTTGGAGCCGGTTATCCTAGTGTAATAAAACTCTTTCGATAGTGTACAGTGTGGATTTAATGGGGGTAAAAACAGAGTTGACTTGTTGTCCTACAATGTCATTTCCAACGAATGACAATAACATCCTTCAATCTGCTCAAACCAACAAGGAATGTAAACGTGGTTTCAGTTCCCTGGAGTTGACCATTAGAAGTGAGGACAGGCGAGTGAGAGCTAATAAAGCAACAATAAATTCTGTTGTTTGACAGTCAGCCTGGCACATATCCAAAATAGCATTAACCCTGCCTGAGCTGGGAGCCATGCTTTTTTGAAAAGGTGGGGTTCAGAGAAGTTTTGGAATGGGTCATTCGGCAAGGGCAGAAGGAAAGGTTACTTACTGGTAGCTCTAATTCTATGTCAGGACCGGAGGCTTCAGATTATGCTATATCTTCCTTCGCTTTATTAACATAAGAACTCCACAGCAGCTTAGGAAAATATTCAAAACAGTGAAAGAAAAATGCTTTAGGTCCCAAAGCATTTGAAGGAACGTTTTAACAGTCCAAAACCACAACTCCCATGAGTCTCTTGTGTATCGCTAGTCCATAGTCCTTCCATCATGTCTACCATAGCTAGATAGCCAGTCCTCTCTTCCTCTTCCTCCTCTTTCTTCGCTGCTCCCGCAGCCAGATAAGTGCTTTTCATGTTTTTTCCTTTTGTATGAGATTTCCTGTATATATCGTGTATACGATTTGTTGGGGGCTCGTCGCATGGTTTGCGTTTCTTCATTGCAGAGTCCCCGGTCGCGGGAACGTTCTATTCGTTCCTACGCGACTTTTTCTTTTCCCGTTTGTGTGCGGTGACTGATAAAGCCGCTAGAGGGCGCCCGCGCGTCTCGCCGGCTCTTCGGCGCGTCTCTTCAGTTACGGGAGCCGCGCTGAGGAGCCTGCCTGCGCCGGAGCCTGCCCTCGCTTGCCCCTCTGACACCTGGTTCGCCGGGTCTGTACTCCTGCTTTCTGACGCCCCGCTGGGGTCTGTATTGCGGCGTAGACCGCGTGAAACGCCTTCGGGCGCATTTTGTGCACCGCAGTTACATTCGTGTGGCGTAGCGCGCTTGAGGGGTGGCGTGACTCGGTCCCGGTGAGGAGAGTCCGCGCGCTGGGGGGTTGGTGCAGCCCTACCTGCCACGCCTGTTGGCCCACAAAGTAATCGCAGTCAGTTTTGTCTGCCCAAAATCGAATTGCCTTTCAAATAACACCCTCTTGAGTGTCTGTAGGGCCGGGTGGCCACTGGATTTGGGGGGCGTTTTTTCCCTGGCTTCTGTCCTGTGGCTTGCCCCCTTGTTTCTGTGTGTTCGTGATGGAAGGGGAGTATGTGGAGGAACCCTATTTCTACCTCCAGGACGATGAATTTTACCATGCGGTGGATAACTCCATTTACCGCTGTGTGACGGAGGTGGTGGGGCCCATGGAGGACCGCCTCTCCGCACGCATTGTTGAAGAATGCGCAAAATTAGCGTCCGTGCATTCAGGGGCGCCTACTGACCCCCCGGGAACATCAGGCGGGAAACCGCCGGCACCGAAGAAACCCTGCAGAGAGGGACCCTCTTCAGGGTCGCAGGGGGTAGACAGAGGCGCTTTTGAGCGTCTCCGTGACGCCTTTTTGGCAAAGGCAACGGCTGCGCCCCCTCCTCCCCTGGCGAGCCCTGACGTTGAGGGGGACGTTGGCACGGCCCCCGCGTCACCAGTGTATGATTCACCGGACACTGACGATGACGGGGAGTCGGTGCGCTCTTGGCGACCTTCGGGCTCAACCGCGGAGCTCCCTCGGGATGAGTCGGGCATGTTGGACCCGGACGAGATTGTTCATCCGTGGTCCGCAGCTTGGACACCGGGAGAGACTGTGGCGAAGTTCGTTGCGGGTCGACTGCGCAAGCCGCTGGAAAAGGAAGCCAGAGGCTGTCTGCGAGGGGAATGCCCGAGGCCGACTTTGGAAGGGAAGGTGGCTATGACCCCCGAGTTGGATGCGAAAATGGCCACCTTCCTGGCCAAATTCATGAAAGATCCCCGCAAGGGTATTGACCGATCCTGGCGGTCCTGTCAGGATAAGTTACTGGATGCCGTGGGGCCTGCCACAAAAATCCTCGACATGGCGGAGGAGGCGAAGGCGAATGGCACGGTCATTTCCCCGGAGGTGCTATCGAATTGGGCGCAACGTGTTATCGTGTTTCTGGGTAATGCCAATTGCGCCCTGTCCACCGAGCGCAGACGATCCTTGCTGATTAAATTAGACCCTAAGCTGGGGGACCTGGCCTCGTCGGAGGCGGGCGCGGTAGCCCAGGGGGGCCTCTTCGGCGAGCCCTTTATCAGAGAGCTGGGCAAGTTCGTGTCCACTTTTACATCGCTGGACAAGGCACAGTCCAGCATCAAGCGCGTGTTTCACCAGCGTTTCTCTGGAGGGGCCGGTCGCGTCAGGGGCCGCGCGACCGGCCGTGGCCAGCAGGCCAATAATAGAGGGCAAGGCTCCGGCAGAGGCCAGTACCAGACCTCTGCAAACTTCAATAATTTCTATCCCACCAGAGGGCAACGTTTCGGCGGCAGAGGTTTCAGGAAGAATTCCGGACCAGGACATACCTCTGGTGAGTGTACTTTGTTTGGATCAGGTTCCGATAGGAGGGAGGTTGGCAGCCTTTTACGAGGAGTGGGAATTGCTCACTGCCGACGCTTGGGTTTTGCAAACCGTCCGTGGGTTCCATATAGAGTTCTACGACCGACCCACTCAGGAAGTTTTTCCACGTCCGATGGTGTTTTCAGAGTCCGACGCGCTTTTGATAGACGGAGAGGTCGCGGAGTTGCTTCGCAAAGGTGCCATCCGTCAATCAACGCGCCACCCCAATGGATTTGTCAGCAATGTCTTTCTAGTGGACAAGACGGATGGGGGCAAGAGGCCTGTGATCAACCTCAAGGAGTTCAACGGGTGGTTGATCTATCGGCACTTCAAGATGGAGGGTATCCACCTCCTTCGAGATGTGCTCCTCCCTCGGGATTGGACGGTGAGGCTAGACCTCAAGGATGCTTATCTAGTCGTTCCTATCCACCCGCCACATCGTCGTTTCCTTCAGTTCTTGTGGAACGACAGAGTGTTCGAGTTCACGGCGCTGCCGTTCGGCCTTTCATCGGCCCCCTGGTGCTTCACAAAGGTGTTGCATCCGGGGGTGGAGTACCTCAGGGGTCAAGGGGTGCGGATGTTAGTCTACTTGGACGACATCCCCCTCATGGGTCAATGTCCAGTAGTTTTGGCCGGGCAGCTGCAACAGGCCGTACACCTTCTTCAGAAACTGGGGTTCGTTATCAACGGCTCCAAGTCGGTTTTGATCCCCACTCAGAGACTTACCTTCCTGGGTTTCGTCTTGGACTCGGTGGAGGCTGTTCTGAGTCTCCCGTCCCGGAAGATCGCGAAGATCAGACATTTGCTTCGGCAGACGATCACAAAGGATTGTACGTCCTTGCGACATGTCGCCAAGGTGGTGGGACTTCTGTCGTCCTCCATCCAAGCGATCTTTCCGGGGCCCCTACATTACAGGGCGCTTCAACGCCTCAAGGCTCAGCACCTCCGGAGAGGGATGAGCTACGATCAGTTGGTTCCTCTTACGGAGGAGGTGAAGGAGGAAATGTCATGGTGGCTGTCTCACATGGAGGCGTGGAATGGTCGGGCGATCTTCGGGTCGGTCCCAGATCTCGTCATAGAGTCCGATGCCAGCAGATCGGGTTGGGGCGCTCGGTGCGGGGATTTCTCCACCGGCGGCGCCTGGTCTTCAGACGAACAACGGTTGCATATCAACTGTTTGGAGCTCCTGGCGGGCTTCTTCGCGGTCCGTTGCTGGACCAAGGATTCGGTCAAGGCCTGTGTTTTACTGAAAATGGACAATGTTTCAGCGGTTCGTTATGTGAACCATCTAGGGGGTCCTCGCTCTCGCGCTCTGGCGAATTTGGCGAAGGACTTCTGGGATTACTGCCTATCGCGTCACATTGCTGTGACAGCGGAGTACCTGCCAGGCCAGGACAATCAGGTAGCGGATTGGCACTCCAGATACCTCAGGGATGCCAGTCAGTGGAAGCTGGATTCGGTAGTTTTCCAGTGGCTACAAAGCCTTTGGGGTCCCTTTTCGGTGGACCTATTTGCGTCCCGTCTGGACCACCAACTGCCGCGTTTTTTCAGTTGGAGGCCGGACCCTCTCGCGGAGGCCACGGACGCCTTTCTGCAGGATTGGAGTCGGGAGAAACCGTTTGCGCTTCCCCCGTTCTCCATGGTGGTGCGGACAGCGGCCCAGGTTCGCCGCCAAGGAGTGGAGCTGGTGTTGATTACACCGCTTTGGAGGTCTCAAGTATGGTTTCCGGTTCTTCTGGAACTTTCTTGGGATTTTCCAATCCTACTCCCCCTGTTTCCTCTCCTCCTGAGGAATCCAGATCAGGAACCGCATCCTCTCATCGTGCGGAATTCGCTCCGCCTCATGGCGTGGAGGCTCTCAGGAGACGTTGGACGCTCCCGGGCCTTTCGGGGTCGGCTGAGAACCTTCTCTCCAAAGCATGGGCCGATAGTACGACGAAGCGCTACAGATCCGCTTGGCTTAAGTGGATGCGTTGGTGTCTTCGAAGGGATTTGGATCCCTTGGTCGCGGGTCTCGTTCCCGTCCTAAATTTCCTGGCTGAACTAGTCGACAAAGGCCTTGCCTACAGAACAATTAATGCGATTCGATCAGCGATCTCGGTAGGTCATGACAACATCGATAACTCTCCGGTGGGGGAGCATCCTTTTGTTTGTCGACTTCTGCGGGCTATTCGGCTCGCGTTGCCTCCAGAACCCAGGTATTCCGTCCTTTGGGACGTCAATTTGGTCCTGAATTTGTTCCTTTCATGGCCGGCCAACTCCTATCTGTCTCTAAAAGAGCTCTCGGCAAAGTTGGCCATGCTGTTGTGTTTAGTTTCTTGTAGACGGGTGTCTGACGTACGCGCCCTGGACATATCAGCGCGCATCTTCTCCCCGGATGGGGTTACCTTTACTGTGGGCCGCCGCACTAAAACGGCGTCACGATCCATTTCATATCCAGCTTTTCTAGACACCCCTAAGCTGTGTGTTGTGCAATGCCTCAAAGCATGTGAGGATTTAACATTGGAATTGCGCCCACCGGGCGAGCGTCAATTATTGATTGCCTTGCGAAAGCCACACAAAGCTGTCTCCTCCCCCACTATTGCTAGGTGGGTGCGTTGGGTCATGCAAGAAGCAGGCATCAATACGAAGCTGTTTGGAGCACACTCTGCCAGAGGGGCCATGGCCTCTAAGGCGTTCGCTGTGGGTGCTCGCTTGGAGGATTTAATGCGAGCTGCAGATTGGTCCTCGGACTCCACCTTTAAGAGGTTTTATTTTAAGCCTGTGGTGGATTTAGCCCAGTTGGTGGTAAGTAAGCTTTGAACTAGCATAATCTGAAGCCTCCGGTCCTGACATAGAATCGAAATTTGCCTAGCTTATGTAACGGTAAGTTTCAATTCTATTAAGGACACGGAGGCGAGGATTATCCCACCCAGTACTCACAGTGTTTCTACCCACCCGTATGGCAGTAAGTAAAGCGTTTTCCTTTTATGCAGTTATGTTATGTGACTAGATTTGATTATTCCTCTGTCAAATTACTCGGCTCCTGTGACCCCTCGCTTACGCTGTCCTTTTTTCCGGCAGGCAACGAGGGTGCTAAGCAGGATCAGTGAGGCGAATGCGTGATCTGCGCGAAGAAAGAGGAGGAAGAGAGGACTGGCTATCTAGCTATGGTAGACATGATGGAAGGACTATGGACTAGCGATACACAAGAGACTCATGGGAGTTGTGGTTTTGGACTGTTAAAACGTTCCTTCAAATGCTTTGGGACCTAAAGCATTTTTCTTTCACTGTTTTGAATATTTTCCTAAGCTGCTGTGGAGTTCTTATGTTAATAAAGCGAAGGAAGATATAGCATAATCCTCGCCTCCGTGTCCTTAATAGAATTGAAACTTACCGTTACATAAGCTAGGCAAATTTCGATTCTCCACCGTAAGAATCGTTATGGACCTCATATATGGTGAAATTCACTAGGCCCATTCAGGATCAAAGGACACTTTTTTAAAGAGAACTCTTCTTTTTTATGTATGCCTGTTTCAAAATATGGCACGATTCCTTTCTTTAGTAAGATACCCAATTAACTGTAAAAAAAAAGTACAACGGCTAAACAAGGCTTTAAACGTTTTCTACATTTAAAAAAATTTTTTTTTTAAAGAATGCTGCAGATAGACAGCGCGGCACTTTTTTGAGAGAAAACAGTACACTGTCCCTTTAACTATGGTTGCCTTTAACTCTCTGCAGTGACCGTGGTATTCCAGAGTGCACAGCTTTGGCAGTTATCTCAGTTCATTTTGAAACTCAAACTTAGATTGATGGTTGTCTGCCTCGTCTTTGCATTCCTGTTTCCCAGTAAGATGACGGTTGTTCATATATTCAGTGACCATTCACCATCGATTTACAAGTTAGTGATTTTCCTTCTACATCATCCCCAGGCACACCTCCAGATACTAGAAGATCATGCTCTTCAGAGGTTCAAGTGGGCCGAGTCCTGCCAGTGCTCAGCCCCGGCAGTTCTAAAGAGAAGGTGCTGAGAAGGGTCCTCATCGGGCTCTCCATTTTTGCCCTCAACCTCAGGGTGAAAAATTGATCTCAACTCTGCAGCAGTACCACCTTCACTGCTTTTAATTAAACTTCAAAGACATTCGTTCCTTCACAGTCTCATCAATTCAGAATAGAAGCATTTTCATTATTATATACAACAAAGTCATAGTTGTTGCTTATATATCATATGCAACTAACAATCACTAGCAAAACCAATAGTCCTGGCTTCTTGTAGCTGTAATGTTACTTGCTGTATTATATATCTGGATGCAATGACAGGAGCAGCAAAATACCAGTCGGGAAGCACACGATGCTAAGAACAGATTTTTAGCCTAGGTGATTTTAAGCCATGCCCTTAATTACATCGGCCAAACTGATGGAGCAAGGATTCGTATAAAAGAGACTTACTCGGACGCAATCCTCTCATATAAACCTGTAAT
The DNA here is from genome assembly GCF_964261635.1 of Lissotriton helveticus. Lineage (NCBI taxonomy): Eukaryota > Metazoa > Chordata > Amphibia > Caudata > Salamandridae > Lissotriton > Lissotriton helveticus. The sequence goes on from NC_136071.1 coordinate 530,479,136, forward strand.
GAAGTATTAACAATGTACTTTGATACTAATATGCACCACATTTAATATATTTCTAGATAGAGGAAGCTTGCCTATGTGTTTTACTAACAAGTAACCCGAGTGTGATTAAGGATGGCTGCTAACGTAGGAAACTGTATTGCGCATGCGTCAACTGCATTTACGCAGAATGACGTCTTTACGCTTGGAGGGAAATTTTTGCTTCTGCGCAATAGCATCTAAAATGGATGCTTTGAAACTCACGTGCTAAGCATCTGCATTGCTGAAACTAAAATGAGTTGTATACTAAATGCTAATGCATGAAGAGTCTTTATAAATAAATGGGATTAGAGTTGGGATAGGTGGTATACAGTGAAATAATTTTATTTGAAATGAATACTTTTTGTTTTGACCTCTCTATTAGTTTGTTTTTGGGCCTCTGAACGATGCTAAAGTCTGCCACCGACGTGGTTCCTCCCGCATGCGCAAAGATGGCAAGTCCGAAACAGTGATGACAAGTCTTATAACTCGTCCAAGGACAGTCTCAGTACATGTCCTGGGAACCAGCTGAATATCCTGAAGTTTCAATGGACTACTGTGAAATGTATACATTGTTGTTTAATAAAGATTGCAAATACGGGTGGGAAATAAAGCATGGGAGAACAAATTAATGGGTGGGAACTTAAAACAATGATCTAAAGAAAATTATTAAAACTTAGCATGGTGTGATGATCATCCCCTTAGCTTGTCCAATCAGAAGTAAGGGTTTCATAAAGTTGAAACATTTAGGGGTGGTACATGTAATTAGGAAAGTATAATTGAGGTAGTTTAGTTAGAGCAGTGTGGCAGTTGCAGCAAGAAAACGCTGCGAGATGGAGATGCTGTCCGAATGCTTAATACCTGAAGAAGCAGACTTAAAACTTTAAAGCTAAATAATTAGAAGAAGATCACGGAAGACTCGAGGAGGTGATAGAATTAGAAGAAGATCGGGGAAGAATCCAGGAGGAAGTTAGTGTCAGAGAGGGGTGAGACACAGGTGTCGAATCCAGAAGAGGCCATCTATCCTGTCCTGAAACCTGCCCTGAAGTCTTCTGTCACCTGAACCTTCAAGGGCAATCACTAACTCTTGGCCAGAGGGGTCTGATTTTCACACCATCCTAGGCAAATATATCCTTGTGTATTGTGTCAATGTACCTTTCTCTCTCTATCATCTTTTTCCTAGGGTAATTGTTGTTGTGAAATCTTATTCTAAATTGGGTAAACCAATCTTACTTCTTCAGAAAGATGGAGTTACCACTGTAATTTGTTTTACTCATATGATTAATCAGATAAACATTTAAAACCTTCCAGAGTCTGTGATTCTTTTAATAAGATAGTAAGGTATATGAACCTATGTCATACCATCAATTACTACTCAACTAAAATAGATCCATTTATTAAAGAGAGGGCTTTGGATCAGTAATAGATCAGAGAAATGATAGGTAAATGATCTCTACTTTAAGCTCTTCTAAAAATTGACCCCCAGCGGAGTTGACTAGCCTTGAGTGAGTGTGTTTATGGGCCCAGATGATTATATAGTGATAGATTTTCGTAGGTAGGTAACCCCATGGATGAACACCCCTTCGAGAGACTCCCCCAGATTTTACATCCCACTTAAAGCCCTGATGCTCTCTCAAATGAATGCTGAACATTCTGACTTTCTTTTATGCATCCATATACAAAGAGAATAAACCAAATCACTTTCCTACTTTGAATCTGTGTCCCTTGCTTCTCAATCGCCCACAAGTGTATTTTTCTATGGGATGGTCTTAACATCGAATATGTCAATTGAAAACATTTGATGGTGTGTGCTTAGAACTCAGTCCCATCCCTACTCCCACCTAGGCCATACATGACCTACCATTCGAAGTCCAGTGACCAGCCATTGAGTTCTTCAGTATTGCTAATAGTGGAGAACATGTAATTTGGCACACAAATAGTGTTTTCTTTTCCTCGTCTTTTTCTTGACTTTTTCTCTCGAAGGCTCTATAGAGGTCAGAGATTGTTCACAGGTTGCGGCGGAAGCATGTGTGGGGTTTTCCTTCTGGGAAACAGAATCAGAGTATGAGGGGCCTGTGAGACTCTGAAATATCCTTTCCCTACAGGTGGATGTCTTTTGGAGCCTTTGGGTTCTCTTAGAATTGATTCGACAGAGGGAGCAGTCCTCTGGTTTAGGACTATCAGGCAGACAAAGAAAAGTGAAGGCGTGAAGGTCCTTCTCTGACTGCTTATGTTTTCTATGAGGGGCTCTTCACAAACAGTATTGGCATCTTGAGAGAAAAAAAAAGTAAACTTTAAAAAATCTTCACAAAACAACTGAAAAGGCTGGCAATACCTTCAGATGCCAGGTGGTGGCAATTTAAAAAGACCATCAGACACAAAATCTAATCAGTCATATTGAAATAGGTATACTCTGATGAAAAGGCATCATGTGCCAGAGAGTGAAACTATCAGCTGGTAGCCATATCACTTCCAAAGCCGAAGCCTATCTGATAACAGGGTCATCGTGGAGCCTTGAAGTCACATTTCAGCTATTCCTCTGTATGGGAAGCTTGTATGAGGGATTTAAGGACCTTGCTCTATGTCAGAGGGAGTGGTCCCCTGCAATTCCCATTCACTGTCGATCCCGCGGCACTCCAGCACTAACTTGTTACTTTGCCACCATTCCTACTGCAATGACATGGTAGAGTTTCTTCTTTCGAATAACGCCTCCTTTGACGGGCGGGACCTATGATTGGCTCTACTTGAGATTCTTCCAAGGGTACTTCAGTTAAAGAAAAATATTTATTTGTGGTCTGTGCCACCCCACGCCCCTTATCTGTTTAAAGAATGGTATCTTTGTTCCTGTGGTATTCGGAGGGCACTGAGTGGCGACTTATGATTGAGGCTCCCTGTTTTCCGTTTTTACTGATTTTTACAGATAAATACAGACAGAAATATTCATTTTCTTGTCTGTATGTATTTTTAAATGTGGATAGAAACGGAAATCGGATTGCTTTTTTAGTAATTCTAAATACTGTATGCCATGACTGCCAGGTCAATAGATGTGTAGATTGATAGATAAGAGGGTTAAAAAAGAAAGGAATTTTAGTAAGGACGCTTTAACAGCAGTAGATATGCATGCACAAGGATGATACTGAAATTTGCATATCTTCATATAAGTGCACTGGTTTATCTTCTGCGGCTGTTCACAACACTGAAACCTGGCAGACATTCAAGCATAAGTGCCTATTTATCAGTTAAATAAATGTGGAAATATACTCATTTCAGCTTAAATTTTCCACAAAACCCAAAATAAATATGGATAAATACAGATAAAATTAGCAAAAAATAAATATGTATAAATGCAGACGGAAATGGCAAAAAACATAAATACCATAAAACCGGGATCCCTACTTAAAATATGCACTTAGCCTAGAAGTGTTTTTCAATTGCGTCACAAAGGAGTGGCGGATCTCTTTGGAACGGTAGCTGGAGCTTCACTAGCTCTTCCAGTGGGCGAAGGATCTTTCCTGTCGGTCACAATGGAAGGGCAATGCACAATACGTTAATCAGTTAATCCAACTGTAACCTCCCAATACATAGTTAAAGGTAAGAGGGCTTACTTAGCCTATTTCGCAATCAAGCTTAAGTTAGTACCAACTAGTTGAATTATAGAAGCATCTTCTAAAATATCCAAAACAAACACAGGTTACTGTATACGTTATATGTATAGCGACTCGCTCAGACCACGGATCTATGCAGTGGAGAAAAGATGAAGGAGAGAAACCACAGAAAAGAGTAGTCCACACTATAGTGTTTAACTTTCTTTTTCTTTGTGTGCCCCAAACATATGAGATAACCCTCCTTAACAAGGTAGGTGCACGGAAATGGGAATAAGGTGGAACAAAGGGGGCCACAAGCCATCCCTGACCAATCCCTACTCGTCATGTTTTTTAATTACGCTACCTGTGTTGAAGAATGACTCCCTCCTTGTTTTAAGGTGCAGAGTGGGGATCTAGCGGGATGTGAGATAAGCACATACATTCTGTAATATTGTTTCCCAGAAAATGCTTTCAATTCCATCACTACTGAAAATTAGTTGATGCAATTTCCTAAATTTGGATCTTTTTCGCAAAGATTGTTTGGTGATAATTACAAAATATCCTTTCTCTGAAACCAGTGTCTCAGTGAGCAAAGTATTTTAGAAGGTATACATTCTGATGACTGGAAATAACTAAATTTACAGCCCTCACAGGTGGAGAGCTGAGCCTTAAGCTCTGATGATAATCCCTCTTAAATCTAGTCAAAATGTCTTAACAGTTTAAATTCATTCATTTCTATATAGTGCACATCAGAAAAATGCATTCGCTGTGATTCTGATACTCTAAAACCTGTAGTTAGACCGTGGCACTGCCATACCTACCAACCTGAAGAACACTCTCACTGTGTGAGGAGGGGGCGGGGTCTTGAAGGGGGCAGGGCATCGTGCCGAGAAGAACCTACGAGGCACATTTGAGACACACCCCGCCAACAAGCCCCCTCCCCCCCTACCCCTTAATAAGACGCCGGCAGTTCAAAGCCTTGGAAAAAGAGCTGGAAAACCACTAGTTACACCGGTTTTCAGCTCACTTTCCCTGCCATTGTGTGATATCATCTCCTCACTGGGAGAACGTGTGATGGGAGCCGATATCGTGTGCCACACCGTGCCACCATGTGAGTTGGCAGGTATGCACTCCCCTCTACCAAAGCCTCTATGTTTGCCCCATTGCTACCATCTTTTAAGTTATGGAAAATAGATGTAAGGATCCTGTTAAACAAACCTCCATTTCAATGCTTCTGCAAACAACCCACTAACCACCTGCCATGTCAGGCAGGAGTGCCAATACTCGCAAGCAATATGGTCACGGAAATCCCCGGGACAGACAGAAGAGCTGATAGCAACAAAAAACATCTACCTGTAAAGCATGTGAAGTGATACATCATAGATGAGAATCTTATCTCAAAGTAAAAAAGGATAACACAGAACCAGATATAAATGAAGTCTATCCATTTTGCGTCAAGACCTAGTGTTGGTTTTTTACTGCTACGGGGTACCTGGTGTTCCTTGCCCAGAGTGGAGATGGTGCTTCTGTAGATATTACAAGGTCTGTAACTGGACTTGAGTCACTGGAGATGCTTTTGCGGAGCTCGACTTACATACAGAAGCACCAGCACCATTATGGGCTTCATAGGAAGATCTTTTCTACCAGCTCTTCTGTCTGTCCGCCCAATCTGTTGCTGGGATGAGGGTTCTGAAGAAAGCCTTGGTCCCCCGAGTGGGCATTCTTTGAAGGCAGAAATATAATGTCCCCCGCTTATGGTTGATTGACTCACCTGATATTTTTCCTTCCTATGTGACCTCAATACAATTTAGACCAGGTTTCGCACAATTATTATTATTATTATTATTAATAGCATTTGTTAAGCGCATGGTTGCACAAAGAACAGTGCGTCCCCGCGCTGAAAATCCCAATAATCATCATATCAGCCAAACTAAAGAGGGAAAACACAGGCCCTGCAGAAAAAACTAAACTAATTAGCCTTGGGGAAAAGAAAGGTTTTCAGCCTCTGTCTGAACCTTGCTTCAGACGGTTCCATCCTCCATTCGATGGGCAGGTCATTCCAGTCCTTACTGGCCAAAAGTCTAAACGACTGACCTCCCATCCTTGCTCTATGGATCCGAGGAACCACTAATAGCATGCTGCCCATCGACCTAAGATGGCGCGAGGGACGATAGATAGGAAGCAAGTCCTGGAGATATAAAGGTGCCTTTTTGTGAGCTATGCGATGGGTGATACACATAGTTTTAAATTTAATGCGTTCCTTAATTGGAAGCCAATGTAGGCAACGCAAAGCATGCTTCCCAGAAGCCCTCCTAGGGAGGTCAGGACAAGCCTAGCAGCAGCGTTCTGGACGCGTTGCAACTGCATTAGGCCTTTTTTACTGAGTCCACATAGGAGGGAATTCCCATAATCTAAATGGGAGGTGACTAATGCGTGAACCATTGTTTTCCTGGTGTTGGGAGGCAATAGGTCAAGGATCTTCCTCAAGACCTTCAGGATGCCATAGCATTTGCCAGCAACATTGTTAACATGTTTAGTGTAGGCAAGATTAGAATCCAGGTATATACCCAGGTTTTTGACTGTGTCCACCGGGGCAGGGACAGAGCCCAGTTCTGCAGGCCACCAGGCGGATGTCCAGATAGAGGGACAAGAACCAACGATAAGAACCTCTGTCTTATTACCATTAAGGCGGAGGTAGTTCTGTTTCATCCACCCATCAAGTGCCACCAAACAGGTCGAAAATTTCTCAGCATCCACAACTGGATCACGGGACAGATTGATCACCAGTTGGGTATCGTCTGCATATGAGACAATATCAACACCATATGACTCTACCAGTTTGGCAAGGGGTTCCATGTACAGATTAAATAATGTGGGGCTCAAAATCGAGCCCTGTGGAACCCCTTGTCTAAGACATCTTATACTGGATTTACATGGAGGGCAATGCACTTGAAATCTCCTGTTCATGAGGAAGGAGACCAACCACTTATGAGCAGGACCAATTATTCCCTTCTCACTTAAACGACCAAGTAATACGGAGTGTGATACGGTGTCAAACACCGCAGTTAAGTCCATTAGGACCAGTGCGGCCGTGTGACCCTCATCAGCCCTACTCCGCAACAGTTCTGTAGATAGAAGAAGGGCGGTCTCCGTCGAATGTTTGGCCCTGAATCCCGATTGAGACACGTGGAGGAGTTTATTTTCCTCCACAAAGCTCACCAACTGTTGGTTAACCAGTTTCTCTACTACCTTCGCACAATAGGGAAGGAGGGAGATTGGTCTTAAATTGTCCAGTTGTGTCATACTAATATGGGCTTTCTTTTTTATCGGGACAACTTGTGCCAATTTCCAGCTGTCTGGAACCAAGCATTCATGGAAGGATAGTGAGGCCATATTACCTATGTGCTCCGTTACCTGGGTAAGATGATTGCGAAGAATCCTCGCAGGGACCGCATCCAGGGGGGAGCCGGAGTGAATGTCCAATAAAATACTAGTTAGCTCCTCTGCTCGGGGGACCACAAATTCCCCAAGATTTTTCATTGCCTGTTTTACACGACTGGGATCTGGTGAGCTTGTGGGTTCTGAGTTTGTCTGAAAAGAAGCATAGATCTTTTCTACCTTCCCCACAAAAAAGTCCGCTATCTGATTGCATGACTCTATCGATGGGGGGACTTCCCCTGAACTCACTAGAGGGGCGGATAGTTCCTTCAGGATCATAAAAAGCTCTTTAGATGTATTCTCCGAACCGTCAATCCTCCTGTGATAATAGTCTCTTTTAGATTTCCTAATCTGACTGTGATAGGACCTTAATTCATTTTTGTAGACTTCACGTAGTGAGGAGGCATATTCCACTCTCCACCTACGTTCCAAAGTCTTACATTTAGTTTTAGCGGCACGCAACTCGGCAGTAAACCACGGAGCGGATTTCGTGCTCCGTGCCATAGCTTTTTGAGTCCAGGGGGCAACTTTATCGAGTGCACTCCCAACCCAGTCATCGTACCTCCTGCATGCCTCAGCCAAATTATCACTGAGCTTAGGGGGGTCCTGTTCTAGGGTTTGACTGAAAACATCGTGACTAAATTTCCTCCAGTCCCTGCGCCTCACTGCGGCGGGTTTCTGCAAAGGCACCCTTTTGGGCTGTCTTCTGATTTTAAGAGGGATCACATAGTGATCCGACCACAAGATCTTAATCGGGGCAGATACGCTTATATCTTCCCAATTTACAAAGATTGGGTCCAGCAGGTGCCCCGCTTGATGAGTGGCTCTATTATCAGCCAGAACAAACATCAAAGCTCTAAGGGAATTAATCAGGGACACAGCCTCACGGCAATTAACATCATCCAAGTGTACATTGAGGTCTCCTACAATCATGAACTTATTGTGGCGTAAAGCAGAAAGCGTTATGGCCTCCAGGAGACTCTCAATGAACATGGTAGCCATACCAGGAGGGCCTTAAATAAGAAAACCCTTAATGGTACAGTTCGGGCCAGCCGAAATGGAAAATAGCCCAGCTTCACAATTGTTAATGGCAGCCGGTTCAAGTGAACATGGCAATTCGGTTTTATGGACAATAGCTATCCCCCCCCCCTCTGGATCCCTCTATTAATTTGAAGAATATTATAACCGGAGGGGAGGGCCTCTCTAATATCAGGGAGGGATTGCTCGTCCAGCCAGGTTTCTGTCAAGAAAACCAGGTCAGGGTCGTCATCCATCAGCATATCATAAATGTTCAAGCTGTGACATTTCAATGATCGACAGTTTAATAGTAAGGCAGAGATTTCATTACCTTCCCTACCCGTCTCATGGTCTCTGTGGATTATGTAGCCACAACTCTCACACTTAGAGGGCCATTGCTCCACATGCAGCGTATGCAAGCATTCCGGTAGAGGTACCTTGCGCAGATGTAATAGCGCCTGCCTCGTATAGGTTACCATCCCACACCGGTCTGTGATGTTCTGACCAGGGGGACGGGCCCCGGGCCGCGTATGGTCGCGGACGGGCGTAGACGGGCTTGCCTTTGGCGCGCCTTCGGCGCGGCCGAGATGACTGATTACATTTATGCATGATGGTGGGGAGGTTTGAGGAGGGCGTAGAGCGTCCAACAACTGGAGCGCGTCCGTTTCCTCCCCTCAAGATGGCGTCTGAGGGGTGTGTAATTCCGGTGGCAGCCCCTAGATCGGCTGCACCGAGAATGTAAGAAAAGTGCCTCAGGTCGTTGGCGCGATGTTAATCTCGCCCAACGTGCATGCAAGTAGAGTTAAAACACACCATTAAAATATTTACAATTTTTTAAAAAAATGTGCAATACTTCATAATCAGACCAAGTAATTAAGGCGCTCTTAAAGTAAGCTGCGTAGCCCCCGGCTTTTCGCCTCAGGGGTAGATTTCAGGGAAAATCACCAGAATACTATTTCCCGTCCCTTAAATATGATGGGAGGGCGCAGAGCGTCCAACAACTGGAGCGCGTCCGTTTCCTCCCCTCAAGATGGCGTCTGAGGGGTGTGTAATTCCGGTGGCAGCCCCTAGATCGGCTGCACCGAGAATGTAAGAAAAGTGCCTCAGGTCGTTGGCGCGATGTTAATCTCGCCCAACGTGCATGCAAGTAGAGTTAAAACACACCATTAAAATATTTACAATTTTTAAAAAAAATGTGCAGTACTTCGTAATCAGACCAAGTAATTAAGGCGCTCTTAAAGTAAGCTGCGTAGCCCCCGGCTTTTCGCCTCAGGGGTAGATTTCAGGGAAAATCACCGGAATACTATTTCCCGTCCCTTAAATATGATGGGAGGGCGCAGAGCGTCCAACAACTGGAGCGCGTCCGTTTCCTCCCCTCAAGATGGCGTCTGAGGGGTGTGTAATTCCGGTGGCAGCCCCTAGATCGGCTGCACCGAGAATGTAAGAAAAGTGCCTCAGGTCGTTGGCGCGATGTTAATCTCGCCCAACGTGCATGCAAGTAGAGTTAAAACACACCATTAAAATATTTACAATTTTTTTTAAAAATGTGCAGTACTTCGAATCAGACCAAGTAATTAAGGCGCTCTTAAAGTAAGCTGCGTAGCCCCCGGCTTTTCGCCTCAGGGGTAGATTTCAGGGAAAATCACCGGAATACTATTTCCCGTCCCTTAAATATGATGGGAGGGCACAAGGTAATTAATTCTCACTTTCTTTGTGATTCCTCTTTCCCCCTCAGAATCAGAGTTAAGGACAGAATATTACCAGTGACTTCAATACAGACTTCCATATTCCATTCCAATAGCTTTATCTCCTTTACCGAGCTAAAATAACTCCCTTAATACTGTGGCAAGCCTGTCCATGTTATACAATGCTATACATGGGTGAGAAGAGGGTCCAGTGATGAAGCATATCAGTGTCCTTTCAAACAAAAATCCCTTCCTGACACGCCCATAGAAGACCAAACTCTTGACATTCTTTGTCAGTGCCAGGTTTGCACTCGTGCCCTCCTGGAGAAATGTCTGTTTTTTTCCAACTCTAATACTCCAGCCATGACTAGCAGCTCTTCTGAAGTAGGGCCTTTTAAATATATTGCTCCATGTTCAGGGATTCTGACATACAGAATGATCTGCTCCCCCTGTAGGCTAGGGGACTCCATGGGACTCTGCCCAGGTACCAGACATTTCACCAATTGCCACTTAAGTGATAGTGACCAATCTTGTTAGTTAAAATAAATAAATAAATACGTTAAAGCTATTTTGGTTGGATTGTGTGCTCTGCTTTGGGCCTGAGAGGTTTGCGACATATACCTCACATTATTCTTGGCACATGTAAACGATCACAAATCATTGTTGTGGAGTGAGATATTAGTATTTTAAGAGTTATAAGGTTGAGGTTAACCTTCGAAGAAGTATCTTTGTAGGACTGTGGAACCTAGGTACGATTTGAGTTGCAAGTCCCCCAGAAAGGCTGGTGCTAACTCTAAATACCTATGTGAGTACGCTCATCCTGATTGAACATCTAATGCCCATCGATTGGTAACCTGGTCAATGGTGGCTATGTCAGACTGGTGTACACGAACAGTCCCAAAGACTAACATGGGCCATAGACTCCAAAATAACAGAAATTATAGCATTTGGCACATAAGTGTTTCGGTCATGTCTCTGGCTAAGAAAGAGATCAAGAGATGTGTTTATATTTGTTCATTCCTCGTTTCATGCATATAATGTGCTTAGTAATACTATGGGTCCAGAACATCATTGGTAAACAAACCACAGCTGGAGCCCAGGAGCCACTGATTCCACTGGGGCCACTAGGACAAGATCTCACAAGCACTCAAGAGAAAAGGACCTGAAATTCACCAATTCCCCTGGCAAAGGGGAAAAGCAAAAATGTTGTCCTACACATACCAAGGCAACTCTCACCTTGCAAACATGCGCAGATCCTCTGGATTTTGTGCTGCTGGTACGTTGAGGATTACCTCTCGCTCGTGTTCAGATAGACTTGCCAATAAGTTCTCTGTCATCCTTTTGTTCAGAGGTGAATCTCCCCCTGGTAGAAGCTCAGCACTAGAATTATCCATACTGGGGCTGGTTAAGGTCATATCATCACTACTGGCTAGAAACAAAACAGAAAATGTTAGTTTACTAATTATACATACTCTTCTATTTACACATCATGGCCACTGAAACACACACACACACCTACTTGAGGACACATTGAGACTAAGCACCCTTTTCAGAGGAGGACTGCATTAAGACATGGCTTTCCACAAAACGTAAGGATGGGGCACTTGAACCAAATACAACTTTAACGAACACATGATCATATTTATGTTGAAGCCTGAGGATTTTTTTTTTTGTATTTTAAGTAATGTAAATACTTGCAAGCTGGCAGCTAAAACTTGCTATAAAGAATTAAAGACCATGAGCTAGAAGAACAGCTAGAATAACAGCAAAACGGCAACATGTTGGAACTCAACAATACACGCTAGCTGAGCAAGGCCATAAACAGAACAAAGAAACTGAAGCCCAAATCAGCCTAAACTCACGTCCAAAACCATGGGTTGGAAACACATCTTTCTCCTGCATGACACTAAAATATGGGTCTTCACCGATGTATCACATATCGCACAGGAGAAAGGAGTTAGAGGCTGTGAAAAGAGTCCTAATTCCATGTTTTGTGGCACACCTATGAAATGCTGCTCAATTAGGGAGCTATTCTTCATGCAGACCACTGTAGCCAGAGGGTTGTTCGGCAGTATAATAAAACATTACACAGAGGATGTTGATGAACATTGTCTTGACAAATATTGTGGTGTTCGTGTACAAACCTGTTCAATGATGTCCCCTCCATACCTATGGTTAGTCTGCGCTTTTATCCAGGTGGGTTGATCAAAGTCATTGGAAAGCCAATGAACATTGGTTCTCTTCCCCTCTTAGCTCCCATTTGAGCCAAGCCTTTGGCTCCAGGTGCTTGAAGGGTTTAGAGGTTCTGTAGTTGTGTTGTAAACTTAAATTAATTGTTTTGTGTAAATGAAACAGAGGTGCGTTGTTGTGCCTCCTCCAAAAGCATCCTCGTTGCCATTTTATGTTGTGATGTAGAAGGAAAAAAGGCAACCTGTCAAGCGTAGTAGAAGGTACATTTATTTGTACAGGAGGTGATCAGTAAGCTGTAGGGTAATATCCACCCAGAACAAACTCACCACTAGCTTACAAACTGCCCACTAGCTTGAAATAGCTGAAAATGATCCACATTACGACAATCTCTAGAGAACGCGCCAGCTTTCACCATTTTAGACACGACGTAAAAAGCTTAGACACAGCATGAACACCTCAATTCAGTCATCAGACTTCCAGTACTGAGACTGCAAACAGTCATAAGATTATAAGCAGGATCCGGGAACATTGCTGAATTCCCCTGTTAGTAATGTTATCAACCACTCCATGTAAAACAAAGGCAATAATAAATGTAGGGAAAAAAAGAAAGATTGTTGAAAGTACAGCTTTCAGTAGCATCATTAAAAAAAAGGCTAGTTATAGCTACCAACTAAAAGGCACATGACATTTTTATAAATAATACAAAATTATTTAAAACGCGGCTCTGGCGGACTGTTGAAATATTAATAATTGATAGTTAGTAGGCTAACTTTAAGGTATGGGCCAACGTGTTTGCTCCCATGCATAGATCGACGAGTTGTTACTCCCATGGTCCAGAACATGTAGCATAATGAAAAATGTAGCCGTTTTTCTGAGCGGAATTTGCAACTTTGACGCTACATTATTGACTGTTTGTTCTGGTGACCGTTAAGAGAATCAGGCTGGACTACCTTTCAGTAGCATGGTTGTCTTCTCTCAGGGTAACACAGACTCCAGAATTCAGGTGAGAGGGGTATATTTGAAGCAAAGTGGAAGATGGGAACCACCAGCCACCTCACAGCTTGTCACAGCAGCTAATGACGACACAGAATTGCCACCACTAGTTCTATGGGTATGTAGTGTATTGTATTGTAATTGAATGTATATAGCACTTACTACCCCTGAGGAGGCGTAGAAGCGTGTTTTCGGTGAGTCCGGAACCCATAAAGGATTAGTGGTGAATTTTTATACTGAAATATGAAAGTAATTTGAGTGGTGGATACGTTAGGCAGTTATTTGGATTGAAAAGAATAGAAGATGGAAAAGGTTTGCATTTATATAGTGCTTGCTACCATTGATGAGGTGTTGACGTGCTTCTTCGGTGAGTAGCACGCTATTCCAGAACCCATAAAGCTTAGTGGTGAATTAGTATAGTGACATATGAAGTAATTTGAGCAGTACACATCATGATGACAAACTGACATTTACGCATGCAATTTGTAAAATGCAATTGATATAACACAGAGCCCTGTCTGCTGAGGGATGAGTTGCTGGGCCACACCCTGCAGAAGTGAGCCTGCTTGGAGAAGAGTTCCTCAGCCTGGCATCCAGATGACCTTTTGGAACTCTTGGGATGCCCTTAGGTTGCCAAGCTGATGTGAATGAGAAGAATCATTAACAGCAGTCTGCTTTGGTTGGGTGCTTGGAAAGGATTGACACCTGTTTCTTGTTCGGTGACCCTCCTGTGCAAAGCTACCAGGAAACGTGTGTGCCCCTCGTTGCCTATACGGAACCTCGAAGACCACCTCTGTTCCACCCCTGACCTGAAGCAGTCAGAGACGTTGCAAGGTGAGGCTTTGTTGAATCCCTACCCACAATCCCCTGAATCAGTTGAGCATTTGAAATCCTGACCTATAAAATGAAACTGCTCCTCGACTGCAAGAGTTTGTGTCCCTGGGTCTGTGGCCAATCTGGCAAGAGAAAAACTCAATTGCAACTGGCAGTTTTAGAGATATTGCACTATTTCTTAGAATCATTAAAAGCGTGGACTTTCCAGATGATAGGGTTCTCACCATTGAAGGTTCCTGTGAATTAGGAACTGCCCATTCATTGCCTGATCAGCATCACCAAGTCTTGGTGGGCTCTTCTAGTGATTTTGGGAAGTGGGCATTTGTTTGGTCTACATTAGCTTCTGTGAGAAGTAACATAACCCTCACAATACCCTGCAATCCCTTCAAGGAGTGCACAATCTCTCAGTTTAGAGAAATGCACTGGTACCTTTTTCTACAAGACTTGTAACTGGAGTGGACAGATTCTGAACTCTATCTATTGAGAACTGATCTTGAGCATTTGATGGTTCGGTCTCTTCAGTCCAGGCTACCAAAGGGAACCAACAGATTACCTTGTGAAACCAGAATAGTCTTGTGGATCCTTCTGTTCATCATTCACAGCTCAAATGATGGTCTCTCGCCCCCATATCCTACCCTCTGGTTCCACGGATGATAGGTGCTCAGGAATAGTGTCACATGCAGGTACAGCCTCATATGATCGGTGCAACCATATATACCAGATGGAGCAACACATGTTAGGTGCAGCCTCATATGCTTAGGTGAAGCTATGACCTGCAAGGAACATTCTGAGACACTAAGGTATATCCACATGTCTATCCAAACATTATTCACGCCCAGGGGCGGCTCCTCCAATAGGGCGGAGGAGCGTCGCCCCACTGCTTTCTCACAGTGCGAGAAGCAGAAACATAAAATGGTAATAACTTTCAGTTATTACCATTTTATGTTTGGATGCGGGTGGGCGGGGCTGCTCTGTGAACAGGTGAGGAGTGGTGTGCCCACTCCTGCCCTGGATGCACAAAGACTGTTTGGTCAGCCCTCTGGGGCCGCCCAAACCAGACATGCGCACTCTTCCCTTCTCCATGTAGGCTGCAATGCAGCCTACATGGAGAACATGGCCACCCCATAAGCGCCTGGCTGGGCACCGCCCCGACTAATCGCAACGCTGTTGCAGCGTTGTGATTGGCTTAGGAAAGGGAGCCTGGCTGCCTGCTTCCTGTTTCTGCCAGAGGCAGGAGAGCAGGAGCCGAGTAGACGCGGACCCGGCTGGCGTAAAGGTAAATTTTAATTATTTATTTTGTTAAATTATTAAATTAACCCCCGCGTGACCAGCCATTGACCCCCCACGTGACCCCCTGCACCCCCCTTGAGCCATGCCAGCCACGACTGCTCACGCCTCAATGAAAAAATACTCCTTCTAACCACCCTAAAGACAAGCTGCGTCCCCATCCAGCCACACTACGTACTTCCATAGGCAAGTGGAATCTTGCCACCGCTTCTCTTCCACGGGTACTACTGTGTTTCAATCCCTAATCTTACTTGTCGCCACCTCAGATTCCTGGCCCAGCATGTCTAATGGACTCCTTGATGTGCACTATAGCCAGGATATCACAAATCCTTATAATTATAGGTACACCCATACTTCATCCACACAAAGGTACATCATCTTTCTCAATCCAAACCAAGAGGTAAAACACAACAAAGGCACAAAATGATCATGCACAGTACAAGGCTTTCTCTTGAATCTTTGGAGTCTTTGTAGTGAAAGCACAGGCCATACTCTCACAATGCGAGTACACTGGCCCCTAATGAACTCGGAGAGCTGTTTGAGCTCACAGTGACTAGCACAGGTTGAAGTCCATTGGGTACATTCCCCCCCCTTCTGCCACATCTGGGTGGTGGAATAAATACCTGGTGCCCCTTCAAATTTACAGTTGTCCATTACTGCTTCAAGGTTAATAGGTAGCCTCCTATGACATCAGCCAGGAGGCCCATCTCGCTCCCACTGGAGAGCACTGCTCACCGAGGAGCGCGATCTGTAAACAGAGTTGGAAGGAACTCACTAGATACCAATACCTTATCGGGAGAAGACTGGAGTGTGGATCAGTCTCTGGCAGCTGCTACCCATGAAGTCCCCTGTCCTTCAACCAGGACCATAGAGCATATCTCTGTCTATAAGTGCTGCAAATTACTGGCAGGTAGTTCTGGTTAACAATAATCTGGGATGAAACCATTGGCATGGTGTTCCCATTGCACAGCACCACACAATCATTTGTCCACCTCCATGTTTTACTTAGCTGCTCCTCAGATACTTTATCCTGTTTCCTCTCTCTCAACGCACATTGGGGACATGGTACCAAGCATACAGAATTATTCTAGGAAAGATATTTGTATATCAATGTCCAGCCCTAGAATATTTGTAGAAAATGTATTATGGCTGCTCTGAATTCTCCCTCTCCTTAACACCTAAACCGCCTCTTATTTGCACTCTGAGGCTAAAGAAATGCAATGAGTGAAAATTATGGAAAGTGAGGAGAAGCAGTCTTTACTTTCGGTTTGTGACACTGCTTGCATGAACCCAGAAACCGGGGGTAGCAAAGGCAGTGCCAGTGGCGTCAAAGGGTAAGTCAGGGGTAGCAACTGTTACCAGTTACGGATGCAAAAGACGTAATGGAACAGGGTAATGGAAGCATGGGTCTGGCACGCTGCACCGCGCAGCCTAATGTTACCAACTGCCAATACATGGATCATGGTCTTAACATAAGATGCTACCTGGGTTGCCAAGAGCTGCGAAGAAAGTGTAATTCCTTATGGTATATAAAAGCCTGCAATCCCAGTATAGAAGCCCGTCTCTAGTTTCCTTAACACAATCCAGTTGTGACATCTCTAATCACCTGTAATAAGAAAATGACATAGCTGCTCGACTGTAATAATTGATTATAGGTGAATTTTGATGTCACAATGCCTGGTATCAGAGCCAGCAGCCAGGGTGAGAGGCAGGTCACACAGCATAATTACAGCTGCAGTTTAATGGAAAGTGGAAACTGATTTTTCTTTGTTCTTTTTTTCTAGAAGAAATTAGCCATAATCAGAAAGAAGATATCAATGGCAAAATGTTTCGTTTTTCCATTCTATGGGTTATTAAATGAAATGTAGAATCAATACAAGTTTCCACATAATCTAAGCCACAACACTTTTTAACCTGAGTGAAACAGATTCTAATATTTTTCTTAGGAATTATCAACTTCTTTACGGGTGCTTAATTTCGCAATACTAGTTCAGTTTGTATTCTTCATATCTGCAATGAACATGAGCAAGATACCAAGGATTTAAGTGGATTGCTAGAAGCGTGATGGGTTGACGATGCAGTATAAGAAATAAAATACCCATTGCCATATATTAAAAGGGTACTGTAAGTCAGCTCAGAGTTCCATTACCTTTTAAAGGAACTCCTCAGTGACTTGCGATTAATGTATGGCATGGGGTACTTTATCTAATATATAAAGATCATAATGACAAATTACAGCCCAATTTTTTACATATATGAAAATTATTTGCAAAATGCCAGGTGTTGAAGTAAAGTGGTGCTTTGGATGAAGGGAAATCAATAAAACACTTCTTACTTGGTGACCCAAAGTTTAGAACATTGGGGGTGCTTAGACTTCTCCCTCCAACGCGGGCAGCAAAGGGCATGCCGTCTTCCTTAGGAAGGGCGTCTTCCTCATTTGGGGGTACCATGAGACAGACATATGTGTGGAGCTGGATAAGTAGCCTATGTTGCAGCATCCAAATCACCATCTGTATGAGCTGAGGCTGGGAAAAAAAACAAATTTACATTTGTAGTTATTTGGCATACACTGTGCAATATGCTAACCAGCAACATCATACTCTAATTTAAATAAAACAATATTTGTGAAGCGTTAGTGAATGCAGATTGAGTGTCTTAGAGAGTTGTATGTCATGTTATTCAGAATCCACCAACAATTTATACTGGCAGGAACAGTTTACATCATTACGTACAAGTCCCCTGCTCACAATGCTCTCATTAAAACCAGAAACACGTATGTGTACCCTTCCAATAATTTAATTTAGTTTCCATTCCTAATTATTTTCATATGACATAAGAGGTCTCCAGACATGACTGATTCCTCTCCTGAGCTTCTTAATTAAGTTAGCATTCCATCTGCTGGAGAAAACAAGATGATGGAAGAAAACAGGGTGAAGGGATATCTAAGGAGAAGATGATCAATTGTTGGAGGAAAGTCAACATTTGGAGGAATACAGCAAATAGGTGAACGTCTGGATAAATTGAGGGGTACACCTTTCTCTCGAAGGCGGACTACACCTGTGGGAATGAGTAAGAACAGAGTCTGTAGGTGAAAAAAAATGCCTTCTATTTGTACGATACAAAATATTCACTTTTGGGAGCTGAAGGGTCAACTATTTGTAATTAAGACTGATGCTTGTAAGGTGTGTGGCCTGCACAGGTAATGGGTCCACATTCACCCTCCACTGGAACCAAACACCCCAATGTAGTAGCACTTGACTCTCTCAGAGTAGCGAAACAGAGCAGTGCAAGGCCTACTCAGGGGAGGTGGTGTGGGCTAGTAATCCCCATTCGCTGGCATTTATTAATTACACTCCATAAATGATTGTCCAGTCAGTGCCTTTTCTTTAGAAAAAGAAAAAGCATATTTATCACAAAGGCACCACTAATACTGCGCATCGGTTTACAAATATGCACATAGGCAGATGGATAATACCATAGATGGCATCGCATAATCACCTTTGATCCCTTAAAGGGGTCATACAAACATGTAAGGTAAGTCTATTGGCTTGGTCAAAGGTTCAAAATCAACAAACCACATGTTATTTCAGTATTATGTCAATAAAGCATTTTAAAAATGAACATTATGTGTCTGTCTGCTTTTTATATACTTTCCAACCATGAAAATGCAATCATAAAAACATCCCCTAGAGGGCATCACATTCTAATCACATAACATGCAATCATAGACTTAGACTCATCCCCTAGAGAACACTGTACCTCCTTGAAAAGCTTCAGGCCGCAATAAATGCAGACACAGAATAAGGCCCTAAAGGGCGCTGCACTCTCAGTAGAGCAGAAGCTCCAGCCTTGGGAGGGCTTTTATATAATTACCAGAAAACCCCAGAGGGTCATGGATTTCCTGACCCCGCAAAGATAGGGTCAGTACTTTTTCAAACTTCCTGGGGAGGTGAAGCTTCTACACTCCTACAGCCCCCCCCTCCATCCCCCCCCCCCCCCCACAAACATTTTCTTTTTTACGTTGGTGGTGCCTCTGCCATCCTGGGGTCACCACAAGACAAGAAAAATATGTAAATAGGCCTGCTCCGCAGGTCATTATATGGCGCTCCAGCCAGGAGCAGTGAATATCCGAATAACAGCTCTCGTGCTGTGCCAGGGAGAGCCACAAACGCTTTTCTTTTTTTTTAGTGGTGCCCGGTCCCACCCGGGCACCACACATGCCTCCACTTGGTGAAGGCAACTCGGGGAAGCTGTGTTTTCCCCTGCTGTTCCATGCGGGCAGTGAGTTTTGTCTGCAGTGGCCGTTCGCTCCCCCAGACATGGGTGCAGGGGCAATGCCTCCACCATTAAGGAGGGGGGGGCACAACAGCTCCCCCCCTTATCTTTTGCTCTGCTGGGACCTGGAGTTGGGACCCTGGGCCCTTTGTGTGCATTCCCAGGGGCAGGAATGAGCCTGGGAAGGGAGTCCCATGCATGCCACCTCGCTGGGGAAAAAAATAAAGAGATGATCTTTGTGCTGACCTCTGGGCCCTGGTCCACCCCGGGGGAAGTATCCCGGCGGGCAGCAGAGCTGCACGCTCTTCGTTGCTCAGAAAAGGTAAAAGACTGCAGACCTTAAAATGCAAAAAATCAGGCCCCATTGGACGGGTTTGAACGATCTTGGGCTCATTTCACTCCTACAGAGGATTTCCTCACCTACAAAGCGGAGTAACCCGCAGGAAGCTGGTTCTCCTAGCTTCCTGCACCAGCCTCCCCCTGGTCATTGTCTCTGAAACAGAAGTCCAGGGCTTTCCCCCAACTGGTGCTCAGGGGCTGTAATGGGGCCAGTCTCACTGGCACTTGGGGAGACACACTGGTCCAGGGGTCAACTGGGCAGAGAAATTAGTCCTTCCTAGTCATTAGGGGTTCCTACTTCCAGTTGTCCATGGTGGTCTCCTCCAGTCCGAGTTTCCAGCAGAAAGACACAACCAAGGGAGAGCTCTCCCCACTTGAGCAAGACTTTTTAAGGGGGGGGCAGAAGGTTCCAGAAGGGAGGCACCTATGGCCTATACTGGGGTGCCACATCACCTCTCTATCCCAGTCCCAACCCTCCTGCACAGAATGCTGAGACAATTCAATATAGTGTCACCTAGAAGCCACTAGTCACATGTCCTTTGGGGGCCTCACCTCTGCCCCTCACCGACATCACTGCCCGGGCTTTCCTCACCAAATCTTCAAAGGGAGCCCCCTCCTGTATCAGCCCCAGAGGTCTGGGATCCCTTTTTTGTTCAGTGGGCTTGAGCTGGCCCACCCAGGGTACAGTGTGACAGCTGATTGATTGATGGATGCGGATCCTTCATCCCCATCCCTTTCTTCCTCAATATATGACTGAAGAACTGTTAATTGCTCTTTTGTGTGGGGAGGCTTTTGTTCCTGCTGCTGGAGAGAAATGTAATTAACTTGGCAAAGCAAGGTGACAAAATTCCCGGGCTCTGATCCTCAGCTGAGCCAGAGAAATATCACAATCATGGATTACCCCTAAGCTGTACGGATATCTTCTTGAAACTCTCATATTTGGGTATGGCACACTGGTTCCACCACATTTTAATACGTTACTGGTCCCTGTAGGTCAAGGGGAAGCAAAACTGCACTTTAAAGCAATCATCCTCATAGGTGTATAGTGGAATGTCACTGCAGACAAGAGAGCAAACCACACAGACTTTCCCTATGAGTGGAAACTAACATTATGAGGCCTACCCCGCGTCAATATCCAACTCTGCAGAGTCCTCACTGTGTCAGCCTACCTGTAAGCAGTTACCAGGCTGCGCATGACAGGAGTCTCACATGTGCAGCCCTCACACGTCTACAGACGTGTGCACATGTGCTCAAATGTAACCAGTCAACTGCCCCTTACCCTTGCTGCGTCCCAGCGGCCTTGCCTTAAAAGGAGGACACTGGCAGTAAACATGCACAGTCATTTACCATGAATTTACCTTGGGTGAGTCACCAGTAGTGGGGCTAACCCACAGTAAAAAGATCACATACCAGGGGGTCAAAAAGCACACAAAAAAACAGGCAGATTTGATGGGCAGAACCCATTGCTTTGCAAAGCTGCTTAGTCTTCTTCATGCGATGGTGTTTGTTGTTAGTATTTCGCACATATCACCCAGAGGATATCGTTGGGCCCTAGGAGCTGATTAGACTGCATTAGAGGAGCCTAAATGATCACACTATCTGCCTTAAAGGAATTAACAAACGGTCTAATCCAACCTCGGCAATGAGTGCAGAGTCAATAAGCATACAGCCGCAGGTTTGGCTTTCATGATCAAATGCATGTACACAAGCATTCATGAATGCTGTTTACAAGCGTTACATGCACAGCTGTTTTTATCTCATTAAAGACTTCATGTAGACATTAACAATGAACTGGAAAAAATTTAGTAAAACAATTGATTTATATAGAGAATCTGTATATGAATTGAATGTCACAAACAGCATGATAATTGAGTGTACTTTATCAATGTAAAATAATCCCTCATGCGTTCTAATGATAGCGTGTCCTGGAAAATAGAATGATGGAACCAAACCGCCAACAGCAAGAGGTGTGGAAGTAATACTTCTCTGGGTGGAGCCAAAACCCTCTTGATCAATATTTTAAAACATTGGTAACATTACATCCGCAGATATCTCTGTTGTCAAGCCAGACCTAATCATCTGTTTGTGAAAAGCAGGGACTGATTCAGAGGTGGACTATAACGCAGAATGTTCTATGACATGGTAGATGACTCTATGGTGGGATATCTGACCAATTTAAATTACAGAGACAGTGGTATTCCTGCAAATGGCAACTCCCCTGTCTAGGCAACAGAATCTTTTGAAGATCAACTACCTGGTTATTAGAGGATGATCCCCGACTACGGGCCTGATTTAGATCCCGGCGGAGGGGTTAGTCCATCACAACGGTGACGGATATCCCGTTTGCCAAAATATAAACCCCACTGGATATAAACGGATTTATATTTTGACTGACAGGTTATCAGACCCTATGTCTTTCAGTTACTCTGGAAAAGATGGCAACAGAAAGGGTTATAGACTTTCATGGAAAAGTAAGGTGTTCGTAACATGCTCGAAAACACTACCCGGAATGGCAGGGAGATTATAGATACGTGGGCACGACAATGTACCCCTTTTGAGAAGGTATAGCTCTGATGCCCATCGCTGCTGCTGGCCTGAAATCCTACCAGCAGAGAAAAATTTTCTACCAAAGAGATCGCCTCCAGTTAACTTATTCAATGCCAGAATCCAGCACTGGTAGAGAACCCCTGTTGTAGCAATGCAGAGCTAAGAATATGTATTTTACAAAATATCAGATGGAAAATCCACCTGTCTAACCCTAAAACAGGTTGTACTGCTCCCCTGATCCATAACATTTGTAAGGTAGGTAACTTAATTTATTGTGCCCATCATCCTTCCTGAACCATACTCCTGGACATGCATACCAAAAAAACTGTTTAATACAGTGCTGAATATCAGTTTGACTAAAAAAACTGAGAATATTGGCACAGGTTTTCGTTGCTGCAATATAATTACGGAAGCCTGCTCTTCATGTTACAGGCAGGGCGACCAATAACTTACTGAAATTCTGCCACCTCCTGAAATCACACATATTCAGTTTACCTATGTATCTGTATTCTGAAAAAAACACATTGTTCTGTCTCCGCGATGGCGTGCTCTGGTACTGTTCAATGCCTAAACGCCTGTCACTTTTTCATGTTGTCCAAATTCTTAAATTCTTAATTTAAATTTCTACTCCTTAAGAACTGATTTTCATGACCTTCAGTTTTATTTTTCTATGTGATCCACACTCTCTTGGACCCTATAACGCACAAAAAGCTAAGATACACCACTCAAAACCAAAACCAAAAACCTCTGTCACTTGATACGGCCATTAAGGACAAAACAGTTGGTATGGCAAAAAAGATGAGCCTCCATACACTTGAGATCATTGAGACACCTTAAAGAAAAGGACATTTTAAAACAAATCTAAGTGGACTGAAGCAAGATAAACATGGACTGAAGCACGATAGACACAATCAGCATGACTAAAATCCACTCTACAATTCTACAGTCAAGCACCCAGAAAACCACAACAGGAAGGTCTTGTAAAAATTGTTCACGAACATGGTGAAAACTGCCTTTTTTTAGGCTGCCTGAGGGGTGGAATTTGTTTTGAAAATTGTCAGCGTCTACTTAGTGGTTGGCCTATAGAAAAGTAAGGATTCTGTACCTGAGCACAGATAAACTTAAGAGTTCGGTCTCCACGTGCCTCTGTGAAGTGCAAAACACAATCCAGCAAGACGTGGCTACCTACAGCTACTCTGCCTGCCTGACAGGAGGCCAATCACAATGGCCCTAAAACAGGGACCCATTCTTATTGGTTGAAAGGGGCAGCCAATCGGGACTGCTGAAACACATGTTTTCTCAGGAATCTGATAGACCTCCCTAGCAAGAGAAAAGACTAGGTCTCTGTGTTAGACCCATTTCAATAAGCAGCTGCTAGCCGCTCAGTAAAGCTGTGGCATATTCTTCCCAGGTCTCGCATATGAGCCATCCATTATCGCAGGGAACAGTGGATTGTTGCAGGATAGCCATCAGCTGCTTGCATGTTTCTTTTTTAGTGCACCATATACAGAAGCGGTTCCGGAGAAAGGCAGATTTGCATTTAAAAAAATTCTGCTTATCACACCTAAAAGAAATTGAAATTGTACTTAGCCCTCACCACAGCTTTCTAGACATGCTTAACTACGCTAACATTACAGCTACCAATTTCCTTAGGAAAACCGCCACTCCAGCCACTGATCCAAAGACCTTCATTGACAATCTCATCACTTACAGTAGCTCTCATCTTAGACCAAACACATCCAAAGTCAAGAGTGTTTAACAAAGCTTTATCCTAAGCCACTGATCTCCCTTGAATCGTCAAACCATGCTTATACGTGCCATACCTCAATAAAAGGCTCTCTGGCGATGCTTCTCCATCGTTTTCCTTTTTTAAGTATTCCTGATTAATCAAATACTCTCACCTATAGCCCTTTTACTCAGGTTTGCTCTCATTAATTGATGACCATCATGATTTACTCACCTAACCTTTGTACACCACTCGATTTCCCTTGGGGATAAGGTTTTCACTAAAATATAAATAAAGAGCATGTCTCAGGCTGAAAGGAAAACACAGATACCAGATGAGTAAGCCAAAATAATTCGAAGACAGTCCTGGACTGGAGATTTGGGAAAGCAATTCCTTCTCATGGTGGATACCAGATGGAGTACAGAAGCAACATATTTTCAAGTGAACAAAGTTCCTAGGACAGACAATTTTGTGAGACATACAAGCCGCAGGTTAAATATCGACGGGGCCAACGCACTATTTCATCTTTCATTGACCTATGAAAAGAGCACAACTGATCAAAGTAAAATGATCATCTACTATAAATACTTCACATGATTTGCGAGTTGTTGCTATTTACACAACAATGTATCATTTTATGCTTTTTGTAAAGAGCTGGCAGAGCAGATTTGCATTGTGTGCTTTACTGAAACACTCTTAAATTCCAGTGAAAAAGATTTATCCTTACTCAAATGATCGTATTTATTCACAAAAAAACACTTGCACCATGTTGTGCACATCATCTGCATGCGATCCTATTTTCTTCCTTTAAATAACTTGAAAAAGACCCCCAGTACTAGCCTGCTTGGTTTCCTTTGGATTGCTGCCCATAACCTCAACTCCCCTCAGGAGAGTATGTCTTTTATAATTCCCAGGTAGTAAGAATGACATCATAGTGGTTGAATACTGCCTGCACCTTTGATCTGCTGTTTAAACGGTACTGCCTCTCGGCTACAAATAACCCAATATTTGCTTCGTACAAGAAAATACCGCAATTAAGTTAATATCTTCACTATTTGACGATGATGCAAACTTTCTTACTAGCAGGTTTACTCAAGACCACTTCATTAGTCACAGCAAATAAACCACTTTAACTGCTATTTCATGGCTCAATCAATTCAAACAAATGCAGCTATTCCAGCTCATAATTTACATAGACAAAAAATAATTTTACCACCGCACAATTGACTTTCTTTGAGATTGTATCAATTTTAAAAAGTTGCTTGTCTAACCTGAATTGCAAGACATTATGCCTACCTTCTATGTTGAAGCTAGAACTGGTTCTTCACATCCTGGGGCCCACACTGCTAGGGGACATTGACTACAAAACCATTTCGGAGGAGGAGCGGTCTTCAGAATATTAAATAGTTAATATTCAAAATATGTTACTGTAAATCAATCACCAGGTATGATCAGCTGCTATTTAAACATATGCCATAAGAAATAAATGGAGTTTTTTTCCCTAACTAATATTATGGTAAAATCACAATTTTATTAAAGGCACAAAAAGAATATAATTTCTACCATTAATGTCCTCTATATTACGCCTACATTAAAATTGTCTGGCCCGAGACTTAAAGGCTGATGCAGTGTGGCAGCATTCACAAAGGGGGCATGAGTGAGACTACATTTTCATGAGTGATGACATGAGGAATTCATCACAGATATCCATAGATAGATAGAGATCATGAATTGGAATATTGTTAAAGATAGTACATGACAACTGAGAAGATGACAAGATGAGTTAAAGAAGCTACATTGAAACTGGCAAGTAAAAGTGATCAACTTGGCCTACCCGACCTGACATCCCGATTACACCTGCCTGATGGCTTGATGATACTCCAAGAAGGGAGAAACACTGTTAGGGTAGCTTGGATATTTTTTTGACCTGGTGCAGGCTGGTCAGATGGTTCCTTGTCGCATGTCTCTGATGTCACAAAATATGGGACTAGCCATCTAAAAAGGTTATCTGAAGGACTCCCTTTTTCATCTTTGGCTCTGATATGTGGACCCTGGGATTTCAGTAAATTGCAGGTAAAGACTAGGGCAGTTGGTGTGACTGAGTCTGGCTATAAATGGATAGGGGATACATATGTTGGGGATATGCTGCACACCTTTGAAGTGTCAAGAGTGCAGAGGGGTATTCAGGTGGGATACTTCTCACTGCTCTTACCTTTAATGCTATAGGTGTCAGGAAGTAAGGATGATAATTTACATAAGCCTCTATATTACTAATCATAATATAATTTACCTGTACTGTTTAGTAATAAAAAACATTATAGACCAGTCGTTCTTACGTTGCGCCTGCAATGTTTAATAACGTTGTCTGTGAATGTTTACATAATAAAATAATATTAGTAGATTAATAAAGAATATACACATAAAAACACAAAACTGAAAAATGTTAAATGCTCTGTAAGTGTGAAAGAATTTGGAGGCTAAATGAGCCGGCGTCCTAAGCTTATTTGTGGGGTCACCACATTTCCAGCAAACAGAATTTAGTACGGCTAGAGTACTCAATGCAGAGAAAGCATACTTTAGGAGCAAAAAACATGCAAAGTAATATTCAAGTCTAGCATATGGCTTAGTCTTTTAGAAATAAAACCAGATTCTGAAAAGCTCGAACTTCCCCCCAAAAACTAAAATTTCGATTTTTTTTTTTTTGTTTGTGAATTTAACTGAACGTTTCATAATTTATAAATTTGCCTAAAGTATATTTGTTTCTGTATTTCGAGTATTATTTTCATGTCCAAATCATAAAAATACTTAGGCGGGGTCCCCAGTTTCCATTAGTGATCCATTGGGGCTTAAGAACTGCTATTCTACATAATTTCTGCACAGACCAAGAGGTAGAAATCGAAACATAAATAATTACTGTCAACATGTTATGCCTACTGTTTCGGCGCACACAGAAAAAGTCGACCTGAAAACCACAGATTATAGACTAAACACAGCTGAACTTTTAACTATACAAAATTACTCACGTTTTGTCTGGCTAAACCCATACACATAACGAAATTATGCAGGGACCTGGGAGGGATTTTCAGATCACCCTTAATTATTAAGTCAAAGAAAAAAAACGAGAAATAAGCACACTGATGAATAAAGTTACTCAACACAAGCCAAATAGAAGATAAACTCAGCTTCACCACAAAGAGACAATCAAACACGGAAAAAAAATAAACTAACTTAGGTCACAGAATCTCATTAGCGATACTCGGAAAGGGAAAAGAAAATGGACCAATCTACATGGCTTGAGTGGGTAAAGGGTGAAAGTGTGCTCAAACCCACACAATGATGAAACTCCCTGACAAAGAGCGAGCAGTGCTTATAATGAATACCAATGACGACCTGTAAGAAACCCACAAGCAACTCGCAGATCAACAGTAATTACAGAGAAGTAAAGGGAAAAATACACCGGCCAAAATAAAGAAATGTGTCATCAATCAGAACCCACAGGATCACAGAACCGTGGCATCCACCCACCCAGGCAACTGGGACACCAACCACAAAATACGTCCAGTGGCGTAAAAGCAAAACAAATCCAAGGCACTTTAGTATCCGAGCCCTTCACCAAATAGCTAATACAAAGGACCGTTTATTCTGAATAATTTGTATTAAAAAAATTGAAAAGATTAATAATTGCCAGGCCCATATCTTTGTTAAGAAGCCTGTGGCATGAAAGGTTACCACAAATAGGGCCGTCTTTAGCATTGGTTGAGCCCAGTGCAACCATCTTTTTTACCCCCACCTTCTCCACTGATTCCCTCACTACCTCCCCTCAACACTGACCCTCCCTAACCTTGCTATAGCCCCGCTCTCACATGCATTTCATTTGGTTTGTTAGAGCTACTCATACCAATATAGGGTGTCAGAGCACTTTACGTCACATACACAGAGACAATGAATCTACGTGTGTAAATCAGTCTATAGGAAATTTTAGTTAAGACTATGAGGATTACAAGGTGTAGCAATCACGTGTCATCCATACTAGTAGGCATTATATTTTAAGATTGTTTGGTCTGGCGAAGCACACACTCAGCATTTAAAAAGTAGCACAGTGGCTGGGGTTTGCCTTACCAATAGGAATGTATTTCTACCTAAACTACGCTTTTTAGCAACATTAGGATGATGAAAGACTGGGGAAAAACATAACGTTCTAACCTATAACATGGTTTGCATGCATCTCTTTGACGACAGCTGATAGGTCACTGTGCTATATGAGGACTGTATCTTATGAATTGAAAGTAACACCTTCTCCAAACCTATCCCTCCCAGGAGTAAATCTAATTTTTTCCAAGAGGGAAAAGTCTGTGAACACTCAGAACCATACACGTTTAACATACTTTTAGTATTTCCGCTACGAAATGTCCCTTTCCCGCACCTGGACATACATTTAAGCACAATGTACTCTTCATACGAGTATATCCTTTTACGAATTAATAAGTGTAAAACCAACTTTTATTAATGCCAAAAATAGTTTTACATATAAAAAAGGCTTACTGCACGAGTAAGCTAAACACACATGCAAATAGTTTTGGGAATGGGGCCTTATGACAAGATTGAAATATGCTATGTTCTTTGCATTTGTGTAGCATCAGACATCCTTTTTAAGGCAAAGAAGCTACTTCTCAAGCTAGGAGTCAGATTATCAATGTATGTGGCTCTGGGAAGGCCATCATTTGGACTAGAGGAACTTTGCTGTGTCAGTTTGGCCTAATAAACAATTATAATGGTAGCACCAGTGCAGATTTGGTGTGGGAGGTCACAGCTGGGAACCAGTGCCAATCACTGGAAACACAAGATCAATCTCACCCGCAGCTGTCGGGTAAAAGGCTCCAGGGGCAACTGGTTTGAAGCGGCTTGAACAGAACCCTAGTCAGGAATCAGTCAGCCGCTTAACCATGGCTCATGTGTGTCAAAGAAGCAAGCCCAACAACCAGGCAAGTATAAAAGCAGGAATGTCAAAGGTAACCAGGCCAGATGTGAGGACTTCTTGAACCTGTTGCTCTCAATCACAAGTGCCACTGCTTGGCAGTGACTTCCTCCCAGATGTGTTCTACTTTGACTAAAATAGCTTAATCTACACTTCTGCCACTTGGAAGAGTGCTTTGTCACAATCAATCAATCAATCAATCAACAATTTATATAGCGTGCTACTCACCCGGAAGGGTCTCAAGGCGCTGGGAGGGAGGGGTCCGTTACTGTTCGAAAAGCCAGGTCTTGAGTTGCTTCCTGAAGGAGAGATGGTTGTGGGTCAGCCGTAGGTGGATGGGGAGGGAGTTCCATGTCTTGGCCGCCAGGTAGGAGAAGGATCTTCCTCCGGTGGCGGTTCTGCGAATGCGTGATACTGTGGCGAGGGTGAGGCTGGTCGATCGCAGCTGGCGGGTGGGCATGTAGAAAGTGAGGCGGTTGTTGAGGTACTTGGGGCCCAGGTCGTGGAGAGCCTTGTGTGCGTGGGTGAGGAGTCTGAACGTGATCCTCTTGCTGACGGGGAGTCAGTGCAGGTCTCTCAGGTGGACGGAGATGTGGTTGTGGCGGGGGATGTCCAGGATGAGTCGTGCGGAGGCGTTCTGTATGCGCTGGAGTCTTTTCTGTAGTTTGGCGGTGGTCCCAGCGTAGAGGGTGTTCCCGTAGTCCAGTCGGCTGGTGACGAGTGCCTGGGTGACCGTCTTCCTGGTTTCGATGGGGATCCATCGGAAGATCTTACGGAGCATGCGCAAGGTGTTGAAGCAGGATGACGAGACGGCGTTGACTTGTCTGGTCATCGAGAGGGAGGAGTCCAGGATGAAGCCCAGGTTACGTGCGTGGTCTGTTGGCTTGGGAGTGGTGCCCAGGGCAGGGGGCCACCATCAGGCGGAGGGGGATGATCCCAGGATGAGGACTTCCGTCTTGCCTGAGTTCAGTTTCAGGCGGCTGTTCTTCATCCACTCGGCGACGTCTTTCTTTACTTCGTGTAGGCTGGCTCTGGCGGTGGCGGGGTCGTTGGTGAGGGAGAGGATCAGCTGGGTGTCGTCGGCGTAGAAGATGATGTTGAGGTTGTGTTGCCGTGCGATGGCTGCAAGGGGGCTCATGTAGACGTTGAAGAGGGTGGGGCTGAGTGAGGATCCTTGTGGTACGCCGCAGATGACTTTGGTGGCCTGGGATCTGAACGGGGGGAGGCGGACCCTCTGGGTTCTTCCGGCGTGAAATGAGATGATCCACTCCACTGCCTTCTCTTGGATTCCGATGTTGCTGAGGCGCTGTATTAGGGTGCGGTGGCAGACAGTGTTGAACGCTGCAGAGAGGTCCAGGAGGATGAGGGCAGCTATTTCCCCGTTGTCGAGCAGGGATCTGTTGTCATCGGTGGCTGCGATGAGGGCAGTCTCAATGCTGTGGTTGGCTCGGAAACCGGACTGTGAGGGGTCGAGGGATCCGTTCGTCTCGAGGAAGGCGGCGAGCTGTTTGTTGACGGTCTTCTCGGAAAAGGGAGGAGCGAGATGGGGCGGAAGTTCTTGAGGTCGGTGGGGTCTGCTGTTGGTTTCTTCAGGAGGGCGCCGAGCTCGGCATGCTTCCAGCTCTCCGGGATGGTGGCGGTGTTGAAGGAGATGTTGATGATGTCCCGGAGTTGGGGTGTGATGATGGAGTCGGCCTTGTTGAAGACGTGGTGGGGGCAGGGGTCGGTTGGGGATCCGGAGTGGATGGTGTTCATTATGCGGGTGGTGTCTTCGGTGCTGACCGGGGTCCAGGCGTACAGGGTGGTGGTGGGGGGCGTTGGTTCGGTGGTGGGATGCGTGGTTGGTGCGCCGAAGCTGTTGTGTATGTCGGCGATCTTGCGGTGGAAGAAGGCGGCGAGTGAGTCGCAGAGGTCTTGCGAGGGAGTGATGTTGTTGTTTCCGGCGCTGGGGTTGGAGAGCTCTTTGACGATGTTGAAGAGTTCCTTGCTGTTGTGGGTGTTGTTGTCCAGTCGTTCTTTGAATGTTGTCCTTTTGGTGGTGCGGATCAGCTGGTGGTGTGTGCGGGATGCGTTCTTGAGGGCAGTCATGTTTTCTGTAGTCTGGTCGTGGCGCCAGGCTTTTTCAAGGGTGCGGCAGTTTTTCTTGGATGTTTTGAGTTCGTCGGTGAACCACGAGGCTTTCTTGCTGCCGGGTCTGCTGGGAGGGTTCTTCAGTGGTGCGAGGTCGTCGGCACAGTTGGTGAGCCACTGAGTGAAGATGCGGGCTGCGTCGTTGGGGTCCGTTGTGCTGGCGGGAGGGTTCTGGCTGAGGGAGGTGGTGAGCTGGTCGGCGGTGATCTTGCTCCAGCTCCTGCGGGGAACTTGTTGCGGGTGGTGGTGGGTCGTGGTTCTCCTGACGCTGAAGTGGACGCAGCTGTGATCAGTCCAATGAAGTCCGGTAGAGTGGCTGAAGGAGATGTGCTTGCTGGAGGAGAAGATGGGATCGAGCGTGTGGCCGGCGTAGTGGGTGGGGTGTTCACCAATTGCTTGAGTCCGAGGTTGGCGAGGTTGTCCAGCAGAGTGGTGGTGTTGTTGTCCTTGTTGTTCTCCAGGTGGAAGTTGAGGTCTCCTAGGAGGATGTAGTCAGAGGAGGTGAGGGCGTGCGGGCTGATGAAGTCTGCGATGGCTTCGCTGAATTGTGTGCGTGGTCCCGGGGGTCTGTATATGAGAGTACCTCTGAGGGTGGTCTTGGGGTCGGTGTGTATCTGGAAGTGGAGGTGCTCGCCGGCGGTGAAGGTGTCGTTGGAGTTGGTCGTGATCCGGATGGTGTTCCTGTGGACGATGGCAATGGCTCCTCCGGTCTGGTTGACGCGATCCCTCCGGGTGATCTTGTATCCGTCCGGGATGGCTATGGCGATGTCGGGTGCCGAGGAGGCATTCATCCAGGTTTCCGTGAGGAAGGCGACGTCCGGTGATGTTGTGTCGAGGAGGTTCCAGAGTTCGACGGCGTGTCTGTGGACGGAGCGGGTATTGAGCAGGATGCACTTGAGGTGGTTGTTGTTGGTGCCTGGCCTATCGGGTGCGGTGCAGGTCAGGAGACAGGTAAACTTGCAGGCTTGGCAGGTGAAGGGTCCGTGGGAGCATTTCGGGGTGGCTCGGTAGCAGGCGGGATTCAGGTCGGGTTTGAGTGCGTTGAGGGTGGCGGCGTCGTAGGTCCGTCGTGTGGGTTGGCATCAACGGGGGCCAGGGGTCCTGGCGCTGGGCGCGGTCCAGGCGCGGATGGGCGTAGACGGGATTGCCTTTGGCGCGCCTTCGGCGCAACGCTGCGCTCCCGTGCGGCGACCTCCATAAATGGCGAAGTGGGAGGGAGGAACAGCTGGGAGGCGGGAGCGGGGTGGCCAATGGGCGGGGTACAAAAGAGAAAAGGGGGGGCCGCAGGAGAGCAGCGACGGGGAGTGGGGAGGGGGAGAAGCGGCGGGAAAAGGTACATGGGGACGGCAAAATTACAGGGGGCGTAGCTAAGACAGGGACGGCAGACTGGCAAAATACAGGGGCACAGGCAGGCACAACAAAATACAGGGCACAAGCGAAGTTAAAACACAGCACTGGCAAAGAAACTGGCAAAGAACAGCAATCCAGCGGAGGGGTCAGGGTTCCTGGCACTCATGGGGGAGCCGCGCGGTGTGAGGGGCGACCGGCCCTGCAGGCAAGGACAAAGGTCACAGCTTACCACCGCGCGGCGACCTCCATAAATGGCCAAGTGGGAGGGAGGAGCAGCTGGGAGGCGGGAGCGGGGTGGCCAATGGGCGGGGTACAAAAGAGAAAAGGGGGCGGGGCCGCAGGGGGGCGGGGAGCGGGGAGGGGGAGAAGCAGCGGGAAAAGGTACATGGGGATGGCGAAATTACAGGGGGCGCAGCTAAGACAGGGACGGCAGACTGGCAAAATACAAGGGCACAGGCAGACACAACAAAATACAGGGCACAAGCGAAGGTAAAACACAGCACTGGCAAAGAAACTGGCAAAGTGCAGCAATCCAGGCACACAGCAGTAGCGAGGCAGCAGCGGAGGGGTCAGGGGTCCTGGCACTCACGGGGGGAGCCGCGCGGTGTGAGGAGCGACCGGCCCTGCAGGCAGGGACAAAGGTCACCTGCAACAGCAATGGACTTCAATCAACTGCCGACCCATCTTCTACCAGGATCATAAGGTACTCGTTCCTTGACAGAGATCATCTTTTTTGACCTCTCTTAACAAGTGACAGGTGACATAACAGCAATTTCATAAATGTACAGGTCATTGTCATGTTAAACCCTGGAGAACACGAGACATGCGAGCTAACCAACCACAATAAACTTTTCCATGAGAAGGCTGAGCGTCATAGAGGCCTGAAAAATGTCTAGGATTTTTTTCTTCTAGCAGGAGTAAAATAAAATAGGGGGAGTAAAACACTACGAGCAGCCTTATTGCCACATAAAAAACACATGTATTGTTCATGGCAACAGCTTGCATGTTTCTCGAAGAAATACTGGATGTTCTAACTTCAAACTCCGGAGAGTTGGAAGGCTCAATAGAGCGTGATACGGCCTAGTGCTTGCTGTAGGAAAGGGGACATTTAAAGAACATTACAGCTGTCTCACTCGCAGGAGAGAGATTTGAGCCTGAAAATCTTAGCTTGTAGATGCACAGGAAAAAGATTATTTTGGGGGTGAAGAAAATTAAAGAGCAACTCAAATAATACCATATACCTCACAGGGCTGTAAAGTAAAACATACTAGAGTATAGCGCTTTGGGAAATTGTCTATTAGCTGTTCTGTGATAATCCCAAATGATTCAAGCATTCACTTGGTGAGCAGAAATCGACAATGCGGTGACATCTAGTGCCCTGCTATTACAAAGGAGTCTCAGGGTAACCTGTCTGACACCCTAAATATGTAAGAACGACTGCTCATGAAATTCTGAGCAACATTCACCATGAAGCTCCGCGTCATAAGGCAGGAGGATATGCAGTCCACTGAATATGACTGACATGATGGAACGTGGGGAAGCAGATTAGAAAGAGTGCTTTATTTCCAAAGTAGTTCTTACAAACTCCTCCATTGTTAGCCAAGGGTCTTACCGCATTTTCACAACCATATGGTTATTATTGCGGTTTCTTTTAAAAACCTTCAGCAGATTCTAAAAGAGCCCTTCATAACTTCAATGTCAGGGGGACTCTTGGATTCTAAATGGAACACCACACAACCTCAGTTGCGATCACTAAGGTTAGACTCCCAAGTACTGCATTGCCTGTCAGTATCCATCATCATGGAATGTTACACTTATGGGGCAACCCATCTCCTGAAGGCATACATGCCATGCAATTATTGTCTTACCGATGGCACATTCTTCTGGATGAGACCCTTTAGGAAGCCATTTAGAAGAATGCCAAAAGTAATTGGTAAGCACTGCCTATGGCGCATCTGCTGCAGAGCTGAAGTTCAGTTTGGAAGAGCCAGAGTGAAGAATATATTGAGGGGAACATTGTGAGGTTTTGGTTGCTGCCTCCCCTTAGTATTCTCACAAGTAAGAAGGAAGGAAGAGTGAAGACTTAAACAGAGATCACAGATTGCAGTGATTCTTGTGTTCATACCATTGTAGCTCCCCATTTTATTTAAGAGAATAAAAAAAGATAGTGGGAGAAAAGGGTTTCATCATCTTGTTAGGCTGGAGGGGGTTGCTTGTCTCTCTCCCCCCTCTCCCCCCCCCAGTTTCAGATGTCATTTCGTTTGCTGTGATCCCAACAGTTGAGGATGTGCACAGACGTAAATGGTAAATGAATGAAGGCTTATAAACTAGTTCTACGACACCGCGTCTGAGTGGCACTCCGAGTATTTATGAAAAGAAAATGTACAGACAATTGCGTACGTTTTGTTTCAATACATGGAGAGGAAACACAAAATGGAACATCTGAGATATCTGGCTACTAAAACACTAGTTCCTGTTTTGGTCAGAATTAAGGAAATCATATAGGCACTACTTTCGGATATACATTTGCTGTGACATTTCTTGCACAGTGGCTACAGTATGTAAGTGTCAGGTTATTACCCAATGTGGATCGGATGGCCATGGTGTACAAGGTAATCCTGGTAAGATAAAACCTGCCAGCGTCACTACTGTAACCGGTACACAAAGACTCACTCAAAGTGCAGGAGACGCTTCACCAAATCGCAAGCGCTTTCCACTATTCGTGTACTATCAGTGCTGCGCCCCAGGCAGGTGACAGTAATAGTGACATTAAATACTCCATATTACAATTTCAGCCCGAGAAGAAAGATGTAACCTTAACTCAGGATGCATCATTTCTGTGCGAGTTTGCAGAGACCAGATATCTAAATAGCCATGAGCCCATAATATTCCAACGGTTTGTGTGTCAACATTCAAGGCTCACGGTCATTTTACCCAAAGTAACCTGAGGTGTGGCATTGCAACAGCAGACTGCTGTTCTTGACACTACCAGCCTTAAGGAAGGTGGTATAGTCTTGCCTTTCCTCCAAAAAGGAATTGTTTGTCACCGCATAAAACTGAAAAACAACCTAGAAGTGGTGGATTTCGATGCCTTCTATTTGATATACAAGTTGAGTTCACAAATGGAATAGTACTGCCAAGACCACACGGGTCCCTTCAGCATTTGTATACTGTTACACATAGAAAATGTACTTGTGCAACCTTGAAAGCTACTTAAGACAAAAATATAAATACGTTTCTTCACACATAAAATATTACTCCACATAGAAAAGTAATTCAGAGTTGCAGATCCGGAACGCGGTAAACCTGGCGCTACGCAGTCTGGGCGACTCCTTCAATATTAACCTGAAGGCAAAAGCCTCAAGAGAGGGGCCGCACAGTTATTAGAAAATAGGCGAGGACTCCACAACAAAATAAAAATAAAATACAATACGTACCTTAAAATCAAATTAGAATGAAGCGTAATTCTTCCTGACCTTAATGGCACAACAAATATAACTAATCACTGAATAACAAGTGGATTCCGTATCTATACGGTGTAAAAATTGAAGGCCTTCTTTGTAAGATAAAATGCCTTGCGACTGCAAAATGGGGCTCAAAAAGCGTGATCTCGGAGTACTATATAATTTGCAGAAAAGCATGAAATGAGTGGTTGATTGTGGTGAAGAGAATCACATGGGCAACAAACAAGGCAGGGAGGAAGACAGTACCCAATTAGCGGGAAGGCAACACAAATGTGCACAGTGCATAATATCAGGTGTGTGAGGTAGAATCTGTATTCAGTAACTATGTATTTTTTGAAGTGTATTGCTGCTCCACTTTTTTTAAGCTATCAAAATAATTCATCATTGCAGTGGAATAAAATTGTGCTTTCATACATTGAACATTGCCCAATAGCGAACAACGGAGCTGTATATTTTGTTCCATAAAGTACTTCCCATACCTACTGAGGTTTGTTGAGATGCATAGAATCCTCAGAAATGAAATGACAGACCACTGCCATTAAAGGTTATAAAAATAGAATATACACATTCGCCCTGGTTCTGGGTTTCAGTGCCATTTGATCCCCGCCACACACCCCTTCACCCCCAAGTTCCGAATATTCTTTTCTATTGGAATGCTAAGGACTGAAAGGACTACCTTACAAGAGACTGAAGGGAAACTAATGTATTATACTATATCCCATGGCCTATTCACTGAGGCACAAACAAATTAATCTTTCAGGATGTTCCAAATTTATGAGTTGCATTTTAATTGAGGTGACGGAACCACTTTATCTCAATGAAACAATCTCAGCTGATGCACCAGGCACTGATGCAAGAGCTAAATTCTTATCTTAACCCCATCTCCCCATATTCTAAAATCCCATGAATGTTGATGAGAGGGGAATTTGTAATCAAATCTGAAGAATTAATCAGCAAGGGATTATAAATATTGCTAAACATCATACACAGACCAGGTGGACATGGTGTGCATTTGGATAAACAGAACTGGCTTTACAATCGTCTAGATTCATTAATTAGTAGTCAATTTGTATTGGATTATGATTTATTTTTGGACAGTTCATTATAAGGAAAACGGTATGAATTCTCTGAATCTCCTAAAAAGATAGCACCCAAACAGAAACCTCAAAAGTCAGAAGTTTTGCCAGAAAATCTAGGAGTTAAAATGTTTGTTAATGGATGAATCAGAGATGGTGTAACAAAAGAGGGAATAGAATCCGAGAGAAGCATCAATTTTTAGAACTGTGCTGCAGATATGAACAAATGAAGGTAATTTAGAACAGCTCTAGGGCTGTACACTAAATTAAGGAACAATTATGAATACAGATTCAATGCCCTTTGATTACATGCAAATACTTGAATGCACTTCCTGCGTTGGTAATGTTACATCTACAGATGAATATGAATCTTAAATGCTTACTCCACCACAGAGACAGTGTCTTCCGCGCAATGTTGCGGGGGAATATGTTCCCTTTATGAAAATGGACAAACTCATAGGTAGAGAAATCAGCTTGAATTGAATGGGTGAAAGGGACATGTGGCCTTAAAGGAAACAAGTGGGAGAGATTTATAAATCTTTGACATACGAGTGGGATCACCAAGGATGAATTTATTGTTTCTCCTCATAACCAACCTCTTACTCCTTGTTATGTTCTTTCCTTCATTCGGCTCAGAAACAAAGCAAAAAACACACAAAAATAGCTATATTTAATGTTTTCGTGTTTCTAATTTGCTGATTACCCTAACAGGCCACACGTTATAGTAAATCTTAGGCATTTCTTTAAGAGCCACATTGAAGAGATGCTGCAGTATTTAACATGCTCTGCTAATAGTATAAAGACCTTCTGCACTTTTTAGTGTTTTGTGAGTTTAATAATTTAATATACCATTCCCTGGTCATTATAGACCCTCTTTCTGAGTTGTAGAGTCTCTTTAAGGACCAATATAGCCCTTGGCTAAAGTGCTTTAATGCTATTAAAACATTCTACACACTGACTACTCTAAATTAAACAGGGATAAACACAAGATACATGTTTCAATTTTGGAGCAGAAGGTCTCCATTTGCCATTACTGGCCCTGACCAATTACACTGTTTGTAATGGAGCTTGCTGTCAGGTGCTAGAAATTTACTTCAGACAGCGTTTATATGAGAAGTTTTTTGTACAAACGCGTTATGTTTGAGACATGTTCTAATTGCTCTACTGGAAGTTGCATTACTTCCGGGTTATGTGCCCTCTCACGAGAAGGCCACCATGCCACTTCGCAAGATGCTTGTTTTTAAGGAGCAAAGTCTATAAGCAAGAAGTTTGCCTTCAAGCATTCGTGAGTCTATGTTTTTGGAAAGCAGTTTCTGCACTCGTTTTCAGAGTATTGGTGTTATTTGGTGGTGGGAGCAAGAAAACAAGTTGGCTTACAACGCTCCTGGTGAGTTTCCTGTTCTGTCACCCCAGTGGTACGTTACAGTAGTTTAGTATTTCTGTTAAGACTTTTGTGAAGAAACGACTGGAATTCAAGGTTCGCTAATCTGTTGAGCAGTCTGTGGCATGGGGTGTCATGGTTTAGTGGTGCTTAGCCCCAACGTCTAATCTGATTGAGTTTTTCTACAAAAACATCTAGAAGGGAGGATTTCCCCCCTATTTCTGAGTGAAGTGTTTCTTCTGGTAGTAGCTCAATAGAGTATGTAATTCAGTTCTTGATTTTACTCCCGAGGTATCTGTTTTGGTAGTAGTTCGGGAGCATGCATATATTTTGGGTTTACCCTCTGTTTCTGAGTGAGGTATCTGCTAGAGCTGTAGCTCAGGAATTAAACTATAACTTGTTCACCAGTGAATTACAAAAGAAGATGGTGAAAAAGTAGTGGGAAATACAGTTTGAGTGCCTTCCAAACTAAGATTCATTAGGGGAATTTGGTGATAGTGAAACTGCTGTCATCTTCACCGAAAGACTATAGGAGAGAGGGAGCTAGAGGAAGAATATCTAAGGATCTGAACCTAAAAATACTCCTGGGTTTGTCATGGAATCATTAAGGAAAATATAGTATTCAAATATAATAACTGTTCTCAGATTGTATTCCAGGACTTGTACACTAGACTTCCTGTTCAGATTAACATTAAATGTGCTAAAGAAACCACAACTAGTTTAAGGCTGTTGCTTTGCTTAAGCATCACACGCTTTCTCTCCATCTGTTCCCTTCCTTCTCGATCGTGTGGTAGTCTGTTAACAGCTTTTTGCAGACTCCCGGCTTTACGTGGGACAGATGAGGTGGATCCTCAATGCTCCCATAAATCAGAAATACTACAGAAGGTTGGTGAAAATTAATTAATGCAATCTATCTTGATGTTCTAGTAATAGGGTCACCCACTCAGCAATGCTAAAATAGGTCTTAAATGTACAACTGGATTAATCTTCTCTAGCAAGTACTAACTCTTGTTTAGTACCTTACGACACACAACTCTTTACAATGTAGTATCAAAATTAAACTCAATCGCTTTGAGATTTGTACATCTAATTGGCCTTCGATGACCAGCAATGTTGAGTTTAAACAACTTTTGAAATGGCTTCCCAGTATGGGAATATCACAGCCTTTAAAAAACTAAACTGTTAGTACATTGGGTTAGGTAGATAATCCTTTCGAAACTGTTGACTTGGGCCACGATACTGTAGTACAAAGCCAGGGTTACCTAGGAGTGAAGAGCAAAGAAAATACTATTATTACATCACTGCAACTACAGCAAATGCGCCCAGTTCCCGCGCTCTCATCAAAGGGGTCATGCAATTTAAACATTAGCCTTTTAGGCACCACAAACATTTATATTCTGAATTTGGGAAAATCCAATATTACAATTTATTTCTCATCTATATTTGATAATGTAACAATGGGATCTATGTGGTAATGATTCATTAAAAACAACAGGGTACTTAAAGTCGTTGTTTTTCATCAAAACTGCAATTAGCAATTGTTAATTTTGATGTTCAGCTGTGTGGTGACAGTACTTTATTTTTCCCACTGCACTCTGAGGAGAGACCGACATTCTCTGGCTGATACACACTTCAGCCATCTCTTATAATTGATTTGAGTTTCTGTTAGCGTGGAATACGTTCTTGCCACAGCTCACTCCTATACAACAACAGATCTAAAAGACGTCCTGTTTTGTATTTTTCCTACCATTCTACCATAGTGTAAGAACAAAAACGAAACAGAAACTATTTAAAGTATTTCAGGTTGTTTTTCTTTTAATGTTTTAGGTTTCTTTCTGTTGAAATACTCCCTCAGTATGTGCTAATGAATTGGATCACAGAACTGAAAAATAAGAATTAGCCTTGTTCTCAGTAACAAAACAGAAATCATTCAAGATCCCTCCTATACATGACACCACAGCAATTGTTTGTAACACCTACACACTAGCTCAAATAAGTTGAAAGAAAACTATTAAATAGAGCACAACCAGGAGTACAAGCCATGTTCACATTAAATAGTGATGTAGTAAGTTATGTACTCTTTCTAGTATGGGGTCCAAACAGGTAAACTGATAGTAATCCATGAGGTACAGTCAAGTATTAGCATGTTTTCAGGGAAGTTGGAGCATCACGCTTTCCTCAACCACGAGAAGCTGAACCTACCTCCTGACCTGGAGGGGCCAATGGATTCTTGAACTCTGACAGCGAAACTGGCAGCGAAAACTTGGCGAGAACAGATGGCAAATCATGACCTGGAAATTGACATGAAAATTGGTCCGCCAAAGGTGAGTACCTACACACAAAATAAAATTGGAAAGATGTGAATGTCATGTAGTGGCCACTTCAGTGCTTTAAATATCAGTTTGCATTAAAAATTAACGTTCACCATCTAAATATAAATTAAAACAACTTACTATTTGCATTTACTAGTTCTGCGGTTGCTTAAGATTGGCTCTTCACAAGTAGATGTGGTGTGCTTACAAAATTAAAAGCTATGACGAAGTTTATACATTTTTTTAATTATGGTTTTCTCCTTAGTTATTCAGTTAGGACCTTTTTGCAAGTTTTACGTCCAAAAAATAGACAAATGTCTTCCCAAAATATGAGCCATGAAGTCAGACTTCCATACATTGCATGTTTAGAATGTACATCAGATCCTGTGATGTATTCTAATACTGGCAGACGTTTTTCCTCTTTAGTGTCTACCCCAGTTGCTTCTCTCCCCTCCATCTGCCCAGATTGTAGGACCTACAGATCTCACTGTCTGCTCTTCCTCCTGCTTCGTTCTCACAATCCACTCCACCTACGCCTGCCAGTCTCTTCCATACCCGCCAGTCATAACCCTTGCTTAGAGATATTGAAGACTGTTCAGCATGTTTAAAAAAATGTATTTTCACAAAATGTATGGGTAAAGGAAAGACTCTCAAGAAGTATGCTCTTTTAAGGACATGCCTGGGGACCTAAAAAGGTGGCCATGTTGTACTGTCACTAGTGGTAACCACAAGTCTTTGTAATGCCGGTAGTTTCATCTTTTTTCCTCCCACTTCCACACCATCACCGACATCTCTTAGGATCTTGGTTGGTCTCCTTCACAAGGTTCTCTCATCTCATTCCTTATTTGAATCCTAATTGCTATTAAAAGCGGGTGGGGAGAAAGAGGAAGTGTTGTCATCCTCAGCCAAGGTTACTTGTAAGAAAAGGGAGCGACCCCACTGCCCAAGAGACGGGTTCCACAGGTAAATAAAAATCAAGACTCTCTTGGGATTACCCAAGGGTTCTCAAATAGGCTATAGTCTCATGCACATCCCAACATCCAGTTATACAAAAGCGGCACAATCCTTACTTTTTTAGGGAGGAAAACAAAGTTTTTAATAAATATATTTCTGTTATAAACATTTTGGGGTTTATCATTGTGTGTATTTTAATTGTTGGATAGGGTCCATTTTGATTTTGATGAGGAAGGATTGTGCCACTTTTGTATAACTGGATGTTGGGTTGTGCATGAGACTATAGGCTATTTGTGAACCTTTGGGTGATCCCAAGAGAGTCTTGATTTTTATTTATCCTCTGACAAGGAACGGGTTTTACAAATGACAAAACTGCTAGAAATTAAAAGAGTGTGGAAGAATCTGGCAAGAGAGGAGAAATAAGATAGGCTGAGTGGATTCAGTAGGCAAGTTTACAACAGAATCCATTTTAACCGCCACCCTGGTGAATGGTACTGTAACCAACAGGTACAAGGCAATACAGGCAGAGACGTAAGCTTTATGAGGAAGAGCAAGAGTGGCCAATGGATGACTATGAAGAATCATAAAACAGACAATAAGTGTTCAGGGAAAGTGGCATAGGTGAAGGCCCAAAGATTCCTCATAGTTCTTTGACACTAATCCCAAACAATCAGGGCTTAGCCAATAAGACAGCAGGGAGCATGTCCCTTCAGCCAACATTTAGGAGGTAAATGTGGGACACAAGTTTGGGTCTACACAGAGAATTGTGTACATGGGAAGCAGGAGACTGTGTGCCCTCGAGTGTTTTGCACTCCAAATCAGAGATTGTTAATACCACCTCAAGGATGAGGAGCATGGGACCGCCCCTCTCCAGAGACTCGCCATGTAAAGGGAGTAAGCACAATGGTTATGGGGTCTTCAAATGCATTCATGCTGCTGATGTGGGATATTATACGCCGGAGCATGGGGGTGCACAGGGAGGACACTTTTAAGTTTTGTGGGGTCGCTTATCCTTTTGTGAAGGCTTAAGGGACAATGACTGGAAACAAGATAAATAAGTCATGCTGGGCAGCGTGCACATTGTTGGCAAGAACAGTTAACTAGGTGGCTCCTGTAACACACGGGATGGTGGCTCGAACAGCCTTTGGTCCTATAGTGTGGTTCACTGTTTGGTGTGTGACTGGAGTTACAGCTAATAAAGGTAGGGAGCGTGAATGCCCGAACAAGACCATCTATGCTTTGGATAACAGACAAGGTTTCCAAAAATCTACAAATTGACTATTTAACACACTTATTATG
Source organism: Lissotriton helveticus (assembly GCF_964261635.1). Taxonomy (NCBI): domain Eukaryota; kingdom Metazoa; phylum Chordata; class Amphibia; order Caudata; family Salamandridae; genus Lissotriton; species Lissotriton helveticus. Next base: position 530,522,007 of record NC_136071.1, read on the forward strand.
ATGGGGAAGATAAAAAAAAAGCCATGCTGCGTTCTGAATGGGCTTTTTGAAAGTCAACAACACAGTGGAAGAAGGTGGTACAGCAGTTAGCAAAATGCGATTGCAGTGCAGTCCACTAGCTGGGAGTAGCAGAAAGACCAGTTGTTGAGAATCTAACCACTGATGACAGCCCAAAAATCCTGGAGCCGAAACAACACTATCCTCTATAGACATGTCGACAGACATTCTAGACCAGCAACAGGATGATCATTTTGTAAGATGTCTGGGTCCTATGATGCTATCTTCGTAAGAGGAATCAGAGTTGAGTTCTCTAATCTTTCGATGGCTCAACTGACACACACACACACACATATATATGTATTTTACAACAAAGGATGCGTCACTCCAGAACTGAATTTGTGCACAATTTATTCTTGGCAACTTCTCAAACCAACGTGTTTCAGCCCTCTCACGGCTTTTCTCACGGTTTTCTGGTCTCGCTGCGAAAAGCGCGCGAAAGCGTGCTCTCGCTGAGAGAACTATAGCTGTCGGCTCAGCCGACAACGAGGGGAGACAAGAGCTGGCCACGCGCGCAGCATTGTCTATGGCAGAGGCGGATTCAGACGTGCGCCTTCGGATTGGATCGCGCGCGTGAGCTGTCTACGTTACAAGCTCACGCACGCGACGCAATCCGAAGGTGCGCGTCTGAATCTACCTCTGCCATGATGGTGCCCTGTCCGCTCTTGCTCGGGGCGCTCCACGCTGCAGGTTGTGCTCGCTGGGTCTCTCTCGTGCGCAGCTCGGGCACTATGTGCCTGCCTCGTGCGCGGTGCTCCTCGCGCCGCAGACTGGGGTCACAGCGTGCACGCACGACACACAGAGGAGCGGACATGTGAGCGAGGACCATGCACTGTGCACAGAGCACACTCGGAGAAGGAAACCGGCACACACAAACTCCAGAAATCGGACCCTCAAGGGTGATCGCAATCGGACGACCGGAACAGGCTGCATCCATCTTTGCAGTTTGAGGACCGCCGCAGGCAGCACCCAAATTCAGAAAGAATTCGTGGGATGCAAAAGGGGACCCTCGAGAGTGCCTCCAGCCCCAGACCGCTCCCTGCACTTGGACACCGCGAAGGCTGCCACCCAAAAACGGAGCTCCATAGCGCCTGACCCTAAAATGGCCGCTCAATCAAGACAGCGCTGAAGGTAACTCGCGGCTAACGGGCTGCAGGCAACTGAAGGACATCCTGCAGTGGGCCAGAGAGAGCCTCGACCATCCCTGATCTACAAGCTGGCACAAGGGGTTCTGCAGGCAGCTGTATTAGAGTCACTGCAGAGCTCTGCACTGCCTGCCCTTAAAATGGCTGCCCCGCCGACACAGCATCCGATTGCCAGAACCCCGAATCTAACGGGCCACTCCTTAAGGTCACCTCTCAGACCCATGAGAGTCCAGACAGCCACAGACACAGATCGCTCCCCTCACATTGGCCAGCAAATGGAATACCATTAGGAAACTGGTGTGCGAGCTGCTCCAGAGCTACACAACGCCTCACTTTAAAATGGCCGCACAGTTAGGACACTAATTGAATACTCCTGGGAAACGGATGACAAGCAATTTTGTTGACACCCTACACGGGACTAAGGAGAAGCCTCGATCCTCTCTGATCCCCAATCTGTCACTATAGGGCGATGTGCGAGGCGAGAGTGGCGAGCACAAACAATGTTTATATACCAATTGCAAATTTAGAAAAATAATTAATGCAAAGCATTGTCATTTACAATGCCAGTAACTCAAACTTTAATGCTGCGAGACCTATTGCATTGCAAATGCTTGTTCTCACTGTTAGTGAGTCCTTTCTTTGTTACACTTCTTTATACCCACCTTTAGCCTTAATGGGGCATTGTAGGATCTGTAGTGTATTTGATATACAAAACTTTAATAACATAATAAAAGAAAATCAGGACTTGCATTTTGTGTCAGGTTCAGCGTTGTTATTGCCGTTTGTTAGATTTATGTCATTGTTATATCAAACGCTACTATCCTTGATACCATTAATACCTCTTACGACATTGTATGATTTGCAACTTAATAAAGTTTTGTATATCAAATACACTAACTGTGAGAAAAGAAAAGCTGTGAGAGGGCTGAAACGCGTTGGTTTGAGAAGTTGCCAAGAATAAATTGTGCACAAAATCAGTTCTGGAGTGCAGCGTCCTTTGTTGTAAAAAATTACTTTGGGCCAGGATCCGGCCCCTAAGCAGAGGACCAGCCTGTAAGCGCGCCAAACTGTGACGGATCACATTGGAAGATATATATATATATCGAAGGAGAGAGAGAGAGGTTGTTTTCATGATGCCCTTATATATATGCATTGATATGCATCAATTTTGAGTTGGGATTCGCTGTCAGGTGCCAGGTTTATATTAAAAAAGAAAACTGTTCCCACAATGAGGGGCAATCTCCTGAAAGTAGTGTGGATGCTGGGGAGAACTTTGCTGCTGCCTGATCCCTTCTGGGCACTGACAAATTCCTGAATGAGATGGTCCAGCACTTACATATGGGCCGCCTCATTGATATGCTTGTGACGTCCTATCAGGACTGGGCGGATGGGTGTGGCTTTGGACGAGGCTAAAGGCAGCTTTTACTGCTCCAGATGACGCCTAACCAAGCCTACTGGCCTGATCCACTTTTTCGGGATGTGGGGAGGGAGGCAGCTGGGAAAGAGGGTGGGACGAGCAAGCCAAGCTCTGACCACACATCACTCCCATCCTACCAAGATAAGAAATAAAACAGAAGGGGGAGACTGGACGGAGAGGGACTAGGATCGTTCCGCCTCCTCTCATCTTCAATTCCTGGTTCATTTCACACAGCTCCTTTGTCTACCAATGCTTATCTATTTATTACTAGCATTGTGAGAGGAAGACGCTGTTAGTCTGTTGTCTTTGCATGCTTAACTAACCCAAGAATTACTCAAAAGAGTGTCTGTTTACTATCTGAGGTACAGACAAATCTGTGCCCCTGAAAGAAACCGAGGCTGTCTGAATGATTTCTTACTTAAAAATAATGCAAACAGCATCTGGCTCCTTCCTGGAGCACAGCGATGTGGAGCCTTTCTCCCACAATGCTCCTCTCTAGGATAAAAGCATTGTGAGTGTGAGCTGATTGTGTGCAACAGAAAAATGCAGTAAACATGGGCTGCATTTTAGTAAAAAAGAAGCTATTTATTCTTAACCATTTAACCAAACATATCTTCCACCACCAAGGAATTTCTTAGTATCTTTTGATCTCAATAGCAGAGGATTCATGCACATCAAGAAAAAACTCCATAAAAATGTAACCTATTTTAATGCCGCTATTAATGATATCCGAAGTCCCTCTCCAGTTGTACAAATATCTCAACAAACAGCTTGACTATCAAAGATAACACAATTAATCACTAAATAAAATGAGTACCGATTTTCCAAATAATTCACCAAGACCGCCCAAAAGGGAAATTGGGTAATAATTGTTTGGGCTAAAGTAGCTGTGCCCTTTTGAAAGTTAGGTATCATCAAAGTATCACACCAATTAACAGGAATATAAGCAGTTCAAATACTGAGTTAAATAATTGTGATTTGATCGAGAAGTGAAGTGGGAAGTTCTAATTCGAATGAGATGTTTGCATGAGTAACAAAATATTAAAACATTTGTATTAACTTTTCTAAGGAATCTTGGAAACGAGAATATATAATGTGTTCTTACAATATATAAGTGAGGATATGACCTAAACGTCGTCAAATGCGACTAGGATACACATGGCACTCTTAACAGAATAACTGTTTAGTTGTTGCGAGCCTCATAGTGTAATACACTCACAAAAACTGTCTTTGGTCCAGTCAGGCTTGTTTGTAAATCTTAAGCTCAACTTTTCGTGGCTGTGGCTTCATGCAGCAAGGCTTGACAAAGGAACTTAGTGTAAAGCATGTAACAGCACCAAACAAGGAAACAAGAAAGTCACACAACAACAGACACAACAGCAATTTATAAAAATAATGCGTATTTTATGAATTTTTAGAGGCCTTCATGATCAAACCCCACTGGAGGGTTGTGGAGATACACATTTGTAAACTTTTAAATACTTTTAAATACAACAAGCAAGCATTGGTCAACAAAAAGTTTGTATATTTTTTAAAAGATTGAACGATTTTGTTTAGAAACTCGGCCCGGCTTGGTCGGTAGGATGGAGATTTAGGGGGCTAGAGAGGATAATATGAACAGTTACCTGGCCACCAGACCATTTTTAGGGCAAGTTCCAAGCTTTACAGGATGACCGCCGTAGACTACAACAGAGTGACCTTGATGCCGGGGATGCAGGCTAAAGATGCTCAATAGATGCTCCAGTTGAGGTGTGGTCAATGGGGGTGTCTTTGTAGTTGTTCCCCAGTCCATGGGTGTTGAAGAGTGACTCCGCCTACAGCGATCAAAGTCCCTCTAAGTTAGAGTAGCAGGCCAGTCGATGCTGGGATACCGGTCTTGTTGCATCGGGGTTGGGGCGAAATCCTTAGATGGGGGCTTGTGTCCCTTGGGTACGATAAATCCAGACTCTGATAGCATTCCCGGGCCCAGCAGACATGGGTGTAGCAGACTTTGGCTGCCTCGGATTTGTCCTTTTGTGCGCCCGATGACCGGAAGCGGCAAAACGTGTGCAGTGGCTAACAACTTGTTGATTTGGGCTATTTCAGCTCTTGTGTCCCTGGAGCTGGTTCCAGGGGATCAGCCACCAGATCCTTGGAGTCATTGAAGTGAGATACGGCCAGGAATCAACTTTTCTATGGGCCAGGAGCCAACGGCACAGACCAAACCTTACTAGTTCACAGTGCAGCAGGTGTAGTCCTTCCAACGGTGTAGCCTCTCTCTATGCAGTTTCAAGGGCAGCAGGGCAGTCCTTCTTCGGTCCTTTCTTCAAGTAAAGAGTGATCTGGAAAGCACGGTCACTAGCCAATGGTCTACTGGGTCCCCTCTCTCCTAGCGATGTGCTTCCTTCAAAATTAGGCTCCTGCCTATCTCAGAGTGCAGTATTCTAGCCACATTAAACATGGAGGGACCATTCCCCAGCTGCCAGGAGCTCTGTAGCCCCCACCCTATAAGTGTGGCTACCTGTGGGCTACACAACCACGGGGACAACCGGTTGTCCTTGTCTCCAACTTGTCTGCAGGAACAAAAGGCATCCTACCCAGGAGAGTTGTTGCAGGTGGCCCTTCAAAGGCAGTTTCCCCTTAGAAGCTCGCCTTTTGAGTGAACACCCTGAGTGGCCTTCCTGGGCGAGGAGGTTACACCTTACTCTGTGCCAACTGCTTTCGATCCTTAGCTTGGGAGTCGTTCACATATCTCCCCAGGTGGGCACAAAGGTTTTGGTGTGCTAATTCTTTTGTGATGCCACTGGACACAGAGTGGCAACTTTCTAAAAGTTGCTTAACTGTAAAAGTGACATCAATTTCAACTTGGGCCTCAAGTCGGATTTAGTGGTCCAATTAATTTAATACCTTACAGTACCCAATTAGGGAGTACCATTCAGAAGTTAGCCAGGCTGGGATGCCAATCAGTAACTCTGTGTTAGCAAATTACGCTACTAACTTTTCCTCAGCAAAACTACAATTTTGAAGTGTGGCTGTCAAGACATATCAAAAAAGATGTCTTACTTAACAATATACAGCTCCCTGCCATGGGACTTCATAAGCCTTCCTAAGGGTAGTCTTACATAAAATGTTAAGGGAGTGGTAGCTTTTCCATTGGTTTTAATGGCAGAGTCGAATTAGCAATGTACACACTGCCCTTCCAGTCTGCAGTGGCAAGCTGGAGTCCATTTTGTCCTTTGTCACACTCAGGGTGGGACAACTAAAGCTGGAGCCATGTGTGGACACTCTGCCTTGCATGCCCTGTGTCTCCTGGGTAGCATATAATAGAGACTTACAAGAATCCTGGGACCAGTTTCAGCAGGGAAACACCCCTCATCAGCCAGGTTAGCTTGAATCCAGTCATGGATTATATATGATTCCATGAGCCATCCGTCTGTTGTCGGAATGGTCACCTGCTGCCAGTGATGGGATTATTCATAGAAAGAATGCTAACCATCTGTGGTGAATGCGGATTTAGGTCTTTTATGTCTGCTATATCATGGAATAATACTACATGTGCTGAGGGAGTAATCTGGCTAGTATGCACTCTTTAAAGTTCTGTTCACACTGGCTGCCAATATGATTTTAACGATTTGCAGTACCATAGAATAGGGGGGATTTCACAATAATCCACGTTGTATCTCCAGCACTCAATATTAGGTAGTAGAGCAAATGTGTGCAGTCTCTGATGAGACCAGTAATGTAGAATTTTAAAATAGAACAACTTTTGTGGGCAAATCACAAAGGCAAGTTTACGTGTGAATACGTCTATGCATATACATTTACTATTACTCTAGTAAATGTACTACTTTAAGCTATTCATCATTTACGAGTGTATATTTATTTAAAGTGTAAACTTACATGTCTACACCCCTGGAAACCAGGGGGTGGAGACAAATTTACAAGCACAAAGTTACTACTTGTAACTTTTCAAAAGTATGCAGAGATTTCTGTCGCTGATGCGGATTTCTCCCTATGGTAGACTATAGGGGAATTGTTTAATAAAAAGTTACTACAAATATTTGTATGTTAAATATTAAAGTAAATTCATTTTATATATTTATTTTAAATGTATAATAAAATACAAAAATACTACAGCATTAACTTAATTTTGAATTAAATAATTCATTTAAACATTACATTAGTCTATTGATTCATTAAAGAAAACACAAAGCAACATTTTTATATTTATTATATAATCAAAATTACTTAAATCTACCAATAGAATTAATGTAATATATATTTGTTAAATTAAAAAAGGTTATTAAAATATTTTATAGTAAAATAATTCATTTTTATGTATATATTTTTTTACTTTACCATAATTTCCAACAGGATGCTATATTATGGCCTTGCTTCCCGGGGCAGACTGTAAGGACCCTCCCTATAGCTGAAAACGGGCTATAATATGCTTGTACTCCCTCCGGTTTAGCGGTGGAGGTGTATGCCGGCCGTATTGGTGCTCCTGGCAGGGTGTATGATCGGTAATATCCGGAGCTGAGATGAGGGAGATGGCGGATGCGGCCAAGCTCCTGGTGAGGCTGAAGAGAGCTTTGTGGCAGCGCCGCTTCAGTGCGCCTCGGAGGTGGCACCAGGGTCACATTATACCCGGATAACCTACTTCAGCCTACTGAGGAAGGAGCTGACTGCACACCGCGGGGGCACAGTGGCGGGCCAGTACGAGGTCTGTGTGTCACCCGCCATTTTGTCTGCTAGGTCTGCCGTGGCGGATCCTCCATGCTGGGAAATGCGGCGCTATATGCTCTGAAACTCACAGCAAGGGACCAGTGAGCGCACCCGACTTACCAACCTGCCCCTGGACATACGGCGGACCACTGCGCCTGCAGAAGAGGACTTACAGGTGCGACCCTCATTAAAAGGATTAAAAGTTCTCACTGGGCTGTGGTGGGACCCAACCCTTCACCCGCAAGTGATACCTAGCCTGGCGACCGCCAGCAGACTGCTTCTTAGTGACCCGCTCAGGCGCTGGGTGCGCAGTTTATTGATGCGCCCATGCAGCGCCCCGACGACGATCTCGGAGGCCTCCGAACGTTGCAGATAGCCTCCAGGAGAGCTGGCGCGTCCCTTCTGCCTGATTCCCGAGCCTGTACGATTGGAGAGCCCTGTGCTCTGGGCAGCTTTCCCCCCAGGAAGCATCACTCAATACCCTGTAAGACAGAAGAGGGGATCTCTTGGCCTCTTCTATTCGCCTCGCACGTCACCCTCTAACCCAAGTGCCAGAGTGATGTCTCCATCAGCCCCCGCAAGGTACACCTGCACACAACGTGGGGGGGAGGCAACGCGTCTCGCCACCCCCCCACTCCACAACGCGCCAGGTGTGCCTGGCTCCGCTCTAACATCCCCGACCCTCGTGCAAACCGAGGGGGCTCGCCTCCGAACAGATGCATCATCTGGCGATGCGACTCTACGACCCCCACGCCACAATGCGTTGAATGTCCCACTGGCCTGGGTCCCATAAGAATACCCCCTACCCTCGGCGCTGATGCCGAGGTCGGCTGCTCTCTCCCCCGATGGGCTACCCGCAGAGGGCTCCCCTGTGCCTAAAATCACACCTGATCGCCTGACGCCACATGGTGCCTTGTAGCCGGGCCCACTACCGCAAGTGAGGTGGCCGTGCTGGGGAAAATATTAGCCCGCATCAAGGCCCGTGCTAACAGCGGATGCCGTGCAGGACTACTCGGCTGCTGCCTCCTTGCCGATTAAATTCACGATAATTGCCCTACCTTGGGTTTCGCACACAGCAGAAGAAACTGGACAACATGGGTGAAGTTCATTCACATTTCCACATGTGAGGCGCAGGGGCTGGATCTGCTGAGACTCTGTGTCCCCGCTGGTGCGCTGTGCCTCCCCTTGAAATATCTGGATGCCTACGCACCTCAACGCTCATTCTCCTGCCACAGGCCATCTAACAGCTGGCAGCTGGCGACGGCCATTCCTGGGAGTACGGGCCTGACCTGGGTGAGGAGAGCAGAGGACAGTATCGTACGAGAGGCCTACTAAAGAACCGGGAGCCACTCCTGCGCTGGGCTGGTGGGCTGGTCTAATTGAGTGGCGGCCTGCTCTGTGCACTACACAATACATAGCTGCATGCGACATTGTAGGTCCCCATTGGGTCTGCTGAAGTTGGAGGGGCATTCAGTATCTGGTGCTGACAAGTGAGCTTCCTCATGACTTTGGTGTAGTGCTAATCGTAATCTGAAGATAAGCGCCCGCAGCCATAAGGAAATCGTTAACCCCTTACCTTGAGGGTTATCCTGCTGCAACATAACTGTCCCTAAGCCATAGGAAATCGTTAACCCCCTACCTACAGAGTTATCCTGCTGCAACATAACTGTCCCTATTGGCCTGGCAGAGGTGAAGAGGAGCGAGAACTGCCGCAGTGGGCGCCACAGCGACGTGGCCGCCATTTTTTACTTTTTTCCCCCCAGCTGCAATCTTCCTAATAATCCTACCAGGACTGTGCCTGACCTCAAGATGATGTTTGGAATTCATTCGGTCCATGATTTCTCTCCCCCCCCCCCCCAAATCTGACATTTTTTAAGTACTCCTGATCTCCATCCTAACAGCGGAGTCCAAACACTATGTCCGATGGCCGGTGGAGCTGCTCTGTTCAACTATTGAGGAGATCGGCCTTGGTTCATCCCCTGACCGTCACCTACCCAGCCGGACTTTAGGCACAGTTTTTCTCTCCATCTCCCTGTCTCGCACACACCCCCCATCGTATTTATGTAACTCTGCTTTTTTCCTTGTCTCCTATCTATCTATCTGTTCCCATTTAGCACTCTTTCTTTGTCCTACTTCCTTTACTCCTATCCCTTCTCACCTGAATCTTTCCCCTTGCCTGCTACACCGCCTAGCCCCCTGTCCTTTTGTACCCTTTGACTAAGCACTCCTTCTCCCCTTGTTGTGGAAAGATCCAATATTTATACTCTGGAGTCTCAGCGAACCCGCTGAGAGAGTCCACAGCGCCTAGGGAGCCACTCACAGTTGAGGTATGGTATGGCACCCCTTGCCAAAGCACTCCCTCTCCCCTTTTTGCGGAAGGATCCAGTATGTAGGCCTAGGAGTCTCAGAGACCCCTCTGAGAGAGTACACTGCGTATAGGGAGCCTCTCGCGACAGAGATGGGGAAATGATACCACTTCCCCATGGATCACAGCTTACTGGACTTTGGACGCAGCTTTGACTCGTCTACCGGTTTGTGTCCCCGTCACCCCTCCCTCCTCTTTCCACGCTGTGTCTCTCACCCTCCCCTCCTCTTCCCTCCTCCATTCTCTTTCTACCTCCCCTGCTCTTACCTCCTCCTCCCCGGACTCTCTCTCCTTGCCTGCTTTTACCCTTACGTATATGTCCTTTTTGTTTGTCTCGACCTTACTTGTCACTATGTTGCCAGGCTCTAATAACTGTGTAACCTTTGTAACAATGTAACCTGCAATTATGGTCTGATACTCATGTAAAGCGCTCTGATACCTCCGGGTCTAGACAGCGTTATATAAAACCTTTAAAATAAAATAAATATCTTCTACGGGAGGGTGTTGCAGTAACAGTGGTTGGCCATAAGTGGGGCTGGACTTACTCAAGGTCTAAGCTGGAGTATATGAACTACTGTTTTGGATCCTATTTTGCTGTAGAAATGTCAGATATTTCATTGTGGAGTAACTGGTGAAGAATCTGTATACTTTTAATGGCCCAATCCTTCTCCAGCAGTGATTATTTCTCAACTTGTATCACGTTTTTCCTTATATAGGTAGCAAAGACATGTAGAAATAGACAAACTTTTAATACTCTATTGTTCTGTTTCCAAAGAAAATGTATATAACCTATGATCAAGTTACTTCTTGCCTCTCTTTATGGTAATATACCATATAGAGGAATCAGCGACTGTGGACATTAAAGCACGTGCCTCTCTGTGCCTACCCATACTGGTTTTTACATGGCTGAGGTAGGAAACTAGCAAATCCGAGTAGGTGATTGACAGAACAGTACATATTTATAGGGGGTACTATTAATCCTTAAACTGTGTGAGCCCATAAAGCATACGGTTTCAACCTCGGCCATGCCGCTCCCCTAATGAACCTGATATCAGAATTAATTTGGCCTGACATACCTTGTTTAACTCTAATGGGAAGCATACCCAGGACATAACTGTAGCAGGGCGCCACCATCCTTTTTATGCCTTATATCCTGCCCACATCAAAATGTTGAGTTGTATCCATCGCAAAAAATTGTTTCTCCTTTGGGACATACGCAGATTTAAATTTTCCTTTGCTATGTTTTCTAGTCCACGATTGAGTCTGATACCCAGGTATTTTATTTCCTTTGTTATCCATTTCATGGGTGGCAGTAAATAGTTTCTCCAGTGCTGTGTCTGGACATGGGGAGCACCTCAGACTTATCCCAGGTAATTTTGTAATTGGAAAATCTTGAGGCAGAATGAATGATGGACACTGGTAGTGGACGTATGGGGTTCCATTACTGTTAGTATAATTTCATCAGCTTACAGGAATGCTTTAAGTAGGACAGATGGTGTGGCTATCCCCTGCATTTCTCTTGCTGTATGCAGTGCTGAAGATAAGAGCACCAATGCCAACAAGAATAGGAAGTATTTGTAGGGCGCAACAGCTACCCAAGAAGGGTTTCCCGGCGCCTAGACACAGCTAGAAGCGAAGAGACAGAAACGGAGGGAACATTGAGGGATTATTGTTCGAACAACCAGGTCTTTACAAGCTTTCTGAAGCTATGGTAGTTATCTTCCTTCCGAATGCTTGGAGGAAGCGTGTTCCACAGGGAGGGTCCAAGATAGGCAAAAGATCTGCCCCCTGATCTTACACGTTTGAACCTTGGTATGCAGAACCGTGCTGCTGTCTGGGACCGAAGGTTTCTCTTAGGTGTGTAAAGGCAAGCAAGGGATTGGAGGTATTTTGGGGCTCCTCCTGTTTTTATTTTGAACATGTAGTTCAAGGCCTTGAAGCGAACTCTGTTCTCAATCCTGAGCCAGTGAAGGTCTCGGCGATGGTTCGAGACACCAGCGTTCCTAGGAATCTTACACAGGAGTCTGACCGCAGCGTTTTGCGCCACTTGTAGTCGTCCAATAACAGATTTATTTGCGCCTAAATATAGGATGTTGCCGTAGTCAAGCCTTGATGTGATAAGGGCATTGACTACGGTCTTCTGAGTTGACATAGGCAACATCCATAGGATTTTTCTCAACCATCTGGTTATGGTGAGACACACTCCAGTAACTTTGCTGGCCTGCTTATCCATGGATAAGGCGTTGTCTAGTACAAAACCCAGATTTCGAGCATGGGACACCGGGGTAGGAAGAATACCCATCTGTTCTGGCCAATGCGCGGGGTTCCAGAGATCTTTGTCTTTTCCCAAAATCAGAATTTCCGTCTTGTCCCCGTTCAGTTTTAACTGGTTTGCTGTCATCCAGTTCAGTATTTTTAGTAATCCTTCCTTGAGTAGTGACGGGGAGTGGGGACAAGAATTAGACAAGGAAAAAATGATTTGGGTGTCGTCAGCGTAGTTCATGAGTGTGAGCCCTAGCTTCTCAACAAGTTCTACCAATGGTTTGAGATAGATATTAAAAAACAGAGGGCTCAGAATGGACCCCTGTGGCACTCCATGAGCTGCGGGTAAGGTGTCTGATTCGGCCTGTTCTGATGCGATCTGAAAGGTTCTGTTTGCCAGAAAGGATTTGATCCATTCCAGAGCCTTTCCTCTTATGCCATTTGTGTGTAATTCTCTAAGGAGCGTTTCGTGGGAGATGGTGTCGAACGCCGCGCTTAGATCCAGCAGCACAAGTGCTACCGTTTGGCCTTGGTCAAGACGTTGTCGGATATTTTCAGTGACACCTAACAGGGCGGTCTCCGTCGAGAAACCAGCCCTGAAACCAGATTGCGAAGGGTGGAGTAGGAGGTTTTCTTCTGCAAAAGTGGCTAGCGTGGAGTGTACGTGTCTCTCGAGGCACTTAGAAAAAGCAGGAAGCAGAGATATAGGCCTATAGTTGGCCAGTATTTCTGGGTTAGCATTAGGCTTTTTCAAGAGGGGTGTCACCATAGCGTGCTTCCATAAGGCCGGGACAGTGGCGAGGTCGAGGGACAAGTTTAAGAGGTTGGCAATGATATTCAGGGACTGGTCATCCAATTGTTTTATAATTTTAATAGGGATGGGGTCCCTAGGGGAACCGGATTTGACAGTTTTTAGGATTCCTTTGAGATTCTCTAATGAGAGATTCGGCCAGGCTTCCAGCAGGTTGTTGTCAACAGTAGTGGGTTGAGGTAGGCTGGGGTTAGACAGAGGGGGAGGATCATCATTAGATATTTTAGTATTGATGTCTGAGATAATTTTGTCGATTTTCTCAGTAAAGAAGCAAGCTAATGCCTGACATTGTTGAGCGCTTAAGGGGGGTGCAGCGGCTGTAGTATGTGCGCCCGCCAATTCCTTAACTTTGGCAAAAAGAGTTTTGGGCATGTTAGTTGCTTCGGTGATTGCCTTTGAGACGAAGGCCGCTCTTGCCTTTGTACATGCCGCGTGATAGTGGTTTCTGGCTTCATGATAGCATTTTTTGGCATAAGGGTCGTACTTTTTACGCCATTTACGTTCTAATATGACGAATACAAATGGCTGGGAGAGGTGTCCTCCACGTTTTACATGGGAGGGTCTCATGCAGCCACCATACTTTACGATAAAGTTCTGGCCTAGACTAGCCCTCTCGGGGCATGCAAAAGGTAGCCCTAGTCCACTCTATCAAAAGCCTTCTCTGCATCCAATGAGACGGACAGTGCCACTGTCCTCAGGTCCCTAGTGCTCCAGAGGAAATGTGATAATGCCTTTATATGATTCAGTTAGAAACACTTGGGTACAAAGCCTACTTGTGATTCGTGTATGAGAGATTTAATGAGTTTGCGTAGTCCGTTGGCTGAGATTATGACATGGGGTGATAGTTAGCCCACTGAGGGTCCAGTATAAACTAGTCTTTTGCAAGTGATACAGAGCTTTAAATTGAAAGCAAACTGGTCCTGATGCAGTAGATGGCTCTGTGGCTGAAGCAGGGAGCCTTAAACAACTTGTGCCTGGTCATTGGCAAACGGTGGAGTGCTTGTAAGGCTGGAGTGATGTTGTTGAAGAGGTGCTACAGCTTTCTGGCCACTGTGTCCTGGATATTCTGAAATCTGCATAGAATGTAGACTGGAGTTTCAAGTTATAGCTCATAGGCGTACTCCAGTAACAAAGCACCAAGGGCAGGGGGTCTCGACCGTTTGTGGGAATCCTAGATAACAGAAAATGTACTGCAGAAAATTACATGCAGAATAAGGCAATTCTGGTAATTTGATTTACTTGCGGCACTACGGCAGGATCAACAACGACAAACCCTGCAGGACACTTTACTTCCATTGCTTTGGTTGGGATTGGTTCAAGTGCCTCTGGGCAGATGGTGGTATTGTCATACACCCAATTCCACAGAAGAGGATCTTGTTTTTTTTTACAAGATAAATTTAAGGTGGCTGCGTAGCATCCACTGGTCTATGGCTTGGAGGCATTTATCAAGGTCTGAGGAGCCTCTGCGGAATTTAGAATGAGAGTGATCTGCGTGTCATCCACATAGTTGTAGTAGGTTAGGTTGAATGATCTAAGGAAGTTGGGTAGAGGGCAGGAGTGTGCACTGAAGAGGAATCAAGAGAAGATGGAGCCTTGCAGGATGACAGTGTGATGAATGGAGGTAAAGGATACAGTGGGAGCGGCATGATGTTAGATTTTTCAGGAACAGGTAGAGATGCGATCAGTTAAGGTCATTGCCTTGAATACAGAAATTGTTCTGCCTCTGTAGCAGAGTGGAGTGGTGGACTCTATTGGCGGTTTATGAAAAGTCCAGTAATGTGGGGAAGCAGGGGTGCCATGGGCACTAATGCAAGTGAGCAAAAGAGAGATCCAATTCACCTGACTTCCTAGTGAAAGACAGCCATAATTAGGATGCAGTGGTCCCCTCACACCCCTGTTCCCAGTACCACAGTACTTGCTTCAATAATTTATTAATCTATTATATACTAAATACAAGTGGGTTAAGATTTGAAACTGAGTCTGCGGTCTATTTTGTAAGAGATGGGTCAGAATTTTTGTAAAAAACAAAACAAAGAAAGAGTGCACATTTTGAAATATAATTATAGTTGAAAGTCCAACTCTACGAATAAGTTCTATCTTGGATCATCCCTCCCAGGTCTTGCTTCTTTTCCTTAATCTACCAATGAAATAACCATCTGCACAATCATAACAATTGCAATCAATTTCCACACAAAAGACCCAAAGCAAAGCATGACAAGACATATTTACAGAATTGATGTTCGCGTACTTACAGAACAAGATCCGCATTTGGGGACAGCATGTAGACATTGTTTTCACACAAAGGATAAACGATAATGGCCTTGCCCCAGTAAACCAGGTGGGCTGCCAACTGGAAAACCTGCACAAAAACATCAAGCCTTAAAGCAGAGGACAGTACATTTTAGTGCTCTAAATAGGAGGTTTTAACTTGATGAAATTGATATAAGGAAGGCTTCTATAATTCAGAACTCTCTTCAATACAAAATCTTCATACGTTTTAAGTACTGAAGTTTAGAAAACTGTTAATGAATTAATCAAGAACAATTGTGCACAGTTGTTTTCCTCTACATGGAAAAAACTTTACATCCCCAAAATATATACCGTTCTTTCTTCCCTTTTTCACCCTGAAAGCCCCTCAAGACCTTCTTTACAATGGAGTAAATTTACTCTACAGTTTTAGGAGATGGCCTACTGCCCCTCCGGAATAGCGAATTAAAAAATAAAGCTTGCTTGGGAAGTGAGTGGCCTTTAAGCATCTAGCTGCCTGGTCCCCAAAAATAATAATAAGTAAAGCAGGGGTGGGGGAGCATTGAACAAGTGTGGAATTAGGCGACTTGGTGATGAGCCTTTGAAAAAGCATAGTTAGAAAATAAATTATTTAGATAAAAAATGAAGCATGTGTGGATGGGGAGCAACGGAGAAGCGGAGAGTATATAGGGGACATAAGGTGTGCAAAAAGTGCAGCGGGAGAGTGCGAGTAGATGTGCTACCATTCAAGTCAGCCAATCAAAACAATGGTAAAGAAAGTATGTTCCAGGGGTGGGACAAAAATAGGAAAAGGGAGGAAAGCCATCTAATGAGGAGCACTGAACAGAGATAAACTAAATAGCCATCAAACTGGGAGCAAAGGCATGGCCCTGTGTGTATTTTAGACACATGCTTTCAACAACAGATAGCTAATTCACCACTTCCCTCCATGCCCCTTTGATTCTCAGTCTAACTGAAGCTAAGAAGCATTTCACGTTTGATAACCTGTGAAATAGCCTGAAGCAAACGCTGAATCCGGTTGAGATCATCCGGTTATTCCAAAAAAGTCAAATGTCAATTCGTCATCACGTTTAATAGTTTGGAAAAACTCTCAAATAAAAATGAGTGAATAAAGTTGAAAAAAAGGATTTAATAAACAAAGTTGGTTTGACTGCTTTGTGACAAATATTGCAGCATAAACATAATCACTTTTTTTTTTACAGATCCCGCCCCGGTCTAATTGTTTTTCTCAAAGAATCAGCTGAAAAAGTGATTCATTTGCTTTCTTAGGCACACAAATAACAAAGCACAGGCTTGTGCAAAAATAAGCTTTCCATTGTTTCAGGGTTATAAGTTACTTCCACGGTGGTTTAACAGTCAGAATGGCCCAGCTGCACCACAATGCTTTCCTTTCACTAATCTCACCACACACTGGCGAAAACAATGACAAACTGTTCGCACAGCATGTGTTAAATTGTTCTTCACATTTCTGATAATTAGCCCTTGGATTGAAGTCAGCCTAGATGTCTTACATATTTAATTTTTTCCTGTCAGCATAAAAACCACAATTGTTTACAAATGTCAAAGATGTATATTCATTCCTAACAAAGCAGAACGCACAACTGGACAATAAGGTAAGCAGTATGCTCAACCGACTATAGAAACATGATAGAAGGTTTCAAGCGAAAAGGCGTGTGGTTTAGCAGTTGAAGGGAAACACCCACATATTCATTTTTTACACTTTTTTTGCATAGTGGTTTGGCAGTTGAAGAGGAACTCGCACCCAGTTTTCTTTTTCACCTTTCATTCTGCCACCCCCTCCCTCGTCCAAGACTGTTCTCATGTTTAAAGACTCATTTGTGGATATTGTTGCCTGAGAAGTGCACAGAGAAAGCAAACACAGAGGGCAGGAAACTGCGACATTGTTCACACCTCCCACCTCACTCATGTGGTTGTGCATGTTAGGGAAGCAGGGGGTGCTGGGTTTTGTTACTTGGTTACCAGTCAATTGCACATGCGCTGCAGTGGCAAAGAGATCATGAGTACTATATTGGAAACTTCCAAAGTCTATTTCAGTACTAAGTCAACTTTTCCTGAGGTTGAAGTTAGCCTCTTATTCGGCTAGTATCTTATCTGCTGGTGGAAGTTAGCCTCTTATTTACAGGTAACATTTTTATATAGTTGATTGATTATACTTTTATTTGATTTAAAAAAAATCATAAAAGGGTGGAACTTACCACCATTTGGTCAATATTTACATTTTAAAACAGTAAATAATAAATAATTCCGCTAACTCCCTTCTATCAGACTTTGCATTGCCATACTATGAATGTGGTGTTTTTCGATCACAACACATAGCACTATAAAGTCTTTTAGGATTTAGTTTCACACAAGCAACCTTTCCATCCTCAAAATTTATATTTATCTAACAAAATGGAGCACTCCTGTACAATACCTGTATGTAAATTGTCTGAGCCGATTTGGTCACCTTGTCTTCAATGTATCCCAAATCAGTTTTCTTCTGATAAGTAACTTTTCCTATAGGAAATTCACATTGGCTCATAAATATTTTAAACACACCACGTTCCCCTACAAGCTCCATAAGGACTTAGACTGTGCCAAAAAATGCTTCCACCTGTGCTCACTGGTACACCCTCAAGCCAATGCATTCATATGGCGTTATAGACAAATAACTAAGCGTGGAGAAGCGTGGCTCAGTGGTTAGAGGCGGCAGACCCGGAAGCTGAGATCAGCCGTGGACCAGGGTTCGATTCCCCGCCTCGGCGGGTCTCGGGCTCAAAATTCCACGGACTCGACAATTCTCGCTCCGGTGCCTACTCGACTCACGGGGTCAAACTCTGCGACTCTGGGCAATAGCTTGCTTAATCTCCACTACGGCCCCTCGCTGCGGGATGCCTGGCTTTCACCTTGTGGATACCCTGCCGGGGTATCTCACAGGGGAATACCAGGACGGGTTTCCTAAGCAAGCGCCTTGATACCTTCGGGTGATACGTGCGCTATATAAGTCGCAATACAATACAATACAAGCATATGATACCTGTATGTAAATTACCTGAGCCAAGCAAAATTTGTCAACAGCTGGCACCAAACTGGTTGCCCTCACCTCAATGCATTTCTATGGAATTACATCCGAATGGGTAATTGTAGTTTTATTATCAGAAAAATACATTGGCTCACAAATAAGTAAGTTGTTTCTCAAAGACACCACATTTTACTACAAGTTACATAAGGACTTAGCTGGAGTCAAGCAATGTTTCAATCTGTGCTACCCTCAAGCCAATGGATTCCTATGGGTTTCTAGACTAAAACTTAACCATCCTTCTCCCATCAAGAGCAACTTGGCTCACCAGTTTTCATATTGATTCTAATACAAGGAGCATCTTTCTATAGTTCTTGCATGTATATTTTTAGAGCTGAACAAAATTTGTCACAACAGATGGCATCAAATACGGTGCCTTTACCTCAATGTCTTCCTATGCAATTATGTCTGAATAGGTCATTGCAAATCTTAAAGGAAAATCACATTGGCTCTCAAATATGTATTTGGTTTTTCAAACACACCACATCCCCCTACAAGGTCCAAAAGGATTCATCCAAATAATGCTTCCACCAAAACAGGGACCCACTGTGCCACCCATCAGCCAAAATACTGCTATAGGGCTATATGTAAATACGAAACCATCCTTTCTCCCATGTAGGTAAACTTGGCTCACCTATTATAATAGTGATCCTAATAAAGAGAGTACCCCTCTATACTGCCTGTATGAATATTGCCTGTACCAAGCAAAATGTGTCACAACAGGTGCCACCAAACAGGTTGCCCTCACCCCAATGATTTCCTATGAGTTATATTGGAAAAAATATTTGTAGTTTTCTTATAAGAAAAACACATTGGCTCACAGATATGTATGATGTTTTTCAAACACCACATCTACCTGCAAGCTCCATATGGATTTAATCTGAGCCAAACAATGTTTCCACCTGTGCCCACTGTTACACCCCCAAGCCTATGCATTCCTATGGAGTTATAGACAAGTTACCATCCTTTCTCCCATCAAGATCAACTTGGCTCAACAATTTTCATCTTGATCCTAACAAAGGGAGCACCCTTCTACATTACCTGTATGCAAATTGCTTGAGCAAAGCAAAATTTGTCACAA
Organism: Lissotriton helveticus; assembly: GCF_964261635.1. NCBI lineage: Eukaryota > Metazoa > Chordata > Amphibia > Caudata > Salamandridae > Lissotriton > Lissotriton helveticus. The sequence goes on from NC_136071.1 coordinate 530,541,196, forward strand.
CAGGTGGCACCAAGCGGGTAGCCCTCACCTCAATGCATTCCTATGGAGTTATAGACACGTTACCTTCCTTTCTCCCATCAAGATCAACTTAGCTCAACGATTTTCATCTTGATCCTAACAAAGGGAACATCCCTCTACATTACCTATATGCAAATTGCCTGAGCCGAGCAACATGTGTCACAACAGGTGGCAACAAACTGGTAGCCCTCATCTCAATGCATTGCTATAGAGTTACATCCGAATAAGTAATTGTGTTTTTTTATAGGAAAAGCACATTGGCTCACAAATATTTATTTTGTTTTTCCAGACGATTTTGCCTGAGCCATGCAATATTTCTACATTGGTTTACACATGCACACCACATCCCCCTACAATGTTTAGGGGAATTTACCCAGAGGCAAGCAACATTTACATCCAAATAAATGACATCTCTGTTACACAACTGCCAATTGCGTAAGTCTCTGTGATATCAGTTCATCTGAGTTTAGAGAAGAACAATGTCATATGAGTGTATTAGATGGGGAAAGGGGGTACCAGAAACTACACCACAGAGAATGCACTTGCACTTTACTGCAATCAGGATCATAGAGACGTGTGTTTGGTACTCTAGTCTTTATACCTCAGCCTTAAATGGAAGCTGGGATGCACGCGTGCCACTGGTTCGCCGAAGGCGTGCCACAGACCAGCTCGTCTGTGCCCGAGGCCAGCCTGTCTGTACCTGGACGGGACCCGAGGCTAGGACCCCTGTCCAAACCGTCACAAAAATGGTGAGCTATTCAGCTGAATACATAAATTCGCTTACGTACAAACCATCCTCAGATGCCTGCCCCCATGTGGCAAGAGAATGGGGAACAACACTGTCCCCCTACAACTTTCTGTTTGGAGTGTAGAGGAAGAAAGGGCCAAGTTACTCGGGCCCATAACATGAACATGTGCCTTATGAATTGTAGATCTACGACACACCACAAGTTTGAGCTACTAACGTTAATAGAGGACTAACAACTTGACATCCTATTTCTAACAGAAATATGGCTACATGACAGCTCTACACCTGGCATTAATCAAGCGCTTCCTCCTGGATACTATATATGTAGAAAAGACCGCACACATGAAAGCGGCGGGGGTATCGCCATCATATTGAAAGACAAATACAGATGTATGCACAATGTTCCTCCCCATTCCAGAATGAATGTGAGAATCTGTGTTTTACAATAAACCTATCTCCTACATCCTCCTTTTTGGGAACCTTAGTATATAGACCCCCATGCCTGTGCACTAATTTTACTGAAGTCCTGCCTGAGACAATAGTTAGCTACAACACTGAAAAAAATGAATTTCAATCTCCTAGGGGATCTCAATGTTTATTTTGATGAGATTAACAACCCCATAGTCCCAGGCATCTTACATGACCTAGGCTACCTTCAGTTAACGCAAAGAGTAGAAGAGGCCTCAACCATGAACACGGACATCTTCTAGACCCTGTGTTTAGCAATGATCCTAACATAAAAATTGAGAAACCCTGCCCTTTGACATGGACAGACCACCGCCTGATCTCGTTTACTCTGGAGGGTCTCCTACCATCATCGGACAACAAGAATCTTCCTGGCCAAGGCCGAAGATGGTCAGAACTGAATAATTAATCCTGGTTGACCTCTCCATCATCTGCCAAACCAGGCCTAGAAAAGGCAAACTCCATAGTAGAAGAGTGGATAAAATATTCACTAGATGACACCATCCCCATTACCAATGATACACCATCCGTCTACCTAAAACAAAAAGGTGCAGAAAGCTAGAATGAAAATGGAGACAAGATTGCGAAGAAAACCTAAAACTCTCCTATCGGTTGGCCACCAGACAATACCATCAGGAAATCAAAATGGCACAGGCATTATACCATCAAGCCTTAATGGTCAATTGTGCTAATGCCCTCAGGGAGCTCTTTCGGATTGTTAAATCCCTCACCACTCCAAAATCAGAAAACTCCCTGTCCACACTCCCACAGACGTTCCTTGCAGCGAACTTGCGGCGTACTTTCAAGACAAAGTTTCTGTCATTTATAGTTATTTACAAATGACAAATAAAAATGTACCCACTCTACCAGAGACACATACTATGCTTGGGAGACAGGTTCCTCAAATTTTCCATTGATCACCAGAGACGCGCTCCCAGCTCTATTTGGAAAGGCTAAATCAGGTTCCCGTCTAGACCCGGCCCCACCCACATTCTCCTTCCAGAAGCATGAGAAATCTTCCCCATTCTCTTGGATCTCCTAAATCTGTCACCTTCCATTGGCATAGTCCCCCGAGCTTGGAAACATGCAGTGGTCAAACCTCTGTTAAAAATAAACTAACCTTGACCCCTTCTGCCCCGGGAACTACAGACCCATATTCCTGCTTCCAGCCATGGGGAAAGTATTAGAAAAACATTTCAATTAAAAACCTCTCTCTATTCCTAGAAGAGAACTCCCTCCTCAACCCCACTGAGACCAGATTCCGTCCAAAACATAGCATGGAATCTGCACTACTAGGAATAAAAGAGGAGCTAAAAATACAGCTGCAAAAAGAAGGTCCAGCGGCCATTACATCCCTCCCCCCGATCTGGGTTCAGCGTTCAACACGGTCGACCACAAGACCCTTGTACTTAGGATGAGGAAAAGAGGAATACAAAATTGTGCTTTAAACTGTCTTTCTTCTACCCTAAAATATAGGTCCTTCTAGATTTGTGATCCTCCTGCTATTCAGAGGTTGTGCCCTTGAAGTGTGGGATTCCACTGGGATCTGCACTTAGGCCCACACTTTTTAACATTTATTTGAAGCAGTTGGCAGACATAGTCAAGGAATTTAGGGTGTCAATTGTCTCGTATGCCGACGACACGCAATTAGTTAGGATAGTTCCCTAACCAAGGAAGCCCAAGCAAAAAAACTGAGCACATCTTGCTTTGCCAAGTTGAGAACTCTACGTAAAGTCCTAGTTCTGTTACCCACACAATCAAGGAGAACAGTGGTTCAGGCACTTATTCTTCCCCGCGTGGGCTATGGGAATTCCCTGTACATGGGTTCACCCAAATCGGTTATCAAAGAGACTTCAGGTAGTCCAAAACAAGGCAGCAAGGACCATCATTAAGCTGCACAAATACACTTCTGCGAATGGCACCTTGGCCACCCTGCACTGGCTCCCAGTGGAGGAAGGAATACAATTTAAGTCACTGTGTCTGGCACACAGGGGAACAACCACATGGGACCCCCTTTGAACCTTCTGTAATCCTACAACAAAGTTTTAAAATATTTAGGCCCTCATTATGATGTCGGGCGGAAAGCCATCCAACACTGCGTTGGAGGGTTTCCCCTCGACACCATAGGTTTCTGTCTGACCGCCATGTTACGATATTGGCAGTTGGAGGGAAACCCTCTGGAAAATTCTGCTCTGCTACCGTCGGGCTCACGGAGCTCATCGGGGTTGCGGGCAGAATTGTAATCCCAAAATGGCAGCAGAGCCACTCGGCTCTGCCGTTAGGATTACAATGTCGCTTTCCGCCTGCCCTTTCATGGCGGTCCACCCGCCATGAAAAGAAAAGCAATAAGTGACTTTGGGGGCCCCTAGAAGCGCCCTCTTCCGCCACTGGCCCTCCGCTATGTGGCCAGGTGGCCACCTGCGGTGCCCCCATAAGCATCCCTTCACCATGTGCCAGGCACCGCATGGTGCCTGCCACACGGTGCAGGGATGTTTGAAAACATAATTTTTTCTATTACAGATTGTGCTGCGGCCTTTTTCCAGCCACCACACAAGATGCAATAGAAAAATAGATGTTTCCCACCGTGGTTGCATTCTAATACTGCAGGTGGAACCGTCGACTGATAATTAGGCGGATTCCATCGCGCAACGTTGTTGGTCGAAATCGTAATAGGGCCCTATATTTTGAATATCAATATTATTAACAAATGTAAAACAAGATATATTACATTCAGTTTTATGTCCTTCAACTTTTAGGCACTTGTGATATTTTTTGCAGGATATTATGGGCAAAAAATTATTTTAGAGTTGGCATTTAGGTACTACATCTTACTCTAAGCAAAATTATTCTTCTTTAAAGTCTCAAATTGAAAGGAAGACCATGAGCATGGCAGCTGATTTTTTGAGAATGAGATGCTGGCTGAATAAGAAGCTAACTTCAGCCTAATAACCTTTCTCTGGACTTAACACTTATTTACATACATAATGGAAAATGTCAACAGGGTGTGTGCAAATGCCAGGGTAAATAATAATTTTTATAAAATATGATCTTGGGCACCGTTCATCTTCTTGGTGTCCGCAGCACAATGTGCTAATGTCACTTGTGAAGACCCGGAAGTGAACTGTATATTCCTTCCTGGGCACTCAACACTGATTGGGTGGGACAAGAAGACAGTGTCTGGGAGAAGTGATGATTGTTTTAGGAATAGTCCCTTCCTGCCCCATCACTCAATCTTAATGTCCCTTGTTGGGATAGAACACAAGTGAGCCTGGACAGAGGGAATGGAGGCGCGGACACTTTTCCATCATGCCTTTCACTTATGCAAGGATGTTAAAGATTGAGAGAAGAAGTTGGAAGGTGAGGCGCTGCATGCAGCAAACACCGCTGACATGCCTCTTCTTACAGACCCTTTATATACAGGGCCTTCTGAGATAGAGTTCAAAGCTGTGGTATGGGGTGGAGCCAGAAGGCAGAAAAGAGAGAGAAGAGGAAGAAAAGAGTGGGGGATTACATTAGCTGAGCTGCGCGGTATCAAGTTACACTGCAATCACCATCATTTCCACTATAAACTATTGAGTACACTTCTCTGACCACGGCCCACGTTTGGGATGATCTTCTAATGGCACACTTCCTGTCCAACTCTCTTAGTACAGATAGTTCTGACATCAACAACCATGAGCAGGACATGCCCATTAATGTATGACATTCTGAACATACACCACGACCTGCTCCCAATCCACACTTATGACAAACCAATTGGTCTCATCCTCATCTCAAAACAATGTATCATATTGGCTGCCTACCGCCAACCACACATAGATCATCCAACATTATGCAACCACCGCAACACTAAACCCAGTCCCCGCCCCTCAAAGCAACAGTAAATGTGTACCCAGCTCATTTCACTCTACCAACCCCGCATCCATGCACTAATCCACACATTCCTGTATGTTCCATTTCAAGTAGTTCAGCAAGACTCTACACTCTGCAAATGAAGGTAAATATTCTGATTCAAAGATATATAATTATAGGACGCCTACGCATACTACCCAATACAGTTTACCCTAACCACAGTACCAAAATAAAAAAGCCTTAAAATGTTGACCTGAAAAAGTACCATAACCTTTTCGGTGCTCATGACGGCTCCCGGCCATCATGAGTCACGGGAGGCATGTGCTAATGACGGCCGGGAGCTGTCAGAACGTTGCCACTTCGCCCATGCGCTGTTAATTCCCCACCTGTGCGGGAGAATTAATCAGTGGGCGGAGTTCTGACGGCTCCCGGCCGTCATGAGCACATGCCCACCGTGATTTATGAGGGCCGGGAGCCGTCATGAGTACCGCAGCGCCTCGCCCAACCCAGTCCCCCTTCACACCGCTCCATAATTCGCGCTGCGGCAAAGGGGTTAATAGTGGATGTTGTGACTTGAATTGTTACTATGCATCCTTTCCCTTAATTACCTGTTTCCTGCTGCTCAGCCAGTATGGATGTGACGCTGTGGAATGCTGGAGTGCTTGGTGACGTAATGGAATGCTGGAGTGTCTGGTGAGGTAATGGAAAGCTGGACTGCCTGGTGAGGTAATGGAATGCTGGAGTGCTTGGTGACGTAATGGAATGCTGGAGTGTCTGGTGAGGTAATGGAAAGCTGGACTGCCTAGTGAGGTAATGGAATGCTGGAGTGCTTGGTGACGTAATGGAATGCTGGAGTGCCTGGGGAGGTAATGAAATGCTGGAGTGCTCAGTGAGATTGAGAGAGTGTCAGTTGGAGTGTGCGGGCTGAGTACCAAGGAGACTTCTCGTGGTGGGGCTAAACAACTTATCTGAAACGTACCATCTTGTTCTCCTGTAACTAAGTCTTAATAAACCGTATTCTACAATCTACCCTATGGCTACCTGCTCCAACCGTTACATGCTTGTCCTTAACTACATGAGCTGGCACTTGGTGGCTTCCTGTACATTTACGGCGGTTTAACATGATGAGAAACCTCATGCTCTGTTGCATCTCCGATTTGACGCCCTATCATTCAATCCCCAAGCAATTTTTTGAGCTGTTCTTACATTTTACACCAGTTCGATGGAATAATACGTTAATTTTCATGTCTGCTTTAAAACCCTGCTAATCTTTTTTTAAATTTTGCTTCCATCGACATTAACTCCTAATCTGATTTTTTTTACAGTTTCAATAAATCCACATTTGATTTCTTCTTCCCCTTTCGTACCTTTACCCTTCGAACAATACTCCATCGCCACCAATGCACTCACTCCCCCCCCAAAAAATACAACACCTCCGCAGGTGGTGAAAAAGTCACATCCCTCATCTTATGAGCCTCATCTGAATTGAAGTAGGGATGGTGACAGCAATGAAAGGACATTTAAGAATGGCTGCATCTAAGACTTTCCTTTCTTTACTGTCAAAGGGGCTGGTTTGGAGTTTGGTGGAGAGGGTACTCTGTACTAACGGCAACAGAGCACCTTCTCCACCAAACACATGGTCCACCTGCTCAGTTTAGAGGAACGTGGACCTCAAGACTACTCTTCCCACGACCAGCCGGAGGACGAGCCATTAGTGGTTGGCCATCCGACCGCACACCCAAGTTAAAGTGGGAGATTGTTTTTATTTATTTTTGTCGTTTTTTTTTGCTGTCCATCCCCACCAAGGAAATCTCCCATGACAGGAAATTCGTATTGCATCTTTCAAAAACAACCTCCTGCTTTGGGAGTTTATTTTTGAAAAATGAAAAACCGTGTAAACGTTTGATGTTTCTGTCCAACTTTTACAACAGTAACAGAAACCAGTTCCTGTCAATTTTAAGATCTGTGCGTGGGGCTGGGGGGACAACTCTAGATTTCCTTGGGACGGTGGGTGCTATGTCCTCCACCATCTCGACGGAGTACCCTTCATCTGCCAGCTCTTAAATTTCGAGATGGCCAAATTGCCACAAGAATACGCTCATTTGTTTGTGAGGTGTTATGTTTTGTTGGTATGAAAAGTTATGAGAATTTTAATTGGCCTTAAAGTCAGTAGCGAATGATAGAGAGTTGGAGTTCAGGGCTCTCACAAAGGAAGCGGTGTTAATGAAGCTCTTATGGCTAGTGATTGTTTAATCAGTGGAATCAGAGAGACCATAGCAGTCAGCAGAAGAGGGTGAAGGGAAGGCAATTGTTTAGGTCTGGCATTTGAGACAGCTTTAGCTCCCCAGACTATTGCTCTTCCAAAATATGCATACATAATAAATACACACAAAGGGGCTTTCAGTCAGCACGCTTCTTCTAGTGATCTGTTAAATTGTCATTCACATTATGCTTCAACCCACTACAGCATACAGCCCATCTTTCCCATTCTCTCCTTGCACTTGGAGTGACAGCACAATGCCTATACACATTGTTCACATCCACCAAAAATAGTCTCTTCCTCTTCAGTGACATGGCAGGTTCAAATGTTATTTAAATAATAGCAATTTATTTTTCTTTCCCTAAACTGAAGGGTTCCCAGTTAGACGGTGTTTTTTCAGGGTTCAATTTAAATTGCTGTTAAATAATGTTCAAGGGGCACCGTAACTGCTTGTGAATTGAGAGCTGTGGGCCAAATGTACAATAGTAGCGGTCACAAAAAGCGACCGCAAATTGTGTAACTTTTTGTGACCACTGTTGTATTTTGCCGGCTGAACTATGTACTAATAGGTCTGGTCACAGAATAACTAATTGCAGGGGGTCTCACATAATATTCATTAGACAGTTTGCAATTTGCACTCCCTTGAATAGTAACTTGCAAGAAAAAACAGACCTCCAACTATGTGATTGCATTCCAAAAGGCAAACGTTTTTCCCCCAAAAAGAAGCACTCGTTCCTTAAAGAAAATGGAGCTGCTTTTTATATTTAAAAAAAAAGAAAATACTGACAGCTGCCAGGAGTCTACGGAATCTCTGTCTTCTCCTCAAGGAGTTGCCATACCAATTTCAAAAAGGGACGCCAACTTGGGAGTCGGTAACTGATCAATGGTTTGCAATTGGAATTACATTGTAAACCACTGATACATAAGCTACTCAATCCCAATTTGAAAGGAATGCTCCCTTTGAAATTGCGCTTAACTGATGCTTTCTAACTATTTTTCAATTCGGAAAAGCTTTCCAGAATCAGAAAATGGAGTCAGTACAAATGTTAAAGGATTTTTGTGGTCAGAAACCCTGTATTTTACTGAATTCGAGGTTTTGCACTGAACAATCCATTGAGCATCTGGCCCTTAGTTATGTGGTGATATATATATATATATATATATATACTGACTGTGTTTAGATGTCAGCATATTTTATTTTTGTGGCATATGCTTGCAATGAAAAAAATATTAAACATCACTCCAGCTTGAGGCCCGGCATACTGGCTTAGCCAATGCTTGATACTTTTTTCAGGAAGTCCAACTGGAATTTAGAGGGCGAATATTTAATATAATCAAAGGCCTGATTCTTTTTTTGGCAGGAGAATATAACAGGAGTAACAACCCGTCCAAATTTCTGAGTCCAGAATGGACAGTAGAGCTCACTCCTCTTACAGTAAGATGGATAGGTGCTGCTCTGAAAGACTATCTGATGTGGGACGAAGCTGCAGCGGGTCGGACAGGAATAGAAGGGCATAGCCCAGCTGGACCATCTGAAGGACTCGTGTGTCCGATGTCATGGCCTGCCACCCTGGCAGAAAATGCTGGATCCTGATTCCCATGGGGTAATTGCCAACCCCCTGGAGTAGCCTTGGAAAAGCGTTAACTGATGAGAAAATCGTCAGACAGGGTCAAAAGAACGCGCCTTAGTAAGGCTTTCCTTTTTCGCCAAATACATTGGATCCCCCAGGAGGCATATCTATCGGGATGCCTGAATATCATCATAAATACCCCTTGGATAAATCATACCCTAGTGGTGGTAAGCTCTGTTTAGAATTGGAACAGAAACGATGATGAAGCCTTTAAGGGGGGCTCCACAGTTCAAGTGTTTTTTTCTGAAGTGGGTTGCCACAGGAACAGGAACCCAGTGAGCTGGAATGGGTCCGGACCATGCCCTCAGTCAAGATCGAGATGGATTTGGCTCAGTCTGTAAATTTTCTTCAATGCATTCTTCTTTACCCTGGCACCCTGTAAATGTGGTGAGAGTTTAGCTAAGGCGAGGAAGAAGGATGCAGAGAGAGTTCTGAAGGGTGTATTAGGTAGGGGATGGTGGAGTTAGATGAGAAAATGTGTGACTATTTGTATTTGATGGCGAAGATACCAACTGTTTTATGAGTGCAACTGTGGAGCGCAGAAGGTTAAAACTAACTGGGGCACATTTTTAAGAAAGTGTTTGAAAATGGGAGGCAGCCATGTGTTAGGTACAGCGTCTGCCTTTGTCATTCCAGTCGGTTGTGTCTGAGATGCCTCCTGTGTGTCTGATGGAGGAAAGGGCACCGATTAGCATGACAGACTGGATCGATGGTGAGATGAGGCGCTCTATTGATAATGGTTGCAGCAGGGGTACGGTTTTCAGAGCTGGAGAGTCAGGTACTCGGGATTGGGTTATGTATGCGGGATGGTGTTCAGAAGTCAATGAAACTGACCAAATCACTACATATCATCACAGACATGGCGTCCAGTCCTCGGCTGTTAAAATAAAAATCACTGCATCAGGTGTGTTAGTCTAATTAGTTCAATGGAAGCAAACAGACTGGAAAACTCCGAATCCATTATATTGACACACTAAACCACAATACTTCAAACAGTGTCCATGATAACATGTAGTGAGGAGGCCACCACAGGCAACAAGGCCAGGGTTGGGCGGTGCTGAAGGAGTCAACAAGTGCACTTCCCTGGAGTGTTGCGACCTATCTTCCTTAGAGACCATCACAAATGAAAACAAGGGGTCACCTACTTTGGTCTGGGCTGGCACACCCTGGGGTTCCAGAAAATGAAGAGAATGACTGAACATGAGCTGCCTGGTGTGGGTCTGGCAGGTCAGTCATGAGTTGGTGTCCGGCAGGGCAAGCTGTAGGTAGAGACTGGCAATGCATTAGGAGCAAGCGTGGGGTCACTTCAGCTAGTCATATGGCATACAGGGTTTTCCTAGACTATTTAAGATGGTATAGAATATAATCCATATTATCACTAAGATCTATTGAGCTTCAGGTCTGGATTCTACAAATGAAAAAGCATACTTGTGCCAACACTGGGACTTTCTTTCAAAACGCGGTTATTTTTGTGGCATCTATGAAAGGCCGTCTATGAACGCAGGTCTACTGGTTAAACCATCTCTCTCTCTCTTTGTTTGTTGTTACACTTTTTGTCTGCTTTATCTTAACACAACGAAAAAATTATGTGAGGGATATACACTTTTAGGGAGTTTGTTTGTATGGATGAAATATATCGCAAAGGAAAGTCTACAGAAGATTAACAAAGAGCGAGTTTATCAAAAGGCTAACAACATTTAGATAATAAAATTGGTTTTGTTCTAGGACACAAATGGCTATCCACTATAGGGAAATTGTATGATGGGCAACAGAAAGCATTTGCAAAGGAAACACGTGTTAATATTTTGTCACTACTGCTCAAATGACAAAAGTGGAAGCAGCCATAATTGAACGACTTCACGCCTATGGCAAGTTAGCTCTATGCACCTCACTGGCTCTGCTACTATTATACGGAAATGTGTCCGAAAGTGCCCACAGGACCATTTGTGTCTTTAACCATCAATATTGCGTGCAAAGCATCATAAAGACCCCAATGTCCCCGCGTCTATAAAATGTCTACTACTGCTCAATGGCAAAAATGCTACTTCACCAACGATTACAGGTCTGTTTCTCTACTGACAAAAGCAAGTCCAATGCAAGCACTATAAAGCAAAATGTACCTGTTAGCTTTGTTTTCAAAGAATGATTGAATAAAACAACTTGTAGATTTAGGGATATAAACCCACATTTCCTTCGCTGAACCGCTCGTCTGTCAAGCATAGAGTGCTTGCTCATAGGTGTCTGAATGTTCTGCATGAAGTATGCAAGGATAATTGCCCATCTCATTTAACTGAGAACTGACTGTCGTCACCTCCTATCTGAACACTGATATTGAACATCATGTTATTCTAAGATGAGGAGCCCTTGGAAGTGGGAGCGGAGTATTCATTAGGCAAGGAAATCACAGCATCTTGACCCAGGCTTCTGGTCACATCCTGTGTATGAACCTTAAAAGAATTCCAAGAATTGCATCAAGACCTGCATCAAAAAGTGTTAATGATCAACTACCCTGTGATTCTACCTGCATGAAAACCATACTCACCTGATCAAATTTACATTTAAGAAACAATTCTGCATTAGTTTCCTGTCCCTTTTAGGTTCCCTGACCACACTGAAAGAGCTCACACAGATTTACTTTAGAACTCCAAGAGTACATACTTGGATCTTTGGAGTGCGCTTCTCAGATTAGCCAGAATGAGTTTGACAAATTGCGGTGATCGACAAATGGGTGCCTCCTTGGTGTTCCTGAGATAAATTTTGCTTGCCAGGGAGGGAGAGCTTTCTCCTTTCTTGCACCTAAAATTTGGAACTAACTGCCCTTTTATTTAAGAGCCAAAACTAACCATCTAAGATTTTGTGAGGCTTAAAAACGTGGTTACTCCAACAAAAAAAGATTTAACTCCCGGTTCTTCTGGTTTACCGAATCAGTGTTTTTTTACAGTGAGACTATGACTTTCAGTTGTTTATTTCAGCATCAGGGCACTCTGGGTGGGTAGCCCCTATGCTTTAGAAATACATATCATCATCCTCATCAAATGTAACTCCTTGTTTGGTCAGTCACAGTATCTCAGCAGTAGTCTGTCTACATTTCCAACCTCTTGTGTTGGCTTGATGATGGCACCTGGGCTTGTATCCTTATCAGAAATAGACTTTTGGGTGCAAAACATAGCCTGAAGCACTGCATGGCCAAGCCCGATCTGCTCTTTCATTCCTGATGCCATTGGAAGAGGGTCTCTCTCCAGCCTTTGCCTTGTACTTCACTGCTACAGGCTGTCGCTGAGGCTGGAATTCTCTATAAATATCACAAAGCATACATTTGTAAAGTGTACAGAATTGTTTCTCAATGCGTATGCTTTATAATCTTTCCCCCACAGCAGCCTGTTATATTGAGATGCTCCAAAACAGCTAGAAGGTTACTAGTTCAAATAATGACAATAGAATAGCGGTGATAATGGTCATGGTGATGTACTTCATTTGCTCTGCTGGCTCAGAGCAGAGCGCCCATTTTTATCAGCCTGAAAGTCAATGAATTTAACCCAATATTTAATCAAGTTAGTGCATTATTTTAGACAGCATAGCACAGAAACAAAGATGTAAACCTTGCTCACTGAATCAGAGTTGTACTTTCTGAAAATGAAGCCCTAGCGCGATGAAATATTGGTTTAAATTAAAAGACTTTAACCACTGTAGGAGCACAAAAACAGATGACCGGCTATGCGCTGAGGCCATGGAGCCCATCATGAATTGGCCACCGGAGCATATATTACATAGGGTGCACTGGGGCCACATCGGAGCACGTGGCTGCATTGTCTGTACTCTCAGGGCACAGTAGTTTCATGGAAAGGGCTGCAGAAGCTTGCACAGTCCATCTGTAACACAGGTAGGGTCAAAGCACATATAGCGCCCACGCTATGTTATCGGGGTGTTCCTTCAGCAAGTGGTTCCATGTTTACCAGTGGGCCAGTGCTGTATTATGGACGCGGGTGCTGAGGCAAAGAGACCATCAGGAGATGCACAAAATGTGCACCACAAAGAGGTGGTGCACAGTCAACGCACCCACAAGGGTGTTATGTTAAGGTGCAATCCCAAAGACTTTTTCCATGTTTCTAAATAACTATATGCTCTCTACTGACGATGGGCTAAACCCTGAAACACTAGTGTCTAGAGATATCTGCACTGCCAGAACCAACAATGGTTACAAACTACAACGACTTGAAAGTGCGAACTTACTGCGTTTACCAGGATGCAACGGGGTCAAACAGCGCTGAGATGATAAGCAGAGTGCTCCTGCCCCCCTTTTCTGTGCCTTGTAAAGTGCACTCTCCCCCAGGAGAATAACCTGTCACTGGCCAGGTATAAGTCTAGCCAGCCTAGGGCTAAGAGTGACTATTTGAAAAGACAGGTCTTCAGCTTCCTGCGGATTTCAAGAAGGGAGGATGAGGCTCGGATGTGTAGCTGCAGGTCATTCCACACTTCAGGTGCAAAATAGGAGAAGTCTTGACTACAGGATCTAGTTTTCTGAAAGCGTGAGATGTGTGCAAGAAGGACTTTGGCCGAGCGAAGGCGTCTGCAAGGTTTGTGAAAGCAGATGCGATGGTTAAGGTATGCTGGGCCAGATTCATGTAGTGCCTTGAAAGTATGGGTGAGGAGTTTGAAATGTGCTCAATTGTGGATAAGGGTGCCCTTAGAAAGGGGAGGAAGAAGTGCCATGCCCCCCCACAGGCATCCCCATGCAGGAGGGTATTCACACTCAATTCACCCAACTACCAAGGGATCTTGTATCCCCCCCCCCCCTCCCCGCCAAAGGGAAAGCTGGGTGCTGCCTGCACTGTAAGACGGAGTAGTTGCCACCATTTATAAATATGCTGCCCTCAAGGCAGCAATGACTTTACGGCTGCCTTGGGGACAGCACATTATATGTAATAGGGTACACTGTCATGGTTTGCACCCGACACACCTCATTAAAGGCATGCCAGACGCAAACACGGACAGTGTGACCTAAGTGTATGTAATAAGGTCTCAGGTGTTCATCCTTCAGGAAGTGCACTTTGAATTACAATCAAACAACAGGGTAACAGTCCTTAATATCTGCAAGGTGAGTCTTTAATATGCAGGTTGAATTTCCCGGGGAAACAACCTTTACAACGCAACTTTTACAACGCACTACCATTACAACAAAACTTTTACAACGCAACATCCATTACATCGCATGCTATTACAACGCAACCATTACAACGCATGATACTACAACGCATACCACTACAACGCATGTCATTACAATGCATACCATTAGAACGCATATGATTACAACGCATAGTACCCTTACACTTTTCAACACTTACCCTACTGTTGCACCCCCTGGAGTTAGAATAGTAATTTTTATCCCTACACTATCCAACACTTACCCTACTGTTGCACCCTCCTGGAGTTAGAATAGTAATTTTTACCCCTACACTATCCAATACTTACCATACATGCAATGTAATGTTATGCGTTGTAATGGTATGCGTTGTAAAGGTAGTATGCGTTGTAATGGAATGCGTTGTAAAGGTAGTTTTTAAAAATTCGTTGTAATGGCATGCGTTGTAATGGAATGCGTTGTAATGGATGTTGCGTTGTAAAAATTGCATTGTAAAGGTATGCGTTGTAAAAGTATGCGTTGTAACGTCATACATTCAATTTCCCGACGCCCTGACATCTTCATTCTAAACTGGCTAAACAGTTAATGTAAGTTGAGTTATCCCCTTTAAAAGTGGCTTGCACTGTACCTGTAACAATGCGAGGTCAGCATCTTGGGCCAGTTGCTGCAGGTTCTTGACAGCAGATGTGGACTTGATCACTCGGACCAGAGCAGGGGAGCAGTCCAGCGGAAGCTCCATCAGCAGGGACTTCTCATCACCCAGCAGCAAAAGGGCATGGTACGGCCTAGAAGAAGGAAGAGATCTTAACCATCAGTATGGGATCAGCAGTAGTTTACATCAAGATGCAGCTTTCGCTTTTCAGGTAAGAACTACATCTCCGCTGACTTAAGAAGCCCACAAGGGGTTAATGATCACTGATCTGCATGTAGTTACAAATAGCTAAATAAATGAACACGTTTTCAAATGTTCAAATAGAAATGGAAAGAAGCAAAGTGAACGTGCGATAACCGCCCTTTTCAACATTAGTTTCATTTCCATTGATGAAATGCCTTTCTTTGGGACCACGTTAGCTGGTGCAGTCAGAATAAGAAATCGATTTAAATTAGACTAAAGTTCTTCGCAACTACTGGCTTTGAAGAGAGGAGTGGGAGAGATATGATTGACAGTGGCGGCGTAACACAAACCAGGGGGATCCCATATGCAAAATAAGCAGCAAGATAGGGCAAAATGTGTTTAGAAAAAATCTAAATGTGGGGACAATTAGCAGGCACAGTATACAGTATACACGTCTGATTTGGATGACAGTTTGGCTTTGTGAAATTACTCTAGACCAGTGGTCTTCAAACTTTTTAATGCGCCCTCTAACTAAAAAAATCATCTGGTCCCCCCTCAGAATTTTCCACAATTACTTTATTAAATTGGCCATACATATTTAAACAATGCAGTTACGTTCAGTTACTGTTTTAACTACTTAACCGTAGTGCAAATTCTGCCGCGGTGTGGCAGGTCTAATGAGTGAGCGGGGCTGCATCAGCCAACGGACATGCACAGCACTGCAATCCAATACATGATTGCCAAACATACTATTCTGGTCAGGCAGGCCTTACTAACACGTCCAAGTATCCACAGTGTGACTATCAGAAGTGGGGGAGGGGGTTTGAAGACTATTTAGGTTCCCTTCTTTTTTGACACCTTCTCACAGCCAGGAAACAAAATAAAAAAGATGCTATTGATGGCCCATTTCAGAGCGGCTTGGTGCCGCTCATTTTTTTCAGATTAAAACAAAGCACTGTTATCAGCACAAGGCTTCTTATGGTCAGAGCCTGGTGCCCCTCCTGGGATCACTTGATGCCCGCCCCCCAGTTTGAAGACCCCTGCTTTAGACAGTCACACACAAAGGGAGCTGAGGTGTGCCCTGCATATCCTGATGGCCCATCACTAGGCTGATGGGTCTTCTTGAGTTAGACTGGTGGGAAGAGTTGACAATTGCACCTGAATAGGCCTGTGCCTGTCCATCACAAAGAGCTATATACCCATATGCAGTGTATCTGAAGCCTTGGACAGAAAGGTGAGAGTACTGTGCACTAAAAGACCTTTATTTGAAGTCTCGCTACTTCAAAGGCTCAAATGAGTATAAGTACTGGACCTCTAACACCATATACTCTGAATACTGCTGGACTGAGGACATTCTGCAAGAAAGAAGAGCTGTTGGAGTGCCAGGATGAACTGACACTTTGCTGCTTGCTTTGCTGTGCTGACCTGCTGTCTGCTTCTTTTTGCCTGGGAGTGATAGGACTGGACTGTGCTCTCTGCATCCTCCTTTATAAAGGTCCTTCAAGGGCTTGAGTTGAGCTTGCCTCCTGTTGAAAGTCTCAGGGCCATCAAAGACTTCACCGGCATCTTACTTTCAGCACATGGGCTCCTCTGCTGCGAGTCCTGACCTGCCAAGTGGTGCCAAACCTGGTCCTAGATACA
Organism: Lissotriton helveticus; assembly: GCF_964261635.1. NCBI lineage: Eukaryota > Metazoa > Chordata > Amphibia > Caudata > Salamandridae > Lissotriton > Lissotriton helveticus. The sequence goes on from NC_136071.1 coordinate 530,557,786, forward strand.
TGGAGGAGATTTCAGTGCTGCAACCAAGAAACCACTGCATCGAACCGGTGCATCACTTCAAAACAGACGCATCGCTGCTGCCTGCCCCAAAGCCGTGGTCCCCGCTCGCTGAGTGTGCGACACAAAGACCACGACTTACAAAGGAAGCCCCAACGCTGCTGTAGTGCCTCCAAAGTACTGCTGCTGCATGAGTTTCGAGCGCCGCTTCAACAAAGTTAGTGATGTACCACTCCGACTCCGAAACTGAAGCATGGTAGTTCGACATAGACACTGTGGAATCAACGCACCACTCTGTGACATCGATGCATCATTGACATCGCATTGCCTTCAGGACTTGAGGTCTCACACCTGCAACCAATGCATCACCTTCCCTGTGCCCCGCACAGTCCCCCGGCATTAGCAGCTCAATGACCCTGGACCACCTCCAGGTACTGATGCAGCACTCTGCTAAGGCACTGTACCAGAGCCCGTGTGACTCCTGTATCCGGCCCGATTTCCATCGCAGTAAGACTGAACTTGTGGATTTGTCCCGGTCAAGCATGATCGGAGGTCCCCAGTTGGGGCTATAGTTTTCTACGTGCTATAACTGCGTGTAATATTCAAATATTCATATTTTGCCTTGTGTATGCCTTATTATTGTCGTTTTGTCTTGTATTACTCAGATAAATATTGCCTAATTTTCTAAACTGGTGTGGAGTACTTTTGTGGTGTTTTCACTGTGTTACTGTGTGTGCGTGCGCACTAATACTTTACACATTGCCTCTTTAGTTTAGCCTGACTGCTCTGCGTCAAGGTTGAGCCCAGGTAAACTGAGTATGTACTACATTTACCAGGACTAGAGTGGTAGTTCCTGCCTATACAGAGTGCATACTCTGACAACCAGATACCCAATGTTTAACATTGGTGATTAGCAGTGGGATAGGGTTTGCATTTGTGCATTACATACAGTGATTGGTGTATGTTGCTTCCATATCTCAAATCATTACGTACCGGCACACTATATTTTCTTTTTCCTTTTTACCTATACAGCGCCTCATCTCAAAAAGTTCTGCAGGGATTTTAAGTGTTCTTTTAAAGGCCTCACTAAAAAGGAGGAGCTGCAAAAGGCGTGAGGGCCTGGTTAGAAGCCACGGATGCAGCCGGGCACCCAGAGGATGAGAATGCTGCTGTGGAGGAGGTAGAACCAAGCTTGCATCTCGAATGGCAGGAGAATCCAGTTTTGCCTGTTGGGGGGGGGGTCAGCCTGAATGGTGCAAAAGCTGCTTCCAGAGCTGGAAGTAGTGTCTCATCAAAAAGACTGTCTGCAGCAGAGTTGAGAGACAGGCGGGAAGAAAGGAAGCTCCAGTTAGAGTAAGCAAAACACAATGCGGATGCGGAAAAGCAGAACTTGGCTGTGGAAATGGGTACATTTGCCAGGGATGAAAGGAAGACGCTTTGAGATCAAGAGCTCAGCTTGAAGGAGCTGGAGTTGAAAGTCAATACCCAGCACAGATGGTGGCAGCATTTCTTCAGTATAGTCAGAGGGAAATGTACGCATGCCCAATTGTCTGGTGTCGGATTAGGGAGTGGAAGACGACATAGATCAGTGTTTCAGGCCTATAAGATTGCTTTGCAGATGCACAGGATCCTAGAGAGGGACTGGGGTGCACGTTTATGGAAGCATTTCACAGAGGAGGGACACCTTATTGGCCCTAGGAGTTGGGGACCCGACAAGGTGCCCCACCATGAAGGAAGCCTTGGTCATGAGATAAAGAATGATCCCAGAAAACTACAGGAAAAAGTTTGGGGAAAATGTGAAACTTGGTCCTCAGACTTGGGTAGAGTGTGTTTTTTCTGCAGAGCACTGTATGATTGGGTGAAGGGCAGTGAGGTAACAGACTCTCAGGGACTGTACAATTTGATTGCTTGTGATCACATGTTTAGTCTTTGTTTTCTAGAGCTGCGCCAGCACTTGGTTAATAGTAAACTAACTGACCCCAGGAAGCTTGCTAAGGAGGCAGACCTCTGGCCCAGCACCAGGGTCCAAAAGAAGTTGTATGTGTGAGGCTCCGCCAAGGGTGGGCAGGAACCCCAACAGAAGAAGGAGTGGGGGTACAAAAATAAAAGTAGGGAATTCTCTAAAGGTCCCCAAACGAGTTCCCAGGGTAAGGATTCCCAACTCTCTGTGGAGAAGAGTTGGTTCCCTTCAGGAAAGCCTTCAGGAAAGGGAGCTCTGAAGTGTTTCGCCAGTAGTCAGGAAATGCACTATAAGGGGGATACTAAGTGTCTCAAGCTGGCACAGCCACCCATCAGTGGGCCGTCACTGGGGATAGCGAGTGTAGCGCTTGGGGAGGAATTGGTCCCAGCTAGTGGTAGGGAGCCAGCTGAGATGACCCTAGTTTCCCTTCGTGAGAACAAAATGGTCTAGAAAACCTGCATGCCTGAAAACTCTAGGAAGTACAGGTAGTGGGTGACCATCCACGGGAGGATGGTAGGGGCTCTGAGAAACACAGGAGCCAGAATGACAACAGTCAGATGTAATTTACTGTCTTCAGAGCAAGTAGTCCCTAATGTGATCCACCAAGTAGATGCTGTTGACAACAGTGAGTGCCAATGGTTGGTGGCTCAGGTTCCCTTTGAAGGGGGGTGGGGGTCTAGGGTTCCTTACGGGTAGCTGTGAGTCCATCCATGCCTGTGGATTGTCTGCTGGACAATGACCTGGTACAAAAGGGGGTGGTGATGGACGGAGCATCTGAACCAATAAAACACTCACACCAAGTCAACAGATCTGGGTTTAATCCATCAGACAATGACCTGGAGCATACTGCCTGGAATGAGGTGGCGCTCAGGTCACACTTGGAGATGTTGGGATTGCCTAAATGGATGTGCCTGACCATATGGTCAATGGCAACACGTGAGGGTGGTTAGAAGGACAGGCAGCCTGAAAAAGTGGCCCATGTCTCTGCCAAGAAGAGAAGGGGAAAGTGGTGCGGGAAACCTGCTCCAGAAATTCCCACTGTCCGGGAGAAGGCTGAACCTGAGCGGGATGCCCCAGAAACTATTGGGGAAGAAGTAGCCAAACTGGGGAACCAGCCTGACCTCTCCCAGTGGCAGCAGGATGAAGGTCCCTCCAGGGAGGAGTTCTGCGCTGAATGAGTGCCCTTCTTTTGTGGGTTTTCGGAAACATGCCCAGGCCGCTGGTGACGCCTCCGGAACTCATCTGATTTATTGGAAGAATGGTCTCCTGTATAGTGAGCCTAAGGTTGCTAAACCTGATGCAGCCTGTGTGCTGGTGGTAACCCAGCGCTTCAAAGCCTTCCTACTGGGTCTGCCTTATGACGTGCTTCTGGCAGGTCATTTGGGGCAAGACAAGACATTTGACAGGCTTTTAACTCACTGTTATTGGCCCCAAAAGAGGAAGGCCTCAAATGCGTTCTTAATGCCTGTCCTGCCTGCCAGGTGAGTTGCAAGATGGAGGGAGATGCTAGGCTCCCCTCCGACTGTTTCCTGTCCTGAGCACCACTTTTGAGCATGTGGGCATTGACATTGTGGGTCCTCTTGATCACAAGATAGACATGGGTAACAAGTTCATCCTGGTCTTGGTGGCCCATGCCACCTGGTACCCAGAAGCTATCTCTCAGAGGACGGTGACTGCCCCGCCGTGGCCAGGGAACTGATGCGGATCTTTACCCATGTGGGTTTCCCCAAGGAGGTGGTATCTGACCACTGTGCCAACTTCATGTCTTTGTAGATGAAGAGCATGTGGAATTACCCACAAGTTCTCCACACCTTACCACCCCTAGACCAATGGGTTGGTTGAAAGGTTCAACTGAACCCATAATTATGGGTCTCTCAGAACCCATGAGGCATAAGTGGGACGTCCTCTTGCCATGCCTTATGATTGCTTACAGGAAGATACTGCAGACTGGGGTTGGCTGCAGCCCTTTTGAGCTTTTGCATGGGCACCCTGTGAGAGGACCTCTCAGTGTGGTAAAGGAGGGCTGGGAGCAAGCTCCTAAGAAGCAACCCCAGGGTGTATTCAGTTACATGTTCGCCTTCAGAAACCAGACAGCCTGCTTCCGGAAACTTGCCGAGGACAATCTGGAAGGTTACCAGGAGGATATGAAATGGTGGTACAACCAGAATATCACTCTGGGTGAGTTTCACCATGGTCAAAAGGTGTGGGTAAGGAAGCCAATAGAGCCCCGTGCCCTACACGATCACTGGTCTGGCCCATTTGAGGTGAAGGAGTGCAAGAGTGACGCAACTTACCGGGTGGATTTGTAGACTCCTAGGAACCCTTTGAGGGTCTTACACATGAACCACCTCAAGACACATTTTTAGAGGTCAGAGTTGACCATGCTCTTGGTCCCAGATGATTGGGTGGAAGAGAAGAGCAAACCTCTCCCCGACCTCCTGTCTTTCAAAGAGCAGGAGGGGTTAGTGGAGGGTGTGATCCCCTCCCCTCCACTGACCCCAGAGCAGCAGAGAGACTGTTGCTAGATCTTGGGAGAGTTTGCTCCACTGTTTTCACTCATCTCGGGAGTCACCCATTAGTGCACCCATGACAATGACACTGAAGACAGCCTTCCTGTTAAGCACAAGTCTTACAAGTTGTCTGATGGAGTGAGGAACAGCATCAGAGAGGAAGTCTCTAAGATACTGGAATTAGGGGTTATTGAGCCCTCCAACAGCCCTTGGTTCTGTCCAGTGGTTCTGGTCGTCAAGGCTGCTCCACCCGGTGTCACACCAGAGCTCAGGTTCTGTGTAGACTACTGTGGGCTCAATGCAGTAACTAAGACTGACATGCAACCCATCCCCAAAGCTTATGAGTCATTAATCGGCTTTGGGCTGCCAAGTTACTCAGCACGTTTGACTTACCGTCTGGGTACTGGCAGATTTTCTTGACCGAGGGGGCACAAGCTAGGTCCGCGTTCTCAAAGCGAGAAGGGCACTTCCAGTTCTGTGTCATGCCTTTTGGGTTAAAGAACGCCCCGGTCACCTTACAGAGGTTGGCCAACCAGGTCCTGGCTGGGTTGGAGAACTTCAGTGCCGCCTACCTAGATGACATTGAAATCTTCAGCTCCAGTTGAGGAGTACCATTTGCACCACCTATGCGAAGTGTTAATGGCACTGCAGAGCACAGGCCTCACTTTCAAGGCCACTAAGTTCCAGCTAGGGCAGGGGTCAGTGGTTTATTTGGGACACCACTTGGGGGACGGCAAGGTGCAGCCCCTGCAACCATAGATTTATACCATTCTGGTTTTGGCACCCTCCCCAAGACCAAGACAGAGGTGAGAGCCTTCTTAGGCCTCACCCGTTACTATAAAAGATTTGTCAAGGGATACAGTACAATTTTTTTTTTGTTTCTTTATTGCGTTTACATTGAGAACAGCGAGATAAAATAACAGTCCCGCTCAGTATCCCCCCTCCCCCCGTCTGACATTTCTGACTCCCTCTGCGTACACGGCATCATTTCATCCCACTAATTAGTATATACACAGCCATTTAGCCAACAACCCATAGCTGGGCAGGCGGCGCTTCACCAGAATTGCAAATTATACTTCTGTTGAGGGAAATTTTGCACAGTCCGCAATAGCAATACAAAGGCAGCACTTTGAGCCCCAGCCCCAGTCACATCCGTCTTTGTAACACACAGTGCACTATCCCTCTGCGGCCCCTTCAGCTCCCTCTCTGTTCCCCAAGTAAATTTGGTACAGGCCCCAGAAGGTCTTAGGTCTGCTAGTGGGGGGCTGTAGTTCACTATAATTTTCAGATTGAGTGCAGCAGTAGAGCATGTCGTGCGCCCAGCGCTTAGGAGTGGGCAATGGACCTCTCATCCAGCAACGAGCCAGCACCCGGCGGGCCACGAGCAGGCCCATGTCTACCAGACGTCTGATCGCCTTTGGCAGCTTCTTGGTGTATCCTAATAGAGCCACCAGGGGGTCAGGTGTGATGACAACCTTCATCAGCTCGCTAATATCGGCGAATATTTTCCCCCAAAAATCCCAGACGTCAGGGCACTGCCAAGCAAGGTGTAGGAAGTCTGCATCTGGGGCGTTGCACCTCTCGCAACGAGCAGAATCCCTCAGGCCATATCTGCAGAGTCTAGCTGGGGTGTAGTACACCCGATTTAGGAATTTGAAGTGAACCAGTCTATGTCTGCCATTGAGTGATACTTTCTTAGTGATAGTGCAGCAATATCGCCACGTGTCATCGTCCATCGCAGTATCTAAATCAGTCTGCCATGCTAATCGCGCCTTAGTGTATGTTTGTTATTTGGTCGCTTGCGTTCGTTTGTATAGATTGGACAACAGTTTCCGGGGAGAAGCAGTTTTAAGGACATATGTGAGCTCGGGAACCTCAGCCATGTCCCCGACCGGGAGGTCACTGAGAGCGCGGCGCACCCTGTGGTACTGGAATTGTGTCAGGAGTGGGGGCATGTCACGGGTCCCCAGGGCTTGTTCCCATGTCTTTGCAATCCCATCGATGAATAGGTCACCCGCCGTTTTTATGTTCAGTTTCTGTAAGGCAGCAACTACTCCCTTTTCCTTAAGCGGGGGCAACCATCTGGCCCAGTCTACAGGCATCTCCGGCGAGTATAACAGCACGCCGTTTTGCATCTGTAAGAGACTATGCCATGCATGATTTGTGGCTGTTACAGAATCCAGTAGGCCTGTTCTGCGATCAAGCGATTGGAAGATCGTATGTGGGAGTGAGTTAGGGCTAGCGAAGAGAGTCTCCATGCGGAATGTTCTGGTCCCCATATAGCCAAGAGTGTAGATGTGACGCCTGAGCTACACGGTAATATGCCTCCAAATCTGGGGCTCCGAGCCCCCCCATTGAATATGGCCTAGTGAGTATCGTCCACCTGACACGCGGTTGTCCGCCCGCCCAGGCCAACTTGGTCATCTGCTGCTGCAGTCGTGCAAAGAATGACTTGGGGAGAACCATTGGGATGGTCATGAACAAAAACAAAAATCTGGGGAGCACTACCATTTTCATTATTGATATGCGTCCCATTAGGGACAAAGGAAGTTTACTCCAGGTTATTACGTCGTCTTCAAGCTTACTGACAGCAGTACCATAGTTAGCTCTAAAGAGAATTTCCGCATCCGTGTGTAACTGAATCCCCAGATAGCGGACCGTATCTGTGGTCCACTGGAGCGGATATTCCATTGGTGTTGGCTGTGTGATCGGTGTCAGTGGAAAAGCCAGCGATTTGTTCCAATTGACCTTCAAGCCAGAGAGTGCCCCAAAGCGGACCACCTCCCTGAGCACCGATGATAGGTTGTTATCAGGGTCACGTACATACAGCAGGGTGTCGTCTGCATACATCGACACTATAATCTTATAGCCCGGGAATCCTATGCCCTCATATTCTCGCAGAGCGCACGCCAGTGGTTCAGCCACCAGGGCATATAGGAGGGGCGAGAGAGGGCACCCCTGCCTGGTACCTCTACTAATAGGGAAAGAGTCCGAGACCAGGTCTCCCATGCGGAGCCGAGCCCGCGGATCGTGGTAGAGTGCCCCTATCATCTGTAGAAACGGCTGCCCTAGACCCATACGCTGCAGTACCAGACGCATGAAAGGCCACTCCACCGAGTCAAAGGCTTTCTCCATATCTAGAAATACAGCCTGTGCTTTTCTATCTTGTCTCACATGCTGTATCGTGCCCAGGACCGTACGTATATTGTAGACTAGGTTCCTACCTGGGATAAAGCCTGCCTGTTCCGGGGCTACCAGACGATCAGCAAGGAGCGCCAAACGGGGGGCCAAGACCTTGGCGAACAGTTTGGTATCGACATTTAGTAGCGATAGAGGCCTATAGGAGCTGCACTCATCATGAGGCTTTCCCGGCTTCAGTATTGTAACCAGGAGTGCCTCCTTCATAGAGCTTGGCATGCTGCCCTCCACGCATATGTCATCGAAGAGAGTCGACAGGTGTGGGAGTAGTTGGTTCTGAAAGGCTTTGTAGAAGCCCGCGTAAGTCCGTCCGCTCCCGGAGCGCTGCCCGACCTCATGCCGACCAGCACTTCTAGGATTTCTTCCTTTTCTATAGGATGCATAAGGAATTCCCTGTCTGAGTTGGTCAATGTGGGAATGTCAATGTGGCCTAGATAGTCATTAACTTCATCCTCCAAATCACCGCACTTAGAGGAGTACAGATCTGAGTAGTAGCTTTTGAAGACATCAGCTATTTCTCTCTCGTCTGTGAGCGGTTCTCCAGCGGCAGAATTCACCACCGTTATATGCTGTCGACGTTTTGCACCCTTCATAAGATTGGCCAAAACCGCACTCGGCCGCTCCCCCTCGCCATACACCCTGGCAGTGGCATATTTGCCCATGTGTCTGACCTCCCTATCTGCTTCTTTATGATATTCTGCAAGCAAGGTCTTAATCTCTTCTCCCACGGTGGTATCTACCAAGTCGCACTGTCTGCGCTCCAGCTTGCCTAGTTGCCCCTCAAGGTCCGCCAGTCTTCGCCGAATGGCCTTGAGTATGCCCGAGTGTTTCGACATCGCGACCCCTCGGATATAGACCTTGAAAGCCTCCCAGACCACCTGGAAGCTATCCACCGAGCCAATATTAGTTCCGAAGAATACATCTATGGCCTCAGCCAGCTCTCCCTAAAACACCGAGTCCAAGAGAGAATTGGGCGGAAACCTTCATGTAAATGGCAGTATGGATTTACCTGGGATGCGTAGTTCCAGCAGCACTGGCGAGTGATCGGACAGTGTTCTGGGCAACACTCTGCAGTCTTTAATTCGGTCAAAGTGGGAAGAGGGAGCAAGGCAGTAATCTATCCTGGTATGGACATTGTGATATGCTGAATAGTGCGTGTACCCACCTTGCTGAGGATTATGAGAACGCCATACGTCCCCCAGGCCCAGGCAAATCATTGCACGCTGCAGCTCCAGGGCAGCAGCCGCAGGTCTGCGAGCAGGACCGGACGATCTATCTAGAGTCGGGTCCATGGTTAGGTTGAAGTTCTCCCCCCCACAGCAGCATATTTCTCTGGTCAAAGCATTTAATCTTGGCAGCAAAAGTCTTATAGAATTCCAGTTCCAGTGAATCAAAATTGGGGCCATAAGTGTTGACCACAGTGAAGTCTATGGCATGGCCGTGGCATCTAGATATAACATATCTGCCCTCAGCATCCGTCTCCAGGGTTTGTATCTGCAATTTGGACCTATGGTTCACCCATGTCAAAACCCCTCTGGAGCTGGAGGTGAACCCCGCTACGGAGACATTACCTGCCAGCCCCCTGCATCTGAGCATATGAGTGTGTGTTGGGAGGTGTGTCTCCTGAAGCAGGGCAATGTCTATATGCTGGCGCTGTAGATAACTGAGGACTTTCCTGACCTTGCGGTGGTCATTTAGGCCACGAACATTCCAGGTAAGTGCCTTTAGTCTAGGTGTGTGTGATATCCCACTATCCGAGGCGGAGTCAGCCATAGCACAATATCAGTGGATTTAAATGGAGCCAGCTTACGTCAATGCACAGCACATTCACAGAGTGTAAAGTCAGATTGGTCAGATTCCCAATAACAACGTATCCCTGAAGGACTGAACTTACCCATCCTAACGCATTCCCACCCCCCTCCCACAGCAGACCAACCCCAACTCGGCCTAGCATGTCAACACCCCACCCCATTCTAAATTCCCTGAGAACGTAAAATAGCTCCCAAGGGAGCAGTAGATGCACACAGCGCTAGGGCCGAGGTTGCCAGTAAAACCAGTCAGTAACTTTCGAAAGTTCCGACTATTCGACCACCCTTAACGACATGAACCAGAATAGCACTATTAAACACCTCAGATACGATTCAACACCCGCATGCAGTCTTTATAATGTGCACAAGGTTTAACATCTTGCCCACCCACCAAGGAGCGGTGCGTTGAAACATAGTTTCCAACGTGTTTGTACACTGGCAGTCTAAAATATATAGCTCTGAATGTTCTCACCCATCAGCCGGTGAATATGTGGTTTTCATGGGTGAACTGAGCGCTCAGGTTCAATCATCAAACAGGGGTGAGAGGTGTCCCTATCAATTCCGGACTCCAGGTCCGGTCCAGGATGTCATATCAAAAACAGAGTCTCATATAAAAGTCCGGTCATCGCGCTGCCCTCCGCTCTCATTCCTGTTCTTCCACTTGGCTGCTGCTGCACTCTCCGTCCTTCTGGCTGCTAGGGTCTCCCCGACGTTCCCTAGACCAAACCTTCAAGGCTTTTTGGAGTTCCCTCGGGTCCGTGAAGAAGTGGGAATGGCCCTGCCGATTGATTCTTAACTTCGCTGGGTACAGCATGGCATAGTCTAGACCGAGCTCTCGCAGTTGCTTCTTGTAGGGGGCAAAATGTTTGCGCTCTTTTTGCACATTCGCTGTGAAGTCCGGATATAAGGAGATTTCTGAGCCTTCATAATGTAGGGTCTTCTTTTCTCGGGCGATCCGCAGAGCCGTGTCCCTATCTCTGTAATTCAACAGTTTTGCAATTATTGGTCTCGGGGGAAGTCGAGGTCGAGGGCCCAATGAGCGGTGTGCTCTCTCCACGATGAACATTGGAGAGAAGGCGTCTGCTCCCAGCAGCAAGGTGAGGAGTTTCTCAACAAAGAGCTCCATATTCCCAGTTTGCATCGTCTCCGCAATTCCAGTGATTCGTATGTTAGAGCGTCGCGAGCAGGCCTCCAAATCCTCCGACTTGTCCTGTATCACTTGCAAGAGCTTGCCAATCTGTTTGCGGTCTTTGTCCAGTTCAGTTTGGGCTTCTTCTACTTCCGTCAGGCGCCGTTCCGACATGTCCAGGCGCTCCGCGTGCTTGTCCACGCGCTCTGCCATGCGGTCCATCCGATAGGTGAGGGCATCGATCTTAGTGCCTATGGACGCCATACTATCTTGCAGGCCCTTCTCCATGGTGACTAGCAGGGCCTTAATGTCCGAGTAGATCGTGCCTTCAGCGCCTCTGGGCGCGGGTGCAGCGTCCGCCTCTTGGGTCTCGGAGGATTTAGCATGCCGGCTCTCAAAGAGGAGTTTACTTTGGGTCTTGTCCCCCTTGCCCATGTTGAAGTCAGGCACTGATCCCCTCGAGGTCACGAAGACACCACGCAACCGGCAACAGGAATGGCGCCACTCTTATCACTCCTCCCCAGCAGTATTTCGCTACAGGCTTGAGTAGGTGTATCACGGTAGGCGTTCCTAGCCTCACTGTCCCTCGCGTGTCTTCGTCCAGGCTCGGTGTCTCGGCAACTCCGTCCGTGCCTCGCAGTGTTGCGCACTCCAAGCTGGTCTCAATATAACTCCGCAGAGTCTAGGCCTCACTCCCCGTTGGCATAAAGGCCCACCGGGGCACCCCACTGCCACCAGCGAGGGACCCCCGAGTCAGGCACGTCGTGGCCTCAATGGCATTGATTGCACCGTGGACAGTAACTCAAGGATAGCCTCTAGTTCGGCTCCCGACCGCGTCCCAACTTCCAGTGGGGGGAGGGGGGCCAGCGCCTAAAATTGGGCTGCGCCAGCACACGCGGGGGAAGAGGGGGGCGACCGAACTGGGGAGCCATAGAAAGCCCCCGCTCACCTCAGAATGGACCCCCTCTGGGCCCCCGCGACGCACTCCCGGCCTGGATGTGGTGGCAAGGACGGCCGGTACCGGCACAGCGTGCTTCCACTCAGGCCCACAAGTCTGTCACACAAGTAGCGGTAGAGCTCCGGTGCTCACAGGATCAGAGCCCCACAGCGTATCCGCACGTCGAATCACGCCAGCCGGCGTGCGTGCAACTCGAGGCCGGGGATCCGCAGCCATGTCCACCGGCCATATCAGCCCCCCGTCGGCAGCTCCGCGCTGATCAGGCGTATTCAATATTGTCCGCACCTGACACCGGAGACCTTTAGACGTCAGATGGGATGGTCCATGCCCCGAAAGGCCCGTCAAGAAAGGATAAATGCAGGATAGTACATGCGATGGCGCGGAGCCGAGGAATCACACGTCCGCCATCGGCTCTGGCAAGCTCCGCTCCCGGGATACAGTACAATTTTTGCCTCCTTGTCAGAACCGACTTCCAAGAAACAGCCCCTTAGGTGATCTGGACAGAGGCATGTCAGACCACTTTTGACACCCTTAGGGAAACCATGCTCAAGACTCGTGATTTCTCCAAGGAATTCATTGTGCAGACTGATGCCTCAGAGCATGGTGTGGGATCCATGCTTTCACAGCAAAACAAAGACCGGTAGCCTTTATTGGTAGGTTACTACTCAGGGAACAGAGGTGGAGCACAATAGAAAGGGAAGCTTTTGCTGTGGTCTGGGCATCGAAGAAGCTAAGACCCTACTTGTTTGGGACTCACTTCCAGATTAGACAGACCACAGGCCCCTCAGATGGTTAATGCAGAGGAGGAGTGAGAATCCTAAACTGTTGAGGTGGTCCATCTGCCTACAGGAAATTAACTTTACTGTGGAACACCGTCCTGGAAAATAGCATGCCAACGCCAACGTCTTAGTGAAGAGAACTACCAAGAGTGTTGGGTAGTTCTCCCCACTTTCCGCTGGTGGGGTATATGTTAGGCCTGCCATCTTTCGGTGTGTTTTCCCCTGTTCTTTGCTTCTGATCTCCAGTCTTTGAATGTGTACTGAGATTATTTTTTACTGGTTTTAGGACTCTGGTCACTCTACCACTGTTGACCAGTGCTAAAGTGCATGTGCTCTGTGTCTTAAATGTATTGGCATTTGTTTTCTCCAGGATTGTCATTTTTGATTTACTAATAAGTCCCCAGTACAGTGCACTGTGTGTGCCCAGGGCCTGTAGATCAAATGCTACTAGTAGACTTGCAGCACTGATTGTGCCAACTACATAATTAGCCTGAAAAACCTGTCTCAGGCCTGCCGCGGCAGGACTTCTGTGTTCAGTTTTAAACTCCCATGCCAACCTGGCAAGTACACTTACTTCCCAGGCCCAAAACTTCTGTTTTACTACAAGTATGTCATCCCTAAGGTAGGTCCAAGGTAGCCCCATGGGCAGGGTGCACTCTATTTAAAAGGTAGGACAGGTGCATTTAAGTTGTACATGTCCTGGTAGTGAAAAAACGATAAATTAGTTTTTTTTCTACAGCAAGGCCCATCTCTCCTACAGATTAAACATTGGAGCTGCCTTGTAACACTTTACAAGTGCATCTTCCAATTGGGAGCTGATAGAAAATGTTAGCTGGTGTCTCTGGGACTACAATTTAAGAACACATATTTTAGTGGTTTGTTTGTAAATTGCAGGTCTGAAAATGCCACCTTTAGAAAGGTGGCATTTTCTTAATTTAACCATTCTGTGCTTTTGCATGTCCCTAGAATACATGTCTGATTTGCATGACAATTAGGCTTTGTGAATTCACTCTAGACCCTCACACATAAAGGGAGCTGAGGTGTGCCCTGCATATACTGATGGTGCATCACCAGGCTGCTGGGTCTTCCTGGGTTAGAGGGGAGGGAGGAGGTCACGCTGTAGTGTAGTTCCTATATTCCCAATAGGCTCTGCGCACTGGAATAACAAACGATAGTTTAGACGTAGGACTTAGGTCGACTAGGTCTCTATTGAATATGTTAGACTTAATTATGAATGCCAGCTAGCTCAGAGGTCACTAGAAACTTTCTCGAATTCACAAGAAGGGATTAGTTTCTGACAACCGCATAAACGTGACAACTTTGCTCCCTCAAGAATAAGGAGTATATCTCCAGAGTCGCGGAAACAATAGATAGCTATTTTACTCAGTCAATCGTGTATGCTTAGTTTCACCAGAAGTGCAGAGAAACAAAGAGAAGGGCGTTTTCAATAAAAGAGGTTATTTAATGAACAGTCTTCTTTCTCATGCAAGAGAAGTGAATTGCTACAATCGCAATACTTGTCATGAAGTAAAGTGCGTACAGTAAAAGGAGTATTATAAAATAATACTGTAAAAGCATAGAATGGTTTCTAAGCCTTACGGTGTTTAAAGTGGATAAAATACATACAATGATCAAATAATGACTAAACGTACTCAACTGGTGCCTCTAAGATACACCTACCCCGGTGTACCTAACCTAAGCCTAGTGCATGGGAAGGAGTAAGTGAGATGTAGTTTGAGTTAAGATAGTTTCTGCCAAGAATCTAAATCAAGAATTCTCTAAGGGTCTAATCAGCTCCGTACCTTGGTTATAGAATGAAGGAGGTCTTGTATCTCTCTCTCAGGACTGGATCTCCCAGCAACCCGCAAGGGTGACAGGGAAACACTGGAGCTGGATTTCTCGGCAGGAGAAAAGACAGCGTCTCTCTCAGTGCATCAGCGGGAGGGTTGGCTTCCTTCGGCACTTGCTACAGCAGGGCGTCGGGCAAGTAGATAGTCGATCTGCTCCAAACTACTGTGTGTTTTGCTAGGGCAGATGCTGGTATATTTATACCTGGAGTTTGACGTAAGGTTGGACATAAGACGTCACTAAGAACTCGCAGTTCTTTCAGGACTCCGGGAGTTCTAGGACAAATCAATACAGAAGCAGGGGAAATTCCCAGGCTGCTGGAGGCTTGGTTTGTTTATGAAAACGTTGTGCTTTCTAGGAGTCTATGGGAGTAGCCTTGCCGTATTTGGACTGCATTGGCTATGTCTTAATATGGGTATGATTCTTATGCCTATATAAGGATATGATTTGATATAACCACATAAGGGCATAAATCAGGAATATTTAACTAGAGTCCTAGATTCGTCTACAACAACACTTGCACCTGAACAGGGCTGTGCCTGTCCCCTCACAAAGAGCTGCATACCCCCCTCCTCCTCCGATGTGTGTCTAGAGCCAGGGCCATGAAGGGCAGGGTCCTGTGCACTACAAAGACCTTTCTTTAAATTCTCCCTACTTCAAAGGCTGAAATGGCTGTAAGTACTGGACCTCTGACACCATATACTCTGAACACTGCTGGACTGAGGAGATTCTGCCAGAAAGAATAGCTGTTGGACTGCCAGGACGGACTGCCATGTTGCTGCTTGATTTGCTGTGTTGGCTTGCTGTCCACTGCTTCTTGCCTGGGAGAAAGAGGACTGGACTTTGCTCTTCGTATCCTGCTTTCTGAAGTTTCTCCAAGAGCTTGAGTTGAGCTTGCCTCCTGCTGGAAGTCTCAGGGTCATCAAAGGCCTCACCCGCCTCCTGCTACCAGCACCTGGTCTCCTCTCCATGATTCCTGGCCTGCCAAGTGAGGCCAAACCCAGTCCTAAACCTTGAAGATGTTTCCGGTGCTGCAACAAAAAAAAAATCGATGCATCGGCTTCAAGCGTCACTTCGAAACTGGTGCATCCCTGCAGAATCAACACATCACCGCTGCCTGCCCTGAAGCCTTGGTCCTCACTCGCTGAGTGCGCGATGCAACAACAGCAACTTACAACGCAAGCCCCGACGCTGCCGCAGCACCTCCGAAGTACCGCTGCTGCGTGAGTATCAAGCACCGCTTCCAAGATGTCCATGATGCACCGCTCCTACTACGACGCTGCGCTTGCGGCCTGTTGGTTCGACATCAATGCGTGGAATTGATGCACCATACTGTGACATCGACAAATCATTGATACTACGCTGCCTTCAGGATCTGAGGTCTTGCATCGTCCAGTGGCGTTAGCGCCTCCAGGAATGGACGCATCACTTTGGTACAGTGACACCTCACCTCGTTTGTGCAATGAATCGTCCCCAAGTTTCAACGTCCTGCATAGCAGTAAGGAACCATCGCATCGCCTGACTTTGTGACACCGTAGCTCCTCTGCACATTGCACTGTTTTTTTACTTTGTGATTCATCCAAGGTACTGTACCGGGATACGTGCAACCTCTATAGCCAGCCTGCACTCTATCGTGGTTGGACTGAACTTGTGGATTTGGCCCGGTCAAGCGCAACCAGAGAGCCCCAGTTGGAGGTAATGTTTTCTAAGTGCTATAACTGCATGTAGTATTGAAAAATTCATATCTTGACTTGTATATGTCTGTTTTTTGTACTTGTATTACTCCGATAAATATTGCCCGTTTTTCTAAACTGGCGTGGAGTACTTCTGTGGTGTGTTCACTGTGTTACTCTGTGTGTTTGCATGAATACTTCACATATTGCTTCTTTAGTTTAGACTGACTGCTCTGTGTCAAGCTCCCCGAGGGTGATAAGAGATAAACTTAGTGTGTGCTACTCTTACCCTGACTAGCGTGATGGTTCCTGCTTGCTCATGGTGCATACTCTGACAACCAGAACCCCCATTTCCAACAACAAGGATGAATATGGTTGCAATTGAGGAACCCTGGACAATGGAGTGAATCGGAGGTTGGGTTTGTAAGTCATTCCAGTAGGTTTGAGGAAAAGGATAATGGAGGCAGTGCTTTAAGATCCCAAAGGGATGAGGGCAATGGCCAAGGAGAATGTCTAGTAGTCAACACTGCAAAAAGAACAAATGATGGACAGAATGCAGAACAAGGTCATACATTCACCCCAGTACAGAGATCTGGGCCTAAATTCTTCGTTTTTTTGCTCACCAGGCCATCCCTCATCAGCCAGGATAGCTTGACTCCAGTGACATGGAGAGCACGGGACCCGCGTCAGCATTGGAATGGTAGGTAGTACACTTTGTCTGGGGTTGCTCTCTGTCTGTTGTGACCAATAAATCACAGCTGAAGGTCATCTGTCCAATCAACCATGTAGCTGCCCCTAACTGACCATGGGTGAAGCTGACTTTGGACATCTGGGCTTTTTGTTTTAGTCTGAAGAAGTTCTTAAAAGTTCCTAGTGATAAAAGACTATCACTTTTAAATAGCTGGCGTTCCACTGCTTGCATAAATTTAGGGTGAAGAGGCCTGCCATGCAAAGGGAGCATGAGGTTTTCCAAAACCAAATAGGTGGTGAAGTTCGAGGATACTTTGCTGGGTTCGGAGGATGCTAAGGGGAGGAGTAAGACTACGTTGTCAATAATTCCGATGGTCTTAAGAATATAGTGATGTTGAAGAGTAATTACTACTTCAGGAATCACCCATTCGTCTCAGAGTAGCTTGTGAGTTACTGGCAGCTCTCCAACTAGTTACAAGTAGCTCTCCTGTGTGCAGCCCAGCCTACTAAATTAGATGCTTAAGCTAGGTTGAATTAATCTGTGTATACCAAAATCGAAAAGAGTGCATTCAGATGAAAATGTATGTATTTTCAGAACTTTTTTGAGTGATAAATTAGATGGCTTATTACTAATATTGTTACCTTGGTGCCAGTGGCATTGCAACTATGGTTGTTATGTATTACCCCTATAGAAGCATTAAAGAAAGATATAACCTTTTTAGGTCGAGCATTCGAGACCTCTTGTATATACTTTAATATATACTTACATGTGTATGTACTTTGCGGGCTCTTGAGATCATCCCTAGGACTTGTCTGCTTCCGCTTAGGGACTTTTTTTCTGTTCAACTACCTCTATTTAACTGTCACTGTCTTGATAGAAAACGACCAGTAGAGGTCAGTAAAATACCAGAATTGCTTTCTGCTGAGGGACTTTATTATTATTATTTTTCTGGCAACTCCCTCTATTTAAATTTCTTGACAGAAAATGACCAGCAGAGGTCAGTAAAATACCAGAATCACTTTAGCATTCTCTAGATTCCAGTCCATAGAAATGGTCTTCCACGAGCACCTGTAGAGAATAATATTTTTTTCAAATCTTGCATTTTCAGTGATATGACCATCGAAGGCCCAGATTTTATATTAAAAGCAGAGCTTTGGACTATACCATTTCCCGCTGAAAGGCAATATTTCTCTCCATGTGTTCCCATATCTGGCGTGCCACGCGGTTTGGTGCTTACTGTCCCTCCATGTTAAAGAACAGTAGATGTTTCAGCACCCAGGCTAATGTGCTGCATAGCTAAATACATATAAGGTCTAAAAGGTGAGACCGATTGCATTTCAAAAGCTTGTTTACATTTCAAGGCTCTGAAAACTTGGATTTTCAACCTCTCAGATACGGTCTGTATGACTTTGGTTTAGATATAGTGTGTTCAGTATTGACGAGATGGATGTGCGAGCTGACTTTT
Source organism: Lissotriton helveticus (assembly GCF_964261635.1). Taxonomy (NCBI): domain Eukaryota; kingdom Metazoa; phylum Chordata; class Amphibia; order Caudata; family Salamandridae; genus Lissotriton; species Lissotriton helveticus. The sequence continues at coordinate 530,575,802 of NC_136071.1, forward strand.
CCGGCCTTCCATCTAGGCTACGGGCTACAAGCGCCAAGATGCTCCCTGGAGTGACAGCTGCGCTATATAAGTGCACACTTACATTACATTACATTGCTGCTGGCAACCCTGCCTGATGAACGGCCATGATCGCTGGTGTCAATCCTGAATGAAGTGGCCTTTAATGTAGTCTATTTTGATATAGCCACTATGACACCACTAACAAACTTTAGTAGCTCAGGATAATTTTCAGTGAACATAAGTAGCTATTATTTTTTTTTAAAGTTGGAGACCCCTGGTCTGGAGGGATGATGCTCTAGGTTGGAAGCGGGAGTTCTAAAAAGGGTCACCCCCACCCCAAAGCATCTGATGGATTACATAACAAGTTTGTTTTGACATTCTTTTGTCCAATGTGCTTACACATACGTGTTCCTTCCTCGTTTGCCTTACCTTTATCTTTCTATACATAATTTGCTTTGGGACCTAAAGGGTTTAAAGAGAGGAGATGTGTTCCCTCTTAAGAGCTTTTTAAGTGCCTTGTGTTTTCTAGGGATTCTGTTGAATGTTTTGAAAACCTTCCCTGTGACAGTTGCTATTGCCTGGGGAAAAAGTCGGACATCTTGCTTTTATTCTGCAAATGCTTTCTTAATTAGCTAAAGCCCAGTGCTCTTTTTCAGCAAGAAACCATCTCCGAGCAGGACTGGTGTGGTGCATAGCCAGGCAGACAAATGTGCATAACAGAAGGGTCAGGACTCAGGCGGGACCTATACAACGACCTAGTCTATGTATCATTGTAATATTAACTCCGCTTCCTGTTTCTGTCAAGAGGAGGAATTCCAGACGTTTCTATCAGATCACTTCATTGATCAGTCTGGCGCGAGGACCAGGGGAACGCCCATTTATCAAGGAACACGAGTGGGGGAGAGGACTTTTCCCCTTGTGCATAATGGCCGAGAGTTTGATTAATGACTAAGAGGCAAGAACTTTCTTTTAAGACAACCAGGAAAAGACCTCAGATACTTAACAGGCAGAGAGGTCGGTGTGAGGTGCGGTGAGGCGGGAATGTTTCTCATCAAATGCATTTCTGTTGAGCAGTGCGGTCAGTGAAAGGCAACTCGACGAAAATGCCAATGTGAAAGGAACAGGCCGTTCCACAAGAAGTAATGCATGGGTGGGGAACAGAAAAATGCAGACTCGACAACATTTGTCCGCGTGCGTTATCTCCGAGACCATCGCGGCCTTTCAATGGGCCCACAGTGTGACTTCAGGCCTCGCTTCCCGCCAAATCCCGCCCGCGCAAACAGAGAAAGCACTCAACGCCGTGGGAGCACATCAAGGTTTGAAACGGGTCCAGGTGTAAACAAACATGGGGAAGGCATTTACCTAATAGCTTTCAGGCTCCTCTCGATGGCTTCGGGAGGGATAAAGTCCGTTCCCACACAATGGATTTTGTGAGGCAGACAGAAGCTCACTTCCAGCCAGTTGTTGATGTGCACACGCACCACCCCCGTCGTACAAAGGCTGAAAGAGAAGATGAGAAAATGTCAACAAACCGTAGCCAAGCACGGGAGACAGAGACGGGATAGGTGACAAGACACGGCATGCCAGGCAAACAAAAATAAACGTATAGAATGGCAGATAATCTACTGTGAATAGCGCCAACCCTCGGGCCACAGTGATGATATCATGAAAAGAGAGTCAACAATAGCAACTCAGTGGGTAGTTATTGGTTACCATCTCTTTGGGTAGCGCTGCCATCTAGTGGTAGAATAGCAAAGCACCTCTCGGCAGTTTAGTGCAGTGGCAACAGAAATAGCGACGTTCAACATCGTATCTGCACATGACACCCATTACCAAAGGGGGAGGTGGGCATGGGGGGGGGGAGCAGGGAGTGACATATGTGCAAGCCTGTACCCAGTAAAACAGAGCACTTTTTGGAGGAGCATATTTACAAGGGAGTATCACCACTAGCGGCCTTTTGAAAGGTGCGCAAACTGTGATAATGCGCCCCATTATGGTGTATGCGCTGCCCCCCAGGGCGTTCATGTGAAAACACGAAGCAGCCGCTCCGTGCATTCACAGTGCAGGCGGCACACGCTTGCAATTTCAAAGGCGTTTAGAGATCGCCTTGCAGGCGGGTGCAGTCAGTGACTGGGCACCCACCTACAAGGGGATGTTTGGGGGGGTCACCCCCTTTACCCACCTGCAGAGAGTTGCTGTCAGGAGGCGCACTGACAGTGTGCCACCTTTTAAATGGCGCACTGTCAGTGTGCCTCTTGAGGGCTTCTTTGACTTTGTGCCCACGTCTGTAATATGGTGCGGACCAGAGTCAAAGGAATTCCCTCATTTGCAAAGGGCACGCCCCAATGCAAATGAGGGAACATCCTCTGTTGATAGTGCTGGCGCTTTAAGTGTGCCAGCGCTATTGGTATTATAGAAGGGGACCCACAAGCGTCCGCTTCTATAATACCAAAAAGCCCCAGGGGCGCACAAAGTGGGCACAACTGCCCGTTGCGCCCCCGGGCACCATCTGTAATAGGGCCCCTGGTGGAAATATCTCCTACTCCTTATTTACAAAGCGGTGTTAAGCCACTTAACATAGTTTAATGCTGCCCTGTAAATAAGGCCCCTTTTCATGCTTCACTTACCGTGAAAGAGGTGTGCGCCCACCCTCCCTCTCCCCTGTGCTGCGGCCGAAGCGGGAGGGTGGGCGCAGCACAGGGGAGGGGGTTTGCAGCATAGGGGAGCGGGTGGGCGCAGCACAGGGGAGCGGGTGGGCGCAGCACAGGGGAGCGGGTGGGCGCAGCACAGGGGAGCGGGTGGGTGCAGCACAGGGGAGCGGGTGGGTGCAGCACTGGGGAGCGGGTGGGCAGGTCACAGCACAGGACAGTGGGTGGGCGTGAGGGGAAAAAGCAGCACTCAAGACTGAAACACACGAGTGAGAAAGCAACACAGAGGAGAGAAGCACAGAGAGAGCAGGGAAGATTCACACTTGAGAGAGCAGCACACAGCGCAGCAGAGAGGGGGAAGAGAAGTATACAAGGGAGGATGCTGGAAAACACATGCATCCTCAAGAAGTGCTTAACCAAAAAGGAAAATGTATTCCCAAAAGTAAAAAGACTATGTTCCATGGGAGGGAAAAAACACAGATGAATAAGGAAAGCCCACATAAGGAAATGAATAAATAGCAAGCTAATGTGAGACCATAAAGCTAACCGATAATAAACAATGTGTGGGCACTAAACCCACTGTATGGTCACAATAAGTCTTTTGCAACCTAGTAGTTTGTTCTATCTGGTAGGCGAAACCTAAAAACTAGAATACAGTTAAGAAATACATATCTGTAAAAATCATACTGACGGAAATAAATGAGGACATTTGAAATATATAAGTTTTTTTCATACAAAAATAATTTGCAACATTGGATGTGGCACAAACAGAAGGAACATGAACTATCAGAGTTTAAAAGCTATGAAGCAAAATACCTGGAGTGGGAGGGAGCATTAGCAGTATTGGCACAAACAAAACTGAAGACAGGTAAAAAAACAAAAGGAAGTTAACACATGGAAAACAGATAAAAAAGATTAGTGAATAGAACCTTAGGATAGAGAACTGATGTGCTACCAGAAAAGACTAAAGGGGTTAGGGAGTGAATAGGAAGATGTACAAGAAAAAAGGCAGTAATCAAGCCTTAGAGTGAGAATAAGAGGTTATCTACCTTTAAAAGTGAGGAGTAAGGTAATCTTTTAGATACTATAAAAGGTGAAATTCACAGTCCCCAGGCCGCAGATACAATTTGGGGTAGCGATAGGGAGGCAACAAACACTATGCACAAGTTAAGGGGTAAAGGCATAAATAAAAGGGAGAACTAATAGACACAGAGGAAAACAGGAATAAGGTAAAAGAGTAGAAAATAATTTTACAAGTTAAACTAGACGTCAGGTGGTAAAGTGAGGAAGGACAAGAAGAGTCTGTGTCATGGAAATAGGGATGTAGGGAAGAAGGAAATTTAGATTTGAGAATAATGACTATAGAAGTGATTAGGAAGAAATTGTGCCAGGATTGAGCTTTGGTGAACCCCTATACTGTAGAAGAAAGGGAGTAAAGTTGCCCCTGGACTCAGAAGACAGGAGAGAAACCATACACAAACAAACATTGGTAAAGCTAATAAGTCTCACTTTTTAAACAATTGACTGGAAAATCCAAAGGCATGGTTTATAACAGAGTGGTTGGAAGCTACTATCCATGCAGTCAGTCATCCATCCTCTATTAGGTCCATTCCTCATCATCTCAGGCTTTACTCCTGGAGCTCTGTCCATGAGGTCCAACATTCAACCCTTTTAATCTATTGACATGTTGGTGACAAACTTTATTTTTACTATTTTTAGTAAAGCACCAGTGTATCCTTCATCTGACTCTGGGGAACATCCCTCCCCCACCATAACGATTTACACACACCAGTCAGGGAAGCCCTTGTTTAGCACTTATTCACAAGTATGTACAGCATTTATTGGAGAACTGTAAGAAGCAAAACATTATTTGAAAATGAGCAGATGAAAGCAAAGCATATTTCGGCTTGCTTCCTGGGGGTTCAAGAGTGAGTGTGAGTGAGAGTGTGTGTAATTCTTTCTGTTGAAGTGTCTGTCTCTCTCCAGCCCCCACTCAGTGCAATGAAGTAAACATCTCAACACTGGAAGAGAACACTGTTTTGCCTCTCATTGCTTCTTCAGAAATGCTATTTATTTAATTTCTGCAATTGTATATACCACGGACATGGCCCGAAGGCATCAGAGCACTTTACAACAGTAGCATGATACAAGGGTACAGCACGTTACACTTACAATAATTACGGTCAGACACATTGCATCGGTAGCTGCGGCCAGTACATAAGCAGCCGCTAGACAGGGACGTACGCGGTTCAGGCACTGATTAAGATGGTGGGGCCACACAATGAAGGTAGTTTGTCTCCTGGATAGAGTACTTGGGTATAGTTGAGGGTGATTAACTCAGGTGCCTGTCAAATAGGAGGAGCTTGAGGTCCTTTTTGAAGGTGACTATGCAGGTTGTTAGGCAAACTGAGGCGTATATACACTGACGTCACAGGCTCATAGCAGTAAAGTGCCAAGAATTTTGCCATGCCGAAGTAGTGATTCAAGGCCACGTCCTGTCCAAACCACTGAGCTGTGGGTAGATTACTCTTAGATTGACTATATTGTTGTGAATTACTGTCTCACTTGAAATGGCATGGTGTAGTGCTTTGAGGCGCACTATGTGTGAATTACTGCCAGGTTTGAAATGCCACGGTGTAGTGCCTTGTAGCGCACTATGAGACTCGAGGAGTGCAGGAACCTCTTGGCATGGAGCTGGATGATTAGGGCAGAGAGATAGGAAAGGCAGCAGGGCGGTGTCTGTGTAGGGACAGCTGAGCTGTCTTGACACAGAGGCAGAGAGGCTCCTGGGCTTTGCACACACAGGAGCCAAGGCAGGGTGTGGCGGCTCTTCACTACTTTTCTACAACCTCTGCCTCACACAAACAAGATGAGCTCCTTCCAGGTCAGAGGCACACATGAGGTAGCAGGCCCGGTGCACTGTTCATCTGTTGGATGTATGATGTTACAACGTTATCAAAATGATTGCGGTACATTGCATCGCTGTTTTTACAACGCAAGTCGTTACCACGACTTGCGCTGTAGGGTGCTGGAGTTAGGAATAGTATGATTTACTATTCCAACTCCAGCCGACGTACAGTAGGGAAGGCCTTGGTATAGTAAATCACACTATTCCTTAGTCTAGAGCGCCCTCCAGTGCAAGTCGTGGTAACGACTTGCGTTGTAAAAGCAACAATGTAAATGTATTGCGGTGTTTTGACCGCGTTGTTAAGGTCGTTTCCCGTAAACACCACAGACTCTGTCCTTATAGCCCTGAAGTGAAAACTCCAACAGATTTCTATTATGTTTACTACACCCCGAATAAAACTGCAGAGTGGAGGTGGAGGGGAGAGGATGGGGGTTTGTTCCATCTGTGCTCAACCAGTTAAAGTGCTTATGCTATTGTTACTATCCATAACCGTACTCCTATATTTGATGACACCCCAAAATTCAGAAATCCCAAATTTACCGCATAAAGTTTTCTCGCCAGAACTAATCGTGTAATATAAGGCCCCTTGCTCCCGGACATCAGTTCAGCAGAGTATTCAACTCTCAGCAGGCAAGCTGTGAAACTGTAATAATTAGCAACGGAAACGGACAGAAGCAGCGGGAAAATCAACTAATTGTGATAGGGATAGGTGGGAGCGCCAAACGTGCAGGGAAGGGGAATAGCGATCGTTTGAGTAACTAGAGGTAAGGTGGGGTGGGAGCAAAAAAAAGAGTGAGCTTAACTATTTTCACGCTTCCATCAGCAAGATCATGTGGGCTGATGAGGGAGGAATGTATGGAGGGAGGAAGGGAAGGAAGAAAGGTTCGATATACAATAGATATCCCCAGACAGCTAAAGCTGCCTCCAGGCAAGATCTAAATAGGCCAAGCAAAGAAAAAGCGTCAAGAGGAGAACATTAATTGCCTTTTTAAATGCAAGTACTTCACACAGAGGTTGAGGTGAGCAGGGGAACGACGTTATTGATTTAATTAAAACGGCTTTCATATTTTTTATTAAAGAAAAAAAACAACTGTCCCTGAACGGTTGAGTTGCCGCAGTTTGAAATGGGAGAAGGATCTCCTCTACTGTGGGGTGAGAAATGGGAGAGGCAGCTAAAGAAGAAAACGTTTTTCTTTCCAGGCTGTCTGCTACCCGAATTAAATGTAAATGTGCGCAAATGGTTAATCAGAAAATCTAAAGGCGGATTTGGAGCTAGTATAGGCTTTAATTGAAATACTCAGCAATTTGTCCTTGTAATGGAAACCTATAAAAAAAGATTTGCACTGGGTAGAGTCAGCGTCTTACTAAAAACATAACGTTTGAAAGCATTGAAAACATTTAAATATAATATTTTTGCACTATTTGCGACTTCCTCTATGGAATCTTTTGTATATTGTATGCAACACAGTTTTAAGCTAATGCTTTACATATTCACAATGCTGACTTACATATTCACAGTGCTTCCTGTCACTTGATTGGACCTCTTAGAGCTTTAAATACAGGTCACTTTTTCCCCGAGCACTACACAGGAGTCAAATCAGTGACCATTTGGTTACGCCCACAGACACCTGAAGGATTTGCATTAACCAACCACTTGGAAAATTCACCCCAATATGCAGTGCTTAATTTGTAAAAAAATCCAAGTGCCAGGGCCCAATGCATTGCACTGGAACATGCACCACTCACAGCTCCAGCCACTACTGCCGAATGGCAGTGCCAGCGTTACATACTAGCTTTCACACTGACATTTTGGACTATTGCAGATAACCCCTAGCTGCATGGATTGCTTGAAAGTCCAAGAATTCTTCTTTTTTAAATAGAGTGAATTGCAAAATAGGCTGAGAGCACCACCATGTGGTATACACTCATGAAGGCGTGCCAGTACTTGGATTTCCTGCGTTTGGCGCCTCGCTGAGCGGAACACCATACACCAACCTATAAGTTAGCTGTGAAAAGAAAGAATTAAGAAACAAAAAAAATATCACAGTGTGTAGTCTCAAGTTTCGAAACGAGTAAAGACCAAAGCGTCACACTGTAGCTGAATTTAATGTCTTTTTTTCAGGCACCTACTGCTATCAGGTTTTAAAGTCTTTATTTCGATGATAAAATCATAAAAGACAAAGTTTAAAAACATTTTAGGGCATTTTAACCACTAGGCAATTGATTAGATAACCATATTGTTATATTGTATTTCAATTACACTAAAATCACCACTAAAAATGATTATTAAACATCCAAAAATTACAAAGACAGAGCTAAACCTAGTATTAAAAAAGCTAAAATATGCAAATTTCAATTTACAGGATTAATAAGGTCATACACAGTACAGCTGATGTGAATTCCTTCTGGCCCTTATTGCCCACGCCCAGCCTAAAAATTTAGCCAAGCATACCACAAATACTTCAGAGGTATTAGTTTTTAGGACCCAGATCGCCTCAGAAGACCTTCTACATGAGAGGCGCTGAAACAGGGGTTTTATCCATTTAGTGCGAGGTTCTAAATACAGCGGGCAGGCAAACAGGAGATGACCCTCGGTTTCCTTTTGGCCTGGACACCAACAACAGGAGCTTGTTGTACCTTTAACCCAAGATGATGTAAATGAATTCAGCGGTAGGGCACCTACTCGAAACTGGTGATAACGTTTCTTATCCAGTGGTCTGGTGATGATATCCCAGTAAGTCTCACGGGATGGGTCCAGCTTAAAGCTTAGGAATCTTCCCGTAAGACTGCCAGAGCTGGAGGCAGTTACCAAAGATTGGCGGACCGAGGCCCAATATAATTCTTTGAATTCCTTTTTTGATGGAAAGGTATTGGTACCAGGAGAAGCCCACAGGTGTTCTAACCCCATGTCTTGTAAACTCTTTTTTACAGAGCGAAGCCAAGGGATTCTTTCAGAGCCCCCCATTGACCTCACTTCTGCTAACTCCTTTGCAAAAAGAGTAAGATCCGGGGAGGTCCACAAACATCTCCAGAGAGCCACCACTCTAAATCTTGCCATATCGTTAACTGGAAAGCATCCCATATCTTGGCAGAGAGGTATCGATGGAGAGGATTGAGGTAGCCCTACCAAGTTCCTAAGGAATTTACACTGAGTTTTGTAGAGACTTGAGAGATCCATGAATCCCCATAGGTCAGCGCCATAAAGTATGGCAGCATTTATTTTGGTACACAGTTCCCCAGGGGAATGGTAATTAGTGCAGTGAAGTAAACTTTCTTCCTCTCTCCATGGGGTACAAAGATGTAGGTGTACCAAAGTGAAACAGGGAAAGGTATCCCTTTTCGGAACTAGGGATGCCTCACACAACAGGCTGGCTTAACGGCGGTTGTCATATCGCCAGCTAGTCGTCTCGTGTCATCATCGGCTTCCTGCTCCAACGTCAAGCCGGCGCTGCAATGCCTGACGGGTAGCACTCGGTGCTACACTTTTGTGGAGATCTTTTGTTCCTGGCCGTTGAGTGAGTGGGTGTGAGGGCCCCTAGAGTGAGAAGTAGTGAGCGTGAGGGAAATGTGTGGATAAAAAAGGTTGGTATGGTCTACTCCATTCAATTTATTCATGTAGTTCACCTTGGTCCCGTTCAACCCTCATATGTGAAAAGGTCAACATGTTTCATGCCCTATTGGCAATTCTTCAGGACCTAGGGTGCGCTCATAAACTTAGTGACAAGCCCAAAAAGAGGGCTGAGGAGTGTGGCGGATACAACCTGTGTGGTTGCCCACTCCAGCAGGAAGGGTTCCTGGATCATAGGTCTACCACTCACTGGTGGGCATTAGTACCCCAAGGCTGCTCCCGTAGGACCTGCGTTGTGTGACAATTGTCTTATTGGCGCAGCAAAGTAGCCTCTCCACCTAGTCCCACGCTCTGACGTGGTTTGGCACGTAGAGCAGCCGGCTCATATGAGGGTTGAACGGGACCAATCCCTATTAACCGGTTGCGTCCCATTACCCCTCTTGTTTTAAGAAGGTGGTGAACTACATGAATAAATTGAATGGAGTAGACCATACCAACCTTTTTTATCCACACATTTCCCTCACACTCACTACTTCTCACTCTAGGGGCCCTCACACCCACTCACTCAACGGCCAGGAACAAAAGATCTCCACAAAAGTGTAGCACCGAGTGCTACCTGTCAGGCATTGCAGCGCCGGCTTGACGTTGGAGCAGGAAGCCGATGATGACACGAGACGACTAGCTGGCGATATGACAACAGCCGTTAAGCCAGCCTGTTGTGTGAGGCATCCCTAGTTCCGAAAAGGGATACCCTTCCCTGTTTCACTTTGGTACACCTACATCTTTGTACCCCATGGAGAGAGGAAGAAAGTTTACTTCACTGCATTAATTACCATTCCCCTGGGGAACTGTGTGCCTCTTTTTGTTATATAGACTGATGGGACATGCACACTGGACCCCTATAAACATTGTCCCCCTATTGTCCCTCCCTGTTGTTTACCAAGCATTTATAGCAGGGATAACCCGTTTTGTTATGGATCTCTTCTGCTCACGCAAAAGACAGCCGGTGAGTTGGGCACATTTTAGCTGTTGAGCAGCGATTTGCTCTTTCCATAGCAAACGGCGGTCCAAGATGACCCCTAGATAAGTCATGGTTTCAACTTGTTCCAAGTTGACCCCACTCATTGTTACATTACTACGGACAAAGTTATTCCTGGTTAGGACCATAAACTTAGTTTTCCCCACGTTTACCTGGAGATAATTTTTCACACAAAACTCCTCAAAACAGTTCAAGGCCCGCTGTAAGCCTTTCCGTGTTTTGGATAGGAGTAGAGTGTCGTCAGCGAAGATAAGCATAGGGAATCTAGTCCCTGCCAGCGATGGGGCGTCGGTATCAGTAGCTGAAAAAAATTTAACTACCTGATCAATGAAGAGCAGGAAAAGTGTGGGCGCAAGGACACACCCCTGGCGAACTCCACGAGTGACCGCGAAAGAATCTGTGTGTTGTCCTTGGCCTCCCCACCTCACCCTCGCATAGTTGTCTTCATGCATTTTAATAATTAACTCAAGTAGTTCTCCTGGTAACCCAAGGTCCCTCAGTACCTGCCACAGTTTGCCCCTAGGCACTAAATCGAAGGCTGACTTCAGGTCTATAAATGCGGCAAAGATAGTACCACCGCCGAGCATGACCACCTTCCAGAAAATCAAACAGAATCGGAACACCTGGTCAATAGTGCTCGTCCCCGATCTAAAGCCTGCCTGCATAGGTGACGATATATTTTCCGATTCCATCCACCCTTGCACTCTAGCCAAGATCATTCAAGCAATGACCTTTTGGAGGCAGTCAATTAAACTAATCGGGCGATAATTACCCGGATTTGACCTGTCTCCTTTTTTATATACTGGAAGGATCTCAGCCCCCTTCCATGATTTGGGGATGCTTGCACCTTTTGCTATCGCATTGGCTATTTTGGTTATATATGGCACCCAGAGGTCAGTATTTGCTTTGAACAAATCTGCAGGTATAAGATCCAACCCTGGTGCTTTCCCCCGCTGAGTCATGCCGAGGGCATACTCCGCCTCAATGTTAGTAAAGGTCAATTTTTCTCCACATATGGGCGTTATGTACAACTTATCCAACATAGGGGGAGGATCAGTGCCCACCATACTAAATTGGGTCGAATAGTGTTTTATCCAATCTTCCGGGGACACATGGTTAGTTGGAGTACGGGAATCAACATCCTTCCCCCATTTTACTATATGCCAGAATTTAGTTTGGTTGTTCATCTTGGAGGCATCCAAGAGATCGGCCCAATAGCCATCCTCCCACTCCCTTTTAGCTTCCCACTGTGCTCTTTTATACCGTGCCCTAGCCTCCTTTACAGCACACATATTTCTAGATTTAACAGAGTTAACAAGATTACAGTGAGCCTCCCTACATTTTTTATTGTACCACTTTTCCCGAATACCGTGTGGTCGTACTGTACCCTTCAAGCATGGTTTAGAGAGAAAAAGCTTGAGCTGGTCAAAACAGCGTTCATGCATGTCCAAGATGGTGCTAGGTTCTAAAGTGCCCCTCCCAGTATCCTCTAACATCATTTCGTTTAATGCATTCATAACCACATTCTCAATATTAGTCTGTAGGGTCTCGTCTCCTGATAGGTTTGACCATTTCAGCCTCCTGCGATCATTAGACAGGATAACAACCCCTGGCCCTGGGGGAACTGGATCTTCCAATCTTTCCAAACCATGCAACCTTAGTTTCAATGACAGGGGATTATGGTCGCTTTCTGGACGAGGGACAACTTCCATATCGGCCATCAGTGACCAAAATTCCATTTTCAAAAGGAAGTAGTCTATACGACTCTTCCTCAATCCATTATCAAAGGTGTAGTTGGCACCAAGATCTGAAAGAGAGCGTCCATTTACTGCCCTTAACCCCCAAGTGAGGCATAGTGCAGTCCAGTTCAAGGCAGCCTCCGTTGCTTTGACAGTTTTACTGGTCAGTAAGTCCGGTATGTTCCATGTTGCATCCTCTTTGGACCCCCAACTATCCCCTGCAACATAAAGCGGCTCAATTGTACAGTTCAAATCACCAGTGTTGGACGTGGCCTTTTCCCCCAAAAAAATTTCGCTTTTGACCCCCTTATCTAGATTGTCTCCCCCATGGGATTAAACCTGTATAGGCCATGAGTGGTGTGAGACACCTTGTGAAAAATGTAATTACCTGAAGTAATGTGAGCACTTGTAAAATCCCCCATTTTAAAACTGCACCTGATTGAAATGTATTGTATTTAAAATGGATGCCATGGCCCTGGGTTTTGCCACTGGACTGACATAGGTCAGCGGTCTAGATAATATTACCCAGCTACCCCTAGCTTTTGGAGGGAAAGCCTGGCACCCAGGGTGCTCACCCCCTCCCCTAGAACCAGTTTAGGCTAGATGAGCCAACATTCTAGAAGGTCCTGGCACTGCCTGGGAGGAGGGTATAAATAGGGAGAAGTGTCACCAGAGAGTCAGTCAGCGCTGGGACAAAGAAGAGAGGGGTCCTGCTGTGAGGTGCTACCGCCACATGGGCCTGTGAGCTGGGCCCTGCACCCCTATAACCCCCCCTCTGCTGTCCCCATGGGCCCTGACAAGGGAGGGCCCCTATCCAGGTCACTGACGCTATTTGACCGGGTACCACGCCAACGCTGAGGGAAAAGAGGTGCCCAGAAGAGGAGGAATGCTGTGGGCTTGAACCCCCCCCAGGAGGTGAGGAGTGTGCCCCTGGGGCTGGCTGTGGAACTGTTCGCCCCCCTTTCCGTGAGGCGCGCCTGTCAGACGCTGTTTGGGGAGGTTGGTGCCCCCAGGAAGCTGTGGCCCCTTTGGAAGTGCTGCTGCTGCATTACCTTAAGCGTTGGACTGGGAGGAGCTGCGTGTCCTTAGAAGCCCTGGACTGCCTACCCAGCGTTCTGGGAAGAAAAGCGCGTTGTTCTGAGGGCCTGCTGTGTTCCCCCTAGGAAGCGCTATAATTTGGAAGCGCTAATCTGCCCCAGAACTGCCGTGTGGGCGCAAGGAGCAGTGCGCTGTGAATAGCGCTGTGGTTTGAGGAGTAGTGCGTGGTGGAAAACGCTGTTTCCTGAGGAGAATCATGCTGGAGGAGCCTACCCTCGTGTCAGCGCGCTGTCGGCTATATAAATAATTAATTTAAGAAGGGAGCCTACCCCTTGTCCTTGCCACGCGCTGCGTGGCAGCGCCGGAATCCGCCGCCGCCGTGAGGAGACCCCCCCCCTTGCTGGGGTGTGCAACGTTGCGGCGGCCCCCGATGTGAGGAAAGGGCCGCCCGAGTAGAGAAAGGGCCGCGCTGGGCCCGAGAAGCCAGCCTCGACCTGCCCATGTGACGGGGGCGTCCGGCCGCGTCATTAGCCCGCCCCCGCCAACGCCGCGCAGGGATTGGTCGCCTGCCCGGGCGGCCGGGAAGACAGGAGGAAGCGGAAGAATAGCCCCGGGTCCCCGTGAGGGAGGGAGGACCCGGGTGAAGCTTCGGTGCAGGGCTCCCGTGGTCAGGAGGGAGCCCTGTGAAGGACGACCGGAGCGGGAGGCCACCCCGCCGGTCTGTGCCCTACGCGAGGGGCCGGTAAAGGTAGGCGGGGCCGGGGCGCATTGCCGGCGCCAGCCCGCCTCCCGACCTGTGGGAAAGCAGGGAGAGGGCCCGGACGGAGCCCGCAAAGGAGGAACCAGAATATCCCCGCTGGGGAGGAAGTGCCCTGAGGGCTGCCGCAAGTCCTGCGGCTGGTTGCAAGGCCCCAGAGGGGGGGCCTCGAGGCACATTGTTGGTGCCTGTCCTTCACCCTGCATCTGGTGAGAGTCCCAGAGGACCCCTAGGAGCCGGAGCCCAGAGGTGGTGTAGCGGGGCCCCGTGGAGTCGAGGGAACCCCGTGGGGGACAGAGGAGACCGGGCCAGCCTGGAAGGCCAGGAGGGAGGGGCCTCGTGGCACCTTCTTGGTGCCTGCGCTTCCCAGGGTGAAGCTCCGTGCCTGCTGAGGTCCCTAAGCAACAGAGAGTCGAGGAGCAGCCGGTGAGTGGGGCCATATATGGACTGTGTGGGGTGGTGGAGAAGGCAACGGGGCACAAAGTCGGTGCTCGCCCCCCCCATATCTTCTTCTGTTGGACACCGGGACTGGCCATGTTGGCCTTGAAGGTATCCTATGCTTAGTTCCTGGGCCCCATGGGTTATTGTCCCCTTAAGATGACCCCGGGAAGAAGTTTATGCCAATGCACTGCCTGTTGTCTGTGTTGAAGGTAGCGGAGTAGAGGAGTCCTGTTCCCCCTGGTTACCTTTGATGCCTAGTGTGTATACCTAAGGTTTCATTTAATGCAAGGTGACTACTTACCTGATGAAACGGTTATCTTCATGGCCTAATGTGGTGTTGCCGGTTGCTATTGCTATTAATGGCCCTGGAAGAGTTCAAGCATCACAGGCTCCGCCTGATGTCTTATGCCCTTTGATTGCAGGTGTCCTGCCCCATGATTTAGGCCTATGCCTGTCGTCACATAAGATGGGTAATGTTCTTCCGTCAAGAGACGCTGATGGAGGGCGTTCTGCATAATGTCGGTCTATAGGTTGGCCTGTCATGTAATACTAGGTCCCTGGTTGCATCCCATGTGGAATTGTTACAGGTGTTCCTGTCTATTATGTGCCATGATGTTATGATGTTTTCCCTTACAGGGGTTGGGTTGGTGTTGTCACTCATGAGGTGTACTTACGCTAATGTTGCAACTTACAATTTCAGCCAACCCCCTAAGGATGAGAGCCTGAGTTGGCCCCGCCAGATTGGCCCCAGGTCTACTGTTATTTAATCACAACTTTTCTTTATTTCAGCATGGACTTTGGACTCAACCCCTTTTTGTCCCATGTAAATAATTTCCTATAAAGTACTTGGCTCTGGTGCCAGTTGGCACCTTGTTGTGGCTACCAATATTCTATTTCTTTTTACCTTGCAGGTTGGAGACATAACTAAATTTAATCTTTTTCCAACCAAAGGTGGTGTTGTGACTCTTTTGTAGTGTGATTGGTGGGTCGTCTGTGTGTGCTGCGTGAATGCTTCACATGTCCTCGAAGTTTGGCCTGCCCGCTTGATGCCATGCTACCCCCTTTGAGACTTGGGCAACCCCCAATTCCAACATTTGGTGGCAGAGCGGTGGGATAGGACTTGTGTTTGCGCAGTACCACAGCGGCCACGGGTTACACTGCAAATAGAGCTTTGGATGTAATCCGAGCCTTGTTGTGGGGATTATTGTTGTTTGCTAAATTGCTTCCTCCTGAAGAGTGTTCTGAACTGTCCCCTTGTTCCACTGGGAGGGTGTGTCCCGGGTGTACCTCGCCACGATGGGGTTGATTTACCAGGAAGTGGAACTGATGGAGTACACCGAACAGGAGGTGATAGACTTCCTCCTGGAGAGAGGGATACCCCCAGTAGGGAACATTAGGAGGAATTTGTTTCTCTATGAGGCCCTCAAGAGGGGAGAGCCCTTAGAGATTGATGGGGACTTGTCTGACTACCCTCCCGAAGTTTTGAAGGGTCAGTGGGTTAGAGACCAGAGAGAGGGCTCCCCATCCAGAACCTTGGGAGGTAATTGCTCCGATGAGGAGGAGGAAGAGTTTAGCAGGGCAGAGACGCCAGTAGCTGTGGAGGACACCGAAGATAGGGAGTCTCGCACTGGGTCCAGTCCCGGGGGCACTGCCCCATCCCTTTCCCTGTCCCCAGAAGAATGGGTAGATAGGAGAGAAGAGAGGGAGCATCAGCTGGCGCTGGCAAAGCTCAGGCATGCCGAGGGCTTAGCGCAGCTGAGGGTAGAAGAGCAGCGACTAGAGACTGAAAAAGTCCTAGCGCTGGAGAGGATGGCGGAGGCGGAGAGGGCCTTCGCTAGAGAGAGATCAGCTCAGGTGGGTAGGTTGTCCCCTGAGAGTGGTTTTAGGAGTCTGGATTCACCGAAGAGGGTGGGATCCAGTGGTGGCAGCGAGTGTAGGTCCAGTGCAAGGAGTCCCACTCCCGAAGCCCAAGAGACTGTGCCTGATTCCCCGGAAGAGGAGGACGGGTTAGTGTTTAGGGGCAGGGGAAAGCTGTTCCATCAGTCCTGGGGAGAGTTCGAGGAGGAGTGTTGGACTGTACTGGAGGATTGGGTGGTGAGGAGAGCAGTGGAGGATTGGGAAGGGCTGTGCCATGCCGTTATCCGGGAGCACATGCTGAGGAGTTGTGTCCCAAGACTGCGTCACCATCTGTTGCGGTGCGGGTTCTCAGACCCCAGGGAACTTGCACGGGAGGCAGACCTCTGGGTAAGAGCCAGAGTGTCTGGGAAGGCTGAGGGGAGTGATCCTGAAGGGAGTGAGACGGGGAGGTGTCCCGAGATGCCCCAGCTGTGGTCACCGGGCCTGGAGTGTTCTTTAAGAGAACCCCAGGTTGGGAGACTAGGCTGTCCCGATGTGTCATCCAGAGGAAGGGATCCCCTCATGTCAGGAGGACCCGGAGCATCAATAATTGGAGCTCCAGTGGTTCGGGGGTCTGACCAGTCACAGGGTTTAGATCCTGGACTGGGGTTCCAGGTTAAGGGGTTGCCTGACCTGGAGGGTGGGGTACCTGTAATTCAGGTCCCTACCAATTTGACTCCCAGGGGTACTACTCCCAGTGGGAGGGTGCGGAACTCTGGGAGGGGGTGCAGAGGGAGGAAGGTCTCTTCTCTGTCACCAGCTCAGCCACAGGGCGCAGATCCTGGGTTGGGTGGCCAGGGACAGGGGTTGCCTGCCCTGGTGGGAGGGACATCTGTAACCAGAGTCCCCCCGGAGGTGACTCCCAGGGGTACTACTCCAGTTAGGAGGGTGCGGGACTCTGGGAGGGGGTGCAGGGAGAGGGAGGACTCGCCCCTGTCACCGGTTCAGCCTGTGGGTTTTGGCTCCAGGTTGGGGAGAGAGTTGTGTGAGGGTGTCCCCCAGCGTAGGAGATGGAGGAACCCTAGGAGGAGAAGTAGGGGGAGGAGAGCCTCGCCCCTAAGGGCTGGTCAGTCTGAGGGTGTAGACCCCAGGTGGGTGGACCAGTGGCAGTTTGGAGAGAAGAGAGTGGTCCAAGGGAATTACAAGCCTGAGGCTAGAGCCTCCCACTCTAGGAAGGAGAAACATCCCACTAGGGAACACCAGTCGGGTGGTTTTGTTGGTGAAGGGAGGGTTGCGAAAGAGAACCATTGGGTTCCAGAGTGGAGGAGAGACTGCAGGTGCTCCTGTAGTTGCAGGCCTGCGTCCACCTTTTTCCGCCCCAAGCAGGGAAGCCCATCAAGGCATTGATCAGTCTACCCTGGCTTTTGGCTGGGGGGGAGTCGTGTTGGACTTGGCCTTTTCCCCCCCCAAATTTTTCGCTTTTGACCCCCTTATCTAGATTGTCTCCCCCATGGGATTAAACCTGTATAGGCCATGAGTGGTGTGAGACACCTTGTGAAAAATGTAATTACCTGAAGTAATGTGAGCACTTGTAAAATCCCCCATTTTAAAACTGCACCTGATTGAAATGTATTGTATTTAAAATGGATGCCATGGCCCTGGGTTTTGCCACTGGACTGACATAGGTCAGCGGTCTAGATAATATTACCCAGCTACCCCTAGCTTTTGGAGGGAAAGCCTGACACCCAGGGTGCTCACCCCCTCCCCTAGAACCAGTTTAGGCTAGATGAGCCAACATTCTAGAAGGTCCTGGCACTGCCTGGGAGGAGGGTATAAATAGGGAGAAGTGTCACCAGAGAGTCAGTCAGCGCTGGGACAAAGAAGAGAGGGGTCCTGCTGTGAGGTGCTACCGCCACATGGGCCTGTGAGCTGGGCCCTGCACCCCTATAACCCCCCCTCTGCTGTCCCCATGGGCCCCTGACAAGGGAGGGCCCCTATCCAGGTCACTGACGCTATTTGACCGGGTACCACGCCAACGCTGAGGGAAAAGAGGTGCCCAGAAGAGGAGGAATGCTGTGGGCTTGAACCCCCCCCCCCAGGAGGTGAGGAGTGTGCCCCTGGGGCTGGCTGTGGAACTGTTCGCCCCCCTTTCCGTGAGGCGCGCCTGTCAGACGCTGTTTGGGGAGGTTGGTGCCCCCAGGAAGCTGTGGCCCCTTTGGAAGTGCTGCTGCTGCATTACCTTAAGCGTTGGACTGGGAGGAGCTGCATGTCCTTAGAAGCCCTGGACTGCCTACCCAGCGTTGTGGGAAGAAAAGCGCGTTGTTCTGAGGGCCTGCTGTGTTCCCCCTAGGAAGCGCTATAATCTGGAAGCGCTAATCTGCCCCAGAACTGCCGTGTGGGCGCAAGGAGCAGTGCGCTGTGAATAGCGCTGTGGTTTGAGGAGTAGTGCGTGGTGGAAAACGCTGTTTCCTGAGGAGAATCATGCTGGAGGAGCCTACCCTCGTGTCAGCGCGCTGTCGGCTATATAAATAATTAATTTAAGAAGGGAGCCTACCCCTTGTCCTTGCCACGCGCTGCGTGGCAGCGCCGGAATCCGCCGCCGCCGTGAGGAGACCCCCCCCCTTGCTGGGGTGTGCAACGTTGCGGCGGCCCCCGATGTGAGGAAAGGGCCGCCTGAGTAGAGAAAGGGCCGCGCTGGGCCCGAGAAGCCAGCCTCGACCTGCCCATGTGACGGGGGCGTCCGGCCGCGTCATTGGCCCGCCCCCGCCAACGCCGCGCAGGGATTGGTCGCCTGCCCGGGCGGCCGGGAAGACAGGAGGAAGCGGAAGAATAGCCCCGGGTCCCCGTGAGGGAGGGAGGACCCGGGTGAAGCTTCGGTGCAGGGCTCCCGTGGTCAGGAGGGAGCCCTGTGAAGGACGACCGGAGCGGGAGGCCACCCCGCCGGTCTGTGCCCTACGCGAGGGGCCGGTAAAGGTAGGCGGGGCCGGGGCGCATTGCCGGCGCCAGCCCGCCTCCCGACCTGTGGGAAAGCAGGGAGAGGGCCCGGACGGAGCCCGCAAAGGAGGAACCAGAATATCCCCGCTGGGGAGGAAGTGCCCTGAGGGCTGCCGCAAGTCCTGCGGCTGGTTGCAAGGCCCCAGAGGGGGGGCCTCGAGGCACATTGTTGGTGCCTGTCCTTCACCCTGCATCTGGTGAGAGTCCCAGAGGACCCCTAGGAGCCGGAGCCCAGAGGTGGTGTAGCGGGGCCCCGTGGAGTCGAGGGAACCCCGTGGGGGACAGAGGAGACCGGGCCAGCCTGGAAGGCCAGGAGGGAGGGGCCTCGTGGCACCTTCTTGGTGCCTGCGCTTCCCAGGGTGAAGCTCCGTGCCTGCTGAGGTCCCTAAGCAACAGAGAGTCGAGGAGCAGCCGGTGAGTGGGGCCATATATGGACTGTGTGGGGTGGTGGAGAAGGCAACGGGGCACAAAGTCGGTGCTCGCCCCCCCCATATCTTCTTCTGTTGGACACCGGGACTGGCCATGTTGGCCTTGAAGGTATCCTATGCTTAGTTCCTGGGCCCCATGGGTTATTGTCCCCTTAAGATGACCCCGGGAAGAAGTTTATGCCAAAGCACTGCCTGTTGTCTGTGTTGAAGGTAGCGGAGTAGAGGAGTCCTGTTCCCCCTGGTTACCTTTGATGCCTAGTGTGTATACCTAAGGTTTCATTTAACGCAAGGTGACTACTTACCTGATGAAACGGTTATCTTCATGGCCTAATGTGGTGTTGCCGGTTGCTATTGCTATTAATGGCCCTGGAAGAGTTCAAGCATCACAGGCTCCGCCTGATGTCTTATGCCCTTTGATTGCAGGTGTCCTGCCCCATGATTTAGGCCTATGCCTGTCGTCACATAAGATGGGTAATGTTCTTCCGTCAAGAGACGCTGATGGAGGGCGTTCTGCATAATGTCGGTCTATAGGTTGGCCTGTCATGTAATACTAGGTCCCTGGTTGCATCCCATGTGGAATTGTTACAGGTGTTCCTGTCTATTATGTGCCATGATGTTATGATGTTTTCCCTTACAGGGGTTGGGTTGGTGTTGTCACTCATGAGGTGTACTTACGCTAATGTTGCAACTTACAATTTCAGCCAACCCCCTAAGGATGAGAGCCTGAGTTGGCCCCGCCAGATTGGCCCCAGGTCTACTGTTATTTAATCACAACTTTTCTTTATTTCAGCATGGACTTTGGACTCAACCCCTTTTTGTCCCATGTAAATAATTCCCTATAAAGTACTTGGCTCTGGTGCCAGTTGGCACCTTGTTGTGGCTACCAATATTCTATTTCTTTTTACCTTGCAGGTTGGAGACATAACTAAATTTAATCTTTTTCCAACCAAAGGTGGTGTCGTGACTCTTTTGTAGTGTGATTGGTGGGTCGTCTGTGTGTGCTGCGTGAATGCTTCACATGTCCTCGAAGTTTGGCCTGCCCGCTTGATGCCATGCTACCCCCTTTGAGACTTGGGCAACCCCCAATTCCAACATTTGGTGGCAGAGCGGTGGGATAGGACTTGTGTTTGCGCAGTACCACAGCGGCCACGGGTTACACTGCAAATAGAGCTTTGGATGTAATCCGAGCCTTGTTGTGGGGATTATTGTTGTTTGCTAAATTGCTTCCTCCTGAAGAGTGTTCTGAACTGTCCCCTTGTTCCACTGGGAGGGTGTGTCCCGGTTGTACCTCGCCACGATGGGGTTGATTTACCAGGAAGTGGAACTGATGGAGTACACCGAACAGGAGGTGATAGACTTCCTCCTGGAGAGAGGGATACCCCCAGTAGGGAACATTAGGAGGAATTTGTTTCTCTATGAGGCCCTCAAGAGGGGAGAGCCCTTAGAGATTGATGGGGACTTGTCTGACTACCCTCCCGAAGTTTTGAAGGGTCAGTGGGTTAGAGACCAGAGAGAGGGCTCCCCATCCAGAACCTTGGGAGGTAATTGCTCCGATGAGGAGGAGGAAGAGTTTAGCAGGGCAGAGACGCCAGTAGCTGTGGAGGACACCGAAGATAGGGAGTCTCGCACTGGGTCCAGTCCCGGGGGCACTGCCCTATCCCTTTCCCTGTCCCCAGAAGAATGGGTAGATAGGAGAGAAGAGAGGGAGCATCAGCTGGCGCTGGCAAAGCTCAGGCATGCCGAGGGCTTAGCGCAGCTGAGGGTAGAAGAGCAGCGACTAGAGACTGAAAAAGTCCTAGCGCTGGAGAGGATGGCGGAGGCGGAGAGGGCCTTCGCCAGAGAGAGATCAGCTCAGGTGGGTAGGTTGTCCCCTGAGAGTGGTTTTAGGAGTCTGGATTCACCGAAGAGGGTGGGATCCAGTGGTGGCAGCGAGTGTAGGTCCTGTGCAAGGAGTCCCACTCCCGAAGCCCAAGAGACTGTGCCTGATTCCCCAGAAGAGGAGGACGGGTTAGTGTTTAGGGGCAGGGGAAAGCTGTTCCATCAGTCCTGGGGAGAGTTCGAGGAGGAGTGTTGGACTGTACTGGAGGATTGGGTGGTGAGGAGAGCAGTGGAGGATTGGGAAGGGCTGTGCCATGCCGTTATCCGGGAGCACATGCTGAGGAGTTGTGACCCAAGACTGCGTCACCATCTGTTGCGGTGCGGGTTCTCAGACCCCAGGGAACTTGCACGGGAGGCAGACCTCTGGGTAAGTGCCAGAGTGTCTGGGAAGGCTGAGGGGAGTGATCCTGAAGGGAGTGAGACGGGGAGGTGTCCCGAGATGCCCCAGCTGTGGTCACCGGGCCTGGAGTGTTCTTTAAGAGAACCCCAGGTTGGGAGACTAGGCTGTCCCGATGTGTCATCCAGAGGAAGGGATCCCCTCATGTCAGGAGGACCCGGAGCATCAATAATTGGAGCTCCAGTGGTTCGGGGGTCTGACCAGTCACAGGGTTTAGATCCTGGACTGGGGTTCCAGGTTAAGGGGTTGCCTGACCTGGAGGGTGGGGTACCTGTAATTCAGGTCCCTACCAATTTGACTCCCAGGGGTACTACTCCCAGTGGGAGGGTGCGGAACTCTGGGAGGGGGTGCAGAGGGAGGAAGGTCTCTTCTCTGTCACCAGCTCAGCCACAGGGCGCAGATCCTGGGTTGGGTGGCCAGGGACAGGGGTTGCCTGCCCTGGTGGGAGGGACATCTGTAACCAGAGTCCCCCCGGAGGTGACTCCCAGGGGTACTACTCCAGTTAGGAGTGTGCGGGACTCTGGGAGGGGGTGCAGGGAGAGGGAGGACTCGCCCCTGTCACCGGTTCAGCCTGTGGGTTTTGGCTCCAGGTTGGGGAGAGAGTTGTGTGAGGGTGTCCCCCAGCGTAGGAGATGGAGGAACCCTAGGAGGAGAAGTAGGGGGAGGAGAGCCTCGCCCCTAAGGGCTGGTCAGTCTGAGGGTGTAGACCCCAGGTGGGTGGACCAGTGGCAGTTTGGAGAGAAGAGAGTGGTCCAAGGGAATTACAAGCCTGAGGCTAGAGCCTCCCACTCTAGGAAGGAGAAACATCCCACTAGGGAACACCAGCGGGGTGGTTTTGTTGGTGAAGGGAGGGTTGCGAAAGAGAACCATTGGGTTCCAGAGTGGAGGAGAGACTGCAGGTGCTCCTGTAGTTGCAGGCCTGCGTCCACCTTTTTCCGCCCCAAGCAGGGAAGCCCATCAAGGCATTGATCAGTCTACCCTGGCTTTTGGCTGGGGGGAGTCGTGTTGGACTTGGCCTTTTCCCCCCAAAATTTTTCGCTTTTGACCCCCTTATCTAGATTGTCTCCCCCATGGGATTAAACCTGTATAGGCCATGAGTGGTGTGAGACACCTTGTGAAAAATGTAATTACCTGAAGTAATGTGAGCACTTGTAAAATCCCCCATTTTAAAACTGCACCTGATTGAAATGTATTGTATTTAAAATGGATGCCATGGCCCTGGGTTTTGCCACTGGACTGACATAGGTCAGCGGTCTAGATAATATTACCCAGCTACCCCTAGCTTTTGGAGGGAAAGCCTGACACCCAGGGTGCTCACCCCCTCCCCTAGAACCAGTTTAGGCTAGATGAGCCAACATTCTAGAAGGTCCTGGCACTGCCTGGGAGGAGGGTATAAGTAGGGAGAAGTGTCACCAGAGAGTCAGTCAGCGCTGGGACAAAGAAGAGAGGGGTCCTGCTGTGAGGTGCTACCGCCACATGGGCCTGTGAGCTGGGCCCTGCCCCCCTATAACCCCCCCTCTGCTGTCCCCATGGGCCCCTGACAAGGGAGGGCCCCAATCCAGGTCACTGACGCTATTTGACCGGGTACCACGCCAACGCTGAGGGAAAAGAGGTGCCCAGAAGAGGAGGAATGCTGTGGGCTTGAACCCCCCCCCAGGAGGTGAGGAGTGTGCCCCTGGGGCTGGCTGTGGAACTGTTCGCCCCCCTTTCCGTGAGGCGCGCCTGTCAGACGCTGTTTGGGGAGGTTGGTGCCCCCAGGAAGCTGTGGCCCCTTTGGAAGTGCTGCTGCTGCATTACCTTAAGCGTTGGACTGGGAGGAGCTGCATGTCCTTAGAAGCCCTGGACTGCCTACCCAGCGTTGTGGGAAGAAAAGCGCGTTGTTCTGAGGGCCTGCTGTGTTCCCCCTAGGAAGCGCTATAATCTGGAAGCGCTAATCTGCCCCAGAACTGCCGTGTGGGCGCAAGGAGCAGTGCGCTGTGAATAGCGCTGTGGTTTGAGGAGTAGTGCGTGGTGGAAAACGCTGTTTCCTGAGGAGAATCATGCTGGAGGAGCCTACCCTCGTGTCAGCGCGCTGTCGGCTATATAAATAATTAATTTAAGAAGGGAGCCTACCCCTTGTCCTTGCCACGCGCTGCGTGGCAGCGCCGGAATCCGCCGCCGCCGTGAGGAGACCCCCCCCCCCTTGCTGGGGTGTGCAACGTTGCGGCGGCCCCCGATGTGAGGAAAGGGCCGCCGGAGTAGAGAAAGGGCCGCGCTGGGCCCGAGGAGCCAGCCTCGACCTGCCCATGTGACGGGGGCGTCCGGCCGCGTCATTGGCCCGCCCCCGCCAACGCCGCGCAGGGATTGGTCGCCTGCCCGGGCGGCCGGGAAGACAGGAGGAAGCGGAAGAATAGCCCCGGGTCCCCGTGAGGGAGGGAGGACCCGGGTGAAGCTTCGGTGCAGGGCTCCCGTGGTCAGGAGGGAGCCCTGTGAAGGACGACCGGAGCGGGAGGCCACCCCGCCGGTCTGTGCCCTACGCGAGGGGCCGGTAAAGGTAGGCGGGGCCGGGGCGCATTGCCGGCGCCAGCCCGCCTCCCGACCTGTGGGAAAGCAGGGAGAGGGCCCGGACGGAGCCCGCAAAGGAGGAACCAGAATATCCCCGCTGGGGAGGAAGTGCCCTGAGGGCTGCCGCAAGTCCTGCGGCTGGTTGCAAGGCCCCAGAGGGGGGGCCTCGAGGCACATTGTTGGTGCCTGTCCTTCACCCTGCATCTGGTGAGAGTCCCAGAGGACCCCTGGGAGCCGGAGCCCAGAGGTGGTGTAGCGGGGCCCCGTGGAGTCGAGGGAACCCCGTGGGGGACAGAGGAGACCGGGCCAGCCTGGAAGGCCAGGAGGGAGGGGCCTCGTGGCACCTTCTTGGTGCCTGCGCTTCCCAGGGTGAAGCTCCGTGCCTGCTGAGGTCCCTAAGCAACAGAGAGTCGAGGAGCAGCCGGTGAGTGGGGCCATATATGGACTGTGTGGGGTGGTGGAGAAGGCAACGGGGCACAAAGTCGGTGCTCGCCCCCCCCATATCTTCTTCTGTTGGACACCGGGACTGGCCATGTTGGCCTTGAAGGTATCCTATGCTTAGTTCCTGGGCCCCATGGGTTATTGTCCCCTTAAGATGACCCCGGGAAGAAGTTTATGCCAATGCACTGCCTGTTGTCTGTGTTGAAGGTAGCGGAGTAGAGGAGTCCTGTTCCCCCTGGTTACCTTTGATGCCTAGTGTGTATACCTAAGGTTTCATTTAATGCAAGGTGACTACTTACCTGATGAAACGGTTATCTTCATGGCCTAATGTGGTGTTGCCGGTTGCTATTGCTATTAATGGCCCTGGAAGAGTTCAAGCATCACAGGCTCCGCCTGATGTCTTATGCCCTTTGATTGCAGGTGTCCTGCCCCATGATTTAGGCCTATGCCTGTCGTCACATAAGATGGGTAATGTTCTTCCGTCAAGAGACGCTGATGGAGGGCGTTCTGCATAATGTCGGTCTATAGGTTGGCCTGTCATGTAATACTAGGTCCCTGGTTGCATCCCATGTGGAATTGTTACAGGTGTTCCTGTCTATTATGTGCCAAGATGTTATGATGTTTTCCCTTACAGGGGTTGGTGTTGTCACGCATGAGGTGTACTTACGCTAATGTTGCAACTTACAATTTCAGCCAACCCCCTAAGGATGAGAGCCTGAGTTGGCCCCGCCAGATTGGCCCCAGGTCTACTGTTATTTAATCACAACTTTTCTTTATTTCAGCATGGACTTTGGACTCAACCCCTTTTTGTCCCATGTAAATAATTCCCTATAAAGTACTTGGCTCTGGTGCCAGTTGGCACCTTGTTGTGGCTACCAATATTCTATTTCTTTTTACCTTGCAGGTTGGAGACATAACTAAATTTAATCTTTTTCCAACCAAAGGTGGTGTCGTGACTCTTTTGTAGTGTGATTGGTGGGTCGTCTGTGTGTGCTGCGTGAATGCTTCACATGTCCTCGAAGTTTGGCCTGCCCGCTTGATGCCATGCTACCCCCTTTGAGACTTGGGCAACCCCCAATTCCAACAACCAGCTAAAAGGATTAAGGTGTCTTTGCTCAATCCAGCTAAATGTCTATCCAGGGCATCCACAATGGGAGGGCACCGACCACCTGGGAGGCCACGAGAATAAATGTTAATAATGATCATATCCTGTCCACCTCCCTTGCTCAATTTGATGGCCAGTAGGTCAGGATTATCCTCATACAGTTCGGTGATGTTATATCCCGATGCCTGTTTTACCCACGTTATCAGTCCCCCTGATGCTCGCCCTTTACTACTCTTGATTGCGGGTTTAAAAAAGTTTATAAAGCCAGCCTTATGAGTTGGTTCGGGTGCCCAGGTCTCTTGTAATGCCACAACATCATATTTATCAACAAACTCAAGCCAGTCCTCAGAGTCCATGCGACCCTTCACTCCTGCAACATTCCAGGACACTATGTTAAATGTTACTGGTGTGGGTTCTATTGTATTATTTCCAAGATTAGCAGGGGGCAAGGGGGTCATTAGGGTGGTCCGTATAGGCATGTTTCTCTCCCCTATTTCTTCTATGTCAGTTTTCTGCAGACTTTCCCCCTCTACCATAACCACTATTTTTTCCACTGCGTTAGGTATAAACTGATCGCTAAATTCAATTGCCATTGGGGCTTGATGTAATGTATGTACCTCATTCCCACTAACAGCAATAGATTTATTCTTCATTCTCGGTGTATACAGTCAGTCTATCTGCTCCAGGTCAGACAGGAGCCCAAAGTGGTTAAAGAGTGGGGGATACTGCTGTAAGTGAGGTGTTCTTAGCCCTTTATACCTCCCATCTCTTACTCTCAACTGAGTTGGGCCTAAAGAATAGTTGCTATGTCTATGTGGGTAAAAATACGCAAGATCCAAGGACTGTACATCACCCTGGCGAGCAAATCTGGCTTTCCGTCGTATGAAATCAACCACCCAGGGATCTTTAAATGAAATTAGAATACAGTCCCCTTCCAGATCTTTGGTGCCATTACCCACCCAATCTACTCTCCTTACATAGAGAATTTCTGTTGGAGATGATGGTGGTAAGGGGCGGTTCTTATTTAGCCAAAATGTCGCCTTGTTACGCAGTTCCCCATGTGTCTCCTTAATACCATCTCTTAAGGGAGCAACACCAGTTAAAACTATAGTGTATTGGGTCGCCTCCGGGGGTAGGTTTACTCGGGGAGCTAAGCGCATCCTTTGTTTGCCCACAAACGGCGTCCTGGTAGGCTGATGGTTAATTTTTTGCATACTAGGTGTCTAAGCTGGAGTACTATTGGGCGGTTTTATCATGCCATCTGACGTAGATGGTTTCCCTTTATCTGAGCTAGGTTTAGGTAAGTCTTTTTTTCTGGGAGCGTATGACAGGGAGCCTCCACTTACGGTACTAGGTGTATCAACTGACCTTGCCCCTGCTATAAGTTTATTAATAGCTTCCCCTGTTGGTGCTAACTTAGTTACCTGATTCGCTGGGGGATTACTAGCTGATTTGGTTTTACATAGTGTCCGATTACGGGCCCCTGCAGCAGAACTAGGGGTGGATAATTTTTGCAATAGGCCCAGATTTGTGTTAACTACAGTTTCCAGAGCATCGATTTTGGAGGTCATCAACCTTGTTCGCTCCAGAACAGGAAGCAGAATAGTCTTAAACATAGCCTCAATTTTGACCAAAAGAATGTCATCACTATTGAGGCATGTTGGACAAGGATTAGATGACCCCAAGGGAGTGAAAGAGGGACAATACACATTAGGAAAACCCAAGGGTGGGTGTGGGGCTGATAGAAAAAGGCTGCGAGTGTCATTCAATTTAGGCTGTTTTAAGTCTTTTGCCCCCTGAGGACTCGAATCATACTTTCTCTTACGAGATATCAATCTCGGGCTCGTAGGATCAACCTCAGGCGGGTTAGATGAAGTGAAATCAATAGATTGGGAAGAGTTGTCCATTGAGTTATGTTCATTGTCCCCATTATTCTGGCTTTCATCCCCCTCCCTTGGCTGACTGACGTTTGGTTTCGGGACATTAGTGACTGGAGATGTAAGTAGGGCCACCCCCTCTCCATCCCCATGGACTATTGCATCAGTCTTCATAGAATAAATGCAGTTGGATGCTGCATAGGGAACGGGACTTTTGGCTAGTGCCAAGCCACCCATCGAAGAGCGCTTACCAGTAACCAGGTCTAGCGACAACCTTTTTTCCACCATGTCTATTTCTTTCTCCAAAATCCCTGTGGCTCTAGTAATAAAAGCGTCCAGCGGGCCAGAAACAACTCCCTTTGATGTTTGTAACTGGACTAATCGTTCTTTCCCTGATCTCAAAGGCATAATGATTTCCAACTTATTTAACCTTATACCCTTAATGTACAGTATAACACACTCCCTTTCAGAGACAGACTATGTCAATGTACCTTTTGGTCCCGAACAATGAGGATTGAGCACCTATTGCTTAGGAAACGATTTTGCCAGGGGTTCAGGCCCAACCCAACCTTGTCCGACCACGGACGGCCACAGACGGTCCCGCCCTTGTCCCGGGCTTCTCCCGGCGCACTCCCGCGCGCTCCCGCGCAGCGTGAACACGACGACCTTGAAATACCAAAGGGCGTGATTGGCGGGTGGGCGGGCTGGCAGGGAGAGCAGCCCAGCTGGTCGTGATAGGGCGCGCAGGGACTCCTAGTCCACGGAGTCCCTGCCTAGTGCTCACAGCCCTGCCGGTCAGTAAACAGCAGCCCCTTCAAACACTGCAACTTCCGCGCTATCAGAACTTTAACATCTTCGAGAAAGGGAATCTGTCTTCCCATTTACTTCCTTTATCATTGACACTAGCGCCACGAAGTGTCCGCCAGTCACCATTCTGCGCTTTATAAAGCAAGTAAATAAATAAGCAGGCATCTCAGCTACCACTTGAAAGCAGTCCTCGACTAAAGACGGCAGCATGGCTGCGTGTTCCTGCGTTTTTATCCCTGCCAATGCACTTACTTTGCAGCATCGTCCCAACCTATCGGCTTACAATAAGGGGAATGCCTAACTTATTTTTATTTAGTTATTGATGCTCTCCTACGCTCCACGTGCTGCTCTCACTCATGTCACTTGCACACCACAGGACTAAGAGAATGCTACCCCAGCTTTAGACTTTAGCAATCACGTGGAGCTATTTTCTCATTCCTGTTTCGAAGTTTAAAAGCATTGCCGTAGAAGCGATATTTTCAGCAGCCCTCTGTTATTTTAGGTAAAGCTTAATTTGTGCTGGTGGTAGCAGGTGTGGCCACCGGCGCTCAAGTTTGGAGAAAGAGACCTATTTATGTTCATTGCTTTCTTGGGGGAAACATGCAAAACAGAGATTCCTATAGAGCATGAGAACTCCTCACAAAGGACCTCATTACGATGTCTGGGAGCCCCCAAAGTCCCATTCTGACAGCCTTTTCATGGGAGTATGTATGACTGCTATGAAAAGGCGGTCTGAAACTGACATCCTAATCCCTACGGTGGTGCCTCCGCAGGCTCCGCCTGCATTGTAGGGAATTAGGCTTCAACCACTGCCCTGACGGGCTCCTTGACCCTATCAGAGGCGGTGGTGTTTACCCCCGTTCAATTCGCTCCGATCGCCAATATTGGAATCCGCCAGTCGGGCCGATGCCTTGCCTGTCCGGCAGACCGCCACAGACGGCCTGTCAGTCAGGCGGGCAACTAGAGCCAAATTTCGGGGGGGGGGGGGCAGTCCGGGGGGGCTGAAAAAGATTTGAGGGGGGGGCTAATTCTTCCAGTTGTAACCAGAGTGGCTGTAAGAAGGGGTGAAAACATAACAAAAGCCTCATTTACATTTAAATGGTCTTTTACAGACCTGTGAAGTACTCGGGTGTGGCTGCAATTAGACGTCGCCAGCCTCGAAGCTCTGTCAGCCCGGGCTGACGCGCACGACGGGGGGGGGCTGAAGCCCGGTGAGCCCAATGGGTGTTGCGCGCCTGCTGTCAGTGGCGATCTGCCCAACATCCTAATAAGCACCAATATGTTCTAACAGGGGATTTCTTACTGCACTACTGCTTACATGTGGAGAAGTGTGGCTCAGGGGTTAGAGGCAGCAGACCCGGAAGCTGAGATCGGTCCTGGACCAGGGTTCAATTCCCCGCCTCGGCGGGTCTTGGGTTAAAAATTCCACGGACTCGATAATTCTCGCCCCGGTGCCTCCTCGACTCACGGGTTCACACTCTGCGACTCTGGGCAATAGCTTGCTTAATCTCCACAACGGCCCCTCGCGGCGGGATGCCTGACTTTCACCTTGTGGATACCCTGCTATCTCACAGGGGAATACCAGGAAGGGTTCCCTAAGCAAGCGCCGGGAAACCCACTGCGGGTAGCTGTGCGCTATATAAGCTCAACTACATTTACATTTACATAACCAGTGTCTAACTATGTATTAGCGGTGCTGAAAAAACTGCTACTGCACTATTGAAAAAAAACAACCTGGGACGATGGCACCAGAAGATGGGAAACTAAACCATGTGAGTGTCACAAAATCATATATTACACTAATGCTGAAAATTAAAGGCCCCATTTTAAAATCTTTCTGCTCACCCAAGGTCCAGTTTATTGAGCAGAAAGTGTGCAAGTGGCACTTACTATTAGTGAAAAACAACCGGTCCTGCAGAGTTTTCGCAGTTCTGGATTTAGGGTGGCAACAAACAGGTTCCAAGGAGAGAAGTAGCTGTGGCTATGAGGAAGCTGGCAAACAACCACAATTTGCCAGAGTAAGGCCCTCATTACGAGGGCCCGGATTCTGTTTCATGATCAACAGCTGTTGGCACACGAAACAGAATTATACATTTTAAAGTGAATACAGCATACCCCGGCATTCTTCCTCAAGTACATTTCAGCAGGTGAAACCTTTTAAAATGTACCAGGAAAAATTGTACCATGTAGCGGAACTCCGCGAACTTCACCCAGGCCTAATTAACTTTCATCTGTAAGTGTGAATCAAAAGGGAGCCATGTAACAGGACCACATTCCATCTGCATCCTTTTTTTAAAACATTTTTTAGCCTTAGCGAAAATTTTAATATGCCAGCACAATTGTTGTAATTCTGTTAAGTTCACATAACAAAATGTATGCAAAATTACAGAGCGGCAGTTTTGCCAATGTGGAGAGTAAACAAACATTTCATATAGATGTTTTAACTGGAGCAGCCCGCTATTTGTTGAGTGCAAAACTAGAAATAAGAACACGAGCTGCAGGGTTATGAACACGAGTGAATGGAAATCAATGGAAAATTAAATTTTCAAGTTGAAATTTACCTGAGTGTACCGTTAGAGTAACATATTGAGTGTGAGATGCCTTTCACGCAATTACACGTAATTTTGCATAATTGCACCAAAGCATATTATGTGTCAAACACACCTTTTTTAACTACTCACTAATGATTATGGACAACGTTATCTATTCTGACTGCATTTAATTTGCTTTTTGTTAGTGGACTGTTTTATAGACCTAAAATTTATTTTTCACATTTATAAAAAATTACATCAATATTAGTGTGTGTGCTGCAAATTTTAGAGAGCCTTTTGTGGTAGTAAAATACTTCTCCAAGGAGTAAAGAGCCACCTCAGTTCTCTGTCTATATCTTTTGCAAGGGCTTGCCTTAAGAAAACAGGCAGTTGTACTTAAAAAACTGGAAATGAAAAATGCACTTTACTCAAAAAACAAATTCCCCTCCACCTCTCTCTTTTTCTATGGATATTAAAAAAAGACAAGTCTACAAATATATATATATATATATATATATATATATATATATATATATATATATATACATATATATATATACACACACACAATTAGAGAAGGCGATCCTACTGACGACAAGATCAGTAAGATAACAACCCCTAACATTGCAAGTGTAACGCCACCAGTCTGTATGACTGCTGTATTTCGCATAGTCGATTTTGACTTTTTAAACTAAAGGACATGAGCGTGTCCACTAGGTGGAGATGTAAGGCAGAGCAAATGTGATTTTCGAGAATTCCTATTTAATGGTTTCAATGCACTTAGGATCAGCAGAATTGGTGGCAGTGTAAGGTAAGTGATTTTTTAAATTTGTATAGTTATGTTAATGTGTTTATTATTGTGTATTTGTCATGTGTATTATGTGTTAAGTGTGTATATGTTATTTATATTATGAGTATTTGTTATGTGTAGATTTGTTTGCGCCCATCATGTGATTTGCCGCCAACCGCCACTGGACGCTAACCTGTACACACGTGTCAAAAAGGAAGGAGTAAATGAGTTTCCAGCGATGTAAGGAAGACCCTCAAATTGTATGGGGGAGTTGATGAAGGAGTGCTGCCCCCACATATAAACTAGACGCCGGCAAAATTTGACTTCTAGGACATGCTTGTGGCCAAAATTATGTCACTATGCCACATTACCTAAAATACACAAGGAGAGCACTGGAACAGGGTAAACAACCCAAAAGCAAGCACACATTTTCAATGACAATTTGATTCAGTACCATATATGCATGCATTTCATGAGCCTAATACTGTGTAATTTTCCCGAAATTTCACATACTTATCCAAAAGTAAATCACACAAATGTAATACATTCTTAAATTATAAACATATATCTGAATTGGAGAAGAAGAGGGGGGGGGATTACATGTTTTGATGCAAGTTTCTGCCAGTCTTAGGGCCTGATTATGAGTTTGGCGGTCCCTGGACCGACAAACCCGCGTTGGCACCCCAAAGGCCATTTGACGCCTTTGGCGGTTGGACTGCCTTGGGACTGCCCCAACCACCCAGGAACGGCGATCCCTGGAGGTGGAGCGGCAGTCTGAGGCCTCATTATGCTTGGCAGTGGTCTGAGGCCCCAATATGCTTGGAGGTGCAGCTGCTGCACCAACAAGCATATTAGGAGTTTCCTCAATATCAGCGCTCTCATGGCGGTGCTCACGCCATCAAAATGCTGCTGGTGAAGAAATTAAGAGGGCCCCCTAACCTCTGTGCCTGGGGATGCATACAAGGGGGCACATGTTATGCCCCCCTGTGTGCACACACCCACTTACCCGCACAGCATGGACTACACAGTCCATGGCGTTCAGGAACAGGCTTTGGCACTTTTTGAGCCTTTTTTAATAGGCACCACAGTGGGACCGCCAAACGACCACCCGCCAGACCAAGAGGAAACTCGTAGTTTTTTTGCCACTATGACATCCAGCACGCACAAGCGCACTGACGTCACAGTGACACAAGTGAAAGGTCGCATCGTTTGTCGCAGTCTGCTTTCACTTTCATCAGTGCTCCGCTGTCATAACTCTGCACCGAGCACCGATCAGTGCAGTTGGGGTGTTGATGGACAGGGGAAAGTGGTCTCCTGTACCTCCTCATAGTGGATCCCTGCTTGAGAACTGCCACCGGACCACAATCCCCAAGCAGGAAATCACCCACTAAACCCTTGGGTGGTTTCTCTAGACAACTGCACGCACAGCAGGAGAACTGTTTTTTTTTTAATGGAAACATTCTGGGATCTTCTGCCATTTTATAAACATTCTGGCTGTTTCCCATTTACAATGGCTTTTCCAGTGCTTTATGGTTCTTTATAAAATAAAAAACTGTTTAGGATTATTGAAAGAAAGACAGAAAAAAAAATGTTAGATATCAAACACCCGCCTTGGCCAGATCACGAATGTTCAGAGTGACTTCACTCCTAAATGATATATTACCAATAATTTCCACATCCATACAGCCTCTTTAGCTCTGTTTTATTGTGGGTTTACACTGGAGACAGAAGTCACGCATACCTGCTTAACGCAGCCACACTTTTCACCTCCACCAGCCCCAGTAAAGCATCATGCAGATGCACTATGAGCAGGGAACAGATGCAACACATGCACTACTGAACTAGTAAGTTTTAATGAGAAGTGTCTTTACACCAAGCTGAAAGGTCAATGCACAGGACAGCCCAAAAAGGTGGTCACCGATCAGGGTTGCTTGTGCTTCCATTCAGTAGGACTTGGCCTAGCAGTTCAGCTGGGACCAGTCTGATCTGCATATGGTTGGTTTTTGTCTAGAGTGGCACAATAGCAGTGAGGGCTGCTCCCGGGCAGTAGTGCGGCGGGAATGGGGGGGGGGGGGGGGGGGGTTAAAAAAAAAGGAAATAAAAGATCACTTACCTGCTGGCTGGCCAACTACTGCCTCTCCTCTGTCCTCTCCTTCTGTGAACCTGCATCACACATGCTCCCAGACTCCCTTAGCAAAACAAGACGCTGAGGTCACCAGTATGACAGCAGCATCGTAATTGGTCTGAGCAGCATGGTTCGGTGCTCAGACAGGGAGTGTGAGCCTGTGCATGTTCTCCACCCAGGCTGTGCAATACAGCCAGGTGGAGAACATGCTACGTGTGCATGACTGTTTGGCCGGCCCAAGATGACCAGCCAAACCCTCATGTGCACTTAAGTGTACTCACCACTCTTCCCCCTCTGTTGGCTGTGACAACAGTCTCGTCCCACCCGCCACAAAACTGGTGTTATTACCATTTTATTTTTCCTTTTTTTCAACTGCTGAAAAGCAGTGGGGCGATGCTCCTCCCCCTTAGTTGAGGAGCCGCCCCTGCACCATTGGTGAAAAGCATGATAGACTATAATTAGGGCTCCCGGTTTTCCGTTTAAACGGATTTTTACATATAAATACAGACGGAAAACTACTTTTCCTTTGTCTGTATTTATATGTAAAAACGGCAAAATACTAGAAAATTGCAGCGCTGCCTTGCTCGAATCCAGAGGTATCTCCCCCTCCCCCTCCTGTCGTGTGTGGCAGGCCGGGATGAGTCAGCTTCTAGGGCACACACACAGCCGCACCCGAGCGCTTCACAGGTCGTTAAAAGACCATTTGCATGTTAATCAAGCTTTGTTTACCTCTTAGGTCCCTGCAGCCCCACTCTGATTCAGCCCCCCCCCCCCGATTTTTTTTACCTGTGCCATCTCTCACAGTGGCAGTGCTGCTAGGCACCAGCTGTTTGTAGTGGTGGTACAGTTGCTTGCCACTGACGCTCACTGGTAGGGCTTCGTGTTACCTGGAGCACTTTGCATACTACTCACTTCATGGCTCAGTAATATGCTGTCTGGTTGTATGTCACCTGCTTCATCAAGTCTCAGCAGCAATGTTGTTTGCAATCAGGTCCACTTATCAGTCATTGTATTGTTTTTATCAGCTGTGTGTCATTATTTCTTTGTTTTTTTAGCTGATGGGAGCTGTAGTTTTAATCCGTTGATAGTGGGTGCGTTTTCCAGTGATAAGATTTGTTGTAGTTACTTGTTTTCACAGGTGCTCGGTGTGAGCTGCTAGCACGCATATTTGCGTGCTCCGATTTCCAGCACTTATTCCTTGTAATCCCCTCGATAAGTGTCCTGGCCTTTTGAACACAATCCGCGAATGCCATTTGGCCCGTGTTTTGACAAGATAAAAGTGTTCCTGCTGGAAATAGTGTTATATAAGAATACATAATCCTTGCATTCCACCTTCTTAAAGTCTGATGGAGTTCTGGCAACGCAAATCACGAGCAGCTTGGGTCCGTATGCTGTTATTTTGTATTTACACAGGCGCTCCTCGCATTGTGATGCTGTTGGCTTGCAGACAAGAGCTTGCATAGTGTTGCTGGGGAATCAGGAGGATCCTCTGTGGCAGGAGTGCTTTAGTCCTCTTGTAGTGAATTTAGCAATGAAGCCAAGTGAGACAGTTTTGCAGGTAGGTGCAATGAAATGGACTGCACATTTCATACTTGCCCTGGTCTTGAATGGCATCACTTTAGTTGTTGCGTGTAAAAGCTCTTTGTCGCTGGCAATTTTCCCCACAAACATTAGTTCAGCCTGTTACATATTACACAAAAGTCAACGAAGGAAGCATAGCAACTCCCTTACTCATGGACAGGTGCTTACACACAGTCACACCTGGGACTGCAGTGTCTTTCCAATTTCAGTTTGGCAAACCGATATTGTGTCAACTATAATAGTTAATTCATTTTTTCCCAGAACGTGAGTATGGTGAGAGATACAATTAAAAGGCAATCTAGCTTGCTTAACTCCCCCTCTCCCCTAAATGCAGCCTCTTCCAGTGTGTCTCGCCTATATTTTATAATTTTTCTCATTGTGTCCCCATCACCCAGATGACAAATAATAATAATAATAATAAGCATTTGCAATGCAATAGGTTTCACATGTGCGAGAGTTTGAGCTATTGTCATTGTAGATGACATGCCCTTTATTTGTGTTTTTCAAAACAGATAAATATAACGCTTTGTCATTTACAATGCCAATAACTTAAACTCTTGCAAATGCAAGACCTATTGCATTGCAAATACTTGTTTGTGTAGTGCTTGCTGCCAAATACTTATGGATTCATAGCACTGCAAATGGGATAATGTGCCGAGGTTTAGAAGGGTTAAAAACTGAGACTGCACAGAGATTGAACGTGGGGCCTGTATCTTGCACAATGGTTAATACCATGCGCGCAAAGCCCATTGGGCTCAAAGGGCTTCAGCTGCTCAGAAGCCAGTACTGTCTTGTTCTATTCTCTATATGAAGAGAACAATATTTGGGGTCTGGAACGCACAGAAAAAAATACAGCGATTCTTCACAACATTTAAATGTACACTCCCATATTTCAATGCACACTCCAGAATCTTTACATACACAACGCATGGCTAATTCCAGACTTTGCCAACTGATAGCACAAGGCTGGTGGCAGAGAAGCAGAGGAGAATGCTAAAATGAGGAATAAAATAAATGAGTTACCGTAAATAGCTCCTTGTTAACTGCCGCAAAGTCATGTTCATACTTTTGGCACGCCTGCATGTAGTACCCGTATCATACTGTACATATGTACACATGGACCCTTATCATATAATCTTGGCTAATGCTCCGTTTTTTTAAACCTGAAGAATTGCCTAGCGTGTACACATTGATTGGAAAATAAAGGCATCCCATTCCATTTAGGAGAACCATATTTTCAGTAAGTACGACGTTATTAAACAAAGACAGCTTCAGTTCCCCACATATTCTGAAACACATTTAGAATCTGTGTACAGGTAGGAGCATTTTTTGCTGCCCCGGCCCTTCGGAGAATTCACCATCACCAAGGCTCTGCCTCACAAGTGACCTCTGCGCCAGCCCTCCGCTATTTCAACACGAAAGGTAGGTGTATTTCCCCTATGTAAAAAGTAAATATCTGAGACTCTAAAAGAACCAGAGCACACCACCACCCACTCATCGGGGCCCGGCAGATCGGTACTTCCTCTCCAGTACTACCCTATTACGGTAACTAGTCCCCAAAATTCGCACTCCCACATCGGTGCTGTCTGGGGTCTCACCAGCCCCTTCTCCACCTAGGGGCGCCTACATCATGCCATAGCCTCGCCCAATGCCCCTGACTTCACTGCACTGCTAAGGCCACAACAAATCGCTAGTTTAAGTGAGTGCATGTGTGCATTGTCAATATAAATAAATGTGGAAAAATACTAGCTGTAGCTTCATCTTTTGCTTGCGGCAAAAATAAATGTGGACAAATACAGAAAAAAGGCCCAAAAAATAAATATGGATAAATACAGACGGAAATGACCAAAAAATAAATACCATAAAACCGGGAGCCCTAACTATAATGTGCCCAGAGTGATTGCCTGTGGCTGGGATTAATTCAAGCATTTTATTCAGCACTTTTTAGTTTTTCTCAGGATTGGAATTCAGAACCACCTTCTTCCTGCTCTGCATTTTAGTTTTCAATTTGTGAAGTTTAAGCTTCAACAGCTGATAAGACCATGAATGTTTACATTATGTTTCATATAAATGTGTTCTAAGTACATTCAATGATACAGGCGTTGGTGAGTCATTGTAAAGCACCACAGTTATAAACAAAACTTGTCCATAAATGTAATCATGTCTCCATAATCTGGAACCTTTGCACTGGCTGCCAGAACAACAAAGACTCTGGGCCCGATTCACAAAAATATAGGTGTAAAATGCAGCAACTGCGAAGTTTCTGTACTAGGCACAAAATGCTTAGTTGTGTGCAGATCACAAAAACGTTACTTCATGGCAGTTGCAAAATAACAGTGAGTGCATAATGTGTATGAAACTTTGTAAATTGTGTAAAAAAGCTGCTTAGTGTTATCAAATGTAAAAAAACAAGTCACAAGCACAGGCCTTTATGAAATATGCATGGACGAAAACAATCTAAAAAAAAATCCTGGTGGTGCAGAGGTGCGCAAAGTCAATAGAGAATGCGTTCATCAGTTTTAAAAAAAAAAAAAAAACATTATTTAAAGAAAACAAGAAAAAACCACTGCCTATACAATCATCTTTGTGGAACACCAGACTCATGCCAGGTAGGAAAAGGGCACTTGGCGACCAGGGTAAAAAAATGCATATGGTCTGCTCTTGTTTTGTGACTCGCAACACGTTTGAGTGAAATTAGCACTTTTTTGAGCACTTGAAAGGTTTACATTTCCTGGCCTTGGCCAGTCCTAGAAAACCCTCACTTTGCATATAAAAAAGCAACTATTTTTCACCCATTATTGTGCAAACGCTCACCCTTTGAGCATCTGTACTTGGCCTACTAACTACCACTACTAATCTTCCACACTCAGTACAATTTGCGTCAGGTAGACAGTAAAGTTACATTTGATTGTGAATGGAAGATTTTATGTGCATGTGAGATTAGAGCTTTTATTATCGGTGCCACTGAATGCGTGACCACACAAAAGTTTGTGAATTGGACCCTTTCTTTAACGTAAGGTCTGTGGAAAGGGGACGAATAGGATGGAATGCGGGTTATCATTAGTTAGTGGGTATAGGGATAGTCATCAAAAGTCGGCAAAAACCTGTTTAGCCACAAAAAGTACGATATTACTTGTGGAAGATACAATGTAGCTTCTAGTCTAAAATGCGCAAGTTCAAAGCAAAACCACTAGATGGCGCTCTTTAGTAGTGCAAGTAGGAAGAGAAAGCCACTCTAACAAAGACCAGTAGATATGAATTTGACCGGAGCCATCCTCACAACAAACGGAAAACTATTGCATATGTACTCGCCCTTGTCATTAGGAACATAATCGTACAAACCGATGATAGTCTACTAATAGGGTCCTCCAAATTATTTTCCTGACTGCATCCCCACCTGGGAGTTTTCTCTCCCCAGCTGAGGAGGAACTTTTTGTAATTTTTTTTCTAGGACTTCCAGGGTTTTCCTGGTGGTCTCAAAATTAAGAAAAGTAAATTAGACTGATCACTTTAAATAGGGGGAGGACGCTCTGATTCACCTACTCTGTCAGGCCTTCGCTGTTGAAAGCCAGAGGGGGCCCCACCGTCAAAAACATACTGGTCCACCTGATTCTAAACAGAGTAGGCGGACCGCCAGTTTAGCAGACAGGATATCAGTCACATTTGTGGTGGAGTACCTTATACACAAATTCTTAGCAAGCCCTAGCACATGTATAAACAGTTTAACAAGTCAATACCTTATATTGAGGAAACAAACATATCATAAATGAGTCGTTTTAATGATTTCTTGTTGATGATGCTCCAGCCAACACGTGTTTCGTCATTCGAGACAAGAGACCTGCGACTTCTTCAGGGCTTTGTATGTATAACAGAGTCTTGAGAGCCTTCTGGCCTTACTGCAGCCATACCGAGGTGCCACTGTCGGATAAAGCCAGGACGCTGCCACACACAGCGCACCGATGGCTGACTAGATATACAACATAAGAATCCCGCACGGACCTCACTCTGAATCGTGCACGTTGAAAATCCTTACAATTGAAGCTACTACTTCACGTGGACATTTTCCCAGCCATACTTAGGCTGGGACGGAATTATAACCAGCCAGAAGGCTCTAAAGACACTGTTATACACACAAAGCCCTGAAGAATTTGTGTGTCTCTTGTCCCGAACGACGAAACACGTGTTGGCTGGAGCATCATCAACAAGAAATCATTAAAACAACTCATTTATGATATGTTTGTTTCCTCAATATAAGTTATAGACTTGTTAAACTGTTTATACGTGTGCTAGGGCTTGCTAAGAATTGTGTACAGATCCGTGGATTTGAATTGTGGGATATTGGATGATTACCGCCTCCTTGGGCACCTTAAACTAGAATTCAGCAGTAATAGAACAAACACTGAAAAGATTGAGCGCCATCTCCATCCAGGGCATAATCATCCCAACGAGTTTACCTTATACACAAAACCCTAAATCAGGTCATGGTCTAGGTTTAACGTCTCTTTGGCAGCATACCCACTCCAATTTATTTTTTAAAGTAAGGAGAAAATAACCTCTACATTTCAAATGATGTTTAAAAACGTTTAACTAGAACCAGGGGCGGTTACTCCATTAGGGCTCTGAGGCTGCACCCTACTGAAACTCCTACAGATTCCTACACAAATATTAATAGATCAATTTGTTTTGAGATACAATCTCTCTAAACAAATCAATGTACTTAAGTCTGAGCTGGCTGTCTGGAAATAAATTGTTTGAGTGTATGTTTGGAAGTGGTGAAGTGAGGGAGATGAGAGGAAGTGCATTTGGGGAACAGTGAAAGAGGGTTCTTAAGAGGAAAGAGAGGCAGTTGAACATGTGCAGATGGAAGAGATATGCAGAGAAAAAGGGCATACATATCTAACATCTTCCAAAGGCCTCAATACTAATTAATTCCCAGACTCACAGTTTCAGAATTAAAACATTTCTAATGTTAATTATTTATAACAAATCATTGTTATTACTTACTCATTTATCTTAAACAGCTAACAACCATTGATAAAGTAAATCGTATTGACAGGTTTTAGGTGTATGTCAGTTGTTGTGTTATATATCTGGATACAATTACATCTCAGAGAGAAACCAAAATTCTGGTCGGGTGGCACACTATGGTAATCACAGAAATGGATTTAACATGATCCCTTTTAGAGAGCTCCCACTTTTTTTTATGCCACCTAAAGACATGTTTGCAAATATTTCGATATGTGCTGTACAGTTTGCAAATTACAGTAAGCGTTTAACACATCAGTGTAGTAAGATTTTTCATAATGTGTTTAATATTTCAAGAATATATGTTACCACTGCGTTATAAGCCTAGCTCTAACACTACATCCATTTGCTGTAAAATGCAGCATCTGCCAATCTTTTTTCAATTTTTTCCCACATCGGACCCCAGGTTAGTCTATTAAGCTTGCTCACAATGCTCGCGACATAGAAGTCATAACCATCTTTTAAGCCTCACCACTTTCAAATGTCACCAGCCTCCACTGACTAGAATTATGTTTTTTTTCCATCACTTCGAATATATACTCTTCCGTTAGAGCAAAAAGCTTTAAACTTCAAAACAGGAGTTAACAGAGTTATTTGAGAACCGCGACATAGAAGTCATAACCATCATAACAAACATTTAAAAAGGAATAAAAATTCAAGAAAAGATACGGCTGAGTAGAAATTGCCAAAAAGCCAAATGGGATGAGGAACGAAGCAACAGACGAGCTTTTAACACAGCACTAGGGTCCGGGGCTGAGCACCGAAGATGTCAGAAATAGCAGAGCAACTTGGAAAAACAGTAAGAAAACACATGTATTCCGATGGAATGATAAAGGCAAAAAAAAGTAGCTCCCTGACTGTTGAAAGTTGGGCTGAAACCGTCAACATTATCGGCGCCCTCTTGCTCTCCTTAAACCTTTTGTGCGCGTAAAACAACCGCCATTTTGGGCACCATGGCTTCCCTGCTCTCGCCGAGAGCCAGCGCGCCTTTCTCTCTCTCTCTCCCTCCTAGCTTCACTGACAACCCCCCTGCCTGCACCTGCCGCGGATCATAAAACCCCTCTTCGGCGCTGCTCTGCCCCAGGCCCTCGTCCTGTTCCCAGCGCGACACCTCCCTTCTTCCCATTTATGATCCCCGGCCCTTTGATGCAAACCCCCTTTTCCCCGTGTGCCCGTTTGTCTTCCTCGTTCCCAGACCGACACCCAGCTCTGCCGATACTGTTCCTTGCCCCTCCCCGTGCAATAGAAAGTTTCCCCCAGCAAGGGATCCCCGGGTTGATCAAAGCCCCCCGCCCCACGAGATCCGATCGAACCTCACACACTCCGTGAATCGGCGGAATATCCAGCTGCGCGATGATCATCACCTGTTGTGAACGGGGCAGGGACTTCCACTGTAACCGTGCGTGGGAACGGGCTGGGAAAGGGGGGATTCTGGGGATGTCTTTCCGTACATCAAAGTATCGACGAGAATGTGTTACATGCAATAAACAGATAAACATGTGTATAAGAGGCCAGGCCTCAGGGATGCAGTTAGAGCACCTCAGAACGATACCTCCTGTCCGTTTCGTTGTGTTCTCCTCCGGAGCGAATAAAAACCTTGTTTCCTGCCTTCCAGTCTCCAGCGCCTGCCTCTTCAATAGTTTAACTTCTTTGTGGGTTCGAGAGGCGACATCGCCGGGCAATACTTAAGGATCATATATTCTGGTTGGTAGTGCCCCCCATTTATTTTCTACAATTGGCGTCCCAAGCGTGGGGCCCATCAGCGACCCATGGATCCAGTGGGAGAGGTCCTGACGACAAAGTGAACGACTGCAACGATCGGGAACGCGTCTGTCCGATAGACCCTCGTCTGACAGCCGATCATCCGAACTTCACTGGTTCCGAACAGACCTCTCTCGAGTGATCTACGGTCCTGACTGGGAACCATCAGGAGTGCCGCGAGGATAACGGAGAAGAAGAGGACGATCGGGCGCTGGATTCGGAAGACAGGAAACCGTCCATGCGGTCCGGGTAAGGTCGTGTAGTCACGACAAGTTGCGAAAAATTACTTGATTGCTTGTTTGTTTAAAAAAATACTAGTATTGCTCTTTTTATCTTTTATTTTGAGATTCACTGTCTGCAAACTGAGAAACAACGGGCTCTCTCTTTGCAAACAGTGGAGGATAGGTAGGGCAGCAGCCGTGCTTATTTTTTCTCCCCCACTCAATAATCACTTGAAACTGAACTGTTGTTCGCAAACTATTGTTTCCTGGAGATTCCCGGTCTGCAAACAGGGAAGAGACCACCCTTTTTGCAGATAGTGAAAAGGGTAGGTAACGCAAATCTTTGCGGACCTACTCATTCTCCCCATTGTTATTTATTGGTCTTTGGTTTTATATATTTTTTTTTGATCCATGAGGTATTCACTGCCTGCAAACAACGTAGTATAGAAATAGTCTGTCCAGTCTTTGCACCTAGTGATAAGATAGGCAGTGCTGACTTTTTAGTCCCTCGTTACGAGCCGTCATGTCTGTCTTCTCCCCACTGAATTGTAGCCTGTTTAGCCCGGACCGCCTATTAGAGATGGACCATCCAGCCCCACTGGAAGGCACCCCTAATAAGGACATGTTCACGAAGCATGGATTGACCGCTATAGCCTATAGTAAACTATGGCATAAATATACAAAAAAGGGTCAAGAAAGTCAATGGCCCCTGATAGGATCCTTCGATGATGATAGAATAAAAACGCTAGAAACTGCCCTGAGTAAAAACAAAACAACACCTACTATGCTTGACAGCTTCGGCATGTGGCGAAAAGAAACTGAACAACGTAAAAAGAAAACTGAGAGTAGGTTGGAAAAAGAGCTGCGAAAAGCAGCCCACCTAGCTGCTCAGAAACTACAAAAAGAGATAAAGGAAAGAGAGAAAGCTAAACAGAAACTAGAAATGGAAACACCAAGCCAGTGTCCGGTTAGAACCCCCTCCATGCTCTACCCTGATTTACCCTCGAAACGACAAGCCAATGAGGACCTGCTGTTAGGTCCTCCTATCATCTACATGCCCCCTCCATATGCCCCTTCTCAAACCTTGGCGCAACACGCGCCACCCCCAGGTACAAACGAAGGTACCGCCACAGCGTCGGCCCCAATGGCCTCTGTGCCAGCCGAACCCCTTGTATTAAAACCCGTATCAACAACAACGTTAGATGACCATGAGACTCGAGGGGCTGGCCCTGCAAGAACAAACAGGCTAGACAAAGATGAGCGAGCGGGGATCGACAAAATAGCAAGGACACTGGTAGAAAGGAAGGATGATGAAGAGTACATCACAGATATGTTCAGCTCGTATACAGGGAGTCACAGACGACATTTTACCGTACGACTGTGTTATCATGTCTTGAATGCATACGAGGACCGATATCGAGACAAAGGTCCCGAGAGCCTAAGGACTCTGTACCGGAAGGTCGATATCGGGGATGAGGGCGAGTGTGATGTGTCGGACCTCCTTACGCGTACGCTTGAGGTTTTCCGCCACCTCACTGAACGAAAGCCGGGAGCTAAATCCGCAGCCCCCGTAGTGACCGAACCACCAACCGAGCAATCTAACACCATGATGCCGATACGCGAGGCTGCCCCTTACTGGGTTCCTCCTCGGGGTACAGGGACTCACGATGATGCAAACAACCAAGATGCGAAGGGAAGGGTAGTGTACAACTGGGTCTACCAGCCATGGGACCGGCAAGAGATACTGACATTCCGAAAATCTCTGCCTGACCTACGTAAAAACCCCACTGCCTTCTATACTGAATTGGGTACAGCCCTGGGTTCAACGATCATGACCCTGGCTGAC
The DNA here is from genome assembly GCF_964261635.1 of Lissotriton helveticus. Lineage (NCBI taxonomy): Eukaryota > Metazoa > Chordata > Amphibia > Caudata > Salamandridae > Lissotriton > Lissotriton helveticus. The sequence continues at coordinate 530,620,127 of NC_136071.1, forward strand.
ATCGACTTGTTCTTCGGGTTATGTCTACCAGCTGATGTGTGGAAGCAAATCCGGAAAGTCGACCACCTTGAGCTGTTTGGACATACCTGGTCACAACTCGATGACCTGGACAAACAACGGGGACCAGGACAAAAGCCGTTGAAATCCATTCTAGACCTCCCAGATAAAATCGTAGAGAAATTAAAAACCCTAATCCCAGAAAAGAAAGTGGACTGGTCGATAGTAACAGCCTGTCGCCAGAAACCCCAGGAGGACGTATCGGAATACTTCTCCCGGTTTGAAACGGTGTTCTCCGATTACAGCGGCCAGGACATGACCACCGCAACCGGACACCATCTGTTTGTCCAGAATTATGTTAAGGGCCTATCATTGGAGATCTCCCAGAAACTACAGGCCAGCGAGAGTAGTTGGGCAGCCTCCAAACCTACAGCGATTCTCCAAATGGCCCAATATTATGAGCATCAGAAAAATGAAAACGATAGGGCGACAGAGAAAAAGAAGAAAGACTTAAAAGAGAGGGTGATGATTGCCAAACTGCAAGGGGCGACTATAGGACGAGACCAATACCGGGAAAACTACCAGACAAACGTCCCTAAGACTACATTTCCCCAGGACCACACTCTGACTTCCTACAGTGGACGCACAGATCTTAGACAAGACCAGTGCGCTTTCTGCAAAGGGACTGGCCATTGGAAATCCCAGTGCCCAGTTCTTCTGGAAATGATCAGAAACAAAGACCCCAGGGATATAGCGAACGGACCGAGACCTAAGGGACAACAACGAGGGCCCCCGAATGACGCGACTAATGACAGAACAAACAGACCAAATATGTTCGATCGACCCAGGCAGAACCAATATCAACAATCTGACTATGACGACACTCACACCTTCGCATAGGACAGCCAAGGGCGAGGGAGGGATCCAGTCGAGCTCTATGTTGACCAGCAGGGCCCTTATGTCACTGCTAAGGTCCTGGGTACCAAGTCTCCATTTCTGGTAGACACTGGCGCAACACGTAGTGCGTTATCTAAACGACTGATTCCAAGGGCACCCTTGTCTGGCTCACTCATAACATCGACAGGTTTCGATGGAACGCCCTCCACCAACCCTTTGTCTGCCCCGATTCTCTTTGACGTAGAAAACAACACCACCGACACCACGTTCTTGCTTTCCTCCAATAGCCCTGACGCCATTATGGGACTTGACTTACTGAAACACTTCCGAGCGACGATTAGGTGTTCTCAAGATGGAGTTCGAGTGTTTCTTTACGACAACCCCGTTCTGCTTGGACATCGTTCCCCCCGACACATGTTTTCCATCACCGACGTTGACGCGTCCCTGCTTGACACTCTACCTCCGTATCTGTGGGCAAAAGCGGATTCGGACGTAGGGCGTATGTTAATTGACCCAGTGCACATTACTGTCCGACCAGACGCAACACTCCCAAAACTTCCACAATATCGGATATCGCCAGAGGGCGAGAAGGCATTGGTAATGATTATCCAGTCACTGATAGACGCAGGAGTGGTAGAGGAAGTGGTTAGCAACGTTTGCAACAGCCCTATCTTGCCCATTATCAAGAAGCAGGGAGAGGGAGATGAGAAAGCATACCGTTTCATCATTGACCTCCGAGAGATCAACAAAGTGGTGGTACCCCAGTACCCTGTGGTCTCAGACATCACCACCATCCTGACCTTGATTCCGTCCACTGCCACCACCTTTTCCGTCATCGACCTCAAGAACGCATTCTTCTCCATCCCCATCCACCCAGACAGCCGATATCTCTTCGGCTTTACCCTAAAAGCCCGCTCATATAGGTTTTGCCGAGCTCCTCAAGGCTACACGGAGAGCCCTAGCATCTACAGCCAGGCCCTCAAAAGACAACTAGACCAAGTCCAGTTACCCGACGGGGTGGTGTTGGTACAATATGTCGATGACATCCTTTTGGCAGCCGACACCACCCCTCTAGCGGTTACCGCCACCATTCAACTCTTGCACTTCCTCGCGGAAAATGGCCACAAGGTCTCCAAGAAGAAGTTGCAATTCTGCCTACCCCAGGTCACTTACCTAGGCCACCTTTTGTCCAAAGATGGAAGAAAACTCACCCCTGATCGAATCCAAACCATTCTAGATACCCCTGTCCCTAAAACCCAGAAGCAGGTTCGCTCCCTATTAGGCCTCACCTCCTTCTGCCGACAATGGTTACCAAACTTCAGCCTCGTTGTAAAACCACTGCTTTCTCTGCTAAACAAAGACGTCCCTTTCCCACTCCCGTGGACTCCTGAGTGTCAAACTTCCTTCACAGAACTGCGAGATGCCCTTTGCTCAGCCCCTGTCCTGGGTACCCCTGATTACAAAAAGCCCTTCTCCCTTTACACTCACGAAAGGGAGGGGTGCGCTTTATCTGTCCTAACCCAGGCCATCGGCCCTAAGCAACGACCGTGCGCTTACTTCTCTGCCACTCTTGACCCTGTCGCCAGAGCCTTGCCTGCCTGCCTTCGAGCTGTAGCTGCTGCTGCAGTCTCTATCCGACAGAGTGAGGGGATTGTACTCTCGAATTCCCTCACGGTACTGGTACCCCATGCAGTCGACACCCTCCTGAACCAAACCAAGACGCAACATCTGACGAGTGCACGACTGACTGGATACAAACTGACCTTGCTTGCCCCCCACATCACCCTGAAAAGATGCACCACACTGAACCCAGCAACTCTGTTACCCTTGCCAGAGAACGATCCCAATATGCACCCCGTACATGACTGCGTGACTCTTACGGACGAACAGACCAGGAGTAGGGTCGATCTCAGAGACACAGCTTTCCCTGACCCTGACGGGGAGTTGTGGGTGGACGGTTCTTGCATCAAACTCTCCGATGGTACCACTTCCGCTGCCTATGCAGTCACCACGGCTCGAACTGTAGTAGAAACAGCCCGCATCACCCAGCGATCTGCCCAGGCAGCGGAACTGATTGCTTTGACGCGAGCCTGCATCCTGGCAACAGGAACCACAGCGAACATTTACACCGACAGCCAGTATGCCTTCGGGGTGGTTCACCATTTTGGGCTCCTCTGGAGGGAGAGAGGATACTTGACCTCACACGGCACACCCATTTTGCACGGGGATTTAGTCTCCGCCTTAATCGAAGCTGTCCTCCTCCCCAACAAACTTGCCGTTATCAAATGCCAGGCACACAAGAAAGTGACAGACATTATCGGACAGGGAAATGCACTAGCCGACATCACCGCCCGAACGACAGCTGAAAATAGAACGACAACACATATGTACGTGACCAGGTCACAAGCAGAAAACTGGACTGACGCCAAGGACACAATTAGAGACATACAAACGGCTAGCACACAACACGAATTGACTGGATGGGCACGGGTGGGATTGAAAGACGATGAAGGCTGCTGGCGGACAAAAGACACAAACAGATGGTTGCTACCTGATTCGTACTTGATTCCCATATTAACCATGGCACACTCCCCTGCCCACATAGGATCAGCCCCTATGATCGAACTTGTCTCCAGGGTCTGGCACAATGACAAGATCCCAGATTCCGCCAAACGCCTGGTCCAACAATGCTTAATATGCCTACAACACAACCCCGGGAAGGGAACTGTAGTACCCCGGGGGGGATTTGGGGTCCCGAACCACCCATTTGAAGTCCTGCAGATGGACTACATCCAGCTAGACAGATGCCAAGGCCTGAAATATGTACTTGTCGTGGTGTGCGCATTCAGCAAATGGGTGGAAGCATATCCAACCCGTGACAACACCGCTATGGCCACTGCAAAGGTTCTGTTAAAGGAATTTTTCCCCCGCTATGGCCTCTGTCGTGTTCTATGGAGTGATAATGGCCCCCACTTTGTAGCCAACGTTATCCAGCTCATCCTAAATGGGCTGGGTATTAAACAAAAATTCCACGCAGTCTTCCACCCTCAATCTGCTGGGCTTGTCGAACGACACAATGCCACACTAAAGCTTAAACTGGCCAAAATAGTGGCTACAACGGGCCTGAAATGGCCAGACGCCCTCCCACTGGCATTGCTATCGATGCGCTCCACCCCCACCCGACATCACTTAACCCCTTATGAAGTTGTCTTCGGTCGACCCATGAGCGTCTGGTCTGCCCCGAAACCAACTTCCATTCATGACGTTCCGGATGTCCTAATGTCTGATTATCTGTACAAATTGACTGAAACTTTGTCTGTCCTTCATCAGCAGGTGCAGCAGGCCATCCCCGATGCTTCCAGGGGTCCGGGTCACACCATCCAGCCGGGGGACTTCGTGCTGATCCGAAATTTCCAGCGATCAAAGAGTTTGGAACCCCGGTGGACGGGCCCCTGGCAAGTGCTGATCACCACTCGGACCGCACTTCGAGTGGAGGGGAAGAAGCATTGGCTGCACGCTCATCACTGCAAAAAGGTCTCTCCAGCCCTGGCCACAACAGACACCGTCAACACCCAAGAAGAGCTCCTGAACCAGGACCGACCATCGTTGAACTGCTACCCTGATACAGAGACACTTGAACTTTCAAAACATCCTGACCCCACTGTGCCATCTCGAGAAGGGTATTTCCTGCGTCGAAAGGAGGGAGCTTCGGCTAAGTAGGCCACGGACTAGGTTAAAGAATCTCAGAACGGTGACCCAAACTACCAAGGGTTACCTGGAGAGAAGCCAAAACTAAGTCTGTGGTCCTGCCCACTACCGAGCACCTTGAAGACGAAGATGATGGAAGCGCCAGATAAGAAGATGATGGAAGCGCCAAATAAGAAGCCGACGGAGACAGCAGGAAATACCCACTACAGAAATCCGAGAACAGACAGACTCCATAGCTCAAAGACAATTGCACTCTTCATCGTAATCCTCCTCTGTTTTCTCCTCATGACTACGCTCTGGATTATGGAAGAACACGCACCTGCTCACGAAACATTCCTAACCACTACTCAGCCTACCACCATGAAGGAACATTATCTAATTTCGCTCTCTCCTCAACTAAGAGAGAGGCGAAAGGAGTTTTGGAACAACTCTTTCGTGCAGCTACTTCACCAGCACAATCTTGCCACCAACGCCACCAACTGCTGGATCTGTGGGTTGCTACCCCATGCCACTGGACATTCAATACCATTCATCCCTTCACCCTTCTCCGTCCACGGCTCCTGCCTTGCCTGGCTGATCCTCCTGCAAGAGAGCTATACGGGAAATGCCACCTCCAGCAGAACTGCAGCACATTCTTCTCATGGGGCCGGGCGAAACAAGACAAAGACACACTTCTGCCCGCTGACCCCCAGCGACTCGATCCAAATGGACATCCCGGCCAAAGAACGAATCGAAATGCAGGTGTTCAACAATCCAACCAGACCCACCTTCTCCTATCTGCGGAAACGAACGGCTGCCACTCTGACTGTGGCCCTGACGGTCATCAACGTCACAGGCCACATGTGCGTAGAAGGACTTGGGACGCAGCTGGTGGGTCGCAGCGCTTGCCGTTTTACCAGCACTTTGGATTCCACGGATCCACCTTCCTTTGTGTCATCTCCAAACATGTATTTCATCTGCGGCACGAAGGCCTACACCTGGCTCCCCAAAGGCTGGGGGGGCACTTGCTACATCTCCTTCGTGCTTCCTCCAACTTATGTGGCCCCAGCGAATCACCACAGACAAAAACGAGCCAAAGACGTTGAGCAAGCCGACTCAACAGGGGCACAGTTCCTCGATGCTATGAAAGGACTCGTCCCCCTCTGGGGCCCGATGGCAAACAGCCGTGCCATCCGACATTTGACTCAGGCAGTCGAGACAACCATGAACATCACAGCGGGCATCTTTGCCAACAACACTGCCGAGCTCCAAGCGGTCCGTTTGGTGGCGCTTCAGAACCGCCTTGTTCTAGATGTGGTTCTGGCGGACCGTGGAGGAGCATGCCGCATTATTGGAGCCAGCTGTTGTACATACATACCGGACAACTCACCCTCAGTGTACAAAGCCATCGAACATCTCCACAGACTCTCTTCGGAAGTTCACCAAGAGCAAGAAGAATGGTCGCTTGGTGGTTGGTTCTGGAACACCGTCAAAAGCTGGGGCTGGAGACTGCTCACCATTATCCTGATTCCCGTAGTTGTAATATGTGGCCTATGCTTAGGAATTCAATGTTTGCCACCTATGTGTTCTTTATGTGCGAGTTGTATTTTTCCCAAAACTGTGGACATTGGAAGCGAACATATGAGAGCATTGTATGATACCGAAGTTAGGAATTTGATGAAAATTGACATTGAATAAAGCAAGGTGGCTAGATATGTTGAAAAGGGAGGACTGTTGAAAGTTGGGCTGAAACCGTCAACATTATCGGCGCCCTCTTGCTCTCCTTAAACCTTTTGTGCGCGTAAAACAACCGCCATTTTGGGCACCATGGCTTCCCTGCTCTCGCCGAGAGCCAGCGCGCCTTTCTCTCTCTCTCTCCCTCCTAGCTTCACTGACAACCCCCCTGCCTGCACCTGCCGCGGATCATAAAACCCCTCTTCGGCGCTGCTCTGCCCCAGGCCCTCGTCCTGTTCCCAGCGCGACACCTCCCTTCTTCCCATTTATGATCCCCGGCCCTTTGATGCAAACCCCCTTTTCCCCGTGTGCCCGTTTGTCTTCCTCGTTCCCAGACCGACACCCAGCTCTGCCGATACTGTTCCTTGCCCCTCCCCGTGCAATAGAAAGTTTCCCCCAGCAAGGGATCCCCGGGTTGATCAAAGCCCCCCGCCCCACGAGATCCGATCGAACCTCACACACTCCGTGAATCGGCGGAATATCCAGCTGCGCGATGATCATCACCTGTTGTGAACGGGGCAGGGACTTCCACTGTAACCGTGCGTGGGAACGGGCTGGGAAAGGGGGGATTCTGGGGATGTCTTTCCGTACATCAAAGTATCGACGAGAATGTGTTACATGCAATAAACAGATAAACATGTGTATAAGAGGCCAGGCCTCAGGGATGCAGTTAGAGCACCTCAGAACGATACCTCCTGTCCGTTTCGTTGTGTTCTCCTCCGGAGCGAATAAAAACCTTGTTTCCTGCCTTCCAGTCTCCAGCGCCTGCCTCTTCAATAGTTTAACTTCTTTGTGGGTTCGAGAGGCGACATCGCCGGGCAATACTTAAGGATCATATATTCTGGTTGGTAGTGCCCCCCATTTATTTTCTACATGAATGAAGCCAAGGATGGCCGATATAAGTCATCCAGTCAAAAGGATGGTAAAGAAACTATGAACCAGTGGATGGAAAAGCTCAAGAAGAGGAAGGGAACAAAAGAAAGCAAATGAGTGACAGGAAACTTAATCTTGGTAAGAAACAGGCTGGCCCAAATCTCATTGTAGGCATTGGAATTATCCTCACTAGGTCTTCTGCAACAAATAGGTAAATCCTTTCTGCACGTGAGACCTAAAAAGGGGTTGTATGCCAGTATAAGGAATGGCATAGATCTGTGCACGATAGCTTAGAAAAAACACCAAGTGGCAAACAGCTTTTCCAATTAAAGAACACTCCCATACCTCTGTTGACGTTTGAAACTTTAATCTGTTTGCTGTGGGGACCTTTACGTGAGTATACAGAGTCTCCTTAAGTATACTGTGTTGATGAAATTGACTACGTTTGCAGACTGCATTGAAACATGTCAACTATGTCTACTAAATGGAATGTCCTATGTAATGATAACAATTAAATGCTGGCACACCAAATATAATTTAGATGTGTAGCAGTCTTAGTTGCACCTCATTTAGGGGAGGGCAGAACTGTGAGGACCTCAGTATAGGGCGACATCACCAGTCACAGAGTAGAGAGGGACAGTGACAGGAGATAGCTTTAGTGAACAGAAGTAGGTGTGCTAAGGTCCTTTTCCCCTCCTCTCGCCTTGTTTACTGGTCTCTCTGGCCTGTTTTAGAGACACAACCTAATAATGAGACATGGGGAAGTTGCTCACGATGCACAGCTGTGCATTGAAGCTCCGAAGAGGTGTTGCCAAAGTTTCTGGGGATATTTTCTACTGGTATGTACCCCAATATAGGCTAAATAGTTAAATGACCTTTCGCCTACATTTGCCCTACCTTGCTCTGCATTATGGTTCTAGCACTGACCTTTTACCCAGTTATGTGCTGAATAAAAGTTGATCGGTTTCCTTGAAACTAGCCTCATTTATTATGCATGAGGATTCTTAGAAGAGTACCCTGCACATGAAGTACATAACAGGATTAACATACTCTGTATAAGTGTCATGGTCATCTTTATCCTAGGGCGAAATAACTACTTTGCACAGTTGCAGATATTGATTTAGGCTCATTTATATAATCGTACTCAAAACACATTCATTGTGTAAGGAACTCCGATGCTATCTTTATGGTATAAAAGAACCATACCTACCCTAGATAGAAAGAGAAGAAGCTTCCATGCTGACACAAGGCACGGGGGTCCCGGGCCTGCAGAAGCTACAACACGCAGTGTTCTGACATCCTTTGCGGGTTGTCCAACTCGAGACCAAGAAGGGGTCCTTCACTCTCTCCCATCAGGTAATGGGGTTGGCTCTTTCCTAGGGGATTCTTGGCTCTACACCCGCAAACATGCTAATTACACTTCGGTACACTTAGACAGGGTTTGCATCGTAGGAGTATGCTTGATTACGTTCATGTATATATACCTGCATATATTCACCATTTTGGCACCATGGTAGAATTCTACCTTCCATTAACTTTGTTGGTGCTTGTAATCTCATACGTTAGCTTCTATCTATTGATTGTTGCAACACACATGTTTTATACTGAATGACGGGTCGAATGACGATGGTTCAATGAATGCTTATTGAAAACGTGCCCAATGTTTATTCTGTGCATCTCTCTAAGACTAAGTGAGCATGAGTGACTGAGCGAAAAGTACTGTACTGTCTCCACGATGCCTGAAGGATCAAGGGTGGTCATGTTCGATGGTTGCCAGAAACTATTCACTTCCTGGTAAGGTTCGGGGTCTTATGGTAGCACTGCGAGCAAGCTGGTCTATGGGCCGACATATCCTACGGGGTTGTCCGGAATCAGTTTTGGCACCGATATCTTAGTTTATGTTGTCCAACAAACGCAGAGATCCCATGTATTTTTTGGAACTACATGACACAACCTCCACCTGTGCTGAAGGGCATGAACAAACACTGTTTGGACTTGGACTTCCACCTTGAATGTCTGTGGAGATATTGGTCCAAGACACATTGCACTTCAAGGTCTTTTAATATTGAGTCAGAAACTTTTCTGTCACTACTCATTTATCTCCTTGTCAAGCAGCCAAAGAACTTTACTCATTTGCACCCCTGACTACCCTGGATTAGAGAACGTGCCTGCCAGACCTGGGTATGTCAGCGCCCTGTGTATCTAAAGAGCAGTGTGACTTCTAGCAGCTGTCTTATCTTATCTTAACAAGGTTTTATATAGCGCTCGCACACCCAAGGGTTTCATGGCGCTTACCGACAGGACTCTAAATCTACTATCTAAATCTGTCTGTTCCTTGCTTGCCTGATGTTGGGAGCGTGCAGAGCCAAGAAGCTTCAATGCTTAGCTCTGTGTCTCTCCCCTGAGGCGGAAGCCGGGGGTTCTACTGTGCTATCCTTGACACTTTTTAAAAATTGTATTTGTCGTTTAAAAATTGTGGTTCCACTTGGAATGTGATTTTAAATTCTCTGTGTGCTTTTATTTACCTGCACTTGCCGAGCACGTCCTACCTTGGACCCTGATCCCAGGCGCAGCCGATTAGGTGCTGACGCCGTAGGAGAAAGGGTTGCAGCAGACATATTGGTAGGAGGAAACCGGTTGCGGTCCAGCTGCTGGACGCCTCTCGCCCTCCCGGGGTATTTAACATTCGTCAGAGCGCAGCGCGGGGACTTAGCTCTGTGTCTCTCCCCTGAGGTGGAAGCCGGGGGTTCTACTCTGCTATCCTTGACACTTTTTAAAAATTGTATTTGTCGTTTAAAAATTGTGGTTCCACTTGGAATGTGATTTTAAATTCTCTGTGTGCTTTTATTTACCTGCACTTGCCGAGCACGTCCTACCTTGGACCCTGATCCCAGGCACAGCCGTTTAGGTGCTGATGCCGTAGGAGAAAGGGTTGCAGCAGACATATTGGTAGGAGGAAACCGGTTGCGGTCCAGCTGCTGGACGCCTCCCGCCCTCCCGGGGTATTTAACATTCGTCAGAGCGCAGCGCGCGGACTTAGCTCTGTGTCTCTCCCCTGAGGCGGAAGCCGGGGGTTCTACTCTGCTATCCTTGACACTTTTTAAAAATTGTATTTGTCGTTTAAAAATTGTGGTTCCACTTGGAATGTGATTTAAAATTCTCTGTGTGCTTTTATTTACCTGCACTTGCCGAGCACGTCCTACCTTGGACCCTGATCCCAGGCGTAGCCGATTAGGTGCTGACGCCGTAGGAGAAAGGGTTGCAGCAGACATATTGGTAGGAGGAAACCGGTTGCGGTCCAGCTGCTGGACGCCTCTCACCCTCCTCCATACAGAATATAAGGGCTATGTCATCCCGTGGCCGGACGGGGCTAGGGGCACAAACCCCTGCTCAAATTCCCTCAGAATCCCTTAGATTGATCAAATACTCTAAAGAACAGCTAGAACGCCTCTGCCCACCTACTTTGAGGGCATGCAGGCATACACTGAAAGCTGAAATGATGCCCCAGAGCTGTAAGACTTGCTCTTACAACCCCAAGAATAGAAATGAACTTGAGCACAAGATGGAGTCTCTGACTATGTTTCAGGTCAATTGCCGATCGCTTAGGAAACACAAATTAGAAATATTTGACCTTTTAATAGAACAACAGCCAGAAGTACTCTTTCTGACTGAGACGTGGCTAGATGAGGAGTCCACCCCGGATATTCTGGAGGCTCTACCCCAAGATTATGGCATACTAAAATTGGACCGAGACAAACAGAGGGGAGGGGGTATTGCAGTCATTCATAAACTTGAATTGACATGCACCCTGGAAGCAGTTACGATTAAGGATAGTGAAGCTGCTTTCTTCGCGATCAAATATAGGCCTAATATAACCATCAATGGCTATCTAATTTATCGCCCGCCTGAAGGGTCTACAAATTTTATAGACAGTCTGACAGAGGTAAGTGCCCAACCAGCACTGCGTTATAATAAGCTTCTTATCCTAGGAGACCTAAACCTCCATCTTGAAGATGAAAATAATAGGGACGCCCGGGGATTACTTGCATCCTTAGAAATGTTTAATCTTAAATTACAATCCCAGATATCTACCCATAAGGCGGGACACCTCCTTGATCCGATCTTTGTAACTGGGAGGGAGTGATGGTCCAACCTCCTATCCAGGTATTATGGTCGGACCACTTCTTGATCAAGTTTACTATCCCAGGAGGGCCTAAACAACCCCCACGAACCAAGCCAACGGCATCCAAGCGCAGACAATGGGGGAAACTTAAGCAAGCTGATTTAGAGCTCGCCCTTAAGGCAGGTAGTCCCCCATTGAAAGAAAGTGTAGAGGAAGCTTGGATGGATTACGAGAATTGGCTAACAAGAGCGCTGGACGCAGCTGCACCATGGACAACCAAGGCGCCAGCAAGGTGCTCTAAGTCGGCACAATGGTTTGACGCTGACTTAAAAGCAACTAAATCGAAGTGCAAAAAGCTAGAGCACATCTGGCGCAGTAAATATGAAGAACCAGCCAAGCTCGAATATAAAAATAGCATAAAAATTATCATAGGATGATCAGAATAGCCAAAAGAAACTTTCTAAATAAAAGAATTGAATCGGCCGAGAATTCTGCCAAGGAACTCTTTGTTATCTACAAGGAACTCACCTCATCTGAGAGGACTACAGCCCCAGATATGCACTGTATAGCAACTTGCGAAGCAATTGCGGACTTTTTTGTACAAAAAGTTGAGAATATATACAAAACCTTTCCGGAGGTAACGGATGGCTCACTCACAGACCACGCCACTATTGTTGAGTTGACAAACACTTGTCGCCTCAATCATTTTACAGTGCCAGATAACACTGAGTTGCTGAGAATCATTCCCAGTATTCAATCGGGCTCTCCTAAAGACGTAGCTCGTCCCAAGATCTTCAGGAATCAGGCTGAACTTCTTGTAAATCACATAAGCCATATGGCTAAATTATCTTTCCAGACGAGCCACGTACCACAAGACTGGAAAACAGCGCAGGTTATCCCTATCAAGAAAAAGGTCAATCTCAGTGTAACCCAGCTAGATAACTATCGCCCTATATCACTTCTGCCCTTCTGTGCCAAGGTGGTGGAAAAGATAGTTAATGCTCAGCTGATAAAACACTTAGAAGAGGGTCATTATTTCCACCCCTCGCAGTCAGGGTTCAGAGCGCATCATTCTACTGAATCAGCTCTTCCTTTTTCCACCGAGCTATTAAGAGGTAGAGTAGATGAGGGGATGACAGCTGCGCTACTCCTATTAGATCTGAGCGCGGCATTCGATACTGTTTCGCACCCCCTACTGCTCTCTCGTCTTAGCGAGGCTAGATTGGAGGGCTTGGCTCACGAATGGATGCGCGCGCTCCTGATAAATAGGTAATTCCAAGTTCATTGCCCACCTTTTAAATCGGAAGTACGATCCCTCAGGCACGGGGTACCGCAGGGCTCAATCTTGAGCCCTACGCTATTCAATCTTTATATGGCACCCCTGGCCAAGATAGTTGAGGCTTATGGGGTCTAGATAGTGTCATACGCGGATGACACTCAGCTGGTAGTGACACTCTCTCGGCCTCCCGAGGAGGCCTCGGCTAGCTTCTCGGCATGTCTTAATGCGAATAAAACGGAGCTTCTCATGTTGGGGAAGACTCCATTCATCTGGTCGTCGGCATGGTGGCCATCAGAACTCGGCGCCATCCCAAAGCTCGCAGAGCAGGTGAAAAATGTAGGGGTCAGATTCGACGCAACTCTGTCCTTCGAACACCACACTAGAGGGATTGCAGGTAAATGCTACGGCATCCTTAAGATTCTGCGTAAGACCCTGGATTCTCTCCCTGCAACTAGTAGGAAAACTTTAATCCATACCCTTGTAACTCCCCATCTTGACTACAGCAATTCACTGTACATGGGCCTGAGCAAAAAAGGTCTTCATCGTCTGCAATGATTGCAGAACGCAGCTGCCAGAATGGCACTTTACCTGTCTAGAAAGTCCTCAGGGAAACGTGCCTTAGCCACTCTCCATTGGCTGCCCATACGGGAGCGCGTTGTATTCAAAACAATGTGCATGACTCACCGCATTGTCCAAGGGAAAGGGCCAATATATCTCCAAAAATTACTGACCAAGTATCAACCCAAACGCCATTTGAGATCCCTGGGCTGTATGCTTTTCCAAGTGCCCAGAATTTACCGGGCGCGTATGGGCGGGCGGTCCTTCAAATACTTGGCCAGTAAACAATGGAACTCCCTACCCATTGAACTCCGGATGGAGCCATCGGAGAGGAGCTTCCGTCAAAAACTAAAAACCTATCAGTTCCCGAAGCTATGAGATTCCGTTCTTTGCCTCCCAACTTCTTTCTCTTCTTCTCTCGGGAGCGGCCCAGTCTTTTGTCTATACAGCGCGGGGACAGACTGTTCCTAGTGTAACCAGGCGCCATACAATATGTTTTTATTATTATTAATATTAGTAGCTTTGGAGCCTGAGAGGACACGATGAGGCACACATAGAAGAGGTAGCTCCTTCAATGTAGTCTACTTTTCAAACCCTGTAATTAGCTATGTACTGGTTGATGGAATGAATCATTGCCATATGAGTGATGGCACTGAGAAAAGGAGGGGTTAGGGCTTTTAGCATTCAGAAATCAACTTGAAGATTGCCCTGACCACGGGGACCACCATCACACACTGCTTATCCCGCCATTCAAAATCACCACAATTGTGAGGGGCATGGCTACAAGCATGTGCCACCTTCAAACATATAATAGTTGGGGGTACTACTACGATGTGCCTGTCTTTAGAGGAGCATCCTTAAATCTAAGGCGAGGAAATGATCTGACATACTGCTGGTTCCAATAAGGCTGGTCTGGGATAAAGTATCTACAGATATGGATGGTGGTCAGTACCTCGTACATTATGAGTTGCATAAGCTGCAATTAAATGAGTGGGCCGTTAATTGACGCTCTGTAACAATTAGCAGGGCGGAAGCTTAAAACATACGCGGCCGACATCTGGAGCTCCTCTTGGCCTACAACGTCCATCAGCTGTGGGCGCAGTGAGGTGAAATATGGCTGAGGCAGGCTGGTAGCTATCAGATAGTAAGGTTTTGGTTCCTTGTGATCCAGTGTTTGAACTGTTAACACTTAATTTATCATTCATGCGGTTCCCATTAAATTGACACAAAAGCAACTTTTGGGTCAATCATGTAACAGCTAGAAACTAGGGCAAACCTGAAGTATACAGAGGGTTACTTACGGTGGTTAATTTGTATTTTTTTTCAAAAACTTAATGCAACATATTTTTTCTTATGACCCTGCTGCCTAAAGCTGTGGTAGCCTCATACCAAGCCTGTCTAGTTTTCAATCCAACTTGTCTCTTTTGTTCTACCACCTATACTTCGGGTCTCTTTATTTCACTCTTGCATTTTCTTTTTCATCCCAGGTTTCTCTCATTGCCACTGTTTCCGAATTTCTTAATTTTTCTTTCTCTTTTTTCTGCCTTTCTCTCTCATGCTCTGGATCAAACTCTGATGATAAAAAATAAGTCCATGTCGCAAAATATGAGCGCTTCACCTCATCACCTAACCACTGGTGTAAATTAGGCACTGCTCCTACTCCTCAGTGCGTTTCTCACCAAGCAACTACTTGATAAATGCGTAAAGCTGCAGTGGCAAACTGCGACAGGGTCATGCGTCTCTCACTGCTCAGTTACAAGATGGCGATGCACTGATTTGGATAAAACAGCAAATTTACCTTACAACATGGTATTACTGCCCAATGACTGACTGCAACTGTCACTCTTTTTAGATATACATTTTAATGGCCCATGAACACTCATTTTGCCTTCATTACATGAGTGGCATAAGTGGTAAGGGAGGGTATATTGCAGCATGTGTGGCCCTGTGCTTGTGTTTTTTGACAAATCACTGCATAATTTCGCAGCATACAATGCCAAAATCTAAAAAGGCCAAAATTTTAAGGCAGACCTTTTCCCCGCTGTCCAACGTTTATGGTTGCAGTGCCTTCCACTAACCGCTGCATTTCATCCATTGGCAAACATGATTTTTAGCACTGTTGGAGCAACTGCATTGTAGTTATTTTTTGTAGAAGGGCTGGTGGATGAGTTTGAGGGCTTGTGTTTTATTTTGTATTAGTTTGTGTTGGGGAATTGTACATTGCGAAGGTCAATGATATCTATACCTTCTCTTGTATTGCTTTAAGTACTTCACTGTCATGTAAGCAGTTATATTGTTCCACTTGCTTTTGTTTCCTAAAGAGATCTGTATACCCCAGTAAAAAGTAACTGGATTTAAATGAATAGGCATGGAATAATTGAAGAGATCTGTCACACATTACTGATCAGCTTGGGATGACTTTAATATATTCCATTCACTAGGGTCCCAAGTATCTATACAATCTGACCACTTCTTTACATCTCACATAGACACTCAGATATGGGATGACAATAAAAATATCCATCCCTACAGACTTCTCCAATTCGCCTTCCCTCAGGAAAACAGCTACACACAAAATAACCAGCTAAGCAGACTACATCATATGAAACACAATAAAGGGATATACAGAGCTGATCAAAGCTAACGGCGTACTGAAAACCATGAAACTGTGCACCTGTCTCTCATTGTTCATCATTCAACACACTGCTATGTGCTGCATCCCATAACATGATACCAGCACCTCGGTGGTCATCACGTACAACATGGAAACACTTCCCATATAGGATGAAAAAAAATACAGCATCCTTCAAGCCAGATATCCTACATGTTGCAGCATGTTTCTCATATAGGCAAGCACTTCAGCGCCCCCCCCCCATAGGGGTGGTAGGCACTATATAAATGCTATAATAAATTGAACACAATACAGTACAATACACGTGGGGGCTTACTGCTGTTTGTAGATCTGGTTATGTTTTTACTGTATTTAGATATGGGGTGCCATTTTTGAAATACAAGGATTTTTGGTGCACTACCGTGGAATTCTAGCTTCAACACTTTTGCATGATTCTTTATGTACGCCTTTATTTGCGCCTTGCACAATCCTTAGGGCTCGTGTGGTAGCTAATTTTTTCTTTTGTATCTGCTATGTGCATTCTTGTGTAGGCTTCTTTTGTCTCCCATGTCACCATCCGTTTTCATCAGTGGTCAAAGTACATTAAAAAAAAACGGTACGTGTGATCCGGAGTCTAATGTGGGTGGGTTCAGAAAAAAAGGTGTGGCCCAAAAAACTATTCTGTAACGATTTTGTTCTCTTTTACTTTCTAGTAACGTCATATAAAAAGAAACACACCGTAAATGCAAGTTAAACTAATAAACTAGAGACGCACTATTTTGTTGTGAAACCTCCATTGTTTAATGTGATCACTGCAGATATCTGTGTGTATAACCAGAGAGCCACAGGACTGAATTTTGGTTGGTGCAGTGGGGAATAGTGACTTTTGTGTTTTTAGTGTTATGAGGTCTTAGCCTGTGACAGAGAGCAGTGTGGCTGTGGATGCTAATATTTTAAACTTGCATTTCACAAAGTATAAGATAGGCTGGCACTAACTGCACGCAAATATTTTGGTTTAATATAAACAAGTGCTTCCAAAATAGAGATCTGAGTAATATACAGATTGTACCTAGGTCAAACATTTTTTATAACTGTCCATTAAAAGCACGAGCTCCACAGCTCATTGGGTGACCTTACAATACCTCGCAAAAAGAATACCCTTCAAGTGACTGCAAACTGCCTTCACTTTTGCAGAGTAACCCTATGCAAACATTTACATTTCTTTCAGGCATCAGACACCCTGGCATGAAGGCTTGTTTCTTGTTCAGCTGTCTGTCTCTCCCTCTGCTTCACAGCACAGAATACTCTCTCCACTTCCACTTCAGCGAAGGCATCTCAAACGTGGTAATTAACCATTTAACCATTGACGGTTTCAGTGGTGGCCGGCACATGTAAAATCGGTGTGGCGGGAAGGGGAAGGAGTGGGGGAAAGTCGACAGACGATGAAGTATGTATAATTAAATAAATAAATAACAGCTATTCCGTCATCTGTCAGCTTCCCCCACCGCGCTGCTGCTGGACGGTTTCATTTTGACATTAAATCGTTAGCTTAGACAGGAGGAAGACAGAGGAGTGTAAACAGGAACACTGGCAGGAGTGTGCACTTGAGCACCAAGAGCGGCAATAATCAGAAGCATACTCAAACACAGAAACAGGACAGGAGGATACATAGGTGCAAATACAAGAGAAGGAAGAGAAATGTCACGGCAGGCTTTTGTTTCAGGTTCTATGAGCGCTTATGTGTGTGCTTCTGGGTGTCACCTGTACCTGCTCCTGTGTCTGCTTATGTTATGCCGCGGGCCACAACCTGAACCACGGCTTCTCCCGCCTTACTGCCGCAGGCCATAACCCGACCCACGGCTCTTCCTCCCTCACTGCCATAGGCCATAAATCGACCCGCGGCACCTATTCCAGGAGACTGGTCAGGCTGCAGCTCAGTGCGGCAGACCACTGTTTCTTTTTTTGGGCGTTAAGATGGTAAATTCTGACCTTAAGCTAAGTCCCATATTATATATAATATGTTTCACACTGGTGGCATAAAATAGCGACTTTGTAAAAAATAAAATAAGGCACATTAACAATAATAGACATTAACCAAAGAACCATTATTTTGTTTATATAAAAAAAAAGTTCTTAACAGTTTTTCAAGCACAAACGAATCAGAAAAACCTATGTACCTGTTGTACGCTTCCTTCAGGTCTCTGGCCAGCTTGCACTTGGGTAGAATATGGTGAAATGGAGATTGTGGACCGCCATCGGCTACAAGAAGGGTAAATGAGGATTAGCAGACATGAATATAATAGGACATTTCTGGCAGTGCTGTTACTCCACTTGCGAACTCGATTTCAAAGGCTCCCTTAAGTCATTTTTATGATAATAAATAATTCCAGATTTGTAAAGCTTGACTTATCACCCCAAGGGTATCCAGGCACTGGCGGCCGTCGGGGAGACTAAGGGCCAGATGTAGGTAGCCCAATACCGGTCGGTCGGGCCGAAATTACCGAATTTCGCCCGTTACCGACCGGTATTGGGCATTTGGGATGTAGGTGGCTACATTTCAGATTCGGTAATTTACCGAATCGGTAATTTAAGGAATCGGTAATTTACCGATTCCTTAAAATGCCGAATCAGTAAATTACCGAATCTGAAATGTAGGGAGCACTCAAATGAGTGCATTGCACAGTTAAGGATTCGGTATTTACCACCAAATAAAGGTTGGTGGTAAATATTGAAAACCTTAATAAAAAGCAATTTTGTGCTTTTTTTACTGTGCCATGTGGCAGACATACATGCCCTTAGGGCATGTATGTGTGCCGCATGTGCACCCATGCACTATTCAGGGGTGCAACAGGGTGTCAATGTGACACCCTGCCACCCTTGAACATGGTCCCCCTATTACCGATTCGGTATTTACCGAATCAGTATTTACCGATTCGGTAAATACCGAATCGGTAATTCCCAATCATTCCTATGGGCCTCCAGGCCCATAGGAATGAATGGGAATTGCTGATTCGGTAAATACAGTAAATACCGAATCAGTAATACCGAATCCCACCGATTCGGTAACATTTACCGAATAATTAGCTACATCCCATTTACCGATTCTGAATTAGCGAATCGGTAAAATTCGGTATTTTAGAATCGGTAAAATAGGATTACCTACATCTGGCCCCTAGTGTGCTATTGCCCAGAGTGACATGATGCTGAGCTGCTGCCAGGGATCAAACCACGAGCCCTGCGCTCCAGAGTCAGCCCTTCTGGCCGCTACGCCACACCTCTCCCAACCTACAGACCTATTTAGCTAAGTGCTGATTTTCTGGACACCAAGCTAACCTCAGAAATCTCATAATGCTCATGTTTTCGTAGTGCAAAGCCACAAAGATGTTCGGCTGTGAAAATGGACCCTTCTCTTTACAAGCACACCACTTCAGTCAGAGACCTAAACCCAGCCATTTAATGGGAGGTGCCTCTTTCTGCTTAGCATTAATGATGACCAGTGTATCCAGCCTTCTCTTAGGGTACAGCAAGACAGATATTATTCACATGAGTTTCTGCAATATGTGTTCTATTTCATTTCATCCTTAAGTTGACCTGTATTTATCTGTTCTGCATTTTTCAAACGTGCCTTATTGAGTCTTGAAGTTGTGTTTTGTATCATAGCTGACTACTCAATTAGCAAGTATGATCTTCTAATTTTAACAATAACTTTTGCTATACAATTTACACACATTTCTAACCATACTTACGCCTACATCATTTAACACGACTCATTTATTAGTCTAAATACAACAAGCCCCCATTCTAATAATTCACAGTTGCCTGGAGAGAAATGAAGATTACTACTTAACCAACAAGAGAAAAGAGAAAAAGGATATAGATAAAAGCAAGGCCAGAAGAGAAAAAATGAATTACAGTATAAAAAATAGAATTAAAAAAGTAGCGTTGGAAAGGGAATGCCCCCTGCATGGTAAAAGGGCGAGCACCCCTTCCATGAGTGTCTGGCTGCTTGTGAAGCTGGTATCCTGACTTTTTGCTTGGCCCTGTAATCAAGTTAATCTATTGAGTTTGTAGAGACCTAGGCCTGTCTAAAGCATAAGAATTTGAGAACCTGCTATGTGACCTGGAAGTGCACACCAATCATCTCCTCATTGTAGGGCTATAACTACTATCATTGTCCTATATCAGTCACATAAAGCGGTCGTGGCTGTGTAACAAGATTTGTGAATTCTCTTTTATGGGCACACCTATTTTTCTGAGCATGTAGCTTAATGAGTCTACTCACCATGCTCATGTAAACTTCAGCTTTAACAAGAACACCTAACCCCTCTGTCAAGTGTATGAAAGTACGGTGGATGTGTAACGTGTGCCAGTAGCACTGTGTGTACGGTAAGCGTGTGAGTACAGGCTCCTGCTGGATCCATTTTGAATAGCCCCTAGGTTGGCGTGGCTCAAGATGGAGGGTGAGTGCAGCTTCCACAGATAGTGGAAGAGTACTGACTGCATTCCTCTTACTGTGGGGTAGACACCCAGACATTAAAGTGTGGGAAGGTGGCTACAGGGCTCCCACTTATCACTGCCATTGGGTACACGGAGTTGTGAGAAGTTTCTGAGTCTGCATCTATAGTGTCGGTCATGAGTTGTGAGAAGAAGCTATGCATCAGAATGTCATCATGCTGACCAGCAGTCTCGCCGCAGGTCCCTAAGGACTGGAAAGTCCGCTTACTGGCTGGGTTGTATGTCCAGGACCAGCCGTCTACATGAGACCAGGGATGCAACTTCTGAAGATGGCCACCCACCTGCATCGGCCTGGGGCCACAACTGCCAAAAACGAGTATCCGCATGCATCAACCAGAGACAACAAATGCTGAAGATGAGCGCCCGCTGATCAGACCCATTATGTCGTTCAACAGCAATGGCTCAGGGAGTAGTGAGACTGCCATACAGGGCTGATACCAAAGGCACGAGGTTGCGGACTATCCCACAGCGCCACCAACCCACAACTCCACTGTAAAGGATTCCAGGCTTCCTAACACATACAGTTTTCAAGTGGAAATCAATGTTTTCTTTCCTTCAGGTTGCCAGCGGGTTAGTAAATCTATATAGGTCTCCAGGTTAGCCCTTTTTTTCTCTTACACATATGGGGTAAGAAATATATGTCCTTCACTGTTCATATTTTGGGCAAATGTAGGTTGTTAACCTGTTATTCCCAACCTGCAAGTTTGGGAACAATACACAATATTTAAACAATGTTTTATAACATGTGTGTCAATGTGTTTCCCCAAAGTGTCTCTAGACCTCAGTGATCAGGACTAAAGGATTCAGAAGTCCAGGCCCTGGATAGAACATGGGTTTATTCCTTTACCGTGTAAAGGTTGACGAAACTCTTAAATATCTCTTGTGGGATCTGTTAATTTTCCAGCCACAGTGTTGGAAACTTAGGTCACCTAGCTCCAGTACATATTTAGTTCTCTGCAAAGCCATCTGTAATACTGCTTTTGTTGGCTCCAAGCCTTGAAGCGAAACATCTCAGCTACACCATGGAACCCAAAGAATTCTCAGATTATTCAGCACATAATGTAGATGAGCAAAGAGTCCCCAGGCGCCAATGTTGTAGAATGTATATGTGCTAGATCTATAGGATGATATGCTGGGCCTGATAGATTTCCTCTCCATATCGTGACAGACCCAGAGATGTGGCGGTCATTAAAATGCTAGACTTTAGTCAGCTCGATGCTTCATCTACATACTTCTTTCAGAACCAATAACTGGAGCTCGATTAACAAATCTTGCTTTGGTCACATACAAAATAATAAAAATGATGAGCAGAGTGGGCATTGAACAAGGACTAGTTGGTTTTAAATGTCTAACTAGACTTTCTAACTTTGGGAAAAGTTTCTATGACATTTTAAGTATGGATGGATAAATTAACTAAATTTCCAAATCATTTGCACAACGAATCAATAGAAAATATTGAAACGTATTAAGTGACAATGGAGACAATGTTCACTTTAGGTGCAAAATGTTTGCTGTGACTGGAGACATTCAGTAGCAGTATATCGATTAGCACGTGCCTTAATAATGGGGTCAGCTCTTTAAATTAAATTTCCACCCACTATGAAAATCATGTACTTATAATTAAAACGTGCATGGTCACATTTTTAGTTGTACCTATATACATCTGGATGTCTGGTCAATTTAAAAAATAGCACAAAAGGATAAGATTTTTAAAAAGTTAAATGACAATTTGCTTTTGCATTGGACACCCAGTTACATTTCTAAAAACCCAGTTTCAGAAGACAGCTCATCATACAATAAAATACACAATAACATGCAGACTTCCTTTTAATACAGATTGTGTATACGAATTCAAAACAATGCAAGCAATTGAAAATATGGGCTCGTTTTCCCCTCAGCCAAGATACAGGATTTGGGGCTTAGGTGCTTGAGAGCCATGGTTTCTACAGCACACCTACCAGCAAAGTCACATAAACGTAGGCGGAAGTGAAGCAAACCCTAGACTTACTCTCAGACATAGCAGACACCTCGTCTTGAATGGCTAAAATGAGCTTGGCTTCCCTGGTCAAGTACTGGCAGCGTCGCTCTTCGTGCTGCAGAACGATTGCAAGGCGGCGCGACAAGGTGTGCAAACAGCTTATGACAGACGGGTCTGCGTTAGCCTATGGAGGAGAGGAGGAGAACACATTCAATGACACTGGAAAAATCTCACCAGGGGCACACGATACGCAGCACTTAACTACACAGAGAAATTAATCAAATGTTTACGCATTTTGGGCCACATGTCTCAATATTAGGAATAGCGATTACCTAATTGCGATTTTCTGCAAATCGCAATTAAGTAATTGCTATTTCTAATGTATAAAACTCCAGGAGTTTCATTTAGCGATTCCTAGGGGGTTGCAAATCAACCTACCTTATGAATATTAATGGGGAAGGTCGCTATTTGCGCCGCATTAGGAATCACTAAAATCACAGGGATGGTGGCCTGCTGGGGTCAGCAGACCACCATGTCCATGACTGCTTTTGAATAAAGCAATCATTTTCTTTTTAAATGCAGCCAGTTTTCCTTAAAGGAAGACGGGTTGCGTTTAAAACAAAAAAGTTTTCTTTTCCTTTTTTCTGAGTCGGCAGTGGTCAGTGGGACCACTGCCTGTTCTGAAAAATGTTTGCACTAACATTCACAAAGGGAAAGGGGTCCCTTGGGGACCCCTTTCCATTTGCGAAGCGTTACAGCCAACTTGAAGTTGGTGGTAAAATGCGAATGTTTTGCGACCACATTTCAGTCGCAAATCATTCTTACATACCACTGCAATTCGGTATTAGGAAGGGATGCCCTAAACACGTCCCTTCCTAATACTGAATCGTAAAGCGTATTTGCGATTTTTTAATAGGTTACGAATCGCAAATACGGTTTGGTACACAGGAAAAGCCTTTTGTGCAGGTGCAAAAGGCCATATTCTGTGAATTATAAAAGGAACATACATGTGGCCCTTCGTATTTTAATGCTGATATTTTATACTTGATTAGAACACCGACAATAATCTAAGAGAACATGAACACATTAAATTCATGACTCATATGCACACACGTTTAAACCAATAACACTATACTTAAAAAGAAATTGAACAATTCATCTGGTTTGTTAAAATTATTACTTAACAATATAAAAGCGTTTCATCGATCAACACGAAACCATTGCGAAAGAAAACCAAACCTGAAGACGAATATAAAGAAAAGAGTTTTCAGCTTTCTTTTTTCTAAACCTGATTGATGGAGGGAGTTACTCTGAGATTTAAATGAAGCCTGACCCGAGCATCTGGGCCTTGAGAGTGCAGGATTGAGACTTGGGGCCTTATTCAGAGTTTGGAGGACATGACACTAGCACAAAGATGGTAAATGTCCTGTCCGCCACATTACAAGTGCATTATAAACGGAGCCACTGAATTGTGGCCTTATTTAGTTTGGAGGACATGATCCTACGGCACAAATGTGGTGAACGCTGCATCTCCAGTATTAGAGGTGCATTTTAGCCAGAGCAACTGAGTTATGGCCTTATTTAGTTTGGAGGACATGAACCTATGGCACAAATGCATTATAGCAAGGGCCACTTAATAATGACCTAATTTGGAATGGAGGACGTGATACTCCATCATAAATGTTGCGAATTTTCCATCTGCCGTACTACAGGTGCATTATAGCCTGGGCCCCTAATTTGTGGTAGGGGCATGAGAGGACCAAATTATGTGGCCGGGTGACTAAATTATGCCGCAAGAAAATGCAAATTATGTGGCGTAATGAGGCACATTTTGTGATAGTACTACATCATAATTTTGTCATTTTTATACTTAGTAACAGTGTCTGGGCATATGTTTCGCCTTAATAGTACTGGTTTTAACACCGAATAACAGCAATGAAAAACAGAAATGATACCAATCAACCTTTGCGAAAGGCCTTCCACAAAGCAAACGTCATTGTATTTCTAATTAGTAACTTTTGGTCTGTTTGAGCTAGAAAGAATTGTTTTGCTAAATTCTGCAGACTGTGCAACAGATGATGGATTATGTGATAAATGTGTCAAATCCATAAATATGCGGAAACCCTGCAGCCACAAAGTCGCATAATTCTAGTGGCCCTGATTATAGCTTATTAATTACCTAAATGGCCTCCTTGGACCATACATTGTCAGTATTTCTTCCTGTTGGTACCCAACTGACCCAACCAAGGTATACAAGTATTTCTAATTACGTTAAACAACTTTAGCCCATATTATTAATAGTGTTTCATGTCATTTCCATTGTTTCTTATGTACATGCACACATCATAAGGAAACCCTACTCAAGCAGCAACCACAATTTCTATTAGGGTGAAGGCACAAACAACCCCCAAATTCACCTGTGCTTAACCTTCTGATAGCTTGGCACAAGCAGATAGGCTTAACTTAGAGGCAATGTGTAAAGAATGTATGCAGCATTTCAAACAGCAATAAAGTGAAATACAACATAAAAATCCCACACCAATTTAGGAAAATAGAGTAAAATGTAAACTTTTTTGGAACCAAATCGACAAACACCCCATCAGTAGAACTGGAGATGTGCAATTTTAAACATTTAACTAAAAATAGTGCCTAAAAGCACAAGGTGCCAACTGTGTTTACCTGGTCGCACCAAACCGGGACAAAATTGCAAGTGCAGGCCAACTGCGATGGAGTGCAGGCCGGATACAGGGGCCAAATTAGGCCCACCAAGCAAAGTACCTTAAATCTTGGTTTGTAGAGGGTGGCGAGATCCCGCTTGGAGGACACAACTAAATTAAATGTGCCAATTGGGCGTATGCCCATTTTACCATGTTTAAAGGAGACAGCACAAGCACTTTAGCACTGATTATCAGTGTTAAAGAGAGCAAAGTCCTAGGAAGCTACACAAATGGGTTCAGAAAACACAAGAGTGAAGGCAAAAGGTTTGTCAGTGACCATGCAGAAAGAGCCAAGTCCAGCATAACCCCCCCCCCCACTCCAGCCAAAAGCCAGGGTAGACTAATCAATACCTTGATGGGCTTTCCTGCTAAGGTGATAGAACATTGGCGAATGCCCTTTATGAAGGGGCACTTGTCAGTTCTACAACTGTCCAAATTCAGTTGGATCCCTCTATCGACACTCATCTGAGCCACTGACCAGGCCAATAGGGAACCCTTCTACTCACTTGTGGGCCCCATCTGTGCAGCACCCAACCTTAACTTGGTCAAAAAATGCATCCCAGTAGGCAGACAGTACCACCATAGCCAACCAAATGATGTGGCCCCCTCGGCGTCTTGGGTCAGAATTCTGTCCTCAACCAAGGAACATTCTGCCTAACAGGACAGTAACCAACAGCGGCCAATGACAGGTGTCAGTGTTAAGAACCAGGCCCCAGACCACCCACTGCCAGGGGGAAGTTCCAAGTGGGGTAATTGGATAGGCATCTCTTTCAGCCTTGGTGCTGGCTAGGAGTTCCTTATAGGCTACTGATGGATCTTTGACCTCTGATGTTTCTCAGAGTGGGGGGCAACATCCCCAGGTGTTAGGCACCCTATGTTCACTCAACCTCCTCCCAGTTCAGGGGTGGTATCCTGAGACTGGTGCTCCAAACTAGGGTAAGTACCCTGTGGCTAAGCAAGCAGGGGAAAGGGGCGAGTACCCTAACCCACAATGGCCAAGCCTGTAGAATTCCCACCAGCGGGGGGTTATTAAGACAGACAGAGTCCCCCTGCTTGTCTCCTAACTGGGAACACTGAAAGCAGTAGGGTTGGAAATGGGGCGTGCTGGACCACCGCCCTCCAGAAATCCCCCTGCCTGTTTCTCAGAAGGGGCTTGGGAACTCTTTCCCCTCACCTTACTCTGGAACTTGCAAGGGTCACCTTTGACCTTCCCCACACTCTGCTGGGGGAACCTGAATCACCCTTCTTGGGCCACTCCCTGGTACCTTCTTATGGCCCCTGGTGCTGAGCCAGAGGTCCGCATCCTTAGCAAGCTCCCTGGTGTTAATGAGATTACTATCAATCAGGTGTTGGAGCAGCTCTGAAAAACAAAGACTGAACATGTACTCTCTTCATTCATTCATTCATTCATTAAACTTTACTCAGTCATTACGACCATTAAAGTGCGAATGCTTGCAATACATTATTCCACCATTACACATTAAATATAACATAATTAATCAGTACATATATGCTAAAAGGATATTAAACACCACTGATAGAATAAAGCATTTTCTCTCGTCACCTAATTGTACAACCCCTTGTAATCATGCACATCAAAGCCCTTCACACAACCATTCAGGGCCTTGCAAAAGGATTCTACACAATTCACCCAAGACTAATGGGGCAGTTTCTGTCTGTCACTAAACGCCTATCTGTACTTTTCTGGGGTGAGACCATACTTCCTGACAAGGATGTCCTTCAAGGGGGAGACCTCATCCTGTCCCCCGTCTCTAGGGCCAGTAGGGATTCACTCCCTTTGCGAAGCATGTGCCCCCAGAGACTAGCCCCCAGACCTCCTCATGAATCCTATTAATCTCCAGAGCACCCTCACAGGCTTTTAACCACTTGTCAATGTCATCTCATCTTCACAACAAAGTTTGGCTCCTTTGGAATGTGGACCCTCTTGTCTCCAAAGGGCAGTGCGGGTATGCTGCCACCCTTACTGCTGGACTACGTCTGTCTGGCTCTAAAATCCAGCTCTGAGGCTCCTTTCAAGAGTCTGGGTCCTATTCTGAGCCTCTATTTCCAATTTCTCTTCAGTCAAGGCTCTCTCTGCCTTAGATTTCTTTTCCTCAATTTTGAGTTTGGACATCGGCAGCCTGAACAGCCAGCTCCTCTGTGGACAGGCCTTGTGAAGACACGCCGCTCCGCTCTGGCTGGGTGTTCCAATACAGAAGATGATGAATCATTTCCCTCCCGAGAGTGTTACCTTTCGGGGCGGGTTACCAGGCCCAGATCCCACTCATGCTACGCCATATCATCCTACCCATTCCCATTCCCTGTTGCTGTCAACTGGTGAATAATTAAACTAGCTGCCCACTTTGAAGTAGAGAGAAGATTTGGGAGGTTTCCACCCCCCACAGGTGCTTGGAAATTCCTGCCTCTCCAACTTTTTAAGTACACTGCACCCTGCCCTCTGGGTTGTTTAGAACCTACCCTAAGGGTGACTTATAAGTATTAGAAAAGAAAATGTATGCCTGGCAAAAGGTTTACTTTGCCATGTCGAAATGGCAGTTTAAAATTCCATACACAAGCTACAATGGTAGACCTGAGACATGTTTAAAAGGCGACTTAAGTGTGGCACAAGTAGTGCTGCAGGCTCACTAGCAGCATTTAATTTACATATAGTACCCCTTTACTAGGGACATACAAGTACATTAAATGTGCCAATTGGGTGTAAGCCCATTTCACCATGCTTGAAGGAGAGAGCACAAGTACTTTAGCACTTATTAGCAGTGGTAAAATCCACATAGTCATAAACGTGAAAAAAATGGGTTCAGGAAGGTGAAGACAAAGCATTTGCGGGTGACCCTGCAAAAAGGGCCAAATGTAACAATATGCAAGACTCAAATGAATAGCCCTTTAAATTAACCACAAGTTGATACAATGTCTTTGGTACATTTTCTCATAAGTACATATACACTTGATACTAGACAAATGCTTGAAAAGACTTACGAAATATAATCAATTGGTAAAACTATATATCACTCACTACATCATCATGTTTAATTAAAATTAAACAATCAGATACATAAAAAGTGTCCCAAAAAATAGAAATATATTTATTGTTTCAATCAATACTGTTTATAAGCTGAACAATCAATGTTCCCATGTGGTAGGGGAGTTATGCTCTTTAATGATTCCCTTCTTTTATCAGTTCATCATATTTAAGTACAGAGTATGGGAAGAGCTCACCAATGGAATTCACTTTCCTCAATTGTAAAGGTGATTTTCTGGTGTAGAGCCTTAATTATAAATGGGTACATGGTATACTGAGATGCCCCCTGGGTAATAGGAGCCATCAGAGAATCCATAAACAAAATTAACGAAGCAGGTTCCTGGATCGAACACTCGGCACCCTGTGGTGCGGTCTTACACCGTACAAGTGCCCCCAAATCTGAACTGATGGAAACATTTGGTCAGGAAAGAAACAAGCTTACTACCAAGGACCACACTGTTCCTCAAAAGTGAAATGAGGACACAATACTCAACTGCATCAAAGGCAACCAAGAGGTCACGAAAGAGCAGCAAACAACATGCAGGGGCAGACAGCGAATGCCAGCAGCAATCAATAACTTTGCTGCACCCGGCTTGGAACCCAGAATGACAGTCACTGGCAACATTTACACACTGGTGTTACAGGGTGATGGTGAAAGGGTGACGGCGAAAAAGAAGATATACTAGCGCATGTGCAGTCTGCCTTCCTTACAGAGCCCACATAGATGCATTTAAGTTCTGAATAAGCATTTGAATTTGACCCTTGACTCTTTTATTAGCTGTTAAAATGGAAAAAATAGTATTTCAGATGGTGTACTCTTTAAGCTCCTTCTAAAATGCGATCAATGCAGGATCCCAGGTAGAGGCGTACCATCCGTTTGATATCAAAAGGTCCTTCTCATTTCAATGAGTATCAACCGCACACACAAAACTTTAATCACGCATGGCACTGCCGCCATTCCGTTCCCTAACTGGGATCTGCTGACATCAGAAGCCCCCCCACATTCCAACCATATGACAACAAGTATAAAGTGTTTTGGAAGAAAGAGGCCCCTACCTAAATGGATAAACCCTGGTAGGGATATTACACTTCTTAGAAATCTAACCTGTACACCGGGTTATGTGTATATTTTCTAAATATCATCACACATTGTTATTTAATAGATTGACTAACACCATGGTATATGAATTTATAAAACTTTTTTTTAATTGTCTTTTTTTCTCATAAATATTGTATAGTTTTTTCTTTTACAGTTTATATACTTTTTTTAACAATAATTCTTAAAATTCTACTTTTTTTTAACAATAATTCATAGAATTCTACACATATATATACAACCAATCACGATAGCTTCTAATATATATTCTAGTACATGTATCAACAATTGATTTTCATCGCCAAATACAAAACCGAATCCCCAACGCGTTTCGGCGAGTTGCCTTCATCAGGAGTTCTGTATTTTCAATTGATGATTAATTACTCAAATGTATTCAAAGTGATGTTACGCAGTATCTAAATGTTGGCAGAAGAAAAGTCCTGAATCAGGTTAAAATCTGTAGTCTGTAGCTTGTTATGGTCAAACATTGATTATGTCACTCAGGTTCACGTCTCAATCGATCTGATAAGATGCTGAGTACTATCCTTACAAAAGGGGATGATGGACGGAGCGCTTGAGCAAATCAAACACTCACCCCCAGTCAACTGATCTGGGTTTAATCCATCACCATTCTTTAGCTCACTCAGCCACCCCAGTTCAGACATGGCCATATGCAAATCAGTCTGACCCTGTGCCTTATGGGAACAGTCCAGCCCGAACTGCCAAGCCATGTCTTCCCTGGACCGGAAACAAGCATCCTGGGACCGGTTTCGGATTCATAATCCTCATCAGCCAGGCTATCTTGAATCCAGTGGCCAAGTGAGCAAGGGACTCACGTCTGAGCATACCCTGCCACACTTAGGGCAAACAAAGCGATACAAAAGGGGATTGCCGCCCTAAGTGCGCTGGGGATGCCCAGACGTGGGTCCCAGGCACTCCACACCACTTGGAGTCAAGCTAGCCGGGCTGAAGAGAGGTGTTACCTCGAAACCGGTCCGGTCCTCGGATGCTTGATTCCGTTCTGGGAAGGACATGGCTTTTGTAGTTCGGACTGGACTGTTCCCATGGGGCAACAGGGTCAGAGCTGATTTGCATATCGCCATTGTCTAACCCGGGGTGGTGTGGAGTGCAAAAAAACGATGGATTTGGGCCCAGATCTTTTGACTGGGGGAGTGTGTGACATTGATCCACATTCAGTCCATCACTTGTTGTTTTTGCAATTGCCGCCCTAAGTGCGCTGGGGATGCCCAGACGTGGGTCCCAGGCACTCCACACCACTTGGAGTCAAGCTAGCCGGGCTGAAGAGAGGTGTTACCTCGAAACCGGTCCGGTCTTCGGATGCTTGATTCCGTTCTGGGAAGGACATGGCTTTTGTAGTTCGGACTGGACTGTTCCCATGGGGCAACAGGGTCAGAGCTGATTTGCATATCGCCATTGTCTAACCCGGGGTGGTGTGGAGTGCAAAAAAACGATGGATTTGGGCCCAGATCTTTTGACTGGGGGAGTGTGTGACATTGATCCACATTCAGTCCATCACTTGTTGTTTTTGCGAGTACTATCCTTGACACTGGGTTCTGTCTGGTGGTTTTGGATATTAATCATTCTGTTTGCGTCTTAGAGGGCTAAGATAGACAGCTATTTATGGATCAGAGGCCCAGGAGGAAATGCTGAAAAACGGTTTGCAGCCCATGATTATCCCTTCTTAAAGGCTTGGGGGAGATCTATAATGTTTCTTGCTGGCCTGCCACCAGTCGATCGTGGTGATGAAATCTTGCTCAAATATGAGAAACTGCGTGGTCCCGTCTTGCCCGTACCGCTGTAGCCAATCTATTAAATAACAATGTGTGATGATATTCAAACAAGTATAAAGTGCACAGAATACTTTATTCAAGTAGTGCATGGTGCTGCCACCCTTCCTCTGCCTAACCAGGGACCTGCTGGAACCAGAAGGTCCCTCACATTCTACCAATATGGACAACAAGTATAATGCGCCCACGCAATACTTTATTCATGCAGACTTATGGCCCTTATGCCCTTGTCCTACTCAACGAGGGGCCTGCTGACATCAGAAGGCCCGCTACACCCCATCGGTGTGGATAACCATTACCGAGTGCACACTAAATACTTTGTTCATGCTGAATATGTCCCTGGTGCCCTTGTACTGCCTAACCAGGGTCCCGCTGACATCAGGGGTCGCTCACATTCCATCCGCATGGACGAGTACCAAGGTCACGCCCAATATTTTATTTGTGCAGGGGGTGGTGCTGATGACATTGCGCTACCCACCAAGGGGGCTTCTGACATCAGAAGGTACCTCGCATTCCACCCCCGTGAACGAGTATCATGGGCCTGTCGGCAACGGACGGTCCCTCGCATTCCACCTGAATGGACCGCAAGCATCAAGTGTACACCCAATTCTTGATTCACGCAGGGCATGGACCTGCCGCCCCAGCACTACGCATCCAGGGACCTGATGACATCAGAAGGTCCCTCACGTTAACCCTCATGGACAATGAGTATCAAGTGAACACCCATTAATGTATACATGGAGAGGAAGAACCGACTGCATAAGGGGGTTGGTCATGATAGGTGCACTTGGTGAATCAGGCCTGTTGGAGATGTGTTTTGCCTTCAATAACAGTACGTTTTAGTAGCCACAATCAACCAGCCTCCTCCAAATAACCACAAAAATATTTCCTAATTGTGTGGCTCCTATTACAACCATGTAGATGTTGGTCACTGTTTGACAAACATTGCGCTACGTCATTTAAATAACTATGCTCTGCACTGACTTCTTGAAGGTCGAAGCTCTCCTTGATGTACAGGTGTCCAATTGAGTCACTATTACAAAACTGGTCTGTGCAACTTAATTGTATCTTGACCTTTTAATGACTTGGCTATCTGGCCTACACGACAACTGCCCCGGGCGTAGAGGTAGCATCGGCAAAAGCATGTTTTTCAAAGATTTCTCTCTACTGAAGTCTGACTCGGCATACGAGTAGGCCAAGCTGACTAGTAAAGCAAGCATGACGCAGCACTTCCAAGAGCCTGTTTGTTTGATGAGTCATCGGAGATGCAAGCTGGTCTGTGCAGGGCCTTCTGATAAGTGGCTCGTCCCTCCTAAGAAACCGTGACACAGCACTTTGGTATCGGTAGCAGTCACGCTTACAACGTAGGCCTCGTTCTTGAAAAACAGTTGTTAATCTGCACTCCTGCGCTTCCAATCTTCAATAACTACGAGTGTACAAACAGTTCTGTATTCACAAAATGTTTCTACATTAAGCTGTGAGCCTGTGTGGCCCTTGCAGCGTTTCAGGCGTAGTCCTTAAAAAAATATAGTTAATTCGTTGTTCTCAGACAAAAATATGACTTTGCATGAGAAAAACCAAATCAGGTGCAGAAACCTGTACCTCTATTCCCCATCAATTTTGAGAGTGCCTCCCCACTTCCTGGTCCCGAAAGGTGTTTATTCTTGCCCGTGTCGTCATTAAATCTCTATTTCCAGGGCGGGGAGGGACTTTAGGGGAGTTTGTGATTAACCCCAAATGTGCAGGTGTGTATAGTGTCACAAATTTACCTGCCACACCCGTCCTCAAAAGACAACCCATCAGGAGTGGATTTACTCACAATGAATCCTCGGTGTGCGTAAATTTTTTTACGAGTCTGAAACCAATCTTTCTGCATTACAAAAGCTGTTTTGCACTCCAAAATAAAATAGCATGCGAGTCCAAATTACAGATGCAAGTAGCTAGCTTTGAGAATGAAGCCGGGTGAGCTCCTCACAGGCCCAACGACTGCTCTACCTCGTACACGAGGTAAAGCTCCAACTGTGACTTTTGGTTAATTTCTCATCACTATGTTAAATCACCAACATTTTACTCACTACATTACATTACTTTGATAAAACTCTCAAAAGACTACAACACTATGCATAGAGCTGGATGAGTTTATTTGTTACAACCTTTTCCGGCATTATCACCGATAACTACTAGAAAGAGAAAAGGTGTTAGGGAACACGGTAATGTCCTCTGCAAGTGGGGGAAGCAATGGAGCTTTGAAAGAGGCCGTCCTGGGGGCACTGATGAAGCAGAATTAAAATGGGGATGCTGCTGAAACAGATAAAACTGGGGGAACTGATGGAATAAGGGACAAACCTTATATTGGGGCAGCTGATTGGTTGTCTGACAGAAGCACACATGGCTAAACCACGCGTGCCTCTACAACGCAGCCCGAACAATGAATGCATCTGGACAACGCATTCCTTTACCAGGCATGGCTAAACCACGCGTGCCTCTACAACGCACCCCAAACAACAAAAGCATGTGAACAACGCAATTTCGTGGTCAAGGCATGATTGGTAAAGGGATGTGCGGTTATGATCACACCCCAGCCCCTCCGCCCTGAGCCCTAAAACCCTGACCCTTGGCCAATAAACAACCTGACCCCGAGCCCTAAAAACTACCACCACCCCTAAAACTAACCCCAGCACCACTTACCATTCCGTGTCCTCTCCCGATCCTTCCTCTTCCTGTGCCCGCCCATCCGCGCATCTAGACTGCGTACTACCTTAACCAGGCATATGCGTGGTTAAGGCAAGCGTGGTTGCGCTTGCGTGGAAATGACACGTGTGGCTTGGCCCACGTTGCAAAGGCTGTTTCCCCAGCTGATTATCCACTAGAGAGGGGCCAGTTCATGAGAGGCGGTGGATCACTAGACAGAGGTTATAGATTGGGGTGCTGATCGAAGATTTGCATGGTGTCTGCATTGTATAGGGTGGCAGACTTGGACAAAGGTTACAATGGAGGAGCAGAAGGAACAATGGAAAGAGGTTTTATTGGAGAACCTGGCAGAACATTAGACAAAAGTTAAAGGGTGTTAACTGATGGTACACTGGACAGTCACCTTGGAGGTTCTGATCACACATTTAAAAGGAGTCTATTTCGGGGGATCTAAAGCAACACTGGGAAGAGTTTATACTGGGGGAGCCATTTAACAATAAACAGGTTATTTTAGCATCATCAATCTTTAATAATAATAATAAAGGGTTTTGTAGAGCGCTCAGTAACGCCATCACGTCGTGTCCCCGCGCTATGGAGAAGTGGCAAACAAAAAACTCACTAGGAAACCCCCTCACCAGAGCCTCACAGTGTGTACAAGTGGGTCTTCAGCAGAGACCGAAATATTGCCTCTCTGCTCTCCAGCCTTAGAGCCAGCGGGAGTTTGTTCCAGTTTTGGGCGGCCAGTAATGTAAACGACCGCCCTCCCATTCTGGATCTCTTTATCTGCGGAACCGTCAGCAGCCCCGTACCTCCCGAGCGGCTCGTATCTGCAGACTAGGTCCCGAAGATAGGCGGGAGCCCTCAACCAGACAATCCGGTGGCACATAAGCAGGCATTTAAACAGAACACGTTTCTTTATGGGGAGCCAGTGGAGAGCATCAAGCGCCTTCTGTGAATTGGCTCCCCTCGGCCTCCTCAGCACCAGGCGAGCAGCCGCGTTCTGGATGACCTGCAGGCGGCCCATACTCCTCTCGGTGGTACCAAGGAACAAAACGTTCCCATAGTCCAACCGAGAGGCGACCAAAGCCTGCGTCATCGTCCTTCTGGCAGTCAGGGGTAGCAGATCCAGAGTCTTATTTAGAACCTTCAGGACCCCAAAGCACTTCCCCACAAGGCGTCTAATATGACCCTCATAGGACAGTGTGGGATTAACCCACAATCCTAGGTTTTTTGCTTCCTCACCTGGTACAGGAGTGGCGCCCAGACAGGATGGCCACCAATCGGCTGACCAGCTACTGCTCTTCCCACCCACCACCAAAACCTCGGTTTTGGAGCCATTGAGCTTTAAACAATGGGCATCCATCCAGTCGGCCAAGGCCTGCATGCATGCCTTGAAATTGGAGGATGCTCCTGTGGGGTTTTGAGACAGCGAGATAAGCAGTTGAGTGTCGTCGGCGTAAGACACCAACTCCACCCCAAATGCTTGGACAACCTTGGCCAGGGAGGCCATGTAAAGATTGAAAAGTGTAGGGCTCAATGCTGAGCCCTGTGGCACTCCCTGGTCTAGAGGCACCTCGGAGGAACCGCAGGACCCCTGTTGAACTTGAAAGCAGCGCCCCGTCAGGAATGACTGCAGCCAGTTCAGGGCGGCTCCTACGACCCCAGCTTCGTGTAGACACTGTAGCAAGATGGAATGGGCTACAGTGTCAAACGCTGCGCGGAGGTCGAGCATTATCAAGGCCTTTATGTGTGTGACAATGCGCCGTCTAATCAGGTGCCTTTGAATTCTGACGTATAAACTTACATATTATGATGGCTTGACACATTCACCTTTGCTACATGGATAACATCAATGCTTACTGTAGTAATGACCACACGTCATATGCAGCAGCCTTGAGAAAGAGGGGAAGCTGTGTTGTTTAAATGTATATTATTAATATTTGTGGCAACACCAAAGGATATATGTATGTGGTATTTGTATATTGCTAGCCCAACCAAAGGAAGCCCTGTCCTGTACAGGGTCCATAACAGAGATACAGTTGACAAATGCATGGATGCTGCCAACAGTGATTTAAGAGGTAGTTGACTCGTGGACTGCTATTGCAGGACAATGTACGGTCAATGCACATTCAGGCAGTGTTTGAGAAATGGGGGTATGCAATGTTTATCAGGTTCATTTCAATGGTCGCCAACTTTTATCAACAATAGAACCATCAAAGACACGTACTCAATAAACTGGTATTATTCATAATTAGGCAAGGGAGTTTGAACTCACTCTTCTGCTTGACCAGCATCCACCAGAGT
This sequence comes from Lissotriton helveticus, assembly GCF_964261635.1. Classification (NCBI taxonomy): domain Eukaryota; kingdom Metazoa; phylum Chordata; class Amphibia; order Caudata; family Salamandridae; genus Lissotriton; species Lissotriton helveticus. Next base: position 530,656,035 of record NC_136071.1, read on the forward strand.
GGCATCAAGAAAGGAGACATGACCGCTTCCTAAACTGAGGATGAAGAGGGTGGCAAACCTTTGGACAGTTTGGGGCTTACACAACTTTTTCTTATGAAGCTCTCCACAGACTCCATTGCAATAGTCTAGTTGGTGAGCGAGAGCTCGATTGCAGGGATAAAGGAAATATGGTGGTATGTTGCAAATAGCAGGAGGATCTCACAATGGAACTGATAAAACACAAGGTTTGTCTTATTATCTCAGGGAAAAAGGGGAGCTCTTAATTTGAAGATGTCCCGCCTCTGCAGGTTTCTGACCTAGCATTATCAACAACAGGGGGAACAAATTATAGCAAAGCCAGTCGAATGGGATCAATGTTCAGCCTCTGGAACCCATCAGCATGACGTCGGTATTTGCTTCGTCGAGGCGCAAATACGTTAGCGGGCTAGACTCTGCAACGTTTATGAGCCCCTGCCTGGGACACTCAGCTGGTTTATGCTGTACTATTGTAGATGCATTTATAGTGCCTAGATTCCTTTATACGACCAAAGCAGATGATACTTTACTGCCTTAGATGCATTTACAGTTCCAAAGAGCTTGGATACTGCTGTGCTATCTTCTATACATTTATAGTGCTTAGATGCATTTATAGTGAAAAAGCAGATACTGCTGTTCTATCTAAGAGGCATTCATAGTGCCAAAGCGCCTGGATACGAAGTGCTTCAAGCATTAGTGGGCTACTTGGCCACAACTGCCACACATGCCCTTTCTTCCACTCTTCTCCTTGGTTTGGCCTCATTGGGAGTACTAGCCGCGATTACGCAGCGTCAGAGGAATACATTTTAAGTACAAGGCCATCTGAATTCCAGTCCTTGCAAAATGCAATAAGGGTGTGAACAATAAACCCCCTGGCCACCAGGCACGGCGAACAAGTCGCTTCATCAAGTGCCTAGACTCAAGCTTTTTCAACCCATTTAACCCCTTTTGGCAGTAGCAAAAATCTAATTTTAGATCATTGATATAGTTTCTTCTATCTTAAAAAGGGGGTATATATTTAATCGAAAATATTGCACACACATGTAATGAAATATACTGCATGTTCCCCACAGGCTTGCAGCCTTTACTATCCTGTGCAGTTTTTCCTTCTAGCAGTCTGGCTCCTTTGGCGAGCCGTGTATGCTCCTTCTCTTCCCTCCTTTTACTCACTCAGTGGATTCTTATTTTAAAACCTCTGTGCACTCAGTTCTTGATAACCCCCCCACGCACGATCTCTCTGTGTCACCCTCTCAATTCTGTCTCTCCCTCTCTTCCATGTTTTTTCTACTTCTTAGTCCTCTCTCTTCCTTCATTCTATCAGGTGAATTGACCCATAACTGTGTTCCTGCGATTAGACCCGATGTGGGCACCATAGATCACGTGCAAGGAGTTTGACCAGATGTGGGCCTCATAGATCACGTGCAAGGGGTTTGCCCAGATGTGGGCCCCATAGATCACGTGCAAGGGGTTTGACCAGATTTGGGCCCCATAGATCACGTGCAAAGGGTTTGACCAGATTTGGGCCCCATAGATCACGTGCATGGGGTCTGGCGGGAACCGCTACTCCGGCCGGTGTGTCCAACTTGGACACACCGGCCGGAGTAGCGGTTCCCGCCACTTCTTAGAACTCTCCTTGATAAAGGGCGTCCAGCCCGAAATGCATTGGAGTTCGTACTTACCATTTATGCATTGAATCACCTTCATTGATATGACGACAATATCATTGAGAATCTTCATATAACCATGATTGAAAAATAAACCGACTTTTTTCAAAAATAACTTTGGAATCATTGTTTTGATCCCTCACGGAGTGCCTCATTCAGGGGATGTACTTGCATATCCATGCGTACACCATATGTCTGACCAGATGTGGGCACCATAGATCAGGTGCAAGGGGTTTGACCAGATGTGGGCCCCATAGATCACGTGCAAGGGGTTGACCAGTTGTGGGCCGCATAGATCACGTGCAAGGGGTTTGACCAGTTGTGGGCCCCATAGATCACGTGCAAGGGGTTTGACCAGATGTGGGCCCCATAGATCACGCGCATGGGGTCTGACCAGATGTGGGCACTATAGATCACGTGCAAGGGGTTTGACCAGATGTGGGCCCCATAGATCACGTGCATGGGGTCTGACCAGATGTGGGCCCCATAGATCACGTGCAAGGGGTTTGACCAGATGTGGGCCCCATAGATCACGTGCCAGGGGTCTGACCAGATGTGGGCCCGTACATCAATGTCTCAAAGAACACAAATGGCCCACACTCGCGAACTAACAAGGCCGAAACCAATCCCTGAAACTTGTGACTTTCTAACGAGCATCTAAACTACAACTAGACGACAAACCCAGGCTGTTCATCACTGTAAACACAAATTGTGAGGTATACACCTATGTATTACATTCAAGAACTTTTATAGTTTATTTACAAGTAAACCATGTCTTGATTTTGAGTAAAGAGCACTAATGAAGACTCGAGACTCATGATCTTTAACATATACTACACAGAATTTTGTTGTGGAGATATTTAAAGGGAATCTGATTGTAATCAATGTACTTCTTCTTACATATTTGCACTCACGTTGGAAACTTTATTTACTAATTTATCCCTACATAGTGCATTTGTTGTTATCTAGTTTCTTTGCTGAGGAGCCATCTTTACATTGCTTTGGGTGGTCTTCTCATGATTGTGTGATTTATATGCTTTATGATATTTTGTCTATGTAGTCACATTTCTTCTATCTTCTTTTGTCATCTCCATTTCATTATTTTGTTTCTCTGTTCTCATATGTATGGTTTTGGAAGATGCGCTACCTCTTCCATAAATTAGTGGGCACTGGTTTTATACCACTTTTTTAATATTCTTTGATCATATATAAACAATTATTAGGCCATGAAGAAGAGGCATATTAATATTAAAAGTCGCGAAACATATGTTGGCCGATGCTTGTTCTTCCAGACCACGGAAACCGCTATAATCAACTATGTTTATTCTAGCAACAGCATCTGTAACTTGAATTTCACTCAAAGAGACCGATGACCTCAAATTTTCTGACTTATTCATTTTATTCACAGTGTCAGAGAGATTGACACTATATACTCTGAGGTCTGAAAAAGTCAAGATAGAGCCTTTTGTCCCTCAAACCCATTATTTCCCAATCTATGTTTGTTCGTGTTTCCTACCGGAGGAGAGTTAGTTGAGAAATTTAGGATGGACTGGGAGTTTTGGAGCGGCACCAATGCTGGTCTGCATATGGCTGGTCTTTGTGTGCAGTGACACAATATGGAAAAGGTATTGTTGAACAACATTAAATTGATGTGCTGGATTTACTGAATATCTTTTAACCTACTATTTGGTCCTAGCACTTACTGGGTGTTGCTAGATAAATCCATGTTATCGGCCGTACCTTTTCCAATTGTGCGATTTACTAAATGAATAAGGTGTTGGTGCAATTGATTCAACTGAATTGAACCAAGATTACATCTCCAGGATTGCAATGATGTGGTAACTTAAAGCACTGTACTGAAAACGTGTGATCTTGCTGACATGAAGACATCTGGCAAGCCTTTAGTTATGGGGCAGTATCTTATATGGTGGCAGAGGAGGGCCAAATGATGCATACGGTTGACTAAATTATGCAGCAAGGAGCGGCAAATTATGCAGCCTAAACCAGCACATTTTATGATAGTCTTAGTTATATATTGTGCCATTTTTAAACATGCTCTCACTATCTGTGCAAAGGTTCCACCTCAGTAACACATGTTTAACACCCAAATACAGCAATAAGCAAAAGAAAGATGACCAGTCAACGTTTTTTAAGGTCCTTCCACTGTGCTGCAGACCGTGCTGGTGAGGTTTCACTAACTTTTGATCAGTTTGACCTAGAACCAAACTTTTTGTGGGTAAATTTGACAGATTATGCTGCAGATGATGGATTATGTGCAACTGCGACAAATCCATAATTATGCAGAAAACGCTGCAGGCGCAAAATCGCATAATTCTAGTGGCCCTGCCCATAAACAGCTGACCTAGACACCCAACAGACCAAAAACGCCACTTTAATAGCAACTGGTAAACATATCGAAAAATGTGTGTAACAAATAAGAAAGCCTCCTCCTGAAGATCAGGCCGAGGTATGGAAAGCAACATACTGATTGGGTGATGAATGGTCTTTTTCTTTAAATGGGAAATTAATTCAGTATAACACATGGCCTAGAGCAGCAATCTGAGTTTCACACACAAGAGTAATTGATGCAGCTTTGTGAGACAAGAAAACACTTTAAATTGCACATATTTAAATATGCAAATACACTCATTTCTGTCTTTCCATTACTTCTCTTTTCTTCCAGGAAGGCCCGTCAGTTATTCATCATCACTGGAAGGCGCTCAGTTTCTCAGCTTCTAGAACAGACCAGAAACGACTAAAGTGCTTCACTTCAAGAATCCTGGTTCGCGGGTCATATTAGGAGCCCACGCTGGTGTCTGATATCTCCGGGTTGCAAGCAGACTGCCTCACCCGCCCATAGCCTTGAACAGGGAGGCGATAAGAGATGTGGCTAAGCGACCTGTTTACTGTCTGTGAGGCCTGCAGATCCGAGTTCAGGACCAAACCTGTGATCCTCAGCACATTATTTTCCAGTGTCTAAGGTGCCTCCTCTGCCCTGACACAAGGAGCGCTTAGAAATTTATTTTTATTATTATTTTTTTATTGTTTTATATAGCGCGAACTAGACCCAAGATATCAGGTATCAGAGCGCTTTACATGAGCACCAATTTCGTTACAGATGAACACATTCATTTTGGTTAGGCGCGCGGAGATTAAGTGATTTGCTCAGAATCACAGGATTTTGAGCGTTGTTGCCAGACTCGAACCCGGTTCCCCAGGTCAGAGGTCGACCGCGCTACCCGTAAGGCTACATCCTCTCCCTTAACTTTCAGTTTAAGTCCAACAGTAAAAGAAACAAGGCAATAGGATTGACAAAGCTATACACAGCGGTTTGAGGTTCGGACTGGGACTGAAAATAGGCCCAGGCACCAAAATAAAATCGGCTCCCATTAGCAAATTAGTAAGCAATAAAAATTGGTCCATGTTTGGAGGTCCGTGCAGTTTTTAACTTGTAAAGGCACGCTGTACAGTATAATTGTTTTCCAAGTGATCGAAGACTGCATGGATTTGAGCTTGCTGCAGGCAATGTTTGTGATCATTCCAGAAAATGAAACAAAAATAAAAACCAGGCCACTAGAACACAAAACAGGGCCATAAACAGCCAAAAAACTGACACATACACATTGACATGTTAGACCTACCCTTCGGTCAATCTCTCTTTACCCTATAGGCAGTGCCAGTGGAATTATGCAGCAAGGCCGCACCAAAATGTGTGGGAGGGTTGACTAAATTATGCAGCAAGAAAAGGCAAATTATACAGCATAATGAGGCACATTTTTTAGATTTTTTTATTCATTAGTAATTTTTATATATGGTAATATGCCTGGGCTAAATTTCACCTCCTTAGGACCAGTTTCACAACCAAATACATAAATAAGCAACTGAAAGATGACCAGTTAACTTTAATGAAGTGTCTTTCAATGTGCACATACACATATCACCATGTTTTTAGGTCGACACCTACCAGACAGCGCAGTTGTCTTGTTTGGTAACAACATTTGGGGACATTCAGTAAGCGGCCCAGGTAATGCATTTCGCCCATTGCTTACCTTTGGTCTCGTGTTTTGTAACTCACATTTGCTTGCTTTCCATTTGCTGGCTTTATTTGTTTTAGGCTGTCTAGCTTGAGTTAGTCTCTTCCGTTGCTCAAACATTATTTACCGTATTATTCAACTAGTACTCGCTTGCTGTAAACAGATCTTTAATTATTGTTCTTATCTTGTCACATTTGCTGTGCATTTAAAGACAGAGGTCAAATGTCAGACTCTGCCTTCTGAGAGAGCTTGGTGGTTACTTTTATTTCTCTGACTACGACACTCTAAGCCAATTGACTCTAAGCCACTCCGATCTACACTGCACCACTGCACTCTGTGACACTACACTCTACTCTATGCCACTGGACTCTAAGCTACTCTACTACACTCTGAGCCATTCCACTGTAAGCCAATCCACACTATGCCACTGCAATCTTCCCTGTGCAACTCCACACCACTATATACCTCCCTATTCTACGCCACTGCACTCTATGCAAATGCATTATACACCACTTTACTCAAAATAATTCACTCTACAACACTCTATGCTACACCACTGCACTGTTTGCCACTCTACTCTGCGCCACTGCATTCTACTTTGTACAACTCTATGCCACTCTACGTCACTGAACTCCAAGTCACTCGACTCTACACCACTGCACTCTTGGTCACTGAACTCTATACCACCCTATTCTACTCTACACTACTGTACTATAAGCCACTGCTGTCTACATCACCCTACTCGACGTCTCTGCACTTTACACCAATGCGCTCTAAGCCACTCTACTCTGCAACACTAAACTCGCAGCCACCCTACTCTGTGCCACTGCACTCTACTTTGGACCACTCTACACCACTCTACGTCAATGCACTCTATGCCACCACACTCTGCAACTATCCACTATTTGCCACTGCGCTCTATACCACTCTAATCTACTGTGCACCACTGCACTCTATGCCAATTCACTCAAGGCCTCTCTACTCTACACTACTCTACTCTATGACAATGCACTGTACTCCAATATACTCTCCTATGCACCACTGCACTCTTTGCCACTGTACTCTACACCATTCTAGTCTACGTCACTCCTCTCTATGCCACTCAACTCTGCAACGCTGCACTCTATGCCACTTCACTATACACTAATGCCCTCTACTCTGTACCACCCCACTCTATGCCAGTGCACTCTATGACACTACTCTATGCCACTGCACTTTTCACTACACCACTCCACTTTATGCTATTTCACTCTACTCTGAAACAATCTAAACGCCACAAATCGAAGTGGTTTCCGCTTCTCTCGTGCTCTGCGGCTTGTGTTTGGCGTCCAGGCCACGGGAGCTGCAAACTCAACAGAAAGACCGAGCTTCTGGGCATTTTGGTAGCGAGAACGAGAGGACGCTACCCCTAACTGGGTCCCTGCCTTGTGGTCCACCCGCCGCCGCAGTTCGACCTGACGCGGCCGCTGTGTGGGGACTGCATCTCCCAGGAACACCAGCGGCAGGAGCCGCCCACGTCAGCAGCAGCGCCCGGAGGCGCTTCAAAATCCGCGCCTTACCGGTGAAGCTGGTGCTTCACTTTCTCCCCTGCAGACCGAGCTTCTGGGCATTTTGGTAGCGAGAACGAGAGGACGCTACCCCTAACTGGGTCCCTGCCTTGTGGTCCACCCGCCGCCGCAGTTCGACCTGACGCGGCCGCTGTGTGGGGACTGCATCTCCCAGGAACACCAGCGGCAGGAGCCGCCCACGCCAGCAGCAGCGCCCGGAGGCGCTTCAAAATCCGCACCTCACCCGCGTCGCGGGACGCGAGCGGGTCGCCGGACTAAGCCCGGACAAAGGGCGGACAATCTTAGACAGTCCGAGACTGTCCGTGACTGAACTGGGCCAGGACCTCTGCCTTTTCTGTACCAGAGACAGATCCATGAAGTAAGACTGCATTGCTTAATTGAATGTATTGTATCAAGGGACTCTATTGAACTCAGCCTCCTTCACTCTATGCATTGATCACTCCTCGGCATCAATCCTTTTATTAATCTGTGCGATTGTATAATATGCCTAGGAAAATTGCAGCCCCCGCGTCCAATGCGATGGAAAACTATCTGGTTCAGGTGGTAACCAAAATCAACAGTGAAAGAAGGCAGTCATTAGGACTGATAGAGTATGTGGCCTGGTTCCGAAGGTCACCAGGGCTCTAACACGCACAACAATGAATTCAAATTCTCCAATAGTACATTCAAATCAAATTTTATCAAAAATATCAAAGATGAAATATCACATTTTCATATTGTTATCGTTCATAGTTATTTATATAATAAACAATTATTGTTCCATTGCATCATCATGTAACAAATTATATTACATTGTCAATATAATAAAAACCCAATGCATTTCGGGGCTGAGGCCCCTTCGTCAGGGGTCTATTTAAAGGAAAGAAAAAAGAAGAAAAAGGAAACTCAGTTACTTTTGATGCTTATGAGGATTACTAAATTTCTACAGCTTGTAATTTTTAACGGTTCTTACCACAAAGGTAGGGTGACACAACAAATCCTATGTTGGTTTATATTATTGTGTGGCAATGGTACATCTAAAAAAAGACTTTTTGAATATCGTGTTATTTTGATTGAACCCGATGCTTCAATTGCAAGAATTGCAATAATGTTATACTGGGCAATATCCTACTACACCCGCGTACTGGTGAAAAAATCCAACTCAGGCACACCACCAATTGTAACTCAGAGCATGTAGTTTATTCAATTAAATGTCCCTGCGGACTATTGTACGTCGGGAAAACCGACAGGAAAATGAAATTGCGACTTTCCGAGCACAAAAGTCGGATTCGTAATAAGAACTATACCTCTCCGCTGGCTAAACATTGGATGGAAGCAGGCCACACAATAGCCCAATTGAGATTTCAAATCATCGAACTTATCCCACAGCAATTAGGACAGGATAATGCGAAAATCCTTCTCCAGAGGGAAGCCTTTTGGATACGTAAATTGCAAACATTGACCCCAAATGGGTTAAATGATAAAATGGAAATGATTTGTTTCTTGTAAATTTCGATTAAGATGACCCCCCTAGGGACTCGAACCCACAGTGATTTGTATCTATACATGACACAATAATACATTAACTCACATCCTTATATCACGTATAAATACATACAGACATGCATGAGTTTAAAAGGGGTCTTTTTCAATGAATAAGATTGTAAATAGGTAGGATGATGTATGTTGAACAATGTTTTTATTATTAGTTGCGTTATGTTAAGATTTTCTAAACTTCACCTATTCACTCTATTTTCTGCTTCTCCAATCATGTTGTATGTATGCAATCGCACACATATATTCCATTACTTCTTGAGTGGTATCACTCTAAATAAATACCGCCTATCGCGTAATAAGTTCGTATTCATTAGTAAACAACTGATTTTCACCATTTACCAATGGCGACCGAACAGTACAATCTGAATAAGTCCTTCGTTTATTGTTGCACATCGTGCGACAGTAAACAAACATTAAAGAAAGGACTAATACCATTAGAGAAAGATCCGGTCGGCATACTCTTCTCAGGACGCCGTATCTAGCGAGACGGTCCGCATAAACGGTAAGCCCAAAAATACGAGCAAGCACTAACGTGCATCGCATCGTCTCTAATAATCAAGAGTAGGCTTCTGAATGAGTTTATCCTTTTATTTACAGCGGAAAACACATAATGAAGTAGCGAGACCAATATACTGCTCACGAGGCTCGCAGGTAAAAATTGCATTTATAACTCCAGAGAATTCGGAAACAAGATCTATCTGAACGCATGAAAAAATGCTTATTAGAACTTGTATATTTTTTAATCCATACAGGATTTTTCATTTATGCGTCCATCAGAATACGCACAGGTGAGCAAATGAAAACGTTTTCTGTAAGATAACGCGTTACGTGGTTAAAAAAGATCTAGTTTGGTCTACCCTTAAGTAACTACAAATAAAATATTTTTTTGCAGATATTTAATGCGCAAAAAAGACTCAGGTAAACTGACTAACTCGATTAATCAAATAAATGCCGTATATTTTTCAATAGTTGAAAAAATAACACGATATTCAAAAATTCTTTTTTTAGATGTACCATTGCCACACAATAATATAAACCAACATAGGATTTGTTGTGTTACCCTACCTTTGTGGTAAGAACCGTTAAATTAACAAGCTGTAGAAATTTAGTAATCCTCGTAAGCATCAAAAGTAACTGAGTTTCCTTTTTCTTCTTTTTTCTTTCCTTTAAATAGACCCCTGATGAAGGGGCCTCAGCCCCGAAATGCATTGGGTTTTTATTATATTGACAATGTAATATAATTTGTTACATGATGATGCAATGGAACAATAAGTGTTTATTATATAAATAACTATGAATGATAACAATATGAAAATGTGATATTTCATCTTTGATATTTTTGATAAAATTTGATTTGAATGTACTATTGGAGAATTTGAATTCATTGTTGTGCGTGTTAGAGCCCTGGTGATCTTCGGAACCAGGCCACATACTCTATCATTGCAATAGTGTGCAGGCACTAATCCAACACAGCACACATATCGTATAAACACTAAAAACATTAGTTAAGTAGAGTGCAGGACCCGTATACATTCATTAGTCATTAGGACTGAGCCAATCTCCCATCCTCTACCCCGAGTCAAAACTCTGATTCGCCACCGATGGCTGCATCACTGCATGCTGCTAACAGACGCCCCTGACACTGATCTTCATGTTAATGAAATTTCTGACCAAAGTGCACTGCTGATGGCGGAGGCAGAAACGGATGTTGACATTGACCCTGATACACAGGTGGATGTGATAATTGAGCAAGCCCCCCCCCCCTGTATCCGCAACGAGGGCAGTCAGGATGTGTAGAAAAACACAGCTTAAGCGTGGGGGGCTACGGTCTGGGAGAAAAAGGGTTACACCGCCACCTAAATCCAAGGATATAGGTATGGATCATGAGGAAGATAGTGTTAGGCAAATTATGGGTGATGAGCTTTTTGATAGGATAGCAGACATGATCGATTGCAAGATAAAGGCTATTATCAAACCGCTGGTATGCAAAATTGATAAGCTCACTACTGAGGTAAAAAGATTGGGCGGGGTTCAGAACAAGATAGCTGAGGAGGTGGGTAGTATGACAACCCTAGTATCAAATTTAGCAGACATAAATAACGAGCATATTGCGAGCGGGACAGAGGGCAGCGGAAATGCCGCATTGACTATCCCCCCTGGGCAGGTATTAGGAAATTCAGATAACGATGCAGTGACAAGAGAAGATCCTTCAACAAGACCAATTGAATCAACTGCACCGTGCCTGGAGACAGATTCTCTCCAATTTATAGTAGAGGCTTCACCTTTGGTGTTGGTGTTGACTAATGTACCCGTCTTGCCACCTGGCCAGTCAGAATCCGTTTAATCTCTGACCAGCAAGGCACTACACTGGCTGTCAGGTAACATGCAGATGGCTCCATGGGGGAAACAACAGCTAGCTGGGGAGATCAAGACGGCTAGGAGGGTAGCATGGATAGGGAATAGACCAAAAAAGTTCAAAGGTGACTGTGTAGTGTTGAATTTTTCTAACACGGCTGTATTACCTAATGTCTTGTCAAACATTCTTCCCCCCCAACGTAGGAGTGGAACTATTATTCCCCTCACCCGTGAATTTTTCTATGGTGAGCAGAAAAGTGTGACACACCCGAATACTTTGAGGCCTAGGTGGAATGCATGGGCGCATAGATGGGATGCGGGTGCTCCAGTAAATGATTGGGGGATACGTTTAGGAAATAGATCTGGGGGAGCACACCCTAATACTTCAAGGTCCAGGTGGAATACAGGGGCACACAGATGGGATGCGGGCGCTCCAGTAAATGATTGGGGGATAAGCCTAGAAAATAGATTTGGGATATTGTCAGGCCTAAATGACTGCGACTGACTCCAGATGGGCCACAATATGGTATGCAGCATAGCACTTGATGACCCCAGAGCATGCGACTCTATAACCCAGAGAACTGCCTCCATAAATGATATCCCCACGGAAGAGATAAATAGGATGGGAAACTGTAATGTACTTGAGGATCTAGAAAGGCTGAATAGCGTTAGTCAAACTTCCAACCTCAATGTTCCTGACCCATCTAACTATCAAGGGCAAGAATCGCAGGAACTAGCAGCGATACTGGGCAACCCACTGGCTAGTGAAATATCTTTGCCTATATCTTTGCCTATATTAGATGACGAGACCCAATATACTCTTAGCGCTACATATCCAGCTACCATAATGGCTTGTCCAGCAGACGCAGATTTACCAATACTAGCTGCTCCTGAGAGTACTATTATGGCCTCTGGGCATGTGATCAGTAATGAAATAAGGGAGGTTAGGCTAATCTCCTGGAACATTGCAGGAATAAAAAAAGAATCTGCCTGATCCAACTTGGCATCAATATCTTGATAGCGGGGACCTCATTCTATTCCAAGAAACCTGGGGGCTAGAAAATTACTACAATATTGGGTATAGGTCTTTTTTTATCCCAGCTGTCAACATATATGGCGGTAGACCTTCTGGGGGCTTGATGATTTGGGCTAGAATCACAATGGGGGTCACTTTTAAACAAAAAGATTTAAAAAACCCCGATATACTGATCATAGAACTAAAAAAAAACAAAGGACCCGCACTCTATGTGATCAATATTTGTAGCAGACCGCATAATTCCTGTAAGGAGTCATCAGTAATAACGCAGCTATGTAACATTATCTCGGAGCTTGGTCACAATCCTATGCTAATTATAGGTGGTGATTTCAATAGGAATTTTGAGCCTATACTAGGTCTGGAAGATGTCCATAGGGACTAGGATAGTGTTAATAACATTCCTTATGTTGATGCAGAGCATAAAGTAGCCTGCACAACAAGTGCCCTACAAATTCTAAGCATGACACTAGAATATAGACTACGTGCATGTAACGGGCGATTTCCCTCTGACTGTCCTACCCGACCAAAGTTTGCTAGAGGGGACTGTACAAGCCATCTAGACTATATCCTAGTCTCCTTGGCTTTATGGCCAATGCTAGTGGACATAAAGGTGGATAAGCGTACCGAAAGTGATCACTTTCCACTCTCCTTGTCCGCTCAAAACTCACTTTTTACTCCCTCTAGCGCAAAAGATAGTATGGACTCTATACCCTCACATGAACATTTAGAATCCAACAATCGCAGGTGTCTGAAGTGGCCCGCGGTGCTGGGCAATGGGGGTACTGTCAGGAAGATCTATCAACTTTTTGTTAAACATATGACCCCATTAGTTGACGCTGATGCTGCTATTGACAGTTCCCTCGTTATGGAGACCCATGGCCAGTTAATTACTGAACTCGGCATTACTTTGACAAAGGCGATAAAAAGGAAGGACCTTGATCGCCAGTCCCCTTCACAGGAAAATCCTTGGTACAGTCAAGCTTGTAGACAAGCCAAAACAGATCTTGTCAAAGCCGTGAAAGGAAACCAATTAGATATTGTTAGAGCTAAGAGGACACAGTATAAAAAAATTGTCCAGTTAGCCAAGATGGAATGGGACGAGAGAGTCTGGTCGGATTTGCTCGAGGCCTGCAAACTAAATGATCAGACCTCCTTCTGGAGCCTCATTGCAAGGGGCACGAAAGGGGTTACAGTGGCAAAAGACAGATTTCTTGAAGAAAGTATCTGGGTTAAACACTTCTCCTTGCTCTATTCCTGTAAGGGAGATGAGGAAGATTGTGTAATAAAACAAATTAGGCTAGCTCCATATGAGAATCCTTTAACCTTTAACTTAACGGAGACCATCTTAGCAATTAAGGCGGTAAAATCGGGCAAAGCTCCAGGTCCAGATAGAATATCCCTCTGGAAGCATGAGGATTTTATTTGGGCCCCCTATATTAATCTACTTACAAATAAAATAACTCGAGGGGCCCCAATCCCGGAGACCTGGAGGGGCGCAGAAATCATGACCATATTTAAGAAAGGCGATAGGTCTAACCCATCCCATTATCGACCTATTAGCTTGATCGATGTGCTGCAAAAAATCTTTTCCCGCCAACTCCTTAGTAGGCTTAATGCATGGGTCGAGGACCATTCTATTCTTACAAAGTACCAGGCTGGTTTTAGACCTAGAATTAGTACAGTGGACCAGGTTTTTAGATTTTTATGTTTGGTATGGAAATATATTAACATAAGGAACTCCCATATATATGTGGCCTTCGTCGACCTAAGATCAGCCTTTGATCTTGTTCCTAGGGGGAAACTTTGGAGAACGCTAAGTGATATGGGTGTCCCTTGGAACATTCTCCAACAACTGATCAGGCTGCACGAAAATAATTTTGCAAGAGTCAGATGGGGGACCAATGGGGAGCTGAGTGAGAAAATAGATATAGTGAAAGGAGTTAGGCAAGGATGTGTTATGGCGCCTACTTTATTTTCCTTTTATGTTAATGACATCCCTGGCACCCTCTTGGGCTGCGAGCATGACTCTCCCAAGTTGTGTGGTCAAGCCGTTCCGGCATTATTATTTGCGGATGATACTATTTTAATTTCCCAAACCCCCAAAGGACTCCAGAACCTTCTTAATAAATTCAGGTTGTATTGTCAGGACAAGAAGTTTGAAATCAACTCGTCCAAAACCAAGGTCATGACAATCAACCCACATAAAGGTTTTAATAAAACTTTCTCCATAAACAATGAAAAAATTGAAGAAGTCCAAAGTTTTAAGTACCTGGGTATCACTTTAGATAGTAAAATATCTTGGAAATCTCAATTAGAAACCTCAAAGATCAGACTAGTCCAGAATCAAGCTCCTATTTTAAGCAAACACAAAAATAGCTATTATAAATCAGTCACTCCAGCAATCAGTTTGTTCAAATACAAAGCACAATCTGCTTCCCTTTATGGTGCAGAACTTTGGGGACATGTTTCGAAAGGCACGCTCTTAGTTCAGGAAAACAAATTCATCAGACAGCTGTTAGGTGTACCTGCCTCCACTCCCCTCACTCCGGTTGTATGGGATCTTAATTTTCGCCGATCAGATGACCACGCTGCATTGCGCCCATTGTTATACTGGGTTCGTCTTTGGTCCACTGCCGAGTTAGTGGACTATAGAGATGCGTTAAAAGAGATAATGGCAATAAAAAACTCCACATGTCTAATATGGTTGGCCTATATCGAAAAGTGGTTTACAAAGTTGGGGTTAAGTAGCTTTTGGTCAGACCCGGATTCGATTACCAATAATTCTAAGAAACTGCTAAAGAATAGGTATTGGGAATATATCAAAGATTCTATGTTGGGAAATCCCAATTTGGGGACTCTGACCCTCAGGTTCTTTGAACTAAAAATGGACATGAAACTAGAATCCTTTATGGATGAAATCTACCCACCTATGGCCAAATCGTTATACTTAAAATTTCGCTATAGTGCCCTTCAAATTAAATCTAGGACTTCGAAGTGGCACTGCAATAAAGGACCAAGAGGTAGTATTGGATCTGATTTATGTGAATTATGTGAAATGGGCCTGAGGGAAGATGAGTCCCATGTGCTATTTATATGTCCCGCTTACCTACAGGCGAGGAAAAAATGGTTAAAACCCATATGCCAACTCTTGGGTCTTCACCACATTAAAGATGGCGAAAGAGTGTTTAAAGGAGATACTGCACGCCCAATAGTATTCAGTTTGAGTCGCTTCCTCCTATCAGTAGCGATAGTTAGGAAGAGAAATGGCTATAAAATGTAAGTAGATAGCCGGCATGATTGTAGTCTAGCAGCTGAAATACACTCTAAACTGTACCCTACTGTACCTGAACTAATTGTATATATGTAATCCCTATTGGAACATGTGTGCAATATGTAATTATAAATGCAACTGAACTGATAACATCACTATCAAGTGGTGCATGCAATCCAATTTGATTTAGATTTATACTGCAATTTAAACTAGAATAATGACAATAGGAATTGGCATGATCGCAGTGTTTCCTGATGCCTTGTTTTTATTGTTTTATAGTATTATTTTAAATTTAATGAACTGTTATTTATTAAGCGTTCCTCGAATATGTGTGTTAATTTAACTGAGAAGGACCTTGCTGCTAGTTTTCTTTTAATCTTAACCCGGTACTGTGTAGACATATATATTGTATTGTAATGTTTTAAAATTGTATTGTATTGCATTCTTTTAAGGTTGTGTAACCGAAATAAAGAATAATGAATGAATGAAACAATCTACTCTACGACACTATACTTCACTTTGCCCCACTGAAATGCATGCTGTACTTCTGTACTCTAGTCTGCACCACTCCACGCAATGGAGCTCTACACCACTCTACTCTAAACCACTAGAATCTACACCACTTTACACAAAACCAATGCACTCTACGCAACTGCACTATACACCAACTACTCTGCACCACTGCACTCTATGCCACTATACTCTGCAACACTCCACGCCACTCTTCACCATTGTGCTCTCTGTCACTGCACTCTACTCTACAGCACTGCACTGTGGGGCACTCTACTCTGCAAGACTGCACTCTCTGTGACTGAACTCTATGCCACTCTACTCTGCACCATTGCACTCTACTCTGAACCACTCATCTGTAAGCCACTCGACGCCAAATGCACTCTGCGCTACCCCACCCAAATCTAGTTTGTACCACTGCTCTCTACACCACTGCATTCTATGGCACTCTATTCTACATCTCTGCACACTACCCTGCTCTCCTCCACTTTACACCACTTCACTCTAGACTGAAATAATCTACTCTAGGCCACTACACCACTCTGCGCTCCTCCACCCTGCAACACTGTACTCTACACCATTGCAATCTAAGGTGTGTCACTCCACTCTACTATATTCCACTGCACTCTGTGCCACTCTACTATACGTAATTGCACTCTACATCAATATACTTTACATCAGTCTACTCTGCAACACTGTTCTTTATGCCACTTCGTTCTAGGCCACTGTACTCTACGTCATTCCACTCCATGATACTCCACTGCGCTCCAGCCAATTAACCTATCCTCCACTCTATCCCATTCTACAACACTACTCCACCATACAACATTCTATGCAACTTCCTTAATGCCACTCCAGGGCACTTTACTCCACTCTATCTATGACACACTACTCCACTCCACTACTCCACTTTACGCCACCCAATGACATTCTATGCCACTCCACTTTACTTCCCTCTATGTAACTCCACTCTATAATACTCTATGACGTTCCACTCCACGCAACTCTACGACAATCTACTGCACTCTATGCCACTCCACACAACACGCTCTATGCCACTCAACTGTATGATACTCTACACCCTTGCACTCTACAACACTCAACTGCCTCCACGACACTCCACAACACTCTACAGCACTCCATGACACTCCACTTCTCTCCACTCAACTCTACACCACTCCACTTTTTATTTACTCCACTTTACTCCTCTCAACTCTCCTTTAAGCCACTAACTTTTAGCCATGCTAAACAGCATCCACGCTGGTGTACAGCATGGCTAAACCATATTGGCAAAGCTAATAGCTTTTGAATATGCGAGACCTATTGGCCTTGCCGATGCTTATTAGTAACTTTTGATCTGTTTGTGCTAGAAACAACTTTTTTCATTAAAATCTGCATATTATGCAGCAGATTAAGTATTATGTGGCAAATCCTTAATTATGCATAATTCCAGGGGTCCTGCCTATTGGCCAGTTGAACCCAGAATCAGAGTTCTAATTTCAGCTCCAAAAATCTGATCTTCAGTATATCAAGCTATTTTCCAGTGCCTTGGCTGCTTTCTCTTCCGAGACATTGAGAGAGCTTAGAAATGAGGTACCTTTCAGTATTAAGCACTAGAGTAAAAGAAACATGGGCAAAGGGAACAGGATTGGCCTAGTTATAGTGCACGCGCACAGGGGTTCACAACACACAGCCAAATATGCATGTAAAGAGCATGCACAAAGGCACACCTTCAGAGGGCAACACAGTCCTACAAGCAACACGCTTTTAAGCATCCTCTTGAAGGGCATCCACAAAGTTGATGGAAAATCGGAGCACTTCTGTGTCCTTGCCAGGTGCAAACAAGCGTTACATGCATAGAATTTATACTTAAAGGTTAGATACCTGCACATGTACGGCCACTGACCCACCACGTGCTGAAGGAGGCAAAGCGTGATGTGCAACCAAATAGTGTGAAATAGGAACCACAAGGTGATGTGCATCACAATGAATAATGATTCAGCAGGGAAGTACAAGGTTCTGTGTAACAGGGATCACCACTAATGAACTTCAGGGGAGAAGTGAGTGCCGTGCGTAAAGGAACGACTGACTAACATGCCTCGGTGAAGCACTGGGTGATGTGCATTGGTGAAGCGAGGTGTCCATGCAGGGGGTGCTAGGTCCACTAGGTGACCTGCCTCACAGATCTATGGGTTCATGTGACCCACAAGCGCTCTAACTGGTGTGGCTCATGGTAGCAATAGATACTGTGTATAACGAAGCGACACCATCAATAATTACAGGAACAGAAGGAGAGAGGTAAGTCTTCTTTATGTAACACCTCAGCCATCAACCTCTCATTCTTGTAGTCTCCCAGTAACTGCCACTCCCTCCAGATTCCAATCCTCCCATGACATCCCTTGGATTCCATCCAAGAACATTGTCATATAGAATTAACATCACAAGCCACCACGCTGCGCATCCTGTGAGCACAGGATGATGTACAGCTAAGGGGCGCACAACAGGGCCTATAAGTGATGTAAAGCACGGACACATATGATGCACAAAATATTGCAGGCCTCAATGTGCAGTAGCGTTCCATCAAAGAGATCTCACACTTTCCCCGGTATATCATGAGTAGCCTATCAATTTCTGCCGTTTTTAGTCAAGCCTGGGCAGCGCATGCGCCGCTCTGTGAGGCATGCTGTATTAGAGTTTGGACTTGATGCTCCGCCCTTTGACCGCCCACATTTTTCATTGGCTTGTGTCACTGTCCTTTGTAAATGCTGGCTTCTGATTTGTTAATAGGCTTGTTAGTCCCTCCTTAGTACCGCCTTATCTTCAATTGTAACCTCCCATGAGGACTGGCCCTTTTACTTCTGTTGTGACATGGTATGTCTTTTTTAGTCGTAAGCACTACTTTCGTTAATGAATTTCTCCTACTGGAGGCACAACATGCTTTCCTGCAACATTTAGAGCACCATGCGCGCCTTCACTATCCAAGCAGCAGGGACAAATGCGGGCGGTACTTTAGAATGCCATAGGTCTCGCATTTACAAGCGTTTGAGCTATTGGCATTGTAAATGAAAATGCCTTCTTTATTTATGAATTAATTATCAAAACAAATAAATAAAAGGCATTGTCATTTACAATGCCAAAAGCTTAAACTCTCGAAATGCGAGACCTATTGTATTGCAAATGCTTGTTAGTTTTGGACACATTTAAATCAGTTATAGGAACAGAAGCATAACTGCGTACCTGCAGGGATCCTTGGGGCGCTTTCAGCCAGTGTTTGTTTTTTGGTCTCAAGCATTTTTTGGCTGGGATTTTTTTTTAGCTAACACTTACAATGGTGAAAGCAATACATTAAGCCCCACAGGCAAGGATTTATTGGTCAAAAGACAAGAACTGGTTAAAGGTGTCACACAAGATAAGGGCCACCTGACAGCCTTGCAAAATTGGGAATGGATAGAGAAAAACATTTTTTTTATATCAAAATGGGGACTTTTTATGGTTTCCTCTTTTAATGTAGTCTTTGTTACACATTCTGAGTTAAAGTGTATTAGTCATCAATTGCACTCTTTTTCATTTGCATGGAGCCTCTTAAACCTTTTTATAACTGGGGATCCTGGTTTTTTGGTATTTTTTGGGTGGGCTTTTCCATCTGTATTTATCCATATTTCTTTTTTGCTAATTTTATCTGTATTTATCCATGTTTATTTTGAGTTTTGTGGAAAAATTAAGCTGAAACTAGTATATTTCCACATTTATTTAACCGATAAATATGAAAACCCACAGATGATAAGTCAATGCACTTACATGAAAACCTACACATAATTTCCCGGCCGGAGCTGGCGGAGCAGCACTATGCGGATGCCCACGGAGTTGGGGACCAACTCCGTGGAAATTCGGCTCCGCTCCACCGCCCGCCTCCACCCCCCCTAGAAAGAATTACATTAAATATACATTAAAGGTAAAAAAAAAAACACTTACCATGACTGCGGCGTCCCTGGGCTGCCGTCCTCCTCTTCCTCGGTTTCACGATAATCTAAGCATGCGCCCGGGCATTCCTTGAAAGAAATGTGCATGCGCGTGCTTGCGCAGATCATTGTGAAACCGAGGAAGAAGATGACGGCAGCCCGGGGACGCCGCAGTCAAGGTAAGTGTTTATTTTCTTTAC
Organism: Lissotriton helveticus; assembly: GCF_964261635.1. Lineage (NCBI taxonomy): Eukaryota > Metazoa > Chordata > Amphibia > Caudata > Salamandridae > Lissotriton > Lissotriton helveticus. Next base: position 530,676,183 of record NC_136071.1, read on the forward strand.
CTTTAATGTATATTTAATGTACTTTTTCCATGGAGGTGGAGGCGGGGGATGGTCTACTCCGTTTCACCGTGGAGTGTGCAGAGTTGTGCCTAAAAACGATGGATTTAGGCCCAGATCTCTGTACTGGGGTGAATGTATGACATTGATCTGCATTCTGTCCATCAATTGTTGTTTTTGCATTTGTCACCCCGAGTGGGATGGGTATGCTCAGACGTGAGTCCCATGCTCTCTACACCACTGGAGTCAAGATATCCTGGCTGAAGACGGCTGATAGCCAGAAACCGGTCCTAGGAAGCTTGATTCCGGTCCAGGAAAGACATGGCTTGGCAGTTCGGGCTGGACTGCTCCCATGAGGCACAGGGTCAAGGCTGATTTGCATATGGCCATGTCTGAACTGGGGTGGTGTGGAGTGCAAGAAAACGATGGATTTAGGCCCAGATCTCTGTACTGGGGTGAATGTATGACATTGATCTGCATTCTGTCCATCAATTGTTGTTTTTACTCCGCGGAGTAGGCACAACTCCACACACTCCGCGGGCGGAGCGGAGTTCTCCGCCCAGGGTTAGTATCAACCTTGTACATATCTACTACTGTTTAAGCCTTTTTAATAAAATGTCTTTCTTTTACTAACCCTCTTGCCTACCAATCTATACAGTCATTTGCTTGCCAGCCCTAACTGACACCATTTAGATTCACTCAAAAAAGAATCCAATTTCCGTTTTTATCCATGTTTAAAAATAAATACAGACAGGAAAATAAATGGGTTTCTGTCTATATTTATCTGTAAAAATCAGTAAAAACGGAAAACAGGGAGCCTTATTTACAACCAATGTTTACACTACAATGAAGGCATTCACTGTCTTATGCAATAATCACGGTAATGGGAAATGAGACAGAGAAGACACTTTCTGAACCTTGTTACCATCAACACACTATCAGCCTCAAATGATTTTGGTGAAGACCGGATTTCTTTTTTAAAAAGTGTACCAATGAAAACATTATAAACGATATTATTAGGGCGAAAGAGCTTAACTCCTTTCCAGTAGCATAACACTTGTTTCCTTTCTCTCTTGACAGCACGGTGCACCCAAGACCCTCATATAGAAAAGGATTTTGGATCTCAAAACAACTAGTGGCTTTCATAAAGCCAACCAAATTCACATTTACATTCATTTAGCTGAAAAGACAATCTTACCCGTAATGCAAATACTACGTTGAAGAGAATCATAGTTGGCATTTCTCTCTTTGGTGAGGGATCTGTTTTGGACACCTAAGAAAAAACAGATTTAGGAGTTAACATGCAAAACAAGCATCTGCTGTGACTTTCAAAAGAGCCCCTGTCACCTTAATCTAGATACCCCTGCTTGGATCCAACACTGGAGACATTTATCAAATTCACCCGTTATGAAGAGATCCGCATTCTGCACAAAAAATTTGGCATCCTTACTAACAATTACACGAATTTAAATTTGCAGTTCTTCCTTCATATTGTTTTATTGCCAATATTTAGATTTCCATGCAAGCATCAGGAGGTCCGTGCAATTCATTGTTGTAATGCAATTTGGAAAAGATAAAAAGACTTGCTGCAGCTTGTTACAATCCACCAATGCCCAGGCTGGCTGGATATCTTCCAGGGCACCCATGAAAACATCAGATGCCACATTACAAGGCAAAGGAGTGAAGCTTCACTCTTTCAGCCTGATGCTCACACACCTGTCTCGCTGCAGTCAGTTCATCCATGCTTATAAAAGGACGGGCATGAATGCTGGAAGCTGCATTAATTAAACCAGTAAAGGCAATAAGACATTATTCTTAAAATGGGAACATAGCCTACATCATCAAAACCTGTACAGATAATGTCTTTAGTGAACATCAAATTACACAATTATAGATTTCCTTCTTTAAACCAAATTCGGTCAGTTTAAGACCTGCTAATCTCATATTCTCTTTTTATCAACACCTTTATTAGCATTTCTAAATAAAATAGTTTTAAAAGGTCAGCATGTTAAATAAACATGGCTAGCACACACAGGTAATCACGCATGACTAAATTCATCCACTACAATCCAATATATCGACAACAAGTGTCCGTAGATATGAATATGAGTGTACACTGAAATCAAGGCTTTGGTTACCATTAGAGCTGTCTCCAATCCATACCCATCAATTCAAATCTTCTGTGTAAATTCCAGCCTTGCACACCTTGTAATGTTTCTACAGGCAGCCCCTCTCATATAGTGGGACCACCAAAGCCAATGAATGACCCATTCCGAGACCCCATCAGTCTAAATCAGGGGAGTTAACATCACACCAGCTCAATGCAAGTTCCAGATTGGCTACAATCAAACCAATTAGAAGGAATGCTTGTATTTATCTATTGGCATATATATCTGAGAAAACATTACGCAGCGCCATCTTTAAGGTGAGGCTGTACAACGGAACAACGAGGGAAATAGGTCGCAAGCCTTAACCACGCATTTTTTTTTTTTACAACGTGTATGTTTTTACGACAGATGCCATTACCACACATTGTTTATTAATTTAAAACCAATGTATTGGCGAGGGGAGACCCCCCACAACTCCAACGTACCTTAAATGCATGGTAAAGGCATCCATTGTAAACACATACACGTTGTAAAAACATGTGTGCTTAAAAACGTGTGGTAAAGTCACAACGTGGTAAAAACTTTGTTGTAAAGGCTGTTTCCCTAAAGGTGAGATTGACTGACCAGCAGTCTATGTCTGTCTCGATCTGAGCAACTCCACATCAGCCAACGCCATTGCCATACTGTACATAGGAAGTCTCCCTCTGAGAGTTCCTGTGTCACGCACATTGAGGAAAGTGTCTCATTGAATGTGCCTTAGCCTCTTGCACATCAGATAGACTCGGGTAGATATAATTGGATCTGTCTGAGCTGGGCAGGAATTAGGGCATCTAATGGGGCAGTGGGAGCACTCTGCCAATCTTCATCTAAGATGGAATGAAGGACCGCCTCAGAAGACCCTCAAAGAGTTGGAAACATATCCGGGTTACTGATCACTAAGGAGTGATATCGCTGGGAACATTCATGCTTGCCCATCTCTCCCAGCAAGAGTTTGGTCTCTAGTGTGTTAGAGTAAGGCAGACAATCCTGAGCACTCATGAATGGGGACAGGGCGTTACAGAGCTATAGATATCAAAACATAAAAGTTTGTTGAGGCCAAATTCTGACTGAAGGTCCACCAAGAAACCAAGAGTGGTGTGAGATACAAGGAGCCCCTACCCCCTCCTTTCGCCCCCCCCCCCCCCCCCGGCCGCCTTTGGAGACTCCTATTTGCCTCAGTCTTTAAAAGTATAAAAAGTAAATACTTGACCCGGTGTAACACTTGTCCATAAAGGGGAATTCTGGTGAATTAGTCCCGTCAGCTCATTGTCCTCAGGATTTGACGTCACAGCTTAAGCACCTTTATAGTGGCTATGAGAAGTCAGTTAAAAGGGAAACATCCTTTACGACGCAACTTTTACCACGCAGTACCTTTACAACGCAGGATTTACAACGCAAGTCATTACAACGACTTGCGCTGGAGGGCACTGTAGGATACGTAATAGTTTGATTTACTATCCAAAACCTTCCCTACTATCCACGGGGACTGGAGTTGGAATAGTAAATTAAACTATTCACTATCCAGCGCCCCCCAACGCAAGTCGTTGTAACGACTTGCATTGTGAAACCTGCGTTGTAAAGGCATGCGTGGAAAAAGCATGCGTTGTAACGGCATACATCCCAGTTAAAATGCTCAGCCACACGAAGAAAGCAAAGTCTGAAAAGTTCCCTTCAACCATCCTTTAGCTGCAGAGGCAGAGCTCGACTTCAAGCCATATTGTTATTCATTTACTACTACCAGTTGTAAGGTCCAGGAGTATGACCATGCAGAGGTCTCTGTAAAATGGGGTGTTGAAACATTTATTCATCAAGCCTCCCGGGGATACTCCTATCCCATAGGAAACCCTGCATTAACCCCTTCCACGCTCATGACGAGCTGGGCTCGTCATGAGGTAGCCTCCTCGCACGCTCATGACGAGCCCAGCTCGTCACGTAAAGTGCGATTTAAAAAAACTCAGCGTACGGGCGGAATTCCGCCCGCACGCATGCGGTTAAGAAGTCGAGCCATGTTAAAAAAAAGGGGGGATTTTGTAGGAGTAATTGCACAGTTGTTTGGGAGATAGCCCATCTTAATTATGGTGGTCCGTCCTGTCAACAAAAAGGGTGTTGGGACCAAAATGTCAAGTTGTTCCACTGCCCAACCAGCTGAGGAGCCATCATCACCCTCTGAACACTGAGCCTAAGCCACCGATAAGTATATTCCTAGGAGTGTGAATCCCTTAGTTGTTTTCTTTAACCCCTTCCATGCTGATGACGAGCTCAGCTCGTCATGAGCTTAACCTGCCGTGCGCTCATGACGAGCTGAGCTCGTCATGAACTGCGGGGTTTCTAAAATGGCCGCGCACAGCGGGAAAAGTTGCCGCAGTGATGCGGTTAAGACTGAAGCCCAATGCCTCTCCCCACACTGGGTGGAATTATTTTGCTCTCTTTAATGGGGGATAACAGAAAGCACTGGTAGGAGGTGATATTTATGAGATTTTTAATAAGAGAGTGCTGAAAGCCCCCCTGACCCCAGCATGATGCTGACCGCCTAATTAAGATTACCAGTCAAGTACTATGACTATAAATCCACCCTTAGCTAACTGGCGACAAGTGGTGAGGAACCAATCTTAATTTCTTGCCCAACACAATGCAAATGACAGCAAGTTTGGAGACGGTTAAAGAGTCCAGAAATCACTCTCGATTGATTGAATCCAACTTCCATAAAACAGTTAATCTTCTGTATGTATGTACAAATGTGTACTTATAACAAGCAGACCTAGTTCTAAATGCACAGGAATCTAAGGAGTCAGGAAGGGATATATAGAGTGAAACAACTACATCTAACTTATTTTGAAGTTACACGTTACTCTTCTTGAAGCGTGAAGGTGTATGCGTGTAGAAGGTCTACTTAACTGCAGATTAGACTTTCCTTGAAGAAGTGAGTCTTCAAATCTTTTTGGACCTGGGGGACAGGGAGTGCTTGTCTGGTCTTTATCAGGTTGGACCACCAGGGTGCTGTAGAAGCAGATAACCTGCCCATTGGTCTCTTCTTTCTTGTACTTTTGGACTAAAACCTGGTGATAGCACTATCCTGGACACTGTGATACAAGTGTGAAGCAGAAGCCCTTGAAGAGGGTTCTGGCATGAATATCCAGTAAACTTTCTAGATTTTGTAGAAAAAAGATGCATCGTACTTATCTAAAAAGGTTTCCTTATGGTACACTCAAGCGGACCTTAAAACAGTTTACCACTGCTGTTTACTGACGTCCCAGACAAGACTTGGACATAATTCTCATTTTAAGTTCCAAACCTGTTATAATCAGAGCTCTACTGATTGTGTACATTTTTAGAGATTCCATTAGAGGTGGCTGAAATTTCACCAACTTGCAGTGGCAACCGACCCATGTCTGTGCACCAAGGTCCGAGTTACCTACAAACAACTTTCTGTGCACCCCAACATTATTTATCTATTCTAGTGTCAAAAATAAATTTCACACAAATTGCCGTACAATAGCAAAAGTCTAACGTTACATTATTTCTGTTTTGTGGGAATTATATGGGGTGGCTCAGCGACTGAGGCACAACTCAGACCCTAACAATAAACTTTTCGTCTTTACCTCTTATTCACATAGTTATATCAAAGGAAAATTGGTGAATAAGGGACACATAGGACTCAGGGTGACTGCTGTAAAGCTGTAGAAGGTGCATTTTCAGATCACTTTGGCAGGTGGGAGAGGTGGAGATCCAATGAATGTCTTGGAGGGAGTTGGCTCAGTGGTTTGGGCCGTGTAGCAGAAGGAGCCGAACCAGGAAGTAGCACGAGGAGTTTTAGACAAGTAGAATGGAAGTTGCAAGAGGATCATATTGGATTGCCAAATGCAATCAGTTAGTAAGAGAAAGAATATTGGAACACTGGAATGTTAAGCGCTCCATTGAAGACAATGGAGTGCTCCAGGCTTCTAATGACTAATAGAAGCCCAGACAGCAATATTCCAAAGTTTTTTTCATTTCACAGCTGTTGTGATCAAATTAGAACATTCTGCCCTTTAGGAGTGGAATGTTCTAATAGCCTTAGAGCCCTCCCTAGCAAGCTCTACCGGCCATCAAAGGCCCACTCCCTTCTTAAAGGCCCTCGCCGAACCCTGGAGCAGGAATTAAAAATGGCTGGTAAAGTCTTCTACACCAGGCTCTAAGGCTATATTAGAAGTTTTGAAGGCTGGGATTTGTAGTTTGCATGTCACTAGTTTTTATGCTGAAAAATAGTCAGTTAGGTGATGGTAGAAGAAGTGGGGAAGAGATTACCAGGGGATAATGTAGAGTGTTGTGGTGGCAAAGGTAATGTTGTGTTGTGCCGTGTTGCAGTATTTTGTAAAGAGCAACTTCCACCACAGAAGTGGTCACTTGCTGCTGAGAAGTTCAGTACAGTGTTCAGTGGTAAGAATGTGTGTGTAGTGAGAAAGGCCGACAAATAAGCTGCTACAGTACTCTGGGTTGCTAAAGACAAGTAGGGATGTTAATATGTTAGCCAAGAAAAAAAGGAAATATGGGGGTACTTGTTATGGATATTGGGCGCCTCATATCTAGCAGCGATTCCTGGCATACAGAGAAAGGATTCCTGGTTCGTGGTTGGGGTTAAACATACACCAATTTAGGTGAAAGTTTAAAGGGAAACAAAATATGGATTCAAAGTTGGCTGGGTGCTTAAATGGCCGTAACCAAATGGAACTAATCAGCATACACCGACCTGGAGGGGGAGCCTGGACTACGTGGGCAAAAGTTCCTCCCAGGGTCTTGCCAATCTGGTCATGCAGGTGGCCTTGTGCTGAGAAAGATAACCAATCTCTCAAAGGCAGACTCAGTACGCTGTAAGGGAACCCAATGCTGTCTGAACTAAGGTCTCAAAGAAATTATACCTGTCTGGCGGAGACGTCCAGCAAGCACCTATGTCTGGTAGCACATCAGCTATGCAGAAAAGTGCTTGGAACGGTCTCACTAAAAACAAGCATTTGTAAAGGCAACTGGTCTCACCTATGAAGGCTATTGGCTTTGTCGATGGTTTGTAGCCAAGCTATATAGCAGCGCGGCTGCTGTGCAGCATGGCTAAAGCTAATAAAAAAAAACACTATGAGGCAGCCAGTGCGAATGTGCTTTTTTAATGATTCTTGTTTGTATAATGGGCATTTGGATTGGCTGCTTTAGGGGATGTCATTTTAATTCGTTTTAGCTGTGTGCTCTTCCTTCGCCTGTCCCCGACCCACCTGTGTCACCCTCTCCAGCCCTTCCTCCCTTCATCCATGCCCTGTCCCCAACGCGCTTCCCATTTGTTCGGAAAAAAACAGTTAGGGGAATGGCTTGGAGGACAAGGCAACAGAGAGGAAGGGGGAGAAGGGTGCAGTAGGGGGAAATGCGGGAGGGGACGGAGAGCATAAGGACAACAAAGAGTGGGCGGGAGGGGCTGTGGCAAGCACCCGGACAAGCACAAAGATCAGCGGTGGCCCCTCCCTTAGGGTGGAGGAGCGTCACCCCCCACCACCTGAAAAATAAACCGATAATAAAACAGGTTTTAAACCCGTTTTATTATCGTTTTATTTTAATCCCCCACAGGACTCTGACAAGTCTTGGGGGAGGGTCCAGGGGGATGACACTGTGGTGGGGGAGTGGTAGTGCACGCCCTTGTCCCTTCTCTGTGCATGAGGGTTTGGCCAGCTATTTCAGGCCAGCCAAACCCTCATGCGCAGTGAAGCTTTCCCCGTCCCCAGCTAGTTTCTGGGGTTAGAGAAGGAAGGTACAGGCTCCCAGTCTGCCTGGGAGCGCAAAGTCCCAGTGCTCAGGCCAATCCTGATGCTGCTCTTCTGTAGCGTCATGATTGGCCACAGTGCATTCTAGGAGCCTGTGCCCGGAAGAGCGTGAAGCAGTGAACGGGTAAGTAATTTTTTTACAATTATTTTTAATTTGTATCCCAACCACCCTCCCCACCTCCCCAGCTCCCTCCTCCAGCCCAGCCCGCCACTCTGGCAGGGGACAGGCCGCTATTGACAAAGACCACAGAGGGTGGGTGGGTGCTAGGACTGGGGAAGTACAGGTACAAGGGATGAGACTGGGCAACCACACAAAGTAGGGTGGGGGAAGGGCTGAGGGGGGTGCAAAGACATTGAAGGGAAGGCAGGAGGGGAAGAGGAAATACACAGACAAGAACATGAAAAATGTAGGAGGGTTGGCGGGCGAGGGGCTGAGGCAAACACACGGATAATAGAGGGTGTGGTGATGCTGTGTTGGTGGCAAGCACAAGGACACGGGGTAGACTGGTGATCCATGGCTAGGGCAATGAGATGGACAACAGAGGGTGGGGGGGGGGCTGTGAAAGTACATGGAGAATGGGACAGTGGGCTGAAGGAGCTGGGGAAGCTAACAGACAAACACACGCACAACAGCTGGTGGGTTCGAAAGGCTGGGGTGGGCACAAGGACAATAGAGGGTGGGTGGCAAGGGCTCAGGCAGCACTTGGACAACAGGGGGGTGGGTGGAAGAGGAAGAGGGGAACATTGAGGGGGAGAAGTACACAAGAGAGATGGACGGAAAGCACAAGCACTCTTGTGTTAAACAAAAAAATAAAAGTAGAGCCTAAAAAAGCGAGAAGACAGACACAGTAATGCGGCTATGGGAGGGACAAACCCAAGAACAGAAAGGAAAGCCCATGGAAGCTGATGAATAAGAAACAAGCAAACAAGAGCTACAAAGAAGCCGACCAATATAAGCAAAGCGCGGCTCTAAGCCCAATGTAAGGTAACAAAAGGTCTTGCAAGAGACAGCGCATGTGCTAAGTTAGACGGCGAACGCAGCATCTTTTATGCGATGTTCCCGGGTTCCCCCCCCTGCAAAGACGTGACCCAAGGCTTAGCCAGAGAGTGGTAACTCAACGGCCCTCTTCATGCGACTACACATAAGACACAGTGTACCCCAGTTATATTTCCCGAGTTTTCCAGTTTAAATCATTGGCTGGCATATAGAACCATTTACAGCATAGGGCTGAAACTGAGAGTGAGCTCCCAACTGTCGGTACAGCCCATCGACTACCCTGCATAGACCCAGACCTAGCCCTACCTACCAACCTGTAATAATGAGATCCTGTTTAATAATGTTTGGTGTAGCATGTACTCAGATGTTATTCTACTCCATGACATGATGTATAATTAATGGAACTTACGCTACATTCTTAATATCTACTACTGTACTGTTATTCTTGAAATGGCAATAAAAATTATTATTAATTTTTTTTTTAAGGCAGCGCATGCGCTGTATTAGACGAGACCAAATAAACCAGCCCTAATGAGAACCGCTGCTAATGTTGCTTAGCAGTACAGCAGCCCTGCGTCGAAATAGTGCCAGTGTCTTTAACAAGCACAGTAACGAAGCTGTGAAAAACTTGTAATGTGATGTTACAGGTATGGGAACAGTCTTGAAAAATGCTGGTATACTTGCATTGCAGAATGGTTGGCTTCCGAATTATATTTCCCTCACCAGAGAAGTCTTTTACTTACCAGTCAATAAACATCTTAGTTAACTCTTTCCATGCTGATGACGGAACCGCTCCGTCATCAGCCGCGGTGGCACTGTGCTGATGACGGAGCGGTTCCGTCATGGCCCGCCCGACGCGCCTGCGGGCGCTGATTTCGCGCCTGCGTGCCGCGTTCTATTGAGCGGGCGGGGCCATGACGGAACCGCTTCGTCATCAGCACAGCTCAACAGAGGCTGGTGACGGAGCGGTTCCGTCACCAGCATGGGCGTGCTGCGCGGCCCCCCCACCCCCCTAGCGCTGCGGCAGAATAGCCACCGCAGCGAAGAGGTTAATATAAAGGAGGGACAGAGGGTGATTAAAGGAACAGCATACACACACCCAAACAGGTTTCATCAAACAAAGGGTATGCAGTTCCTAGAAGGGAGGGAGGAAAGGGACGGTCCCGTTGGGCATTGCAGTGCCAGCCCAACAAGGAGCTGCCGGGCGATGATGAAGCATGACACTCACTTGGCTTGGGTACGTGAGGTCCCTTGTTCCTTAAGGATCAGATCCCCGAATCGCCCCTCTCCCGGTTTATTGACAATAACTTCCCTCCCCCTCAAGGAACTGCATACCCTTTGTTTGACAATATAACGTTAGCCCACTCCTAGCCTTTCTTTACACAATGATGAGTCCCCTGAAGATGTTTTATATTTCAAGTACTGACCAAATCTACTCTTACGTGCATTAGAAAATAGCTGTTTAAGTTAAAACTATGCAACGTGTTTTTTTAAACTAATATTTTAATATTACACTGTAGCGCGACAAAACGCATTTGATGGATTGAGACGTTAAAACATATTTACTGCAAAGTTTTAAAAAAACACAGTGAGAGTCGCTTTTCGGCCTCTTGTCGAAGAACAAGTGTGGTAACATCACAATGGGTACAGTTACAAGAGGGAGCCACATGGTGGAGCAGACGAGCCATCAACACCGAAGCTTTACTCGCGCTTTTCATAAAGTACATTTCTCGCTCCCATTGTGGTGTGCAAACCGTTAACTAAAAAACAAACAAAACTTTTTAGATGCTGGTGATAAACTGACATGCCGTCTGTGATACTATTAAACACATCACACCATACGTAAAAAAACACAATGGTAGTTCAAATACAACGAACAACTTGTAATGATGGTGAGTTGCATAATGACCACAGGAGACTGTATATGGCAGAACGCTATTTTATTTGCTGAGGCAAACACACGGATAACAGAGGGTGTGGTGATGCTGTGTTGGTGGCAAGTACAAGGACACTGGGTGGACTGGTGATCCATGGCTAGGGCAATGAGATGGACAACAGAGGGTGGGGGGGGCTGTGAAAGTACATGGAGAATGGGACGGTGGGCTGAAGGAGCTGGGGAAGCTAACAGACAAACACACGCACAACAGCGGGTGGGTATTTTATTTACTGTACAGCTAAAGGAGCGCCGAGCCGATGCGCTCGTTCTCCGGCTTTCGCGCTTCTATCTGCCGGGTGCGCGCGCAGCCTCCAAAATGGCCGCCGGCACGTCACGTCCTGACGTAACGTGCAACCACTAGAGCGCTTCTCTACATATCTCCCTTTTTTCCAAACAATGAAACTTTTTGTAACTTACAGTCCGTCGCTCATATCAAAGTCTTGGAACCGGGCTGGTCTCGTAACTGTTCTACCGCTCCGGGTGCATCTCACCGGGACTGCGGTGGTCTCTCTCTCTCTTGAGTCTCCGCACCACCTCCTTCATTGCTCTGTGCGGTCGCACTCTCCACTGACCTTCTCGGTTTCGAATCCTTCGCCGTTCTTAGGCTTCTGTTGTTGCCTTGCCCTTCACTCCTGTCTCTCCTGCTCAAGTCCATGTCCTCATCATTACGTTCCAGCTCATTCCACTGTTCTTCCTCATCTCCTAGCGCCGACCCCGCTAGACTCCACTGTAGTACCTTGTTGCACCTTGCCATGCGGTCCTGAGACCATACATTTCCGTCACTCAACAAGGCTGCTCTGTCATACACCTCCTTGACTTGCAAAGGGTTGCTGTATTTACTGTCCCCCTTCCTCTGCAACGTCGCCAATTTGACTCGCACCCATTCGCCTTCTTCTAGGCCTGTGTCTTTCACGTTCCTGCGCCTGTTGTAGTGTTTGGCGTATATTTCCTGTGCCTTCTTCAAGTTTGCCTGGACCACTGCAGGAGACCATTTGCTTGTTATGGTTTTCTCCTTCCATACTCTGTTGTCCTTCGTGAAGGGGTCTCGGCCTCTCAATATTTGGAAGGGGCTATATCCCGTCCCGGTGGGGGTGATGCGGTATGCCCAAACCATGTGCCAGATTTCCTTCTCCCAGTCTTTGTTGCTTGATATCGAAGCCTGCACTGACCCCATCACTACTCGGTTGAAATGTTCCACCAACCCGTTGCCTGCAGGGTGATAGATCGAGGTGTGTTTGGAGAGAATGCCATTTCTTTCCATGAAGCTGCTCCACTTGTCGGAGGTAAATTGGGGGCCATTGTCACTCAAGATGTTTTTTGGAATTCCTTCTCTCACAAACGTGGCTGTCAAAAACTTCAATATGGTCTCTGTGTCCATAACCTCCTCCACCTTCAATTCGGGCCACTTCGAATATCTGTCGATGAGGACGCACAAATACTTTTGCACTCCTTGTCCGTCTAAGATCGGGCCTAGAATGTCTATGGACAGTTCTTCCCACGGGTTCTGTGCGGGACGAATTTTCCCAACACGGGTCTCAGGGGTTTTAGTGTCTTGTCCGCTCCCTGGCACTGCATGCACTCCCTGACGTGGCGCTCAGTCCTTAGGTCCATGCCTGGCCACCAGTAATTTTGCTTGGTCCGCGACTTCATCTTTCCTATCCCTAAATGGCCTTCGTGGAGTATTGTCAGTAGATTGAGAATTATGCCTGTTGGAGGGATGACCTTGTCCCACCTGTAAACGAAAACTCCTTGATCGCCCACTGATAGTTCTTCTCTGACTTCGTAGTACGGTCTTAAGTCCTCCTTGATGTGTCGTTTGTCTGGCCATCCCATTGTGATGTATGTTCTCACTTCCTGCAATGCGATGTCTTCCTAGTAGGCTTCGCTCCATTCTTGGTTACTGATAACCCTTTCCTGGTCATCCATCAGGGCCACCATTTCTTCTTCCCCTGCTTGGTCCATCTCCCCAGGTTCCATGGCTGCCACTCTGCTTAAGTAGTCAGCCACCTTGTTCCGGCTGCCAGGGATGTACTCAACATCATATCTAAATTCCAGTAGTTTCAGTGTCATTTTCGAAATCCTGGGCGTGGCACTCGCATGTCCGCTGGACGTTAATACCTTGACCAAGGGTTTGTGGTCCGTTCTTGATTGAAATCGCGTGCCCCACAGGAATTGTCTGAACCTTGTTGTTGCCCACACGACAGCTAGCATCTCCTTTTCGATGACACTATATTTTTTCTCTGTGTCACTCAACGTGCGTGAGGCAAAACTGAGGGTTTCCATCACTCCTTGCCCACGATCCTGCATCAAGACTGCGCCCAAACCCTTGTCACTGGCGTCCGTTGTGAGTACTGTTCTGCCTTGAGGATCATATCCCTTGAGTGGTATGGCTCCCACCACATCTTGTTTGATGACCTCGAATTCTCCTTGTGCCTCCTCTGTCCACTGAAACACTGAGCTCTCTCTCGTCAGTTTTCTCAGGTGGTGTGTTTTTGTCGCGAAATGCTGGACAAACTTACTATAGTACTCGGCCATACCAAGGAATGACCTCACCTCCTCTTTACTGGTGGGTGGTGGCGCACTGCAAATCGCTTTTACGTTTTCAGTCTTTGGTGTGATGCCTCGCACCCCGATTTCATGCCCGAGGTAGGTCACCGATTCCATGCCCAACCGGCACTTTGCCCACTCTTCCGTGAGTCCTTTAGTCGCCAAGACTTTCAGTACCTTATTTAGTTTGGCATCATGGTCCAACTTGTCTCGACCCATCACCAGAATGTCATCCTGGAAATACTGGATGCCATCCATGTTCTTAAACAGCTGGTGCATTAGTTTTTGGAACACCGCCGCCACCGATGCAAGGCCGAATGGCATGTGCTTGAATTGGTAGCACCCGAAGGGAGTGATAAACGACGTCAGTCTTCTGCTCTCCGGGTGTAAGGCAATCTGGTGATATGCTGAGGTCAAGTCTATGGTGGAGTACCACTTGATCCCTCGCATTTTGGCTAGCATCTCTTCGATCCTTGGTAAGGGGAACTTTTCCACGACAATGTTTTTGTTCAATTCCCGCAGGTCGACACATAGCCTGACCTTCCCACTGGGCTTCATGACGACCACCAATGGCGCCAACCATTCAGCGCACGTGATAGGTTCAATGATCCCCTTCCTTTCTAGATCCTGCCGTTCTTCCTGCACTGCCTCTATCACTGCCAGTGGTATGTTTCTCACTTTGTGCGATACTGGTACGGCTTCCTCCTTGAGTACTATCTTGTGGGCGAACCTTTCTAATTTTCCCACTGTGCCTCCAAATACCTTGGGGACGTCTCTCTTCCACTTGTCCAGGTCTGGCCAGGCCTCCGGTTCTGTGAGCAGTATCTGTTTTTTTCCTCCTAGATCCAACTTGATGCCCAAGTCACCCTGGCCTAGCCACCCCAGTACTGATGGTCCCTTTTCCGATATGTACAGCTTGCAATGTGCGCTTCGTCCTCTGAATTCAAACTTTAATGGTCTGAATCCTACCATGGGTATGCAATCACCATTGTACGTGACTGGCCGGATGTCTAGTCGTTCCAGGTCTGGGCCCAGGTGTGGCTTGAATGTTTCGTTCCATACCGCTCTTTGGACTATGGTGTCGGGCGATCCGGTGTCTGCCACTATGCTTATTGGCACTCCTCCGATCGTCATGTCTAGCACCGGCTTGGTTGACCTTTTGTTGTCGACGCTTAGTACCTGGTCGTAGATGCAAAGTACCGTGTCCACATCTTCGTCCTCGTTCTCCTCTCGGACCTCCTGTTCTTGCTCAATGTATTTCACCACACTCCTGGATGACTTCCTGCGGCACACCTTCTCGTAGTGCCCCACGATTCCACAGTACATACATTTGGCACGGAACGCCGGGCACTTCCGGTCATGCGCTTCGTGGGACCAGCTCCCGCATCTGTAACAGGCGTTTTTCTTGCTACCTGTCGGTTTCTCCGGGGGTCTCGAGTTGCCTTGCCACCTTTGCGGTCCTTTCAATGAGGATCCCTTGCTTCTGTATTCCTTGCGAGGCTCTTCATCTTCTACTCTATTGACCATTGGGCTGGCCGTCGTTTCTCTCTTCACCGCCTCTGCGCACCTTCGCGCCAATTCTGCTCTCTTTACTATCACTATTACCTCCTTCAGTGTGACGTCGGCGCTGGCCCATAGCTTATCCTGCACAGCTGTGCTCGTAGTATGCATCACGATCTGATCGTTGATAAATTCATCTTGGAACGTGTCATATTTGCACGTGGCCGCTAGTTTTCT
This sequence comes from Lissotriton helveticus, assembly GCF_964261635.1. Lineage (NCBI taxonomy): Eukaryota > Metazoa > Chordata > Amphibia > Caudata > Salamandridae > Lissotriton > Lissotriton helveticus. Next base: position 530,691,324 of record NC_136071.1, read on the forward strand.
TAGCGCCGCCACGTACTCTTCCACTGATTCTCCTGGTCGTTGCTTCCTTTGCTGGAAATTGAACCTGTCAATTGATACACACACCGCTGGCTTATAGTGTTCATTTAGGTCGTCTATGGCGTGAGCATACACGTCATCATCTGTGCTCCCCCGCTGTTTAGGTACCAGATTCTTGAAGATTCTGAGCCCCTCCGGGCATAGATTATGTAGCAGTATCCGCTTCTTCCTCTTGCTGGTGAACTTTGTCATTTTCGTCTTCAAGCACTTCAATAAAATTGTCTATATAGTCTCTCCAATCTTCCCACTTCATGAGGTGTTCCCCCGGTCTGGGTAAGAATTGTACAGGTGCTGTCGCGGATGCCGCCTGTGCACACATCCTTTCCCGCCTTTCTGTGGGTGGCGTGCCGCTGTGGCTGCTAGGGCTGCCTGGTGTGCTGTCCCTTTCTTGTTTCTCCGTCTGTGACTGGGGGCTTCCGGTGGCTGCCCCTTCACTCTTCCCTGGGGTAGCCAGCTCTGACGCCCTAGGTGGTGGGTTTACTGGGCACCCGGGTGTCCTAGTCGTCTGCGCGCCCCCTGCTTACTTGCTTCCACCCACGTCCAGGTTGGGTGCTGTGGGGGTAGACTGTGGGCTCTGCCGCGCTCCTTAATGCTGTTTGCCTGTGTGGCTTCTTACTTGTAAACCGCTGCGTTGTGGTTGCCTGGGGGGCTGGGTCAGCAGGGCAGCTTCCACTGTTTCCTGTACTCTGCTGACTTTCCCATATATTTTTTTTTCATGGTTCTTATGCTTGATCCAAACTCCTCGTCGCCATTGTAATGATGGTGAGTTGCATAATGACCACAGGAGACTGTATATGGCAGAACACTATTTTATTTACTGTACAGCTAAAGGAGCGCCGAGCCGATGTGCTCGTTCTCCGGCTTTCGCGCTTCTATCTGCCGGGTGCGCGCGCAGCCTCCAAAATGGCCGCCGTCACGTCCCGACGTGACGTGCAACCACTAGAGCGCTTCTCTACACGACTCATCATTATTAGGGAATCTGCTCAGACTTCGAGCTTTTAGTAACGGTGAAAAATGTCGGAGTTTTTCAGCTTTTTTTACTGCTAGTCAAAGTTTTGTTTATGCACTTGGAAAGAAGCTAGAAAGAATGCTCAACGGATTGGTCCCTCGCTACTGACACCCGTGTGTGACCGGCAGATGCGACTATCACTCCAGGCTGGGCCGCTTTATCCTTCCAAAGTCAATAAACCGACTATCATTCTAGCATATTTTATAGACATGGTGAGCACCGTTAAAATGTATAATCGCAACACCTGTTACAGCTTTTGGAAGCGGCAAAAATATATTAATAAAAATGAACACGTCTCACATTAACAAACGGCAGCAATTAAAAAAAAAAAACATGAATTCCCTAGTCAGGATACAAACGGTCGCCTTGAAGGCTGCATTTCAGATTAAGGAGCATAATTTGTAATTGTTCTTAATTAATGTAATCGAAAGGTGAACATATTCTTTATAAAAACTATACAATGCACGATATTACGGTAATAGAGGTGGGCAGGGCCACTGAAAACTCGAGCCAGGCTCGAGCCTGTAGCGTGGCTCTTGTTCAGCTCGTGATCCCGTTGGAACCTGGAGCCCATGGCGAGCCGAGCTTTCGTGTGGCTTCTGCCAGCCACCCTCGCTCTAACCTCATGCGCAAAGAGGTATAAAAAACAAGCATAGATTAAACCCAGATCAGTTGACTGGGGATGAGTGCTTGCAATGTTCAATGCAGCAAAACCAAAGGGGATTATGGACGGAGTGTTGAACATTGCAAGCACTCACCCCCAGTCAACTGATCTGGGTTTAATCCATCATTAGCTCACTATACCACCCCAGTTAAGACATGGCCATATGAAAATCAGTCTGAGCCTGTGCCTCATGGGAACAGTCCAGCCCGAACTGCCAAGCCATGTCTTCCCTGGACCGGAAACAAGCATCCTGGGACCGGTTTCTGGCTAAATCAGCTCTGTTTTCAATTTAGACTCTGGCCAAGCAGCCAATTGATCAATAGTGATGAAGTAGGAGAAGAAGACAGACAAGGTAAATGGCCGGACATGCCACAATGTTACACCGATATTGGCAGGGGTCCAAGATTTAAGAAGATTTAAGAAGCCTCACCTTGCAGTTAAACAGACCAGGGAAGGGGGCGGCACAAGGCAGAAATAAGTGAGGATGGTAGTCTGTGAGTATATCATAGCCTTATCGGTCGGTCTCTGTCCTCTGTTTACATCTAAAGTCTTCCACAATACTGGCGGTTAATGCTGGTTAATTTCTGATTCATGTGAATTACGTAGCATAGTGTGTAAATCTTAGTAGTGAAAATCGTCAACAATTCCCCAACTGAAAGAAGGGCAACGGCAGGGGCCTCTTAGTCTATTTTGAAGTCTGTGTTGTAGACTACGTCTGTGCACTGTCTGATTTAGCTATCTGTATACTGACATTGTCTTCCTGTGATGTTGACCCACTATTATGTACTACAGGCACACCCCACTATTATGTACTACAGGCACACCCCACTATTATGTACTACAGGCACACCCAAATTCTGCAGTTTTGGTAGCACAGTGAAATCTTTACCAAATTGCAACTCAGAAAATATAGGAGTTTGCATGTCTAAGAAGATGTAGAAGTCCTTGACCAGTGGACTAATGAGGAAAACTGCATTAATAGAGCCTCCCATCACATTTACACCTATCACCTGGACACAAATTCCAATGCCAGGTAAGGGATCATCCAGGAACTTACCAAGAGCCAAAGAAACCCCCTCAAGATACAAGGGGTAGGCCCTCTCGACAATCTGACAATTAAGCCACTGGGACAACCAGAAGGCCTGTAGCAGCAAAACTCCAAACCAAGGCCCACAGCATCTGAAGTAGGACCAAGTACTACAGAGATGGCTATAGCATCACGTCAACAACTGGGCAGAGGACCTATCCTACAAATACATTAACTTCTAGCGGGAAAAAGGTGAGAATGTATGACAACTCAAACACTTAAGGAAACAAGTATAGTCGATGGTGAATGTCTGCTATCTACAGGGACAGTGTCCGAGGGAGGGTTCCGAACTGTTCACTTCTATTCCTGGAAAGAGTGAGTCAAGAAATCAGGCCTTGCTGGATAAAAGCTGGAGAGATGGAGGAAAGGAGGGACTCTAGAGTCTGGTCCACAGCTCCGCCTTGATCTCTATACTCTTCCTATCACTTCTCAGCCACCTCTGGCTTAATGTCAGCCATAGAATATTCTAGTGGGTCAATTAACAAGGAAACACACCTTTTGAAGAGCTCATCAAGCATATTAGTATTGCTGTGGCATCTACTATCCCCTGTGAATCAAGGGGAATTCCTGAATGACACTCTCCAGAATTCCCAACAGTGAGTATTAGTAACCCCACGAACAACAACCACCGATGATGACCCACATTTCATATAGCAAGAGCTAATGGATATAGTTTGTGCACACAAAGAGAATCATAGCATCAAATAGCAATCTGAATGATCAGAATCACTGTGTACGCACCGTCATCAATAGACATATGTGTGTATGCTGTAGCACACAAGCCATTCACGCTCCGTCTTTTTCGCAAAAGAATGGAAAAAGTACCTAAGGCAGCACCAAGTACTTGATGCACAAATACAGTGTTGGTACACCGCAACCAAACATGGCCTTCAGAGGACCACAAACCCACAGACTGTCACTGTGACGCAACTAACTACTTCAACGTTTAGGGGGCAACAGCATCTTCAATATACTGAATACCAAAGATCCCAAGTCTATCTTGATGATTTCAAGGGGAACACTCAGGCGAGGCTAATAAGAATAGAAACAAGAAATTCCAGAATACTAAAGAAAGAGCATTTTGGAATTCAAAGGGGAGGACAAACTTGAAAGAAACCAAAGTCCTTAAAGAGCCTACATGTGGACCTAATGTCTGCTGACCAAAGTGTGTATTTCTGAAAACCTGAAACTTGGGCCAAGCCCATGGAAAGCCAACGATTCTTTCCCCACCTATCAGAGGAAGGACATTCAAAGTCAGACAGGTGTACTTGGCTTTATAAATAATTCTACAGGGAAAATGGAAATAGGAGAGCAGTGACAAAGGGATATGCAGAGATAAGGAAGAAACACCAATTACCCATGGGTCTGATCCCAATAGAGCATCCTACGATCTTCAGGGACGCATACACTGAGATGGAACCCCAGTGCATGGGTACCCCACCAAGAACTTCCATGCACACTCCATACATTCGGCGACCACTGTTAGTAGTGTTGTGGCCTTTTTGTCATTAAAAGGACACAGCTTTGATTAACCCTGTTAAACAATAGGATCCAGCACTCCATTGATGTGCTGCAAACCCATATAACAGAAAGGTCTTCTCTTGAAACTTATAATGTTGGGCTCCTATACAGGAAAACCTACTAGAAATGCCAGAATCATAATAATGAACAGTTTGTAACACGCACATTGTGTAGGGACTTCCTACCATACAACACTCAATTTATCAATCTCAGACAGAAGAAATGCTAAGCTGGCCCTGTAGTGATTCAAGCTCATGGTATGCAGATAACTTGCCAATTGTACTGACAACTCAATTACTGTTTGGTACTGGAAACACACAGTTGGTAAGATGAACACTGTAGACAAAAGTAGTTATGCCCTTACACAGTTTCCCCCACATACACAATGGCTCACAGACCACATAACTGAACTAAGCCAAAACGAACATCTGGCTATCAGGTCTCAGTAAATGCAACAAAAGCAAAAAGGCACACATTCGTACCAACAGTACCTGTCCCAGGGCATGCTGCAGCAAGGTGGGGTGACCGACGAAGCGCACATTGTCTATCTTCAGCTCGAACTTCTTGCCGCACATGTCCGACTTGGTAGCCAAAATGGTTGCAAGGATAACATCTGAAAACCTTTAAAACCACAAAGAAGCGTTAATGGGTCTTTGAGCGTCACCGGTGCAGCGAGAGAAGGGGGCATCACTGGGAAACCGTAACAGAAGACCACGGGTTAATGTAATTAACATTAATTAAAGATAAATTAGATATGGAGCATACTTTTAAAGCTTGCAAAATTACAGTGTGCAGAATGTCAGAGGGGGAGTGAGGTGGGGCATGCATGATCATACAGGGGTGGGGGGCATGCTGTCTGACATGTACATCAGGGGTCAGGGGGAGCATTACAGCTGGACCAGCTGATGAAGTGAAGAAGCCACAAGGCCACTGAAGCTCTATGGTTACAAAGCAGTTATTTGTCTACCCAGCCTTCGATGTCATGACACCCCGGAAGTGCCAGGACTTGCCACGCGCTGCCTCCAACTTGTAGCTGCCCACTGCAAACGAACAACATGTGAAACTTAACACGAGGCGCAACTGTGCTGAACTGGAAGTACCATGCGTAATGCAGGGAAACAAACACCAACAACCAGCTTCAGAAGGACAACTAGTCAACCTGCTGGACCGGAAGAAGGGCGGGAGAGAAGACTGGAGCGAGAACGCAGAGGGTCCGCCATGTTGGTTACACCCAATCTGCAGAATCCTTTTAAATGGTTGAATAGCGATCGAAGATTCTGACAAAAGCATACGCATTTGAAGCCACCCTACAGTGGGGAAGGGAAGGCTCCATACAACAAAGCAAATAGCTACATTTGGGACTCGTTACAGTGACCACTTCATTTCAAAAGGGCCAGTAACAGCAGTTCTCTGACCCACAAGAATTAGGAGATCCGCAGGAACACCACATAATGGTTTACTTTCAGCATCTGAAATCTCTGTGTATATCGCTGGGGGAAAATTACCTATCTATATATTAAATGTATAAAGCGCATCATTCACCCAGAGGTACCTTGGCGCTAAATTCATCATTTCTATCATACCATACCACTATATATTATGTCACATAAAAAACCTATATTTTAAGTAGCTTTCTGGATAAAAAAAAAGTTTATTTTCGTAAATCAAATGGCAGATTAAGCCAACATTTTTGGAGCTGCAGAGGTGAACACGGTGCATTCTAGCTGACTCGCTTACACTTTGGGGTATTTAAAAGGGACAGCCCTCTAATGTCAGCGACAGTCTGAATTTGTGAAAGGTAACTCTACTAGAAGATTGGGCCGGGAGACATGGAGGGCTTTATTCACAATCTATAGAGATTCGAATTTAATTCTTCAAGCCACCAGAATCCAGTGCAGATTCCAGTGAGTCAGTCCTTCTAAATGCCATTCTAGCTGCCGCATTCTGTACTAGCTGACGTTTCTGTACCGTTTTGGCGGAGAGTGCTAGGCAAAATACATTACAATAGACTGATGCTGATGACACGAATGCACTGACCCGACTTAGGGTTACAGATCAGCCCAGTAATTCCTCATCTCTCAGTTCAATCTATGATCCCTGTTAACTTCACCAACCAGAATAACTTGCATCCCTAAATAGTTAACTCCAGGGAGTGGCCAAACTTGGGGAGAACTTATAAAAAGGTTCTTAAGGAGCAGTGAAAACAATGGGTCGTAATCATCAATAGAAAGAACATCATGGTTACAACAAAAAACACAGTCAAATCCACCTACAAAACAAAAAGACACCCCCTTGCACTGGATATGAGCCTATACCTGACAGGACAGATGACATCACTAATTTCACTAATTACACCATCTAGAACTATACCACAAAGACATGATCTGTGGCTTACCAGTAAAAAATTACAGCTTTTCAAATATGTTTGCTCGGAGAGAAAATAAAGTATTTTTTCCGGCATACAATCTATCTATCTGAGTGTTTATAATGTCACTGCGGTCTTACAAAAGTGTCACTTCACAGGAAATAACACTTTTGACCCTAATAACTAATCCCCCCAGCCCTGGGCAATGTGCACCAGGGTTCAGAGACAGCATCCAGGTAGCCAATTGTTGAGGCTGGTGAACTTACTGCAGGACAGATCAAACGCCTAAAAGAGGGCTCCAAAACTCATTAACACTGGTTGTGTAAGTTACAATAAGATGCATGCGCACTAGGCCCTCACAATCCTTACCATCTTAATGTTCATGAACACTGAGTGGAAAACAAAAACAAAAAAGCAGGACATACAGGATGGGTAAGTGGGTGGGCCCACACATGTTGTGTACCCTGTGGTCAAGTGCAAACAGAGTGCGGCGGTCTACTACTCCGCCGTGGGACATGATAAGGGGTAGAGGCCTACAAAAAAACACCTTCTTGGGCAAAGGACAGTGTAAAATGATGCAATGTTTCCTGCCACACTCCCCCTAACTATTGACCAAGGCAGGAAAGTGGCTCAGAGTCCCACATCCACCATAGCAGTGTTGGAGGGGAAAACATACCACCCATACTTGGGAAATTTGGGTGGTGCACATATGCACTACCTCAGCCACTTGGCATGGTGGGGGGATACATGCACCCCTTCTCCTCACCCAGACTGGGGCAGGTAAATATAGATACCAATCATCCTTCAGCCAGGAAAGTAGGCAAAAGGAACACAATGCACCACAGAGCACCACTGCCCTTGGGAAAGGCGGAGGGAAGGTCAAAGCTGGCCCTAGGGCAAAGTGGATCTGACAGAAAATGCATTGGATAAAGGAGGCAAATTCCCCATAAACAGCACCTATGCCCTTCAGCTATAAGGGGAAGCAAACTTACAGAGCCTTCGCACTTGTACACGGCAGCAGTGGTGAGAAAGGTTCCAATTGTTCCTTCAACATGACCATGGGGTTATGGCTAGGTACCACACCACCCTCTTCGAATGAACAAGCACCGTTCTAGAACAGGTCCTACACCTACTACTCTCTCGTTATTCTGCAACATAACAATGTCAGCGAGAGGGAACAGCTGCCTTGGAGCCAAGTTCACAAAAATGAACAGGACACCGGGAGAGTATCCTTCACTCCCAAAACACATTATGGTGAAGGAGACCCCCTACAACTTCCAGGACACCTGGTACCAAATTTGCTTCCACATCAGAAGAAATGTACATGTAAAAAAACATCAGAACTCTCTGAAAACAACTACAGTCAAGGGAGGGTTATGGTTGACAGGTGTGTCATTTTGGCCCCAAAAGAGGTGAAGTTAGCAAGTTATGATATGATCTTAACCTCCTCACTGGAGTCAAGCTATCCTGGCTGAAGACGGCTGATAGCCAGAAACCGGTCCTAGGATGCTTGATTCCGGTCCAGGGAAGACATGGCTTGGAAGTTCGGTCTGGACTGTTCCCATGAGGCACAGGGTCAAGACTGATTTGCATATGGCCATGTCTGAACTGGGGTGGCTTGGTGAGCAAAATAACAATGGATTAAACCCAGATCTGTGACTGGGGGTGAATGTTTTGCCATTGTGCAACATTCCGTCCATCATCTTGTGTGTTTTGCTGTTCACCCTATGTGGGGAGGGTATGCCCAGACGTGGGTCCCGTGCTCACTAAGCCACTGGAGTTGAGCTATCATGGCTGAAGACGGCTGATTTGCAGAAACCGGTCCTAGGATGTTTGATTCTGGTCCAGGGAGGACATGGTTTGGCAGTTCGGGCTGGACTGTTCCCATGAGGCACAGGGTCAAGACTGATTTGCATATGGCCATGTCTGAACTGGGGTGGCTTGGTGAGCAAAATAATGATGGATTAAACCCAGATCTGTGACTGGGGGTGAATGTTTTGCCATTGTGCAACATTCTGTCCATCCTCTTGTGTGTTTTTCATGGTAACACTACACCTACTACACTAATAGTATCGAGAGGCCTGATGTACAAAATTTTCATTTGCAAAAAGTGGTTGTGAATTGCACACCAACTTTCTGAAGTAAGAAAGGATTTTGCGACCCGACATATGTAGTAATTGTCGGTTCAGGAAATTCCGTACAGTAGTGGGTCGCAGCCCAATCTTCCTCATCTATTTTATGAGGGAGCTCATAAATTGCGACTCACTACGATTGTATGCCTTCCAAGGGATGGTGGGCTGCTGGTATGATGACCAAAATATCTGATCACATTTAAAATAAAATCAGCATTTTATTAGCATGCAGTCCATTTTTCTTAAAGGAAATTGGCTGCGTGGCCCACTGCCTACTCCCAGACAAACTTATATTCATACCTTAACGAATAGCTATTTTGAAGGAAAACCATAAGCACACCCCTCCAAATAGTGAGTCATTAAGGGTTTTTAAAACCATTTGCCAATTCGGCAACTTTTACCGAATTGGAAAATGGATTAAGTACATAAAAAAGCCCTTCTAGGATCACAAACTCTGTGATTTTGTGAATCCCAGCTTGTCAACTGAAAATTTGCTCTATACATCAGGCCTAGTGGCTTTAACGGTTTATTCTGGCACAGATTGGCTACAAGCAAGTTATGGCAGCATAGAATTCTTACTCATCAGTTAGTTATATTGTATGGTGCATAACTGACCTGGGGTAGTGCTCATAGGGCTTGAGATTGGTTTGTCTTCTGTGTATTCCACTTACAAAGGGTATATGGTGGGCCAAAGCTTGATTAATGGATATTGTTCAGTATCATGTGCAGGATTGGAGGGCCACGCAATCAATCAATCGGTACTTGTTAAGCGTGGCTACTCACATGTGAGGGTCTCAAAGTGCTGGGTGAGGGGGAGGAGGTGTGGGAGGTCCGACTAGGTGCGGTGGTTCATTCTTAGATCCAGGGTTTCAGAGTAAAGTTTATATGGTTGCCCATTCTCCAGTCCCATGAATTTAGCTTTGGCCTTCTGTCAGTAGTGTGCAGTATGTGCGTTGGAGAGTGCCATCTTGCATGGAATTTACAGTTCTGGAGTTTGAGGAAAGGTGCGGTTTAGGTGCTTCTGAAATGCACTTTTCTGCCTGATGTCTTGCAGAGACAATTGTTGCCGCCTTTGTTGGTGGATTGATTACATTTTGGTGGCATGTGTTTGAATTGATGCTCGTGGAAAGGTAGTTTTATTCTTCATATCTAAGGTGCCACCTGAATCCCATCCATAGTTCACAGTGGTGCCAAATAATGCCTATCCATAAGCTATTCTAGGGTGCAATACATTCTAATGAGTTCTTGTGCAACAGAATGCCTATCCGCCACCTGCTGTCCCAACAAATGGCAGACCACCAGTTACTGCGCAACAGCATGCCTCAGCTTCTGCATCGAAGGATGCCTGCCCACCAGTCGCTGTGCAAAAATGTACTTCTCATCAACTACAGTGCACAGATCCTGCCTACTTTCTCCTGTACCAATAAATGATTGATCACAAGCTACTTTGCCATATAATGCCTGCACATAAGTTGCTGTGTCACAGGATGGCATACCACCAGTTGGTGTGCCAGAAATTGCCTGAACACTAGTTACTATTCCACAGAATGCCTGCCCACAAGCTCTTGTGCCACAGGGGTCCTGTCCGCCTGCACCTGGATGCCTGCCCAGTTACCATGTCGTGGAATGCCTGCCCACCAGATATTTCCACACACTACACAGAAAGCAGAAGAGAGCAGATTCCTTGTGGTAACAATTGCTAGGACATACCTTGCACTATCAAAAAGGGAACTGATCTAGTCTCTTGAAACTAAGACCCTGAACTGCCTAGGCATCACTGAACATTAAAAGATGCAGGAACGCAAATATCCCTCACGCACAAGCTTTCCGCTAACAGCATCGGAGAACAATAAAGGGACTCCAGGTTTAACACACCACTTATCCACTAGACCCTGAGCAGCACTAGATGGAGGTGAACAAGACTAAACTGCAAATGGAGGTCGAGCCGCCACTGGGTGTGGAGCATCTGTGGCTGTGCTGGCTGGTCCTGGTGGGAACATTTCTCTAATTATTGTTCGACCATGGAGGAACTAAACAATTCATGTTTTTAACCAATCCCTCTTTGTGCGGGGATCACAATTACTGCGGAGTTTACCGCCCCCCATAATTACCACTGGTGATAAAGCCCATACCCCTAAATACATCTCCGCAGGTCAAGCCTGCAGAAGTTTAATGGGTGGAAAGGTCAGGTAAACCCAGGACAGGAAGCATTTGGTGCAAATCTGTTTCATGGTCTCTTGTTCTACGTGTCCCAGGCAGCTTTCCTAGCCTGTCTCGGGTCAATGCCCTTCTTTGCAATAAGGGTGTGCAGCTATTTTTCTGCCGGCCAGGTTTGGATATATATATATATATATATATATATATATATATATATATATATATATATATATATATATATATATATATATATATATATATATATATATATATATATATATATATATATATATATATATATATATATATATATATATATATATATATATATATATATATATATATATATATATATATATATATATATATATATATATATATATATATATATATATATATATATATATATATATATATATATATATATATATATATATATATATATATATATATATATATATATATATATATATATATATATATATATATATATATATATATATATATATATATATATATATATATATATATATATATATATATATATATATATATATATATATATATATATATATATATATATATATATATATATATATATATATATATATATATATCAGTTTTCACCCAAGTTGGTGTCGGCGCTCGTTTTTTAGCGTGGTGCAGTTTTCTACGACTGGGCTCGTCGTTTTAATATTGCTTGAAGTTCCCCGAGGGGAAATGAAAACGCACTCTCTCGTCTCAGTATTGTGACAGCGGTTTAATCAACAACCAAAACCCAACGCGTTTCGCTTCTTTACACAAGCTTCCGATGACCGGTTTCTGGCATTCCAGCCATCTTCAGCCCGGCTTGCTTGAATCCAGTGGCAAAGTGAGCAAGGGACTCATGTCTGAGCATACCCTGCCACACTTATGGCGGCCAAAAGCGGTACAAAAGGGGGTGGTGATGGACGGAGCATCTGAATCAATCAAACATTCACACCCAGTCAATTTGGTGTGCAGACAGTTTTTTACTCTTTGGTGAGTGTATTTATTTATTATCTTTGCATCCACTCCATTGAGAATTTGGAATGCAATGTGATGGTGTTACATCATTCTTGTTCCCAAGTCAGGTTTTAGTCGTGGTTGTTACAGTTTTATTTACTGTATTTTTGTATATGGGTTGCCCTCTGGTGGGCTATTTCCATACTCATCAGGGGTCCTTTTTGGCTTACTATCTTCAAGATTAAAGACGTACATAGAGTTCTTCAGTTAAGTTCAGGCCTCTGGGCTCCAGGGTTCTGAAATTAATGATGTGTTTCAACTCCTTTCGTCGTAGGATTTTCAGGCGATCACCACCCCTTTCTGACTGTGGGACTTGTTCTATTGCGCAATATTTAAAGAGTTCCCAGTTGCTTCCGTGTGACTGTTCCATGTGTTTCGCCACTGCATATGAGCGATCTTTGTTCGTTGTGGCCCTTGTGTGTTCCAATATACTCTTCTTGGCTTCGAAGGTGGTGCTCCCTATATATCTTCTGTTGCAGGGGCATTCAATTAGATAAACCACATAGGTGCTCTTGCATGTCAGATGTTGTGGTATTATCCATTTGGTTCCTTTCTTGATCTCTACTTCTTTCGTTGCCTTAGCGATTTTACATACTTTGCAGTATCTGCACGGGAAAAAGCCCTTTCGTTGCAGCCAGTCAGCTTTTGGTGTTTCTTTGTAATGGCTGTTCACCAGACAATCTCCCAAGTTTCTGGTTCGTCTGTAAGTTATGTTCGGGTGATCACCTATGATTCGTGTTAAGGTGGGGTCAGTTTTCAGGATTGGCCAGTGTTTCTGTATGATTTTTGCCAACTTATTATTTTCAGCACTGTGGGTGGTAATTAGCCGGATGACATCATTTTTCGTCGGTTCCTTCTCTTGTCTGTGTAAAATCCCTTTGCGATCTTGTGCGAATGTTCTTTTTAAGCTTTTTTCCACTACTGTCCTGGGGTAACCCCTTGCTTTGAATCTAGTTACAGCATTTGCACTGTGTCGTTGAAACTCTTCATCATCTGAACAGTTTCTCCTGAAGCGCAAAAATTCCCCATATGGGATGCTCCATTTTAGTTTCTTGTTGTGGAAACTCCTACCATGGAGAATTGCATTGGTGGCTGTTTGTTTTCGGTGCAAGGTGGTTTGTATGCTCCCATTCTTGATGTAAATCTCTGTGTCCAGGAATGTTACCCTGTCTGTGCTGGTTTCCATTGTGAATTTCAAGTTGGTACTCGTGTTGTTCAACTTATCAAAGTACGTGACAAAGGAAATCACATGACCTGGTGTTTAAAAGGAGAACTTAATACCGGCTCGACATCCCGTGAGCAAGCTTTGTAAAGAAGCGAAACGCGTTGGGTTTTGGTTGTTGATTAAACCGCTGTCACAATACTGAGACGAGAGAGTGCGTTTTCATTTCCCCTCGGGGAACTTCAAGCAATATATATATATATATATATCAAACTTTAAAATGCAACATTCCCACAGAGCTTTTCCTAGGTTGCTAGGGAAGAAAAAAAATTGCATCTTGGCACATCTATAGTTTCTACTTAGAGGACTTTCACTTAAACACGTTGGCTGTTTTTCTGGAGGAAAATATTTGCCTCCATCCTACCCAGACCGGCTTTAGACGCCACAAGGGTACGGAGACTGCCCTTCTTGCCGTGGTTGAGGAGTCCAAAGAAATCTTGGATAACGGAGGCTGCGCTGCAATCATTTTGTTAGATCTCAGCGCAGCCTTTGATATGGTAAAACATCGAATTATGATTCAAAGACTCAGGTAGGTGGGAGTTGTAGGGACGGCCCTTAAATGGCTACACTCCTTCCTCTCAGATAGGTAATTTGTGGTCTCTGAAGAGGATGTTCTATCGAAGCAGACTCCTTTGCAGTGTGGAGTCCCGCAGTGGTCTTCTTTGAGTCCCACCATGTTTAGTATCTACATGAGATCCCTTGAGGATGTGGTACTCCCCTGGGGGATTCATATTGTTACGTATGCTGACGACACCCAGATGATGGTGTCTATTAGTCAGCAAGATAAAGGTGAACTGGGTTTAACCTCCTGCCTTGGGAAGATTTCGGAGTGGATGGATCTGTCCTTTCTTAAATTGAATGGTGCCAAGACAGAAATTATGATAATGGGCCATGCGGCCCCAAGGAATTTAGATCCTCTGTGGCCTAGCTGTCTTGGCCCCCCTCCTGTACAGAGGGAGCAAATTAAGAGTCTGGGAGTATGGTTTGACTGTAACCTGAACTTTGCAGTACAAGCACGTAAAGTTGTTGTGAACTGCTGTGGTCTTCTTAGATTGATAAGGAAGATTCTTCCTCTTCCCCCGTTTGAAGCCAGACGCACGTTGGTGCAAGCTCTTATTTTATCACGGTTGGAATACGCGAATGCAGTCTATTTATGTGCGCCACAAGGAACCATTAAGATCTTACAGATTGTGCAGAATTGTGCGTTCTGCCCCTTAATGAATGTTCCAAAACATAACTCCGCTAAGTTAGTGCTTAGTCGGTTACATTGGCTCCCTGTGCAGGAAAGAATCAGGTTCAAGGCAATGTGTATTATTCATAAGTCCATTGTCGGTAATGACCCTCCTATGTTTCAGTCCATGGTGCAACTATATCGCACCAATAGGACTCTTAAATTCAACAATAAACAATTTCTTGCAGTCCCTAGAATCAAACAGTCACGTACGGGGTTTCCATACAATGCGGCTAAACTCTGGAACCAGCTTCCGGATGTTATTCGTCTTGAACCTGACTATCTTAGGTTTAGGAAACTGCTGAAAACTTTTCTCTTTCCATGCGCAGTGATGAATGATATGGTTTTACAGGAAGCGCTGGGATGCCCTTGGGTAGCCATGCCCCATACAAGTAAGTATTCATTTATTCATAAACAAACCTCACCACTTTTCCCATATGAGCACTAGAAGTGGTGCTGGAACTCTTTTTGGAGCAGGGGTGCTGGCCAATCACGTCCCCTCGCAAAAGGCGTAGAGAATATTTCAAAGTGCTTCATTGAAAACACAACAAATGCTTCCAGAAGAAAATCATTTGAAGGGCCCTTTAACCCCTTTGTTGCGGCCGCCATTTCCCCCCTGTGCGGTAAACAAAAGAACAGGGCGGGGCCGTGACGAACCCCAGCCGTCATCCGCACACGATCACTGCGGAGCGTGACGGCTGGGGTTTGTCACCAGCATGGGAGGGGTTAATAGTTCATTGTCTTTCTATGCTCTTCTATGTATTCTGTCGGTGCATCACAACTTTATGCACCCCCAGTTCCAGCAGCACTGACCACAAGGTTGGTGATCAATCATGACAGTCATTGACCCTGAAGTACACCAATCACTAGAAGGGGAGACAGCATGATGAATGATGCAGGGAGCCATACGTCAGGTATATGGGACTGAAGGAGAAGAATGAAGAAAGTGAAACCAGGCATGTACGTGCTCGCCTTAGCAGAAAGAGGCTACAGAAAATCAGCCTTGTGATTTGCACCTCAAAAGTAGTTAGCTTGGGAGAGTTTTGGAGGTACACAACTCGTATCCCCATATTGAGTCGCACTGCTGCTTCTCACCAATTTCTACATGTTTCTGGAATGTGAGGTGTTTCATTCCTTGAAGTGGGATAGTCAGCAATCTTATATTTTGGCTGATGAAGGGGGATGCCCGGAAACCGGTCCCAGGGTGCTCGTTTCCGGTCCAGGGAGGACCTGGCTTGGCAGTTCGGGCTGGACTGTTCCCACAAGGAACAGGGTTAAGACTGATTTGCATATGGCTTGGTCCAAACTGGGGTGGTGTGGTGAGCAAAAGAATGATGGATCAAACCCAGATCCTTGTGACTTGGGGTGACACATTTGCATTGTCCAGCATTCCGTCCATCAACTGTTTCTTTAGCATATTACAAATAGCGTGGCACATTAAAAGGGACAGGCAGGGATTCAAAGTGCATAATACAAGGCTAATGTACAGTTACACTGGTTAGTAAGGTCTTTGCATATTAATGAAATTTTAAAATGAATAACACAATAATAATGCTGCCGGACAGTACCCTCTTGGGCGTTGAAGCCAAGAGAGGAAAACAGCCATTGTTCAAAGTGATGTGATAAAAGAGGGAAGAAACATATGCGAGTCTCCAGTGCAATGGATGGTAGCGACCTTACCGAAGGCTAAGGATCACTGCGTAGCTACAGCAGTCAAAGTCCAGGGTGCAAGTAAAAATAACGGCATGCCACCAGGATGCGACAGAGCAAAAAAAAGAAATTGTGAAGTTGATGGCATAAGCATTTACAACTAGTAAAAAAAGCTCCCATGGCTGTTCGGGGGGGGGGCAAGAGTCTTGCTACACTGGTCCTGGTGATTGCCCTAGCTGTATCGTGGCTGAGCCAGTACGCAAATGATGCAATTAAAGTCTGTCCATGTTCCCGTTGGGGGTACTGCTGCCTCTACTTGAGAGAGCTGCTGCTTTAAACTTTTCACAAATTTAGCACATCTCACCAGCACAATGAAGGACCTGCTACTAAGGATGTCTCTGGCCCCAAAAAACGGTTTAAGCCAGAGTCTCCTTTGATGGTCTAAAATGGGGCAGGACGAAATGAACTCGGCCACCCTGATGGATGGAGTACCGTCCACCAAACTATAAATCAGGCAATATATCTTTAGAGGCTGACCATAATAAAACATACCTAAATGCCTCACAAGACAATACTAATTAGCCTATGATGGAAAACTCACAAACAGGAGGTGCTAATAGCACTACAAAGCTACGTGCCTTTCAAACTGCAGTAACATAACAACATAGAGCTTACCATACAAAGATAGAAACTCAGATATAAAGGTACATATGCATGCTAACACAAAAATAATGGTATTTCTTACAACACAAACACAATAAATAGCTCGGTTTGGAGCCCAGTTCCTAAACTAGTAGCATTTGGAAATTGCATACAGTTGTTCCTGGCCCCCTGCACTCATGTGCGGCAGATAACGTAACACCTTTGGAACACATGTCTGCATCTACAGACAGCTATAGGGTGTGTCGTCCCTTTCCTGTAATCTCTCTGAAAACACTTAAAGCCAGTGGGTCCCCCGCCCAAATGTCAACCAGCAACGCAGCCAGCTATCCTTGTTTAAAATTTGCTAAATAAATCAGACAGACTGCACGCAGTATGTGAATAGTATTTGCAACAAAAAAAACCCCGATATTTTCAGTAAAAAATGTCGTGTGAACAAAAATGAAAAGTCCCAAAGGGAAGACTAGAAATAGTGGCCGCAGAGGAATCGAACTCTGAAACTAAAGGGATCTAACTAAATCTTAAGGCTGACGGACAGTAAAATAGGTCCTTTAAAGCGTGGAAAGTCGGCAGAACCAGGGGGAATATGAAATGGGGGACTGCAAGAGCTAAACTAAACGGAAAGATGTGTCCACATCCAACAGAATGGCAGCATTACGCACGGACGTCTCGAGGCTACACCGGAAGACGTCAAAATGGAGGACCCAAAAATACGCGCGAAACAGGAAGTCATGCGTTTGCGTTCCAAGGAAGGATCCGCGCAGACGGGACTGTAAGAGCTGCTACGGTTCCAGGATTCTATGAACTATCTGGCGCACAACAGCTGCTGCCGTGGATGCCAGAAAGATGCAGTATTATAGATTGTGGGACTAAACCATTAGTTTAATATCAGGGTGGCACATATTTAACGTTGGCGGAGCACTAGAGTTGATTAATACGAGATATGCCAAAGTGAGAGCGGTTCTCAGGGCTGAGACTGAAGGTGCACTCTAGTGCCAAAATCAGGATCCTGACCTCAAAGACGGTTAGCTGGTTTTTCGGGATTTATCCGCATCTCACGTTGCAAAATCAGTGGATAGGTTGTAACTACTTTTAGAAACATGGTGAGTGCATATAGTAAATGAAGATGAATATCATAACAACAGGGACTTGGCTCCAACTACGAGTCTATATGCCAAAAGAGATCAACACTGTCTTTCAACAGCTACCTGGAGAAAAACACTTTTGCCCTTTGTCTTGCCAGTAGAGGGCAACTGGAAAGACAGACATGTCATAGAAGTTGTTGTCTTATTCAGACACCAGATAACTCACCCTACCACTATATTTAATGAACGGAGGCTCAAAGATTGGTTGAAGCATCAAATCTGCTTGAAAGTCTATTACAAAAATTCCAAGCATGGTTAGTGTTGACTGACGGGAATCTATGGTCAGGAAACACAACACAAGGTATTTACTACCTACCTTTTAGAGAGGACAGCACTCTTGAAATGTCAGCCCAAAATATACACACTAAAGAGTGAGGTCAAAATATAACTAGACCATTTTGCAGATGAAGAGTGAGAAAAATGCACAGAGCATCATAAAAAACAGTAATTCAGTAAGTAGTGTGCTGAAGGTCAGGCCAAGTATGGGAAATACACTGTACTTAGGACCTCGAAGCAAAAGAAGTATGACACAGGAGTGAAAAACGTGTTCAGACTACAAATGGGCAAGTTTGCTTGGCAAATGTTAGCATAATTGCCTCACGCTGTTTGCAACCAGATAGCGTATCCAGGAGCTTTAACAGTGGAAGGTAGCAAAACTTCACTCACACACATCAAAATCCTATGGCAGAAAATAAAGTCTGTCATAGATGTCTCTACAAAGGTGATAACCTGAAGAAGGCATATCAAGAGAAGGAAGTAGTTGCCACATTCTCTATCTCTCTCTCTCCCTATCCTTCTGTTACAAAGAGACACACACACAGTTTGTGTCTTTGATAACACCACAGACTACAAGTTGATTTGCATCTCATTACATAGGGCTCTGTACATAAATATGATCACCTGCCCAGGCACTTCAGATATTCACTCACAGTAACAACCTTACCAAGACCAATTATAGATCTAGGATTTTAAAAATGCTTTCCCACTCCCTTCCAAACATTATCTCAATAGCTATTTTCCCTATCTGTATCCATTTGACCCAGTTGCTGTGTGATCTGTTTGTTGTCACTACACAATAAGTAGATAAACACAACTTGTTAAATTGTGCTTTTCTGTCACTTACTAACACGTGATCCTCAAACACAGCTCACAACCCAGGTGGTGGCGTTCTGCCAAACAAATTGAGTTTGGAACTCTTCCTACTGCCTCAATACTGCATTCTTACTGTTTCGTATGGATCCTCAGGCTCACAACCCCAAATATATGGCACTCTGAGGATTTAATCGATTACTGGTATCTTCTTGTTCAACTCATGTACCATAAATAAAAGGAGTTCCTTAAGGATGTGTGCAAGCACATGATATACTGGTTGGACTAGAAAGTAAGGGTGCAATATACAAATGGATTTTCAACCCTAAATGTGTGTCTACGGATGAAAATGGTGGTATTCTTGCCTTCTATGTATTTTAAGAGGATACCTTGCAAGTATTAATTCATTCAATCTGACATAATTGTATGTCAGAACTTTGTACGACCTGGCAGTAGTATTTCAACACAAGCAGTAGCTACTGGTGTAGTAAGGCTAGCTTTGCCAATCTGTTACACCCACAAATGCGTCAGTTTATGAGCATTTTCAAGCATCTCTCTGACCCTTGGAAGTTTGCAGCAAGGAAGAGAAGTGTTACCACTGAGTGTGCTCGCTCTCATAAGAGCTGCTGAAACATTGCAATTTGGTAGGAGCTCTCAGGTCTTTTTAACAATGTGTCTTTTTTAATTATGAAGGTCACAATCCTATGGTAGCTGTCTATGAGGGGACACAAGTGAGTGCTCTGGATTTCAGATGGAAGGCAGTGCAGATTTCGCACAGTGGCTGTCAATGGATCATAAAAGCGTTCTTAATACATGCTCTCCCAATCCTTGGCCTCTCTACAGAGCACAAAGAGTGCCTCAGATGCCAATTCTGATCATATTATGTGAACATTTGGGAAGGGGTTAAACAGCTGTCAAAATACTAGTAGGGCAAAAGTAAAGAAAAGTCAGTGCTTACATGTGAGTGAGTCTGTGCAGGGCAATGGTGAAGTAAAGCAGGTTTATGCAGGCAAGAATAGAAAGAGTTTCCGAAGAGGAACGAGATGAGGTGTGAGATATGCAGATGGAAGAATTCAGAAAGATGATGTTTTAGTAAAGGGAAACCACATGGCATGGATTATATAGTTTCATTGAATCAAGTCACCTATCCACTAACTTTGCACTTTTCACACGACGAGGTAAAAAAAGCACTAAAGTCCTCGAAAACAGGTAAAGCCCCAGGCCCAGACGGGGTTCCTGTTGACATTTTTAAACATGAGGAAGATCTCTGGTCCCCCGCTCCTGACGAATGTCCTAAATGCCACCATAGAAGAGGGCATATTAAAATCATGGAAAACATCGATACTTGTCCCAATCTTTAAAAAAGGGGACCGTAACTGCCCTACCTGTTATAGGCCCATCTCACTCCTGGACTCCCTCGGGAAGATGGCCGGTCGGATTCTTCTCGAGAGACTGCAGGAGTGGTCAGCTACGCAAAAGATCATATCAGAAATACAGTACGGATTCCGAGAGGGGCTAGGTACTGTAGACCAAGCATTAAACCTGTCTTTACTGGCAGGAAAGTATGTGGAGGCTAAGGGGACTGCGCTCCATATGGTATATGTAGATTTATCCGCAGCATTCGATTGTGTTATACACACAAGGCTGTGGAAAATCATTTTAACAATGGGAGTTGACCCTCCTATTGTGGACTTCCTTCGGGAACTATATACCGGAACAACAGGTAGAGTGAGATTTGGGACCAAGGGCCAACTCACAGAAAGTTTTAGAGTGGAAAAGGGGGTCAGACAGGGATGCGTGCTGGCCCCCTTTTTATTCACCCTTTACACAAATGGGCTTGAGGCCGCCATGTTGGAAGGAAGCAAAGATCTCCCCTCAATTGGTCGTCGGCAGATACCTGCTTTGTTATATGCCGACGACGCGGTCATCTTAGCTAGAACTTCTGTTGAACTACAGCGAGCACTGGACAGATATTGTGCCTTCATGTTGAATTTAAACTTGACCCTGAATGTAAAAAACACTTTTACTATGCACGCGGGGAAAAAAAGTGCAAAGATCAGAAGACTATTTGTGAAAGGTGAACCACTGGAAAGAACACCAACATACCTATACTTGGGAATCGTAATTGACGAAAACTTTAAGTGGAAGGCAGCAATTAATGCCAGGAAACTATCCTTTCTAAGAGCTACGACGGCATTAAGATCTTTTGCACAAAAACTGGGCCAGAAACCACCGGTAGAAATGCTAAAAATATACAATGCCAAATGTGTCAGTACCGCCACTTACGGGGCAGGGATATGGGGCCTCGTAAATGTGGACGAACTACAAAAAATAGAAAATTCTTTTTTAAGATATTTACTTGGAGTGCCAAAGAATTCTTCTACATATGCCTGCCATTTAGAGTTGGGCATAGATTATTTAGAAGATACCATAAAAGCCCAGCCAGTAATGTTGTGGCGTCGAATTTGGGTAACTGAACAATGTCATCTAACAAGATCTATTGTACAAGACATTCAGACACTTGATCATTGCAGAAGGATAAAATGGCTAGCCTACGTTAAAGCCCTACTAACAGACTTGGAATATGAAAATTTTTTCACAGAGCCATTATCCATAAATGAGATCTCAAAGGCGGATCTAAAGAAAGCATGCCTTGCACATCTGCGCCAGGTACGTCTGCTAAAAGAGATACAGAAACCTTCTGTGCAACAGGGTCTATTAGTACAAACTGTGTTCTCCGTAGAACCTTATTTGACGTATAGAGTAACGCAATTCGAAAAACTGTTGCTGACACGTTTTAGGTTCAACATGTTCCACTTAATGGTCTCCTTCCCCATTCAGAAAGATTGGTCAACAAAACTATTACCATGCCCTTGTGATTCTCTGTCAAAACAGTCAACTATACATACAAAATTATTTTGGACATTTTTTATAGCACCACGGAGACACTGGCTATTGCCCATATTAAAAAACTGGGGTCTACGCCAATGTCGCCCAGCATATTTGGCTCTTCAATATCTCGAAAACAAACTAATAGCAAAAGCGATTGCACTCTTTCTTAAATTTTGCATACGCCATCGCTCAAATCTTTGATAATGATGAGTCTCCATACTGGCCCAACAGAGATTCGATGAATTTAGTACAAAAAATATGCGTCATGGTCAAGACCCTAGGAGCTGTGTCTTTTATATGAACTGTTTTTTCATTTTTTTTGTCTTTTTAAATAAGAACAGTAATAATTAATTTCTGTCTTTTTAACTGTTTTTATAAATTGAGCAAATGTGTAAAATGTATTTATGAACTTTTATGGTATTTCTATCACTATGAAAAACCGAATAAAGTTGGTTTGATTTGATTTGATTACTAGTAGGGCAAAAGTAAAGAAAAGTCAGTGCTTACATGTGAGTGAGTCTGTGCAGGGCAATGGTGAAGTAAAGCAGGTTTATGCAGGCAAGAGTAGAAAGAGTTTCCGAAGAGGAACAAGATGAGGTGTGAGAAATGCAGATGGAAGAATTCAGAAAGATGCTGTCGGAAAAAAGTGTGTATGTGTCTAATAAAGAGACTGTAGAGCATGGGTACTTGCAAAAAGTTCCCAGGGGTCAAAAAGTTTGGTCTGTGCGTTGTGTGTTGATTTAGATACTGTATATAGGTTTCCCGATTTATGCCCTTATACGACCACAATTCCCATTGCCCATATTTAGGCATAGAAATCGTACCCTTATTTAGGCATTATCCATGCTAACCAAAAACAGGCATGGCCACCTACATCCGTCCATCAATGTCACAACGGGTTCTTGGAAAACCAGACTCTTAAGCCTTTAGGACTTCCCCTTGCTTGGATTATTGATTTTTCCAAGAACTCATTTATTATGCATGAACATCTATTCCTTAGGGGTTCAATCATGACGTTCTTCAATACTGGCATTCCTAAACACCTTTAAGGTATAAATATACCTTCACTTGCCATGGCAAACAACGGTTCGGCTGCCTACTTGCACGACGCAGCTCGCCACAGCAAGTTCGGAAGTCAAGTCAAGTCCCCGCCTGACGCACTGTACAGACGCTGTCATTCCCCTCGCAGAGAATCCAGCTCCAGTGTTTCTGACTCCCATTGCGGGGTGTTAGAGATCGAGACCCGGAAAGAGATTCCAGCCTCTCTCATTCTACGGTATGGAGCAGACTAGAACCTAGAGGCACTCTTGGCAACTCTGGCAAAACTAAACTATAGCTAGCTATACTTTAGAAACAGCACCTACTTCTTACCTTGTACTACACTTTGGTTAGGTACACTGGGGTAGAACTAACTAGAAGCATCAGATGAGTATTCACATTTTAGCCTGTGTTATGTCTCTATGTATTTTTATGAATATATGTCATAGCTACAAACCATGCTATTGTAGTATTATCTAATCTTACTGCTAACACTGTACGTATTATACTTCGCATTCTGTCTTACGATTGTAGCAGTTCATATCTCTTGCACGAGAAATAAGGCTGTTCAATAAACCCTTTTTATTGAAAAGCCTGTCTATCTATTTCTGTGTAAACTCTGTAAAAACGAAGCATGCACCATTGAATGAGTGACACTGTTATCTATTGTTTCCACGATTCTGAGACTGTTCCGATTCTAAGGGGAACAAAGTTGTCATGTTTATGCGGTTGTCAGGGACTAATCCCTTCTTGTTCATTCGAGAAGTTTCTAGTGACCTCTGAGTTAGCTGGCACACACAAGAAATTAAGTTTAATGTACTCAATAGAGGCATACTGACCTCAGTCCTATGTCACAACTATAGTGTATATTATTCTAATGCGCAGAGCCTATCAGGGATATAGGAACTACACTACATGTGATGTGATCAAAGTCAGTAGGGTGGCTGTCGAAGGGGCAGGGTGGCTGCCGAGGGGGGCAGGGAGAGAGAAGGTGTGAGTAGCGGAGGCAAAGCATGTACATCTAGTCGGCTTCCCCACCTCATCAAACTGTGTCATCCTAGGCTAGTGTTATATTTCATTTCCCCTCCTTTTACTTCCTTATCACATACAAGAAGACCTCAAAATACAAGACTTCAGGATTTGTGCTGTACAGAACCTCCTGAGTTTGATTTAATCAACTATACCATTGTTTCTGTATGATAGCAACCCAGTCTGTCAAAGGGTGCACATAACTAGCTTGCCTCTTAGTTCATACTGGTATTGTTGTCAGGGAAGGTGGGAGCATGAATGTTTCTAAATTCATGTTGGAAAACAATCACTTTTAAAATGTACTTCTCAATGCACTGATATAACCTGAAGTACGTTCTGAAGGTTAATGAAATACACTTTTTGTATTTACTTTATCATATTTTACACGTTTGCTGCAAGATTCAGTTCCCCGTTTATTTAACATCTTTTTTAAGTTTAGTGGAGTGGGAGTCGAGTGAACATCATCCCAATGCTTCTTTGAACCAGGGGGCCCGCACGTAAAGGACAGGAGGGCCGAATGTGGTCCCAGGGCCATTCTTTGAATATCACTGCAGAGTAGTGGAAAGAGGTGTGAAGGGAAGAACAGGAATGACAGCCATTTTAAAGACCACTACCCATTACACGGAACTAAGTACTGTTTAATGAATAAATTATGGAGTCATTTTTAGAACTGGAACATTTTTAATTCTGATCAAATTCATTGTTACACATTTATCTTATATGACTAATAAGCAATGGCTAAGCCAATAGCTCAGGCTTGTTTTAGGTGTCTGTCCATTGCCTTTACATGTCTGGATATAATAACAGAAAGCTCACATTTGAGAAACAAAATACTCGTCAGGCGGTATGCTATGGAAAGCACAAGATTTCAGTTTAGATCGTTTAAGCCATGCATATAATTACATAGGTCACGCCTCTCGGAAAGGATTCCTATTCACACTTCTTAGGCCATGCCACTTTTAGAGACCCTCCCCCACTTTTTTTTCCACCCCACTTGAAGCCCAGGTGTTAAGTCACTAGAGGGACTATTTCTTTTTCACTACATATTACAGAGGTGTTTCTTTGAGCATTTTATGCACATTTATGCACAGTACAAATCTAAGGGGGTTCAAGTTTTAGCTCAATGGTATTCTGTTCCATCGTGCACTTTGTTTAAAAAAAAAAGAAAAATTGTCACCATCTCCCCCCAAAAAAAATGCCGATTTACAAAATCAGGGTTTTCAAGTGGACGTGTACATACTCGAGAGCAAAGGTCTGCTTACCGAGGATGTTTTCCAGTTGAGTTAGTACATAAAGTGCTGACTGTTCAAAAATTATGGAAACTCCCCCACAGCTGGATCTTCTCGGTTTTGCTGGTAATTTCTCACCAGGCAAAGACTCGTAAATGTAGAGTGACAACACTGGTGTATGTGTTTTAAGGGGTGAAAAAGGAAGGGATTAACTGGAAATGTTATGGACGAGTAGGGGGCGCAGTTACCCTAAAGAGAAAATACAAGGCAGGAAAAGTGCAAATGTACGGTTCTGTCTAACTCAAACTAGTCAGTATAGGAAAGGGTTAACCCAAAATAGTCAAGGGGACCTGGGTAAGTAAGCATTAAAGACAGAAGTGTCCCAGACTGGGAAAAGTTAGAATCTTGAAAAGTTCAAATTTAAATTAATCAATATGCAGGAATTGAATTTCACCAGTACAGTTGTTTTTATTCACAACATACCGCAACCTAAAATTGGTTCATACAGTTTAAATCCAAAACAATTATTAGATCATTATAACACAATTGTGCCCACGCGCGCAAAGGGAAAGGGGGTGGGGGAGTGCTAGTGATGTGAAAAATATATATACATTCACAAATCGTTTCAAAAAACGATTTGTGATTGTAAATAGAATGAAATGTAATTCTACCCTTTTTTGACCAATGAAGTTTTTCCTGCATTTTTCACCTATATTTTTCACATCACTAGCACTCCCCCACCCCCTTTCCCTTTGCGCGCCTGGGCACAATTGTGTTATAATAATCTAATAATTGTTTTGGATTTAAACCAACTCAAACTAGGCGCATCTTTCTTGGCTTCTATGATGCATACATTTCCGTGGCAGACGCCCGGAAAAAGAATTGTGAATTACAAGACAACTGTGAACATATTTCTACTCACTTAGATTCATGGCTTCTCTTGTAAATTGGTTAACTAAATTCACAAAATAAAGGTTTAAGATGGAGCTGGATCGGTTTCCAGTAACAAAATAAATTGTCTAAAAGTATGAATGCCTTTTGTACGCACCTTGCTTTAGAATTTGACATATATACAAGAGACCATTCAAATGTTAACACTTGAGCATCAGAAATAAATAACTCAAAGAGATATATTCTTCCAGAAAAGAAACCCTATAACAGAACATTTACCAGCCACTCATCTCCACTCCAACCCCTTAACTTTGGTTCCCACAAAATAATCAAGGCACAATAAGTCTGAGCAAGCAAATTTGTAATCAATGACTGGGAGGTCTATTTTTTTTACAGCACATTACAGTGCACGATTTAATGTTTAGTTTATTAACCATAAAACTGAACCTGACCGCTTTAAGGTTTATAGGTGGCTTTGCGGGCTGAACAAAACTTGGATATAGGGAATCAAAATTGAGTTATATTGCTTCAAACAATAGGTTTCTCATACCATAAAAAGTCTGAACAGTGGTTAATGAAACCAGCCTATGGTAGATCTAGCACTGTAGCACAGCACTAAAACACGACCCGAGGAGAGACGGCAGACAGGGATTTATCCTAGGACTTAGATATACTTAGATCAGGCATAGACTAAGAAGACATGATTGAATCGGTTTCTTTTTAGCCATAATGGGCGAAACACGTGTCAGCTGTCTGCATATAGCATATTTCACCCCTATCTGCACATGGAACAACTCACCTGAAATAAAGGAGCACACGCCAAACAGTAAAAGGATATCACTTTGATATATTTTAAAAGAGAGAAAACACAGACTCCCTTTTCAAATAGAGTACATCTTCTGCCATTGTAGGTTGGTATTGTTTTCGTGTTACTACCAAGGGTAATGCAATTACTGCTAGATAAAACATGAAGCAGCATTTGCCACTTCTGAAATGGAAAAAACAACAAGTGATGGACTGAATGTGGATCAATGTCACACACTCCCCCAGTCAAAAGATCTGGGCCCAAATCCATCGTTTTTTTGCACTCCACACCACCCTGGGTCAGATAATGGCTTTATGCAAATCAGCTCTGACCCTGTTGCCCAATGGGAACAGTCCAGTCCGAACTACAACAGCCATATCCTTCCCAGACCGGAATCAAGCATCCGAGGACCGGACCGGTTTCGAGGTAACACCTCTCTTCAGCCCGGCTAGCTTGACTCCAAGTGGTGTGGAGTGCCTGGGACCCACGTCTGGGCATCCCCAGCGCACTAAGGGCGGCAATTGCAAAAAACAACAAGTGATGGACTGAATGTGGATCAATGTCACACACTCCCCCAGTCAAAAGATCTGGGCCCAAATCCATCGTTTTTTTGCACTCCACACCACCCTGGGTCAGATAATGGCTTTATGCAAATCAGCTCTGACCCTGTTGCCCCATGGGAACAGTCCAGTCCGAACTACAACAGCCATATCTTTCCCAGACCGGAATCAAGCATCCGAGGACCGGACCGGTTTCGAGGTAACACCTCTCTTCAGCCCGGCTAGCTTGACTCCAAGTGGTGTGGAGTGCCTGGGACCCACGTCTGGGCATCCCCAGCGCACTTAGGGCGGCAATTGCAAAAAACAACAAGTGATGGACTGAATGTGGATCAATGTCACACACTCCCCCAGTCAAAAGATCTGGGCCCAAATCCATCGTTTTTTTGCACTCCACACCACCCTGGGTCAGATAATGGCTTTATGCAAATCAGCTCTGACCCTGTTGCCCCATGGGAACAGTCCAGTCCGAACTACAACAGCCATATCTTTCCCAGACCGGAATCAAGCATCCGAGGACCGGACCGGTTTCGAGGTAACACCTCTCTTCAGCCCGGCTAGCTTGACTCCAAGTGGTGTGGAGTGCCTGGGACCCACGTCTGGGCATCCCCAGCGCACTTAGGGCGGCAATTGCAAAAAACAACAAGTGATGGACTGAATGTGGATCAATGTCACACACTCCCCCAGTCAAAAGATCTGGGCCCAAATCCATCGTTTTTTTTTTTTTTTTTTTCCACTCCACACCACCCTGGGTCAGATAATGGCTTTATGCAAATCAGCTCTGACCCTGTTGCCCCATGGGAACAGTCCAGTCCGAACTACAACAGCCATATCTTTCCCAGACCGGAATCAAGCATCCGAGGACCGGACCGGTTTCGAGGTAACACCTCTCTTCAGCCCGGCTAGCTTGACTCCAAGTGGCGTGGAGTGCCTGGGACCCACGTCTGGGCATCCCCAGCGCACTTAGGGCGTCAATTGCAAAAAACAACAAGTGATGGACTGAATGTGGATCAATGTCACACACTCCCCCAGTCAAAAGATCTGGGCCCAAATCCATCGTTTTTTTGCACTCCACACCACCCTGGGTCAGATAATGGCTTTATGCAAATCAGCTCTGACCCTGTTGCCCCATGGGAACAGTCCAGTCCGAACTACAACAGCCATATCTTTCCCAGACCGGAATCAAGCATCCGAGGACCGGACCGGTTTCGAGGTAACACCTCTCTTCAGCCCGGCTAGCTTGACTCCAAGTGGTGTGGAGTGCCTGGGACCCACGTCTGGGCATCCCCAGCGCACTTAGGGCGGCAATTGCAAAAAACAACAAGTGATGGACTGAATGTGGATCAATGTCACACACTCCCCCAGTCAAAAGATCTGGGCCCAAATCCATCGTTTTTTTGCACTCCACACCACCCTGGGTCAGATAATGGCTTTATGCAAATCAGCTCTGACCCTGTTGCCCCATGGGAACAGTCCAGTCCGAACTACAACAGCCATATCTTTCCCAGACCGGAATCAAGCATCCGAGGACCGGACCGGTTTCGAGGTAAGACCTCTCTTCAGCCCGGCTAGCTTGACTCCAAGTGGTGTGGAGTGCCTGGGACCCACGTCTGGGCATCCCCAGCGCACTTAGGACGGCAATTGCAAAAAACAACAAGTGATGGACTGAATGTGGATCAATGTCACACACTCCCCCAGTCAAAAGATCTGGGCCCAAATCCATCGTTTTTTTTTTTTTTTTGGAGTCAAGCTAGCCGGGCTGAAGAGAGGTGTTACCTCGAAACCGGTCCGGTCCTCGGATGCTTGATTCCGGTCTGGGAAAGATATGGCTGTTGTAGTTCGGACTGGACTGTTCCCATGGGGCAACAGGGTCAGAGCTGATTTGCATAAAGCCATTATCTGACCCAGGGTGGTGTGGAGTGCAAAAAAACGATGGATTTGGGCCCAGATCTTTTGACTGGGGGAGTGTGTGACATTGATCCACATTCAGTCCATCACTTGTTGTTTTTTGCAATTTCCGCCCTAAGTGCGCTGGGGATGCCCAGACGTGGGTCCCAGGCACTCCACACCACTTGGAGTCAGGCTAGCCGGGCTGAAGAGAGGTGTTACCTCGAAACCGGTCCGGTCCTCGGATGCTTGAATCCGGTCTGGGAAAGATATGGCTGTTGTAGTTCGGACTGGACTGTTCCCATGGGGCAACAGGGTCAGAGCTGATTTGCATAAAGCCATTATCTGACCCAGGGTGGTGTGGAGTGCAAAAAAACGATGGATTTGGGCCCAGATCTTTTGACTGGGGGAGTGTGTGACATTGATCCACATTCAGTCCATCACTTGTTGTTTTTTGCAATTTCCGCCCTAAGTGCGCAGGGGATGCCCAGACGTGGGTCCCAGGCACTCCACACCACTTGGAGTCAAGCTAGCCGGGCTGAAGAGAGGTGTTACCTCGAAACCGGTCCGGTCCTCGGATGCTTGATTCCGGTCTGGGAAAGATATGGCTGTTGTAGTTCGGACTGGACTGTTCCCATGGGGCAACAGGGTCAGAGCTGATTTGCATAAAGCCATTATCTGACCCAGGGTGGTGTGGAGTGCAAAAAAACGATGGATTTGGGCCCAGATCTTTTGACTGGGGGAGTGTGTGACATTGATCCACATTCAGTCCATCACTTGTTGTTTTTTGCAACTTCTGAAATGGGACACATTTTACCACATACATTAGTTGTCAATTGCAGTCACAAATATTCTTACCATCATTTCTCTAAAGAGGCCACCAAGCTTACTAAAAGAGTCAGAACACCTATTTTAAAGCAAGCGTTGGCAAAGTCAATAGGTCTGGCTTGCATAATAAGTCCTAAATAAAACATTAAAAAAAGAACAGTTGCAAACAAAACATATTGTTTTCCGAGTATAATGCATATACAAGATAAATAATTTAATGTATGAGGATTGGGTGTACATTTGGAATGCAAGCATGTTGTTCATGCATGGAAATACAAGCACGCCATAGGAAGCGTAATGATCCACTAAACAACCAATAGCATGAGGTGAGAGTAATACCCCTCCAAAGGAAGCTAAAGCCTGCTCTGTGTATACTTTGAAGAATTGGTGACAATGGGTCTGCAGACTGCTGTACTGTCAAGCGGAACCAAAAAAGAAATGTATGCTGTGGGTTTGTTTCTGCATTCAAATTCTCTAGGTGTAACCAGCTAGTGTAAGATCTACCACAGCTGTCAACTATAACAAACATGTTCTACATAACCACTTGCTGTAAACAACACAGACACACAAAGCACATAAACATAAAGCACATGTATAGAAAGCATACATTATTAGGGTGCCCTTCTAGGTTTTTGGCAGCAACACAGTTTTGCCTTTGATTAGATTTGAGATTTAGTATTATATTGCATTAGTCTACATTTTTAGAGTGAAATTAAACATTGAGCAGACGTCAAAGGACACTAAAAAGTGAGATGCATTCTAGACAAACGAGGCCTTGTCTAGAATGTCTGGTCTTACCCCTCAACCAATTGCTCATCAGTTGGAGGACATTGCTCTCTGAAATGAGAACATGGAAGTGAACAAAAAACATAACAATGGATAAAACAGGCATACAGTACGCAAAATGGCAGCAATGTATTACACTTTAAAATATACATTCCACATCCACAAAATACACGAATGCTTCAGCTGAAAAACATGGAAATAAATATATGCAAGAAAAGAGAGTTACATATATTTCATGAGCTTACAATGATCATTTGCTAGAAACACAAACACAAAAATGGAGGCAAATTCGCTTTTACAATACGATTGTTTAAGACTGGACAGGGAAATAGTAATTTTTTTTACACTTATTTAGGTAGGAGATGTACTGGTTGTCGATGAAACAACTAGAAGATGGGTGAAATGAGAATGAACGATTTGTGTACGTTGTTAGGAAAATTAAGGAGCGACAAATGAGTACAATTGATCACCACTTATAATTGGGAGCCGTTGTCGCTGAGATGGTACACAACCTCCATGGGCAAACTGATGACGGTCAGCTAGCGGCTTATGAACTAGGTCAACTTCACTTGAGTATCCACACAATTTAGCACAACCCTCATATATGATGAAGGCAGATTAGATGCTGGATCCCCTTGTAGGGGCCCAGTGATAACATGTGTTGCATAGTCCCTTAGGGTCACAGCCTTGTTAAATAGCCACCAGTACTAACCAAACTAACTGAGGTCTGTCCAATGGCTCCCTAATAGTCCACAAACTGCCTAACAAGTTCTGTTGGTATCCTTCAGATTAGCCATAGAATAAACTGCAATTTACATATCCAGCAATAGAAAATGACATTTTAAAAACAAGCACACTTCATTTTGGTATATAAATAACACCTCATGTATCTGAATCATGTAGGAAATGTGAGACTTTCAACCTCATGATAGGTGCATCAATGGTGCCATTCATAAACCAGACCACACAATGAGGGAGAAGAGGAGGAAGGTGTGTTGCTGAACTTAGAGAGCAAGGGGCCTGCCTCCCAAACCAAAAGTTGTACAAACACAGGGACCCTAGCAGCCACCAGAAGGTTAGAATCAAATAATGAAGCACCACGTGGGTATATGACGAACTATGAGAGTCTATTAGCTGAATGTGCCTTCGTCCTTGTGTGGTGGTGGGCACAACTGAAATGCACATGGTTGGTCCGTTTTTTTAATGCAACAGAAAAGCTGCAAACAAAGCAACTGAATGCTGGCCACAGTGATTTGCAGTTCCTTAGATAGAATCACATGTTTCCACCTATCGTCAGTGTGCTGGCTATCGGTTAAAGGCGTGCCTGATGCTCAAATGGACTGAAACAGTTGTGCCACTAGGTATGGGACAGCAAAGAAACAAAGTGTAAAAGAATTACGTTAAAATATGCGTTCAACCACAGTTGGTAGAATTTGATCAATCTGTTGAAGGTGTTTTTAGAGACTGGAAATGAAAGTGTCATAACTATTTCTAGTTCAAAGGGCATTACATAGACTGGGCAAGAGAGACATTCAGAGGCATTCTGGGTGGCCTTCACACGAAATGGGCCACTGGGCCTTTGTCTGCCCCAGGACAGGCTTTAGATCAGAAAAGTGTTGTTGGAACTTCACTTTAACCAGGCACCACTAACATAAAGCATTGCCTCTCAGAAGGACAAATCTAAGGATGTGGCACAGGAGACATAAGAAACTGAAGAAAGCAAAGTACAGATATTAGCTAGTTGACAATAAAACAAAGAGCTAGCAGTTAATAGGGCTACAGTTGACTGCAACACACAGTCCCATAGCATACAACTGATAGCCCACAGACCTCAATCTACTTCAGCATTAGGAGTCTTTAAATAAAAAGCTTTAAAATACTTAATCTATGGTTGAGTAACTAAGCTAGTTAGGAACAAGATCACTAAATACTGAGCATGTCTTGTCTGCGTATCGTCCAAGTCATGGTGGCTGCTGATATTTACCTGTGAATAGCCCCTTTCCAAAAGGAGCAGCAGTGTTAACGTAATAGAAGATTGGTGTTATGCTGCGGCGGGTACCAGTTCCACGGTGCCCAACAAATACGCTTCACAGACCATACTGGACACACTTTAGAATGCAAACTCTTCTAACAGACCTTTTTATAAACGCAAATGGAACGTTTTGGAAAGATTATCAGTGAATGGCATGATCGTATTTGGTCAGTCGATCAATCAATAAAATCTTTATTTGGTTAATCAACCATAAAGATTGAGAATCCACAATAAAACAATCAATCAATTTTTCAAAGATATTTAGATTAAATTACAGCAATAAAATAATTTGAAGAAGCACTGGGATAAATAAAGTTCTTATTCAAATAAAAGTTACGGTCTCCTAAACCTTAATGATTGATTTCAAAAAGATATCAAGAAAAACATGTACCCACATCTTGTAGTTAGAGCAAAAATAGTAAAGCTAGAATGCATTGTCTAAAACTATATTTCTTCAGTAATGGCCTAGGGCAGCACAGTCTAGCTACTTTTCTCAAATTTACAAATTAACAAATAACGTAAGGTGCTTTGATTTGATATTGCACCATACGGGCAAGGAGGATGAGCTCTTGACCACTCACCCATTTTCGGAAAATGAATCTAGAAATTTATAGTGTTTAGCTATAAGCAAATCACCATATACCTGTGTTGAGAGTTGGTGACAGCAGATAAATGAAATTGCATACCCTGCGCGGTTTACCCTGCGCGGTTAAAAGCAAGAAGGGAGCAATGTTGGGAGATTTGCCTGCTTACACCTGAAACTTCTTATCTCTGTACAGATTCAGGAACAACGTTTTAATATCATTCTTGGGAATGGTACAACGAGAACCAGAATTGCTAGAAATTTCAGATTTACCCACCTCATATGCAAATTTGCTATAGAAGCTAACCAGGGAATACGAAGGGCGCACTTGACCAGTCATGAGGTAGGGGGTAATGACAACAGCCCGTTTGGGTTGGAATGTACCTACCGAGGGCAGAACTAAGGCGAATTTGCATATGGTTGATCCCTGTCTGGTGTGGCACTGAGAGCAAAAACACAAAAAGGAAAGCAGCTAAGAGTAATTATCAGTACCTGGGGCTATTTCAACATTTCCCCAATAACTTTTTGGTTGAGACATTATCAGAGACAGAAACAGGACATAGTATTCTTCTGTGCATGACCATTTATAAGAAAGTTTGGTTCAGTGCTCAGAATCTAACTAATTTTAACCAATTTTTATGAACTAAATGAAAGTTGAGATTACTTATAGAAAACAATTAAGGAACGTTACTGACCTGTAACAAGAGTATAGTTCCCGATTGTTGCAGCAAGCATATTTTATACTAGAATGACGCTGGTTCAATAAATACTTATTGAAAACGTCCCCACAGTTTATTCTGTGTATCTCTCTGAGACTCAATGAGCATGATTTACCAAGCAAAAGGTACTGCACTGTTTCCACGATCCCTGAAGGATCAAGGGTTCTTATGTTCGATAGTTGCCAGAAACTCTTGGCTCCTTGGTAAAGTTAGGGGGTTCATGGTGGCACTGTGAGATAGCAGGTGTAAAGGCTAACATATCCTTTGGGAGTGTCTGGAATCAGTCTGGACACCAATCCCTTAGTTTATGTCGTCTAAACGCTCAGATCCTATGTATTATTAGGAACTACACAACAGCATAACTCCATGTTTCAAGAAAAATACTAAATGCGGTTTATGACTTTTACTTCTTTTAATAGTCATGAAACAGGATACAGCCTCTTGAACCCAAATAACTTTTGCCTTGATCACCAACAAAGAAAGATCAGGTCTGCAAAAGGAAGGGACGTTCACGTATTATTAAAGGTGATCTCTGGTGAAAGATTGCTTCTCATTGAAAGATTGACAAGGCAAAAGTATGCGTGTCTTGTGTACATCTTAGATGCCAGTCACGCATATTTGGGAGCACAGACAACAAGGGGCCGGATTAATTTAGCACAGAGTTTGGGCATAGAAGCAAGAAGTCTGAAAATGTAGCTCGAACATGCCGTAAGGGGTTCACTAAAGACACATGCTGTTTTAGAACATCCATTGTTTTTCCAATGTCCATTTTGGTCTGAAATCTTAGTCAGACCTTTCAAGTTCTATGCCAATAAGTGTGTGTTCGATTCCAAGCTAGAATCCAAAACCAAACGGTGCCATCTGTTCGAACTGTGTGATAAACAAGGAACAGCATTTAACAATGCCCAAAACAGGAGATAAGCAGCCAATATCAACAGCAAAATAGCTTGGATGCGATGGGCAATCATAAGTCGAAACAATATCCTTGCTGGACTGATATTCTCAGATTAACAGAGACAGAATGCAATAGGTATCCTAATCTATGCACCCAGGATCTGAACAACATCCAAGTATCCACCAGGGCTGCGCTAGGCCTCCTCCATTTTAGGAAAGAGCTGAAGACACACCTCTTTGAAGAACACTATTTCAGGATCCTGTAATCATCACTGAGAAATCAAGTGACCAGTCGCACAGGAACTCCAACCCGGACACCTTCCCCCAATATGAAGTCATCTGCAGCCCGCCTCCCTCTCTTACTTAACAGCATCGACGTAATTTGTCTTAGAACTGAAGTCTAAACAAGTATCCCAATTTCCATTTCCGTAGTAATACTAAGGTAAACAACACAACAAGCAGACTTGTCCATGCACACCAGGTTCATTGAGGAAACCTTGCCAAACTTGATGCAAGCTGAAAAATAAAATAAAATCTTATTTCCTGTACCTGAGGCTCTACGGTCATTACATGGAAAGTTGTGCCATAATGTCCATGTTCGAATTTGTGTCCAACTACCTTATTATTAGGCATGTAGAGTTTTATTAGAGCTATCTACTTGTCCAATAGCCTAGATATTCAGAAATCTGCTTGTCCTACAGAACCAAATGCACTTGTCCTTTTGATGCTCTATAATGAGGTGCAAAATCAAGGCAACAATATCAATATATCAGAACCACTATAAAGGCTCTGTGATATGCAAGAGTTCATATTAGGTAAGGGTTTTGATTCTAGTAAGGCTCTCATCGTATACATTTCTGATTAAACCAGACGATGAGCAAACCAGGACTCCTTGCATCTTATCTCTCTAAATAGGTACACTCTCTGCGTGTGCAGAGGCTCTATTTAAGAATGGCTACCGTTTAGGCATGCTTTGAGCTCACGGTAGGACTCTGAACATGCCACACTTTCATTAGCCCAATGTTCTAATTATAGCAGTGTTTCGCATATATAATTTCTCTCTTTCTTACTTTGATTTCTAAGGAATGTCGTGTGCTTTGCTGTGTCAATTTTACTTTTCAGCATTTACTCAATTTCAGAAAATATTACTATAAATAAAGTTACATTCTATACGGACCAGTGTCTTGGTTGCTAACTAGTGGTCAAGGACATCGCCCTCAATCTGACACTATCCACTTGACCACCAGGTGAAATTCTTAGGCAGATCACTTCATCTAACTGTGCCACTGTTCTCCAGTTTGTCATAACTGTGGCCACATAGTAAGTGTACGCAGGAGGTTCCAGGGCTGGAATAGTGTGTGAGTTTGAGCACACCAACAAACTTATATGTTTACGGTTTTCAGCAACGTCTCTCCAACCATTTCACAACTTGGAAAAAGCTGGACATATACTCCTGGCACAGGAAGGAATAAAACATTTTTTAGGGTAATAAGGGAGTTTCTTAACGGTGGGACAACATTTTCCAGAAATAACCGATTTAACAAGCAAATGTGCACTTGCTTTGCAGATTTTAAGCAAGAGCACAAATTACTCATGCAAAGATTACATTTATAGGAAATTAAATTTACAAAACGTTGCAAGGAGTGTGGAAACCTGCAACTGCCGCAGGTTTCCAGGTTTCTAAAAACTTTTGGCAACTTATGAACGTCGTAATTCTGCACCAATTGAAGGTCATATGCCTACTGGTCTTTCTCCTCCTCAATATTGGCAGGAACCCAAAAAACTTTAATTACATGATGCTTTTGAAATATTATATCTAAAGTGGTCCTTAAAATGCAATGTAGTTTAGAAGTAATAAACTATAGTGAAACTGTTTCTGGCCTTATTTATTTCAGGTACCACCTAATTTTTGGGTAGGTTGCTTGCTTACAAAGTAAAGTCGTCAAAAATCTTGCTACCATTCCTCTGCATGTATTTTAAAGAAGCATCAGAAAGCATCATAAAACGCCACAAATCGTTAACTTTTGGTTTTATACTATTATTAACGCAAGGGGAGTTTACAACTTGCTATTGGTCTTGAAGCCCTCACCGTAAAAGTTATCGCTTAGAGCTAAAGGACCATAAGTCCTAATTTGAACTTTTTACACTCAAGGATGCACATCTTGTAGTAGCCAAATCATTCCTGCAATCATAATGTTATTCGTTGTAAACTGGCAGGTAGCGACAAAATAAATATGCAGACTGGTTCGCCTTGATGCATTCATTCTATTCTGGGTAGATGGTCAACAGAAATTCCAGAGCCCTATTGGTTTTTGTCCGACATCTGCAAACTCACTGGAGTCGTTTCACTTTTTTGTGCAGCTGCACAAGTGCCTTCTTGGATTTGGGAGTCACCACTCCCATAAATAATGGCGACTACTGTGGAATACTCCAGCTTGGGGTTGCTTCAGAAACATCAGACTGAGTTGCATATTACTGCCATCAGTAGTGAAGTGTTGGAGCTTGCCAGGCCTTTTACCACGTCCTGTGGCAGAGAGTATTAGGCAGTACCAGCTGTTTATTGCAGTAAAGTATCTTCTCAGTAGCAGGTCGCTTGTTAGTTCAGTTTGCATTACATATACTCAAGGCTCCCTCGGTGCACTACACTCTCAAGTGTAGCTGCGATCGAGCAGCCAAGGATTACCAGAGGAGGTGGTGAAGGGTTTTGGTTCAGTTACAATATCTCAGTAGTTAGTGCACACAACAATGTTGAATAACCAATCACAGGTATGTCTTCTGAAGATAATCCATCTGGAACATACATTTAGGAAAGAGTAGATTGCATAGATCACAAACAAATGTGTCCAGCCCCTGGACCCCAGACATACCTCACTTGTTTCCTTGGGGAATCTGCTGAACTGTCATTATCGGTTTAGCATAGAACATGGGTTAGTAACGGGGTTAGGGACGTCGGGGATTTTACTACTGGCTCTTTTAAAGATGTAGTCAATAAAATAATAAAGGTAGCCACAGATGCGCCACTGGGTTAGCATCGGGGGCTACTCTTATTGTCCCTTGACTGCTGCCTTAAAAGTAGACAATTGTAAGACAAGTCAATTTGGTGGCCTCAAAAGCCAGAGCAAATGCATGATTAGACCCTCCCCGCCAAGAACTAAGTCACACAGGGTGGGGGGAATGCCTCTTCTTCACAGTGACTTCAACTCATTTTTGCAGCAATGTGTTAGCTGGTGCCTCCAAGACTCATAGTTGGGGGGTCCTGGGAAAGGTTCATGGGTCACTGTGGACTAACTGGTATAATTAAGTGGGAGTTTTTGGGTGCCCCAATGAAGAGGGCCTTCACATGCCACTATCTTAAAGCAGGCCAGTCCAGGTCAAACGTCTTTGGTGCCTGAGGAGTCTAGAGGACTTAGTAAGCTGACTGAGAATGGTAAAGCCTGCCAAATATGCTTAAAAGTCCAATATCTCTGGAACCAACAGTCAGAGTCTATAAGATTGTGCATCCTCATGAAAGCATCCTGTGCATTTCACCAATGGTAACCTTACCTGGAGTCTCCATCTTGATCATCATTATTATCGCCAGAATGGTTTAAAGCATATCGGCTCCGGGGTTTGCCTGTAAGATAAAGTACATATTTCAAACCATAGCTTGCAGATCTTTTTTATAGCATATGTAACCCCTGGGGAGTGCAATAACAAACAAGCAATTGCAATGCAATAGGTTTCACATTTATGAGAGTTTGAGCTATTGGCACTGTAAATGACAATGTCTTTTATTTATGTGTTGTTTTTAAAACAGATAAATAAAAGGCATTCTCTTTTACAATGCCAGTATCTTAAACTCTCGCAAATGCGAGACCTATTGCATTGCAAATACGTGCTAAAAATTTTTTTTAAAGCCTTAGAAGAAATTGTGTCCTGCCTGCGACAGCAGGCAGGACAAAGCTATTTGAGAAAATAGTGCTTGGTGGCTTAATTAAAGCCCACTGAGCAACAACACACGTAACAGGGGGTGTCGCCATAGGAGGTTACTAAATGAGACACAGTGGTACTAAGGAGGGACTACTAAGTCTTTTGACCAATGAACAGCCAGAGTTTACAGCGTAAAAGGACACAATCCAATTAAAAGTTGGGCGGAGAGTTGGCAGAGCTTCAGGTGCCTACCTTAATATAGCATGCCCCGTAGTGCATGCGCTGCCCAGGCTCGACCTAAAAAGGTTCAACTCAAAGGGAGTCAGAGCAATACAAATTAGGTTACTTAGGCCTAAAAGAGAGAATGCAGAAAACACCACTGGACACCCGCTGACCAGCTAATCTCCCATCTCGGTTATGAAGAAGGTACAGTTCCAAATCTACTTCTATGTAGTATTATATAGTATGACGTCATTTAGGGGTGATCAGGGATCGCAGCTGTCTTGCCCCTTTGCGACCCCTGGCACTGCCTTTGCAACCCTGAACCAAGAGGTGGCAAATTCAGTCCCAGGAACACAGGGGCAGCTTGTTCTTTTGGGCGTCAGTTGGGGCTCACCTCTGGTTTTCTACCAATCTTTTATTACACTACTTGTAAATAATATTATACTATTCACTAGTAGTGTATTAAAAAATGGAGTACAATTAGATGGAATGGACCTTACCTGGCAGCTGTGTATGTTGAGTCTGCTTGAAAGGGAGAGTGCGTTTATGTGACAGACAGCGTGTGTAAGTGTCAATTAGTGTGTATGTGTAAGCATATGTGTGTAAGTTAAAGTGAGGGAGTGTCAGTGACAGATAGTGAGTGATAATGTATGAATGTGACTGTCAGTAAGAGATTGTGAGTAAGTCAGAGTAAGAGTGAATGCGAGTGAGTGTGAGGGAATGTTAGAAATTGTGAGAATCAATGAGCGTGAAAATGAGTGAGAGTGAATGAGAAAAAAGATTTAGTGAGAGTGAAACGGAGCTCAAGTAACTGTGAGTGGGGAAGTATCATTGAGTCAAGGTAAGAGTGAATCTGAGGAAGAGTGAGCATTATTGAATGATGCTATGTGATACAGAATGAGTGATAAGTGAGAGTGAGTGAGAATTATGGAATGATTGCAAGTTAGTGAAAATGAGTAAATGTGATTGAGTGAGAATGAGTGTGAGAAGAGAATGTAAATGAGTATAAGTGCAAATGTGGTATTATACTTTTGAGTCTTCCCTTTGCGCTGGCATAGTGATGGTAATTATTGTCCTATGGAGCCACATATGGCAAAATAATAGTATTAGCAATCCTAAGCATGACAGGAACCTGTGACAAAATACTGGCTGACAGGATGTAATTTTTTGCATATTCGTAAAATACTGGTACCAACATCCTGGAGGTGATTCTTGGCACAGTGAAAAAATGCTGGAGCAGGCAACCTTTGAAGGAATTCTTGGCACAGGGGGCGCCCATGGCCCAATGCTGGCACTGCCACACTGGAGGGCATTATTGTCATGAGAGAGGACACCTGTGGCATATGCGAGGGGGGCAACCATGACAAAATGCTGAACCTGAGTACGGAGGTCGTTTTTGACATAAGGGTCACCCACTTTATATGGATGGCAATCATTTAGCTCTGGTACATTGCATGTAATTTTGGGCTTAGTTGTCACCCATGTCAAAATACTGGCCCTGGCACTATGGAGGTAATTTTGACATTGGGGGAAACCATAGCACCTTTTGAAAAAAGTGGGTCAACTCCTGGGCAGTGTCAGGTTTCATTGGCTATGCTCACCATAAGAGGACCTGAATATTTAAGGAATGTTGCTTTAGAGCCTATGACTTTTTCACAAATTTACCTTAAAGTTGTGCTTCAAAAATGCACTATTTGACCTCATTTTTTTCAAAATGTTACCATTGGTGGGAATTCCGAACCCTCTTAGAAGAAGCCTGTCTCACTTTCTTCACTCACTTG
This sequence comes from Lissotriton helveticus, assembly GCF_964261635.1. Classification (NCBI taxonomy): domain Eukaryota; kingdom Metazoa; phylum Chordata; class Amphibia; order Caudata; family Salamandridae; genus Lissotriton; species Lissotriton helveticus. Next base: position 530,732,439 of record NC_136071.1, read on the forward strand.
CTACAATTCAGGGCTAGTATTATGCCACATAATTTTCAAAGATCATGTCAGCACCCTGTTATAAGTGGCATCAAAAATAGACGCTTACATCTTGTCTTGTTATATTTGTGCAGTTATTATGGAACTTTAGAAATGTCACTTATTGGACATGACCTTGTGGGAAAATTCAGTCCAAAGCTCATATATGTCACTACCTCTGATGTCATTAAGGCAGGGGTCTTCAAAGTGTGGGGCGCGACCCCCAATGGGGCCGTGGAGGGATGGAAAGGGGGACGCACATTCCCGGTCACACTTCTACCCAGGCCCATAGGACTACAAGGGCTTCAGCCCCCCACCTTCCGTAGTGTGTCTCAGCTCAAGCTGCTGTGGGCTCCGCTGGGCTGTGTCTGCAGTCTTATCTCCAGCACAGCCCCGCACGCCTGAGTTTTTCACAGGTCGTTAAAGACCATTTACATATTTATATACCTTTTGTAAACTGGTTACTGAGGCTTAGTTTTTTTTCTATTTCCAGTACCACCTGGGCCCCCACTCTGCCTAATCCTTACATTTGGATTATACATTTACTGCAGTACTGTGAGAATGCATTTCCTGGAAAGAAATATAAAGTAGGGTTACTAGAAAATACCAGCCATTTGATGTTTAAAGAGCCTGCAAAGGGCTCTTCTTGACACTAAACAGGATTGTAAATAAAATCATATGCAGTCATTCGTAATGTGACTTTTCTCTGTGTTCCCTTTAATTATCAGTCATGGATCATTGAGGCAGCCCTAGAACACAATTAAAAGTGCTTTCTATTTATATTTGCTGTTCCAAGTAAGGAGGAAAAGTTGAAGGCACAGAGAAGGGCTACAGTCAAACTGTGAGAGAAGATAGCTGAGAGATGATCTGTGACCTAAAAAGTAATTTGATGCGACATGGGTGAGGGACAGTAGCGATAGGGGAAGAGAGGGAGTACTAGGGTGGGTGCTGAGCAGTGATTAATTTGTAATAAAACATGTGCCAGGGACCTCACCAGTAGGCCACTGCAACTGTAACCACCCACCCATTGCCTTGCCTGTGCGGCCACCAAGGATAATACCTATGCAACTACCAACCATAACACTTGTACAAGTGTGACTATTTCAAGCCCCCAAAGCTATAAGAATGGCATGGATATCAGGATTTTATCGTTTTTAATGTATATTGAATTAATAAACAGCTGTCCTGCTCATCTCTAAATTACACAGACAGAGCACCCATTTGGCAGACGGTCATAGTGCCAGTGTGCACAATTAGTTGCCAGTGCAGAGCACCGGAAACCACCTACTCAAATTAAGCACTAGTGCTGAGGTAACAGGGGAGAGGGCCATTGTTTCAAGAAGGTGTGGAAGAACAAAGGGGAGATGTGAAAGATGAATGGGGGACTGGAGCAGTGTAAGATACAAATAGACAACAATTTGAATGGAGAGTCTTGGGGTGAATGAGACGTGCTGAGGGGCACGGGAGGTGACGGGGCCAGAGAGGCCATGAGATAAATGCAAGAGACTGTTAGAGATGAAGGCAGTGAAAAGACAGAATGGCAAGAGGTGACTAAGGGTGAAGTGAGAAGTTGAATGGGGAGAGTTCAGAAGTTATAAAAAGGGGTGAAAGAAAATGGGCTGCAAAGTAAAAGAGGGATCCGGGATTGGGAGAGGAGAGAGGGATGGAAGGGAGGAGTGAGAGGAAAACAGCATGGGTAAATTGCTTAACTCTGCACAAGACCGCCAGGGTTTTAAGAGACCCATGCTGCTCCCAGCCAGGGCTAGGTGAGCGTCTAATGTGGCAGCACGTATTCCTGCGGAGCGGAAGGCCCATCACAAAGGTTGACTAGAGATCTTTCTGATGTTAATTGCTGTAGTTTGGTTATAAACTGGTACTGATGCGGTGAAATCTTTCATCAGTGATACTGTGTGCAAAAAATGTCAAAATAATGAAGCAATTCTATCCCAAAATAAGGTGGCATCACATAACATTATTTAAATTTTCTTCTCACACAATTTAGTCAAGCCTGTCGTGTAATTTGGTCCTCACCTGCCTCATAATTCCAGTAGCTCTACCTACAGGTTTAGAATTGCTTGTCAGGTGGGGGTCCTTACGACAGAAAATGTTGACAGGGGGGTCTCGGCACCCAAACGTTTGAAGACCTCTGCATTAAGGTCAAAGGGCATGAGATGTCACTTCTGCTATCCTTGGCATTTTGGTGAATCGACTTCCGTGGTTCTATACAAAACTGTAGCAAACCCGCAAAAAGGCTAAACAGCATTTACATGGAGAGAATGAAAATTTGAAAGCTAAGTCCTTTGTGGTTGAATGATGGAAAAACAAGTATAGAAACATGATAAGAGGAATGCATTACATTTGCCCTGACCAATCTGTAGAGAAATGTAACAGGAGGAAAAGAAATTGTGACATGGAGGATTATAAATTTGTTTTGCAAAGACGACATTGCAAGCCTCACAGTAAGATAAACAGAAGACAGAGAACGCCATGTTATGTTATGTTATCACAATTTCTATAGCGCACTAGTACCCTTAGGTGTCTAGGCACTTGTGGACCGCATACTGCACAAAGAGCTTAGTTTTTAAATAGCCATGTTTTATGGGTTTTCCTGAACTCTATCAAAGATGGTATCTTTCTGAGAGTAAGCAGGAGAGAGTTTCAGAGCCTAATGTTGCTATGACTGAAACTCCTGCCACCCCAATTGGTTGTCCTGATTCTGTAGGTAGGCATTAAGAAGGCAGTAGCCAAACGCAGTTGTCTAGAAGGGGAATACCAGTTAACAATCTGCCAAAGAAAACGTGGGCCAACTCTGTGTAAGGCCTTATGTGCTAAACACAAGGCTTTAAATTTTACATGATGAGCTACTGGCAGCCAGTGCAGCTTCTGTATTCCAGCCCTTATGGACTAGTGTTTTGGGACGTTGAGTACCACTCTGGCAGCAGCATTCTGTGCTGACTGCAGTCTTCTAAGTTAACTAGACTGTAAATTAATGTATAAGGCATTACAGTAACCCAGCTTGGACAATACAAGGGAGGTTACAACTGTTTTTCTTGCGCTTTCCAGAACAAATGAAAGGATTTTGCGCACTGTTCTAATGGTGAGGAATGCAGAAGACAACACCTTGGAGACTTGGGATTTAAAATTCAGCTTCTCATCGATTATGACCCCCAAGTTTTTAGTCTTCACCACTGGCGTTGGGGGGAGGTGGGGGAAACGCTTGGCCGCCAAGCTGGAGGCCAGAGAGGGGCCAGTTTACCAAAAAGCACAACCTCGATTTTACTTGAGTTGAGCTTCAAACAGTGTTTGCTCATCCAGGAACTCGAGGAAATCATGCATTTGTGCAGATTTTTAGCATGATCGACCTCCTTATCAATGGTTGAAATAACCAATTGAGTATCATCTGCGTACGAGGTCAGGATTATGTTAAAACGTATAATCAGGGGTGCCATTCCAGACACATATATATTAAAAAAGTGTGGAGCTCAAAGAGGAGCCCTGAGGCACCCCACACGGCAATGTAAAAGGTGAAGATTTAAAATCGCGTAGTTGCACTATCTGAGACCTATCTGATAAAAAAGATGATACAATCGACAGGGCCTTGCCTCCCAGGCCAATAGCTTTGGTAAAAAATCTGATCTACCTTAGATTTAAAAGTCTGATCACTAGGTTGCAAAAATCTTGGGTACAATTTTGACTGCTATCCTTTTTAGAGGTAGTCAGATTGGATATGATTGATAAAAGCTCCTTGCTGGACTTCCCTGCCATATTTATTTTCTGCGTGTAAAAATGACTCTTCTCTGTAATAATTTTATTTTTATATTTTGCTAACATAAGCTTGTAAAGTTCTTTTTCAGCTGTGTCATTGTTTTTCTGCCATATTCTTTCTTGTCTCCTACACGCCTGTTTATCAAGTCTAAGGGCTTCAGTGAACCATAGGGCCGAGGGGTTCTTCCGATTTCTATTGACCTCGGACATAGGGGCTGCTTTGGTGAACTTAAGGTCTAGCCAGGAAGTATAACCTCTCTCTGACCCGTCTGCCTCCAACTCAAGGGCGGGAAAGCTTTGGATTAGCTGGGTTTCTAAGAGCCCTGGGTTGATCTTATTCCAGGCTCTCCTGGCAGAATTGTTGTTAGCTGTGTTAGTAATCATAGGATCGAACAGCGCCCACTAAACAATTACAGCATAGTGAACGGTCCATGTAAGGGGAGGATAGAAGCAATGGATAGGGCAGGATTGTTTATGAACAGACCATGAGCATCATAATTTGAAGAGACATTCCTGACTTCGAGGCACAGATAAACAGAGACACTTCATGTGACTGTATGGCAAGAGCCAGTGGAAAATACTAAGCCAGAGATCTTGTACTGTTCTTTGAACTGGAACGTTACCTACAAGACAATCAAGGCCCCTCTTGTTCTGCAGATAACGCTGAGGATAGTGTTCTGGATGGTGGAGTGTAGAACTTCCCGAGTCCATGTCCAAGGGCTAAACTGAACAATTTGTTCAGAAAAGGCCTGAAAACAGAACCTTCAAGCTCACTTCTAATTCAACTTTTTTCTGAGCTTCTCCTTATCAGGTCGTGAATAAAGAATATTGGACGGGGTTCACCACTTCACCTGAATGAACTGAAACTAGCTGAAATTCTCTTCTGGGGAGGTACTGTGAATGGCATTTCTAACTGGCACACTTCTTTGGTGAGCGCTGAAACAATACTGAATCCTGCTACTGCTGACTGTGCTCTTCTGTAATATCGTAAGACATATGTGTCTTTGATGATGAGTATAATAGGATTTCCTATTGCACACTTCTGAGGTAACAAACATCAGGCTGTCTCATGAACAAGAGGCAATGGCCCAGTTTGTGATAGGCAGAAAAAACGAAGCCCAACAAACTATACACAACTTCAAAACAAAACGAGCATTAGCAAAGCCAATAGGTCTCACCTTTGGGGCGGTATAAGTGTTTAGACAGAGCTATTGGATTTGTTAACCTTTTTAATATGTGTTGTAGAGCATTGTGAATGGATGGATGGAAAGACTCAATGATGGCGAGATGGATGGAATAGTGTGAAGGAAGGGATGAATGCAAGACCGGAGACTGGGAGACAATGAGGGTTAGCGGGCAGGAGTGATGGATGGTGGAAAGATGGAGGGGAAAAAAAGACGAAAATTTAAGGAAGGACATAAAGGGAAGGCAATATGTTTAGCCTGCTAAAAACATAAAATACAAATTAGTTGGGGGAGTAAATTGGTTGATAAATGGAGCGTGGTAATGGGAGGACCAGATGGTTGTACGGAAGGATAGATGGATGAATGGAAATGGAAGAGAAGGAGTGTAAGGAGGGTGTGACTGATGGGCGGGGAAAGGCGGGATGGACGTAACTGCAACATAAATAATGGGGTTGTGGCTGGATGACAATGAATGGACAGATGGTTGGATAAAATAAGGACTGGATGTATGGATGGAGTGTGAGTGGTGTGATTAACGCAAAAATGGAGAGATGACACTGAGGGCGAGAAGGATGTATGGATAACAATTGGTTGGATGTATGGATGGAGAGCGAGAGAAGTTGAGAGGGTGGCTGACTTTATACAAGTGTATGTATGTGTATATATATATATATTTGTTCCTATTCTCCACAGAGATTTGCTCATGCACTCCTGATAGGGTATATACAACGATTCACTCCCAGTATGTGGTTAGGTTTTCTTTAATTCATTACAGCTCAGCCAGCAGCAACTCAGTTTGCTGGCTGAGCTGTAATGAATTAAAGAAAACCTAACCACATACTGGGAGTGAATCGTTGTATATACCCTATCAGGAGTGCATGAGCAAATCTCTGTGGAGAATAGGAACAAATGTTGTAACGGCTGGGCTGTGCCGTAGCCTCTTTGCACCGTCGAAAGAGTGCCCAACTAAGCCTGAAACAGGGCTGCTGGAGAAAGGAGATTATATATATATATATATCTATACTACTATTATAAAGCAAGAACTGGGAACCTTTGAGGCGGGTAAACTTGAAAAGTACACCACCAATCACAACACCCAATACAGCGTTGGAAAGGGGAGGTCCAGGAGATGGACATAGGCTATACAGCACCACACCATATACATTTAGGGGGGGGAAGAACGTTAGGGGAAAAGTAGTCCGGGCGTATGCATGCAGTGATATGCACGCGGTGTTCCAGAGGCGCAATGGCGTGTGGGCGTAGCGGTACGTAAACGCGGCGTTAGGTGTCCGGACAGAGCCCTGGAAGGAGCGCGGGACCGACACAAGTGCCCAGCTGATGGAGTGCCAGTGCGGGGAGGAGCGGCGGGGAGGAGCGGCGATGCGGGTCAGTACTGTCGCGCTAAATGTTTGAAAGGAAACCCATGCGTTATGAGTCTGTGGAGTCATTCGCTGCAGCGGGCTGCAGGCTGCACATTTTCCAATAGTTGGAGTGCCCAGCGCGGGGAGGAGCGGCGATGCTGGTGGGGGAGGAGCGGCGATGCGGGTCAGTACTGTCGCGCTAAATGTTTGAAATGAAACCCATGCGTTATGAAGATGTGGAGTCAATCGCTGCAGCGGCCTGCAGGCTGCACATTTTCCAATAGCTGGTACACCTGAGCTCCTTCAGGGTGTAACTTGAGGGGACTTGGGTTTCAAAAAGGCATAATTGAAGCCCAAGGTGTGAACTTGACAGGCTGTAATCAAACACACACTGTCTGCCCAGGAGGCAGCCCGGCTCCCTCCAGCCGATCATATGCACACCGCAGTATGACAGGCAGCTGGGAAATATGTGGGGTTCTCATGGAGCGAATTTAGGATCCGATGAAGCCAGTGGGCCGTGGTTCACGGAAATCGTAGCTGTGTGTTGTGTGCACGTGTTTTCTGTCACGCAGTACTGGCTGAACTCAATATCCTGAATGGACGTGGTTTTTGACGATGTTTCTGCTCTACTTTCACATAAACTACATTTGGCACAGATTTTAAAATGCGTGATGTTGGTGAGATGTTTACGCTTGGGATTTTTTGCGGCGGGGAGGAGGGGCGAGGCTGGTGGGGGAGGAGCCGCGATGCTGCTGAGTACTCTTGCAAAGATATATATATATATATATATATATATATATATATATATATATATCCTCCCGATCCCGGGTTGGGAAATAAGGACTGCACACACGGGGATCTTTGATTTCCAACAGCAACTTTACTTGCACAGACGCGTTTCGGAAGCTGCGCTTCCTTCCTCAATGTAGTTACATCGCACCGCGCTTGTAGGCGCCATTTTATTTACCAAAACACACAGGTCAAAGTGTGGGACGTAGAGAGAGGACTAGCGCATAAGCGCCATATTGTTAGTACAGAAAGTCATAAGTACTAAGACGATGTTATATCGATTTTTTACAAAAATAGCAGATCTGTAATGGAAGCATGCATATTTTAAGAAAAACAATGAGAAACCACATTCTCAAATTACGCCATGAATCGGCAAATGTCCTCTCATTTTATCACATTTGGGCAGGAAACAAAAATCTTGCCGTGGGTCGGCCTATGGCAACCATTCAGGTTGCCCCCTTTTTAGAATCACAAAGCCCATTACTTGATACTGTCCCACTTCATATGTTCTGTGTCAATCATTGGAATAATAAAGCTAAAATCGTTTCAATGTCACTAACAAATTCTTGCAAAATCCGAAAATATAAACATACTTGAAACATTATGTCCATTACATGGATGGTGATCATCAATTACTCTCATTCATCAATTATGCTAAAAGCCCTATAAGATAACAGAGTATGAGTTCATACGAATCACAGTTTCATATTGTTTAACTGCCTAAATGTACAGCTAATTCCTCCCCGCAATTAAGTCCTTCAGGGGTTTTGGTCTGACAATCTATGATATGTCGAGATTCTAATCTGCGCAATTTCTGCAAGTTATCTCCTCCCCTGATGTTGTCGGAAATTGCGTCCAAGCAATAATATTGTAGAAGACTTCTGTCGCTATTATGTTTGATGGCACAGGCCAATAGTAAAAGGGTTTATACTTATGACATCATAGGGTGCAGACAAAGGAAAATTAACCAGTTTCTTACATGTAGCACGCCATTTGCGGTTTACTGCCTGAAATGCCCATGCGGGCTCAAGTACATAGGGAGCACCATCAATCCCGTTAAATTGCGCATTCTGGAACATATGAGGGCCATAGCAAATAGGGACTTCTCATATCCAGTCGCAAGACATTTCTCCATCAAACATAATAGCGACAGAAGTCAAGAATTTGTTAGTGACATTGAAAAGATTTTAGCTTTATTATTCCAATGATTGACACAGAACATATGAAGTGGGACAGTATCAAGTAATGGGCTTTGTGATTCTAAAAAGGGGGCAACCTGAATGGTTGCCATAGGCCGATCCACGGCAAGATTTTTGTTTCCTGCCCAAATGTGATAAAATGAGAGGACATTTGCCGATTCACGGCGTAATTTGAGAATGTGGTTTCTCATTGTTTTTCTTAAAATATGCATGCTTCTATTACAGATCTGTTATTTTTGTAAAAAATCAATATAACATCGTCTTAGTACTTATGACTTTCTGTACTAACAATATGGCGCTTATGCGCTAGTCCTCTCTCTACGTCCCACACTTTGACCTGTGTGTTTTGGTAAATAAAATGGCACCTACAAGCGCGGTGCGATGTAACTACATTGAGGAAGGAAGCGCAGCTTCCGAAACGCGTCTGTGCAAGTAAAGTTGCTGTTGGAAATCAAAGATCCCCGTGTGTGCAGTCCTTATTTCCCAACCCGGGATCGGGAGGGATTGAGCTTTCATTTATACAGCGCGAGGCTCCGACGCGCTTGGACCGCACCCGCCTACAAGAGTGCCACGCATCTTTGGGGCAGAGAGCGAAGATATATATATATATATATATATATATATATATATATACATACATACATATATATATATATACATACATACATATATATATATATATATATATATATATATATCAATTTGCAAGAAGGGAAAAAACGCCAAAACCTACTCTTTTTTCCATCCATTTTATTTATGCCCTTTTCTCACTCCATGTGGTTCCAAGTGGAGAGGGCCCTTTGAAGGTTCCTCCTGTAATTATGTAAAATAGCCATTCAGGCAGCTGATAGAATGGGAAGTGGTTCTGCCCCCAGGCCCCTCCCTGCAGCCTCCCTCACTGGATCCAGCCTCCCCTGTTTGGCTTTTGAAAGCAAACCTAACACGATGTCATTCTTCAGGACAAAGGGAGCCGAGAAGAAGTGAAGAAGAAAAAAGTGCTCAAATTTGTACATTGAAAGTCAAGGGAAGCCTGGGCAGTTTAGTATTAAATCTTTTTATTTCAAAAAGAAAGGCTCTTTCACAAAGCAGAGAAGCCTCGTCAGTTTAGAACCATAAATACCACTGAAAGGGAGGCGGCAACAAAAGGCCAAGCCTGTTCAATTAGGAGTTTCCCAAGCAAACGAGCGAGGCCTCTTTGTGCCCAAGTAAAATTCACAGGCCTCATCTCATCACAGTGAGGCATTCAGAAAGTTGGTGGCCTGGCAGCCCCAGCCTATATTTTACGCGGTCCTCCTTGATTGCTGCAAACCGCTATTATTTGTTTACATTGTAAGCGAGAGCGAATGAATTGCAGGAAAATTACCATTTCAGTATGCAGTAAATGACTGCTTTACAAAAAAAAAATGAGAAGAGAGACGGCTAAAAGCCCTCCTATGCAGCACATGCGTGCTGCGTAGGCAAGACCTAATCAAACCCACACAATGCTTATAGGTTAGAAAATCTACTACTGAAAACAGCATAATGACACAACTGAGGTTATTCTCTAGTAGCCCAGGGCTATATACCCTTTCTGTGCCAATGTAAGAGATGTTTTACAATAGCAATTCAGCCGCACTTGCACGGTTGACTCATTTTATTTTAAAAGTATTGCTTTCAATTAAACTGAAAGTAATATATTTGCTATCAGAGGGTGACACCAAACTGCAGCAGTGCTTGGTGAAGGGGGAAGGAGAACCTGGGCAGAGGAAGCAGGGTGGGGTCAACAGAAAATGGCTAGGGCTGTGGTGGATGACTTGGTTTTAACCCCTGTTCAAGAAGAGGAAAATTAATGAGTGCCTAAAATAACGATGGGGTAAGCATTGGGGCAGTAGAGTGCAGTTATTTTTTAAATGCAACAACTTTGCAACTATAGTAAAAGTAAAACCCCCATTGCATTAGTCCACCTTACTGAGCAAGTGTCTATAACAACACATGCCGATTATGACAAAACGTTACATAGAGTTTGAATCATTTTAAACTCACCAAGTGCAGGAGTAAGCTAAACAGCAGGAGAGCTCTTTCTCTCTCTCTCAAGAGAGAGAAAGAAATAGAATGAGAAGCATTGAAGAGCAGAATATGCGTACCCACAGAGTGGTCAATCTAAAATGACAAGAAAAAAATAAAGCAAAAACATGTGCTTTGACATCAGCAATTAAAGGATACAACTCATCTAATCAGAACATTGTGAGACCGAAATGCTCCTGGGTGGGACAAACACAAGAAAAGAGAGGATAGTCAAGTCAAAGATGCTTTATTCGAGTTTTCCTCATAAAAGCACATACAATCACAAATATAAAAAACATCAATAAAAAAGCACATTTACATTTGAAAAGACATTAGTAGGGGGCGTGGCCAAGGCGGCGATCATGGCGGACGCACTCTAAAGAGCTCCGTCCCGCCGGCGCAAGATCCTACTAACTATCCTGCATTGCCCTAACCCACTACCGCCCTGATGAGATGCCTGGCCGCTAACAGCGCGGAGAACGATCCAGTGGGGTCTTGAGAGCGCTAGCGGCGTCCACGCCGAGGATCCGGGTCCCGCGGCTGACGGGCCTGCGCCGCCTGAGAAAGCCGGGACCTTGCGCCAGCCCGCGCCCGGCCGGAAGTGAGCCGACGCGGAGTGCAGCGAGGCGGAAGTCGCCGGGCCCCACATCTGGAGGCGGTCGGACCTGGAGCTGCACTGGGATCCGCCGGCGGTTGCTGCGGAGGAGCCCGCCATCTTCCCGAGGCCGACCTACCATCGGGGGCCGGGCAAGCCGCCGACTCTGGCGGGAGTCATTGCGGGGAGGGAGTGATATCCTCGACTGGGCCAGCTCTCACTCGGCGGCCTAGTCGGACCGCGGGAGCCTGGCGGCCCAGGGGTGGTGGGGGCTCGTTATCATTGCCGCTGTAGCCATCACTGCTCGAGCCCCCCTCCCCAACGGTGGAGGCTCGTGGGACCTGCTGACAGGGAGCTCCTGCATGGAAATCGTCGGACGCGGCTGGCCGATTGGCGGGGTGCGCGGTTGCCTGGGTGCTGACGCCTCTGCCCCCTAATACCTGGGATACTGAACGCTATACCCTGCGCGCTGGCGCTATTCCTGGGGCCGGTGGGTGCTACAGTGTCACCACCCTACTGAGAGGCTCGTTTGTTCTTCAGTGAGGCCGACAGAGACCGAGTGACTGTGTCCGGGGGCCCACGCCCGGGGTGAGGAAGAGGTGCACCCGACGCCCACGCGGCCGGCTTGGACTGCGTTCCTGTGCCAGGGGCTCACCATGACGAGGGGAGGCAATAGCGGCAACACTGCAAAACAAGGCCCTATCGACAAATTCACGGGGCCGAGCGGCGGAGCTGGGGCCGAGCGGCGGAGCTGGGGCCGAGCGGCGGAGCTGGGGCCGCGGGAGGCTCGCAGGGACCAGGCCCTGACAACGCGGCCCTCATGGCTGCTATTACGCAGTCCAGAGACATGCTTGACGAAAAAATTGGGGCCGTAGGCGCCGATGTCACTCTGCTCCGACAGGATCTACGCAACGCTGTGGCCCGCATTACTGAAACCGAGTCTAGAATCACCGAGGTTGAAGATGAGGTGGTAATCCTTAAAAAGAAGGTGGCTACCATGGAGGGCTTGCAGAAGGGCCTCGCGCTCAGGGTCGAGGACGCAGAAGGTCGGGCCCGGAAAAACAACCTTCGCTTTGTAGGATTTCCGGAGGATAGTGAGAAGGGCGACATGGCGGACTTCCTGACCCGTTGGTTGGAGGGGTGGCTCCCCCCGGAATCCCTGTCGCGCTGCTTTGTGGTTGAGAGGGCACACCGAGCGCTACTCCCGAAGCCACCTCTGGGTGCCCGTCCTCGGCATGTGATCTCCAAACTGCTCAATTATCACGACCGGGATGTTATACTGCGACAGGCGCGAGCGAAGGAGCCCCTGATGTTTGACAACCACAAGATCCTCATCTTTCCTAATTATACTAAGCTTGTGCAGCAACAAAGACAATCCTTCACTGCGGCAAAGGCGTGCTTGCGAGAACTAAAAATACAGTATGCCCTGCTTTACCCTGCGCGCCTCCGGGTGGTCTTCCAATCTCGGACACAATTCTTTAATTCACCAGAGGAGGTTTTCGCTTGGACGGACTAAACAGTCAGCATTAGGGTGCATACTCCTCCGGGCAGAGACTCTGACTCTTCCTCTACAGGCGGACCCTCGAGGGCTCCCCGGAGGTCGCGCAGCAGAAGCAACTGGCGCTCGCGCTCCCAGAAGACTCAACCTTCCCGCAATGGAGAAGCTGGGGCGGCTGAGGAGGCGGAAAAACCGACATCAGCGTCTTGAGGCCCCGAGCTCAACCGCACACCCGGGCCTGAAGGCTCTGCTAATTTCTCGATGGACCATGGCTGCATTGGACGAGAAGATATTGCTTGTGAATTCCCATTTCACTGTGTGCTCCATGCAGCATGTGTACATGGGGGTGGTGGGTTGGGGAATGCCTGTGAGAGGGCGGACGTACCCACGGAGCTGGTAGATTAGTTGGGTAAGGGGTAGGTAAGTTTAGAGTGGGTAGTTGGTGGGGATCCATTGGGGTAGTAGGTACCTGGCCCCCCGTTGGGGGTTGGTGATACCCTATTCCGCGACAGGTACTTCCATGTTGGTGAGGTATGGGGTGGGGGGTGGTCGGGTAGTTGTGGGTTGAGGTGGTGGAGTTGGAGGGATGGGGGTGCTGCGGGGGGAAGGTTGGGGGGCAGGGGGGCGGGAGGGGAAGTTGGGGAAACTGGGGTAACTTGTTCAGTCACAGTGTCTATTCGTGTCCGCTCAACAACCTATGTGTGCGTGCGGTCTATGGAACCCGGGGCCTTGTTGTACTTGCCCCCTGATGGCGGGTGACACCCATGACATTGACTCCCCGCTGGCGTCCTTGCGAGTTGTGAGCTGGAATGTAAGGGGTATGCTTGACAGAATCAAGAGAGGTGCGGTCTTGCGGCTGGGAAAGAGAGAAAGGGCAGATGTGCTACTCCTGCAGGAGACGCACCTCCTGGGGTCCAAGACTCTGAGCTAACAGCGCTATGGGTATCAGCAGGTATATCATGATGGCTTTGTGCGAGGGTCGCGGGGGGTTGCGATCCTTGTCCATCGTAGACTGTCCTATTCTCACAAAGCACAATGGGTAGACAGCCATGGTAGATATGTATTCATTAAAGGAAAGGTGGGGAGCAAAACTATGGTCTTTGGAAGTGTGTATGCCCCGCCTCCACTGCAGGGAGCCCTTGTAGAGAAACTGTTTGATGTGTGGGCTGAAATCCCGACCGCGTTGGCGATAGTAGGTGGTGACTGGAATGACGTGATGGATGGGAGTATGGATCGCCATAGACTGGGAGGGGGCCGCCTAGCCGATACCCTAACTAGACTGAACGGCATGGTGCAGGGGATGGGCTGGATTGATGCATGGAGGTATCAACATGCGCATAGCCGCGAATACACCTATGTTTCCGCAGTCCATGGGTCGTTCTCAAGACTCGATTACTTATTCGTCCCTCAGAGCTGTATTGGGCGGGTGGCCTCCACTTCCATTCTCCCCCGCGGTTTGTCCGATCACTCCCCGGTCCTGCTGGACCTCCACCTAGACAGGAGACGACAGCCTTTCAGATGGCGCCTCTCTACCTGGCACTTGCAGCAAGTAGACTATCAGTCGCATATGAGGACCGCAATAGCCCATTATTGGGATGAAAATGACAGGCCGGAAACGGATGCGGTGACCCTTTGGGAAGCCTTAAAACCTGTGCTTTGGGGGGTGGACATTGCCTGGTGTGCCGCAGCCCGAGTGGCCCGTAGGGAGGCTATCACTGACGCAGCAGATAGGGTCCGAGACCTGGAGGAGAAGTGTACGATTGGGAATGATGCCGCTGCTGTGGGACAGCTGCTTCTGCAGCAACAGTCATACACCTCCTTGTTGATGGACGAGGCTCGCCAACTCTGGTTAGCTACACAAAGTAGGATCTATCAGTGGGGGGACAAATCCAGCGCCATGCTCTATAGGCTCTGCCAGACTACGTTCCAGGCGCACTCCCTACCAGGCCTCTGTGATGAGGCGGGTGAAGTGGTGACGGCCCCGTCTGCTATTGCGGCTAGTTTCGCGCGCTATTATGAGTCTCAATATACTCCTCGGGAATCTATCTCGGCGGAGGACGTAGACAAATTCCTGGCAGATCTCCCACCACGGGCGCTGTCGGATGAGGGGCGAACCAACCTCGACCTTCCCCTATCGGCCGAGGAGCTGGGCACAGCGCTGGGAGAACTGAACACCGTCAAGGCCCCCGGGCCCAATGGCTTTCCCTGCGAGTTCATGAAGACGTTTCATCTCCAGCTGGGAACATACTATAGGCGAGCGTTAGAAGCGGCCAAGGATAGTGGTCGCCTTCCGGCAGATTGGCTACACGCTGAAATTGTTGTGTTCTGTAAACCCGGGAGGTCTCCTAAACAGCATGAGTCTTATAGGCCGATCTCGCTCCTGAATGTGGAGGCGAAACTCCTGGCAAAGGCCTTGGCTAATCGTTTGCTCCCATACATAGCAGACCTGGTCCACCCGGACCAGGCCGGATTCATGCCCGGCAGGGTGACACGCCACAATAGCAGGCGTGCCCAGGTAGTGGTGGAGGCGGCTCGAGCGGCCGGGTTTCCGGCGGCACTTCTACTAGCAGACATCGACAGGGCGTTTGACTCCCTGAGTTGGGTCTACCTACGTGCCCTCTTGTCTCGCCTGAACCTGGGGCCCCGGTTTCTTTCCTACGTACAACTGCTGTATACGGACTTGACGGCGTCCGTGAGAGTGGCGGGAGCGGTGTCCAGCCCGTTCCCTATAGGCCGGGGCTCACGCCAGGGCTGCCCCCTCTCGCCCTACCTATTCGCCCTGGCGATGGAACCGCTTGCGGCCTGGGTGTGTGTAGACGCGCAACTGAGAGGCGTGGAATGGGTGGCGGGACCGTCTGACAGAATAGCACTTTACGCCGACGACGTCCTGTTCTTTCTTACAGACTTAAATAGGTCCGGGCCGAGAGTCCTGGAAATTATGCGTGTCTTTGGTGAGTTGTCGGGCCTCTGCCTGAACCCGCGGAAGTCTACGCTGTGGATGCTGGGAGACTGCGTAAGTCTGGGGCCCTGGGCGGAGGGGTTGCAGAGGGCTACTGGAGGAATTAAGTACTTGGGGATATTCCTGACGGACATCCCGGGGTCTCATGGGCTCGTAATATACTGCCTGTGTGGGATCGTGTACGTTCGGACATGATGACGTGGTCCAGAATGCGCTTGAATATCTACGGCCGCTCAGCCATATTTAAGATGGTGGCTCTCCCGCGCCTACTGTACCAATTGCAGAATCATCCATACCCTATTCCACTGGTATGGTTTCGCCGAGTGAACTCGGCGCTAAGCCAGTTCCTTTGGGCGGGTGGGTTAGCGAGAGTGGCACTTCGCACCTGTTTTCTTTCCACTTACTGCGGGGGGCTGGCCACATCGGACATTCTGTCCTATTATCAGGCGTCCCACCTCTTGATACTAAACGAATGGTGGGGATCGGAGCGATCCGGCCTATGCCCTCGAGCGGTTCTTGATGGACCCAGACACGCTACACACCATCTTGTATTCAGCGGCGACACGGAAGAAGCTTCCGGAGGTCACACAGGTGGTCTTTCGGTGTTGGGCAGCGCGCTGCACCGCATGGGTTGGTGGAACAAATTGACAGGGGAGACTCCCCTCTGGCACAATGGGTGGCTGCCGGCGTTGGCATCCCTGAGGGGCTTTAGTGGCTGGGACGCGATAGGCATATCGGCCCTGGGTCATGTAATGAAAGGCACGGTTCTTAAGACGTTCCAAGCCCTGCGAGAGGAATATGATATGCCCCCAACACAGTTTTTTCGATATCTGCAGCTCCGACACGCCCTGTCTCCCTTCCTGGTCGGCCTAGACTCCCTGCCCGAATTCAGCCCGCTGGAGGCTAAGGTCTTCATGGGTGAGTTAGGCACGAAGAAAATTTCCAGCATATATCAAACGTTAATCACGCATTGCTCCTCTTCTCTAGACACTCTGCGATCTGCTTGGGAGAGGGCCATAGGAGACCTTAGGAAGAGGACTGGAGGGAAGCCCTGGAGGCCCCGAGGGGGCAGCGATAGCGGTTCGCCTGCGCTTTATCCAGTTCCAATACTTGCACAGGGCGTATTATACTAGAGAGAGATTGTGGAGGGCGGGCCCGATAGCCTCCCCTGATTGCTTGCGGTGTGGCAGTGCGATTGGAACCTTCGTACATACGGTGTGGGAATGTGTTACACTGGCGAGATTCTGGACTGGTGTCTGGGACTGTCTGTCTGAAGTGTTGGGGTGGGACCTTCCCCGCTCCCCGCAATTGGGCCTCTTGCATGTTATGGAACAAGTGGGGGGTAACATCTATAAACGACACTTACTACTTTTAGGCCTTACAGTGGCCAAACGTGATATCGCCCGAGCCTGGAAAGACCCAAGGGCTCCCTTGCTAGGGGTATGGAAAAGGGGATTGGACTTCTGTATGGGGCTGGAGCGTCCAGTGTTTGTTGCCAGGGGCTGCCCCCAAAAGCATTTTAAAATCTGGAAGAGATGGGCGGAATATAGGGGGTTGTGGCTGGAACCGCCGACAAGTCAAGATGGTGATGATGGACACTCGCTTATGGACCTGGGGTGAACGGACTCACGCACAAACTTTGTTACTGCATTGTATTAACTATTGGACCACGCTGACACTGTGAGGGGTTAGGGGTGGGATCCGGGCGGGAGACTCTTGGGATGGGGGTTTGGGGGAAAGGGAGTTTAGGGATGGGTGTACCTATTGAATATTGCTTGCATTGCTTGATGATGATGATTACTGTTTGCACACTATCTCTCTGGTGCTCAGGGAGTGGTGCCGTTTTTGCAATGCTTCAACACCCAAAATAAAACTAATAAAACTTGTTTTGAAAAAAAAAGAAAAGACATTAGTACATTATTAAAAGTTGCAAATAGAGTATGCGGGTAAAATAAAATACAGATTATCCCTGGATACTATAAAAACAGTCAGCTGCATAAAACCCTCTGTCTGATAGTCCATGCCCATCCAAGATATTTAGCTGTAGCTATAATTAGGGGCAGAAAAGTGCTAGTGCAAATTATTCTTAAAGCTACATCACTACTAGTAGTACCTAACTTTTGCACACGGGTGTTAGCCAGATGCGCCTGGGTTCAGCATAGGTTCTACAAGCAAATAAGAAGTGACCAATAGTTTCCTTATGTGCACCACAGACTGGACAGTTGCTATTAGATAACCCCCCCCCCACCTGCCTGTTAAGGACCTATGGGGGAGAACACCAGCTCTAATTTGAAAAAGGAGCTTCCTATCCCTAGGCGAGGTAATAGCATCCCAATAGAGTTCTAAACTGGGATACAGTTTGGCTTCTAAATAACCTCCAGCCATAGAGCCAGCCTTAGTGACTCTCCAATTCCGGGTTGCCACATGTTCCCAATAAATTTCTTTTAAAGCTTTTTTACTTGGGAATGGGGAACCTATAAGATCATCCCAGAGCAGTTGGAGACCAAGATCACCCAGCATAGTTCTAAGGACCTTTAACCAACCGATTTTATGAAACACATCTGCGTTAATTATAGCTAGAAATCCCTCGGCATAGTGATAAAGTTCGGGGGTAGTCCAGAGCCTCCTCCAATATAAAATTGGACGAAGCCTAGCTATGTCTACTACAGCCTTTCTGCCCAGATCATACCTCAGTGGAAGTAAAGGAGTACTTTTAGGGAGACCAGTGATTGCCCTGAGAAACTTGTTTTCTGATGTTTGTAATGCCTCAAGCTTCTCAAAGCCCCACAGCTCGGCTCCATATAGTGCAGAGCCAAGGGCCTTGGCCTCATAGACCTGCAGTACTGGCTTAATCGGTTTGGTCCTGGATTTTCTATGCTCCGAACCAATAGCCCCAGCCAATTGTCTATGTCTTAGAACTGCAATATCTATGTGCTGGGACCATCTAAAATCGTCTGTTACGTGAATACCCAGATACATAAAAGCTTTGACTATCTCTAGAGGGCGATCATTCATACTCAGTTTAGATCTAAAGCCTCGATGGGGATTAAAAGCCATTAGCTTAGTTTTTGTTGCATTGACTTCTAAGCCATGCTCCCCACAGAATTTATCAAAAATGAGTAATGCTCGCTGTAAACCGCTCGGAGTCTTTGATAAAATCAGGGTATCATCTGCAAACATTAAAATCGGTATCTTAATACCCGCCAAAGGTGGGAGCGTCCACATTAGCAGATAACATACGAGCCACTACTCCTTTAATAAAAAGGGAGAAAAGTGTAGGGGCCATTGAACATCCTTGCCGGACTCCCCGCTCCACCGGGAAGTCTATGGTGACATCTCCTTGCCCCCCCATGAAATCAAGAGTAGACTACTGAGGTGGACAACAAAGCCATTCAATTATGACTGGGGAGCCAAAACATGCACACTAAGTATATGTTTTGTGTTAGAAACAATTGGTGTGCCTGCAGACAGCTAAAGCGGTCTATATAGGTAAGACCTTGACTCCGGTCATAAGCCTGCACTCTCCCCACAGCTCCTGCTCTTCGTCGCTGCCTGCAGAGCCCCCTGTCCTGGGTGATCGAGGCTGCTGCCTCCGAGGTTTTTCTTCCGTCTCCATTGGTCACTTTGTGATATTTTCATAAATTGTATTACTGGGTTCTCTCCAACGCTTCTGTTTGTTTTGCTATTGTCATTGGCCAAATTATCTTATTTTTTAATTGTGTAACTGTGCTTGCTATGTGTCACTGCTCATTTCTGTGCCGCCCCCTCGAGCTTCTCCCCCGTTCCCGCCACTGCAGCCCCTGCCCCTCCCCTCCAACCGCGCCATCCCAGTTGAGCCTCCCTCCCCTCCTTAATGTTGACCGGTGTGCGCCTAAGGCAAGCCCGTCTGCGCCCGTCCGCGCCCAGTGCCAGACTCCCTGGCCCCCGCGAGCGCCTCGACAACAGCTGCCCCTACAACTCCAACATCCCCATGCATTCAACGCTGGCCGAACCTCCACCTGCTTCCAGGCCACCCCGAAGCACACCCACGGACCCTTCACCTGCGGAGACTGCAGCTACACCAGCCAGCGCACACCGGCACGTCCTGCCCATCCCACCAAAGCAGTCCAGCTATATAATTAAGCTAATAGACCCTCTGTGTTTTCTGTGTTATACATCCCACCAAAGCAGGCCACAACAGTCTCAGATGCACACAACTCAACACCCGCTCAGTCCACAAGCACGCCATCGAACTCTGGGAGCTTCTCGATTCATCCTCTCCGGAAGTCGCCTTCCTGACGGAGACCTGGATGAACGCCTCATCGGCACCCGACATAGCCATAGTCAACCCAGATGGCTACAACATCACCCGCAGGGACCGCACCAACAAACCAGGAGGAGGAATCGTTATCGTCCACAGGAACACCATCAGAATTTTGACCAACATCGAAGACTCCCTCAGCATGGCTGAACACCTTCACTTCCAGATCCACGCCGATCACAACACCACCCTCGGAGGAACCCTTGTCTACAGACCCCCGGGACCCGACCACAGTTCAGAGATTCTATTGCCGACCTCATCAACACGCACTCCCTCGCTTCCACAGACTACATCCTCCTCGGAGACCTGAACTTCCTCCGAGAACTCCAACGACAGCAACTCCACAACCCTGATCGACAACATAGCCAACCTTGGACTCAAAAAGCTCATCCCGACACCCATCCACTCCTCCAGACACATGCTCGACCCCATCTTCTCTGCCAGCAACCCCGTCACCTTCAGCCACACCACCGAACTCCACTGGACCGACCCCCACCGCATCCACTTCTCCTTCAAGAAACACACCGCGCACATCCAACCGCATCGAATCCCACACCGCAGCTGGAACAAAGTCACCGAAGACCAGCTCCTCACCACCCTCGCCCGAGACCCTCCTACCGAGCCCTCGGACACCAACGCAGCGAACCACAACTTCAGTTAATGGATCGACGACTGCGCCAACACCCTCGCCCCGATCAGGAAGCCCTCTAACAGGCGCGCCGCCACGAGAGCCATCTGGTTCAACGCCGACCTCCAAACTTCTAAGCAAACCTGCCGAAGACTCAAAAACCAGAGGCGCCAAGACCGGAAACCAGACAACCATGTAGCCCTCAAGAACGCCAGACGCAAGCACCACCAACTCATCCGATCCGCCAAAAGGACCTCCTTCAAGGAACACATCGACAGCAAAGCAAACAACAGCAAAGAGCTCTTCAACATCGTGAAAGAACTCCCCTCACCCAGCTCCAGCTTGAATGCCATCCCGCCGTCACAAGAACTCTGCGACTCCCTGGCCACCTTCTTCCACCGCAAGTTCGCTGACATCCACGACCGCTTCGACACCCAGACATCGACAAAAGACTCCGACACCCCCGACTCAACACCCACCAAACACACCGACCTACTTCTCTCCTGGAACCACGTCAACGACGTAGACACCATCAAAGTCATGAACACCATCCACTCCGGCTCCCCTTCTGACCCCTGCCCCCACCACATCTTCAACAAAGCAAATACCATCATAGCACCCCAACTACAAAAGATCATCAACAGCTCCTTCAAGATAGCCACCTTCCCAGAGAGCTGGAAACCCGCAGAGATCAACGCCCTTCTCAAGAAACCTAAGGCGGACCCAAAGGACCTCAAGAACTTTCGACCTATCTCCCTGCTCCCATTCTCGGCGAAAGTCATTGAAAAGACCGCCAACAGACAACTAAACCACTTCCTCAGGGAGAACGACATCCTGGACTCCTCCCAATCCGGCTTCCGCAGCAATCACAGCACTGAAACCGCCCTCATCGCCGCCACCGACATCAGTACCCTATTGGACAACAGCGAAACCGCTGCCCTCATCCTCCTGGACCTCTCAGCCGCCTTCGACACCGTCTGCCAGCACACCCTACACACACACTTCCACGACGCAGGGATCTGTGACAAAACCCTGAACTGGATCACCTCCTTCCTCACTGTCAGAACCCAGAAAGTCCATCTGCCCATTGAGATCCGAAGCCAGCACGATAACCTGCGGCGTACCCCAAGGATCATCCCTCAGCCCGTCCCTTTTCAACATCTACATGGCACCACTCGCCAACATTGTCCCAAAGCACCACCTCAACATCATCTCTTACACCGACGACACCCAGCTGATCCTCTCCCTCACCAAGGATGCGGCCACCGCCAAATCCAGCCTCCACGAGGGAATGAAGGCCGTCGCAGAGTGGATGAAGGCCAGCCGTTTGAAACTGAACTCCGACAAGATGGAGGTCCTCATTCTCGGCTCCACCCCCTCCGCATGGGACGACTCCTGGTGGCCAGCTACGTTGGGAGCTGCCTCCACACCCACCAACCAGGCATGCAACCTGGGATTTATCCTGGACTCAACGCTCTCTGTGACCCAACAAGACAACACTGTCTCCTCCTCCTGCTTCAACACCCTCCGCATGATCTACAGATAGATCCCCATCAAAACCAGAACGACGGTCACCCAAGCCCTCGTCAGCAGCAAGCTAGACTACGGCAACGCCCTCTACGCGGGAACCACGGCCAAACTCCAGAAAAGACTCCAACGCATACAAAACTCCTCCGCACGCCTCATCCTAAGAATCCGTCGCCACAGCCACATCACCGCCCACCTGAGAGACCTGCAGTGGCTCCCAGTCAACAAGAAGATCACCTTCAAGCTCCTCACCCAGGCCCACAAAGCACTCCACAACACCAGACCAGCATACTTCAACGAACGACTCACCTTCTGCACCACGAACCGCCAGCTTCGCTCCAGTGACCTCACCCTCGCCTCCATCCCCCATTTCCGAAGAGTGACCGCTGGCCGCAGATCATTCTCCCACCTCACCGCCAAGACATGGAACACCCTCCCCACCCACCTGCGGCAGACCCAGGACCTGCTGACCTTCAGGAGACTTCTCAAGACCTGGCTGTTCGAGCAGTAGCAGCACCCCCCCCCATCCCAGCACCTTGAGACCCTCACAGGTGAATAGTGCGCTTTACAAATTGACTAATTGATTGATTGATAACCAACAACTAAAAAAAGAGAATTTGGAAAGGCACAATAAAAGTATAAGACATGGGAAAAACATTTTTACATAAAGGTGCAATGCAATAGCATAAGCAGGCTTCCTAGCAAAATCTGACATGAAAATACAATTAAAAGTCTTAATAGAGTCTAGTAGGCAGTAAAAGATTGTGAGCGCTTAGCTATGTTCTCAAAGCTTAGCAACCCCAATTGGAACATGGACCATTACATCTATGACTACATATGCAAAGGTGTTTTGCTGGCAGTTTCAGATACCATTTAAATAACTGAAGTGATACAAAATGCCAGATTTATTAGTATCTTGTCAAATGGGTGAACTGATAAAGGGATATTAATACAAAAACTGATTTATGTGTGATGCAAATCCCACTACACATGGGAGACAATGTAAACATGAAACGTTCCAGAGCATGAGGAGTCAAATGTGATTTACTAATTCTTTGCAATATGTGGGATTATCCTTGGAGATACCGGGTTAGAAATGTATTGGTCTGAATAAAAATGGCACAGTTACGAACTTGGTAGCACAACAGAAAGTGGTAAGCAGTTACCTGATAACATGTTTGCTTACTAGGCATGGGACAACCACGGCTACATTGCAGTAGTGCACTATGTAGTTTATAAATAATGTAGAACTTGCTGTGTGCGCGGTAAAAAAAAGAACCATCTATTTAGACAGTTTCGAAGAAGCACTTACATGATGCTTTAACCAGTATTTGTATTCACCTAAGCAAGGAAGGGATCTTCAGGAAATAGACAATCTTGAAAAGCAGTTAAAGCAATTGGTGGATCGTATCTGACAGACAAGGCATGTCAGCTCACTGGTGGATCTCAAGACAAACTGTGAGTCTCTAGTATTCTAACTAGAGCGCCGTTGTGCTTGTAAAGATTACTAGTTCACCAAGTACAAGATGTTTCTTAATGACTTGAAATCAAAGTAATTTCTTTCTTACACTTTATGCTAGACTTCACAGAGCTGAACAAACAAGAGTCTAAAGCATTCTACCAAGAGGTCACTCATTTCTAAATCTGCAGGAAAATCTAAGGAGTTTTAATAGAAGGTAACACAAAGGAAGACAAGGTGTAGAAAGGAATTAAATCAATTTAATTCAGAATTTAAAGTTACTATGTATGTAGCGATGCCACTTTCATCGTGTGGCAAATCTTGGGAATTGCCACAGTGAAATTGGAGTTATAGACAGTGGCCAGCCTTGCTCTTTGTTTAAAATTTTCTATTTCGGTTTCCACAAAGACTTCAGATCAGAAAACACATTTTGGGAAAGGAGAGTCTTAAGGGCTGTGACTAGATTTTTGCAATTCACCACAGAACGCACAAGCCTTTCCCTCTGCTCACATATTTTTAAGGATGGCATGAACTGAAACATGTACTTCCAATTTTGAAAATAATGTGTTGTATCAGCCAACATCTTCAATGTCTGAACATGGATTTAGCAGCACAAAAAGAATTAAAAATATCAGCTGTGTACCTGCCCAAAAAGCTGAGGCGAATGAGGGTCCAGGTAGATGGGCACGAGGATGACACATTTCATCCATCCACCAGTGGTGCTTCATTGGCTAACATCAAACGCCGGACAAAGATATATCATGTGTCATAAACTTACAAGAATCGTGTTGTTATAACAACATGTTGCTGTCAGTTGTAGAAAAAGGAATACATTGGGCAAACTTAATGTTCAAGAATATAATATGGTGCCCAGTTCATGGGTCAACTGCTTTACTTTTGGATACAGCATATCATACAAATTGCTACAGCTTCAGGTCTTGCAACATGCTTAAGAATTCGAGATCTGTTTTCTTGTTGGCGCTGTCTATACTTTTGGAACCATTATCCTATGCCTTAAGGTTTTGAAGTTATTGCAGTCTGATCATTTATGAAACTCCAGCCTAAAAAAAGGATGCCCTCTGTTCCTGAAAAGTGGAAACTAGAACAGTGTGGCCTCTGCCACAACAAAGTTATGATCGTAACCAGTTGTTTCTGAGCAACGAACCCAAAGGATTCTGTCACGATTGGGCGTCAACCACAAAGTACTAATAGAGCCTGTGACAGCTTATCCTGCCCCCACCCATGAGTAAATTGGAGCAGTTTTGAGTCTGTACTGGTCCTGGGTAACTTTCAGTTACCAGCAATGGAGGAGGCATGGTATGCCATGCACAAATGACTAGGGTTTGGTCCAGTTGCAAACCAGTGATTTGAAATCCTCAATTCATTTGAGAGGCAAATTATTACTAAACTTTGGCAGAGACTCTGCAGTACAGGCTCCAACTCACTGAGGACTGAATGGAATATTAATCTCCGATTTATGAAGGAAGTGATTAATTCAGGAAGACTCATTCCTTCAATATAGCGTTAATACGGTGCATTACATTCCACCGGTGAATTCCCCTCGATATTTTGCATTTCCCCAAGAAATTAAAGGATTTGCCATTACCACCAAACTCTCGATCAGTCCGCTTGTGTCCGTTTCTTGACTGTGGTGCAATTCCGAACTCTTGTTGTGGATTTACTGTAATTTGGGGACAGGAGTGCATTATGATTACTGCATAGACTTAGTGATTACCCTGAAGACTGATGGTTGCTCAAGTATAATTTTCTAAATGTTAAATAACCTTTACCTTCATAAACAAAACACCAGCGCACATAACATATAGTAACTTTTATCCTCAGTGCAGTCAGCACTCTTCTTCAATTAGTATTCTTGTAGGAACACTCTTTTCCAATCCAAGAAAGCCACGTTGTGTAGACAATTCAGACTTTGTCGGAAATCGTGCATGGAGAGTTGACGGAGTTCGGGACTACTATGATCTATGATGGAACTTATCATGGCTCTACGATTATTGAAAATAAAGAGGACCTGACTACATATATTTTACATGCTCGAATGAGTTGGATTACATGTACGGTGAATCTTATACAAATAATTTCATACATTGGCAAAACCTGTGCTTTTATGACTTTAGTGCTCAATACGTTGTGAACAAGCCGTGAGGAAGCCCGCATAGGACGAAAGGCTCATCTGCTGTGGAGCATTGTCTTTTAAGAGAAATAAAGTTTGAATTGTCTACACAACGTGGCTTTCTTGGATTGGAAAAGAGTGTTCCTACAAGAATACTAATTGACGAAAAGTGCTGATGATAAAAGTTACTATATGTGATGTGCGCTGGTGTTTTGTTTCGGTTGTTGTGATAATCTGCTGGACTCTCTGTGGGCGGAAAGTCTTTTTGATGCCTTAGGTCACAGCTTTCCAAACTGTGTGGCGCGACACGTTACTGTGTCGCGCCCTATGCGGAGGTGTGTCGCGGGATGTGATGTGATGACGTCAGGGGCGTCCCTTCCAGTGGAGTTTGTGCTACAGAAACTCGCACACACTCTGGGGTTGATCGAGGGCTTCCTGCCAGCTGGTGTCAAGCTTCTTTGAAGTTTTGCCGCCCGATGCCCAGGCGACCAGCGGGGAGTGGGGCCATCTCTGGGGGAGGTAGGAGGTGGGATCGAAACTCCTCCACCCCCCTCCTTTGGGAAATGCTCGCTGCTCCGAGGCCTGGCATGAGCGTTTGGCGCTCCTGTTCTTCTTGGTTCGAGGCCCTGCATGGGGGGTTTTCGGAGCCAGGGGGTCTTAGGACGGGTGCAGTCTAGTTAGGCTGGGGACTGTTTCGTTCTAGGGCTGGGCTTCAGGAGTCCGGGGGATCGAGTTGCTATACTGGTGTCTTTCCTACTTCCCCGGGGTTGGTGAGGGCAGAGGCCTGGGTTACATAAAGGGGGCTGCTGGGAGGGGGGTGGGGGAGAGTAATGTAAGGGGACCGACGCCAAGGGGGCCAGGTCTAACATGGGTAAATAGCATAAACTCCCCGTGTCCAAAAATGGATGTATGCGTTTTTATATAGCGCGGACTTTACCCGAAGGTGTCAGAGCACTTCACAATAGGAACAGAACTGATACATGAGAACATTACAAGAGAGCAAATTACAAAAGCAAACGTTACCAGGCAGTAGAAATGTGGCATGGGGGAAAGGAGGGGGTGCAGGACATATGCCCTCTAGTCTTCGGCAGAGACAGGAGGTGGCCCTGGAGAGAGGTCCGCCTGAGTGAGAGCTGTAGTGCACCAGGAATGGAAAGGCACACATTCTAAGAGCAGCTTCTGGGAAGAGGCCCTGCACTCTAGGGTGAGCTCTGGGGGTAGAGGTGTAATAGGAGAGGGGAGGGGTGAAACAGGAGGAGAAATACAACAAGAGGAAGAGAGCCAGGTGATTAAAGTGAGAGGAAACCACGAGAGAAAGCATAAGAATGGGGAGAAGTGGTGGCTCTCACTGCAGTGAGGGCAGTGCCCACTGCGAGGAAAAGCAAACCCAGCTGAAGCCAGGATACTAGATCAAAAGTGTGGCCATGAAGAGCAGAGTTTTACGAGACAGAATTCCTCAAAGAACATGCAACATTCTGGGATTCTAGACCACAGAGATTTAGTCTAGGGGCAAAACTACTGGTGACCTGGTGATCTGGAACTTTTGGTTTTAATTCCAGCTCTGGTGTGTGTGTGTGTGTGGGGCTGTGTGTGTGGGGGTGTGCGGTTGTGTGTGTGGGGGGTTGTGTGTGTGTGGGGGGTTGTGTGTGTGTGGGGGGTTTGTGTGTGTGTGGGGGGGTTGTGTGTGTGGGGGGGGTTGTGTGGGTTTGTGGGGGGGTGGGGTTGTGTGTGTGTGGGGGTGGGGTTGTGGGGGTGGGGGGGTTGTGTGGTTGTGTGGGTGTGTGTGTGTGTGTGGGTGTCTGGGCATGTGTGTGTGTGTGGGGGGGGGTTGTGTATGTGGGGTTGTGGGTGGGGTTGTGGGTGGTTCGGGCTAGCTCGCTGCGCTCGCGTTACCGTGTCCCTGAAAAAAAATTCACAAAAAGGTGTGTCACCAACATGAAAAGTTTGGAAAGCTGTGCCTTAGGTAGATGCGCATCAAACACCAAAGTTGCACTCAATACTTGATGCTTTGAACTTAGTATTTGTATGCATTTTTTATAATAAGGGGACACTATTTGATGTGCAGGTCTCTAATAGCAAATACACCTTTCTATGTATGTTGTAACCTTTACCAAATGTAACTGCTCTGAAAGTACTATTTGTAAACAAAGACATGTACTTCTGTAACCTCAGAATACCATTGCAATTTTTGGCCGTTTATGGAATTGTATGAGTATTTACCGACACTGCCTAGAATAAACCTTGAGCACTTGACTATACTAACTCCAGAAAGTCAAGTATAGCATATTAATCTTGGATTTTCAATTGGAGTCTAATAGAATCCTAAGATATAGGACAATAGTGGTTAACATTCATTCCCACAAGGAATACTGCCCCATAGCAACCAGAGGACCGGGATGAATGGTATAATAATTTAACATATATTTTGAAGGGGGAACCTTTTTAGTACACCCTGTTCTGTGAAATATATGAAACATGCCATAAATAGTGATTTGGCTACACAATATCAGCACACGTTCTGTAGATGGAGTGAAATGCCCCGGTTACTTACGGGTAATATTCATTACTCCGAGTCCTAGTCCTCCTTCCCACTGTATAGCTTTATTCAGCTCATTCTGTGATTACTGTGGCGTGGAAACGTTTATTTTAGATGCCACTTATAACAGGAGGTAATGCATGATATTAAACATCACAGCAAAACTATGCAGGATGAGCACATTGTTTTGGAGGTTTTATCCTTCTCTACTACCTAATAGAGAATGTAAAGAAATAATTTGTGTACAGACCAAAAACAAAACCTGATATAAGTAAATAAGGTGCAAACATCTGGGGGTAAATAGGTAGAATGGGGCACAAATTCAGGGCAGTTCGACGTTTCTGAACTGCTGAAATACTTCATATACTGATCAGCTGCTCCATTATTTAACCCCACGGTGCTGGGGGGAGGGGGGCTGCACGCGGCGCTGCGGTGCTTGTGAAGAGCTCAGCTCGTCACGCAGCACAGTGGCGCTGTACTCATGACGAGCTGAGCTCGTCATGACCACGCCCGTTTAATAGCACAGCAGGGGAACTATTCCCGCGTGGGCTTTCTGCGGCGGTTATGACGAGTTCAGCTCGCCATGAGCATAGTGCCAGAGCTGAGCTTGTCATGAGCGCTCAAGGGGTTAATGTTGAATATGGAAATGAAAGCGATTGAGCTCACCTTACTCTGTTCATTTCAAAATAAAGTCTCACAACAGGCCAAGCTGTGAAACTTCGTCTTAAAAAATGGATGGATCGTTCCTGCTCCACTGACATTAAAATGTATGTATGTATATGTCAATTTACATAGCGTATATGTCGATTCACAGAGTGCAATATGCTATTTATTAACAACGTTGTGTGTGGGTAGTGGACATGATTATCTAGATGCAAAGTGTTGAGCCAGTCATACTGCCCTTCCTCTCCTTCACAAAATTGTAATAAATAACGTATTACATTTTGCGCATCTGCATGTATTTTTATGCCATTGTATTGTTTCATGTTTTTTTTAACAGATACTTAACCAAAAACCAGAATATAAAGAGTTACATTTGTGCTGTACAATGCTTTCAAACTGAAGAGGACATGTAACAATTACAATGGTCTCCATTTGTTAAGTTAATTGTAATATACAATGAACGAGGCAGTAAACAGTATTTTTCGAATGGCAGGTTTGCAGTGAAAATAAACTGCAAAATGACATTTGCAGTGCAGTAAAGAATGTGCGAATCAACGTTTATTTATAAAATTGCTCTACGTGAGATATAAGAAGCTTGTGGTTCCCTTTGGGGGAGACTGCTATCCTAGAACGACACGGTTGTTGTCCTTTGTGAGAGCGGGGATCCCGCAGAAAATGACGTATATTCACTCAGCCTAGGGTGTGTTCTGTCAGTCTGCCGTCATGAAAGCCCTGGGGGTTGCCACAAAAAGCCTGTCCGCACCCTGGTCAAGCCGGCATGCCGAGTCTTTTTCTCTGAGGCTAGTTTGTTAGCTTCTACCCTCTGCTGTTCTGCAGCCAACTGCTCACTGCTGGCACTTACTTGTCTGTGAAGCAGGATGCTCTGCAGATCTTTGAAATGGGAACCTAAACAGCAGCTTGTTGCCCCTGCTGCCAGAGCTCACCAGAATGACACTGATGGGGCTGCTGTTCTCTCCCATGCCTGCAGGCTGGGGGAACGGAGCCCCTTGAGTGAAAGGCACCTCTGTCGCAAATCTGACAGCTCTGCAACACCGAAGCAACGCGAAACCGGAAACACGGAAAGGGTTGGCCCGACACATTCTGCAGAAAATAGACCCAAAACAAACCTAGTCCTAACAAAACGACAGGGAGCGATTGAGTGAGCTGCAGCACGCACAAGCTCCTTCCCATACACATCAACCAACAATCACTGTTTCACTGTTCTGAGGTTGCTGGCTACACTGCTTCATGTATGTATTTATCCTGGGATGGGATAGATGTATGTATCTTTCATAGAAGTAGTTTACTTATCCACATGACCGTCTACCACCACTTATAATGAAGCGCTCTCGTATTGGCGTGTAAAGTGCGCTTGGAATGGACAGAGCAAAGCAAACCGGCTTGGATTGGCTAGTCAAGCCAACGAAAGCACCCAATAGGCAACCTCCTGATGCGACTACCGGATGTTGTGAAAACATGACTTGGTTAGCCGTATATTTTACTCACTCGTGAACTTAGTTTCCACATTTTATGTGTTCGAAATCAAAAGTTATAACTGTGGTCGATTGACTTTTGTACATCTTTCTGTCATCTACTGCAATTATTTGGAGCACATTAAATTTCAGTCCTGATAGAAAACGTAAAATTTTAAATCGGACGTCCTCGTTTGTTAGTTCGCCAATGTATAGCCAAGTTTTAGTGAGGCTCACCTGGTATTTAAAAGCATGTTCCGTTTTTTGTTTTTTTACAATAAAAGTTTATATTGGTATTTTTTTTCTTCAGATTTATTATAGCGCGAACTCGACCCGAAGTTATTGGAGCGCTTTACATGAGCACCAGTTAAGTTACACAAGGAGAATTTGTTTTTTGTGGTAGGCACGGGGAGATTAAGTGATTTGCCCAGAATCACAGCATGTGGAGTCGACTACAGAGGATCGAACCTTGGTGTCCCACCTCCAAAGTCGGCAGTCTAGACGTGAGGCCAAATGATGCGATTCAGCAGCGTTTTGAATCGTTTAACTTGTCAGTAGATTTTTCTGACAATGCTTTCATTAGTTAAATATATGTTCCACATAAAAAGAATCATGTTTAATTTAGGCATGCTTCAGGTAGCATAACTATGCCTTATCAGGCCGCGTTCACAATCATACACGAAATGCTGCAGAAAAGAAAGTGCACATTTATTTTAGGTGTATGACCTTTCAACACGTTTGTGTCTCCCTCTTTTTCAGATGTTTAATAAAAATTCAGCCACAGTAAGTATGTCTGGTTATACATGTCTAATCCATTCTGCTCAGCCGGAGAGAAGGGGGGAGTATATTTCACTGTAACAATGTCAAGGCTGCTTAGCTGAGTTCTGCTGGAAATTGAACACGTGTGTTATATCCCTGTATCAGTATTCTTCTTCTTTATGAACATCTTGTATATATATTAAGTTAATCTTTATCTACGTTATTAATATGCTTCTCCTTTAAGCCTTTTGTTCATGTCATTGTTGCTTAGAGATATTAGAATGTTTAGGCTCTAATGGCTCACTTGAGACTGAAGCTTGATAGAGAGACACTCTGGCAGTTAGAGAGCTGTACTTATTATAAGAATAAATCTACTTAAACTATTGGACTGGATCTGTCTTCCTTGGATGCAACATAAACTTGGCGACGAGGTGGTCTAGTCAGCCCTCTTTGGACCCACATCCAAATCTAAAACTACAATATTCATCAACATCTTCTACATCAACTGCCAGACTGCAGTGCCCTCCTCAAAACTTCTTCATTCATGAAACTTCAATCAACAATATTGAATTCAACATTCAACCAGCACATCTATTCAAGATAAGTTATTTTATCTTCTAATTGAAAATTAACTGCAATTTCAACTTTGATACCTATTTTTGAAAACCTACAAATTTGAACTTACTAAACCTTGAACTCAAACCTCAACTTGATTTCATACTTCTATTTTCAAACTGAAGCCTTGTGCACTCCGTTAAGACATTCACTGATTGTTTTGATTAATTGATGCACAGCACAGCACAGACACAAGTAACCCTTCACTTTTGAACTCGATTATCACATAGACTCTCTCACTACATCAGCGCTTTGATTACTGCGGCCTCTACTTTGGATTCTGTCTAGCAAATGACAAGTGAGATAGTTTCATTACAATTGTGCAGAGATTTGTGATTGATATTAACGCATTGCTTTGACTTCGGACGGTCAAAAAGGTGCAATTTTGAGGCACGCACAGATCTTTATGGACACCTACAATCTTAGCGTCCTTAATTACTGCAACCTCTGCTTTGAATTCTATCTGGCAAATAACGGAGAAAATAATTTCACTGCATACTGAAGTTTCTGATTACTATTGTCACATTGCTTTAACTTCAGACAGTTTAGGGTGCAGTCTGAGGCTCGCGTGGAACTTTTCAAACACAAGCGTCCTTTAAAATATCAACGGAAACTGCTTACCGGATCAGAACATTACCAGACTTCTCAGCGCGACTTGAGAGCGCGAACACTCTTCATTGCTGACGTCTGGATAAGCACCTACGAGAATCCATTACGAGTCTCCTTCATTGTTCCCACAAGCTTGTCGCACGCACGACGCTGCTACGTCATACGACATATCCGCCATCTTAGAAAACTCCTAGCAACCAAACAACATCAACAACGCGCTTCAAAACATTCGCTCCGTGCACTCGCTGATGTGCACAGCTGACACAAATTCTACACTCGAAAACAAAGGGAACATGAAAGTATTGATACCTTTTTAGCAGAATTGAGAATATTAGCAGCTTCCTGTGAATTTGAAGGCCCTATTGACCAGTATTTGAGAGATCAACTAGTGGTTAATTGTCATTCTAACGAAGTACAAAAGAGAATCCTCTGTTGTAGAAATCCTTCAATTACTGAAACTTTGGAAATTGCAAGAGGAATAGAACGATCAGTATCAGCTTCCAAAGAATTAGGTAATAACAAGCCTTCCATATCAGAAACAGTTAATAAGATTTCTCAACAAGGTTCACAACCCTCTTCACAACGCGAAAAAGACAAAACGCTTAATAAGACTGAATGGAAAAAACCTGATAAGTCTCTTCAATGCTATAGATGTGGTTCAAAGTCTCATCTTGCCAACTCACCAACTTGTCCAGCTTTAAAAAAACAATGTACTAACTGTAAGAAAATAGGTCACTTTAACTCGGTGTGTAAGTTTAAAACAAAAACTATGTATGTGTCATCAGATAATCCCACAACTGAAGTGAACTTAGTATCCAAAGACATATCCATTAACAAAATTTTACTGTCTGTTGCAATGATTAATTCACAAGATGACACAGATGGTGGTGATCCTGTGTGTGATATAATCATAGGAAAAGTTTCTCTTGAAGTCACAGTTGATTCTGGCTCTCCAGTAACTATTATTCCTGATGTATTCTTTTTTAAAGAATGGGTTGGGATTGATTTATTACCGACTGATATACACACTGTTGCCTTCAATGATATTGAAATTAAAATGATGGGATATTTCTTAGATATTATCACCTTTGAGGATAGAACCATTGATACAAAAATATATGTTTCTAAGAAAGGATATAAAATCTTAGGTTGGAAGGACCAAGGGAAATTTAAAATGGTTTTAAGACCAGGCACTGATAATCCTATTTCCCTAGACCGTTCTGAAAACATTAATGCTGTTAATATTGAACATCCTTCATTAGACACAATAATTAATAAACATCAAAGTGTTTTTTCTGATAAGTTGGGTTCAGTCATAGGATATGAACATAAAATTATCCTGAAACCTGATGCAATTCCTGTAATTCACAAGGTCAGACATGTTCCATTAAGCATCAGGGATAGACTTAAAACTCATCTGGATCAATTATGTAATGAAGGTGTGATTGAGCAGATTAATTCATCATTATGGATTTCTCCAATTGTCGTTGCTCTTAAAAAGAATTGTGATGAGATCAGGCTCTGCATTGACCTTAGGTCATTAAATAAAAATATTCAGATTGATTGCTTTCCTTTACCTCGCATCCAGGATATGCTTGCACAACTCAAAGGTACGAAGATATTTTCTACGATTGATTTGAGAGCAGCATATCACCAGATCCAACTAAATGATGAGTCTAGAGACCTCACTGCTTTCAACACTCCATTTGGCCCTTTTAGATTTCTTAGACTACCGTTTGGCCTAGCCTCAGCGGCCTCAGTATTTCAAAAACTAATGTCACAATTGTTTGGTAATGTAAAGGATGTTTTAGCTTACCAAGATGACATCCTTATATCCACGAATACTGTTCAGGAACATATAGCTAAATTAGATCAGGTACTAGACATTTTGGGCAAACATGGAATGACTGTAAAGAAACAGAAATGTAAATTTTTACTCGACAAGGTGGAATATTTAGGTCATGTCATATCTCAAGAAGGCATTAGTCCCAAACAAGACTTACTTAAAGCTATTCGTGAATGTGCTCAACCATCCAATAAAGATCAATTGAGATCATTTTTAGGATTAAGCGAATTCTATTCAAGATTTGTACAGAATTTCGCTCTGATCAGTGAACCTCTAAGATTGTTAACAAAAAACAAAGTCAAATTTGTCTTGGGTGATAATCAAAGTTCTGCATTTGAGAAATTAAAGGAATTGATCATTTCTGCCCCAGCACTTAAACCCTTCAATGAGGATTTCACATCTTACATTACTGTTGATGCAAGTAACATGGGTCTAGGTGCTATACTTAGTCAGTTAGACAATGGAAATGAAAACATAATTGCTTTTGCTTCCAGACAACTTTCGCCATCAGAGAAAAATTATAGTACTATAGAAAAGGAAGCTCTTGCTTGTGTCTGGGGTGTCAAACACTTTTCCACTTATGTATGGGGCAAAGAATTTACACTTGTATCTGATCATAAACCCCTTATTTTCATATGGAATGATAAAGGATTAAGAAATGCAAGTCCTAGATTGGTTCGCTTATTTTCAAAACTATATGACTTTAATTTTTCAATGAGACACATCCCAGGAGGAAAAAATTTTAAGGCAGACTTTTTATCAAGATGTCCTGTGAATTCTTCGAAGGTTGAATCAGTACTTGATGATAAAGAAGTAGTAATAAGTTTAGTGGAAGTATTAAAGTTAACTGAAGGGGTCATTTCCAAGTCAGAATGGCTACAAGCCTCTAATAGTGACAACTCCCAAATTCTCTTAAAGAAATGGATTTCAGATGGCTGGCCGAGAGAAAGTCAGATTGATAAAAACATGATTCCTTTTGCTAAAATTAAAGACGAAATGAGCCTTGAAGAAAACCTAATAATGAGAGGATCTTTACTTGTTCCTCCAACATCTATCAGAGACAAAGTAGTTACTTTAGCTCATAAAGGACACGGAGGAATTACCAGTACAAAGAAAAGTCTAAGACTACATTACTGGTGGCCAGGCATGGACGTTTCGGTTGAAACGTTATTAAATAACTGTACCGAATGTTCTCATGCAGAAAAGTCTTTACGCACAGTCAACTCACCTTTATCTCCTGTGAAATTTCCAGAAAATCCTTGGGTAAAACTAGGTATAGATTTTTTAGGACCAATCGGTGGTTTGAACCAAGGCTATAGGTTTATTTTGACTGTTGTAGATTATCACTCTAAATGGGTATCTTTTAAATTTATGAAGGATCCTAATACAGAAAATGTGATTTGTTTCTTGTCCAAATTATTTAGGTCAGAAGGAATTCCTGGTTATATTGTCTCAGACAATGGAGTGCAGTTTGTTTCACACAAAATGAGAGATTTTTTGAACAATTATGGAATTAAACATCTAACCACTGCCTTGTACAGTCCACAAGGCAATGGTTTAGTAGAAAGGGTGAACCGTATTTTAAAAGACTCTGTTCAACTTGCCATCTCTTCTGGACAAATTGTACAAGACGTTGTCAGTGACAGAGTGTGGTCGTACAATAACACTCCTCACTCCACCACAGGCATTACTCCATTTGCTATGTTACGAGGTAGAGAATCATTTAATGAATTATCCCCTCAATGGGTGGTTACCAAAACCAAATCTGGTGAAACCTCTCCTGACCTGAATGCAGTAAAGAATAGAGTTGAGAATTCTCAGATTCTGTCAAAAGTTAGATATGATGACAATAAACATGTTAAGGATCTATGTTTTTCTGTTGGAGACAAGGTCAGAATAAGGAGACCAAGTAAAGTCAGAGGATCTAGATTTTATCCTGAAACTACAATTATAAAAATTGGTAAACACTCTGTCATGGTCACAGGTGGCAAATGGTGGAGCAACAGACGCATTGCTAAAGTTGTTGGTAATAATTCTACAACACTCGCTGAAAATGATATATCATTACACCCCGATGGTGATTCTCACAATTTTGTTTCCAATGTTCCTTTTTCATTTCCTTGTAATAGATTTTCTGTAAATAATGATATTCCTGATGATGCATTGGACAGTCCTGAGATTGTTTCTGACCCTTCCATTAGAGTCAGCTCCAGACAAAGGGCTACTCCAAGGTATCTTGAGGACTATGTGACTTAACTTTTTGTTTTACAGGTGAGGAGGTGTGTTATATCCCTGTATCAGTATTCTTCTTCTTTATGAACATCTTGTATATATATTAAGTTAATCTTTATCTACGTTATTAATATGCTTCTCCTTTAAGCCTTTTGTACATGTCATTGTTGCTTAGAGATATTAGAATGTTTAGGCTCTAATGGCTCACTTGAGACTGAAGCTTGATAGAGAGACACTCTGGCAGTTAGAGAGCTGTACTTATTATAAGAATAAATCTACTTAAACTATTGGACTGGATCTGTCTTCCTTGGATGCAACAACGCCATTGCATTTCTGTATTTAAAAAGCACGAGTTGATGTCTGTTGAATTGAAGAAGGACACTTCAATGTAGGTTAAAATTAGGTTTAATCCTTAAGCGAGCAGGTACACAGCTGACAGATAGTCAGTCAGCGTCAAATGAATACATGTAGAACACATAGAGCATAGTGGAACACAGTACACTCAATTCCATAGAATGTGGAATGTGCAAAGTTAAAGGTACATTACATATTACACAACATAACACATCCCCTTCGGAACACAATAAAAAAACCACAAAAATAATTTATAACAAGCATCATCCCTTTTCTTAAACAAAACAAAAAAAACAACGAAATAAATTATATATATATATATATATATATATATATATATATATATGTATATCCTGCTTTATAATGGAAAACTTTCAGAAATATAATCAGCCAACCAAACTGGAGGCCTTTTTTCACGTCTAGAATTCCTGTTGGTGTTGGATACTTACTGACTGGCACAACTTGAAGCAGGAACACTGGGAACAGTCAAACTTGTCAAAACATCTTGATTAGCTAAACCAGATACACGAGGAACAGCTAAATTAGAGCTAACAACATCCTCATTGGAGACATTCACATTAGATGGCTCAGATGAAGTTGAGCACATCAAATCTTCCAAGTCAAACAAATTGGAGGATTTGCTAAACGAGTGCAAAGAAGCAGAATCAAACAGATCAGAAGATTTGTTTTATTTTTATTTATTTATTTAAAGAGTTTTATATAGCGCTGGCTAGACCCGAAGGTATCAGAGCGCTTTACATGAGAATCAACAATGTAACAGAAAAACATGAACAATTACACAATACATAATAAAATAGGCAATACATTAGGAGAGGAGAGGAAGGAGAGAGAAAAGTAGTGGAGGGGGCAGGGGAGGTGAGAAAGGGAGGATAAGGGAAGAGACAACAAGTAGAGACAGAAAGGAAGTCTGTCTAAAGACAGACTGGTTAGGTGACGACCAAGGAGGGAATCCACAGCCCATCACCCCTATAGCTAAACCAGGTAGCTACATCGGGCATCAGACAAAATAGTTTGGTCTCAATACATTGAGAGAGGAGAGACGGAGAGACATAAATAGAGGGAGGATGTGGGAAGAGACGATAGGAGAGACGAAAGGAAGTCTGTCTAAAGACAGACTGGGTAGGTGATGTCCAAGGAGGGAATCCCCGACCTGTCTCCCCTATAGCTAAACCAGGTAGCTCCATCGGGCAGCAGACAAAATAGCTAGATCTCAATTGACGAGGGAAAGTTCACAGATAAACAGGGTGGGGACTAAGGGCCAGGATAGGTGAGGGCAAATATCAATAGCAGGAAAGTGGAGAAGAGTAGAGCGGGGAGGGGTAGGGCGTAGGGGGGGAGGGAGATAAGGTCAGGAGAGACGCAGGAGGGTTTGTTGCGGACGTCATTTTAGGCAGGTACAGGCAGTATTTCAGGAGCGATCACTGTGTGGGGTGACTACATCGCAGCTTCAAGACAGCAATTTAATAGATAGGCAAGTTTTTGGCTTTAAAAATTGAATATAAAGTATATATATTACGCATCTATTGGCCGCCTCGACTGGACTAGTTGTTCCTAGGAGGCTCAATGCCACCTCTTGCAGGCATATTCTATGGGGTGTCCCTCTCAGAGTTCTTTTGCAGTCCCCTGGCGCATCTGCTAGTCTCAAACTGGGATGCTTTACTTTGGAGGATTTGATCTTCAATTGTAGTCTGTTTAGTCTCTTTCCTCGTGGTGCATTGACCATGACCGCTTCAAGATGGCCGCCAAGTGTAGAGGGTGGAACAGCCCCATTTCTATGCCTATGTGAACCGAGAGACCAGGGAACTCCCCTTCTCCGATTTCACTAATGAGTGGCAGGGGACAAAATGGAAACCCCCCCAATGGCCCCCAGCAAGGACAGTCAAAAATTGGCGCCCTTCTTTACAGATAACCAAGCCTGCGGCCATTCAGCGTGGCAGCAGGACCAGGACGGCCCATCCGGAGAAGCCAGACAAACCGAGTAGGCAACTTCTGCCTGATAGTAAGGGCTGGAGTACCCCGTGCTCAAAACAATAGTAGCCCTGCAGCCCTCTGCCGATCTCACACAGTTGAGGTAGTGATAGTGAACTGGCTTCAGGTTTCTGCCTACGTAGCAATCGGAGCCCGGGGCGCACTGCAATGGTATCAGTGTCCAGGCTCAACCCAGTGTCTGCGGGGTCTGAATTCAGGAGACCTAGCACAGCTTTTGCACCACACAGGGGTCCCTCTGGAGCGATTTCGCTGTTTCGGCGGGACTCACCAGCACCGGTGTGATGAGACTCAGCTTATTTCAATCCACTCACCGGGTAGACATAGTCCCAGGGGGATCATCAGCCTCTTCCACGAGTATCAGTGTCAGTTTCAGGGAGAATGGTTGCGCGGCCGACCAGCATTTCCTTCCGATGATGTTAAAATCTACTCCCTGGTCCGCAGCAAATCAGGGGGAGCCTCGTTGTCGCAATCTAGGCTACAGGTAACTTGCCAGGAAAAGATGGCAAACCACAGCCAGGCGGTGGCAATGCTCACTGCTGCGGTGTCAAGCAAAGGGGTGGGCGTACGGGCATAAACGGGGATATTCACAAAAAAGTGATCCCTAGCCCCGGAGGTTCACATGCTTGAATAATCCCAGAAGTCTAGCTAGGAGTCCCACCGTACCACTACAGTAGTAGTCCCAGGCCAAATGCAGCCCAGAGGCTGTAAGCATGGTTCCTAAGTAGCCTAGTCACGTCATTTTAAAACAACCAAACGTGAGCCCATCGGAGATAATCAGAATGACAGTCACACCCTTCGAGGCCACCATCCTTCAGATTTCAAAGCACTTGTGAAGGACCAATAATTTTAGGTCAGCCTTTCGCAAGCAAGAGAGTGGGTTATACATGAATTTATGAAAGATCTCAATAATGCAGAACTACCATCACAAGTAGGCAACTTTTTTCTTCTCCAGTATTGAT
Source organism: Lissotriton helveticus (assembly GCF_964261635.1). Lineage (NCBI taxonomy): Eukaryota > Metazoa > Chordata > Amphibia > Caudata > Salamandridae > Lissotriton > Lissotriton helveticus. The sequence goes on from NC_136071.1 coordinate 530,771,950, forward strand.
CTTTCATAGATTCCCCTGCTTGAATCAGAGTAAGAAGCAGTAGACAGCAGTCAGAATAAATCAATTCAATGCATGAGGGAAATTAAAGTATGGCTTGTCTCAATTAAAAAGACCGTTTAACACTGCTTGGCATACTGCTGCATGCTTCCGTATTATCTCTTCCAGATAGTAATGCTGCTTAAAGATTTTATTATTGGATTAACTCCGAACTGTTAAATCTTGTAATCTGTGCAATCTCTCTTGGGAAGGAAGCGGTTTTCCTTTTCTTGTACCAAATTATTCCCCCAAAAATTGGCAATTGCTGTATGGACTGATTGACTATTTGAGGTAGTTACTGAGAGTCCTAATCTTTCTCGAATTCCTGTCTGAATTTTATGTTATGAAAAATTCCCCCTGCCGATTATAGCTGTGGTATTATTAGAAGAGAAGTGTATCTAACCATCCTAGGAGAGTTTATCATGACATAACGCATCAAAAATACAAATAGACGTGTATAGGTACCGACGGACAAAACTTTTTGAAAAAAGCCTTTTGTCATTAAAACAACCCGTTTATAAAGCCCAAAGTGTATCAAAGAAATACTACAAACAGATGGCGAATGGTGCTCATACAGCTACACATAACAGACCTACAATAACACAATTTACAGTGTAAACTAAGGAACAAACAACGGCAGAGGAAGAATATACAAAATGAAAGAATGACAGAAATCCAAATAATCTAGAAACTCAACTTAGTCGTTGAACTCCAAAGATCATAGACTCGATAATAAAAGCATGTGATTCAACGCAACAGTCAACGGACTGTATCAAAACAAACGGCAGTGATTCACTTTGTTAAGGGAATCCAAAGGATCACAACATTTAGCTATCCTTTTAAGATTCCACACCCGTCCATCGGTAAGGCGAACAGAATTATTCATGATCTCCACAACTTGCATAGGCTCATAAAAACAACTTCCCTCCTTCGGAGATTTGTTAGGTTTTTTAACTCTTACCCACTGACCAACAGTAATATCAACATTTTGAACATTATGCTTTGAATCATACCAAGCTTTACTCTTTAGGTGTGAAGCCTGACTCCTTTCTTTTACAAAATTTTCAGACCAATTAACCACATTAGATTTGAACAACCACCCAGGAGTAAATTTTGTTCGTGGATTTCTACCACGCATAAGAACAAAAGGAGGAAACCCCGTGGCTTCACAAACAGAAGTTCTGTAAGACCAAACCATTTTTAACACCTGAGTTTCCCAATCCTTGTTACTTGCAGACATCTGAATGGTGTTTTTGATGACTCGGTTGAAGCGCTCAACCATGCCGTTGCTGTTTGGATTATACAAAGCAGTGGTTTTGTGCTTGATACCTAATCTATCAAAGTACTCTTTAGCCTTACTGGACATAAACTGAACGCCATTGTCACTTAATAAAACAGAAGGAATACCCTCCAAAGTGAAAGAATTATCTAAAAATTGTAAAACAGTATCAGTATCTGCTCTATTAACAATCTTTACAAAAGGCCACCTTGAGAAAAGATCCATCAACACCAAAATATACTTCTGGTCATTACCAATGGTACCCATAAGGTCAATAGCTGTGTGCTCCCATGGTGAATTAGGTTCCACCATAGTGCCCATAGGGGGCTTCACGACACCAAAGATTTATCAGCAGCTTGACATGATTTACAATTCCTCACAAATTTATCTATATCTGCATCCATTCCAGGCCACCAAAATGAAGTTTTAACAGTGCGTTTGGAATGGACAATGCCAAAATGTCCTTCATGGCATAAAGCCATGATAGATTAACGCAACGTTTTGGGAGGAATGACCCTTTCACCAAACCAGATATTACCTTCCCTGACACTTAAATCAAATCTGACCTCCCAAAAGAACTTTAAAGGATGTTTACTATCCACTTTTTTCGGCCAGGACCCAGCTAGATGTGATTTCACTGATGCTAATTCATCATCATTAAGATATTCTTCATCCCACTTCTCTTTCATAATACCAGTACCTTCCAGGTCTTGCACATACGCAACTTGAAAAGAATTCCACAAATCATCTTCACATTCTTCAAGCTGTTTGGGCATTCTAGACAAAAAATCAGCTATGCAATTCTCTTTCCCACAGCTGACAGATAGTCAGTCAGCGTCAACTGAATAAATGTAGAACACATGGAGCATAGTGGAACACCGTACACTCAATTCCATAGAATGTGGAATGTGCAAAGTTAAAGGTACATTACATATTACACAACATAACAATGTCTTTAATTAAAAATGTACAGCTTTAACCAATAGGATGCTTTAGGGATTATGAGTTTGTAGTGGTGTTGTGTGAACTAATAGATTTATTGGTTGTAATAACTGCAACATTTCTTTACAACCCTTCAGCGTAATATCATGTTTTGAAATGTGTATGCTTTCTGTTCTTGAAACATTGTAAAGAAATGTCCTATTTGGAGAAGAGCCAAACCTCTTGCTAGCAGATTTTGCTCTTCAAGATATTTGTTTTGAAATGTATTGCTTTCTCCTGAGAGCTCTTGCAGCTTTTCTTTGGAAGACAGACCTTATGACAGTTTGTTGTTCATTTATATGAGTTACTAACTGCTTTTCCTATCTGTAATGAACCTTTATTTTGAATAAATACATAAGGTTGATATCTTTATATTTTTGTTGTGTGTATTTATTGATAGCATTGAACAAAGTAATCGCGCAATAAGAACAACCACACCAAATATTTGCACTTAGCATAAAAGGTATATATATATGTATGGTGACAAAAAATGCCCCATGAAATGCACAATCCCAATCAATCTTTCCAACCCCCCTCCCCCACCCCAGAGGGAAGGATAAGCCCGCTCCAGACCATCCAACCCCCAAGAAAAAACGCCCCCAATGAAAATCAGCGAACCGGAAAAATGCTTCCTGACCTAACGTGACTTTTTTCTTTTTCTTTTTTTTTTGTATTTCTTATAGGGAGGGTGTTTTTTCATTGCCATCTCGTGTCAAACACTTCCACACGACTCATCTGATCATTTCTGCTGATGCCTGAGGAAAATCTAAACTGACACGACAAAAACCATCTTGCAGCCTGCATTTCTACCCAGGAACTGTCGCACACCCAACCCTCTGTTCTTTGCAGTTCAACAGAAAGCCATGAGACACCCACCCCCTGTGTAAACAAGCTTGTATTCCATCTCCTGCTCCCAGCCTGGTAAACATCCTTGACACCGTGATCAGGTTATCTAGACAATGGACTGACTGTTGGGCCCTGATCAGGGTGATTAAACAATGACTTGAAGGACCGGGCTTTGATCAAGGCAATTGAACAAAGACCTGAAAAACTGAGCCTTGATCAAAGCTGAGTGAACAATGATCTGTGTACCAAGCCTTGACCAGGTCACTAACTACAAACATCGTCTGGATCTGGTTATCAACTGTAAACACTGCCCTGATTAAACAATGGTCTGACAGCCAAAAGACTGGGATGAAAAATGTATAAAAGGCTTGTAAGCTACAGAGTGAAGTAGCAGCCTCCTGGGTTTTGTCTCTGACTAGCTTGGGACTCTGTTCCATAGCCCGGGGTATTGAAATCTGGGTTCTTCCTGCAGACAAAGACTCCTGTGTCTCCTTTTACTAAGTATGGAAGGTATGGAAGATTTGGTCGCTTCCCACGCCGCCGAGACCCAGTAAGTGGATTATCCCAGTTCTTCAAATGGCGCCTGAACAGGTACTCCACGAGCACGAAGGTCAGGCCCGGTGGATGTGAGGAGGTGCACGGAGAGACTCCGACGGAGGCGCCCTACCCGAGGGATTCTTGTTTTCCGGTAGACCGAACGACTCGCCCGCTGTCCCTCCACACCCGGTCTGGGCCACATGACCGCGTTCTCGCTGGAGTCCCCTAGCAAATAATTTCTGGAGCAGGACAAAGCCCTATGTCTGCAGAAGAGAACTACCCCTGTATGGTAAGGGTGGACTGATCATCCACCAAGTCTGTATGATTCTGTTATTGACTTTCGCAAAAGCCATGTTGTTATTGACCTTAGCCAAAGCCAAGCAAGCGAGGTGAAGTTTTAAAAACCCGCTGGTGTCTGTTCTGTATGATTCTGCTGTTATTGACTTTTGCAAAAGCCAAGCAAGCGAGGTGAGTTTTAAAAAACCTGCTGGTGTCTGTTATCTGTTTTTAAGCATGCCAGTCAGTAGTAAGTTCAATAGATTATGTTGTTGTATGTGTACGCAAGACTCCCAGCTGGAGGCGGCCTGTCCGCTTCCTCCAGAAGGGACCCCTGGCCATACGATGTATGTTAAACATGGCCCTTCTGCCATAATGTTTTCCTCATTCTGGGTAAAATATAAAAAAAAAAAAGTAACGCGGAATTACAGTGGCCACTTTATCGCTCCTTTAATTCCCAAATTCTCGCCAACTTAGAGGAACATTTAATAAAAAGAAAAACGCGCCCGTCTATGTTTGAATCTGTCCGATTTTGGAGGAAAGAGATAGAGCAGAGAGCTAGAAAACAGAAGGCTCAAGAAAGAAAACAGGAACGTATGTCAATGGCCGACCACGCCAGAGAAAATTTACAAAATCAAATGACAAAATCAGTAGAAATAGACGTTAGGGAGCATGGGGCACGGGTACAAAAATGTTATCCAGCTCGTGAGGAGAAAGGAATTGGCCTTATGGAAGGGGAGAAGAAGGTGATTCCTTGCTTGATGCCATGCTAGAAAGCCCTCCTGCATATGCCCCAATGTACCCTGCCCTGACGCCTCACACCCCGCATGTCCTCCCGCCACCACCCACTCCTGCCCCTCCTACTGTTCTCCCTGTCACACCGACCCTCCTGACTTTTCCTATGACACCAACCACACCCGTTAACCCTGTCCTCGCTGCGGGAATGACAACAAGTCTCCATCCGCCCAACCCCTGCGGCCTTACCCCTACCCGCCCTTTTCCTACTTCCCCGTGGTCTACAGTTAAGCAGGATTTATATAAATTGTTGAATTCCCCCCCGACTGGCCTCTCTGCGCTCTGCAGTCAGCTTTTCGTCCCTTCGAGAAAATGACCTACAGAGGCAACAGTGTGAATGTTGCATAAATAACGGGAATATTTATACCTTTAAAGAAATAGGGTCCACCTTTTCTCAGTGGACGATTATGGAACAGACCACCTGGGCTGAATATATGTGTACTTTGGTCATGCAAAGATTTGAGAATGCGCTTAAACAGGTACCCACCGGATGAATGGACCTTAGGTCACAAATAAAAAGAGGCGATGTTCAGGGAGAGGGGGTGTTTGGCGCTATGTCTGCTGTAATGGCTTACCGTGATATGACAGCTTTTCTCAACACCCCTCTGGACACAGCTATGCCAATGAGAGTGGCGGCCCCTGTCTTTGTTAACGCACTTACCGATGCCAAAAATAGTGGCCGAGGGGCTGTTGAAGCACACTGGCGCAGGCTTTGGGTTCATGTTCCTTGGAAAAGGTCAGAAGTAATGCAGTTAAAAGGACAATTACCAGATCCCGGGAAGAATCCGGCTGCCTTTTTCAGAGAATTAGGTCAGATTATATCTGCAGGTACTCTTGTTCTTGAGGATATAGATGTACTTTTTGGTACGGTTGTCCCCACTGAAATTTGGGACAAGATTCGACATACTGACCATGAAGTGGCATTGGGAGGTAAATGGGCTGACTTAGAGGCTATGGAAGAAGCAAGGGTAGGAGGGACTAAACCAGAAGCTGCCATCCTGACTTTGCCCGGTAAAATAATGACGTTTAAAAAAACACTTTTGCCGGAAACTGTCATTAACTGGGATAAAATAAATGCCTGTAGGCAGCGAAAAGATGAGAATGTGGCTGACTTCTTTACCCGTTTTGAGACAGAATACAAGTGGTTTGGATCCCCGGACCCCAGGTTCTAGCCCAGTATTTGTCGATAAGTTTGTCAGCAACTTGCTTCCTGAGATCTCCTCCATCCTTAAGAAAGTTGAAAGTACGTGGTCTGCCCAAACTATGACTGGTATCTTGGCTATGGCACAATATCACGAGAATAGGGAGAATGAAGATAGAGACAGGGAAAGTAGGAAGGTCAGGGATCTTAAGACTAAGGCAGTTCTGCAGAAGGCTTACCCTCCCTGAGATCCCAATGCCCGGGGGAATTTTAGACCTCAACTCCAACCCCTTCTAAGGGCTCGCCAGTCTACCCCCTCCAGCCCTCAAAGCACAGGATCCCTCCAAACAGATCAGTGTGCTTATTGTAAGGGGTACGGCCATTGGATAGATGAGTGTCCCGTGTTAGCTGAAAACATCCGAACAGGGAAGACTCGCTTCCCTAGGAGCGCGAGGCCGACTAGGGACCATGGCCCGCCCCATCCACAGGATAAAGAAAGTAGGCCCAGGGATGACGCTCCCGTCCGGCCGCGCCCGGCCAACAGGTTTGATGGGTACGAAGCAACACGCACTTATTACAATCATGATTATGACGAAGTTGATGAGACAGGATTCTACCAAGCATAGGACAACCAGCAAAGGGGTATTACCAGAGTGCAAATTCCAGTGGATCAAAGGGGCCGTATGTTCAAATGTCAGTTGTGGGGAACGATAAGAATTTTCTTTTGGATACTGGGGCCACCAGGTCTTCTATTGCACGTCTGTCAGTCCCGGAGGCACCCCTTTCTGGCAATATGAATGTCTCCATGGGTTTTGCAGGAACACCTGTGACCAGCCCTGTCTCTGAACCCCTCCCTCTCGAATTTGGCCCTGCACATGTTGATGCTCCCTTGGTCCTTACTACAGGTTGCAGTGAAAACTTGTTAGGCATGGATTTACTGAAAGCTCTGTATGCGACCATATCATGATATCCCCAAGGTGTATCCCTAACAATTTCTCCCACCGCAGCTTCCTACATGTATCTGTCCGGTCCCCTCCCACCAGAGTTGCAGTCTTTACCTTCCTCCCTCTGGGCATCAACAGACACTGTTGTAGGGTGTCTCAACATTCCCCCTCATGTGGTACGCATCCAGCCAGGTGCACTTCTCCCCCGCCTCCGACAGTATTGACTACCCACGGAAGGAGAAATGGTCCTTTTGACAATAATATCTGAATTGATGGACAAGGGCGTAGTGGAGGAGACACGTGGCAATATCTGTAACAGTCCCATTATTCCTGTTCTTTAAAATACCAATGGAGATGCTCTCTCCCCTAAAATATACCGATTTGTGATTGACCTGAGAGTTCTTAACAAAATAACAATCTCCCAATATCATTCATTTAGCAAGCTTTATTCGACGATTGTCATAAAAGCATTTTATACATATAAAACATCAGGAGTTGAATAAATGTTACAAAGTATTATACAATTATAAAATTACAAATTCATAAAAGTGAATGACAATGTAAAAAGACAAAAACAGATGTCACATGCATAGAATTATCACCCCAGAGGATAAAATTACACTGTCGTCAGTTTAGTTCTGATTGTCCAAGCCCAGCCTAGGAATTTGGCCACAGCTGTACACACAGTCAGATTTGTGCTAGAGCAAATTATTCTAACTGCTACGAAACCACTCCTGGTACCCAAGAGCCTACACATGGGACGTAGCCAGATTTGCCGAGGAACTGCATACGCAGGACATTCGAACAGCAGATGACTAATGCTTTCCAAGGGTGCTGAACATGCAGGGCACGCTACCTTGCCTCCGCTAGTCCACCTGTTGACGAATGCTCGGATCGGCAAGCTCCCAACTCTCATTTGAAAAAAGAGCTTCCGATCTAAAGGCTTTGAAATAACGTCCCAGTAGGGTTCGAAGTTTGGGCTATCTTTAAAGTCCAAGAACATGCCAGACAGAGAAAGGGGAGCAGTTTTCCTAAAAGATTTGGAGGCTACAGACTTCCAATATAAATCTTTAAGTACCTTCTTTGGAAGAAAACTAGCTTTTGTTGGATCATCCCATAATTCCCCAAGACCAAGTTCTCTTAATACCCCTCGGATGTTAGCTAGCCACTTGATTTTATGAGAGGAGTCGCTTCTTATTACATCCAATAGCCCCTTGGTATATATTTCCAATTCAGGAGTTGTCCAAATCCACCTCCAGTATAGGATTGGACGTAAGGATGCAATTAGGGCAATGGGAGACAACCCCAAATCTAGGAATAGTGGGCTTAGGGGGGTGCTCTGTGGTAATTTTACTATATTTCTAAGAAAACGATTTTCTGAGACAGTCATCCCCCGTAGGTTCTCAAACCCCCAAATTCCCACTCCATATAATGCAGACCTAACCACCTTGCCATTATATACTGATAAAACAGGGGAAATCGGTTTGGTGAGAGACCTTGCATGCTCCAGATTCAGGGCGCCTGTAAGCTGGCGATGTTTTAGGGTGGCCAGTTCGATCTGCTGGTTCCAAGAGAGATCATGCTGGATGCAAACCCCCAGGTAGCTAAAGGCCTGAACCTTCTAGAGAGGTGGATTATTCATGCAAACAGTTCCCCTAAAGGCTTTTGGAGCGTTGAAAGAGATGAATTTAGATTTAAGCACATTCACTTCTAATCCTCGGGTGGCGCAGAAGTTTTTGAAAATCAGCAAGGCCTTCTGCAGCCCGCTCGGGGTTTTTGCTACTAAAAGACAATCGTCCGCAAACATTAAAATGGGAACTTTCGCCCCAGCGAGGGAAGGTGCATCAACATTGGAATCTATTACCAACTTAGCCATATCATTAATGTACATAGAAAACAAAGTGGGCGCCAAGACGCAGCCTTGGCGCACTCCGGTTTCTACAGGAAACTGTGTGGTGACTTTACCAGGGCCTCCCCACCTAATCTGGGCAAAATTGTGCTCATGGAGTTTTTTAATTAGGGTAAGGAGGGGCCCAGGCATGCACATACCAATATCCTGTTGTCCCCGACATTACAGCCCTCTTAACGACGGTCCCTTCTGACGCCACACACTTCTCAGTCATAGACCTGAAGAATGCTTTTTTCAGCATTCCTATACATCCTGACAGCAGACATTTTTTTGGTTTCTCCCTTGGTGGGTGGAGCGTTAGATTCTGCCGCGCCCCTCAAGGTTTCACCGAGAGCCCCAGTATCTATAGTCAAGCCCTAAAAAGTCAACTAGATTCCTTGGAACTCCCTGATAATTCCACACTATTACAATATGTAGATGACCTCCTCATTGCTGCAAATTCTGCCCAAGCATGTAAAGAAGCTACTCTCTGGTTGTTACGCAACCTTGCCCTCCATAATGACAAAGTCTCTTTGAAAAAGCTTCAATTTTGTCAATAGAAGGTGACCTATTTATGTCATCTACTCTGGAAGGAGGGTAGGCAGCTCACCGCTGATCGTGTAGCCATTATCAATGCTATGACGGCCCCACGAACACAAAAGTAGGTGTGAGCCTTCATAGGCCTAACCTCATTCTGTAGACAGTGGATTTCCTATTTTTCGGCCATGGTCAAACCTCTTCTTGCCCTCACCACTAAGGACTTATCTGACAGTTCTTTTCCATGGACTACAGAGCATGCGCAGGCCTTCCAAGATTTGAAGAGGGCCCTGTGTACTGCTCCAGTCCTCGGTACTCCTGACTATAGCAAACAATTTTTTCTTTTTGTACATGAGACAGACGGCTGTGCATGCGATGTCTTGACCCAGATGTTTGGAGGTCACCAACGGCCATGTGCCTATTTTTCAGCCACCTTAGATCCTGTTTCAAGGGCTCTCCCAGGATGCCTGCGCTGCGGCCACCCTCATGGTCCGTCAGAGTGCGGGAATCGTCATGAACTCCCCCCTGACTCTCATGGTCCCCCATTCTGTAGATACCCTCCTTAATAACACCAAGACACAGTACCTCACTAGCGCACGACTCACAGGATATGAACTGACACTCTTTGCCAGCCATATCAACATCAAAAGATGCACTGTACTGAACCCCACCACATTACTCCCACTGGATACTCAGGATGCCCGCTTAGACCCACATGACTGCATATTAAGGACAGAGGAGGAGACAAAGGGACGGGTTGACTTACAGGATACCCCGATAGCAGAACCAGAAGGTACACTGTATGTGGACGGATCATGTCTCAGAGGGCCAGATGGTAACACCTCAGCCGCCTACGCCCTCACGACATTGGGGCAAGTAGTAGAAACAGCTCATATTCCACAGTTCTCTGCTCAGGCAGCAGAATTAGTGGCCCTCACTAGAGCCTGTGAGATAAGCAAGGGAATAACAGTTAATATCTATACTGACAGTCAATATGCCTATGGGGTGGCCCAAAACTTCGGGAGATTGTGGAAAGAAAGGAATTTCCTTACTTCCCATGGGACCAAGATCCAACTTGGCCCCCTAATTCACAGACTGTTAGACTCCCTGACACTCCCCAGAAAGGTGGCCATTATAAAATGTAAGGCCCATAAGAAAGTGACAGATGATGTTGGGAAAGGCAATGCCCTGGCTGACAAGGCGGCCAGATAAACAGCTCTTAGGAAAAGAGAAGGAATGTATGTAGGAGGTCCCGCTAGGTGGGTGACAGATGAGGGCATGGTTGAAACACAGTACAAAGCGTGATAGATATTCAGTCCCAAGCTACTCCTGAGGAACTAAGGGTGTGGAAGGAGCAATTAGCAAAGGAGGGAATTGATGGTTTCTGGGTCGTACGACTATGGAAAGACAATGGATGTTACCTGACAGTCACGTGCCACCAGTAGTTACGATGGCCCATGGTCCTGCTCACATTAGTGTAAAAGGGATATGCAAGCTATTGGAACCTACTTGGTACAACTCTAAGATACCAGCATATGCTGAAAAGCTGGTTAAAACATGCATGATTTGCCTAATGTATAACCCAGGAAAAGGCACAGTTACTCCTAAAGGAGGATTCTCTCCTCCTACCGTCCCTTTTGAAGTCCTCCAAATGGATTACATCCAGATGGACAGATGTAACAATCTAAAATATGTAGACAACAAGGACCCCCTGATGAGGATAACGTTCCTGGGTCAGGGCAAGTAATTTGTGGAAAGTAAGTAAAACACAACACATTTTTTACAGTTTTTTAATCAGTAATTATGTCAATGATTTTTCTCATGACATCTTTTATCAAATTTATTAAATTATATTTTCTGTGCTAACTTAGTGCTTTATTATTGATTATTTAATTTGTCACTTGAACTTTGCCAGTGTTTGTGTGTTGCCTGGGTGTTTTACTTTCCACAAACAATCTAAAATATGTCCTGGTGGTGGTCTGTACCTTCAGCCGATGGGTGGAGGCCTACCCCGTCAAAGACTGCACTGCTATCACTACCGCCAAAGTGCTATTAAAAGAATACCTCCCACGATTCGGTTTGCCCGGCTTGGTCTGGAGTGACAACGCGACCCACTTTACAGCCCAAATTATGGAATATGTCTGTACAGCATTGGGTATAAAACAAAAATTTCATGCAGCTTACCACCCCCAGTCAGCAGGTCTAGTAGAAGTGTACAATGGCATCCTAAAAACGAAAATGGGCAAAATAGTAGCAGAGACAGGTGTCACTTAATTTGATGCTCTGCCCTTAGCCCTACTGTCTACAAGAACAACGGCACACACCCTGATTGGGCTATCCCCCCACGAGATCGTGTTCGGGAGGCCTGCCAATGTCTGGGGTGTCCCACGGCCTAAGAAACTGTCTAATGTTGAATACCCTGTATTAACTGATTATCTGTACAGTCTAACTAATACCTTTCGTACTCTTTAGCACCAGGTGCACAAGGCCATACCTGCCAAAAGCGAGGGCCCAGGACACGTTATCCAACCTGGAGAATATGTCCTGATCCGGAACTTTCAACGGACTAAGAGCCTCGAGCCCTGCTGGACACAGCCCCGTCAGGTGTTACTGGCCATCCGCACAGCTGTGAAAGTAGAAGATCGGAAGAATTGGGTTCATTCGTCTCACTGCCTCTGCCCCACCCCTATGATCAGTGGGTGAGGGGAGGGCAAGGAGACTTAGAAACAGTTCCGACGTTTGTCCCATTCAGCGAAGCCAGACTGCATTCTACATCTAAGGAAGCAGAGAGTGACAACATACTGAAAGGAAGCGTGGAACCTTCCCCTAACTCTGCTCAACACCAAGAACAATTGTTCCCTGACCATACTGTTCCTACTTCCGACCGATATAACTTGCGCCCCCGAGGGAAGGCTTGCCCTTGACTTCGCCAAGTGGCGATAGGCTGTAGGGCTGTGATCCTCCTAGATGAGAGTAGTGCTGGTGTGTCAGACTAAGGTATGCCATAGGGCTCCTTGGCACCTGCGCCCAGTGAAGCTACCATCAATCACAGACAGCCGCTAGAGGTCCCTGGCTTAGCACAATGGCAGCCGTCCAAAACACCCGAATCCAGAAACAAGATGTCAGTCTCCGACATAGTAAATGCTTCATAGCCACCTTGGTGACGCTGTTTGTCTCCCTCATCCTGTCTATCCTTGGTTGGCTGTTACGAATCTACCATCCTGTTACCTCACCAACTCCTACCCCGACTCCTGCAGAACACCAGTATTATACACTACCAGCCCACAAATTACCCCGCCGTGCAGAAATCTTCAACAACACCTTCATCCAAATGGTGCATCATCATCAGCTGATCATGAACACTTCCAACTGCTGGGTTTGTTGACTGATGCCGCATTCCATGATACACCCTGTTCCATTCTTTCCTTACCCGTTCTCCATCACTGGGTCTTGTCTTGCATGGTGGATGCTGATGCAGGAGGCCTACACTGTCAATGGTACTACCAATTCTATCCTTGGGAAATTTCGGGAGGACTTCTGGCGGAACAGATCTGGCAATGCCAATGCTCCTTTTTGCCCTACCAGCTCGTCCACATTGCTACTACCACCAGATGAACTCAGTGAAATGGTAGTATTCAACTCAACCACTCGACAAACATTTTCCAGATTCCGCACAAGAAGGATACTGCCTGATGAAAGAGACACTGTGAATGTCATAAATGTGCAAGGCCGTGTCTGCATCCATGGCCTAGGGACTAAGAAAGTTGGTACCAGTACGTGTGATATCACAAAAGCTTTGAACTCTACACCTCCTCCGAAGCTGGTGGCATCCCCAAACACCTATTTCATTTGTGGCACTGCCGCCTACACTTGGCTCCCCCGTAACTGCCGGGGACTTCTTTAAAGGTTTCCTTCCATTCTGGGGCCCCATGGCAAACAGTCGGGCTGTACGAGGACTGACCAGGGCTCTTGAGGCCACCATCACAGTAACAGCTGGTGGCCTCTCCAATATCACTGCAGAGCTACAGGCAGACCGCCTTATAACACTCCAAAACCGCATGGTCCTCGACGTCATCCTTGCTGATCATGGTGGTGTATGTAAATTGATCGGCTCCAGCTGCTGCGTGTACATCCCAGACAACGCACCTACAGTGTACGATGCCATCCGACGTCTGCATCGCCTTTCTTCCGAAAATCATTTGGATGAAGGCAGCTGGTCCCTCACCGGCTGGATCTGGGGCCTCCTTTCCCAGTGGGGTTGGAGGGTCCTCATCTTCATTGCCTTGGGAGTAGCTGTCCTGGTCTCCTGCTGTTTGTGCTTTCAGTGCCTGCCAGTGCTCTGTACAATGTGTGTCCAGACCATCAAGCCTCCACCCTCTAACATTCACAACACCAATATGATGATGATGATGCTCCAACAAGAAACAGATGGTCTTATGAACATTGACTTTCTTAAAAGTATTTGCCACTCAATGGCAAAAAAAGGGTCTGAGGAAAAGTGTTTTTCTGATTAGCATCATCTGTACCGGGACTCCATTGTTTTTTCATTGCCATCTCGTGTCAAACACTTCCACACAACCCACCTGGTCATTTCTGCTGATGCCTGAGGAAAATCTAAACTGACACGACAAAAACCATCTTGCAGCCTGCATTTCTGCCCAGGAACTGACGCACACCCAACCCCCTGTTCTTTGCAGTTCAACAGAAAGCCATGAGACACCCACGCACTGTGTAAACAAGCTTGTTTTCCATCTCCTGCTCCCAGCCTGGTAAACATCCTTGACACCGTGATCAGATTATCTAGACAATGGTCTGACTGTTGGACCCTGATCAGGGTGATTAAACAATGACTTGAAGGACCGGGCTTTGATCAAGGCAATTGAACAAAGACCTGAAAAACTGAGCCTTGATCAAAGCAGAGTGAACAATGATCTGTGTACCAAGCCCCGGGGGCCGTCCCGGTGGCGGGGTGGCAGCGGTAATACGCAAGAACTTAAAAACCATCGCTACCGCCTCTCTTATTCTCCCCGAAGTGGATAATATGGTGCTTAGCCTGGGAACTGAGGTGGGTGCAGTCACAGTCATAATTCTCTACCGCCCCCCTTCCCCTATGCCCTTCTTCCCCTCATCCTTCACTGAGCAGCTTGCCAATCTCATCACCTCCACCCCTCGTGTCGCCATCTTTGGCGATTTTAATTATTGGTTCCAACATAAGGATGCCGGGCCACATGCCACTGAGCTATTCGAGACTCTTTCAAGTCTAAACTTCACTCAACTTCTTAAGACCCCCACCCATAGCGGTGGTCATATCCTCGACCACATCTGGATTCATGGGGTGAAGTCTTCCTGCCCGCAGATCACTCCTTGTGTGTGATCTGATCACTCCCTGATCGAGACTACAATCTTAGTCGATGGTAACACCAGGGCCCCCCCTCTGGAGGGCGGTGTCGCCCGTAAGTGGAGGGCTGTCGACCCCTCTAAATTCCTCTCCCATCTGTCTCAGTTCTGTCCTTCCCTTCCCAACGATATCTGCGCCGATGAGCTAGACGGCAATATCTCTCGCTGGCTCATGTCAGCTAGCGATATCTTTGCTCCGTTTACCAAGTTTCCCCGCTCTCGGCACAGTAACTCCCACAAATGGTTTGATCTCCAACTAAAAACCCAACACCTGGAGCTACGCCAATTGGAGCGTAAGTGGAGAAGAACCTACTGTCCCACGAGCAGAGACACTTATGTGGCTGCTCGCAACAAATACAAAAAAGCCATCGCTGCAGCTAAAACAGCCTATGTATCTAATAGAATTCTATCTGCCTCTTGTAAATCTAAGGAAATCTTTAGAGTCTTTGACGAATTTACCTCCGACTCTCGGACGCTCCCGACCAAGGCCCCCACACAGGAGTCATGCAATGCCCTCAGCACGTTTTTCCTAGAGAAAATTGCTATGATTAAGGACACCATCCCGGTCACCTCTCACGGCTCTAACTCTGTCTGCCCCCCTCCTAACGCACTCTCCCTTTCACATCTTCCCCCTCTTGATTCAAAATCCCTGGCAACATTGGCCGTTCGGGTGAAATCCGGTTCTCCGGACGATTGCTGTCCACCATCCATACTACGCGACATATGCCTTTCTCTCCCTGATAGCATTCTCCCTCTGTTGAACTCCTCTCTTTCTTCGGGCTCGGTGCCTAGCTCCTTTAAGGCAGCCGTCCTGGTGCCCTTACTGAAGAAACCTGGCGCCGACCCCACAGCTTTGGCGAACTATCGACCTATCTCCCTTCTGCCCTATTTTGCTAAAATCCTGGAAGCCCACGTCACCGCCTGTCTCTCTCAGTTCATCGAGAGCTCCAACTTCCTTGAAGCCAACCAGGCAGGTTTTAGACCTGGCCACTCCACGGAGGTAGTGATCTTGGCTGTGTTGGATGCTCTGAGAGTCGGCGTTGACAGGGGCACCCCCCAGGCCCTGGTTCTTTTAGATCTGTCGGCCGCCTTCGACACGGTGGACCACAACATCCTTCTCCACCGTGTCGAGCAGGCCGGCATCCAGGGCCTGGCGCTGGCCTGGGTTAAATCCTTCCTAACCGGGAGGTCTCAGACAGTCAGCCTGGGCACCTTTAGGGCACCCAGGGAGCGCTCACTCTGCGGGGTCCCTCAGGGCTCCTCCTTATCCCCTCTTCTTTTCAATCTTTATCTCCAACCCCTTCTCTTCTCTCTAAGGCAGTGGATGTCACCGTCTTTAATTACGCTGACGACCTGCAACTTATTTTCCCTCTTGACTCTTCTTTCGCTATCTCTAATTTCCAGGCAGTTATGGTCCACATTCTTCAGTGGATGAGCCAGAACCAACTGAAACTGAATCCCGGGAAGACGGAGCTCCTCCTCCCTGGTAAGAGCTCCGCCCATTGGGGCCCGCATTTTTGGCCGGCAGAGCTCGGTCCCTCCCCCACTCCCGTGGCCTCGGTAAAGAGCCTCGGAGTCATTACTGACTCCGAACTATCCCTTAAACCCCAAATAGGGACGGTGGTCTCTACCTGCATGTATCAGCTGCGCAGGATTAGAAAGTGGCATACCTCTTAACCCCCGAAGCCCTGATTCTAGTCATCATGGCTCTTGTCCTCTCCCGCTTGGATTTCTCGAACTCTCTCTACCATGGTCTGCCTAAGGTTCTTCTTTCTAGACTACAGATCGTTCAGAACCAAGCGGGCAGACTGGCCTTTGGGATTCCGAAATGGCAATCCGCCAAACCTCTTCTTGCTAAACTTCATTGGCTCTCGGTCACTTCGAGGGCTGCCTTTAAGATCGGCTGCCTTACTTTTAAATCCCTCACCGGCCCCTGCCCTGCCTTCCTGAAATCCCTCATCTGTCCCTACCGCCCCTCACGTAATCTTAGATCTTCTCACCTCCGTCTCCTGGTCGTCCCCTCCTTTAATCTCTGCAGAACCGGTGGCCGGAGATTTGCTCTCCTGGCCCCCAAACTCTGGAACTCTCTCCCTCCCTCACTCAAATCCTCTAACTCGCTCATTCAATTTCGTAAATCCTTAAAAACCTGGCTTTTCCCACAATCTGGTTAATTCTTTTTGCCTCCCTCAGTATCAGATTAGCGCCAGGAAACCCACGGTGACAGTGCGCTTTATAAGCACCCCTTAACATAACATAACATAACAAGCCTAGACCAGGTCACTAACTACAAACATCGTCTGGATCTGGTTATCAACTGTAAATACTGCCCTGGTTAAACAATGGTCTGCCAAAAGAGCCATCCCAGCCAAAAGACTGGGATGAAAAATGTATAAAAGGCTTCTAAGCTACAGAGTGAAGTAGCAGCCTCCTGGGTTTTGTCTCTGACTAGCTTGGGACTCTGTTCCATAGCCCGGGCTATTGAAATAAATCTGGGTTCCTCCTGCAGACGAAGGCTCCCGTGTCTCCTTTTACTAAGTATGGAAGGTATGGAAGATTTGGCCGGTTCCCCCACCGCCAAGACCCAGTAAGTGGGTTATCCCGGTTCTTCAGATCTCTCTACCCCATTAAATAGTATCCCTGGCCCATTTGTGAGAAGTGCACCCCGTCTTCCCTGAAAAGATGATATTCCGCACCCGTGATGTTATCATGAGCCAAAAACTTTATACCCATTGCGGAACAAAAGATTTTCATTTCCCGATTGAGTTTCCTGCGAGCTCTTTCCATCGCTGTGTGGTTGCGAGCTTCCACCCAATGGTGCCTGTAAATAAATTCAGTCCAAACCAGAGTTGTACCAACCCAGTTATTTTTGAGCACCGCCAAGTCCAATTTCATTTTCTTCAAAAGGGATAAACCAGACAATGCCACCAGATCATTTGCCCCCAAATGAATTATTAATAAATCAGGGAAACCTCTAGTAGAAGACAGCTCAGAAAGCATAGGAAATAAATCATCCCACTTCATCCCCACTTTCCCCTGCCATACAACTTCATGTCCCTTGCTAGCCAAACCAAGAGCTCGGCCATAAATCTGCTGTTGAGCGAAGCTAGCTGACCATTTTACAAATGAATGGCCCACTATCCATGTCCGCCTCTTTGATGACACTGAACTTTTATCACGACCTATGCGGGAAAAAACCAAAATTAGTCCACATAGTAAATAGCATCTCATTTCCTTACATAACGTGAGCAGCACTCATATTTCCATCTCCCAATCTTTTTAATGTTATCCAAACCCCAACCCAATCTGTACGCTTCAGTCGCTGCCCCTATCCGCAAAGAGTGAGTCCCAAAAAGTGTGGGGTTTTTACCCAACAATGCCAACATTTTATGTAAAACTGCCAAAAGTTGTCCATTAGTCATTTTGCTCCCATTCTTGTGAATGATTATGTCCCCACATTGCAGGCCTAAGGAAACAAAAAATGACTCCCATTCCTTTACTGGACAACAATCCTGCACTCCGCTACCCTTTAAAAAGATACAAGTGCCTTTACCCAGCTGATCAGTTTTTGACTTCCTCAAAAGAATCCTAACCGACCCACCTTGCACTTGAATATCTTCTACCTGTATGCCTTTCTGATCCCGCAAACCTAACAACTCAGAAACTCTAAAAGCGCCAAAAAACAGCCAAGTCTTTTAGCTTTGTAGAAAGCCTAAAACGTGAAACCTCCCACAAATCATAACAGCACACTGTTAACTGCTTTAAAAATGTTTGCAAAATGTGAAAAATGATTGGCTCCCGCAACTCTGAAGAAAAGGAATGTTCCCTCCCCAAACCCTTCAACATGCGCCTAAATAAACTCCTGTGCCCACCACAACTGACTATAAAAAGACATGCCAGCCAATTTACCTGAGATTGTTGTATGAGATAACCCCAAGGTAACCAAGTGCAAAACAAACCGTAACATAATCTCTCTGATACCCTCTGTAGAAAAATCCATTTTGTGTAACTTAACATAACTTAAAAACTCCAACCAGGCCTGACGATAACTGCGTCTAGTAGAAGGGGCTATAGAGTTTCCACCAGATCAACGATTTTCATTCCCCCAGCACCCAGATGTCTTTCGGGATCGAAGTTTTGCAGCCATCAGGTGCCAAACTGTGAAATGTCTGCCAATTGAATCAAGACAGAGCATCTGCAATTGAGTTATTAACACCTGGAATGTGTCTCGCTCGAAAAACAATGTTTAATCTGAGACTCTGCAGCATAAAAACACGCAACAGGTGTAATACATGCACATCTTTTGCCTTTTGCTTGTTAATTAGCTCCACAACAGCCATATTTTCAGTATGAAAAAGAACATTCCTGTCCTCAAACTCCTCCCCACAAACTAAAACAGCCACAATGAGAGGGAACAATTCAAGAAAGGCTATGCTTCAGCCCTGTTGTAGCCAATGTGGAGTCCATTTTTCCGCGCACCAACGACCCTCCCAAAAAATGCAGAAGCCATGTGCTCCAGAGGCATCTGAAAAAATTTGAAAATGCCAGATGGTATCATCCTCCGCAAAATATAGGGAGACTTCATGAAAATCCCTCAAAAATTGCAGCCAAATTAGTAAATCCTCCTTAATCTGCTTGGTGAGCCTAATCCTGTGATGAGGAAGAAATGCCCCAGACATCGCCATCCCCAAACGTCTACAGAACGTCCTGCCAGCATGCACCATATGGCAAGCAAAATTCAAATAGCCCAAAAGACGTTGAACCTGCCTGAGCTGAATTTTTAACTTGTCAATGATTTCCAATAAAAAGGACCTAATCTCACTCACCTTAGCCGCTGGCAACCTTGCCATTATAAGTTCTGTGTCAATTTCAATACATAAGAATGTAAGTTTGGTACCTGGACCCTCACCCAAACCTTTGGTTGGCAAAACACTGGATGATGGCATGTTTCCCACCACACTGTGAACATTCGTGCTTAAACCTGCAAAATTGCCTGATGCAGGAACCTCGAATAAAGTTCCAACAGGATCCCTTAACTGGTAGTTGTCCTCTACCCACAACACCTGCCCCAAAGTGGGCAGGGCGAGGCAGAAAGGGCAGATAAGTAATTGGGACCCTGCTTGCAGAATGCGTTGTCGCGGGCGTTTGAGTCGAGGACATCCACTGAAGCCACAGTTCCTGAACCACAACCCCCCAAGGCTTATCATGGAAAAGACTTACTCTAGCCCTAAACTCCTCATCATAGTTGAGCCAAGCGAACCCCCCGGACTGTAAGTGTGCCTTGCGTATGATATCAATATACTTAAACATTGCGACAGTCCTGTCCTGATGTTTTTCACAATAGAGGCTTGCATAGATTAAAAATGCTGCCGCCAATTTTCGATATTTTGTGGAACCCTGGGACGCCTCGAAAGCTCCCACTCTTCTTCCTTGGACCCCTCCTTCACCTGAATATCCCTATGAAGGAGCTTGAAATCGTCAACAATTTTCTGGTCCCAAATCCTCTTCTTAGTTTTCTCAGCCAAATGCGTTCCCAAGGGCATGGACAAACCCATGTAAGGTAATTTTTTATGTATAGGGTGAACGGCACCTGAAACGTGCCCAGATGAGGATTCAGACCCATCCAAAATCTGCTTATCAGTGCTAACCTGTTTATCAGTGTTTGTCGCCTTATTTAATCCCACAGCACCTGAACCCACTCTCACCTGTTCTGCAGATTTACCAACCATCTCCCCCTCCCCGAAACCCGAACCTACCTTCACTGAGTCATCACCCACCCCCACTGAACGTACACTGGGTTTAACTGTCAAAGGTTGCGGCCACGAAGACCACCACTGAGGCCTACCTGATGTCACTTGAGTAGCCCGCTTCTGGAACTCCTTTGGATCTTCTCGCCGTTGTTGCCCCCGAAGCCGTTCCTGCTCCGTTGTTTTGTTCGCTCGTGACCTCTGAAAAATACTAGCAACAACAGTTGACCCCGAACCCTTTGTTGACGCCACTTGTTCTTGACTTATAGATCTTGAATCAAAAATCCCATCATCAAATAGAAAACCTTCCTGTATATTTTCATCCACCAAACCTTGACCAGCATATTCATCAGGTATGATGAAATCAGTATTACTCCCACTCGGCATTTCCTCGTCACCCACCCCGCCATCATAGCAATCCCAATTGGTCACAGCAAAATCCGCCTTTGATCCGCTCTGTGAAACAACACCCTTACCAACAGCCGCACCCTGCTTTGCCTTCTTGTACGTGGAAACGCCCGCCTCCATCTGCGGGGCCTTGTAAGATGAAGACTTCCAGCCGATCGTGCCAGACGCCGCTACCAACTTACCACCATCCCAAACCTGCGTGACACAGCCCGTTCCGAAGATGGAGTGGCATGATCTACCCAGACCCATTGCCCTCGACGGCCCTAATGCAGAGTCAAAAGAAATCTGTGAGAAACAAGGAGGAGAACGAGACTCTGGAAAAATAGCTTCCAATCCTGAAGAATAACCAGGAGGTTCAGAGCGTGACGTAGGGTATATATTATGAGACAGGGAGTCAACTCCATCCAAATCCTGAACCTCCTCAAAAGCCGAGTCTGTTAAATCAACAGCTAAATTGTTCGTATTGTCTTGTAAATATGAGTTGACATACTCCCCAGGCGAGCCCCTAGGCACCAGAGCCAAAAACACCTCAGGAACGGCTCCCTTCCCTGCAGAACCCTACACCTGAGCAAAAATATCGTTCGGGCTATTGTGCTTTCCAGCTGCCAAAATTTGCACCCCATCACTGTCATCACCACTGTCACTGGAATAATCCACCAAAACAGCAGAGCGTCCCTCAAAAGACACAGGAGGCGCAATGTTAATGGAAGACATTCCTTCAAAATTAGCAATGTTTGTGAGCACCTTGCCACTGACGTGCGCTCCCCTAAAAACTGGCGGAGGTGCCGGCAAAACCAAATTTTCCTTCACCTCAATGTCATAACAACCCTCCTACCCCTGCTTGAGAGGGAACTTGTTGTATAAGGCTTCTGGAGGCAGTACCACCTTCCCCTGTACTCTCCTCCTAGCACGACCCATGCGGAGAGCAGATACCGCCCTCAACTGACCTGAAGACTTGTCGGGAAGCGAGTGACGTCTGGTAGCCTGTGACCTGCTGGCTCCACTGCTTCTGAAACGCATGATCTCTATGTTGCAGCGTCGATGGTTCCACCTCAGCACGACCCACAGCCCCTTGCGACTGGCTCTTCGCAGGTTAACAAGCTGCCACTGCTTCTGAAACTCCCTGGGCTGCCATCCTCTTCGGGCGTCTCCCCACTGCCGCTAAAACTGTTGAAACACCAGGCTTCAATAGGTCCTCACGACCTGCACCATAAAATGTGCAGTGCCTCCTTCACAGCCTTTGACTCTGCCATCCTAAAGCAAAGCCGAAAGAAAAACCCACCAAAAACTAGCAGAAAATGAGGGGTTAAAGCCAAAGCTTGTGCCACAAAAACAACAGCCTCCCAATCTCCTCACATAAAAACCCCACCAAAAAACTAGCAGAAAAAGGAAGGGGTTAAAAGCAAGGCTTGTGTCACAAAATGACAGCCTCCCAATCTCCTCACATAAAACCCCCACCCAAAAACTAGCAGAAAAATGAAGGGGTTAAAAGCAAGGCTTGTATCACAAAACGAAGCCTCCCAATCTCCTAACCTAAAAAACCTCAATTTTTCCCTAACCGCCGCCTGCCCTGCTCGCGCTGATAAGTTGCCTAATACAAAATGACTAGAGATATTCATCCATCTCTTGACCTTGAAACGCGTCTCAGTTATCAGTTATTGACCAACTCTCTTTTACTTGTTCATGCTCACCAATGTTTTCTCCAACTTGGAGATCTGCTCGAAGTCAGAGGTGTAGGTTATAATTTCAACCTCAGGCTACTTAGAATAATCATCAATTACTACCAGTATGTGTTTTGCCTCTGGCAGACTGCTATATTTGGCACTAACACAGACTCAGTGATGACGGGCGCCAGCAGATTAGGACTCCCGGTATCTGGGCACAGCTAACGTGTTCTGACTACCTGTACCACCATAGCATCCAACTAGGAAAACCATACTTTCTTCCTGTTTTTGGTGTTGACAAATTCTTTTTAACCCCTTTAGGCCAGGTGGACCACTCGCAGGGCTTGATTTGCAGGATAACCAGGTGGGGTCCTCTAATAAAATAGCACTCCTCCAAAGCAGCCATTTCATGCTGAATGTTGTATAAGGAGGATATCATTTGATGAGCTTCCAGAGTCCTCTGGCAGTCATCCAGTTGACGGCAGTCATCTGCTTCAGTCATACTAATAATCCTTTCTAAGGAGATTGACAGAGGTTGAGGCTATTCGACACCCAGCTGCAAATACTCTGCTTCTAGCACTGCTAGCTCTTCCTTTCCTGTGACCAACCGAAGTGGCAGACAGGTAGTCTGAAAGATTCTGAGACGCTGGTTTATTTTTCAAGGAGGCATAGTATTCCTGTGGCTGTAGTAACAATTTTCTTTTCAGGGCAATGGGTTGGAAGCTGAGCCTCTCAATAGTTGAATAAGCAGCTTATCGTCCATGTGGAAAAGGGCATGCCCAAAAAAGTATAGATGATCTTCTCGCTCATCGAGGACACCTCCAACACCAAAACCAACTTGCAACTGCAGACAATAGAGCAACATAAAGGTATAGAGTGCCCCCACGTGGGATGCACCTAACATCTAGGCACACAGGTCCGTGTTTTTGCTAAGACACCTGATTTCGGGCACCGGGGAGGCTTGGTACTTCTACAACCGGACACGAGCATCGCAATAGCAGGTACACTTGTCGTGGCTCTCCCGCCGGTACCCGAGGCAGCAGCGTGCCTGTAAGGATCCCGTAGCTGTTTCTGCAGGAGTGCCAGGAACCGAAGACAGACCCAACCCCTCCCTCCTGCACCGGTTGTGTCTATCAAACCCTAGACCACATCGGTGATATGGAGGGAAAGGAGGGAACAAAACATGGATAGGCAGGGAAAACACGACTCCGCGGACTGGTACCCTCAAGGTGGAAGCAGTAGCTGGAAAGAATGTGTGGAAGTTAAGAAACACAATTGCTAGTAAAACACAATAAAGGTATAATGTTTGTATATTCACCTCAATACTTATATGTAGTGCAGTGACCAACAGGTATTTTAAGTATTTTTCTCTCTCCTCACCATAGAAAATAAAAAGGACTGTTCCTTGCTATTTAAGGTGAGGATAACAACTGTAAAACTTGTTCTGAATAACGGGCTTCAGGACTCTGATATCCGGTCTTCAGTTTTGTAGTTCTGTGATGACTGCCAGTCTTGAAAATGCCCGGGAGGTTAAAGAAAAGCAAAATAAGGGATAGAAGTTATGGGACTCCTCCTTACGGACCCCCTATACACCATTCCTCCTTGACACTCCACAAGCTCCCAGCTAGTCCGGCCAACCAACGGAACACGGGTCCGGTCAGTGGGCGGAACTGTGGGCCACGAGCAGAGGTCTCCGATGAAACGGTGCGGGGAAAGCCGGTAAGGGGCAAACAGCAGAATAGGGATTTCCGGGTCCGTCGGGGGATGCTAACGGAGGCGGAGAGAGAGTTACGTGCTCGGGGAAATAGAGCACAGAGATCCCCACTTGCGGGCACAGGAAACCAAAATAGCCCCAGGAAACGTAGAGACGGACTCTCACACGGGTCCGAACTTTAGGATTCACAAGGGTGCTACAGACGGGCGGGTCAACGGAAGTGAC
This sequence comes from Lissotriton helveticus, assembly GCF_964261635.1. Taxonomy (NCBI): domain Eukaryota; kingdom Metazoa; phylum Chordata; class Amphibia; order Caudata; family Salamandridae; genus Lissotriton; species Lissotriton helveticus. The sequence goes on from NC_136071.1 coordinate 530,796,362, forward strand.
GCAACGGCAATGTCCCGAAACACTAGAGCGCGAAGCGTCAGGAACTGGGGAAGTCAGGCTTTTGGCTCTGCCTGACCTCCCTCGCACATGCGCAGTCTAGGGCGGCCATCTTTGTCAGATGGTGTACACGGGCAGGCGATCTGGCAGGCGTGACAGTACACCCCCCCTACAATCCCCCCCACAGGTTTGGGCTTAGAAGGATGTAGTCTGTGGAACTTCCTAACTAGTCTAGGTGCATGTACGTGACTAGCTGGTTCCCAAGTACGCTCCTCTATGCCATATCCTCTCCAATGAATGAGATACTGCAGCTTTCTTTTGACTCTCCTAGAATCAATAATGGCTTCTACTTCGTATTCCTGCTCCTCGCCTATGTTCACAGGCGGAGGGGACGTCGGCAATCTTGTACCAGGCTCAACAGGTTTCAGTAGAGACACATGGAACACTGGGTGTATCTTCATAGAGGCAGGGAGGTCTAGCTTCATGGCTACAGGATTCACTACTTTCAGGATTCTAAAAGGACCTATAAATCTGGGTTTAAATTTACAAGTTCCCTTCAGGGTTATGTTCTTTGATGACAACCATACTTCATCTCCCTGTGTATAAGGGGGTTCCTTACGTCTGTGGAGATCAGCTCCCTTCTTGTACCTATCTTTAGCCTTTTGCAGATTGTCCTGTGTGAATTTATAAACTCGTTGTATGTCTTGTATCAGTTCGTTGGCTGCAGGTGTAGAACAAAAAGAAGAAGTGGACTTGGATGTGTGGCTAGGTATAAGTCGGGGATGATAACCATAAGTGCAGAAGAATGGTGTAAAATCAGTGGATGAATGGTGGCTGTTGTTATATGCCATTTCTGCGATCCAGACCAACTCATCCCACTCTGTCACAGATTGTAAAACTTGGCATCTGATATATTGCTCAAAACACTGGTTAACTCTCTCCGTCTGCCCATCTGTCTGGGGGTGGTGACTAGACGATAGTCTCACATCGACAGACAGGAGTGTGCATAGACCTTGCCAGAATCTGGATACAAATTGGGTACCTCTATCTGTAATCAACACAGAAGGGAGTCCATGTAACCTAACCACGTGTTGTAAAAACACCACGGCTAATGTTTGTGCTGTAGGGAGTCCTGTCAAGGGTATAAAATGGGCTAACTTAGAAAATGTGTCTACCACAACCAACAATGTATTGTGTCCCTTGACTGTGTGAGGCAACTCTATAATAAAATCTAAGGAAACCGTATGCCATGGACCTGGAGGAGTGGGTAACGGATGTAACAGCCCTACAGGGTTTTGATGGGATACCTTACTTTGGGCACAAATGTGACATGTTCGTATGTATTGTTTGGTGTCTTGTCCCATCCCTGGCCACCAAAAATATATTCTCAAAGTTTCCATTGTCTTTCTATATCCAGGATGCCCTGCTAACTGATGGGAATGGCACCAATCGAGAGCTTGACGTTGTAACTCTAAGGAAGGAAGAACTAGACCACAGTTAACATAGTAGTATTCTCCCACCTTGACCATTTCTTGTAACTGTGTGATTTGTTCCATCTTAGTAGACTCTTGTTCCTTCCTAACCTTTTCAAGAAAACCCTCCTCTGAACTAACCCCTCCTACGAACCTATCTTGGGCTATTATGGGAGGTGGTTCCTTATCTGGATGTATGACATTACAACGCATGCTTTTACCACGCATGCTTTTACATCGCAACTTTTACAACGCATGCCTTTACAATGCATAGTGTTGAGGGGTGCTGGATAGTGAATAGTTTAATTTACTATTCCAACTCCAGTCCCCGTGGATAGTAGGGAAGGTGTTGGATAGTAAATTAAATCTATTCCCTATCCTAGAGCACCCCCCAGTGCAATGCGTTTTAATGGTTTGCGTTGTAAAAGTTGCGATGTAAAAGCACTGCGTGGTAAAAGTTGCGTTGTAAAGGATGTTTCCCTCCTTATCTTCTTCAACAGGGTCATATCCTAACCGGGATAAGGCGTTCGCCTTACCGCCTTACCGTCCTTATGTCCTGCCCGATACCTGATATTAAAATCATACTCACTAAAAAACTGAGTCCACCTAAGTTGTCTCATAGAGTGCTCTAGCGGATTTCAGAAATTGCAGGTTGCGGTGTTCGGTTAACACAATTACTGTATGATTGGCCCCCAACAAGTATTGCCTCCACTCTTCAAACGCCTTTTTAATGGCTAGGAGCTCCTTGTCTCCTGTACCGTAATTAATCTCAGCGGGAGTAAGTTTGCGTGAAAAGAAATTTACAGGATGATATGTTCCTGTTTCTGGATCTACTTGGGTGAGTATGCCACCCACTGCCACTTGGGAAGCATCTGCTTCTACCATAAATGGATGGGCTGGATTGGGATGACGCAGTATAGGGGCTTGAGTAAAAGCTTCTTTCAAGGTTTCAACGGCAGAATTGGCTGCGTGGGACCAGTGGAACAGGACACCCTTTTTTAACAAAGCCGTAAAAGGAACCACCACCCTGGAAAAGCCATTGATAAAACGGTGGTAAACATTGGCGAAACCTAATAGGCTTTGTACTTCCTTGACACTCTTAGGGGTAGGCCACTTATGGATTGCTTCTACCTTTTTTGGATCCATACGTAACCCTGTTGATGACACGATAAAACCTAGAAAAGCCACTTCTTGAACATGAAACAAACATTTTTCAAGTTTGCAATAAAGAAAGTTGTCCTCCAGCCTCTGTAAAACCGTCCGCAAGTGAGTGTGATGCTCCACCATGGACGAAGAAAACATTAGTAAATCGTCAATGTATGCTATGACACATACTTCCAATAGGACACTCAATACTTCATTAATAAACAACTGAAAGGCCGCAGGGGCATTACAGAGCCCAAACGGCATCACAAGGTATTCGTACATTCCGAACTTTGTGCAGAATGCCGTCTTCCATTCATCTCCCTCCCTGACTCTCACAAGATGGTACGTCCCCCGCAAATCCAGTTTCGTGAAGATGGTAGCGGTCTTTACTCTGTCAAGGAGGGAGGAAATCAAAGGAAGAGGGTACTTGTTCTTAATGGTGATGCCGTTAAGTGCTCTATAATCGATGCAACACCTCAAGCCCCCTTCTCTCTTTGGGATAAAGAAGAGAGACGAAGAGGCTGGAGACCGGGAGGGACGAATAAAACCTTTTTTAAGCATGTCGTCTAAATAGTCACGTAAGTATAAGTTTTCCTTTTCAGTGAGTGAATACACCCTACTGCAGGGTATTTTGGCACCTGCCTGTAATTCAATACGGCAATCATAGGGCCTATGAGGTGGAAGACTCGTAGCTTGCTTTTCATCAAAAATTCCCTGAAAGTCATGGTATTCAGAAGGCAGGACTGGAATTTCAGAGGCGGAGCAAGTGTCTTCGGTCGTCTTCTCAAATACTACCCTTACCACATGATCTCGACAATCCTCCGAATTAAACACAAGGGTTTCTTTAATCCAATCTATACAAGGGTTGTGAGTACGGAGCCATGGTGACCCAAGTAATACTGGAAACAGAGGAGACTGTATGAGGTCAAACGACAACTGTTCTTGATGTGTCTGTAACAGTACTAAATGCAATAATACCATTTTATGAGTGATGGGTCCTGATTTTATTACACTACCGTCAATTGTAGTGACCTTTTCCCATATCTCCTTTGGTATCGGGTCTATGAAATGTTGACGAGCCCATACCCTATCCATAAAATTCCCTGTAGCCCCAGAATCCAACATAATGGGAACATTCACAGTCTTATGGTTATGGATTAACCGAGCAGGTACAAAGAAATGACTCGCATGGTCTGTTGGAACTTCAAGGGAAGAGACTATCAGACCTGAATTACCCGAAATCTCAGTCTAACAGGACCTCGGGCTTTCTAGTTTTCCGATTTCTTGACCTGTGCGGGTTTGGTGGGACAGGTTCTCAAAAAATGTCCGGCCTTGCCACAATAGAGACATAGCTTAATATCTCTCCTTCTTTGTCTCTCTTCAGGAGTCAAAGGTCCTCTTACTGTCCCTATCTGCATTGGTTCTACCTCATCTACTGTCTTTTCCGTTTCTGTCTTTTTTAGATATACAAAGGGCTTGTGATCTGAACGTCCTCTTTCTCTCCTTCGTTCTTGGATCCTGAGGTCTAGCTTTACTACCAAGTCAATGAGGTCTGGACAATCTTCAGGCGGATCTACTACTTGGGATAAAGCATCCTTGAGGTCCTCACGTAAGCCTTTATAGAACAAAGCACTACGTTTTTCGTCGGGCCAACCTGCCTCTGCTACTAGTCTTTGAAATGTAGTGATATACGCAGAAAGTTCCTTTGTTCCTTGTTTCAGTGACAACAGTTCAGTATCAGCCGAATGCGTAAAAGTGTGTTTATCGAAGAGCTTCTTCAATTCTCTCCTAAAAGTGCCATAATCCTATAACAGGGGATCATTCCTCTCTATCAACGATATGGCGCAATTGGCTGCTGACCCTCCCAAATACGATATTACAAAGGCCACCTTTGATTGGTCGGTCGGAAAACAACTGGCTTTACACATAAAGTGCAACTGACATTGACTGATAAACGCAGCGAATTTGGTGGTGTCGCCAAAAAAGCGTTCGGTGGTGCTAAGGGAACGGTTGTGGGATTAGATATATGTATGATGGGTGCTGTAGAACCTCCACCTGCTCCCCCCACTTCAGAGTCGGCCCTTCTCTCTCTTTGTAATGCATCCACTCTGCTAGATAGAGCTTGGGTCTCTAACTGTAAATTACCCAACATATTGGCCTAGTCTTCCATGGTTACGGGGGTCATGGCACTCGGGCAGAAAAAACAACGTGGGCTTCGCGCTCTGTAAGGATCCCGTAGCTGTTTCTGCAGGAGTGCCAGGAACCGAAGACAGACCCAACCCCTCCCTCCTGCACCGGTTGTGTCTATCAAATCCTAGACCACAACGGTGATATGGAGGGAAAGGAGGGAACAAAACAAGGATAGGCAGGGAAAACACGACTCCACGGACTGGTATCCTCAAGGTGGAAGCAGTAGCTGGAAAGAATGTGTGGAAGTTAATAAACACAATTGCTACTAAAACACAATAAAGGTATAATGTTTGTATATTCACCTCAATACTTATATGTAGTGCAGTGACCAACAGGTATTTTAAGTATTTTTCTCTCTCCTCACAATAGAAAATAAAAAGGACTCTTCCTTGCCATGTAAGGTGAGGATAACAACTGTAAAACTTGTTCTGAATAACGGGTTTCAGGACTCTGATATCCGGTCTTCGGTTTTGTAGTTCTGTGACGACTGCCAGTCTTGAAAATGCCCGGGGGGGTCAAAGGAAAGCAAAATAAGGGATAGAAGTTATGGGACTCCTCCAAATAGACCCCCCATACACCATTTCTCCTTGACACCCCACAAGCTCCCAGCTAGTCCGGCCAACCAACGGAACACGGGTCCGGTCAGTGGGCGGAATTGTGGGCCACGAGCAGAGGTCTCCGATGAAACGGTGCGGGGAAAGCCGGTAAGGGGCAAACAGCAGAATAGGGATTTCCGGGTCCGTCGGGGGATGCTAACGGAGGCGGAGATAGGGTTACGTGCTCGGGGAAATAGAGCACAGAGATCCCCACTTGCGGGCACAGGAAACCAAAATAGCTCCAGAAAACGTAGAGACAGACTCTCACACGGGTCCGAACTTTAGGATTCACAAGGGTGCAACAGACGGGCGGGTCAACGGAAGTGACGTGACGGCAATGTCCCGAAACACTAAAGCGCGAAGCGTCAGGAACTGGGGAAGTCAGGCTTTTGGCTCTGCCTGACCTCCCTCGCACATGCGCAGTCTAGGTCGGCCATCTTTGTTGGACGGTGTACACGGGCAGGCGAGCTGGCAGGTGTGACAGTACACCCCCCCTACTTTCCCCCCCACAGGTTTGGGCTTAGAAGGATGTAGTATGTGGAACTTCCTAACTAGTCTAGGTGCATGTACGTGACTAGCTGGTGCAGGGGGCCTCTGGTGGGGCACTGTCACGCCTGACAGTGTCCCACCAGAGGCCCCCTGCACAGACCAAAACTGGCGGAAGGCAGTCCCCCCCCCCCCCCCCCCCCCCCGAGACAGAGGCACAGTGGAGGCGGTTTGGCGGATAAGCAAGATTGATTATCCCCTGACGAAGGGCTATACCAGCCCGAAATGCATTGGAATGGGATGAAAAATGAATGCTTCTTATTCTGGAAATTTATGATATGAAGAATTGTTAATACAAATCTGGTGGGATGAAGAATACCCAATAACACCATTGAAAAACAAATACAGATTGAACTTTGATCAACAACTCGTGATTTACAGTTATGAACTTGATGCAATCCCTTCCTTAGGGATACTAGGCAGTGCAATAGGGGACAACCCCCAGTTGGGGAAAGCTACTTTATCTTATTAAAGACTTCAGAAAGAGACTCAAGACATGGCTGTTCAGTGCAGACACAGCGCCCAGATACCCCTGGGGGTGACAGTGCTGGGCTGTACGAATGCTGTTTGATTGATTGATTGATGAAAATGTAGGCATCCAAATGTATTGCAGTTGCTTCTCTCTCAATCAGCATCTCTGTTCAGTGGGGCTGAGAGCCCAGTTGGCGTATGCTCATCAACCACAGGCATGTCTTTGCTTTATCACGTCTCAGTCCTATGGGGCTGGCGTGTGCCAACAGTTCAGACCCTTTCTATGGGTCAATGTCACCAAGGTGATTTGGGCAGACAGTGTGTCTTTTATGATTTGAACCTTCCTGGCCTCTTCCTCTGAGACTCAGACAGTTGATGTCTTGGTGACTTCTCGTAGGTGGGCATTTTGGTATGTCAGCTTCTTTATAAAGCCTCTGCAATAGTTTACCTGTGGGGGGGATGTATGTCCCTCGGAAGGATTATGCAGACACTATAGGGCAGCTTAACTTCACTTTATTGGCATTACTTCAACTCCGTACAATACATGAAGGGGAGAGCCAGTCCGCTGTCCCTGGTATCGCAGTCTCCGGTGGCCATCCCCCCGCGTCACGATCTCTTGCGATCTTTGGCCGGGTCACGTGACCGCGGGGAGCTAGATCACACACTACACATCTTCCCCTTAACAATCACGGACAACTGTAGGTGCGCCCCCCTAGGTGGGAGAGAAATGGTTAGAATGGGAGAGAGAGAGAGAGAAAGAGAGGGAGGCAAGGACAGAGAAAAGATATGGAGAGGGTTTACAACTGAAAGTCACTGAGGTATTTCGGTAGCTTCACCACACGGCCCTTGCAGGTGTGTGTCCGGTCCCCTGCTCTCTTCCTCAGCGGGGTCCGATTGACCTTGGGCCTTCTTCCTTATCTCTCTGGATGGCAGAGGGTGTCTCACCCGGGATGCCCCCTTCCTCTGCGTCCTGGTTGGGCGGACACAGCGTTGGTTGTCAGGGTGATTGTCCTTCCGCCCTGGCTGGTCCGGTCTCACTCATATGGTCTCAAGGGGGTGCGGCCGCTCCCGCTGCCCCAGGGCTTTCTCCCAGCTCACTGTCGCCTATGCCCCAATGTAGGATTTTGTTGCACTTGGCCATTCTGGATTGGGACCAGATCTTGCCATCACTCAATAAGGCAGAGCGGGAGTATGCTTCTACCACCTGTAGGGGCTCACTGAATTTGCTGTCTCCTTTAAGTCCTGATTGGCCCTTTTTAACTCGGACCCACTCGCCCTCTGCCAATGAGGTGTCACGCACATTGTTTCTTTTGTCATAATGTGCTTTGTAGATACTTGGTACGTTCGCTATGTGGCTGCGGACAATGGCTGGTGACCATTTGCTTTGGAGTATCATGGTCATCCAGGCTATATTGTCTCTGGTGAACGGTTCTCTGCCTCTTAAAATCTTAAACGGGCTGTAGCCTGTCAAGGTGGGTGTGATGCGGTATGCCCATACCGTGTTTCTGACTTTGGACTCCCAGTTTTTTCCGGCGCTGATGGCTGCTTGTATCGAGCCAATGATCACCCGGTTGAAGCATTCTACTTGGCCGTTACCCGTAGGGTGGTAGACCGGGGTGTGCCTCGTCCAGATCCCATTTCTGCTGGTGAAGGCTGTCCATTTTGCCGACGTGAACTGGGGTCCATTGTAGCTGGTGATGGACTTGGGAATGCCCTCCCTCAAGAAGATATCGGTGAGGAAAGTGATGATGGCATCGGAATCTACAGAGTCTCTGATTTCGACCTCTGCCACTTGGAGTAGCGGTCCACTATGACAATGAGGTGTTTGGGTGTGCCCCAGGTATCTAGGACCGGGCCTACGATGTCAAAGGACAAATCCTCCCACGTGTTGTTGGGAGTGGATAACTCTCCCATGGGGGGCCTCATGGTGACCAGGGTTTTGTTCGCTCTGGCGCAATGGGCGTAGTCCCTCACAAACCTTTCCACTTGGACATCCATGGCGGGCCACCAGTATAGTAGTTTTATCCACAGTTTGTCTTTTACGATGCCCAGGTGGCCTTTGTGGTTGATGTGAAGAATGCAGTCATACAGCGCCTTCGGGGGCACCACTTTGTCTCCCCGTAGCAGGAATATGGGATGTTCACCAATGGAGAGTTCTTCGCGGACTTCCCAGTTTTTCCTGAGGTTGCCGTCAATGTGTCTATTCTCCGGCCAGCCTCGCATGACGTACCCTTTGATCTGAGTGAGTTCCGTGTCTTGCGTGTAGGCTTCTGCCCAGTCTTGGGCACTGATGGTGTGTTCATGATTAGTCATGAAGGCGACACTGTATTCATCCCACTCTGAGGATGTGACGGGTTCTTCCATGGCTGCCGCTCTGCTCAAGAAGTCCGCCACTTTGTTCTTTGAGCCTGGGATGTATTCCACATCATAGACAAAGTCCAACAGACGCAACGTCATTTTGGCAATGCGTGGCGTGGCTGTTACATTGACGCTGGATGTAAGGACTTCGATCAAAGGCTTGTGATCAGTGCGGAGTGTGAATCTTGACCCCCCACAGATACTGTCGACATTTTTCCATCGCCCATATGGCAGCCAGTATTTCCTACTCGGTCACGCTGTACTTCTCTTCACTGGGGGTGAGAGATCATTATGCGAAGCCCACAGTGGTCTCGGTGCCATCGGAGACCCGCTCGGAGAGGACTGCTCACAGCCCTTTGTCGCTAGCATTCGTGGTGAGTATGCTGGATGCAGTGCCATCAAATCCTTGTAAGGGAAAAGCCTTACATATGTCTTGTTTGATGGCCAAGAACTCCGCTTCCGTTTCCTCCGACCAGGTGAACTTGTTCTTTTTCTTGAGCAGTTGGCGTATGTTGTGCGTCTTCGTTGCAAACTTTCTGACGAACTTGCTATAGAACTCCGCCAGCCCCAGGAATGAACGAACGTCGTCTTTGGATGTCGGGGCGGGAGCTGACCGTATGGCCTCCACATTTGCTGCTTTGGGGGTGATCCCTGTGTCTCTGATTTCATGCCCTAGATTAGTGACCTTGCGGAGACCGAGTTTGCACTTCTCTAATTCGGCCTTGAGGCCATTGGCTGCAAGCGTGCGTAGGACGGTGCGCAGTGTGTCATCGTGTTCAGCTTTGGATTTCCCCATGAAGAGGATGTCGTCTTAGAAGTAGAGGACACCGTGGACACCTTGGAACAGCTTGTGCATTAGTTTTGGGAAAACGGCCACCGCGGATGCGAGGCCAAAGGGCATGCATCTGAACCTGTAGCACCCAAAGGGGATGATGAAGGATGTACGTTTTCGGTATGGCGGGTGAAGTGATACCTGGTGGTAGGCGGCTTTGAGGTCGATGGTGAGAACCACTCGATGCCTTTGGTCTGGGCGAGTTATTCGTTGATTGTTGGCAACGGAAATCTTTCCACAACGATGTTTGCGGAGATCTATGCATAAGCGGATCTTCCCGCTCGGCTTGCGCGCCACCACTAAAGGCGCGAGCCATTCAGTGCATTCGATTGGTTCAATAATGCCCCCGTCTTCTAAGCGCTTCAGTTCTAGCTGTACTGCCTCTCGGCAGTTGAACGGGATGCTCCTGACTTTGTTGGCAACCGGTACAGCTCCATCTTTTAGGACGATCCTGTAGGAGAACTTGCTCAACTTCCCGATTTGGTCGCTGAAGATGGAGGGGAACTCTGCTAGGAGTGAGGATGGCATGGACGTATCCTCCGTTAATAGTACCTGCGTGTCGCTGCCTGGGTTGAGCTGAATACCCAGAGCACCCTAGTTGGCCCAACCCAAAACCGATGGGCCCTTTTGTGCCACGTACAACTTCGCTGTGGTGTGTCGTCCTTTGAACTCGAATGGGAGCTGCCTGAAGCCCACCATGGGGATCCTTTCACCCATGTATGTGACTGGATGGACGTCCGTGGGGTGCAGATGGTCACCCACCACTTGGGCGAAGTCTCAATCCCAGATCTGTTTCTGGATGATGGTGTAGGGCGATCCCGAGTCTGCTACCATAATGACTTGGACGCCTCCTATGGAGACGCAGGAGTTTTTTTTTGTTGGGGTGCCCCCTATGCTCAGGATGCAGTCGTCGATGCACAGGATACTGTCCGGGTCCGAAAGCTCCACCCCTTCTTGGTCCTCTGAGACATCCTGGACGTATTTGACCACTGCGTTTCTGGGTCTCTGATGGCAAACTTTGCCGAAGTGTCCTGTGATGCCGCAGAAGGAGCTCTTGACGTGAAACACCGGGCATTTTTGGTCATTACCCATGTGGGAGTGGCTGCCGCATCTGTAGCAGGCTCCTTGTTTGCTTGGAGGGGTGCGACCGGGACCTCTGTTCCTAGATGTAGATTGGCGGGTCGGCAGAGTCTGTTGTGGTTTTTGGAGATGGAACTTTGCGGTCGGAGATCTTGCACACCGTGACTTGTGGTGCTGCGTCTTTATTGGCTGCTAGGACGCATAGTTTAGATAATTCAGCTCGTTTCACTGTGGCGATGATCTTTGTGAGGGGTGCGTCACCGCTTACCCAGAGCTTTTCCTGAACATTTGTGTGGGTGGAGTGCATGATGATTTGGTCCCATATGAGGTAATCGTGTAGGGTGCCAAACTTGTAGTTAATGGCCAATTTCTTGAGGGCCGCCACGTAGTCATTCACCGACTCTGCTTCCGCCTGTTTCTGTTGGAAGAAATTGTAATGGTCGATGGCCGTGCATATCACGGGCTGGTAGTGGCTGTCCAGATCTTCGAGGGCATGTTGGAATACATCGTCGTCCGTCGAGGCCCTGGTCTTCTTAACCATCTGGTAGTAAACGTGCAGACTCTCCGGTCCCAGAATATGTAGCAGTATCTTCTTCCACCGCTTGCTGGAGAATTCCTCTTTGCCTTCCTCCTCCAGTGCTGAGAGGTAATTTAAGAAGTACCCCTTCCAATCGGCCCACTTCATGGCCGGTTAGCCAGGCTTTGGTTGAAAGGGCACAGGGTTGGTTAAGGAGAAGGTCTGGGCACACATGGTGTGTGTGGCGAGGACAGCAGTGGTTCTGTATGGTTCTTATAGAGCTCCGGGGGCTCCTGCTGGCTGGGGTTGGTGCTTTCTTGAAACTACCAGGGTTGCAGGAGGGCAGACTGAGGTCTCTAGATGGAGGAGGCGGTGGGGACCACAGGCCTTTGGGAATGCTGACGGTCTGGGTGGTGCGCGCCGGTATGCGCGCCGAGCTGAAAGGCATGCAGAGGAGAACACCCATGCAGGTGGACCTGGGGACTATGCCCCTTCGCACTGCTTGATGCAGTGGCTGGTTGCTGCCGCAACACTCACGCTTGGTGGTGGCAGCCTGTGGGGTGCCTGGTCGGCGGTCTGATAGCTGGATCCTGTTAAATTGGAGCCAGGAGGTGACTGCTCTACCCGCTGGTAGTCCAGTGCTGTGCACGAACTTGTGCAGTAGCTGGCTATACAGTTGATGCCTAAACCTGTTGATGGCTGCCTGTAGCGTGCTTGTTGGGTGGTGTAGCTGCTGGATTGTCCTTAATTGGGGCCAGGAGGTGACTGCTCCTGTTGATGACTGCTAGTAGCTTGCTTTGCAGGGTGGTGTACTGGCTGGATCTTCGTTAATGGGGCCAGGAGGAGGCTGCTGTGTGCACTGGCAGCACGGCGCGGGAAGAAGCCTAATGGGTGGAGCCCCGCTGCGCGCCGAACTGCACGCCGAGATGACTGCGGGGAGGCCGCGCTCCGCTCCAGCATGCACCCGTCACCCTGAAGCTGGGGAGCCAAAATGCAGGAAGCGTAGCCGCTGGGAGCGGGGCTAAAGTGGGTGCGTGATCAGTGTGCCGCCACCCCTGGTCGCAAGTGCCGGCTCTCCCCTACCGTACCGCATACAAGCGGTGCGCCAGTCCGTCTCCTCTCGTCGCCACTGTGGGGGGGGGTGTATGTCCCTCGAAAGGATGATGGGGACACTATAGGGCAGCTTAACTTTACTTTATTGGCATTACTTCAACTCCGTATAATACATGAAGGGGAGAGCCGGTCCACTGTCCCTGGTATCGCAGTCTCCAGTGGCCAGCCCCCCGCGTCACGATCTCTCGCGATCCTTGGCCAGGTCACGTGACCGCGGGGAGCTAGACCACACACTAAATTACCATGCTGAGGCAACTTCTTATTTGTAGCATAGAAGTCAGGGAAGGCGGCATCTATATGTCCTTCACCGTGTCAGGTTCAGGGGGCCATCCCATCTGCCAAGAAGTGGTGTCTGAAAAAGCTGATATGCAGTTTCAGGAACTCAACCTGGTCAGAATTGAGGGGAAGCCCGAGTCTATAAGTTTGAGAATCATCTTCCTGCAGGCAGGTATGGTGTTCCTTGGAGCATAGACTAAAAGATAATTGCTTGCACTGATGACTCCCAATTAGCCCCAACAGTACCTCCAATACTTGGTTTTGGAAAACCTCTGTCACACTGGCTATTCCGAAGTTTAGGCATTTATTTTGGCAGAGGGACAAGAGGATAGAGAAGGTGGCAATTTATTGGGACTGGGGTCCCAACATGATATGGTGATATCCGGATCCGAGGTTCATTTGGGAAAAACAGGCAGTTCATCTACCATTGGGGAGATGTCTCTCTCACGTCTGATTGCCATATTTGGGAGGCGCATATCGATGCCGAATCTCATCTTCCCCTGCTGCTTTGGCTTGTGGGTCGCCTCAGTTTTGGACACCCAGTGGGGGCCAGAAGTGGAATGCCACCTAACGGTGCCATAGTGTTGTACAGATTGGGCCATGTATATTGTATTATTTTCACTTTCAGGCATCCAAACCTTGAAAGAATTCTTTGAGTTCCACTAAAAGGTGGGGTGTACAGTGAGTGGGAATTGAATTAGTTGAAACCTTTCTGCTGTGTGGCAGCTCACTGCATGCCTGCTCCTCCCTTCGTCATATATAACTTGGCAGAGGTGGTCACTTCTTTATTTTTATTCCTGTAATTTCATTTCTAGCCATTGGGAGAGGACAAGGATGCCCATAGGCATGCACTAGAACAGCCAGTCTAATTGACGGTGTGTGGTGTAATGTCTCTTGGGCTATCACTTTGATTGATGTCCCTATGTCAGTGATGACAATTACTGGGCAGTCTCATACCAGCACCAGACATTTGAGTAGGCAATGGCTTCACATCTGAAATTGATCAGTGGTGCACACCATATGCACTGTTGCTTCGGCATTGTCATCTTCCATGTCTTTATCTTGCAAAACAGCTGATTTTTCTACAGTGCTCACCATTCTCTTTGAGATTGCTGTAGAGGTCAGGAAGATCTGTGCATTTTTGTGAAGTAATTTATCTTCACACAGGGTGGGCACTTCTTCCCACTGGCCGGGCAATATCCTATGTGACAGCACAGTACTCTGCAGTACCCATAGGGTTCGTGTAGTCTCTGCCATTCTCCTCTCTTCAATGGGTGAGTGCCTTTGTGATTTGGTTCACCAGCTCACTTTAAATGGGTTTGTGTTGGGCTACCTTCATGTGAGATGCCCTTACCTTCAAAAGTAGAAGAAAAAGAGAAGAGTAACTTTTAAGCTACTCACCCACTCCTACAAATCCCTCCACAACATCAGACCCAAATACCTCAATGATAGACTCTCCTTCCACGTACCCAATAGAACCCTCCGCTCTGCCGCGCTCGCCCAAGCAGAAACCCCGCACATGCGCAGAACGAGAGCGGGTGGAAGAGCCTTGTCCTACATCGTGGCGAAAACCTGGAACGAACTCCCAGTCAACATCAGATGCTCTCCTACTCTGCACACCTTCAGGTAGCGCCTCAAGACCTGAATCTTCGGCTGAGCCGGAGCTTTGTGCGTTTATTCCCCCTTTACCACAATAAGATCAGAGCTACCAGTAGTCTGTGCTCCCACTGTGTCTGGGATGATGTTTTGAAGCCTGTCTGCCACCCCGTGTGTGACATTTTCACATGGATAGGACTGGGTCAGTAGTCTGGTGCCCTTCACAGTCTGACTATCTCTGCTCATCGAAGTTTTCTTATAACTTGCTGAAGGGACACCTTCAGTGCTGCTGCAGCCATAATTATGAGGCTGCAGCTTCCTTGGTCTTTTCAGGTGGTTGCCCCCTCGTAGACTGGCCCCTACACCCTGGAGCCGACCCGCATTGCACACTGCCCTCACTTCTCAGGGCGTCACAATGTTGTGGCGGCACTATGGTCTGCACCAAGCGGATTGGTCGCAGTGGACTGCCAATGTGCTCCTCACTAGGCTGAGGCCCATCAGGTTCTCAGCTTTGTTCCAACCTCCGTCGCAGTGCTCTTTGCCAGGTCTGGGTGCACAGAGCCAGTAGGGTGGCTTACCATCCATCCTCATCGCTATTCCGTGGTGGTGGGAAGTAAGTAGGCCACAATGGTTGGGAGCCACACTTGGGGAATGGAAGTTCAACACACACAATGACCCACAGGAGTGCAGCCAGGTCCTCTTCATTAACATGAAGAAGGCAAAAACAATACCCCTCATCAGCGGGGATAACATTCTATGCAAAGTTTGTGCAACACTACACAATTCTGGTCTGTGTTTTTAGGGATGCACATACATTAGGCCAAATCAAGACCTTCCCCAGAGTGTGTCACAGGCAAAAATACTACATTCCTCCTAAACTTTAATAACAAATGGAACAGCACACGGACCCTATACACAGTTAAGATCACCATTAGACTCTTATGTAAACAGGCACTTTACTGCTCATATCCTTCAAAGCTTTGAGAGGGAGCTGGATTTGCTTAGAGATGATACCTCGGATGGTCAAAGTAATGCTGATATTGGGCTCTGCCACATTCCAGGTGGACTTCAATTCTTTGCTCTCTGCACTTCCCACCAGCAGTAGTAGTCCCTCCAGACAGAGTACAGGAAGCAAGGCCTCGCTGCCAATTCTAAATTACGCCTGATGAACAGTCAGTTTGGGAACTAATCCTGGAGTTGTCACCATCAATATTCAGAACTGGCTCAGACTGTGAGGCCAATGGGTGGGGATCATGGAACCTATGAAAATAGGATACATTCTCACTTACCGCTTCAGACCATCTCTGGGCAGTGGCCAGGGTCCATGAGTTTGTATTTTCCTCCATGGGGCCAATTGTAATGGACACCTACATTTGCTTCCTGAGGCCGTCTCCTTGTCCCTACTCCAAATGTTGATATGCTTGTGCTTAACTCATCTTACAGGCATGGCATAATGCTATGGCTGGATCCAAGTCTGTTGATGACGGATCACATCCGCCATCACTCTTCGTTGGGTGGTTTTGTGAGGGGTCTGATGGTATTCCCTTGGGAATTTACATTGCTCAATGCACATTATGGTTCTTGGCCAAAGAAATCCTTTAACCTTCGTAAGTGCCCTCATGAAGCGTTCCACTTCTCATTTGGCTTGCGGCCAGAGGAGAATCATTTATCAATGCTTGGTGTGGATTTGCTTAAAAAGGCAACTATTTCCTGTCCCTGAAAAGAAAGTCGGTTACCTGTCCAAACAGATTTCTTGGATGATCCCATAAGTAGCCACCACTTTTTTGAACTTTGGGATCACTTCATCTGCTGAAATAGTAATCAAGATTTACACTTCAGCAAGCTTAGAGTAATTATTAATTATTAGGGAGTTCTGACATTTGGGTAAGCTCCTAATGACAGCACCAACTTATATCCAAGGAAACTCAGGAATGTCCTCAGTGATGATAGTGAGTAAGGGGTCAGGATTGATTGATGCCCAATGCAACGAACATCTGCCCACCACAATTTCTACTAAATCCTCTAGTAGCTGAATCCACACTTTATTGCAAAGTCTTTTTTTGCCTTCACCTTTATCCTGCTTGAGTTTGGTGCACAGCTTGCAGTACTAAAACTTTGGGGATCATAAGCCAAGCATCCTTCATTAAACGAGGCTAATTCGTGCTACATGTTCCCCAGTGATATCAAGATGTGGCCACCTCTGGCATGTGAGGTAACCATTTTGTGGTTGCCTTAGTGCTCAGCCTTCCGAGTGAGCTGTAAGCAGTCACTTTTTGTCTGTGGCTTTCTTGATTTCTTCCAGTGACATATAAAGCTAGTGAGACAGTTCCACTACTATCTCTGCTTATTTGTCTATATGTGTATGTATGCATGTATATGGCATTTCTATAGCACAAGCCTAGCCAAAAAACATCAAAGCGATGTACATGGTCAAAGGCAAGCTTAAAGTCGGTGGACAATATGAGATGAAGCTTAGTCTTAGCAGGTAGATTTTTGGGGGTACCATGATAGGAATCAGCTGAATTATGAGCTCTGGACCAATAAATTATAAAGAAGGCATGTTCTTGTAATTGAAATATCCACTTTTCAATTCTGGGGGAAGGTTTTAAAGCCAACCCTTGAAACAGTGGAACAAGAAGTTTATGGTCTGTACAAACCATGGAAGGATGTTCATATAAGTGTAAATGAAAGTGGCAGCACCCCCTGCATATAGGGATTTCCTCTTTTTGAAAGTTATGAGTATTCTTGTTCTGTTGGGAGCAGGGCCCAGTCTGCAAATGTAACAGATGCACATTCACCACATGTCTGTTTCTGAGACAGAATCATCTCTGGCCTGTGGGGCTGGCATCCATGATTAGCACAGACTCTTCAGCTGGATCGAGGTTCAGCAAGGTTATCTCAGCAGCTAGTGCATTTTTGGTGTTCTGAAACCCTCTCTAGTGAATTTCATCTTAGTGAGTTCTCTGAAGAGTCAGAACAGAGATGTTACTTTTTTTTAATAAATCAACCACAATACGTGACCATTCAGAGAAAAAGTCTTTCTTCAGTTGTTGCCATTCAGTTGTTTGATACCTTTGACCTTGGTTGAGTCATGTACTACCCCTCTGCCAAATCAATAGTCAAAGAAACTTAAATCTTGTTGTAGGACTTGCTCTTGTTTTGGTTGAGGGTGAGACCACAATCTTGAAGCAGCTGCAGCGCTTTTCTTAGCCATAGTTGATGTTCTCTCTGCGTGCGTGCAAACTCCAGGAAGTCATCGCTGACACTGCTGATGGCTGTTTACCCACATAGTACCTCCCTGATAGTGTTCTGGAGCACCTCTGCAGCACTGAAGATTCCAAAATGTATTCTTTTATATCTTCACAGGACTACATGAGTCGAGAATACCATGATATACCACTACTCTGCGTCAAGTAGCAGCTGTTGGTAACCTGATTTAAAGTATATTTTTGAAGCCTAACATACAGTGTGGATTTCAATCAAGAAGTAATTGACAATGTGCGGTGCTGTTCTCTTTTAATCTAAATGGTGGAAGGCGTATGTAGGAGCACAACTGCATTTCATCGGGCTGCTTGGACTTTTGTATGCCTATGAAGGGGAACACCCACTGTATAGGTCATTCAACATGCTTGATTATGTCAGCTTCTTCCAGCTATCATAACAAAACAGGGAGAGGGAGGGTCGTAGGGACACTTTTAAGACCAGCCCAGGTTCATATCCCCAATTACTGAAATCTGAACAACAAAAAGAACCGGAGGTCTGAAATGCCTCAATTCAGGCAGGTCAATCACACACTCTCACTAGTAGGGTGTTGTCTTAATTGTACAAAGAATACACATAACACAGGGACTCAAGAGAAAAGAAAAGAGATCTACACACAGTATATAAGGGAGAATCCGCCTATAACAGAATCTGAATAACCATCAACTCTTCATAGTGATCAGTTTTATCATTTGGTCATCCAGTTAAAGGGCTGGTGTACCTCTTGATCATAGAGAACACCATGCCAGTATGTACTTGGCTGGATCCTGCCCAAATATACTCTGGAAAAGTACAGTGAACCATACTCTACTAGATCACTGAAAAAATTGAATCAGTGCAGAACAAAAATCTGTGAGTGGTGAATTAAAATAGGGTGGTGTGCCCCAGATTAGCTAACTTTATTCGAAGTGAGGACACTACCCCCTAACTAAAAACAGAACAGTGCAAAGCGCAGTGTAAACAAATAACTGCAAAAATGGGCCAACATGTTTCAGCCAAGCGGGCCAACTGTCCCTGGGCTTTCTTCAGGGCCTCTTCTCTCTACCATTTGCTACTGCATCTATCGGTCAAATCTTAGTGAAAATTAATCATGCAGAATACTTGCTGTGATACATCAGTGTAATGACGTGAATACATTGAAACATAATCCTACACATCAAGGAATGCAATTGGCATCCAGCTTGACCGTGGACTGGACCTCACCTCACCTGGACCGTGCTCAGGATGTGGAGGCCCCGCTCTCTCCGTCGGTACCTCAGGACTTCACTGAGTCTCCCCCTAGACTAAGATTTGACTGATAGATGCAGTAGCAAATGGTAGAGAGCAGAGGCCCTGAAGAAAGCCCAGGGACAGTTGGCCCGCTTGGCTGAAACATGTTGGCCCATTTTTGCAGTTATTTGTTTACACTGCGCTTTGCACTGTTCTGTTTTTAGTTAGGGGGTAGTGTCCGCACTTCGACTAAAGTTAGCTAATCTGGGGAACACCACCCTATTTTAATTCACCACTCACAGTTGTTTGTTCTGCACTGCTTCAATTTTTTTAGTGATCTAGTAGAGTATGGTTCACTGTACTTTTCCAGAGTATATTTGGGCAGGATCCAGCCGAGTACATACTGGCATGGTGTTCTCTATGATCAAGAGGTACACCAGCCCTTTAACTGGATGACCAAATGATAAAACTGATCACTATGAAGAGTTGATGGTTATTCAGATTCTGTTATACGCGGATTCTCCCTTATATACCATGTGTAGATCTCTTTTCTTTTCTCTTGAGTCCCTGTGTTATGTGTATTCTTTGTACAATTAAGACAACACACTACTAGTGAGAGTGTGTGATTGACCTGCCTGAATTGAGGCATTTCAGACCTCCGGTTCTTTTTGTTGTTCAGCTTCTTCCAGCTTGCATAACTCTGCTTCTACTTTCGGGCGAAAATCGAAAGCCACTCTGCAATGGCATAAGGACTCTGATCGAATAGAACAGTCAGTATGCAGCTGCATCATTTTCGTTTTCCCTTTCAGGCAGCCAATGCCTTGAAGGAGGATGACTACTCCTTGAAGTAGATTGTTCAGCTCCCCAGCATGTACGCTGACATGAACTGAATTAAATGAAGCCTTTCTGCCATCTGGCAGCTTAGGAGCATCCCTGCTACTCCTTGGGTGACATAGATCTTGGCCTTGATCATTTGGTTGTCACGGGTGAGAGCAACAGTGATTATCCCAGCAAAAAGATTTCTCTTAGAGCTCAGGCCCAAGAGCTTCGGGTCATCTCTTGAGACCCGGGGGGAGGCATGAAGACCCGAGGCCTCCACTCCGGGACCGAGAGGATGAGCGCTGCCCAGGGAGGAGGGAAGATGCCCAGGCTGCACCCCGGGGCCGGGCCACCCTCGTAGGGAGGTCAGCGCTCTAGTGCGGCAAGTGGCAGCAAGGCATGAAATGGAAAAGGAAGACCTGCGGCTCGCCCCATGATCGCGCTCCCGAGCCGGGCGATGATGATGGTCTGCCCGCGCAGGGCCACCGGAGAGACGCGGCCCCCGGGATCCGATGCAAGAACTCTGGAGAGCGGGGTAAGAGCCGGACAAGAGGAGCGACCCGCAGCGGCAGCCGAGACTGCTTCACATCTCGCCGCGTGAGCGCTCTGCAGGCGGGGCGACTCTTCAAACCAAAGATCTCAGCAGCAGCCAGAGCAGCTCCCCAGCCCGCCCCCCCAACAACAGGGGCTCCCCCGGCCCGCTCTGAATCAGAACCCGGGCTTCCCGTGCCCCCGGTAGCCAGAGCAGCACCGGAGGCTCCTCTCCACACCAGAGATTTATGGTTCTTCCGGACCTGCAGGATCACCATGCAGCCCCCGCCAAGAAAGGTGAGCCCTGGCCGCGCTCCCTGGCCGCCCCACGTCTGCAGCAGCCCCCGCAATTCTGGACCAGTAGAGAGGGCCCATGCGGAGCGGCCTCAGGGCACACACACCCTCCGCAAAACAAAGCAGCGGGGCCGTGAAAACACCAGATGCAGGCAGCAGCCCTGCAGCCACATTCGAAGGAAAGAAACTACGCCATGGACTCTCCTGGACTTCTTTACTTTTTCTTTTGTCCTGGCCGCCATTTTGCTGCTGCTCTCGGCTGCTTTTCTCTGGACCCTGACCCGCCATCTTGCCCATTCCCTCGTCCCTTAACCATTTTCCCTCGTTTCCCCCTTGACGATCCTCAAATGTTTCTTCCCTTTTCTGATTTGCCTTTTCTTCATACCCGTGTATCCCTCCCACCCTCCCTTGGTGCTGTGACTGCGACCCCACTTAATGGAACTCTGTTTTTATGTATATAGAGATAACTCTAATCACTAGTATATGCAGTAGACCTTTGTACTCTCTACCATTCTTATGTGACTCTTAGAGTATATCCATTGGTATCACTTCCCTACGTATATAGAGATAACTCTAATCACCAGTATATGCAGTACACCTTTGTACTCTCTACCATTCCTATGTAACTCTTAGAGCATATCCATTTGTATCCCTTCCCTATGTATATAGGGATAACTCTAATCACTAGTATATGCAGTAGACCTTTGCACTCTCTACCATTCCTATGTGACTCTTAGAGTATATCCATTCGTATCCCTTCCCTATGTATATAGAGATAACTCTAATCACTAGTATATGCAGTAGACCTTTGTACTCTCTACCATTCCTATGTGATTCTTAGAGTATATCCATTCGTATCCCTTCCTTATGTATATAGAGATAACTCTAATCACTAGTATATGCAGTAGAACTTTTTACTCTCTACCATTCCTTTGTGCCTCTTAGAGTATATCCATTCGTATCTCTTCCTTGAGTGACTTTACTATTTGTACATTTGCAATTTTTCTCTCTGTGTGTATCTCTTCCTTGTGTGACTTTACATCTTGTACATTTGTAATTTTTTCTGTTTGTATCTTTTATGTAATGCATGTAATCCATAGTCCTTATGTTTTGCAACTGGTTCTTATGTAAAGCGCTCTGACACCTTCGGGTAAAGTTCGCGCTATATAAAATCGAATTAAATAAAATTAAAATAAAATAAAAAAAAGATTGGTGTTGGTGTCGGTAAGCATAGAGTTTTATCTTGATGGCCTCAGTTCCAGCCGCATGGTTAGGGACTCAAACTTCATCTTTGACATGGCATCGATCGATGACCCTGTGTCAAAGAGTGCACTCACCAGTTGCTATCCTATAAGTATTTTGCAGCGGGGTTGAAAGTGTGTTGGGAGCAACCTTTGGTCTCCTTCACTCCCCTCATCATCATCCATATCTTATGCCAGTGTTTCTTGAAGGGTTGGGGCAACAGCATTTACATTTGTCTTTTTGACCTGTCTGAAGGGGTGAGAGAACTGACATATCTTGGCAAGATGATTTTGTTTCCCACAAGCAGTTATTACCTTACGTCAGTTCGCCTGAATGTCTACACCGGCAATTTTAGGCTTCTTCGTATGTTTCGGACAGTCTGATTTGATTGACTGGTTTAGAATTAATGGGCTTCCAAAGCACTGCTTCCTTATGGGAGGCTTTGGCACTGGAAAGATCTAATGAGCTCCTCAACGTCAAAGTTTTGGTCATGGATTTTCCAGGTTCTGTCAGAATCTGAACTTGTAGTTTCACAGAGGCACATCCATTGATCAATTGACCAATTTGTTCTTCAATTTTGTCTAGTATTGTACAAGTACTCACAAATTACTTCTGTTGATTATGAAACTCATCGATTGATTCATCTGGGCCTCCTGAAGCAAGAACCTTATGTAATCCAGAATGGCCGTCAGAGCAAAATGTTAATATGAGGGTCATGGCTATTGTGCGGTAGGTGTGGGGTGGACCACTTAAAGATGTCCTGTCCCGCCAGATGTAACAGCAGATGCCTCATTCTTTCCTCTGAGACTGCAGAGACAGCAAAGAACATTTTAAAATCTTTCCCCCCACAGCTTTCACATGGGTACTTGTGAGGATGGTGACCCTGATAAAATGAATGGTTTGATAGCTAGGATAAATGACATGTATTGGTGTTTAGTGTTTGGTGATAGTGGAATGGGCAGTCAGTGAGAAGAGTATGTGGGTTGATGCTTGTGCTTTCAACTTGTCCCTCCTTGCCAGATTGAGGTGATCTTGAGGTGTGACCAGCTTGATCAGAGTTGGTGTCTTGGATAGGCAGGTGTGGGCTACTCCAACTGCAACTGTTTGATACCTTGCTCACCTGTTGGATTTGTTTCTTCGGGTAAAGTTTGCTCAAGGAGCACAGTCTAACCCTTTCTGTTCTTTTTTTCAGTTTTACATTCTCTTTTGCCCACCTTGTGATCACTGGGCAGTTCAGGCAGACAATGACTCATCAAATGCAGTCCCCAGTGGACACGATAAATCAGGTCCAGCGAAGCCTGAAGCATTTGGCAGGTTTCCATGGCGGTGCCTCTGAGGACCACATGACTAGGCTGCATGGCTGCCATAACATGGCTGGTTACAGAATTGGTACACCGGTATTGATGGGGCCACATACCATGTAAGTACACAGAATCCACACAGCAGATCCGGCAGGCATGCCGGGAATCTTGTTGGCTAGGATGTTGGTGGGGTGTGACTGCCTCCGCAATGTCACCAACCTTGTGTTGGACTGGAGCACAGCAGTGGAGACAGTGAG
The DNA here is from genome assembly GCF_964261635.1 of Lissotriton helveticus. Classification (NCBI taxonomy): domain Eukaryota; kingdom Metazoa; phylum Chordata; class Amphibia; order Caudata; family Salamandridae; genus Lissotriton; species Lissotriton helveticus. The sequence goes on from NC_136071.1 coordinate 530,819,466, forward strand.
ATGTTCCCATACTCCAGAACTACTTGTTCACTGGTCCTCTGGTTACTTTTATTAGCTTTCACAATATAACCTGGTCTTATCCATCCACGGCTCTGTATTAAGTGGTGTACATACCTCAGCCCAAATCACAACCTTCGCCTGAGCTCTGCGCACACATAAATGCTACACATACAAAAAAGAATGTCTATTTTTCTTTTAGTATAGACACATGGAGAGTTATTATGTTTTATATCACACAGGGAGTCAACAACAGCTCGTCATCATGCAAAGAAGTTGCTGTTGCTGGTGGTGAATAGTAAGGTAGAGGGAGATGTACAGATAGTATCACCAACAAAGCCCATGACCATCTGCGGCCGGCAGGTCACTACATGTGACCCTAATGTAAATTTGAATTATAACTACACCCGCACATTAGCTTAGTCACATATACATTACATGTTTTTATAGATGATTGTCTTGGTTGACTTGTGTCATACAGACAAAGCTTACAAGTTTCCCAAGTCAATGTGCAAGTAGTTTATGGAATCTAGGATTTTTGGGTTTCATTCTGAGACTTGTTCTGATTTTATGGTCTGATAAACAGGACTACAAGTCCTAAAATGTGAACCTGGACTGGATGAGTTACTCACTTACGGTCCTGGGAAGTTTGAGAGCTCTATATTACATCTCAACATTTGCGAAAAAATGAAAGTGATATTTAGGAAAAAAAACTTTGAAAACTAAAGTCTTCATCAACGTGCATTTAGGTGGGAAAAAGGTTTAAATGGGAGAAAACTACAATAGTTTGATTTTCAGCTTAAACAATCTGGAATCTCCTGTCTAAATCATGAGAGGTAGCTCATATGCTTGTGTCAGCTTTGCAATGGGCGTGAGCTCCAAATCTGCCATGGTTCACGTGCACATGACTCCATGTTACCAAGGACGTGGTGCTCCGCTCCAGAGGTTTGATATTACAATCTAATGAATTCCGAGAGTTGTATCCCAGGTATACTACAGTTGTTAAGTAGCACACCTGAAAACAATCACTTGTAAGAGAAAGGCCAAGGACTAGAGCACTGCTTTTTTGGCATCTAGTCATCAGTAACCTTATCCATACCAGATAAAGCTTGACTGCACCATTTTTGGAGGATTCCCGGTAGAGAATAGGTACCTGGGTGTACACGTATATAGAGGTTGGCAAGATGTCGTGCAGGGCAGTCTTGAGAGGGCCCTTACCTCGGTTAGGGGCCTCATTGGTTTCTAGACTAGCTCCCTTCGTCAGAATTAGGCTAAGTGGTCCTAGCCAAAATGGACTAGTACCCCGGCTCTTGTACCTCTTTGTTGATATCCCTTTATAGCAGATAGGCCATTTTTTCTGTAAGTCAGCCACGCTGCTGATGGAAATGGTATGAGGAGCAAGACAGAGGATAGCCACTCTGGACATCTTGTTCCATGAGCATGATAACGGCTGCTTGGGGGTCCCGGGCTTTGAGTCCTACTATCTAGTCGCCCAGCTCCAAGGGATGGCTTTGTCCAGGTTCTTCCTTTACGTTTCCCTACCTGAGGGATAGACTCTGTTGTGAAGACATGGCAGACTATATCTTGGGCCAGCGTTAAATTTCCCAGCCTGGGTCTATACGTTTGAGGGAGGCATGCCAAATTGGCTTAACCACTTATGTCATCGGTCTGGCTCGACCCTATACCCCCTAGAGATCTCATTATGGTCTTTCCCCTGATTGCTCGGCTGACCACCAAGGCGATCAGATGTCTGTAGGCCTGAGCGGGAATAACAAAACTTGACGACCTATACAACTCTGTCTATGTCCTGCCCTTTGACGAATTACAGCAGGTGCATGATCACCCCCTGTGGCAGTTCCTGATGTATGTGACTGTGACAAAGGAGGTGGCACGTACCGGGGGAGTCAGGGTGAGGGGCTGTGAGGAACACTGGTAGACCCTTTCACCTGTACATTGTAAACCATGGGTAAGGGCAAGCATTTTATTACACTTGCCTAATAGGCTATAGGAAGCACTAGGCTTAAGATTCTGGCCTCATTGAGAGGCAAATGTGATCGAGATCTGGGTACCTTGCTCATGACGCTGAATGGGATCGAGCCCTACAATATGTTTGCTGCGTCACAATAAATGTTTGTTTGAATCTCATTCAGTTTAACTTTCTCCACAGGACATATTTCTGACACATGGTCTGGTCCTGCAGAGTAATAAAGAATTGGTGGGATCACCTCACCACCCAAATAGAGGAATGGACTGTATGAGGGAAGTGATATGTTATATAGTGTGATTGTGAGATCTCACCATGTAATACACTCACAGTACCATCTGGAACGAGTGAGGCATGTTTGAAAAACCTTTAGCTCATCCATGGGTGGCTGTCAGGCTTGAATAAAGGAACAAATGTAAAGTATTTAGAAGTACCAAAACAACAAAATACAAATGTCACGCAACACGAAAGAAAGCTGACACCAATTTATAAAAATATATCTTATTATTATACATTGTTAAACACCAAAATGAACAAAAGTCACTGGAGGGTTCCGGAGATATAGATTTTTAAGAAAAACTTAAATCACTGCTTTTCACTCGAAAAGCCAACAAGCAATGGTAACTAAAACAGTTAGCAGAAACTTTGGAAACGTTGTAAAACTTTTAAAGAGTTGTGTTTGGCTACTCCGGCCTGATTTGGGTGACCCTCTTCAGCAGGGAGGAGGTCAAAGGGGCCGGAAAGAGGTTCTGTGACAGTTACAATTCCAGGCTGTATGGGCTGACTGCCATAGACATTAATGTAGTGGTTCTGTTGCAAGGGATACAGAATACTGAAGATGTTGTGTGGTCACAGAGGTTTATGTCCCTCGAAGTTCTCTTGAATCAAGCAAAAGTTATGTTTCCACTGGACTACTGGTATGCGATCACAGTGAAATCATCAGTTCCTTTTTGTGAAGGCTAGTGACTATCTTGGGCCACCAAACTGCTCTCCAATTACTCTCTTGGTCCAGCAGACTTGGGTGCAACTTTTGAACACCAGAACTAAGGTGTCTGGGCTGCATGTCAGTGGTCAGAGGTCAACAAGCAATTGTGACTATTGACTGACCAGAACGGGCTTCAGATTTTGTGTCTGTGGTGCTGTAACAGGAAGTCAACCAACGTATTCTTGGTTTGGAAGCGACATTTCTACAAGCCAGGCACAAGCACTAGCCCAAGTATCAGCAGGTGCAGTCCGGAGGTTGGTGCAGCCTCTCTTGCCAGGTCCAGGGTACAGCATGGCACTCCTTCTTCAGTCCTCTCTCCATTAGCTGAAATATGGGTGCCAGGGGTGCCATATTTTTATGAAAGTGCCCTCAGGGAAACAGCGGTTACTAGCCAATGGGCTACCTGGTCATTTGTTGCCTGATGACGACTTCCTGAAATGTGCGCCATCTAGCTATCCCATAGTGCACTATCCTGCCCACTCCCAAGATGGCTGAATCCTTCTCTCGGTGTGTGGAGCTTGGGATGTGGCTACCTGGGGGCTACACACCTACAGAAAAGAGTGGTTTTGGTAACTAGTCTCCCCTCTGTTTCCCAGATGCAAACCCGTCTACCTGAACAGACTTGCAGATGCATGCCTTCCTGTGGGCGGCCAGCCCACTTGTATTGCCCTAGATAAATGTAGACAGTCAGTTGATGATGGGGGCCTAGGAATGGCCGACACTCGGATATACTACTGGGCCTTCCAGCTGTTGGTGTTTAATGAGTTGTTGACGGGCGGGTAGGACGACCCAGGATACTGGGTTGAGCTCTCCTGCCTGTGCATGGACAATATTTTGTGGCTGCTTTATGGAGACCGACTCTCCTGTCGCCTCCCGACAGTGACAATGGTGGTCTTCTAGATCTGGTATTTGGCCAAGAGATTCCTTGGTTGGGAAAGAAAACTGACTCAGTACTCCCCACTGTGGAAAGGAAGGTGATTCCACCATTCTGCTCAATTAAAAGGGTTTGCAACATGGGACAGGATTGGCATCATGACCCTTGGTGACGTCTGGCATAACGGCCACATGTATTCCTTACAAGACCCCTATTCACCGTTCTCCCTGTCATGTACTTAATTCCACAAATATCTTCAACTGTGGCATGCTCTGGCAAGCCACATATGTGGTGGTACTGACCTACCGGAGTACACCCTTCTTGAAGCCCATCTCCTGACGGGGTCCCTGAGAAGGGCGAGCAATATCCAAGATATACCGCTTACGAGTGGTGAACACTCTAGAGGTGCTCACTAACTTTAAAAAGAAATATGAGGAATGGGTGGGGCCCCTTGATGAAGCTGATTAGTGAGATGCCTGGATGGCTACCCGGGAGCTAGCTATCACCTCCAGGCTAAGGCTGATCCAGCTGAAATACCTATACAACACATACTTCATGCCCCGGCACCTATGGCATGCAGGTAAACTGTCCCACCCCACATGCTTTCAGTGCATTCACATTGACGCAAATTTCTTCTCCATGGTATGGACATGACCTCTCATATCCCGCTTCTGGTGAGGAATCATGGAGACTCTCTCACAGATTTTGAACCCACGTGTTGGTCTTCTCAGCATATTGGAAGAGTTCATGGACCTCAACATGAACAGACGATGGTGGAAGTGGCTATAATGGTTACCAAGCGAGACATTGCATGTAAGTGGAGGTCCCTTCACCATGGAGGAGTGGAAGCAGAAGGGAGGGCTGGTGCATTAAAATGTAACTGCTGATCTACCAGGTGAGAGGATGCCCTCAGAAAGCACGCTAAGATATAGGGCAAATGGTGGGCATTTCACGGACTGGAACGTTATTGAAGCAAATGTAATATACATTCCTGTACTGCTCTGAACGATGTCAGTTGGCTGGGTACTGATTCTACTACTGTAGGTGCTTAGTGTGTTATTGAGAAACAATGACAGTGGTCTATCAAAAAAAGTGCCAAGCTGTGAATATTGATGCAAAACCTAATGCTATTTTTGCTAGAAATAAACAGCATAAACTTTCTATGGAAGCAGAAGAAGGAATGAATCTTGTAATTGAAACAATTTTTGGTCTTGGTGACCATTTGCTTTGGAGTATCATGGTCATCCAGGCTATATTGTCTCTGGTGAACGGTTCTCTGCCTCTTAAAATCTTAAACGGGCTGTAGCCTGTCAAGGTGGGTGTGATGCGGTATGCCCATACCGTGTTTCTGACTTTGGACTCCCAGTTTTTTCCGGCGCTGATGGCTGCTTGTATCGAGCCAATGATCACCCGGTTGAAGCATTCTACTTGGCCGTTACCCGTAGGGTGGTAGACCGGGGTGTGCCTCGTCCAGATCCCATTTCTGCTGGTGAAGGCTGTCCATTTTGCCGACGTGAACTCGGGTCCATTGTAGCTGGTGATGGACTTGGGAATGCCCTCCCTCAAGAAGATGTCGGTGAGGAAAGTGATGATGGCATCGGAATCTACAGAGTCTCTGATTTCGACCTCTGCCACTTGGAGTAGCGGTCCACTATGACAATGAGGTGTTTGGGTGTGCCCCAGGTATCTAGGACCGGGCCTACGATGTCAAAGGACAAATCCTCCCACGTGTTGTTGGGAGTGGATAACTCTCCCATGGGGGGCCTCATGGTGACCAGGGTTTTGTTCGCTCTGGCGCAATGGGCGTAGTCCCTCACAAACCTTTCCACTTGGACATCCATGGCGGGCCACCAGTATAGTAGTTTTATCCACAGTTTGTCTTTTACGATGCCCAGGTGGCCTTTGTGGTTGATGTGAAGAATGCAGTCATACAGCGCCTTCGGGGGCACCACTTTGTCTCCCCGTAGCAGGAATATGGGATGTTCACCAATGGAGAGTTCTTTGCGGACTTCCCAGTATTTCCTGAGGTTGCCGTCAATGTGTCTATTCTCCGGCCAGCCTCGCATGACGTACCCTTTGATCTGAGTGAGTTCCGTGTCTTGCGTGTAGGCTTCTGCCCAGTCTTGGGCACTGATGGTGTGTTCATGATTAGTCATGAAGGCGACACTGTATTCATCCCACTCTGAGGATGTGACGGGTTCTTCCATGGCTGCCGCTCTGCTCAAGAAGTCCGCCACTTTGTTCTTTGAGCCTGGGATGTATTCCACATCATAGACAAAGTCCAACAGACGCAACGTCATTTTGGCAATGCGTGGCGTGGCTGTTACATTGACGCTGGATGTAAGGACTTCGATCAAAGGCTTGTGATCAGTGCGGAGTGTGAATCTTGACCCCCCACAGATACTGTCGACATTTTTCCATCGCCCATATGGCAGCCAGTATTTCCTACTCGGTCACGCTGTACTTCTCTTCACTGGGGGTGAGAGATCATTATGCGAAGCCCACAGTGGTCTCGGTGCCATCGGAGACCCGCTCGGAGAGGACTGCTCACAGCCCTTTGTCGCTAGCATTCATGGTGAGTATGCTGGATGCAGTGCCATCAAATCCTTGTAAGGGAAAAGCCTTACATATGTCTTGTTTGATGGCCAAGAACTCCGCTTCCGTTTCCTCCGACCAGGTGAACTTGTTCTTTTTCTTGAGCAGTTGGCGTATGTTGTGCGTCTTCGTTGCAAACTTTCTGACGAACTTGCTATAGAACTCCGCCAGCCCCAGGAACGAACGAACGTCGTCTTTGGATGTCGGGGCGGGAGCTGACCGTATGGCCTCCACATTTGCTGCTTTGGGGGTGATCCCTGTGTCTCTGATTTCATGCCCTAGATTAGTGACCTTGCGGAGACCGAGTTTGCACTTCTCTAATTCGGCCTTGAGGCCATTGGCTGCAAGCGTGCGTAGGACGGTGCGCAGTGTGTCATCGTGTTCAGCTTTGGATTTCCCCATGAAGAGGATGTCGTCTTAGAAGTAGAGGACACCGTGGACACCTTGGAACAGCTTGTGCATTAGTTTTGGGAAAACGGCCACCGCGGATGCGAGGCCAAAGGGCATGCATCTGAACCTGTAGCACCCAAAGGGGGTGATGAAGGATGTACGTTTTCGGTATGGCGGGTGAAGTGATACCTGGTGGTAGGCGGCTTTGAGGTCGATGGTGAGAACCACTCGATGCCTTTGGTCTGGGCGAGTTATTCGTTGATTGTTGGCAACGGAAATCTTTCCACAACGATGTTTGCGGAGATCTATGCATAAGCGGATCTTCCCGCTCGGCTTGCGCGCCACCACTAAAGGCGCGAGCCATTCAGTGCATTCGATTGGTTCAATAATGCCCCCGTCTTCTAAGCGCTTCAGTTCTAGCTGTACTGCCTCTCGGCAGTTGAACGGGATGTTCCTGACTTTGTTGGCAACCGGTACAGCTCCATCTTTTAGGACGATCCTGTGGGAGAACTTGCTCAACTTCCCGATTTGGTCGCTGAAGATAGAGGGGAACTCTGCTAGGAGTGAGGATGGCATGGACGTATCCTCCGTTAATAGTACCTGCGTGTCGCTGCCTGGGTTGAGCTGAATACCCAGAGCACCCTAGTTGGCCCAACCCAAAACCGATGGGCCCTTTTGTGCCACGTACAACTTCGCTGTGGTGTGTCGTCCTTTGAACTCGAATGGGAGCTGCCTGAAGCCCACCATGGGGATCCTTTCACCCATGTATGTGACTGGATGGACGTCCGTGGGGTGCAGATGGTCACCCACCACTTGGGCGAAGTCTCAATCCCAGATCTGTTTCTGGATGATGGTGTAGGGCGATCCCGAGTCTGCTACCATAATGACTTGGACGCCTCCTATGGAGACGCAGGAGTTTTTTTTGTTGGGGTGCCCCCTATGCTCAGGATGCAGTCGTCGATGCACAGGATACTGTCCGGGTCCGAAAGCTCCACCCCTTCTTGGTCCTCTGAGGCATCCTGGACGTATTTGACCACTGCGTTTCTGGGTCTCTGATGGCAAACTTTGCCGAAGTGTCCTGTGATGCCGCAGAAGGAGCTCTTGACGTGAAACACCGGGCATTTTTGGTCATTACCCATGTGGGAGTGGCTGCCGCATCTGTAGCAGGCTCCTTGTTTGCTTGAGGGGTGCGACCGGGACCTCTGTTCCTAGATGTAGATTGGCGGGTCGGCAGAGTCTGTTGTGGTTTTTGGAGATGGAACTTTGCGGTCGGAGATCTTGCACACCGTGACTTGTGGTGCTGCGTCTTTATTGGCTGCTAGGACGCATAGTTTAGATAATTCAGCTCGTTTCACTGTGGCGATGATCTTTGTGAGGGGTGCGTCACCGCTTACCCAGAGCTTTTCCTGAACATTTGTGTGGGTGAAGTGCATGATGATTTGGTCCCATATGAGGTAATCGTGTAGGGTGCCAAACTTGCAGTTAATGGCCAATTTCTTGAGGGCCGCCACGTAGTCATTCACCGACTCTGCTTCCGCCTGTTTCTGTTGGAAGAAATTGTAATGGTCGATGGCCGTGCATATCACGGGCTGGTAGTGGCTGTCCAGATCTTCGAGGGCATGTTGGAATATATCGTCGTCCGTCGAGGCCCTGGTCTTCTTAACCATCTGGTAGTAAACGTGCAGACTCTCCGGTCCCAGAATATGTAGCAGTATCTTCTTCCACCGCTTGCTGGAGAATTCCTCTTTGCCTTCCTCCTCCAGTGCTGAGAGGTAATTTAAGAAGTACCCCTTCCAATCGGCCCACTTCATGGCCGGTTAGCCAGGCTTTGGTTGAAAGGGCACAGGGTTGGTTAAGGAGAAGGTCTGGGCACACATGGTGTGTGTGGCGAGGACAGCAGTGGTTCTGTATGGTTCTTATAGAGCTCCGGGGGCTCCTGCTGGCTGGGGTTGGTGCTTTCTTGAAACTACCAGGGTTGCAGGAGGGCAGACTGAGGTCTCTAGATGAAGGAGGCGGTGGGGACCACAGGCCTTTGGGAATGCTGACGGTCTGGGTGGTGCTCGCCGGTATGCGCGCCGAGCTGAAAGGCATGCAGAGGAGAACGCCCATGCAGGTGGACCTGGGGACTATGCCCCTTCGCACTGCTTGATGCAGTGGCTGGTTGCTGCCGCAACACTCACGCTTGGTAGTGGCAGCCTGTGGGGTGCCTGGTCGGCGGTCTGATAGCAGGATCCTGTTAAATTGGAGCCAGGAGGTGACTGCTCTACCCGCTGGTAGTCCAGTGCTGTGCACGAACTTGTGCAGTAGCTGGCTATACAGTTGATGCCTAAACCTGTTGATGGCTGCCTGTAGCGTGCTTGTTGGGTGGTGTAGCTGCTGGATTGTCCTTAATTGGGGCCAGGAGGTGACTGCTCCTGTTGATGACTGCTAGTAGCTTGCTTTGCAGGGTGGTGTACTGGCTGGATCTTCGTTAATGGGGCCAGGACGAGGCTGCTCTGCGCACTGGCAACACGGCGCGGGAAGAAGCCTAATGGGTGGAGCCCCGCTGCGCGCCGAACTGCACGCCGAGATGACTGCGGGGAGGCCGCGCTCCGCTCCAGCATGCACCCGTCACCCTGAAGCTGGGGAGCCAAAATGCAGGAAGCGTAGCCGCTGGGAGCGGGGCTAAAGTGGGTGCGTGATCAGTGTGCCGCCACCCCTGGTCGCAAGTGCCGGCTCTCCCCTACCGTACCGCATACAAGCGGTGCGCCAGTCCGTCTCCTCTCGTCGCCACTGTGGGGGGGGGTGTATGTCCCTCGGAAGGATGATGGGGACACTATAGGGCAGCTTAACTTTACTTTATTGGCATTACTTCAACTCCGTATAATACATGAAGGGGAGAGCCGGTCCACTGTCCCTGGTATCGCAGTCTCCAGTGGCCAGCCCCCCGCGTCACGATCTCTCGCGATCCTTGGCCAGGTCACGTGACCGCGGGGAGCTAGACCACACACTAAATTACCATGCTGAGGCAACTTCTTATTTTTAGCATAGAAGTCAGGGAAGGCGGCATCTATATGTCCTTCACCTTGTCAGGTTCAGGGGGCCATCCCATCTGCCAAGAAGTGGTGTCTGAAAAAGCTGATATGCAGTTTCAGGAACTCAACCTGGTCAGAATTGAGGGGAAGCCCGAGTCTATAAGTTTGAGAATCATCTTCCTGCAGGCAGGTATGGTGTTCCTTGGAGCATAGACTAAAAGATAATTGATTGCACTGATGACTCCCAATTAGCCCCAACAGTACCTCCAATACTTGGTTTTGGAAAACCTCTGTCACACTGGCTATTCCGAAGTTTAGGCATTTATTTTGGCAGAGGGACAAGAGGATAGAGAAGGTGGCAATTTATTGGGACTGGGGTCCCAACATGATATGGTGATATCCGGATCCGAGGTTCATTTGGGAAAACCAGGCAGTTCATCTACCATTGGGGAGATGTCTTTCTCACGTCTGATTGCCATATTTGGGAGGCGCATATCGATGCCGAATCTCATCTTCCCCTGCTGCTTTGGCTTGTGGGTCGCCTCAGTTTTGGACACCCAGTGGGGGCCAGAGGTGGAATGCCACCTAACGGTGCCATAGTGTTGTACAGATTGGGCCATGTATATTGTATTATTTTCACTTTCAGGCATCCAAACCTTGAAAGAATTCTTTGAGTTCCACTAAAAGGTGGGGTGTACAGTGAGTGGGAATTGAATTAGTTGAAACCTTTCTGCTGTGTGGCAGCTCACTGCATGCCTGCTCCTCCCTTCGTCATATATAACTTGGCAGAGGTGGTCACTTCTTTATTTTTATTCCTGTAATTTCATTTCTAGCCATTGGGAGAGGACAAGGATGCCCATAGGCATGCACTAGAACAGCCAGTCTAATTGACGGTGTGTGGTGTAATGTCTCTTGGGCTATCACTTTGATTGATGTCCCTATGTCAGTGATGACAATTACTGGGCAGTCTCATACCAGCACCAGACATTTGAGTAGGCAATGGGTTCACATCTGAAATTGATCAGTGGTGCACACCATATGCACTGTTGCTTCGGCATTGTCATCTTCCATGTCTTTATCTTGCAAAACAGCTGATTTTTCTACAGTGCTCACCATTCTCTTTGAGATTGCTGTAGAGGTCAGGAAGATCTGTGCATTTTTGTGAAGTAATTTATCTTCACACAGGGTGGGCACTTCTTCCCACTGGCCGGGCAATATCCTATGTGACAGCACAGTACTCTGCAGTACCCATAGGGTTCGTGTAGTTTCTGCCATTCTCCTCTCTTCAATGGGTGAGTGCCTTTGTGATTTGGTTCACCAGCTCACTTTAAATGGGTTTGTGTTGGGCTACCTTCATGTGAGATGCCCTTACCTTCAAAAGTAGAAGAAAAAGAGAAGAGTAACTTTTAAGCTACTCACCCACTCCTACAAATCCCTCCACAACATCAGACCCAAATACCTCAACGATAGACTCTCCTTCCACGTACCCAATAGAACCCTCCGCTCTGCCGACCTCGCCCAAGCAGAAACCCCGCACATGCGCAGAACGAGAGCGGGTGGAAGAGCCTTGTCCTACATCGTGGCGAAAACCTGGAACGAACTCCCAGTCAACATCAGATGCTCTCCTACTCTGCACACCTTCAGGTAGCGCCTCAAGACCTGAATCTTCGGCTGAGCCGGAGCTTTGTGCGTTTATTCCCCCTTTACCACAATAAGATCAGAGCTACCAGTAGTCTGTGCTCCCACTGTGTCTGGGATGATGTTTTGAAGCCTGTCTGCCACCCCGTGTGTGGCATTTTCACATGGATAGGACTGGGTCAGTAGTCTGGTGCCCTTCACAGTCTGACTATCTCTGCTCATCGAAGTTTTCTTATAACTTGCTGAAGGGACACCTTCAGTGCTGCTGCAGCCATAATTATGAGGCTGCAGCTTCCTTGGTCTTTTCAGGTGGTTGCCCCCTCGTAGACTGGCCCCTACACCCTGGAGCCGACCCGCATTGCACACTGCCCTCACTTCTCAGGGCGTCACAATGTTGTGGCGGCACTATGGTCTGCACCAAGCGGATTGGTCGCAGTGGACTGCCAATGTGCTCCTCACTAGGCTGAGGCCGATCAGGTTCTCAGCTTTGTTCCAACCTCCGTCGCAGTGCTCTTTGCCAGGTCTGGGTGCACAGAGCCAGTAGGGTGGCTTACCATCCATCCTCATCGCTATTCCGTGGTGGTGGGAAGTAAGTAGGCCACAATGGTTGGGAGCCACACTTGGGGAATGGAAGTTCAACACACACAATGACCCACAGGAGTGCAGCCAGGTCCTCTTCATTAACATGAAGAAGGCAAAAACAATACCCCTCATCAGCGGGGATAACATTCTATGCAAAGTTTGTGCAACACTACACAATTCTGGTCTGTGTTTTTAGGGATGCACATACATTAGGCCAAATCAAGACCTTCCCCAGAGTGTGTCACAGGCAAAAATACTACATTCCTCCTAAACTTTAATAACAAATGGAACAGCACACGGACCCTATACACAGTTAAGATCACCATTAGACTCTTATGTAAACAGGCACTTTACTGCTCATATCCTTCAAAGCTTTGAGAGGGAGCTGGATTTGCTTAGAGATGATACCTCGGATGGTCAAAGTAATGCTGATATTGGGCTCTGCCACATTCCAGGTGGACTTCAATTCTTTGCTCTCTGCACTTCCCACCAGCAGTAGTAGTCCCTCCAGACAGAGTACAGGAAGCAAGGCCTCGCTGCCAATTCTAAATTACGCCTGATGAACAGTCAGTTTGGGAACTAATCCTGGAGTTGTCACCATCAATATTCAGAACTGGCTCAGACTGTGAGGCCAATGGGTGGGGATCATGGAACCTATGAAAATAGGATACATTCTCACTTACCGCTTCAGACCATCTCTGGGCAGTGGCCAGGGTCCATGAGTTTGTATTTTCCTCCATGGGGCCAATTGTAATGGACACCTACATTTGCTTCCTGAGACCGTCTCCTTGTCCCTACTCCAAATGTTGATATGCTTGTGCTTAACTCATCTTACAGGCATGGCATAATGCTATGGCTGGATCCAAGTCTGTTGATGACGGATCACATCCGCCATCACTCTTCGTTGGGTGGTTTTGTGAGGGGTCTGATGGTATTCCCTTGGGAATTTACATTGCTCAATGCACATTATGGTTCTTGGCCAAAGAAATCCTTTAACCTTCGTAAGTGCCCTCATGAAGCGTTCCACTTCTCATTTGGCTTGCGGCCAGAGGAGAATCATTTATCAATGCTTGGTGTGGATTTGCTTAAAAAGGCAACTATTTCCTGTCCCTGAAAAGAAAGTCGGTTACCTGTCCAAACAGATTTCTTGGATGATCCCATAAGTAGCCACCACTTTTTTGAACTTTGGGATCACTTCATCTGCTGAAATAGTAATCAAGATTTACACTTCAGCAAGCTTAGAGTAATTATTAATTATTAGGGAGTTCAGACATTTGGGTAAGCTCCTAATGACAGCACCAACTTATATCCAAGGAAACTCTGGAATGTCCTCAGTGATGATAGTGAGTAAGGGGTCAGGATTGATTGATGCCCAATGCAACGAACATCTGCCCACCACAATTTCTACTAAATCCTCTAGTAGCTGAATCCACACTTTATTGCAAAGTCTTTTTTTGCCTTCACCTTTATCCTGCTTGAGTTTGGTGCACAGCTTGCAGTACTAAAACTTTGGGGATCATAAGCCAAGCATCCTTCATTAAACGAGGCTAATTCGTGCTACATGTTCCCCAGTGATATCAAGATGTGGCCACCTCTGGCATGTGAGGTAACCATTTTGTGGTTGCCTTAGTGCTCAGCCTTCCGAGTGAGCTGTAAGCAGTCACTTTTTGTCTGTGGCTTTCTTGATTTCTTCCAGTGACATATAAAGCTAGTGAGACAGTTCCACTACTATCTCTGCTTATTTGTCTATATGTGTATGTATGCATGTATATGGCATTTCTATAGCACAAGCCTAGCCAAAAAACATCAAAGCGATGTACATGGTCAAAGGCAAGCTTAAAGTCGGTGGGCAATATGAGATGAAGCTTAGTCTTAGCAGGTAGCTTTTTGGGGGTACCATGATAGGTAATCAGCTGAATTATGAGCTCTGGATCAATAAATTATAAAGAAGGCATGTTCTTGTAATTGAAAAATCCACTTTTCAATTCTGGGGGAAGGTTTTAAAGCCAACCCTTGAAACAGTGGAACAAGAAGTTTATGGTCTGTACAAACCATGGAAGGATGTTCATATAAGTGTAAATGAAAGTGGCAGCACCCCCTGCATATAGGGATTTCCTCTTTTTGAAAGTTATGAGTATTCTTGTTCTGTTGGGAGCAGGGCCCAGTCTGCAAATGTAACAGATGCACATTCACCACATGTCTGTTTCTGAGACAGAATCATCTCTGGCCTGTGGGGCTGGCATCCATGATTAGCACAGACTCTTCAGCTGGATCGAGGTTCAGCAAGGTCATCTCAGCAGCTAGTGCATTTTTGGTGTTCTGAAACCCTCTCTAGTGAATTTCATCTTAGTGAGTTCTCTGAAGAGTCAGAACAGAGATGTTACTTTTTTTTAATAAATCAACCACAATACGTGACCATTCAGAGAAAAAGTCTTTCTTCAGTTGTTGCCATTCAGTTGTTTGATACCTTTGACCTTGGTTGAGTCATGTACTACCCCTCTGCCAAATCAATAGTCAAAGAAACTAATATCTTGTTGTAGGACTTGCTCTTGTTTTGGTTGAGGGTGAGACCACAATCTTGAAGCAGCTGCAGCGCTTTTCTTAGCCATAGTTGATGTTCTCTCTGCGTGCGTGCACACACCAGGAAGTCATCGCTGACACTGCTGATGGCTGTTTACCCACATAGTACCTCCCTGATAGTGTTCTGGAGCACCTCTGCAGCACGGAAGATTCCAAAATGTATTCTTTTATATCTTCACAGGACTACATGAGTCGAGAATACCATGATATACCACTACTCTGCGTCAAGTAGCAGCTGTTGGTAACCTGATTTAAAGTATATTTTTGAAGCCTAACATACAGTGTGGATTTCAATCAAGAAGTAATTGACAATGTGCGGTGCTGTTCTCTTTTAATCTAAATGGTGGAAGGCGTATGTAGGAGCACAACTGCATTTCATCGGGCTGCTTGGACTTTTGTATGCCTATGAAGGGGAATACCCACTGTATAGGTCATTCAACATGCTTGATTATGTCAGCTTCTTCCAGCTATCATAACAAAACAGGGAGAGGGAGGGTCGTAGGGAAATTTTTAAGACCAGCCCAGGTTCATATCCCCAATTACTGAAATCTGAACAACAAAAAGAACCGGAGGTCTGAAATTCCTCAATTCAGGCAGGTCAATCACACACTCTCACTAGTAGTGTGTTGTCTTAATTGTACAAAGAATACACATAACACAGGGACTCAAGAGAAAAGAAAAGAGATCTACACACAGTATATAAGGGAGAATCCGCCTATAACAGAATCTGAATAACCATCAACTCTTCATAGTGATCAGTTTTATCATTTGGTCATCCAGTTAAAGGGCTGGTGTACCTCTTGATCATAGAGAACACCATGCCAGTATGTACTTGGCTGGATCCTGCCCAAATATACTCTGGAAAAGTACAGTGAACCATACTCTACTAGATCACTGAAAAAATTGAATCAGTGCAGAACAAAAATCTGTGAGTGGTGAATTAAAATAGGGTGGTGTGCCCCAGATTAGCTAACTTTATTCGAAGTGAGGACACTACCCCCTAACTAAAAACAGAACAGTGCAAAGCGCAGTGTAAACAAATAACTGCAAAAATGGGCCAACATGTTTCAGCCAAGCGGGCCAACTGTCCCTGGGCTTTCTTCAGGGCCTCTTCTCTCTACCATTTGGTACTGCATCTATCGGTCAAATCTTAGTGAAAATTAATCATGCAGAATACTTGCTGTGATACATCAGTGTAATGACGTGAATACATTGAAACATAATCCTACACATCAAGGAATGCAATTGGCATCCAGCTTGACCGTGGACTGGACCTCACCTCACCTGGACCGTGCTCAGGATGTGGAGGCCCGCTCTCTCCGTCGGTACCTCAGGACTTCACTGAGTCTCCCCCTAGACTAAGATTTGACCGATAGATGCAGTAGCAAATGGTAGAGAGCAGAGGCCCTGAAGAAAGCCCAGGGACAGTTGGCCCGCTTGGCTGAAACATGTTGGCCCATTTTTGCAGTTATTTGTTTACACTGTGCTTTGCACTGTTCTGTTTTTAGTTAGGGGGTAGTGTCCGCACTTCGACTAAAGTTAGCTAATCTGGGGAACACCACCCTATTTTAATTCACCACTCACAGTTGTTTGTTCTGCACTGCTTCAATTTTTTTAGTGATCTAGTAGAGTATGGTTCACTGTACTTTTCCAGAGTATATTTGGGCAGGATCCAGCCGAGTACATACTGGCATGGTGTTCTCTATGATCAAGAGGTACACCAGCCCTTTAACTGGATGACCAAATGATAAAACTGATCACTATGAAGAGTTGATGGTTATTCAGATTCTGTTATACGTGGATTCTCCCTTATATACCATGTGTAGATCTCTTTTCTTTTCTCATGAGTCCCTGTGTTATGTGTATTCTTTGTACAATTAAGACAACACACTACTAGTGAGAGTGTGTGATTGACCTGCCTGAATTGAGGCATTTCAGACCTCCGGTTCTTTTTGTTGTTCAGCTTCTTCCAGCTTGCATAACTCTGCTTCTACTTTCGGGCGAAAATCGAAAGCCACTCTGCAATGGCATAAGGACTCTGATCGAATAGAACAGTCAGTATGCAGCTGCATCATTTTCGTTTTCCCTTTCAGGCAGCCAATGCCTTGAAGGAGGATGACTACTCCTTGAAGTAGATTGTTCAGCTCCCCAGCATGTACGCTGACATGAACTGAATTAAATGAAGCCTTTCTGCCATCTGGCAGCTTAGGAGCATCCCTGCTACTCCTTGGGTGACATAGATCTTGGCCTTGATCATTTGGTTGTCACGGGTGAGAGCAACAGTGATTATCCCAGCAAAAAGATTTCTCTTAGAGCTCAGGCCCAAGAGCTTCGGGTCATCTCTTGAGACCCGGGGGGAGGCATGAAGACCCGAGGCCTCCACTCCGGGACCGAAAGGATGAGCGCTGCCCAGGGAGGAGGGAAGATGCCCAGGCTGCACCCCGGGGCCGGGCCACCCTCGTAGGGAGGTCAGCGCTCTAGTGCGGCAAGTGGCAGCAAGGCATGAAATGGAAAAGGAAGACCTGCGGCTCGCCCCATGATCGCGCTCCCGAGCCGGGCGATGATGATGGTCTGACCGCGCAGGGCCACCGGAGAGACGCGGCCCCCGGGATCCGATGCAAGAACTCTGGAGAGCGGGGTAAGAGCTGGACAAGAGGAGCGACCCGCAGCGGCAGCCGAGACTGCTTCACATCTCGCCGCGTGAGCGCTCTGCAGGCGGGGCGACTCTTCAAACCAAAGATCTCAGCAGCAGCCAGAGCAGCTCCCCAGCCCGCCCCCCCAACAACAGGGGCTCCCCCGGCCCGCTCTGAAGCAGAGCCCGGGCTTCCCGTGCCCCCGGGAGCCAGAGCAGCACCGGAGGCTCCTCTCCACACCAGAGATTTATGGTTCTTCCGGACCTGCAGGATCACCATGCAGCCCCCGCCAAGAAAGGTGAGCCCTGGCCGCGCTCCCTGGCCGCCCCACGTCTGCAGCAGCCCCCGCAATTCTGGGCCAGTAGAGAGGGCCCATGCGGAGCGGCCTCGGGGCACACACACTGTTAGAAACGGGACCTCTGGCTGGCCAAGGCTTGCGCCAAGGTCAGTCAGGGATCACCATTTCCAAGGTCAGGGCAAGGGAGTCACACACCAAGATAACCCCCGCTCACCCTCTAGGTAACGTGGCGCGAGCAGCAAGGCTAATCTCAGAGGCGATGTGTAAAGCGTTTGCGCGCGCACCCCAGCGACAACAACCCAAGGCCCACCACAAAGGAAACTCCACACAAGGTTATATCAAAAATAGCCTTTGTATTATAATAATAAAAACACATTAGATAACACACACACTTTACAATGTGCCAACAGGCACGGGCAAGATTTACAAGGGATTATGTACAGGACAGGGCAACTTGGACCACTGTCAGGGGTATGCACTTGTTAGAAATAATACTTGTAGGTATAACACTTTAGCACATAAACATACAATGACTGTAACACAGAAATAGTAAATGTAGCATACAACCAGTAACTACTGGTAAAGAGAAAATACCTCCTACGCCACCCTAGTCTCTGTAGGGAAATCACGCAGGGGGAAGGAAACCTAAAATAATCACCTAGGCAAGTAACATTTAGCAAAGGCAATTAAACATCAACATTCCTCTAAGCAGGTCACTTTTAGCAAAGGGGATAAACACATAAAGAATTACCTAAGCAGGTCACTTTTAGCAAAGGTAATAATAAACAAGAATTGCACATGTAACATTAAAACACATTCAGAGGTGCAGGTTAGAACTTTTGCGCAAGAATCATATAGCAAAGAAATCACAATGCGCAGGGTGCATGTAGCACAACACTCAAAATGTCCCTCAGGCCAACTGGCCTCGAAAGGGGCGGAATGCCCTGAGTCTCAGTGTCAGGGAGGTCTGCGCAGGCAGCACAGACACAAAAGCCTAAACGTAGCAACTGTCCACTAAGTGCTGGACAGTTGTAAATATGCACTGGGCAAACGTTGGAGCCGCGTGGGCTCAAGAACACAGGTGGGGAGACACAGCGTGGGAGCCTCGGGGCTACAACCAACTAACTGCCTGTGTCCCCCTAGAGCCTCTGTGGCTCGCAAAACAAATGCGCAATTAGAGCTTCAGCGCTCTTCAAATCATAAAAATGCCCCCAGAGCCTCTCTGGCTCGCAATCAATGAGGGCGATGAGCCTCGCTGGGCTCGAAGAACAACTGTGGGCTCTGGAGCCTCTCGGGGCTCGAAAAGAACCAATGCGGGCGGGTGGAGCCTCTCGGGCTCAAAGAACAGAATGGCCCCTCAGAGCCTCGTGGCTCTCAAAATAAAGAAATGCTGCCCACGTTGGAGCGGCCCTCTGCCAACCGGGGCCGCTCAGAAAACCAAGGGTATGCCGCTTTGAAGCCCTCGTGGCTTCACTCTCTCAATGGGCGCGAGATCGCGCTACCGGGGGGAGAGGGGGCGGACACCGACAATGTGTCCCGGCGCCCCTCCCTTCTGCTTCACTCACCGGCTGTCTCAGGGCGGGCGGGGCTCCTCTCGTCCCGGGGCTCCTCTCTCCACTCGGGGAGCCTCGGGGACACGACCGGCTGCCTCGTTCGTCTCCCGCCTGGCCTTGTCTCCTCCACACGCCGCCTGACTTCCGCCGGGGCCGCCAATGGCAGCGCGGCCCTGGGGGTCAGGAGGCGGGACTTCCGGGTCGCTGCAGGCAGCGCGGCGGCCCGGCAGCTTCCAGTGCGCCCGGGCTGCGGCGGTGATGTCCTGGGCAATGCCGGGTGGCACCGGCTCGAAAATAAATACAGACCACGGGGCAATGCCGGGTGGCACCGGCCTTCAAAATAAAGGTAAAGCGAGGTAGGCACTCGCTATGCCAAAAAGCGGCAAAAAGCGCTCCACAGCGCTATAATAGAAATAAAGCGCACCCAGCGCTTGGGGGCTAAAGGAAAGCGCTCCTAGCGCTATTGATATCAGCAAAAGCGCTATTGAGCGCTGTGGCACCAGGAAAGCGCTCCTAGCGCTATAAATCAAATAAGAGCGCCTCCAGGCACTCTAAGTCAAAGCAAAAGCTCCAGCAGGGACTGGAGGCAGGCAGAGGGGCAGGGCAGGGCCAGAGCCAGCACACTGGGTCTCCAGGCAGGGAGACAAGCCAAGTGGCGGTCCTCCTGGCCCCAGCAGCAACAGCCCCCTCTGGCAAGGATCCACAAGTAGAACAATTTCTGTGGGGACACAGCCCCATATTTATACAGAGAATTCCTTTGTTAGGAGGTGCAGGGTGGGGGGAAACCAGTTGCAGCTGGCTTGGGAGTACCCTTGATGGCCCAACCACCCCTTTCATTCACTGGGGAGGCTTGGGTCATTAGACAAACCACAGGGGGGCGGAGCCAGCATTGTGTGGGGAAAAACCCAGCCCATCCAGGACACAGATCTACTCCTCCCACACATCACTCATGCTGATCTCACACTCACCACCGGGCAGACCCATCCAGACTTCCTGGAGCCTGGCATGCCAGCCAGCTCCAGCCAATCACGCTCCACTATCCTCACTGCACACATACATCAATGTCCAGAAGTAGCACTTCCCTTCTAGACACACACAAGCCGCACATACCATTGCGCAGCATTCGCTCTCACGAGTTCATACATACTAAACTCGAGCCTGTACTCCCCACGCATCAGGAACTACCAGGGACACACACATTCCCCATGCATTCCTATGGGAGGGCAGGCCAGCCATACTACACGCACGCACTTTCACTCTGGGACCCAGGGGAAAGTGCGCAGAGACCCAAAAATCACTGACACAGGGTCACACATAAGGCAAAAAGTTTAGGGGCGAACCTGCCCTGCGGGCCAAGTCCAACACAACCCCCTTCCAGCCAAAACGCAGGGGAGAACAATCACCACCGTGATGGACTTCCCTGCTTGGGGCGATAGAACACGGACGCAGGCCCGCCACTGCCGGGACACCCTCCTGTTCTATGCCAAGGTGAACCCCTAGGGTTCCTTCTAAAGCTACCGTAAGGACCAGCTGGGCTACCCCACTGGTACTCCTCAGCTGTTTGCGGCCAGGACCAGGCCCTAGGCCACCCAGGTGCCACTGGTTCCTGCCTACTCACGAAGTGGGGGGTAGTAACCCCAGGCCCATAGTAGCCACTCTCCACTCTTCCTGTCTGCCAGACAGGGCCAGACCGCCACTGGTTCTCCAGCCTAGGGTCTACAACCTCAGGTGGACCAGGAGTCTCAGGGAAGGCTCTCCTCCCCTTACCTCTTCTTTTAGGGTTCCTCCTCCCCGTGCGAGGGGGACACCTAGAACGCCATTCCAACCCAGGGTTTAACCCCTCAGGTTGCACCGGGGTCAGAGGTGGGCTCTCCCACCCTCTGCACCCCCTTCCAGAGGTCTGCCCTCTCCCACCTGGAGAAGTTCCTCTGGAAGAAGAACCGGTCAGGACACTGGTTACAGTCGTCCTACCCTTCAGGTCAGGCTGATCCTGAACCTGGCCATCCAACCTCCGGTCTAAAACCTTTGGTGGAACAATTGCCTGGCACTCCAGGACTTCTGGGGATTCACACGCAATCCCCCTGAGGTTAACAACTGACACATCTGTTGTGTGACTGTCTGTCTGGCGCAGATCTCCCGCCCTCTGTCCACCTGACAGTGCGGGACGATCCCCCAGACCAGAAGTGGTGCCACCCGGGTCCCTCCAAGAAGATCTAGCCCAACTGGCTAGTCTCTGGTCCACTGGTGCATCCACTGGGAAACTCATCCCCCAATCACTCCTCACGCTGGACTCCTGTACCCTCCCTACCGGAGCGGTACTGCCAGCCTCTAGAACCACAGGAGCTCTGGTTACAGACGCTCCAGGTCCTCTACTCACTAGGAGATCCTCCTCAAATGGGCTAACAGGACAGCCTAGGTCCCCAACCTGGTGTTCCCTCAAGAAACCACCCAGGCTCTGAGACAGGGCTTCGGGCCTCTGGGGGCTCTCAGCCACCCACTGACTCCTGCTCCACTGAGCCAGGCAGTCAGCCCCTACACCCTTCTCACTATACTGGGACCTAGCTGGGCTACACTGAGCCTCTTCCACCACGCTGGGCTGGAAGATCCCTGACCCACTACTGTTGGAATCACTCACCAATGACTCTACAGAACCTCTGGTCCCTTCCCAGCGGTCTGCTTCCTCTGCCAGCTCATAAGGATCAAAGCATTCCAACCTCAACAGGTGCTGGCGCAACTCTGGACACAAAATACTGAGGAACTGCTCTTTGAGAACCATGTAGATCACTCCAAGCCACTCCTGTTGCGGGTTAACCTCTAACCAATCCATCAGTGCATTACTACAGTCATCCACATAATTTCCCCAGACCCGGTGAGACGGCTTCCTCCTACTGTTCCTGAATGTCAACCTATATTCCTCCTCTTGGGAAACAGGTACCATACTCGGGGCACTGGGAGTGGGACTTCCTATACTGGAACCTAAATAGCTGCCACCACTGGACTCAACCCTCCCTGGGGGATCCAGAACATTATGACTGCGGTCAGGGGATAATCTACCCTCCCGAGCTACTCTCTCTCTGGCAAAGGCCCTCTCAGCCTCTGCAATCCGCTCATTCACACCCAACTGCGCCATCTCTCTGGCATGCTCTAACCTGAGCTTTTCCATGGCCAGCTGGTGCTCCCTCTCTTCTCTCCTATCCAACCACACCTCTGGGGACAGGGAAAGGGATGGGGTGCTACATCTGACACTGGACCCAGCAAGGGACTCCCTATCTAGGGGGTACTCGCTCTCTGCTGGCGCCCACCCACTGTCAAACTCACTCTCCACATCAGACTCTTCAGGGCTCCCCTCAGGCCCACCACCCTCCTGGTGTGCGGCCCGGGCCCTCTCTCTCTCTCTGTGCTCACGCTCCCAGTCACTCTTCTGCCACAGGATCATGTTATCCCTAAGCTTGGACTGGGTGTCTGACTCACTCACTGGGATGTCTCTCTCCTTACATAACCGTACCAACTCATGCACACTGTACTTAAACAGGCCACAAAGGTTAAAAGGCGATTCCATCTTGACAGGATGCTCACAGACACGTGCAACACAAGGGACCTTGCAATCTGAAGTAGGAGTACACAATTCCAAAACTTCCACACTCTCCTTAAAAAAGAACTCACTCATGCGTCCAGGAAAACACACCATTCATCCACACACACCCTCCCCTCGGATCGGTAAGGCAGTTTCTACCACCCCTGACTTCTCAACCTGACCAAAAGCGACACAGGTACCAAACTCTGGAAGCAGGGCGGGGGACAAATGTACAGGACACAATTATCAAATGACACTCTTCAGGAGAAGAAACAATAGAATTTTACCAACAACAATAATCCCCAAAATGTGGTTATCTAAAATGCAGAGTTTTGTGGTGCAGCCAGCCGCTACCAAGGTACAAGGCAAACACAAATCCTTATCCCACCGCTAGCCACCAATGTTAGAAACGGGACCTCTGGCTGGCCAAGGCTTGCGCCAAGGTCAGTCAGGGATCACCATTTCCAAGGTCAGGGCAAGGGAGTCACACACCAAGATAACCCCCGCTCACCCTCTAGGTAACGTGGCGCGAGCAGCAAGGCTAATCTCAGAGGCGATGTGTAAAGCGTTTGCGCGCGCACCCCAGCGACAACAACCCAAGGCCCACCACAAAGGAAACTCCACACAAGGTTATATCAAAAATAGCCTTTGTATTATAATAATAAAAACACATTAGATAACACACACACTTTACAATGTGCCAACAGGCACGGGCAAGATTTACAAGGGATTATGTACAGGACAGGGCCACTTGGACCACTGTCAGGGGTATGCACTTGTTAGAAATAATACTTGTAGGTATAACACTTTAGCACATAAACATACAATGACTGTAACACAGAAATAGTAAATGTAGCATACAACCAGTAACTACTGGTAAAGAGAAAATACCTCCTACGCCACCCTAGTCTCTGTAGGGAAATCACGCAGGGGGAAGGAAACCTAAAATAATCACCTAGGCAAGTAACATTTAGCAAAGGCAATTAAACATCAACATTCCTCTAAGCAGGTCACTTTTAGCAAAGGGGATAAACACATAAAGAATTACCTAAGCAGGTCACTTTTAGCAAAGGTAATAATAAACAAGAATTGCACATGTAACATTAAAACACATTCAGAGGTGCAGGTTAGAACTTTTGCGCAAGAATCATATAGCAAAGAAATCACAATGCGCAGGGTGCATGTAGCACAACACTCAAAATGTCCCTCAGGCCAACTGGCCTCGAAAGGGGCGGAATGCCCTGAGTCTCAGTGTCAGGGAGGTCTGCGCAGGCAGCACAGACACAAAAGCCTAAACGTAGCAACTGTCCACTAAGTGCTGGACAGTTGTAAATATGCACTGGGCAAACGTTGGAGCCGCGTGGGCTCAAGAACACAGGTGGGGAGACACAGCGTGGGAGCCTCGGGGCTACAACCAACTAACTGCCTGTGTCCCCCTAGAGCCTCTGTGGCTCGCAAAACAAATGCGCAATTAGAGCTTCAGCGCTCTTCAAATCATAAAAATGCCCCCAGAGCCTCTCTGGCTCGCAATCAATGAGGGCGATGAGCCTCGCTGGGCTCGAAGAACAACTGTGGGCTCTGGAGCCTCTCGGGGCTCGAAAAGAACCAATGCGGGCGGGTGGAGCCTCTCGGGCTCAAAGAACAGAATGGCCCCTCAGAGCCTCGTGGCTCTCAAAATAAAGAAATGCTGCCCACGTTGGAGCGGCCCTCTGCCAACCGGGGCCGCTCAGAAAACCAAGGGTATGCCGCTTTGAAGCCCTCGTGGCTTCACTCTCTCAATGGGCGCGAGATCGCGCTACCGGGGGGAGAGGGGGCGGACACCGACAATGTGTCCCGGCGCCCCTCCCTTCTGCTTCACTCACCGGCTGTCTCAGGGCGGGCGGGGCTCCTCTCGTCCCGGGGCTCCTCTCTCCACTCGGGGAGCCTCGGGGACACGACCGGCTGCCTCGTTCGTCTCCCGCCTGGCCTTGTCTCCTCCACACGCCGCCTGACTTCCGCCGGGGCCGCCAATGGCAGCGCGGCCCTGGGGGTCAGGAGGCGGGACTTCCGGGTCGCTGCAGGCAGCGCGGCGGCCCGGCAGCTTCCAGTGCGCCCGGGCTGCGGCGGTGATGTCCTGGGCAATGCCGGGTGGCACCGGCTCGAAAATAAATACAGACCACGGGGCAATGCCGGGTGGCACCGGCCTTCAAAATAAAGGTAAAGCGAGGTAGGCACTCGCTATGCCAAAAAGCGGCAAAAAGCGCTCCACAGCGCTATAATAGAAATAAAGCGCACCCAGCGCTTGGGGGCTAAAGGAAAGCGCTCCTAGCGCTATTGATATCAGCAAAAGCGCTATTGAGCGCTGTGGCACCAGGAAAGCGCTCCTAGCGCTATAAATCAAATAAGAGCGCCTCCAGGCACTCTAAGTCAAAGCAAAAGCTCCAGCAGGGACTGGAGGCAGGCAGAGGGGCAGGGCAGGGCCAGAGCCAGCACACTGGGTCTCCAGGCAGGGAGACAAGCCAAGTGGCGGTCCTCCTGGCCCCAGCAGCAACAGCCCCCTCTGGCAAGGATCCACAAGTAGAACAATTTCTGTGGGGACACAGCCCCATATTTATACAGAGAATTCCTTTGTTAGGAGGTGCAGGGTGGGGGGAAACCAGTTGCAGCTGGCTTGGGAGTACCCTTGATGGCCCAACCACCCCTTTCATTCACTGGGGAGGCTTGGGTCATTAGACAAACCACAGGGGGGCGGAGCCAGCATTGTGTGGGGAAAAACCCAGCCCATCCAGGACACAGATCTACTCCTCCCACACATCACTCATGCTGATCTCACACTCACCACCGGGCAGACCCATCCAGACTTCCTGGAGCCTGGCATGCCAGCCAGCTCCAGCCAATCACGCTCCACTATCCTCACTGCACACATACATCAATGTCCAGAAGTAGCACTTCCCTTCTAGACACACACAAGCCGCACATACCATTGCGCAGCATTCGCTCTCACGAGTTCATACATACTAAACTCGAGCCTGTACTCCCCACGCATCAGGAACTACCAGGGACACACACATTCCCCATGCATTCCTATGGGAGGGCAGGCCAGCCATACTACACGCACGCACTTTCACTCTGGGACCCAGGGGAAAGTGCGCAGAGACCCAAAAATCACTGACACAGGGTCACAAATAAGGCAAAAAGTTTAGGGGCGAACCTGCCCTGCGGGCCAAGTCCAACACACACCCTCCGCAAAACAAAGCAGCGGGGCCGTGAAAACACCAGATGCAGGCAGCAGCCCTGCAGCCACATTCGAAGGAAAGAAACTACGCCATGGACTCTCCTGGACTTCTTTACTTTTTCTTTTGTCCTGGCCGCCATTTTGCTGCTGCTCTCGGCTGCTTTTCTCTGGACCCTGACCCGCCATCTTGCCCATTCCCTCGTCCCTTAACCATTTTCCCTCGTTTCCCCCTTGACGATCCTCAAATGTTTCTTCCCTTTTCTGATTTGCCTTTTCTTCATACCCGTGTATCCCTCCCACCCTCCCTTGGTGCTGTGACTGCGACCCCACTTAATGGAACTCTGTTTTTATGTATATAGAGATAACTCTAATCACTAGTATATGCAGTAGACCTTTGTACTCTCTACCATTCTTATGTGACTCTTAGAGTATATCCATTGGTATCACTTCCCTACGTATATAGAGATAACTCTAATCACCAGTATATGCAGTACACCTTTGTACTCTCTACCATTCCTATGTAACTCTTAGAGCATATCCATTTGTATCCCTTCCCTATGTATATAGGGATAACTCTAATCACTAGTATATGCAGTAGACCTTTGCACTCTCTACCATTCCTATGTGACTCTTAGAGTATATCCATTCGTATCCCTTCCCTATGTATATAGAGATAACTCTAATCACTAGTATATGCAGTAGACCTTTGTACTCTCTACCATTCCTATGTGATTCTTAGAGTATATCCATTCGTATCCCTTCCTTATGTATATAGAGATAACTCTAATCACTAGTATATGCAGTAGAACTTTTTACTCTCTACCATTCCTTTGTGCCTCTTAGAGTATATCCATTCGTATCTCTTCCTTGAGTGACTTTACTATTTGTACATTTGCAATTTTTCTCTCTGTGTGTATCTCTTCCTTGTGTGACTTTACATCTTGTACATTTGTAATTTTTTCTGTTTGTATCTTTTATGTAATGCATGTAATCCATAGTCCTTATGTTTTGCAACTGGTTCTTATGTAAAGCGCTCTGACACCTTCGGGTAAAGTTCGCGCTATATAAAATCGCATTAAATAAAATTAAAATAAAATAAAAAAAAGATTGGTGTTGGTGTCGGTAAGCATAGAGTTTTATCTTGATGGCCTCAGTTCCAGCCGCATGGTTAGGGACTCAAACTTCATCTTTGACATGGCATCGATCGATGACCCTGTGTCAAAGAGTGCACTCACCAGTTGCTATCCTATAAGTATTTTGCAGCGGGGTTGAAAGTGTGTTGGGAGCAACCTTTGGTCTCCTTCACTCCCCTCATCATCATCCATATCTTATGCCAGTGTTTCTTGAAGGGTTGGGGCAACAGCATTTACATTAGTCTTTTTGACCTGTCTGAAGGGGTGAGAGAACTGACATATCTTGGCAAGATGATTTTGTTTCCCACATGCAGTTATTACCTTACGCCAGTTCGCCTGAATGTCTACACCGGCTATTTTAGGCTTCTTCGTATGTTTCGGACAGTCTGATTTGATTGACTGGTTTAGAATTAATGGGCTTCCAAAGCACTGCTTCCTTATGGGAGGCTTTGGCACTGGAAAGATCTAATGAGCTCCTCAACGTCAAAGTTTTGGTCATGGATTTTCCAGGTTCTGTCAGAATCTGAACTTGTAGTTTCACAGAGGCACATCCATTGATCAATTGACCAATTTGTTCTTCAATTTTGTCTAGTATTGTACAAGTACTCACAAATTACTTTTGTTGATTATGAAACTCATCGGTGACATAGATCTTGGCCTTGATCATTTGGTTGTCACGGGTGAGAGCAACAGTGATTATCCCAGCAAAAAGATTTCTCTTAGAGCTCAGGCCCAAGAGGTTCAGGTCATCTCTTGAGACCCGGGGGGAGGCATGAAGACCCGAGGCCTCCACTCCGGGACCGAAAGGATGAGCGCTGCCCAGGGAGGAGGGAAGATGCCCAGGCTGCACCCCGGGGCCGGGCCACCCTCATAGGGAGGTCAGCGCTCTAGTGCGGCAAGTGGCAGCAAGGCATGAAATGGAAAAGGAAGACCTGCGGCTCGCCCCATGATCGCGCTCCCGAGCTGGGCGATGATGATGGTCTGACCGCGCAGGGCCACCGGAGAGACGCGGCCCCCGGGATCCGATGCAAGAACTCTGGAGAGCGGGGTAAGAGCCGGACAAGAGGAGCGACCCGCAGCGGCAGCCGAGACTGCTTCACATCTCGCCGCGTGAGCGCTCTGCAGGCGGGGCGACTCTTCAAAGCAAAGATCTCAGCAGCAGCCAGAGCAGCTCCAAAGCCCGCCCCCCCAACAACAGGGGCTCCCCCGGCCCGCTCTGAAGCAGAGCCCGGGCTTCCCGTGCCCCCGGGAGCCAGAGCAGCACCGGAGGCTCCTCTCCACACCAGAGATTTATGGTTCTTCCGGACCTGCAGGATCACCATGCAGCCCCCGCCAAGAAAGGTGAGCCCTGGCCGCGCTCCCTGGCCGCCCCACGTCTGCAGCAGCCCCCGCAATTCTGGGCCAGTAGAGAGGGCCCATGCGGAGCGGCCTCGGGGCACACACACCCTCCGCAAAACAAAGCAGCGGGGCCGTGAAAACACCAGATGCAGGCAGCAGCCCTGCAGCCACATTCGAAGGAAAGAAACTACGCCATGGACTCTCCTGGACTTCTTTACTTTTTCTTTTGTCCTGGCCGCCATTTTGCTGCTGCTCTCGGCTGCTTTTCTCTGGACCCTGACCCGCCATCTTGCCCATTCCCTCGTCCCTTAACCATTTTCCCTCGTTTCCCCCTTGACGATCCTCAAATGTTTCTTCCCTTTTCTGATTTGCCTTTTCTTCATACCCGTGTATCCCTCCCACCCTCCCTTGGTGCTGTGACTGCGACCCCACTTAATGGAACTCTGTTTTTATGTATATAGAGATAACTCTAATCACTAGTATATGCAGTAGACCTTTGTACTCTCTACCATTCTTATGTGACTCTTAGAGTATATCCATTGGTATCACTTCCCTACGTATATAGAGATAACTCTAATCACCAGTATATGCAGTACACCTTTGTACTCTCTACCATTCCTATGTAACTCTTAGAGCATATCCATTTGTATCCCTTCCCTATGTATATAGGGATAACTCTAATCACTAGTATATGCAGTAGACCTTTGCACTCTCTACCATTCCTATGTGACTCTTAGAGTATATCCATTCGTATCCCTTCCCTATGTATATAGAGATAACTCTAATCACTAGTATATGCAGTAGACCTTTGTACTCTCTACCATTCCTATGTGATTCTTAGAGTATATCCATTCGTATCCCTTCCTTATGTATATAGAGATAACTCTAATCACTAGTATATGCAGTAGAACTTTTTACTCTCTACCATTCCTTTGTGCCTCTTAGAGTATATCCATTCGTATCTCTTCCTTGAGTGACTTTACTATTTGTACATTTGCAATTTTTCTCTCTGTGTGTATCTCTTCCTTGTGTGACTTTACATCTTGTACATTTGTAATTTTTTCTGTTTGTATCTTTTATGTAATGCATGTAATCCATAGTCCTTATGTTTTGCAACTGGTTCTTATGTAAAGCGCTCTGACACCTTCGGGTAAAGTTCGCGCTATATAAAATCGCATTAAATAAAATTAAAATAAAATAAAAAAAAGATTGGTGTTGGTGTCGGTAAGCATAGAGTTTTATCTTGATGGCCTCAGTTCCAGCCGCATGGTTAGGGACTCAAACTTCATCTTTGACATGGCATCGATCGATGACCCTGTGTCAAAGAGTGCACTCACCAGTTGCTATCCTATAAGTATTTTGCAGCGGGGTTGAAAGTGTGTTGGGAGCACCCTTTGGTCTCCTTCACTCCCCTCATCATCATCCATATCTTATGCCAGTGTTTCTTGAAGGGTTGGGGCAACAGCATTTACATTTGTCTTTTTGACCTGTCAGAAGGGGTGAGAGAACTGACATATCTTGGCAAGATGATTTTGTTTCCCACAAGCAGTTATTACCTTACGTCAGTTCGCCTGAATGTCTACACCGGCAATTTTAGGCTTCTTCGTATGTTTCGGACAGTCTGATTTGATTGACTGGTTTAGAATTAATGGGCTTCCAAAGCACTGCTTCCTTATGGGAGGCTTTGGCACTGGAAAGATCTAATGAGCTCCTCAACGTCAAAGTTTTGGTCATGGATTTTCCAGGTTCTGTCAGAATCTGAACTTGTAGTTTCACAGAGGCACATCCATTGATCAATTGACCAATTTGTTCTTCAATTTTGTCTAGTATTGTACAAGTACTCACAAATTACTTCTGTTGATTATGAAACTCATCGATTGATTCATCTGGGCCTCCTGAAGCAAGAACCTTATGTAATCCAGAATGGCCGTCAGAGCAAAATGTTAATATGAGGGTCATGGCTATTGTGCGGTAGGTGTGGGGTGGACCACTTAAAGATGTCCTGTCCCGCTAGATGTAACAGCAGATGCCTCATTCTTTCCTCTGAGACTGCAGAGACAGCAAAGAACATTTTAAAATCTTTCCCCCCACAGCTTTCACATGGGTACTTGTGAGGATGGTGACCCTGATAAAATGAATGGTTTGATAGCTAGGATAAATGACATGTATTGGTGTTTAGTGTTTGGTGATAGTGGAATGGGCAGTCAGTGAGAAGAGTATGTGGGTTGATGCTTGTGCTTTCAACTTGTCCCTCCTTGCCAGATTGAGGTGATCTTGAGGTGTGACCAGCTTGATCAGAGTTGGTGTCTTGGATAGGCAGGTGTGGGCTACTCCAACTGCAACTGTTTGATACCTTGCTCACCTGTTGGATTTGTTTCTTCGGGTAAAGTTTGCTCAAGGAGCACAGTCTAACCCTTTCTGTTCTTTTTTCCAGTTTTACATTCTCTTTTGCCCACCTTGTGATCACTGGGCAGTTCAGGCAGACAATGACGCATCAAATGCAGTCCCCAGTGGACACGATAAATCAGGTCCAGCGAAGCCTGAAGCATTTGGCAGGTTTCCATGGCGGTGCCTCTGAGGACCACATGACTAGGCTGCATGGCTGCCATAACATGGCTGGTTACAGAATTGGTACACCGGTATTGATGGGGCCACATACCATGTAAGTACACAGAATCCACACAGCAGATCCGGCAGGCATGCCGGGAATCTTGTTGGCTAGGATGTTGGTGGGGTGTGACTGCCTCCGCAATGTCACCAACCTTATGTTGGACTGGAGCACAGCAGTGGAGACAGTGAGATGTTCCCATACTCCAGAACTACTTGTTCACTGGTCCTCTGGTTACTTTTATTAGCTTTCACAATATAACCTGGTCTTATCCATCCACGGCTCTGTATTAAGTGGTGTACATACCTCAGCCCAAATCACAACCTTCGCCTGAGCTCTGCGCACACATAAATGCTACACATACAAAAAAGAATGTCTATTTTTCTTTTAGTATAGATACATGGAGAGTTATTATGTTTCATATCACACAGGGAGTCAACAACAGCTCGTCATCATGCAAAGAAGTTGCTGTTGCTGGTGGTGAATAGTAAGGTAGAGGGAGATGTACAGATAGTATCACCAACAAAGCCCATGACCATCTGCGGCCGGCAGGTCACTACATGTGACCCTAATGTAAATTTGAATTATAACTACACCCGCACATTAGCTTAGTCACATATACATTACATGTTTTTATAGATGATTGTCTTGGTTGACTTGTGTCATACAGACAAAGCTTACAAGTTTCCCAAGTCAATGTGCAAGTAGTTTATGGAATCTAGGATTTTTGGGTTTCATTCTGAGACTTGTTCTGATTTTATGGTGTGATAAACAGGACTACAAGTCCTAAAATGTGAACCTGGACTGGATGAGTTACTCACTTACGGTCCTGGGAAGTTTGAGAGCTCTATATTACATCTCAACATTTGCGAACAAATGAAAGTGATATTTAGGAAAAAAAACTTTGAAAACTAAAGTCTTCATCAACGTGCATTTAGGTGGGAAAAAGGTTTAAATGGGAGAAAACTACAATAGTTTGATTTTCAGCTTAAACAATCTGGAATCTCCTGTCTAAATCATGAGAGGTAGCTCATATGCTTGTGTCAGCTTTGCAATGGGCGTGAGCTCCAAATCTGCCATGGTTCACGTGCACATGACTCCATGTTACCAAGGACGTGGTGCTCCGCTCCAGAGGTTTGATATTACAATCTAATGAATTCCGAGAGTTGTATCCCAGGTATACTACAGTTGTTAAGTAGCACACCTGAAAACAATCACTTGTAAGAGAAAGGCCAAGGACTAGAGCACTGCTTTTTTGGCATCTAGTTATCAGTAACCTTATCCATACCAGATAAAGCTTGACTGCACCATTTTTGGAGGATTCCCGGTAGAGAATAGGTACCTGGGTGTACACGTATATAGAGGTTGGCAAGATGTCGTGCAGGGCAGTCTTGAGAGGGCCCTTACCTCGGTTAGGGGCCTCATTGGTTTCTAGACTAGCTCCCTTCGTCAGAATTAGGCTAAGTGGTCCTAGCCAAAATGGACTAGTACCCCGGCTCTTGTACCTCTTTGTTGATATCCCTTTATAGCAGATAGGCCATTTTTTCTGTAAGTCAGCCATGCTGCTGATGGAAATGGTATGAGGAGCAAGACAGAGGATAGCCACTCTGGACATCTTGTTCCATGAGCATGATAATGGCTGCTTGGAGGTCCCGGGCTTTGAGTCCTACTATCTAGTCGCCCAGCTCCAAGGGATGGCTTTGTCCAGGTTCTTCCTTTACGTTTCCCTACCTGAGGGATAGACTCTGTTGTGAAGACATGGCAGACTATATCTTGGGCCAGCGTTAAATTTCCCAGCCTGGGTCTATACGTTTGAGGGAGGCATGCCAAATTGGCTTAACCACTTATGTCATCGGTCTGGCTCGACCCTATACCCCCTAGAGATCTCATTATGGTCTTTCCCCTGATTGCTCGGCTGACCACCAAGGCGATCAGATGTCTGTAGGCCTGAGCGGGAATAACAAAACTTGACGACCTATACAACTCTGTCTATGTCCTGCCCTTTGAGGAATTACAGCAGGTGCATGATCACCCCCTGTGGCAGTTCCTGATGTATGTGACTGTGACAAAGGAGGTGGCACGTACCGGGGGAGTCAGGGTGAGGGGCTGTGAGGAACACTGGTAGACCCTTTCACCTGTACATTGTAAACCATGGGTAAGGGCAAGCATTTTATTACACTTGCCTAATAGGCTATAGGAAGCACTAGGCTTAAGATTCTGGCCTCATTGAGAGGCAAATGTGATCGAGATCTGGGTACCTTGCTCATGACGCTGAATGGGATCGAGCCCTACAATATGTTTGCTGCGTCACAATAAATGTTTGTTTGAATCTCATTCAGTTTAACTTTCTCCACAGGACATATTTCTGACACATGGTCTGGTCCTGCAGAGTAATAAAGAATTGGTGGGATCACCTCACCACCCAAATAGAGGAATGGACTGTATGAGGGAAGTGATATGTTATATAGTGTGATTGTGAGATCTCACCATGTAATACACTCACAGTACCATCTGGAACGAGTGAGGCATGTTTGAAAAACCTTTAGCTCATCCATGGGTGGCTGTCAGGCTTGAATAAAGGAACAAATGTAAAGTATTTAGAAGTACCAAAACAACAAAATACAAATGTCACGCAACACGAAAGAAAGCTGACACCAATTTATAAAAATATATCTTATTATTATACATTGTTAAACACCAAAATGAACAAAAGTCACTGGAGGGTTCCGGAGATATAGATTTTTAAGAAAAACTTAAATCACTGCTTTTCACTCGAAAAGCCAACAAGCAATGGTAACTAAAACAGTTAGCAGAAACTTTGGAAACGTTGTAAAACTTTTAAAGAGTTGTGTTTGGCTACTCCGGCCTGATTTGGGTGACCCTCTTCAGCAGGGAGGAGGTCAAAGGGGCCGGAAAGAGGTTCTGTGACAGTTACAATTCCAGGCTGTATGGGCTGACTGCCATAGACATTAATGTAGTGGTTCTGTTGCAAGGGATACAGAATACTGAAGATGTTGTGTGGTCACAGAGGTTTATGTCCCTCGAAGTTCTCTTGAATCAAGCAAAAGTTATGTTTCCACTGGACTACTGGTATGCGATCACAGTGAAATCATCAGTTCCTTTTTGTGAAGGCTAGTGACTATCTTGGGCCACCAAACTGCTCTCCAATTACTCTCTTGGTCCAGCAGACTTGGGTGCAACTTTTGAACACCAGAACTAAGGTGTCTGGGCTGCATGTCAGTGGTCAGAGGTCAACAAGCAATTGTGACTATTGACTGACCAGAACGGGCTTCAGATTTTGTGTCTGTGGTGCTGTAACAGGAAGTCAACCAACGTATTCTTGGTTTGGAAGCGACATTTCTACAAGCCAGGCACAAGCACTAGCCCAAGTATCAGCAGGTGCAGTCCGGAGGTTGGTGCAGCCTCTCTTGCCAGGTCCAGGGTACAGCATGGCACTCCTTCTTCAGTCCTCTCTCCATTAGCTGAAATATGGGTGCCAGGGGTGCCATATTTTTATGAAAGTGCCCTCAGGGAAACAGCGGTTACTAGCCAATGGGCTACCTGGTCATTTGTTGCCTGATGACGACTTCCTGAAATGTGCGCCATCTAGCTATCCCATAGTGCACTATCCTGCCCACTCCCAAGATGGCTGAATCCTTCTCTCGGTGTGTGGAGCTTGGGATGTGGCTACCTGGGGGCTACACACCTACAGAAAAGAGTGGTTTTGGTAACTAGTCTCCCCTCTGTTTCCCAGATGCAAACCCGTCTACCTGAACAGACTTGCAGATGCATGCCTTCCTGTGGGCGGCCAGCCCACTTGTATTGCCCTAGATAAATGTAGACAGTCAGTTGATGATGGGGGCCTAGGAATGGCCGACACTCGGATATACTACTGGGCCTTCCAGCTGTTGGTGTTTAATGAGTTGTTGACGGGCGGGTAGGACGACCCAGGATACTGGGTTGAGCTCTCCTGCCTGTGCATGGACAATATTTTGTGGCTGCTTTATGGAGACCGACTCTCCTGTCGCCTCCCGACAGTGACAATGGTGGTCTTCTAGATCTGGTATTTGGCCAAGAGATTCCTTGGTTGGGAAAGAAAACTGACTCAGTACTCCCCACTGTGGAAAGGAAGGTGATTCCACCATTCTGCTCAATTAAAAGGGTTTGCAACATGGGACAGGATTGGCATCATGACCCTTGGTGACGTCTGGCATAACGGCCACATGTATTCCTTACAAGACCCCTATTCACCGTTCTCCCTGTCATGTACTTAATTCCACAAATATCTTCAACTGTGGCATGCTCTGGCAAGCCACATATGTGGTGGTACTGACCTACCGGAGTACACCCTTCTTGAAGCCCATCTCCTGACGGGGTCCCTGAGAAGGGCGAGCAATATCCAAGATATACCGCTTACGAGTGGTGAACACTCTAGAGGTGCTCACTAACTTTAAAAAGAAATATGAGGAATGGGTGGGGCCCCTTGATGAAGCTGATTAGTGAGATGCCTGGATGGCTACCCGGGAGCTAGCTATCACCTCCAGGCTAAGGCTGATCCAGCTGAAATACCTATACAACACATACTTCATGCCCCGGCACCTATGGCATGCAGGTAAACTGTCCCACCCCACATGCTTTCAGTGCATTCACATTGACGCAAATTTCTTCTCCATGGTATGGACATGACCTCTCATATCCCGCTTCTGGTGAGGAATCATGGAGACTCTCTCACAGATTTTGAACCCACGTGTTGGTCTTCTCAGCATATTGGAAGAGTTCATGGACCTCAACATGAACAGACGATGGTGGAAGTGGCTATAATGGTTACCAAGCGAGACATTGCATGTAAGTGGAGGTCCCTTCACCATGGAGGAGTGGAAGCAGAAGGGAGGGCTGGTGCATTAAAATGTAACTGCTGATCTACCAGGTGAGAGGATGCCCTCAGAAAGCACGCTAAGATATAGGGCAAATGGTGGGCATTTCACGGACTGGAACGTTATTGAAGCAAATGTAATATACATTCCTGTACTGCTCTGAACGATGTCAGTTGGCTGGGTACTGATTCTACTACTGTAGGTGCTTAGTGTGTTATTGAGAAACAATGACAGTGGTCTATCAAAAAAAGTGCCAAGCTGTGAATATTGATGCAAAACCTAATGCTATTTTTGCTAGAAATAAACAGCATAAACTTTCTATGGAAGCAGAAGAAGGAATGAATCTTGTAATTGAAACAATTTTTGGTCTTGGTGACCATTTGCTTTGGAGTATCATGGTCATCCAGGCTATATTGTCTCTGGTGAACGGTTCTCTGCCTCTTAAAATCTTAAACGGGCTGTAGCCTGTCAAGGTGGGTGTGATGCGGTATGCCCATACCGTGTTTCTGACTTTGGACTCCCAGTTTTTTCCGGCGCTGATGGCTGCTTGTATCGAGCCAATGATCACCCGGTTGAAGCATTCTACTTGGCCGTTACCCGTAGGGTGGTAGACCGGGGTGTGCCTCGTCCAGATCCCATTTCTGCTGGTGAAGGCTGTCCATTTTGCCGACGTGAACTCGGGTCCATTGTAGCTGGTGATGGACTTGGGAATGCCCTCC
Organism: Lissotriton helveticus; assembly: GCF_964261635.1. Taxonomy (NCBI): domain Eukaryota; kingdom Metazoa; phylum Chordata; class Amphibia; order Caudata; family Salamandridae; genus Lissotriton; species Lissotriton helveticus. Next base: position 530,856,049 of record NC_136071.1, read on the forward strand.
CTCAAGAAGATGTCGGTGAGGAAAGTGATGATGGCATCGGAATCTACAGAGTCTCTGATTTCGACCTCTGCCACTTGGAGTAGCGGTCCACTATGACAATGAGGTGTTTGGGTGTGCCCCAGGTATCTAGGACCGGGCCTACGATGTCAAAGGACAAATCCTCCCACGTGTTGTTGGGAGTGGATAACTCTCCCATGGGGGGCCTCATGGTGACCAGGGTTTTGTTCGCTCTGGCGCAATGGGCGTAGTCCCTCACAAACCTTTCCACTTGGACATCCATGGCGGGCCACCAGTATAGTAGTTTTATCCACAGTTTGTCTTTTACGATGCCCAGGTGGCCTTTGTGGTTGATGTGAAGAATGCAGTCATACAGCGCCTTCGGGGGCACCACTTTGTCTCCCCGTAGCAGGAATATGGGATGTTCACCAATGGAGAGTTCTTTGCGGACTTCCCAGTATTTCCTGAGGTTGCCGTCAATGTGTCTATTCTCCGGCCAGCCTCGCATGACGTACCCTTTGATCTGAGTGAGTTCCGTGTCTTGCGTGTAGGCTTCTGCCCAGTCTTGGGCACTGATGGTGTGTTCATGATTAGTCATGAAGGCGACACTGTATTCATCCCACTCTGAGGATGTGACGGGTTCTTCCATGGCTGCCGCTCTGCTCAAGAAGTCCGCCACTTTGTTCTTTGAGCCTGGGATGTATTCCACATCATAGACAAAGTCCAACAGACGCAACGTCATTTTGGCAATGCGTGGCGTGGCTGTTACATTGACGCTGGATGTAAGGACTTCGATCAAAGGCTTGTGATCAGTGCGGAGTGTGAATCTTGACCCCCCACAGATACTGTCGACATTTTTCCATCGCCCATATGGCAGCCAGTATTTCCTACTCGGTCACGCTGTACTTCTCTTCACTGGGGGTGAGAGATCATTATGCGAAGCCCACAGTGGTCTCGGTGCCATCGGAGACCCGCTCGGAGAGGACTGCTCACAGCCCTTTGTCGCTAGCATTCATGGTGAGTATGCTGGATGCAGTGCCATCAAATCCTTGTAAGGGAAAAGCCTTACATATGTCTTGTTTGATGGCCAAGAACTCCGCTTCCGTTTCCTCCGACCAGGTGAACTTGTTCTTTTTCTTGAGCAGTTGGCGTATGTTGTGCGTCTTCGTTGCAAACTTTCTGACGAACTTGCTATAGAACTCCGCCAGCCCCAGGAACGAACGAACGTCGTCTTTGGATGTCGGGGCGGGAGCTGACCGTATGGCCTCCACATTTGCTGCTTTGGGGGTGATCCCTGTGTCTCTGATTTCATGCCCTAGATTAGTGACCTTGCGGAGACCGAGTTTGCACTTCTCTAATTCGGCCTTGAGGCCATTGGCTGCAAGCGTGCGTAGGACGGTGCGCAGTGTGTCATCGTGTTCAGCTTTGGATTTCCCCATGAAGAGGATGTCGTCTTAGAAGTAGAGGACACCGTGGACACCTTGGAACAGCTTGTGCATTAGTTTTGGGAAAACGGCCACCGCGGATGCGAGGCCAAAGGGCATGCATCTGAACCTGTAGCACCCAAAGGGGGTGATGAAGGATGTACGTTTTCGGTATGGCGGGTGAAGTGATACCTGGTGGTAGGCGGCTTTGAGGTCGATGGTGAGAACCACTCGATGCCTTTGGTCTGGGCGAGTTATTCGTTGATTGTTGGCAACGGAAATCTTTCCACAACGATGTTTGCGGAGATCTATGCATAAGCGGATCTTCCCGCTCGGCTTGCGCGCCACCACTAAAGGCGCGAGCCATTCAGTGCATTCGATTGGTTCAATAATGCCCCCGTCTTCTAAGCGCTTCAGTTCTAGCTGTACTGCCTCTCGGCAGTTGAACGGGATGTTCCTGACTTTGTTGGCAACCGGTACAGCTCCATCTTTTAGGACGATCCTGTGGGAGAACTTGCTCAACTTCCCGATTTGGTCGCTGAAGATAGAGGGGAACTCTGCTAGGAGTGAGGATGGCATGGACGTATCCTCCGTTAATAGTACCTGCGTGTCGCTGCCTGGGTTGAGCTGAATACCCAGAGCACCCTAGTTGGCCCAACCCAAAACCGATGGGCCCTTTTGTGCCACGTACAACTTCGCTGTGGTGTGTCGTCCTTTGAACTCGAATGGGAGCTGCCTGAAGCCCACCATGGGGATCCTTTCACCCATGTATGTGACTGGATGGACGTCCGTGGGGTGCAGATGGTCACCCACCACTTGGGCGAAGTCTCAATCCCAGATCTGTTTCTGGATGATGGTGTAGGGCGATCCCGAGTCTGCTACCATAATGACTTGGACGCCTCCTATGGAGACGCAGGAGTTTTTTTTGTTGGGGTGCCCCCTATGCTCAGGATGCAGTCGTCGATGCACAGGATACTGTCCGGGTCCGAAAGCTCCACCCCTTCTTGGTCCTCTGAGGCATCCTGGACGTATTTGACCACTGCGTTTCTGGGTCTCTGATGGCAAACTTTGCCGAAGTGTCCTGTGATGCCGCAGAAGGAGCTCTTGACGTGAAACACCGGGCATTTTTGGTCATTACCCATGTGGGAGTGGCTGCCGCATCTGTAGCAGGCTCCTTGTTTGCTTGGAGGGGTGCGACCGGGACCTCTGTTCCTAGATGTAGATTGGCGGGTCGGCAGAGTCTGTTGTGGTTTTTGGAGATGGAACTTTGCGGTCGGAGATCTTGCACACCGTGACTTGTGGTGCTGCGTCTTTATTGGCTGCTAGGACGCATAGTTTAGATAATTCAGCTCGTTTCACTGTGGCGATGATCTTTGTGAGGGGTGCGTCACCGCTTACCCAGAGCTTTTCCTGAACATTTGTGTGGGTGAAGTGCATGATGATTTGGTCCCATATGAGGTAATCGTGTAGGGTGCCAAACTTGCAGTTAATGGCCAATTTCTTGAGGGCCGCCACGTAGTCATTCACCGACTCTGCTTCCGCCTGTTTCTGTTGGAAGAAATTGTAATGGTCGATGGCCGTGCATATCACGGGCTGGTAGTGGCTGTCCAGATCTTCGAGGGCATGTTGGAATATATCGTCGTCCGTCGAGGCCCTGGTCTTCTTAACCATCTGGTAGTAAACGTGCAGACTCTCCGGTCCCAGAATATGTAGCAGTATCTTCTTCCACCGCTTGCTGGAGAATTCCTCTTTGCCTTCCTCCTCCAGTGCTGAGAGGTAATTTAAGAAGTACCCCTTCCAATCGGCCCACTTCATGGCCGGTTAGCCAGGCTTTGGTTGAAAGGGCACAGGGTTGGTTAAGGAGAAGGTCTGGGCACACATGGTGTGTGTGGCGAGGACAGCAGTGGTTCTGTATGGTTCTTATAGAGCTCCGGGGGCTCCTGCTGGCTGGGGTTGGTGCTTTCTTGAAACTACCAGGGTTGCAGGAGGGCAGACTGAGGTCTCTAGATGAAGGAGGCGGTGGGGACCACAGGCCTTTGGGAATGCTGACGGTCTGGGTGGTGCTCGCCGGTATGCGCGCCGAGCTGAAAGGCATGCAGAGGAGAACGCCCATGCAGGTGGACCTGGGGACTATGCCCCTTCGCACTGCTTGATGCAGTGGCTGGTTGCTGCCGCAACACTCACGCTTGGTAGTGGCAGCCTGTGGGGTGCCTGGTCGGCGGTCTGATAGCTGGATCCTGTTAAATTGGAGCCAGGAGGTGACTGCTCTACCCGCTGGTAGTCCAGTGCTGTGCACGAACTTGTGCAGTAGCTGGCTATACAGTTGATGCCTAAACCTGTTGATGGCTGCCTGTAGCGTGCTTGTTGGGTGGTGTAGCTGCTGGATTGTCCTTAATTGGGGCCAGGAGGTGACTGCTCCTGTTGATGACTGCTAGTAGCTTGCTTTGCAGGGTGGTGTACTGGCTGGATCTTCGTTAATGGGGCCAGGACGAGGCTGCTCTGCGCACTGGCAACACGGCGCGGGAAGAAGCCTAATGGGTGGAGCCCCGCTGCGCGCCGAACTGCACGCCGAGATGACTGCGGGGAGGCCGCGCTCCGCTCCAGCATGCACCCGTCACCCTGAAGCTGGGGAGCCAAAATGCAGGAAGCGTAGCCGCTGGGAGCGGGGCTAAAGTGGGTGCGTGATCAGTGTGCCGCCACCCCTGGTCGCAAGTGCCGGCTCTCCCCTACCGTACCGCATACAAGCGGTGCGCCAGTCCGTCTCCTCTCGTCGCCACTGTGGGGGGGGGTGTATGTCCCTCGGAAGGATGATGGGGACACTATAGGGCAGCTTAACTTTACTTTATTGGCATTACTTCAACTCCGTATAATACATGAAGGGGAGAGCCGGTCCACTGTCCCTGGTATCGCAGTCTCCAGTGGCCAGCCCCCCGCGTCACGATCTCTCGCGATCCTTGGCCAGGTCACGTGACCGCGGGGAGCTAGACCACACACTAAATTACCATGCTGAGGCAACTTCTTATTTTTAGCATAGAAGTCAGGGAAGGCGGCATCTATATGTCCTTCACCTTGTCAGGTTCAGGGGGCCATCCCATCTGCCAAGAAGTGGTGTCTGAAAAAGCTGATATGCAGTTTCAGGAACTCAACCTGGTCAGAATTGAGGGGAAGCCCGAGTCTATAAGTTTGAGAATCATCTTCCTGCAGGCAGGTATGGTGTTCCTTGGAGCATAGACTAAAAGATAATTGATTGCACTGATGACTCCCAATTAGCCCCAACAGTACCTCCAATACTTGGTTTTGGAAAACCTCTGTCACACTGGCTATTCCGAAGTTTAGGCATTTATTTTGGCAGAGGGACAAGAGGATAGAGAAGGTGGCAATTTATTGGGACTGGGGTCCCAACATGATATGGTGATATCCGGATCCGAGGTTCATTTGGGAAAACCAGGCAGTTCATCTACCATTGGGGAGATGTCTTTCTCACGTCTGATTGCCATATTTGGGAGGCGCATATCGATGCCGAATCTCATCTTCCCCTGCTGCTTTGGCTTGTGGGTCGCCTCAGTTTTGGACACCCAGTGGGGGCCAGAGGTGGAATGCCACCTAACGGTGCCATAGTGTTGTACAGATTGGGCCATGTATATTGTATTATTTTCACTTTCAGGCATCCAAACCTTGAAAGAATTCTTTGAGTTCCACTAAAAGGTGGGGTGTACAGTGAGTGGGAATTGAATTAGTTGAAACCTTTCTGCTGTGTGGCAGCTCACTGCATGCCTGCTCCTCCCTTCGTCATATATAACTTGGCAGAGGTGGTCACTTCTTTATTTTTATTCCTGTAATTTCATTTCTAGCCATTGGGAGAGGACAAGGATGCCCATAGGCATGCACTAGAACAGCCAGTCTAATTGACGGTGTGTGGTGTAATGTCTCTTGGGCTATCACTTTGATTGATGTCCCTATGTCAGTGATGACAATTACTGGGCAGTCTCATACCAGCACCAGACATTTGAGTAGGCAATGGGTTCACATCTGAAATTGATCAGTGGTGCACACCATATGCACTGTTGCTTCGGCATTGTCATCTTCCATGTCTTTATCTTGCAAAACAGCTGATTTTTCTACAGTGCTCACCATTCTCTTTGAGATTGCTGTAGAGGTCAGGAAGATCTGTGCATTTTTGTGAAGTAATTTATCTTCACACAGGGTGGGCACTTCTTCCCACTGGCCGGGCAATATCCTATGTGACAGCACAGTACTCTGCAGTACCCATAGGGTTCGTGTAGTTTCTGCCATTCTCCTCTCTTCAATGGGTGAGTGCCTTTGTGATTTGGTTCACCAGCTCACTTTAAATGGGTTTGTGTTGGGCTACCTTCATGTGAGATGCCCTTACCTTCAAAAGTAGAAGAAAAAGAGAAGAGTAACTTTTAAGCTACTCACCCACTCCTACAAATCCCTCCACAACATCAGACCCAAATACCTCAACGATAGACTCTCCTTCCACGTACCCAATAGAACCCTCCGCTCTGCCGACCTCGCCCAAGCAGAAACCCCGCACATGCGCAGAACGAGAGCGGGTGGAAGAGCCTTGTCCTACATCGTGGCGAAAACCTGGAACGAACTCCCAGTCAACATCAGATGCTCTCCTACTCTGCACACCTTCAGGTAGCGCCTCAAGACCTGAATCTTCGGCTGAGCCGGAGCTTTGTGCGTTTATTCCCCCTTTACCACAATAAGATCAGAGCTACCAGTAGTCTGTGCTCCCACTGTGTCTGGGATGATGTTTTGAAGCCTGTCTGCCACCCCGTGTGTGGCATTTTCACATGGATAGGACTGGGTCAGTAGTCTGGTGCCCTTCACAGTCTGACTATCTCTGCTCATCGAAGTTTTCTTATAACTTGCTGAAGGGACACCTTCAGTGCTGCTGCAGCCATAATTATGAGGCTGCAGCTTCCTTGGTCTTTTCAGGTGGTTGCCCCCTCGTAGACTGGCCCCTACACCCTGGAGCCGACCCGCATTGCACACTGCCCTCACTTCTCAGGGCGTCACAATGTTGTGGCGGCACTATGGTCTGCACCAAGCGGATTGGTCGCAGTGGACTGCCAATGTGCTCCTCACTAGGCTGAGGCCGATCAGGTTCTCAGCTTTGTTCCAACCTCCGTCGCAGTGCTCTTTGCCAGGTCTGGGTGCACAGAGCCAGTAGGGTGGCTTACCATCCATCCTCATCGCTATTCCGTGGTGGTGGGAAGTAAGTAGGCCACAATGGTTGGGAGCCACACTTGGGGAATGGAAGTTCAACACACACAATGACCCACAGGAGTGCAGCCAGGTCCTCTTCATTAACATGAAGAAGGCAAAAACAATACCCCTCATCAGCGGGGATAACATTCTATGCAAAGTTTGTGCAACACTACACAATTCTGGTCTGTGTTTTTAGGGATGCACATACATTAGGCCAAATCAAGACCTTCCCCAGAGTGTGTCACAGGCAAAAATACTACATTCCTCCTAAACTTTAATAACAAATGGAACAGCACACGGACCCTATACACAGTTAAGATCACCATTAGACTCTTATGTAAACAGGCACTTTACTGCTCATATCCTTCAAAGCTTTGAGAGGGAGCTGGATTTGCTTAGAGATGATACCTCGGATGGTCAAAGTAATGCTGATATTGGGCTCTGCCACATTCCAGGTGGACTTCAATTCTTTGCTCTCTGCACTTCCCACCAGCAGTAGTAGTCCCTCCAGACAGAGTACAGGAAGCAAGGCCTCGCTGCCAATTCTAAATTACGCCTGATGAACAGTCAGTTTGGGAACTAATCCTGGAGTTGTCACCATCAATATTCAGAACTGGCTCAGACTGTGAGGCCAATGGGTGGGGATCATGGAACCTATGAAAATAGGATACATTCTCACTTACCGCTTCAGACCATCTCTGGGCAGTGGCCAGGGTCCATGAGTTTGTATTTTCCTCCATGGGGCCAATTGTAATGGACACCTACATTTGCTTCCTGAGACCGTCTCCTTGTCCCTACTCCAAATGTTGATATGCTTGTGCTTAACTCATCTTACAGGCATGGCATAATGCTATGGCTGGATCCAAGTCTGTTGATGACGGATCACATCCGCCATCACTCTTCGTTGGGTGGTTTTGTGAGGGGTCTGATGGTATTCCCTTGGGAATTTACATTGCTCAATGCACATTATGGTTCTTGGCCAAAGAAATCCTTTAACCTTCGTAAGTGCCCTCATGAAGCGTTCCACTTCTCATTTGGCTTGCGGCCAGAGGAGAATCATTTATCAATGCTTGGTGTGGATTTGCTTAAAAAGGCAACTATTTCCTGTCCCTGAAAAGAAAGTCGGTTACCTGTCCAAACAGATTTCTTGGATGATCCCATAAGTAGCCACCACTTTTTTGAACTTTGGGATCACTTCATCTGCTGAAATAGTAATCAAGATTTACACTTCAGCAAGCTTAGAGTAATTATTAATTATTAGGGAGTTCAGACATTTGGGTAAGCTCCTAATGACAGCACCAACTTATATCCAAGGAAACTCTGGAATGTCCTCAGTGATGATAGTGAGTAAGGGGTCAGGATTGATTGATGCCCAATGCAACGAACATCTGCCCACCACAATTTCTACTAAATCCTCTAGTAGCTGAATCCACACTTTATTGCAAAGTCTTTTTTTGCCTTCACCTTTATCCTGCTTGAGTTTGGTGCACAGCTTGCAGTACTAAAACTTTGGGGATCATAAGCCAAGCATCCTTCATTAAACGAGGCTAATTCGTGCTACATGTTCCCCAGTGATATCAAGATGTGGCCACCTCTGGCATGTGAGGTAACCATTTTGTGGTTGCCTTAGTGCTCAGCCTTCCGAGTGAGCTGTAAGCAGTCACTTTTTGTCTGTGGCTTTCTTGATTTCTTCCAGTGACATATAAAGCTAGTGAGACAGTTCCACTACTATCTCTGCTTATTTGTCTATATGTGTATGTATGCATGTATATGGCATTTCTATAGCACAAGCCTAGCCAAAAAACATCAAAGCGATGTACATGGTCAAAGGCAAGCTTAAAGTCGGTGGGCAATATGAGATGAAGCTTAGTCTTAGCAGGTAGCTTTTTGGGGGTACCATGATAGGTAATCAGCTGAATTATGAGCTCTGGATCAATAAATTATAAAGAAGGCATGTTCTTGTAATTGAAAAATCCACTTTTCAATTCTGGGGGAAGGTTTTAAAGCCAACCCTTGAAACAGTGGAACAAGAAGTTTATGGTCTGTACAAACCATGGAAGGATGTTCATATAAGTGTAAATGAAAGTGGCAGCACCCCCTGCATATAGGGATTTCCTCTTTTTGAAAGTTATGAGTATTCTTGTTCTGTTGGGAGCAGGGCCCAGTCTGCAAATGTAACAGATGCACATTCACCACATGTCTGTTTCTGAGACAGAATCATCTCTGGCCTGTGGGGCTGGCATCCATGATTAGCACAGACTCTTCAGCTGGATCGAGGTTCAGCAAGGTCATCTCAGCAGCTAGTGCATTTTTGGTGTTCTGAAACCCTCTCTAGTGAATTTCATCTTAGTGAGTTCTCTGAAGAGTCAGAACAGAGATGTTACTTTTTTTTAATAAATCAACCACAATACGTGACCATTCAGAGAAAAAGTCTTTCTTCAGTTGTTGCCATTCAGTTGTTTGATACCTTTGACCTTGGTTGAGTCATGTACTACCCCTCTGCCAAATCAATAGTCAAAGAAACTAATATCTTGTTGTAGGACTTGCTCTTGTTTTGGTTGAGGGTGAGACCACAATCTTGAAGCAGCTGCAGCGCTTTTCTTAGCCATAGTTGATGTTCTCTCTGCGTGCGTGCACACACCAGGAAGTCATCGCTGACACTGCTGATGGCTGTTTACCCACATAGTACCTCCCTGATAGTGTTCTGGAGCACCTCTGCAGCACGGAAGATTCCAAAATGTATTCTTTTATATCTTCACAGGACTACATGAGTCGAGAATACCATGATATACCACTACTCTGCGTCAAGTAGCAGCTGTTGGTAACCTGATTTAAAGTATATTTTTGAAGCCTAACATACAGTGTGGATTTCAATCAAGAAGTAATTGACAATGTGCGGTGCTGTTCTCTTTTAATCTAAATGGTGGAAGGCGTATGTAGGAGCACAACTGCATTTCATCGGGCTGCTTGGACTTTTGTATGCCTATGAAGGGGAATACCCACTGTATAGGTCATTCAACATGCTTGATTATGTCAGCTTCTTCCAGCTATCATAACAAAACAGGGAGAGGGAGGGTCGTAGGGAAATTTTTAAGACCAGCCCAGGTTCATATCCCCAATTACTGAAATCTGAACAACAAAAAGAACCGGAGGTCTGAAATTCCTCAATTCAGGCAGGTCAATCACACACTCTCACTAGTAGTGTGTTGTCTTAATTGTACAAAGAATACACATAACACAGGGACTCAAGAGAAAAGAAAAGAGATCTACACACAGTATATAAGGGAGAATCCGCCTATAACAGAATCTGAATAACCATCAACTCTTCATAGTGATCAGTTTTATCATTTGGTCATCCAGTTAAAGGGCTGGTGTACCTCTTGATCATAGAGAACACCATGCCAGTATGTACTTGGCTGGATCCTGCCCAAATATACTCTGGAAAAGTACAGTGAACCATACTCTACTAGATCACTGAAAAAATTGAATCAGTGCAGAACAAAAATCTGTGAGTGGTGAATTAAAATAGGGTGGTGTGCCCCAGATTAGCTAACTTTATTCGAAGTGAGGACACTACCCCCTAACTAAAAACAGAACAGTGCAAAGCGCAGTGTAAACAAATAACTGCAAAAATGGGCCAACATGTTTCAGCCAAGCGGGCCAACTGTCCCTGGGCTTTCTTCAGGGCCTCTTCTCTCTACCATTTGGTACTGCATCTATCGGTCAAATCTTAGTGAAAATTAATCATGCAGAATACTTGCTGTGATACATCAGTGTAATGACGTGAATACATTGAAACATAATCCTACACATCAAGGAATGCAATTGGCATCCAGCTTGACCGTGGACTGGACCTCACCTCACCTGGACCGTGCTCAGGATGTGGAGGCCCGCTCTCTCCGTCGGTACCTCAGGACTTCACTGAGTCTCCCCCTAGACTAAGATTTGACCGATAGATGCAGTAGCAAATGGTAGAGAGCAGAGGCCCTGAAGAAAGCCCAGGGACAGTTGGCCCGCTTGGCTGAAACATGTTGGCCCATTTTTGCAGTTATTTGTTTACACTGTGCTTTGCACTGTTCTGTTTTTAGTTAGGGGGTAGTGTCCGCACTTCGACTAAAGTTAGCTAATCTGGGGAACACCACCCTATTTTAATTCACCACTCACAGTTGTTTGTTCTGCACTGCTTCAATTTTTTTAGTGATCTAGTAGAGTATGGTTCACTGTACTTTTCCAGAGTATATTTGGGCAGGATCCAGCCGAGTACATACTGGCATGGTGTTCTCTATGATCAAGAGGTACACCAGCCCTTTAACTGGATGACCAAATGATAAAACTGATCACTATGAAGAGTTGATGGTTATTCAGATTCTGTTATACGTGGATTCTCCCTTATATACCATGTGTAGATCTCTTTTCTTTTCTCATGAGTCCCTGTGTTATGTGTATTCTTTGTACAATTAAGACAACACACTACTAGTGAGAGTGTGTGATTGACCTGCCTGAATTGAGGCATTTCAGACCTCCGGTTCTTTTTGTTGTTCAGCTTCTTCCAGCTTGCATAACTCTGCTTCTACTTTCGGGCGAAAATCGAAAGCCACTCTGCAATGGCATAAGGACTCTGATCGAATAGAACAGTCAGTATGCAGCTGCATCATTTTCGTTTTCCCTTTCAGGCAGCCAATGCCTTGAAGGAGGATGACTACTCCTTGAAGTAGATTGTTCAGCTCCCCAGCATGTACGCTGACATGAACTGAATTAAATGAAGCCTTTCTGCCATCTGGCAGCTTAGGAGCATCCCTGCTACTCCTTGGGTGACATAGATCTTGGCCTTGATCATTTGGTTGTCACGGGTGAGAGCAACAGTGATTATCCCAGCAAAAAGATTTCTCTTAGAGCTCAGGCCCAAGAGCTTCGGGTCATCTCTTGAGACCCGGGGGGAGGCATGAAGACCCGAGGCCTCCACTCCGGGACCGAAAGGATGAGCGCTGCCCAGGGAGGAGGGAAGATGCCCAGGCTGCACCCCGGGGCCGGGCCACCCTCGTAGGGAGGTCAGCGCTCTAGTGCGGCAAGTGGCAGCAAGGCATGAAATGGAAAAGGAAGACCTGCGGCTCGCCCCATGATCGCGCTCCCGAGCCGGGCGATGATGATGGTCTGACCGCGCAGGGCCACCGGAGAGACGCGGCCCCCGGGATCCGATGCAAGAACTCTGGAGAGCGGGGTAAGAGCTGGACAAGAGGAGCGACCCGCAGCGGCAGCCGAGACTGCTTCACATCTCGCCGCGTGAGCGCTCTGCAGGCGGGGCGACTCTTCAAACCAAAGATCTCAGCAGCAGCCAGAGCAGCTCCCCAGCCCGCCCCCCCAACAACAGGGGCTCCCCCGGCCCGCTCTGAAGCAGAGCCCGGGCTTCCCGTGCCCCCGGGAGCCAGAGCAGCACCGGAGGCTCCTCTCCACACCAGAGATTTATGGTTCTTCCGGACCTGCAGGATCACCATGCAGCCCCCGCCAAGAAAGGTGAGCCCTGGCCGCGCTCCCTGGCCGCCCCACGTCTGCAGCAGCCCCCGCAATTCTGGGCCAGTAGAGAGGGCCCATGCGGAGCGGCCTCGGGGCACACACACTGTTAGAAACGGGACCTCTGGCTGGCCAAGGCTTGCGCCAAGGTCAGTCAGGGATCACCATTTCCAAGGTCAGGGCAAGGGAGTCACACACCAAGATAACCCCCGCTCACCCTCTAGGTAACGTGGCGCGAGCAGCAAGGCTAATCTCAGAGGCGATGTGTAAAGCGTTTGCGCGCGCACCCCAGCGACAACAACCCAAGGCCCACCACAAAGGAAACTCCACACAAGGTTATATCAAAAATAGCCTTTGTATTATAATAATAAAAACACATTAGATAACACACACACTTTACAATGTGCCAACAGGCACGGGCAAGATTTACAAGGGATTATGTACAGGACAGGGCCACTTGGACCACTGTCAGGGGTATGCACTTGTTAGAAATAATACTTGTAGGTATAACACTTTAGCACATAAACATACAATGACTGTAACACAGAAATAGTAAATGTAGCATACAACCAGTAACTACTGGTAAAGAGAAAATACCTCCTACGCCACCCTAGTCTCTGTAGGGAAATCACGCAGGGGGAAGGAAACCTAAAATAATCACCTAGGCAAGTAACATTTAGCAAAGGCAATTAAACATCAACATTCCTCTAAGCAGGTCACTTTTAGCAAAGGGGATAAACACATAAAGAATTACCTAAGCAGGTCACTTTTAGCAAAGGTAATAATAAACAAGAATTGCACATGTAACATTAAAACACATTCAGAGGTGCAGGTTAGAACTTTTGCGCAAGAATCATATAGCAAAGAAATCACAATGCGCAGGGTGCATGTAGCACAACACTCAAAATGTCCCTCAGGCCAACTGGCCTCGAAAGGGGCGGAATGCCCTGAGTCTCAGTGTCAGGGAGGTCTGCGCAGGCAGCACAGACACAAAAGCCTAAACGTAGCAACTGTCCACTAAGTGCTGGACAGTTGTAAATATGCACTGGGCAAACGTTGGAGCCGCGTGGGCTCAAGAACACAGGTGGGGAGACACAGCGTGGGAGCCTCGGGGCTACAACCAACTAACTGCCTGTGTCCCCCTAGAGCCTCTGTGGCTCGCAAAACAAATGCGCAATTAGAGCTTCAGCGCTCTTCAAATCATAAAAATGCCCCCAGAGCCTCTCTGGCTCGCAATCAATGAGGGCGATGAGCCTCGCTGGGCTCGAAGAACAACTGTGGGCTCTGGAGCCTCTCGGGGCTCGAAAAGAACCAATGCGGGCGGGTGGAGCCTCTCGGGCTCAAAGAACAGAATGGCCCCTCAGAGCCTCGTGGCTCTCAAAATAAAGAAATGCTGCCCACGTTGGAGCGGCCCTCTGCCAACCGGGGCCGCTCAGAAAACCAAGGGTATGCCGCTTTGAAGCCCTCGTGGCTTCACTCTCTCAATGGGCGCGAGATCGCGCTACGGGGGGGAGAGGGGGCGGACACCGACAATGTGTCCCGGCGCCCCTCCCTTCTGCTTCACTCACCGGCTGTCTCAGGGCGGGCGGGGCTCCTCTCGTCCCGGGGCTCCTCTCTCCACTCGGGGAGCCTCGGGGACACGACCGGCTGCCTCGTTCGTCTCCCGCCTGGCCTTGTCTCCTCCACACGCCGCCTGACTTCCGCCGGGGCCGCCAATGGCAGCGCGGCCCTGGGGGTCAGGAGGCGGGACTTCCGGGTCGCTGCAGGCAGCGCGGCGGCCCGGCAGCTTCCAGTGCGCCCGGGCTGCGGCGGTGATGTCCTGGGCAATGCCGGGTGGCACCGGCTCGAAAATAAATACAGACCACGGGGCAATGCCGGGTGGCACCGGCCTTCAAAATAAAGGTAAAGCGAGGTAGGCACTCGCTATGCCAAAAAGCGGCAAAAAGCGCTCCACAGCGCTATAATAGAAATAAAGCGCACCCAGCGCTTGGGGGCTAAAGGAAAGCGCTCCTAGCGCTATTGATATCAGCAAAAGCGCTATTGAGCGCTGTGGCACCAGGAAAGCGCTCCTAGCGCTATAAATCAAATAAGAGCGCCTCCAGGCACTCTAAGTCAAAGCAAAAGCTCCAGCAGGGACTGGAGGCAGGCAGAGGGGCAGGGCAGGGCCAGAGCCAGCACACTGGGTCTCCAGGCAGGGAGACAAGCCAAGTGGCGGTCCTCCTGGCCCCAGCAGCAACAGCCCCCTCTGGCAAGGATCCACAAGTAGAACAATTTCTGTGGGGACACAGCCCCATATTTATACAGAGAATTCCTTTGTTAGAAGGTGCAGGGTGGGGGGAAACCAGTTGCAGCTGGCTTGGGAGTACCCTTGATGGCCCAACCACCCCTTTCATTCACTGGGGAGGCTTGGGTCATTAGACAAACCACAGGGGGGCGGAGCCAGCATTGTGTGGGGAAAAACCCAGCCCATCCAGGACACAGATCTACTCCTCCCACACATCACTCATGCTGATCTCACACTCACCACCGGGCAGACCCATCCAGACTTCCTGGAGCCTGGCATGCCAGCCAGCTCCAGCCAATCACGCTCCACTATCCTCACTGCACACATACATCAATGTCCAGAAGTAGCACTTCCCTTCTAGACACACACAAGCCGCACATACCATTGCGCAGCATTCGCTCTCACGAGTTCATACATACTAAACTCGAGCCTGTACTCCCCACGCATCAGGAACTACCAGGGACACACACATTCCCCATGCATTCCTATGGGAGGGCAGGCCAGCCATACTACACGCACGCACTTTCACTCTGGGACCCAGGGGAAAGTGCGCAGAGACCCAAAAATCACTGACACAGGGTCACACATAAGGCAAAAAGTTTAGGGGCGAACCTGCCCTGCGGGCCAAGTCCAACACAACCCCCTTCCAGCCAAAACGCAGGGGAGAACAATCACCACCGTGATGGACTTCCCTGCTTGGGGCGATAGAACACGGACGCAGGCCCGCCACTGCCGGGACACCCTCCTGTTCTATGCCAAGGTGAACCCCTAGGGTTCCTTCTAAAGCTACCGTAAGGACCAGCTGGGCTACCCCACTGGTACTCCTCAGCTGTTTGCGGCCAGGACCAGGCCCTAGGCCACCCAGGTGCCACTGGTTCCTGCCTACTCACGAAGTGGGGGGTAGTAACCCCAGGCCCATAGTAGCCACTCTCCACTCTTCCTGTCTGCCAGACAGGGCCAGACCGCCACTGGTTCTCCAGCCTAGGGTCTACAACCTCAGGTGGACCAGGAGTCTCAGGGAAGGCTCTCCTCCCCTTACCTCTTCTTTTAGGGTTCCTCCTCCCCGTGCGAGGGGGACACCTAGAACGCCATTCCAACCCAGGGTTTAACCCCTCAGGTTGCACCGGGGTCAGAGGTGGGCTCTCCCACCCTCTGCACCCCCTTCCAGAGGTCTGCCCTCTCCCACCTGGAGAAGTTCCTCTGGAAGAAGAACCGGTCAGGACACTGGTTACAGTCGTCCTACCCTTCAGGTCAGGCTGATCCTGAACCTGGCCATCCAACCTCCGGTCTAAAACCTTTGGTGGAACAATTGCCTGGCACTCCAGGACTTCTGGGGATTCACACGCAATCCCCCTGAGGTTAACAACTGACACATCTGTTGTGTGACTGTCTGTCTGGCGCAGATCTCCCGCCCTCTGTCCACCTGACAGTGCGGGACGATCCCCCAGACCAGAAGTGGTGCCACCCGGGTCCCTCCAAGAAGATCTAGCCCAACTGGCTAGTCTCTGGTCCACTGGTGCATCCACTGGGAAACTCATCCCCCAATCACTCCTCACGCTGGACTCCTGTACCCTCCCTACCGGAGCGGTACTGCCAGCCTCTAGAACCACAGGAGCTCTGGTTACAGACGCTCCAGGTCCTCTACTCACTAGGAGATCCTCCTCAAATGGGCTAACAGGACAGCCTAGGTCCCCAACCTGGTGTTCCCTCAAGAAACCACCCAGGCTCTGAGACAGGGCTTCGGGCCTCTGGGGGCTCTCAGCCACCCACTGACTCCTGCTCCACTGAGCCAGGCAGTCAGCCCCTACACCCTTCTCACTATACTGGGACCTAGCTGGGCTACACTGAGCCTCTTCCACCACGCTGGGCTGGAAGATCCCTGACCCACTACTGTTGGAATCACTCACCAATGACTCTACAGAACCTCTGGTCCCTTCCCAGCGGTCTGCTTCCTCTGCCAGCTCATAAGGATCAAAGCATTCCAACCTCAACAGGTGCTGGCGCAACTCTGGACACAAAATACTGAGGAACTGCTCTTTGAGAACCATGTAGATCACTCCAAGCCACTCCTGTTGCGGGTTAACCTCTAACCAATCCATCAGTGCATTACTACAGTCATCCACATAATTTCCCCAGACCCGGTGAGACGGCTTCCTCCTACTGTTCCTGAATGTCAACCTATATTCCTCCTCTTGGGAAACAGGTACCATACTCGGGGCACTGGGAGTGGGACTTCCTATACTGGAACCTAAATAGCTGCCACCACTGGACTCAACCCTCCCTGGGGGATCCAGAACATTATGACTGCGGTCAGGGGATAATCTACCCTCCCGAGCTACTCTCTCTCTGGCAAAGGCCCTCTCAGCCTCTGCAATCCGCTCATTCACACCCAACTGCGCCATCTCTCTGGCATGCTCTAACCTGAGCTTTTCCATGGCCAGCTGGTGCTCCCTCTCTTCTCTCCTATCCAACCACACCTCTGGGGACAGGGAAAGGGATGGGGTGCTACATCTGACACTGGACCCAGCAAGGGACTCCCTATCTAGGGGGTACTCGCTCTCTGCTGGCGCCCACCCACTGTCAAACTCACTCTCCACATCAGACTCTTCAGGGCTCCCCTCAGGCCCACCACCCTCCTGGTGTGCGGCCCGGGCCCTCTCTCTCTCTCTGTGCTCACGCTCCCAGTCACTCTTCTGCCACAGGATCATGTTATCCCTAAGCTTGGACTGGGTGTCTGACTCACTCACTGGGATGTCTCTCTCCTTACATAACCGTACCAACTCATGCACACTGTACTTAAACAGGCCACAAAGGTTAAAAGGCGATTCCATCTTGACAGGATGCTCACAGACACGTGCAACACAAGGGACCTTGCAATCTGAAGTAGGAGTACACAATTCCAAAACTTCCACACTCTCCTTAAAAAAGAACTCACTCATGCGTCCAGGAAAACACACCATTCATCCACACACACCCTCCCCTCGGATCGGTAAGGCAGTTTCTACCACCCCTGACTTCTCAACCTGACCAAAAGCGACACAGGTACCAAACTCTGGAAGCAGGGCGGGGGACAAATGTACAGGACACAATTATCAAATGACACTCTTCAGGAGAAGAAACAATAGAATTTTACCAACAACAATAATCCCCAAAATGTGGTTATCTAAAATGCAGAGTTTTGTGGTGCAGCCAGCCGCTACCAAGGTACAAGGCAAACACAAATCCTTATCCCACCGCTAGCCACCAATGTTAGAAACGGGACCTCTGGCTGGCCAAGGCTTGCGCCAAGGTCAGTCAGGGATCACCATTTCCAAGGTCAGGGCAAGGGAGTCACACACCAAGATAACCCCCGCTCACCCTCTAGGTAACGTGGCGCGAGCAGCAAGGCTAATCTCAGAGGCGATGTGTAAAGCGTTTGCGCGCGCACCCCAGCGACAACAACCCAAGGCCCACCACAAAGGAAACTCCACACAAGGTTATATCAAAAATAGCCTTTGTATTATAATAATAAAAACACATTAGATAACACACACACTTTACAATGTGCCAACAGGCACGGGCAAGATTTACAAGGGATTATGTACAGGACAGGGCCACTTGGACCACTGTCAGGGGTATGCACTTGTTAGAAATAATACTTGTAGGTATAACACTTTAGCACATAAACATACAATGACTGTAACACAGAAATAGTAAATGTAGCATACAACCAGTAACTACTGGTAAAGAGAAAATACCTCCTACGCCACCCTAGTCTCTGTAGGGAAATCACGCAGGGGGAAGGAAACCTAAAATAATCACCTAGGCAAGTAACATTTAGCAAAGGCAATTAAACATCAACATTCCTCTAAGCAGGTCACTTTTAGCAAAGGGGATAAACACATAAAGAATTACCTAAGCAGGTCACTTTTAGCAAAGGTAATAATAAACAAGAATTGCACATGTAACATTAAAACACATTCAGAGGTGCAGGTTAGAACTTTTGCGCAAGAATCATATAGCAAAGAAATCACAATGCGCAGGGTGCATGTAGCACAACACTCAAAATGTCCCTCAGGCCAACTGGCCTCGAAAGGGGCGGAATGCCCTGAGTCTCAGTGTCAGGGAGGTCTGCGCAGGCAGCACAGACACAAAAGCCTAAACGTAGCAACTGTCCACTAAGTGCTGGACAGTTGTAAATATGCACTGGGCAAACGTTGGAGCCGCGTGGGCTCAAGAACACAGGTGGGGAGACACAGCGTGGGAGCCTCGGGGCTACAACCAACTAACTGCCTGTGTCCCCCTAGAGCCTCTGTGGCTCGCAAAACAAATGCGCAATTAGAGCTTCAGCGCTCTTCAAATCATAAAAATGCCCCCAGAGCCTCTCTGGCTCGCAATCAATGAGGGCGATGAGCCTCGCTGGGCTCGAAGAACAACTGTGGGCTCTGGAGCCTCTCGGGGCTCGAAAAGAACCAATGCGGGCGGGTGGAGCCTCTCGGGCTCAAAGAACAGAATGGCCCCTCAGAGCCTCGTGGCTCTCAAAATAAAGAAATGCTGCCCACGTTGGAGCGGCCCTCTGCCAACCGGGGCCGCTCAGAAAACCAAGGGTATGCCGCTTTGAAGCCCTCGTGGCTTCACTCTCTCAATGGGCGCGAGATCGCGCTACCGGGGGGAGAGGGGGCGGACACCGACAATGTGTCCCGGCGCCCCTCCCTTCTGCTTCACTCACCGGCTGTCTCAGGGCGGGCGGGGCTCCTCTCGTCCCGGGGCTCCTCTCTCCACTCGGGGAGCCTCGGGGACACGACCGGCTGCCTCGTTCGTCTCCCGCCTGGCCTTGTCTCCTCCACACGCCGCCTGACTTCCGCCGGGGCCGCCAATGGCAGCGCGGCCCTGGGGGTCAGGAGGCGGGACTTCCGGGTCGCTGCAGGCAGCGCGGCGGCCCGGCAGCTTCCAGTGCGCCCGGGCTGCGGCGGTGATGTCCTGGGCAATGCCGGGTGGCACCGGCTCGAAAATAAATACAGACCACGGGGCAATGCCGGGTGGCACCGGCCTTCAAAATAAAGGTAAAGCGAGGTAGGCACTCGCTATGCCAAAAAGCGGCAAAAAGCGCTCCACAGCGCTATAATAGAAATAAAGCGCACCCAGCGCTTGGGGGCTAAAGGAAAGCGCTCCTAGCGCTATTGATATCAGCAAAAGCGCTATTGAGCGCTGTGGCACCAGGAAAGCGCTCCTAGCGCTATAAATCAAATAAGAGCGCCTCCAGGCACTCTAAGTCAAAGCAAAAGCTCCAGCAGGGACTGGAGGCAGGCAGAGGGGCAGGGCAGGGCCAGAGCCAGCACACTGGGTCTCCAGGCAGGGAGACAAGCCAAGTGGCGGTCCTCCTGGCCCCAGCAGCAACAGCCCCCTCTGGCAAGGATCCACAAGTAGAACAATTTCTGTGGGGACACAGCCCCATATTTATACAGAGAATTCCTTTGTTAGGAGGTGCAGGGTGGGGGGAAACCAGTTGCAGCTGGCTTGGGAGTACCCTTGATGGCCCAACCACCCCTTTCATTCACTGGGGAGGCTTGGGTCATTAGACAAACCACAGGGGGGCGGAGCCAGCATTGTGTGGGGAAAAACCCAGCCCATCCAGGACACAGATCTACTCCTCCCACACATCACTCATGCTGATCTCACACTCACCACCGGGCAGACCCATCCAGACTTCCTGGAGCCTGGCATGCCAGCCAGCTCCAGCCAATCACGCTCCACTATCCTCACTGCACACATACATCAATGTCCAGAAGTAGCACTTCCCTTCTAGACACACACAAGCCGCACATACCATTGCGCAGCATTCGCTCTCACGAGTTCATACATACTAAACTCGAGCCTGTACTCCCCACGCATCAGGAACTACCAGGGACACACACATTCCCCATGCATTCCTATGGGAGGGCAGGCCAGCCATACTACACGCACGCACTTTCACTCTGGGACCCAGGGGAAAGTGCGCAGAGACCCAAAAATCACTGACACAGGGTCACAAATAAGGCAAAAAGTTTAGGGGCGAACCTGCCCTGCGGGCCAAGTCCAACACACACCCTCCGCAAAACAAAGCAGCGGGGCCGTGAAAACACCAGATGCAGGCAGCAGCCCTGCAGCCACATTCGAAGGAAAGAAACTACGCCATGGACTCTCCTGGACTTCTTTACTTTTTCTTTTGTCCTGGCCGCCATTTTGCTGCTGCTCTCGGCTGCTTTTCTCTGGACCCTGACCCGCCATCTTGCCCATTCCCTCGTCCCTTAACCATTTTCCCTCGTTTCCCCCTTGACGATCCTCAAATGTTTCTTCCCTTTTCTGATTTGCCTTTTCTTCATACCCGTGTATCCCTCCCACCCTCCCTTGGTGCTGTGACTGCGACCCCACTTAATGGAACTCTGTTTTTATGTATATAGAGATAACTCTAATCACTAGTATATGCAGTAGACCTTTGTACTCTCTACCATTCTTATGTGACTCTTAGAGTATATCCATTGGTATCACTTCCCTACGTATATAGAGATAACTCTAATCACCAGTATATGCAGTACACCTTTGTACTCTCTACCATTCCTATGTAACTCTTAGAGCATATCCATTTGTATCCCTTCCCTATGTATATAGGGATAACTCTAATCACTAGTATATGCAGTAGACCTTTGCACTCTCTACCATTCCTATGTGACTCTTAGAGTATATCCATTCGTATCCCTTCCCTATGTATATAGAGATAACTCTAATCACTAGTATATGCAGTAGACCTTTGTACTCTCTACCATTCCTATGTGATTCTTAGAGTATATCCATTCGTATCCCTTCCTTATGTATATAGAGATAACTCTAATCACTAGTATATGCAGTAGAACTTTTTACTCTCTACCATTCCTTTGTGCCTCTTAGAGTATATCCATTCGTATCTCTTCCTTGAGTGACTTTACTATTTGTACATTTGCAATTTTTCTCTCTGTGTGTATCTCTTCCTTGTGTGACTTTACATCTTGTACATTTGTAATTTTTTCTGTTTGTATCTTTTATGTAATGCATGTAATCCATAGTCCTTATGTTTTGCAACTGGTTCTTATGTAAAGCGCTCTGACACCTTCGGGTAAAGTTCGCGCTATATAAAATCGCATTAAATAAAATTAAAATAAAATAAAAAAAAGATTGGTGTTGGTGTCGGTAAGCATAGAGTTTTATCTTGATGGCCTCAGTTCCAGCCGCATGGTTAGGGACTCAAACTTCATCTTTGACATGGCATCGATCGATGACCCTGTGTCAAAGAGTGCACTCACCAGTTGCTATCCTATAAGTATTTTGCAGCGGGGTTGAAAGTGTGTTGGGAGCAACCTTTGGTCTCCTTCACTCCCCTCATCATCATCCATATCTTATGCCAGTGTTTCTTGAAGGGTTGGGGCAACAGCATTTACATTAGTCTTTTTGACCTGTCTGAAGGGGTGAGAGAACTGACATATCTTGGCAAGATGATTTTGTTTCCCACATGCAGTTATTACCTTACGTCAGTTCGCCTGAATGTCTACACCGGTTATTTTAGGCTTCTTCGTATGTTTCGGACAGTCTGATTTGATTGACTGGTTTAGAATTAATGGGCTTCCAAAGCACTGCTTCCTTATGGGAGGCTTTGGCACTGGAAAGATCTAATGAGCTCCTCAACGTCAAAGTTTTGGTCATGGATTTTCCAGGTTCTGTCAGAATCTGAACTTGTAGTTTCACAGAGGCACATCCATTGATCAATTGACCAATTTGTTCTTCAATTTTGTCTAGTATTGTACAAGTACTCACAAATTACTTTTGTTGATTATGAAACTCATCGGTGACATAGATCTTGGCCTTGATCATTTGGTTGTCACGGGTGAGAGCAACAGTGATTATCCCAGCAAAAAGATTTCTCTTAGAGCTCAGGCCCAAGAGGTTCAGGTCATCTCTTGAGACCCGGGGGGAGGCATGAAGACCCGAGGCCTCCACTCCGGGACCGAAAGGATGAGCGCTGCCCAGGGAGGAGGGAAGATGCCCAGGCTGCACCCCGGGGCCGGGCCACCCTCATAGGGAGGTCAGCGCTCTAGTGCGGCAAGTGGCAGCAAGGCATGAAATGGAAAAGGAAGACCTGCGGCTCGCCCCATGATCGCGCTCCCGAGCTGGGCGATGATGATGGTCTGACCGCGCAGGGCCACCGGAGAGACGCGGCCCCCGGGATCCGATGCAAGAACTCTGGAGAGCGGGGTAAGAGCCGGACAAGAGGAGCGACCCGCAGCGGCAGCCGAGACTGCTTCACATCTCGCCGCGTGAGCGCTCTGCAGGCGGGGCGACTCTTCAAAGCAAAGATCTCAGCAGCAGCCAGAGCAGCTCCAAAGCCCGCCCCCCCAACAACAGGGGCTCCCCCGGCCCGCTCTGAAGCAGAGCCCGGGCTTCCCGTGCCCCCGGGAGCCAGAGCAGCACCGGAGGCTCCTCTCCACACCAGAGATTTATGGTTCTTCCGGACCTGCAGGATCACCATGCAGCCCCCGCCAAGAAAGGTGAGCCCTGGCCGCGCTCCCTGGCCGCCCCACGTCTGCAGCAGCCCCCGCAATTCTGGGCCAGTAGAGAGGGCCCATGCGGAGCGGCCTCGGGGCACACACACCCTCCGCAAAACAAAGCAGCGGGGCCGTGAAAACACCAGATGCAGGCAGCAGCCCTGCAGCCACATTCGAAGGAAAGAAACTACGCCATGGACTCTCCTGGACTTCTTTACTTTTTCTTTTGTCCTGGCCGCCATTTTGCTGCTGCTCTCGGCTGCTTTTCTCTGGACCCTGACCCGCCATCTTGCCCATTCCCTCGTCCCTTAACCATTTTCCCTCGTTTCCCCCTTGACGATCCTCAAATGTTTCTTCCCTTTTCTGATTTGCCTTTTCTTCATACCCGTGTATCCCTCCCACCCTCCCTTGGTGCTGTGACTGCGACCCCACTTAATGGAACTCTGTTTTTATGTATATAGAGATAACTCTAATCACTAGTATATGCAGTAGACCTTTGTACTCTCTACCATTCTTATGTGACTCTTAGAGTATATCCATTGGTATCACTTCCCTACGTATATAGAGATAACTCTAATCACCAGTATATGCAGTACACCTTTGTACTCTCTACCATTCCTATGTAACTCTTAGAGCATATCCATTTGTATCCCTTCCCTATGTATATAGGGATAACTCTAATCACTAGTATATGCAGTAGACCTTTGCACTCTCTACCATTCCTATGTGACTCTTAGAGTATATCCATTCGTATCCCTTCCCTATGTATATAGAGATAACTCTAATCACTAGTATATGCAGTAGACCTTTGTACTCTCTACCATTCCTATGTGATTCTTAGAGTATATCCATTCGTATCCCTTCCTTATGTATATAGAGATAACTCTAATCACTAGTATATGCAGTAGAACTTTTTACTCTCTACCATTCCTTTGTGCCTCTTAGAGTATATCCATTCGTATCTCTTCCTTGAGTGACTTTACTATTTGTACATTTGCAATTTTTCTCTCTGTGTGTATCTCTTCCTTGTGTGACTTTACATCTTGTACATTTGTAATTTTTTCTGTTTGTATCTTTTATGTAATGCATGTAATCCATAGTCCTTATGTTTTGCAACTGGTTCTTATGTAAAGCGCTCTGACACCTTCGGGTAAAGTTCGCGCTATATAAAATCGCATTAAATAAAATTAAAATAAAATAAAAAAAAGATTGGTGTTGGTGTCGGTAAGCATAGAGTTTTATCTTGATGGCCTCAGTTCCAGCCGCATGGTTAGGGACTCAAACTTCATCTTTGACATGGCATCGATCGATGACCCTGTGTCAAAGAGTGCACTCACCAGTTGCTATCCTATAAGTATTTTGCAGCGGGGTTGAAAGTGTGTTGGGAGCACCCTTTGGTCTCCTTCACTCCCCTCATCATCATCCATATCTTATGCCAGTGTTTCTTGAAGGGTTGGGGCAACAGCATTTACATTTGTCTTTTTGACCTGTCAGAAGGGGTGAGAGAACTGACATATCTTGGCAAGATGATTTTGTTTCCCACAAGCAGTTATTACCTTACGTCAGTTCGCCTGAATGTCTACACCGGCAATTTTAGGCTTCTTCGTATGTTTCGGACAGTCTGATTTGATTGACTGGTTTAGAATTAATGGGCTTCCAAAGCACTGCTTCCTTATGGGAGGCTTTGGCACTGGAAAGATCTAATGAGCTCCTCAACGTCAAAGTTTTGGTCATGGATTTTCCAGGTTCTGTCAGAATCTGAACTTGTAGTTTCACAGAGGCACATCCATTGATCAATTGACCAATTTGTTCTTCAATTTTGTCTAGTATTGTACAAGTACTCACAAATTACTTCTGTTGATTATGAAACTCATCGATTGATTCATCTGGGCCTCCTGAAGCAAGAACCTTATGTAATCCAGAATGGCCGTCAGAGCAAAATGTTAATATGAGGGTCATGGCTATTGTGCGGTAGGTGTGGGGTGGACCACTTAAAGATGTCCTGTCCCGCTAGATGTAACAGCAGATGCCTCATTCTTTCCTCTGAGACTGCAGAGACAGCAAAGAACATTTTAAAATCTTTCCCCCCACAGCTTTCACATGGGTACTTGTGAGGATGGTGACCCTGATAAAATGAATGGTTTGATAGCTAGGATAAATGACATGTATTGGTGTTTAGTGTTTGGTGATAGTGGAATGGGCAGTCAGTGAGAAGAGTATGTGGGTTGATGCTTGTGCTTTCAACTTGTCCCTCCTTGCCAGATTGAGGTGATCTTGAGGTGTGACCAGCTTGATCAGAGTTGGTGTCTTGGATAGGCAGGTGTGGGCTACTCCAACTGCAACTGTTTGATACCTTGCTCACCTGTTGGATTTGTTTCTTCGGGTAAAGTTTGCTCAAGGAGCACAGTCTAACCCTTTCTGTTCTTTTTTCCAGTTTTACATTCTCTTTTGCCCACCTTGTGATCACTGGGCAGTTCAGGCAGACAATGACGCATCAAATGCAGTCCCCAGTGGACACGATAAATCAGGTCCAGCGAAGCCTGAAGCATTTGGCAGGTTTCCATGGCGGTGCCTCTGAGGACCACATGACTAGGCTGCATGGCTGCCATAACATGGCTGGTTACAGAATTGGTACACCGGTATTGATGGGGCCACATACCATGTAAGTACACAGAATCCACACAGCAGATCCGGCAGGCATGCCGGGAATCTTGTTGGCTAGGATGTTGGTGGGGTGTGACTGCCTCCGCAATGTCACCAACCTTATGTTGGACTGGAGCACAGCAGTGGAGACAGTGAGATGTTCCCATACTCCAGAACTACTTGTTCACTGGTCCTCTGGTTACTTTTATTAGCTTTCACAATATAACCTGGTCTTATCCATCCACGGCTCTGTATTAAGTGGTGTACATACCTCAGCCCAAATCACAACCTTCGCCTGAGCTCTGCGCACACATAAATGCTACACATACAAAAAAGAATGTCTATTTTTCTTTTAGTATAGATACATGGAGAGTTATTATGTTTCATATCACACAGGGAGTCAACAACAGCTCGTCATCATGCAAAGAAGTTGCTGTTGCTGGTGGTGAATAGTAAGGTAGAGGGAGATGTACAGATAGTATCACCAACAAAGCCCATGACCATCTGCGGCCGGCAGGTCACTACATGTGACCCTAATGTAAATTTCAATTATAACTACACCCGCACATTAGCTTAGTCACATATACATTACATGTTTTTATAGATGATTGTCTTGGTTGACTTGTGTCATACAGACAAAGCTTACAAGTTTCCCAAGTCAATGTGCAAGTAGTTTATGGAATCTAGGATTTTTGGGTTTCATTCTGAGACTTGTTCTGATTTTATGGTGTGATAAACAGGACTACAAGTCCTAAAATGTGAACCTGGACTGGATGAGTTACTCACTTACGGTCCTGGGAAGTTTGAGAGCTCTATATTACATCTCAACATTTGCGAACAAATGAAAGTGATATTTAGGAAAAAAAACTTTGAAAACTAAAGTCTTCATCAACGTGCATTTAGGTGGGAAAAAGGTTTAAATGGGAGAAAACTACAATAGTTTGATTTTCAGCTTAAACAATCTGGAATCTCCTGTCTAAATCATGAGAGGTAGCTCATATGCTTGTGTCAGCTTTGCAATGGGCGTGAGCTCCAAATCTGCCATGGTTCACGTGCACATGACTCCATGTTACCAAGGACGTGGTGCTCCGCTCCAGAGGTTTGATATTACAATCTAATGAATTCCGAGAGTTGTATCCCAGGTATACTACAGTTGTTAAGTAGCACACCTGAAAACAATCACTTGTAAGAGAAAGGCCAAGGACTAGAGCACTGCTTTTTTGGCATCTAGTTATCAGTAACCTTATCCATACCAGATAAAGCTTGACTGCACCATTTTTGGAGGATTCCCGGTAGAGAATAGGTACCTGGGTGTACACGTATATAGAGGTTGGCAAGATGTCGTGCAGGGCAGTCTTGAGAGGGCCCTTACCTCGGTTAGGGGCCTCATTGGTTTCTAGACTAGCTCCCTTCGTCAGAATTAGGCTAAGTGGTCCTAGCCAAAATGGACTAGTACCCCGGCTCTTGTACCTCTTTGTTGATATCCCTTTATAGCAGATAGGCCATTTTTTCTGTAAGTCAGCCATGCTGCTGATGGAAATGGTATGAGGAGCAAGACAGAGGATAGCCACTCTGGACATCTTGTTCCATGAGCATGATAATGGCTGCTTGGAGGTCCCGGGCTTTGAGTCCTACTATCTAGTCGCCCAGCTCCAAGGGATGGCTTTGTCCAGGTTCTTCCTTTACGTTTCCCTACCTGAGGGATAGACTCTGTTGTGAAGACATGGCAGACTATATCTTGGGCCAGCGTTAAATTTCCCAGCCTGGGTCTATACGTTTGAGGGAGGCATGCCAAATTGGCTTAACCACTTATGTCATCGGTCTGGCTCGACCCTATACCCCCTAGAGATCTCATTATGGTCTTTCCCCTGATTGCTCGGCTGACCACCAAGGCGATCAGATGTCTGTAGGCCTGAGCGGGAATAACAAAACTTGACGACCTATACAACTCTGTCTATGTCCTGCCCTTTGAGGAATTACAGCAGGTGCATGATCACCCCCTGTGGCAGTTCCTGATGTATGTGACTGTGACAAAGGAGGTGGCACGTACCGGGGGAGTCAGGGTGAGGGGCTGTGAGGAACACTGGTAGACCCTTTCACCTGTACATTGTAAACCATGGGTAAGGGCAAGCATTTTATTACACTTGCCTAATAGGCTATAGGAAGCACTAGGCTTAAGATTCTGGCCTCATTGAGAGGCAAATGTGATCGAGATCTGGGTACCTTGCTCATGACGCTGAATGGGATCGAGCCCTACAATATGTTTGCTGCGTCACAATAAATGTTTGTTTGAATCTCATTCAGTTTAACCCCTTCGCTGCTAGGCCTTTTCCCCTCCTGTGCTGAGGCTTTTTTTGGCGTTTTGGAGTAGTGCGCGCTTAGGCCCTTGTAACTTTTTGACCACATAAGGTATCCACGCCAAATTTGCGTCCTTTTCTTCCAACATCATGTGGATTCTAAAGGCGCCCTGGGTTTGTGGATTCCCTTGGAGGGGGCCCAGAAATTTAGCAAAATATAGTGATTTTTTTGTTTTTTTCAGAAAAATGGGAAAAACGGGCTGCAAATGAAAGCCTCTGGGTGTTTCCCTGAAAATGGTATCACAAAAAGGTTTGTGGGGCTGAAATCTCCATTTTCTCAGCTTTCAGGGAATGACAGACTTTTGTCAGAGAACCGAAATTTTTCACTCAGTTTTGGCATTTTTCTGGGACATAGCCTATTTTTGCTATTTTTAGAGCTTTCCACCTCCTTCCAGTTAATGGTAGAAATGAGTTTGAAAGCAATAATGGATCCTGGAAAGCTTTACATTTTCGAAAAGTAGACAAAATTCTGAATTCAGAAAGGGGTCATTTGTCTAAATCCATGAAGGTTTCGTTATAGAAACTAACAGTTAGATATTGGAATATTTGAAATTTTGTTGAAAAAAACAGCCTTTTGTCTCAACGTTTTCACCTATAACTTTTTCTAATTTTGACAGCTCTTGGAAAGCAATATACCGTTACATCCGTTAGACCTTCCTGGTTGTGGGGATATATAGGACTTGTAGTTTCACCAAGAACCCGACGAACCCAGATCCAAAAACTGAGCAGCAACTTGCAATGGTATTTTTTCATTTACTGGGTATAGTGCACTTTGTCTTGGAAAATGTATACATGGAATAATCTGTATGAAAGACACCTATGTATTTCTGAATTGGGTACAAATTATAGACTTCAGAAACAGTATATAATTGCACATTTTCAAAGTTGGGAATACTCATACTAGCATGAGAATTATTGGTCATTTTTCATAAAGATTTTTTTTTTACTCAATGTCTTTCATTCAAAGGGAGAAATGCATGAAAGCTCAATTGGTAATAACAGTTGATTTACAAATCTGAATTACCCCAAGTGTCCCGATAAAAACGGTACCTCACTTGTGTGGGTCGGCCTTGTGCCTGCGACAGGAAACGGCGGAAAATGCAACGTGGTCACACCTAAATTTAGCAGTTACAAATTGACCCTTTTTTGGCAAAGTGCCTACCTGTAGTTTTTGCACCCTAGCTCTGCCGGCACCTAGGGAAACCTTGCAAACCTATACATTTTTGAAAAGTAGACACCCAGGGGAATTCAGGATGGGGTGACTCGACTGCCTACCACCAGGTTTTGTTACCCAGAATCCCTTGCAAAGCTAAGTTTTTCACAAAATAAACACATTTTCCTCACATTTCTGTGGTGGAAAGTTCTGGAATCTGCGTGGATCAACAAATTTCCACCCACCCAACGTGCCCCCAGGTCTCCCGAAAAAAACGGTACCTCACTTGCGTGGGTAGGCATAGTGGCTGCGACATGAAACAGCGCAAAACGCAGCATGGTCGCACCTCAATTTCCCAGTGAAATTTAGCACGATTCGGACAAAAAGACTACCTTTTGTTTTTGCGCCGTAGCTCTGCCAGCACCTAGGGAAACCTAGCAAACCTATACATTTTTGAAAACTAGACACCCAGGGAAATTCAGGATGGGGTGACTCGCCTGCCTATCCCCAGGTTTTGTTACCCAGAATCCCTTGCAAACATAAAAATTTGACCAAAAAAACACATTTTCCTCACATTTCTGTGGTGGTAAGTTCTGGAATCTGCGTGGATCAACAAATTTCCACCCACCCAGCGTGCCCCCAGGTCTCCCGAAAAAAACGGTACCTCACTTGCGTGGGTAGGCATAGTGGCTGCGACATGAAACAGCGCAAAACGCAGCATGGTCGCACCTCAATTTCCCAGTGAAATTTAGCACGATTCGGACAAAAAGACTACCTTTTGTTTTTGCGCCGTAGCTCTGCCAGCACCTAGGGAAACCTAGCAAACCTATACATTTTTGAAAACTAGACACCCAGGGAAATTCAGGATGGGGTGACTCGCCTGCCTACCCCCAGGTTTTGTTACCCAGAATCCCTTGCAAACATAAAAATTTGACCAAAAAAACACATTTTCCTCACATTTCTGTGGTGGAAAGTTCTGGAATCTGCGTGGATCAACAAATTTCCACCCACCCAGCGTGCCCCCAGGTCTCCCGAAAAAAACGGTACCTCACTTGCGTGGGTAGGCATAGTGGCTGCGACATGAAACAGCGCAAAACGCAGCATGGTCGCACCTCAATTTCCCAGTGAAATTTAGCACGATTCGGACAAAAAGACTACCTTTTGTTTTTGCGCCGTAGCTCTGCCAGCATCTAGGGAAACCTAGCAAACCTATACATTTTTGAAAACTAGACACCCAGGGGAATTCAGGATGGGGTGACTCGCCTGCCTACCCCCAGGTTTTGTTACCCAGAATCCCTTGCAAACATAAAAATTTGACCAAAAAAACACATTTTCCTCACATTTCTGTGGTGGAAAGTTCTGGAATCTGCGTGGATCAACAAATTTCCACTCACCCAGCGTGCCCCCAGGTCTCCCGAAAAAAACGGTACCTCACTTGCGTGGGTAGGCATAGTGGCTGCGACATGAAACAGCGCAAAACGCAGCATGGTTGCACCTCAATTTCCCAGTGAAATTTAGCACGATTCGGACAAAAAGACTACCTTTTGTTTTTGCGCCGTAGCTCTGCCAGCACCTAGGGAAACCTAGCAAACCTATACATTTTTGAAAACTAGACACCCAGGGGAATTCAGGATGGGGTGACTCGCCTGCCTACCCCCAGGTTTTGTTACCCAGAATCCCTTGCAAACATAAAAATTTGACCAAAAAAACACATTTTCCTCACATTTCTGTGGTGGAAAGTTCTGGAATCTGCGTGGATCAACAAATTTCCACCCACCCAGCGTGCCCCCAGGTCTCCCGAAAAAAACGGTACCTCACTTGCGTGGGTAGGCATAGTGGCTGCGACATGAAACAGCGCAAAACGCAGCATGGTCGCACCTCAATTTCCCAGTGAAATTTAGCACGATTCGGACAAAAAGACTACCTTTTGTTTTTGCGCCGTAGCTCTGCCAGCACCTAGGGAAACCTAGCAAACCTATACATTTTTGAAAACTAGACACCCAGGGGAATTCAGGATGGGGTGACTCGCCTGCCTACCCCCAGGTTTTGTTACCCAGAATCCCTTGCAAACATAAAAATTTGACCAAAAAAACACATTTTCCTCACATTTCTGTGGTGGAAAGTTCTGGAATCTGCGTGGATCAACAAATTTCCACCCACCCAGCGTGCCCCCAGGTCTCCCGAAAAAAACGGTACCTCACTTGCGTGGGTAGGCATAGTGGCTGCGACATGAAACAGCGCAAAACGCAGCATGGTCGCACCTCAATTTCCCAGTGAAATTTAGCACGATTCGGACAAAAAGACTACCTTTTGTTTTTGCGCCGTAGCTCTGCCAGCACCTAGGGAAACCTAGCAAACCTATACATTTTTGAAAACTAGACACCCAGGGGAATTCAGGATGGGGTGACTCGCCTGCCTACCCCCAGGTTTTGTTACCCAGAATCCCTTGCAAACATAAAAATTTGACCAAAAAAACACATTTTCCTCACATTTCTGTGGTGGAAAGTTCTGGAATCTGCGTGGATCAACAAATTTCCACCCACCCAGCGTGCCCCCAGGTCTCCCGAAAAAAACGGTACCTCACTTGCGTGGGTAGGCATAGTGGCTGCGACATGAAACAGCGCAAAACGCAGCATGGTCGCACCTCAATTTCCCAGTGAAATTTAGCACGATTCGGACAAAAAGACTACCTTTTGTTTTTGCGCCGTAGCTCTGCCAGCACCTAGGGAAACCTAGCAAACCTATACATTTTTGAAAACTAGACACCCAGGGGAATTCAGGATGGGGTGACTCGCCTGCCTACCCCCAGGTTTTGTTACCCAGAATCCCTTGCAAACATAAAAATTTGACCAAAAAAACACATTTTCCTCACATTTCTGTGGTGGAAAGTTCTGGAATCTGCGTGGATCAACAAATTTCCACCCACCCAGCGTGCCCCCAGGTCTCCCGAAAAAAACGGTACCTCACTTGCGTGGGTAGGCATAGTGGCTGCGACATGAAACAGCGCAAAACGCAGCATGGTCGCACCTCAATTTCCCAGTGAAATTTAGCACGATTCGGACAAAAAGACTACCTTTTGTTTTTGCGCCGTAGCTCTGCCAGCACCTAGGGAAACCTACCAAACCTATACATTTTTGAAAACTAGACACCCAGGGGAATTCAGGATGGGGATGGGGTGACTCGCCTGCCTACCCCCAGGTTTTGTTACCCAGAATCCCTTGCAAACATAAAAATTTGACCAAAAAAACACATTTTCCTCACATTTCTGTGGTGGAAAGTTCTGGAATCTGCGTGGATCAACAAATTTCCACCCACCCAGCGTGCCCCCAGGTCTCCCGAAAAAAACGGTACCTCACTTGCGTGGGTAGGCATAGTGGCTGCGACATGAAACAGCGCAAAACGCAGCATAGTCGCACCTCAATTTCCCAGTGAAATTTAGCACGATTCGGACAAAAAGACTACCTTTTGTTTTTGCGCCGTAGCTCTGCCAGCACCTAGGGAAACCTACCAAACCTATACATTTTTGAAAACTAGACACCCAGGGGAATTCAGGATGGGGTGACTCGCCTGCCTACCCCCAGGTTTTGTTACCCAGAATCCCTTGCAAACATAAAAATTTGACCAAAAAAACACATTTTCCTCACATTTCTGTGGTGGAAAGTTCTGGAATCTGCGTGGATCAACAAATTTCCACCCACCCAGCGTGCCCCCAGGTCTCCCGAAAAAAACGGTACCTCACTTGCGTGGGTAGGCATAGTGGCTGCGACATGAAACAGCGCAAAACGCAGCATGGTCGCACCTCAATTTCCCAGTGAAATTTAGCACGATTCGGACAAAAAGACTACCTTTTGTTTTTGCGCCGTAGCTCTGCCAGCACCTAGGGAAACCTACCAAACCTATACATTTTTGAAAACTAGACACCCAGGGGAATTCAGGATGGGGTGACTCGCCTGCCTACCCCCAGGTTTTGTTACCCAGAATCCCTTGCAAACATAAAAATTTGACCAAAAAAACACATTTTCCTCACATTTCTGTGGTGGAAAGTTCTGGAATCTGCGTGGATCAACAAATTTCCACCCACCCAGCGTGCCCC
Organism: Lissotriton helveticus; assembly: GCF_964261635.1. Lineage (NCBI taxonomy): Eukaryota > Metazoa > Chordata > Amphibia > Caudata > Salamandridae > Lissotriton > Lissotriton helveticus. The sequence continues at coordinate 530,889,277 of NC_136071.1, forward strand.
CAGGTCTCCCGAAAAAAACGGTACCTCACTTGCGTGGGTAGGCATAGTGGCTGCGACATGAAACAGCGCAAAACGCAGCATGGTCGCACCTCAATTTCCCAGTGAAATTTAGCACGATTCGGACAAAAAGACTACCTTTTGTTTTTGCGCCGTAGCTCTGCCAGCACCTAGGGAAACCTAGCAAACCTATACATTTTTGAAAACTAGACACCCAGGGGAATTCAGGATGGGGTGACTCGCCTGCCTACCCCCAGGTTTTGTTACCCAGAATCCCTTGCAAACATAAAAATTTGACCAAAAAAACACATTTTCCTCACATTTCTGTGGTGGAAAGTTCTGGAATCTGCGTGGATCAACAAATTTCCACCCACCCAGCGTGCCCCCAGGTCTCCCGAAAAAAACGGTACCTCACTTGCGTGGGTAGGCATAGTGGCTGCGACATGAAACAGCGCAAAACGCAGCATGGTCGCACCTCAATTTCCCAGTGAAATTTAGCACGATTCGGACAAAAAGACTACCTTTTGTTTTTGCGCCGTAGCTCTGCCAGCACCTAGGAAAACCTAGCAAACCTATACATTTTTGAAAACTAGACACCCAGGGGAATTCAGGATGGGGTGACTCGCCTGCCTACCCCCAGGTTTTGTTACCCAGAATCCCTTGCAAACATAAAAATTTGACCAAAAAAACACATTTTCCTCACATTTCTGTGGTGGAAAGTTCTGGAATCTGCGTGGATCAACAAATTTCCACCCACCCAGCGTGCCCCCAGGTCTCCCGAAAAAAACGGTACCTCACTTGCGTGGGTAAACATAGTGGCTGCAACAGGAAACGGTTCAAATTGTACGGTGGTGAATTTACATTACCTTATTGCAAAACTACCTTGATTTTGGGGGGGGGGGCATCTGAGTTTGTGGCCCGGGGCTCGGTGGTATTCTTTGCAAAGTAGCAAACCCAAACAGTTCTGAAAACTAGACACCCGGGGGACTCCAGGGAGGTATGGCATGCATGGGTCCCCCAATGTTTTCCTACCCAGAACTCTCTGCAAACCTTAAAATTAGGTAAAAATTGCACTTTTCCAAACTTTTTGGCGTGGGATCGCCGGGTCGGCAAAAAAGTCATACCACCCTGCGTTCCCCTTGTTCTCCCGAGTAAAAGGATACCTCACTTGTGTGGGTGCCCCAAAGCAGAATACGCCAAAAATGAATTTTGAAAAAAGTAGTTTTTACTCATATTTACGTTTTACAAATTAAGCACCCCAGCCTAAGTCACATGCCTTTGGCCCACCCACACAAGTGAGGTATCATTTTACTCGGGAGAACAAGGGAAACACTGGGTGGTAGGACATTTGTTCCGGCAGCGAGATCCCACCCAAAAAAGTATGGAAAAGTGGATTTTTTGACCAAAATTTCAGGTTTGCAGGGGTTTCTGGGTAGGAAAACATTGGGGGACCCACGCATGCCATACCACCCTGGACTCCCCTGGGTGTCTAGTTCTCAGAACTGTTTGGGTTTGGTAGTTTCCAAAGATGCCTGCCAAGCCCCGGGCCAAAAGCTCAGGTGACCCCCTCAAAAAATAAGATTATTTGGCTAAAGGTAAAGTTTTTGTCTCCACAGTATGAATTGGGCCTTTTCCTAAAGCAGCCGCTATGCCTACCCACGCAAGTGAGGTACCATTTTTATCGGGAGACCTTGGGGAACGCTGGGTGGGAGGTAATTTGTGTGTGCCCAGTGATGCCACGCTTTCCCACACTAAAACGTGTGAAAAAACTGATTTTTTACCATGCAAAAAATGAGGTTTGCAAGGGATTCTGGGTAAAGGAACGTTGGAGGATCCACGCAAGCCATACCTCCTTGGAAGCCCCCGGTTGTCTACTTTTCAGAAATGTGTGGGATTGGTAGGTTTCCCTAGATGGCTGTCTCGCACGGGGCCAAAAACCCAGGTAACCCCTCTTGCAAAAGCTGGTGGACTTAGGGGTTACCTGGGTTTCTGGCCCCGTGCGAGACAGCCATCTATGGAAACCTACGAAACCCACACATTTCTGAAAAGTAGACACCCGGGCGCTTCCAAGGAGGTATGGCTTGCGTGGATCCGCCAACGTTCCTTTACCCAGAATCCCTTGCAAACCTCAATTTTAGCAGAAAAAAATCAATTTTTTCACACGTTGTAGTCTGGGAAAGCGTGGCATCACTGGGCTCACACAAATTACCTCCCACCCAGCATTCCCCCAGGTCTCCCGATAAAAACGGTACCTCACTTGCGTGGGTAGCCATAGTGGCTGCAACAGGAAAAGGTCCAAATCTAACAGTGGTGAATATAAAATACCCTGAAGCAATATAACTTTGATTTTTTGGGGGGGAGGCACCTGAGTTTTTGGCCCGGGATGGGTGGTATTCTTTGGAAAGTAGCAAACCCAAACAGTTCTGAAAACTAGACACCCGGGAGAGTCCAGGGAGGTATGGCATGTGTGGGTCCACCAATGTTTTCCTACCCAGAACTCCTTGCAAACCTTAAAAATAGGTAAAAATAGCACTTTTCCAAACATTTTGGCGTGGGATCGCCGTGCCGGCAAAAAAGTCCTACCACCCTGCGCTCCCCTTGTTCTCCCAAGTAAAAGGATACCACACCTTAACAGAGTTACTCAAAAGTCAAACATTCAAGCACGGCTATCTATTCCTCAAAGACACACACATACAGGTTGGATTTGGCACGAGGGCGAGTGATGGTTCAGTACATAAAATTTTATTAACAAGATATTTCAAAAAAATGAAATGCTCTGTCAATAAATAAATGCATAAAAACTGAACCAGTGACTCGCAACTCGTGAGCTGTAAAGCCACGACAAGGCACCAACCGTTTTACAGGCCATTCACGCACCTTTCATACCTGATACAAACCAGACCATTGACACCATCCGAATGGAAAAGCAACACATAACAACAATCACAATAAGGGGCAAGGTACACCCTACTGCAGAAATTAGAAAAAAAACAATTATTACTGCACACCCATCTAATCCGCAAGCACACACACATACTGGTTGGATTTGGCACGAGGGTGAGTGATGATTCAGTACATACAATTGGATACGCAAGTAATTTCATCAAAAATGAAATACACTGCGTATAATTGAAAGTATGATAAACTGAACCACTGACTCGCAGCTCGTGAGCTGTAAAGCCACGTCAAGGCACCAACCTCTTTACAGGCCATTCATACACCTTTCGTACGCGTGACACATACAAAACATTCACACCGCCAGCCGCGGACCCATCACATTTCAACACTCACACCAGCAAACAGCGCCATTCAAGGGCCCATCACTTTCACACGCCCACATTTCTGACACTGCAACTACACAAAATGATGGACTGTGTGGAGTGTCACTCAACTAGCAGTGTGTGTAGTGACCAACAGAAAGTAACTACTCACACACCGCCTGCCGAGCGCCAGTCCACCCACACCACCATCCAAGCACCAGACCATGCACACTGCCAGCCAAACACCACTCAGCGCACACCGACAGCCAACTACCACTTCACACACACCACCAGCCAAGCATCACTCCACGCACACCACCAGCCAAGCGCCACTCCACAAACACAACACCATCCAAGCACCACTCCACACACGCCGCCAGCCAAGCACCACTCCACACACACCGCCAGCCAAGCACCACTCCACTCACACCGCCAGCCAAGCACCTAACCATACACTCCGCCAGCCAAGCAAAAATCCACTAACCCCCCCAGCACAACTCCAATCCATGCACTATTCCAGCCAAGCACCAGACCACGCACACCACCAGCCAAGCGCCTGTCCACGCACACCAACAATCCAAGCACAATCCTGCACACACCACCATCAAAATTAGAATTTTTTAAAGAAATACCACAAATCAAATGTAGAAACCTACAAATCTGCTAACACAAATTCAAAACCTAAATGCTTTGCACTAATGCAAACCTAAAAGCAAACAAAAAAATATTACAGAAAACAAACCAGACAGTACACTTACAAGCTCAATGAAACTCCCAAAACTTCTTTTGTGTGTGGTACGATTTAAAACAAGCTGGCACACACAATCCAGGATTTGAAGGACAGTCAGGACAGTGCATACGAGACTCCCTCCGCACTTCTCTTCGCCAACAGACTCTACATCTTTTAGTGGGTTTGTCTTTTGCAGTTGTGGGAGGAATGTATTCTGGAAAGTGGCGATCTTTCAGTCTAGCCACTTCCTCCACCACTCCAAATCTTGGCACACTTGCCTGTTCCACTAGTACAAGGCTGCCTATTATAGTCTCCTGAAACTTAACAAAAGGCATCTTTGACTCAGGACAAGATTTCTGGAAAACAACAAAAGCATTAAAGGATGCCAAGTGGAAAAGATGGATAGCCAACTTCTTGTACCAAACGTAAGCCTTTCGAAGAGCAGCATAAGGTTCCAACCTCTGATCTACTCTGTCAACACCACCCATGTGCCTATTATAGTCTAAAATGCACACAGGTTTACGCACTTCAGCAGTCTCACCCCGAACTGGCAGAGCTTCAGTGCTTTCGTCATGGATAGTAGTCAGCATGTAAACATCTCTCCTGTCTGAAAACTTCACAGCTAGAAGCTTCCCACATCGCAATGCAGTAGACTGTCCCCGCACAAGCCTTTTGCAAACAAGTTCTATTGGAAAACCTTTCCGGTTACTGCGCATCGTGCCACATGCAACAGTGCCCACTTTGGCCAACTCCTTGAACAAACGCACACTAGTGTAGAAGTTATCTACATATAAATGGTGGCCTTTGTTAAATAATCGTCTACCTAGTTCCCACACAATTTTCTCAGTCACTCCAAAAGTGGACGGACAAGCAGAAGTGTTAATGCTGGAATCCTTACCGGTGTACACCCTGAAATTATAAACATATCCAGTCTCACTGTCACACAGCATATACAGTTTGATGCCATAGCGTGCCCTCTTACTAGGAATGTATTGCCTAAAAACCAAGCGGCCCTTGAACAACACCAAAGACTCGTCCACAGCTATTTCTCTTCCAGGTGCAAACATCTCAGGAAAACGATCAACAAAGTGATCAAGGACAGGCCGAATCTTAAAAAGACGGTCACAATCAGGGTGATCGCGTGGCAACGCTAAATCATTATCAACAAAATGCATCATGCGAAGAAGAAGCATATATCGATCACGAGTCATAAGTGCTGGAAATATAGATGTTGCCATCAAGGGACTAGTGGACCAATAAGAAGACATTGATGGCTTCCTTAGCAAGCCCATCAAAAAAGTTAATCCCAAAAACTTCTTCATCTCTTCAACATATGTGGGAGACCAATGGGTAGCTCTGGAATGGGGCTTAAGGCTGGCACTGTGGTCCCTCAAATACTGCTCTGCATACAAATTAGTTTGCTCCACAATCTCCTGCAAAAACTCATCGTCAAAAAACAATTGAAAATATTGAATTGGCAAAAAATTGTCAGTATCCACTCTACACCCTGGAACACCAGTGAAGTCTGGCAATTCCGGCTGCACCATGCCAGGGGCAACCCAGACGTCATCACTAACATGAGGAGAAGAAGCCACCCTAGCCTGCAGGCCAGATGCCTCTTGCTGCACTACATCAACGGGAACACTAGCATCCCCAGATGCCTCTTGCCTCACTACACCAACAGGAATACTAGCATCCCCAGATACATTTTGCATCTCTTCACCAACAGACGAACTCACATCCCCAGCTGCCTCTTGCATCTCAACATCAACAGAAGAACTCGCATCCCCAGATGCCACTTGCTGCTCAACAACAACAGAAAGACTAGCAGCACCAGATGCCTCATGCTGCTCAACAACAGGAAGACTAGCAGCACCAGATAACCTTTGGCGCACCACAGCAATGTGAAACCTTTTGGGCGCAGCCTTTACCACACTTGCCTGTTCCTGACGAGAAAAAAAGGGAAACCTTGAGGACCTAGGCTGCCGCTCACATGGCTCTTCCCTCTCTACCGGCACATCAATGTCCCTCTCTACCACAGGCACTTCATCAGCACTAGAAGAAGAATCATCATCCGATGATACCATGCGAAGAGAAAACTCACTGCCTGAATCTTCTGCACCTAACTCAAGCTCCGAATCGGAGTCAGTGTCTGGACCATGGTCAGAGGAAGACTCAAAAAGCAAACTAACAACCTGCTTAGCAGTAATCCTGCGAGCAGCCATTATCCTTACAAATCAAGAAGACTACACACACAAGTGAACAACAACCTACACTGTGCAAAGGAAGAAGTAAACAAGGTAGAGTCTTCACACAAAAATCAATACACTCAAAAACAATTCAAATCTAACCAAATATAAGAAGACTCACCAGCACCTACTCTGCTGAAACACAGCAAAAAGAAAGGAAATCCCACTGGAAAGAAAAAAAAACAAGTATAGATTAGACAAAGTACACATCAAGCAGCAATACAAAAAAAAAGTTAACAATCAAGAAACACAAAGCCACACAAACAGCAATAACTTCACTTTTCATAACAACACATTTATCTAGGAAAAATAGTACAAAAAACATTTACTTACCAAGCACATGCAACTACACAAGCTGCAAAACCAGCATTAACCGAACCACAACCTACACCAATACAAACAGCAAAAGCCTGGATCAAAAACAAAGAAGAAAAAAAATAATTTAATACTACATTTCACAAACAACATAACAAATGAATAAACAATACACAAATGTACCCCCAAAATCACATCCACACAGATGGGCCATCAAAAAGGGCAAAACGGACAAAAGTACGGGTTGATTTGCCCACCGGGGGGGGGGGGGCCAGAACATCTAAATTTAAAATCCGACCCACCTGAAAGCGACCCTTGCACAATGGGTCACTTCCTACAATCTAAAATAAAATCCCTGGTGCTAGTGAGGGCATTTCCACCGCACAATCGCAATGCTGTGCGCGACCGTGAGCCAGAAATGCCCTGCAAAGAGACATCAGAAGAGAGGAAAATCACTTACCTCTCCCCTGAAGCCTCTTTGCAAACCCCCCCAAATATCTCAAAACCAACCTAACACCTCCAGGCGCAGGAAGCAAATGGCTTCCCGACCGCCTGGGAATCCCTGAAGATGTTGGCGCGTGCTGTGCGCGCTGACATCATCAGGGATTCTCATGGGGAGGGGGACAACAGAATTACTGTGGTTAACTGCGATGCTGGACAGAGGCACTTGCATCCTTGATTTTCACAAGCGCAATCCTAAAACAGTTCCTATGACCAGGAGCTTCTTTCTCCCCATCTGCTGCTCTCAACAGTCTCTGACCATTTATACACATAAGAGGCATGTGAACTCACACAGAAGATCCCCTATTGGCAACGCCCACCAACTAGCGGAGTGCACCATCTTTCCTAAATTTACCCACTATGATGGACAGCTCACTCAAGGGACCTGTGCACACATTGGTGCGATGGCATAGTAACACACACGGACACTGGAGACAAAGCAAGCGCTCGAGTTGCAGCACAAATTCAGAAAAACATTCATCAGCCCAAAAACATTTGTGACCTTCCCACTATGATTCACAGCTCACACAAGGGACCCCTGCGCACATCTGTGCAATTGCATAGTAACGCACACATGGACACTGGAGACAAAGATGGGGCTCGAGTTGCAGCACAAACTCAGGAAAGCAATCATCAGCCCAAAAACATTTGTGAACTTCCCACTATGATGAACAAATGGTCTCTGCTTCCAGATACCTAAGAGCGTTGCTAGTTTATTCAGATAACAACCAACACACACTGGGGTCGATTGTGAAAATATGGTATTGTGTACAAAAAAGGGGAGAAATGCTCCTCTTTTAGGTGTCCCCTCACTCACCAGGGTTGCCCCACGGTGACATGCTTCATCATTGGGGCCATCCCAGTCCTCTACGGGCTGGGGCGTGCTGCGACTTGCGAAAGTTACGTAGGAGCACTTTATTAGACTATGTGTGGTGCATGTGTATTTGAGGAGTGGACTATGTGATGTGTGAAATACCTGCCCAGTAGGTTTACAATAAACTTTATTCTTGCCTCTAGGTGGTAATAAACGGGGTGGAAAGATAGGCTGCCCTAAACGTAATGTGTCCAGATGTACCTATCAACTCCTATCGTCGACATGTTTCGTGCATACCCCAAACACTATGATGGACAGCTCACACAAGGGACCCCTGCGCACATCTGTGCAATTGCATAGTAACGCACACATGGACACTGGAGACAAAGATGGCGCTCGAGTTGCGGCACAAACTCAGGAAAACAATCATCAACACAAAAAAATTTGTGAGCTTCCCACTATGATGGACAGCCCACTCAAGGGACCCCTGCGCACATTTGTGCAGTTGCATAGTAACGCACCCATGGTCAATGGAGACAAAGATGGCGCTAGAGTTGCAGCACAAATTCAGGTAACAATCAACAGCCCAAAAACATTTGTGAGCTTCCCACTATGATGGACAGCTCACTCAAGGGACCCCTTCGCACATGGCATAGTAACACACACATGGTCACTGGAGACAAAGCATGTGTTTGAAAAGCAGCACACAAAAAAAAAACATTCATCAGGCCAAAAACACTAGTGAGCTTTGCCTAGGCAGCACAGGTGTGTTTTTTAGCCACTTCAGAAACACACATCAGTATAAGTAATGAAGGACAGAGGCACTTGCATCCTTCATTACAATGAGCACTATTATTTTACTTTATAAATGACCCCCATCGGCATTTTTGTAGAAAAAACGGCCTTTCAACAACATTGCAGCAAAGAGAAGACTTCATAGATAATGTTCCCCCAACAAGGGGAGCGACCCTTCCCCAAGGGGCCGCTCCCCGAACTACGAAATTGATCATCCATGAAAAAAAAAAAAAATCCCTAACATTCCTGCTGCACGATCGCACGATCGTGCAGCAAGAAACCTCTAAAGTGCCCTCGAGGGAAAGGAAAAGCCTTTCCTTTCCCTCGTTAGAAGTGAAAATGCAATCTCCCCCGCCCCAGCCGCAAAACAAACCTCTTTCCCATCCGACGCGCAGGAAGCAAATGGCTTCCCTGCGCGTCGGTAAACAAAAGGAGCCTCCGGTGACGTCAGCGCGCCTCGCGCGCTGACGTCATTGATGACGCGGGCGGGGAGGGCGGGGGGAGGCAGGGGAAGGTCTTCCCCTGCCATCCCCGCAGAAACTAAAAAAATCGGGCTGACTCGGGGGGAGCGCTGGCGCTTCCCCCGAGGGTGGGGCTCATGACGAGCTGGGCTCGTCATGAGCGTGCGAGGAGGCTACGCCATGACGAGCCCAGCTCGTCATCAGCCCCGAAGGGGTTAACTTTCTCCACAGGACATATTTCTGACACATGGTCTGGTCCTGCAGAGTAATAAAGAATTGGTGGGATCACCTCACCACCCAAATAGAGGAATGGACTGTATGAGGGAAGTGATATGTTATATAGTGTGATTGTGAGATCTCACCATGTAATACACTCACAGTACCATCTGGAACGAGTGAGGCATGTTTGAAAAACCTTTAGCTCATCCATGGGTAGCTGTCAGGCTTGAATAAAGGAACAAATGTAAAGTATTTAGAAGTACCAAAACAACGAATTACAAATGTCACGCAACACGAAAGAAAGCTGACACCAATTTATAAAAATATATCTTATTATTATACATTGTTAAACACCAAAATGAACAAAAGTCACTGGAGGGTTCCGGAGATATAGATTTTTAAGAAAAACTTAAATCACTGCTTTTCACTCGAAAAGCCAACAAGCAATGGTAACTAAAACAGTTAGCAGAAACTTTGGAAACATTGTAAAACTTTTAAAGAGTTGTGTTTGGCTACTCCGGCCTGATTTGGGTGACCCTCTTCAGCAGGGAGGAGGTCAAAGGGGCCGGAAAGAGGTTCTGTGACAGTTACAATTCCAGGCTGTATGGGCTGACTGCCATAGACATTAATGTAGTGGTTCTGTTGCAAGGGATACAGAATACTGAAGATGTTGTGTGGTCACAGAGGTTTATGTCCCTCGAAGTTCTCTTGAATCAAGCAAAAGTTATGTTTCCACTGGACTACTGGTATGCGATCACAGTGAAATCATCAGTTCCTTTTTGTGAAGGCTAGTGACTATCTTGGGCCACCAAACTGCTCTCCAATTACTCTCTTGGTCCAGCAGACTTGGGTGCAACTTTTGAACACCAGAACTAAGGTGTCTGGGCTGCATGTCAGTGGTCAGAGGTCAACAAGCAATTGTGACTATTGACTGACCAGAACGGGCTTCAGATTTTGTGTCTGTGGTGCTGTAACAGGAAGTCAACCAACGTATTCTTGGTTTGGAAGCGACATTTCTACAAGCCAGGCACAAGCACTAGCCCAAGTATCAGCAGGTGCAGTCCGGAGGTTGGTGCAGCCTCTCTTGCCAGGTCCAGGGTACAGCATGGCACTCCTTCTTCAGTCCTCTCTCCATTAGCTGAAATATGGGTGCCAGGGGTGCCATATTTATGAAAGTGCCCTCAGGGAAACAGCGGTTACTAGCCAATGGGCTACCTGGTCATTTGTTGCCTGATGACGACTTCTTGAAATGTGCGCCATCTAGCTATCCCATAGTGCACTATCCTGCCCACTCCCAAGATGGCTGAATCCTTCTCTCGGTGTGTGGAGCTTGGGAGGTGGCTACCTGGGGGCTACACACCTACAGAAAAGAGTGGTTTTGGTAACTAGTCTCCCCTCTGTTTCCCAGATGCAAACCTGTCTACCTGAACAGACTTGCAGATGCATGCCTTCCTGTGGGCGGCCAGCCCACTTGTATTGCCCTAGATAAATGTAGACAGTCAGTTGATGATGGGGGCCTAGGAATGGCCGACACTCAGATATACTACTGGGCCTTCCAGCTGTTGGTGTTTAATGAGTTGTTGATGGGTGGGTGGGACGACCAGGATACTGGGTTGAGCTCTCCTGCCTGTGCATGGACAATATTTTGTGGCTGCTTTATGGAGACCGACTCTCCTGTCGCCTCCCGACAGTGACAATGGTGGTCTTCTAGATCTGGTATTTGGCCCAGAGATTCCTTGGTTGGGAAAGAAAACTGACTCAGTACACCCCACTGTGGAAAGGAAGGTGATTCCACCATTCTGCTCAATTAAAAGGGTTTGCAACATGGGACAGGATTGGCATCATGACCCTTGGTGACGTCTGGCATAACGGCCACATGTATTCCTTACAAGACCCCTATTCACCGTTCTCCCTGTCATGTACTTAATTCCACAAATATCTTCAACTATGGCATGCTCTGGCAAGTCACATATGTGGTGGTACTGACCTACCGGAGTACACCCTTCTTGAAGCCCATCTCCTGACGGGGTCCCTGAGAAGGGCGAGCAATATCCAAGATATACCGCTTACGAGTGGTGAACACTCCAGAGGTGCTCACTAACTTTAAAAAGAAATATGAGGAATGGGTGGGGCCCCTTGATGAAGCTGATTAGTGAGATGCCTGGATGGCTACCCGGGAGCTAGCTATCACCTCCAGGCTAAGGCTGATCCAGCTGAAATACCTATACAACACATACTTCATGCCCCGGCACCTATGGCATGCAGGTAAACTGTCCCACCCCACATGCTTTCAGTGCATTCACATTGACGCAAATTTCTTCTCCATGGTATGGACATGACCTCTCATATCCCGCTTCTGGTGAGGAATCATGGAGACTCTCTCACAGATTTTGAACCCACGTGTTGGTCTTCTCAGCATATTGGAAGAGTTCATGGACCTCAACATGAACAGACGATGGTGGAAGTGGCTATAATGGTTACCAAGCGAGACATTGCATGTAAGTGGAGGTCCCTTCACCATGGAGGAGTGGAAGCAGAAGGGAGGGCTGGTGCATTAAAATGTAACTGCTGATCTACCAGGTGAGAGGATGCCCTCAGAAAGCACGCTAAGATATAGGGCAAATGGTGGGCATTTCACGGACTGGAACGTTATTGAAGCCAAATGTAATATACATTCCTGTACTGCTCTGAACGATGTCAGTTGGCTGGGTACTGATTCTACTACTGTAGGTGCTTAGTGTGTTATTGAGAAACAATGACAGTGGTCTATCAAAAAAAGTGCCAAGCTGTGAATATTGATGCAAAACCTAATGCTATTTTTGCTAGAAATAAACAGCATAAACTTTCTATGGAAGCAGAAGAAGGAATGAATCTTGTAATTGAAACAATGATTGAACAGGGAATTCTTCGGGAAGTGCTTGGCAGCCCTCAGAAATCTCCCATGATGAGAATTAAGTAACTGAGTAGTAAATGAAGAATTTTACAGAATTTAAGAAAAAGAAACAAAATAGTCCCTGTGTTGTCCTGTGGTACCAAATCTAGTAGTAATCCTGTTCCAAATTCCAACAGAAGCAGAATGGTATACAATCATTGACCTATACCAACCATTCTTCTCCATGCCTCTTCTTAAGTAAAGCAAGTACTTCTTTGTGTTTCAATTTCAAAATAAAGTACTCATTTGGTGTAGGATCCAGCAAGGGTATACTGAAAGTCCTTCGATTTTTGTGTCAAATTCTAAACAAAGATCTGGAAAATTTGAAGTTGCCCTGTTACTCAGTCTTGGTGCAATTTATTGATGACCTACATGTCACATCTAAGACAAAAGAAGACCGTACACTTGACACAATTGCTCTGTTAATCACTTAGCTGACAGGGGTCACAAGGTATCCCCTACAAAAAAACAATATTGTAAAAAGGAAGTGATTTATCTTGATCATCACATACAGGGAACAAGGAAAGTCTCCAAAGAACATGTTTCTGCAATCCCGAAAAGGAATCCTCCAACCACCCAGAGGGAGGCAAGGATATTTCTGTGAATTATTGGCTACTATCTTCGGTGGATTCCAAACTTTTGCTTGATTGCAAAACCTTTAGTAAGGTGGGCCCAAAGGGACATAAAGGGCCTGGTACCATTCAACGAAGAATGTTCAGAGGCCTTTCTGGTGTTCAGAGAAAGTTTATGTAATGCATCCACGCTTGAAATGCCTGACTACAAATACATTATTTATCTCTGCTGCCACGAAAAAGGTGGGTGTGCCCCTTCCATATTCACTTAGAAACATGGAGGGATTATGCAACATATAGCCTACCTATCAGCTGTGTTGGAACCTGTATCAGTGAGTCTTTGTGGTTGTTCATAATCGCTTGCAGCTGATTGCATTGCAAATGAACAAAGTAAAGGGATAGTAGACATACTTTAATTGTACTGAGATTCTACAGACATGAACGAGGACTCAACGTATGACAAGCAGCCATCTGAACAGATATAAAGAAGTCATACTGGCAGCTGAAAATATATCGATCGAAAGGTGCAAAGTCCTGCTACATTGCTTCCCATTTCAAACCAAAACTCTGAAAACTGGCACAAAAATGATGATTGAGGATCATGAAGAACCTGAGCATTATTGAATCAGTGTAGAAGAATTATATACCAAACAAGACCAGATATTTAAAAAAAATTGGGAAATGGATGATCTGCGTTTATTTGTTTATGGTACCTGCTTAAGAGACCAATATGGATTCCTATGCAGTATGTTCCATTTCTGCAGAATGTAACTTCAGCGCAAGTGGCAGTTTTGCCCGCGTTAACAAGAGCATATTGCCTGTCAGGATATTTGAATGTATCATTTTATACAGACAACAACTATGGCTTTGGAGTGGTGTAGGAAAGTAGTATCTGCTTCTTATTGTTACCCCCACTTTTGCTAAACGTGATGCTGTTTTTGACTAGTCTGACTGGGATCCTGATAACCAGGACCCCAGTCTATCGGCTTTCTCCCTAAACTGTTGTGTTCAGTACCTAGGTGCATCCCAGATTGGATACTGGGGTACCCTTATCAGTCCCTAGTACATGGTACCCAGGTACCCAGGTTATAGGTACCCTAGAGGTCTCCCATGGACTGAAGGATGCATTATGTCTCCCATGAGAGACCATTCAAAATGGAACTGCAGGCCTGCCATTGCAGCCTGTGTAAGTTGGTGCAGGCACTACTTACTAAAATAAAGGTTTACTATATCTAATGTTAACTGCACTTAAAACCTATAAGTCACCCCTATAGCAAGCCTTTCCTATCCTGAGGGCAAGGTGCTTGGTTCTAAGTGTGAGAGTGCCCCTGCATGAGCAGGACACCACTGCAGCCTACGGAGTCCATTCTGCCGGGTTGTCAGTAAAGGAGCCATATACTATATCGAGGGGCACCACGTAATCACGCGATGACCATCTCAAAACATCTGCAAAGAATCCTATCATGTTTGGTATCAAACATGTTGGAATCATACCCCCACACCGTAAACGGTGTTGGAGGTATGATTCCAAGCACTGGAAGAGCCCTCAGTTAGGCTCTAAGTGTTCCCAGTAACAGCCTTCTAGTCCTGGACAGCACAAAATGGTTGCTGCCAACCAGAGACACATGTCTGTCCTCCTGCTGCTGATCCAAGCTCGAGCACGGGAAGGCAGGACAATAGGCATCCTGTCACAAAGGAGGCGTGACCACCTCCCAGGCAGGATTTAGTGTATTGGGGCTGGATGGGTGTGCTTGCCAGCACCTGAAAGTCTGCATGAGGGGCACATTTGGTGTCCCCATGCATGATTCAGTTCAAACCAGTCCTGGGAGCAGTTGGCTCCCGCTCTGGTGCGAAACTGGACAAAGGACATAGGAGTAACCTCCCCCCTGCCCAGACCCTCCCCTGGGAGAGTCCTATGAATCCTCCCAACCCTTTCCTTAAGGTTCGTAAGGGCTTACCTGGGTGTAGATCCCTAGATTCGTTGTGGGATCCACTGCACATCTACTGTTTGGACATTCTGGACTTTGTTTGGGCCTGACTTTGTCTCCCTTTCAGGCTGCTACATCGTCTGTGTCTGTGCATCATACAGGAACCTTCCAAGGCCTGGGAAGCCTCGAGGGCAACCAAAGTAATCTCCCTTGGAGTGAAGGAATCACTCCCCTGCATCCGCAACACCACAACGAAGACGACCGATCTGGAGATCCCAAGCTCCTCCAGACTCTGTGGGCTCTGCAACACAGGTGGTGGTTTCCTCAACTCATGAGGCCTGCTCTATCCTCTTACCAAGTTTGAGACAAGTAGATCTTGTGGGGGTTGCAATAACTGAACCCCTGGGTACCGCATCCCCTTTGTAGTTGCAAAGGCTTGCTGACATCTTTACAAGAAGATCTTTGGGCTCAAAGTAGACTCAACCTTGAGTCCCTCCAGTGACCAGAATCTTGGGCCACACTGCATTGTGTGAATCGTGATCTGCATCTTTTAGTGAGCTGCTTGAGGTCTTCTCATGACTCCTATGCCTTCAGCCTGTGGGTCCATTTGAGGGTCACCTTTGTTTTCCTTGGGCTCCCCTGATTGCGCAGGCCTGCCCTTACTACTCTGCATGCGGTGAGTCTCCTGGTCCTTGCTGGTCCCAATAATGCACATTCTTGACTTCTTGCTTGGGTTGGATTTGCCAAGGCTTGTTAGTGCTCCCGCCGGACACAGACCACTCAGCACTCAACATCTTTTGTGGGACAGATTGTATCCGAGGCCTGGCTGTCCTCAGCGCCGCCTGGTCCTCTCAGCTGCAGAGTCAAGGTCACCGTCATCTTTCCTGAAGCACCCGACATAGGAGGGCATCCGTCTTCCAAGTCTCCTGGTCCCTCCCGAGTTACATAGACTCTGTCCCCTCTGCTTTCAGGTACTCCTCTTCAAGAATTCACTTTTAGATTCCTCCGGTCCCTTTCTCCTCTTCCAGCAGCACTTTCCTGAAGTCCTCCTTTGGGTTATACAGCGGTTTCTGACACTACTTCACACCTATGCACCCAGATTTCCTGGGATAGGAACCTTGTGTACCACGGTATTCATGGGTGGAGTGGCTCTCCAACCTTCTGTCTTCCAAAGGGTTTCCTCAGGGTTCACTGGGAAGGGTCCCAAATCCTTAAAATTCCAACTGCGACTTGCACATAAACTTGTACGGAGAACGCTGTTGTGTTCAGCAATTCTACGTCCTCTTGACCTTGTCCTGGCTCGAGTCATGGTTCTTATACCACTTTCTCAGTATATGGTTTTGTCCCTCCCTGGGGCCCACTGTGTATTAGTGCTATCTACTGTGATTTCTTTGCTACAGTATTTTGTGTTTTGTGTTTATCTCTGTGTAGAAGATACTGTAACATGCTAGAGAGTGTTATATTATAAAAACATATTTTTATAAATACTTTGTCTGGTTCCTTTTCATTTAATCTATACTATAAGATTACATTCTGGTAAAACAAACTGCTTTACACTCCTTCAAGACTAAGCCTGAAGGCTGCTCTCCACAGCTACCACTTGGATAGCTTTCTAAGGTTATCTGAGACCTCCTAAATCACCATAAGGGTTGTCTGGACTGGTGCAAGGAGCCCACTTACATCAGTGGACATCATATACCAGGCCAGCTTCTCACACTGACCAAAAGGAACTTTTGAAAAAAAACCCTCTCTTTTTGAATTTTTGTTTTCATTTTGATTATTTGAGAAATAAGAAAAGAAGAAAAATTCTTATTGCTTTAAAGAATTGTTTTGAGAACTCTTTGCCTTTTGGATCCTTTACAATAATTTTTGTTTTTGTCCTATTAATGATTATAATCATCTTATTTGGCCTACGTTCTCCGGCTGTATATGTTTTTGGAAAGGTTGAATTAATACAGTACGTGAGGAAGTGAAACATTATACACTTACACAAAAGGAAAGCCTAGTTAGTGGATTTCAAGATAAAATGTTTGGTGAGTGAATTCCAGACCGGATTAGATTTGAATGAATTGTATTTCTCCTGATTTTAACACTGGGACACATTGGCTCATAAAACTGAGCTTTACCACCCTCTTTGTCCAGATAACTGTGGGAGCAACGTTTGTGGTAAATTTTTCGGTGTCATGATTTTGGGGTATAGAGTTGGGCGCCCACAGATTAAATTGCTTCACATGAACACTGTTATACCATGCAAATGTGGGAACCAGCAGGGAAGCATACTTGTATTCACAGTACTGGAGTACAGTATTATTTCTTTATGCTTCTGTGACCTCTTTTCTAAATGCCAATAATAACCAATTTTTCAAAAAGAATACCCGACAAACAAAAACAAAATAAGCAATACTCACCTGCTGCACATGAGAATTGCTATGAAAGTGAAGCAAGAATCTGAGGTTCCAGTTTATGGTGGTTTCTGAGGTTAAGACATCACCAATAATTCTTGTTTGGGGCTAGTTAAATCTTTTCTACCCGGCTGGAGGATGAGAGAAAGGGGGACGCTAACCTCTTTATTGCAAGCCATTTGAAGAAGACGAATGTCCTTTCTCCTCCAGGCTCGACGTACTTTTGCCAGACTTGGCCCACACCCCTGGAAGAAATTGGAAACTCTTAAAGTTGATTTTCATATCTGCAGCATGCATGGGAAACACATATGGCTGCAACTGAAAGCCATCTCCAACATGTATCAGAACATTAGTGTTAGAAATGGGGGTCTCTAGTTGGCAGAGGTAGGTGCCACTGTCCAAATAGGGACCCTTGCTTCTAGCCAGGGTAAGGAGGAAACACTCTTTAGATAACCTCTGCTCACCCCCTTGGTAGCTTGGCACAAGCAGTCAGGCTTATCCAAAAGCAATGTGTAAAGTATGTGTACCAACACTCACAGTAACACAGTGAAAACACCACAAACTGACTCCACAACAGTTTAGTAAAATAAAGGTATTTAATCTAAACTACACAAGACCAAAACGACAAACATCCAACCTACACAGTTCAAGAATATGGTTGCAAAAGAGTTCTTAAGGTTGCAATAAAGAAATCCACAGTTGCGTGAAAAGTTCACAGTTGCGTCACGTTTAGTCAACTGTACCTTTTAAATGCGACAAAGTTCCAAAGCAGAAGCTGGTGCGGTGGAAAACAAGCGATGCGTTGCTCCTGAGACCCTGGGGAGGCGATGCGACAACCCCACTGCAGCAGCGGGCGTGTTGCGACGAATCCGGTCTGTATGGGGAGGTAGGCGGACTTGTATGGATTCTGGTGCGTAGGTTCCATATGAAGTTTTCTCTTGCAAAGGCACGATGCGATGATCTTTGGAGTTGCGACGATCTCTGGGGCGATGATGCGCGGACCAGCGGTGGTCTCTCTCTCGCAGCTCCTCGATGCGATGGCTTCTGCGATGACACTCGCAGCGACGTGATGCGGTCCGCAGGCAAGCAGTGCGGCGATCTCACCCAGCGACGACAAGCTCTGCGACGACACTCGCAGCGATGGTAATCTTCCCGCAACGGTCTGGTGCGTCCAGCAAACGAAGGATGCGACGGCTCTGGCAGCGGCAACAGGCGCTGCGACGATCTCGGCCTTCGTAGCGGCATGAATTTCCTCGCACTGTCGGGGATGCGCTCCGCAAGCGAGCGATGCGACAAAACTTGCAGAAAGTCTTTAAAAGCTTGGTTTCCAGCTTCCCAACACATGTACAACTTCCAGAGACACCACACATGGGCCACACACTCCAGGAAGGACAGAACTCTCTCAGTAGAGTTCAGGGAAGCTGGGGGTGAAGTCCTTTTGTTCCTGGGACTTCATAACAGGGAGCCAGCTCTCTCTCAGGCCCTTGGAGATTCCTTCAAGCAAGGGGACACAGCACAAAGCAAAGTCCTTCCCCTCTCCTTGGCAGCAAAGCAACAGCAGGTCAGTCCAGCAGAGCATCAGCAGGGCAGTCTTCCTTCTTCAGTTTCAGCTTTCTCCTTGGCAGAGGTTCCATCTTGATTCCAGGATGATCTAATTTTCTGTTGTCAGGGGTCCTGTACTTATACCCCTAAAAGTCTTTGTTCTCTTTGTGCAAGTGGGCCCTGAGCCCGGTCTGAACCAGTTCTGGGTGTTCCTTGAGCACTTTGTTTTCCTGGCTTCTCCTTTCCTTTCAGAGTGAGGGGCAGGGTCGTCAGCAGCCCAGCAGGAGGTGGAGCCAGCATTGTGGAAGGCAGGCACAGCCCTATTCAGGTCCAGGTGCTATCTCCTCCCACCACTCAAGTTGCAAATGCAGTCTTTCAGCCTAGGGCTGACTCAGCCAGCCTCCTGGGGAATCCCCTGCCCCTGTCACTCTCAAACCAGACAGTCAATTCACAAACACGCCAAGGCACACAGAAAGGTCAGACAAGAGAACAGCAACTTTCTAAAAGTGCTGTTCTCAAATACAGGATTTAAAAACAACCTTTCCTAAAAGATGTGTTATTAAACTTTGAGTACAGGGATACCAAACGTTTATGTCCTATCTTGTTCCTATGGGAAGATATGCTGGTAGCCACTGTAGCCAGCATACCCCATGATAGCCTATGGAGCAAGATAGCCTTGCAGGAGTGAAAAACGAAAATGGCAGTAATTCACTACCAGATCATGTCACCTACACAAGTACATGCTCTACCTTTCACATACACTGCACCCTGCCCAAGGGGGTACCTTGGGCCTTCCATAGGGGTGACCAATGTGCACAGAAAGGGAAGGGTTAGGCCTGGTCAGTGGGGACACTGACCAGGAGGACATGGCAGTTCACAGACTGCACACAGGCACTGCGGTGGCAGGCCTGAGACACCATTTTAGGGCTACTCACGTGGGTGGCAAAATCGGTGTTGCAGCCCCACTAGTAGCATTTGTCATCACCAGCCCTGGCACACCCAGTGCACTTTACTAGGGACTTCTTGGTGATACAAATATGCTAATCATGTATATCCAATCACAATAACAATTTGCACAGAGAGCATATGCACTTTAGCACTGATCAGCAGTGGTAAAGTGTGCAGAGTCCTATTGCCAACACAGCCACAGGTCAGGTCAGGAAAAATAAGGGAGGAAGAAGCAAAAAGTTTGGGGATAACCCTGCAAAAAGGCCCAGTTCCAACAATTAGCATTATTACTTTAGAGAAATAGAATCAAAACTGTAGTTTTTCCCATTGAGAAAGGCCTTTTTTTAATTCACCAACTAAGCTTGACTCCTTTTATTGACTTTTTGTATCCCTTACAAGCTGAACTACCCTTTCATATGTGGAAAGGTAAAGCAACTTAAAAATAGGTAAACGTATATAACAGTACTTAACAGATTTCTATGTGTGACCTAATTTGCTTGTTGTGTTTGTAAAGCTGTAAAGCACTCATGCAGTCAAGAGGCTGCTTCCGAGCACTAGCAAAAACAGGACAGTACATGAATTGACACCACAGACTAAAACACTAAAACGTGTGAGTAAATAAACAGAACAGTACATGAATTGGTCCGGAAGACCATAATTTGTGAGTAGATGAACAGGACAGTACATTAATTGGTACCGCAGACCACAATTTGTGAGTAGATGAACAGGACAGTACATGAATTGGCCCGGCAGACCACAATTTGTGAGTAGATGAACAGGACAGTACATGAACTGGTAGCGCAGACTGCTATTTGTGAGTAGATGAACAGGACTGTGCATGAATTGGTGCCGCAGACTACAATTCGTGAGTTGATGAACAGGACAGTACATGAAATTGTCCCGCAGACCACAATTTGTGAGTAGATGAACAGGACAGTACATGAACTGGTAGCGCAGACTGCTATTTGTGAGTAGATGAACAGGACTGTGCATGAATTGGTACAGCAGACCGCAATTTTGAGTAGATGAACAGGACAGTACATGAATTGGTACCGCAGACCACAATTTGTGAGTAGATGAACAGGACAGTACATGAATTGGTACCGCAGACCACAATTTGTGAGTAGATGAACAGGACAGTACATGAATTGGTACAGCAGACTGCTATTTTGGAAAGATGAACAGGACAGTACATGAATTGGTACCGCAGACCACAATTTGTGAGTAGATGAACAGGACAGTACATGAATTGGTACTGCAGAGCACAATTTGTGAGTAAATGACTGTCACTTTTCAATTCTTGCCCTCCGGACAGTATATTATGAATTATAGATCTCTTCTTCTAAACAATAGGATATATTGAATTTAAACTGATGGTGATAGCGAGAGGTTTGTTTTGCCTCTCCCTGTAATCCTCAAAAAGTGTTTGAATATCCTGCCAGTGAGCCACTGAGTGGGCTTTAACAAAACAAAACTCATGCATCTGTCCTGAAGGTTCCCACCACACTCTGGATCTGGTATATGAGATCCAGCTAGCTTCCCCATGGGATCAGTGCGCTTGAGCGATTCAAGTGATTCAAGTTGAGATATTAAGTTATCGATTGTTTGAGCCCCACAAGAGCAACTATCATAGAGCAACAAGGATCCATGTGGATTTGGAAGGCGCTGCCAGAAAGGTTCTGGGCCTAACATGTGGAACTACCACTATACGTGTAGACTGGGCCGGCAGAGGAAAAGGGCTGATCCCCGTCTCCTGTGGGTATTGGGAGGATGAGTAAAACTGTACTGTGATGTAGGGTAGACAACTTGAGATTCAGGGCTGCTCTGCATCTCAAATGCCCTGAACTCATAACCTCAAGCTCTTCTTTTAAACAGTAGGGAGGAAGAGGCTAGGTGCTACCAAGAGGCAGTATTGTTTGACTGTAAAGCGGGGTAGGCTGGGGCAGTGTTTGCACAGCTATATGCCTAGCCAGGGACAAGGTCCTACCTCCCTGACTGACCTCTCATCTCCCAGGCCTTTCATTCCTCCTTGCCTAAATATAGCTATTTAGATAGAACAGCTACAAAGTTACTGGAACAGGGACTCTTACAAACTGTCATCAAAGAGCTGCATGCAAACTGCATAACATAGTTTAGGACGTTCTGTTTTTTTTCCATGTCTTTCATTATCTATTCCTAATGTTGCTGAAAAGTGTTTGGGTAGATATACATTCTTGTTAGTAAAGTTAGCCGTTATCAGTGCTTTAAAACAAATTAAAAGTATGTGAGAGAGGGCTTATGGAGAAATGAGGAGCACTTGTGCCTGGTGGTCATGAGGGGACCCGAGGAGGTCGTCTTGAGGGGTGGGGGGGGGGGGCGGGCAAACATGATGGTCGCACTGGCCGCCAACAGCTATAAATCCGGCCTGGCACTGACTCCTCTCTGAGACTGTATTTGAGTAAGTCCTGGTGCCTGAGTCTAATCAAATGCAATTACAATTTTGTATTCAACAATTGTTGACTGGAAAATGAATTTTCCCCTTGCAGACAGTCACTGAGTTGCGTTCAGTCTGTACCATACGCATTGGGAGTGAATGTGCGCCTTAGTTTCTGTCACATGCGTAAAGTTCCACTGTTCATCCTCAGGAGGTTTCTCCGTCCTGCGAGGCCTGTCAGAGGGCTTGGCGGGTCGACCCTCCGATCTCCCCACGGCAGCCTCTGCCTCAGACAGATAAGCTAAGCGGGCCTCCTTGGGCGGAAGCCAGAAGTGACCAATATGATTGGACGGCTGCCAGCGGCTCGTGGCTCTTCCCTTTAAAAGAAGTCCCTGGCCAGCTGCAGTCATGGACCGGTCTGCCCTTTACATCTTCAGCTGACCCGAACCCACCAGCCACAGACCACCAAGATGACCCTGACCGCTGCTGAGAAGGCTTCCCTGGTAGCCCTGTCTGGAAAGATTTCCGGCCACGCTGAGGCCCTGGGTGCGGAGGCCCTGGACAGGTAAGATCTGCACGACATTTGCCCCGAGGTCAAGGCGCGTGTGCTTCCGGGTCAGGATGACATGAGAGCCGAATGAGGGATAAACACCCTCAAGCAGCAGGTTCATTTTATTCTGGGCGACTTGTGAGGCTTTCATTCTTGAACGGAATACGCCATGTTTCTGAGTAGAAAACTGAAGTGTAAATAAATGAAATAATTTAACTAATTACTAGTTGCCACATGCTCTTCTGATATGTGTGACACAAAGTCATAACATTTGAGATAACAGCCCCTTGTTTTTTGCAACCATATTTCCACTTTTCAATTATTGGTGTTGATGAAGTGTTTATTGGCTAAATAAACTCTGACATTTGTTAACCGAGGGAACCAAGGAGCACAAAGCTGAGACAATTCAATAGGTCTTTGTAGTGAAAGTGTCCTGAGCAATATCAAATGACTTCACTTAACATAACATGACATAACATAACGTAACATAACACAGCATGGCAAAGCATAGAATTACATAGCATTGCATGCATAACGAAACATCAGATGGAACACGGCATACCATAATATAGAAGAAATAACATTATAGTATAGCTTTACAAAGCATAAAATAAAAAATGCAAAAGACATGGCATGGTTTATCAAACAAAATTAACATAAAAACATAGAGTATTACTACTTAACATATCATGGAAGAGTATAACATTGCATTTAATGGTACAACAAAGTAAATACCATACCATACCATACCATACCATGCCATGGCATGCCATAATATAACATAGACTTCTCTCTATGAACAAGCCCTTCAGCACAGTTTGGAAAGTCAGATATTTATAAATTAATATGAAAAAATATTATATAACAGAGTCTGCCATGTTATGAAATATTATATAACAACCCAGAACATCATTGGCTAACACATGGCAAGTTAATGCATTTAATTAGGTGTCTCACATACACGTGCCAAACACACACACACAGAAAACAGGAATTTCTTTTCTTTTGCAAATTATTCAGCAAAAAATAGGAACCGCTGTATTTACTTCTGTCCTAAACCTTGTTGTTTTGCTCAGTCTAGAAAGACAACACGCTTCAATATGCGTGGTGCAAATTTCTTAGATGCGTTTCATCTTTGTTATGTAGAAAAACATAGGAATATACTGCTGGAATGTTTATTTTCAGAGTCCTATGACCAGCTTTACTCCAGTAAATAAATAATAGAAACTATAGGAGAGGAAGAATTTCCCTTGTATATTTTAGGATTTCAGATTGCAATATTTTATTCCGGTTTACTTCAATTTAGTGGTTATGAGATGGTCCAATGAAATTTCCGATCACAAAACAAATACAATATTATCAAATACAAGTAAAACGCATATAAGCACAATACATTATCTACATACCATCATTACAGTTTGAAACGTCCTAACCTAGTGAAAATCTGACCCTCGCTTAGTACCAGTCCTCCTAATCAAACAGAGTGAGTAATAAACGATTCTATTTTTCAAGCGAAAATTAAACTTTTTTTCTAATATGTGAGAGAGAGAGAGAGTGAGATATTGTGTGTGTGTGTGTGTGAGAGAGAGAGGGAGGCTTTTCTGTTTGCAGTTCCAGATCTTGGTTCAAGTAAATTGAAGCTTATTAGCTCCCAATGTTTCTGGTGTGTATCTCGCTGCCAGCGGCTTGGGATCACTGCTGGCATGGACACTCCTCTTGGAAGTCTGTTAAGTGACTGGAGGCCTCGTGTCCAGTGTGGAAAGAACTGAAAATCCTCCATTTTCTGGAGGAAACTATAAATACGGTCAGGGATTCACCTGAAATGATTTCCCTCTCCCTAGGGGATTATTGTGGAAGAAATCCTGAGGGTAATTCAGTCAGTGTACTCTACTACTCATTTGATTATTCTTTTGGAAATTGGAGGAATTCCAGTTTTCTAAACCTCAAAACGAACCTCAAAGTCTGTAAAATGCGTAGACGTTGGTGTTGATAGGTAGCCACAACAGGCACAAATCCATATGTTGGAAATGGTACACCAGCAAAATCACAGGCAACTTTCTGCAAGATGGCCATATTGTTTCAAGCCAAAGATGACCCGAATGCTCTGTTTCTAATGACCTGTTTATAGACATGATATGTATCCTGGAATGCCAAATGTGTATATTTAAAAGGTTCATCTTTCAGTAAAATTAAGGACACATTGAAAGTCTATGTTTAAAGATTGGTTTGTCGGACATGAATTGGGATACATTTCAACCACACCTTAACAGAATAGGGTTGTTTTGTTGTTGAACACTTATCAATAATGACCCTTGTCTACCCATTTTTTAGGTTGTTCCTCTGCTTCCCTCAGTCTAAGACCTACTTCCGCCACTTTGACCTCACCCCAGGCTCTGCTGATATCAAGCGACATGGAGGCAAAGTCCTGAGCGCTATCGGCGAAGCAGCAAAGCATGTGGACAACCTACAACAGGCCCTGTCTAAACTCAGTGACCTACATGCATACAACCTCCGTGTGGACCCTGTAAACTTCAAGGTGAGAAAAGATTTAGAAGATCTTTGAAGATAAATTCAAAGTACTAGAATTTAAGGTTAGAAGGTTGCCAGTCTTCCATTAGGCAAAAATCAATGACAGACTTAATATATATGTACCTAAGGTTTTATATTAATAGTATGAGCTATTTACATTTTTAGCGAACAAATAACCAATAAGTGGCAATTGTATATGTTCAGTTGTAGATTTAGAGGAGTTGGAAACATATACTCTCTTAACTTAGATTTAGGTCAGCAAATTTCCAGTCATTTAATGCAAAACAATTTTATTTCAGAAAGTTCCTTTCATAATAACACTATTTATTATAGAATCATCACACTTTATGAAGTCTACTACTAAGAGCCAGGCACAAGAATGAATATAGAGCTTGTGCAAATGTTGTCTGGTCATTGTCATAAGGATAAAAACGAGGTCATAGATCTGGGAGGAAGGGACGGAAATAGAGAAGGAAAGAGACAGAAAGCAAGAGAGGAAATAGAACGATATGGCAATAGGAGGAGGCTGAAAGTGAGACAGAAGCGAAAAAACTAGAGAGGGAAATAAATGAGACAACTAGACAGAGGTAGTCAGAGGGTGTCAGAAGGATAGAGCAACTGAGATAGATGTGAAGAGAAAGAGTTAATATGTGAAAGAGGGTGCTTGCAAACAAGGCAGAATAGGAGAGAGTGGGAGAGGCAACAAAACAGAGACAGAGAGTCTCAGTGGTATGCAGGACGACAGATATTGTGATATGTATGATGAGACACAGATATAGAAAGATAGCGATAGGGGGATTTAGAGAGAAAGGGAGAGAGTAAGAGAAAGATAGAGGGTGAACGAGCCCACGGGCACTAGTAAGAAAGAGCGAGATGGGAGAGGCTATGTAATAAGGCAAGATGTCTTGGTGAGACCAAGAAAACCGAGACAGAGAAAAATAAAGACTGTCCAGCAACTTAAACGTTGTCACATAGTGCAGTGGTTCCCAAACTTTTTTGACCTGTGTCTCCCTTGACCTAATCGGCAGTTGGCCGTGGCTCCCCACCATTTTTTTTACCTGTGAATCTGTGGTTTCCACAGGATCTTGTCGCTCAGCCAGAGTCATGCGCCATGTTTACCCTCAGAAGTGTATATTACGCCAACCTTAATCATATACTGAGCAATAACTGTCATTCACCTCTTGTAAAACACTTGAATCATGTTGCGCATTTTAGCACAGAAGGTGCATAGTGACTAAAGATATTTGTACAAAGTTTGAACATACGGTGCTCAGCCTATAATTAAAGTGAATCCCTGGCACAGTGACTGTGGTTCTGCGCACAAAAGGTGCTGCTGTTAGAAATGTGCTGTCAGGGTGGCACGACGACGGAAGATGCCCCCACAATGCCAGGGCTTCGTATATTATACATGTTACACATACCCACTCACTCCCTGCCCATTACTCGCTAGCAGCTGCTAGCATGCTGCAGCTAATTCTTGGCATTAGCCTTAGAGTCCGACCTCTCCCCCGTTAAAGGGGACGCTGGCTCCAGGACAGTGATAATAGCGCCCAAACACCAGCCATGAAAGCTGGAGTTCATGCAGCGATGCTGTTTCTAAGAAGTTTAAACAAAAGCCCTAATAGACATCAATAGGATAGAAGCCAGAGCTGGCTTTGTAGGCCTTCGAGCGTGTGAGCTGCAAAATACTAAAGATAACATTAGTAAGTGTTCAACTCACTGAGCCGTCTTGCCGTCAGGGCCTAATAAATTTTACGCTCAAATAATAACAAAACGGCAATAATAAAATAGTAAGTACATGGGTGCCTGTAATTATGTGAAACTGCCGTTCATGTTCTTACTGTGCTCGAGTCAAAGGCGAAATAAGTAAACGATGTGGCTGCTGACCTGCACCAAGCAATGGCAGCTGGCAGGCAAGGTGTGTGCCAAGGCACCAGAGTCTGAGCAAGCAGACAGGGTGAAAGGCAGGGTACGGCCAGAATTACAACTGCTGTTCAACAGCCAAGGGGGCCGCTCGTTCTCAGCTCTTTGATTCTCTGTCACTTTCTGTGAGAATGTGCAGACTCTTGGATGCAAACAAACAATGCGAACAACTGCTTTTAACACCGATTTATACTCCATGCTGCAGCTAATTCTTACACGCGTACGTACATCATACACGTGTAAGATTTAACTGCACATTGCAGGATGATGACGGTGGCATTACTAACTCCCCCGTATGTGGCTGCAATTTCCCACATTGTGCGCGCGGCGCCCCTGGCACCTCATTGCGGTGCACCGGGGTGCCGCGGCGCACAGTTTGGGAACCATGGACATAGTGGATTGTCCTACTGACTAGGGACTCCCAGAATATTGTGGTGCAAGAATATCGAGGACAGAATATTGAGGGACAAAATATCTAAGTGTAAGTGCATTTAATATTCCTACCTCCACATCTATGTACCTTGAAGATATATACACCGCGTAGGTAAATATATGTGGAGGTAGGTATAGAAAACCTAGACTTACTTTCGTGTCGATATTTTTTTTAATATTGTGTTCCATCAATATTCTGGGGTCACTATTTTGGATGTCATGATGAGTTGCTGGAGTGCATATAAAGGCATTGGTACTTGTGGATACACCAATGAAAGCATTAAGTGAGGTTTGTGAGGGTTAGACCATCTGCAAACAAAATGGCGAAAATGGAAAATATTGCGACCTAAAATATCTACAACCAAAGTATCATGAAGTATAGATTTACTATTTTGAACTTCACATCCGTGTACGTTGACACCATATTTGTTGTCAAAGTACATAAATGTAGAGTTAAGTACAGGAAATCTATGCTCACTCTTATATACCTACCTTCACAATATTTTGGCAATATATAATTAGGTGACATTATTCCTGAGCATCAGTGGCGTAGGCATTGCTAGACCTTGTTAAGAGGAGGGGAGGTGTGCTGTCCATTTCTGGGTTTGCTGCCTCGCGACCGCTGCAGGCAAAAGTGGGGTGGGGGAGACTGCCACCCCCGTCCCCCCCCTTGCTACACCACGGATTGATATTTTTTCGATGTTTTGCTACTATTCAATTTTGGAGAATGTGGGAGATGTACCAGTGTCTGTAGGTGCCAGGACGGAAAGTGAAGGCCCCAGGTTGAACCTCCTTCTCTTTTCTTATTTTTCAGGTGCTCGCCCACTGCATTGAGACCGTCCTGGCCGCACACTTCCCGGCTGAATTCACCCCTGAGGCCCATGCCGCTTGGGACAAGTTCCTGGCTGCAGTGTCAGCTGTGCTGACCTCCAAGTACCGATAGACTTCTGGCCAGTGATGTAGGAAACGAAAGAGGAGCGAGAAGATCACAGCGTGTGTTCAATGTGCGGGTACTTCTGGGAAGTTGGACACAGATGGATAATCCAGTGTGCACGAACTTGCACAATGTTAATAACCAGTGACCTTCTTGTGATCTACTGATGCAATAAAAGATTCAACTTCATTCTTGTTCTATCACAAGTGTTTCAACTTCCTTTGGTTAAATACTGTTCTTACAAATTGTGTGCTCCTGTAAGTGCACAAAGAGTGTCATGGCTGCCGCTTACCCTTCCCAGAGATGTTTGAAGGGATGGGCAAAGTGGGAATTTGTTCGAGACCCCACCTTCCAAGCAGCCCCCGGGGAAAGTGAACTTTCTCGCTATTAGGCTTCCGTCTATTCTATTTCTCCATCTAAATAGCTCTTCCTCTCTGCCTGTTCTTATCTCTGACTCTCTTTCTTTCTACCCAGTGTCACCTTAAGGATTTTAGGGGTCTCAGGCAAGACATTTATCAACTGTTTTTTTGTGACCCTGTTAAAGTTTAACCCCTTAGGTGCGTCGGATGGCCAGGAGCCGTCCAAAGCACCTGTGCTCATGTGCGTCGGACGGCTCCCGGCGCTCCGCGCACATAGCACTGGATATCCCTCTACCGAGCTCCCGAGGTTGTATCTTTGTTTCTCTGAAATGACGATCAGCGCGCATGTCGCACTGACGTCATTTCAGAGAAAACGAAACTGAAATGGGCCAATAGGCTCATTTCTGTTCACTTTCTACATGCTCAGGGGGCTATCTCAGCCCCTGACCAGGTAGAAAGTCAGGAGGGGTATCATTGGAAATGGAAGAATCCCTGCCTAGTGGATCCCTGCTTGAGGAATTTGCTAATAATTTTGGCATATTCAGTTTTGCTGCCCCCCAGGGGGTAGATAGGGGCACAGCCCCCAATCTGCCCCCAGGGGGGGGAGCGGGAGCAGAGAGCGCACTAGCCACCATTGATTTTTTGTTTTTAGGATATTTTGGGTATGGCTTCCCGAGATGGGCATGGCAATGCCCGAACCCCGCCTAATTCCACTGGCTTTCCGTCCCCCTGGGGGCAGATGGGGCAATAGCCCAAAATATTCCCACCTAGGGGGCATATAGCGCACTAGCCACCAGGGATTTCTTTTGGTACATTTTAGGGTGGGGCTGCCCAAGATGGGCATGCCAATGCCCACACTCTGCCTAATTCCATAGTCTTTCTGTCTCCCAGCAATAACCCCTGATCTGCCCTTCAAGGGGTGCAGAAAATCCACTAGGCACCGGGGATTGTTTTTTATTTAAATGTAGGGGTGGAGGCTACCCAAAATGGGCATGCCAATGCCCCCGCCCCACCTTATTCCACAGTCTATCTGACCCCGGGGGCAGATAGGGGCAATAGACCCAATCTGCCCCCCACTCGAGGGCGCAGAAAGCGCACTAGCCACCAGCGTTTTTCTTTTTAGGACATTTTGGGGAGGGGGCTGCACAACACGGGCATGCCAATGCCCACCCACCTAATTCCACAGTCTTTCTGCCCCCCCTGGGAGACAGATGGGGGCAATAGCCCCGATCTGCCCACCAGGTGGGCAGAAAGTTCACTATGAACCAGAGATTATTTTTTATTTTTGCGTAGGGATAGGGGATTCCCAAAATGGGCATGCCAATGCCCCCACCCCCCAAACAAATTCCACAGTCTTTTTGCCCCTCTGGGAGGCAGATGGGGACAATAGCCCCTGATCTGCCCCCCTGGGGGGCAGAAAGCACACTAGGCACCAGGGATTCTTTTTTAATGTATATAGGGGTGGGGCCTGCCCAAAATGGTCATGCCAATGCCCCCACCCCTAACAATTCCAAAAATGGGAGCTATAGCCTCTGATATGCCCGGGGGGGGGGGGGACAGAAAGCCCACTAGGCACCAGGGATTTTCAGATTTTTTTATACGTAGGGGTGGGGTCTGCAGAGAATGGGCATGCTAATGCCCCCACCACCAAAAAAGGCTTTCTGTCCTCCCGGAAGGCAGATCTGGGCAATAGCCCTTATCTGCCCCCCTGCATGGGGGGCAGAAAGGCCACTAGGCACCAGGGATATGTTTATGAGCATGCCAGTGAGAAGCCACATAACAAGTGCGGACAGAAAACCACTAGAAACCAGGGAGAATTTGTGTGTGTGTAAACAGGAGTTTGTCTGATGGTCTGCATGCAATGACCTTTGGCTGGCATTTTGATGGTGGGGTGTGTGGACCTGCACTCGGCTAATGGTGTGGGTGGACTTGTGCTGTGTAGATTTGCACTTGCCTGGTGGTGTGCATGGAGTGGCGCTTGGCTGGCAGGGGATGTGAGCTGGTGCTTGGCTAGCTGTGTGCATGGATGGTGCTTAGCTGCAGGGCCAGACTGGCCGTAGCTGGCACCAGGCATTTTCCCGATAGGCTGGATATGTGGGGGTCAATTTTCTGACCGTGAGGGGCAGTTTTGTCACTGGGGGACAGTTTTGCAGCAGCAACAAAAGCGCCCCCCCAGCCGAGCAGCAATCTGCCAGGGCAGGTTGCTGTTCCCAGTCCGGCCCTGCTTGGCTGGCGGTGTGCGGGAATGGCGCTTGGCTGGTGGAGTGCGTGGGTGGCGGTTGGCTGGCAGTATGAATGGATATTGCTTGGCTGACTTTGTGCATTGATAGCATTTGTCAGGCAGTGTAATTGGATGACGCTTGGTGGGAGGTATGCATGGTTGATGCTTGCCTGGTGGTGGGTGTGGATGGTGGTGTGCGTGTACTGACTCTTGGCTGGCAGTGTGGTTTACATGGATTCCCCAATATTTTCTTACCCAGAATCCCCCGCAAACCTCAAGTTCACTTACAGCACCACATTTTCCCCACATTTATGTGGGAGGATCCAAGCAAGCCATACCTCCCTGGACTACCCAGAGTGTCTAGTTTTCAGCAATGTGTTGGTTTGGTAGGTTTCCCTAGATGGACACGGAGCCCAGGGCCAAAAACTCAGATGCTCCCCTTGCAAAACCAGGTCATTTTGTGATAGGTAATTTTGATGTCTCCACAATATGTTTTGGGCCCTTCCCTGTCACGGGCACTTGCCCCACCCACACAAGTGAGGTACAATCGGGAGACTTTGGAAAATGCAGGGTGGGTAGACATTTGTGGATCCACGTCGATTCCAAAACTTTTCATCACAGAAATGTGAGGAAAATATGTTTTGTTTTGTGTGAAAGTTTGAGGTTTACAAGGGATTCTGGGTAACAGGACCTGGTGAGTGCCACACAAGTCACCTCAGCCTAGATTTCCCTGGGTGTCCAGTTTAAAAAAATGTATAGGCTTGCTAGGTTTCCCTAGGTGTCAGCTGAGCTTGGATTCAAAATCCACAGCTAGGCACTTTGCAAAAAAAGGGACAGTTTTCACTGTAAAAAAGTGGTGTGTCCATGATGTGTTTTGGCCTGTTTCCTGTCGCGAGCACTAGGCCTATCCACACAAGTGAGGTACTAGTTTTATCGAGAGACTTTTGGGAATGCGGGGCTGGTGGAATTTTTGTGGATCAACACAGATTCCAGAACTTTTACATCACTGAAATGTGAAGAAAATGTTGTTGTTTTTTTAGAAAGTTTGAGTTTCGCAAGGGATTCTGGGCAACAGAACCGGGTGAGAGCCACATAAGTCAGCCCATCCTGTATTTCCCTGCATATCTAGTTTTAAAAAATGTATAGCTTTGCTAGGTTTCCCCAGGTCGGCAGAGCTAGGGTTAAAAATCCACAGCTAGGCACTATGCAAAAATAGGGTCAGTTTTCACTGTAAAAATGTAGTGTGTCCAAATTGCGTTTTGGCCGTTTCCTGTAGTGGGCTCCTAGGCCTTACCACATAGGTGAGGTACCATGTTTATTGAAAGACTTTGGGGGATGCGGGTGGGTGGAATTTTGTGGATCCAAGCAGATTCCAGAACTTTCCATCACAGAAATGTGTGGAAAATGTGTTTTGTTTTACAAAGTTTGAGGTTTGCATGGGATTCTGGGTAACAGAACCTAGTGAGAGCCACACAAGCCACCCCATCCTGGATTTCCCTGGGTGTCTAGTTTAAACATTTTTATAGGGTTGCTAGGTTTCCCTTGCTGCCAGCTGAGCTAGGGTTCAAAATCCACAGCTAGGTGTTTTACCAAAATAAGAGTCAGTTTTCCGTGTAAAAATGTGGTGTGCCAAGTTGTATTTTGACCCGTTTCCTGCCACGGACACTAGGCCTACCCATATAAGTGAGGTACCATGTTTATCCGAAGACTTTGGGGAATGTGGGGTGGGTGGAAGTTTGTGGATCCATGCAGATTCCAGAACTTTCCATCACAGAAATGTGAGGGAAATGTGTTTTTTTTTTACAAAGTTTGAGGTTTGCAAGGGATTCTGGATAACAGAACCTGGTGAAAGCCACATTTCACCCCATACTGGATTCCCCTAGTTGTCTAGTTTGAAAAATGTATAGGTTTGCTAGGTTTCGCTAGATGCCGGCAGAGCTAGGGTTCATAATCCACAGCTAGGTACTTTGCAAAAAAGGTCCGTGTTAACTGTAAAAAAGTGGTGTGTCCAAACTGCGTTTTGACCCGTTTCCTGTCACAGGCACTAGGTCTACCTTCACAAGTGAGGTACCTATTTTATTGGGAGACTTTGGGGAACACCGAGTTGTAGGGCAACTGTTATTACCAATTGACTTTCTATGCATTTCTGCATTCCAAATGTAAAACAATGTGTACAAAAGAAGTCACTTTGAAAAATGTCCTATAATTCACATGCTAGTATGGGTACCCACAATTTCTGAGATGTGCAAATAACTACTGCTTCTAAACTCTATGTTTTGTTCCCATTTTGGAAATACATAGGTATCCTTGTTACCTATTTTTCACTCTTCAGATTTCACCAAATGAATTGCTATATACATGGTACACAATGAAAAACCATTGCAAGACTCAGCTCAGTTATTGGCTCTGGGTTGCTTGGGTTCTTGGTGAACCTACTAGTCCTATATATCTCCACAACCAAAAGGGTCCAGCGGAAGTAACGGTATATTGCTTTAAAACATCTGTCACACTTAAAGGAAGTTACAGCGGAAAACGTTGGCACAAATGGCTGTTTAAAAAAAAAAAACAGTTTCTATAAAAGAAATTCTTGAAGGATCTACACAAATGACCCCCTTGCTGAATTATGTATACTTTCCATAAATGTATAGCTGTCCATGATCCATTATTGCTTTGACACCCATTTCTACTACTGTCTGGAAGGAGGCTAAAAGCACAAAAAGTAGCAAAAATAGGCTATGTCCCAACCAATAAAATGACAAAACTCTGTAGAAACTTTTGGTTTTCTGACAAAAATCTGCCTGTCCCTGAAAGCTGGGAAGATGGTGATTTCAGCACCACAAACCCTTTGTTGATACCATTTGCAGGGCAAAAAACAAATGCTTTCTTCTGCAGCACTTTCCCCCCATTTTTCCCCTCAAAAAACAACATTTAGCTGTATTTTGGCTAATTTCTGGGTCAAAAACAACAAAGGAGGACCCGAGGGTAAGTTTAACGACCCACTAGATACATGTCCCCATGTAATAAACTCATCACACAAAAGGTATCTATGGGTCAATGCAAAAAGTGACAATCAACTGAACAAAATCAGGACTACAGAATGACAAACAAAGATGAAATTAGTGAGTCATTATTAAAATGTGGCGGAAGAACCCAAAGCTAATACCTGTATGTGACAAATATTAAGTGAACTCAGGCTCAAAAGCATGGGTGAAAATTTCCCATCAGTATCTGTTCTGTACCGCCCTTGACATCATATGGGTTCTCCTTGCCCAGGAGACAGAGTT
The DNA here is from genome assembly GCF_964261635.1 of Lissotriton helveticus. Lineage (NCBI taxonomy): Eukaryota > Metazoa > Chordata > Amphibia > Caudata > Salamandridae > Lissotriton > Lissotriton helveticus. Next base: position 530,923,587 of record NC_136071.1, read on the forward strand.
CACAGCCTATGTATGTTTTCTAGACTGTGATATCACCATAGTGTGGTTGTTTAGGCGAATGGTGCAGAACCTTAATACTAGTGGCTACTGAATAAGCAGTGCAAAAAAAGTGTAAGTGAATTTAAAATTGGGTAGAACTGTATAAACTACTACTTTAATATTTTTATCATCTCTCCCAATCTAAAAATTACTATGTGCAGATACAGATTTAACAAAATATCTGTAAGCAATAACGGTCGAAATGTTTCAGCATAGAGGGCTAGTGTGCCAATGCATTCCTCAGGACCAAATCGTTGCTACTGCTGTGCAACGTGAAAGAATAAATGAATATTAAAATGATATCACCTGTTATTTGAGGTAATATACTCCACCACAAAACTATTGTCACATCGTGTCGCAGTCAGTTGAACAGGAGAGACACATGAAAAAACAAACATAATTAGAATGTAATTAAAAAAAAAATTAATAAATAGAGACAAATAAGTTGTGCTATAATTTAGACAACACTCAGACATCATTCTGGGAATATCTGTCTCAAGTCTGATTATTAAATATATAAAGCTATATTGCTCATAGCCACTCACCCATTCGTTGTGGGGATGGCGCTTTACCCCACCTGGCTGCAGCTCAGGTATAGAGGAGCACCGCTCTAATGTTAAAAACAATAAGGAGACATTCAATATATTATGTAGGTGGATACAAATCTTAAGGATTAAAACATCTTCGCTAGGCGACTGTCTGAGAAGATTTGAAGATGTCAAAGATGTTTATAAAATGTGCCTCATCGATGGCCGCCTACTAAAGCAGTCAGCCCGTAGAGTTTTTTGTTAGAAACTATTATCAAAGCATATTTATATAGTGAGCCATAATTGTGCTCGCACAGCGCGGTTCAGCAAGAACTGTCACACTCCCCTCGTAGCCCTCACTTTACGCGGTCTACCCGTGAAGTTTTTCAAAGCATGTTTACGAAATGCTCCAGAATCGTACTTTTACAGCGCGGTTCAAATACAGCGAACGCTGCCAGTAGCCGCCACCTCACGCGGTCTTACCCGCGCATATATTTGGCTCAATTCTTGCTCGGTATTGTGCGTAACGAAAACGCATGCGTTCTATTGCCAGCCAAACAAAAATATGCTTCTCGGACCTACCTGTCCGTCCTTGTCTCCAGACGTTCTTCTGCAATGTCTGGGGAGGCACCGCGGCCAGCATTTCGTGTCTATTTGGTTTGCACTTCGCATCCGATCATGTGACAAGCCGTCACATGATAACATGGAATTCTGGGATCAGTAGTTTTTTTCATAACAGCCGCATCGATTAAGAAAAGCAGATGCCGGTTCAAAATGGAGGGAAAGCCATTATAAATGTTAAAAAGGTTAAGCCCAATATTTACAGAATTGTTGGTGAACGACGGCTGTTATAAATATCTTATATATAAACCTCTTTAACTCTATCGCCTCCAAAGTCAATATAGACTTGTAAGAGCAAAAATGAGGTGAATTTATATACAATGCAAAAATAAGTTTATAAATGTAAATATGCTGGTTATATTTATGTAGCAACAGTAGATCCTAAGTCTAATGCATTAATTGCCTCATTTGATGTATGTCTACATATATGTGTATCACTCTATCTCATATTTGTATGTGGAGCTAAACTGTCTCCAAAAGGGGGTCAAAATGGTGGAAGACCTATCCTCTCATTTCTTGCGATGTTAACAGAATTCACAGGATTCCTTGACTCAGATACTGGACTGACATCCAAAATGAATATGATCATGATCATCGCTTGTATTAATCTAAGGCAGCTATGTATTTCTGGGTCCCCTCACAAGGGAAATCACAAAACGTGGGTGCCTTTGAATATCCCCATGATGTTGGAAGAAAAGGATGCAAATTTGGCGTGGATACCTTATGTGGACAAAAAGTTACAGGAGCCTAATCGCGAACTATCCCAAATCCCAAATAGCCAACAAAAGGCTTAGCACAAGGGAAGGATAGGCCTAGCAGCGAAAGGGTTAACTTAGAATTCAGTATTTTGGTGCGTCATCCCAGCTTGACTTAGCAGGAAATGAGTAATAGAATTCCAGTTTGTCCCGTACAGGGGCCCCCAAAAATCCTTGACATGACACTGACAGTTCCCACTCCTCTTCCAGGGCAAACCCCACTTGAATCGGGACATAAGAGGAATAGGGCTATCACATAGTTTTCCAAATTCTCTGGTCGCCCGTTGCATCAAAGCAGAGTTTTCAAAACAGATCCACGGACACCTTTTTTTGTCCTCAATTTTGGGCTATTGTGTGTTTTTCTGCGGTCTGTCGTACAATCACTGTTCTTGGCCGATGTTCGCTGTACATATCAGAGGGACAAATATGGACAGGTCACTTCATTTTTAATAGGGTCAGCCTCAATACTTTTCAAAGGATCTTTTGTATTTTTTAGACAGAAAAAACCCTTTATAACTGTAAAAGTGCAAGCAGAAGTTAAGTGAGACCTTTACTGCAACCCAGGGAGGCTGTAGGGCAGATCATCTTTGCACATATAAGAGGTAGCTGTAATACATCTAACAGGGTGCAGGTAACCCAAATAGTAGAGTTACACTGCACTCACATGAGCCCCCTTTTTTCTGGCAACAATAGTCACTCAACCTAACACATGAGCCTGTATGTGTGCACACCAGTCTATTTCAACTCAAATATTCCATCTGGTTTGATATCCTTGACCCCAAAACAGCAGTCAGGCTGATAAAGAACACACACAACTGTGCACACTTCAGTGAGCTGCACTTCAGTGTGCAGATCCGTGTGGCTTCTCACACACCAGTTCCATTAGACAGGGCTTTAGCGCTAGTGGCGCCTGGGGCGACAATCATTTTTGGCGCCCCCACCCCCATGGCCTCCTCCTCGGATTCTCTCACTACCACCAGGCAAAATTGCCCCTCATCTCTCCAATCATAAGTTATTGCTAAACACAGCGCACACCCTGAGGCTGGCACCCCCTCCACAGGTCAGCGCCAAGTGCGGCCGTACCAGTTGCGCTGCCCTAAAGCCGGCCCTGCCGTTAGAGATCATGTGACATTCAGCAGAACACATTGGAGACTACACTGAGCGCACATACAACATAGCTCAGATATTCCACACACAGCAGCTAGTTACCACAAAGCTCATAGCAGCAACAGCTGTAAAAGTAAATAATCAACACCTCCAAAAGGACACACAGACTCTGACAGAATCCTGGAAGCTTGAGCTTGGAGGTAGCGGTGCGAGGTCAGACTAATGGCAATATAGCGCTATTCAAATCAGTGATAACCCAACAGATAGTGGACATGGAAGAGTTGGGACCACACCCAGGCAACAATATTAAAACTCAGATGTTAAGAAAGAAATAGGTTAAGAATCACTCTCCTCCTGATCTGGTGGCAAACCCTTTCTGTAAATATCACACCTCTCTCATTGCTGGATGCCACCTCCTTTCCTTGCCCACTTTTTCCAATGCACTTTACAAGGGCTGAGGAGGGATAAACTAAATATTTATCACTTCCCACCCTAAAACACCTGAACTTCATGTGGGTTCAAATAAATCCAAGTAAAGCTATTCCCTGTGCCCCGATGCAAATGTAACAAATTTAGGGTCACGCAGTGTATTTGCTAATAAAAGTGTCTGGCAAAAACGGAAACATGCACCTCTAAATTTCCTGGAGACCAGAAATTAACCGGCAGTTATTCTTTTAAAAAAAAATTCTTTTTGTTGCCCCACTTCGTTATTGAATTATGTCAGTTTTTTGTGATTTCTATAAGAATGTTGTTTTGTGAGTGATGTGTTTTGCCACAATGACGACAGAGACACAACTGGAGTATCCTGAACTTCACAAGGGTTCCCATCAACCTCTTCTCTAGACCTGTGCTCAGCTTCTCATCTCCAATCAGCCCAGCCTACTTTCTGACTGATCTTTACTCTTAGAACATCCATCGTCTCCAATGTCACCCTAGCCCTGATGCTATTGTTGCTTGTGCTACGTTTAGCTCAGAGGTCTCCAAACTTCCCTGTAGTAAGAGCTACTTCTGACCAGGGAAAACCATTGTGAGCTACTAAAGGCCAAGCAACGTGTGCTTTGTTTCCAGAGACCCCATGCTCGGTTTCCTTGACTTTAAGCCTAATTTCCATGCAGCCTGATACTGTGTTTGAACCAAATAATTAGAGTTTCCTAGGCAGAAACAATGATAAGAATGTCACTCGGTTGTCACCTCGCTTTAAGACCTTTTGACTAACTGTCACAGAAATACTAATTCAAAATAACTCTTTCAAACGTGGTTTCAGACCAGAAAGCCTTACTGCGTAGACTAATGGTTTGACTATTTGTGATCCAATTTCTTCTGATTTGTCAACCACCAAAGGTCACTAGATTTAGTTAGTTAGGGCCACTGGAATTTTGAGGCACGGGATGACCAAACTATGTGGCGGTATTGATTTTTTTGATGAGGCAAGAAAAAAATACAACACATTTTGTGATCATTGTACTGTATTATTTGGTACTTTTTACATATGTTGACAGTATCTGGGCAAAGATTTCACCTCATTAGTACTTGGTTAACATCCAAATAAAGCAATAAGCCAGACATGGCACCAGTCAGTCTTTGCATGGAGCCTTCCACTGTGCAGTAACACATGTAGCCACTTGTTAAAGAACCTTTTGATCCATTTGAGCTAGAAATTCATTTTGTTGTAATTTGCAGATTATGTAGCAGATGATGGAGTGCATGGCAAATGAGACAAATCCAAAATGATGCAGAAAGTGCTGCAGCCCTAAATTCGCACAATTCTAGTTGCCCTAGTTATATGGCAGTCCGTACTTGACCTGCAGTTGCACTTAGACCCACAGATCTATCTTAAACTTGATTGTAGGGCTCACTATGACAAAGCTGCTAAGGATGTCAGTAAGATTGTTGTCTGTGGAGTTGTTTGAATATGTGTGTATGAATAGGAAATGTGCATGGGTGACGGAGATCCTGTGTCATATGTACTTGTGTCTCAGGACATACCTCAGGCTCTCACCAGATGTGGCACTGTTACATGCATTACAGAAAAATACAGCCACTTTTTTTTATATGGGATACATTTAAAGTGAAGAAACATGTTCCATAATATGCAACATGATTCTTTCCTCCAAATTTCTCCCACTTAAAAAAATTGCTGCATTTTTCTGTTATAAATATGGCACCATGCCTACTGGCCTATAGAAACAAGGTGCCTGCTGTTTGTAAATGCAACAATCTTAATGGGAGAAGATTAAAATGTAGAGTTAGCTTTGTTTATAGGGATTCCATAAAACTCTTCATTTTAATCTTCTCTGATTTAAAAATGTTGGATTTGTAATCATAAGGCTTCTTGTTCCCAGTTGCTGGTAGCCACTGTGCCATAGTTAAAACAGAAAAATACAGCCATTTGGTAAAATGGGAGAAACTGAATGAAGAGATATGTTTCACAAGACATAATTTACTTAATTAGGTGTGAAGAAAAATGTTTCATAAAACATTGTTTTAATGTTTTATGGAACTTTCACTTTCAGTTCCTCCCTTTTAAAACAATTGGCTCTATTTTTCCTCTTATAAATATTGCCCCGTGTCTACCATCCACTGGGAGTAAGATGTCTGCTGTTTTTAAATAGAAGAAAATTAAAATGAAGAGTTAACTTAATGTTTAAGTTAACCCTTAATTTTCTTTTTCTCCCAGTTGAAAGCATTCCAACAAAGCATTTTGCTCTCACGCTCCCATGATTTAATTAACCTTGAGTTTTAGTTTAATACCGTAACACAGTGCGGAGGTGAAGTAGTCAGAATCCTCTTAAGGGAAGGACGTGCTCTTTGCAGCCCGGTGGCAGGGCCTTGGCAGGATTGTGTGCTGGGCACTACCAACAGACAGCCCCTGCCCCACAGCCACAGCTCCAGGCCTCTCTTACAAGCAGTGGCGGCTGGTGTTAAGGGGCGAAAGGGGCGTTGCCGCACTAGCTTCGGGAATAGGATCCGACGGGGAGGAGATAAGAGACTGTGTAGTGTACACAATGCTCCAGCTCCCTTCCTAGAAAATAAACGTAATTTATATTCAACACGATGCAGTGAGCACTTCATTTCATTCAAATGAAGTGCTCACTGTTTCTTTTGAAATTTGTGAATACAAATTCAGTTTTTTTTTAAAAGAAGAGACGAGGTCACGTCAGAGACCTCCTGCGCATGTGCTGGCCGGGACCAGGACTATTGCTCGCCCTCGATGCACAAACTAGAAGAGTGATGTCAGCATGAAGGGAGAGGCCAGAAAAAGCAGAAATTAGTTATTTTTCAAAAGGGCGCTTATACTGTCGCCCAGGCGATTTTAGCAGCGCGCTATTTAAATGAATGGTAAGGGGCAGGGCTGGCCTTTCTCAAGAGAGAGTAGTGGGTGGCAACAATTGGAGCACCCATTGCCTTCACGGTACTTTCAGGCCTCCTGGTTGGATAATGGAAGCTGGGGGCGTGGGCTGTTGAAGAGTTGGCTGCGCAGCTCTGATTTTGGCATAATCGGCTTGCAGGAATCAGGTGTGCTGTATTCCTGTTGGCTGTGTTTGATTGGGACGGACTTGCTGTAACCCGATTGGCGATCCGGCAAGTACAACATTTGAGATAAAATCAAAAATTAGCTAGCATTCGCGCCAAGAATTTTCAATTCTATTAAGGACACGGAGGCGAGGATTATGCTTCTCTTTCTTATATTTGCCACTCACAGCAGCCAATGAAAAACGTTTTGTATGCAATAAAAACTACATTTCCCATGATGCTTGTACATACATCACATCCTGTATAGCCCCATAAGAGCTGCTGCATCCTGTGTCTCCTCCTCTTTCTTTGCTCGAACATATACAGTCCACACATTAATAAATCCAGTCCATTTTACGGAATAAGAGTCACAATAAACATCCTTCAACATGGAGAACGAACATTAAGAAATCCAGTCCTTTTCACGGATATGAATCTCAAGAAACATCCTTCAACATGGCGAACCATCGTCAACTGGATGAACCACGTCTTTTAAGCCAGAAGAACACCTGCTCCTTCTTCTTTACTCGAAGCTGAAAGGAATGAGACAGGAAAAACCCGTAACTTCTGCTGATACAGAATATCAAGTACATTCGGGTGGGTAATTATTACCAATACTGTAATAAACCGGGTGGGATAATCCTCGCCTCCGTGTCCTTAATAGAATTGAAAATTCTTGGCGCGAATGCTAGCTAATTTTTGATTCTATTACAGGACCGGAGGCTTCGGATTATGCTAGTTTAACGCTTAGTAACACAACTACAGTCTTAAATCTCCCACCAGTACATAATACAGTTTAAATAGAGTCTGAGAAACTCCATCAGAAAAGTTAAAACTTGCACAACAATGAGAATTATCCAAACAAGAATGATAAGTATTGTACTTGAGCAAACTGCGTAGCACCATTGGTCTAACACCTATTCCGGCAACAGGCCCTCAATGATCGGCTGTAATAGCCTCGTACTCACATATAGAATGTCAATAAACATCAACCATCATATGAACATGTACTCTAAAAAAACCTCATTTAGTAAATCCGAGAATCAACTTTGGAAGCCATGAGGTATGCCAAGACACCCATAAGGTGCATTATCTCGAATTTGTGTGACCAGGTCCTGGCCACATGTAGTCCAGACCTCGCTGACAGAGCAACTTCCTATAGCATATACTGTACCTGTAAAAAGCGGCCTTGCCTCGCCCTAGGAACACCTGAAGGTGGAATGCCGCTTAACACAGCCTGACACTATGTATTGTCCAGTCGACATACTATTATATGTATAGTAATAAAATGAAATCCGAGAAGTAGTCCGGTTTGAAATATTTACGCCACCAAAGAGTTTGCAAGAAAAAAACCGACGCAAGTTCAGCAACTTGCCCCGAACCGAGAACGAGCCGCAGAAAAAACCGGCCAAAATGGACTCTATAAGGTGAACGTCATCGAAGTCCCCGTACAATATTTGGTAAAGAACCTACAAGTAGAGATATCAGCCCTCACAAAAACCGCCAAAGGCGCACAGAACTACGAAGCGACCCTCTATCGCCGAAACGTATGTCGGGAATGGAAGGACCCAGAAATACAAAATGACCGCCCACAGGACGTTCGAAATACAAGGAAGGTAGTGGAGATACCAGAAACTTGATCGTAAACAAGGAAAGTCTGAATACCTATCACCTAGGAAACTGCATTTACCACATCGCCACATGTCAACCCAGACCCGTGCTTACTAAACGGCAACGATGAATCTGCGGGCCGTAGCCCCCGGTGAACCATAAAGGCATCTGCCCCGAGCGACATGAGCGCTACTTCATGAGAAAAATGGAAAATAGTAAGGTAAGGCAGGAACAGAGCTGGCCTCCGCGGACCCAAGGGACATTGGAATTTCAAATGGAGTCCCCCCTGCCCGAAAGGAATGACCTAGTCGCCGGGAATACAAGGAACCGGATGGAACAATCCGTCACTGTCATGTAGGTTAAGAGGTATCCCGGTTCAACAACCTAAACATGAAGTTTTTCGGCAGAATGGCCTGAGTCCTGGAACAAGTCCACGAAAAGGTGACCCATATGCCCATAACTGCTGATCGTTCTCGCAGTCGAGATATTGCGCATGTTGATCAGTAAGCCGCCAGAGGCGTTGCACGACAAAGGCTTTAGATAAACCCGAACTAAGAGCCACAAATGCATGAAGGTTATAACCGGGCCATTCCAGCCCATCAATCCGAAGCCTGGACATGTGAGGCCAAGGCCTGGTAAGATAGACCTATCCATACATATATGAATCCAGGTAACTTGAAAGGTAAAGTAACCCGGCACTCGGAGGGTACTAGAGAGCTAAGAGCTTGGTATGACCCACACTTCGCATCAACCATTGGAACCGCTACCGGAACAACTGCCGTCGTGTGGAAGGAGGAGATCACCAGACACTCTCCTGCACGCTATATGCCAGAAGCCGCGGAAAGCTATGGAAAAGGAACCGACCAACCAGTACGAATGTGTGCCACAAGCAAAACAGCAACCCTTTATACACTCGACGATAAACAATCTGGCCCCTAGGGGCCTGACGCGAAAGGGCCCATCTGGATCGGATGTCCCGGGGCCCAACCATATGAAAGGCTTTGCGCCTCTCGGACAAACTGGCGGAAACTGCGCCATACCGACGCACACCGCCGATCGTGGCTGACTACGACATTGATTTGCAGCCTGTCAAATCGGGGAATCTCTTTCCGAGACGACTGGAAAAAAGGAACATTGGGGACACCGCCGGGCGAATACTAGGCCAAATCCCGACACACGCGTCGGCCGCCTTACGTGTTGGCGAAAGGAAAAACGAAATAAAAATAATAGATAAAATTAAAATAAATACAAATACAAATCGTGCTCAATGATATGTGTTAGCAGAAGGAAAGGGCGTCAATCAAGCCCTGTCACCCTGAGTTAGGCAACGTCATACTCGAGGCCCTGTTGACCACACAAGAACTGGAAGAACCTGGGTGTCAACGTAAGTAGGTCAGGAGGCTCTTGCGCTCCTATCAGTAGGTGTCATCCTCCAATACATATATACCACCATCACCCTCAAGGGATATCCGTATTCAACATGTTATAGTGCAAAGCACACCGCAATGGAGGAGTAGAGGGGGAGCCAACCCTGTGCACACCGAAACAGAGAAACTAAGAATGTATCGGCTCCTCAGCAAAGCTGTAGTCATTACACCAGCCCAAAGGGCGTCGGAGTCAATGTAAAATACAAGGAGCGTGTGCGCACTCCGAGGGCCAGCCAATTGTTATACCTGGAGGCTACCAGGAAATCTGCTCATGCAAAGCAGGAGGCACTGAGACCTCGAAACAAAACAAACAGGGGCCGCATACGACATGCGTAAGCCAAATTGCCCAAAATGAAGCCCAAATTTGTCCCCAATTGGGTTACGCATACCGGAGCGCTATGACTCCATAACCGCACTCGGCTACTAGGGAAAGCCTTTGGCGGAGAAGCGCGAGATCGCGCCATAATTCGAACAACCCTGTGGACGTGCTAAAAATCTCTTGCATGGAACTGCATCGTCGGAACGTAACTATGATAAAAAGCCTAGACAAGACATAATACCCATTTCATCATGGCGCAATGTTAGCGCCGCATTTCAGCTCCCGAGGGAGCATTGATGTAGATTGCGGCCGAGTCCAGGCCTCCCCTGAGGCTCAATGTCACCGGCACTACTCCAGCAGGAGCGATCTGAAATTGCATTGGTGGTTGAAACAAGAAATGCTAACAAAATCAATAATGAAAACATGTACCAGGAAAATATTGAACGTGAAGTACAATAAAAAACGAAATAGAAATTATAAACCCTTAACCTCCTTTTTATATAATCAGAAAACATGACTGGGGCACCTGGGATCGAACCCTGCACCATAGCGGTAAGAGGCAACCGCCTTGCCCCGAGGCCACGTGCAAAGCAATCATGGCGAAGGTAATGAGGCTTGAAGACCCCTGCAGGGAATCAGAAAACAGCGAGAGCACAGGGCGCCTGATAAGGTCACCCGCAGAGCGGTTACACCGCTGTACTGACAGCCCCAGGCTGAGACCACGAGGCGACGGGCGCCTGCAATTCGTTCAGAGAGCCCTGAAGCCGAGACGTGTAGCGGTCAACAGGGACAGAAGTTGCGCCCGACCGGGCCAACAGGGGGAAGCACAGACTCGCTGCGGGAATAGGTTCAACCCCCATAAGCCGCCCCCTCGACAAACCTGGCCATGCCCGCAGGCCATGGGGACGGAAAACGCGGCCGGAGAGGCCGAACAGACAAATCAGTAAAAAGCTTCCCCGGAGTACGCCGCTCCCAGCGGGAGCCGCTCCGCCTGAAGCAGAAAACAATCAATGGCGCTCACGAGCGCCGAGTCAAGACAAAGTACGGCAATTCCGTTTTAAGGCGACAACAAATATGCGTCAGTATCAAAAAACACCTCAATGTCACAAACATGAAATATAGCGCGATAAAAGCGCAGAGCATTGTCACACAGCGCGATATAAGCGCAAGCATTCACTATAGCGCGAAATGAGCGCAATCATACAGGTAAGACCTCCAAGATAAAACAACAGTCAACTAAGACATTAATCATGGCATAACGTTCTGAGCACTTAACTGTCTGCGTGAGCAGCAAAGAAAGAGGAGGAGACACAGGATGCAGCAGCTCTTATGGGGCTATACAGGATGTGATGTATGTACAAGCATCATGGGAAATGTAGTTTTTATTGCATACAAAACGTTTTTCATTGGCTGCTGTGAGTGGCAAATATAAGAAAGAGAAGCATAATCCGAAGCCTCCGGTCCTGTAATAGAATCATGTTATGAAGATGGTGATATATATGACGGATTGGGCCTTATTTGCATGCATACGAATATAGAAGCAAAACCCTGTAAATGTGGTGTGGTGTACAGTTTGTGTCTCCTAAACACAAACTGCTCTATGGCTGTAACGTTAGGTAAGCTTTTATGCTCCAAGCCTCCCCCTTCAAAAACTCACATTGCTACCTCTGTTGAGTTCGACATGGTCTGAAAGAATTCTGAACTTGCTTTTAACTAGGGCTTCCTATTACATATTATAAAGTTCTCGAGGGCACAGCAGCTGCGAGATTTCTCCGGATAAATCACATAATTCTGATAGCGTTAAAAGTCTTGAAGTATATGTGAAGGGCGTTGGTGCTCATGCATGGCCTTTTGCGCTGTGTAATATATCTCTGGCTACTTAATTTTCAGCGCTGAATTCAAATTCGGGACAAGAACAATCAGTGCCGATTGCTCAGATTTTCAGCAGGAAAAGAGAGGTAGCGGCCACATGTACAGGGTAAAGAGATGCACCCATCGCCACGCGTAGGACGCCGTTTGTGCTGCGGGACAGACATAAAGGAAACAAATTAGAACACAGCTCCGATTGTGGAAGCGCTTCCTCTACAGACAGTTGTAGTCATATATTATCGCGGTGCCCTTGGACACTATGACTGAACAGATTATTCCTTTCCAAACCGAATATTTTAACAAATGAAGTTCCTTTGCCGTCTGTCCTTGCCAAGTATCGGCGTAGACCATTCACTACTGAAAGCGCCACTGCGCTCCTTTTTGAATTTCCTGGCCTTCACCTGCCGAACAATCCACCGATACCCTGACTGGGTCGGAATTATCACCAGTTGTGGGGGATTAACTATAATATCCATTTGGATTTAGCCCTGAAGATTTGGAGTGTACTGTACTTCAATGAAACACGTGTCGACTGGCTCAATAAAAGCAACACGTCCAACGTACACCGACACTAACAATATATTACTTGTTATTGATAATTTTGTGTGTGCACAGGTTTTGTCGCTTACAGGGTAATGAGAGTTCGGGACCAGTGCAAGGTACAGCAGAGAGTTACTGAGCAGCAACAGGTACAAAGAGAAAGCGGTAGGGACAGTGAGACAGACGGAAAAAGAGAGACACAAGGCTGGATGAGACAGGCGTACAAGCAAGGGTATTAGCTCTGTTCTTGCTACTTTGCATCCCTTCACTTCCCTGCATGAGAATCAATGTCACCTATTTTTCTGCATGCAGGCCCCCCTCTAACAAACCTCACCAGCCGCGCCTGCTTACAAGACTCCGGTGCCTGGCTGCTGCTAGTGTCACACCAGCCTTGGACAAGCGTCAAGCTGTAGCCCGGAGCAATCAGTTGCAGATGACTTTGTGCAAAATTAAATAAGGCTTAATCACTATTAAAATTAAAACTCTATATTTTTACATTTCCTTTATCAAACATAAGGTTATGAGCTGCAACAAGGGTGTTGGCGAGTTACTGATAGCTCGCGATTGACCGGTTGGAGACTCCTGCTTTAGCTACTGAATTAGTGAAACATTCATTACAACGCAGTCATTACATCGCACAGCTTTTACAATGCAACTGTTACAATGCAACTGCCTTTACATTGCATGCCATTACAACGCATGCTATTACAACGCATTATAAGGTAAGTAATGGAGATCTTTTTGTTTTACGGTGGGTATGGCTTTTGGGGTAGATGGGAATTGTAATTTTTACCCCTACAGTATCCAACACGTTTCCTACTGTTGCATTCACTAGAGTGGGAATAGCAGTTTTTACACCTACACTATCCAACACTTACCCTACTGTTACACTCACTGGAGTGGGAATAGTACTTTTTACCCCTACACTATACAACACTTACCCTCCTTTCACCCTAAAAGTATTATGCGTTGTAATAGTATGCGTTGTAATGGAATGCATTGTAGTAGTCATTTTTAAAAAAGCGTTGTAATGGCATGCGTTATAAAATCATGCAATGTAATGGTAGTTGTGATGTGAAAACTGCATTGTAAAACCATGCGTTGTAATTGTTTGCATTGAAAAGTCATATATTCACTGAAATCAGTCCGCCTGACACCCTGATCTGTGATCACACGTACTCCTTCACCCATATCCTAGGAAATGTAATAGCCACTAGTTCATGGTTTTAGAGTTCCTTCTGTTTACTGTGGTTTGAGTGCAAATTGGATGGAGAATGTCAGAAATTGGGTTGTTGGTTGACTGGTGTGTGAGCCCTGGTCAAGCAGCAACCACAATCCTTGTCAGGGTGAGGCACAAGCCAACCCTAAATGAACCTATGCTCAACCCTCTGGTAGCTTGCCTGGCACACAGCAGCCAAGCTTAATTTAGAGGCAATATGTAAAGTATTTGTGAAACGCTTCAAACAGTAATAAAGTGAAAACACCACAGAAAGAGGATCCAAAACTAAGTTAGAAAATAGAAATGTCTTTAATAAATAAAAACAAGACCAAACTGACAGAAATCCAATCAGTCGAGCTTGAGATATTCAATTTGAAAGATTTGGGTAAAAATAAATCTAAATCGAAGCTAGTGCGAAAAGAGACATTTAAATATCTGGGCATATGGATCACCAACACAGAGGAGGAGTTTATGCGGTTAAATGTACAGGTGCAATTAGATAGATTGAGAGAAGATGTCGCTCACTGGAGATGCCTTTCTGTCTCCCTTGCAGGTAGGGTGGTTCTCTTTAGAATGATGGCCCTCCCCGATTACTATATGAGGTCCTGAATACCCCATATCGGTTACAGGAGACATTCTTCCGCTCTGTCGAGTCCAAGCAGTGCAACCTGTATGGGGAGGTGGCAGTCCCCAAATTGCACTTAAGAAACTATAGCTAGGAGTGTACGAAGGTGGATTAGCCGTCCCTGACTTAAGAAAATACTACTTGGCCTCCCAGCTCGTTAATGTTAACGGATGGGGTTTTTTCACCGCTAGAGGAACCAGCATATAGAGTGGACCAGTTGGCAATGAATACCCGTAGTTACTTGACGGAGCTATACCGGGGAGGGAGAGGTAACTCTCTCTTTCCAGTGCATACCCGGACAGCTGTTGAGGCTTGGCATCGTGCCACCAAAGCCACAAGATGGAAGGCCACACTTACGGAGCAGACTCCTCTATTGGAGGGTAATTAATTATTTGGGGAACTGAAACGATTAACAGACTTTCGGAAATGGAGCCTCATTGGGATTGACCTGCAGGGTGATGTCTGAAAGGGAGGTAACATTTTAGAATTTGATGCCCTGTGGGTGGGGTTCCAAATGGGAAGGGGGGTGTTCCTCCGATATCACCAGTTATGCCACGAGTTTCACTGCCACTTGAAAGAGGGGACCCCGCTACCAGAGTATTTGCCACTCGAGGACCGTCTCCTCCTGGACCCCATGATTGATAAGGCCATATCCCTCACATATCAGAAACTTGTCAACAATTCCCAAGACTGTATGGGTCCATTGCGAGAGGCCTGGGAGGCGGATGTAGGCCTACTTGAGGATGACGACTGGGCTGAGGCTCTGCAGAGCCCTCAAGAGATAGCTATAAGGGCACATTTCAGGCTCATTCAGCTCAGTATTCTCCGTAGGTCCTATGCCTCACGTACGGGTCAGGTCCGAATGGGTACATGTGTGACTGATGAGTGCGTTTGGGGATGTGGTGAGAAAGGGTCTTTCTTTCATATACTATGGTCTTGCTCCATGATTCAAACCTACAGGGAAGGTATCACCCGAGTGATGACGATGTTAGTTGGAGAGAGTGTCCTGCTAGACCCAAGGTGGCATACTCTGGGTGTAACGGGTGAGACAACATGGCCGCAATGGGCCAAGACCTGGTTGGCCCTGGCAGGAGGGGTAGCCAAGAGGAACATTGCTCGGACGTGGGGGCAGTAACAACCCCCACACTGAATGCCTGGAAGAAAGACTTGGACTGGTGCTATGGGGAAGAGCAGGTGATATATCAGAGTCAGGACTGCCCACGTAAAGGAGAAAAGATAAGGGGTGCATGGGCACGGTATAGAGCCCAATGGACAGTGTCATGAAGAGTGTTTCAAATTGCCTAGAGATTGAGATGTAATGATTTATCCCCTGAGAAGAAGGCTGGTGACAGCCAGTGATTGTGATAAGATATTCGCCCTGTATTGTGCTACCTGTGACTAATGTTTACCCTGTTGTGTCAATACGATCATGATGATTATCTGAAGCTTGTTTTCATGTTTAATAAAAAAGAATTAAAAAATAAATAAATAATCTAAAAAGCACAAAACGCTAACTGTGGATATCTAGTCGCGCTGGACCAGGGCAAAGTCACAAGTTCAGGCCAACTGCGATGGAGGGAAGGCCGGCTAGAGGAGCCCAGTTAGGCCTCCTCAACAGTACCTTAAATACTGGTTTGCGGGAGGGTTGAGAGGATCCATGACGAAGAGGCTTTGATGCTAGGACCTGTATTGTCAACGGAGCTTGTAATGCAGAGGCCAGCATTGAGGATGAGGTGCGCAGTTGGGGTGATGCATCAGTTCTGAAGAGCTGTGATGCAATGCTTATCTTTGCAAAGAGTCTAATCCATTGATGCATCAGTTCGGCTTGGAGCTGCGCTATGCAGCAGAGTAGATGCGTCAGTTCTGCGTCGGTTCTGGTAGATCATAAACAACAAACAGAGTGTCTGAGGGTCAACGTGAAATCCTAATGTGTGTAGTAGACGGTACAATC
Source organism: Lissotriton helveticus (assembly GCF_964261635.1). Taxonomy (NCBI): domain Eukaryota; kingdom Metazoa; phylum Chordata; class Amphibia; order Caudata; family Salamandridae; genus Lissotriton; species Lissotriton helveticus. Next base: position 530,939,710 of record NC_136071.1, read on the forward strand.
AAAAGGTTGGATGAAAGTGCAATATGTGCTACTCAACACAATCCCACAATTGGGAAAAAGTGCCCATCAGTTCCCACACTGTTCCGCCCTAGTCATCATCTGGGCTCTCCTTACCCAGGGACATTTTTTTTAATGTATAAAAAAGTCCATGAGTGTTGTAATGACTTTTATTTGACTAGATGTAGATGATACATAAAGTATGTGATGAGTGGAACCAAAATATATTATATTTGTAGTAAATATGGGTAACTGTTTTGCAGTGCCTACTTTTGCAGGGTCTACTTGCAGGCGGATATTTTGTTAAATCTGCCAGTTAATTGATATTCTCATAAATTTTAATATTGGGAGAGTTGAGAGAAATCATTAAAATATATTCCCTTCGACTCAATCTCTACCCAATTTTATTACATTACACGTTTGTTTTTTCACTTTTGAGCACTGCAAAACAGTTACCCATATTTACTACAAATATAATATATTTTGGTTCCACTCATCACATACTTTATGTATCATCTACATCTAGTCAAATAAAAGTCATTACAACACTCATGGACTTTTTTATACATTAAAAAAACTTTCTCCTGGGTAAGGAGAGTCCAGATGATGACTAGGGCGGAACAGTGTGGGAACTGATGGGCACTTTTTCCCAATTGTGGGATTGTGTTGAGTAGCACATATTGCACTTTCATCCAACCTTTTGATTGTACCGTCTACTACACACATTAGGATTTCACGTTGACCCTCAGACACTCTGTTTGTTGTTTATGCTTAGTATTGGGGCATATGTCTGACATGGTCGTTAATCTAGCCTCTGGACCCTCTTTCTAAATGTTTGTTTTTTGGTTCTGGTAGATCTACAGAGGTTGGCAGAGCCCCTTAAACCCACTTCCCAGGGTCCAGGACTGGGGTGGCACTACTTGGCAGGGTAGACACACAGATGGCAGAGTCCAGGTGCAGATGCAAGGTGGTTGGAAGCCTGTTATATTGCTGAGGCTTCAGATCAGGTGGCCAGCCAACTAGCCTTTGGAGTCACTCTGGGTTTTGGGTTTAAGAAATACAGATCTCTTCTATCTCACCCAGACAAGATGTAAGGACCTTCAGAGCAGCAGTCCAGCAGAGTGGCAGTCCTTCTTCCTAGCAGAGTATCCACAGGTACAAAAGTGTAATGAAGAGTTTGTGCCTGAGGTCTAATATTTCTACCCAATTCCACGCCTGAAATGAGGAGAAGCTTCTAGAGGCTTTCCTTTGAAGTGCACAATTGCCCTGCCTCCTCTGTCCTGGCTCCAGAATAACTACAGGGGATCTGCAGTCCTTTGTGTGGTGGCAGGATACAGTCTATCCAAGTGTAAATAGTTCCCGGCCTAGGTCCTCCCTCCCATCCTGCCAGTGATGTCCCAGCCAGTCACACAGACTCTCTATTGTGTGTGGCTGTCTAGGAGTAATACACAAAGCCTAACTATCAACTACACCTAATCCTGTGACCCAGAAACAGGCTACAGGCACTAAATTGCTAAGGTAGGAAGATGCCAACTTTCTAAAAATGGCATTTTCAAAACTGTAACTTAAAATCCAACTTCACCTAAGTTAGGTTTTGAAATTATAATTCCAGAGACACAAACTATAAAGGGGTTAGCTGCTACCATTTGGGAATTATACATATAAAATGTAATAAGGTAACTTCAGGTATCCTATAGGAGTGGTGGGCCATGCAGTAGTGGAAAACGAGTTAAAGAGGTTTTCTCTGCTAGGACATGTAAAGCTTAAAAGTGCATGTCCTACTTTTTAAATACATTGCACTGTGTTCTCTGGCCTACCCTAAGATTGACTTAAATGTATTAAAAAGGAAGGTTTTGGGCCTGGCAAAAGGTTTCTTTTGTCAGCTCGAAATGAGAGTTGAAAACTGCACACACAGGCTCTGCAATTGCAGGCCTGAGACATATTTACCAAGCTACATATGTGAGTGGCACAACCATTGCTGCAGGACCACTAGTAGCATTTCATTTACAGAACCTGGGCACAGGTAGTGACACTTTACTGGGGGCTTACAAGTAAATTAAATGTGCCATAAATATGCAGCTGGGGATAAGCCAATGTTAACATGATTAAATGAGGGAGCCCATAAACGTTATCACTCGTTAGCAGTGGAAAAGTGCCCAGAGTCCTAAGGCCAGCAAAAATGAGATCGGCAAAAATAAGGGGAGGAAGGTAAACCACCCTAAGGTTGACTTGTCCAAAAGAGAAGCACAGAACAGAAAATTCAGGGTATAGGGAAGGTGTATCAGAATCTCACCCTTGTACTAAGCAGAAGGTTGGTGTGGTATGTTTCTACAAAAGGCTGGGGAAGGGTGGGTCTAAATTTGATTATGCCCAGGACGATCTCTGTGCACAGGTCAGCCCCGACAACATAACATTTGTGTTTAGGTCTGACTATATAAAGCTGTAATGCCTGTCAGACCTCAGGCCACCACACAAAACTCTAGGCATTGCACACTAACAACAGAAATTCAGAATGGACTTTGGGTCATCTCTTTGTATCCAGTGGCTTCTTTCAGTGATCACCTTTTTTCTAAGTTGTTCTTTCAGTGACCCCTTTCATGCACTGGCTTGCTGGCAGTCAATCATATTTTGGAATTAGTCCACGGCATATCACATATGTTTAAAAGGCATTCTGTAGATATTTATGTAGTTCCTCTAAATGATTACCCAGTGCATATAGTGAGGAGAGGTGTATCACCAGTGGGGAATATATACCAATCAAAGTCACCCTCATTTGACTGGTGTTACCATCTTTTTAATGCCAAGCACCATCATAAAAAGCAACATGCCTCCAAACACTTCCATAAAGTCAACCTCTTTATGAACCTGCCTCACCCTTTAAAAATGTTTATGTTTTCCATTTACTTTAATGTTGTTATGTTATGTAGATTTGGAGAGCACACTATCATCCAGGAGAGTATCTTGGAGCTTAATGAGATCAATCTGTTAAAAATCTGCCCTCATCATTTGAGAGCCAAGTGGTTGACAGTTATAAGCACATAGGACACTGTACTAGTCAACAGAGATTCTCTCTTCCTTTGCTTTGTGGCTGGGACTTCAGATGGCCCCTCTGTCCATATACTTGATGCTAGATGCTATGAAGCATTCTGGGCATAGGCTCCGGCCTGAGCTCACACAAGCAGCCAACAGTGTTCTAACCATTCAAGCCCCCGATCTGACTATTCTCCTAGGCGTACCTGTATGCAGGTGCCTTTCCTTAAGCTGGGAGTGAGGGACGCCAAAACCACCAAATATCAGAGAAGAGAATGATTTACTATTGTAATTCCAACCCTCGAACATTTAAGGAAGTGTTTTTGAGCATTGCTTTACTTTTGACAAACCGGATGAATAAAAAGAAATGCTTGTGACGGCACATCCGTGAACTACATTGACATGCACGCCTAAAGGCTACTTCCTGGTTGAAAATGCCCATTAATAAATGCCACAATAAAATAAATGTCATTGCTAAATCACATCATATTAACATAGCTATCTGCGGGTGAGAAGGAGAGATAGTATTGTATTGTATTGTATTGTACTTGCATTAATACAACACTTACGTGCGTCAAAGTGCTTTTTCGGCGAGTAGCACGCTACTCCGGAACCCATAAAGGATTGGTGGTGAATTAGTATAGTGAAATATAACAAGTAATTTGAGTGGTGGATATGTTAGTCAGTTATTTGGATTGAGAAGGATAGTGGAGGGATAGAGGAGAGAAAAGGTTTGCATTTATATAGCTATATGCTACCCCTGATAAGGTGTCATGGTGCTTTTCGGTGAGTAACACGATACTCCGGAACCTAAACAGGATTAGTGAGAATTAGTAAAAGGAAATATGCAATTAATTTGAATGGTGGACATGTCAGTCTGTTATTTGCATTAAAAAGAAATAGTGATGGGAAAGAAGAGAGAAGGGTCTAGAAATATTTTTCTTTGAGAGTTTATAGCCTTAGGAGGGGGTTTGGGATGAGTAAAGGGGAGGTGGCGGGGAGTTAGTATAGGCAAATATGAAATTCTTTTTGAGTGGTGGACATGTTAGTCTGTTATTTGGATTGAAAGGAATAGTGGCGGGATAGAAGATGGAAGGAGGGATAGAAGAGGGAAGGATCTAGAATTGTTTTTTTAGAGTTCATAGCAGTAGGAGGGGGTTTAAAAAGGCTTGTTTGGGGGATCTGAATATTAAAAGAGGTATGAGATATTGCAAGGACGAGTAGAGGAGGGAAGAGTCTAGAAAGGGTTATTTTAGGTAAGCATGGGCGGATTTTGCGGATTCGCAATCCGCGAATTTGCGGATTTGCGGATTTGCGGATTGCGAAAATCCGCAAAATCCGCGAACTCTCGCGGATTTGCGGATTTTTTTTGGGGTGTGTGTTCGCACGGGTTTCTGCAAGTTCGCGAGGGTTTTGTACAATTTCGCAAATTGCAAACTTACTTGTCGGGTCGCCAGTTTTGCGAACTTGTTGTTTCTACGTGCCCAGCCTGTTTGCAAGGCTTTCTTCATCACTGCCACCCTCTGTCACCACTGGCACTCTCTTTGGTCACCCATGCCACCCTCTGGCTCACCCATGTCACCCTCTGTGTCATCACAGCACCCTCTGGTTCACCAGTGTACATTATTGGGGCAAAGCAAAGCACTGCCATCCTCTGTCAACACTGGCACTCTGGTTCACCCATGCCACCCTCTGGCTGGCACACCCATGCCACCCTCGGTGTCATCACAGCACCCTCTGATTGACTAGTGAGTGTACATTATTGTGGCAAAGCCAAGTACACCTGCACTAAGTTTTGCAAACAACAACACCTGCCCTGCCCCAACTGACATTAATGAAGGCTGGCACCTGCTTGTCTGCTCCCTTTCCTTTTTGTTGCAATATCAGGATGCAATGGCATACTTGTAACTATTCTGTGACTGTCAGAGCAGGGTCACACAATAGTTGCAAGTAGGCAATCGGATTCTGGAGGGCCCCTTCAGGAAGTACTACAGGTAAATGGTTACAAATGATGAGGTCGAACTTTTGCACCTGCTCGTTGGTTTTGCTTTTGCAAAACTCGTTTTTCGGTAATTTCGCCCTATTCGCGAGGCGCGGCGTCGTACGAACTCGACCGTGGAAGACGCGAACTCGTGCGAGTTACCCCAAGGTTGAGTATGGGCGCCGCCATTTTGTTTGCGTGACGTATTTCCGTCCGCTATGTGTAATCTCGCGCAATGAGCGCCTTGCGAATGCAAGTTCGCACGAGTTCGCGAGAGAAATCGCGTGCGAACTTACTTACACGCACGTGTTCGGGCCGCCATCTTGTTTTTCATTCATTCCTATGTGTCTGGGCATGGTGTTTCTATCCTCTGTATATCTCTGCCATCCTTTGCTTGTTTTAATATTTTTTTGATCTATTTAACTTTTTTTCTATCCCTCTAGTTTTCTAGATCTATATTTTTGTGTTTTAGGCTACTTTTGTTTACTTTTCAACTACTTTTTTAAACTTTTATTTCCTTCTTCCCTACTCTTATTCTTTTTCATTTTGTCTTTTTCACCTGCCCAGAACATGGTGAAGACAGCTGTCAAGCTGCCCAAGACGGGCACCGCAGCCCGTGCCCGGCTCCCGTGTGGCCGCTTGAGGGTGGAAATGGTGGTGCCCCGGGAGATCTTCAGCCCTGAGGAGGTGGGCGCACTCGTTTTTTATGTGCAGCGCCGTCTCCCCAGGACCATCGCGGCAGGCGGCAGGATCGCTGCTGGTTATACCAACAGCCAGGAGCGACGGAAGCGGTGGGGGCAGGTGTGTCGGGCCCTTTTTAAGATCACGGGGGTCCAGCGCACCTACAATCAGGTGACCCACCGCTGGACCGATATGCTGGACTGGGAGCGCGACCTGCTCGACCTGCTGGGAGTGGAGGTCCCCGGGCTTGGTGAGTAGTAGTAGCAATTTTTTCATCACTCACTACTCTGTTTTTTCTCCTGCTCTGTGTGTTATATTGCAAATGTTTGTTTTAACTTTTTTACAAAGAGCAATAATGCTGCTGATTACATTGATAAGAGAGGTAAATTAATATTTCAAAATCTTCTGTGCATTTCAGGTGCACTGTTCTCCTTCTCTGTGGCGGTGCCACTGCTTATTTGTTTTCTATTTTGTGTTCATTTAATTGGGCTGAGTAATGTATGAGTGTATTTTACAGAACTGCGTAATGCTAGACACAAAGGGGCAGATTTACAAGCCCCTTGTGCCACGTTTACGCTGCCTTACCTGACGCACAGCGACGTAAACGTGGCGCATCCCTGCGAGTCATGTACAACGTGATGCATCTAAGGAGATGCGCCACGTTAAGGCCTGGGCCTGCGCCACAATGGGTGCGTTCCCACGCAGGGGGGGGGAGTGGGGGGTGGGGGGTGGCGGTCAGGCAGCTGTGCGCCTCGCAAAAGTGCCTGCGTGAAATCTACAAGATTTAACGCAGGCACTTCCGCGACGCTGCTACGTCAATTCTTTATGCCTGCTTGCTTGAAGCAGGCGTAAGGACTGATGCGGTATGTTGAGTATTGGGCAGCCCTGAGCATTGCTATAGTTGCATCGCGCCTGCGACGCGACTCTAGAGATGCGCCTCTTTTTCGTCACGAGATGCGTCACGCATCTGCCTACCCTTGCGCCAGGGTTTGCCGCATTGTAATTGCGGCGCATCTGCCGTGACGCAAGGTTAGTTTTGCGTTACGCATTCGTTGTGGTGCACATCTGGAGGTGTCCAGCTCAGAACTCGTAAGTATGCACCTAAGTGTCAGATTAGCAATTACCTGCTCATCCCTGCAAAGTGTGCGGCACGCCAGCACCACCCATGGTGCGCCGTATTTACAATGCGGCACACCATGGTCCCAAAACGTCACCGAAGCGTTACGCATCGGTGCCGTAAAGGCGGCTCATTGATGGAGTTGCGTTGCAACGATGGCGCAGCTCCAGCAATGCTGCGTCAAGCCGTAAGTCTGCTTCATGCAGGCGCAGGGTTTCAGTGACGCATCATTGTCCTAAATGACTGATTGAAATTTTATATATTCCCCATAGCCACTTTTAGCATGCGTTCCTGCGCAGGAACGCCCTCCCTTGCGCTGGAACGCTCTCTTATGGCGCAGGGCTTTAGAATGGGATGCATCTCCCATATGCGTCACGTTGTTAATAAACGCCACACCATGGCGCCTCTCTTGTTGTGGCGCTGCGTCACAAAAGTGACGCAAGAACGGAGCAAAAGAGCTGCAAGGGGCTTGTAAATCTGCCCCTAGAGTAGAGGCTCAGGTGCAGTCCTTCCTTTGTAGCCCTCTTTTTGGCTGAAATAGTTGGTTCTTGTTCTTTCTAAATGTTTGATTTGGTTGACAAGGACATCGGCAAGCAGCAATCATCAATGTTTTCTGTTCATTCTTTCATGTTGTACGTCAGGTCCGCCCAGGGGCAAGCGGACGGAAAAGGAGGAGCTGTGGCTCCAAAGGAGGAGGATGCAGGCCAGGGCGGCGAGTGCTCCTTTGCTGGCCCCAGTAAGTTTTCATTTAAATATAGAGGACCTATTGTTGTCCAAGCGTTCCTAATTTAATTTTTTCGAAATAGTGTTTAGATAGGAGCAAAATCAATAATACTACTGTTGCAGGGACAATTCTCCACAAACCGAACTATGGACACCAAAGACCAGAGTAATAATATTTCAGAGTGGCGTGTTTGGCACACTGTATAAACCTGGTAGTGTCAGCGGCACGGACTCCTCCTTGCAAAAATTGCAAAACCTTTCGCTCAGTCACTCTAGTCTGGAGGACCAAAAACCACAGAGTCGATTCAAGTTTAAAAGCTTTATTAAAAGTTTAAGTAAACACATATATTAAAATAAAGTTAGTTGGAAATGGAAAAGTGCTTGGTGCTGAGTTGATGAGTAATGGAACACATTTCTTGTGGTCGAGCCGAGCTTTCACCTGGTTTGAAGTTGATGTTGCTCTTGTCCTTAGAAGTCCAGTTTCTGTCTGTTCAGAGAAAAATGGTGTGTGTTAAAATTAATCAATCATTCATCAATTATGACAAAAAAATGCAGCAAGACAACAGCCTTCCCTGGAAGGAGGGACATTTTTACTTTAGACTAGAGTAGACAGTCAATTAATTTTTCTGTTTTCACATTTCTTCATTCATAGACCAAATACTAGTGAGTGGTGTAATCTAACATTCTTAAATCTACTTTGTAGGTGGAACATCTGGTGGCGGGGCCAGCTCGGATGTGGTGGTGATCATTGACTCTGAGTCCGAGGATCACTCTGGGGAGGAGGCGGCGCAAGAGGAGTCGGACCAAGAAGTACAGACTGTGAGGAAGGAGACAGTGGCGGTGGCGAGTACAGGTAAGCTGGATCATGGTACTATCTGACTCTTAGATAGGATATGATGTGTATCCAGTGGTGGCCCAGTGACAAATTACAATATGGTAATTACAGCAGGCTGGGACCGACAGACAGATAGAGGCAGAGACAGAGAGCGAGGAAGACAGAAGGAGAGAGAGAGAGGGAGGGAGCCAGAGGGAGGGTGAGGGAGGGAGACAGAGAGAGAGAGACAGCGAGGTAGAGGGAGACATAAAGAGGGAGACAGAGAGAGAGAGAGAGAGGGAAACAGACATATCGCCTGGGCTTCTGCCAGATCTCTTTCATATGAAAGAGCATCAAACCAAGGATACAAGTGAGTTGTGGGAAGGGAAATGGTGATTCAAGCGCTCCCCCTTGCCCCTCCCTGTGGACGCCCATGATACTGGCCTGAATAGTTTTGTACTGCGCTGGCTAGTTGTACTGTGACACAACTTCCTGCTGAATTATTTTGTGTTAATCATATTCTTAAAGAGCATTGGTTACATATTATGTCTTTCTTTCTTCATATAGTTGGTAATACTAAAACCTCAAAACCGACGAGGAGTATGCTGGCTGTACTGGCCCGGCAACGGAGGCTGGAAGCAACTGTTGCCCAATATCGGCGGCTGGTGGAATTGGAGGCGGACGACACGCAGTCCAGTGCATCAACATCTGCATCCTCCTCCGTGACCCCACGTTCTGCCGGTAAGCGCAGTGCTCCAGCCAAACGGAGCCGTGCTGGCAGACGCCACCGCCAAGCAGCAAAGGCTGCACCTCACAGCAGTGTAAAGGCTCGCTTGCGCCGAGCACTCCGCAGAGTGTCCGACCTAGAGGCGGAGGTCCAGAAATGGAAAGACTATCAGAATGTGGTGGAGGGCCTCCGCTTAGATCACGCCACCCTCCAGGAGAAGTACGATGCCCTGGCCCTAAGGCATGATGCCCTGGAGGCCAAACTCAACACTGTGCATCCCTAGAGTGTCCCTTGCCCCTTTTTTAGAGACTTTTGGGGGGTGGGAATTGGGAGTTGGGTTTTTTGGGGACTTTTGAATGACTATTTATTTGTTGGGGTTAGGGAGGGTCTTGCGGGAGATTATTTTGTTAGGGATATAAAAATATACTTTTTCAAACTTTATCTGAGCATATCTGTTTTTTTACTACTTTTGAGCTTGGTGGGTGGTGGTTTTGCAGTAAGTTCATTTAACTGAACACTGTCATTGTGTTGGTTGACGTGTAATAGGCCAAATGTTTTCTAAAGTAAATGCCTGTCACAGAGTTTGTTAATTCAAGAGCCCTAGGACTTTACTACTAGTACCACTGTCACTCTCTCGCCTCTCCGAATACTCCATTATACTACCTCCCATCCAAACGCTTATCTTACCTGTAATTTGTGTTTGAGGGCTGGCTCCACCTGGAATTCACAGTGTCCTAAGGCGTTCTGCAGCAGGGCCCCAACTGGAGTTTCCCGGCGTGGATTTTCTGCAAAACAAAAGCAATCAACATTAGAAATATGGCAGCGGTGCTCACAGACCCCAAAATCCTAGAAGCCCCACAGACAGCACCCCTAAGACAGGCAAGCGAGCAATAATAACGCCTAAACGTTCACGTGTAATAGGCCAAATGTTTTCCAAAGTAAATGCCTGTCACAGAGTTTGTTAATTCAAGAGCCCTAGGACTTTACTACTAGTACCACTGTCACTCTCTCGCCTCTCCGAATACTCCATTATACTACCTCCCATCCAAACGCTTATCTTACCTGTAATTTGTGTTTGAGGGCTGGCTCCACCTGGAATTCACAGTGTCCTAAGGCGTTCTGCAGCAGGGCCCCAACTGGAGTTTCCCGGCGTGGATTTTCTGCAAAACAAAAGCAATCAACATTAGAAATATGGCAGCGGTGCTCACAGACCCCAAAATCCTAGAAGCCCCACAGACAGCACCTCTAAGACAGGCAAGCGAGCAATAATAACGCCTAAACGTTCACGTGTAATTGGCCAAATGTTTTCCAAAGTAAATGCCTGTTACAAAGTTTGTTAATTCAAGAGCCCTAGGACTTTACTACTAGTACCACTGTCACTCTCTCGCCTCTCCGAATACTCCATTATACTACCTCCCATCCAAACTCTTATCTTACCTGTAATTTGTGTTTGAGGGCTGACTCCACCTGGAATTCACAGTGTCCTAAGGCGTTCTGCAGCAGGGCCCCAACTGGAGTTTCCCGGCGTGGATTTTCTGCAAAACAAAAGCAATCAACATTAGAAATATGGCAGCGGTGCTCACAGACCCCAAAATCCTAGAAGCCCCACAGACAGCACCCCTAAGACAGGCAAGCGAGCAATAATAACGCCTAAACGCTCACGTGTAATTGGCCAAATGTTTTCCAAAGTTAATGCCTAACCAATTTCATCCCTTAATAGACCTTGCCAGCAATGGCCCAGCCAAGACCCGTAAACCCAAGCGCAAACAAGTTTGACACCCCCCAAACAGCCAAAAAGCAAATCGGGGAAAAAAAGTCACACTTAGCAAAATGTATTTAAATGAGGACTCACTACTTCCAGTCCCTCTTTAGGGGACTCGTCAACGTAAGTTTCTTCATTGTGCAGATTCCAGGCATCAGCATTACGGGAAATGGATAGGGTGAGTCTGGAGGAGGAGGATAGACGACCAGGACTGAGTTCTTGTCAACTAACTGTTGTGAACCTGAGGAATGCTGCGGCATCAAAATCAAGACAGTTCTGCTGATGGGCTTGTTGTTGCTTGTGATGGGGTGATTACAGTTTTGTTGTGAATGTGATCAAGCACTTGCTAAAAAAAGAAAGACAGACACACAGGAATAAAAGTGAATAAGGACTAATGTTAAAGTTAATTAATTATTGACTCATTTTCAGAACTCGCTGTCAGGGAAGCAGAACTCGTCCTCATACTCTGCAAATTCAGTCGGTAGTACTTCTGGTAACTGAGGAGAACTTTCCTCAGGTAGGTCAGTGTCCTCTTCTTCCTGCGTGCATTCTCGTACTTTGTAATCTGGTGGTATGAAGTGCTGGTTCATCTTTATCATGGTGAGCCGCTCCACATTTGCGGGCAAGAGGCGGGACCTTTTGCAAGTCACAATGCCACCAGCAGAACTAAAAACACGTTCTGAAGACACGCTTGCGAGTGGGCAAGACAAGTAATTGATAGCCAGGTTGGTGAGCTCTCGCCATATGTTTCTTTTCCCATGCCAATACGCCAATGGGTCCTCAGTAATATTGACCGCTGTGGAGTCATCCAGATAGGCCTGCACCATAGAAACAATGTTCTCCCGGATTCCTGTACTTTGCACTTCTGTGTCCTTTCTGGGACAAGGAAACCCTAGCTCACTTAGCCAATCCGCTTCAGACATATCGCCTGGGCCTGGTGCAGATGATACGGTTGCTGGTGTGGTTAACGGCTCAGAGGAAAAGTTACTCACTTCAGCCACAGGCACAGATGCAGAAGTGTTTTTTTGGGACGCCTGATGGCCTGCTGATTCACTAGTAGTACTGTCTTCAAGTTCTCCTACAGTTTCCTTCCGCTCTCTTTCAAAACAAATGGCTGACTGAGCTAGCCAACCTTTGTACTCTGTAACATTTGATGTTTCAAAAGGAATTATTACTTTGCCAAACAATGGCTTTTTGTAACGTGGATCCAGAATAGTAGCACAAATGTAGTGCTGTTGTTTCTTGATATTTACAAGCCGTTTATTGCTAACTAGGCGATGTAATAATCTCTGCGCCAACTCATATGCTTCATTCTTTACAGCATCTTTTAATTCTGAAGACACCACCTTGACTTGGTGCTCGAGCTTCAGCAACAATGGGATAGCTTTGCTCAAAGAACAGTCCTCCCTGCTGACGTCACGCGTGAAGACCTCAAAAGGACGAAGCATGTCTGTCAGGCTTTTAACTAGCTGCCATTGCTCCACCGCTAGCATCATTTCTGTCGTATCACCACCCAGGTTGTAGAAATACTCATTGACTACTGGAAACAGCTCATGCAGATGCTCAAGCATGTAGAAGGTTGAGTTCCAACGTGTTGCCACCTCCTGGATAAGTGCTTTCACTGGCATTCTACGTACATTTTGCTGGCGCCTCAGCTCCTTCCGGGCCTTAAAAGAATGGTTGAAGTGTGTGCATATTCTTCTGCAGATGGTCAGTATTTGGTCGACTGCAAGTTCTTTTTTCAAGAACTTTTGCACGACAAGGTTCATACAGTGCGCCAAACACGGCACTCTGAAATAGTAACCGTCCTCCATGGCCCTAACTACATTGCTGCCATTATCAGTTGAAACATAACCAACCTTGCAATTTCTTGGGGGCAGCCATTGCGAGACCTTTTTGTTAAAGTCATCCAAAATGTTGACTGCAGTATGACTTTTCTCCATGCCAAACATGGCTAATGTTGCATGTTTACGAGCACCCTTAAAAATCTCGACCAAGTCACCACCTGCATTTATCTGTTGTGCAACCCCTGAAAAAGAGACCCAGTGTGCAGTGATGCACATGTAATCAAGGGCTTGGCAACTGGTCCACATGTCTGTTGTCAGGTGTATAGTGTGAACAGCACTCTTCTGCAAAGCTGCCCCAACCAACTCAAGCACCTCTTTATGTAGTGCTGGAACAGCAACCCTGGCAAAATAGAACCGGCTAGAAACCTTCCATTTAGGGGCCAGTGTTGCCACGAGTTCAAGAAAACCCACATTTTCGACAAACGAAAAAGGGAGAAGGTCCACCGCTAGCATTTTAGCCAGCTTAGTGTTATACAGGCGTACAATTGGGTGGTTGCGTTGAAATTGCACATCTGAGGAGAACATGGCTGAAATGGTGCGCTGGACAAATTTACTGGATGATGCTGATGCCTTCTTCGACCCACTTCTGCTCAGTGTTGATATTTTCCGCATTGGTGTGTCTCCCAGACTCTCAGTGTGCCTCCTATGTGTTCCGGAGGGTGTGGTGCTGCCAGGGGTACTGGGTGCAACCGGACAAATGTCTGATGCTTCTTCTACCTCCCCGTCATCTTCAGATGAAACACCTAATATGGGTATATTTTGGCCACTTGCCCTTTGGGATTGCTTTCCCTTGATGTTTGCTAGGTGCCCAAACCATTCGATAGCGTGCCTTCTTTCAAGATGACCTATCTGGCCTCCGGTTCCATAGTTGGTACCAGTCTTACCACGGCTAACTCCAGTCTTACAAATGCAACAAACGGCTATGTTATCATACTTTGCATGGACACTAAAAAAGTTCCAAACTGGGGACTGGAAACTTCTGGTTTTGCCGCACGAGATGATACTGCCAATGCCAGATGAAGCAGTGGTGGATGAGCCTTGCAGACATCTACTGGGTTGTGCAATTATTGCAGCAACCCTACTTGAGGGAGTCGAGCTGGATGGAGTCCCCCTCTGGGGAGAAAATATGGGAGCTGTAGGTTTTGTTGAACTTGTTGTACTACTTGACTGCGTTGGTGGTGCTACCAGTGCCACGTCGCCAGGGTCACGCTCAGCATGACGTCGGGATAGGGTATAAATGTCTGTCTGCTGCATGGCCGGTGTGGCTGGAATGACGTGTGTGATGACTAGGTCATTGCTGTCATCCTGTTCAACAACATCAGAATGCACCACTTCATCAAGTCCGACGTTCGGATCCATAAGTATGAGCTTTCCGGGGCCCTTCCTTTTAACATTTGATACCTTTCACTGCTCATGGTGTGTCTCCCTCTCAGACGTCAGAGATGGTTGCCAATCTAGATCCAGATCATCATCTGATGGAGCGGGGCTTGAAGAGGAACTTCTACACACACTCCTTGATCTTTTCCTTGGTGGGGAGCTGGGAGAAAATGAATCATCAGGAGGAATGCCTTCGTCTTCCTGACATGATACCCCGGCTCCAAAGTCAATTTCCTCCTGTGCCCCTACTTCTGGAAGAACAACCATTGTGGGCACTTGCACCGCTCCATGCGCCGCTACATGGGCCTCTTCACTGACCTCTACTTGCAACTCTCCATGGACCTCTCCTTCTCGGCCTTCTCCTTCTCGGCCTTCTCCTTCTCGGCCTTCTCCTTCTCGGACAGCTCCTTCTCGGACAGCTCCTTCTCGGACAGCTCCTTCTCGGACAGCTCCTTCTCGGACAGCTCCTTGCGCATGTACTTGTGCTTGTACTAGTAGCCCATGCAGTTGTTGTTGCGGCTTTGGTTGTTGAATAGTACTTGTGAGATGAGTTACAACCTGTGTTGATGGTGTGCTGCTACTTTCTTGCGATGAGCCAACATCACTGGTAGTTGGTGATTGAACTACTAAACTGGCTACCTGTGCAGCACTCATGGTGGGCCTTTTTTTTCCCCCCAAAATGTAGTGGTCGAGCCACCAGTCTCCTTGGTAAGTGGTGCCACTTGCTTCTTCTTCTCCTTAGTAGAGACATTTTTCTTGCAAGAGGAGCTACGGGCACCTCTTTTTGGAGCCATCTTCTTCAGATGTCGGAACAACAGGCCGCAGCAGGACTTCTTCCTGGCACTGATGCTCAACGATGATGCGGAGTTATTGACTTTGTGCACCTAAAAGCAAACGAAGACAGAGGAACATCAGTAAAGATATGTTGCATATGTAGCGCTTCAATAAATAGTTTGCAAGTAGGCATTTATGAATACACACATGCACACCACACAATATGGAAATTTCAAAATTAGGATTTGCTAATTTTTTTGGAAACAGGAATTTAACATTGCTCCAAGAGAGCACACACAGAGAGGGTTATAGTTTCATGTACCACTGACTCCCCCTGGGCTAAATGGGTGAAAGCAAGGCAAAATGGGTGCAGGCCTATGGCACAAAGCTCACTGCCTGCCTTCAAAATGGCCACTTAACCCCCATCCACATGGCCAGGACCATGCCTCAAAATGGCCCCCACCAACATAGCCAGCCCCCAACCCCTACTCCAAAAAGTCATAAAACACAACACCAATCAAATCACCACAATCCAATGCCATCCATCAAGTTTCAGATGGTTTATGCTGCCTGCTGGTGGTTTTCTGGTGCGAAATTGCAATTTCTGCAATTTCGCGAGTGCGAGATTGTTGCTTCACGACGCGAACGTGGCGAATAACCAGCAAAATCCGCGAACAGACGGATTCTGGGCCCCCTGGGCATGATAAAATCACAGCACACTGGGTGCAGGCCTAAGGCACAAAGCACACAAACTGGCTTAAAAATGGCCCTTAAACCCCCACCCACACGGGACCAGGCAATAAACTGGCCCCCACCCACATAGCAAGCCCCCAACACCACCCCAAAAAGTCGTAAAACACACAAAAATCACAACAATCCAATGCCATCCATGCCCTGGCCAGAATAATGTTAAAATTAAAGAAAACAGTTGTATCATGCATGCACCCATAACTAAGCCTGGTAGTTTTCAATTCATGTGCAGAATTGTAATTTTTACAATTTCGCGAGTGCGAGATTGTTGTTGCGCGGGACGCGAGCAGTGCGAACACAGGCAAACATTTTTTTTAAAATCCGATTTTCGGGTAAGTTAGAGGCCCCCTGGGCATAATGAAAGGAATCAGAGCAGACTGGGTGGGCATAGGGCACAAAACACACTGCCTGACTTCAAAATGGCCGATTGACCCCATCCACATGGCCAGGACCTGCAGGACCATGCCTCATAATGGCCTCCCACACATAGCCAGCCCCCAAACCCACCCCAAAAAGTCAAAAAACACACACAAAAATCACCACAAACAAGCAACATCAACTTATCAACTTACTTGTAAATCAAATTTCTAATCAAAAAGTAATCCAAAAGGCCTCAAAGCCAAATCTCCAGCAGCATCCACAAAAAGTAATCCTTCCCAGTCAAGATCGAATTCAAAGTGGCCAGGAAATGGACTAAGCAATGGGAGGAGCTTGCTGGACAGGAAGAGGAAGTTGGAGACTGGGTCACTTCCTTCACCCCTCCCCAATTGTAATTTTTGTAATTTCGCGAGTGCGAGATTGTTAGTGCCCACGCCGCGGCCCGCGAGCAGTGCGAACACAAGCAAAAAATCCGCCGCGCGCGGATTTGCGTATTTTCGCCACATCCGCGAGGTACGCGGATTGCGGATTTACCGAAAATCCGAAAAATCCGCGAGCGGAACGGATTTTGCGCCCATGCTTAATTTTAGGGATCATAGTAGTGGTATAGGGTTTGGACTGAATGAGAGAGTGGAGTGATAGAGATATAGGGTGAGAAATCGGGTATTACATTGGAAAGGGTAGTAGAATGAGGTTGAGAGGAGTCAGAGTGTTGATGTAGAGGTATACTGAAGGCGGTATGGGCTGAGGTGGCACATGATGCTCACTGGGAAGCCCGACATGTTAAGTAAGGAACTTCTTACCACAAAATCTTTGACCTTGGTTCTAGGCCTAAAATTTAGGATATTAATGAGCAATCTAGAATTTTTGTAATTTTACACTAAGTCCAAATCTTGGTGCCCATTCATTTAAAAGAGTTTTAATTGGTGTTAAAATAGAACATTGCATTTTGCATCAATTCATGATAAAAATATTTTATATGTAGAAAATTATAATATCAATGTAGAAATATTTTGTAACATTTTTATGATTTTTTTTATTGCCATTTTAAAAATAGTTTTTACATTTTTTTAATTTGTATTATTGTTCATTTTGGATTATAATTGTGTTTTTTATTTTAATGTGTAAATGTAGTACATATTTAAAAAATATATTAATTATGAATAGTGCTAAAATATTCTTTTTTTCTGTTATCGTTCACATATGAGTATACGGGTTTGTAGTTTTGTTTAGTTCATTTTTTATGTACATTTTGTTTATTTTATAAATGAAAAATTATGTGTAACTGTCCAGTAAAGATTGTGTATATAAAATGTGTAGTCAGCAGCACTTTGCATAACACGTGTTAGATTATAGTGGAAATAGTCAGTTTCACCTCTTTAGTGTCCAACACATTCTACAAATTAGTATAGATCGGAGTGGGAATAGTAAATATCATCCCTACAGGATCCAACATCTTCCCCAAAATGGTTTAAATTGGAGTAGGAATAGTAAATGAAACCCTTTTAGTGTTCAACACCTTCCCCAAATGGGTATAGATTGGAATGGAAATAGTAAATGCCACCCCTTTAGTGCCCAACACCTTCCTCAAATTGGTATAGATTGCAGTGGGAATAGTAAATGTAACCCTTTTAGTGTCCAACACCTTCCCCAAATTGGTATAGATTGCAGTTGGAATAGTAAATGCCACCCCGTTAGTGTCCAACACCTTCCCCAAATTAGTATAAATTGAAGTGGGAATAGTAAATTTCACCCCGAGTGTCCAATATCTTCTCCAAATTGGTATAGAATGGAGTAGGAATTGTAAATGTCACCCATTTAGTGTCCAGTAACTTTTCCAAATTGGTATAAATTGGAGTGGGAACAGTAAATGTCATCCCTTTAGTATACTAAACATTCCCCAAATTGGTATAAATTGGAGTCGGAATAGTAAATGTCACCCCTTTAATGTTTAACACCTTCCCCAAGTTGGTTTAGGTTGGAGTGAGAATAGTAAATGTTATCCCTTTAATGTTCAACACCTTCCCCAAGTTGGTTTAGGTTGGAGTGGGTATAGAGCATAACATTTGATAATAAGATAATGGCTGGTATAAGCCACAGCTCTAACATTCCAATGTTTGTCTTCATGTTTCTCCTCTTTTAATTTAGAACATTGTACCCTGGGAGGGTGAAATGTTCAAATAGCCTTATATCCCTTCTGCTTCAGGCGATACCGGTTGTTAAAGGCCCTCACCTTCATTTGAGGCCTGAAGCTCAGGTCTATATGTCAGTATCAGGGCCTTTACCAATCGGCATAGCCCTCAGCAGTTGGCTATAAGGCTATTATATCATTAATTAGATATTTTTATAGAATAAAGCCATGTACCATATTTCTCTAATTTGATTTTTATTTTCAAAGTTTATTTTAATGTATATTTTTAAATTTTAGAACATATATATTTCAATTTAAAAATAAACATTTATATATGTATGCTATCTTAAGTTTTATTTATAATGCTTGATATAAAGTTTGATAGTTTTAAATATGGTTTTATTTATATATACATATCTACATTTATTAACTTCAACTAGTAGTTTGAATGTTTGTGGTTAATGGAAATGTTTGTTTTTTATGTCGTCATGAATTTAGTTACATATTTTATTGGAGTGAATTGTAAATATTTTAGTGATATAATATACTTATTTTTAATTTAAACATGTTTATTAATGGTAATGTGATTATTATGGCGATATTATTGTAGTCGCTATTGTGTGAATTGATATTTTTGACATTTATGTTTATTTAAAGATGACAATATTTTTGTTTAAGATATTTGCATTTTCAATATAAGTAAAAATCGATATTTTTAGCAACAATATTTGAGTTCTTGATATTTGTGGTTTTATTAGTTAAGTATTGAAAGTCGATATTTTTGTTAATGATATTTATTTTCCGATAGTTTTGTGATTTGATATTTTATGCATCGCTATTTTGTTAGTGATCCTGTTTTACTTTAATACACAATCATACAGCTCACGTTTAATTTGAACAAAAGTGCAATTGTACTTTAGATTAGTACTTGCAATTTCGTGAAACTAGGGCTTCCACTCACATTCTTAGGTACCAATCTAATATTATTTCAAGCAAACTCCTTGAAAATGTCAGAATTTAAAAGCGATTCATGAAAACGAAACATATATAAAAGTACATGCATGTAAATGCACTATGTGTACCTTTGTAAGTTCCTGAATTATTCAAAGCTGCCAGGAAAACTTCACAAAGTGTTTGGGAATGAAGCTGCAGATTTGCACAGTTCTGCTGAATGGTAGTGTAGTGCACCAGAGACTTGAGTCCCAATTCACAAAGGGAACCATAAACCTGCTCACATATAAGTACTATTTATTTCTCACAGGTGCAGATTTACTATTTCCCCTATTAAGAAAGCTCAGCAGGAGTACACCCATTGCCGGACTGGGCATGCTGGGCATCAGGGGTTTCCCAGGGAGGCTGGAATGGTGGGGGTCTGTTTGATTTATGGTGGACGGTTTTTCCACTGGTGCTGCAATATCGCCCCCAGTAACAAAAGCAGCAGTGCTACACACTGGCACCCCATCTCACCGCCTAGATCTGATCCGATAAAATTGCCAGGGCTGCTTTGAGTTCCCAGTCTTGACCTGAGTGCACCTGAAAAGCTGCCCAAGTTGCAGCCCTGCAGGAGAACTACTAAGTAAGTCATGCGATCTTTTTAAAGGATACTGTATCCCCAGCGCATAATTGTATGTAGTGTACAACTAGACACTGTTGCCAGGGAGCCCAATGTGCAAATGGACATTTTTCATTTTTTCTCTACAGAGGAACCCCTTCCACTCTAACCCCACCAAGCTTGAGGGTCATCCATTCCCCTCTTTCTCTGAGTAAAACTCCTACTGCATCCAGGCTGAGAAAGGGTCAGAAAGAACACAGTGACTGGCTTAAAACTCACACGTTTGTGCACATACCATACTTGTAAAGCCCACTCTGGACCTGCTGCATGGGGTTCCCCCATAAGTTCCCCACTTTAGAGATTCCACTCAAATCCCGCCAACAGAAGCTCCCCAGCCGTTATGAATCTACCAGTACATCTGCATCCCACAGCGGCATTTCCAAGGTGATTTGTCCCTCCCATCCAGTTGCCTTGGTCGCCTTCTTCCAAGCTTCGACCACCACTGCTGTGGAGGCCACACCCCCTCCTGACTTGCAGTTTGGCAGCAAAGCACCCTCAGGTAGCCCTGCCGAGATAGAGCCCTTCTGTTTGCCGTAAAGGCTGGAACATGATGGTCTGCAAATGCCCACTCATTCACCCCCAGCAGCTGCACCGCCCAGTGATATAGCTTTCGATTGGGCAAAGTAATGCCCCCATCATAAGGCCCTCTCATCAGGGTGTCCAGCGCTATCCTAGCTGGACAGAGATTTTGACTGCAGGAGTCAGATTCTGGTGACCCTAGACATAGAGTCACTATTCACAAACATACCACAGAAGGTTTCCCTTGGTGTTGTAAGAAAAACGTTGGAATCTGATACAGACAAGCAATATCCCATGCATTCATCCTACAACTGAGTGAGATTGCCTTAGAATTTTTTTTATCATTTCATGTTCAAGAAAGATTACTACCTGCAAAAAAGCGCATTTGGCGGTAGCCGATTTTGAAAATAACAAAATTCTCACAACTTCTAAACCATATAGAAACTACAGACTAACATGGAAAAGGTATATAGACGACGTTTACATGATATGGGAAGGTGGCCTGAGATGTCTTGATGAATTAATCAAATGGCTCCACACACAAGATCCTGACTTGAGATTCACTTGTAGTCACCACAGGGAACAGATTAGCTAACTAGACATCTTAGCTAAACATGAGGACAGAAGGATGTACTCTGCATTATACCGGAAGCCCACTGACAAGAACTCTCTGTTAGCATTTGACAGTTTTCATCCTAGATCATTATGTGATAACTTACCATAAGGACAATTTCTTCGAACTAGATGGAGTTACACACGTAGGACTGATTACTTTAGGGAAGCATGACTACTTTCCACCAATTTGATTGAGAGAGGATATCCCAAAACAATAGTGCAGAGATCATTTAAATGAGCCTGGTATTGTCCTACAGAAACACTGCTCACACCAAGGAGTAGAAATGATAAGACACTTGAATGTACTATTATGGTCTCCACATACACCCCAATGAGCAATTCGGTCAGCAAAATCATTACCAGACATTATCACATGCTGGTGGAGGTTGTGAAAAACCACCCACTGTTCGCTTATAAAACAAGCATTAGGAATGCATTAGGGCTCGGGTTTGTTTGAGTTAGAGATAATGGCGTTGTAAATGGCAATGTGTTTTAGGCATGTGTTTTGGAGTGGAAGCATGTGGTGTGTGTTGGAGATATGTGTGTTGGATTGGAATGTTATCAATGGTGGCATGCTGCACTTTAACGCAATATCTTTAAAAGGTAAAGTGCAGCATAGTGCGATAGGTACAATATTAATTGGTGGATGCGTTATCAATTGGTGTGTGCATTGATGTGTGGTGGATGTGTGTGCCTGTAGGAATTGTGCAGTGATGGCTGTTGGTGTGTGTGTTTGGTGGAAGCGTGTAGTGGTGGTGTGTGTATTATGTGTGTGTGGTGTATGTGTGTGTGGTGTGTGTATGGTGTGTGTGTGTGTGTGGTATGTGTGTGTGGTGTTTTCTGCACACTCACACACTGCCCCCACACATTCACACACTGCTCACCTGCACACTCCCAATGTCACCCTGCATAGTCACACACTGTTTATCCTGCACACTCATTCTGCACACTAACACAATGTGCACCCTGCACCCTTACACACTGTCTCTGCAGTCACTCTGCACTCACTGTCACTTTACACTCACTCTGCACTCAGTCACTCTAAATCTGCACTCTGAACTCTGCACTCAAAATCTGTACTCTGAATCTGCACCCTGCACTCTGAACTCTACACTCACAATCTGCACTCTGAATCTGCACTCTGCACTCACAAATGCACTCTGCACTCACAATCTGCACTCTGAATCTGCACTCTGCACTCACAAATGCACTCTTCACTCACACTCTGAATCTGCACTCTGCACTCTGAATCTGCACTCTGAATCTACACTTTGTACTCTGAATCTGCACTCTGAATCTGCACTCTGAATCTGCACTCTGAATCTGCACTCTGAATCTGCACTCTCAACCTGCACTCTCAAACTGCACTCACAATCTGCACTCTCCATCTGCACTCTCAATCTGCACTCTCAAACTGCACTCTCAATCTGCACTCTCAATCTGCACTCTCAATCTGCACTCTCAAACTGCACTCTCAAACTGCACTCTCAAACTGCACTCTGCACTCTCAAAATGCACTCTGCACTCTCAATCTGCACTCTGCACTCACAATCTGCACTCACAATCTGCACTCTGCGCTCACAATCTGCACTCTCAATCTGCACTCTGCACTCTCAATCTGCACTCTGCACTCTCAATCTGCACTCTGCAGTCTCACTCTACACTCTCACTCTGCACTCTGAATCTGCACTCTCACTCTGCACTCTGAATCTGCACTCTGAATCTGCACTCTGAATCTGCACTCTGAATCTGCACTCTGAATCTGAACTCTGAAACTGCACTCTGAATCTGCACTCTGCACTTTGAATCTGCACTCTGCACTCTCAGCACACATCACTCTACAGCACACACCACTCTACAGCACACAGCACTCTTCAGCACACAGCACTCTACAGCACACAGCACTCTACAGCACACAGCACTCATCAGCACACAGCACTCTTCAGCACACAGCACTCTACAGCACACAGCACTCTTCAGCACACAGCACTCTTCAGCACACAGCACTCATCAGCACACAGCACTCATCAGCACACAGCACTCTTCAGCACACAGCACTCTTCAGCACACAGCACTCTACAGCACACAGCACTCTACAGCACACATCACTCTGCACTCAACTGCACACAGTACTCGGGAAACAACAACACACAGCACTCTGCACTGTACAGCACACAGCACTCTACAGCACACAGCACTCTTCAGCACACAGCACTCTACAGCACACAGCACTCTACAGCACACATCACTCTGCACTCAACTGCACACAGTACTCGGGAAACAACAACACACAGCACTCTGCACTGTACAGCACACAGCACTCTACGGCAAACAGCCCTCTACACCACACAGCACCCTTCAGGACACAGCACTTCTCAGGACACAGCACTCTACATCACACAGCACTCTTCAGCACCCAGCACTCTACAACACACAGCACTCTTCGGTGCTGCACTCTACAGCACACAGCACTCTTCAGCACACAGCACTCTACAGCACACAGCACTCTACAGCACACAGCACTCTACAGCACACAGCACTTCTCAGCAGACAGCACACAGCACTCTTCAGCACACAGCACTCTTCAGCACACAGCACTCTTCAGCACACAGCACTCTACAGCACACAACACTCTACAGCACACAGCACTCTACAGCACAAAGCACTCTACAGCACACAGCACTTCTCAGGACACAGCACTCTACAGCACACAGCACTCTTCAGCACACAGCACTCTACAGCACACAGCACTCTACAACACACAGCACTCTTCAGCACACATCACTCTTCAGCACACAGCACTCTACAACACACAGCACTCAACTGCACACAGCACTCTGGAAACAACAGCACACAGCACTCTGCACTCTACAGCACACAGCACTCTACAGCACACAGCACTCTACAGCACACAGCTGCACACAGCACTAAATGGGAAAAGAATGCACACGTTTGAAGGCCGATATATTTGTGACGCGGGTGATCCAGTGGTGCCATGTGCTGGAGTCTAATTGAATATGTTTGAGCAAATTCTAATTTTTTAATGAGAAGCTAATGCTTTTTCTTACATAGCTTGGTGCTTATTTGTGGATTTTCTAATGCTGATCATGGTACAATTTGTTGAGTATTCAGGGTATTGTGATGCATAATTGACAAGAATCTGAAAGTGCTATTTATTTTTTTGCACAAATCAATTATAATATTTTGCCTCGACTAATCCGACGCTTAATGTTAGGCTAATCTCATGTAATTTTGAGCACACCCTGATGTTTATTTTGCTGAAGCCTCCTAGTTGAGAGATATCTCTCATTCGGGTAATTTTAGAAGTCAACAGTATCAAATTATAAAAACGTTCACGGAGGGCCTTTTCAACAATTTGTGCCACCAAAAAGCATACCTGTTGCTTTGTCCCTCCCCTCCCCTACCCTCCCCAGTACTGGTGAACCTTTATGGGTGACAGAAGCGTTTTATATTCTCCTCCAAGAATTTGCTGTTCGGTTTTGTTGAATACATTCACAACATGCACCCCGCTGATTGGAAGTTGAAATCTTTTTCAGCCATTATAAGTCACACATTCACGTTATTATCGTTCATGGTGTTGTGAAAGGGCGGCAATAGATATATAATGGAATATGGAGCTCTGAAAAGAATGAATTTATTTTTTACTCAGGCAGGGTATTGCAACTGTGCTGGCTAGCTGGCAACGAGTGCATCACGTTTCCCTGGGCTTCGATTTCCTGTTTACTTAAATCATGAGGCAATTCAAGTTACCCTTCTTAATTAATCATTTTCACAATAGTTATTGGAAGTGGATAGCATGTTTCCTGTTTTTAGCCAAGGATTGCCACAGCAGAAAGTCCGCCAGCAGTCCAAAAGCTAAGGTGCAGGGCAGAAAGGGAAAATCATATTAGCCTCTGCCTCATAACACATTAACAAGCTGTGTCCTTCATGGGTCAATGCAGAGCTGGCCAGGGATACTGCGGATTTAGGAGAGAAAAGGCCTGATTCTTTGAAACTCACAAGGTGTCCAAAAATATCTGTTGAAGCTGACAGAGACAGTTGTCTTTAAGTTATAAAAATGTGCTCCTATAAAATAAAAATAAAGTAAACGTAGTAGAAAGGTGGGTGTATCAACATGGAAATGACCTTTTCACCCAAATTATCTCACCCTTTTAACAAAAAATACTTAAAAAACATTATTTCAAGGTGACTATGTGTACTAATAGGAAAGAACTGATCCATGGCAGCTCCACGAAGTACCTGCCCTTCATCATGGAGAATATCCATGTGTTGCATAATGGGAGCCATTTCAAAAGGTACTTCAGCGTCTATTTACAAGTCAATTATTTCTAGCTCTACGGTGCCAAGTAACATATACTTGTGAGCCTGTAAAATTTGAACACTGAAAAAACCAAAAAGACAATTCATACTATTTTGAGGCACAGATGCTAGAAGTACGTTATGGTTCTGCGCAGGGCACTTCTGTAGTGGTCCAGGCCAAAATCTGCTACTTCGAATATCTGGATTACAGAGAAGTTGACCAGCAGATTTCACAGCATTTTCCTATTACTAAATGCCTTTTGGAAACACGCGAAAAGCCTGCCATCTGCCTTCAATTACCGGCACCTCTGACAGCTCGTAATTGAGAATTCATGGCATTCTCCTGGCCAGGGAGACAGCATGCGCGCACTTACAGCTCAACAAAACTACAGACTCGTGAATGCGCGAACGGACCCTGACATCTGGTAATTGGGAATTTATGGCATCTCAGGCGCGTTCTGGCACGGGATATGCAGGAAATAGAGAGAGCAACATTCCTAGGGCCTATTGCGTGAAGCCTTACAAAAACACAGCTGTGAGAGGACGAATTGCCATGCAGATGGCACAGAACACCACGAAACATGCTCGCGCACTGAGGAATTTTTCCTGCACTATCCAGAACCCCTAACATAGGGAGCTCGGAGCTCCGCCTCCCCTGCTGACGCAGGGGGCGTAGGCCGAGCCCTAAAAAACAAGAGTATAAGGGACTATGTAGTGAAAGCCTATAGGGACAACCAAAGAGTAGAGACCCTAACACAGGCTTGGAGTTTGCCGTCCATAATTGGCCAATTTAAATTTGGGAACTGCCAGGCTTGCAAATTCACAAAGGGCACGAAAGTAATTGAAATAGCAGGTTCTAAAATATAATTGAAAAATGACTCAAATTGTAATAGTAAGAATATTATATTTTTTATGGTATGCCCATGTGACTTGATATATCTAGGACAAACAACACAACTGGCGAAACAAAGAATCTGCCAACACCGGAGCAGAATAAGATGCAAGACGGAGGAGTGACCGCTACCTTTATGGATTTTTTAAATTATATCTTTTTTCACTGTTCTTTTGCAAGGACCTAACAGCTATGCAGCGCTACTGTGCACTGCTACCTGCCACTCACTTTCCTGCTTTTCTGTTGGCCCCCACCAATAAATTGCACCCCCACCCCTCGGTTTATGAGGTCTGGCTTCTGTACATGGCTAATGGGTTGCGTGCCTGGGATGACTGGGATGGCACACAAACTAGACTTTTTCATTTACCAATCAGAAATGGATGTTAGCCACCTTGAAAGGGCAAATTAATGTAAATACAAGTCAAGTCAAGTCAAGATAGCTTTATTCGGTATTATTAAAAGACCATAAAAGCACATATGAAATTCATACCACACAAGTAATACAGTTAAAAGTTAAAAATGCTAAAAAACATGTATAAAAACATTATAAAAAGCTCAGAGGAAATCAGTTCATTAAATATACTGTTAGCTACATATATATGTAGGGTCAACACTAGTATTAAGTCATGGTGCCCCTAGTTCTAACCACGTATTTCAGATATTTAGCAGCTGCATCCACAGTAAGTTCGTCATGTAACATGTACAGTCTAATTAGAGCAGGTCTGCATTGACGCAGACCCCACAGCCTTAATAGGGGTAACAAAATCCTCTTTCTCCCCCACTCATAATATTTACAAAAGAAGATGCTGTGGATGTTAGACTGAGTCGAGATATCATCACATGGACATTTTATCAGTAACAGCGACCAGTCGTTTGGGGTCGGGAATGTTATCAGCCTATAAAAGCAATCAGTTCTCATCCTAGTTAAAAGCATTCTTGTATAACTGGAGATTTCCGGAGCCAGATACGGATGTAAGCCAGGACCGTGTAGAAAGCGGCGATGAGAGATGATTGTTGACTTGTTACCATCCAGGTACCACCGTCTATCTTCCAACAATTCAAGGCAAGTGTCTTTTAAAGATTTTTTCGATATTAATGAGCATGTGCTCGGTGTTGCGAAGAGTTCAGGATGACCAATGGATGTCATAAAGTTTTTGATATATTGAAGCCAAATGATCTTCTTAGCCGCTGATTGATTCATACAGTCCTGAATCACATCCCTACTAAAGGCTGTCTCCTCCGAGGACCAGATTTTATGCCATAGCATGACGGGTGTGACCTTAATTAAATCTGTAATGTGTACTCGATTTAACTCTTTATGGCAAATGGTGATAGAAACAGATCTTGGAACAGCTAGCAAATATCTGAAAAAGGCATTTTCTGCTAGTTGAATTTGTGAGCAGTCGGCCGTCCCCCATATGCCAGCGCCATAGGTTGCAGTTGATACACATTTAACTGCATACATTTTAATCAAAGTATCTATAAGTTTCCCACTCAGGCGTTTGGCAAATTGTTTTACTGCTCCAATATTACGGGTGAAGGCCACATTTCGTGAGGCTATTGCTGATGACCATGTTCCTCTATTATTAAAAGTGATGCCTAGATATGAAAAAGTTTTGGTCAAGCTTATCTTGGACTGATTAACGAAGGTTCTGCAGTCTGTTTTAAAATTTCTCTTAGGGGTACAGCACATGGTAAAAGTTTTTCTCACGTTAATCTTCAAACCTCTGGACCCCATGAAAGTTGAAAAACCAGTTAGTGCCTTTTGAAGGCCCATCTGAGTTCGGGATATTATTGCAGCATCGTCGGCGTATAAAAGTATTGGCACCGACGAGCCGTTTATTTTAGGATAATCAACTTCTAAGTTAGTTAAAAAGTCTGCCACTTCGTTTATATAAAGGTTAAAAAGAAAGGGTGCCAGGATGCATCCTTGCCTGACCCCTTTTTCTATGGGAAATTTCCTGGTGCATTCACCGTTTTTGCCGTAGCGGACCATAGCTCCTGCACCTCTATAAAGTTCCTTAATGAAATTCAGAATCGGGGGGTCCAAACCTAACTTAGTTAAAGTTGACCATAACAATTTGTGATCCAAGCAGTCAAAGGCCGGGCTTAGATCGACAAATGTCATGAACAAGTTACCTTTTTTAGCCATCGTATAATTGCTGGTTATTAGTGCCAGATTCAGGCCCTGCTCGACTGTGCCCAAGCCTCTCTTGAATCCATACTGAAATTTCGATAGAACCCTCTCTTCGTTGGCCCAGGATTGTAATCTAGTCAATAAAACTCTCCCTGCTACTTTCATCAAGGAATCGAGCAGGGAGATAGGCCTATAGCATTTAGGATCCTGCCTGTCGCCTTTTTTAAAAATTGGGATTACGATGGCTTCTTGCCACGTAACAGGAAAACCTACTTGACTATAGGCATTTAAAACATTTGTGAGAAGCGGAGCCCAGAGGTCCAAACTGTCTTTAAATACATCGATGGGAATGCCATCTGGGCCTGGAGCTTTTGAGTTTGCGCTCTCACAAATGGCCAGCTCAACTTCTGCAGACGAGAAAGCTATATTCAAAGGGAAGGTATCTACGAGGTGAGTTACCTCTGGCTGTGGGTCAATAAGATTGTTAACAGGGATTTCACGATGGTTCATCTCCAGTAGATCATCCTTTTTATATAATACCGTGAAATAATTGACCCAAACGTCCTCAGCTATCGCGATATCAAGGGAGTCAATCCTACTTTCTATAAAAAACGGGGCATTGACTTCTCTCCAAAAGGAGATGTTATCACGAAGGGCACTAGCTCTAATTAGAGCTTCCCATGCATGCTTTTTAAGTTCATTTTTTCTGTTTAAGAGAGCCTGTTTGTACACTAACCTCGCTTCTCTAACTTGCTTAATATCCTTTGGGAGTGTCTTTATAGCCTGCAATAAAGATGTATGGGCTTTGGTACAGGCAGAATTGAACCAACGGTTCCGTTTCATCATTTCCCCGTCTTTGCGCTTCCTAGTCAGTTTACCCTTTATGGTATCCGCTATCTTACTATAGGCCAGCTTAACCATCTCGGGGGAGGGATCTTGTTCCAGGCACGTCATAAAATGCTCCTGGTCTTTTATAATTATTTCTTTTAGAAAGTTTATGGGGTCGACTTTCGCCCACTTCACAGCATAACCATTTCTTTTGGAAAGAGAAATGGAATGACAGTATAATTTATCAGGAAGACTCAGAGCGTGACCATCATCGTGCGGGGCCATGTGCAGACTGATACTAATTGGAAAATGATCGCTAGTTGCTAGATTTTCAATATTGAATCCCTGAACATGTCCCTGTCTATTATTAGATATGAGCATAAAGTCAATAATGGTCCCCGCCCCATGCCCATGGAAAGTTGTTTGAAAATCAACTGCAGGCTCACAAAGTTCATTTGCATATCCAAGATCCCATTGATGCATGAGTTGGTTTAACATGTTGCCAAAAGTGGAATGCTCAAAATGAGAGCTCGGTTCACCCCTGACATCAGTTATACCACAGATATCCACACCACTATGGGGACATAAGTGGCAATTAAAATCTCCCATAATAAGGGTGCAATCCGCCTTTCCTGATCCCAA
The DNA here is from genome assembly GCF_964261635.1 of Lissotriton helveticus. Taxonomy (NCBI): domain Eukaryota; kingdom Metazoa; phylum Chordata; class Amphibia; order Caudata; family Salamandridae; genus Lissotriton; species Lissotriton helveticus. The sequence goes on from NC_136071.1 coordinate 530,969,364, forward strand.
ATTCAAGATATTTGTTAAGTCCTCAATGATGTCTTTCGGTTCTTCTTTCCAGATGTTATTATATAGGTTTATTAGAAGGAGATTCATCCCCTCACCTACAACCGTGAGGCCTTGCAGGGATTTACACGCTCTGTGATTTGGCCCTTCCCGGGCTACTTTATTCACTGTGACTTTCACCAGATTGGAGACATAGGTGCATAGCCCCCCAGAGCCCCTGCCTCGATTACCCTGCGTAGATGGTGTAAAGAACGTAGTGAAACCCTCTATATGCGACTCCTCCTGGTCCCAACACTCTTGAAGACAGACAATGTCATATTTATTTACAAAGGATAGAAATATCTGATCACTCATTTTCTTGTGTAGGCCCGCAACATTCCATGAGGTTAAAGCCAAATTAGCTTTCCTCTGTGTTTTTGATGGTACTATTTCAGAGTGTTGTGGGCTCACGCCTTTATCCGCGTTGTGCCCTGACGGGTCTAGAAAACATTTGTTTATTGATTCTTGTATGGGAATTTCAGATGGCTCGATAGATGATGGGCAGAGAGGGTCAAATTCCATAGTAGGCAGGGTTAAAGTAGTAAATGGCAGCTTCAGTTTGCACAAATCGGATTTATTACCTAAGATTGGAAAGCTGGACACGGTACCACACCCCTTATTGGACCTTAATGGATACCCTAGTGGTCAATCAACCATGTCAAGGCAGTCATACCTATTTCTCAGGGGGATACCCCTCCAACCATCCAGATTGTACTGATTTCTCCTTGGCAGCCAGGGTCTAGGTTCCCAGTCTCTCGATCTGTATCTGTTTCCATTCCAGTGGCCCACTTGGTTCCAAGACCAGTCCAAAAGGAGAGACAATAAGCATCGATCCCCCCCTTTTTTTCTAAGTCAGGCCAGGAGCAAATATAATCCGCCGTGGCAGAATCACCACAGCTGACTATAACGCAGTCGCCCTGTATATTTTTTTTAGAATCCCCAATCCATACTACTCTTCGGACTGAGGTAATTCTACTAGTATATGGGGCTTGGAGAGGTCTGTTTGTACCTAACCACTGAAGGACCTTGTTACGGAGGGACCAGGAAGGTTCATCCGTATTTTCCATCAGCTCAGGGACCCCCGTGAGGATAACCGTGTAAGGCGTCGCCTCGGGAGGAAGATGTACCGGCCGCCTAGGCCTTGCTCCCTTCTTGTTCTCTTCTCCCCTTGGTTGAGTAGCCTGCACTTTTGGAGTAGGGTGTGATGTAGAATTTGGCTTGGCTGCCACAGCAGAAACCTTCGTTGAGCCTGCAATGGGCTTAGAGATGTCTTGGAATGTATTGGGCTTTTCCTTTACTACCCCTGCAGTGGTGTCAGTGATGTCATGTGCAGGTGTCCGGACAGTCTGTACGTCTGCAGGTGTTATAGATTCTACAATTGGAAAACGGGTATCAGTTTGAACTGATTTAGGAGTTATACCCGGGGCGTTAGATTTAACCCCCCCCCCCCCCCCCGAGTGCGTAGAAGCCAAGGTTTTCTGGTTGAAAGGTAGGGTATTTAACTTCGCCAGCTGTTTTTCGATCTTCATTAAACTTTTTTCTACTGGATGTAAATAACGTTTAAAAAGCTCCCCCACGCTATTTAGTAGTTGGGCGTTTGGTCAGGTACCACTGGCCAACCCCGTGCTCCTTGAGTTCACAGGAATTTCACGGATATTAGGTAGAGAAATGTTGTTATCATTTTGTGGGCATTGTGCAAAATGAGTTACATCAGGAGCCTGAATATTTACAGAAGGTATAGGTGGAATAGGGTTAAACTTGGTTCAGTTTATCTTCTTTATCTTCTTTTTCTGTTTGGCTATTGCGCCTTCCCTCTTCCCTTTATCATTGTTCTTCTTCTCAGATGACACAACGTGGGTTTGGCATTGGGATAAGTCTGGTGTTTTTTCTAGGTCGTCGGATAAACCAGAATCAAGGGACAACTGGGTGGCAGATAAATCAACCGTACTAGGGACAGTGTAGATCTCTGCGACAGTTTTATTTTGCATCGCATGAGAGGCGGACGGCCTTAACTGTGTAGGGGTTTGGGCAAGAGGGAGAGGACCTAAAGAGGAACTCCTCGCTATTTCCAGCTCTTGCGAGACCCTCCGCTCTAACAGAGATATGCTTTGGTTAATTGCCTCGTTGGTTCTGGTAATAAAAAGATCTATAGGGCTAGTTATTAGGGCTGTATTCTGTGCAGTTTTACTTCTTGATCCTCTTGTGGAAGTCATTTCCTGACAGGAAAGAGAATCAGCGCACAAAATCTGGTCGTCGTTATCGATCAGTGTGGGTGACAGTTGGGTGAGACTAATTACACGGCTCGAATTAAATGGCACAGTTTATAAGAAAATTGCACATAACATGGCCCAGTCCAGACTTACCCGGTCTTGAACGGGCTTAAACGGGCCCGCCCTTTGCCCGGGCTTCGCCCGGCGTCCCGCGAGACGGTGCTGTTGTCCTTTTTAAGCGTCTCCTGGCGCTTTAGAGATGACGCGGATCCCCAGCAGGGCTTCTGGGTATTGTAGTCCAGCCCCTCGCCGGTCTCCACTCGGCGGCCCCCGCTCCAGTTGGTCAGAGAGCGGCGAAGCAGCGGGAGACTGGTGGGCGGGTCCGCAAGGAACTCTGTCTCTCAGTGGGAGATTGTGGGCTCGGCAAACTACGGCAGCAACACAGTCAGAAAAAGGTTTCCCACCTCCGATGGTGCTGTTGTCCTTTTTAAGCGCCTCCTGGCGCTTTAGAGATGACGCGGATCCCCAGCAGGGCTTCTGGGTATTGTAGTCCAGCCCCTCGCCAGTCTCCACTCGGCGGCCCCCGCTCCAGTTGGTCAGAGAGCGGCGAAGCAGCGGGAGACTGGCGGGCGGGTCCGCAAGGAACTCTGTCTCTCAGTGGGAGATTGTGGGCTCGGCAAACTATGGCAGCAACACAGTCAGAAAAAGGTTTCCCACCTCCGATGGTGCTGTTGTCCTTTTTAAGCGCCTCCTGGCGCTTTAGAGATGACGCGGATCCCCAGCAGGGCTTCTGGGTATTGTAGTCCAGCCCCTCGCCGGTCTCCACTCGGCGGCCCCCGCTCCAGTTGGTCAGAGAGCGGCGAAGCAGCGGGAGATTGGCGGGCGGGTCCGCAAGGAACTCTGTCTCTCAGTGGGAGATTGTGGTCTCGGCAAACTACGGCAGCAACACAGTCAGAAAAAGGTTTTATACTTTTTTTTTCATAATGAAGAAAAAACCTTCCAAGATGGCTGTCTATATGTGTGCACTCATGTGCATGTGTACTGGTACACCATCTGACATTTTGGATTATTTCATGCAATGCAAATAAGCACTGGCTAAGCTAATAGAGCTACACCTCGAAGGTGAGACCTAATTGGCTTTGCCAATCCTTGTCTTCTCCGTCTTTCATGTTTCTCTTATTTTATGCTTCCTAGAGAACTATCAGAATTGAAAAAGGGTTTCAGGGCATTCTACCTGAAATGTGTTAAATGCCAATGTTTCCAAACAATTGTAGTGAAAGATCACACCACAATATCAATTATTTTTGTCTGTAACTGCGTACTTGTAGTAAAAAAGACGGTAGTCCAGTTGCAGATTAACAAACGTTTCAGTGCGCCTTTCAGTACTCACAGATTTAATGTAAATACAATTTTGAAATACTTTTTTTTCATAATGAAGAAAATGCCTTCCAAGATGGCTGTCTATATGTGTGCACTCATGTGCATGTGTACTGGTACACCATCTCACAGTTTGGATTATTTCATGCAATGCAAATAAGCATTGGCTAAGCTAATAGAGCTACACCTCGAAGGTGAGACCTAATTGGCTTTGCCAATCCTTCTCTTCTCCATCTTTCATGTTTCTCTTAAGTTATGCTTCCTAGAGAACTATCAGAATTGAAAAAGGGTTTCAGGGCATTCTACCTGAAATGTGTTAAATGCCAATGTTTCCAAACAATTGTAGTGAAAGATCACACCACAATATCAATTATTTTTGTCTGTAACTGCGTACTTGTATTTAAAAGACGGTAGCCCAGTTGCAGATTAACAAACGCTTCAGTGTGCCTTTCAGTACTGACAGATTAAAACCACAATTCTACCAGGAGAAAACATTTGGAAAAATATTCCACAAAAAGGAGATACAAAAAAACCCCAAAATGACTAAACCATAATTGGGCCTACAGTCTATAAATGCCCCCATGCCCAAAACAACCTCTATTGTAAAATCTAAAGTTGTGAGCATATCCTCAATATGGTAGCTATTGTATGTAGGAAAGGTACATGCATTAGGATATTGCAATCCACTAAAGAGTTCTATAACTGAATAAAGGACTGAAGGCGAAGGCACAGATCCATTTATAATGTCATTAAACTCTGAGCGGGCCTTTTAATGTCCTTTTTTTTTATATATGGTAGAGCCCATTTTATTTCTTAGAATACATGGTGACTAACCTTGCCCCTTCTCCAATGCCCCATTTAAACCTTCCTCTCTAGCTCCTTCTCGTTAAAGTGATCTTCTGATTGAATTAAATGAATAAAAAATATGAAAACTGTCCTGAGAAAATAAAACACATTGACCGCAAACATAATCAAACTGCGTAATTTCTGTCAGTATGAAGACTATGTTTGTGATTTAGATTTAGAATTGGTTTAATGATTCTGAAATTGTAGTATACAAAATTAGACAAAAGGATGCGCCAGAAGGAGGCGTTCCGGCGCAGGAACGCCTCCTTAAAGTAGCTGAGTGAAATCTACAAGATTTCACTCAGTCACTTTAGGGCCCATGCTGCGTCAAAACCCTGTGCCTGCTTGAAGCAGGCGTAAGGATTGACGCAGCATTAACAAGATTCGGCCCCCCAGAGCATTGCTGGAGCTGTGTCGCGCTTGCGACGCAACTCCAGCAATGCGCCACCTTTACGGCACAGATGCGTCATGCATCTGTGCTTTTTTGCCCCATGAGGCGCAGCATTGTAAAGGCGGCGCATCAATGGTGGCGGAGGCATAGCGCACAATAAGTGGCGCATCCCAGCTGATATGCATGGATGCGTCACTCATTGTAAATCTGCCCCTAAGTACTTTGAGTATTTGTTTTGTGTGCACACGTGTGTATTTTTTCGAATTACTGTTTTAATATTTGAAATTTAACTCATACAAATTGCTTGGGGGTCCCCGGCTTCCAATTGTGACTCAATGGGGGTCCTCAGGAGTCAAAAGTTTGGGAACCACTGCTCTACACCATTCATCTGTGAGCCAGTCTACTCTATGCTATTCCACTGTATGCCGCACAACTCTACTCCACTCTAAGCTATTCCATTGTATGCCACTCCAGTATATGCTACTACACTCTACCCCACTCCACTGTGTCCCACTCCACTCTACACCACTCCACTGTAGGCTATGCCATTATACGCCTCTCCAAAACTATGACACTCCACTGTTTGCCACTCCACTCTACGCTATACCACTGTACATCATTCCACTGTACGCCACTCCACTCTATGCTATTCCACTGTGTGCAACTCCACTGTACTCCATTCGACTGTACGCCAAACCACTCTATGTCACTCCACTCTACGCCACTCCACTCTATGCCACTGCACTCAATGCTGCTCCACTCAATGCTATTCCACTGTATGCCACTCCACTCTACACCACTCCACACATTGTCACACCACTCTACGCTATTCCATTGTACAACCACTACACTCTACACCACTCCACTGTACACCACTCCTCTCTATGCCGCTCCACTCTACACTATTCCACTGTATGCCAATCCACTTTACGGCAATCCACACTATGCTTTTCCACTGTACGCCACTCCACTCTACACCTCTTCACCTTACACCACACAATTGTACACCACAACACTCCACGCCACAACACTCTATGCCTGACACTATATGCCACCATACAGTATAATACAACACTCAATGACATAACACTGTGCAAGACTGCACTCTAACCCTTTCCAGTGTATACCATTCGAGACTACTCTGACCAGGAACCTCTACTTCACTGTATGACACTCTCCACCCTTTCACTCTACCAAACTGTGGTCCACTCTACACTATTCCCTGTACAAAACTGTTTTGTAGTCTATGCCATTACACAACACTCCAGTCCACTCTAAACCACTATACTAGACTGTGCTCCACTCATAACACTCTACGCAACTCCATCTACACACCTCCACCAGAATCTACTCCACTCTACTCAACTCTACTCCACTACTCCACTCTAGGCCACTACACTCAATGTTAATGTATGTCACTCGACTCCATAACACTGAATGCCACTTAACTGTATCAGACTCTACCACACTTTAGTCTACATCACTCCACAACACTGTACCATACTCTATGCCACTCCACTCTACAACAGTTTCCCACACTCCATGACACACCATACCACTGTAGTCTAAGACATGCTGCACCACTCACTTTACTTCAATCTATGCTACCCACTAGACTGTACTCCACTCTATGGCACTGCACTATACGAGATGCCACTCCTCTATCTGCCACTTTAGTCCACTCTACGCTACACCACTTCACTCGACTCTACGGTATGACAGTTCCCCCACTCTACACCACTGTATGGCACTTCAGTGTTCGCTGCTACACTCTACAGCACTCTATTCTGTAAAAGTGTACTCTATGCCACTGTACAACACTGTACTACACTGTATGCCCCAAGACTCCACTCTAATCTACTCTACTCTATGCTACTGTGTGACACTCTACTCAACTCTATGCCATTCAACAACACTCTACTCCACCACACTCTACACAACTACCTCTACACCACTACACCAACTATTACTCCACTGTAGTCTATGACAAACTTCTCCAGCCTACTCCACTACTCAACTGTATGCCACTCCACTCTGTGTGACTTTATGCCACTCCACTCTACAATGCTCTATACCACTACACTCTACCGCACGCTGCAACACTCCATGCAACCCCACTGTACTCTGCTGTATGACACTTTCCAACACTCTCCAACACGCCACTCCTCTCCACTGCACCACATAGCACTCCACTCCATGACACTTTACTACACTGTATGATGCATCAGGGCACTCTACTCCTCTCCATGCCACTCTGCTATACAACATAACACTCCACTGTATTACAGTTTACTACACTCTATCCTATGTTACCCCACTGAGCTCCATTCCACTCTACTGCACTGGATGATACTCTACACCACTGTTCGACACTCCACTGTACTCAAGTTCACTGTACGATACCATACTGTACACTATGCAACTCCACTCTACAAAACTCTACTATACTCTAATGCCATTATATTACACTTTACTCCACTATATAACCATCTACTTTACGTCACTGTACTACATTGTATTACACTGTAGCACATGCCACTCCACACATCTCTACAACATGCCACTACACTCTATGACACTCTCCTACATCGTAAAATACTATGCCAGTGTACCACTGTATGACACAACACTCTATGACACTCCATTCTATGACACTTCACTGTACGATACTCTATGAAACTCTACTGGACGACACTCCACTACACAACACTGAACTGTACGAAACTTTACTGAACTGTACACCACTCTATGCCACTAAATTATACAACAGTCTTCAAATTGTATGCCACTGCATGACACTATACTCAACGACATTCCACTCCATGACACTCCACCCTATGACACTGCAGTCGGCGACACTCCACTGTATGACACTCAACTGTAGTGTTCAAGACGCCACTCCACTGTACAACATGCCACTCCACCTTAAGATACTCCACTCCACTGTACAACACACCAAGCCACTCCACTGTAAAACACTTTACTCCATTATAAGCAATTCAACGCCATGCCTCTCAACTCCACTCCACTCTATTCCATTCTATAATGCTACACTCTATGGCACTAGACTGTACAACGGTGTCTTTTACTAACTCTATGATTTTGAACTTAACAACACTCAATTAAATGGCACTCAACACTTAGATTTAAAACATATATTTCTAAAGAAATAAAAACAATTTCAATTCAATTAAAAAAAGGATAAAGATAAGTTATAGTTAGAAATCGTTATTCATTCTTTCTATACAAACCCAAATTACACTATACAAACATTAGAAATTATAAAGTTTTGGTTACAACTTGAATTTATAATTTACGCACCATCAATTCTAACTTAAATTTATAATTTACGCACCACATTCAATTTATTCTAATTTGTGAACCTTCGTACACAGTCTTGTCAACTAACTTGCCACACTACATTAACTATATGTCGCCACTCTACCATGCACTGTGTTCTCAGAAATGATTACATTTAAGATGTCATAAGTGTTGTAATGAATGTTATGATTCCACATGGTATCAGCGAAGTAATATGCAAGAGTTTAAGTAGTACATGGAGGAGTGAGAGTTACTGTAGTATGGCGAGTGAGGTTACAAGACTGTATACAGAGGTTCATTACTTATGGTAAATTGTAGGTAGTGTGAAAATTATTATTTTAAGTTATAACTGGTGGTGTGTAAATTATAAATGTAAGTTGTAACTATAACTTTAGAATTTCTAATGTTTCTACAGTGCAAGTGAGGTTTATAGAAAGCATAAAAAAGTTTTCCGAACTATAACCAGGGCCACTGGAATCAGGCAGCATGGGAGGGCCAAATTATGTGGCAAGCTTAAGTAAATTATGCGACATGAAAAACATGATGATGCAGTGGAATACAGCTTATTTTCTGATAATACTACTTTATTATGTTTTCATTGTTACACTTGTGAACACTGTCTCAGCATTGGTTGTACCTCATTAGTACCAGTTTTACACCCAAATATAAAAGTAAGCAACAGAAATGTACCAGTCAACCTTTGCAAAGGGCCTTCCACTGCATGGCAACACATCACTGTGTTTTTAGTAACTTTTGAACTGAGTTAGAAACAATTTTTTTTGTGGCACAATCTGGATTATGTGGGGCAAATACAGCAAATCTACATTTATGCAAACAAATCCAGCAATGCACCATCTACGAAGCCAGGTATTGACAAACGACCCAAAAATTGTGGGATATAATGCTGGAAACTGTGGCTACATTGCAATAGATTTGATATTAAGGGTGACACTTGGAACACTTGTAAAATCTGTTATTTTTTGCACAAGAAAGACTTTTGTAATTAGGATTTGATTTGTTTTGGATTCTTTTTATACTGAACAGTGAAGGCATTGTGTCAAAATCACCTATTTTAGGAGAACTAAAACTGACAATGTTTGAATGGAAGTATTTTCTTCATATCTAATGTCACGTAATTATAAATGAGGCATTCAAGAGCGTAATTATCAGGATTGAGAAAGGCTGGTGGCTCGGCCGAAACGCGTCTCCTTTAAGTAGTGTTGAAGAATGGAGTTTTGTGATGTCTATTATATTACAATATGATTCCTTTTTGGCTGCTTCAAAATAAATGAAATGTCCATCCATCGAGTGTAGGTTTCCTCATTAGTTGGAGAGGTTCAGTTAATGTTTAAACAGCGCTAGCGCTTTATTCTGCATCACTTGTGACTAGGCTGCAAGCTGACTTAAACCGCAATTTTTTTCTGCATATATATACTGGGCTCGAGTCAGGGTACCATGCGGGTGGACGGCGTCACCCCACTTATTTTACCGGATGGACACCATCCCCATCTGCTAAACAGCTGGACTTCACTCTTTTGCCTCTCTGGGGTGAGATCAGAGCTCACAGCACGCTGCTCACCTCCGCTTTTGAGCGGGAGGAGGTGTCAGACAGGGCAGCTCAGTCTGACGCTGCACTGTGTCTTCGGTAGATGCCTCCCTGCATGGAACCCGTGACCCCCCCCTGCTCCTCTGTGCCCGTCACCCCATTCTATTGCTCGCTGTATCCCAGAACTGCACCCTCTCCTCGTTGGAGCTCCTTGTCGCCTCCTGCACAGACCCCCTCACCCCTTCACTCGCTTCTACAAGCCCCCTCACTGTATTCCAGCCCAGGGTACATGTGCCAATCACTTGCACCCACTGGGGTGAACCACTCAAGAACTCCATGTACCAGATTCCCGAGGGGCAATCCGGAGGAGGGGCTAGCGGTGTGCGCTCCATTGCGATTGCTTATACATGTGCCAATCACCCCCGGCCTCTTGCACCTTTCGTGACGTCACTTCCTGTCGAGATTTCATTTCCTGTGACAGCTTCCCCCACTTCTTTTTTTAGGACTTGTGCCCTGTATATATATATATTACCTACTGGCGGTCGCCAGTAGGTATATATAGTTAGGATTTTTTCTCTATGGGATTTTTGAAAATTCTATGTCTAATAACTTTGGCGTTTGTGGACGGAATTGGCTGAAATTTTCAGGAAAATTGAACATTTTGTTTCTGAGCAGCCCCTGAAAATTTGGGGGGGTTTCGTCAAAGGGGGGGCCGAGAAAAAAGGGGGGTCCCAAAACGTGTTTTTAACATTGAGTTTCCCATAGGGCGGTTGGCCTCACTTTTAGCCCGAACGGCTGAATGGATTTGCACGAAACTTGGCAAAATTGTAGGGACTGGTAGCCCGATGTGCCTTTGCTAGGTCTCAATATATGTGCTTCAGTGGATTTTGAGAAATTAACGTTCAAAAAAAGATATATATCTGTAACAGCGGACCGGGCAGCGCTCCGGTTCGCGGACTTTTCGCGGTACGGAGCTTTGTGAAGCGAAGCTGATTGGTTCTCCGGCGTCTGTGAACATTCCAAACAGTCCGTAGCGGCCGCCATCTTGTCTCTCGGTAGGATCGAGAGACAAGAGGAGGCCAAAGCGAAGGGGCAAATGACCATAAGGGGGCATAGTAGATCCTCGCTGACCCCCTAGGTTTGATGTGGAGGTTTTAAAAGGGCCCCGCGGGGCAAAAAAAAATAATAATAATAATAATCGAACGGCTGAATGGATTTGCACGAAACTTGGCAAAATATTAGGGACTGGTAGCCCGATGTGCCTTTGCTAGGTCTCAATATATGTGCTCCAGTGGATTTTGAGAAATTAACGTTCAAAAAAAGATATATATCTGTAACAGCGCTCCGCTTCGCGTACTTTTCGCGTTACGGAGCTTTGCGAAGCTGATTGGTTCTCCGGCGTCTGTAAACATTCCAAACAGTCCGTAGCGGCCGCCATCTTGTCTCTCGGTAGGATCGAGAGACAAGAGGAGGCCAAAGCGAAGGGGCAAATGACCATAAGGGGGCATAGTAGATCCTTCCTGACCTCTTAGGTTTGATGTACCATTTTGCCAAGTTTGGTGTAATTCCGTTCAGCCATTCAGGCTGTAGACGTATGTAAATGTCCTATGGAAAATTGCATGGGGAAAACACATTTGAAAGTGTTGAAATTTAGAACCAATTAAAATGTTACTTTGGTTTTGTATTTGTGTGTGATGAAAGTTAATTGGTTATGTATATATCTCAAATGAGAGGAAACCACAGCCATTTTGTGATACTACTGTCTGAGGTACATTTGTGAGGAATTTTTGGTGGTGAATTTCTGGTGTTTGATTTACACAGTACTAACACTTCTCCTACTTTTAAAAAGGTGAGTTGTTAATTTGTATGGGGAACCATGTTGTACACTTGAAGATAATTTGAAAAATGTTTTCTGTTATTTATTTGCAGTCCTTCTGTTATACTAAATACTTGATAAAGTTAGTTTTATATTATGTATTACTAAAAACGATAAATGAAAGTGATTATTTTTTTCTGCAATTTACAGCAAGCAATTTCAAAATAAAATGGCTCACAATGAAGAGACCGTGGTAATTTCTTTTGAATTGTCCACTACATTGATTGAAATTGACAGCACCAATAATGAAATATTGTCACAAGGAGGAGATGACTTGAATGATTCCACTACATTGATTGAAATTAACAGCACCAATAATGAAATATTGTCACAAGGAGGAGATGACTTGAATGATTGTTTGGATCAATCTGTTGATGGCGAATTTATCGAATGTTTGGAGACCATAGAGTTACAAGAATCATCATTGCAGACTTTTAATGAAGGGAGATTCCAGATGAGATGATTGAAGAGGAAATTACTGATGAGGACATGTTACTAGTTCTTTCAAATTTAGAAAATTCAGAAGAATACATTTATATTTAGAAATCAAAAATTGTTTGAGACATTATTCATTTTTATTTTTAATTTATGAGGTTGTAGCGAAGTGATTGTAGTATAAAATGAGACTTATAGTATAGAGTGCAACATTTTTATGTTACATGGTAAGTTTACTCATATTTACTGCCCTTCTCCCACTATATTATCTCCAATGTGTATTTGATATCTCTTCTTCATCTCCGGCCTCCTTTCTCTCACTGTGTGTCTCTGATGCATCTTATCGCTGCTATTTTGTGTAATTACAGAAGAGAGTAAAATAAAATAGTTCGGAACGTGAAAAGGGGGCAAAGTAGAGTACCCCTCACCCCCTAGGCCTTCTCAGGCGGTCCCAAAAGGATCAGTTTCTGCTTTCCTGAGAGATTATGGTATGAGTTCCATATACCACAATAATTTGCATTACAACATGCAAGATATATATCTCCTATTACCAACTTTTGGAGATATTCGCGCTAAGCGCGAATATCTCCAAAAACTAACACCTGCCCTGAGCAGTTCTTAGCCATGTTATCCAATGGGAGGTGGATAACATGGCTAAGAGCATTAGCTCGGTAATGCATGAATATCGCTGAGTTTTCAGCGATATTAATGCATTGCAGTCGTTTTTTATCGCATTTGCGATAAACCTTGATAATAGCAAGGTTTATCTTCGATAATTTCTGACGATGCTTAGCGGTAAAAAATTCGTTGGTAAGCATCGTTAGCGATAAATATCGCTTAACTTTGGTAATATGCACCAACGTCTGTTAACGTTCGATTCGAAGGAAATGAGGAAGTGTTGAAAAACATTGTTTGCGCCATCTTGCCTTTTTTGAAATGCCACACTTTTGTCGTGCACGGCAGCCATTTTAGATGCCTTGACCAGACCCACTCTCTGCACGCTGTCGATTCGTAGCATGGCTCCCCACCCTCGCAAGCATCTTCCCCAGGCACTGGTCACCCCCGCTCTCTGTGTTATGCATGGGCAATAAACCTCTCCCCATCTGCGCTGCTCTTCCCTGAGAATCACACTCTGTGCCCGCCCGACACCTCCCTTTCACCCTATTCACTACCGCACCCTCTGACACTCCTCTTCCTCTGTGTCCGATTGTCCAGGCTATCAGCTAGCCCTGCAGATGTAGTTTATGGCCCCAGCTGTAAAGAATCACCCCTCTTCAAAGGAGTTATAGTAGATCAAGGCCCACACCCGATGAGATCCGTCACACCACACGTGTTCCTACTATCTGAAAACCATCCTGTATTGTGATTGGGGAGGGGACCGAGCCTGAAGCGGAAGATTCCAGGGATGACTCTTTGTACATCAAAGTTTTTACATTTATGTGTCACATTAAAAATATATAGCACTCCAACAAAGTAGTAGGATTATAAAACTTTAATAACTTATAAATATATACAGCAAAACAAAAACAGTAAAAACATTTAAACAACGAAGAGACCATGGCAATTTCTTTTGAATTATCCAATACATTTATTGAAATTGACAGCACCAATAATGAAATTTTCTCACAAGGAGGAGATGACTTTAATGATTTTTTTGATCAATCTCTTGATGGCGAATTTATCGAATGTTTGGAGACCATAGAGTTACAAGAATCATCATTGCAGACTTTTCATGAGGAAATTCCTGATGAGGACATGTTACTAGTTCTTTCAAATTATGAAAATTCAGAAGATGTTGCCTGGGGGTGGGTCGTCAGTAGCAGTCTGTTGTGCGAATAGTTCCAAGGCAGCAGAACGCGCTGAAATCTAGATGGCACAAAGGTGATGTCTAGTAAGTTGCCGCCCAGCAAATAACGGCGTGGGGCGCCGCGGGGGTGAGTGAGTCCAGTAGGCACTACAGGTATTCTTACCGGCATTGCAGAATTACTGCTGGGGACAATGCCTGTGCTGTAGCAGGGTCACAGCAGAAACAAAAAGGATTCTGTTGAAGATGTTGTTGGTTTTCAATTTGAAAACAGTTCTGGTGTCAACTGCTATGCTAATGTAGTGGTTAATGTTTTGTTTTCTCTAGAAAATGTAAAAGAGGGGGAGGCAGTCCAAAGTTCTGGTAAAAGGGCAAAGGAAAGGATCGGTGGTTTGAACTATCAGTCAAAAAGGGGAGGGGGTGCAACAATTTTTCCTACCGGGTCACAGTGTGCTTTCACCGGAACTGAGGTTTGCAGGATTCTAGTAATTCAAAGTGAGGCTGGCGCCAGCATGGGAGCGCCGACGTCCCGCGGATACAGTTTCGTCACTCCACGGGCGATCATGGCAGTCATTCCCCATCGGGGGTGTCTGCGGGGGTCGGAGACTCCCGCGGCTCCTCTAGAATCTTCAAGGTCGTGGAGGACTACTGTGGTGGAGTCAACCAGTGACCGGGCCATTTCTTTATGCTCTTGCCACGTCGATCGCCATTTTGAGAGTTCGGTAGCTACTGGCGATCGCGGGGTCAAATGAGCGGACGGGCTCCACCCTGCCGGGCGAGACGTTGCAGCATCGCCACAGTGGAAGAACCCTTTTCCGGGCGCCTGGAGCGCTGAGGGTGCAGGTGGGAAGCCTCCACTGGGGAGGCGGGAGAGGCCTGTTTGCACCGTCTCTCCCTCCCAGTGCACCCCACGGCGTCTCGCTTGAGATTTGTTATGGCCGGACCAGGCGATGAGGACGAGAGGGGGGGGGGGTCGGAGGCATGTGCAAGACATCCCCCCCCAGTGTTGTCGCAGCCATTATTCAAGAAAGAAGAAGTGTCCCTTCTGTCTTCGGGCCGGGCTTCCGGTGGATGTCGGCCGGACGCCCCTTGCTCTGGCCCCATGAACGGGTTCCTTGGTTTATCGGCTGCAGCCGGATCCCATCGGCCCCGGCCGTTGGTGGCCGGACTGGTAGAGAATGTGGCGGGACTACCTGAAACTGTCAAGGGCCACCGCGGCCGGACTGGGAGAGAGAGGGGAGGGTCGAGGACACGGACATTCCCCCCCCTGCAACTCTCCAGCGTTGTCAATCCCCCTGGCCAGGTCCCGCTGGCCTCGGCCTCGGCCTCTCCTCCGGCTACACCCTACGTGATGATCTCCGAGGTGTGGCAGCAGGACCCGCCTTATATGTGTTGTTTCCGGCTGGGCGTAGCCGAAAACCTGTTGCCCTTTGGAAGTTTCTAGAATGGGGCGGATGTCTGCTGACTTATATCTTTCCCAGTTTGCCGTTATTTGGCCGTGGCAGGCGGTGGGACAGACACGTTTTGGGGCAATGAGGGGCGATGTTTTCAGGTTTCTTATTACGGGCTTACTTCTAACGTTTCTTTTTTCTAGGACAATAATAGGTTTTATCATTACGTATTGTTATCGTTTCTTTGTTTGTTATTTAATAAAAAGTTCATCAGTGGCCTACTGATTTTCGTTTTCCTATTCTTTTCTTTCCAGGTTGTTTCATGCTAAAGTTTCTGTTAACAGGATACAGTGATCACTTCGTTATTATTGCATATGTCCTTTTCACTAGGGGTGCTCTCTTGTTGGGCCAGATATCTCTAGTAAATGGTCCGGGTGAAACAGGTGCATCAATCAGTGGGGAGTAGATAGGCATGACAGATTACAACGGGGGAGAAAGGTCCACATTACCTACCCTTTCACTACTTGTAAAGATTTTCCTACGTTTATTTGCAAACAGGGAATACCTCCAAAAAGAACTAATTCCCAAACAGTCAATGTTCGGACAATCAATCAATCAATGAGGAATGAAATAGGTACGACGTGTTAAAGGCTTGCGTTACCTACCCTTCACTATCTGCAAAGGGAGAGAGAATATTCCTATTCTTCCTTGTTTGCAGGCAGAGAAGATCCTTAAGAGAACCAACTTCGAACAATTCAATGCTCGATTCAAACAATCAACAAGGGGTACTGTGAACACAAATGAACGCCGCTTATGTACATACACATTGCTATTTTCAACAGGTTGTTCCTAATGTTTCTTTTAGCGAGGTCAAAAAGAGATCCCATTAGTGGCCTACTGATTTTGCTCGATTCCTTTTGTTTTTTTACACGATTTTTCGCTATCTGCAAAGACTAAACAGAGTATTGCGACTCTGTGCTTGTTTGTAAATAGAGAATGAACCAAAGAGAACAATCAATCAAATGGAGAGAGAAGCAGGCACGACGGATTACAACGGGGGCAAAGGCCTGCGTTAACTACCCTTCACTATCTGCAAAGAGAGAGTACTCCTAATAGAAATGAGGGGTGGGGGGCAGCATTCAAAGCAGATCAGTGTGCATAAACACGAAAATGTTTTTACTTACCACGTACTTGACATTCGACAGCTTATGATATTTGCTATTAAAAAACCATTGAAAATCACTGAAAAAACCATAGGTTATAGACCATATATAGTTAGGAATTAGCATTTACAAAACCTTGAAAATTCACTGAAAAAACCATAGGTTATAGACCATATATAGTTAGGAATTAGCATTTACAAAACCTTGAAAATTCACTGAAAAAACCATAGGTTAGAGACCATATATAGTTAGCTGGACATTTTATTGACATAAAACCAATGAAATTCCATATATAGTTAGTTGCACTAACTATATATCGCGCACCCGCAATCCACTGCTGATGATGTCACATATTACATCATTCATGACATGGTCAGTGACATCACTGATGACATCACTGATGACATCTCAAATGACATCACTGATGACATCACTGATGACATCTCATTTGACATCAATGACCACATCACTGATGATATCATTCATGTGACAATACAATGCATCTCCTCACATTTTAATATAACCTCTGTTTCACCCAGTGTTAAATACAGAGTATAATTTTTGAAACCATTGACACACCAATACTAGTTACTACGTACGCACTCACTGATTGCTACGTCTACACACACCTTCACTCATTCACCCATACAATCATTCATACATACAATCACTCATCTTTACAACACTATCATATGCACTCATACACCTATACAGACACTCACAGTCTGCCACTCATCCATGGAGTTACTCACACACCTAGTCAGTCCTGTAAAGAATCAATGACACTTCCATTTTCTTGTCTATACAGTTAAACATAGAGCACCTTACATTTTCAAACATATACTAACACATACTTACCTTCTTATACAATCATTGATACAAGTACACATTGATCTGCACAGAGTCACACACCTCCCAGCTAGCCACACACACACTCAGTCTCCCATACAAATACTTGGGCAATCAATCAATAACCCATATAGTTACTCATATAGCTACTGATCAACACATGCAGCAGTTTACAGAACAACAGACATAATGATGCACAAATTAAGACAGTTTAGTCACTAACCCATGCACTCAGTGAGACACATTTAATCACTCACTCATACAGTCAGTCATGCACCTACTAAATCCTTCGTCCAGACACTTACACATCCACTCATTCTTCAATATGTAAGACATATTTAAACTTTACAGAAACAAAAAATCACTGGATGTTGTTATCAGTGATGTCATCAGTGATGTCATTTGAGATGTCAATAACGTTTTCAAGGATTCAAGCACTGCTTGTTTATTTCCAAGATGTCTGCAAACGATTACTGTGCTCCAGGAACGCCCTCTACTCCAGGGTGTTAATGTTCATAATCAAAAATATAAAACAAGTTCATAATCAACTTGTGTATCTGGGCACAAGTATATGCTGAAGAAAAACAGCTCCAAATTTTCAAAACGCTGCTTCACTATGTTTGATTCATTCTTTATTTAATTCTCCATGCTAAATAGCGGTATTCAAATGTTGCATCACATATGATATCCAGCCAATCTATTTGCTAGTTACAAATTCACAAATATTTGTAGACTTGGCCTCCCAATTTGTAACTAGCAAATAGATTGGCTGGATATCATATGTGATGCAACATTTGAATACCGCTATTTAGCATGGAGAATTAAATAAAGAATGAATTCTTGAATCAAACATAGTGAAGCAGCGTTTTGAAAATTTGGAGCTGTTTTTCTTCAGCATATACTTGTGCCCAGATACACAAGTTGATTATGAACTTGTCATTTGAGATGTCATCAGTGATGTCATCAGTGATGTCACTGACCATGTCATGAATGATGTAATATGTGACATCATCAGCAGTGGATTGCGGGTGCGCGATATATAGTTAGTGCAACTAACTATATATGGAATTTCATTGGTTTTATGTCAATAAAATGTCCAGCTAACTATATATGGTCTCTAACCTATGTTTTTTTTTTTTTTTTTTTTGTGTGTGTGTGTGTGTGTGTGTGTGTGTGTGTGTGTGTGTGTGTGTGTGTGTGTGTGTGTGTGTGTGTGTGTGTGTGTGTGTGTGTGTGTGTGTGTGTGTGTGTGTGTGTGTGTGTGTGTGTGTGTGTGTGTGTGTGTGTGTGTGTGTGTGTGTGTGTGTGTGTGTGTGTGTGTGTGTGTGTGTGTGTGTGTGTGTGTGTGTGTGTGTGTGTGTGTGTGTGTGTGTGTGTGTGTGTGTGTGTGTGTGTGTGTGTGTGTGTGTGTGTGTGTGTGTGTGTGTGTGTGTGTGTGTGTGTGTGTGTGTGTGTGTGTGCATTCGTAATTGTGTGTGTGTGTTTACATACATATATATCTTTTTGGGGGGTTTGGGAGCTAAGTAAATGCAAGCTTAATCATAGGTAAGTGTTCACTTACCTACGCATACTTCGTCAGTTTAGTGGCAGTCAGTATTCTGGAGTTAATATTGTTGCAGGTGAACATTGAGTACCTCGATAATCTGACATCAGACAGACATCAGACAGCTAAGCTTGTATCAGCCTGATGCTGCTGTACTGTGTGTCATCAGAACGGTAGCTTGTGTAATGTCCACCGTGGTATAATGTGTGACATCAGAACATTGGACTTAAGCTGATAACAACGTCATGTTACCAAAGATTCAGAGTGGTCAAAGCTATCTCACTTTCGTTCTTGGTCTTGCTGGGCCCCTGGGCGGTGGCCATCACCTGCAGCACCTCTGCAGCGTGCCACCTGCCTGCACAGGTGCAGCATGGGCAGAGGGTGCAACAAAGTGAAGGCCGACAAAGACTGTTCAACCAATAAACTGAGGAGTTGTGGTAAGTTAACGTGGTGGAATGTGTGCGCTCTGTGATGGTTCCAATGTATCACCTGCATTTTTACCTGATTGTCTTCTTGGGCTAACAGTGTTCTGAACGGTGGGTTGAGACAGTTGCAACCCTGTTTCAAAAGTGGTTGGATGCTCCAATAAATAAACACGACGTATTATACATACTCGTGCGTGTATCTTCATTTATACCAAGACAGGAGTAAGAAGGGGGAAAGTAGGAAACCGTGGAAGGCCTAAGTATGGACAGTGGGCACTGAAATATGTGGCTTCTGTTGTAGCTGTGCGGCTGTTGCCCCCAAGTGGCAGTAGGCATCTATTGGAAGTCTTTAGAGCAGAAGCATTTTTGGGTAGAAATGATCCCGCACCCATCAGAGGTTCAAAAATTAACGGCCGGTGGCGCGTGAGCGATACCACAGCCTGGCCAACGGCACTCAGTCAGCCTCCAGGTGCAAGCGACGTTCAGGAAGGGCCACTGCCTCCTGACGCACCAGGACTTAATTGCAACACCAATGAAGGAATGAATGAAAGAATAAACAAATAGGCGAATGAGTGAATGAACACGCGATCCAGTGAATCAAAAATGTAATGTTAACCAGAGCAGGCACTGGGACTTTACAAACCCACTCTGCCAATCTAAATACTTCTTCTTTTACAAAACGTTTTTAAAAACGGGGAATTTAGAATTGCGTTAACACAACAGCAGTGTGGTAAAGTGAGTACAACATTCCATTATAATAATAAACACCATTCGATGGAGTGTTCATCTCTCACCGCTGTCACCAAAAACTTGCCAGATTGTATGTGCATTTCGAATTATCTGCTTCTTTTTCAGATTTATAGAGAATAAAATGATTTAAGCTGATACACTGAGGCTTTTTGGAGTGATTCCATCCACTATATTGTATTAAGAAAGTTTAACGATCTTACGTCAGTGCTTTGGGGTGGGCACCCACTACCGAATCAATATGAATAATAAGTAAATAAACTTTTTTTCGTTATACAGTGTTACCAGTGATCCTTGTATATTGCATGATGAAAAAGTATGTCATAATATTTAAAGAGCATCGCTGACTTCTCCATTCCAGGGGCAGAGTCAAGTAATTGAGCCTCAGATAAGGCCTCTTTGCGCGTCATCCTGCGTAGACCACCTCTACGCCCTGGCAGTGTTTCAGGGAGATAAGAAAGCCCCGCCTCCTTGGGAGGGACCCAAAACTGCCCAATCACGGTGGAAGGCTGCCAAGCTCCTCGGCCCCCTTGCCCTTTAAAAGGGGCTCTGCCCGGCACAGAGCACGGAC
The DNA here is from genome assembly GCF_964261635.1 of Lissotriton helveticus. Lineage (NCBI taxonomy): Eukaryota > Metazoa > Chordata > Amphibia > Caudata > Salamandridae > Lissotriton > Lissotriton helveticus. Next base: position 530,989,895 of record NC_136071.1, read on the forward strand.
TGTCTCCAACTTCCATCTCTTGTGTATCCTGAGCCCGCCAGCCCTCACCCTCAAGATGGTTCTGTCTGCTGAAGATAAGGCCCTTGTGGTCGGCCTCTGGGGAAAGATCTCTGGGCACTGCGATGCCCTCGGAGGAGAAGCCTTGGACAGGTGAGCACTATGGGGAGGGCCACGCCACTTATGACTCTATCTTTGACGGAAATCGGCCTCATTGGAGGGCAATTTGATAATTAGACCCGTTTTCCTGAAATGTAACTGGCTCAATTACTCCGGCCTTGGTGATGTAGTTTGCCTGGCTGTTGCCTGGCAACAGAAAACATTACTTGCTGTCCCCATGGGCACACGTTCCTTGCATGCATTATTGCATTCCTTATATAGGCTGCCACTCCCACACGCCCCGGTAAGTGTGGCAAGATTGTCATTTCTAGGGAAGGCGCACAGCCGGTCCCCCCTCCTTTGCCAGCAGTCATTTTGTGCAAGAAGCAATCTGAAATTCCACCACTACCAATGAGAAACAAGGCCGAGAATGGGCCCCATGCCAGGTGTGCTCCCAAGTGAGGAGACGCTATCCCTTTAAAAGATGACAGGCCTTCCTTACTGTGCACGAGATAGGTGATTGCAAATCTAGATATAAGCTAGGTTGTCTCTTTTTTTAATCAAAGACTCACCCTCATGTATTTTCTTCTAAACAGTGGCACCCTTAGATAGGGTTGGTAAACGCTTCTGGGTGGTAAAAGCAAGGTACAGCCATGCAGAAGGCGGTAAGAGTGAGAGCCTATCTATATGTGGTGTGAAGTTACAACCCTTGCAGAGGTGGAACGAGCTGACATCATAAGGCATGATGGCAGAAAGTGAGAGCATAGGGGTAATAAGACCTGTACGCTGTGGGAGAGGTGGTAGGAGGGAAAAGCCTTTGAGGTAGGAGGTAACACCATGAAGCCCATTTGTGTGGAGGGACAAGATTACACCATGTGGACATAGGGCTCTTTGAAACAACCTGTAAGGCAAAGGGGAAGGATTTGAGCCCGTGGGATGTTGGCAAGAGGCTAGAGTCCATCTTAGTCATGGGGAGGGGCTAGTGTTGTTGGAGGTGTGTGTAGAGGTTATGAGGTTACAGCATAGAAAGAACAAGTAAAGGGTAGACTCAAGGGGGTGAGGTGGTAAGAAGCTGCGTAGAGGCTATGAGAGGCTGGACCAGAGGCTGCAGTCTTCGAGACAAGTACATCCCATCAAAGGAGATTTGTTCACTCGTGTGGTTACAGCCATGCACACAAACACAAGGTCGAACTGGCCTATGGGCAGAGATAGTGAAATTATACAATTGTGCTGCTTTTTTGCGTAATGATGGATTTGCCACATGATGCGTCATCTGCTGCATAATCTGCAGATTTTTAGCAAAAACATATTTTGTTTCTAGCTCTAACTATTCAAACGTTACTAAAATGCGGCAGCTCATGTTGCTGTGCAGGGGAAGACACTTAGCAAAGGTTGACTGGTCACTTTCTGTTGCTTATTGTTATATTTGGGTGTTATACTGGTACCAGTGAGGTGCAGCCAATGCCCGGACAGTATTAACAAATGTGTCACATTATGCAACACATTTGCCTGTTCTTGCTTCATAATTTAGTCAACGCTGCTGCATAATTTGGCCCTCCTATGCGGCATACCAGTGGCCATCCCTATAGGGCAATGCGGTAGTGCGCAAGGGTCTGGCCTTACAGATCAGTGTGTGGGCCATTTTTTAGCTGTTTTTGGACCGGGGTTTTGGATTTTATCGTCTGTGGGCTAGTTTTTACTGTTGATTTATTTCCCTGATTTTAAAACAAATATTGCCTGTATCAAGCTAAACTCCTTGCAGTCTTCCATACCTTGCAAAACTCTTGTACACCGTGTTTTTTTTAGAAGTTCAAAACCTCCCCAGTCTGCAGACATAGACCAATTTTTCAGCTCACGAATTCACTAACGTTGACCACTTTTATTCTGGTGCCCGAGTCTATTTTCTGTTCCGATCCGACCCTGCACAAGCACGTTTAGGTGCAGAATCTTAGAACGCCAACTCACAACGCACTAGTAAATTAGGCTGGGTGACCAGTGGGGCTTCTCCCGAGTATGATGCTTTTGTCTTGGATACATATTTTGTCCTACCTTGTTACTAATGGCAATAACGCAATTTATTTTCATCTGTAAACGGGAGGACAGGTGAGAAGGTAACATTCCTGTCGAGTAGTATATACTATGTTCTTCTAACTGGGTACATTAAACACGACACTTTTTTCCGCAGGCTGTTTGCCAGCTTCGGTCAGACTAAGACCTACTTCAGCCACTTCGACCTCTCCCCGGGCTCTGCTGACGTGAAGCGACATGGAGGCAAGGTCCTGAGCGCCATCGGTGAGGCAGCCAAGCACGTGGACAGCCTGGAACAGGCCCTGTCCAAACTGAGCGACCTGCACGCCTACAACCTCCGCGTGGACCCCGGAAACTTCCAGGTGAGCCAAGATCACTTTACTATGATGACGTATCTAATTGTGTTAAAAGGAGCACATACTAGCTGGTGCATTTAGCCTATTTCACAGCATTGCATCTCAAAGTGGCTGGTTGTGCATATAAGTGCTCCTCCAACACACCTTTCAAAGTTCTGAAAGTGATAGATACAGAGCATCCTAGCAAGAAGGTATTTGTGCTCTCTAGCGAGCCCGTAGTGAGGTGTCTCTGACACAGGTGTCGCTATTCACGAGGCATGGTGAAGAAAAGTCCAAAAATGACTGGCTGATAACGAAAAAATCACCATACCTGTCCATAAGCAACACGCTCATTTAAACATGTTAAGTACTATATATCTGCACAATTGTATCAATTGTGGGGATCTCACTACCCGACTGCATATGACCCTGACCAGTGCTGCACTGCTCCATACATTGTGGTGTATAACTTCTGCTTTTCTCTCTTTCAGCTGCTGTCCCACTGCATTCAGGCTACACTGGCCGCCCACTTCCCTGCGGACTTCACCCCTCAGTGCCAGGCTGCCTGGGACAAGTTCCTGGCCGCAGTGTCTGCTGTCCTGACCTCCAAGTACCGATAAACTCAGCGCAAGAAAATTGTCTACAGGGATGACAAGATGGCCGCTGTGAGGCTACACACAGGAACTTGCTGGGAGTTCAGAGACTATCAGTACGCACACTATCCATCATTTTGTGCAACTTGCTCCATCAGATGTGGTCGCTTGTTTCTTTTGTGACAACTTAATAAAAATGATAAAGTTACTTAATAGTCTTTTTTTCTAACTCTTCATTTATTAGCCCATTATGTTTCCTTCTGGCAAACTACCGTTGTGACCACACTCTGATTACCTACTTGAAAATAAATCAGGAAGTGCTTACAAATCGTCATTACAATGTTGCCTTTAGGTGACCGGGGCGTCAGCACCAAGGTCCCACATCTCTTAGTGCTGTCATCCGCCTTGCAAAGGTCATGGGCGTCCGCAGAAATTTTTCCAGGGAGGGGCAAAATGTTTACTTCAGCACCATCCTCCGACATGATTGAGCACAAGTATTAAATAAACAAATAAAACATCTAATAAGACAAAGAGCTTAAATAAACAAAGAAACCCATTGGGTGGGAGAAAAATCGTGTGAGGCTCCACAGCAGATGACCTGGCACCTACAATGAAACAGGAAAAAAACAAACAAGCATTGGCATAGCCAATATGTCTCGCCTTTGGGACCTTATAAGTGTTTAGCCATGCAACACTTGATGTTGTTGCACCAAGGATGTTGTACTGGACAACTAAACACTTATAAGGTCCCAAAGGGGAGACCTATTGGCTATGTCAATGCTGTTTTTTTTCTCCTGCTTCCCAATTCTCTTAAATACAAATTATATAAAAAGAACATCCCTTTCTGAGCTGCACGGCTCATCCTACCCACGCTTCATGCGCAGATTTGAAATACTGATGGTTTGGGCTTCCAGGAATTCAACTGGTTGAGAGGTGTAGAGAGGGAGAGAGGTGTAGAGAGGTAGAGAGACAGAGGTAGAGAGAGGTAGAGAGAGAGAGGTAGAGGTAGGTAGAGAGAGGTAGAGGTAGGGAGAGAGAGAGAGAGAGGTAGAGAGAGAGGTAGAGAGAGGCAGAGATAGAGAGGTAGAGATAAATAGGTAGAGAGGTAGAGAGAGAGAGAGGTAGAGGGAGAGAGGTAGAGAAAGAGGTAGAGAGAGGTAGAGGTAGAAAGAGAGTGGTAGAGACAGAGATAGAGAGAGAGAGGTAGAGAGAGAGCGGGGTCTGGCCTCTACCCCTTTACTTGGAAGGGGTCTATTGTGAAACCGATTCTAAAAAAAGGGAGCGGTACAGACCCAATGCACTATAGGCTTATAAGCCTCTTGGATACCTCATTAAAGATATTCTCCAAGATCATTCTAGCCAAAATTGAAGAATGGGCCACTGAAACTAAGAGAATCCCTTTAGAACAGGGGGGCTTTCGAGAGGGTCATTCAACCATTGACCACTGCTTTGCTTTGTGGGCTATTACTCGAAAGGCAGTGGAGGAAAATCAAAGGCTGTGTAGTTGTTTTGTAGATTTCCGGACAGCCTTTGATTCTGTTGACAGGGAAATTCTATGGGGAAAACTTGCCGCTTGGAACTTACCACTACACCTTCTGGGAGCTCTTCAATCCCTGCACTCAGGCAATTGGGCTCAGGTGGAGTTAGACAAGACAGGACGGTTGTCCCAAAGAATCTCTATCGACAATGGCCTGCGTTAGGGGTGCGTTTTAGCACCCCTACTTTTTAGTTTATTTTTGGCCGACCTCCCAACAGCCATTTCCCAATCAAAGTCTTTTTCGCCTAAAATTAGGGATCAGCATATTGCTTGCCTGCTCTATGCAGACGATTTGGTATTAATGGACTACACTCCAATTGGTCTGCAGAGGAAACTTAATGCATTGGCCTCTTATAGTAAGCAGAACAAGCTTTGTATTAATCTGGAAAAGACGAAAATTATGATTTTTGGGAAAAAAGTGCAGAGTTTTTCCTGGTATCTTGATTCTCAGATGGTGGAACAAGTGGAACAGTATAAATACCAGGGTTTAACTTGTAGGAAAAATCTAAATTGGGGCGCGCATTGGGATGCCACTAGGCAGAAGGCCCTTTTGCAGGCAAGCTGTTTATCTGGATTTAATGGCAGATTTGGGGGCCTATTGCATATCCTACTATTAAAGGCCTATGAAGGGAAAATTCCACCAATAGGCCTCTATGGAGGAGAGATATTTTCTCTCGACCCAACCTACGAATGGGACAGATTGGAAGGGGTTGTGCTTAAAAGACTTCTATCACTCCCACAAGGTACCATGGTCCAGGCTATAAGGAGAGAGTTCAGTCTGCTATCGTGGAACATGGCGGCTGCCACTCGGGCTCTAAGATACTTCAACACCCTGCTGGAGAATGATGTGGTGGCCAAAGTATCCAGATTGTGCTGGGAAGAGAGCCAAAGCAGCGAAAGGACGTGGGCAAAGGCCGTTAGAACAAGAATGACTGTAATGAAGAATCTCCATTTAAATAGTGGTACAGTCACAACCTGGCTCACTTTCCCAGGTAAACGAGTATTGAGAGAATCTGCTGCTATGGTGTCGCAAAAATGTGATTTATTATACTTAGAGAAGAAACCATCTATTAGCTTCTCGTTACCTTCACTTGGCCAAGATTGTATCTTCCCTTACTTATCACAGTTACCAGATCCAGGTTTGAGAAAAGAAATCTTAAGGGTTCGGGTGGGATGTAATCCAATCTATTCATCCCACCCATATAAGATAGGGGTGCAGAATTATAGTGGTCTTTGTCCCTGCCCTTTGAAAGCCAAATGTACTATTACGCATATTCTTATGGACTGTGTTTTTTATCTTGCAAATCGGATTAAGTTTTTAAGACCTTTGTTTTATAAATATGATGCTCTTCATAGGAACAAGGCGGTAAAGTTACTGTCTGAGATGCGATACTTAGACGTAGCAGTTGGGATTGCTCGGTTCCTACGATCTGTTAAACAGAATTTAAAAAAATGAAATGTAATGGGGATGGGGTGGTGAGGAGGGAGGTTCATTTAAAGGTTTTAATTAATGTGTAATGTTTAGAATGTTTTATGGACAATTGTCTAAATAAACTTGTTTTTTGAACTAGAATGCTGTTTTTTTCTCCTGCTTCCCAATTCTCTTAAATACAAATTATATAAAAAGAACATCCCTTTCCGAGCTGCATGGCTCATCCTACCCACGCTTCATGCGCAGATTTGAAATACTGATGGTTTGGGCTTCCCGGAATTCAACTGGTTGAGAGGTGTAGAGAGGGAGAGAGAGAGAGGTGTAGAGAGATAGAGAGACAGAGGTAGAGAGAGGTAGAGAGAGAGAGGTAGAGAGAGAGGTAGAGAGAGAGAGGTAGAGGTAGGTAGAGAGAGGTAGAGGTAGGGAGAGAGAGAGTGAGGTAGAGAGAGAGGTAGGCAGAGGTAGAGAGGTAGAGGTAAATAGGTAGAGAGGGAGAGGTAGAGAGAGAGAGAGGTAGAGGGAGAGAGGTAGAGAAAGAGGTAGAGAGAGGTAGAGGTAGAGAGAGAGCGGTAGTGACAGAGGTAGAGAGAGAGAGAGAGAAATAGAGAGAGAGAGAGGTAGAGATAGAGAGGTAGAGAGAGAGGTAGAGAGGTAGGTAGAGGTAGAGGTAGAGGTAGGGAGAGGGAGGTAGAGAGAGAGAGGTAGAGAGGGAGAGGTAGAGGTAGAGAGAGAGAGGTAGAGAGAGAGAGGTAGAGAGAGAGAGAGAGAGAGAGAGAGGTAGAGAGAGAGAGGTAGAGAGAGGTGTAGAGAGAGGTGTAAAGAGAGGTGTAGAGAGGTAGAGATAGGTAGAGAGGTAATGAGAGAGAGGCAGAGAGAGAGGTAGAGAGAGAGAGAGAGAGAGAGAGAGAGGTAGAGAGGTAGAGAGAGGTATAGAGAGAGGTGTAGAGAGAGGTGTAGAGAGAGGTGTAAAGAGAGGTGTAGAGAGGTAGAGATAGGTAGAGAGGTAAAGAGAGAGAGGTAGAGAGAGAGGTAGAGAGAGAGAGGTAGAGAGAGATGTAGAGAGAGAGGTAGAGGCAGAGAGAGAGGTGGGGAGGGAGAGAGAGAGAGAGAGAGAGAGGTAGAGAGAGGTGGAGAGGTAGATTGGAGATCCTAGCATTTCCAGAGCATTAAAGGCACTACTCATTTGTAACGTCATTCCTTTCACTGCACATCCTGCTTTATCTAAATAACTAGGGCCCGCATATACAAAAGGATGTTGTGGTCATAAAGCTTACAATTTGCAGCATCACAGTGGTTGCTACTGCAAACCCCCTTTTTAGAGTTCTGTATAACCTTCATGATTGACAAAAGGGGTTCTGCATCTCACTCCATATTGGAATTTGGAGGGGCAGTGAAAAGGGTACTATCTTCAAATTGCAATTTACAATGACATGTATCAATGGTTTTCAAACGAAATGGCAGTTGCAAACCTTTGATCTGATACCAACACTGAGCTGCAGTTGGTACATGATTCAGAAAAGAAAAGTTGTCTCTGTGGGACAGCTTTTCCTTCGGGAATCATGTCAGGCGACAGTGAGTACAGGCAGTGGTCCAAGGGCTACACGTGATGCTGCAATGAACATGAGGGACTGCCCCTTTGGAGCTCAAGGCGTAAACTCTTTAATCCATCTCATCTGCAGACCCTTTTTGTAATACTAGTGCTTATGGTGCAAAAAAAAGGCAGACACACCCATTGTATCTCTGGGCGAATTGTGTAATTCGGTGCTGGGTCTTCTGCCTTCGTTAGTATGGAATGGGGGATGGATGTTCATAGGGAACAGCATTGATAATGACATGAACAGTATTCTAAAACTGTTTCAATCCCTTTTGCTGCACTATTTCTAATTCTAATGTTCAAACCGTGCTCCTAATTCAATCAAGAGTAGACGGTGCAACGAGTGTGGAGCTGTGGGAAAAGATTGTGGAGAAGTGAGAGAGGATTGTGGAGAAGTGGGAGAAACTCCTAACAGTACAAACCCTCTATAACAGAGCTTCCATTGTGTGTGGCAGCCCGGGATGAGACATCTTCCTGGGCGCACTGTCAGACAGCCGCATCCGAGTACTTCACATGTCTTTTAAAGACCTTTTGATTGTTAATGAGGCTTTGATGGTTTTCACCTCTTCCTAGGGCCCCTGCAGCTCCACTCTGCCTTCAGCTTAAAAAATGTGACCCCCCCCCCCGAAATTTGACTCTAGGTGCGCCTCTGCTTTAAGCTGTGGGAGCAGCCAGGCCCGGACCTTCTCTCTTGCCCATCAGCAGCAGTTTTCCCGCTCATCAAGCAGGGCCGTCATTGCAAGTGCTTTCTCACGCTTTTAAAATTGACGGCCCTGCAGACAAACACCACTGTGGGGGCTGTTAATAGTGACGGACCGGTGTTCCAGCGGGGGGCAAGTGCCCCCCTTGCCCTCCCCTGCGGACGCCTGTGGCAAAGGCTACTGCCGAACATGGCGCCCGGACCAGTTAGCACTGGCAGTGCCACACCTTTGCCAACCCACACCTGTCATGCGGTCGCACCAGTGCCTTTTAAGTTGTCTGGCCATATTTTCTCGATGTTGCCCTTCGACCCTTTGTTATATTAATCCATGAATTAAATGTGTAAAATAGAGGTTACCTATACTTTAGTTGCACAAACAAATCTATGCACATTTATTTATTTACTCATTTAATAAATGCATTTGTATATAGCGCGAACATTACCCAAAGGTGTCAGAGCGCTGTACAATAGAACCAGTTACGTTACATGAGAGAAATGTTACAAATGGAACGTTACAAAGACGAACAGGAGACTAGAAGAGGGAGGGTAAAACCATAGAAGGCAAGAACACAATATCAAACACAGCAAGCAAGGGTGAGGAATGTACAAGAAAATATTACACATTTACAATGATGAACAAACTTCCTAGAGGGGTCTGAGAATTAAGGTATTAGTTCTGAAAGCGTCTTTGGAAGAGAAGAGATTTGAGGTCAGCTTTGAAGATGCAGATAGAGGTGGTGGCATGAAGCAATGGAGGAAGCGAGTTCCAGATTCTCACCGCGCATTACCTGAGAATGATTGAGCCATCAATCTTTCCCTTTTGAAGGAGGGGGCTCAAGCAGAAACTTTTAAGCATTTCGAGAAGGTCTCAAGCCTCCAGACATTTTCAGTTTATTCGCCAGGTACTGAGGGGAGGAAGTGTGCAAGACTTTGTGGGTGATGCAGGCAGATTTGTAAATAGATCTTGCCTTGATGGGAAGCCATCAAAGAGAAGACAGGATAGGAGTGATGTGGTCACTTCGTTTGGACACTGAAATAAAGCGAGCTGCTGAATGAAGGACGGATTTGATGGGTGAGAGGCAGGCGCGCAACACCCATTGGGCTCACCGGGCTTCAGCCCCCCCCGTCGTATTCTCCAGCCCAGGCTAATTTGACGCGCACTGAAAGGATAAAAGAAGGCTGCGCATCGGAGCCGAGAATGTGCTTTTTATGATGCTTTCTGAGGCCCAGCAACCCGAGCCAGCCAGCCTCTGAACAGTTTCAGTTAACCTCTTGTTTTCCTTTACTGGCCCCGAGGTGATATCCTTGCCGGAAGGCAGGGATTTCACCTAAGCACTTGATGTGTTCAGCATGGGGTCGGGGTGGGAGTGGGAAGATGCACACAGCAGGGGGAAAGGGCTGGCCAGTGCAGGTGACGCTTTTCCTTTGTATAGGAATTCCTGCTGGCGTCAAACCCCAGGGTTTGCTGTCTGTGTGCTTGCATGGATGTGTATTCCATACAAGTGCACAGACAGCACACCCTGGGCTATGACGCCAGCAGGAATTAATTTACAAAGTAAAAGCATCACCTGCACTGCCATCCCTTTGCCCCTGCTGTCCGTGCACTTGTAGGGAATTATTCAGCACAGCATTACCTACTGCCTGCATATCTAGGTTACTCTAAGGGAATGTTGTTTTTGACTTACATACATGGAAACGTCAGAGGAGAGTCCCCTCCGAATATGCACATGTAGTGTAAGTTTGTAGTGTTCATTTTTTGGGGTGCTATGTGGGTAACTTTAGGGTTCAGGGTGGGTGTGGGTTTTAGGGTGCCAGCGAGTAATTTTAGGGATCAGGGTGGGTTACGGATTGGGGTGCCAGGGGGTAATTTTAGGGTTCTGAGTGGGTATGGGTTTTAGGGTGCCAGGGGTGCCAGGGGTAATTTTAGGCTTCAGGGTGGGTATGGGTTTTGGGGAGCCAGGGGTAATTTTAGGGTTCGGGGTGGGTATGGGTTTTGTGGTGCCAGGGGTACTAGTAGGGTTCAGCGTGGGTATGGGTTTTGGGGTGCTAGGGTTAATTTTAGGGTTCAGGGTGGGTATGGGTTTTGGGGGCAAGGGTGTAATTTTAGGGTTCAGGGGGTAATTTTCGTGGTCAGAGTGGTAATGGGCTTTGGGGTGCCAGGTGTAATTTTAAGGTTCAGGGAGGGCATGGGTTTTGGGGTCCCAGGGGTAATTTTAGGGTTCAGGGTGGGTATGGGAATTGAGGTGCCAGGGGGTAATTTTAGGGTTTAGGGTGGTAATGGGTTTTGGGGTGCCATGGGGTTAATGTTAGGGTTCAGGGCGGGTATGGGTTTTAGGGTGTGAGGGGGTGGAAATTTGAGGGTTTAGGGTGGGTGTGGTTTTTGGGTGTCAGGGGGGGGCAATGTTAGGGTTCAGGGTGGGTATGGGTTGTGGGGTGCCAGGGAGTAATTTTAGGGTTCAGCTTAGGTATGTGTTTTGGTGTGCCAGGGGTAATTTTAGGGTTCAGGGTGGGTATGGGTTTTGGGGTGCCAGGGGGGAATTTAATGTTCAGTATGGGTATGGGTTTTGGGGTGTATGTATCAAAAGAAGGGGTAAAGAGAAAAGGATCAATTGTTGATCCTGAGGCTCAAATTACCATTCCAGAAAGGTAGAATGGAAGGTCCAACCAGAGTCAGAGCCCCAAATAGCAATTACTGACAAGAGGGACTTGGTTGTTCCTAAAGATCAAGGATGAAGAGTATGGTCAAATATAAGGGAAGAAAATAAATAAGAGGGTAGTGCTCAGTGGAGGGCTACCCTGGGAATCCCATTAGTTGGAATTGAATGGCCTCACACACCCTTGCGAGTGTCATGCTTCATCATCGGCCGTTGCTCCTCGTTGGACAGGCGGTGCAATGTCCAACGGGCTCACCTCTAGGAGGGGCTCTTTATCGGAGATCTTTTTTCCAACAGCCTGTGGGTGAAGTGTAAGTGAGGGGCCAAGTGAGGGGTGGATAGTGTAGGTGGGTGCGTTAAAATATAGCTCGAGATACCGGAGATCAGTTTATTCTGGTGGTTCCCGTGCTATATGTTAAAACCAGTGGGTAGCCTATGATCGCCAGAAATAAGGTTCTGTATCACGATCTAGGACTACAATAAGTTCTGTGAGGTCGACATGTTTCTCGCTTTTGCAATTGAGCTGCGATTCTTCAGGACCTAATATAATATATACATCTATCTCAAGGGATGACCTAATAAAAGTATCAACCTCTAATACATATATTTATTTACTGTTGTACTACCTGGTTAGGACTGCTCTTGCCTAGAGGAGACAAAAGAAAGAGTTACCAAAATACAGAGTCAACAGTTTCCCATATTTGACCGTGAACACACTGAAAATAAAATAAAGTAAAATAATTCAGCAGCAGTTTCTTCATGGTGTCTAAATAGTAAACATCCAAGGGGTTATGTAGTTACTCACCTAAAGGTCAAGGAGTACAGGTGTCAACAGTACCCGGTACTATTGGCTCTCCCCCTTGAAGTCACACCTACCGGGTACTGTCGACACCTGTACTCCTTGACCTTTAGGTGAGTAACTACATAACCCCTTGGATGTTTACTATTTAGACACTTATTTTCTATTTTAATTTAAATCTTATTTCAGAGGTGACATGTGGTAAATGTGATTACAGTTGATACTTAATGGTCACTGCGCACTCAATGTCACTGCCACAGAGTCACTTGTCTCCACACAACCACAGTGTGTTCACGGTCAAATATGGGAAACTGTTGACTCTGTATTTTGGTAACTCTTTCTTTTGTCTCCTCTAGGCAAGAGCAGTCCTAACCAGGTAGTACAACAGTAAATAAATATATGTATTAGAGGTATATACTTTTATTAGGTCATCCCTTGAGATAGATGTATATATTATATTAGGTCCTGAAGAATCGCAGCTCAATTGCAAAAGCGAGAAACATGTCGACCTCACAGAACTTATTGTAGTCCTAGATCGTGATACAGAACCTTATTTCTGGCGATCATAGGCTACCCACTGGTTTTAACATATAGCACGGGAACCACCAGAATAAACTGATCTCCGGTATCTCGAGCTATATTTTAACGCACCCACCTACACTATCCACCCCTCACTTGGCCCCTCACTTACACTTCACCCACAGGCTGTTGGAAAAAAGATCTCCGATAAAGAGCCCCTCCTAGAGGTGAGCCCGTTGGACATTGCACCGCCTGTCCAACGAGGAGCAACGGCCGATGATGAAGCATGACACTCGCAAGGGTGTGTGAGGCCATTCAATTCCAACTAATGGGATTCCCAGGGTAGCCCTCCACTGAGCACTACCCTCTTATTTATTTTCTTCCCTTATATTTGACCATACTCTTCATCCTTGATCTTTAGGAACAACCAAGTCCCTCTTGTCAGTTATGGGTTTTGGGGTGCCAGGGGTAATTTTAATGTTCAGGGTGGGTATGGGTTTTGGGGGGCAAGGGTGTAATTTTAGGGATCAGCGCAGGTATAAGTTTTGGGGCTCCAGGGGGGTGATTTTAGGGTTCAGGGTGGGCGTGGGTTTTGGGGTGCAAGGGGGGTAATTTTGTGGTTATGGGTGGTAATGGATTTTAGGGGGCAAGGGTGTAATTTTAGGGATCAGTACAGGTATGGGTTTTGGGGTGCCAGAGGTAATTTTAGGGTTCAGGGTGGGTATGGTTTTGGGGGGCAAGGGTGTAATTTTAGGGATCAGCGCGGGTATGGGGGTTGGGGTTCTAGGGGGATGATTTCAGGGTTCAGGGTGGTAATGGGTTTTGGGGTGCGAGGCGGTAGTTTTAGGGTTCGGTGGTTATGGGTTTTGAGGTGCCAGGGGTGTAATTTGGAGGTTCGGGTGGTAATGGATTTTGGGGGGCAAGGGGTAATATGCGGGTTTAGCATGAGTATGGGTTTTGGGGTGCCAGGGGTAATTTTAGCGTTCAGGGTGGGTATGGGTTTTGGGGTACCTGGGGTCATTTTAGGGTTCAGGGCGGGTATGGGTTTTGGTGTGCCAGGGGGTAACTTTGGGGGTTCAGGGTGGGTAAGGGTTTTGGGGTACCAGGGGTAATTTTAGGGTTCAGGGTGGGTATGGGTTTTGGACTTGCAATGATAAACATTTCACGAGCACATTGTACTCCTATAGAAGCAATTGTTGACGAACTGGCGAAAAAGGGTCGTCGCCTTGAAATGGCATTGTGAAAATTGGTTATATTGTGTTCCTAAAGTGCTTTGTAGTAAAATATATTAAATTGGCATTTTAATTCAGTACATTCTGTTCCTTTTTCATAAAACAATAGGACATAAATGCATCAAATTAACAAAAATGTGTGCTCTAATTGTCCAGTTTCAAATGCAGAAATCATCACGTTTTCTCCGCTTGACCTGAGCATTAATCGATCCCGATTATCTGCCATTTTAGCCCCGCCCCATTGATTAACATTAGCCACGCCCCTTCATTTGCCATGTTAGCCCCCCCGAAATTAAGACCTAGTTGCGCCCCTGGTGTGAGGTGAGATTTCAGTAGGCCAGGCAGAAGAGAATTGGAGTAATCCAGTCTAGAGAGAACTAGCGATTGGACCAATGTTTTTAGGTCTTTCTTTATTTAAAAATAAAATATAAAAGTGGGGATATCTATCAAAATACATCATACGTACTCTTCATTTCACTATAACCATGATGATTTAAATATTGAAGGTTTGCAAAGTGGCAGTACTAGTACAAATCAGAGGCAGGAGATGGTATGTGCTTTTGTTATCCCATATCGCTCACCCTGTATCCCTTTTCTTCAGTGCTTAATTTGTAAAATAGTAAGTGCCAGGGCCCAAGATATTTCTCAGAAAGGCACTGCTGCTTATGCCACTTCAAATATCAGCCAGCGCTGCCAAATACCAGCACTACCAACACATGCCTGCTATTACAGTCCTACAAATGTTACAATTTGAGCTTTACTATGTAACTCAAAGCTTTAGGAATGGCCTAAGCACCCTAGTATTATTACTTGCAGTTATATATTTAATTGATGTACACTTTGCTCATTGCTCTTTTTTAAAGAAATAGACTGACAGCGCCACCACGTGATGGACCATGTGATAGACTGCATTACATATGTGCTGGAGTTACTAAATACGTGCCGGTTCTGAGCACCGGAAAACACCGGAACAAATTAAGTTCACCCCTCTGGTGTCCGCACATGTGTTCTGTAAAGGGAACCAGATATGCAGTGCATGAGCGTGGGATGGAGGACACACAAAATGTACTGTTCTAGGTAATTTACCACTCTCAACCGAGGCCCCAGTTTCAACCTTATGGACCCTATGGATGTTTCAAGCTATCGCTACAGTGCGCACAGGTTTTCTAGCATGCCATTTCTTGATACACGTTGATTTTGTGAGAAATTGTCACAAATTCAAAGTACTATTTATTTATTTATTTATTTTTGCCATTTATTGAGCGCGAACGAATACCCGCAGGCGTCTCGGCGCTAGACTATTCACATAAATTTCCCCAAGATGATAATGGCACCAGGTGGTTAATGGTCAGTGTTACTGATTAAAAATCCAGGTCTTCAATCTTTTGCGAAACTGCAGGAATGAGGGGCTTGTCCTAATGTGTTGCGGCAAAGTATTCCATAATTTAGGTGCCGCGACTAAAAAGCGGCGGTCACTATATTGTACACTGTACTTCTGAGCATCCCCATCACATATCATCAGGGCTTTAAGTGGGCCGGTTCTCACCGCTGCTGAGCACAGGCAGTTTTTTTTAAAGAAGGCAGCAAAATGGGTCTCTATGGTGCTCTGTTTTGTGCCCTGGCATAGGCGGTCCGTTTTTTCCTGATTGCAGTGACAGTAGGCATATTGATGTGCACCTGCTCACACTGCTCACTTCTCACTAGTGGAGAAGTTACGCCATGACGTCATGCCAGGTGAGCGTTGTAGGGGAAGGGGCATCCTTTAAAGAGTCATTTTCTCTCTGGATTTCCCTTCTCTTTTTGAAACTCCGGAGCAGCATCATTGTCGTGGTGTCACCAGGGCTTTAAGTGGAATCTTTTTTAATATTATATACTAGCAATAGTTGCTGCTTATTTATCTTATGCAACTAACTACCATTGACAAAGCCAATAGTCCTGACTTGTAGGCATGATGTTACTTGTATCATATATCTGGATGCAATGATAGAAACAGCAAAATATAAGTTGGGCGGCACACTATGCTAAGCACAGATTTTTAAATTGTGTGTTTTTAATCCGCACCCTTAATTACACTGATCACGTCCCTTTGAGCGACCCCCCAGTTTTTTCACCCCACTTAAAGCCCTGTATATCATCCTTCGCCGGTCATAACCCTTAGTTCTGTTGGGCCTGCACTCTTAGCAATGGCTTGCCTGTGGTAATGTGTGTATTCCCCTTTGCTGTTTTTAATATAGCTCCTAATATCACACTTTTGCTGCTTCTAAGAACTGTAAATACAGATGTCCTTATTCCCAAATATAATGGCACTTAATTTACTCCCCTTCAAGTATAAAAGTGATTTGTAACCCGAATGACCACACGTCACCCATCTACTCCTGTAGTGTATATTTCTAAGTTCTTCATAATGTAACTCCTCGCCCTACTGATATTGGATGACCTTGAAAATCCACTCTATCACATTGGACAGATAATCACAATTACTGCACTGAAAACATGTTAATTTATATTTCACTGTTTTGAAGTTTAGTGACCATCCCTCAGCCCTAAAATCCTGCGTCTGATATCACTTATTTCTGGACCACATTTGGGCACATTTTCTAGATGATGTAGTGTATGTATGGGGGGGGGGGTGAAGGGCTATTTGTAAATAGGCTCAGTATACCTTTTATTCCTCTTACAATTTCACATGTGAATTTATCTAAGCACATCATCTATGACCATTGATTGGTCAAATAGAAATGCTTCTCTGGGCCAAGTTTGTCCATGTCAACAAGCAATCGACTATGTACACCAGGGTCATTCTGAACCTGGGGCCCAGGCATAAGGCGCTGTGAAGCCATAACATTGACAAAAGGTGTTCCTGCACAATTATGAAGTTTAATTGTCGCCTCACACTTAAAATAAGCCCACAGTGTCGACTACCAACATATTGTCAAGGTAAGCAAATGTGGAGTTAACAATAGTTAATTGTCAAAACCCCTCAAAGGACCTGAAGTCAAACAGAGGCTAACTTGTCCGACCATTGGGTTTTTGGCATTTCGCTCCGGCTGTCCTGGGGTCGGACCTCCTGAGTAACTGAGTCAAGTACTACCCCTTCACCACTTGACTCTCAGTGTGGATGTATGATGTTATAACGCATACTTTTACAACACATACCTTCACAACGCATTTTTTACAACGCAACATCCATTACAATGCATTCCATTACAACGCATTCCATTACAATGAATTTTTTAAAACTACATTTACAACGCATTCCATTACAACGCATACTACCTTTACAGCGCATACCATTACAACGCATACCATTACATTGCATGTATGGTAAGTATTGGATAGTGTAGGGGTAAAAATTACTATTCTAACTCCAGGGGGGTGCAACAGTAGGGTAAGTGTTGGATAGTGTAGGGGTAAAAATTACTATTCTAACTCCAGGGGGTGCAACAGTAGGGTAAGTGTTGGATAGTGTAGGGGTAAAAATTACTATTCTAACTCCAGGGATGCAACAGTAGGGTAAGTGTTGGATAGTGTAAGGGTACTATGCGTTGTAATGGTATGCGTTGTAATGGTATACATTGTAATAGTATGCGTTGTAATGACATGAGTTGTAATTGTATGCGTTGTAGTGTCATGCGTGGTAATGGTTGCGTTGTAATGGCATGCGTTGTAAGGGATGTTGCGTTGTAATGAATGCGTTGTAATGGTAGTGCGTTGTAAAAATTGCGTTTTAAAGGTTGTTTCCCCTCAGTGTTAGTGCGGGTCGAGCAGTCCAAGGCTGTTCAGAGGAAGTAGGTGCAATATAGGGATAGGGTTCAATACTAACAATACCCACAGCGACACCAACACTCTTATTGCGCAGTCAAATGATTACTTTTGATAAGACAAGCAGTATTTATTCATTTTAGTATCTATTACCCATGCAAAGTATAAATCAGCACACTAAACAATGAACACTAAAAGTCTCTGAAGGATAGTGCACTGGCATAAGTAGTGTCCCTACCTGTGTGTTCTCTCTCCCTCGCCTCCACACTAACACACGTGTCCTTGGTGGTTCTCTGGAGGCAACCCCACGGGTGCTGCCCTCACCAGCAATGTGCAAGAACGTCTGCCTTTGGTCCTGAACGTTCAGCTCACAATGGCATTACTGCGCCAAGCTCATCCAAGTCTCAGATGGGCTTGCCGGCACTGCTCCAGAATCCATCCACAGGCATCCCTGCTATGTACCATGCACAGCCTCATATACATCACAACACACACGCGCAACAAATAATCACTATTGCAGAGTTTTATATAGCACGAACTAGACCCGAATCGGGTATCAGAGCGCTTTACATAGCACCAGTTACGTTACATGAGGACACAAATTCATTTTAGGCACAGGGAGTTTAAGTGATTTGCCCAGAATCACAGGAGGTTTTGGCGTTGTTACCGAGACTCGAACCCAGATCCCCAGGTCCGAGGCCTAGCACCCTAGCCGACCTCAGACCTGGGTTGGTAGGCACGACTCCCGTGATACAGGTAAAAAGTCCTGTTAACACTACTGAGCACTACTAAACGCCACATGGATATGCTGCTGCCACTGTGCTCATGTCACTTAATTCCAGGAAAGGGCAACAGCCCTCTACCACTATAAGGGTAGCGCTTGGTGAGCCTCTCCCAGGTTAACAAGACCGCCTTACCATGAGACAGGCCTTGGTTAAAGCACACACTCATGATCTATGTTCGCCCATGACCAGAAATCAGTACCAGGGATCCAGCTATCTATGTAGTTGGGGCACCCCGGGCAGGGGTGCATGTCTGTCACCATGCAGGGGCCTTTTTCATCTCAACATAAATCTATATTTACATGTTTACGCTTACATTGACCATGTGTTGGTAGTTGATACTGTGGAGTCATTATATGTACCGGTTAATTTAATTGACCTTGATGTTGTAACCTAGCACCTGACTGACTGCGCGTCATATAAATACATATAACATAACAAAACTAAATGTAGCATACAGGTTGTACGGCATGCTGATCCATACCTCTACTGCAGTGTATGAGAAGGGCAAGATGCAGACACAAGAAAAGGAGGGCAATGGGGTCTATAGCTGGAGACTACTGTAAAGCAAGCTGTATAGGTTTGAGCATCATCCGAAATGAGGCATATATGTCTAGGAGGCCTAGCAGCCAAGCAGCACTTTTGCTGAAAATGAGGATTATCTACAACACACATAGATTTGATTGCAATCCCTGACCACCTCCCTCTGCTTTCAGATTGGTCTTTCAGATTAAGTGGCCAACCTCAACCAGCGGTGGGCTGTTGTTAAGGGCCCATAGATGAAGAAAGGGCTACTTCTTCATGTTCATATAATGGTAGAAGACCATGTGCAACTGCAGACCAGCTCACATGAATGTATTTATGATGTTTTGCAGTTCAGTGGCCAGCCACTAGATGGCTCAATGAGTTGCAGCATTGCTAAGACAAGCCTTCTTCAGGCGCTTGAATTGAAAGACTGCACTGTCATTGCATTGTACTGCATGATGTAGCTGAGCCCTTTTCTGTTAGCAGGGTGCAATTCATTCACTTATGCAAATCGAGGCATGCACAGGAAAGCACCACTTCTGAAGGTTTTGCCCTCTTGGAACGGGAGCCTGGTAGAGCTAGGCTTCATCTGTGGCTTCGGCCTTTCGTTGTGCCACCTTTCAAAGACTCAGGCATGGCATCATCACCAGCTCTTGGCAGCTCCCTGAGATAGAGCTGGTCAAGAGAGGTTAGTGATTTAAATGGGCAAGTACTGTCCGGTACTGAGTACCTGTACTAAATTGATAGGGAGAGTACCGGCACTTCTCACTACTGCTGCGATATATTAAATGGAGAGTTCCAAACCTTCTCTCTCAAGCAAATAAGTACTCTGCATAGAGTACCAGCACTTCTGTATTTCCATTTAAAGCACTTAGAGGGGTGATGTTAACATTGGCACGGGGGTGAGGTCGACAGAGGCATGCCAGTGTTTCGAGCTGTGATGGCTACTGGGATTTGCTGGTGGGCTCTGACAGGCTTCTCGTCTAACCATAAAGCAACCTTAGCTTTCATGTATAAGGCTGTGTGACACATGACTGGAGCTATAACCAAAGGCCCAGCGTGTGATTCGTGGAAGAGACAGATCCAAATTGAGATGGAGCTAGCCAAGGGGTAGGAGTATTCATCTTCAGTTGCATTGTATGGAATGTTGTTTTGAAATTGGCAAATAATAAATAACCATAAAAAAATCTCAGTACCCATATGGCACATGCTTGGTGGGCCTGAATCTCGTTTCCTACCTCCTGCTTCTGTGTGTGCCTTCCTGCTCTACCCTCTCTGCCTGCCTGCTTCCTTGCCTGTTGTGATGTGGTGCAGTAAGCCATCATTGCACGGGTCTCCCAGTTTCCAGCCTTTTCCTCTGAAATGTTAGGTTGATGCCAGATCATTTTTCCTGTGAAAGACACCAAACTTGAATAGGGTTAAAAGACCTTAAACATCTGAATCTGTGCTTGAGTATTAATCAATACGAGGATTAGCATCAAGGATTGATCATAGCAACATCTGGGACAGTGTTATGGAAAAGGGGAACTGTCCCTGTTTGCCCTACGGCGCATGTTCAAGCAAAGGCGCCGGGAAACAGATCTGGCTTTAGCGCTGGTGTCGCCCAGTGCGACAATCTTTGTCTGCACCCCCCAGTGGCATCCTTCTCCACGAATTCCCTCACTACCACCCTTCAATCGTTCCCTACTCTCACATGTATTTAATGTAAGTAAGTAAAATATCTTTATTCGATTGTTTACATGTAACAATCATAAAAGTACATTTCATAGACATTTAAACACGCAATAAAAATGATAAGAAGAATGATACCACATGGACGCGAACACAAGCGGGATTACAAAGTTATAGTTAAAAGAGATAAAAATACAATCAGTAGCAAAATTAATTAACCTTCCATGCTTTTTCTGTATTTAAGTGCTAGTTTTAAAAAGCTACATACAAACATAGTACATTCACTGTTTAACATTTGGAGGTAATAAAGTGCTGGTCTGATTTGTACAAAATACAGCTGTTTAAGTAAAGGTTTTAAAAACAGGTTACGGGGAACTGTGTAATACGGACAGAGAAATAAAAAGTGTGCCAGATCTTGAGGAGACTTATTGTCGCAGCCGCAAGCTGGCAACACTAGTCCTCTATGTGCCCCCCTTGGTACAGCTAACAATAGATGGATCATATCGAATCGAAACCTTGTCAATAAAAAGCGATCATATCCCGACAAAGGCCAAGCTAGGTAGGGTTCCATAGGTGGACACGTTTTTGTGAGAGCATGCAGTCTCACGCTATTTTTCTTATACTCGCTCTCCTCCCTCGCCAAGTGCCTGGATGACATAAAGGTGTTCTTCACATATATTACATCAGTTTTAGTTATTGTCTCAGGGGCTAGAAAAAGATCCAGCCGACCTAGTTCAAGGAGACATCTTCTAACATATTTTATCCACGGGATCTTAAACCTCCCATCCCACTCTAGTGCCTCTTGCAAGATGTTTCTGGTGAGGGGTATATCTATGTTTAACCAGCTATTTAGCCAGCATAGCAAGGGATTCACAGCTATCCTATCACTTAGATAGGGCATACCAAGTTCCTCGTGAACAGAAAAGTTTGCCGTACCCCTAGGTAGCCTTAAAACTTGCTTTAAAAAGTTATTTTCAGTGACCTCAAGGGCATCTAAGGATTCAGACCCCCATATTTCACTACCATAGCACGCGACTGCAGTGCTTTTGGCTTGGTATAGCTTCAAAACAGCAGCCACCGGGCTGTTACCCATTTTCTTTGCAAAGTCCATTATTGCTGCATTTGCGCGCACTACCTCACCCTTTTTCTTTTGAATTGCTGGTGCCCATGTTAATTTATGGTCGAAGAGGACACCAAGATAAGAAAAGGTCTTGGTTGTCGGTATTTTTTCGCCATTTACAAAATGGGGGTATATTTATTTTGGACCTAAACCTGTCATCATTGCAAAGGATTTCGAATTGTTGATGCTCAGGCCTCGGGAATTCATAAATGCGAAGAAAGAGTCTAACAAGGTTTGAAGACCGATCGCCGTTCTGGAGATTAGGACGGCATCGTCCGCGTATAGCAGAACGGGCACGCCCTTCCTTCCTATATATGGATAGTCTGTACCAGTTTTTAGTAAGTGCTCCTCCAGTTCATTGATGTAAAGGTTAAAAAGAAACGGGGCTAAGATGCACCCCTGCCTAACACCCCGATTTATCCTAAAATCCCTGGTTACTTTCATATCTTGGGTATAACGGACGTTTGCTCTTGTGTCCGAGTGGAGATCAGCTAGAAAATTAATAAGGTTTTGCTCCACTCCCATTTTTTGGAGGACCTCCCAAAGCCTGCTCTGTCAACGCAGTCAAAGGCGGACGATAAATCCATAAAGGCCATATAAATGGTCCCTTTTCTTGCCATGGTATATTTGCCGTTTATTAAATACAGGTTCAGACATTGAGTTATCGTAGAATGACCTGGTCTGAACCCGTATTGTATTGGCGACAATATGTTGTTTTCGTTGGCCCATGCTATCAGCCTATTTAAAATGATACCCCCCACCACCTTGGCAACTGAATTAATCAGCGATATAGGTCTGTAACATGTTGCACTACTACGGTCGCCCTTCTTAAATACAGGCACTATGGTCGAGGTCCCCCAGGATTTTGGGCAGCCAATTGAGATTCCGGCATTTATTACTGCAGTAAGAACTGGGGCCCATAAATGAGTATTTGATTTAAATAAATCGGGAGGAATGCCATCAGGACCAGGTGCTTTATTGCTAGTTAAACCCTGAATCCCCTTTTCTACCTCCCCTACTGTAAAACACAACAATTCTTCATCAGAAGTTTCAAAAACGAAATCCGTTTGTGGCTCGTCACTTTTAAAGATTGTACTATAATGTGATATCCACTCTTCCTCGGGTATGTTAGTCCCAAGCGTAGGATTGCTGGGGTCATCAAACAAGGGCTTGTTTATGATGCTCCAAAACTTGGAACTGTTACCCAGGATTGCGGGGTCACACAAAGATTCCCAAATGCCTGCTTTCACTTCTTTTTTCCGAGCTGCCAGGGCTGTCTTATATTTAGTTCTCAAAGTCTTTATAAGAACAGGATCTCTTGGGATAGCCTTAAGTGCTTTTTTTAAATTTCGTCCGGCCTTTGAGCATGCTTGGTCAAACCATCTTGGTTGGTGTTCATAGTGACCCTTCGCTGGTATGGTTAGCAATCGTCCAACTCTATCAACCACAACGGAAAAGGCGATTAAGGTCGCTTCTGGCAAGGTGGTAGGAGAAACACAAAGGCCTAATTCTTGACCACAGCTGGTATTAATTGAGCTGTACAAAGTGTCACTATTGACCTTTGACCATTTCAAACGTCGATTTCCGTTTATTGGTTTTAGAGAGCCACAATCATTCTGTGGCTTCCGGTGTTCAAAGATGCCTCCTCCAATTTGAATGGAAAGAGGATTATGGTCACTGAAGATACTTGTTTGAATTTCAAAATCGGTGACTAAATCGACAAGATCTCTCGAAAGAAGAATGTGGTCTATATAAGAACCGTTTCCAGAGCCTTTATACGTGGGGACATCAAAGATGTAAGAATCCTCCGACATGGACATTGCAACAGTTAAGTTCCTGTCATCGGTTAAATTATTGACGTAGGTGCCACGCGTCGAATGGTCAAAATGGAAACCAGACCTGTTATTACATCCTAAGAGGCCAATAGGTGTCATTACAGGATTGCCACATGGGTGCGAATTGAAGTCTCCGGCAATGAGGGTGCTTCGAGGCAGACTTGCTGCTTTAGCTTTTAAGAAGTTGTGTAGATGGAGGATGTTACACTCCCTGTTTGGAAGTACAGCATTATAGAAATTAATGAGGGTGAGTGCCCTTTTACCACTCCTAAGCACCAGGGCTTGGATATGTCTGTTATCAGATGCTCTATTTGAAACCTGGCAGATAAGTGCGAGGCTGATGTAAATTGCCAAGCCCCCCTTTGATCTTCCGCTGTTCGACGGGGCTGCCGGTTGGAAAAAACTTTGGAAGCCCTCAATATGTACATTTACATCTTCCAGCCATGTTTCTTGGAAACACAAAACGGTATAGTTTTTTATGGTACACAGACATAATATCGACTCCAAAATATCGTTTGGACATAATATCGACTCCAAAATATCGTTTGGAGAAAATATCGACAGGACAGAATATCGACAGCCAAAATATCGTTTTTAAGGTAAGTGAAGTAATATCGTTTTTAAGGTAAGTGAAGTAATATCGTTTATATTTTTAGGGTTCAGGGTCAGTTTTGGGTTTTTGGGTAAAGGGGTATTTTTAGGGTTCAGGGTTAGTTTTGGGTTTTTGGGTAAAGGGGTATTTTTAGGGTTCAGGGTCAGTTTTGGGTTTTTGGGTAAAGGGGTATTTTTAGGGTTCAGGGTCAGTTTTCAGTTTTTGGGCAAAGGGGTATTTTTAGGGTTCAGGGTCAGTTTTCAGTTTTTGGGTAAAGGGGTATTTTTAGGGTTCAGGGTCAGTTTTCAGTTTTTGGGTATTATTTTATTATATTTTATTACTATATATATATGTTTAATAAATATGAAATAAAAAAATATTTATTTAACTTTCATTAATTATTTAATTATTATAAGTTAATTTAAGTAATTTTAAGTATATTTTAGTAATTAATTATTAATATTAATTTAATTTAACACTGTTTTTAGTAAATACGATATTTTTTACAACTATATTTTTGTAAACGATATTTTAACTCGATATTTTTGTACTTACCTGTTTGTAGATAGAAACTCGATATTTTGACTGTCGATATTTTCTCAACGATATTTTTGATGGTCGATATTCTTTCAGTCGATATTCTTTCAGTGATCCGTTTTTTATATATGCCACACATATTGGATCATTTACCTTGGCAGCCAGACCGGCTACATTCCAGGATAAAAGTTTTATAATGCGTGGTAATGTATGGCCTAGACCTACTACCTGGGCCTTGTTTATGGGTGGAGGTATCACTTGATCCCCTCGATCAGTCATTGTGTCTGCTTGTGTTTCATTGGTGATAAATAAAAGGTTTGCGTCACTAGGGACTGTGCAATAGACTTGAGTGGGAGGATGTGAGAGACTGCGCCCATTTAGAATCAGCATGCTCTCTGATTGGTGTACTGGTGGAACTGCCTTAGATGTTTCGCCTGACTCTTGAATAGAGATATGTGTACACTCTAAGATAGTGCTCACTATTTTGTGGGAAAATGCTTCCCTATTTAGTGACTCAGGAGGGGTAGGATGGGGGGGCGAAGGTACGATTTGTTAATCAATCTCATCCAGATAGTCTGGAGCATAGAAAGCGTCAAATCTGTTTGAAATGGGAACCCCGTATTGCATATTTAGATGATGTGGGTATGAATAGTACTGCTGTTGTGGGCGAGATAAAACCTCCCTTCTCTCTTGTTGTCTTATGGGATAGCTATTTAGCCTACTCGGCCGTGGGGGTTCCTGCCTATAATTAGTGAAGTCCATTAAGGTGGTTGGGCCATAAGGCCATGTGGTTTCCCTGGGTTGATAATCAGCTATTGGCTCGAGCAACCCCCCCTGACCATAGGTTGGCTGTAATTGTGTTATATTTTGGCTAGGGTTATTAGAAGGGTAAAAATAGCTCGAGTCCATAGTGCGGATCAGACTGTTTGTCACTCCGCTTTTCCAACTGCTAATAAAACTAGCTGCACGACTGTCACCAAAGGTTACCACAATACAATCACCCTCAGTCGATTTAAATCTGGTTCCCACCCAGTCTACCCTTCTCACATGTGAAATGTGACCATTTATGTGTTTGGGAATCGGTCTATGGGTTGTCAGCCAGTGGCTCACCTTATTTTTTAATTCCACTTGAGATTCTATCCTCTCGCCCGCTAATTTAGGTACTCCAATCATAACGATGGTATACAGACTGGATTCAGGTGGAAGATTTGTATGAAGTGGTCTTTTAGCTACCACCGGTTTTAACAGTTTATCACCTATTTGGTTTGTAGGTATACTCTGGTTAGATGTTTTAATTTGACTCAGTGGTTCTATATGGGTTGGTGCTAGTTTGACCGGGGAGCTCTCGGCGGCCCATTCACATTCCTCAATTTCAATGTCAGGTAATATTTGGGCATTACTCAAAGTTGCAGCCACTATGTGAGGTGGATTAACTCCTCCATCTAAGTTTATTACAGGTTTGGTAGGAGGGTTTTTTTCCTGACAAGTTGGCAAATTTTGTTTGTTGGCAGTATTATGTGTGGCTTTCTTTGCCCGTGCATTTTTATTGCTAGTTGAAACGAGGGAACTACTAGCTGATACAAAAGTAGAGGTTGATTGAGGTGCATTCAATATTTTGAGCAAGGTGGAAGATGCATCATTTTGGGCCCTTTCAAATTTCCCTAATGCCTTCTCGATGTTGATAACTCTCTCACTAATAGGCAACAAGAGAGACTTAACTAGGGTTTCTAGTTCACCCAAGAATAATTTATTATTAATCAGTGTGTGATCTGTCTGATCTGTGTGGTGTATAGACGTGTTTGTAGGGACTGTCTGCACTTTACTCAGAAGCGGACCTGGATCTTGACTGGTTGTAAATGGACATGGGATCACTGTTTTGGAGGCAAGTTTAGCCAGTCTAAAAGTAGACCAGATGTCCTTGGCTGAGTAGTGTTGTTTAGCCTTAAGCCGAGACATTTTTTTGACTAAAGATGTTTTTTTACTTCGTGTTCCATGACACCTAGTTGTGTTGTTTATCGCATGACTTATTCCAGGGGCAGGTTTTGTTGTTATGGATGTTAAACCTCCCGCAGATGGGGCCCCTGGTTCTGAATGGACTATGGGCGACAAACATGTGTTGGTACCATTTTCGCTAAGCAGCAAAATACTATTGTCCCTGCTATTGCCTGTAGAGGGTATAGACAGGGCTATTGGTGTGTTGTCTCTTGTTTGGGGACTAGGGAGCCCTGTAAATGACAACATTAAAATGGACTCTTGAGAATTCATTGTATTGTCCATAGTGTTGACATTTTCGGTAGTATGTAAAGAGAGGTCCGGAAAACACAGGTCTGGAGTTAGTGAGAGGCGTCTTTCTGAGTCCTGAATGGCATCCGCCACTACACTAATCGTTTTCTGTAGCATTAGATCGATAGCAGTTATTGTGGGAAGAGGGGTATTGGAGACATTTTTTATTCTAGTTGCAGATCTCGTAGCCACAGGGGTCTTTCTAGTTTTAAGCATCTTGACCTGTTTTTTTAAGTCTGGCAATAATATTTTACCCCTTGAACATAGACTGAGATGGGAAAAGTACAGAAGATCACCTTGGTTGATTTATACGGCGCAAAATATCAAGGGGGTGGCCCGCCCCGTCCTCCTCGGTCCCCTGAGGGCCACAGAGGGTCCGCCCTTTACCCGGGCTTAGCCCGGCGCAGTCCCGCGCGCTCCCGCGACGCGGGAGGTGAGTGCCGTTTTATAGCACCTCCTGGCACGCTCCGCCTCACTGCGACTTCCGGTCGCGGAGGCCGCTGGGAGTTGTGGTTTTACTCTGTGTCTCCCCCACACTGCGGCAGCGCTGTTGGAGTGAGGCTGCGGCGGGGGGATGACAGGCAGCGGTGGAGCAGCGTCGTAGGCAGCAAACCCGGTGTCACAGGAATCGCTCAGGCAAATAAGGCGTCCGTTAACTGTATGCAGGCAGGAATACAAGCACCCGCTCCTCAGCAGGTGAGTGCCGTTTTATAGCGCCTCCTGGCGCGCTCCGCCTCAACGCGACTTCCGGTCGCGGAGGCCGCTGGGAGTTGTGGTTTTACTCTGTGTCTCCCCCACACTGCGGCAGCGCTGTTGGAGTGAGGCTGCGGCGGGGGGATGACAAGCAGCGGTGGAGCAGCGTCGTAGGCAGCAAACCCGGTGTCACAGGAATCCCTCAGGCAAATAAGGCGTCCGTTAACTGTATGCAGGCAGGAATACAAGCACCCGCTCCTCAGCAGGTGAGTGCCGTTTTATAGCGCCTCCTGGCGCGCTCCGCCTCAACGCGACTTCCGGTCGCGGAGGCCGCTGGGAGTTGTGGTTTTACTCTGTGTCTCCCCCACACTGCGGCAGCGCTGTTGGAGTGAGGCTGCGGCGGGGGGATGACAGGCAGCGGTGGAGCAGCGTCGTAGGCAGCAAACCCGGTGTCACAGGAATCCCTCAGGCAAATAAGGCGTCCGTTAACTGTATGCAGGCAGGAATACAAGCCATTATTTAATGTATTATGGCCCACATGCATCAAGCATTTTTGTAGTCGCAAACGGTGCGATTCCTTAAAATCGGCCGTTTGCGAATGCAAAAGTGCTTTTTGGGATGCATGAAGCAATTTTAGAATTCGTAATATTTTTGCGAGTTCTAAAATTGCGGGTGCTTTTAAGAAGTCGCAGATGTGCGACTTCTTAAAAGCAATGCATCATTACTTTGACAAGTTGAAATTCGCAATTAGGGTGCCAAATTTACCGAGTGGTTGAACCACTCGGTAAATTTGGAAAAAGTGTTTAAAATGGTGAAAAAGTATTTTTTTCAACATTCATGTTTAACACACACATGTCCTTAGGACATGTGTATGTGAAACATGATGCGAAAAATACATTTCAGGGGTGCAGGGGGGGTCCTTTGGACCCCCCCCCCTGCACCCATGAAATTTTCTAAGTGCCACTCGCAATTCCCAATGACTCCTATGGGCCTTTTGGCCCATAGGAATCAATGGGAATTGCGAAAATTAACTTAAGAATTCTGTATTCATTTGGGATTCGGTAAAAATTGCGATTTTTACCGAATCACAAATGAATACCGAAAATAATGATGCATAGCATTTTGCACTTCTTAATTTGCGATTCCTTATTTTTCGCAAATTAGGAAGTGCAAAATGTCACATTGATGCATGTGGGCCTTAATGTCTTCCATAGCACTACTCATCTCTATGTAGGGAGTCATCCCACACATATTATACAGAGACAATGAATCATACAAGTGTGATCAGTATATAGGAAACATAAGATCTGAAGAGTACAACATGTAGGAGTCACATGTCATTCATAGTGGTAGGCATTATATTTTAAGAGTGCTTGGTCTATAGAAGAACAAGTTCAAGATTTAAAACATAACACGCGCCTGCGTCCACAATAATACGGAGCGGGCGCAGAGGCAAGGAGAGTTCCTCATTTGAAGGGGCCACGCACTCATGCAATCGGAGGAAGGCCCTCTCATGATCGCACTGGCGCTACATGTGTGCCAGCACTATCAGTATTACAGAACCGGACTCACAAGCATCTGTCGCCCTTTGCATCCCTGGGGCACAATATATAATATTGCCCCTGGAGGAGTACAGTCATTGTAATGCAAAGCCAAATGAATTGCAACTAAAAGCAAACAGGCGAGGCTAAATGATAAGTCTGCCCCTCCCATAATGGAGAGTGGCGCTAGAATTTATGATAATAGTTATTATAATTACTTACTGCTATTCTGAGCAACGCTTTTCATATGGCAGTGTAGTCTTGCAGAGTATCTAATTATGGCCCTTTTAGTAGCTTAAAGAGTTTCTGACTTTTTCTACCTGTATGCACTTGTCTACTTTTGTCTCATAATTGGTCATCAATTACTCCTGGGCATTTATTATGTGTGTGCAATGTTTGATAACTTTTTTCTTGCGAGTACTCTGAAACCATGTTGCACCAGTAACTACTGAGCATTTTGTATACAGGTCTATACTAGAGTAGCTTTTACTTGTGAGTGAATCAGCACAAATAACTCATACATAAAAAAAGCTTGCAAAAGTTCCAATATCAACACAGAAACACCTGCCATAGCGAACTGTGGGAACATTATGTGGTTTAAGAGTTCAAAAAGCTTTACTTTAGCTAAAAATGAAAGAGAAGCATCACAATACTGTACAAGGTTTCAGGGCCTCATTTACGAGGTGTTGACGCAGGGCTGTGCTGGAGGGAATCTTGCTGCCCTGCGTCAAAAGAAAAGGGCAGAATGCGCCGTATCTAACAGATACAGCACATTTCTGTCCTTTTCCCCAGTGCTGGTGCCCAGTGGGCTGCCATGCGCCAATGCAGGCACCCTTGTGCCACGGTGCAGGGTATATGCGTTGTAGCAGTGATTGTTTTTGTGCAGGAAGGGACACCTTCCTGCACAAAAACAATCTCAAAAGGTATTTTCCTCTTTCTGTGTGAGCAGCAGAATGTAGCACACATAAAAAAAGGAAAAACGAGGAGAAGGTATTTCTCCTCATTGCACCTCCCTTACACCTCCCCTGGGGAGGCGTAGAAATCTGACGCAGTCCCAGGTTTATGAAACCTTGTAAATCTGGGAATGTGTTAGATTACATGGATGTTGCCCCTTTCACGCAGAGTAATGCGTGCAAGGAGGCCATATTTACAGAGCTATGAAAAGTCACTCAGGGTGGCTTTACGTGGCCTTGTAAATATGGGTAGGCACACTGTGCCGTCGGTGCATCCAAAAAAGAATTCTACAACAAATAATTAGGAAGATTAGCCTTCTTATACCAAAAGTGAAATAGTAACTTAAGGTTAATTTGTACTTATGGGGGATCTCTGTTTTTATTAAGGAATGAATACATCTCCAAACATGACACCAAAAATGGTTACTTAAATTGCAACTATATACAATAAGTAAGATAGCAGCATTAGGATGTGAACAAGCCCAACACTTATCTTCAATCAAAAGATTAATGTTAAGCAACAATACTTGTGTCAAAACATTGCATTATAGATATAGAAAATCGATGGTGTTGTATTTGCACTTCTAGATTTAGAAGAACTCTCCAACCAAAGTGACTCTGGGACAGCCACTTTTGCCTATGCCTTACAGCCACAAAGTGAATAATTGGTACTGACAGAGCTGTTATCACAGGCTGGTCAGCATCACAAGTCATCCTCCATGCCACCATTTGAGGTACCCATCGAAAGCACGTCTCCAGAATCCCCAATGCAAACAGACCCTCAGTTTTATTTTATCCAGTATTTGACCCCATTTAAAGCTGTGTAATAGGAAGAAACACCCCCTGGGATTAAAAGCATTCAGCTCAGTTAATATTATAGAGCCTTAATTTATTAAGATGTACCTCTCAACTGATAGTGATATTTGTTTCTACACACTATCTTCACTCTGCTTTTAATCTTGCCAGTATGATGACCCTCTTTCAATAAAGTTCTTTTTTTGGCATCACACTAGGCAATCTTAACACACACCACTTCACAAATTTTCTTTTCAGCACTGCAACAATACTCCATCTCTCAACCCACTCATATCTTTCGTAGGCTTTCCTTCACTGGTGGATCTGCCGGCAGTATTTCTCCATATTCAACCTAGGAGATACTTAGCAGATACCAGTCTCTAACAAAACCCAGACGATGAGATTCCGCCATTGGGTGGGCTGATGGGTATTATTCCACACTTTCTCTACTCTCCTGACACACACTACTTATGAATTGATTAGTTCACTGTAGTTTTTGCCTTAGACCCTTAGCATCCCTGTTGTGTTTTTGATAGTTGAATAGGGGGATAGGATGCGAGTTGGTCTATAAAATTTCCCCTCAGACCCTTCCCACATTATGTTGTTTGGCCACTTAGAGTGCCCAAAGAATGTTAAAGATTCCTTAAGTAACTCTATTGCAACGTTGACGGACTCTTGTCCATAGGTGTCTGTCAAAGGTAGTCATATCTACAAACACTTCAGAAAAAATCCTACATCACGTACTCAAATAAACCCAAGCAAATATGACAACTCTTATGCAGATCCTGAATATGTGCTGCATATCTGAACCCATGATGCTGCATTTCGATAGAACATATGTTGTAGGATCACACCATGTATGAATCTTATTCCACTACACCTATCCTGTCAATGCGTGATGATAATGGCTGTGTAGAAATAATGCACATCATCTGGCCCATGTTCCCGCACAAATTGAGAAATTTAAAACTGTATCCTGCCCAGACTTGCTTAGCAACACAGAGTTCACAGTGCTATGACATACATTGACTCCAGAGCTTATGTTTTGTGCCATTTGTTGTACCAGGTAATGTTTCTGTGTGGAACACATGCAGAGTGTGTGCCACATGATGCTGAACTGTGCCCAAAGCAACATGACTATAGATTTGCCACTCTAAGTACATATTAATATGTGTAGTTCCTGTGGGCCTTCTTACATACATCATACAGTCTCGAAATTCGTAGTCCATGAGCAGGCCTAAACATACTTTGGGCAGGTTCTGTACTGAATCACAGACTAGCAGCTCATTGATGGTAGTTTAGTGTTACCTCCCACCACACATCACAATTGATAATTTCCTCATAGTTCATACACAGACATCACAATGATACCTACATGTGTGATTTACACTTACTGGTTGCATTGAGGTCCTAGGATGATTCCACTTCTCCCCTTCAGAATGGAAGATGTCCACCTTGGAGGCATGAAAGAGGACATAGCATTGTAAATATTACTTTTACACATGCTAACATCTTTATTAACTATATTGTTATATCCCAGTATTCTAGAAGTACACAACTGCAGAAACACACATATGACAATATGCCCTGAACATTGAATGCATCTAGTGCGTTTGCATGCCTGTGCAGGCTGGATGCTGGACTTCAGATGTACCTGTCATGACATGCCTGAAACATGTGTCAAAGGATTTGATTGAATGAGTAATGCTGTGCAGCATAATGGCAGAGTCTAGTGTACCATGACACATGGGTGACATGATTGACCCTAGGAGTAACTAAGGGGCTTAATAATGAGCCCCTTGCACTGCATTAGTGTCACAATTAGTGATGCTCCAGTGGTGCTAATCAATAAATCATATATATGAGGGATCACTGACATAATATCGAATACACAAATATAGAATTACGAAAATATCGAAGAAAAAAATATAGAATGCAAAAATATCGAATTCCTATCTACAAACAGGTAAGTACAATAAGTACAAAAATATCGAATCAAAAATATCGTTTTAAAAAATATAGTTAGTCAAAATATCGATTTTTTTAAAATGTCTTAAAAGTAATTTAAAATTATTGAAATAATAAATATAACATTTACTATTACCACTCCAGTGAGTGCAACAGTAGGGAAAGCGTTGGATAGCGTCGGGGTAAAAATTACTATTCCCACTCCAGAGAGTGCAACAGTAGTGAAAGCGTTGGATAGCGTAGGGGTAAAAATTACTATTTCCACTCCAGAGAGTGCAACAGTAGGGAAAGCGTTGGATAGCATAGGGGTAAAAATTACTATTTGATATTAAATTACTTACCTTCAATTCAATATTTTTCACCACTATATTCTGTCCATTCGATATTTTGTCCATTCTATATTTTGACTTCGATATTTTGGTAATTCTATATTTTGAATTCGATATTTTGTCTTGTTACCATATGTGAGGTCAGACAAAGCCACTTTGTGTGGCGTAGAATGGCCTCATAGA
This sequence comes from Lissotriton helveticus, assembly GCF_964261635.1. Classification (NCBI taxonomy): domain Eukaryota; kingdom Metazoa; phylum Chordata; class Amphibia; order Caudata; family Salamandridae; genus Lissotriton; species Lissotriton helveticus. The sequence continues at coordinate 531,022,983 of NC_136071.1, forward strand.
TATGGAGTAAGGCAAGGCAGCACAAAGAGAAGCTTTGCCTTACTCTGCACTAGGGAGGCATTCCATGGGCTTTTTCATGGGTGTATCAACGCAACACCCATGTATATTGACGCTTTTCCAGATTTACAAAACCATGTAGACCTGGGGATGTGCAAAGCCCTTATGGCTCCCTAGGGGATGCACAACGAGGAGATATGACTTAATTTCTCCTTGTTTTCTCCTCTTTCCCATAGAAAAAGGAGAAAACATCAAAGAATTGTTTTTGTGCAGGTAGTTTCCCTTCCAGCACATACACAATCCCTGCAATAACACAGGTGCGTGCTTTGGTGCTAGTATGCTGAAATGGCATCAGTGCAAGCTGAAGGGTCAGGAATGCACCGTCTTGGATGAATATGGTGCATTTCTGCCCTTACACTTTAGCGTCCGGCAGCACGGCGAGGCTACTTGCTGTGCTAGCCTACGCCAAATGCACATCGATGAGGGCCTAAGTTCCCTCATTTTGCATTATATCGTCGTATATATTAATTCTGATATACACATTGCTATACTTTAGATAAATACAAATGAAGCACAATCAATGTTTATGTTTTGTATTCCCTATATAGGTACATCACAATATGCAGACAGAACATACATATATACATACATGAAAAAACACACAAGTTGAACAGTGGACCAAAAACAACCAACAGGCACCAATCACAAAAAGTCACCAATTACAATCAAGCAATAAGAAGTGATCTTGTGTGCAATTCTCCAAAGATGCTTCCTGTCCAAGAGCACTCCCCTACTGATAGGGGAAATTAAATGAAAAAGACTGTATCGGAGCTGCACCACTTTTTCAAAAAAGTCCAAATTACCAATAGTCAACAATGTTCGACATAGCAAGAAAAGTAGTTGTGTAAGGAATTGGTTTGTCTCTTCTTTATTAATTCATTCTTTAAAGACAGACAGCCAATGTGTTTCGTCCGTACACATAGGATTTCTTCAGAGCATTGAAGATTCTATATGGACCAATAAGTATAGATCAATATGGCAGTAACCTTGAACACATATATGGAAAGCAAAGGTAATAATCATACCAGTGCATGAAGCCCATATGTTTAGCGAATGGATCATCCAAATTAATGAAAGGAGTGAGATGCCCAAAACTGCATACATGACATGGCGGGAGGCTAATGCCGAATGATATGCAGTGTGTTTTTTTCGCATCAACAAGTACTATAGTTCAGCTCAGGATAAGTCCATGTGAGTGTTGATTGCGATTCTAAGGCACATCCTTGTGGCTAATATACCATGTGTACTATATGATCTGCTGTTCATCATTTATATGTATATGATGAATTGGATGCAATTTTGGACATCTCACTCCTTTCATTAATTTGGAATTCCAATAGAAGTCCATGTTCTGGTGTGAAAATGGGCTTCTATTGGAATTCTCCAGGGCATTTTATCAAGCCCATTATCGCCACTTTAGCAGCAGTTTTATGCTGCTAAAACTGAAATAATTTTAACGCCCTGCTTGACAATATGCCCCATAGTTTTTTTCTGACACATCAGTACCGAAAAGCAATGCATGATTAACTCACTACGCACTAGCCACAATGATTTATCAAAGCATTGTCACAAATGTACGGCTGACGATCCACTCAATGGGTCGATGCGTGGGTTGTCTGGGATACACTTTAGGCAATAGTGCAATGCAGGAAAACACACCTTGGTTTCACTTTCCTTGCTCCTCTTTTTGTACATGACAGGTTACATCTTTTCTGATGTGTGAATTTTCTGTGGTCATGAGGCTCAATTCATGGTCAGTTGGCATAGGGCATCATATAAATTCATCTTGCTGCGCTGCCCTACTTCAGAGTTAAAGGGCAGGATTCCACCGTATTCATCCTCTACTGTGCATTCCTGTCATTTCACCCTGCACTGGTGCATTTTCGGGCAGCCTAGCTACAACGTAGCGATACTTGCACCATGGTGCAAGGGTGTTTGTGTTGGGCCTAGGTAGCCAATCCAGGCACCAGCATTATACTGTCATCCACGTATGTTAGAAACCAACATCGTGAAGTGCAGGACACAAACTCAGTCACATTTTCAAATTTATAAACTTTATTGGGCCAAGAGGCCATAAAAGTAAAAACTAAATATACATCATCCAGAAGCTAGTTTGCCAGTGCAATTTACATAGGAATTGTAAAAACATAAATAAAAGCTAAAGAAGCAAATAAGAATGGAGCTCAAAGAAGAAAATAATAAACACAGAAAAACACAGGAGCACATTTTGGGTCTGCCATGTGCTCCCGACAGTGCATTAATTTTGTAAAAGCTATGAAATCTATGTACACGTCCCCCAAAGCCAAATTACAAATTATGGGTTCTGAATCTGGTTAGATTAGTATATCTCGAGGTACTAGACAGGGCTGCCCTTGTTCGCCATTATTATTTGCGCTTTATATTAATCCACTTATATTAAAACTCCTAGAGCATACACTTATTACTCCCATCCTTAGCCACTCATTTGAGACCAAAGTATTAGCTTACGCAGATGATATCGCGGTCATCACCGCTGATCCAGTAGTGGCTATGCGTGAAATCGAAGAATTAACTCTGGAGTATGGCTTATACTCGGGCTACTCCCTGAATAGGGGAAAGACTATTATACTGGCTACAGCCAATACTGTATGTAGTGATCAAAGAAGGAGTCATAAAGCCACCTATCTGGGAGTGACTTTAAGCCCTGATACCAAGCATACTGTAGCTATGAACTATGACCCCCTCATTGCCAAGATTAAACAGGACCTAGATCGGGTCAATAATTTACATCTTTCGATCATTGGAAGAGCTAATTTTCTCAAAATGAATGTTTTACCCAGATGTTTATATCTTTTTCGTGCAATCCCGCTAGTAGTAGAGTCAAGGATATTAAAACACTTGACTCACTTATGTCGAAATTTTTATGGCAACACGGAAAGATTAGGAGATCGCATAAACTGCTCTCCCTCCCTATAGAAAGAGGGGGACTTGCTGTTCCAAACTGTACCTTGTACCACTGGGCTTCAATCCTAAAACTCTCAACTCCTATGTTTTGTAATAGTAATGGAACTACACATGTTGATAGTGATTACATTCCTTCAATATATGAGCTGGTTCTCGGCAAAGAAGCAAAGGGCCTTTTCCTCCAGGTAATCGACACTAAGCATATGAAAAAGAAATACAAGGTTGAAATTATGTTAAGCGCTTGGAAAGTCTGGGAAAAGGTTGCTAAACTCATACAACTTAAGAAACTTAACAGGTATACGCTATTATGGAAACATAGTGCTCTTTGTGCACCATCTTATGATGTGATAGCAAGAAAATGGGAAAGGATTGGTATAACTACAATTAGTGACTTTTTTTTTTTTTTTTAAGTTCAAAAATTTTTTATTGAAAGAAATGCATGGTAAAGGAACAGAATATGAACAAATACTGTAGGGAAAAATAAAAAGGGGGTAAAGGGGAAGGGGAAATATACGATGACGGATTAATAAAAAGATATAGGAGCAATACAATTGGAAACAAACAATTCATAGTAGAGAAATTAATCATGGAAAGCAAGAATACAAAATACAGTAAATATGCAATAGAGTAAAAATGCAAATATAACTATGCAGTAAATTGGATTAGTTGAACATGAAGAAATGTGAAGGGTATCAAGGGGGTTTAGGAACTTCCTGCTGAGCAGGTCGAGGACAAAAGGAACGGGTTGTACAACTGTCTAAATAAGAGGTGATAGGAAGCCATAACTCAGCACGTTTAGTAGCCATCTGTGGAGGAAAAACAAAAGCAGTATCCAGTCTATGGTTATGACACACATTATACCACCAAGCCTTAAACGTAATACTCGACGTGGATTTCCAGTTAACCGTGATTTGTTGAAAGGCAACTGCTATTAATAAATCAACTATTCGAACACTAAGATCAATGTGGTCCCAACAAGGAGAGAGGCTACCTAGAAAAATATGAGCGTGTGAAAATGGAATAGTAGTTGAAAAAATGACATTGAGTTGAGCCCATACTTGTAACCAGAAGGCATGAACATTCTTACAAAGGAACAACATGTGAAACAAGGTAGTATTTGGGGAAGCACATGACCAACATGTATCAGGTGTGGTGGGAAAACATTTGTGAAGGGTGGAAGGAGTCTGAAGTAGACGGTTATAAATAAAAAAAAAGGGATTGCGTTAGGGAGGCGGCTCTGGAGGATTTGCGAATCTTCAACCAAATCTTATCCCAAGTGGAAGTGGGCCAGGATAAGGAAAGGTCAGTCTCCCACTGCTCCTCTACTTTGCTTTTGAGTCTAGGGAGAGTGCGTGTATGAAGATGTTTGTATAGGAGTGCAGCTTTTGGAAAGGTAAGTAAAGTAGAATGGAGGTGAGTGATAGGATCAGGAGTGGATGTAGGAGGACGAGATTGGGGAAGGTTATTATATGTGTCCATAACTGATGCTTTAAGTAGAAGATATTGGGGAAGAGAAGAGAGAGGTAGGTGAAAATTAAGACGAAGGGTGTGAAAAGGTAGGAAGACGGAGTTGGAAAACAGTTGTGAGATCCAAAGCAGCCCTTTGGTTCTCCAAGACTTCCAAAGAATGGGCCTACCTCGAATCAAAAGGTACTTATTATGCCAAATAGTTGAGGAGAGGAAGTCAGCAATGCAGGCAGGAGGCGGGGGTGTGGTGGCCAGGATGAGTTTAAGGGTGAACTTATGTATAGGAGTGAGAATTGAGGCAGGTTTGCGTGAAAAGAAGATACATTCGGCAAAAGAGAAAGGTGAGAGAAACAGGCGCTCCACCTTGGTCCACAAAGGGCAGGGAGAATCAGGATCCTGTAACAATTAGTGACTTCTTGATTAACGATTTTGAAACCACTTTTAACGACCTGAAACAAAAATACCAACTCTCAAATGGTGACTACATTAAATTTGCGCAGGTAATAGCGTATCTAAGAGCGAAACGTCCCTCTATTGATTTGGGGAGAGTAGAGATAATGGAAGCCCTTAACAATACAAACACTAGAATCGGAGCACTTTATAGGCTACTTCTAATTAATATGTCGGATGACCTGGAAAAAACAGAAACTAGCTGGGCTACAAAATTAAACAATCCTGACGTAGATATTGATAGGATATTAGAGATGAGCCAACTTTTGATTATGGCCAGTAACTTGAAAGCACAAATATACAAAACAGTCTTCAATCTCTATTACACACCCGCTAAGCTGTTTCTATGGGGGAAAAGGGAGAATGACATCTGCCCAAGATGCTCGAAAGGTCCTGCCACCCTTATACACATGTTTAGTAGCTGTCCTTCACTTGTGTTAATTAAGAACATGCTTTCGAATTTCTGGGAAGAGCTTTTTGGGCACAGGGTACCAGATTCTGATACACTCTTTGTCTTAGGATTCGATACTACTTTAAAATTGACAAAATCAGAGCAAAAACTACTATATATTGGTACCGCTGCCTTTAGAATCATTCTGGCAGCCCGCTGGAAAGAGCAAGAACCTCCTAGTTTTCAGATGTGGCTCTCCCGTTTTCTGGCAATCTATAGCATAGAGACGGCTATATATACTACAAGGGGAAAGAGAGCAAGGAAACTTGGGGAGTCACTCTGGCTTCCTATAACGAATTGGAAATTTAAACATAATCCTATGACTACATAAGGGTCTTAGATCGCTCCATTCCAGCTACTTGCTCTCATGCTTTCTGATGTATTTCTGTTATTCCTTTTCCTATTAATGAATTTGTAATGTATTGCTTTATATGATGTATTGTATAGATTTTGTCTGGCTCTGCCTGTGTTGGGTTCGTAACAATAAAAAAAAAAAAAAAAAAAAAAAAGGAATTGTAAAAACATAAATAAAAGCTAAAGAAGCAAATAAGAATGGAGCTCAAGGAAGAAAATAATAAACAAAGAAGAACACAGGAGCACATTTTGGGTCTGCCATGTGCTTCCGACAGTGCATTAATTTTGTCTAGACATCTCCGCCCCACAAAGAAAGGTCCTACACTATTGGCATACAAATTATTTAGCATTCTAGTTAAATTAACCCTTGAAGCAATTAAAAACGCAGTCATCACACACTCTTTGGTACTACACTCTCTTTGGACTGTGGCAGAGGGTCTGTAGTTGAACACACAAGATCAGCAAGCACAATCTCTGGATGTGCACACTGATGCATATTGCTAATTTTCTGTTGTGTATGTCTTGCACAGGTACAGGTATTCTGCACATGGTGTTATCATGCACAGAATGTTTTGTAATATTCGTGTAGGTCTGGGGTGAGTGTGTCACACAGCAACATACCTTTCAAGTAGGCAAGTGAGCCATTAGTGATCAGTGCAGTGAAACATGGTTAAATAGTCAATTTAATTTGTGATTTTCATTTAACATGATGCTGCCATTCACACATAATCTCTGTCTTACTCCTGTCAACGTTAGTGGCAGTACATCAACTCTGAGGACAGGCTTTTGTGTTTGCCTCCTGGTCCAAGGATGCATCACTCCTTGGCCCAGACATATGTAATGGTACACACTCAACTTTTGTAAGGGTAAAAGATTTGTTATCCATTCAACTATGCACTTGTCATGCAAAGGGAAGTTCACATCATAATCCCGCCATCTAACCATGTGCAATGAGTTAATGTGTATGCACATACAGTTTTGTCTGCCTTTTTAAGCAATTTCAATCACACTCTTGACATCTCGGTATTCTTCAGGTGTTCTGATGTTGGCATCTAAGCAATCTAGAGCCATACTACTGTGGCTATTTACTCACTGTTCAATGTCATCTGCTCATATTGTATATTTTACAGACCTTTGCTCCTCATTGCATTGCTGAGCTGTGCATGGCTAATGTGTCATTTTTCTACTGTAGCATGATGTGGTATATGTGACAATGTAGGCAGGTAATTGTTCACAGCTGCAGTGTTTTATGTTAAGTCACACATGCATGTATGCGTTCTTGACAAGTGACATCTTTCACACGTTTGCATTACACTAGCTCTTTGCCCATGAAAAATGTCCCTCATTATCTCTGATGGAATCTGCTACAACATTACTTACAGCAAAGTACTGTAAATCTGCATGTTAACAAATTATTGAGACACACTACAATGTTAGATTGTTCTCAGATATTGTTATTGGTGATTTGTGTTCCTAAAATCACTAAGTATCATCTAATGACCACTTTGCTGTTGCACAAAACATCAAGACTGCTAGTCTCCAATCAGACCCCATGGGTCTCCAATCAGAATTGAACGCTTTTGTTACCTTTTGCGGAGAAAGGGGCCAAGAGCAAAATTTGTCTAAATCTAAAGTCATGATGATCTACCCACACAAAGTGTAAAGAGGTACTGTGACCGTTGAGGGGTGTCCATGTCCATTAGACGTATTCCATCACTTCGACTATCTAGGGGTGAGACTAAGTGACACCCAGGCATGGGGCCCCAAGTTGGGAAAAAGTAAAACTACCCTTCTCCAGAAAGCCTTCGCTATAGTGAAGCAGTTTAGAGCAGCATCTAGCGGAGCCATCTCTCCGGTTATCTCTGTATACAACTCCTCAGCTGTAGCGTCATTAATATCCAGAGCCGAGATATGGGGTTACACTGACACTGAGAGCTTTACTAAAATAGAAAATAGGTCAATCAAAAAACTTTTTAAGCTCCCTCTAAGTCTCCCACTATACCCCTTCACTTAGACTTGGTCTCAATACTATTAATCTAATAGTGGTCTTAAAACCCCTTTTATTTTGGGTCAGATTGTGGTCAACTAATGAATTGGCAGCCTATAGAGAGTGTGTGAAAGATCTTATGACTCTTGATAGAAATCTGAGAACACCATGGCTGAAACACATTAAAGATCTTTCATATAGAATAGGCATGAGGGATTTATGGACAGCTCCAGAAACAATAGTAAAAGGTGATGCCCAAAAAATAAAAGCGTCTTATTGGGCAGCAGTCCTATCCCAAATTTGGGAAACCCATCCGACTAATTCTGTCACTGGTAAATTTTTGAACCACAAAAACACGCCTAGGTTTGAACCCTATTTGAACAACATGTTCCTCCACCAACTAAAATGTCTGTATGTGCAATATTGATGTGGGGTTTTGCCTTTGAGAGTGTCGACATCCAAATGGGCCAATGCTATATCACAAGCGGATCGGTGCCCAAACTGCCCGTGTATAGTGGAAACGGAGTCCCATTTTATGTTATTCTGTCCAGCATCTAGTAACGTCGGCAAAAAATGGCAGGTGTCTGCATGTAAAACATCTAGGTGTAAGACACTATTGGGAAGCGGAGAGACTTTTCAAAAGTGACACTAGAGATCTCTTAGCATTCGCAGTTTCCAAGTACCTGTACATTTCTTGGGTGTTCAGGAAAAAGGCAATTGGCAAACTTGAATCTTGACAGTGAATCGTTTTACCCTTTTTACGAATATTAAGTTTATATGAGATGTTGTACACGCATACCCTGTTTATTTTCCCCCTTTTATTTCCCTAATGATTGCTATTTTGCAAACTTTTCCTAGTCACGATTACTCAATTTTCTTAAGTATGCCCAGAAGGCCCAAAAACAAATTGCAGAAAAAGTTACAATCTTAGGCCTAGCCTTTTTTATCTCTTTTAACTTGATAATATGATTTTTATATTCTGCTGTATCAAGCTCCTATATTGTCTGATTCCTTTTTAAGTATTCAAAATGTATGTATCTATGGATTTGATGTGTTTTATGGGCAGTGACAGAAATACACATTTATATATATAAGGCTGCTAGCTGTGCAGCCCTGCACTGCTCAAGTGCAAGTGGAGAGTAATGATCAATTTGGAATAGCAAGTGTGTCATGTCTGGCCTGTACTTTTAATGCAGCACACTGCTTCACATTGTATTTCTGTATATGTTCAATTGATAGGTGAAGAATTGGGTAAAGGTGTCTTCCTGCTGCATTTATTGTCAATTGATAGGTGAGACACATGGCCCCATGTTGCTCAAAAGGTCTAATGACATTATTATTACAATTTGAGGCATACTTCTATTTGACAAGATGTGGGTGAGTTAATGTTTACTGGGACTGTGATATAAACGCCAAAACAAATAAAAGATTCAAACATTTATTCCCATGTTGAACCTTCCTATTATGTTTGGACAATCAGTCCATCATAGTACATGTACTTTAAGAGAAGAAATTCTCTACAATGTGGGTGCATCACCGTTTACCAGCCACTGTATTTTGGATCTCTCCTCCATCCTCATACTCCTCCATTGGGTCCTGCTCAGCTTGGTCCATGTCCCACTTGACATTTGTCCGTACACAAATGTTGTGGAGAATGGCACATACTAAGATGATTTTGCAGACCATGGGGTGGAAGTATAGCAATCTCCACCCTGACATGTCTAGGCATCTGAACCGGGACTTCAGCACACCAAAGCTTCTCTCCACGATGTTGCCTGGCTATAGGTTTGTTACTGATCAATGTGGGGGTGCGCTATTGGGGGTCATGACTCATGGCTGGAGACCATATCCTTGGTCAGATGCAAGTTAAACAGAAATCACAATTGTAAATGCTTTCACTCTCTGTTATAGCTACATTCCTGTGAGTAAGACCTTGACCTCTGGTCTGGGTCGACTCTCTCCCCAGCAGCTCCGCTGTGCCATCACCACTCCGCAGTCCTCCAACTTCCTCCTGGTGTGGTTCGCGCCATTTGCCTGCTCCGTTGACCGATCCTGCCTGCCTAGATCCTGCCTGCCTCAGCCCCCTCCACGCCCTGCCCCTCGCCTACAGCCCTTAGCCATTACTTGTTATCCCGCTTTATTTATTTATTTTAACTTTGTTTTTCTCCCTCCTTATGATTCTTTTTAGCTCAATTTTTCCTTTTGCTTGTTCCTGCCGCTGCTGCCCCTGTGGCCCCTCCCAGCCTCTCATTCCTCCCTCTCCCCTATTTAATGTCGGCCACTGCATGGTACCACCGCTGGTGCGCTTAAGGCGCGCCAAAGGCAAGCCCGTCTGTGCCCGACCGCGACCAGCACCAGGGACCCTGGATCTCCCACCATACACCACTATGACCCAGCCACCCTCCTCGCACTCAACCCCGGTAGAAACAACAACTGCCAGCAGGCCACGCCTAACTCAACCCATTGCCAGTTCTCCTGCCACAACTGCCACCAGACCTTCACCACCTCCCCAGCCGCCAACACCCCCGACACCGTAAGATGCATCCTCCTCAACATGCGCTCCATCCACTGACACACCGTGGAAATCTGGAACCTCCTAGACTCGCTCACACCTCACGTCGCCTTCTTCACTGAAACCTAGAGTAACGCTTCATCGGCCCCTGACACCGCTATCGCCATTGTGGATGGGTACAAGATCCAGAGGAAGGACCACCCCAAGCACCCAGGAGGAGGCATCGCCATCGCTCACAAAAGCTCCCTCCGCCTCACCATCTCCTGCGAAAACGTCCCTGCTGCCGAACACCTGCACTTCAAGGTCCAGACCAGCCCTAACTGCACACTACACGGCACCCTTCCCTACAGACCCCCGGTCCCCGAGCACCCTTCACCGACACCATCACTGACCTCATCGCACCCCACGCCATCGCCGCCACAGACTACATAATCATTGGAGGCCTTAACTTCCACCTCAACAACCTCAGCGACCCCAACCACTCCGTCCTCCGGGACAACCTCGCCAGCATCGGACTGAGACAACTTATCACCACACCGACCCACAAGGCAGGACACACTCTCGACCACATCTTTGCTGGAGATAACAGCGTTCCCTTCAGCCACACCATGCAGCCCCCATGGACCGACCACCATTGCGTACACTTCATAGTCAACAAACCCAAGCCACCCGAACCGCTCTGCAGCTCCCGCGTAGGAACTGGAACAGAGTCACCGAAGAACAACTCAACTCCACACTCAATAGCAACACCCCCTCTGCTGCACCTGACGCTAACCTCGAGGCTATGGAATTCTACACTTGGATCTCCAACTGCGCAGACAAGCTTGTTCCGCTACGCAACCTCAACAAGCAACGCCCCAGAAAAGCCGCCCGGTTCACCACAGATATTCAAGAAGCCAGACGCACCTGCAGACGCCTAGAGAAGAACTGGAGAAAGAGTAAGACACCCAACAACCGCACCACCTACGAGGACGCTATGACAGAATACCACCAACACATCAGAACCACCAAAAGGACCTTCATCCACAACAGAATCCTCGCCAACTCCAACAACTCCAAGGAATTTTTCAGCGTCATCCAGGAATTCACCAATCCCCGCAGCGAAGCTACTGACATCACCCACTCCAGGACCTCTGCAACAAACTCGGCTCCTACTTCCACCTGAAGATGAAGAACCTCTACGACAACTTCAACGACCACACGCCCGGCCCTGCAGTCAGCCCGCCCGGCGACAACGCCAGCCAGACCACCATGTCCGCCAGGACACAGATCATGACTGAGGAGACCACCGCAACCATGAAAGGCATCCACTCCGGGGACTCCACAGACTCCTGCCCCCCTACATATACCACAGAGTTGCCACCACCATCGTGCCCATATTACAATGCCCCATCAACACCACTTTCAACACCATCTCCTTCCACGACTACTGGAAACACACAGAAGTCAGGCCCCTGCTCCAGAAGCCCTCAGCAGACCCAATGGACCTCAAGAACTACCGGCCCATCTCACTCCTCCCTTTTGCAGCTAAAGTCACTGAGAAGACCGTCAATGCAGAACTGTCAAGGTTCATCAAAGACAACGCCATCCTCGACCCTTCCCAATCCGGATTCCAAAGCAATCACAGCACCAAGACCACCCTACTTGCCGCTACTGATGACATCCGCGCCCTCCTCGACCAAGGCCGCCCGGTGGCCCTGATTCTACTCAACCTGTCAGCAGCCTTCGACAGCCTCTCCCATCGCACACTCACAGACAGACTACATGATGCCGGCATACAAGGCACCGCCCTCGACTGTATCCGATTGTCCCTCACTGGCAGAAGCTAAAGGATCATACTGCCACCCTTCTTCTCCCATGAGTCCCAACCCACTGGAATCAACTACGGAGTCCCACAGGGATCATCATTTAGCCCAACCCTCTTCAACGTCTACACGGCAACCCTCGCCACCATCGTCTGACGGCACGGCCTCAGCATAGTCTCCTACACCGACGACACCCAGCTCATCCTCTCCCTCACCAAGGACCCCACCATCACCAGAATCAACTTCCAGGAAGGAATGCAGGACGTTTCAGCCTGGATGAACAACAGCTGCTCAAAACTCAACTCAGAGAAGACAGAAGCCCTTGTCCTCAGAACCACGCCTTCGGCGTGGAACAACAGCTGGTGGGCCACCACCCTCGGCAGCCCCCTGACCCCCACAGACCACGTCAAGAAACTCAGCATCATACTCCACTCCTCCCTCTCCATGAGTCGACAGGTCAACTCTGTCGATGTGAAATATGACATTTTAGTGCCATGGGTTCTTATGCTTAGATAACGTGATAAATAAACGATAACAGAAAATTTCTTTATGTGAATAAAATGTGTTAGAAAAATCAATAGCAATAAAAGAATGTGTAACGTGAGCACTGACATTGACAAGTAGGTGCTACACAAGGTTATGTTATGATTGGATGTCGTAAAGTTTATCTTTGATATGCTATTAAACCTTGTATGATGTATTAACATTTAAAGTGCAAAGGAGACTTAAAAAATGTATGTGAAGTAATAGCGAATATTAAAAAATGTATGAATACTGTGAGAAGCTGGCCTGATATATGATGTCGACTAATGTAAGTGGGCACCTTGCACCAGTCCAGACAACCCTTATCGTGATTGATTTAAGAGGTCTTAGAGAACCTTAGAAAGCTCTCTAAGTGGTAGCTGTGGAGAGCAGCCTTCAGGCTTAGTCCAGAATGAGTGTAAAGCAGCTTGTTTTACCAGAATGCAAGCTTATAGTATAGATTAAGTGAAAAGAGCCACACAAAGTGGTTATAAAAATATGTATTTATTATATAACACTCAGAAATATCTCCTACCTGGAGATATGCACAATACACACAATACTTTAGCCAAGAAACACAGTAAATAGCATGAAATACACAGCAGGGGGACCAAACCATATGCTAAGAAAGTGGAATAAGAACCACAACTGGAGTCAAGACAGTGTGAAGAGGATGTAGAAGTGCTGGGGACCCAAGAAACCACCCAAGGTGTGTAGATAGGGACCCTACAGAGAGTGTGTGCAGTGTGAACACAAGACCGCGTGCTCCATACAACTCTACGTATAAGTCACAGTTACATTTTTGAAGATTAAGGCCCCTTTCCAGTGGACCCTGAAGAAACTCCGTGAAAGACAGAAGGTTGAAGAGCCAGCCCACCCGTGGATACCCTAGTACCCACGTTACCTACACCAGGGAAGCCGGGTGCATACGTGTGAAGTGGTGTCAGAAACCGCCGTCGTTTCCAATGGAGGACTTCAGGAAAGTGCAGCTGCTGGAAGAGAAGAAGGTGTTTGGTGTAATCCGAAGATGGATTCTTGATAAGAGGCACCTGCAAGCAGAGGGGACAGAGTCTATGTCATTCAGGAGTGACCAGGAGACTTGAAAGACGAATGCCCTCCGATGCCGGGTGTTGCAGGATGGATGACGTTGACCTTGATTCTGCAGCTGTGAGGACCAGACAATGCTGAGGAAGGCCAGGAGCCATGCATGAGCTGTCCCACAAAGGATGTTGAGTGCTGAGGGGTCAGTACCCGGCGGGAGCACCAACAAGCCTTGGCAAAGGCAAGCCATGCAGGAATCAAAGAAGGAGCAACCTCAGGACCAGCAAGGCTCGGGGGACTCACCAAAGGCAGGGGAGTCAGGGCTGGCCCCAAGCAAACAGGGGATCCCAAAGTGACCCTCAAATGGACCCAAAGGCCAGAGGCACAGGAGTCGCGAGAGGCCCTCAAGCAGCTCACCAAAAGATGCAGGCCATGATGCACATGATGTGGTGTGGCTGAAGATTCTGGTCACAGGAGATGCTCGAGGTTGGGACTACTTGGAGCCTGAAGCTCTTCTTGGAAAGAAGTCAACTAACCTTTGCAACTGCAAGTTGATGTAGTACACATTAGTTTGGCTATTGCAACCCCCATGAGGAATAGTGGCCGCAAACTTAGTGAGAGGGTAGAGCAGGCCTCGGGAGCTGTGGAAAACCACCACCTTTGTTGCAGAGCCTTTCAGAGTTCGGAGGAGCTCCGGATCAGCTGACCAGTTGACTTAGTTGCGGTGCCTGGGAATGCAGGGGACTGACTCCTTCACTCCAAGGGGGATTTCTTCAGGTGTCTTTGATGCTTCATAGGCCTTGGGAGGTTCCTGTATGATGCACAGGCACAGACAATGCAGCAAACTGGAAGGGAGACAAAGTCAGGCCCAAACAAAGTCCAATGAAGTCCAGAGTGCCCAGGTGATTGAAATGCAGTGGTGTCTGATCTGAATCTTATCCCACAACGAATCCAGGGACCTACACCCAGGTAAGCCCTTGAGTACCCTAGGGAAAGGGTTGAGAAGGTTCAGGGGGCCCTTCCAGGTGAGGGTCTGGACAGGGTGGAGGTTACTTCCATGTTCTTTGTCCAGTTTTGCACCAGAGTGGGAGCCAACAGCTGGCAAGTGCACCCACCCCATCCCAATACACTAAATCATGCCTGGGAGGTGGTCACACCTCCCTGTGACAGGATGCCTATTGTACTGCCTTCCCCTACTTGAGCTTGGCTCAGCAGCTGGAGGGCAGAAATGTGTCTCTGGTCAGCAGCAACCATTTTGTGCTCTCTGAGTAAAGAAGGCTGGAATTGGGAACACTGAGAGTTTAACGGAGGGCTCTTCCAGTGCTTGAAATCATACCAAAATGTTTAAAACCAAACATTATAAGATTCGTTGCAGCCGTTTTCGAGATGGTCATCGCATAATTACATGGTACCCCTCTATATAGTACACTGACAACCCGGGTGAATGGACTCCGTAGGCTGCAGGGGTATACTGCTCATGCTAGGGCACCTTCTCACATAGAACCAAGCACCCTGCCTACGTGATTGCAAAGGCCGGCTATAGGGTTGACCTATAGGTTTTAAGTGCATTGACCCTAGATATAGTAAACCTATATCTCTACTAAGTGGTGTAAGCACCAACTTACACAGGCTGCAATGGCAGGCCTGTAGTCCCATTTTGAATGGTCTCTCATGGGTGGCATAATAAATGCTTCAGCCCATGGGAGACCTCTGGGGTACCTGTGCCTTGGGTACCTTGGTACCATATCCTAGGGACTGATAAGGGTACCCCAGTATCCAATCTGGGATGTACCTAAGTACAGAACACAACAGTTTAGGGAGAAAGCAGATAGACTGGGGTCCTGATTAGCAGGTTCCAAGTCAAACGAGTCAAATACAGCTTAGCACCAGACAAAAAGTGGCGGTAACCATAGAAGCAGATCCTACTTTCCTACAAGTACCTTATATTTACATGAACTAATTGTAATTCATATTGAAGTGATATGAATACGCTTAATTGGAGAATAAATGCACAATTTCATATAATGCGAGATTAATATTTTAGCACAAATTCATCGTGTATGATCTGTATTTCATGAATGCCTCAACTTTGCTCCCTTTCCTAGGATGAACATATGAACTGAATAGTCTGAAGCCTATGGGAACCTTTCGGAAAGTTATCACTTGTGTTCTAACTATCAATCGCCTTCTTTGACATTTGTAGTTTACTTGACTAGACTTGCAACAAAAGTGTTACTCTTCCTAGATTAAATGCTTGAGATGGACAAACAAGGGATGAGAGCATGAAATCGCCTACTTTCTAAATGTAATAAATGATCGCATGGCTAAACTATAGCTCTAAGGAAATTGTGAGTAATGGATTACTTAATTCTTCTGGATCTGTAAACTTTTGCTTACTACATCATCTCACCCGATCAAGACCAACCCATGGGACAGTGTGGTCCGACAAATTTGGTGATGTCAAGGGGTGTAAACCTGGAATTAATAGAGTATAATTGCCTAAATTGTGAACTAAGGGGCATCACCCCTTTACCCATCTTGCTGTACAGAGACTGACAATTGGGACTTCCAGAAACAACACGAACTGTGACAAAATGCTGTGTTTGCTTCTGGCTGGTATGCTAGTGTAGTGGAACCTTTTCGGTTGAAAGAGTTAGCGTAAGAGCAGCTGTGGCATTGACACTGCAGTGCGGACAGAGGCAGATGATTCTGTCCATGAACTGGAACTGGTTATTTGGAATTTACTGAACTTTCCCAAAGGGTTGGTATGAGATGCAACCTAATTTCCCTGCTATTTCACTTTCTTTAGGATAAAATCTCCCTCAGCTGAGGAAAATAGTTTCTCCATATATGAATCTTTCAGAGTTTACAAATGTTTATTTAACCTTTTCTAATTTGAATATAGATTGTATACTAATTATTTGGAATCTAAATAGAAATACCAATTAAGATAAATTACTCTGCTGATTCTGTCTCATTATTTGTTTGTGGCTATGTTCAATTTGCTTTGGTGGTTAACTAAACTATAGGTAGGATGACTTGAGAGCTACACATAATATTGTATGTTAGCAATTATCTTATTGCAGGTCCTCATATGATAAATGCTCATCCTCTAAGTATTCCGGTCCCTTTCAGCACAGAACAAGATCCATCGGAGGACCTCTGAGATTTGATATGGTAGCTGAGGTTAATCAGGGATGAGAAGAAATTAAACAATAAAATAGTTTATGACACCCAAGACATTAACGCGACAACAGATGAAATAAAACCATGGGCCCCTGAACCGATTTGCCATTGCGCAGGCTGTGTCAGGGGCCGAAATAATGCATATATTGTGCATATGCCCCATTCTGCAACCTAAATGAAGAAAGTTTATACGCAACCTTTTGCTAATGGAGTAAGAACATGCCGTCAAGCCTTGCTGTTCTGCTTGCAAAGTCAGAGACCCCAAGTAATAGCTTAACTGGTAAAATATGTTGTGACTGTGGAGCAGCTGTTTAAATTAGTCGCACAAACAAACTGAGGAACTATTTTCTAAAGGATTTCCCCTTTTCATCTGCACTTACCACACTCTGCCACTTTACCTTCTGTACGTATGGCTTAACTAAGGAGATTTGCTGAAGAGTCCTCTAGCGTATAGTATGCAACTGTACTTTTCAACATTCTTTTATATTGATAATATGTGCTCCATTCTTCATTTTAATCTGTTGCGCATTCACTTTTGTAGGTAGCATTAAGGACAATTGTTGAAGAGTCCACGCACTAGCACTTTACCTTGTGTATGTTTGGCTTAATTAGTCAGTTACTGAAGAGTCCTCATGTTTAGTATGGCATTGTTCCTTCAACTGATTGTATACTGCTATTACCAGCCCCCATTCTCTATTCTCATCTGTGATATACCAGCTCTGGATTGATCCTCGTGTTTAACATCTGCTATTGTATTTATTACATTGTGTTCCTTTATCATGTTAAGGTTTCAATTAACTACATCGTGATTAATAAATTGAAAATTTAAACAAGAGTGAGAAGGATCTAAAAGGGTGTTGCATTCTAGATAAGACATCAACTGGGTATTAAGACATCTTTCCAAGACTTTAACTGGATAGGGAAGGAGTGATATGGGCTGCAGTTAGAAAGAATGGAGGCATCAGCAGAAGTTTTTTTCAGTAAGAGAAAAACTTTAGCATGTTTCCAATCTGGCAAATGTCTGCATTAGAAATGGACATATAAACATGCTAGACAAAGGGGCTGAACACACTCGTTAGCAGAGACTATATGTTGGGGACAGGGGTCATTGAGGGATACTGAGCTTATCCAACGCATCTGACTTTCCTCCTCTGGCACACTAACCTGCTGAAACCTAGCTCATGAGAAAATTGCATTGGGATTGGGCGGCCTATGGAGATGGAAGAGAGAGCGAAGAGACGGTTGGGCAGCAAAATCAGTGTAGATGTTTCTGATTTTATCATGGAAAAGTGTTTAGAGTGCTAGCTATGCACTGCTTGTGGAGCAAGGATGGGTTGTGAGCAGACAGCGGAATGGGTACATTTTATTAGTATTTTTTAAATTTCTCTAGAGGAATGTTAATTTCACTCAATGGCATGTCATGAAATAGCTCCGGTATGTCACACAAATATTCTGCTAATAACCACAGCCTGTAAGTAGTTTTGTTAGACATAGGCATGGAGAAATGGCAGGTATGTACCAGTTACTTGCAGAGTCTTTTGTTCCTCCTTAATTCTGGGGTACACCATTTAGCTGCAGTATATTTTCTGCTTGATTTAGAAGCTTCATATGGGCTAAAGTGTCTGTGACCTCAACAATGGCAGCATTAACCTGAATGACCACCATGTTGATATTATCTGCTAGTCCAACTTGTGGGAAGTAGAAAGCCTTAGTCAGATTAGTATTGTTTTTTTTTTTTTTTTTTTAAAAACCTTTATTTGAGTAAGCAAAAAAGTACAAGGATGGGCCTACAACCACACGGGCCGGCCGCTAAAAGAGGAGTAGACACATATCACATATGCCCGCAGAGGTAAAAGTCAATCAACAATGCAATACTCAGCACTATTTACAGGACAAAAACAAATTTTATTTATATGAATAGAACAAACACACACAAAAGGCGAAAGTATAGTACCGAAGGTCAGCTCAATGGATGTAAGGGGGGGGACAGCAACAGAAGTACAGCAGCAAAACATTAAACACTGAGGAGCTCGGAGGGGGGGGGGGAGGGACACAGAAGTCAGTACAAAAAAGGGGAGGGGGAGGGCCGGAGACACCAGCACAACCCCTATATGAAAGGTTCCAAGAACGCTTGCCTATGGAGACAGGGCAAGCTCAACAGTGCCCACAAAGGGAGGAGTACAAATGTCGCCACGGTAGTCGTTCCATTGACCCCACATCTTCACCCATGCCCTGGGTCTGCCCCTGGCCACATAGACAGTTTTCTCACGGAACATGGACCAATCCATGTTATCCTCCCATTTCGAGAGGTCAGGGGGCCTGGAGGCCCCCCAGAGTTGTGCAATGTCTCGCTTCGCAACCATATAGCCCAGGGTGGCCCATCTAGTCTGTGCCACCGAATAGTCCGTGGGCTCCCAAACATTCAAAAGACATCGACGAGGTTCCGGACACAAGGACACACCTGTCACCACAGCCATCACTTCAAGCACGGCCGCCCAATAAGCAGCCACCATCGGGCACTCCCAGAGAATATGCAGGAAAGTAGCACGCAAACCACACCCACGCTTACACAATCCATCGGAGGAAAAGCCCATCACCACCAGTCGCGGTCCCGTCACGTACACCCGATGAAGGATCTTCAATTGAACCAGACGGAGACGAGCCGGAATAGCCACTTCCTTCGGGGAGGAGAGGGCTGATTGCCAATCCTCATCATCAAGTTCTAACCCATCTCCCATCCACAATTCCCGAAGTCGGGCCAATAAGTCGGTCCGATTGTTAATCAACTTTTTATAGATCAGGGAGATAGTGCTATCAGGAAGATGTCCATCAAGGATACGGTCCTCAAGGGGGGAAGAGTCAGGCGGAATCTCACCAGGAGCAAACACCGAGGCCAGGGCGTGCCTGAGCTGTAAATAACGAAAGAATTCCCGACCACTCAGGCCATAGTCAGCCTGGAGGGCCTGAAACGAACGCACAGAACCCTTAGAGTACACATCCCCCACCTTGGAAATGCCAATCATGTCCCAACGGTCGAAACCCTTGGAAGACCAAAGACCGCCCAGACGTTCTGAAGCATAAAGCCGCGTCGCCAACGTCAAGCGATCCTCCCAGCCCAAGCTCACATTCGCGGCACGCCACACCGTCAAAGCAGTCAATGTAGGTCCCACAAGATGGCGCCCAGCGGAGCGAGAATAAAGCACTCTGTTAAAGTCACCTCCCGGAAGCTGAAGTTTATCCATTTCAAACGCCGGATTACGACCTGGCGAAAACATAGCGTGATTGATAGCGGACAGATGGGAAGCCCAGTAATATCTCTTAATATCGGGGAGCGCCATGCCCCCATCATACCACGGGATGGAAAGTTTCGCGAGAGCAATGCGCGGCCGCCCATCCCAAATAAGCTGCCTCTGAAGGCTCTCAATCTCCCGAAAATAGGACTTAGGGATAGGATCAAAATAATTCTGGAGAGCATAGAGAAACCGCGGCAATGACATCATCTTAAACAGGGCCGCCCGACCCAGGGGAGAAAGGGGAAGTCTGCGCCAACGGGCAACGTCCAAACGTAGCCTAAGTAACGGGGGAAGGAGATTACGATCAAAACGAAGGGACGAGTCCAAGGTAACAAAAACCCCCAAGTATTTGAAGCCATCTCTGGCCACCTGAAGAGGAAGTCTGCTCGGCAACGGAGGCAAGACACCAGACAAAACGTACACACAGGATTTAGTCCAATTGATGACGAGGCCTGAGTTGGCGCCAAAGGACACAAGAACGTCAAATAAAACAGTTAAAGACTTGCGAGGGGAAGTAAGGTACAAAAGGATGTCGTCCGCATAAAGCGAGACGCGGTCTTCGAAGTCCGGGGCCCAGCGAATCCCTTTAAGGGACGGTTCCCACCGGAGCCAGGCCGCCAATGGTTCAAGAGCGAGCGCAAACAACAACGGGGACAGGGGGCAACCCTGACGGGTACCCCTGCCCAAGGAGAAGGGAGCCGACACTCTACCGTTTACCACAACTTGTGCCAGAGGGTCCGCGTATAACAACTGAATCCAGCTAATAAACTCGCACCCGAATCCGAATTTCTCAAGAGTCGCCCATAGATAGGGCCACTCCACAGTATCAAAGGCCATAGAGGCATCCAGGGACGCCAAAATGTCCGGCTCAGTCAGAAGCCCCGCCCTCGCCATCACGCCGTGAAGGCGTCGCAGATTCAAAGCAGTGTTGCGATGCGGGATAAAGCCAGACTGATCCGGATGGACCAAATCCCCGAGAACCGAAAGGAGACGAGTCGCCAAAAGTTTCGCCAAAACCTTGGGTTCAACATTTAACAGGGATATGGGTCTATATGAGGAACAGAGGTCACGTGGTTTACCATCTTTAGGGATGACGACAATTGTCGCCAGGCGCTGATCATAGGGAAGGATGTTACGTTCACGAGATTCTAGAAACATGGCGCGAAGATACGGCGCCATCTTATCGGGGCGTAGCTTGTACAACTCAATGGGCAACCCGTTCGGGCCCAACGCTTTGCCCGAACGGAGCGAACGGATAGCAGTCGCTATCTCATCATTCGTAAAAGGGGAGTCCAAAGCAATACGGTCCAGGTCGGTGACACAGGGCAAAGTGATATCGCGCAAGAGTAAGCGGGAGTCAGCCACGTCCCTCTCAGACACGGGAGAATATACAACACGGAAATATTCCGCAAAACGATCAACAATGGCAGTCGGATCAGTCACATTCTCACCACTCGCAGACTGAATCACAGGCACCACATGATTAACTCTTTCCTTCTTGTCCAACCACGCTAGGAGTTTACCCGCCTTATCACCCACATCGTACAATCTGCCTTGTTGCTCACGAAACATCACCTTAGCAGCGTCTGTGACCAGGGATTTATATGCAAACTGTTTTAGACCCAGGGCATGGAGTTTCTCAGGCGTGACACCAGAACCCAACTCATCCTCCAAAGCAGAGATCTCCCCCTCAAGGTCCACCACCTCCCTCCTCCCGGCTTTCTTGGCTTCAACAATCAAGGAGAGGGCCTGTCCACGAATCACAGTTTTAAAGGCTTCCCACAGGGACACAGCCGAAGGGACCGACCCCTCGTTCTCCAGGAAATATGCATCTATGGACTTGAGCAAGAGGGTACGAGTCTCAGGAGAGGAAAGATACCATGGGTTAATTGGAGCCACTCGGCCCGCTGTCTCCACCCCAACCTCGAAACGAAGCCAGAGCGGCGAGTGGTCAGAAATACCCCTCGGCAAATGCAAAATCTCGCGAACCGCTGACGACTGGGCCGCGGGCATCAGGAAATAATCCAGCCGAGACAGACTGCCATGAGCCCCAGAATGGAAAGTGTATTGGAGCTGAGTGGGGTGCAAAAGTCGCCAGCAGTCCACAAGGCCAAAGGTATCCAGAAACCCACCCAACCACTGCTGAGCCTGCGGAGTATCCCTCGGGGGATGGCGATCGTGAAGGCCGGAAAGCACCGAATTAAAATCACCGGCCAGGAAGAGAGTACTTTCAGGGAGATCTAACAAAACACGGCCCAAATCAGTGAAAGTAGAAGTCTGTAAACCCGGGGGAACATAAACATTAAAGAGAGATAGGGTGCGGCCCTCATATCTACCCACCAAGACAGTATACCTCCCACGGTCATCCTGAATCACCTCGTCAATCGCTAGGGGGAGGGAGGCTCGAACAAGGATACCCACACCCCTAGATCCGGAGGTAAACCCCGAGTGCGCCACAAGGCGGTAGCCCCATCTATTCATCGCATTACAAACATTACCAATCAAATGGGTTTCTTGCATGAAAACAATATCTGGCGACAAACGTCGTATACAATTCAAGACCACACTGCGCTTAATACGATCTCCCAGGCCATTAACGTTCCAGGAAACAAATTTCAACCCTCTACCCCCCATCCCAACCACCCGAGCCAAGACCCCTCATCCACGAGCAAGACACCAGAAACAGCAGCAGAAACAGGAGCAATTCGCCTTGAAAACAACACACAAAAAAGAAAGAACTTCCCAGTCCCCCTCCCCCAAACTGAAGAGAAACACCCCCCACCCTGCACCCCTGCAAAAAGCTAAAGAGCCACCCCAACCTGCAGTGTGCCTGTCGCCCCATAACCCCTAGTCTACACAAAGACCCCGGAGGAGGAAAGGTCTCCGTTCCACCCGCCCCTGACAAACATCAAGAACGAAAAGTAACAAAAGAAAGATAAAATAATCACAATGCAGAGGAACGCCAGTCAACAATCCTGAAAATGTATGCAAAATAAAACATGTGAGCCAAACAGTCAGATCTCCACACCGCCCTCGGCACCACCAGGGTGAGCGGCGGATTCAGTCTCAGGAGCACGGTCAGGCAAGGAGTCTAGCCAGTCATTAACTGCATCTGGGCGATCAAAGAAAAGGGTACGCTCATTATACTCGATCCGAAGTCTGGTGGGATAGAGCATAGCATAACGTAAGCCCCGATCCCGAAGACGTTTCTTGGCCCCACGAAACTCCATCCGTTGTTTCTGAACTTGTTGGGAAAAGTCCGGGTAAAAGTTCACCGTAGCATTCTCAAAGGCCACCGGGCCCTTCACCCGTGAGGCCTGCAGGATAGCGTCCCGGTCTCTATAGTGAAAAAGCTTCGCTACAATGGGTCTCGGCGGGGCTCCCGGCCGAACCTTGCCCCCTGGAACACGATGTGCGCGTTCCACCGTGAAGAACTTCGTAAGGCCGGAAGGGGCAAGATGGTTCAAGACCAGATCCTCAACCAGGAGATCCACCGAGTGGGGTTTAGGGTTCTCCGGTACACCAACCAGGCGAACATTGCAGCGACGTGCCCTATTTTCAAAATCCTCCAGACGTCGGGTCATGAAGTCGTGCACCCGACGGAGATTTCCGACTTCTGTCTGGAGCTCCGAGACGTCCTTCGTGAGGCTGGACGATTTAATGTCCAACGATTGCACCCTCTCATTCGTCTTGCCGAGATCAGCACGAATAAGATTAACCTCAATAGCCACGGTGTCAAGTTTATGGGCCAAGGCCTCGTACTGTAGGCCGGTGGATTCCCTCACGCCCGAGATGGCGCCCATGATGTCCTGTAGGGAGGGCTCCGCCGACTCCTCCAAAACTCGTTCGGACGCTGTACTAGAACCAGGCAGGGCAGCTCCGGGGGACCCCTTAGAATGAGTATAGCGGTCCATGACATTTGATTGAACCGGGGCTCCGCGCAGAGGTGCTTTCGTCTTGCGCGTCTCTCTGTCCCCTCTGCCCGCCATTTTGAAGATGCGTCACAGGACAAGCCACCAGGGTCGACGGGCCCGACACCCAAAGCACAGGATCAAAAGTACACAAAAATGAGGGGCACAACTCGGGTAGAGGTCGCCAAGCCAGCAAATAGTCCGCAGGAAAAAACCCAACAGCCGATCCGCCTCCAGGTCTCAGCCGCAACTCGATAGTCACACCAGTGGCCCAAGTCCAGATTAGTATTGTTTAATGGATGCCTGGATCTGGATCAAGTACTAGTTCATCCAGCCTAACGGAGAGATCACTGCGTGTCCTCAATTGTACTGACCAACATTTGCCATGACAAGTTGGCTTTTGGCAGGCTGGGCATGCAAACTGGATGTGGGCCAATGCTGCCATGTTTTTCTCATCTTGGTACCTATTCATAGGTCATGAGTGAGTCTTATAAATGTCCATATTTCGACTATATGTTTAGAAAGGAGGTTGTATGGCAATATTTCTTTGTTTTTTAATTAGTGGTGACCACACCCAGGTTGTGATGACACAAGAAATTGAAGCAGAAGAAAGGTAAGTAACAAACTGAGAGAGATGGGACAGTTTCAAACATTTCCTCATAACGTCTCTGACATGTACGTGAGCGCCACTTACTTCCAGAGACCAATGCCTGGTGAGGAGTTGGGAGAGCAGTGAAGAACAGTTTCGGATTGCCAAATAGGCAAAGTAGGCACCGGCCTATGGGCCCCACCCCTTTTAGGGGCCCGTGACAATGGATCAAAATAATATTGATTTGATCTTGAAAGAAACATACGATCAAGCTTACTTAAATTGTTTCCAAAAGGTAGAAAAATGTAATCAACACAAAGAAACAAAAACTTTATATTAAAGGCTCTATAGAGTAAATAGTGTATTAGTGAAATGTATGCATTAAGAATGTAAAGTACATAGACAAGAGATATTGCATCAGATTCACATAACAGTTTGTCTCTTAGAAGCTCAACTTCTGGCAGTTGTCAGTTTGCAAAAAATCTGGTTCAAACTACTTACGTGCAATGCACATTGGTGATGGTCATCTCCATCAAGTGGCCAACATAATAGGAGATAATTTGCGAGGGGGCACCAACATTTCGACTGCCTAGTGACATAAACAGGGTTTAATCCGACACTCATGAAGAAGATTTGCAAAAGTAATAAGGGCAACCTGGAAAGATGTTTAAGGTGTAGGTCCACCGATAAATACATAGCACAAGTGCTTCATTGTTGGCAGTGGTTGGGTCCCAGGCTCTCCACACCACTGGAGTCAAGCTATCCAGGCTGATGAAGGCTGATAGCCAGAAACCGGTCCTTGGATGCTTGATTCCGGTCTGGGAAAGACATGGATTGTTAGTTCGGACTGGACTGTTCCCATGAGGCACAGGGTCAGAGCTGATTTGCATATAGCCAGTGTCTAACCCAGGGTGGTGTGGAGTGCAAAAGAACGATGGATTTAGGCCCATATCCCTGTACTGGGGTGAATGTATGACATTGTTCTACATTCTGTCCATCAACTGTGTTTTTTGCAATTTTCACCCCGAGTGGGCTGGGTATGCTCAGACGTGAGTCCCAGGCTCTCCACACCACTGGAGTCAAGCTATCCAGGCTGATGAAGGCTGATAGCCAGAAACCGGTCCTTGGATGCTTGATTCCGGTCTGGGAAAGACATGGCTTGGTAGTTCGGACTGGACTGATCCTATGAGGCACAGGGTCAGAGCTGATTTGCATATAGCCAGTGTCTAACCCAGGGTGGTGTGGAGTGCAAAAAACACGATGGATTTAGGCCCAGATCCTTGTACTTGGGTGAATGTATGACATTGTTCTACATTCTGTCCATCAACTGTGTTTTTTGCAATTTTCACCCCGAGTGGGCTGGGTTTGCTCAGACGTGAGTCCCAGGCTCTCCACACCACTGGAGTCAAGCTATCCAGGCTGATGAAGGCTGATAGCTAGAAACCGGTCCTTGGATGCTTGATTCCAGTCTGGGAAAGACATGGCTTGGTAGTTCGGACTGGACTGTTCCCATGAGGCACAGGGTCAGAGCTGATTTGCATATAGCCAGTGTCTAACCCAGGGTGGTGTGGAGTGCAAAAAAACGATGGATTTAGGCCCAGATCCTTGTACTGGGGTGAATGTATGACATTGTTCTACATTCTGTCCATCAACTGTGTTTTTTGCAATTTTCACCCCGAGTTGGCTGGGTATGCTCAGACGTGAGTCCCAGGCTCTCCACACCACTGGAGTCAAGCTATCCAGGCTGATGAAGGCTGATAGCCAGAAACCGGTCCTTGGATGCTTGATTCCGGTCTGGGAAAGACATGGCTTGGTAGTTCGGACTGGACTGTTCCCATGAGGCACAGGTTCAGAGCTGATTTGCATATAGCCAGTGTCTAACCCAGGGTGGTGTGGAGTGCAAAAAAACCAATGGATTTAGGCCCAGATCCTTCTACTGGGGTGACTGTATGACATTGTTCTACATTCTGTCCATCAACTGTGTTTTTTGCAATTTTCACCCGAGTGGGCTGGGTATGCTCAGACGTGAGTCCCAGGCTCTCCACACCACTGGAGTCAAGCTATCCAGGCTGATGAAGGCTGATAGCCAGAAACCGGTCCTTGGATGCTTGATTCCAGTCTGGGAAAGACATGGCTTGGTAGTTTGGACAGGACTGTTCCCATGAGGCACAGGGTCAGAGCTGATTTGCATATAGCTAGTGTCTAACCCAGGGTGGTGTGGAGTGCACAAAAACGATGGATTTAGTCCCAGATCCTTGTACTGGGGTGAATGTATGACATTGTTCTACATTCTGTCCATCAACTGTGTTTTTTGCAATTTTCACCCCGAGTGTGCTGGGTATGCTCAGACGCCACTGGAGTCAAGCTATCCAGGCTGATTGCCAGAAACCGGTCCTTGGATGCTTGATTCCGGTCTGGGAAAGACATGGCTTGGTAGTTCGGACTGGACTGTTCCCATGAGGCACAGGGTCAGAGTTGATTTGCATATAGCCAGTGTCTAACCCAGGGTGGTGTGGAGTGCAAAAGAACGATGGATTTAGGCCCATATCCCTGTACTGGGGTGAATGTATGACATTGTTCTACATTCTGTCCATCAACTGTGTTTTTTGCAATTTTCACCCCGAGTGGGCTGGGTATGCTCAGACGTGAGTCCCAGGCTCTCCACACCACTGGAGTCAAGCTATCCAGGCTGATGAAGGCTGATAGCCAGAAACCGGTCCTTGGATGCTTGATTCCGGTCTGGGAAAGACATGGCTTGGTAGTTCGGACTGGACTGATCCCATGAGGCACAGGGTCAGAGCTGATTTGCATATAGCTAGTGTCTAACCCAGGGTGGTGTGGAGTGCACAAAAACGATGGATTTAGTCCCAGATCCTTGTACTGGGGTGAATGTATGACATTGTTCTACATTCTGTCCATCAACTGTGTTTTTTGCAATTTTCACCCCGAGTGTGCTGGGTATGCTCAGACGCCACTGGAGTCAAGCTATCCAGGCTGATTGCCAGAAACCGGTCCTTGGATGCTTGATTCCGGTCTGGGAAAGACATGGCTTGGTAGTTCGGACTGGACTGATCCTATGAGGCACAGGGTCAGAGTTGATTTGCATATAGCCAGTGTCTAACCCAGGGTGGTGTGGAGTGCAAAAAAAACGATGGATTTAGGCCCAGATCCTTGTACTGGGGTGAATGTATGACATTGTTCTACATTCTGTCCATCAACTGTGTTTTTTGCAGTTGCTGGGAACCAGCACTCATTCTTGCAGACCAGGACTTACTTTTCATCAATAGCTTTTCACCTACAGCAAGAGAGAGAAAAAGGCAAAAAAAAAGAGATGGAACTTGGAATGAAAGAAGGGAAAAAGTCATTGATGGTGAAAGAATGAATAAAATGAAACCTGCTGGAATCTGATTGAGGGACATGAATTGTAGGGTGATTAAAGCAAGAAGTATGAATTGGATTCAAACCTAGGTAGCTTAGGTATTCTGCAGTCATCAGCTTTCAGCAGCACCTGTGGCAGGTTTGAAAATCTTTAGACTCCTTTAAGCACTGTCTGGCTTATAACGATTTAACAAGTTTCACCCTTTTAGACCTTCTTCAATGCCTTGCTCCCGGCACGCTGGTCTGACTGGGCAACATTTCTCTTGTTTGATGCCTTAGTACTTGTCATACATGTCCTCAACCACTCCTGTTAGGAATATTTGGGGGGTTGAGATTGGAGAAGCTCAGTTTTACGCTCCACCCTAAATGCGTCAACTATATACGTATATATACACAAATATACGACATTTATATACAAAGTGTGGTCTAGTCTCATTATTATATGTGGTAAATTTAAATGAATTAATAGTATGTAATCATTAGACTCAATAAGAGTTTACATATAAGTGTATTAGGTTGGTCAATAGAGTGATGGAAACATATTAATTTCATAATCACATTTGATATTGATTGTTTACTTTCTACTGATTTATAATACTGTAATGTGCATCCATTTTGTTTCTCGAATTAACTTAGCTGGACATTAGGCCTTAGCTGAACATTTTTTCTTTAACGCTGCCAGTATGCTGTTTTTTCTCCCAAGCCGGTGTGATATTGTGCTACTCATTAGCGAGAGAAAGCCTTTTTATGTATTAGACAGCTGATAGTGAGGCCTGAGAGAGAAAAGTTGACAAAGATTGTGGAGCAATGGTAGCGAACGAAAAGCTTCTGTTCGCAGTGTACCAGAAGGAAGCAACACTTAAGGACAACAGATGTATAACGTATTCTGTGGAGTTGGGAACTTAGGGGGCATGTCGACCCCCCCTCAAATGTGGTCATGGAATTGGTCCCAGTGATAGGAACAAGATTTGAATGTTATGGAAACTGTCAGTTGTTCTTTTAATTGGTATTTCATAGTTAGTTAGGCAGACTTCATCTGAACTTTGAGAGGGAGCAGATCTCTCCCTCTGCTTGGTTTTCCTGAGTGTAAGGCTTCATGCTGAATACTCTTTCATCTCTTTCGAACTTCTACTGAAGATCGAACCATGCTGACACCTTCTTTGCCTCTGTGAACACACACTATGTACGTGAGTGAAAAGGGGAGGATCCAAAGAAGCACTGCTGTGTTAGGACGAGAACCCTCACTCACCCTAGGGTAACATGCTTCATCATAGGGTCCCCTCCTCACACTAGGGCTGCAAGGTACCCAGTGTGGGCTACGACTCTCCCGCAAGAGAGGAGCGGGAGTGTTCCACAACACGAGAAGTGCCTCCTATGTGGGGAGAGAGGGTCAGAGTGCAAAAAACAATTGAAAAAGTGAACACAACTATCTCCTGGTGGGTGAAATAATCTTTATTCGGGTGCCCCAGTGGATAGGATTAAAATGAGCGAAGTGAAAGAGTAATATAGATATTACCCTTTTATAAGGTCAACATGTTTCTGCCATATGAGGCTAAAACGTTCTAGGCATTCTTTAGGACCAAAATATATATGTCGCTCTGCTGTGTATAGTGTATAGAAAAAGTAACAAAAAAGTAACAAAAGAGGCCATGCAGTCAGCTCAAGGGCTGTTCTTGTGGCACCATCATCTAGGGTCCAATGGGCCAATTTAGTAGGCGCCATAACTCCTATACAATATTCAAATATAGGACACCAGTGTGCCATCACCAACACGTCAAACTCTGTGTAGGGTAGGTTTGTGCTCCCAGTGAGCATATGAAAACAGCCATACCATCAACATACATGTCAGGATCTGCTCAACCATCATCAGTCCCTCTGCAGCATGCAGAGCTATATGTGTGTATACAGAACAAGTAAGTAATATTATAAAGGGGGTCCAAAGTAAAAAAAAAATGTAACTGTTCACAAATTTAAAAGCATTAACAGTGCAGGTATCACATCCCTATACTCAACGCGTATAGGTATATGTAATGTGACAATGTAGAGAAATGATGAAAACCAAAACAACCACATGGGTTCACTCCATCATGTTACTATGTAAATCCCTAGTAGTTTACAAAACTTGGGAAAGAGCCTGTAAACAGAGTGTATGCAAGCTAAAGTGGGGGGTCCAAAGAAGGGGAAAGTTAGATTGATTTGGGTGGAGAGTGAGGAGGGGAGCAAAGCGGAGCACAAGATTTTAGTATGCAGGATGGCAGGTAGCCAGATGGATACTTCACCTTGGGAAATTGAAGAGTAGAAATAGAGGAGCAGTATGGAGTGCTATCCGGAAGAGTCCTGTGTGGCTCCTGGACCCGGGAGAGGAGACAGGGTGCGGTCTGGTGTGACTGACTCAAAGATGGCACCGGACTGGTCAAGTGAAGTGCATGGAAGATGCATTCCTCCTGACAAGGACATCAGCAAGTATATCATTGGATTTGGGTGATGGTGACGTAGGAGATGGGGAATTGCCTAGTGCCAGTAGTACAGGAGAGTGGTGTGTGAGCAGGTTGAGGAGACTACTTAATTATGAAAATGAAGATGAGGAGGTAGAGGAAGGAGACATTGCAGGGACAGAGACTGGGTGACCTGACAAGAGTGAGGAAGAATAGTGTTGGTGCTCAGAGGATTTGAGGGGCTGGTGCCAACCCAAGGCAATAAGCCAGTGGGAGATGTTGGTGTGTTGCATGTAAATAAGGATCCACCTGCAACAAGGAGAGCAGTTTATGTAGTGGGATGAAGGCCTTTCTCAGGATGACAGACTTCAGAGCAGACCCCAATCATAAGACCAAGTAAGAATAATGGAACAGATATTAAGAAAACTGACACTGTTTCTAGATCCATGGCGTGAGTGTCGATTGCAGTAGCAAAACTAAGGAAGTACGTATACAGAAAAGTAAAGATGTGCCTGATCAAAGCACAAGTACAGAGGAATACTTTGTACAGAAAGACACTGACAGGGATGCAGAGATATCAGTAAGTGGTATAACAGAGAGCACGGAGTGAACTGAGGGAATGGAGAAAGATAAACAAGAGAGGAAGGTGATAAAGAATAAGAAATTACCGGAGATAAAGATTAAGAAATTGGCTTGCATGTAAATGTATGTGTCTTGTAAAGCGCACTGCTGCCCTGAGGCGTCGTGGCGCTGTAGACCGCTGGGGAACCCGTCCTGGCTATCCCTGTGAGATGGTCCCTACTGGGTATCTCCAAGGTGAAACCAGGCATCCCCGGCGAATGTGGGGGGCCGTTGTAGAGATGAGGCAAGCTAATGCCCAGAGTTGCCGAGTGTGATCCCTGGTTAGAGTAGGCACCGAGGCGAGAATTATCGAGTCCGCTGACCCTGGTCCACGACCCTGCCGCGTCGGGAACTGAACCCTGGTCCCGGTCCATTCTCTGCTTCCGGGTCTGCCGCCTCTAACCAGTGAGCCACACGCCTCCACTACGTGGGTTACAAAGCTGCCTAGAGGACGTCTGATGGCGTCAACAGCAGAAAAAAATATGAAAAGGCATGTTTATTGAAGTTTTTAAGTTACTACATAGGGAAATAAGACCTAAAGAATGTTTAAAAGAAGAGGAATTTGAGCTGTCAAAGCAGCTGATGACCATATTAAATTGGACAGTAACTTTCCTTATCTTTGCTAGTGTGTACTACAAAAAGTACCCCATATATTGTGTAGTGCTACTTAATATACTGACGTGATAAGAAAACCCCGGGTAACGTTTGAGGGATGTGCCTGGGTTTTTGAGGATGAGAAGTTTAGTGCTAGATTGGCTGAAAATATGGATTTCAAATTAGGAGAACTTGACTTGGACTTATGGGTACAATGGATGGTGCCTACTAGGCCAGCGCCTACAACATGTATGGTCATTGGCTTGCCAGTAGTATGCCAGCCCTTTTAGGGCCAGCCAACCAAGAAGGGACGGGAGGAACAGGTCCTAGGCGCGTGACGTAGAGGTGTAGGGGTGCTATAGCATCCTCAAAATAACCATGCTGGAGTTCAGAAGGCGAATAAGCAATAAATATGCTTTAAAATGTTGTTTTTACCTTGTTAGAGAAGTCAAATGTCTGACTATGTTTTCTGACAAATTGCTGCTTGTTCCTTTAACATGGAGATTGGTGTTTACTTTTCTTTCTCTGATTGCAGTGAGACGATTTTGTAAACTGCACTATGTAGTAATCTGTTAGGAATGCAAAAATGAAGCACTTTCTTTTGTAATTCTGAAGTGTGGTGAAAAGAAAGATTTTAATAGGATCAAAACAAATCAAGACACTTTGTGATGCACAAATTATAAATATTCACTGAAACATGATTTCCAGACATCATTTGTGTGCAATATAGTTTTATCGGTAAAACTACGTGTGTGCAAATTTAGTGGTCATTTCAAAGGAAAGTGTGCTGTCTGTAAATGAGAGTGCACTACCACATCATGCTTTAGTAATGTATTTGTGACAGCTGGCTCCAAAATGCCCCACCAGCTACATTACAGACCATTATCACTCTCCTGCTGATTGGGCATGGCTCATTTGCTACACTTTGAGTGATGCTTGAATTTTTCACAATCCCTATGACTTTCAAGATGTCAGATTGGTGGCATCACTCCCACTCTGAAAATGAATACAGCACCACTGGAACAAGTAGGAGCTAGACAGGACGGCCAGGTGCCTGCTGGGCACACCACAAGGGGTTCTGTAATAGAGGATATTGCAGATTTAACCCCTTGCGTGCTCATGACGGCACCACGCCATCATGAGTCACGGAAGCCGTGTGCTCATGACGGCGTGGTGCCGTCATGCCTCTGCCGCTCCGCCCACGCGGCACTAATTCCCTGCCTGTGCGGGCGAATTAATGAGCAGGCGGAGTCATGACAGCACCATGCCGTCATAAGCACACGCCGCCCGTGACTCATGATGGCGTGGTGCCGTCATGATCACTGAAGCGCCGCGCCCGCCTGCCCCCCGCGCCGCATTTCATGCCGTGCCGAAGGTGTTAAACATGCATGCTCTATATGTTGAGGGAAACATCCACACACACATTGTAGGAACTAGATTGGAGAGGGACAAGGAGGACATGTAGGTGGAGGGCAACAACAGACTCAGAGGGGCGGGCAGCGATAGACAAGGTCAATTTGAAATGTACTCTGATGACAATTAAAAGTGGGCGTCAGCAATTGTGGCTACAGTTTTATGACAAAAAAGGTGAGGCAGCAGTACTGTTACATGGCTTTCACAGTGGCCGCTCCTCAGCTATGGTGGAGGAGTATTGCCTTACTGCTTTTGAGCAGCTTAATGTAAAGGAAATATAAAATGATAATAACTTTTAGTTATTATCGTTTTATGTTTCCTTAGCGGGCGGGTGGTCGCGGCTGCACTGCTCACAGATAAGGGCAGGGGAGGAGTGGTTTGCCCACTCCTAAGGGCACAATGACTGTTTGATCAGCCCTGTCTGGCCACCCAAACCAGTCATGCACACTTTCTCTGTTCTCCTTGCAGGCTGAATTCCAGCCGGCGTGGAGAATAAGCCCAGGCCCCATTCCCTGCTTGAGCGTCGAACCAGGACGCTCAAAACCAATCACAACGCTGCATTGCAGCGTTGTGATTGGTCAGGGGAGCCTGGCTGTTCTTCCTGTCCCACGAGGAAAACAGGATCAAGGAGCAGACGCGGGTCCCGGCAGCAAGGTAAGTGTATAATAATGTTTTGTTTTTTGTTTTACATTGTTCAACCTTGCCCCCATTCCCCGCTCACCCCTACTTCGCCCACCCCGCCATCCGCAAGTCATGCCGGCCACCACTGGGCTTTCAGTTTGAATTTGGCCTTGGTTATGAGGGCCTGAAGGGGAGGTAGTGGGAAGAGAATTTATGCTCAGCAAAAGCGCATCTGGAAGTGGTGCTGAGTAATTTTATTTAGGAAGCAAGAGAAGGTAGGTTGACTGGTCTTTTTGATTCATGACCACTAGACAGGTTAGTTATTTCTCCAATAGGCATGGTGAAGAGGAAAGAAAAAGGTGAGTTTTGATTAGTAGAACACATACCTTGGCCCGAATATATGAGTTCTGTTAAGCATTCATCAATAGGCGATGCCGTCAAATTAGTTAAGAAGGCAGTAGTGGGAGCGTATATGGCAAAAAGCAACATTGTCAGCATTTAGCCTCTTGAAAGTGTAGCAGGATGAGTTTGAGGTATAGTGAATGTAGCTTGGTTGTCAGTCGTTTGTAGACAATGATTTACCAATGAGCTGTCCTGTATTCTCTAGATCTTATATATTACTTGAAAAATTTCGATCTTTTTGGTTGTTCATATTTATGCCAGGAACTCATCAGTTATGCACTTCTTGGATGATTTCTTTTTTGTGGAGTCGATGGACATTTTTTTGTTACAGCAGTTACTGTAGGGTGTTCAGAAGTTGATGTTGCATTTGGGGGTTCCTTTGGCCCCAAGAGAAAACAGTTGAGAAAGTATGGTTCATCGTTCCCTATCCTTTGAAACTGATTGTTTGAAGGTGGAAGCAAGGGTGCCAGGATACAGTAGGAGGGGTTTGTTTCAATTGTTGGACGGAATGCTTTCAGAGAGTGAGCCAAATTTATGTAATATTCACGTTTTGGGATTACTGATTTACAGGCTGTGACTGTCGGCAGGGGTGAGGGTAGGATTTAATGTGTGTGAAGGCTTCATAGTTAAGTTTAATGGCATATCCCTGTGGGCAGGGCCGCCTTTAGCACTGGTGGCATCCAGTGCAACAACCATTTTTGGCACTGCCCCAGATCACCTCAAAAGTGCCCCTCATCTCTCTATCACCCCTCTCTCACATACATTTCATTTGTTTTAAAGGATTGGCAAAGGCTGACTTTACTAATGAGAATGTATATCTACCCAAAAAAAACCTTTTCAGCAACATTAGGAATAGTTAATGAAAGACTGGGGGAAAAAACAGAACTTCCTAACCTATTTTATGCAGTTTGCATACTGCTCTTCGATGACAGTTTGTAACAGTCACTGTTCTATATTAGGGTTGTATCTTATGAACTGCAATAACAAAGGGATCTCTGTGACAAAAGCAGCAATCCACTCAGCTATCCACATAAAATACAGATCTGTGATCTGCACTGTAAGTGTTCTTTGCAGCAGGCATATTAACCCTCTGAACTACTTTACGGCGAGTCAAAACTGCCCCATGACAAATATCTGATCTTTCTCTATAACAGGAACATTAATCACAAACGGTATCTTGACATTTTTATTGCTGCCTGAAAACTGGACGCACAAGGAACTCTGCTGAGGGGGTGTTTTAAAATCTTACGTTGTTGCTAAGCACAGTGTCCACCCCTGATATCAGCGCCCCCTCCCCAAGGCAACGCCCTTGTGGCCACACCAGTCACACTGCCCTAAAGCTGGCTCTGCCTGTGGGGGCTAGCCAACGAGGTGGCATGGTCCATTGAGTTTATTTTCAGATGCATCAGGAGTAGACTTCGGCCTGTGCTGGCAATGGAAGTGGTGTGACAAACAGTGGGCAGAAGCATTGAAAAGGAAGGTCACAACATTGCATTTTTGGAGTTTTTCTTGATTTCGTTTGAAGTTTATGCAGCTCAAACAATTACCCAGAGGTGTC
This sequence comes from Lissotriton helveticus, assembly GCF_964261635.1. Taxonomy (NCBI): domain Eukaryota; kingdom Metazoa; phylum Chordata; class Amphibia; order Caudata; family Salamandridae; genus Lissotriton; species Lissotriton helveticus. The sequence goes on from NC_136071.1 coordinate 531,058,573, forward strand.
TCAGCACTAAGGTAAAAGGAACTAAATAAACACAGTTAGGGTTTGTGTAGAGCCATGTTTTTAAAGCTTGTTCTTCTGGTTGTGGCACCGGTGCTCTGTGGAAAGTATGTCCAGAATAAGAAAGTATTGTTTAATATGGACAACGTCAGTGGTAAATGTTGTCAAGTGGTAGTCCACACAGAAAATGGCGATTTTGCAGCTATTGAGATCATTTGTGCTGGGATGTATGCTTCATACTATAATTTTCAGAGCAAAGTATGCCAGTTGCCTTGATATTGACATTGTGGATGCGTTGTCTCGTTCACAGTGGAATAGATTCTGTGGGCTTGCACCGGGACAGGACCCCAATGCCAGAGAAGTTTTGGAAAATAGGAGGTGGGGAATGATTGACTTAATTGAAGGTTCTTTGGTGCTCTCAGGAAAAAAGACACATTTATAGGTTTGTGTGGAACTATTAAAACCAAGAGCACAGAGATGAACTTCAGAGACTGATGACATGGTTTATTTCATTATGCCAATGATTGGAAAAGGTTTGTCTTCTGTCACTGTACCTAGTAGGCCAGAAGGGATTGCATTTAAGGCAAGCTACTGTGGGGTTATGAGACATACGCGGGGGAAATTGATAGGAAGGTTGTTGAGAGGTGGGGGAGGGAGATGTAGGAGGCCGATAACAATAGCATTGTTATGTTGGCTGCTCTGCTTTACATGTGTAGGAATATCAAGGAAGTCGGGTTTTTGTCTTCATTTGTGATGGTGTGGTGGTTTTTTGGGGTTTGACCTTTTGGGAACGTAGAAGTGGGTGGTTTGTGCTGGGACGAGGTGGTAAAAAAGGAGAGGGTGTTAAAGTATGTCTATGAAAATCAAAGACTGACCAAAGGAGGAAGAGTAGGTTGGTGTTGTTAAAGTGGTATGTTTATACCCAGTAAATTGGTGCAATGTTCATTGTGAGTTTAGGGGGACAGAATAGGTTTTTAGAGATGAGGATGGTTCCAAGCTTTGTAGTTTCCAACTGATTATGGTGTTACGTAAAGTTCTGTCGTTATTAAACACACAGGCTAATGATTTTGGTACAGGTTCATTCAGGATAGGTGTTTTACTAAATAAGCAGAAGCCAAAGGGAGCTCTGTTAAGAGGATAATGATGTTAGTGAGGTGGAGATAGCAGTCTGGTTATCTGGTCCTTGTTTTATCAAATGGTCAGCAGGGCAGGTGGTGTAAGGTGCTTTGGAAAACAATGAGGGCTGATGGTACTAAAATTCAAGTGAAATGGTGGTGGAGCGGAGACACGTGATGGGGAGAGGTATTGGCGACTCAGGCAAAGTTGTTTAACACTTGGGGTTGCCCCAACATTTTCATTGCCCACTTGGAGGAAAATTACTCCGTGCAGTTGAAAGGTTTGTTTTTTTCTGAAAAATATAAAAAGAAACGTCAGAGAGTCTATGGTCGTGTACAGCCCTCATGTGGACTAAAGTGACCCCTTTGAAAGATTTGCGAGTTGCAAGGACGCTGGCCTCTCTAGATAACTTTAGTAGGAAGGCAAATTGAGAAATTTTGATTTTTTTAGAGGAAGGAATAGGCAGATTTATGCACCCTGATATTAGATGTGAGATTTTTTTCAATGATGGAATGCAGTTATCAGCTGTAGGGATGGAGTTGTAATGGATGCAGTTGAAGACGCGTTGGTCTGATAGCTTTGGGAAAGGTTGTGGTAACAGTAGGATTGGAGACAGGTTTACCATCTGTTTTAGGACTTGGCCTTTTTTTAGACGACAACCTATGCTGGAACTGCACCAAGGAGAAAGGGGATCTAGCGCACCTTATATACTACTGTCCCAAACTCAAAAGATTCTGGGAGGAAATCTTTGACTTCATAACAAACGCGCTGGGGTGCACACTACCCCCCCCGGTCTTTTCCTCCCTCACCACAGCTTTCATTACAGCAAATCTCCGCACGCAACTAGACAGGGATCTCCTAGACCTATTTCTGACTGCAGCCGTCAAACTGGTCCTGGCCAACTGGAAGGACACCGCTAAAACTTTATACAGATGCTCGTTTAACTGGGTGACATACCTCAGAGGCGCAGATGGTACGGCCCTGCAAAACTCACCCTGTAAACCATCATATAGGGGGATGTGGAAGTCACTGGATACTTTCCTTGATTCATATGACCCACCCTGAATTCACCGGGGCTCCCTTACGCGCAGCAGCTACCCCACAGGCTAACACCACCCAAGACTAGGCTCAGGGCGAAGCATCACTTCTTGTACCTTATCTCTCTCTCTTCTCTTCTCCTTTTCTCTTCTATACTATTCTATTCTATCCCTAATTCACCCCTAAAGGACAACACAGAGGGATCCAGATGGACTCAAGAAAGCACCACGCAATGTTTGTAACACCTACTAAGATCGCCATGTAATGCTTGCAAAACCATGTAACGTCCACCTGGAACTTTTAATGCCAAATGTATGTACCGTTTCTGTGAAATTCTAATAAAATACCTTGAAATAAAAAATAAAAAAGAAATGCTACTGGGTGGGTGAGACGGCTAGGGGGAAGGGGAGGGAGGGAATAGATGGCGCTTGGGCGAGTTCAAAGTTCATTGGGGAACAAACAGAAGGCGTTAATATGTTAATAAATTGAATTATCCAGAGTATGAACAAGAAATTATTTGCATTCTCGTTAAGTACAACTGAAGTGGGATTGTTTAGAGGTAGAGGGTATTCATTTGTTAGGTTTTTAATTATGTTTCATGAGGCCTTAATGTTAGTCTGTATAATCAAGTGCCAAGGATTTTATTGATATCATGTGTGCCTCTCTCATTAAAGTGGCCTTAATGTACAGAGTGGTTTCTGGAATGTGCCACCTCGCCCGATAGGGTTCTGGGGGGGCAGGTGGCCTTGGAGGTCTTTTTGGGCAGGAGGTGCAGTCCTGGGGCTTCTGGGGCGGGCCCTGGGTAAGAGTAAGGATGCCTAGCTAGGTTAATAGTTTAAGTTCATGGCATTAGGGTCCTCTTTGTGGGTAAATTCGGCATGCCAGATACCTAGAGCAGGGACTAGGTTTTGATCCCCACCCTTCCTCCCCTGCAGAAGGGGTTAGAGCAGGATGTGTTAGTTAAATGTGTTAGGAGCGTTTTTTTTTTAATTTTGATGGCTCAGGTGCGCAAAATTGTTTCATAGAATGTAAAGCTGTCACTGATGAGCAGGTACAGCAGGGACAGCTTTACAGTCTGTTTTAGGACTTTTCGTAGGTTGGTTACGCTCAGGTGCGGCAAGGGACGTGTTGTCGTTAGAGTTCAGAGTTCATTTGTAAAGAAACGGAAGGCCTTGGTATGTCACGCAGGATACGAAAAGGAAATGGGGTGCGTTCTTATTTAGTACATTTGAAGGGCAGTTATTTAGGGGTACCAGATGTTAGGTAATTGGGTTCTGAATTAGGATGATATGCCAAATGTTTAGCAAATATTTTGCGCGCCTGTTTCATCAAAGCAGTCTTTTCCACTCACTTTAATGCGTAGCATGACTTTTGGCGTGCGCTGTCTCGCCCGAATATAGGTGTGACCAATCCATTTAAAGGCACTGTAACTTTATTGAACTGTGGAGGAAGCAACACAACCACTTGGTGAGGCAGGCTTTTTTGTGCTTCAGGCGACACATGGAGGCCTGAGGTATGCTAAACTGCCCCACAAAGACAACCTCTTTCTACAAATCAAAGAAAAAATGTATACAAATGACCCAGAAGAAAGTTTCACATTTTTATTAAGATGTTACAAAATAAACAATTGGCCATATCTGATGGAGCAGGTAGCACAAAACGACGACTGACTGTAGACTCCCTGAGCTTTCAGCAAGTTTCGATGTGTACCATCCTGGAGGCCATCTTGTTTTTGCTATAGACAGTCTTACTGAGGGGAGATCACGGCTTATCTGTACTTGGAGGTCAGGACACCAGACACTGCGGCCAGGAACTTGTCCCAGGCAGCCTGGCACTGAGGGGTGAAGTCCGCAGGGAAGTGGGCGGCCAGTGTAGCCTGAATGCAGTGGGACAGCAGCTGAAAGAGAGAAAAGCAAGAGTTGAACACCACAAATAACACACGGAAAACGTGGAATACATGCCCTGCCTATCAAGCCCTGATCTGATGATTGTTGTTCTATTCTACAAAACAAATTCAGCAGCGGGAAGTAACGTGCACAATTTGCAAGTTATTCCGCCTTCTTGATTAATTGGATGTAAATTGGATACCAGCCAATTTGCGAATCAGGGATATCACATTTTTTTGGGTGCACTTGAAATTAGCTATCCGATTTTGATTTGGCTCCTTCATGTCTGTCAATTTCAGAAATGCATAAAGAAAAGTGTGCAGTTATCACTGTACACAAGAAGTCCATCGTTTTGCCCCAAATGCTGTCTAACAAATCTAACAGATGAGCCCTATTGGTATTTTTTTTTAATGTATTCATTTTTTTGGATTAAGAAGATGATTTAGGCTCACCTGGAAGTTTCCGGGGTCCACGCGGAGGTTGTAGGCGTGCAGGTCACTCAGTTTGGACAGGGCCTGGTCCAGGCTGTCCAAGTGCTTGGCTGCCTCACCGATGGCGCCCAGGACCTTGCCTCCATGTCGCTTCACGTCAGCAGAGCCCGGAGAGAGGTCGAAGTGGCTGAAGTAGGTCTTAGTCTGACCGAAGCTGGCAAACAGCCTGGAAAAAAAAATGTTATCTTTAAAAAAAAGCACTAAACAACACATACTTTGCAACTAGCGAAGCATTTTACTCCTCATCTATCTTCCCCCTCTAAAAAGAAGAAATACAGACATAAAGCACCTCGTTTAAAATCTAAAATTGGAAACACATATCTTTTTTTACAGCAATAGATCAATGTCAGAGGACTGAAATTTTTTTTTTAGAACCCAGGTAATAAAAATTGATCTAATGTTTTGAAAAAAAAAAGTCAATTTTGATCGGTGAGAGGTAGGCTCTGCGGTTCCTGCTGCTAATTCATTAATACATTAACCATTAAGCCTGTCTCCCTGTTTTCCATGGTTGAGCCTCCTGGCGCCAAACAGTACGAAACGGAAATGTACTGGTGGCCCGTGTCCTGATGTTGTAGAACTCATGACATCTCCTCTACAGTCTGTAGCATGCAGGCTGCAACCACTTCCAACCTCCAGGGGGCGCTATTATTACACCAGCTCCCGCAGACTGTTAGGACACCATAGGTTCTAACCTTTTCCACTCCTGCTGATTCAAACCTTTTCCCACCTCACTCAAAGGCCCTGATCTCTTTCTACCCCCATAAGGCTCTGAATTGTTAACACCTCATAATTTCTAGTGTCTTACCACCAATCCAGAAGCTCTAACTTTTGACCAATGATTTACATTATTACCTGTTACCACCAATAGTCTGTCCCCTCTTTCCACATCCTCAGAGGCTCTAGCCAGGAGACGCCCGTGCAGGTAAGAGACTACCACCAGGGAAAATAAATAAATAATTAATTTCCCCTCGTCGTCTGTCGAACACCCCACCCACACAGCCCCACCGCCCCACCTCTCTTACCTCCACAGGCCGCTCTGGCTCTAACCTCTTTCCACCACCAATAATACTCTTAACTCAGAGCTTCCTAAACTGTGGGTCGTAACCCACTGGTTGGCCGTGAGCAAATTTTTGGTGAGTCATGAAAGTCCAAGCACTAAATAAAGATGTCTTTAAATTCTGTATTTATCTTCTCAGATTTAGTGCCTTCAAATACAGAGGCCAAATATCAGCTAGGTCTTCTGCCAAATTGCTACTTATTTTCTTAACATGGGGACTGGGGTTTAGAAACTCCTCTCACTTTGCAGTTGGAGATAGGGAAGGCTGTAGAAAGCCATATTTGTAAAACACAACAAAATGTAAATCTATAAATGAACTGTACCCATTCAGCAGTCAGGAAAGTAAAAATTAAGCACAATTTTTTTGTAATTCTGAAGAGTGATGGAAGCAAGCATTTTCATAGGATAAAAACAAATCAAGACAGTTTTCTTAGTGATGCACAAATGATAAATATTCACTGAAACCCGCTTTCCACACATTATCATTTGTGTGCCATATAGTTGTATCAGTAAAACTGTATGTCTGTGCAAAGTTTATGGCTATTTCAATGGAGAATGTTCTGTGTGTAAATGACTGTGTGCCAGCGGCATAGCTAGACCTTTGGCCGCCTGTGGCGGTCTCTGGGTTTGCCGCAGGTAAAAGCGGGGTGGAGGGAGGAGGCTGCCACCCCAAAACTTGTGTCACGCAGGACGGACCGCCCCTCCACCTTGCTACGCCACTGCTGTGCGCTACTGCAGTATGCTCTGGTTCCATTAATAAATTGCCCGCCTCACCTCCAATGAAGCCAGGTGGGCCGCGTTCTAAAAATTGGGTCGCAGTTCTAAAAAGTTTGAGAAGCACTAGTCTAAACCAAACCCACCCAAATATATTGTAAATTCTTACAGCTTTTTATACATGTGATGTAATTGCTTTTATGATTTTAATTAATCGAATAAAGTATGCTTCGACTGACTGACTTACAGCTCCCAAGTGGCTCTAACCCTGCATGTTACTAATAAGCGAAAGCATTATTTCTCTGTTGCTTGAACCACCCGCCTCAGGCCACAGCAGCAGGCCTCATCCTTTCAAATGAAGCAAAGCTGGGTCACTGTCCCTCTTAAAGGATCCAGGGAAAGATGCCATCGTTTGTAAAGAAAACCTCAGCCCAATTGCTGGTTGATAATGTGAATTAATCAAATGTGGCATTGTGCCATGCCAACAAGAGTTGCCTTAATCAACAGGTGCCAGGAATGTGTGCCAACAGCTAAAAATACACCACCAATACCCTGACATTCAGGTTATATATTTCTAAACACACGTACAATTTTAAAGTGAGCTCATTGCCATAGAGAAGTTAGAAACCACACCCAGTGTGTTTGAAAAACTTCTAGCCCAAGGCTAGCTGTTTATGGGGTCGCCTGGCAGACTCTGACCACCCACACCAGCCTGCTCGCTCTCAGTGGCTGGCATAGGTGTGACCCACAATGGCTGCTCTCTGAAATAAAAGGTTACATGTGATCATCAATAACGTGACGTCAAAGAAGCTAGACCCTACCGACCGTCCTCACCTGTCCAAGGATTCTCCTCCGAGGGCATCGCAGTGCCCAGAGATCTTTCCCCAGAGGCCGACCACCAGGGCCTTCTCTTCAGCAGACAGAACCATCTTGAGGGTGAGGGCTGGCGGGCTCAGGATACACAAGAGATGGAAGTTGGAGACAGTCCGTGCTGTGTGCCGGGCAGAGCCCCTTTTAAAGGGCTAGGGGGCCGAGGAGCCTGGCAGCCTTCCACCGTGATTGGTCAGTTTTGGATCCCACCCAAGGAGGCGGAGCTATCTTATCTCTTCTCAAACACTACCAGGGAGTAGGGGGTCTTGGCGGTATGACGTGCAGAAACACCTTATCTGTAGGTCAGGTCGTTCAGTGACTTGACAAAAAAGAAAGGCCTGGAATAACATTTAGAATGCTTTAAGCTATTGCTGCTATAGAAACAAGCCCTTCTTCCAAACGCCTCATTCATAGTTTAAAGGAATCCAACATGGCGCAGTAATAGTTGTTTTTATGAACCTTCGCACCTCGTTGTCCCTCTGACGGTGGGGATGACGGATTGTTAGATATTGCCCGAGTTATAATGGCATCACAAAATGCCCCAAATTTGAAATGAGTTCAAAACGAGTAGAAATCTTAGGTTATGGGAGCATGGCATCTTCTAAATCGAGTCTTTATGCTAACGAGGATTTAAGCAATGTCTATATAGAAGGGTCAGCTGTCTGATCAGTGACTAGGACAGAGTATTCAGATGTTATATCTACTCACAAACAGAATCAGTTTCACCCTAGGCTGTGCGTTTTCAGCACATTGCAGGTGAGCTTGAACAACATTAGTCAAACTGCGCTTTTCAGTCACATATGTGTGTTTGGGCCCTCAGCGATGAATTAGCAGTGCTTCTTTCTTAGTAAGACCTTGCTCTCCTTATAGCAATTCAAGCCTCAGTGTTGCTGCCTCCAAGCACTTTTTCAGATGTTGTTATTTCTGAGTTAATCAGTACTCAAGTTGCTGAAATAGTGAAGGTAGGCTGAGTTGGCCGTTGCCTGGATTTGAACCAGTGACCTGCAGTTTTCAACCAGTGTTAGTGGTGAGAATGTACTAAATTGTGTCATCTTGCCAGCTAAAGGAATATAAATGTATTAGGGCCACATGGACAAAGAAAACCGTTTGCGACTTCCTAATTCCGAATCTTTATGAATCGTAATTAGGAAGTTGCAAATAGCAAAGTACTAATGTGTCTCAGACACATTTAGGGCCATATGTATGAAGCAAATTCGCATTCGCAAAGGCCGAAATTCGCAGAATTTCGGCCTTTGCGAATGCGAATTAGCAAATTTATATGTATAAAGTAAAATCTGGTGCAAAATAAGGAATCGCAAAATTTGCGATTCCTTATTTTGCAATTGCATTTAAGGAATCGCAAATTTTGTGATTCCTTAATTGCAATGTATGAAGCCAAAAAAAATTGCAAAATGCCTTAAGGAATCGCAAATTACCACCAACTTTTAGTTGGTGGTAAGTTGCGATTTCCTTGAAAAATGCACATTTCAGCATTTTTCAAAGTGCCATGTGATGCACATACATGCCGTTAGGGCATGTATGTGCGCCACATGTGCACCCATGCATATTTCAGGGGTGCAACAGGATGTCCTTTGGACACCCCTGCACCCTTGAAATTACTCTCAATTTGCGATTTTCAAATTGCGAATCGCAAAATTGAGAATACCTTCCCATTCATTCCTATGGGCCTCCCGGCCCATAGAAATGAATGGGAAAGTATTCCTTAATTGTGATTCGCAATTTGCTAATCGCAATTAAGGAATACTAAGAATTCACACAAAAAAGCGAATTTGTACATACATACCAATTTGCAATTCTGAAATAGCGATTTCTTAAAAATCGCTATTTCAGAATCGCAAATCGGTACCTTCATACATATGGCCCTTAGTGATGCCCAATGGGTCGCAAATGGACCTGCCTCATTAATATTCATTAGGTAGGTCGCAATTTGCGACCCATTGGGAATAGTTAAAAACACAGGAATGGTGGCCTGCTGGTGACAGCAGACCACCATGTCTGTGTTTGGTTTTAAATAAAGCAATGTTTTTTTCAATGCAGCCTGTTTTCCTTAAAGGAAATCGGGCTGCATTTCAAAAAGAAAAATTAAACGTTTGTTCCATTTTTTAAGAGTAGGTAGTGGTCCGTGGGACCAGTGCCTGCTCTTAAAAAATGTTTTGACAGGCATTTGCAAAGGGAGAGGGAACCCCTTCCCGTTTGCTACAGGCTAACCACCTACTTGATATAGGGGGTAAAATGCAAATGTTTTGCGACCGCATTCCGGTCGCAAAACAGTCATACATTCCCCTGTGACTTGCTATTAGGAAGGGACGCCCTAAACATTTGCCTTCATAAAACAGTCTCGCAAACCCTATTTTGCGAATCAGTGATTGGTTGCCGAATTGCAAAATAGGATTAATGGATGTCAAAAGGCTATTTAGCAGGAGCCCGTGCAGGTAAGAATGGTGAGGGGAGTGGACTCGATAGACGCTGACAAGGAGAATTTAATTAGTTATTTCATTTTCCCTCGTTGTCTGTCGAGTCCCCCCACACCCTGCCCACCGCTCTCACCTGCACTGGCAGCTCCTTCTACTTAGCGGTCGCAAGCAGCCCAATTTTCCATTTGTGACAGGTAAAACCTTTTGTACATTTAGCCCTTAGACCTTCTCCACCACAAAATCATTTGGAGTCATCTTGAAGAATGCACGTGCCCCGAGGATACGAGGGTACCTTCCAATTCCTATCTTTTAAAGAGGGTTAAGGGCCAGATGTACAACCATTCTAAATTGCGACTCACAATTTGAGCTCAATTTCGAGACTCAAATTCCGAGTGTCAATTTAGAATGTACAACACTGTCAGTGACACTGATTGCGATTCCCAATGGGGGTCGCAAAATGCGAGGCTCAGCAGACCTCCATGTCTGGGGCTGCTTTGCAATAAAGCAGTTAAAAAAAAATGCATCCCATTTTCCTTAAAGTAAAACGGGATGCATTAAAAAAAAAGAATGAAACGTTTTCGTTCCATTTTTTAGGTAGGAGTCCCTGGGACCACTGCCTGCCCCTAAAAAAAAAGTTTTCACCTGCATTCGCAAAGAACAAGGGGTCCCCTGGGGACCCCTTCCCATGTGCGACTGCATTACCACCCTCTTGAAGAGGGCGGTACATTGCGAGAGTTTTGCGATCGCAATTGCGGTTACAAAACATTTGTACATGGCTTGTGAGTTGCTATTAGGAAGGGAACGCCCCTTCCTAATAGCGAGTCGCAAATCACTATTTAGCGTGTTGCTTTTTTTGCAAGTCGCAAAATAGTGTATGTACATGGCATGATCAGATTTAGCATGCGCAAACGGGTCGCAAATTCAGTTTGCGCATGCTAAATCTCGTTGTACATCTAGCCCTGAGGGCGGTGAGCTATGCTTGCCTCAATTGGCTGGTAGCCTGGCAGGCCTGGCACTCATACACTTCTCATGGAGTCTGCCCAGTAGATCTTTTAAGTTGTGGATATCTAGGGATCAAGAGTAGTAGCGAAGCAAAGATTCCAAGGGCGCAAATCCAAGTAGAGAAAATGGACCCCTGAAACCTTGAGTTAAGCAGTAAAAAACACTGATGATTAGCATGCAGTGGGCCCCTCACACCACTGGCCCCAGTGGCACTGCACCTGCTGTATCATTGGTAGCTACACTACAGCTCTCTAGTTAATCCTGGAGCAAGGCCATTTTAAACAAGAGCACAATGAATTGGTAGCCTATAACGACACAAAAAAGGCTACAGCTCTCTCTACCACCTTTTATGAGTTTAGTGTGTGCTATAAAGTCCCATTAGTCGGTCAGCCAACACTTGGTCCTTACATGAGCACACATCTTACTCTGTACATATAAAAGTTACACAACTCTCATGAATATATATATATACATCAAAGGCATCCACGGAAAACCTACTCTTTCCGTAGTACTAAATGCCTACTTAATTCTATCTGCAACATTGGCGCTGTGCAAGACGGGAGAGTGGAATGTGAATGTGGTATGGCACAAGGAGGGACACTATGGCTGAACCTTTGGGGTATGGTGCTGAATTGAGGAGTGTGTGACACCCGCAGCCATTTTTGGCTTGCCATTCATCACAATGCTTCATTCTGAGAAATCTAGTTTTTTTTACATTGTAAGCTGGGTCTCAAAAATCCCAAAATGCAAGGTGTTACTGGATAAAATCAATAGTTGCCGATAAAGTCAAGCATTTCATAAGATCAGTTGGATGCTGTGATATTGCATGTTAGAACGTGGATTAGTTCATTTCCAGTACTGTAGCTGCTTGATCTACACAGGAAACCAAATATAAGACCCGTACAGCTATTTTAAGGAAGTACACTTTTCATTCACATCATACTTGTAACAAACATTTACAAGGCAATATTATCTGGCGCCGGGAAACCCTTTGTGGGTATCTGTGCGCCTTACAAATGCAAAAAATAAATAAATAAATAAATAAATATTATTTTTTATTTTTGAATAGTGTATAGAGAATATGTTTTTATTAAGCTTCACTAAAAGCAGGGCCGGACTGGCAGTAGCGGATAGCGGGCATTTGAAAAAACAAGATCTACTCCTAGGAAAGGCCAGGCTTCCCTAGTGCACCATGAAAGAACTTGAATATTTCATGAATGCCATATAAGGGTCTGCAGCATTTTAGAAAATGTTATCCCCAAAAATTAAAAAAATGTACAGGGGAGAAGTCTACTCTCCCTTAAATCATCGTCAAGAAATCTTCTACCCTGTTTTGCTTGCTGGAATTTGCGGTAAGTATCACATTCCACCACTTACATACATCTTTATCCTCCTATAATGACTATGAGGTTAGCTCTTACTCCATTTCTGGAAATGCTTGCCCTGTTCCTTTGCTGGGAGCAGGACTGGCTTTAGGGTGGTGCGACCAGTTGAGCCGCACCTGACGTTAACTTTGGTGGGGGGGCGCTATGCTTAAAAATAATTTTTGGTTTAAAAGCACATGAGCTTACTTGTGCATAAGGCACTTTTCAGGCAACAATAAAAATGTCACAATAACTCTGATGATTAATGTCCCTACTGGTAAGAGTTTTGAATTTTGTCTAGGGGCAGTTTTAACTCATCCTAAACTAGCATGGAGGGTTAATGTGTTGGCTGCAAAGAACGTGTACCATGCAGATCACAGAACTGAGTATGAGTAAACTATGAGTAGCACTATAAAAAAATTGAATATACGTCAGAAAGAATTATGGAGAGATGAGGTGCACTCTTGAAGAGCTGTAGTAAGGGAATTCATGAAGAAGGAGGTTACGAAAGAGGAAAGCGCCAAAAAGAGTATCACAACAGCCGCCACCAGCGCTTGAGTCAACCCTGGCTGGAAATCTTAGAAGTCCCCCCGCCCCCGAAGTTCGGGTCTAGTTGCGCCCCTGACCAAGTAGAGCACAATCACAAGTTAAGCCCCACGGAATTGGGAACTTACATTCCATAGGGTTTTTCTGCATAAATTTACCACCTGCTCTGAACAGTCGGTAAACATATGTCGGGTTGGTGTGTGGGGTGGAGTGGGGGGAAGGGTAGTACAGGAGCGAAATAGACAGTTTTTTCCAGCAGGGTGAAGCATATTCCCACTAATAAACACACAAAACACAGGCATGAGACTTTCTTAGCTAGTGCCCTGGGCGAAACCAAATTTATCACCACCCTCCCCCAACCTTTTGTGGAAACATACCCCACCCACCCTCTGCTTAGTATGAAGGTGAGGCTCTGATTCACCTTCATTACACACAGAATTTTCAGTCCTGTGCTTTTCCATCCAAGTTGCACCCTCCAGCGTAACGAAACTTGAGGTGGCCCCCCTGCAAGTTACATGGAGGGACCCCCTCCGGACTCACTCAGGAGCTCTCAGGCAAGGGTACTGTGTTAACCGGGTCCCCTGGAGCTTGGCCCCCCACCCGCGTACTGCGGGGGCTGCGGGAGTCTTTGTTAAGCCACTGGTTGCACCCCCATCCACAGTGATCAGAAGTAACTCCAAAGCTGTGCACCTGCAGCTATTACCTTTTGCTAGGAACTGGGTGAAAGAGTATGTGTGATTATAGATTAGTGTGTCAGGCTGGCTGAAATGCTGTAGTGGAACCTAGTACCGAGCAACAATAGCATCAAGCTGGCTAGGGTGACGTTGGAGACGATGGATGTTCTACGAGGACAGATCAGTGAGAAAATAGGCTGGGCTGATTGGAGATGAGACACTGAGCACAGATATAGAGAAGAGGGAGAAGGGAACCCTTGTACAGAGCAGGAATCGCCAGTTGTATCTCTGTCCTCGTTGTGGCAAAACAGGTTTCTCACAAAACAACGTTCTTAAAGAAATGACCCAAAAAATGACATAACTCAAGAATAAAATACTACAACAAAAAGACTTCTTTCACAGAAAAATTGTGGGTGAAGTTCTCGTCTCCACTCCAGGAAACACTGGGATGCATATATCCGTTTTTGGCCAGACACCTTTATTAGCGAATACACTGAGTGCTGCTGGGGGACACAGCACTCAGGGAACATGATTTATTTGCACCCATTTGAAGAACATTTGTTTTAGGATGTGAGGTGATAGATATTTTATTTAGTCCTCCACAACCTTTTCAAAGTGTATTGGAAACAATCATTGGCAGAGCCAATAGGTCTCACCTATGCAAGAGCTATTGGCTTTGCCAATGTGTTTTAGCCATATTGTACACCAGCATGGCTAAAAGTAAGTGGCACAGAGGAGAGTGGAGTGACATAGAGTGGAGTGGCATGGAATGGTGAAGAATGTCGCACAGTGGAGTGTTGTAGAGTGGAGTGCTCGAGTGCCATGGAGTGTACAAGAGTGCTATTGAGGCTTGGGAAGTGGCATAGAGTGGAGAGGAGCGTCATTCAGTGGCATAGAGTGGAGTGGAGTGGAGCAGAGTGGAGTGTCATGGGGTACAATGCTGTAGAGTGGTGTAGAGTGGAGTAGTGTGGAGTGGTGTAGAGCTCAGCAGAGTGGACTGGTGTAGAGTGGAGTGGCGTAGATTGGAAAGGACATAGAGTGATGGGGCGTAGAGATGAGGGATATAATGTGGCACAGAGTGGAGTAGTGTGTTTTAGAGTGGAGTGGAGTGGAGTTGAGTAGAGTGGAGTAGAGTGGGATAAAGTGGCGTGGAGTGGCGTGGAGGGAGTTGCGTAGAGTGGACTAGAGTGAAGTGGCATAGAGTGGAGGAGGGTAGAGTGGAGGGGCATATAGTGGAGGGCGCAGAGTTAAGTAGAGTGGAGTAGAGTGGAGTAGCACAGAGTGAAACAGAGTGTCATGGAGTGACATAGAGTGGAGTACAGTGTTGTATAATGGACTGGAGTAATGTAGAGTGTTGTAGAGTGGACTGAATGTTCATAAAGTGGAATGTCGTAGAGTGGAGTGTCGTAGTGTAGAGTGCCTAGAGTAGAGTGGAGGGTGATAGAGTGGCATGGAGTAGAGTGGTATAGAGTAAAGTAGAGTAGGTTAGAGTGGTGAGGAGTTGAGTAGAGTGGCATAGAGTGGAGTAGAGTGGCATGGAGTAGAGTGTTGTAGAGCGGAGGGGCATAGAGTGAAGAGCCTGGTGGGGAGTGAAGTCAAATTTCATAGAGTGGAGTGGCGTGTAGTTGAGTAGAGTGCTGTAAAGTGGAGTATCATAGAGTGGAGTGGGGTGTTGTAGAGTTGAGTGGCGTGGAGTGGAGTGGTATAGATGAGAGTATCATGGAGTATCGTGAAGTGTCATAGAGTGGAGTGATGTGGAGTGGCATAGAGTTGAGTAAAGTGTTGTAGAGTGGAGTAAAGTGACATAGAGTTGTGTAGAGTGGCGTAGATTGGAGTAGAGTGGTGTGGAGTTGAGTGGCGTAGAGTATCATTGAGTGTCATAGACTGGCATAGAGTGGATTGGCGTAGAGTGTCGTAGAGTGGAGGGGTGAGAGGGGAATACAGTGGAGAAGGATGGAGTATCATAGAGTGGGATATCATAGAGTGGAGTGTCATAGAATGGAGTGTCTTAGAGTGGAGTAGCATAGAGTAGAGTGGAGCAGAGTGGCGTAGAGTGCAATAGAGTGGCATAGAGTGGAGTAAGTAGAATGGGTTAGAGTGGAGTAGAGTGGCGTAGAGTGGCTTAGACTGGCGTTGAGTGGCATGAAGAGTGTGAAGTGAGGTAGAGCAGTGATACTCAAAGTACGGCCCGGGGGCCGCTTGAGGCCCTCTTGACCTTTACACGTGCCCCCCCTGGTGAACAGCAGCACGAGTGACTGTTTGGGTGCTGAACACTAATATTCAGAAAACAAATGTTAAATAAACAGGTACGCATTTATTAGCCTGCAAATAAATGCTTGCCCGTTTATTTAAATTTGTTTAATCTATCCTTACACAATCCCTGACCCACCCGGACTCCCTACCGCCACCCTGCTGGCATCAGTGCAGCCCTCGGACACACCACAGACCGTACTTTGTGGCCCCTGGGAAAATGTTTGCTAGTAGTCATGGTGTAGAGTGACATAGAGTAGAGTGGCGTAGAGTGGAATGGACAAGGAAAACTGTAGACTGTAGATCACTATGAGATTGGGGAAAGTGAGACAGGAGGCAATAACAAGGCCGAACAAAAGGAAGCGCAAGGCAGCGACCAAAGCAAGTAATGCAAAAAGTAAAAGAATGGAGGAAGCCCGCTCCTTGGTTTTGCCACTTTATTCAAGCCTTCAGGCTCCCACAAGTACCCCGACCATTCCAACCAAGATGGCGTGGAGCTGCCAGCCAAACATTTATACCAGATTCACCTTTCTAATGAATGCAGGGGCGGTGTAGTGCACGAGCAACGATGGGATAAACAGTCTTCCATCCACTCTCTAGCCTCTCCAGCCTGAGATACTGCAACAAAAAAATCCATGTCATGAGAGGCACAGTATCACGTGAAAAACCCCAGCAAGATACCTGAATCCAACAACAAACAAGATAAAACAAATGAGAAGGATAACCTCTAGATCTCACTACTAAACAAAATGCAAATGTCTGTAAACACAATTCAATATCAATCTGAGAAAATGGACATTCAACTGTCAGTCGTAAATTCACTGTCTATCTTTGTTGCAAATACTGACACCAAGCTGGCAGACATCAATAACCTAATCAGGAGGGCCCAAACCGAGGCGTAGCTTACCCAGAGCAGCTGCACATGTGTCGCAATCGTAGACAAATGATTAACTTTGCCATCAGCGATATAAAATCTATTTGTCAACATAAGGGAAGCAACCACCTACCTACCATCCAAAACACTGACCTTCTCCTCAAACAAGGGGCTGCCAGCCTTGATTCAACCATATTTAGAGATGTCTGAAGATAGTCTGAATTTTAAATCAAGACAGATTCACAAAGAGATCCAGATGACGGAGGAAGACATCAAGGAATCAGCTCCTCAAGGGGAGGTCACCGCCCCTACTGGGTGTCCAGCATCAGTCAGCCAATTTCCACAGCAAAACTCCCCACTTGCAGGTATGCAAGCTCGAAAACAATAAAGAAAACAGAGGAGAGACGATCGGAAAAGAAAAACAGATCTAAAAGCATACTTCAAAAACGGTCAAAATCAAACTCCTAGCAATCTATCGCAGGGATATTTAAGAGAAACTACAAACTCAGAAAAGGATCATACAGAGCCCAGTTAGGACACGTCAGGGAACGTCACTGCTGAAGAAAGGCTAGTGCCCGAGGGTGGGGGTCCCACACAAGAACCAAAAAACACCAACACAACTTCCAAGGATGAGACCCAGGTGGGAGAAAGAAACACACAAAGGGAACTAGATGCAATCACGGGACAGGGCAGAGATCCAGTCTGGTCTGGCGAAAGGAACCTTGAAGAACCCAGTGTAAGGATTCAACAAACAGCATCACTCAGAGAACAGCTAACTCAACCACAGTCATATGCCACCCTGTTTTATCCTGAATAACAATCCAGAGGCTGGGCAGACATATTAAACAGGGGAAACATCTTACGACTCCTAACTTCAATAGAATTTGTGTAATCAACATGTCATCCAGGGATCAAAGCACCAAAAGCAGCCTGGGCTTCACCAAAATTAGCCAAAATGAATCTGAATGAGCAAGCACAACTCAAGGCTTGGGGCATCAAACTGCTGCCCTTACAAAAACCAAGATATCCAGAACCTTTATTATTCGAGCATAAGAACCAACCTGAGTCCCACCAAGAACGTTCCAACGTTCACTTATTCTCAGTGCTGTGGGGGGGTCTGTAGCATATGCCCCAGGAAAAAAGAGGCATAATGCCGTCTGGCTCTAGGGAAAACAAACCAGGAACTCCAGCTTCACAAGACTGGGGATGGCTATCCAGGACAATAAATACCAGGAGACACAACCCCTGACAAGGCCCTACTGCTACATCTAATGCAAAAAATACTTTGCATCTCGGCTCCTGGAATATGAACGACATGGGAAATAAGGCTGTGGATCCGGAGTTGCAAATACACCTTCAAAATGTTGATATCGTTTCTCTACAAGAAACTTGGTCTGATCAACCAACCTATTTAAAAGGATTTTTTTTACAGTACCAATCTGCTACCAAAAGTTAAAAATTCGTCCATCGGTAAGCAGGCCTCGCAACTTACACTTGTATTAGGAGCATCTACACAGCTAACATGCTACCCATTAAACTAGCAACCCTCCCCCCCAGTGCAATACAAGCCCTCAAAATAAAGACACAAGGGGCAAACAAAAGTCAATACCTGGTACTAATAAACATACATTTACATCCACATGACAGAACCAGGGGAATCAAACAGCTAGGATAAGAAGTGTTCAAAATACTAACGGATGAACAAACCACCAACTTCATAGTCACTGGTGACTTCAATCTACACATGCTGGGCAAAACAGTTGATGATAACAACATTGAAGATCATCCCCTTATTTGGAACATACAGTCACAGGATGGGAACAAAAGGGGAAGACAAACCAAGCTAGCTCAGAAACTCCTTGGGATCCTAGAACAAATGAGCTTCTGTGTATTAAACTGTCAATTTCCGGGAGATCGCCCACCAGCTGTAACATTCTACAACATGACAACAAGTACAGTAATTGATTACACATTTGTCTTCAATCCATTGCTTTGTAAAGTAGTGGACTACCACATAGGAGTCTTAGACTATAATGATCACCTGCCACAAGAGATTTTAATGAAGATGCAGGTTACAACCCTGCCAGTAATTGTACTAGGTCCAGCTCATGCCAGTAACAACAAAAGACTGAGATGCAAAGCCCATGACCCTGAAAGGCTCCTGGCTTTGGCATAAAAGCTCTTCCAAGAAAAGCAGCATAACCCAATACACTAATTGGGTGGGAGAGCTTTACAAAAGTCCTAGGAAACGCACAAATAGTCAAAAAGGAGCAGCAAAAGTGGGAAACATGCAGCCCCTGAGAAGAGTGCCCCGCCATCTCTAATAACATACAAGTAAAACAGCTCAAGAAAGTTATAAACCAAGCAGTAAGGAGACTTCAAAGGCAGGACCAAGACTTCAGAGCTCAAAGTGAACTGAGACTACTAAAAGCTACATGCAAAAAGCTAATCTTACAACTCGTAAAACAATCCGGTGAGAGCTTTTGGGCCAAACCTTTGTATGACACCAAGAGAAATGCTAGCTCACGATTTTGGCAAGCTATCAATACCTTATTAAACCCATCAATTCTTGGGATCAACTCACATCTGATGAAAGAGGCCTGGACAACCTTTCTTCAATCTCACTTTAACAGAGAACCCGGGAGCCAGTCTAATATAAACACAAACCCGGATTATTTGCAGGCAATAAGATTTCAAGAAGAATCTTCCAACGTAATGGTTAATTTGATTTCTATCACTAACAACCAAATTTGTAAGAGAATAACCAAGGGCAGATGAGAAGACACACAGGGCTCTAACGGGATTACCTCAATCCTCCTGTTCAAACTCAACAAAGAATATTGGTCTGAATCACTGAAAACTGTTGAGCGAATACTACAAACATCACCAATCCCAGCATCATGGAGGGGTTCAATAATCTCCCCTATATAAAAAGGGCAACAACAATGATCCAAAAAACTACCATTTAGTAGCCCTGATAGAAAATGATGCTAAGTACTAAGCTGGGCTAATGTTACACAAATTACCAAAGTGGGCTACAAAGAATACAGTCATCCCTCCTAATCAAACAGACTTTTGAAGGCACATGGGGACTACCACCAATATTTTAACGCTCTCTCTGATGATTGATGCAACAATTGCAGCCAAACACCCTTTGTACGTATGCTTTATTGATTACAGCTCGGAATTTGACCCTATTAACAGGAAGATACTATGGCGAAAGCTCACAAATTGGAACATTCCGACATTACTCCTAAAACAGCTTATCCTCTTATATTCAGACATGTGGGTGCAAGTAAAATTGGGTGTAGGAGACTACCTGACAAGGAATATTCCTACAACAATGTGGCTGAAACAGGGCTGTGTGTTAGCCCCAACACTGTTTAACTTCGTCATGTCAGATCTGTCAGGCAGGCTAGATGAGTGCAATTTCCATGCACCGAAGATAGGGGGCTTGGACCTTTCCAACCTACTATACACAGATAACCTCATACTCAACAGCCAAACTCCAATAGCCTTCAATGCTTACTAGATGTAACATTAAGCTTCTCTGGGGAAAATGGACTAAACAATGGTCATGCGTGTGAACTTTCAGAGAGCCAAAGTACCCTACCGCTGGCATCTGGCTACACTACAGCTTGAAGCTGTTCTAGAGTATAAATACTTGGGAGTTATTATTGACAACAAAGCAAACTTTGCTTCTGAAAGGGAGGCCACAAAAAAGAGGGGGACAGCGACATCCGTGGCACTAAGGAACCTAAAGCACAAGATCGCTGGCACAAGCTTCTCCTCGCTGATTCATGTGATACAGGCGAGACTTATACCAACAATCACATACAGAAGTGAGGCTATGAGAGGGAGAGATGCAGCTATACTGGATGACACAATATCGAGAGCATTGGTTATGATCTTTGTTCTACCCAGATACACATCGCCCATACAATTAAGACTAGAATTCGGAATCCAGAGGCAAGAGGTGGCCCGCAAAGGAGCATACATTAAAAGTTGTTGCAAGATTAAAAAGGGAGAATCAGGGACTTTAAATGCCCACCTCTGGATAGAACTATTAATCAAGGAGAAAGGCCATGCGAGATGCCACCTGGAAGACTCACTAGAACAACTAGGCCTGCGAAGCCTCTGGTTGTCATCGGGGATGCACAAGAGCTTTAATAAGTTGGTCAACAAAGCTATTAAAAGTCTGCCTGTTGGAGGACAAAGCAGCCTTAACAAGGAGGACGCATGGTTGGTTCACTGTACAGAGCTATACAAAGGCCATACCTCAACCTTATCTAAGCACTGGCTTCTCTAAAGCCTCCAAGGAGAAATACCTTTGGCACGGCTTAGGTTTACTACCCTCTGCACTTCATCTACCACCATGGCTACATCGCTTGTAACCATCAATGTGCCAACTTTGGAGGGAGGCAAAGGAAGATATTGCACACTTGCTATGAATATGCAGGGAGCTACTAACTGAACAAAGAGCATTACTGAGACCACTCTTCAATAGCAAAAAAATATGTACATGCAGGCAAGCTGTAAAAGCAAGTTTCTCTGGAGAGGATGTCCAGCTGAGCTGCCGCCTGGTGAAGTTCCTGAGTATAGTCGAAAAAAAGATAAAAGATAAAATAAAATAACAAACTGCAATACAGTGGAAGGATTGAGCAACCTTCAGGAAGAATATACAGGATGTGGCTACCCAAGCAACTATTAATGCGGAAACCACTCCCATGGAATGCCCATCCCAAAAGTAAAGAAAACAACCCAATCCAGCTTTAACCCAATTTACAAAACTAGCAATCCCCAAAGACTGTATTTTAACTACACAATCCACATAAGTAAGTTTAACTACTGCCACTTTGCACATAAATTATGCAACAACATTTATGTATACTGACTGAGATCAGGAGACTGACACAGCTAGTTAACGTATGGCACGGGCAGTCCCATTTTACTTTACAGCAAAGTAAAGTTTGTACTTTTAACCGCTTGACTTGCACTGATAAAATGGAATCAATTTGCATGTCTCCCCACCCCTAATCGGCTGCGATTATCAGGTCAGTACAGTCAAAAAGGCTAGATACTTCTGTTTTAAATGATTAAACATGAGGCACTTGGCGGGAGGGGTGAATGGCAACACTCAATTATTGGTAGATGATACACAGGAATGTAACTTTGAAAGAGCTTGTTTACTTTACAAATCTTAACTTTGTATCATTAATTTTAATATTACTTTAATGTAAATTATTGCAATGATTTTTAATAATCATGCAAATAAAGAATTACTTACTCTACTCATGCGTGGTGAGAAGTGGAGTGGAGTGGCACTGTGTGGCGTGGAGTGTAGTGGCATGGATGGTATTGTGTGGTGTGGAGTGGAGTCGCATTGTGTGGTGTGTAGTGGCATTGTGTTGAGTGGAATGGCATTGTGTGGCATGGAGTGGCATTGTATCATGTGGAGTAGATTTAAGTGGAGTGGAGTGGAGTTGAATGGAGTGGCAGGGTGTAGCTTGGAGTGGATTGTAGTTTAGTGGCATTGTGTGGAGTGGAGTGGCATTATGTGGTGAGGAGTAGAGTGGCATTGTGTGGATTAGATTGGCATGTATAGAAGCGGTGTTGCATTGTGTGACATGGAGTGGTAATGTGTGACGTGGAGTCGCACTGTGTGTCATGGAGTGGAATGCAGTGGCACTGAGCGGAGTGGAGTGGCACTGAGTGGAGTAGAGTGGCATTATGTGGAATGGGGGAGTGGAGTAGCACTGTGTGGTGAGCAGTGGCATTGTGTGGCGTGGATTGGCATGATAAGGAGTGGCGTTGTGTGTCCTGGAGTGGAGTGGCATTGTGCCATAGAGTGCCATTGTGTGCCATGGATTGTAGTGGAGTGAGTGTCATTGTGTGGCGTGAAGTGGAGTAGAATCTCATTGTGTAGCATGAAGAGGAATGGCTTTGTGTGGCGTGGGGTGACATTGTGTGGAGTGGCATAAAGTGAAGTGGAGTGGCATTGTGTGATGCGGAGGGGCATTGTGTGTCTAGGAGTGGACTTGCATTATGTACAGTGGAGTGGAGTTGCATTGTGTGGCGTGGAGTGGGTTTGTGTAGTGTGGCATTGTGTGGAATGGCTTGGTATTTTGTGACGTGGAGTGGAGTGGCATTCTGTGTCATGGAGTAGCATTGTGTGACATAGTGTGGAGTGGAATGCCGTTGTGTGGAGTGGAGTGGCATTGTGTGGCATGGAATAGAGTTTTATTGTGTGGGTGGAGTGGCATTGCATACAGTGAAGTGGCAGTGTGTGATGTGGAGTGGAGTGGCATTATGGGGCATTGAGTGTAGTGACATTGTGTGGCATAGACTGGATTGTAGTGGAGTCCTGAGGAAAAGCATTGTGAGGTGTGGAGTGGAGTGGAGTGGAGTGGCATTGTGTGTAGTGGACTGGTATTGTATGGAATGGAGTGGCAGCGTGTGGCATGAAGAGGCGTAGAGTGGAGAAGCACTGTCTGTCGTGGATGCCATTGTGTGGTCAGGTGTGGAGTGGCATTGTGGGTATTGGAACTGAGTGGCACTGACTGGAATTGCATTGAGTGGAGTGAAGTGGGAATGAGTGTTATGGAGTGGCATTGTGTAGCATGGAGTTGAGTAGCACTGTGAGAAGTGAAGTGACATTGTGTGGAGTGGAGCGCATTACCTGGCATGAAGTGGCATTATGTAACATGAGTGGAGTGCAGTGGCATTGTGCAGTGTGGACTGGCATTGTGGAATGTGGAGTGGAGTGGTATTTGTGGTGTGGAGTGTACTAGAATGGAGTGCCATTGTGGAATGTGGAGAGGAATGGCATTTTGTGGCATGGAGTGAAGTGACATTGTGTGGACTGGAGTGGAGCGGCATTGTATGAGGTGGAGTGGCATTGTGTGGGGTGGCGTGGAATGTCATTGTGTGGCATGGAGTGGAGTGGCATTGTGTAGCACAAAGTGGAGTGACATTGAGTGGAGTGAAGGACAGCACCATTGTGCAGAGTAGAGTGGCATTGTGCTGCAAGGCGTGGAGTGGAGTGGCATTATGTTACATGGTGTGGAGTGGCATTGTGTGGTATGAAAGGTTGCCCGAGTTGCCACTGAATTAATTTATAGTGCTTCAAATCCTCATCAGGGCTAGTAAGTGCTATATAAATTCAATTATATTACAATACAGTATGTTACCAATTATCTCACCCTACGGTAAACGTAAACATCTAATGCGGGGACGAACCGAGAGGGATGGGAGGGGAAGGCTATATAAATGCAATTATAATACAATACATTATGTTACCAGTTATCTTGACCTACGATCTATGTAAACATCTGAAGAGGGGTAGAAACAAGGGTAGGGTGAAAGGCGGAAAAGTAACAGGACAGGAAAAATAATTACAATAGTACCTGAATCACAGCGAGCAGTAGATGGACAGTGCAAGGACACTAATCAAACTCAATCAATATGTACATGGTTCATGCTCAGAATAAAAGAACAGGAAGCGACATCAGCGAGTGGTGGTCAATTAGGAAGTAGCACATAAGAGTGTCAATAAAACCCACAAATGGTGAGTAATTGGAGTTGGCCAGCCTCTTTAGAATTTCAAGATTTGTAGGAACGTCATATGTGTGGGTTAGTTCCCCTGTAGATTTCGCGTGCTGGAAGCAGGCAAAGTCATTGATACCAGGGAAACACGTGAAGGTATTGTCACTGTAAGTCTGTTTCCTGCGTGGTATTCTTTAAAATGTTACGTTACCAGTTAGTTGTTGTCCCGTCCCCTCCTCACCCCCTCCTGTCCCCCCTCCTCCCTCCTTGGGAATTATGGGACTCGTGTTATAGTTAACTACAGTGATGGGATGGCCGCTGACCGCGTGCCACGCAGGGGGACATCAGCGAGGCAGCGCTCTAGTGGCCATTCGTTGCAGCTCCCCGCCGGTGCATGGGGGAGGGCATGGAGGGGAGGTATGCAGTGCTCCTTGCCCCTCCCCGCGACTGCCAGGTCACGCGGCTAGGGCTGGGCTTACCTGTCGGGTGGGGCGTGCCCCGTAATTAAACCCTGGCTGCCCACGGCTCAGCCTCTTTTTCAGGCTGTCCGCCCGCTCGAGTGCTGTTCCCACCCTATCCCTTACCCAGCGGCTCGATAGCGGTGCTAAGTGATGGAATGTTGTAACGTTGTCTTTTGTGTTGCAGGCAGAGTTACAGGGCGATCTGGAGGCAGACGGGTACAGTAAGGGTACCTCTGCGGAAGGCTGGTACAGTAAGGGTACCTCTGCCTGGCACAGTAAGGGTGCCTGAGACAAGGACCAGAAGCCGCAGGAGGTTCCGGGAAACCGCGACGGCGCCCCGTTAGTCCTTCGGCGGTCGGGGGGCCTGAACCGACCGGGGGTGTGCCACACCGCTCCGCCTTGACAGGGGGGGCAGAAGTATAACAGAAGATCGACAATGTGCTGCACCTTCCGAGCATCGACTCACAGTGCTGGCCGGCTCTTTAGTCAGGCGGGACAGCGAGGGGCTGCCTGCTTGGGATTGCCCGTAAGATGACCCACCTAAACGTCATACGTTTGTTGTATGAAAATAAACCTGCAGCAGTTCTTACCCATAATACGTGTCCAGAGTATCATTTGGGTTGGAGATGTGATATGTGTAAGTGGGCGGGAGCGAATGACGGTGTGGTCACTATAAGGGATCAGGTTTAGCAGCCCACCACTTGTTCTGAGGGCGCAGTAAGGGACCATCTGAGATGACCATTGCTTTCCCTTTCAAAGGGATCATGTTTCAAAAGGATGGAAATATCAAAGATGGCGCTCTGCTATTGTTAGAAGTGATGCGAAGTTGATTCATAAATGCTAGGGCAGATCTGTTCGCTTTGGAGCGGTCTTTACATTCATTGGCGACGTGTGCACCAGAAGTCAGTGTACATTAATGCTTAGACACAAGCAAGGGTCCTCCACCGAGGAGCAATAATGATTGTGATATTATATTTGGCATTGATGCGTGTGATTAATATCTCTTTGCTCTCCAGTAGTCTGTCGCTTAATGAATTAGTCTCTAATTGGTGTTTCCCTGTGTCACTTTGATTCTCTATTTCAGTCTTTTCTTCTTCTCCATTCCTTGTTTTTCTATTGTTTTTTCTCACTTTTGCTGCTTTCTCTTTCTTCTCTTCCCTCGCGTTTTCTCTCCTGTTTGGCAATGTTTCTCTTCTTCACAACCTTGTGATTCAGCTTTCCATCTCTTCCCCCTGCCCCTTCCTCCTCTGGCCTTTCCCTTCCCCCATGTTTTGCTTATCCATAACACTTAACTTTATCCTTTTCTTTCCCTTTCTCTTCGACCTCTCTACTTTTTCTGTCCGTAACCACTCTGCCTCTCTCACTTTTCTCCTTTCCTTATTTCCTCAATACCATTATTCACTCTTCTTTTTGCTATATTATTCCATTTCAACCCTTTCCGTTCTCATCCTTTCAGCTGGCCCATCTGCCAGTGCCAGACTGCCGTTCTCCTCTCTGCTCTTCCCAGATCCCCCCTTTGCCCCCCCCCCCCCCAGCAGTCACAGGCCTCCCTGCGCCCCTGATTATCATCTGGGCCGTGGCCTGGGTGAGGTGGGGTGACACGTCCTCGCACTGATATCTGCGACTCTTGTCTGCTTGCCTGTGGAGGAGAGGCTCTCTCGGGCATGATCCAAGTAATGCTGACTCATCCCTCGCTCGCTCTCTCGGGCATGATTTAAGTAATGCTGACTCATCCTTCGCTCGCTCTCTCGGGCATGATCTAAGTAATGCTGACTCATCCTTCGCTCGTGACTCTCACGTGACCTCCTTTTTGGGGCCAACGTCTTCAACTCAGTTTTACTTAAAACAACCTGGCCACTTCCTTAGTAAACCTTCATTTATACAGGCCAATGCATTTTTATGGTTTCATTATTTTATTATGCACCGCTCAAAGGCAAAAATCGCACCAAACCGGCCACATTGGCCTTACAACAATACTGATCAGTGCCTTATTTAGTCTAGAACAACAAACTGAAACAAATACAATCCCACCCACCGCCCAAAGATACAAAAGGGGGAGGAAAGAAAGCTGAAAAGTAAAAATGCAAGTTTAGGGGGAGTTTGAGCTAGACTAGTGTTTCATTTTAAGGAGGGCCTCATAGGTTTGAAAGATACAGCCCCATAGTTATTGAGATTTTGAGTCACTCTTGAGCCACGCAGGGGGGACTCAGGGTGATGCAAAACCTAGAATGATATTTATCGAGCCACACGAGGCCACCTTGCGTGGCCTTGCGCGACTTGGTAAATCTGGAATAATGCAGGGCATCACAAGTCGTTGCCTTGCTCCACTCCACGTGGTGGGGGTGTTGCAGAAGTGGAGCGTGGGCGTTCCCATGCACCACCCATGTATTTTGAAGCATTCCCAGATTTACCAACACTGACAGCCCTGGGAAGGCTTCAGAATTGTACGCCTTCCCACCAGAGGAGCAACGAGGAGAAATGTCGCTATGTCTCCTTGTTGTTTCCTCTTTCTATGTGTGCCGCATTCTTCTTCTAAGGATTGTTTCTACGCAGGAAGGTGTCCCTTCTTGCAGAAAAACAATCCCGCCTGTAACACAGGCGTCCTTGCTACTTGGTGCAAGGGTGCCTGCGTCAGCGCTGGGCTCAGTGCTTAATTTGAACAGGTGATTCCCAGTGCTCAGCACCAACAATTAATTATCAAAGCCGGCGCTTTCATGGGCGCTGGTTAATGACACATTATTTCGTACCGAGACGTAAACCTGCTTTCCAGCTCCGAAATCGGCAGCTCTGGCCATTATGCCACCCAATCGCCCCCTTCCACTTTCGTGGTTAGTACTTGGTTCTGTTTTAGACTGCTCCACCAGGAGAAATGGACTGGTGCAAGCTACCTCCTGACTAGAGCTCCGGCACTTGTTTTTTTTTACAAATTAACCACTGCTGCTGCAGATTGTGTGCCAGCGCAGGCAGAGGACAGGAATGCGCCATATCTTGGTAGATATGGCACATTTCTGCCCTCTCCATTTCATGCAGCTCAGTAGCAGGGCAGCAAGTTGTCTTGCTGCTTTGCATGAAAAAATAATATATCTGGCCCACAGAGTTAATGCCCTCAATTGCAAAGAATCTGTGGTAGCAAACCAAGGGGCTGATTTAGAGTATGGCAGTAAGGCTACTCCATCGCAATGGTGACAGAGTCCCTTTTCGACCAAATTCAAGGTCCGTTTGTTCTGATTTAGAGACAAGCAAAGCTTAAGTCTGTCGGTGACAGAGCTGGCCCCATTGCCAACATACTCCTCTGATGGCCAAAGAGAGTATGGGCCGTCAGAGGTTAACAATAGGCCCAACCTTCTATTTTAGAGTGTCGATTGGATGGTCTTTTTTTGCTTTCCATCACTGCCAGGTTTTGCTCGTTGGGGAAAATAAAAAAATGAAAAATTAACCACATGGTGTACAGGTCATTAGTTTTTCATTTTCATTTTTCAAAAACAAACAATCTTTGTAGAAATTTGATGAGCGGCTGTCCTGTTTGGCGGAGCCATCTGCCAAACTTTTAGAATACTGGCAATGTGGCCAGTTCCTGTCAATGTTTAAAGTTGCCCGTTGGGCTGGCAAAACAATTTAAATATGGCATCGGAGCTCGTTTGGGATGGTGGGGCAAAGTTCTCTGCCCACCTAACTTAAAATCAGCATCCAAAGCATTGCAAGCGCTATACCATCAACTTTTCATTATTCAAAAACCAAACCATTGAATTAGTGAAATCAAGTTTACTTGGAATTGTACGAGAATGAAAAATGTCCTATCTTTCGTAACGGCAAGTTTCAATTCTATTACTGACATGAAGGTGAGGATTATGTTGTTCTTTCTTCTTTATTTTAACCAGCAGTCCTTCAAAACAAAACAGTAAATCATCAAAGGACTTCATTTCCCATGAAGCCTAGAGATAAAACCATGAAGTTCATGTAGGAGTCCATCAACCAATCAGGCGCCTCCTGGGACAATAACTGCCAAAGATCCCTGCTGGACCTCCTCTTTCTTCCTGCGACAAAGCCGACCGTGCAGTGGCGTCACTAGGGTTGGTAACTCATGGTGCCCCCTCTCACAACTTACCGGATGGACCAACTCACCCTCTGCCTGCACCATGTCCCCTCTGCCTGCACCATCTCTCCCTCTGCACCATCTCCCCTCCGCCTGCACCATTTCACCCCATGCCTGCACCATCTTTCCCTCAGCCTACACCATCTCACCCTCTGCCTGCACCATCTCACCCTCTGCCTGCACCATCTCCCCTCTGCCTGCACCATCTACCCTCTGGTTGCACCATCTCTCCCTGTGTCCACACCATCTCCCCTCCACCTGCACCATCTCTCCCTCTGCCTGCACCATTTCTCCCTCTGCCTGCACCATCCCCCCTCTGCCTGCACCATCTCTCCCTCTGCCTGCACCATCTCCCCTCCACCTGCACCATCTCTCCCTCTGCCTGCACCATCTCTCCCTCTGCCTGCACCTTCTCACCTCCGCCTGCAACACCTCTCCCTCTGTCTGCACCATCTCCCCTCCGCCTGCACCATTTCACCCCCTGCCTGCACCATCTTTCCCTCAGCGTACACCATCTCACCCTCTCCCTACACCATCTCCCCTCTGCCTGCACCATCTCCCCTCTGGTTGCACCATCTCTCCCTGTGTCCACACCATCTCCCCTCCGCCTGCACCAACTTCATCCTCTGCCTGCACCATCTCTCCCTCTGCCTGCACCATCTCCCCTCTGCCTGCATCATCTCTCCCTCTGCCTGAACCATCTCCTGTCCGCCTGCACCATCTCTCCCTCTGCCTGCACCATCTCTCCCTCTGCCTGCACCATCTCACCCTCTGCCTGCACCATCTCACCTCTGCCTGCACCATCTCTCGCTTTGTCCACACAATCCCCCCTCTGCCTGCACCATCTCCCCTCCGCTGCACCATCTCACCGCCTGCCTGCACCATGTCTCTCTGCCTGCACCATCTCACCCTCTGCCTGCACCATCTCCCCTCCGCCTGCACCATCTCACCCTCTGCCTGCACCATCTCCCTCTCTGCCTGCACCATCCCTTCCCCTCCACCTGCACCCCCTCCCCCGCCTGCTGCTCTTTTAACCCTTTCCACGCCGCCTTCTCCACCCCCCCATGGTTTCTCCCACACAGTTCTCGGCTTTTCTCAAAGTGTCTAAACGCATGAAATGTGCTTTGAATTCATGCGTGCGCCGCTGAGGATAAGTTTAAATAGACACAAAGCAGAGGCGAGGCTGCAGAGCTGTGTTACATACACAGCGTAACCAGATGGTGTCATCCTATGTGAGGGTATCACCCGGTGCGGTCCGCACCCCCCGCACACCCCTAGTGACGCCACTGCGACCGTGGAAGATCTTTAATCCTCCTTCGAGGACTTTCCACCTGCGGGCAGAAAAGGAGCCATTATAACCTGCGTGTGAAAAAGCTATCAAACACAGTGTTATATCAAAATACATGACCGACCAGGCAAATGCTTTACTTACGCCTGACGCATGTCTGATCAACCCGGGCGGGTCCAGGTGCATCCTGAGGACGGGCTAATCCTTGCCTCCGTGTCCTTAATAGCATTGAAACTTTGCGTTACGAAAGCTAGGACATTTTTTATTCTATGTCAGGACCAGGAGGCGAGGATTAGGCTAGTTCCAAGCTTATCTACTACTAGGGTCGCTATTGAGGAGACTGGTTTGAAGTAAAACCTCTTGAAGGTTGAGTCCGATGACCAGTCAGCCACATTCAAAATGTCCTCCCAGCGAGCACCTAGCATGAAAGCCTTGGTTGCCATGGAACCTCTCGCTGAGTGTGCTCCGAAAATCTTAGTGTCAATGCCGGCCTCCAACATCACCCAACGGACCCGTCGTGCAATGGTTGGGGATGAGACCACTCAAAACAGTTTCCTCAAGGCAATTAGGAGTTGACATTCTCCATGTGGACGCACATCCGCCGTCATGGCCTCGTAAGCCTTGATGCATCTGACAACGCAGAGTTTGGGGTAGTCAGGAAAGGCCAGGTAGGAAATGATCCGTGACCGACTTTTGGTACACCGGGACACATGGAAGGTGACCCCGTCCAGAGCGAAGGACCTCCCGGAGATGTCCAGAGCCCTGACATTCAAGACCCGTCTATAGGACACAAAACATAGCAACATCACCAGTTTGGACGATAGTTGCTTGCGCGACAATTACTTATTGCTGGGCCATTCGGATAGTAGACGCAAGGCCTTATTTACACTCCAGAGAATTGAATATCGCGGTGCCGGGGGAAGAGAAAGTCAGATACTGCAAAGGAGTTTCCTTACCAGCGGATGGACTCCCACCGGATGATCCACCACCACGGCATGTCCGGCTGAGATTACGGACCGGAACGTATTAATTGTTCTGTGCGCTAGGCCCCCTGAAGCTAGATGAGCTAGGAAGTTCAAGATGTGGACAACATATTCCCCCACGGGATCCAGACTCCGCTGCAGACACCAACCCATCCATCAAGACCAGGTTGACCGGTAGCGTTTAACTGGACCATCTGCCCATGCCAGGAGAGGAGCTCGGCAGCATGTCCCAAAAGTCCTGGGACCTTCCATCGAGTCCAGTAATCCTCCATGCCATCAGGGATAGTGAGTTGCTCACTATTAGGGGATGTGGGTTGCCCGCTGGATTGAGCAGGAGATGAGGGAGCTGGAGTAGACGGATTGGAGAAGCCCAAGAAAGTTCCATCAGAACTGGAAAACAAGCTTGCACTCTCCAGACCGGGGTGATCACCACCAACTCCGCCTTCTGTTGAGAGACCTGAGTTGTCAACCACATTATCATGGCGAAGGGGGGAAAGGCATAATCCCGTTCCAGGGACCAATCCGGAAGGAACGTGTCGGTGGACATCCGGGTTCGGTCCCCAGCTGAAGTACCTGGAAAGCTGGTGGTCGAGGTGAGAGGCAAATAGGTCAACAGAGAAGGGTCCCCACCAATCCAGAAGAGTTCAGAACATCGGGAGGAACAGCTTTCATAGACTTGAGTCTCGAAGATGTCTGGACTGCCAGTCTGCCACCTGGTTGGCCCCTTCTGGGAGGTGTTCCGCCATCACTGAAACTTGGTGGGACAGGCAATATTCCCAAAAGTCTTTGGTCAAGACCGCCAGAGCCTTGAAGTGGGTCCTGCCCAGGTGGTTTATGTAGCGCAGAGCTGCCATGTTGTCCATCTTTAGAAGGACGCATCAGTGAGATCTGGCCCAACAGCGGACCGCATAGGATCCCGCCATGAGCTCTAGGCAGTTGATGTGTAGCGATCGCTCTTTGGCAGACCAACCTCCTCTTGTGGTGAACTCCCCACAATGTGCCCCCAGCCTGAACCACTGGCGGCCGACTCGAGCACTAGGTCTGGGAGGGAAGCGAAGATGGCCCGACCGTTCCATGCCTCTATGTGGGAGAGCCAACACTGAAGCGCCTCCTTCGCCTCCTCGGACAGAGGTACCCGCTGAGCGTAGGACAAGTCCTTGCGCAGGTGAGACGCCTTGAATCTCTGGAGGGCCCGGAAGTGTAGTGGACTCGGAAAGGTGGCTTGGATCGAGGCAGACACCAGCCGGACCACACTGGCAATGCTTCGCAGGGAAGTCTGCTGCTTCAGTAGACTCTGCCGTATCTCGTGGCAAATCTTTGCCATCTTCCTGGTAGGGAGACTTATGGATGCCACCACGTAATTTATCACGAACCCTAGGAAGGGGATCGAGTGAGTGGGAAGGAGGCAGGACTTTGTCTGGTTGATCACAAAACCCAGTGACTGAAACAGAAGTACTACCGACTGGAGCTGTTGCGACAAAATTCGCGAACACTGATGCATGAACAGCATGTCGTCTAGATAGACAATCATCCTGATGCCCTGAACCTTAATCTCTCCACTACCGGGTGCAGGACTTTGGTGAAGCACTAGGGTGCTGACGATAGGCCAAAGGGAAGTGAGGTGAACTTGAAGGTTTGGCTCTGCCACTGGAACTGAAGGTAACGATGGTGAGGAGGAAAAATAGGGACCGTTAGGTAGGCGTCCTTGAGGTCCAAGTGGACCATCCAGTCGTTGGGACACAACAGATCCTGGAGAAGGTGAATGCCCTCCATCTTGAAGTGGCGGTAAACCAGCCACTCGTTGAAGTCTCGGAGGTTTATCACCAGGCACTGACCCTTGTCCTGTTTCTGTACCAGGAAAATATTGCTTTAAAAAGGCTCTTGGGTGGTGGGAGGCATAAAAAATTGCCCATTTGTCCAGGAGTTCCAGGACCTCCAGTTGTATCAGTACTGCCTCCCTGCCGGTAAAACAGATTGGCGTCGGCAGGGAAACCTAGACAGGGGAGCCAAAAAACTCTATGTGGAAACCCTGCACTGTTTGGAGTACCCAAGCGTCGGTCGTAAGGGCCCGCCAATTGTCTATAAAGTGAGCCAGTCTGTCCCCCAAGCAATGACATGAGATGATAGAAGAACTCATTGAAAATACGTTTCACCTTGGATTGCGCTTTGCCCAAGGAGTTGAACGTGGAAACAAATTAGCTCAGCTCCTTCATGAACGGGTACCAGAAGAGGCTGCCTTGAGCCACCTGACCCACCTCTGAGGTGGCTAGTTCGCCAAGCTTCGGGTTCAGTTTGATGAGAAGTGACCTACGCCTCTCCTAGGAAAATAATAGCCCTTTGGGCCTAACTAGAGAGGACCTCCAGTGGGATTAAGGCTCCTGACACCTTGGCGTTCTCAGCTATGTCAAAAATGTGGACCAGTGACTCAAGTGATGTCCAGCAATTTGTCCTGGCATGCGTTGTTGCCCTTCTTCGGGTCCTTAATGTATTTAGTAAGGAAGGTCTCCATTTTTACATACATTTCAGGGATCACGACCACATTGCCATCGAGAGACAGACGAGGGCATTCTTCTCTAAGGCGGGAGCGGACCTCCTGTTCTAGGGGTTTCTGCAACCGACTCGCCACATACTTGGCTACTTTATCACAAGGTACCCTCTCCGAAGAGCAGGGGTGTAGGAGGTTCTCCGGGTCTAGGAGGTCCAACTGGGCATTGTTCCGTGGTTCCGGGGCCTAGGGAGGTTCCAGGGATCGAGAGGGGGAGGGGCGCCAAGACCTTCCATGATCTGAATCCCCGTCATACCCAACCTGGGAATCATCGGAGGATCGGGGATCTGGTGGGGACGGACCTGTTGGCGTAAAGGGGGTCTTGGTGTCCAAAAACGCCTGCTTTAAACACATCCAAGTCCACCCCTTAAGGGTGGGGGTGTTTGCACGGTTTCTCAAGGGGGTTAGCGGAGGCCGATTCTGGAGGTTTGGGGACCGAAGACCCCGGGGTCTCTTCCCTCGCAGGGAGGGGCTGAAGACACTTCTGCGCTAGGTCAATTAACCTCTTCTCCAGATGGGCCACCGCCTCTGAGACCGCCCTGACCATGGAGGCATCTACTGCATCACAAAAGACATCCGTGAGCGTGAAGTATTGACTCTCCTCCTCCACGTAGTGGTCGTTGAACTCCTCCATCTTCACTTGAATCAGGTGAAGCTGAGGACCAGAGGTAGGTGTCAGGTAAGTAGGGTAAGTAACTTGGTGGCCACTCACCAGATGAGAGGGCTTGAAAGGCTGGGACGGAGTCCCAAATGAAGTCCCTATAGGGGGAAGAAACCCAGGGTAAAGCGCGGGTCTGAAAAAGGGCCTAGTGAAAATGGTAGGTCTCAGCCAAAAGGCCCTAAATGTGCAGACTAGAAACACGCCCTCATATGAACATGGGCAGGTAAAGTAACAACCTGGGCTCGTCTGCGGTGCAATTAGGCTGAGAGTCCTATGTTCCTACCCCTGTGAGGTGTTCTGCTCCAGGTTGGGCCGGGCGATTTGACGCAAAACAGCAGACGCGGGCGGAGGCGCTCAGCGATGGCCGCAACTGACCCGACCTCCAACGCGTCTCACTGAAGAGAAAAGTGTCTGACAGAAAAGAAGGGAGGCGCGCCCTCTGGTGGTCTGCGGACTGCAGCGCACTCCCCGCCGGCAGTCAACAATCGATCGTGGCTGCATAGGAGCGACAGAGCGTTCCCGCGGCCACATAAGAGGATCGGAGGCTTCAATCAGTCACCTGTGACAAACAAAGCCCGATAAACGTAAAAAACCAAGAGCAATTAGTGGCAAGAACAATCCCAAGCAGCAAGGGAAGGGCACTTGACTGATGCAGGCTTCCAGCAGTGAAGAAAGAGGAGGTCCAGCAGGGATCGTTGGCAATTATCATCCCAGGAAGTACCTGATTGGTTGATGGACTCTTACTTGAACTTTATGGTTTTGTCTCTAGGCTTCGTGGGAAATGAATCCCTTTGATGATTTACAGTTTTGTTTTGAAGGGCTGCTGGTTAAAATAAAGAAAAAAGAACAGTCTAATCCTCACCTACGGGTCCTGACATAGAATCCAGTTTATAATTTGACCAGGGTGGCTAGACACTCTTGTGTGCCACAATGTCGAGGGTAAAAATACTGTCCTGCACATCGACTCCACAGTATCAACTACCAACATATTGTCACTACAAGACAACCAAAGAACACAGCAGCAGACCAAGGTCAAGCACATTCACCCTTTTAGTTTCAGAATTACTACTTTGAGTGCAACAACTTCCAGCAACTGCTGCCGAGAGATGCCTATTTACAGTAAGAATTAAAGACAAAAAGGAAGGTGCACTACATAAAAAATCAATAAGAGGTAAGTTATTTGGAGGTTCTATTTTTATTGAATTTCTTTTGAAAACAACAACGGCACACAGCCAACGCGTTTCGTTCCCCTGTGCCACTTTCGTTCCCCTTGTGTCAAATTTATTGTGTTAAATATAATGTTGTTGTATTATGTTGTATTGGGCCATCTTGATCTATGTTGCATTGAATTTTGGATAATAGTTTATTATTTATTATTTATGTATCTTTGTGATGTTAACTTTGGTCAGTGTTTTTTATATGTATATTTATGTCAGTCTTTTATAACTCTTGCAGCCCTGACGAAGTTCCCGTGCCACGGGGGAATGAAACGCGTTGGCTGTGTGCCGTTGTTGTTTACAAAAGAAATTCAATAAAAAGAAGAACCTCCAAAGAACTTACCTCTTATTGATTTTTTATGTAGTGCACTTTCCTTTTTGCCTTTAATTCATATTGTCACTATAAGTATACAGAGGTCGGTGGACAGGTACATGTGCTGATAGGAAAGATGTAAAGGCTTCTATTTGAGCCAATAGGTACATTATTGAGATCAATTCCAATTTGTTGTTGTTGTTTCACAAAGCAATACAGGTAACATAAAAAAACCTAAAGTAAAAATAATAATTGAGTGCATAAAAAAACTGGATAATATTAAAAATATCAAGTTGTAATTACACTTTTTAGGACGAGGAAGTCATATGAAGATATAGCATTTTGTTTATATAATTAGAATTTCACCTTTAAAGTCATTATATCAATCATTTATTGGCATTTTTTTCAATCCTCTTTTATTTTGACATTAGAACATTATCATAAAGAATTAATTAATGAAACATACATTTAGGGTGTGATTTAAACATTGGTGGAGAAATGTCAGAGCCTCCATCCGCCAGGTCCTGTCACCACGCATTCAGTTGCCTAATTCAAGGCACCACCATTGACCAGCTTACCCGCTCCCCCATACTCAGGCTCGAGTGGCGACTAATTCTCAGATGGTCTGCTCAGACGGATGAATGTCCTGGGGTAGCACTAGGCTTTTCAGCTCATGGATGACCTGATATTTCCAATTTCCACTTCTCGAGGCTCAAGAAACACCAGAGAATTCCCCTACCATACTGCCTTCCATGTGTGGCAGGCGGAAGACATATTTAGTAATCTCCTTAGAATCGGGAGTGGCCAACACTTCCCATTTTTAGGGGCTGGAATCCTAGGATTTCCTTTGCCTATACTCAGTGCAACTGGAATTTTGCTACAATGTCTGCATAATTATGGACTTGCCACACTTGACACATAATCCATCATCTGTTTCAGATTGTAACAGAAAAATAATTTTATTTCTAGCTCAAATGGTTCAAACGTTACTACAAAGGCGGCCATGTATTGCTGCACAGTGGCAGGCCGTTTGCGAGTGTTTACTGATCACCTTTCTGTTGCAGATTGCCAGGCGCGCAACGCCCATAGGGCTAAAAGGGCTTTAGACACCCCCCCCCCAGTTGTGTCTCTCAGTTAGGGTTCCTGCAGCTTGAGCAGCTGTGGCATCGGCTGGGCAGTGTCTAGAGTCTTATCTGAGCCACACCTGAGTTTTTCACAGGTCTTTAAAGAACCATTTACATGCCTTTACTGAATGTGTTAACAAGTTTTTATCTGTTTTTCTCTGCCTATTCCTTACATTTGTAGTTTATTTTTACTGCCACAGTGGGAGAATGCATCTACTGAAAAGACATCTCACTAGTAGGGATCCACCATTCCAAAAGAAAAATACCATCTTCGCCTTGACACTAAATTGGGTTGTAAATAAAATGGTATGTATGCATTTGTAGCATAACTTTTCTGTCTTTGTTTCCTTTATTAGTCATGGATCATTAATGCAGCCCTAGAACACATTTAAAAGTGCTTTCTGTTTATATTTGCTGTTTGAAGTATGCACAGATAAGTGCTACAAAACTGGCTTTAGGTGAGTTTTGCATATTTTTGTACTGGTTGGGATAGCAGTGGTAATGGGATAAATCCGATCAGCTGGCAACCCTGATCAGGGGATTGAAAGTTTGTTGCAGGATCAGCACATTATTTATGTCCTCCATCCCTGATTGATGCCATAATAGCGATAGGTTAGCTTATATCTGAAACCCTATGACAACTCACTCCTCATTTTCACCCTTCGCTTTCACGCTCGCACTGCACTAACAGTGATCACACTGCACTCACACTGCTCACCATGCACTTGCACCATTCACCCTTCTCCTACCCTGCACTCACACAAGCACACTGCTCACCCTACATGCCCATGACACTACACTCACTCATTTGTCACTTTCACCACTCACCCTACACTCACAGTGATCACACTGCATTAACCATGTTGCCCTGCACTCACACGTTCATCCTCCTCTTACCCTGCGCTCACACAAGCACACCTCTCACCCTGCACTCACAGCGACCACACCACACTGTACTCGTGCCCTTTACCAAGAACTCATGTCATTGTCCCTCGACTTACCCTGAGATCACATGAGCACACCGCTCACTCTGCACTCACAGTGATTACACTGCACTCACACCACTCAACATGTCCTCACATGTTTCACCCTGCATTTACACGAGCAAACTACTCACTCTGTACTCATGAGACACTTCACTCACCTGTCACTCTCACAGTTCACTCTGCAATCTCACTCAAACAAGCACATTACTCACCATGCATTCATTCCTCCCACTCTGCTCTTTCACCAGCACCCAAACTCATGTCCCATCACTCACCCTGCAGTCACTCCTCTCACCCATCTCTCACAGTTTCACATCACTCACTCTGCACTCACGTAGGCACTCCTGTTACTCGCACAGCTCCCCCTTCACTCACATGAACACAGCACTCACGCCATGCAAGCAAGCAGAGCACTCACTCTGGAGTCACACAACCCACCCTGCACTTC
This sequence comes from Lissotriton helveticus, assembly GCF_964261635.1. Taxonomy (NCBI): domain Eukaryota; kingdom Metazoa; phylum Chordata; class Amphibia; order Caudata; family Salamandridae; genus Lissotriton; species Lissotriton helveticus. Next base: position 531,096,551 of record NC_136071.1, read on the forward strand.
CTCCTCTCACCCTGCACTCATATGGACAAACCTCTCAGCCTGCATTCATACATGCACTCAGTTCATCCTGCCCTCACACAGAGACAAAAGTCTGCTGGAACTCATAGGGACAACAAACCACTCACTCTGCACTAACTCACCATGCACTCACCAGTCACTTTCACAGATCACCCTTCACTCTAGCAGCTCACCCTGCATCACGCACAGACACACCACTCACCCTGAATTTACACCAGTCACACCACCCTGCACTCACTCCTCTCACTGTGCATGCACTCTTCTTACTTGACACTCACATTGCCCTTCCTCTCACATTGCATTCATGCGGCTAACCCAACATTCACATAAACACATGTTTAACCCCACACTTGCACTATTCATGTTGCACTCACTCACACAATTCACCATGACCCAGCACTAACATGAGCACACATCTTACTCTGCACATAAAAATATTTCATAACTCTCATGAATATACACATATTTCTACAAAAGGCTCCCACAGAATACCTACTCTTTCCGCTTACTAGATGCCTACTTTATTCCATCAGCAACAATGGGATGATGCAAGAGGGGAGAGTGGACTGAGAATATCGAATGGCACAAGGAGGGAGACTTTGGCTGTGAATTTGGGGTATGGTGCTGGATTGAGGATCATCTGACACTTTTAACCATGCTTCCTTACAAGACAAATTGTTTTTTCACATTGTAAGTTCGGTCTAAAAAACCCAAACATGCAAAGTGTTACGGGATAAAATCCATGGTTGCTGAAGAAGTCAAGCATTTCATAAGATTAGTTGGATGCTGTGATATTACATGTTAGAACGTGGATTAGTTCAAACCAAATATGAGCCCAGTACAGATATTTTAAGTAAGTGCACTTTTCATTCACATCATACTTGTAACAAACATTTACAAGGAAATATAGTATTATTTTTGAATAGCGTATAGAAAACGTTTTTATTATCCTTCACTAAAAGGCAAATGCAAAATCAACAATTGATGGACAGAATGCAGAACAATGTCGTACATTTACCCCAGTCCAGAGATCTGGGCCTAAATCCATCGTTTTTTTGCTCACCACGCCATTCCTGCTTGAACGCAGCCATATGCAAATCAGTCTTGACCCTGTGCCCAATGGAAACAGTCCAGCCCAAACTGCCATGCCGGGTCCTTGCTGGACTGGAAACCAGCATCCTAGGACAGGTTCCAGGGTTTTACCCCTCATCAGCCTGGATAGCTTGACTCCAGTGGCATGGAGAGCATGGTACCCAAGTCTAGGCATACCATTCCCACTCGGGGTGACAAATGCAAAAACAACAATAGATGGACAGACTGCAGAACAATGTCATACATTCACTCAAGTCCAGACATTTGGGCCTAAATCCATTGTTTTTTTGCTCACCATGCCATTCCAGTTTGAACCCAGCCATATGCAAATCAGTGTTGACCCTGTGCCCATTGGGAACAGTCCAGCATGAACTGGCAGGCCAGGTCCAACCCTGGACTGGAAACAAGCATCCTAGGACCGGTTACAGGGTTTTCACGTTTGGAATGGTGTCTAGTGGCACTTTTGGCTCATCGTAAAGTAGCTCGGAGGGGTAATGTGCCTACTTCAAAGAACATGCTTCATGCAGATCACAGAATTGAGTGTGACTGAACTATGAGTAGCACTATAAAAAAAATGAAATGTACGTTAGAGAGAGGCTTTGGAGAGATGAGGTTCACTTAGCATAGTGTGCCGCCCGACTGGTATTTTGCTGCTTCTGCCATTGCATCTAGATATATAGTTACAACAAGTAACATTACACCTACAACAAGTCAAGACAATTGGCATTGCCATTGGTTGTTAGCTGCATATTATAAATAAGCAATAACTATGGCTTCGTTGTATATATAATATTGAAAATGCTCTAGTTCTGAAATGATGAGACCGTGAAAGAACTATAGCAAGTCTCTTTGAAGTTGCATCAAAGGCAGTGAAGAGTGGCACTGCTGCAAAGTTAAGATTTTATTTCCACCCTGAGGATGAGGCCAGGGACAAATGGAGAGCCTGACAGGGACCCGTCTCAACGCCTGCTTTTTAGAAGTGCTGGTGCTGAGTTCTGGCAGGACCTAGCCCACTTAAAGCCCCTTGTCTTCCCTGCTGCATAATTGCTGAGGCCCAACCAATACAGCTGAGTGCATGTACAGGTCTCGAAAAGGAATACCCAGGAATTGAATACTCCCTGTTTTCCTAGTGAGACACAGTTCCCAGAAGGTGCCCAGGCAGTACTGCCACGGGGAACAGGGACATCTGCATGGCTGCGCTTGCACCCCCACGATGATGCCCCAAACCCGCATCTCCCCCTTCCATGACTGAGCTGTTTATGTAATCAAGGCCTGACATCACCAGTGGGCATGAGTGTAATAGCTGGGCGGTGGCAGTGTAAAATAGCTAGGGCATTTTGTTTATGATGGTCCAAGCCCTCAGGAAATTTATTCTATGAAACCTTCACAAGAGTTTTAAGTCCTGAGGCAAAAATCATGTACTATTCTTAAATGACTTATTCCATAGTGATTTTAACAAACGCTGTTACTTGCAACATTGCTGGTAATATAATGGGCAAGTAAAGAGCAGGCACTAGATAGGAACTGTTCCAGTCTTCATTACTTAAGGCTGAATTTAATTACAATGTGAAATTGCAGAATACTTTTCAGAGATTACCTGAAACGTTGACAAAAATATAAAACATTATATGCACGTTCATGTTTCAAAGACTAACGTTTCCATGTTTAAATGTAAAAGAACACTTTGCAGGGTGTAAATTGGGACCCAGGGGAAGGGCGTCTACGTCATCATCAGCTAATCCTGCCGGCAGCAAGGACAAACATACATGGGAAAACATGCTTGTGGACGCTATCACCCATGTTATTGCGGGGCTGCAGCCGCTGAGATCTGCAGGGCTGGGTGAAGCCCACAAATGTCATCATCCTCCACTTGTTAATTGGGCTTCTGTGTGCGCCTGTGGGGATGTATGACGTTACAACGCATACTTTTACAACGCATACCTTTACAACACATTTTTTACAACGCAACATGAATTACAACGCATTCCATTACAACGCATGCCATTACAACGAATTTTTAAAAACTACCTTTGCAACAGATTCCATTACAACGCATACTATCTTTACAACACATACCATTACAACGCATACCATTACATTGCATGTATGGTAAGTGTTGGATAGTGTAGGGGTAAAAATTACTATTCTAACTCCAGGGGGTGCAACAGTAGGGTAAGTGTTGGATAGTGTAGGGGTAAAAATTACTATTCTAACTCCAGGGGGTGCAACAGTAGGGTAAGTGTTGGATAGTGTAAGGGTACTATGCGTTGTGATGGTATGCGTTGTAATGGCATGCGATGTAATGACTGCGTTGTAATGACATGCGTTGTAGTGTCATGCATTGTAATGGTTGCGTTGTAATGGCATGCGATGTAATGGATGTTGCGTTGTAAAAGTTTCGTTGTAATGGTAGTGCATTGTAAAAGTTGCGTTGTAAAGGTTGCTTCCCGCCTGTGGCTGTGAGGCTCCTTAGCACATCTATGTAAAAATTACGAAGTCCAGGGAGCTGAAAACCCTCTAATCAGCTGAAAGGTAAAATCTCAGCATTTTTCATTATTTAGCCAAACAACAATTAATTACCTGTCATAAGAATTTAATGATTAAATGTACAAATATTTATTGGCAAGCGCAACAGACACCTAAAAAGACATCTTAGCCCTAAGAAGCCAGAAATGAAAGCTGTAAAAGTAACGTACAAACAACAAACAGTTAAAAGCTTAGGACCGGCAAATAACTCGTAAAATAAACCAAAAGGATTTCCGTGTTTTTTTTCGAAAGGCTAGGTAGTATTCATCACGACGCATGACCGAACCTCAGAATTGCGTGTTCAATCAGAACCATAGAACACAGCAGCCTTCTTATTGTAGGCACAACCAGGCTCCTCCTAATGGTGACAGTGTGCCGCAAACATTGTTTTTAAGCTCACTGTTAGAAATGGGATTTCTGGTCGGCTAAGGCTTGCGCCAAAGCCAGGCAGAAGCCACCACTCTAGTTAGGGCAAGGGAGTTATACGCTAAAGATAACCCCTGCTCACCCCCTTGGTAACTTGGCAAGTGCAGTCAGGCTTATCTCAGAGTGAATAAAGTGAATGAATGAATGAATAAAGTATTTAATAAAGCGCACGGTGGCCGAGCGGCTAATGTGTAAAGTGGTAGTGTGTAAAGTGTTTTCGCAACACACACACACAGCAGCAACTCACTAGGCACACCATAAAAGAAACTCCACACAAGGTTATATAAAAAAAATAGCCTTTGTATTGTCATAAACACATTAGAAACATATTCACACATTTACACTATGGCAACTGGCACTAGGCAATATTCACAGGGATTACATACAGGACCGGGCCAATCGGGCCACGGTCAGAACCATCAAAATGCACGTAAGTAAATGTAAACAGCAACCAGTAACTACTGCTACAATAATGACCTAAGCCTCATCACAGTCACATTAGGCACCACCCTCAAATATCATAGCATGGCATTAGGCAAGAACGTCCATCAGGCCCAAACCTTATTAGCATAAACCCATTATGCACTATCATTCGGCCTAAACATCATAACATGTCATTTGCATTAGGCCCCACATTAGCATAACCACATTAGGGAATAATTATGGAGCATAAATACCTGAAGCATAAATTACATTAGGGTCTGGCGCCCTACCAATCCTGCAATTGACCCCCTGGCCAACTGGCCTTCCTATGGGGCTCAAATGCCCTATGTCCCAAGAGTCAGGGTATAGCTGCCAAGGCAGCGAAGCGAAGGGGCGCAAAGCTCTGGGGCCAAGGAGTGTGTCTCACTCCGTTCTCTTCCTGGGAAACGAAAAAAAAAATGCTCCCAAGGTTGCAGCTGCTTGCTCTCTCGCCGGGCAGCTGTGGCAATCCCAAAGACACAGGCACCAACGTGCCATAAGAGCTCACCTCTGGGACTTAACCTATAACAGGGTCTAAACGTTGCAGCTGCCTGCTAACTGCGGTGCAGCTGGGAAGTAAACTAATTACCAGAACAAGTGCCCCAATCTGCGATAATGACGTGGGCTGGGAGCCTCACTCACCGGGCTCTCAGGGGGGCAGGAACTGCAGGACAATCTCTGGGCACCGACAAAGTGCCCCGATAGGTTAGCTCCGGGGACTTCTCTCAATTTCACCGCCGGGCCTCGGGCACGGCAATGGCCTCAATAGGCTGCGTCCTCGGGGCCTCCTCAGATCGGCCTCTCTCTTTATTTTCACCGCTGGGCCCTGGAGGCTCCTACTCAGAGATTCTTCACATGCGGGGCTCCTGACAGCCTGAGGAGCTACCGAGGCTTCCCCAGCGCTTTAGCTTCACCCGGTCCCTCTCCGGGGACACAGGTCTTTGCTGGGGAGCCCGCAAGGCTCCAGACAGCTTCCCTGGCAGCGGGAGGGACTTCCTCCCCATGCTCCGCGCAACGTCAGGCAGCTTTGCCGGCCTTCCTGGTCCGACCAATTCGGGTTGCGGTGGTGATTTCCTTTGCTCGGTAAAGTGCAGGGCGGGCACCCACTTTAGATAGAAGCAATTGCGGGGTGGGCCCCCGCTCGTTACACCACAAGCTGGGTGGGCACCCGCCAAAACACCGTGGCAATGCGGGGTGGGTACTCGCTTTCCGAAATATGCAAAACAGCGGGGTGGGCTCCCGCTTTGCTGGGCAGGAATGCAGGGGAATCCCCACGTCGGGATTCCCTCCACCCTGGCAGCCACTCTGCAGCACAACACCAGCAGAGCGCTCTCAAGGCGCTTAAAGTCCCAAAGTCCTTTTAGCGGTAAAGGGGGCAATTCCAAATACAGCGCTCACGAGGCGCTAGAAGCCATCAAGTCTTTAGCAGGCTGGAACAACAAGTCCTTGGGGCTGGGGACACCCAAGCAGAGTGCAGCCAGGCAGGCCAGCACGCAGAGACACCCAAGAAGCTGCAGCTGGGTCCCACAGCAGTTCCTCCTGGCAGAGTGTTCCCCCCTAGCCAAAGTAGGCACAGAACAGCTCAATCTCATGGGGTCACAGACCCGACATTTATACCACATTTTCCTTTGTCTGCAGGACAGGGCTTTGGGGGAACCCAATGCAATTGGTTTAGGGGGGATTTGGAGCACTCTGTTGACAGGGCTCCTCTTCCCCATTGTTCATTGGGGGCTCGTCATTAGACACACCACCGGGGGGTGGAGCCAGCATTCACTAGGGCAGGCACCATCCTATTCAGGGACCAGGGACTTCTCCTCCCACCTATTCCAAATTCAGATGTCCCATTAAGCCAAGCGCTGACTCACCCTGCCCCTCTTGGAGCCATACACACCTCACCGGCCCCTATCACTCAAAAACCAGACATGCAATTCACATCCGGCAGGCAGACACATAGCACACAGAAATGCCAACTTCTAAAAGTGGCATTTCTAAAATAGTTATAGTAAATCTGCGCACACCATTGCGTAGCATTTATTATCACTATTCCAAACATACCAAACTTGATCAGGCTGTGCATCTCATATCAGGGACTACCAATGAAACATTTATCAGGGAATCCCCAATGCATTCTTATGGAAGCACAGCCTCACAGTAGTGAGAAACCAAAATGGCTGTTTGTCACTACCAGGACATGTCACACACTTAAAGTACATGTCCTATCTTTTACCTACAATGCACCCTGCCCATAGGGCTAGCTAGGGCCTACCTTAGGAGTGTCTAACATCAAGTAAAAGGGGGCGTTACAGACATGGCACACACTTTAGGTGCCACATCACAGTAGCAGTGAAACTGCGCGCACAAGCTCTGGAATGGCAGAGGCCTGAGATAGTTTTGAAAGGCTACTTCGGTGGGTGGCGCAATCAGCGATGCTAGCCTACCAGTAGCATTTAATTTACCAGCCCTGGGTATGAGATACCACTTTACAAGGGACTGACAGGTAAATTAAATAGGCCAAACAGGTGTAGATCAATCTTACCACATTTATCACAGAGAGCACACACACTTTACACTGGACGGCAGTGCTAAAGTGCCAAGAGGCCTAAAACCACCAACATCATGTCAGCAAAAAGGCTAGGAGAAAGGCAAAAAGTTTAGGGATGACACTGCAAACAAGTTCTAAGTCCAACACTGACACGGTGGTAATTTGTAATACTGGCTCCAAATCATTACTGTCAAGTGACCCTCTCATTTTACCAGAGTAGCTGCGTTCTTGGTGTAACATCTCCGTGCCAATATTTCCTGTATCTTCGTACATTTCTGAAAATGCACGAAAACTACACTACAGCTGTTCAGCTCAAAGTGCGCTCAACGGTCTCAGTTACCAGGTGCTTTCAGCTTTATGCTGAGTGCTGTTTATTTGAGCTTGCACTTCTCTAATTAGCTTGGGACACCGACTGTGCCAGTGTTTTCAACCGGGATACACGATGTCCAAGGTAAATGGCTAACCGCCTTGTTTCATTAATAAAAAAAACACACGCACTCACCTACACTTAATGTAGTGTATGATGCAGGGCTATGGCACTACTGTTTTCAGTTTAGAGGGTTTGTATTCGGTGCAAAATACATCAATCGTTGAAAAAGTTACCAGATTATGTGGCGCAAAGTCAAAATATTGTCTACCAGCCACATTACTTGGATACATTAGATAACAAACAGGAAGACAGGAGGACTGCAATGTAGGGACCTGCTGGTATCTCATACGAGGCTTTAAGCAAACTCTCGTAATCAGCACTTAACACTGCAAAGATCTCCACTGATCATCCTCTTAAAAGATGCTTGAAAGTCACAAACTTTAGGCCTGAAATCATGCCCATATATCTGAATGCTAGTAGAGGAAATCGAGCGCTAATCAGATCTACTATTACCAAAATATATATCTTTTAAAATCCAGTTTCATTGTATTTTCTTGGGAATTTTATCTCGGTTCCAATTTTATCCATTTGCTGCAGTCAAAGCAATGCTTCTCCCTTCTATTTTTTCTATATTGTTTTTTTTATCTGTAGGGAAGCTTATGTGCTCTCAAACTGTACTTTATAGCCTGTACACTCAGCTGAATTTCTGGTCTGTAAGCCCTCTTTTCATTTGCTGTTTTACAAGATAAGAGGCTGTCACGTGTCTCATGGTGTTGATGCAGTGGACTATCTGGTGGTAGAACTTTGTACATTTTTTAAAATATTTTTCGTCATATAGTAAGAGTACAGTATCCACATTGCTCCCACAGTGGGACAGAATATCTGAGCGGTATTCAGTCTCTGTATAGCTATTTAGCAACAACCTATATATAAGGTAGTGTTTAATAGATGACATAAAAAGAAAAGAAAAATGAAGAACAGACTGTGAACCATTGCACACCTTATACCTTCGCCATCATCTGTTAGTAGGACGTGTTGTCTTTAACCAGTGACTTATCTGGACTGCCTCATAGGTAGATAACCAGGTGTATTTGTGTGGACGCCAGCAGTCCTACAGATTCAACTCGCTACCTCCTCCAAGGTCATTTGCTTTCTTATGATCTTCTAATCCTTCTGTTGCAGTAACATTTCAAAGCTTAGTCCTTTGCTTTTAATTATTCAAATAGGACTCAATCTTTACTAATTACGCTCTCTGCTCTCTCCTACCTTTCTATTCCATTTTCATAATCATTCCTCTGCTTTTGCTGTCTGAAGTATCAGCTACTAGAAGCTCTTTTTTGAGCATTATCAATATTCTACAAATCATACTACATACATACAGTTCTGTCTGTGACATCTGGTAACATTTTTGGGATTGAAACAACTTTGATGTTGTCCTTCCCTTTACAGGAGTCCTTCGCTTTTTAGGTCGAGCCTAGGTCACTGCAAATTAAAAAACAAAAGTAAAAAAAAACATTGTCATTTTAAACGCCAACAGCTCAAATATTAACACATGTGAGACCGATTGCATTGCAAATGCTTGTTGCATACTGTAGCCGCACTCTAGTGTATTAGAGCTGCAAGTGGAGTGGTGTGGCTCACTGGTTAGAGGCGGCAGACCCATAAGCAGAGGACGGCCCGGGACCAGGGTTCGATTCCCGACGCGGCAGGGTCGTGGACCAGGGTCAGTGGGCTCGATAATTCTCGCCTCGGTGCCTACTCTAGTCAGGGACCACACTAGGCAACTCTGGGCATTAGCTTGCCTCATCTTCACAACGGCCCCCCAGACCGCCGGGGATGCTTGGTCGCACCTTAGAGATACCCATTAGGGACCATCTCTCAGGGTGAGCCAGGACGGGTTCCACAGCGGTCGAAGCGCGGAGGAAACCTCCGGGAGTTGATTCTAGCGCTATATAAACCCACAATTAATTTTAATTAATTAACCAAACCAGGTACACAGGCTGATGAAGTCTCAGAAGCTAGTTAACGGCGCGATTTTGCACCGAATGATTGCAAACTTTTCACCTACTGTTATGTCACTGACTGCATGACAACTTTTAATAGGTCCTGGAAGAGAAGGTTACATGGCTGCTCCACAGTCGTCTTGCTATGCGAATTGAAGCACACACAGCCTCATAAATTATCTAAATAAATGTAAAGTTACCTTACATTACAATTACACAACCTCAGATTCATTTTTTTTCAGTGTGCTAATTATACCACACCATACCTTTTTCAGTCTAATTATATAACTACTCTTTGTGATTTTGACACGGTGCCCAACAGCTCAGTTTGGGTCGCACTTTTGTTTCTCAGTCTCTGAGTCTGGAAGAAAATTTTGGGTGCTACTAAACTCCAACATGCACCACCTGCCTGCGTCTCCTTAGCCAATCCAGATGATGGTTCCTTGCTGGAAACAGCACCAGGATTGGCTGGAGCAGGCAAAGCCAGTACTCATCAGGAGATCAAGGGGCCAAGGGGTTGCAGCTGCAACCCCCCCACCAGTTCACTAACGATGCATATAGGAGACGCCTTAAGCGCACATGTCAGGTTGGATGAAGAAAGGCACCTTTTCTCCCCGACATGCGCTCTTTCATTTAAACCAACTCTGCTTTGAAGGCCCACCTATGCTCTGCAACACAATACAGAACGACAAAACAGACTGCCCTTTTTAATACCAAAAGCCCAGCTAGGGTCCCTTCATTAAACTAGCAGTGGTAGATTCACTGAAACCAGAAGCAATTCGAGGAAACCAGTTTATAAGACAAAATACATTTTTTATTTCATTTCTTTTATATAGACATATATTTTTTCTTTAAAGAAAGTAATAACATACATAACCAAACATTTCACATAATATTATAGAGGCGGTTATGTCGTTTGATCAAAACTCCCATTCCATCTAACACACATTCTAAAAATATTCAAATAACCACAACCATTCTCCATTCATTCAGTTCATAAATACATTCCAGGCACATTCACACAAAATGCATATCACAATTCAGTGGCCAGATCATGGGCGATGAGATAAATCCTGAGACAGTCTCCCAAGGACGCCTGGCGGACTGGACGATCAGACATCAGGACAGACTAGTAGCGCCAAAGCGCGTTTCGGTGCTCGGCCAAGACTAGGGCCAAACCTTCATCAGGGAACACAGAGGAAATGGAACGGGGGTGACCAACCGCAAACAATCTGAAATACATGAAGACTCTTTAGACAACATTTCGGTTACTTCAACATAGTTTCATCACATAGTCTTACTCAAATTTCATACTGTACAAAATCCTAATTATTGCATGCTTCTGATAGATATCAGTGAATTGCCAATTGCTGGAGAGATTTTATAACAAATTTAGAAATAGAAATAGGAGCCCATATTCTCAAAGGTTATTCGAACAGAACAATTTGACCAAGGTCACAACTCAACAAGCACATAAGGGGCTTGCCAATACAGAAATTCATGCTCTGCACTCTCACTTACCGTGATTAACAGTGACACCTGCTCTGAATGCAAATATGGTGGGCACCTGGCCCTGAAAAAAACAACCTAAACTTATCAACTTTAGATTGATTTACTATTACTACTGAAGCAGAGGGGGCAACAAATGAAGGGTGGGCAATGCTCCAGTGCCCCAATAGAGCAGCCACCCCTAAATGAAAGGAACTTTCTTTCCTCAGGACCGTAGTCTATCTCCTTTCTCCCTAAACTGTTATGTCATGCACTTAGGTGCACTCCAGATTGGATACTGGGGTACCCTTATCAGTCCCTAGTATATGGTACCCATGTACCCAGGGCATCAGTACCCCAGAGACCTCCCATGGGCTGAAGCATGTACTATGACACCCATGAGAGGTCATGCAAAATGGAAATACAACCTGCCATTGCAGCCTGTGTAAGATGGTGAATGCACCACTTACTTTAGATATAGGTTTGCTATATGTAAGGATCACTACACTTATAACCTATAATTCACACCTATAGCAAGCCTTGACAATCCTGAAGCCTGGGTGCTTGGTTCTAAGTGAGAGGGTGCCACTGCATGAGCAGGACACCCCTGAAGATTATGGAGTACATTCTCCCGGGTTATTAGTACTGCAGCCATTTACGAGATATAGAGTGGCATTATGCGACCGCGCGATGACCAACTCTAAAATGGCTGAAAGTAACCTAATGGTGTTTGGGGTCAAACATTGTGGAATCATACCCCCACACCGGTAACCGGTATGGAAGCTTTGATTTCACCCCTCATAAATGAGCTTTGTGAGGTCCCTGGTGTTCCTGGTACTAGCCTTCTAGACCCGGGCAGCACAAAATAGCTGTTGATGACCAGAGACACATTTCTGCCCTCCTGCTGCTGAGCCAAGCTCCAACAGGGGAAGGCACAAAAATAGGCATCCTGGCACAGGGAGGTGAGACCACCTACCAGACAGGATTTAGTGTATTAGGCCTGGGTGGGTGCGCTTGCCAGCGACCCAAAGTCTGCATGAGGGGCACATTTGGTGTCCAAGTGCATAGTCCAGTTCAAACTAGACCTGGGAGCCATTGGCTCCTGCTCTGGTGCAAAACTGGACAAAGGACATGGGTGTAACCTCCCCACTGTCCAGACCCTCCCCGGGAGGGTCCCCTGAATACGTCCAACCCTCTCCCGTGGGTACAACAGGGCTTACCTGACTGTAGGACCCTAGATTCGATGTGGACAGAACCAGAAACAACTGAACTTCGACCGTCCTGTAACTCTGGACTTCACTGGGCTTCATTTGGGCCTGACTTCATCTCCCTCTCAGTCTGAAACATAGTCTGTGCCCATGCACCATACAGGCTCTGTGCAGAACCTGTGGAGCATCAAGGACAACCAAAGATATCTCCCTCGGAGTGAAGGAGTCAGTCCCCTGCAACCGCAGGCACCACATCACGATTGAGAAGTCTGCTGCTCCTGAGCTCCTGCGAACTCTGAAGGCTCCAGCAACACAGGATGTGAATTTCCAAGTACCTTGAGGTCCGAGCTGCCTTCTCACCAAGTTTGAGGTCAGAATCCCTTGTGAGAGCTGCAATACCTGTACCACTGTGCACCCTGTCTATTTGCAAGTGCATATGCTTGTTGGCAATTCCCAAGCAAGTGCATTGGGCTCCGAGCACCCCAACCTCTGGCACCATTTCCTCCAAAGAACTCTGTCCTCGCACCGAGTCCTCCGTGGGCTGTTGCTCTGCAAAACTGCTTGAGGTCCCCTCGCGACTCCTGCGCCTCTTGCCTGTGAGTCCCCTTGAGGATCAACTTTGCTTACTTTGGACTCCCCTGGTTGCTCCAGGCCTGCCCTGACTTCCCCGTGTTTCGTAAGTCTCCTGGGCCTTTCTGGTCCGAACCATGACCTTCTTCAACCCTCTGTATGGGTTGCTGTTACCAAGGCTTGTTGGTGCTCCAGCCGGACACCGACCCCTCAGTACTCAACATCCTTTCTGGGACAGCTTGAATCCAGAATCCAGCTCCTGGTCATCCTTGACATCTCCTGGTCCCAGTGGCTGCAGAGTCAAGAACCCCCTCAAAGCACCTTAAGCACCTGACATCGGTGGGCATTTGTCTACCGAGCCCCTGGTCACTCCTGAGTGAACCAGACTCTGTCCCCTCTGCTTTCAGGTACTCTTCAACAAGAATCCACCTTTGGAACCTGACGGCCACTTTTCCTTTTTTCAGCAGTGCCACTTTCTTGAAGTCCTCCATTGAGATCGACGGTGGTTTCCAACGCTACTTCAGCCCTATGTACCCGGTGTTCCATGGAGTTTCTTCGAAGTCCACTGAGAAGGGTCCTTAAACTTTAAAACTTCAACCACGACTCTCCCATAGAATTGTACAGAGCACATGGTTGTGTTCTCACACTGCACCCCTTCTCCGTGGGGGTCCCTACTTACTCACCTTGGGTGGTTCCTTGGGGTCCCAGCAATTCTACATCCTATAGACACTGTCTTGACACGAGTCGTGGTTCTTACTATTTTAGTATATGGTTGGGTCTCACCCTGGAGCCCACTGTGCATTAGTGCTATTTACTATTGTTTCTGTGCTACAGTATTGTGTGCTTTGTGAGTACCTTCGTGCAGACGAGATTATGTCGTACTTAAAGAGGGTTATATCAATAAATACAGATATTTATAACTACTGTGTGGTACTCCTTTCATTTAACCAATACTGTTGCATTTTGGTAAAACAAGCTGCTTAACATTCCTTCAAGACTAAGCCTGAGCCTGAAGGCTGCTCTCCACAGCCGCCACTTTGATAGCTTTCTAAGGTTAGCTTTGACCTCTTAAATCACCATAAGGGTTGTTTGGACTCGTTCAGGATGCCTACTTTAAGTAGTGGGCAGCATATTCCAGGCCATCTTCTCACAGTGAGTGCTTACAAGAGTGGCTGTATGGGTGTGCTTGTGTCTGTGATGTAATAGGAGAGTAAGTATGTGTTAGTATCTGTATGAAAAAGTGAGGTGGTGTGTGTATAACTGGAAAAGATTACAATCCATATTGGGTTCTCTAAATTTTGGTAGAACCTATATTCCAGATTACACAGAATAGGTGAAACAGTTCTACGACTTAATATGTCCAGACTTTTCCAGTACACATTGGACTCAGGAACACACAAATATGTTACTTTCAGTACAAGTTGACATGGTAGCTACAAAACATTTACACATACTTACACACAAGTGTAAACACAACAAACCTGGTGATCTGCGTCATCACGGGGACATCTGAGTTCACCTACATTATGTTTAAGTAAAGTGACACACTACCGATTGCATATGAATCACATTTATACACCAATGCTGAAATGCATTTTGCACCTAGAGGAAAAATACTGGCAGTGGTACAAACTGCTGTGGTGAGTCCTGGCTCAGGGAAAACCCATCATTATCGTTTCCCCAGTGCCGAGCTTAGAGGCCGTCACCAGAACAAAGCATTCCAAATGCTAAACCATTACTTTCACGATGGATACAATGGGCTAACTGGTTCACCGCAACAGATGTAGACTACACGTTTGACTCTACACTAGAAACACAAGCATTTTGGAGTACGAACAAGAATTCCTCTGCCAAATGAAATAATGCGTCTAAAATGCTATGAATACATAATGTACACTGATGGTTCTGCCTAGACTACCATATGGACAAAGCACCAACATTCCGCAGCATGCACTATTGTGAAAGGGCACATGTACAATAGAGAATTCCATCCTGAGAAAAACTCCAAACTGTCACTTGGCGACTGCATAGTTGGTAGGACTAAAGTCTCTAATTCTGGCACTGGAAAATATGTATCCAGAATAACCCCCACTTAATGTGCATGATTCTTATTACTGTGTCCAGTCTTCGAATGAACATCTATATTATTGGAACCACAATGGATTCAGAGAATAAAAGGGTTGCACAATCAGGCACACAATGTTTTGGGACTGGTGGCAAAGCTGAAAGATTGTTTACTACGGACTCATGGGATACACACAATGAGTCTTTAACGTGCAGGCGTACACTTTGCAGGACATTCTATGGCTGATCAAGCTACAGAAGCAACAGTTTGCAATGCTGCTGTTTTTGCAACCTCTCTTTTAAGTAGGAGAATAGTCAGAGACTGTCAGGTTCTCACCTTAGTTTCTGCGGAAACGCCATGGAACTGAAGAAAGGTCCACAACTTCCCCAATCAACAATTGGGACTGACTATTGCCAATCAAGAATGGTAATCCAAGGGAAGAAGGGAAACAAAACAAGGGAAGGTAGGGAAGAGATCCCTCGACGCCAAGCAAACTTCACAGGTCTTCTTGTCAAAAACAAAAAGGCTGAAAGATAGGGACAATAGGTTAGAAGATAATTTTTTCACTCTGTGGACTATACTCAAAGGATTATCTCTATGACTACCTTACTGGTCCCTTATATTGCATAGAAATGTAGATTAAAGGTGTAGTGTTGAGCCAGTGTCTGACTGCATAGAAGGAAATAAAGTTGTGAATATACAAATATGCTACACTCCAGTATATATCTAGTACTAAAAATAATCAGCCCACCTGTACTAGCTCAATACTATGGAATAAATGATATCCTGTGGATTTCTCCCTGTGCATCTGACAGCATCCGAACATTAAGGGATGAGAGCCCCTCTTATCATGTTCAGGAAACTCTTAAGCAGTACCCAAATAACGTTATAAAAGAAATAACACAAAATGCAGCGCCAACAGCGCTGTTACCGTGTCCACGGTCTGGTGGTCCCAGAGTGTCCTGTTGGAGACAGCTTCCAGGTCCGGCTGGCCGACGGGAACAGAGGCCAAGGAGTCCGGCCAGAAGGCAGAACAAGCAGCCCAGACGTCCGGCTGACCAGCAGAACCAGGCACCAAATAATCTGGCCAGTTAGTGGAACGCGGAACCCCAGTGTCTGGACCACCAACGGGAGCAAAGACTTGAAAGTCCGGTTAGCCAGAGGGATGCGAGTAATGAGAGAGTATCCCAGTCCAACTCGGGACTAATAATGAAAAGCAAAGTACAAATATCCAATGGAGCGGGTATTACAGGATTCAAAGGTGCAGGCGACGTGGAATACCTGCAAGGAGGCAAGTCTAAAGTACACGAAGACAAACGTCTGGTGAAAGCAGCGAGGAAGCACAGCTGTGGAAGACCCGACGCAGGGAGTGAGGGGACGCGACGGTCACCGGAAGTGGAGACGACAAGAAGCTGATCGCAACTAGAATGCGAAGCTCTGGTATCGGAGGAGAGTCAGGCTTTAGGCTTGCCTGACCACCTCGCGCATGTGCGTTCCCGAGCCGCCATCTTGCCGGTCGTGATGTCGGCCATCAATAGTAGTGACTTCTTCCCAGACTGTTTTGGGCACTCGGTTGATATTATATTTTTTGGCCCATTGATCATCCATAAAATTGCCTGAGGCACCCGAATCTCTCATAACCTTAACTTCAACTGCCTGCTGTTCCCAGGACAATTGAGAGGTAACAAAGAAGTGACGTGTCTGACTCGCCATTAAGTCTAAGGATGAGACAATCAATCCAGAGTTACCCAAAGTCCTCGTCTCATAGGACCTCGGGCTTCTTAGTTTTCTGACTTCCTGGCTTGTCGTGGTTTTATTTGACATTCTCTAAGGAAATGGCCTTTTTTCCCCCAAACTAGGCACAACTTGTTGTCTCTTCTTCTCGATCTTGCTTCATTACTTAGTGGCCCCCTGAAGCTCCCTATCTGCATAAGTTCCGTCTCGTCTGCTACCTTTTCCGACTCAGGTTTCTTTTCACAATAGGTTATCCACCTACCTTCTGATTTGCCCCTCTCTCTTTTACGCTCGCTTATTCGGTGGTCTAATTTGACGACCAAATCTATTAATGCGGAACATGTTTCAGGGGGATCTACTACCTGTGCTAAGGCATCTTTTATGTCATCTCTCAACCCTTTATAAAATAAGGCACTTCGTTTTTCCTGGGGCCACCCTGCCTCCGCCACTAACCTGTGGAACGTGGAAATATAGGTGGTTAAATCTTTGGTCCCCTGTTTCAGGGTCAATAATTCTGTGTCAGCTGAGTGTGTGAAGGCGTGTCTGTCAAACAGCTTTCTAAGTTCTCTTCTAAATGCACTGTAGTCTCGTAACAAAGGCTCATCTCTCTCTATCAGAGATATAGTCCAATTAGCAGCGGAACCCCCAAGATATGAAATAACAAAGGCTACCTTAGCTTGGTCTGTGGGAAAACAAGCAGTTTGCACATAAAGTGCAACTGGCATTGGCTAATGAAATCTGCAAATTTAGTAGTATCTCCTAAAAAACGTTCAGGCGGGGCCAACGGTACAGGCTGAGGGGTGGATACCTGTATTACTGGGCTTGGTGTGCTAGGACCTGAACTACCTACATTAGCATCTGCCCTTCTCTCCCTCTGTAAAGCATCTACTCTGGCAGAGAGAGATTGGGTTTCTGCCTGTAGATTTCCAATCATATGAGCTAAATCAGCTGAGGTCACCTGGTTCAGTTCCATGACGCTTAGGCAGAAAGTAATCCTTTTCTTTTTGGGCTTTGTGTTCTGTCAGGTTCTCACCTTCAGCCAATCACCGATTGGTACTGACTATTGCCAATCAACAGTGGTAATCCAGACGAAGAAGGGAAACAAAACAAGGGAAGGTAGGGAAGAGATCCCTTGACGCAAAGCAAACTCCACAGGTCTTCTCGTCATAAATAAAAAGGCTGAAAGATAGGGACAAAGGTTAGAAGATTATTTATTCACTCTATGGACTATGCTCAAAAGATTATCTCTCTGATTACCTTACTGGTCCTTTCTATTACGTAGAAATGAAGATAAAAGGTGTAGTGTTGAGAGAGTGTCTGACTGCATAGAAAGAAATAAAGTTGTGAATATACAAATATGCTACACTCCAGTATATATCTAGTACTACAAATAAGCAGCCCACCTGTACTAGCTCAATACTATGGAGTAAATGATATCCTGTGGATTTCTCCCTGTGCATCTGACAGCATCCAGAACATGACGGGATTTAGAGACCCTCTTGTCATGTTCAGGAAACTTTTAAGCAGTACCCAAATAACATAAAAGAAATAACACAAAATGCAGAGCCAACAGCGCTGTTTCGTGTCCACGGTCTGGTGGTCCCAGAGTGTCCTGTTGGAGACAGCATTCAGGTCCGGCTGGCCGACGGGAACAGAGGCCAAGCAGTCCGGCCAGAAGGCAGAACAAGCAGCCCAGACCTCCTGCTGACCAGCAGAACCAGGCACCAAATAGTCCGGCTAGTCAGCGGAATGCCGAACCCCAGTGTCCAGCCCACCAATGGGAGCAAGGACTCGAAAGTCCGGTCAGCCAGAGGGATGCGGGGAATGAGAGTGTCCCAGTCCAACTCAGGACTAATAGTGAAAAGCAAAGTGCAAATATCCAATGGAGAGGGTATTACAGGATACAAAGGTGTGGGCGACGTGGAAAACCAGCAAGGAGGCAAGTCCAAAGTGCACGAAGATGGGCATCCGGTAAAAGCAGCGAGGAAGCACAGCTGTGGAAGACCCGACGTAGGGAGTGAAGGGATGCGGCGGTCACCAGAAGTAGAGAGGACCGGAAGCGGCTCGCAACTAGAACGCGAAGCGCTGGTATCAGAGGAGAGTCAGGCTTTAAGCTTGCCTGACCTCCTCGCGAATGCGCGTTCCCGAGCCGCCATCTTGACGGTCGTGATGTCGGCAATCGTGACAGAGACTGTCACTGCTTCTTGTAACAACGTTAGTTTGCTGAAAGGCTTTCCACGCAAGCACTCCTATAATTTAGATGCACAAATCATACCATATGCTTACACTCCTGGAGTGGGGGATACATGAATGTCTCATTCTGATCACAGGATGGGTTTAATTCTATCTGCAAATGAGGGCCTTGCATCAGCATATTTAGGGTTGGATGCTACAATGTCATTGTTGAAGCCGTGCTACTGGTGGCCTGGTCTTCTCAAAGAGACCAAGGACTTTGTCTTTAAACGCGACATCTGCCAGCGGATGAAGGGTTTTACCGTGGCGGATCCGCCACAGACATATCTACTGATTTCAAACAAGCCTCTGGCTTATGCTTACCTGGACTGTTGCAGCCGTTTGTCCCCAGACTGGGCTAATAAATATATATCTTGGTAGCAGTTGTTTCCTGCTTTCAATTCTTATGAGTCTGGTACAGCGGTCGGCTGATGCCCAAACAGTTATTAGGGATCTGCGAGTCGTCATCAGGACATGCACAGTAAGCACATTACATTCCACACAGGGTCCTTTGTTTAGCTCCAGGGCTTACAAATAGGCCATGTAAAGTTTGGGTGAGAACCTGCATGTCTCTTCACCATACCATCCTGAGGAAGATGTGGTTATGGAGAGGATAAACCATGACTTAAAGAAGTCTTTAACAGCAAGTGTATCAGGCTCATGTCGCTGTTGGATCCGTCACTTATATGGGGTCCAGAGGGCACTTAACCTGCCTATAAAATCCCTGGTTGTCAGCCTCCCTATGAAATACTGTTCGTGGTAAAGATGTAGGTCCTAGACTTTGACCATCCCAGCAACGTGGTGGTGGAAACATTGTTTGACATCACTGAACATTTGGTTGTTTTACAGGAACGGAATGACTTCCAGCATAGACAAAGCAATGTCCAAGTAAAATGCACCACCATTGGGGAATTAGAAGATATACCAGCAAGGCCTGGCTGAGTCCTGAAGGTTGGGGATCTGGTCAGGGAGAAAATAGTAGACAAGAAAGAATTTGGGCCATCTTACAGAGCGCTTAACCCTATCCTGGCTGTTGAAGGTACTAGAACTGTACTTCTTCCACCTCTTGCCGGCCACAAAGACCAAATATTTGTCTCCATTGATCTGAACAAACCATACTTTATTGCTAATTCTGAACAGTAAGCCAAGTCGGCTCCTGGGTAGCTACCTGCTTCCTTTTGCTACCATACAGGAAGTTCAGATGGAAGCTTGAATAACTAATGAAGCATCCTCTCTCCAACAAGAGACAACAAACAACATCAACAAAATATGCCTTCTACCTTTTGCTAGACGACAACAGTACAGTCAGCTAGCACTGAAACACAGATTTTGATTCAGAATCCTGACAAGAACAATGTCTATGTCAACGTACCACAGATCGAGTCATCTCCAGTTCTGTAAAACCTGCTGAGCTGCCAAAAATAAATCGAACAGCATCTGGCTACTTCACCAACTTTGAAGATTTTTCTTCAGATTCATTAGATCCATCACCACCGCCACCTCTATCATTCAGGCTGAAAGTGCATGTTTTCTATCTATGGCTGAAAAGGACCTACTTTGTTTCTCCATGGTTACATCTTTGGATTACAATTGCTTTACTTTTGCTTGTCCTCTGGATTGGTTTGGTGACAGTCTTTTTCCTGCTTCAGAATGGATACTATCTCCCAGAATGCACTGCAGTACAAATGGTGAACTTGGTTCTCAAACTGCATTTGTCATTACACCGAGAATTAAAACACTTTTCTCTGGTGAACATTTGAGCTGTTCCAGTTCCTGATGGGATTGTTTGGGATAGGGTATTGTATGATGTGTATTACCCCAGTGAACTTTTACAAATCCCTTATTTGTTTAAACTATCATTATAGAGGCGTGTCCAAGATGGCGGCGGTGTAGGACGGTTTCACCGAGCTCCTGCCCGCCGTGCACCGAAACCAGCTTCAATCAGCACAGTTGGGCGTGTGGGAGCGCTGACCCCGCAGGCGGAAAACCCGAGCTGCCCTGCTCGGCCTTCGGAGGCTCCACGGACGTGTCTGGGGTCGAAAAGACGGCGTAACACCGAGCGAAGAGGCGGCCCTCTCTGGTGTGGCTGAGGCTAGTCCACAGGGGAGGCGCCTACCACAGACCTCCGAGGCCGGCTTGCATCACCGCGGCCTCGGCCAGGCCTGCCCAACGAGTGGCGCGGGAGCCGCCGACCACTTCAGAGCTCCGATCCGGCGTCAGCCGGCAGCCGGGAGACCCCCAGGGCTGGGTGGCCAGGATTGAGGCCTGAGCCCCGAGGGACCAGCGAGGCCTGTGGCGCCTGTCGAGGGCCGCAACGAGGCCCCCCACTGCAGCGCCCTTTCCCTTGGCTTGCTGTGGCTGGCTGGGGCACACCCGCTCTTGGTTTCTCGCTGCTGGGCCCGAGAGGACGCCGGGCGGCCTTCCCAGCCCGAGCTAATCGCCGGCCCTACTGCACACTGGCCCGCAGGGAAGAGAGACCTCGCCGGTGTGCTGCCCCGTGGGGGGTGTTGTCGGCCCGGATCAGATCAGCTGGATGGCACGGAGCCACAGCGCATAGCGGAGGAGGAGGCGTGCACTGCCCGACGCGCGCGGACCCCTGCCACCGAGGACAGACGACCGGGGCACTGCCGGGCAAGCAGCTACACCTCGCACAACCTGATCTAACGGAGTGGCGATCGGGCGGCTGAGTCGGTGCTTGCAGAGCGCTAGGCGAGCGAGGAGCTGGACGGGGTAAGGCCGACACAGCAGGGCTTCGTGGACACGTGCGGTGCCCACCTGGGGACCCGGGCATTATGCGACTGGAGGCAACGTGAGGGAAGGTGAGTGGCGACATCCTCCTGGCACACCCGAGGACAGCCTTCCCGCCCCGGTGGGTGTAGACAGCAGAGCACCCACCACATAGCGGTCAACTCCCCCAGGCCCCAGAGAGACACTTGAACAACACTGTGCGGAGCCTGTGGGACACCCGGGGCCTGACTCAGGAGACGGCAGCCTCCCTGACCAGCATCGACCCCGGGGCCCCCGCTGCTCCTGGACTCAAACTGCCCAAGTACTCACAGCACATCCACAAGGGGAGAGCGGTGGGCCCTGGCTGCATGGTAGCAGCGGTGTACCCGGGCCCCGCAGGCGTGGGAGACGAGGGACCCAAGGAGGGATCTGGGACTGGTGCCGTGTGGCTGCCGCCCGTCTGCTGTGGTCTGTGGTGCCCGGGGGGCCCCCTGTGGGGACGCAGCACAGCCCTGTACTAAAGGGGGGGACCCCCCCATTTTGGCCTGTTCAATTGGCGGTCTAGCCTGCCCCGCAGCATTGGCATAGCGCCCAAGAGCCCACACCGCAACGTCTGACCCCACATGGTCGCCACCCGCAGAGGACTAGTGGCATGTCCAGGAGCAGGAACAACAAGCCGAAGGGCCTCAAGGACATTTTCGGACGCTCTCTCTCAAACCCCGACATGGTGACAGCAGCCCCGGGCGTGGAGAAAGGCCGGAATACCCCAGCCGCAGGACAGGAACTGATCACGAAAGCCTTCCTGGAGTCGCTGTTCCTCACCCTAAGGGAGGACATCCAGTCGGTCAAGACGGAATTCGCTGCTGAGGTTAAGGATCTGAGGTGGGACGTGGATGGACTGGGGAGAAAGTGGCCTCCTTGGAGGAGAGACACGATGCCATGGTATCGGATCAAACCACGCTGCAACAGGAGGTGATCAGGCTGCAGGACCAAAATATCGACCTTCAAACGCAGATGGAAGACCTAGAGAACCACTCCGGTTGGCATAACATCCAGATCCGTGGGGTTAAGCTGACTGGGGACACCCGCGATGTCTTCGTGTTCTCGCAAGGCTTCTTCCGCTTCATACTGGCAGAGTCTCAGGTCTCCGGCGTCGTCCTGGACAGGGCGCACAGAGTGGGCCCGCCTCGGGCCCCTAACGCACCGCCGGCTGACATTCTGGTCAGCGTATAGGACTTCAAGACCAAAGAGTCCATTCTCACTAAAGCGAGGTCCCTCCACCCCATATCTTACCAAGGGCACTCCCCGGTGCTATATCAGGGCCTCGCCCTGATCACATTGCAGAGACTCCGACAGTTTTGCCCAGTTACGGAGCATCTGCGTCAACTAGGAGTTTATTTATTTATTTATAGGCTTATAACGCGCCGGCATCACACCCGAAGGTGTATCTCCGCACGGTGCTGTAAAGTAAACAGGTCGAGCAGCGCTCCTCCTAGAATAGTGCTGTCTTTAGGCATTTCCTGAAGACTAAATGACTCGGGCATTCTCTGAGGGAAAGGGGAAGATTGTTCCATAGACGTGGGCCCATGATGGAGAGGGCGCGGCCTCCCTGTCTGGTCTTGTAATGTCTGGGAACCTGAAGTAACAGTTGGTTACTGGACCTAAGATTGCGGGAAGGGCGGTGATACACAAATTTCTCTGCCAGATAGTGAGGTCCCAGGTTGTGAAGACTCTTGTGTACCACACAGCAGATCTTGAATTCCACCCGTTTCCGGGTTGCATATTCCTGGGGACACCCCTTTCGCCTAATCTTCTGACACAGCGGGAGGCTTCACCAGATCCGCTCTTTCACGGAAGCCTGCCGCTTGCTTGGGTTGGCGGAACCCCCGGAGGAGGAGGATGACAGTGGCTCTACTGCAAAACCAGAGACCTCCCCATCGGGCTGGCAGCGCCAGACCAGGCGGCGGTGCTCGCGACGCCCACCTAACTCTGAAATCGACAAAGGTCAGCAGGAGACCCTGTCTGCAGCTACATTGGCCCTGGCAGGAGAGGACTCCACCACCAAATAAGCACCAGTAACCTCTGGATTGTGCCACTACCCATTTTTATAGATCGGGGAAGGCGGGCGGGGCAGACACCCAAGTTGGAACTGTGACTTTCACCCCCACGCTACTCGACCGGTCACTCTTGGATGATGGACTATTTTTCCTTTTTGAACTCGTTACGCTGCTTCTTGTCCAGGGCAATCTTTCGGGGTCTTTCCCACTCTAGTTCCTTTGTTTTTTTTCTCCCCGTTCTCATGTTTCTTGTTGTTGGGTGGGTACCCCGTGTCCACAGTTCCCCCTCCTTACTTTAGCACTTCACCATTGGGGCCGTCATTGCCGCCCACCTCCACAGTGCTCAGATGCCCTAACCACCCAGCCTTTACCCAGATTCACACTCCCCCACCTACTAGATGCCAGGTAGCCCACTTAAGGTTGTGACCCTGAATGTGCGGGGCCTGAATAACCATATCAAAAGACGATCGGTCCTTAATTACCTAGAACAATCGAAGGCTGACATCTGCCTCCTGCAGGAGACCCACTTCTTACACAAAGATCAGCACAGGATGAAATCTCGAGCCTTCCCCACACAATTTTTCTCCTCGCTCTCTTCCAAAACAGAAGGGGTGGCTATACTCGTCTCTCGCTCGTTTCAGGGGAGGGTGCTCCAGAAAGAGGCTGAGATTAAGGGTCACTTGCTTACTTACCACTTCCAGATTGCCGGGGTGTCTCTCATAATTGGCTCGGTTTATGCTCCTAACGAGAACCAAGATAAATTCCTCCACGAGGCACTCACTGAAGCCACAGCCAACACTGATTGGCGCTTGCTCCTGGGGGGGACCTGAAGCTCGTCTTTGATAACCTCGCCGATCGCTCATGCCAGCGCTCTAGTCAGGTGGGGCCTTTTCTCAATCCGGGTTGGCGCGACACCAAGACCTAGGCCTAATAGATGTGTGGCATCATTTCCACCCACGGAGCCGGTCATTCACCTACTATTCGTGAGCCCATAAGACATATGCAAGGCTTGACTATTTCTTATGCTTCGCCTCTCTGGCGACCCTGGCCACTGATACCGACATCCTCACTGCATCGCTATCTGACCACTCCCCTGTCTTGGCTTCTTTCCTCCTCCCCTGCTCACAATGGCCGCAGTGACACTGGCGCCTCCGCGGCTCCCTCTTGCATCAGACGGCCATCACTGATAGAATCAAAAAAGCCATTTCCCAATACCTGACTCTCAATGCTAACCAAGACACCTCCTTGTCAACACAATGGTTGGCGCTCAAAGCGGTACTGAGGGGGGAATTCATAGACATCTCTTCGGTCATTAACAAAGAGCGGAGCCAAAAATGGGCGGAGCTTATAAAGCGCGTGGCAGAGTTGGAGCAGATGCACCAAGCACTGGCGCTGCCAGAGCCTGGCGCCAGCTCTGCACGGAACGGAAGCAGCTCGCTGCTTTGGACCAGGACAAGGCCGAATATGCGGCTCTCCGCCTCCGACACTCCTAATATACAGGAGGGGATAGATGTGGCCGTCTCTTGGCGCATAAGCTCCAGGAAATGAGACAGCGGCAGGGGGTGCAGTCCATTCGCCAACCGGGAGGTGACCTCACTTCCGATGATGTGGCTATAGCGGAGGCTTTCAGGGACTATTATGCCTCACTCTATTCGAGTGATCCCCTCGACACACAGCGTGGCCTCGACTATATAGAAACCGCGTACCTCCCGTCTCTGAACACGGTGCAGGCCACCCCCCTTGATCGAGATATTGGGCTAGAGGAGGTCATCGTAGCCCCTCTACTGTGTGACCTGTTTAGTTCGTTTACCCAACCCGGCGCCATCCCAACAGAGATGCTAGAGGCCATGATCCCTGTCATCCCGAAGCCTGGTAAAGACACTACTACCTGTGGCGCATGCAGACCGATCTCTCTCTTAAACATTGACTTTAAGCTCTATACGAGCTTTCTTGCGACGCGACTTGGCCCCTTCATGCTCCAGCTAGTGGAGCCGGACCAAGCGGGCTTCATCTCCCAGCACCAGACGAGCGATAACACGAAATGGGTCCTGCACCTTATTGAGGCGGCCTCTCGTGTGCGGGAGGACTGTATGTTGCTAGCGATAGATGCCGAAAAGGCCTTCAATAGGGTTCATTGGCCCTACCTAGAGCAGGTCCTTCGAGGGTTCAGCCTCGGGGAGGTACTTTGTACCCACTTCTTGAACTGCTACCACTTCTCACATGCTACTGTGCGCGTTAATGGCCAGACATCCTCCCGCTTTCACATAGAGAGAGGCACTCGGCACGGATGCCCTCTCTCCCCAATATTGTTTGCACTCTACATGGAGCCCCTCGCTCGGAGAGTCCGGAATCACCCTGTCATCACCGGGATCAAGTTCGGAGTGGATGTTCTCAAGATCAGCCTGTATGCTCATGACATACTAATATCCGTCTCGGATCCTATCCAATCTTTGAGAGCATTGTTCGTGGAGCTACACACCTTTACGCTGACCTCGGGCTTCAAAATCAACACAGATAAATCGATCGCCCTAAATCTCTCTCTGCCTGCACCAACACTAGCTCTCTTACAGGAAGACCATCCGGTCCAGTGGTCCAATACAACAGTCCCATACCTAGGAGTCCTTCTGGCCCCAACCCTGCCAGATACTGCTGCAGCAAATTACGACCGGCTGCGGACCTCGATTCGCAGAGAGCTGGGTAGATGGAAACACTACCCCCTTTCATGGCTCGGCAGGATTGCTGCCATTAAGATGACAGTCCTCCCTCAGGTCCTATACCTATTTCATACTCTCCCCCTGCGCCCACCATCAGGCTGGATTCAACAAACCCAGTCCGAGTTGTTGCGTTTTATTTGGCAAGGCCGCAAACCACGGTTAAAACAGGCGGTGGCTGTTCTTCCCCCGGAACAAGGTGGGGTCGGTATTCCCGATCTACAGCTCTATTTCAATGCGGTAGAGCTCTGCTATATGGTGGAATGGCAGCGCCTGGAATCCGAAAAACACTGGTTATTCCAGGACCAGGCTGTTGCAGGCATGCCCCTACAGGGTATTCCCTTTTTCCGGAGGAAACACAGACCGCCCAACCTCTACGCGTCTTACATCACAGGCACAATCTTAGAGGCCTGGGATCAAACTGCCATCACGCATGGGCTGACGACATTCCCCTCCCCACTCACCCCACTGTTTAACAACCCAGACTTCACGCCGGGAATGGATCCTAAGGCCTTCGTGGACTGGCGCCCCTCACCATGTCGGTCTCAGGGACACTTAGTCAACCTAGAAGGTATCATGTCGTTCCCGCAACTTAGAACACACTACGACATCCCTGAGAAGGATAAAATGCACTACTTGCAGCTTAGACACTGGGCACTCCAACCACAAGTTAGACCGGGAGCTCAATGCTGCCTAACTCCCTATGAGAAGTGGCTGATTACCAGCTCCTCAGACAAACGCTTGATCTCCGACCTATACAGGCACCTACTAGCGGCCTCCACTCATACATACAATGCTGGGAGGGTGAGGTGGGAACGTGAACTGGGCAGGACCCTTTGCCATAAAGAATGGAGTGGCACATTGACCAAGGTTGCCACCTATTGGTATTACACACCGTTTGGACTCTCACATCAGCGATCATTGCTGGAGGGGCTGTGGAGAGTTAGGCACCCTGGAACACCTTTTGTGGAACTGCGACCGCATCCAACCATACTGGGGCCCGATCATTGATGAGATAGACTCCCACCAGTCGACACACAACTCCCGCGCTTTCCAGCCTACATACTCTTGGGGCTCCCCAACCCTTTGATGTATCCTTTGAAATCCAGAAGAGACTGCCTCATAGCCATTGCACTGGGAGCCGCCACTCAGAACATACTGGCACATTGGCGCTCACCTCAGGCCACCCCACACTCAGTGTGGATTCAAAGGCTTTGGAATGTGTTGGAGATGGAAAAGTTGTCCCTCACACTGGCGGGTAGGGGGGACGAGTTTCCCGAGCTGTGGTGCCCTTTCCTGACACTGCTCACGGAGGAATTCCGAGAGTTGTCCTGCCCCCACTACTTGAGACTCCTACGATTGGCTGACACAGAGATCCCTGAAAAGCATAACCCTGGGCGAGCACGGTGATCGCGGCATGATAGCCACTATCTTCCTTTTCCCTTTCCCTTTCTTAATGTTTTTGTGGACAGGGGAAGGGGGGGGTAGGGGTTTGTTCTTGGTTTGTCTCACGTGTCCGAGTGTTCCCTCTTGTTGACTTGCTCCTAGCATTTACCCTGTAATATCTACATTGCTGACTGTTTGATGTCTTAAATGCACTGTCTAACAGGAGCAAGAGGTCCTGTCCTCTTTCTCTCTTTGTTGAAAACCAATAAAAAGATTTAAACCATAAACTATCATTATATTATGCAATTACCCCTAGTACTTTTTCAGACGTTTGGGATATTGATGCAGTGCATGAAATGCTAGAAGATCTAGAACATTGTAATGTGTTTTCGTCTGATGAATTGTATGATGGTACATCTAATTATGATGACTTTTTTTCCAACATTACGGTCATCATTTTCTGCATTAAGCAATTATTCCAGCTGCTATTTACACAATGAGTAAATTGCCCTACACTACCAAGGGTGGGTTAAAAACATTTGCACAGAAATCTGCTTATTTTACTGGTTACGACACATCTGACCCAGCTTCTTATTTTTGTAGGCTTGTACCATCACCAACAACAACAATATATAGTAAAACACAGTAAGCTGATATACTCTGCTTCTTTTCTATCCCATTTGTTAGAACAGGGTTTTGACTTTTGGTGGGACACTGTAGATGTAAAATCAAATTGGGGGACAAACGACTGGGAGGGTTCAGGAGACAGAGGCTTTGTTTAGTGCATGTCTGATAACACAACACATGATTTTTCAGAACAAAACTGTGCAACAAACGTCATGTCTTGGATTAGCTAAGACAAAAGATTTGAACCCACCACATATTCCCACATTCGCAAGTTTTGAAAACTGGCAGCAGTTTACAAAATACATGGAGGAAACATTTGGCACCATCCTACACATTGGCACATACAATTTGTCAGACCCCAACTGGTGGGACTGGTTAGTTTGGCCATTAGACACTAACAGGTGCCAGGCATGATTCCTAGGTAACACGAAGGGTTTTAAGATCAGTAGGCCTGACCTGTGTTCTGTGCAGTCTTACCACACCTGGTGGTGACCACATACAGTATTGGGAAGTTGTGGCTTGATTGACCAAAAACTTCAACACGGTCTCAGGTGAAGCAACGCTTGTCTCTTCTTTCTGATGACCTGGAACAACGGGACTTTTTATTATATCCTTACAGACCACGTCAAAAACGCTTCTTGTGTGCAATATACATTGAGAAATGGAAAGTTTCTCTGCAGGAAGCTGCTGAAAGACTGCGTGAAATTGACACGGCCACATTAGAAAATGCTGTAGTAGTGGTTGACAACGGTATGAACACCTTATCCTCTAGAATGCACTCTCGGGGAAAATAGTGTCATCGCAATAGGCATTATACAACAAGATATGCCTGCCTTACAACATGGACAGTCACAGCTTAGGCCTATTTTGCTGTTGAGCTTGATGCTTCAAAAACTACGTTCTGGCCATGCACTGTGGCAACATATTGATACCACAAGTCTGATGTTATGTAAGGTGGAAAGAGGAATATAAATATTCATAGCAAGTAAAAATGCAAGGTACACTATGTAACACATAGAAAAACTAGAGAAGTTACCTTTAACCGTTGTAGACACTCCTCCTGCAGATTAGATAATCCACTGCTATATCACACTGCCGATTTCAACATTCCATTTCCAGTACTGTCTACAATACCAGCAAGTGGGCAGATATGAAGCGTTGGGGGAAGGGTTTGTACACGAGTATTGGGAATTACCTTCACATTTTCAGTGTTGAAATAAGGAAACTGAAGGGTTTCTCAGGTGTTCCAATTGTGAGAAGGTTTTGAGTGGATCCTTAGTGTGTAAGAATGTTTTGCTTCATGGGCATGTAACTCTTCCATGGCAAACTTTATTTTGCTACTTTAAAGGTTCAACCAGCTGCTGTGATCCATCCAGCTTTCAGATTACTCTCTAATGGGAGTTATTTGATGCTTAATGTTCAAGGTTGCTGTAGCATGAAACCAGAGGTTGCCTGTCTGGTGGCAGTTTCTTCTGTAGTCACTTGTTGTACCCAAGTACTGTTCCAGCTGCCTGTACAATTACGGAGGCAAATGTTTGACCTTCAATACATCTTTCAAACGTGCATTTTGATGCATTGAGCAAACTGAAAGCCTTATTGTTTCAGAAAGATGTGGCCTTAACAACTGCAAAGGAGCTGTTTGATCTTCAAGTTACAAGGTCCTCTTCAGAGATACAGTCGCAACTACGCACTAACTCCCCACTACATTTTGGAGAGCTGGTGCACATCATTTTTATTATGTCTGATATGGTTGGAATAGCGCACTTTTTAGATTGAGCCTAGCAGCGCAAATGCACTGCTCTGCGAGGCTTCATGTTAATACTCTGTGTGGGTCTGACTCCTCCCACACATTGGATTGGCTTTTCCGTTTGTCTTTCAAGAATGAAAGCACGCAAATGGCAAAAGGTGGGTGCATCCCCCACCTCTTTTGAAACGTTCACTCCCACGGCGTTTTGCTTTCGGGAGCGAGCAGCCGCGCGCAGGGCAGCAGCTGCAGTGTTTTTATATAGCTCACACTCTGAACTAAATTCCGTCAATGAGCCTCAGATTTGGTGCTTAGTCAAAGTAAGGCACAGTGAAGTAAGGATGATGGACATAGGGTCATTCAAGTTGGTCAAGTTTGGAAGCTTGAATTTTAATCCAGTTTAAATTATTATAGTATGTTCAATATATTCATGTATGACGTGCTAATTCACTCTAAATATATTTGTGTAGTCTCTTCTTTAAAACCGTACTAAGTTAAGCATAACAGAAGGCAGAAATATAACTTTATGTTCATATCTCATCCTACACCAGACTTTAAATAAAAGTAACGAGGGAGAGGGGTCAGCACCTCAATTGCTGCAAATTAATTAGAAAAACAAAGAGGTGAGTGACAGCCAGCAGAGGTTGTTCTTCAGCTACATGGCTTCAGGGGTGAAAATGCAAATTGTAGATCAGATACAGACGCAGAACTGAAAAGCACTATTTTGATTTCACCTGCTTTGCTGTGCTGCGTTTAATAACTGCTTTAGGGAGAGAAAGAGCAGTGCACCTATTCTGACAACAGCTCTTCATGGGAGTACGACTTTCCCTGCTTTCTCCCATATGTGCTGTATTTCCTCGTTCCAGGATGCTCTTTCTTCCACCACCCCAGCTTATAATTACATGTGCCCGCATGCACAACTTCACACTTTTACTTTTTTCTGCTGATAGTGAACAATATCGGCAACAAACAATGGAAAAACTGGTAGGTCTGCATTCACATCGAAAAGGCGAGACCTATTGGCTAAGCCAATGCTTGTTTAGACATATCGGTTCTTGGTTCGTTAGCAACTTCCAGACAGTTTTCAGAGTCATTACATCTTTTATACACTTCATGCTCTGAAGCGTTTCTGTCCTCTTGTCCTGCTCCAGATGCCGGGACTGTGATTTGAATTTTTCTGCTACGCAATAGATGTCCCATTTCAAGAACGGATGGAACAGGCACTACCACATGTGCTGATGTCCCCTTAATGCATGGTGCATTGCTTCGGTGCACCTTTGCTTCTTGAACTGAATGAGCATGGGTTTTTATTATTTCTGCCTGTCTGGCTACACTGCGTGCAGCCGTATTTCGATGTCTGCAGTGCACTCTCAATTGTGCGTTGGACTTGTACCTAGGAGTGCAATTGGTTGAGCCTTCGGACATAAATATACTGGTGGGCCCCTTAAAGGTCCATTTGTATTGCTGGCCACTGCATATTTCATTGCGTCTGACCACATTTTACAAGCCTTCCTGGTATGCTTCTTCTCCTAGCGAATTGGATTTTGGCTCTGGTTCAGCTGATCTTCCATTGGCTGTGTTTACTCCCACAGCAGGTGCTGTCGCAGCTGGATGGGAACAGATTTTCTCCATAAACCTGCTTCGAATTATGCCTTTGGGATCATCATCTGTATTTGTAGGGAACAGAGATGTTTTGCCTACCACTCCAAACTCATAAACATTTGGCTATTCCGTTTTGTCGTAACTTTGAAATATGTCATCACACATAAAGAAGTAAGGACTTTTAGAATCACAATTATTTTTAGAGAAGAAATGCAAAGTGCAGCAAAGTGCAATGTTTTGTAAAAACTGCCCTCACCCACAACGAGTTGTGGCATGCTTCATTATAGGGCTGCTACGACAACTCTGAGATGACCAACGCTGGAGGTGGAGCAATACGGTGGGGAATACAATACAAACACACAGAAAAGGAAAAGGGTCCCGGAAATGATAAGTGCAGATGGAAAGTCTAACACTAAGTAAGGGATATCCTCATAATGGGCCCGATTCACAGAACTAACTTAAGACAAAATCCTAAACTTACTGCTTTTGGTATTCACAGAAGTTAGGATTTTGTCTTAAGTTTGTCTTAAGACAGACTTAAGACAGACTTAAGACAGACTTAAGTTAGAATTTTGTCTTAAGTCTGTCTTAAGTCTGTCTTAAGACAAACTTAAGACAAAATCCTAACTTCTGTGAATACCAAAAGTAGTAAGTTTAGTATTTTGTCTTAAGTTAGTTCTGTGAATCGGGCTCAATAATTCTATTCCTGGATACACTTGTTAGGGTTAAAAGGTATCTCCCTACCAAAGGATGGTGGTGAGGTGAGTCTATTAAGCACCCTTCACCCATCCGTTCTGCGAACAGGTCGACAAGTTTCTGCTGGATTGCGTGTCTCTCCCGGCTTTCGTCAGGACTGCCGGAACCTTATGCTAAATCCCTTTCAATCTGTATACAAGTTGCATAACTAATTACTCCACCTGTTACTAGTAAGAGTGGTGGGTATCGTAATCATACTCCTGTTAGGATCTGTAATCTCTTTACAAGCAAACCGCCTGCCTTGGCCCCTCCTTACTTCATCAAGTGTGGTGCGCCTCTGTACAGCTGTCCCTCCTGTTGCCGTGTAGGTACCCGGACGCAGCCCTCATGGTGCTGCTTAAGAGGCTCTGCTTCCCGTGACATGTGCCATGGGGGGTGAGTGGTGGCGTCATGATGCGTATACATCTGTGCGCGCCACTGATGCTAGAATGGTGACCCTATTCGTCGCTCTGGATGGTGGGCGATGACTGCTGGCATCATGACGCGTATGTGACTGCATGAGTCACTGATGTTGGAACGCTGACCCTGTACGACGCTGTATATTGAGTCTATTCGAAAAGCAGACATCACAGTGTGTAGAGCACCCAATAACCCCTTAAGATCCCTGGTATGGATCTATCTTGGTAAGAGATTGTAATAATTGCCAATGTGTAAAGACGTGTCAGGATGTATTAATATGTTTCCATTCATGGCCAAGGGCACTAGACCATTACGGAGCTGTGTGGCAGTCAAGTTCAAATGCAGCAAAGTAGTGTTGAGCCGTGTTGGACAACAATTCACTATCCTACACGCGGCACGAAGCAAATAAGTCTCTCACAGAATGACATTTTGAACCCATTAGAACTAATCCGCTAATGATGAAACAACGAATAATGAGTATGGGAAGTTGACACGAGGTACCCCCTAGCTCAGATCTGAACTAATGGTGCATGGCGTAACAATCAGCTATCTGTATTTACTTTGATCTTACCAGTGAAGGCTTCAGTTGGGTTCTTGCACACTCATGGCCGTTCCAAGGTGTTCCATGGAATATCATCATGGAGCCAACGTTCATGACTGCACAACCTGTACACACATTTTTGTTCTCGTAGAAACAGGACCCTGTTGGGGCCCCTCGTGTTGGGTGCGATATAGGGTTTATCTAGTACTGTCCAGTACAGATCATTCACCGTGTGTTTCATTTCTGCATAATGAGTAGTGAACCGTGTCATTGTCCTTTCACACCTGATATTACTTCGATGTTCCATTATCCTCACTTTCACTTTCTGTGATGTCATCCCCACATATATTAGGTTGCATGGACATCTGATCATATATATAAGATTTGTTGAATTACAATTTGTATGTTTGTCTTGTTCTCATGGGAAGCTAAGCCCCATGTCTACACTCTTGGTGTTTGCAGTGAGCCTACAGACATCACAGTCGCCACGTCTGGTACGCCCTGTCACCGGAGGGGTATCCCACAGGGCTTGTTGCTCTTTCTGTATTACTTGACGAGGTCTTGTGAGGACTAGATGGTCCCTGATGCTAGGGCTCCTACTAAAGGAGAACCGTGGTTTATCCAGGTTTAAGCCATTAGAATTGAGTATTCGCCAATTCTTAAGAATGATGCTTTTCACATGTGTAGAGGCCGTATTAAATGTTGACACACAAATTGCGTTTTGGTTAGTAGGTGTTTCCACCTTTTCCAGGTGGGCCTCCCTATGGCAGTTCGGTGCTCTCTTCTATGCTCTCCGACCGATTTTAGTGTGGTATTTCCTCCATTCCAGTTTCACTGCTAAATTTACCACCTTCTTCTTGAAATCCTCAAGGTTGGAGCAATTTCTCCGCAAGCGCAAAAATTGTCCTACAGGGAGGTTCTCCCTGAAAGATTTCAGATGGAAACTCTAAAAAAGCAGGAGCCCATTTCTGTTGGTGGGCTTATGGAAAACCTGTGTGGTCAGTTTGCCTCCATTAGGTATTATTTCCAGATCAAGGAATGGTAAGCATTCTTTAGTAATTGTGGAGGTGAAGTGTAAATAGTGATTCTGGCTGTTAAGCCATAGTAGAAAGTTCTTCACTGATTGTTCATCGCTCTTCCAAATGAGGATGACGACATCTATAAAACGTCTCCGCATCCTAATTTTGGATGACCAAGGGCTTTCAGCAGTAAAAATGTATCTGTGTTCGAAGGTTGATACATGAAGACCTGCTAGGCTGGGCGCGAAGGCGCTGCCCATTGTTGTCCCATGTGTTTGTAAGTAATAAGTCCCTTGGTACTCAAAAATGTTTTTAGTGAGCGCTATCTCAGTCAAGTGGATTATGAATGATCTAGGGGTGCAATACAGCCATTACTGACCTTAGAGGATCTCCTCCACCACCCTGAGTGTTTTCCATTTGGGGTATATTGGTGTACAAGGATTCTATGTCCAAGCCCACCAGGAATTTCTCTTCTGGGTCAAAGTCCATATCTTTGAGTAGATTAAAGACATCGGTGGTGTCCTTCAAGTATGCCTCCCTGCTCTGTACTATAGATTTGAAGAACAAATCGCAGAATTGCGACAGTGGTTCCAGTATGGATCCAATACCTGCAACAATTGGCCTGACAGGTGGTAGTTTTGAAGCTTTGTGCACCTTGGGTAGCATGTAGAAGTATGATGCTATTGGGTCTTTCTGTGACAAAAAATTGCCTTCCTGCTCCGAGATCCAGTCATTGCTGGTGTCCTCCTCTATTGCAGTAGTGATTTCCTGTTTTAATTAAATTCTGGAGTAGGGTCTCTTGGGAGGACTTTGTAATTTCTTGCATCACTGAGTAGTCTAGTGCACTCCTGGTCATATGCTACTCTTGTTTGGAGTACTATGGCCCCTCCTTTATCTGCAGGCTTTTTGACCATGTCTTGGTTATTCTTCAATTGGTCAAGTGCCTCTATCTTCTCCCTAGTGAGATTTCTGAATGGTTGCTTGTAAGTTTTGGCCAGCTCTTCCAGCTCATGTGTTACCTCTCTTTCAGAAGTGGCCCGGGAGGGGGGCCACGCGGCCCCCTCACCATAGTAACATTTATAAAAAAATCTTTTAAAAAGGAAAGGACGGCCCCGGGGGATGGGGTCCCCAGGGCCATAAATGGCCTGAGGAGGGGCCCACGTAGTCCCATTCCAAATTTATATCAATAAAATACCTGTGGCCATGCCCCAGGGGATGGGGTCCCCGGGACACAATATGGCCTTGGGAGAGGGGCCACGCGGCCTCCTTCCATTTTTAACAAAAATAGGGGTCAGGCCCTGGGGGATGGGGTCCCCAGGGCCCATAAAATAAAAAAGGAAGGGGTGCCACACAGCCCCCTTCTTAAAAATAATTAATTAAAAAAAACACACACTCATGCCTGAGGCCCTGCCCCCTCCCAGCTCTGTGGCGCATTTTAAGTTGGGGAATTAATTCCCCTTCAATCCCGAGGGCCCCTGGGGGCCAACTAGCCCATCGGGTTCCTCCAAAAAGCGCCAGAGTCCTATGTTGCAGAGAGATGGTCCAGGCCACGCCCCTTTTTACACGCCTCTGCAACGCAGCTCCATGGCTCTTACTGGAGGTCCCTGGTAGGCTAGTTGGACCCCAGGGACCCTCAGGATTCAAGGGGAGTTAATCCCCCAACTTAAAACGCGCCACGGGGCACGTTTGCACAGTGGTGAAGGGTCTTGAGGCCTTGTCTGTGTGATGTCACAACTCAGAACACTGGGGAACTGTGGAACATTGGGGGCCGGTTTTGGACCATTGGGAGTGTTTTTTTTAGTGGGGGCCAGTTTTGCAGCGGTACTGATGAATCAGCCCCTTGTAACAAAAGCGCACACAACAGCGGTGTTCCCGCCAGCACCCTCTCCTCCCTCCGGAGGCCGGTCAAACATAATTGCCAGGACTGATTTGCGATCCCAGTCTGGCCCTGCCTCGCAGGCATATGGCGCGCTGCCAGGAACTGGGGAAGGCCCTACAGAACAACAAGCAGCTCTCACCATTTCAGCCCTTGATGAGCTGTGAAAGAGATGTTTGTCAGTGTCTGAGAGGTGGCGTTGCTGCACAGGAGGGGCCCTGCACCATGCAGGTTCAGGATCACCTTCAAATATCGGGATGCAAGTAGGGTTGTCACCTTTCCAGGAGAAAAATCTAGGCCATTTGTTGCTGTTTTAGGAGCATGCAAAGGCCGGGACACTATACTAACTACCACTTTTAACATATAAATATAATGTTCCCGCTTATAGAGTGGAAATGTGGTTCTGGGTGTTAGGTCCCAATGTTCAGAATGTTCGTGAGAAGCCATGGCTTCAAATGTACACAGCGACCAGGGCTTGAGGCATCGTCTGTGTGATGTCACAACTCAGATCCCCGGCCATAGCAACTAATATCACATCAGAACCATCAATGTTCAGAGAGATCAGGACAGGACAGGTGAAGTGCCAGGGCTCTCAGAGGCGATACGAATTAGGGTCCCAGTGGCCTTAGGCCAGCGGACTTTGCAGATGCACCCGGAACCACCCAGGACCTGATTATGAAGATGAAAGTAAGAGTCCGGAATGGCGTCAGAATAAAAAGATGCTGACCTGGGCTGCAAAGAAGGGCTGGTATCTTCCAGGCCCAAAGCACCACTATGACACAAACTTGGCATAAAAACCTCTGAACTTAAGAAAAGAGTATGATGTATTTGTAGAGGGCGAATGATGACTACACGGTTTGTTCGAGTCGAGGTTCAGTCCTGAATATTCACTAAGTAATAAACTATGCTTAAGTGGAAATGAACAGTCGACAAGGAACCTGCCAAGGTTAAAACAAAGCCCATGTGTACAGCTGTCTAGAACTTAACACTCAACCATATAATTACAAAATAAAAGTGTGACATAGGTACAATACTGAACCTTTTATGACAAATACCATCTGCTCAAGTATGGCGTTAGGCATGGGCAACTGCCCAGGGCCCCACACTCAGTCCACCAATATGGGAGCCTTGCCCGGCCTTGCACCAATGCTCCAATGCTGCGAGGCCATGGGGAGGGGCACTTGTCTCCTGGCCAGAAGCTGGGCCGGACTGACCGTAGCGGGCATTGGTGTTTCCCCTTTGTACCAGAATGGTGGTGGAAAGTTTTGTACCGGGGAGGTCGTTTTTGTTAGTGGGGGCCGGTTTTGCAGCAGTGCTGCAAAAACAGCCCTTTGTAACAAAAACGCACGCAGTAGCGGTGTTCCCGCCAGCACCCTGCCGTTCCCCCTGGAGGCTGGCCGAACTTAATGGCCAGGGCGGATCTGCGATCCCAGTCCGGCCCTGCCTTGCAGGCATGTGGCACGCTGCCAGGAACAGGGAAAGTCCCTTCGGAATAACAAACAGCTCTCACTATTTCAGCACTCGATGAGCTTTGGAAGAGA
Source organism: Lissotriton helveticus (assembly GCF_964261635.1). Classification (NCBI taxonomy): domain Eukaryota; kingdom Metazoa; phylum Chordata; class Amphibia; order Caudata; family Salamandridae; genus Lissotriton; species Lissotriton helveticus. Next base: position 531,134,273 of record NC_136071.1, read on the forward strand.
TGCTTGTCAGTGTCTGGGAGGGGCCGCTGCTGCACAGAAGGGGCCCTGCACCATGCAGGTTCAGGATCACCTACAAATATTGGGATGAAAATAGGGTTGTCACCTTCCCAGGAGAAAAATCCAGGCCATTTGTTGCTGTTTTAGGAGTATGCAAAGGCCAGGACACAATACTAACCACCATTTTAAACAAAAGCATCTATATTATTTGTAACACGTCGTTTCTGTTTTTGTTTACCTGAATTATTACTCAGGGATGGGTGCAGCTCTAGAGCACGTTTAAATGTGTTTTCTGTTTATCTTTGAAGTTTTGGTTCTGTACAGATAAGACCTAAAAATAACAGCTTTAGGTGACTTTGTAGCAGCCAAGACATGAAAACGAACAGAACAGGACAGAAAACCAGCCAGGTGGTAACCCTTGATGCAAGCAGCCTTGAATGAGGGATGAAAACCATGTTTTGCCATTTTATATAGCACAAATGCGACCCAAAAGTATTGGAGTGCTTAACATGAGAACCAGTTACATTATACAAGGACACCTTCTTGTCTTTTTTTAGGCACAGGGAGATTAAGTGATTTGCCCAGAATCACAGGCTCTTGAGTTGATGCCAAGACTGGAAGCTGGTTTCCCAGGTATAAAGTCGGCACTGTTAGACCTGTCAGCCCTTTGGGTGGTCCCTTCTTATTTTTCTCCCTTTCTGCCTCTTATTTTTTTTTGTGTCCACTGTATTTCTTGTGTGTTGGCTTAAAAACTCTGGGCGCACCATCATTACTGATTAATGATGAGGCACAGGTGCTCCTTTTTAAAATGGGAGAAATAGTGGTGCTCTCTCACAAAATGGTGGCCTTGCTGCAGCGCAGCTCCAAAAATCATTTCTAATCAATACTCACCATTTCCCTGTAACCTTTAAAACACACAATCATTCGACAGTGGGGCCCATAATATTGCACGTTTACTCTGTTCACTTTCACTTGGCTTCAGGGTTTTGATGAATCTAAATGGAGAAATGCTGTAACATTTGGTGGAGTGTCTAAAAACCTTTTTAAATCAATTATTATTTACACCTACAGTTTATTACACTTTACCATGGTTTATTCAAACATTTCATTATTCAGACGCACCACCATAGTGGCAATGGATCTGCTAGAAAGAAAATTAGGCGTAGGAAAATCACAAGACCAGCTTTTAAAATTCCATTTTCCAATTTTATTAAAATCAAAACTTTATTATGTCTGACATCTATGCATTAATTAATTCTTTATTCAGTTAAATCTTAAACTTTATTTCAAAATGATCATTTTATTTAGAGCTCAGGAAAAATCGCTTATTTTAGAAATCAGTTAAAAGTTTAGCAAAGAACAGATAGTTCCAAATTCATTCTCTTCTAACATCCCTAACTAACACCCTCATCTTATCCTTCAGTCCTGCCAGGCAAACAAATAAAGTTCACAAAGAAAAGTTCTTACATCCAGGAATCAATCTTCAGTTTGGCAGCACTTCGTGTAGAAATCGAAAGAGCGACCCCCTCTAGACGAAATCCGGGGTTTTTATACACTAATTTCCTAACTTAATCTATCTAAATTGTATCTACTATTACTTATTTGGATTCTGATTGGACAAATTTGGGGTGGGTGAGCATCTCCTCACCATTACAACATCATTTTCTCAACGATGCAGCAGAAAAATAAAGGTGCTTTGTTTTAGGACAGTCTTTGGCCTAGTCATTTCTTTGAGTGGCAACATCAGGACCTTTTCCCATGATCACAACATTCAAGGGTTCCATGTTTGACACCCATCCTAGGTTCCGGGCAAGGTAGCCTTGAACCTCCTCGAGCACAGGCAGTTCACTCTGACTTGCAGGCTTTAGGCGCGCCTGCACTGTCCAGCTCTTGCTCACAGTTTACCCGAGCAGCCATTTTCATACAGGCCTCAGAGGCCACTTTTATGGAACTATCATAGAAACAAACACAAATTCATGTTAAATATAGAACTAAAGCCCTTCTGTTTACCTCCCACCATAGTAATGTTTCCCCATTAGTTGTTACCTAGCAAATGAGCCACACAAATGCGTTTTATACTTAAATAATCGACCATTTCTTAGAACAAAACGTGTACAATAAGCACATTTAAACTGCGTTTGTTTATATCTAAGCTATGCATTAAATCACAACACGATAACAATACATATTAGTTAATTTTATTGCAACATGCAGGCAAAATTAGTACTCCCGTGTATAATAAATGTATGCATCTTATACTATGGTTGATTAGTTCACAAAAAATTCCATTAGTAAATGTTAACGTTATGGAACATTGACTTTGAGATGGGTACACGAAATTTTGTTTTTACCACTTCGCTCCATCAGCCTTTGCAGATTTACCTCACAGCCTTGGGCCATAGGGTAACATGAGGGGTTCCAGAACCTTCTGGTCCACTCTAGTCACTCTGGGCTCAGGCTATATAAGGCGGAATGTTGGACGGCCATTTTGTGTAGTAGTGACCAAGCGGGAGTTCAGGCTGTGGAGTGAGGAGGTTGGCACACTGAGGGGGTTTTATTTATTTATTTATTTATTTTATGCAATTTTTAAAGCGCGCAAATACCCATACGGGTGTCTCAGCGCTATCGTTACAGGACTCACTTCTTAAGATGAGGGGGGAATTAGGCAGAGAACAACCATGTTTTAAGGCTCTTTCTGAACCTGAGCAGCGTAGGGGCCGTTTTGATGTGGAATGGTAATGTATTCCACAGTTTAGCAGTAGCGATGGTAAAACATCTATCTCCCCAGCTGGCCTTTCTAGTCCGTGGGACTTTCAACAAGTAGGCTGAGGACGATCGTAAGGTCCTAAGTTGTTCCACTGGGCAGAGGGCTTTTTTTAGGAACTGTGGTCCGGAGTTGTTCAGAGTTTTGTAGGCTATACACAGAGCCTTAAATTTGATTCGGCTCTTAATAGGGAGCCAATGTAACTCTTTGATGTAAGGGGACGTGGAGGTGAATTTGGGGATGGATAGTAGGGTTCTAGCCGCGGCATTTTGCACCATCTGGAGTTTATTGAGTACCCTTTCCTGAGCGTTCAGAAGAAGGGAGTTACAATAATCGGTCCTTGAGAACACTAAGGTGCTGATAAGTGTTTTGCCCGCGGACTGAGGTAAGTAAGGGAGTAGTTTTTTTATTTTTTTCAGGGTGTAGAAGGCAGATGATACCACAGCATTGGCGTGATGGAGGAAAGTCAACTTATTGTCGAATGTGACTCCTAAATTGCGGACCTTGACTACCGGTAGGGGCTGCTACCCCCTTCTTGTTGATGCTACCCCCGCCTGTTGACCTGACCCTGCGGGAACTCTTCATCTGAAACCCGTGAGGGGAGAAGTAACAGAACTCTTCCACCCCTGTTTGACCATCGAGATCGCCAGGTTGCCGAGGGACCTCAGATTGCCTGTTTTAGAGGTGGTGAGTAAAATCCCCTGAAGATACCTGCGATGCTGCTTCCCCCATACTAAGAAGTGAAGTGGGTTAAAGGTGTTCTTAGGATCTCCGCAGCAATTGCCCCCACTACACAAAAGGACTGTTAGTGGCAGACCCACGTTTGGAAACCTAATACGAAAACTTCCCCCCTGGGTCCTCGCCGTTGCTAAAGTGGAAAACCCTACAATGTAATCTCCACTGGAGGCTAAGTGCCCCTCGCGCTTTATGCGCACTGCTATTTCCCACCATAAAGCGGAATAAATAGAAAGGAAAGACCTGCCTTTGGTCGGGCCCCCGAGACTGCCGCTGCTGTGAAGCTGCCCCATGTGATTTCCGCAGAGAACTGATGAGGCTCCGGTCCAGCCTTTGGCGCTTCAGTGGGGAAGTCAAGGGGCGGGCCCAGCATCCCTGGAGCTTCAACCCAGCTGGTTCCTGTCAGGCTGGCATGGAGGAAAGGAGGCGGGAAAGTGTTGTGGGGTTGCTAGGCAGCCCCAGCCTCTCCCATGTCAGCTGCATAGTGAGTGCCATCGGCTACCGCGTCAGGAAGGAAAAAGGGAGTCCTGTGTCGGCCGGAGGGAGAGCGCCTGACACCACGTTCACTTCCCGCAAACTGTTTTAACCTTGAGTGGCCGGGATAGGTGACAGCAGAATCACCGGCCACTCCTCACTCAATTAGCGGTAAGATCTCTGGAGTTGGGTGGGGTCTCAGGTGACAGGAGTTCCTCTACTGACTTCGTAACATAACTGGGGGCCAAAGTTTGACTAACGCTTGAGGAGGTCGGGGCCCGCTGGAAGGAGAAATGAAGGTGCAGGGTGGGGAGGGGGAATTGTGACCGGCTGAGCCCAATTCAAGTGGAAAGAAATCCTACAAATGGTGTTGTTCCTCACAGAGCCCAGCAAGCATGGAACTTGAAAGAGAAGGGAAATTATTTGGCAGGAGGTGGAAGATAATGACTTAGTCAAACCTTAAAGTTAAAAGCTAGTTGATGTAATACGACTGCCTGCCTAATCTTAATGCTTCTGGATGTTTACTTTAATGGAGCAATTGTCTGCTTAACCTTCTTGTAATAGAATTCACTGTTGTTGGTAAAATGATATGATTGCTCGCCTATATTTCATTTAATGAATTTTGCTGCTCAACTTCTCTAAACTGCTAAGGGACTTCGTGATTTGAAATATGGAGTAGAATTTTTAAAATCATTACCTTTGCTGAGAGATGTACCTTAACTGAATGCAATGTTATGCTCATATTGGAACAGATAATCAAATGTGAAAGTGCTTACTGAGTTAAGTTACACCCACTGCTGAAATATATAGCCAATTTAAGGACTTTGATAAAGCACTTCTATTTTTTATAGGACCGTGTGGTGTCATTTTTGGTGGAGGTGCACTGGGGTGCTGGGTTAAGTGTGGCGCAAGTACGACAAGATGCCTTGAAGTTAGGCCTTTCCACTTGGTGCCAGGCTACCCTACCAGGGCTGGTGATTCCGGGTCCAACAGGCACCTTTAGCTGTAATGCCACATTCTGGTTAGACGGAGGGTGGCAGGTAGATGCTACATGAAAACTCGGCTCTTTATGGACTTGTGGTTCTAACTGGACCTCAAGCTGAGCCAGAGCCAGGGAGTATGCCTTTGGTTACTATTTCTCACATTAAGCCTGTTTCAAAGTGCTGCCGTATTGTCAAATCAGTAGATGAGGCACACGGAGAGTTTTATTTACCCAGAATCAAACAGTTTGTTAAATTAGTAGACACAGGACGGCAGTAGACTGCTACTTGTTGCAAAGATTATATATTTATCACTTTACTGCATTTAGATGACACGTACATATGACTGGGCACCATCCTTCTCTCAGGAATTATTCAGTGTTTCTAAAAATCTCAGTGACTACCAGTTTTTACATTGAATCAAAGTACTCCCAATCTTGCCAAAAAGGGAGCAGCAGAGTAATAGGAAGGGCCACTGGAATTATATGGTAGAGTACGGTCAAATTATGTGGCAGGATGAGTAAATTATGCACTAAAAAGGCATAATATGCAACGTATTTCAGCACATTTTATGATATTATTACTTCAATATTTGGTCATTTATGCACTTACCACTGCCTGGGCATTTGTTGCACTTAATAAGTACCAGTTTAAAATTCAGTTGTAGCAGTAAGAAAGGTAACCAGTCCAGCTTTTCAAAGGATCTTCTGCTGCAAGACAACACGTGTTGTTGTATTATTAGGAACTTTTGAACCATATGAGCTAGAAACAAAAACATTTTTTGTTAAAACCTGCAGATTATGCAGCAGATGATGAATTAGGTTAGACATCCACAACTATGAGAAAAATGCAGCAGCCACTCAATTAGCATAATCCCCGTGGCCCTGGCAATAAATTCAGAAAAGTTATTGCCCAAGATCACACGATTTGGCCAAATGGGAGGCAAGGATTGAAAAACGCATCTTCTGGTTGCATTTCTCCAACTAGTTCACTAGACTACGACTGGGATCTCAATGAGTCTGAGGGAAAGGCTAAGGGGATGTCTTTCCAAGGAAATTGCCACTCGGTTTCCACCCATGCTCAGCTTTAGAACATGGTGATTAGATGCCAAAAATCTTAGTTCCATGGTTAAAATGTACTAGTTCGTCCATGCCCTGTGCAGTGGGTACTTACTGGACAGTATGCATGGTAGATACTGATTTACTACTGCTACTTTTCTAAACTTGTCACTCAACATTTGCAATTGCGAGCAGTCAAGGCGTACTCCAATAGGTGGTAAAGGGATTAGAACTCAAACATAGCATGAAGAGTAATCACACTCTAGAAACGCAATCTCTTGCTGAGTTAACTTTTAACATGACCTGTTTTTGAGGGGGGATTTAGAAAGAAACCCCCAAAATCTACTAAGTGAGTCTTAGTTCATCTGCTCCCAATAATCGGCTTCTGAACCCTCTGCACACAAAATATGTCTCCACATGTGCAGTGTTTTTGCAAAGGCATACATACATTCTCCTGTGTAGTCCCTACTTGGCTCTTGCAGCGACGACTGGGGACCATCCTGTGAGGCCCAGGGAAGGGAACTCTCCTTTCCCAGGTCTTGCAGCACCCAACCATGGATGTGAATTCAAGGGCAATGGGGCAACATGATCAGAAGCTTTGCAGCACTACATGATAGCTGTGAGGCCAGAGAATTGGGACAACACCCCAAGAGTCTCACAGCTGTGGGTCATGGTGAGGTGGCCCATCGAAGGGAACACCCGTCCCTGGTGTTGCAGTGCTACACTATTGTTGTGAGACCAATGGTAGAGGGTTCCCCTATCCTGGGTCCCTTTTTCTGTGCATCGCAGCACTAGACCATGTTTGCAAGGCCCAGAGGAGTGGAGGTCCCTACCCTATGACTCGTAGCCATGTTGTAGCATTGCCAGGCCATGGACAGGGCACCTCTCCCCTGGGCCTTGCCGTCATGCTTATGTTGCTACGAGGCTCATGGGATAGTGGGCTCTCCCCCTAATCCTCTCAGTGCTACACCATGTCTGAGAAGCCCAAGAGGTGGGAAAGGGCACCTCTTGTGGGCCCCTCCCCTAGGCCCCATTGAAACTGTCTCCCAGCTCTGTACAATGGCTCTGTGTATAGGTCGATGTCAAGGTCAATGTCCTGTGATGCCATTTCCAGTGATTTCACATTGCATGCAGTTAGAGGGGTTAACACATTCACTTTCTGCCATGCCGGAGCCATCCGCCAGCAGTTTCACCATCAGTAGTGTAGCGGGTGAAGTGGCACTGGGCCCAGGGTTATTTAAGGCCCAATGTTCCCAATGATGGCTTTATTTTACTGTGCAGCCAGTGAGCAAGAGTGAGGGGGTGATTTTACTTTGCACCATCACCAATAGCACCTTTGCTGTGCTACTTGTCCCTCTTATATGACCATTGCCACCAGGGATCATGGATGTTCTGGAACCAATGCACCCAAATTATGGCTGTGCTTTACTGACTAGCATCATTTTCTTGCATTGGGGCCCATGGCTACATTACAATGCCACTGGTCCCTTCAGTCATGCACCACACAGCCATGATCCAGAGCTGCAAAAGCCAGGAAAGGTCCATCCTCCCCTAGACCTACAAGCCATGGTCAAGAACTGAGAGGCATGAGTGAGGAAGCCTGCTGCTTTGGGCCTTGCAGCACTGGTCTATAGTTGCAAAGCCCAGGGCAAGAGGTCTCTCTGTAAATCACAGATATCAATAGGGCAGCAAGGGCAGTGGTAGTGTGGCCTTGTGGGGTTCTGGGTCCAATACGCCCAAATTATGGCTGCATTTTACTCTCCACAAAAAAGTTTACATAAAGTGAAGGATGGATTGCCTGAATTAATTACAATCAGTCAATCATTCATTCAATGTGGGGTTTAAAGAGCTCAGCTACTCACCCAAAGGGGTCTCAAGGTGCTGAGGGAAGGTGGGGGATTACATCAACTGGTAATTCCGCAGGCTGCATCCCACTCCATTATTTTGCCCACCATACTACCTCAGTTTGGACCCAGGCATATGCAAATCAGTCTTGACCCTTCTCCAATGGGAACAGACCAGACCGAACTACCAGGCCAGGTCCACAATGAACCGGAACACAAGCACCCCAGGACAAGTGCCGCCCTAGTTAGGGACTATCAGCCTGGTATAGCTTGGTTCCAGTAACATAGTGAACACAGTACCCACGTCTGGGGATAACCGTCCCTCTTAGGGCAACTCACTAAAGTATCCAAAAAAGGGAAGGATAGAATGCTTTAATTTATCCCAGCCGTTGCTGAGTCTGATGCCCCCTGTGATAAATTGAGGTCCACCAGGGGGGCCTTGTCTCAATTTGAAAACCTCTGCTTCTAACATTTGTTTTGATATTTTGTGCACTTCCAAACTGAGAGATTTTACTTAGCTGATGAGGCACAGATATTTTGGTCTATATTGTTATAGCCCTAGAAGTTATATAGAGTTTTATTTTGCTTTTTCACACTGTGTCAGACATGAAATACTATCCATGATGGTCATATACTGACCGGACACAACCCTAGAGCCCTGGCCTCTCTCCCAGGGGGCTTGCAGCCTTAGTCAAGCACTGTGACATCCAAGGAAATGGAGCGGTTTGTGGGTTTGGCTCGCAGCATTATTTAATTGTTCAAAATTAGGAGAAATGAAATGAGAAGAGATGCATTTCAAATCTGTTACCGGAATCTGCATTTAGGTAATTTACTTAATAAAATGCAGTCTGGAACCATGTACTTCTCTACTAATTATTAGTGTCAGAACATAAAAAGGCTTCAGAGAACGTTGATAGGGGTATTGTAGCCATTGCTTATTGCCCATGACATTAAACCCTTTTAGCCTACATATGATTGTATTCTGGTCATTTCTGGTGCCTCTCAGTGACTTGGGTGCTGTTTTATTATAAGACAAATTATTTTCAACTGTTTTATTCATTTTCGTATCTTTTTTGCACATACCCTATCTTGCAATGTGTATCTGGGAAACCATCTTGGAGCTTTTATCCACACTGGCTCCCTTAAAAAGGGCATTCTACATGCTGCAGCACACCTCACTAGGGCATGAAGAAATAGAACCACATCATAACACTGTGATGAAACTCCATAGGTCATCCTTGCTGTCCTGCACTATCTTCAAGCTGAGCTGTATTATCTGCAAAGCTACCACAATGCGTTAACAGTCTACAAACCAGCTACCTTTCCCATCACTCCTTGATGTGATGCTTGTTGGTGACCCTGTACAGTGCTCCACTGGTTTTGGCTAGGTTTGCACTATACGACTGACAGCCGTGACTTCTTGGATGACAGGCTTGCCATCTCCAGTAGCTCTCCACACCCCCGCAGCAAGGACACCTTCAGATGGAAGAAGAAGATGTACTAAAAAGAGACAATAATAGAAAAAGGCCTTTCCCATCTATGCCCCGAGGATCTAGAATGTTATTCTCATACCTATCCGGACAGTCCAAAGTCAGCTGCAATTAAGAAAACAGCGAATACTCAACTTTAAAAGTAGCAAAATCTTGATGCTGTCACGATCCACAACTCCTATCATATGTTGACTGTGTCTTTGACCCTGTACCGTGCTTAGCAGCGTTTCAATTTGGTTTGTGCTATATAAATACCGCATACACATATACGTATCTAATGCACTAATCTGGAAACAAATTGCTAACATTTGATTGAACTTAAGAGATTTGGACAGACCTAGGCAAAACCTTTCCCTCCAGTGTGACTATTATAATGTATTTCCATGCAATTGAAAGTTAAAATATGTGCTTATTTTATTAGTGTTAAGACATATGTTTTTGTTTTTTCTGATATCCACGCCAATAAAGTTGGATCTTGAAAAGTCACTGAACAATAGGCAATTGATGACACTTCCTATAATGTTGTTTTCTGTGATTTCACAATGAATGCAAATTGAGAGGGGCTCACACATTCCCTTTCTACCCGGGGCCCCAGAAATCTTAGGACCGGCCCTGCTCCTGTCTTGCAGAAGTCAACGGTGTCAAGAGGGGCTCGAAGCCAGCAAAGGGACCAAAGTTGGCTCGAAACATTTGCACCTACATATCTAAGGAGGCACCACCAGCATCTCCATTTTTTCCAAGTCCTCTGTGTAATTACTGTGGAGCCCTTTGGCCAGCAACAAAATGTAAAGCTTGTATGTTACACACGCCACATTGTCTTCGCTATCCCTACACATTTTATGTGAATATATATATTATGACATACTTGCAATATACAAACTGCAGGGTTACATCCAGAATGAGGAGCAAGCTGCATTACGCCATGCCAAACATGTGCTTTATAACAGAAGCTCTGCTCTTATGGGGGCTTTATCTCACATTCTATATGTTTAAATGTCTTACCACTTTTCACACCAAATTCTAGTAGCTATGTTTGAAACACAAACAGCAATCTCTTTTAAAAAAACTGATGATAATGAAAAGAAAATATTAAATTAAATGCTTAAATCCACTGTGCAAAATATTTTAATGATGGACCAAAAACAACATGATGGATTGGAACAAACCTATTTAGGTTTTGGCATAGTGGTGCTAGATGGATTCTATTGGAACATATTTGTTGAGAAATGGTGAAAAGTAGGCCATGAATTCTTTACAAGTTCATAACAGTCCGGCACATATTACTACACTACAAAATACTACTTTCAGTTCATTGCCTGGATGGTAAATCTTCCATTATTTGTAGTACCACCTTATGGAAACGGCTGCTTTAACCTTCTTGCAATGGTAGTCGAACCATCAGAATGCCATAAAAACATGGTTGGCTTTTACCAGAAGTAATACTGTTATCACCCCTGGCATCCCACATGGACCCTGGAACAGTGTAGCTACTGAGTAAGGGAAGCTTGCATTGCTGAAGTTCTTGCTGTAAATGTTTTATTAACAAAGAAAGTCTCTACTGCTGATCCACGAGGTATCAGTTTAGCAGGTGAGTGAAGTTTTCTTTGCTGGTGCCCCTGGACTCACACATGGACCCTGGAACTGTGCAGAATCTGTGCATGTTCAGAGAGTGAGGGAAGCTTGCACTGCTGACGTTCATTCTGTAAACTTTCTGTTAACCAAAAAAGCTTCTACTGCTGATAAACATGAGGTATCAGTTTTGGGTGTCAGTGAAGCATACTTTGTTGGTGCCACCGGCATCACACATGGACCCTCAAACAGTGCAGTTACTTTCCATGTTCAGAGAGTGAGGGAAGCTTGCATTGCTGATGCCCATGCTGTACATGTTTGGTTAACCAACAAAGCTTCGACTGCTGATACGCTTAAGGTATGAGTTCTGCAGGTGAGTGAAGCTTTCTTTGATGCGCCTATACTGTGTCTGTTGGATGGAGGGATGATTGCACTACAGATTTCCTTTCACTGTTACTTGTGCTCGTGAGGGAAGCTTGCACTGCTGATTTCCAATCTGTACCTTTTCTAAGAAAGATAAAAGACAACACTGCTGTTGCCCAAGTGGCAGAGCGAGGGAAGTGCTCACTACTAATGTCCCTTGTGTACCTGTTTTGGTAATGGAGGAACCTTACATATCTAATGTCAAAGCTGCACCTGTTATGTGAGGGAATGTTGCTGCCACTCCTGCTGCCATGCTGTACCTCTCTGAGCAAGAGGAAATGTGCACTTCTGATGTCTATATGAATCCTGTTCTGTGAGGGAATGACGCTGCCACTCCTGCTGTCATGCTGTACTTCTCTGAGCAGGAGAAAATGTGCACTTCTGATGTCTATAAGAATCAGGTTCTGTGAGAAAAGGAATCTTGCATCGCACATGTCCATTCTAGCACTCTGAGGGAGTGAATCTTACCCTGTTAATGTTTGAGATATACTTTTGCATTAGTGTGGGAAGCTTGCACTATTGGTGTCCATGCATTACCTGTTATGTCAGGGAGTAAAGCTTGTGCTTCTGATGTCCAAGAAGAACCTGTTCTTTGTATTAGGGAAGCTTGCATTACTGATTCCCATAGTGCATCTGCTCTGTGGGGGGTAAAGCATGCACTTCTTCTCATTTGTTATGTCTGTTCTCTGCGGGAGGACAACTCACCCTTTTGAAGACCATGCTATACATAGTCTGTGAGGGAGGGAAGCTTGCATTGGTGTTGCTCACGCTGCATATGTTCAGTTATCAAGGCAAGCTTCCACTGGTGATGTCCAGGCAGGACATGTTCAATTATCAAGGGAAGCTTGCACTGGTGATATCCAGGCAGCATATGTTCAATTATCAAGGGAAGCTTGCACTGGTGAAGTCCATGCAGGACATGTTCTATTATCAGAGGAAATTTGCACTGCTGACGCGAATGTCACACATGTTTTTTAACAGAGGGAAACACACATTTCTGATTGACATGCTGGGCCCACTCTATCATGACGTGAACACTGCAATGTTGATGCCCAAGGTGTACCTTTTGTTATAGTGAGGGAGTCTTGCTCAGTTGATGCCCTTGAGGTGCTTAGTGTGGGAAGATGTAAAACATGGTCAGAGAGGGAGGAACGTGTGCACCGCTTACCTCCATGGAGTCCCTGTGGTTGTAGCAAGCAAAGCCTGCACTGCTGATGCCTGTGCTCCACCCTTCTTTAAAGGAGGGCAGCTTGCTCCCCTGGTGCTAATTCTATTCATATTCTGTGAGTGTATAAAGCTTTCATTGGTGATGTCAATGCTGTGCATGTTCCTTCATCATAGGACGGTTGAAGGTGTCATGCCCATGCTGTGCTTATTCTTTGAAAGGGAGACACGTGCACTGATGATGGCCATGCTGGACTTGCTCCTTGATGCAGTGAGGACTACACTGTAGGTATCCACACTGCAACTTATATGATAATGAGGGAAGCTTGCACTATTGCTTTCCTTGTGTTACCAGTTCTGTCATACATACATGCTTGACCCACTGATTCATTCTTTGTGAGAGGAAGGTTGGCTCTACTGATAGCCATAATAGGGGCTGTTATGTCATGTTCTGTAAGGGAAGGAAGCTTGCAGTGGTTATATTCATGCTGTAAATGGTTATTTTCAAAGGGCACTTGCACTGATGGTGTCCATTTCGTACCTGCTCTTTGGCTGAGAAAAATGTACACTGCAGTCCCACCACAGGCATTGTGCAACAGAGCATTGAGATACTCAAGTAGTGTGTGTGACTGTCAAGCATTTCTATAAAAATATTCAATAGCTTGTTGCCAACTTGTATGCATGGTTAGGAATTTTGGGAATGAGTCAAGCAATTTGCCACCCTCTACATGGCACATAAATATTACATACATTCACAAAAGTACAATGAATTAGTTAATCGGGCACCAAACACACTTGGAATGAATGAATGTATGATTGATTTAATTTTCTTTCATAAGTAAATAAAGACAGAGAGGCACCATTATGCCTACACCATGCACCTATAACTGTTACTGTCTGATTTACATGGTTAAAAATGAGTTGTGAGAGCAAAGGAACTATCTCCATTGGCCCAGCGAGGCACCATGATATTTCTCAAAATACAATAATTAATATGATAATACAATTTATAATTTTAAAGGCTGTGACACCATAATATAAATGTAATGTCGCCGCTTATAGAGTGGAAATGTGGTTCTGGGTATTAGGTCCCAATGTTCAGAATGTTCAAGGGAAGCCATGGCTTCAAATGTACACAGCGACCAGGGCTTGAGGCATCGTCTGTGTGATGTCACAACTCAGAACCCTGGCATAGCAACTAGTATCACATCAGAACCTTCAGTGTGCAGAGATATCAGGACAGGAAAGGTGAAGTACCAGGGCTCTCAGAGGCAATACGATGGAGGGTCCCAGTGGCCTTACCCCAGCGAACTTTGCAGATGCACCCGGAACCACCCAGGACCTTCCTGATTATGAGAACGGAGGTAAGAGTCCGGAATGGTGGCAAAATAAAAGGATGCAGACCTGGGCTGTAGAGAAGGGCTGGTATCTCCCAGGCCCAAAGAACCGCTATGACACAAACTTGGCATAAAAACCTCTGAACTTAAGAAAAGGGTGTGATGTATTTGTAGAGGGTGAGTGATGACTACATGATTTGTTCAAGTCGAGGTTGAATCCTGAATATTTACTAAGTAATACACTATGTTTAAGTGGAAATGAACAGTTGACAAGGAACCTGCCAATGTTAAAACAAAGCCCATGCTTAGAGCTGTCTAGAACTTAACACTCAACCATATAAATACAAAATAAAAGTGTGACAGAGCTACAATACTCAACCTTTTATGACAAATATCATCTGCTCAGGGATGGCGATAGGCATGGGCAACGGCCCAGGGCCCCGCTCTCAGTCCACCAATATGGGGGCTTTGCACCTATGCTCCAACGCTGCTAGGCCATGGGGTGGGCACTTGTCTCCTGGCCCCGAAGCTGGGCCGGACTGGCCGTAGCGGGCACCGGCATTTTCCCATCGTACCGGAATGGTGGGAGCCAGTTTTGGACCTGGTGGGCGGTCATTTTTGTTAGTGGGGACCGGTTTTGTTATCAGCCCCTCATAACAAAAGCCCAAGCAGCAGCGAGGTTTCGGCCGGCACCCTCCCTCCCCCCGGAGGCTGGTCGAACTTAATTGCCAGGGCTAATTTGCAATCCCTGTCCAGCCCTGCCTTGCAGGCATGTGGCGCGCTGCCAGGAACAGGGGAAGTCCCTTCGGTATGACAATTAGCTCTCACTATTTCAGCCCTAATGAGCTTTGGAAGAGATGCTTGTCAGTGTCTGGGAGGGGCCGTTGCTGCACAGAAGGGGCCCTGCACCATGCAGGTTCAGGATCAGCTTGAAATATTGGGATGCAAATAGGGTTGTCACCTCTCAGGAGAAACATCCAGGCCATTCGTTGCTGTTTTAGGAGTTTGCAAAGGCCGGGACAAACTAATAAGTACCACTTTAAACATAAGCATCTGTATTATTTATAACAAGTTGTTTCTGTCTTTGTTGACCTCAGTGCTTAATTTGTGCAGGTGCTTTCAGGTGCTGAGCACCGGCACCTATTTTTCAGGGCCGGGTATATTGATTTTTTCTCCCATGCAGAGCCAGCACTGTGCACAGGCCATTAAAAAGCCCCAGCCTCGAGTGAGACTTGTGCAGTTGTATGTTCAGATTTGGTGCATGCTGCTAGTGTGTTTGCTTTTGTGCACCAGTGCCTGGTCTTCAGGGTGGGGAAGGGCAGGTGTGTTATGTCATGTGAGTATAAACTGCACGAACGATGAACTGGGAGCATAATTTCAACTGCGCTACCCAGCAGTCTGCGCTTTCTAGTGTAGCCAAAGCTGCATGGTTAGGTGATTTGTGTGTGGGTTATTTTCAACACAACTGTTATCCTACAGGTGAGAGAATAGTGCTTGGCCATGAGACACTATTGATAAATTCCTGCACAGTGGCACCCGCAGGAAACTGACCAGTAGCTGCCTGCCTCAGGAACCCGGACAAGGCCTTGCAGTGTAATATTCATTTAAGAATCTTTATTCGGTGATTAAAAAACACCATAAAAAATATATACATTGATAAAAAGTTATTAAACATTAATCAAGATCCTTATACAAAGTTAACATAGATAAAAAGATATCGCTATGCAAATCCATAAACATACAATAGAGAGTCCAAAATCTTCATACCTAACCCCTTGTCATCCTTAATCGGACCGCAACCTTAATAAAATTCATAATACAGCACAAGGTAAGGGGATCGGAGGCTTTTTGCAAAAAGACAAGTGCATCCCTAGCATGTTCCTGATGGGCATCTTTTAAAATATTTACAAGAAAACTGCGCCTGGGCATAGAAAAATAGGGACAGAGCAAAACAAAATGAAGGGAGTCCTGCGGAGACCTGTTGTCGCAGCCGCAGGGTCCCTTCTGCTCAATTGACGTGGAAAAACCTGCTGGTGAAGCCAACAGAAATGGAAGTAGATTCAGTCTAAAACGGCACATAAGAAATCTATCCTGTGCATTATGCATGAGGTACAGATAAGGCTCCATACCCTCCACACTTTTCACCAGATTATGAGCCCTCACAGTCTTTTTAAGTTTCTCTGCCTCAGCTCTGTAATGGATTTTCCGCTCTAGGAAAATTTCCCCTACTTGTTTCTTGTGCTGGGCTAAAATTGTTGTAGGGTTCGTGAAAAGATTTCCAAAACCTAAATCTTCGAGGGTATTTTTCACATATTTGAGCCAAGGGATACGCATGCAATTGGTCCTATCTAAGCAGTCCAGTAAAATTTCTCTGCTTAGGTGCGCCTCTGGATTAGCCCATATTTTTAACCAGGCCACAATTGGCCTAAATTTTAACAGGTCATCCAGGTATGGCCTCCCTAGCTCCCTGTGAGCTATAAATCCAGCGGTGCTAGGTGGTACCCTCAGGATAGATTTCAAATATTTGTTTTCTTCCTGTTGGATTCTAGTAGTGTTCACAAAGCCCCATACTTCTGCCCCATAGATTACTTTGGAGCATGATACGGAGCAATACAAGTTCACCACCTGTTCCAGGCTCCATCTACCTAACCTCCTGCCGTATCCTGATATTGCCCCGTTTGAGGCAATCATTTTGCTACAACGTTCCGTCACCAAGGAGTTAAACTGTAAAGCGCCATCGAAAGTCACTCCGAGATAAGTGAACGTTTTAACCTCCTCTAAAATATGGGTACCTATTGTATAAATGAATTTAGAGGAAGGTTTTTTGCCGGCCAGGAGCTCATAAGATTTGCCCAGGTTGACAGATAGTTCCAGGGTGCTCATAAACTTAACGAACCCGTCTATCAAGATTTGTAGGCTTCGCGGCGTGCGCGCGAGCAGAACCGCGTCGTCCGCGTAAAGCAGGACAGGGATATGCCTCTGCCCGACCCTGGGGGAATAGGCCTTTAAACCCAAAAGAAACTGCTCCAGGTTGTTAATATAAAGGGAAAACAAAAAAGGGGCAAGGATGCAACCTTGTCTGACTCCGCTCTTACATGGAAAGGAGTCAGACAGACCTCCCTCCCTGTTAAATCGAACCCTGGCCGTGGTGTCGCTATGTAATTCCCTTAGTATGGTGATTAAACCACTCTCAATCCCCATGCTTGACATCAGGTCCCATAGCTTTCCTCTATTGACGTGGTCAAATGCTGCTGCCAAATCCATGAAGCCCATATAAATAGGTTCATCACTGGCCAAGGTGTATTTGGCAGTCAGCATGTAAAGGTTCAGGCATTGGTCGCTGGTGGACCTCCCTGTCCTAAACCCGTATTGAGTGTCCGAGAAGATGTTATTCTCATCGGTCCACTCGGACAGTCTGTTAAGGATTGCCCTACCCAAAAGTTTGGCCGATACGTCAATCAGGGAAATCGGCCGATAGCACTTAGGGTCGTCCCTGTTGCCCTTTTTAAAAATAGGCACAATAATCGCCTTTGACCAGGATGGTGGCAGGTCACAAGAGATGGCAGTATTTATGACCCTGGTCATCAAAGGGGCCCATAAATCTATATTACTGAGGAATAGGTCAGGGGGGATCCCGTCCGGGCCCGGAGCTTTATTTTTAGTCAGACCCTCCATCCCTGCAGTAATCTCTTTAAGAGTGAATACTACCGGGGAAACCTGACTTAGGGTTACCAGTGGCTCTGCAGGGGTTCCGGACTCATAATTGTATAAACCTCCGAAGTGTGTGATCCACTGTTCCGGAGGAATGTTAGCCCCTATGTCCGGGGAGTCTTTTTCTTGAAAAGCCGGTCTATTAATAATACTCCAGAAGCCCGCAAGATCCTTTCTTTCCCCTGCCTCTCTTAAGTCTGCCCAAGCTTCTGCCTGCAGGGCAAGTTTCCTCCTTTTGGTCTCTTTATTATATTTCTCTCTGCACGCCCTAATTTTTTGGGGGTCCCTCGGTTTTAGCTTTAGGCAGCATTTCAGCTCCCTTAATGCCTTAGAGCAGTCTTTGTCAAACCACCGAGGGTTGACCAGGTTACGTGGGGGCGCACTGGACTTAAGTAGGCCATCGATCAGGTTAGCAATCTGCTCAAATGCTTCCAGTAACCTTGATCCCTGAACTTCTAAGTCTAAACAATCGTTAATGGCCGGTAGGCCCTTGTCACCCAAGGTTTTGAAAAACTTTGCCCCATCTATTTTGGACCATTTCAGTCGCCTGCCTTGGTCTGTAACCCTCTCCTCAATTATACCACGGGGTCTAGATCCAGCACCCACCCTATACGAGAGGACCAAAACGAGAGGGTTGTGGTCGCTAAAGCTGCTCCATTCTATCCCTGCCCTAACTATTTTGTTTATCAGGGATCTCGAAGCCAAAATATAATCTATAATGGATGAGCACCCCCTACCCTTAAAAGTTGGAGGAAGTGTGCCGTCCAACTGTGGGTCAAACATGTTAATAGTGTGTTCTAAGTCATACTTAAGCTGAAGTAGACCAAGAGCCGACCCAGTCGGTGTGTGAGAGAAATGCGGCCCCTTTTCCAATGGGCATTGTGACCAATCTGAATTTGCCGTGACCAATGCCGGACAGAGATGGCAGTTAAAATCTCCCATTAATAGCAGCCCATAAGACTGCCCTTTATTTTGGGATGTTATTTCTTGTTCCAGCCTCTGGTCTAATTCAGCTAGTAGCGGGGTATGGTTGTTTGCTGACTCAGTGTTATAGATGTTAAAGACAGAAAGTCTTAGCCCCTTTCCAAGGAACCGAGCTACCTGGATACCATGTGAGTTCCAATCTGGAGAAGACCAGGTACCCGGGAGGTCTAAGTCTACGTAAATGGACAGCCCGCCCATTGCTCTCCCAGATCTGGATTTTCGAGCAGGAACGAAAAAACACTTGTACCCCTGTAAATGGTAATTGCTCACCAATGCCCATGTCTCCTGAACACATATGACATGAAATTTCCTAATAAAATCGACCCATTCCTTGTTGATGAATTTACCCGCTATCCCCGCTACATTCCAGGAAATCAATCTCATTCCCTCCCCCCTCCCTTCAAACCCCTCCTGTGGGTGTGATAATATCTCCTGTATTGGCCCATGCATGGCCAGCCCATGTCCCCCTCCTATACATTCTATGGCTGTAACCTTGGGTTCAACACACCCTAGTTTCCCAACGCCAGTCCTTACAGTTTGCTGAACATAAGAGCTCCGCTCTCCCAACACCTCTACCAGGACACTCTTTTCCATATGACCCTGGGGGGCATTATCCATCTGTCAATCAACCCCCTCTAAATCATTCAGACAATTGAACCGATTATAGGTGTGAAAAGGTGGTTCAGGTCGGCCAAATGAAGATCTATGGTTAGAATCCTGGTGTCTCCCCCTCCTGCCAACCCTCTCCCAGTTGTTTTGCATTTGTGGCGGCTGCAGTGGGACAGGAGTGATGGGAAAGAAGAAAGACACCCGAAGGGTTTGAATAGTGGATTCCCTAGATCTATTTTTCCCTTGGCATATATAAGTCACTGTGTCTGTGTCCCTAAAACTCGCCAGTATACAGTCCCCATTGATGGATTTTCGGGTTCTCCCCACCCATGGCACTCTTCTTACCATTATGATTTCATTATTAAGGTGTAACGGGAGAGGTCTATTTATATTTAGACACTTAATGACCCTACCTTTCAAGGCACAAAAATCCTCAGTTTCACCTACTTCGAGTGGGGGAACACCTGCCAAGACTACAGTAAAATCATTAGTCTCGGGGGGTAGGTTAGGCCTACGTGGTCTCGGGGGAAGCTTCATTAGGGGGACCAATGTGGTACTGTCTGCCGGCTGTGCAGAATTAGCCGGGCCTGACGGGGGAATGGGAATGTTAAAGTTAGGGGGCCTGGTTGATACAGGGTTGTTCTTTAAGGGATGTTGCAAAGCCACCGTATTTGCGGCTTGTGAAGGGACTATATTTGTGGCCCTATTTACAGGCTGTTGGGGGGCTAAAGTAATGGGGGTGGGTTCTAAATTCCTTTCCTGGTGAACAGCCGGGATTTTCAGACTACCTAGTGTGGTCTCCAGTATGGTTAGTCTGATCTCGATCTTTTTTATACTCTCGCTAATCGGTAATAATAGAGACCTTAGCAAGAATTCCAAGTTCCCAAGCGGAACAACAGAAAGGGGAAGGTTAGCGATATTAGTTCCCACGTTTATAATCGAGGCGGGCGCTAAGTTATCCTGGGCAATAGGTTTGGGGTGTGGATCAACCGGTAACTTTGCTGCTAGTACCGGGGGTTTAATGGAAGACTTCCCAAAGTCCAAACGAGAGATTTTTGGTTGATTCCTTCCCTGTACGCCCTTCAACTTCCTTCTACGTTTATTGGGGGGAGGCCCAAGTGCTCCTTGCGCGATGGCTGGTATGGGTTGAACTTTACTAGCCTTAGGGTCTAGGGGTGGTTGGGAGACTAAATCAATGGTCACCCTAGTGGGGCTGGGACTAGTAACTGGAGCTATACTCATGGCTTCAACTGGTGGGGTGTTCATACCATCCCTCAACAGGAGTGGGACATCGTCTATTAAGGACAGCTCCTCCCTGGGCAAAGTGGATTGGTCTCCAAGGGGGGTATTTTTCAAATTGTCTATTGAGCGTCTCCTTTCTGCCCTTAGCCGAGACAGGTTACACTCTTTGTCCCCCTCCCCCCCTGCCCGCGAGAAATAATTCTCTAAAGTCCTGCTTTTAGCTCCTCCCGGCTTCAGTGGAGTACTCTCCTTTGCAGGGGACGACATTATACAAGTACAAGATATATTCAGCCGGGGATTGAAGTAAGAAGTGTAACCAGGAATCTAATACACAGACAAAAGGGGGGTAGGCCCGGCCCGGCCTCCAGCGGCCCCGGACGGCCACAGACGGTCCCGCCCTTGTCCCGGGCTTCTCCCGGCGCACACCCGCGCGCTCCCGCGCCGCGGGAGAACTGGCCGCCAAATATAGTGTTCACTGACTAGGAGAGGGAGTGGTCGGGGAGAGCGGCCCAGGTGATCACTATCCGGGCAGGCGGGTGCTCCTGGGAAACAGAGTCCCAGCACCCGCGCACGCTCGCAGCCCCGCCTCACACAGTCCTCTCCTGCTTGTCCCTCAGCAGTGGCCCCCAGCGATGGTCCGACTCCCCTCACGATGCGGGACCCGCGGAGCGGGTACCGCGAGGAGTAGAGATGAGAAGGTGAGAAGCAGCAAAATCCCAAATGCAGCGTCCGTTCTGCAATGCGTCCCGCTGGTCAGTCCAGCAACACAAGTTTAAAAAGGCTCGAGGGCGGGGGGGAGGGGTCGGGGAGAGCGGCCCAGGTGATCACTATCCGGGCAGGCGGGTGCTCCTGGGAAACAGAGTCCCAGCACCCGCGCACGCTCGCAGCCCCGCCTCACACAGTCCTCTCCTGCTTGTACCTCAGCAGTGGCCCCCAGCGATGGTCCGACTCCCCTCACGATGCGGGACCCGCGGAGCGGGTACCGCGAGGAGTAGAGATGAGAAGGTGAGAAGCAGCAAAATCCCAAATGCAGCGTCCGTTCTGCAATGCGTCCCGCTGGTCAGTCCAGCAACACAAGTTGAAAAAGGCTCGAGGGCGGGGGGGAGGGGTCGGGGAGAGCGGCCCAGGTGATCACTATCCGGGCAGGCGGGTGCTCCTGGGAAACAGAGTCCCAGCACCCGCGCACGCTCGCAGCCCTGCCTCACACAGTCCTCTCCTGCTTGTCCCTCAGCAGTGGCCCCCAGCGATGGTCCGACTCCCCTCACGATGCGGGACCCGCGGAGCGGGTACCGCGAGGAGTAGAGATGAGAAGGTGAGAAGCAGCAAAATCCCAAATGCAGCGTCCGTTCTGCAATGCGTCCCGCTGGTCAGTCCAGCAACACAAGTTTAAAAAGGCTCGAGGGCGGGGGGGAGGGGTCGGGGAGAGCGGCCCAGGTGATCACTATCCGGGCAGGCGGGTGCTCCTGGGAAACAGAGTCCCAGCACCCGCGCACGCTCGCAGCCCCGCCTCACACAGTCCTCTCCTGCTTGTCCCTCAGCAGTGGCCCCCAGAGATGGTCCGACTCCCCTCACGATGCGGGACCCGCAGAGCGGGTACCGCGAGGAGTAGAGATGAGAAGGTGAGAAGCAGCAAAATCCCAAATGCAGCGTCCGTTCTGCAATGCGTCCCGCTGGTCAGTCCAGTAACACAAGTTTAAAAAGGCTCGAGGGCGGGGGGGAGGGGTCGGGGAGAGCGGCCCAGGTGATCACTATCCGGGCAGGCGGGTGCTCCTGGGAAACAGAGTCCCAGCACCCGCGCACGCTCGCAGCCCCGCCTCACACAGTCCTCTCCTGCTTGTCCCTCAGCAGTGGCCCCCAGCGATGGTCCGACTCCCCTCACGATGCGGGACCCGCGGAGCGGGTACCGCGAGGAGTAGAGATGAGAAGGTAAGAAGCAGCAAAATCCCAAATGCAGCGTCCGTTCTGCAATGCGTCCCGCTGGTCAGTCCAGCAACACAAGTTTAAAAAGGCTCGAGGGCGGGGGGGAGGGGTCGGGGAGAGCGGCCCAGGTGATCACTATCCGGGCAGGCGGGTGCTCCTGGGAAACAGAGTCCCAGCACCCGCGCACGCTCGCAGCCCCGCCTCACACAGTCCTCTCCTGCTTGTCCCTCAGCAGTGGCCCCCAGCGATGGTCCGACTCCCCTCACGATGCGGGACCCGCGGAGCGGGTACCGCGAGGAGTAGAGATGAGAAGGTGAGAAGCAGCAAAATCCCAAATGCAGCGTCCGTTCTGCAATGCGTCCCAGTGCAGTGTAATAACAAAATACAGGAAGCAGCTGAGGGTGGGCCGAAAGTGAAAACATTTCTTCCTGCCAGTCAATGTATTAGTACCACGCTCCGACCTGTCCCAGTACCATCTCGTCTCTATAACACCCGCCCTCTCCCTTCTGCAATGGGCACCGTTGCAGCCACAAGCACCATGAAGAACACCTCCCATCCCTGCCACTGTGACTGTGCCCCACCGCTACCTCTGACAGTGCCCCTCTCTCCACAGTGGCCTTCTCCCACTATCCAAGTGCCCCTCTCTCCACAGTGCCTTTCTCACCTGTATCTCAGTGCCCCTCTGCTTACAGTCCCCTTCCTCTCTGTATCACAATGCCCCTCCCTGCAAGAACTCTTGCTCACTCCTGTTACAGTACCCCTTGGGTCCCTCCCTCACTCTCTGAGCACCCCTCCCCACCACCACTTTGCATTAAAGCTTGCACTGGGCCCTGAGTATCCATACTTTGAGTACGCACGTGAGACCGCGAAGCCCTTCTCAGTCTTGGCCACTCGAACCAGGAGGCTTTCCCAATTACCCCCTAACCAGAGAGAGGATACACAGGGAATTTCTACCTGGAGAAAAAAAACATTGATACAAAACATGCTATCAGAGGGGCTAGGCTGTGTTAGGCGCTCTGTACCTCCCCCCGCCCCCACAAGTCTGCTGAGATTTATCGCCCCACACCTTCTCTTCACCTCCAAAGACCCATTTCCCATAAACCCACGGTGCATACTTACAGCCTTATGTCGCTGTTGGAGAGAGATCAGAGTTTTGTCTAGTTGAAGTTTTGACTGTAGCACAGAGGGATAATGTAGAACATGTACCATGCAGAAAACAAACTAAAAAAAACGCATTTTGTCACTTTCATATGTGCTGCATAAAGCAGCACACATGAAAGTGACAGAATGGCATTTTAGGATTGTTTATGTGCAGGAAGGGTCTCCTTCCTACACATAAACAATCCTCCCCTGCATGCAGTCACCCTTGCACTATGGTGCAAGGGTGCCTGCATTGGCGGTAAGTTGCAAAACGTAGTGCCACCACAGGGGGAAATGCAAGGCTGTACCAGTTCTTGTAAATATGGTGCAGCCTTGCGTTTCAGAAGTGGCGGAGAGAGGCGTTAAGCCAGGATGGCTAACACCTCCCTCTGCCATTTCACTGTACATATAGCCCTTAATCTCCAGCTGAGTTATCTTTTAACATGACCTGTTTTAGAGGGGAGATTTAGAATGAAACGCACACAATCTGCTAAGTGACTCTTGGTTCCTCTGCTCCCCAATAAACATTTTCCCAAGTCTCTGCAAACAAAATGTGTCTGCACTTGTGCTGTGTTTCTCCAAAGGCATACATTCTCCTGTGAAGTCCCTACTTGGCTCTTGCAGCTATGACTGGGGACCATGGCTGTGAGGCCCGGGGAAGAGGACTCTCCTTCTCGAGGTCTTGCAGCACCAGACAATGGATGTGAAGTCCTGGGCAGTGGGGCCACATCCCAGGGGCTTTGCAGCACTACATCATAGCTGTGTGGTTAGAGGATGGGACAACAATCCCATGAGTCTCACAGCTGCGGTTGTCCATGGAAGGGAACAAACCCTCCCGCGTCTTGCAGTGCTACACTATTGCTGTGAGGCCAATGGAATAGGGTTCCCCTATCCTGAATCCCTTTCTTGGGCCACACAGCAGTAGACCATGGTTGCAAGGCCTAAGAGAGTGGAGGTCCCTACCCTATGCCTCGTAGCCATGTTGTAGCATTGCGTGAGAGATTAGTTCTGCTCAGACGCCCGAACTACACGTTGGCTGTCTATTGTGGCGCGCGATCATTTTTCTCTAGGATTGATATCCTTCCGTGATGGCAACCCACGGGTCCACATTCCCGTCCCCTCACTGAGCCAAGTGTCTGCCACAGTGCAGGACTCATTAATCTGAACCAAACGAGGAACCTTTTGTCCCCGACCTTCTTGGAGCCGTAGATTTACAACGGACTTCTTGGCCATCCTACTTGTGAGACCGCCTCCCCGCAAAGACCTTGTCTGCACCTGCTAAAAAGATTTAGCCTATGGTCGCTGATGTCCAGCTTAATTAGACAGATACCTCTGCTCCACTACACCTTCCAAGTCGCCTCGTAGACCAGTGGGATATTCCATTGGCCCTGAGGAGAATCCCCCTTTGACTTCGATTGGGATTCGAAACGCGTAGGCCCTTGTATTAAGTGTTGCTCTGTTCTTTAAAACCCAAGTGTTGATAAACACTGCACTTGAGTTTTGTACACATTTGATATACAAGTCCTTCATCAAACAATTGATTTTTTGTCTAATTCCAAGTGTACTTTGTTCTAGGTTGATATGCATTTATGTATTATACCTTATGTATTGATTTATTGAGCAACCTTTGTTTCTCTCTTTCTCTTTTTCTAGATTGTGTTTGAATGGATGTATGGAGTTTTGAATGACTGTGATATGTCTGACTAGTATGATCGAGTATTTATAGTGTCCAAATATTGTTTAGTTTAATGGTGTAGTGTCCTATTGTACATAACATGTAAAAAATTTGAAAAACTTTTTTCTTAAAAAATGAACAAATAAACCGCTATTAATTAGCAAAATCCCGGGCGGAAATGTTGATTTCTTCCTTGGTGCATTCAAATGATATGTGACTAGCTGTATCAGTTTAGGCATTTTCTTTTGTTTTATAGATATAAGTGCTCAGCCTAACTGATTAGAGCCAACTCTTGGTTGCTAATACATACGTAGCATTGCCAGGGCATGAAGAGGGCATCTCTCCCCTGGGCCTTGCTGTGATGCTTATGTTGCTGCGAGACTCACAGGTTAGTTGGCTCTCCTCCCTAATTCTCTCGGTGCTAAACCATGTCTGAGAAACCCAGGAGGTGGGGAAGGGCACCTCATGTGGCCCCTCCCCTCGGGCCCATTTAAACTGTCTCACAGGTCTGTACCATGGCTCTGTGCATTCGTCGATGTCAAGGTCCATGTCCTGTGATGCCAATACCTGTGATTTCAAGCTGCATGCAATTAGAGGTGCTAACTCATTCCCTTTCTGCCCTGGCCTAGCCATTGGCTAGCGGCATCACCATCAGTAGTGTAGCGGTTGCAGTGGCACTGGGCCCAGGGGTATTACGTGCTCAATGTTCCCAAAGTATGGCTTTATTTTACTGTGCAGCCAGTGTGCAAGAGTGAGGAGGTGCTTTCACTTAGCACCAGCACTCATAGCACCATTGCTGTGCTACTCGTCTCTTTTATATGGGTATGGCAGCCATGGTCCAAATCAGTGAGGCATGGGAGAGGTCCTCCCTATAATGGGCATTAGGAGGGAGGAGGCACCAGTCCATGTGCTTAGCAGAGCTGGACTATGGCTGTGAGGCTCTTTGGAGGCCTCACTCTGAGGGTGTGAATCTTACCCTGTTAATGTTTGTGTTATATCTTTTGCATTGGTGTGGGAAGCTTGCACTATTGGTGTCCATGCATTACCTGTTATGTCAGGAAGTAAAGCTTGCGCTTCTGATGTCCAAGAAGAACCTGTTCTTTGTATTAGGGAAGCTTGCATTACTGATTCCCATAGTGCATCTGCTCTGTGGGGGGTAGAGCATGCACTTCTACTCATTTGTTATGTCTGTTCTCTGCGGGAGGACAACTCACACTTTTTAAGACCATGCTATACATAGTCTGTGAGGGTGGTAAGCTTGCTTTGGTGTTTCTCACGCTGCATATGTTCAGTTATCAAGGCAAGCTTCCACTGGTGATGTCCAGGCCGCATATCTTCAATTATCCAGGGAAGCTTCCACTGGTGATGTCCAGGCAGCACATGTTCTATTATCAGAGGAAGTTTGCCCTGGTGACGCTAATGTCACACATGTTCTTTAACAGAGGGAAACACAGATTTCTGATTGACATGCTGGGCCCACTCTATCATGAGGTGAACACTGCAATGTTGATGCCCAAGGTGCACCTTTTGTTATAGTGAGGGAGTCTTGCTCAGTTGATGCCCTTGAGGTGCTTAGAGTGGGAATATGTAAAACATAGTCAGAGAGGGAGGAACGTGTGCACCGCTTACCTCCATGGAGTCCCTGTGGTTGCAGCAATCAAAGCTTGCACTGCTGACGCCTCTGCCCCACCCTTCTGTAAAGGAGGGCAGCTTGCTTGCCTGGTGCTAATTCTATGCATATTCCGTGAGTGTATGAAGCTTTCATTGGTGATGTCAATGCTGTGCATGTTCCTTCATCATAGGAAGGTTGAAGGTGTCATGCCCATGCTGTGCTTATTCTTTGAAAGGGAGACACGTGCACTGATGATCGCCATGCTGGACTTGCTCCTTGATGCAGTGAGGACTACACTGTAGGTATCCACACTGCAACTTATATAATGAGGGAAGCTTGCACTGTTGCTTTCCTTGAGTTACCAGTTCTGTCATACATACATGCTTGACCCACTGATTCATTCTTTGTGTTAGGAAGACTGGCTCTCCTGATACCCATAATAGGGGCTGCTCTGTCATGCTCTGTAAGGGAAGGAAGCTTGCTCTGATTCTGTTGTGCTGGACATGTTCTTTGTTTGATGCTTGGGGTGAGTTGTGTCTGTTCTGTGTAAGAGGGCCTCACACATTACTGATGCCCACGCTACATATATTCTGTGAGTGAGAGAAGCTTGCAGTGGTTATATCCATGCTGTAAATGGTTATTTTCAAAGGGTATTTCATACCTACTCTTTGGCTGAGAAAAATGTACACTGCAGTCCCACCACAGGCATTGTGCAACAGAGCATAGAGATACACAAGTAGTGTGTGTGACTGTCAAGCATTTCTATAAAAATATTCAATAGCTTGTTGCCAACTTGTATGCATAGTTAGGAATTTTGGGGATGAGTCAAGCAATTTTCCACCCTCTACATGGCACATAAATATTACATACATTCACAAAAGTCCAATGAATTAGTTAATCGGGCACCAAATGACACTTGGAATGAATGAATGAATGATTGATTTAATTTTTTTTCATAAGTAAATAAAGACAGAGAGGCACCATTATGCCTACACCATGCACCTCTAACTGTTACTGTCTGATTTACATGGTTAAAAACGAGGTGTAAGAGCAAAGGAACTATCCCTATTGGCCCAGCGTGGCACCCTGATATTTCTCAAAATACAATAATGATTATGATAATACAATTTATAATTTTAAAGGCTGTGACACTATAATATAAATGTAATGTCGCCGCTTATAGAGTGGAAATGTGGTTCTGGGTATTAGGTCCCAATGTTCAGAATGTTCAAGGGAAGCCATGGCTTCAAATGTACACAGTGACCAGGGCTTGAGGCATCGTCTGTGTGATGTCACACTCAGAACCCTGGCCATAGCAACTAGTATCACATCAGAACCTTCAGTGTTCAGAGAGATCAGGACAGGACAAGTGAAGTACCAGGGCTCTCAGAGGCAATACGATGGAGGGTCCCAGTGGCCTTACCCCAGCGAACTTTGCAGATGCACCCGGAACCACCCAGGACCGTCCTGATTACGAGAACGGAGGTAAGAGTCCGGAATGGGGTCAAAATAACAGGATGCAGGCCTGGGCTGTAGAGAAGGACTGGTATCTCCCAGGCCCAAAGAACCGCTATGACACAAACTTGGCATAAAAACCTCTGAACTTAAGAAAAGGGTGTGATGTATTTGTAGAGGGTGAGTGATGACTACATGGTTTGTTCAAGTCGAGGTTGAATCCTGAATATTCACTAAGTAATATACTATGCTGAAGTGGAAATGAACAGTTGACAAGGAACCTGCCAATGTTAAAACAAAGCCCATGCTTAGAGCTGTCTAGAACTTAACACTCAACCATATAAATACAAAATAAAAGTGTGACAGAGCTGCAATACTCAACCTTTTATGACAAATATCATCTGCTCAGGGATGGCGTTAGGCATGGGCAACGGCCCAGGGCCCCGCTCTCAGTCCACCAATATGGGGGCCTTGCACCTATGCTCCAACGCTGCTAGACCATGGGGAGGGGCACTTGTCTCCTGGCCCCGAAGCTGGGCGGGACTGGCCGTAGCGGGCACCGGCATTTTCCCATTGTACCGGAATGGTGGGGGCCAGTTTTGGACCTGGGGGCGGTCATTTTTGTTAGTGGGGACCGGTTTTGTAATCAGCCCCTTATAACAAAAGCCCAAGCAGCAGCGGGGTTTCGGCCAGCACCCTCCCCTCCCTCCGGAGTCGGCTGGTCGAAATTAATTGCCAGGGCTGATTTGCAATCCCTGTCCAGCCCTGCCTCGCAGGCATGTGGCGCGCTGCCAGGAACAGGGGAAGTCCCTTCGGTACGACAAGCAGCTCTCACTATTTCAGCCCTAATGAGCTTTGGAAGAGATGCTTGTCAGTGTCTGGGAGGGGCCGTTGCTGCACAGGAGGGGCCCTGCACCATGCAGGTTCAGGATCAGCTTCCAATTTTGGGATGCAAATAGGGTTGTCACCTCTCAGGAGAAACATCCAGGCCATTCGTTGCTGTTTTAGGAGTTTGCAAAGGCCGGGGCAAACTAATAAGTACCACTTTAAACATAAGCATCTGTATTATTTATAACAAGTCGTTTCTGTCTTTGTTGACCTGAATTATTACTCAGGGATGGGTGCAGCTCTAGAGCACATTTAAATGTGTTTTCTGTTTATATTTGAAGTTTTGAATATGTACAGATAAGGCCTAAAAATAACAGTTTTAGGTGATTTGGTACCAGCCGGGACATGAAACAGAACAGAACAGGACAGAAAACCAGCCAGGTGGCAACCCTAGATGCAAACAGCCTTGAATGAGGGATGAAAAGCATTTTTTTCCAATTTTGTACAGCACAAATGCGACCTGAAGGTATTGGAGTGCTTAACATGAGAACCAGTTACATTATACAAGGACACATTCTTTACTTATCTTAGGCACACGGAGACTAAGTGATTTGCCCAGAATCTTAGGATCTTGAGCTGATGCCAACAGGAAACTGGTTCCCGAGCTAGAAAGTCGGCAGCTCCAGCCGGAACGCAACATTCTGGTTAGACAGAGGGTGGCAGGCGGATGCTACATGAAAGCTCGGCTCTTTATGGACGTGTGGTTTTAACTTGACCTCAAGCTGAGCCAGAGCCAGAGCCAGGGAGTACCCCTTTGGTGGCTATTTCTCACATTAATCCTGTTTCAAAGTGCTGCTGTATTGTCAGATCAGTGGATGAGGCACACGGATTGTGTTATATGCCCAGGATCAAACAGTTTGTTAAATTAGTAGACCCAGGGCGGCAGTACACCGCTTTTTGTTGCAAAGACTATATATTTACCACTGTACTACATTTAGATGACTAGTACTTAAGACTGGGCACCTCCCTTCTCTCGGGAATTATTCAGTACATTTCTTTTTTTTTTTGGTGTAAGGTATTTATTGAAAATTTGTATAGTTACACAGCGTCACGCCGACATCCCTGAGGCTGGCCGCTATCAGAACATATTGCATCATAATTTAGGTGTCATAGCAAACAGTATACAACGCAGTATCATTATTCACGGCTCAGATGTGTAGACAGTGAGCATATGCAACAATAATAAATCAATGTGTCTTACAGTTTTTCTGGTTAATAGACATGCAGCGTACCATTGGAGGAGATAGGGAAACGGAGCAACAGTACAAGTGTATAGGCGCTATAAGTCAAAAAGCAAACAGTGCAAATCGAGCAATGTCTACAAACCTCCCCCCCCCTCCCCCCCAAAAACAACAACAAAACCCAACTCTGGTGCAGAGGAAAAGCTGCAAACGGGCATAAGGTCAATGGCAATTAAGGATCAGTGCCTCCGGGCAAGGCGCCACACAGCGAACACGCAGGTATCAGCAGAAACCACGTTAGCAAAAGGGACCATGACAGTGTGAAGGAAGGGGAAGAGCGGAATTGTGTCTGGGGGGCACCAGGCCATGGGAGAGATATAGCAGAACATGTAGAGACACAGGCACAAAGACACACGCATGGCTCTACTACCCCCAACGTGCACCCATGGAGTGCAGCCACGCCTCAGGCCATACCACCGCAAGAGATCGCACGTACATGACAAAGGGGGTCAACCCATATCGTCAGACACCTCTCCTGGCAGCGACTGTACAGAGTTAGGGGAGGTTGCACGCTCCCGTTATTCAGTACATTTTTAAAAATCTCGGTGACTACCAGTTTTCATATTGAATCAATGTACTCCCAATCTTGCCAAAAAGGGAGCAGCAGAGTAAGAAGAAGGGCCATTGGAATAATATGGTAGAGTAGGGTCAAATTGTGCGGGAGGGATGAGTAAATCATGAACCAAGAATGGCATATTATGCGGCGTAATTCAGCACATTTTATGATATTATTACTTCAATATTTGATGATTTTTATCACTTAACACTGCCTGAGCATTGGTTGCACTTAATAAGTACCAGTTTAACATTCAATTTTAGTAATAAGACATTGAAAGGTAACCAGTCCATATTTTCAAAGGATCTTCTGCTGCAAGGCAACACGTGTTGTTGTGTTAATAGGATCCTTTGAACCATTTGAGCTACAAACAAAAATATGTTTTTATTAAAACCTGCAGATTAAGCAGCAGATGATGGGTAAACCTATAATTATGAGAAAATGCAGCAGCCAATCAATCGCATAATCCCAGTGGCCCTGGCAATAAATTCAGAAAAGTTGTTGCCCAAGAGCACACAATGTGGCCAAATGGGAGGCAAGGATTGAAAAAAGCGCCTCCTAGTTCCATTTCTCCAACTAGTCCACTAGACTACACTGGGCTGTCAGTGAGTCTGATGGAAAGGCTTAGGGGCTGCCTCTCCAAGGAAATTGCCACTCTCTTTCCGGCCATGTTCAGCTTTAAAACATGGTGATTAGATGCCAAATATCCTAGTTACTTGGTTAAAACTTTCTGGTTAGACCAGGTCCTTTGGCAGTGGGTACTTACTGGACAGTATGCTTGTAGATACTGATTTACTATTATTATAATTTTTCTAAACTTGTCGCTCGAATTTTGCAATTGTCAGGAGTCAAGGCTTACTCCAATAGGTGGTAAAGGAATTAGAACTCAAACATATCATGAAGAGTAGTCACACTCTAGAAACTCAGGGGCATATGTAACAACCTCTATCGCCACCACAACGTCACCTTCATTGACGTTGTGGTGGCGATAGGGGCTGCGTCTTATTTACAATCAGCGTTAAGCCACTTAACATGGCTTGATGCTACCATGTTGATAAGGCCCCCTTTCACGCTCGCTATGGTTAGGGTGAAAGGGGTAGGCAGTGGGTGTTGCTGTGGGCGTTCCACTCCAACACCCATTTGTTTTGACACTGCCCCCTATGGACAAGGGTGGCATACATAGAGGCATCACCAAAATTAAGACCAGGTAAAAAATGGTTCTTAAATTGGCGAAACAGGGAGAAATGCAATATTTCTACTCATTTTTACTTTTTCCGTGTGTGCTGCAGTGTGCAGCACACATGGAACAAGCAAAATATCATGGTTTGTTCATGTACAGGAATGTGTCCCTTTCTGTACATAAACAAACTAAAAAAACGCATTTTGTCACTTTCATATGTGCTGCATAAAGCAGCACACATGAAAGTGACAGAATGGCATTTTAGGATTGTTTATGTGCAGGAAGGGTCTCCTTCCTACACATAAACAATCCTCCCCTGCATGCAGTCACCCTTGCACTATGGTGCAAGGGTGCCTGCATTGGCGGTAAGTTGCAAAACGTAGTGCCACCACAGGGGGAAATGCAAGGCTGTACCAGATTCTTGTAAATATGGTGCAGCCTTGCGTTTCAGAAGTGGCGGAGAGAGGCGTTAAGCCAGGATGGCTAACACCTCCCTCTGCCATTTCACTGTACATATAGCCCTTAATCTCCAGCTGAGTTATCTTTTAACATGACCTGTTTTAGAGGGGAGATTTAGAATGAAACCCACACAATCTGCTAAGTGACTCTTGGTTCCTCTGCTCCCCAATAAACATTTTCCCAAGTCTCTGCACACAAAATATGTCTCCACTTGTGCTGTGTTTCTCCAAAGGCATACATTCTCCTGTGAAGTCGCTACTTGGCTCTTGCAGCTATGACTGGGGACCATGGCTGTGAGGCCCGGGGAAGAGGACTCTCCTTCTCGAGGTCTTGCAGCACCAGACAATGGATGTGAAGTCCTGGGCAGTGGGGCCACATCCCAGGGGCTTTGCAGCACTACATCATAGCTGTGTGGTTAGAGGATGGGACAACAATCCAATGAGTCTCACAGCTGCGGTTGTCCATGGAAGGGAACAAACCCTCCCGCGTCTTGCAGTGCTACACTATTGCTGTGAGGCCAATGGAAGAGGGTTCCCCTATCCTGGATCCCTTTCTTGGGCCACCCAGCAGTAGACCATGGTTGCAAGGCCTAAGAGAGTGGAGGTCCCTACCCTATGCCTCGTAGCCATGTTGTAGCATTGCCAGGGCATGAAGAGGGCATCTCTCCCCTGGGCCTTGCGGTGATGCTTATGTTGCTGCGAGACTGACAGGTTAGTAGGCTCTCCTCCCTAATTCTCTCGGTGCTACACCATGTCTGAGAAACCCGGGAGGTGGGGAAGGGCACCTCATGTGGCCCCTCCCCTCGGGCCCATTTAAACTGTCTCACAGGTCTGTACCATGGCTCTGTGCATACGTCGAAGTCAAGGTCCATGTCCTGTGATGCCAATGCCTGTGATTTCAAGTTGCATGCAATTAGAGGGGCTAACTCATTCCCTTTCTGCCCTGGCATAGCCATTGTCTAGTGGCATCACCATCAGTAGTGTAGCGGTTGCAGTGGCACTAGGCCCAGGGGTATTACGTGCTCAATGTTCCCAAATTATGGCTTTATTTTACTGTGCAACCAGTGTGCAAGAGTGTCGAACAAATCTTGCCGCCATTCAGGGCTTTGCGGACACGCCCACCGCGCCGGCCGCGCCCCCTCATCCTCGCATTTAACCGCACACTGACTGCGAGCGCGGCGTTTACCCTACCGCTCCTGAGGCAAAATAGCCGGGAGGTTTATTAATTAGCATTTTATTGGTGTAATATTGTGTTTTTAAACTATAATACTTACTTGCTGCACAGAGAGCACTTTCTGCATCCACTGACACCACCGCCCAGCTGATCACAAGCTGGTGCAGGCGAGTGTCGAACAAATCTTGCCGCCATTCAGGGCTTTGCGGACACTCCCACCGCGCCGGCCACGCCCCCTCATCCTCGCATTTAAACGCACGCTGACTGCGAGCGCGGCGTTTACCCTACCGCTCCTGAGGCAAAATAGCCGGGAGGTTTATTAATTAGCATTTTATTGGTGTAATATTGTGTTTTTAAACTATAATACTTACTTGCTGCACAGAGAGCACTTTCTGCATCCACTGACACCACCGCCCAGCTGATCACAAGCTGGTGCAGGCGAGTGTCGAACAAATATTGCCGCCATTCATGGCTTTGCGGACACGCCCACCGCGCCGGCCACGCCCCCTTTTCCCTCTCTCGGCTACTATATAACATGTGTTTACACTGGAAGCGCAGCGGACGAGCGCAGCGGGCGCGACGAAAGCGCGCCGAAGGCGTGCTTAAGGCAAGCTCGTCTGCGCTCGTCCGCGCCGAGACCACGCCTGAGACCAGCCACCCTGTTATGGGTAAGTCATATGGGAACTCCATTCCAAAACTTCTCACTTACACTCCTGAACAACTGCGGAATTTGAACTGCTTAACAGAAGTGATGCACCCCATACCCCACCTATTCGTTACCGATCTTAATATAGGGCCTTATAAATGCCCTTGCTGCATCCCTCCTATGCATCCTCCTAGTCCCAACCCTAAAATTCTAGGAGCCCTCATAAATGTCCGTTCAGTTTCTAAACATAAAACCGAAATTCTGGAATTTATCGAGTCACATTGCATAGACCTTTTATTCATCACTGAAACTTGGAGTGATGATTCTTCAGGCCCAGATTTTAAAGCCGCTATGCCCGAAAACTATTGCGTTTGTAAGCTCGACAGGAAGAAACGTAAGGGTGGAGGAATAGCGATATTGCACAAAAAATATTTTAAAATTAAATTCCTCGAGCTAGAGGATAACACCTGTGAAGCTGCTTCCTTCTCTATCACCATCTCTGATACTCAATCATGCTCAGGTATTCTACTCTATCGCCCTCCAGGGTCCAGAGCGAAATTTCTTCAAAATATCAATAACTTAATTGAGCTCTCCGCAGGTGCGGAACACTTTAACATACTGGGCGATTTCAATTTTCATTTAGAGACATTTTCCGATCCGGACACCTTGTCACTAATAAATGACTTAGCTGCTGTCGGCCTACAGCAAATTGTTACTCAGCCTACCCACATAGCCGGTCACACTCTTGACGGGCTATTTACTAGTAACCCTCATTTAACTTTGTCAAACGTAACTCCTCTTCCATGGACGGACCATTCGGCAGTCTGTTTTTCTTTAAAATTGACCTCCTTGCCATTGCATCGCTCACCCCATTCTTCTATTACGACAAGAAACTGGAAAAATGTCGAACCAGCCCACCTTTCAACATTGTTGCTCGACAGCATCACTACCACGGAACAAGATCCTTCGTTAGCCTCTGATAACCTATTGGACAGCCTTAACAAAGTCTGTCATATCTTAGCCCCCCCCTAAAACCGGTCAACACACAAGACTCTCTCCCTCAGCCCCCTGGTTCACAGAATCTCTTCGAATGCAGCGTCAACAGTGCAGAAATCTTGAGAGACGCTGGCGCCGTCAATATAATGAATCAGCAAAATCCACATATAAAAGCGCCCTTAGGATCTATAAAGATCTCATTACCAGGGAAAAATCCTTATATTATACATCTCGGATTACTCAGGCCAATAACTCAGCTAAAGAATTATTTAAGGTAGTCACGCATCTCTCTAACCCACCCTCCCCCTGCTTCAATGGAACCCAATCCCTTTGCGACTCTCTCGCAACTTTCTTTAAGGAAAAAGTTATCAACATATTTTCAGCTTTCTCCCTCGTGCCCCCTGTCACTTTAATTAATTCCCCTTGCGATAATGATACACCTCTTTTCTCGTCCTTTGAAGCTGTTACGGAAGAACAAGTTTATCGACTTGTCCTGAGTACAAAATCAGGATCACCATTAGATCCTTGCCCCCCTGCTATTTTCAATTGTATTCCCGAAACCATCTCTCCTATCTTAACATCTATCTGTAATTCTATGTTCACAACCGGTGTATATCCCTCAGTTTGGAAAGAGGCTATTATCAAGCCACTTCTAAAAAAAACCACTCTTGACCCACTTCTTCCTGCCAGCTATCGTCCTATTGCTTGTCTTCCCTTTCCAGCCAAGATCTTCGAAAAGGTGATGAACATGCAATTATCTAATTTCATAGAAGAAAATAACCTGCTAGATGAGACACAATTTGGTTTTAGACGTGGCCACGGAACAGAAACCGCGCTACTTAAAGCAGCGGATGAAATCAGAACAACTTTGGATAAAGGAGGTTCTGCGGTATTGATACAATTGGATCTTTCCGCAGCTTTTGACACGGTCGATCATGTCACTCTGATCGACCGTGTCTCAGCCATAGGAGTTAAAAACAAAGCGAGGGATCTTCTGGCATCCTTCAGAGCAGACCGTCATCAAACCATAAAAATGACCAACTTTACCTCCCAAACCTTCACTCTCCCTTGTGGTGTCCCTCAGGGCTCCTCGCTAAGTCCGACACTCTTTAACATTTATGTTTCGGACTTAGCGAGAGTAATAAAATCTTACGGTATCGCTCTGACAACCTATGCTGACGATACCCAACTTGTGCTTTCGGTACACAACAACGGGACTGAAGTGGCTGTAAATTTTCAAATGGGAATGAAGGCCATAAGCTCCTGGATGTCATCTAATTGTCTCAAGCTAAACTCTGACAAAACAGAGGTGATGACATTCGGGAGGTTGGATCCTATTTGGTCTTCCCACTGGTGGCCATTAGAGCTAGGAGACCCACCTCAACCTGTCACCAAGGTTCGTAACCTTGGTGTCATATTTGACGACAAATTGACATTCCAGCATCACGTCAATTCTGTGGTCTCTTCATCTTTTTATGTTCTAAGAAGAATTAAAAAACTGCTCCCTTATCTCCCACTATCGGCCGGTAAAACATTGATTAGCACATTGGTTTTCTCAAAAACCGATTACTGCAACGCTCTGTTATTAAATGCCCAGAAAAACTAATCCAGAATGCCGCGGCCAGAGTCCTTTTAAACATTCCTAAATGTAAATCCATCTCTGCGCACATTCGTCAACTACATTGGCTCCCGGTTAAGAGCCGATTAATGTTTAAGGCCCTGTGTATTACTTACAGGGCACTCAAAGACACTGGCCCACAGTTCCTTAGATCTTCTTTCTGCCTCCTTGAGCACCCGAGAACACTTCGCTCATCGTCAGCACATTTGCTGAGAGTCCCTCGGACAAAAAAGGTTACATGGGGTGACAGGTGTTTCATTACTTCTTCGTCCAAACTCTGGAACACACTGCCCCTCCACATTAAAACCGCCCCAACCCTCCTCAGTTTCAGGAAGAGACTGAAAACTTGGCTTTTCCCAGCTTAACCTATTACCTCAGTGATGGTTCGGTATCTTAGCGCCGAGACACCCATGGGTATTTGCGCGCTCTAAAAATGTCACAAACATAAACATAAACATAAACATAAACAGGAGGTGCTTTCACTTTGCACCAGCACTCATAGCACCATTGCTGTGCTACTCGTCTCTTTTATATTGGTATGGCAGCCATGGTCCAAATCAGTGAGGCATGGGAGAGGTCCTCCCTCTAATGGGCATTAGGAGGGAGGAGGCACCTGTCCATGAGCTTAGCAGAGCTGGACTATGGATGTGAGGCTCTTTGGGGGCCTCAGTCTGAGGGAGTGAATCTTACCCTGTTAATGTTTGTGATATACCTTTTGCATTGTTGTGGGAAGCTTGCACTATTGGTGTCCATGCATTACCAGTGATGTCAGGAAGTAAAGCTTGCGCTTCTGATGTCCAAGAAGAACCTGTTCTTTGTATTAGGGAAGCTTGCACTATTGGTGTCCATGCATTACCTGTTATGTCAGGAAGTAAAGCTTGCGCTTCTGATGTCCAAGAAGAACCTGTTCTTTGTATTAGGGAAGCTTGCATTACAGATTCTCATAGTGCATCTGCTCTGTGGGGGGTAGAGCATGCACTTCTACTCATTTGTTATGTCTGTTCTCTGCTGGAGGACAACTCACACTTTTTAAGACCATGCTATACATAGTCTGTGAGGGAGGTAAGCTTGCATTGGTGTTGCTCACGCTGCATATGTTCAGTTATCAAGGCAAGCTTCCACTGGTGATGTCCAGGCAGCATATGTTCAATTATCAAGGGAAGCTTGCCCTGGTGATGTCCATGCAGGACATGTTCTATTATCAGAGGAAGTTTGCACTGGTGACGCTAATGTCACACATGTTCTTTAACAGAAGGAAACACACATTTCTGATTGACATGCTGGGCCCACTCTATCATGAGGTGAACACTGCAATGTTGATGCCCAAGGTGTTCCTTTTGTTATAGTGAGGGAGTCTTGCTCAGTTGATGCCCTTGAGATGCTTAGTGTGGGAAGATGTAAAACATGGTCAGAGAGGGAGGAACGTGTGCACCGCTTACCTCCATGGAGTCCCTGTGGTTGTAGCAAGCAAAGCTTGCACTGCTGACGCATGTCCTCCACCCTTCTCTAAAGGAGGGCAGCTTGCTCCCCTGGTGCTAATTCTATTCATATTCTGTGAGTGTATGAAGCTTTCATTGGTAATGTCAATGCTGTACATGTTCCTTCATCATAGGAAGGTTGAAGGTGTCATGCCCATGCTGTTCTTATTCTTTGAAAGGGAGACACGTGCACTGGTGATGGCCATGCTGGACTTGCTCCTTGATGCAGTGAGGACTACACTGTAGGTATCCACACTGCAACTTATATGATAATGAGGGAAGCTTGCACTATTGCTTTCCTTGTGTTACCAGTTCTGTCATACATACATGCTTGACCCACTGATTCATTCTTTGTGAGAGGAAGGCTGGCTCTCCTTATACCCATAATAGGGGCTGCTCTGTCATGTTCTATTAGGGCAGGAAGCTTGCTCTGATTCTGTTGTGCTGGACATGTTCTTTGTTTGATGCTTGGGGTGAGTTGTGCCTGTTCTGTGTAAGAGGGCCTCACACATTACTGATGCCCAAGCTACATATATTCTGAGAGTGAGAGGAGCTTGCAGTGGTTATATTCATGCAGTAAATGGTTATTTTCAAAGGGCACTTGCACTGATGGTGTCTATTTCGTACCTGTTCTTTGGCTGAGAAAAATGTACACTGCAGTCCCACCACAGGCAATGTGCAAGAGAGCATTGAGATACTCAAGTAGTGTGTGTGACTGTCAAGCATTTCTATAAAAATATTCAATAGCTTGTTGCCAACTTGTATGCATGGTTAGGAATTTTGGGAATGAGTCAAGCAATTTGCCACCCTCTACATGGCACATAAATATTACATACATTCACAAAAGTACAATGAATTAGTTAATCGGGGACCAAATGACCCTTGGAATGAATGAATGAATGATTGATTTAATTTTCTTTCATAAGTAAATAAAGACAGAGAGGCACCATTATGCCTACACCATGCACCTCTAACTGTTACTGTCTGATTTACATGGTTAAAAAAGAGTTGTGAGAGCAAAGGAACTGTCCCCATTTGCCCAGCGTGGCACCAAGATATTTCTCAAAATGCAATAATTAATATGATAATACAATTTATAATTTTAAAGGCTGTGACACTATAATATAAATGCAAAGTCGCCGCTTATAGAGTGGAAATGTGGTTCTGGGTATTAGGTCCCAATGTTCATAATGTTCAAGGGAAGCCATGGCTTCAAATGTACACAGCAACCAGGGCTTGAGGCATCGTCTGTGTGATGTCACAACTCAGAACCCTGGCCATAGCAACTAGTATCACATCAGAACCTTCAGTGTTCAGAGAGATCAGGACAGGAAAGGTGAAGTACCAGGGCTCTCAGAGGCAATACGATGGAGGGTCCCAGTGGCCTTACCCCAGCGAACTTTGCAGATGCACCCGGAACCACCCAGGACCTTCCTGATTACGAGAACGGAGGTAAGAGTACGGAATGGGGTCAAAGTAAAAGGATGCAGGCCTGGGCTATAGAGAAGGGCTGGTATCTCCCAGGCCCCAAGAACCGCTATGACACAAACTTGGCATAAAAACCTCTAAACTTAAGAAAAGGGTGTGATGTATTTGTAGAGGGTGAGTGAGGACTACATGGTTTGTTCAAGTCGAGGTTGAATCCTGAATATTCACTAAGTAATACACTATGTTTAAGTGGAAATGAACAGTTGACAAGGAACCTGTCAATGTTAAAACAAAGCCCATGCTTAGAGCTGTCTAGAACTTAACACTCAACCATATAAATACAAAATGAAAGTGTGACAGAGCTACAAAACTCAACCTTTTATGACAAATATCATCTGCTCAGGGATGGCGATAGGCATGGGCAACGGCCCAGGGCCCCGCACTCAGTCCACCAATATGGGGACCTTGCACCTATGCTCCAACGCTGCTAGGCCATGTGGAAGGCCACTTTTTTCCTGGCCCCGAAGCTGGGCCGGACTGGCCGTGTCGGGCACCGGCATTTTCCCATTGTACCGGAATGGTGGGGGCCAGTTTTGGACCGGGGGGGGTCATTTTTGTTAGTGGCGACCGGTTTTGTAATCAGCCCTTATAACAAAAGCCCAAGCAGCAGCGGGGTTTTGGCCAGCACCCTCCCCTCCCCCCGGAGGCGGCTGATCAAAATTAATTGCCAGGTGTTAGACCTGGGGTTACCAGACTACATAGGGTAGCTTGGCGTAAAGTAGGAAGGTCTATCCCAAAGGCAAAAAGTGTTAAGCTTGCGTCGCAGCCTTATAGAAACACAGCGCCCATCCACTAAAAATGACACTACACCTTTTTCTAGTAAAAATATAAAATACTTTATCCTTTCTGTTCACGCTTAGAATCAGTTACAACAACATTGACAGGTCATCATTACACAATTTCTGCTCTTGTCTCTCCAAGACACTTTGATATGACACCCCACCCCAGAAAACCCTGGTGAACCTCGTTGGTACATAGAATTAAACAGCATAGTAGATCTCTCCCACTCTTAGAGTACTAGGGCAACATCCGGGGTCAGAAGGGAAAATCTCTACCTAGACAGTTTGAGTGGTATAAAACAATAACATCAAGGAAATGAGATCAGTTAACTTTCAGGATAATATATCAGTGAAAAATAGCATTCCAGTTTGTCATTTGCCCCTCCTAAAGTGTAATCTCTAGTTTACAGAAGGGTCCTTCAAACTGGTACTTAAACAGGCAGGGAAACAATTCAGACTCGTGGTTCCCCCTGCCTCAGAATTGCTATCTCACCAGTACTGGTACTGTTTACCACTGAAACAACCGAGTTTTTATGTCTTATAATTCTCCAGAATGATCCGGCTCTCTT
The DNA here is from genome assembly GCF_964261635.1 of Lissotriton helveticus. Classification (NCBI taxonomy): domain Eukaryota; kingdom Metazoa; phylum Chordata; class Amphibia; order Caudata; family Salamandridae; genus Lissotriton; species Lissotriton helveticus. The sequence continues at coordinate 531,175,527 of NC_136071.1, forward strand.
CTATCAGTTCTGGTGAACTTGTGCAATTTCCTCTAGTCCCCTTTCTTTTTCACTCATCTTTATTATGACAGAAAGTCTAATGGTTTCCCCAGGCCCGCTTACTTCTGGCCTCCGATGACTGTCCTTTATTCCGTTTAACGCTGGTAGCTTGGTTTGAACAGACTCTCCCCACCCACCACAGCTCTGGAGGCAACAGCGAGGCCCTCCCAGGCCCTGCCGCCCTGCACTTCACCTCACGGTCTTACCGGGTGTCGGACAGATTCGTCCCGGTCAGATCACTCAGCCTCAGTACCTCCTCCGATCACGCTACCGATCCGCTGCACTGTGGTGATTCCGGTCGTGGCGCTGCAGGCTCCGAGCAGCTGACGGGGCCGGAACTACGCCGCGACTCTCTCGGCGTTCATGTCGGCTCCGCGTCCCGCCCTCGCCTCAGGCGTCAGAGAGGGAGGGTGCGAACGCGGGCCGGCCTTCTCCGATTCCCGCCCCCTTCTTCCGGGATCTCGCTAGCCTGCCCTCACTGGCCTCCGTGATGTCGTCTCGTAGGAACTGCTGCCCTGCTGACCCCAAGCGGCCCTCTCTGCTGGATCTCCTTAACGGGCTTGTGAAAAGAGGACAGTAGCCCAGTGTCAGGGAAAACGGCCGCTAGCCGCAGCAAGGTAAGGTTCTTTCCTCAGTCTTATGGACACACAGAACCCTTGGGGGAAGTGGCGATGTTATACCCGACCCCACACACTCTGTGGAAGCAGTTCAGGTTGAGTCCCGAAGGGGGGAAAAAGAAGCCAGACAGACTCCTTTACAACCAAGTGCTCTCCCTGTTAAATTCCCAGGCCAGTCGTCTGCAGCTCTTCAAAAGCAGCCCAGCCACGTTTCTCTAGGTGGCACTATTAGATGTATGGAGCTAGTGATGATAAAGCGGTGCCAGGGCTTAGTCAAAAGGTAGGGGGACACGCCAGCACAGTAGAGCAGCCGGCCCTTGGGACGATCTAACCCCTCACAGTGCGCCTTCCTCCCTACACTACTGCTTCACTCCTCACCAGGTTTCACTCAAGCTCCCCGGTCACTCTAAAATGGCCGCCCTTGTCCTGACCTTATATAGGCTGACCCCAGGCTGCCAGAACCAGCTGGAAGGTTCTAGAGTCTCCCTATGTTGTTCTATGGGCCCCTTCCCTGAGGTACTCAGTTATGGCAGTTACTGGCCACCATTTTGTGTAGCTAAACTGGCCCTAGAAAAGGAGGGATTTCAAGGCCTATGAGGAACTATAGGATCAAGGAGTACCTAACCCCCAGGACAACACCTAAAAATTCCAGTGGACATAAAAATGAAAGGAATTGAGGGGCAAAAAGGAGACAAAAATAAATAAATAATAGGAGGGACCACCCAAAGGCTGACAGGTCTAACACCAGGGCTGATTTGCAATCCCTGTCCAGCCCTGCCTCACAGGCATGTGACGCCCTGCCAGGAACAGGGGAAGTCCCTTCGGTACGACAAGCAGCTCTCACTATTTCAGCCCTAATGAGCTTTGGAAGAGATGCTTGTCAGTGTCTGGGAGGGGCCGTTGCTGCACAGGAGTGTCCCTGCACCATGCAGGTTCAGGATCAGCTTGAAATATTGGGATGCAAATAGGGTTGTCACCTCTCAGGAGAAACATCCTGGCCATTCGTTGCTGTTTTAGGAGTTAGCAAAGGCCGGGACACAATACTAACCACCAGTTTAAACAAAAGCATCTATATTATTTATACCAAGTTGTTTCTGTCTTTGTTTACCTGAATTATTACTCAGGGATGGGTGCAGCTCTAGAGCACGTTTAAATGTGTTTTCTGTTTATATTTGAAGTTTTAAATATGTATAGATAAGGCCTAAAAAAAAACGTTTAGGTGATTTGGTACCAGCCGGGAAATGAAACAGAACAGAACAGGACAGAAAACCAGCCAGGTGGCAACCCTAGATGCAAACAGCCTTGAATGAGGGATGAAAAGCATTTTTTCCAATTTTGTATAGCACAAATGTGACCTGAAGGTATTGGAGTGCCTAATATGAGAACCAGTTACATTATACAAGGACACATTCTTTTCTTATCTTAGGCACACGGAGACTAAGTGATTTGCCCAGAATCATAGGATCTTGAGCTGATACCAAGACTGGAAACTGGTTCCCCAGCTATAAAGTCGGCCAGCTCCAGCCAGAACGCCACATTCTGGTTAGAAAGAGGGTGGCAGGCAGATGCTACATGAAAGCTCGGCTCTTTATGGACGTGTGGTTCTAACTGGACCTCAAGCTGAGCCAGAGCCAGCCAGGGAGTACCCCTTTGGTGGCTATTTCTCACATTAATCCTGTTTCAGAGTGCTGCTGTATTGTCAGATCAGTGGATGAGGCACACGGATTGTGTTATATGCCCAGGATCAAACAGTTTGTTAAATTAGTAGACCCAGGACGGCAGTACACTGCTTTTTGTTGCAAAGACTATATAGTTACCACTGTACTGCATTTAGATGACTAGTACTTATGACTGGGCACCTCCCTTCTCTCGGGAATTATTCAGTACATTTTTAAAAATCTCAGTGACTACCAGTTTTCATATTGAATTAATGTACTCCCAATCTTGCCAAAAAGGGAGCAGCAGAGTAAGAAGAAGGGCCATTGGAATAATATGGTAGATTAGGGTCAAATTGTGCGGGAGGGATGAGTAAATCATGCACCAAAAATGGCGTATCATGCGGCGTAATTCAGCACATTTTATGATATTATTACTTCAATATTTGATGATTTTTATCACTTAATACTGCCTGGGCATTGGTTGCACTTAATAAGTACCAGTTTAACATTCAATTTTAGTAATAAGACATTGAAAGGTAACCAGTCCATATTTTCAAAGGATCTTCTGCTGCAAGGCAACACGTGTTGTTGTGTTAATAGGATCCTTTGAACCATTTGAGCTACAAACAAAAATATGTTTTTATTAAAACCTGCAGATTAAGCAGCAGATGATGGGTAAATCTATAATTATGAGAAAATGCAGCAGCCAATCAAACCCATAATCCCAGTGGCCCTGGAAATAAATTCAGAAAAGTTATTGCCCAAGAGCACACAATGTGGCCTAATGGGAGGCAAGGATTGAAAAAAGCGCCTCTTAGTTCCATTTCTCCAACTAGTCCACTAGAATACACTGGGCTGTCAGTGAGTCTGATGGAAAGGCTTAGGGGCTGCCTCTCCAAGGAAATTGCCACTCTCTTTCCGGCCATGTTCAGCTTTAAAACATGGTGATTAGATGCCAAATATCCTAGTTACATGGTAAAAACTTTCTGGTTAGACCAGGTCCTTTGGCAGTGGGTACTTACAGGACAGTATGCTTGTAGATACTGATTTACTATTATTACTTTCCTAAACTTGTCGCTCGAAATTTGCAATTGTCAGGAGTCAAGGCTTACTCCAATAGGTGGTAAAGGAATTAGAACTCAAACATATCATGAAGAGTAGTCACAATCTAGAACTTCAGGGGCATATGTAACAACCTCTATCGCCACCTCAACGTCACCTATATTGACATTGTGGTGGCGATAGGGGCTGCGTCTTATTTACAATCAGCGTTAAGCCACTTAACATGGCTTGATGCTACCTTGTTGATAATGCCCCCTTTCACCCTCGCTATGGTTAGCGTGAAAGGGGTAGGCAGTGGGTGTTGCGGTGGGCGTTCCACCGCAACACCCATTTATTTTGACACTTCCCCCTATGGACAAGGGTGGCATACATAGAGGCATCACCAGAATTAAGACCAGGTAAAAAATGGTTCTTAAATTGGCGAAACAGGGAGAAATGCAATATTTCTACTATTTTTTACTTTTTCCGTGTGTGCTGCAGTGTGCAGCACACATGGAACAAGCAAAATACCATGGTTTGTTCATGTACAGGAATGTGTCCCTTTCTGTACATAAATGAACTAAAAAACAGGAAATAGACGAATGGGCAGGAAATAGACGAATGCGAGGGTCCGGTCTGGCCGAGATCGTCGCCAATAATTGTGCAGTAAATTATACGAACTACACGTAGATGTAAACTACGAATTTATTGAACTACTCGACCAGACAAGGAAGACGAGCCTCCGGGAGCTGACAACTACAATCAACTGCTCTCTGGTGCCGTTAACACTTCTCTCTGTTCGCCTAGCCTCTCTCTGTTCGCCTAGCCTAGCCTAGCAGTGCCTAAGCCACGCCTCGCCAGACCAAGCCCAACGATCGACGAGCGGGAGTCGGAGCGTGAGCAGGAGCGCGAACGGGACCGTGAGAGCGACCGGGGTAAGTCCACGTCCGAGGACCGAGGTCGAGGTCAACTACGGGCGTGGCAGCGCGGCGTTCAAGACACCCCCCTCTGCCTCGATAACACGCGGTGCCCTCGGGGCGAGACAAGGGGAGCGGTGGGCGGTGCGAGCCGGAGGGCTTGCTGGCTGGACTTGACGAGTGACGGGTGACGGGAATCAGCCCGCAGGGAAGCAAGTAACGCAAGAGACCGGCAGCCCAGGGCGGACCCGCGCAGAGACCCGCGCAGGTGCAAAAATAAGCGGAAATATCTGACGTAATACCAGTGGAACCCCCGAGGAACATCGTCTCTAGGGGGGGGGGGGCACTGATACTATTGACTGGGCAGTTAGCAAAAGTGTAATCCAGCAGTGTCAGCAGAGGAGATACTTTAGCACAAAATTCGGCGGCCCCTGATGAAACAAGGGGCCAAGAAGATCTAAGAAGGGCATCTAATTTCCCAGCATAAGAAGACCAAGTATAACGGAAAAGTTGGAGAATCAACACGACAGAGACCTTCAAGCGTGGCAAGGCAAGCAGGCTGAAGGCAATAGGCGGAACAGAGGTAAGTGAAAAATTTCTGTTGAAATAAGAGTAAAAACTATAGTAATTAACAAGAGATTCCACCCGCAGCAGTATAACAGCCTTTTTGGCTAAAAACCTAGAAATGGCACCCAAAAGAGGGCCAAAATTACGTTCTGTGGAGGATCCAGGGAGGAGTAGATCATTGGAGGGCTCAAAATCCCTGGAAGAGAGCCAGGAAAGCCATGCATCCTCTATGGAAAATAGCAAGGGGAAACGCAAGAAAAGAAAAGTTAAAAGGGCAACGAAGAACGCCCAGAAGGCGAAAAGAGGCTGTATTCAAACGACGATGAAACAGAAAGAGTCCATGGCCGCGTCAAAATCCATAAAGGAGTTTGTAGGGAAACATTATAAATCAGTAAATCCAGCGATAACATCGGATCTTGACGGAGAAATAGTGGAAATTGATGGAGAGATTGGCGAAAATTCAGGCATGACAGTAGGAAATCAAAGACGGCCAGATAAGGGAGCCCCCCAAGAAGAAGAGAATCTCGAAACAGAAGAAGAAGGGGTTAACCCCAAGTTTATAAACCAGACACTGCAGAGTCAAAACCACCAGATCTCTGCACCCCGACTGTCATCCTCGCCTAAAATGTTCTCATTGGTGTCACCAGAGAACGAAGGGCATAGGGGAAATGAAGGCCAGAACCAGAGTTATGTCTGGGGAGGCGCGCCAGATCAATTCCAGCAACACTTTACAATGCAAAAATCAACACTACTTCAAGAGAGTATAAGGACTGGCCACCAGATAAATACAGTCAGAAACAAAACACAGGATTCGGTGATCTCTGAAACCCCCACATCTTCATTGATGGACCTAATCTTGCTACTTCAGAAGGCACTTCAAGGAATTCTGGAAGTAACACTCTTGAACAACGGAGTGATGAAAGCACAGAAACAGCACCTAAAGAAAATAGAAGAAGAACTAGGGGAGATAAAGAGCCAAATGCCAAATAGGTTAAGATCAACCGACATTGCCCCACCCGTTGAGGAAAGTGCCTTGATAGTACTTGAAGAAGAAAGCATGACAACCCCTGAAAGTTCCCCTCACCCTTCAGAGCAAACGGCAAAGGACGCCGTAGAGATTGTAGACAACGTTTATATCTCAAAAAGACCTATGCTGATAAAAAGGCGGGGGGATATGTAGCCCTTGGGGTCAGGAACAGGGCAGAAAAACTCAGGAAACCGAAACCTGCAGGAAAGAGAAAAGGGAAGAAAATAACGGTGGAGGGGGTGCAGTCAGAATTAAATGCCGCAGCGTCGACTTTCATAACACGTAGTCACACGCAGGGAGAGACAAAACCACCAAAGACCCCGAGAGAATTAAGGAAAAAGCAGACATAAAGGAGGTAACCGAGAAATCCCACCCTTCCTGCAATACAAAGCAGAAAGTTCGGATAATGGCGGAACAGACCATCGAGCAAAGGTCAGTAAGTAAGCTCATGAAATACCCGGCGTGGGAAAGAAAGGATGGCATGCAGGGAGAACAACTGCTAGCCAACAGGTCCATGAAACAAAGTTGAACTTACATGAGAAAGACAATAATAAATGGCTATTTCTGGACCTGGTACCAGCCGGAAAGAAGCAAAAAATGGCAAGAAAAACAAGCCCCCTGAATAGGGCACTGATTTTGAGCGCTTTTTCAAAATGCGGTAGTTTGAGGGGGCTAAGTACAAAAGACCTTCAGCAGGTAGGCTTTGTAGAGAATAGGAATGGAAAGGAAATAACAAAACTCACCCTTTACTCGGACCTGGTAAAAAGGGCAATCCAAAAAGCCTCAAACGAGATAATTCGACAGGGAATAAGGATGATTCCTGAGCATGAAATAAAAACCCCTAAAGACAATTCCTTCCTAAAACAGCATGCCGGGCTACAGAAGAGACAAGTGATCCTCTGCAGAGAAACAGAAGGCGACCGGGGCTGCCTGAATGTTATGATAGAAAACTCAGGAAACGAATCCTCATGGGACAATTGGTCCTTACAGAGTAACCCCACGGAAGAATCCAACGACAACAATACGCTGGATATGGAAGAAGATGGTGGGTTGAATGACGTAGAATAGGATGGGGGGGGAGTCGCAAGAACTAGGTCTCTTAACCTGGAATGTGAATGGGCTAGGCAATGAGAAAAAACAGGAATATATTAAGGAAATCATAAATAAAATGGACATTGCCTGCCTCCAAGAAACCTGGCTATGCGACAAAACCCCAACCTTAGAAGGATATTTACAGTTACATCATCCCGCCACAAATAAAAACTACGGGCGGCCCTCGGGGGGCCTGTTGACATTGATATCAACGAAAGCAATGAGGGAAGTCAAACTGTTGAAAACAAAATGTAAATGGGTTCAATTAAGTAGAATAGAACTCCTGACGGTGGATTTGAACTGTAAAATGCTGATTTTAATGAATGTATATATGCAGTGGGATAATGCGGAGGAGTACAAAAGGGAGATGAGTTGTTTTAAAGAGGACGTAGACAGTACCTTAGAAAAATACCCCGCAGATATAATAATATTAGCGGGGGATTTCAACCATAAATTAAACCCAAAAAAGGCAGACTGGTGGAACAAGGAACAGATAGAGGTGTACGGAATAAACCCGGCTAGGTTCCCAAAGGGGGAGATCTCGAAACAGATTAGCCAGGAGGTCGAGTACCCCAAAAGGGTGACAACACGACTAACTGACGAATATATGGAAAAATTGAAGGCCATGCAAATAAAAACGGCACCTGAAAATTTCGAGAATAAAAACTTGGAATGGTTTATAGGGAAATTAGAAGAAGTGGTACACTGTCTAAGAATACACTTAAATAGGGAGAAACCCACAAGGGTAAAACAGATAAGCAGAGGGAAAGGGTTCTCTGTGGCGTGTCAATCCAAGAAAAAAGAGATACGTGCAGTACAAAGAAGGCAAAAAAAGAACTTCACACAAGAGAGACAGGAGCAGTTAATTAAGCTGAAAAAAGAATTCAAAGTAATTGTAATGAACGCTAAAAGGATACATAAAGAGAAATGCTGGTTAGATCTGTTAGAAGCCATAGAGGATAAAAATCTAAGGCAATTTTAGAAATTAGTAAAGGCAGCAGCCGGAACTGCAGATGGGGAATTAAACTGTGTGGTGAGTGAGGCCGCATGGGAGGAGTACATAAGGGAACTGTACAGGGCGAGAACACACAGAGAGGATGTGGAGGCTAAAACTTGGCAAGAAATTTTAGAAGATCTATTAGCCAAATTTAACGAAGAACAAGTAGAGCTCACAATAAAAGAACTAAAGCTAACCCGTGCAGCAGGTCCAGACAATCTCCCCGCAGTAATACTGAAGTCGGAGGTTAATTGGTGGGCAAGATTGCTTGCAAAGATGTTCCATGTAGTACTAAAAGAAGGCGTAATGCCACCTACCTGGAAGGGTGCTATAATTAGACCAATCCATAAGAAAGGGAGCAAAGAGGTGCCACAAAACTACCGGCTGATCAACCTCCTAGATATAGGAGAGAAAGTATTCTCTAAAATTGTACTTAAACAATTGAATGAATGGGTTGAAGAGTTCCAAATAGTACCCACAGAACAGGGTGGTTTTAGAGCGGGCCACTCCACTATAGACCATGGTTTTGCGCTATGGGCTATGGCTAAGAAGTCGACGGAACAAAACGGCAAGCTATGCTGTTGTTTCGTCGACTTTAGAGCAGCCTTTGATTCAGTAGATCGGGCCTGCCTGTGGGATACCCTAAAGAGGTTAAAGATCCCTAAAGATCTCTTTATAATAATAAAGGAACTACATAGAGAAAATTGGGGGCAAGTTATCAAGGATACCATGGGTGCTTTGACCCCAAAAATACCCATCACCAATGGATTAAAACAGGGCTGTGTGTTGGCCCCCCAGCTTTTCTCTATTTTTTTGTCAGATCTCCCGGCATACCTTGAGGTAGAGGGTAGTGCTAGCCCTAAAATGGATGGGAACAAGGTATCCTGTCTACTGTACGCGGACGACCTGGTAATAGTTGACCAGACAGAGAGAGGTCTCCAAAGAAAACTTAATGCCTTTAATACATATTGTGCTAGCAAATTTCTAAATATCAATCTTGATAAAACTAAAACCTTATGCTTCGGGAAAAAGATAAGCAGGTTTAGTTGGTACATAGGCGATCTCAAACTGGAGACAGTAAATGAGTATCGATACCCGGGTGTATGGTTCGACAGGGCTTTAAATTGGAATACCCATTTGGAAACACAAAAAGCAAAGGCAATCTCTTCCATATGTGGTCTAAAAAGGTTTAATGGGGATTATGGAGAGATGTCACATCGACCAATGCTTAGAGCCTTTGAGGCAATGATCCCCTCCCAAGTCCTGTACGGAGCCGAGATCCTTTATTTGAGCGGTAAGGGATCCTGGGACGTGATAGAGGGGAAATGCATAAAAAGGCTCCTATCACTTCCGCAATCTTCTATGATACATGCCATAAGAACAGAAATAGGCACAAAGTCCTGGGTGATACAAATTCAGATGGCTGTAATCAGATTTCGAAGAGACTGGAAGACCCTGAAAGGCAAAAAGTAGCACACTGGTGTCGTAAAGAAATCCAGAAAAGTGAGCTAAAATGGGCTAAGGCCAGTAGGGAAAAATTGATGGGAATTTGCAAAGTATTGAAGATCGAGGTAGACCAGGTAACGTACCAAGTCTTCAGTACCAAAGGAGAGCTGAAGCAAAGGGGGAAAGAAGTTTCCAAATTAAGAGATATAGAATATTTAGCAAAGAAAAAATTCAGTAGCGCATTTGCTAAATGCTTGGTCTAACGAAAATTGGTTCCCCTACCTAGACATTCTACCAAACCGTGGGTACAGGCAAGAGATCCTTAGGTTACGGATCGGGATTAACCCATGGTTAGTAAACAGAGACCTCAAAACAAAAATGTTAGACCAGCAAGGTCTCTGTAGGTATGAGCTGGGAACTAAAGGAGACCTGTTACATATCTTGCTAGATTGCTTGACACTTTTAGAGCAGAGAAAACTGTGGCTGCGGCCTGTATTGCTAAACCATGATATAAAAACAAGGACGCAGGCAGCCAGCCTCTTAGCAGAAATCCCCTCTATTGATATTGTAATTGCCCTGGGGAAATTTATAAAGGGGGCCCTGAGAGCACTGAGAAGTCAAGAATAATCTGTAATACTGTAGTACAGTTTGGCTGAATGAAAGTGCCTGTAGGGGTAAGAAAATGAAAAGGTTTTTAACATGTAAATATAGGTTTTAAGAAACGTAATCTTTAGTGAAATTTTGTATTTTTGATAATGGGTGGAGATACTTTTTAACAGATTAACTTTAAAAAAAAAGTTTTATGAATTTATTGTGCATACTCCTTCCAGTATTATGTTCATTGCATTGTTTAAAGACTATGGTCATAATAAACATATATTTGACTTGACTTGACAACTAAAAAAACGCATTTTGTCACTTTCATGTGTGCTGCATAAAGCAGCACACATGAAAGTGACAGAATGGCATTTTAGGATTGTTTATGTGCAAAAGGGTCTCCTTCCTACACATAAACAATCCTCCCCTGCATGCAGTCACCCTTGCACTATGGTGCAAGGGTGCCTGCATTGGCAGTAAGTTGCAAAACGTATTGCCACCACAGGGGGAAATGAAAGGCTGTACCAGAATCTTGTAAATATGGTGCAGCCTTGCGTTTCAGAAGTGGCGGAGAGAAGCGTTAAGCTAGGTTGGCTAACGCCTCCCTCTGCCATCTCATTGTACATATAGCCCTTAATCTCCAGCTGAGTTATCTTTTAACATGACCTGTTTTAGAGGGGAGATTTAGAATGAAACCCACACAATCTGCTAAGTGACTCTTGGTTCCTCTGCTCCCCAATAAACATTTTCCCAAGTCTCTGAACACAAAATGTGTCTCCACTTGTGCTGTGTTTCTCCAAAGGCATACATTCTCCTGTGAAGTCCCTACTTGGCTCTTGCAGCTATGAATGGGGACCATGGTTGTGAGGCCCGGGGAAGAGAACTCTCCTTCTCGAGGTCTTGCAGCACCAGACAATGGATGTGAAGTCCTGGGCAGTGGGGCCACAACCCAGGGGCTTTGCAGCACTACATCATAGCTGTGTGGTTAGAGGATGGGACAACAATCCCATGAGTCTCACAGCTGCGGTTGTCCATGGAAGGGAACACCCCTCCTGAGTCTTGCAGTGCTACACTATTGCTGTGAGGCCAATGGTAGAGGGTACCCCTATCCTGGATCCCTTTCTTTGGCCACACAGCAGTAGACCATGGTTGCAAGGCCTAAGAGAGTGGAGGTCCCTACCCTATGCCTCGTAGCCATGTTGTAGCATTGCCAGGGCATGAAGAGGGCATCTCTCCCCTGGGCCTTGCTGTGATGCTTATGTTGCTGCGAGACTCACAGGTTAGTTGGCTCTCCTCCCTAATTCTCTCAGTGCTACACCATGTCTGAGAAACCCAGGAGGTGGGGAAGGGCACCTCATGTGGCCCCTCCCCTCGGGCCCATTTAAATTGTCTCACAGGTCTGTACCATGGCTCTGTGCATACGTCGATGTCAAGGTCCATGTCCTGTGATGCCAATGCCTGTGATTTCAAGTTGCATGCAATTAGAGGGGCTAACTCATTCCCTTTCTGCCCTGGCATAGCCATTGGCTAGCGGCATCACCATCAGTAGTGTAGCGGTTGCAGTGGCACTGGGCCCAGGGGTATTACGTGCTCAATGTTCCCAAAGTATGGCTTTATTTTACTGTGCAGCCAGTGTGCAAGAGTGAGGAGGTGCTTTCACTTTGCACCAGCACCCATAGCACCATTGCTGTGCTACTTGTCTCTCTTATATGGCCGTTGCCACCATGTTCCAAATCAGTGAGGCATGGGAGAGGTCCTCCCTCTAATGGCATTAGGAGGGAGGAGGCACCAGTCCATGTGCTTAGCAGAGCTGGACTATGGCTGTGAGGCTCTTTGGGGGCCTCACTCTGAGGGAGTGAATCTTACCCTGTTAATGTTTGTGATATACCTTTTGCATTGGTGTGGGAAGCTTGCACTATTGGTGTCCATGCATTACCTGTTATGTCAGGAAGTAAAGCTTGCGCTTCTGATGTCCAAGAAGAACCTGTTCTTTGTATTAGGGAAGCTTGCATTACTGATTCCCATAGTGCATCTGCTCTGTGGGGGGTAGAGCATGCACTTCTACTCATTTGTTATGTCTGTTCTCTGCGGGAGGACAACTCACACTTTTTAAGACCATGCTATACATAGTCTGTGAGGGAGGTAAGCTTGCATTGGTGTTTCTCACGCTGCATATGTTCAGTTATCAAGGCAAGCTTCCACTGGTGATGTCCATGCAGCACATGTTCAATTATCAAGGGAAGCTTGCACTGGTGATGTCCATGCAGGACATGTTCTATTATCAGAGGAAGTTTGCACTGGTGACGCTAATGTCACACATGTTCTTTAACAGAGGAAAACACACATTTCCGATTGACATGCTGGGCCCACTCTATCATGAAGTGAACACTGCAATGTTGATGCCCAAGGTTTACCTTTTGTTATAGTGAGGGAATCGTGCTCAGTTGATGCCCTTGAGGTGCTAAGTGTGTAAAACATGGTCAGAGAGGGAGTAACATGTGCACCGCTTACCTCCATGGAGTCCCTGTGGTTGCAGCAAGCAAAGCTTGCACTGCTGACGCCTGTGCTCCACCCTTCTGTAAAGGAGGGCAGCTTGCTCGCCTGGTGCTAATTCTATGCATATACTGTGAGTTTATGAAGCTTTCATTGGTGATGTCAATGCTGTGCATGTTCCCTCATCATAGGAAGGTTGAAGGTGTCATGCCCATGCTGTGCTTATTCTTTGAAAGGGAGACACGTGCACTGGTGATCGCCATGCTGGACTTGCTCCTTGATGAAGTGAGGACTACACTGTAGGTATCCACACTGCAACTTATATGATAATGAGGGAAGCTTGCACTGTTGCTTTCCTTGTGTTACCAGTTCTGACATACATACATACTTGACCCACTGATTCATTCTTTGTGTGAGGAAGGCTGGCTCTCCTGATACCCATAATAGGGGCTGTTCTGTCATGTTCTATTAGGGAAGGAAGCTTGCTCTGATTCTGTTGTGCTGGACATGTTCTTTGTTTGATGCTTGGGGTGAGTTGTGCCTGTTCTGTGTAAGAGGGCCTCACACATTACTGATGCCCAAGCTACATATATTCTGTGAGTGAGAGAAGTTTGCAGTGGTTATATTCATGCTGTAAATGTTTATTTCCAAAGGGCACTTGCACTGATGGTGTCTATTTCGTACCTGCTCTTTGGCTGAGAAAAATGTACATTGCAGTCCCACCACAGGCATTGTGCAAGAGAGCATTGAGATACTCAAGTAGTGTGTGTGACTGTCAAGCATTTCTGTGAAAATATTCAATAGCTTGTTGCCAACTTGTATGCATGGTTAGGAATTTTGGGAATGAGTCAAACAATTTGCCACCCTCTACATGGCACATAAATATTACATACATTCACAAAAGTACAATGAATTAGTTAATCGGGCACCAAATGACCCTTGGAATGAATGAATGAATGATTGATTTAATTTTCTTTCATAAGTAAATAAAGACAGAGAGGCACCATTATGCCTACACCATGCACCTTTAACTGTTACTGTCTGATTTACATGGTTAAAAACGAGGTGTGAGAGCAAAGGAACTATCCCCATTGGACCAGCGAGGCACCATGATATTTCTCAAAATGCAATAATTAATATGATAATACATTTTATAATTTTAAAGGATGTGACACTATAATATAAATGCAATGTCACCGCTTATAGAGTGGAAATGTGGTTCTGGGTATTAGGTCCCAATGTTCAGAATGTTCAAGGGAAGCCATGGCTTCAAATGTACACAGTGACCAGGGCTTGAGGCATCGTCTGTGTGATGTCACAACTCAGAACCCTGGCCATAGTAACTAGTATCACATCAGAACCTTCAGTGTTCAGAGAGATCAGGACAGGAAAGGTGAAGTACCAGGGCTCTCAGAGGCAATACGATGGAGGGTCCCAGTGGCCTTACCCCAGCGTACTTTGCAGATGCACCCGGAACCACCCAGGACCTTCCTGGTTACGAGAACGGAGGTAAGAGTCCGGAATGGGGTCAAAATAAAAGGACGCAGACCTGGGCTGTAGAGAAGGGCTGGTATCTCCCAGGCCCAAAGAACCGCTATGACACAAACTTTGAAACAGTAAAGGTATTGGAGCCTACATCTGACCAACCCGGATCTCAACAATAGGAAAAACAGAACAGGGTGGCTGGACAGGATTATTCGTGAAACAATTCCCCAGACACACAGTCAATCTGTACCGTGTGACCACTGGATTTAATTTTCCAAACAAGTTTATTTTTCTTTTTTACATTTATCAGCAATTTTTTGAAACACAAGCACAAACAAAACCACTGTCAATTCAAAAGGTTCATATATACAGTATCTACAAATGCACACATTTACAAATTTACAACAAAGAATCAAACAAAAGTTTGGTTAGACACACCAAAAGACAATCACAAATGTATAATAATTCAAATAAATTGCAATTATATACAGTGCAGAGATTAATCATGACATGACATGACACAAACTTGGCATAAAAACCTCTGAACTTAAGAAAAGGGTGTGATGTATTTGTAGAGGGTGAGTGATGACTACATGGTTTGTTCAAGTCGAGGTTGAATCCTGAATATTTACTTAGTAATACACTATGTTTAAGTGGAAATGAACAGTTGACAAGGAACCTGCCAATGTTAAAACAAAGCCCATGCTTAGAGCTGTCTATAACTTAACACTCAACCATATAAATACAAAATAAAGGTGTGACAGAGGTACAATACTCAACCTTTTATGACAAATATCATCTGCTCAGGGATGGCGATAGGCATGGGCAACAGCCCAGGGCCCTGCACGCAGTCCACCAATATGGAGGCCTTGCACCTATGCTCCAACGCTGCTAGGTCATGGGGAGGGGCACTTGTCTCCTGGCCCCAAAGCTGGGCCGGACTGGCCGTAGCGGGCACCGGCATTTTCCCATTGTACCGGAATGGTGGGGGCCAGTTTTGGACCGGGGGGGGGGTCATTTTTGTTAGTGGCGACCGGTTTTGTAATCAGCCCTTATAACAAAAGCCCAAGCAGCAGCGGGGTTTTGGCCAGCACCCTCCCCTCCCCCCGGAGGCGGCTGATCAAAATTAATTGCCAGGTGTTAGACCTGGGGTTACCAGACTACATAGGGTAGCTTGGCGTAAAGTAGGAAGGTCTATCCCAAAGGCAAAAAGTGTTAAGCTTGCGTCGCACCCTTATAGAAACACAGCGCCCATCCACTAAAAATGACACTACACCTTTTTCTAGTAAAAATATAAAATACTTTATCCTTTCTGTTCACGCTTAGAATCAGTTACAACAACATTGACAGGTCATCATTACACAATTTCTGCTCTTGTCTCTCCAAGACACTTTGATATGACACCCCACCCCAGAAAACCCTGGTGAACCTCGTTGGTACATAGAATTAAACAGCATAGTAGATCTCTCCCACTCTTAGAGTACTAGGGCAACATCCGGGGTCAGAAGGGATAATCTCTACCTAGACAGTTTGAGTGGTATAAAACAATAACATCAAGGAAATGAGATCAGTTAACTTTCAGGATAATATATCAGTGAAAAATAACATTCCAGTTTGTCATTTGCCCCTCCTAAAGTGTAATCTCTAGTTTACAGAAGGGTCCTTCAAACTGGTACTTAAACAGGCAGGGAAACAATTCAGACTCGTGGTTCCCCCTGCCTCAGAATTGCTATCTCACCAGTACTGGTACTGTTTACCACTGAAACAACCGAGTTTTTATGTCTTATAATTCTCCAGAATGATCCGGCTCTCTTCTATCAGTTCTGGTGAACTTGTGCAATTTCCTCTAGTCCCCTTTCTTTTTCACTCGTCTTTATTATGACAGAAAGTCTAATGGTTTCCCCAGGCCCGCTTACTTCTGGCCTCCGATGACTGTCCTTTATTCCGTTTAACGCTGGTAGCTTGGTTTGAACAGACTCTCCCCACCCACCACAGCTCTGGAGGCAACAGCGAGGCCCTCCCAGGCCCTGCCGCCCTGCACTTCACCTCACGGTCTTACCGGGTGTCGGACAGATTTGTCCCGGTCAGATCACTCAGCCTCAGTACCTCCTCCGATCACGCTACCGATCCGCTGCACTGTGGTGATTCCGGTCGTGGCGCTGCAGGCTCCGAGCAGCTGACGGGGCCGGAACTACGCCGCGACTCTCTCGGCGTTCATGTCGGCTCCGCGTCCCGCCCTCGCCTCAGGCGTCAGAGAGGGAGGGTGCGAACGCGGGCCGGCCTTCTCCGATTCCCGCCCCCTTCTTCCGGGATCTCGCTAGCCTGCCCTCACTGGCCTCCGTGATGTCGTCTCGTAGGAACTGCTGCCCTGCTGACCCCAAGCGGCCCTCTCTGCTGGATCTCCTTAACGGGCTTGTGAAAAGAGGACAGTAGCCCAGTGTCAGGGAAAACGGCCGCTAGCCGCAGCAAGGTAAGGTTCTTTCCTCAGTCTTATGGACACACAGAACCCTTGGGGGAAGTGGCGATGTTATACCCGACCCCACACACTCTGTGGAAGCAGTTCAGGTTGAGTCCCGAAGGGGGGAAAAAGAAGCCAGACAGACTCCTTTACAACCAAGTGCTCTCCCTGTTGAATTCCCAGGCCAGTCGTCTGCAGCTCTTCAAAAGCAGCCCAGCCACGTTTCTCTAGGTGGCACTATTAGATGTATGGAGCTAGTGATGATAAAGCGGTGCCAGGGCTTAGTCAAAAGGTAGGGGGACACGCCAGCACAGTAGAGCAGCCGGCCCTTGGGACGATCTAACCCCTCACAGTGCGCCTTCCTCCCTACACTACTGCTTCACTCCTCACCAGGTTTCACTCAAGCTCCCCGGTCACTCTAAAATGGCCGCCCTTGTCCTGACCTTATATAGGCTGACCCCAGGCTGCCAGAACCAGCTGGAAGGTTCTAGAGTCTCCCTATGTTGTTCTATGGGCCCCTTCCCTGAGGTAATCAGTTATGGCAGTTACTGGCCACCATTTTGTGTAGCTAAACTGGCCCTAGAAAAGGAGGGATTTCAAGGCCTATGAGGAACTATAGGATCAAGGAGTACCTAACCCCCAGGACAACACCTAAAAATTCCAGTGGACATAAAAATGAAAGGAATTGAGGGGCAAAAAGGAGACAAAAATAAATAAATAATAGGAGGGACCACCCAAAGGCTGACAGGTCTAACTGTAGTGTAGTTCCTATCTTCCCAATAGGCTCTGCGCATTGGAATAATACCTACAGCAGTAAAGGCCTAGGCCAGACGTTAACTAGGTCTACTACTGTCGATACTAGACTTAATTTTTGGGTTTGCCAGCTAAGCTCAGAGTTCGCTAGAAACTTTCTCGAATGTTCAGGAAAGAATTACCTCCCCTGATTAGACAAGAAGGGATTTAGTTTCTGACAACCATAGAACATGACAACTTTGCTCTCCCCTAATCAAGAGTCAATCTCAAGAGTCGTGTGAGCACAAGGCAATTATTTTACTCAGTCAGTACGTGCATTCTTAGTCTCATCAGAATGTAGAGAAAAGGAAGAGACGGGCGTGTTCAATAAAAAGGTGTTATTTATTGATCAGTCTCTTTTCTCATACATGAGAAATGGATCGATATTATTGCAATACTTATAGTTAAGTAAAGTGCATACATTAAAAGCAATAGTATAAAATAATACTGTAAAAACATTGATATGGTTTCTGAGCCATATGATGTTTAAAATGATTAAAATATATTTACATATACATGTACATTTGACTAAACGTACTCAACTGGTGTTTCTAAATACACCTACCCCGTGTACCTGACCTAAGTCTAATGCGTGGGCGGGAATAGAAAGTTACAGTTTAAGTTAAGTTTGTTTTTGCCAAGTGAATAACTAAAGAATTCTCTGTGAGGGGTTATTCAGTTCTGTACCTGGAAGTTAGGATGAATGAGGAATGGTATCTCTTTCTCTGCTCTCGATATTCCAGGCTGCCTGCGAGGGCTGCCCAGAAGCGCCGGTGCTGGGTCTCTCGGCTTGAGATAGCAGCGCGTCTCTCAGCGCGTCAGGAAGGCGGGGCTGCTGCCAGCGGGGTCTGCTTCTGCTCTCGGCTTCGGCAAGTGTGGCTGCTCCGTCTTGTCACCACGCGTGTGTTTGCATAGGGCAAGGTCGGCAATATTTATACCTTAAAGGTGCCGAGATTGACGTAAGGATGGACATAGGTACGTCAATAAAGATGTCATACGACTTGCTCGTTAGCACATTCTTTTGCAAAAGTTCTCTGTGAAATCAAAACAATGGGCGCACGGATTATCCAGGTTGTCATAGGTTTGATTTGTTATGAGAACGTCGTATGCCTTATCAGGGGCTGGAGGAATGTCGCTTGTCTAATTAGATCTCAAGCGTTATGACCTAATCAGATAACACGTTCCTGCGCCGTAGTGTGACTGCGTCAGATAACGGTATCTGCATCATGGGGGCTGTTCTTGCCTCATGGGCTGACTGTTAGTTAACTAGCTAGTTAGTTTAACCAGAATAGGGTCAGGAATAGGGGGATCGATTCAGAACCTATAGAAATACACGACACCCACTCCACGCTAACTATGGTCATATCTACTAATCTATGCATAGTATAACATAGTACAACATACTATAGAGTATAGTGTATACCTTACCACCCCAAAATACATAAATGCATTTTGAAATTTTCAAATATACTGAAAAATTGCAGTCATATATATTGTATGCACTTAAGCTATGAATTAAATGCAAAAGTAAACACGCATTTTTATGCATTATTGCTTATTGGTATATGAGAAATACACATGAAATGGCTCTTAATATGGCTATACAGAAAGGAAGTTCGAGACCATTTCATCACATAATAAAATATATTTGTGAACATACCAGCGGGCAGCTAAAGT
This sequence comes from Lissotriton helveticus, assembly GCF_964261635.1. Classification (NCBI taxonomy): domain Eukaryota; kingdom Metazoa; phylum Chordata; class Amphibia; order Caudata; family Salamandridae; genus Lissotriton; species Lissotriton helveticus. Next base: position 531,194,430 of record NC_136071.1, read on the forward strand.
CTATAAAGTCTATAAAGTATCTAAAAATAGAAATCTTAGTTCTCTTAGGAATAGTTTCTTACTTTAAGCAGAAGATCAGAGTCCCGGAAAAAAATATATAGAAAAATATTTTAGGGGCTTGCTGAAAAAAAATTGCTGTCCGTGAGCTGGAGTGAAATTGTTCATGTGACTTTATTTTTAAAGTTGAAGGCTGAATTCAGGGAACGCCGTGTCTCTATTTCTGTTCTGGAGAGAACATCATATCATTCAGGCTTTCGAAAAAACTGTCAACAGCTTCATGGGAAAGTTCCACTAAGTCGGAAATAGGGGTAACCATGCATTCGTGCGCATGATTGTCTCCATTGACATTCTGATTCGCATTGCTGACAGAAGGTCGTACCTGTTCGATGCTGCTTTCATCTTGAACTTCACTACTTCTTCAATCGTAGTGGTGAAGATTCCAGGAATGCCGTCATCAGGATTGGCAGCCTTTGAGGGCAGCACAAAGCGTGAACCTTGGTAGGAACCAACAGTGTATCTGCATCCACTGGCGCATCCGATTGTAGCGTCAGACAGGTGTCTAACACGCATTCTTCTCCGCATAGCAGACACCTTAGTACAGGTAAAACACACCTTTGCCACATTGGTCGAAATGATAGAAACCAAGTCATGTTTAGGTCTCTAAGCCGGGAGAGTCCCAGGATTTTTGATATCCGGTCCCGGTATCCAATGGCTAGGATCGTATCTTCCATTGTCGCGAGAGTTTGATCTGTGACATGGGTTGCCATAACGAAAAATAAGGACTAGGAATAGGATTCCTGCAATTAGTCCCAGGATCAGGGGAAGTCCGCCAAAAATCGAATGGACGAAATCTGGAAAAATACCCAGTATGGCTTTGAATGGTGTTAATGCCATCGAAAATACTGTCTTAAATACCCCTGAGATCCCATTGGTATCAGAAATATTTAAGATTTCGCTCAGGATTTCCGCGAAATGTACGGGGGAATTAGTTGATAATAATGTATGTATCTCTGCAGTCGTCCTTGCGACTTGTAGATCATACGTTTCTTTTGATGACGTGAGCCTTGTAGGCGTCTGAAGAAGCACTGTTTTCATTCTGCTTAAAGTGTCTATTCGAATAGAAGTAATTTTCAAACTGGGCCATGCCCTTGCCTCCCTGTCTGGAAAGGAGCTGGGGAACAAAGAACGTCCACAGCACTTGACCTTCGCCGTTGTAGTTACTAGATAAGGAGTCCCGGGCATAAGACTACAACATCTGCGGTCTACAATAAGAATGTAACTCCCATTATAGAGTCTTTGAAAGAATGGTTCTATTTCAGTTGCAGGTGCGCCTTGCTGGTGACATGAAAGGTTGTATGAATTCCCTTCACAGGCTCCGTGCAAACTAATACCGTTACACAGAAGCGTGCCGCTTAGTGACATAGCACAATTGTTGCCACTAAGAAACACTTTCTGTCCTTTATTACTGACACATGCATGTGAATAGGGCAGGTACCAAGTTGTTTTAAGGTACCCCTTTCCCAATTTCTCGTACATGCCAGCCTGTATATATTTTTGGCAGTATTGAAACCTGAAGGTTGAGATTGGAATATTTATGATTCCGTGGATTATCCATTCACTGACAGGTCGTTCTGACATTGTCATTGGTAATCTTTCTAGTTTTTCAATGCTCAAGATTGTATAATCAGCACCCTTTTGCGCCATACCGATTTGTCTATCAGTAAGGTTAAAGATTTGGAATAGTGACGTTGTGTTGATTAAACGCCAAGGCACATAGCCTGAACGCAGATTTTGTAACGTCCAGCCAAGCTGTACAATAGAACGCAATTGTGACTGACCATGTTGTAATAACAGTAAGTCTTGCGATAATATATCGATTGCTGAAGACACAATGCTGTCCAAAGAAAAAATTCTGGAGGACAGAGTCATTAACCCATTGTCCACTACAGAAAGTGATTTTTCCAAATTAATACGATCAATTTCACGTATTCTCTCTGCTGTTTCAATTTGAGTAACCTTCCAGGCCTCATTGTATGCTGCATATACAGAGGCTGCTATGAAACGCTTTTGACGCTGTTTGCGTGGTCCCATTATGAAATCACGCAAGTCAGCACCATCAGTAAGTAAAGTTAGGTGTTGCTTAATTTCAGGCAGTGTGGAAGTCTGTAGCCATTGAAGGCATAATTTGCCCACACTGTAGGTTGTTATTATCCCTGGGTGATGTCTTTGGGGATATCTAGGGTCTGGCCTGGTCATTTTGAAACCCTGTGTTTTATTCAGGAATCTATCTTGACAGTTATTTGTATCTGTGGGCCAGATCAACCATTGTTTCCAATCAGTATGTGTTCTGTTTTGGTTAAGTATATGGTTTACGTCTATTTCTTCATCTGTATCAGAGTTATTGCTAAACATTGTTGGCTTTGGAATAGACGGGTTATTTAAATCTTTGATTTTGGCTAAGCCAAGACAGGTGGTTTGTTGAACAGTGTCATTTAAAAATATCATTTGTTCTGGGATCATGCAGGCTCTAAACAAAGCTTCTAAACCCTGTACTTGCCATTCTTTTGTACCCCAAACACTTTTCAAATCTACATTTTTGTCCCAATAATCAAATCCAAAAGTATTCATTTTTTCGAAGAATGAATCTGAATATATCAATTTTGTGTTGGTTATCATGGTTTTCATCCCTGTCTTGTTTGACAATTTAAAATAAAATGTTTCAGCATTATTTGTGTTAAAACCTGAGAAATATGAATATTTGTCATAAACGGTTCTAGAGCTCCCTTTTGGAGGTGTAGCACAATGTTCCCATTGATTATAATTTAAAACATTTCTAGGTTGTGCAGATTTATGCAAGAAATGGTTACCATAATGGTTATAGCAATACATACTATCATAATTTGTAGAACCTTGCAAATAATCATGTTTTGTAAATTTAGCAGACATTACTAAGTCAGACATCATGTTGTTAATACTTTCGAAGTCCCAATCATCAGCAAATGAGTTTGGTTTTGCAAAGTCACTCAAGGAGATCTTGATTTGGTGTGGATATTTCAGGATCTCGACCGGACCATAAATTTCATAGTCAGTGTTGTCCCAGGCTACCCCACCAGGTATCGGATTGGCTGTGAAGTTGGCTGAAGAAAGTTCTGGAGAAAGTTCTCTTTTCTCGACGTGTGAAGATGTGTGTGGTTTGAGGACCAAGTTGATGTTCTGACTTGCTGTGTCCATTTTAGCATATTTTCCCTCAATGAAGCGTCCCAAAGTAAATACCATGATGAGCCAAAGTATGAGGATAAATGTACCAAAACCCACCCAAAATTCAATCCATGGTGAAATCAGATATGTTTCTTTCAGTTCTTTCAAAAGTTCCTTCGCTTTGTCTTTAAAGGATTTGGATGATGGCTGTGTCTTTGGTTCACTGAAGCCTTCAGAGGAATCATCGAAGTTGATGAAGTAACCAGATGCAGTTCTGTCAATTGTTCCAATTGCTTCAGGATTTTTGTTTCTTGCATTGTCACTTGGTACTTCATTGTAGATTGGTGTGTCTCTGCTAAATGTTTTTATTTGGGTTTTCAGAGGTCTGAGTTCTATTGCATTGTTGCATAGTCCTTCTTGTTCTTCTGCAGGCGTTTCGAATGTGATGAGCCTTTTTGATAGGACCTCTGTATTGGTAGCAAACCTTGGTGTTCTGCTACTTATTGGGAGTCCACTTGGCCTACTGTTTGTTATCGGCCACATGTTGTGGTTTTACCAGGTCGATGGATACAACTCGGTTCTCCTTTTTTCCAGCAAGTGGCGGTAGTACAACTGATCTTGTCCCGTTGACAGACAAGACAGGAACTGCTTTTCTGTAAGAAGGCCCAAATTCCTTCTTTACCGCGATCTTCTCCCTGACTAGATCCCCGACTTTTGGAATCCAGACAGGTCTTGCTGGGACAGGTGGTGATTCTTCAGTGGTTGTTGGCTGTTGTTTCAACTGTATGTTGCTCAGGTCTTTTCTTGTTTTGTTTAAGTCCTGCAAAATAGCCAAACGGTCTTTGACATCAAAGGATTTTTCTATTACCACTGAAGTCTGACTATCAAGGTCAGAGATCAACATCCTAGTTCCGAATAATAATTCGTACGGACTGAATCCCTTCAGAGAATTTCTTGGCAAGTTATTTAGACTACGTTGGACACTTATTAGATGTTTGACCCACCCAGCTCCCGAACCTAATACCTTTGCCGTTATAGATTGCTTTATGTCACGGTTTTTTCTTTCAACAATTCCGTTCCCCTCAGGGTGAAATGGACAAGAGTACCGCAATTGCACGCCCATGCTGACCATGGCCTCCTTATAAGCCCGAGAGCTAAAAGCAGGACCATTGTCAGAATGCAGAATGCCAATTGCGAATGTGCCGATGAAGACCCGCAAATCTTTTATAACTGTTCTGGCGTCAGCCGTTCGCTGGGGCCACATCCATATAAATCTCGTGCATGAGTCCACTGCGACCAAGATATATTTATAGTTACCATCCCTTTGTAAGGGACCGCAGTGGTCCAGATAAACACAGGCTAATGGTTTATCCGAGATTAGAAGGGGCGTCTGAGCTGGACGTCTCACCGTTGATACTTTCATTTTTTGACATATTTCACATCCTAGAACATAGTTCCTTGTTTGTCTTCTCATTTGTGGCCACCAGTATCTCTGTTTTAATAATGATACTGTGGCTGAGACGCCAGCATGTATAGAAGCAAGCCCTTCGTGTGCCGCTATTATTAGTCCTAACCTATGTTCCATGTTTGGAATTGCCCTATCCCCCACTCCAGGGATTCGAGCAAAAGGAACATTGTTTGCATCAGTTATGTATGAGTATTTTACTGGAAAGCCTTTAGGGAGTGGTTCTATCGAATCCTTTTCTGAAGCGCTGACAGCTTGTAATATTTCGCTGTCTATTTTTGTTTTTGACCGGGTGACGGCAGCTACGGAAGCCGTTTGCACAGCTGCTTTCGCGGCCTCATCAGCCAATGAATTCCCTGCAACGTGAACGCCATCACGTTGATGACTCAGTGTATGTATCACGTGAGTCTTTGGTAGTTCTTTTTGTAAAAGAGCTACTTGTTCCCAGAGCATCTTATGCTTGATTGTGCCACCCTTTGCATCCTTGAAACCGTTTTGAAGCCAGATCTGCAAGTATTCATTATAAGACTGAACGCAATAATACGAATCGCACACTATAAGTGTGGGGAATTCTCGATCGGTATTTTCAAGCGCCATCTTGAATGCTAGTAGTTCAGCTCGCTGAGCTGTGCAATCTCCTAGAGATTGTGTTTTAGTGAGGGTTGATTTAAATTTCCCTTCGTGCCAACGACCTTTAACAATCGCGCACGCAGCACTGTAAGCTTGTTTACCCCCTACTGCGGGTTGTGCTGATCCGTCTGTATATATTATACAGCCGTAGTGTTCTAGAGGCAGAATTTCGGTTGGCGGAGGACATTCAAATTCATATTGGAGAAATTCTTGTGTTTTTAAGTAAGGATCAAATTCGTACACCACGTCTGTTGCAGCAAGAGAGTTAGCCCATTGTATCCATCTCGGATGGAGTGCTTTAGCATTTGGAATGCTTGCCTTTGTTACCGCCTCTAAGGCTGGTATTGGTGTCACGATTACTATTCGTTTACCTTGTGCCAGGGCTCGTTCTTTTGCTATAGCTGTCTGTGTTGCTGTAAGAATTTTTTCCGTTGGGCTAAATTTCATTTCAGCCTTAGTGTACAAGTGTGATTTGAATGCAATTGGTACCTTTTCTCCCTCATTAGAGGTTAGGTACGTGAATCCGCATCTCCCTGGGATGACTCGGATCACAAGGTTGCGTGTATTATCACGTGTTTCTAATTTTGTCTTAATTAGCATGTCTGTTTGTAAGGATCTCAAAATTTCTGTGTGTGTTTGAGTCCAACTGGATCTTTTAAAGTCTGGTTTAATTAGATCATAAAGGGGTTTGACCCTTTCTGCGTAATTTGCAATGTAAGTTCTTCCGAAATTTAGGAAGCCTAGAATTGACTGTAGGTTTTTTAGTGTTTTAGGAGCTTGGATTACGGCACATTTCTCTAGGAAATTGTCTGCCAGGCTTTTACCTTCACTTGATAACTCATATCCTAAGAATAGGACTGTCAGATGGGCAATTCTGGATTTTTTAAAGTTGAATTTATAACCCTCTGCAGCGAACCCAAGTATTATGGTGTTCACCCTTTTCAAGTGAGTCTCCAAGTCATCATCTGTTAAATAAATGTCATCGACATAAGATAATGCTTCATCATCATATAGTTGTAGTAATTCTGTTACTCTCGCTGAGAATACCCCCGGGCTGTTCTTGTACCCCTGGGCTAACCGACAGAATTGTTTTTGAGTGCCATTTACTGAGAATGCAGTTAAATATCTGCTCTCTGGTGCTATGTTTTGACAAAAGAATCCATTGGAGATGTCCAAGGTTGTTTTGTATTTTTTGCGCACTATGTTATTCATTAGTGCAGCACTGTGTGAGTTTTGCACTGCAAAAGTTTTACAACATGTGTTAAGGTGTCGGTAATCCAAAACTAGACGGTATGAATTGTCTGGTTTGGCGACCGGAAACAAAGGATTGTTCATTTGTGAGGTGCAAGTTTCCATCACCCCCTGGTATTCTAGCTGATCTAGTATTTCATTTACTTGTTTTTTAGCTTCTTGCTTGATTGGGTACTGCCTTTGTGCAGTTAGTTGTGTTTTTAACTGGATTTTGTGAGGAGGAGAATCCTCATCCCATCCTACGTGATTTTTATATAAAGCAGGTGCTAAGGCCACTGCCCACTTTCTAGCAAGTGTATATTTTTTATGAATCGGGATTTGATTCGAGAAGGCAGGCATAATTACTTCTTCGCCATGAGGGCACTCCCTAACAAACTCTGGTGGCCAGTCTTTTTCAGCTAGAAGGATGTCATAGCCTTTGGATAGGTTATCCCAAAATAGTCCCCTTATTTTCCTAGTCTTATCTCCCTCTATATGTAATGTTATCTCGTATATCTTGTGGGGCTTGCTAACTCTGGTGTCTGCAGTTTCCACTTGAAGGTATTCATTCGTGTCCACTGTCTCCAGATGATTCATAAGGACTTTGCGAGCTATGCTCACCTCTGCTGCGCTGTCTAGCATTGTCTGAGCCCACTCTCCGTTTTTCAGTTGTGTCCTCAGTATTCTCGGCATTGTTAACTACCTTGATACTGGCTACCTTCTTTTTTGGAAATTGTAATTTCTTTTTTAGTTGAGCAGGTTCCTTGTCTTTGGACTTGGCGTGCTCTTCTCTTTGTTCTGATCGTCCTCTTCTTTCCGATTTCTGCGAGGAATTCTGAAAAGATTGAGAGGGACGTGTATCAATGTCTTGATATCTATCAGGTTTTTTAATATTATCCCTATTTCTAAGGTTATATCTATTCCCAGAGGGGTCACTCTGCGGTGACCTCTGTCTTTGGTTCGGAGATTTCTCTCTTCGCCTAGGAGACCTTCCTCGGGACTGGAATTTCTTTTCTTTAGGATTGGATTGTTTGTTTCCATCCCAGTTCTTTTTTGGTGAATTATTATTATTAAAAAATATTTTTTCTGGACTTGTAGTCAGTTGCGGTTTTACTGGTATTCCACCTAGACTATCTCTGCCTAGTTCTTCATAGGATTTTTCTATGATTCTGGCAATTTCAGCTGGTTGGTCTGCTATATCTGTCTCTTTTAACCTCTGGCGGATCGCCACATTTGCTGCTTCACCTTTTATGTTGGCTAGTAATATAGCCGAGACCTGCTTGAAGTCTTTCAGTAATTTCATACCAAGAGTTAAAGCTGGTTCTGGACCGTATTCATCTTGAATTTGTTTTAGCACATCTGGTATCACCGAAATGGATGGAACACCGTGCGTTTTTGTATAGATGGAAGCAAAGACTGTACCCCAAGTGTCACAGTCCTCAATGTGTGGTGCGATTCCCATTGGGAGACATATAGTCAAAATCCTGTGTTTTTCTAATGGGGTGGTGTCAGGAAACACCGCCTCTATTTGGGTGATTTTCTGTGCCAACCAGAATGGTATTTGTTCCCGTTTAGCTGGAACTTTACCTAGGCAGGATTGGATGTTCTGTGGTGTAATTTTATTTGTGTTCCCCTGGTGAGGGGTCAGCTGTGGAAGTTTAATCGCTGGCTGAATTGTTGAAGTCCGCATTACATACTGAACTAATTGTCTATGAATTTTTAGTAGTTGTTTTAGCTGTATTAACAGCTCTGCTGCAGGCATTCTATCGATGTCTGGATGTGGTGTGTATCCGGCTAAGACCGGCCACGTTGCTCCTGGTCTTCCTAAAGGACCGAGCCTTGTAATGTGATTATTATGTTTTAGGGCGCCATCAAATAAGAGCAAATGCTCTTGGAATTTGAGTGGTACTTCCACCTCCTCGAAAGGAGTGTACTCATTAGGAGGTTCCTCTACTTTATAATAGTGGAAGTACTTTGTTACAGCATTTGCTGCTGGAAAATGTATCCATGTATAATATACCTCTGTCTGCCGATATTCGTGTGCCTCAATTACGAATATGACTGTACCACCTCTAGGTGTCAGTCCATTTTCTATAAGTTTTAAGGTTATAGATCTCCTTTTAATGACCGGAATGAGTGTTATATTCGGGTCTGCTGCTTGCATGGTAGCATCAGCATCTGCGAGTTCAGTTGCTAATCTAACTGCCTCTCTTTCGTCATCACTCTCTGCCATTTTACAGACAGGATGGTATTATGTTTATTTGCAGATCAGGTTTCTTTATGGAACAAAGATTAGATGCACAATATGTTGGAACTGTTTATCCTTCAACGTTGACTAGACCAAGAACCATACATAGGAGTTCCCTCCAGCGAGGTTTTGGAGGATATAACCTTTCACCCACTCCAGACGTCTTTGGAGTATTTGGGAAAAGGGGTCTGAGTGAGAGAGCACGACTGAGTTACTCTAAATGTCTTACGTTAGTTTTATCGCCCTTTCCAAACGCGTTGGGCGCCATGTAGTGTAGTTCCTATCTTCCCAATAGGCTCTGCGCATTGGAATAATACCTACAGCAGTAAAGGCCTAGGCCAGACGTTAACTAGGTCTACTACTGTCGATACTAGACTTAATTTTTGGGTTTGCCAGCTAAGCTCAGAGTTCGCTAGAAACTTTCTCGAATGTTCAGGAAAGAATTACCTCCCCTGATTAGACAAGAAGGGATTTAGTTTCTGACAACCATAGAACATGACAACTTTGCTCTCCCCTAATCAAGAGTCAATCTCAAGAGTCGTGTGAGCACAAGGCAATTATTTTACTCAGTCAGTACGTGCATTCTTAGTCTCATCAGAATGTAGAGAAAAGGAAGAGACGGGCGTGTTCAATAAAAAGGTGTTATTTATTGATCAGTCTCTTTTCTCATACATGAGAAATGGATCGATATTATTGCAATACTTATAGTTAAGTAAAGTGCATACATTAAAAGCAATAGTATAAAATAATACTGTAAAAACATTGATATGGTTTCTGAGCCATATGATGTTTAAAATGATTAAAATATATTTACATACACATGTACATTTGACTAAACGTACTCAACTGGTGTTTCTAAATACGCCTACCCCGTGTACCTGACCTAAGTCTAATGCGTGGGCGGGAATAGAAAGTTACAGTTTAAGTTAAGTTTGTTTTTGCCAAGTGAATAACTAAAGAATTCTCTGTGAGGGGTTATTCAGTTCTGTACCTGGAAGTTAGGATGAATGAGGAATGGTATCTCTTTCTCTGCTCTCGATATTCCAGGCTGCCTGCGAGGGCTGCCCAGAAGCGCCGGTGCTGGGTCTCTCGGCTTGAGATAGCAGCGCGTCTCTCAGCGCGTCAGGAAGGCGGGGCTGCTGCCAGCGGGGTCTGCTTCTGCTCTCGGCTTCGGCAAGTGTGGCTGCTCCGTCTTGTCACCACGCGTGTGTTTGCATAGGGCAAGGTCGGCAATATTTATACCTTAAAGGTGCCGAGATTGACGTAAGGATGGACATAGGTACGTCAATAAAGATGTCATACGACTTGCTCGTTAGCACATTCTTTTGCAAAAGTTCTCTGTGAAATCAAAACAATGGCCGCACGGATTATCCAGGTTGTCATAGATTTGATTTGTTATGAGAACGTCGTATGCCTTATCAGGGGCTGGAGGAATGTCGCTTGTCTAATTAGATCTCAAGCGTTATGACCTAATCAGATAACACGTTCCTGCGCCGTAGTGTGACTGCGTCAGATAACGGTATCTGCATCATGGGGGCTGTTCTTGCCTCATGGGCTGACTGTTAGTTAACTAGCTAGTTAGTTTAACCAGAATAGGGTCAGGAATAGGGGGATCGATTCAGAACCTATAGAAATACACGACATAACACCAGGGCTGATTTGCAATCCCTGTCCAGCCCTGCCTCACAGGCATGTGACGCCCTGCCAGGAACAGGGGAAGTCCCTTCGGTACGACAAGCAGCTCTCACTATTTCAGCCCTAATGAGCTTTGGAAGAGATGCTTGTCAGTGTCTGGGAGGGGCCGTTGCTGCACAGGAGTGTCCCTGCACCATGCAGGTTCAGGATCAGCTTGAAATATTGGGATGCAAATAGGGTTGTCACCTCTCAGGAGAAACATCCTGGCCATTCGTTGCTGTTTTAGGAGTTAGCAAAGGCCGGGACACAATACTAACCACCAGTTTAAACAAAAGCATCTATATTATTTATACCAAGTTGTTTCTGTCTTTGTTTACCTGAATTATTACTCAGGGATGGGTGCAGCTCTAGAGCACGTTTAAATGTGTTTTCTGTTTATATTTGAAGTTTTAAATATGTATAGATAAGGCCTAAAAAAAAAACGTTTAGGTGATTTGGTACCAGCCGGGAAATGAAACAGAACACAACAGGACAGAAAACCAGCCAGGTGGCAACCCTAGATGCAAACAGCCTTGAATGAGGGATGAAAAGCATTTTTTCCAATTTTGTATAGCACAAATGTGACCTGAAGGTATTGGAGTGCCTAATATGAGAACCAGTTACATTATACAAGGACACATTCTTTTCTTATCTTAGGCACACGGAGACTAAGTGATTTGCCCAGAATCATAGGATCTTGAGCTGATACCAAGACTGGAAACTGGTTCCCCAGCTATAAAGTCGGCCAGCTCCAGCCAGAACGCCACATTCTGGTTAGACAGAGGGTGGCAGGCAGATGCTACATGAAAGCTCGGCTCTTTATGGACGTGTGGTTCTAACTGGACCTCAAGCTGAGCCAGAGCCAGCCAGGGAGTACCCCTTTGGTGGCTATTTCTCACATTAATCCTGTTTCAGAGTGCTGCTGTATTGTCAGATCAGTGGATGAGGCACACGGATTGTGTTATATGCCCAGGATCAAACAGTTTGTTAAATTAGTAGACCCAGGACGGCAGTACACTGCTTTTTGTTGCAAAGACTATATAGTTACCACTGTACTGCATTTAGATGACTAGTACTTATGACTGGGCACCTCCCTTCTCTCGGGAATTATTCAGTACATTTTTAAAAATCTCAGTGACTACCAGTTTTCATATTGAATTAATGTACTCCCAATCTTGCCAAAAAGGGAGCAGCAGAGTAAGAAGAAGGGCCATTGGAATAATATGGTAGATTAGGGTCAAATTGTGCGGGAGGGATGAGTAAATCATGCACCAAAAATGGCGTATCATGCGGCGTAATTCAGCACATTTTATGATATTATTACTTCAATATTTGATGATTTTTATCACTTAATACTGCCTGGGCATTGGTTGCACTTTATAAGTACCAGTTTAACATTCAATTTTAGTAATAAGACATTGAAAGGTAACCAGTCCATATTTTCAAAGGATCTTCTGCTGCAAGGCAACACGTGTTGTTGTGTTAATAGGATCCTTTGAACCATTTGAGCTACAAACAAAAATATGTTTTTATTAAAACCTGCAGATTAAGCAGCAGATGATGGGTAAATCTATAATTATGAGAAAATGCAGCAGCCAATCAAACCCATAATCCCAGTGGCCCTGGAAATAAATTCAGAAAAGTTATTGCCCAAGAGCACACAATGTGGCCTAATGGGAGGCAAGGATTGAAAAAAGCGCCTCTTAGTTCCATTTCTCCAACTAGTCCACTAGAATACACTGGGCTGTCAGTGAGTCTGATGGAAAGGCTTAGGGGCTGCCTCTCCAAGGAAATTGCCACTCTCTTTCCGGCCATGTTCAGCTTTAAAACATGGTGATTAGATGCCAAATATCCTAGTTACATGGTAAAAACTTTCTGGTTAGACCAGGTCCTTTGGCAGTGGGTACTTACAGGACAGTATGCTTGTAGATACTTATTTACTATTATTACTTTCCTAAACTTGTCGCTCGAAATTTGCAATTGTCAGGAGTCAAGGCTTACTCCAATAGGTGGTAAAGGAATTAGAACTCAAACATATCATGAAGAGTAGTCACAATCTAGAACTTCAGGGGCATATGTAACAACCTCTATCGCCACCACAAAGTCACCTATATTGACATTGTGGTGGCGATAGGGGCTGCGTCTTATTTACAATCAGCGTTAAGCCACTTAACATGGCTTGATGCTACCTTGTTGATAATGCCCCCTTTCACCCTCGCTATGGTTAGCGTGAAAGAGGTAGGCAGTGGGTGTTGCGGTGGGCGTTCCACCGCAACACCCATTTATTTTGACACTTCCCCCTATGGACAAGGGTGGCATACATAGAGGCATCACCAGAATTAAGACCAGGTAAAAAATGGTTCTTAAATTGGCGAAACAGGGAGAAATGCAATATTTCTACTATTTTTTACTTTTTCCGTGTGTGCTGCAGTGTGCAGCACACATGGAACAAGCAAAATACCATGGTTTGTTCATGTACAGGAATGTGTCCCTTTCTGTACATAAATGAACTAAAAAACAGGAAATAGACGAATGGGCAGGAAATAGACGAATGCGAGGGTCCGGTCTGGCCGAGATCGTCGCCAATAATTGTGCAGTAAATTATACGAACTACACGTAGATGTAAACTACGAATTTATTGAACTACTCGACCAGACAAGGAAGACGAGCCTCCGGGAGCTGACAACTACAATCAACTGCTCTCTGGTGCCGTTAACACATCTCTCTGTTCGCCTAGCCTCTCTCTGTTCGCCTAGCCTAGCCTAGCAGTGCCTAAGCCACGCCTCGCCAGACCAAGCCCAACGATCGACGAGCGGGAGTCGGAGCGTGAGCAGGAGCGCGAACGGGACCGTGAGAGCGACCGGGATAAGCCCACGTCCGAGGACCGAGGTCGAGGTCAACTACGGGCGTGGCAGCGCGGCGTTCAAGACACCCCCCTCTGCCTCGATAACACGCGGTGCCCTCGGGGCGAGACAAGGGGAGCGGTGGGCGGTGCGAGCCGGAGGGCTTGCTGGCTGGACTTGACGAGTGACGGGTGACGGGAATCAGCCCGCAGGGAAGCAAGTAACGCAAGAGACCGGCAGCCCAGGGCAGACCCGCGCAGAGACCCGCGCAGGTGCAAAAATAAGCGGAAATATCTGACGTAATACCAGTGGAACCCCCGAGGAACATCGTCTCTAGGGGGGGGGGGCACTGATACTATTGACTGGGCAGTTAGCAAAAGTGTAATCCAGCAGTGTCAGCAGAGGAGATACTTTAGCACAAAATTCGGCGGCCCTTGATGAAACAAGGGGCCAAGAAGATCTAAGAAGGGCATCTAATTTCCCAGCATAAGAAGACCAAGTATAACGGAAAAGTTGGAGAATCAACACGACAGAGACCTTCAAGCGTGGCAAGGCAAGCAGGCTGAAGGCAATAGGCGGAACAGAGGTAAGTGAAAAATTTCTGTTGAAATAAGAGTAAAAACTATAGTAATTAACAAGAGATTCCACCCGCAGCAGTATAACAGCCTTTTTGGCTAAAAACCTAGAAATGGCACCCAAAAGAGGGCCAAAATTACGTTCTGTGGAGGATCCAGGGAGGAGTAAATCATTGGAGGGCTCAAAATCCCTGGAAGAGAGCCAGGAAAGCCATGCATCCTCTATGGATAATAGCAAGGGGAAACCCAAGAAAAGAAAAGTTAAAAGGGCAACGAAGAACGCCCAGAAGGCGAAAAGAGGCTGTATTCAAACGACGATGAAACAGAAAGAGTCCATGGCCGCGTCAAAATCCATAAAGGAGTTTGTAGGGAAACATTATAAATCAGTAAATCCAGCGATAACATCGGATCTTGACGGAGAAATAGTGGAAATTGATGGAGAGATTGGCGAAAATTCAGGCATGACAGTAGGAAATCAAAGACGGCCAGATAAGGGAGCCCCCCAAGAAGAAGAGAATCTCGAAACAGAAGAAGAAGGGGTTAACCCCAAGTTTATAAACCAGACACTGCAGAGTCAAAACCACCAGATCTCTGCACCCCGACTGTCATCCTCGCCTAAAATGTTCTCATTGGTGTCACCAGAGAACGAAGGGCATAGGGAAAATGAAGGCCAGAACCAGAGTTATGTCTGGGGAGGCGCGCCAGATCAATTCCAGCAACACTTTACAATGCAAAAATCACCACTACTTCAAGAGAGTATAAGGACTGGCCACCAGATAAATACAGTCAGAAACAAAACACAGGATTCGGTGATCTCTGAAACCCCCACATCTTCATTGATGGACCTAATCTTGCTACTTCAGAAGGCACTTCAAGGAATTCTGGAAGTAACACTCTTGAACAACGGAGTGATGAAAGCACAGAAACAGCACCTAAAGAAAATAGAAGAAGAACTAGGGGAGATAAAGAGCCAAATGCCAAATAGGTTAAGATCAACCGACATTGCCCCACCCGTTGAGGAAAGTGCCTTGATAGTACTTGAAGAAGAAAGCATGACAACCCCTGAAAGTTCCCCTCACCCTTCAGAGCAAACGGCAAAGGACGCCGTAGAGATTGTAGACAACGTTTATATCTCAAAAAGACCTATGCTGATAAAAAGGCGGGGGGATATGTAGCCCTTGGGGTCAGGAACAGGGCAGAAAAACTCAGGAAACCGAAACCTGCAGGAAAGAGAAAAGGGAAGAAAATAACGGTGGAGGGGGTGCAGTCAGAATTAAATGCCGCAGCGTCGACTTTCATAACACGTAGTCACATGCAGGGAGAGACAAAACCACCAAAGACCCCGAGAGAATTAAGGAAAAAGCAGACATAAAGGAGGTAACCGAGAAATCCCACCCTTCCTGCAATACAAAGCAGAAAGTTCGGATAATGGCGGAACAGACCATCGAGCAAAGGTCAGTAAGCCCCCAAGCTCATGAAATACCCGGCGTGGGAAAGAAAGGATGGCATGCAGGGAGAACAACTGCTAGCCAACAGGTCCATGAAACAAAGTTGAACTTACATGAGAAAGACAATAATAAATGGCTATTTCTGGACCTGGTACCAGCCGGAAAGAAGCAAAAAATGGCAAGAAAAACAAGCCCCCTGAATAGGGCACTGATTTTGAGCGCTTTTTCAAAATGCGGTAGTTTGAGGGGGCTAAGTACAAAAGACCTTCAGCAGGTAGGCTTTGTAGAGAATAGGAATGGAAAGGAAATAACAAAACTCACCCTTTACTCGGACCTGGTAAAAAGGGCAATCCAAAAAGCCTCAAACGAGATAATTCGACAGGGAATAAGGATGATTCCTGAGCATGAAATAAAAACCCCTAGAGACAATTCCTTCCTAAAACAGCATGCCGGGCTACAGAAGAGACAAGTGATCCTCTGCAGAGAAACAGAAGGCGACCGGGGCTGCCTGAATGTTATGATAGAAAACTCAGGGAACGAATCCTCATGGGACAATTGGTCCTTACAGAGTAACCCCACGGAAGAATCCAACGACAACAATACGCTGGATATGGAAGAAGATGGTGGGTTGAATGACGTAGAATAGGATGGGGGGGGGGTCGCAAGAACTAGGTCTCTTAACCTGGAATGTGAATGGGCTAGGCAATGAGAAAAAACAGGAATATATTAAGGAAATCATAAATAAAATGGACATTGCCTGCCTCCAAGAAACCTGGCTATGCGACGAAACCCCAACCTTAGAAGGATATTTACAGTTACATCATCCCGCCACAAATAAAAACTACGGGCGGCCCTCGGGGGGCCTATTGACATTGATATCAACGAAAGCAATGAGGGAAGTCAAACTGTTGAAAACAAAATGTAAATGGGTTCAATTAAGTAGAATAGAACTCCTGACGGTGGATTTGAACTGTAAAATGCTGATTTTAATGAATGTATATATGCAGTGGGATAATGCGGAGGAGTACAAAAGGGAGATGAGTTGTTTTAAAGAGGACGTAGACAGTACCTTAGAAAAATACCCCGCAGATATAATAATATTAGCGGGGGATTTCAACCATAAATTAAACCCAAAAAAGGCAGACTGGTGGAACAAGGAACAGATAGAGGTGTACGGAATAAACCCGGCTAGGTTCCCAAAGGGGGAGATCTCGAAACAGGACTTAGAACTAGTACATGCACTAGGAGGTAGGGGCTTTCATTGTGTAAATGGGAGAATAGAGACAGATTCCCCAGCAGGAAAGACGTTTAATCTTGGGGAACAGAACTGCCCTATTGACTATATATTCTTGCAAGCCTGAAATTTCCCCCAGATCAGGGATTTTAGGATAGAACAAAAAGAGGTGAGTGATCACAAACAATAGCAGGGGGTAGGAAATCGCAGAGAGATACTGTGATTAGCCAGGAGGTCGAGTACCCCAAAAGGGTGACGACACGACTAACTGACGAATATATGGAAAAATTGAAGGCCATGCAAATAAAAACGGCACCTGAAAATTTCGAGAATAAAAACTTGGAATGGTTTATAGGGAAATTAGAAGAAGTGGTACACTGTCTAAGAATACACTTAAATAGGGAGAAACACACAAGGGTAAAACAGATAAGCAGAGGGAAAGGGTTCTCTGTGGCGTGTCAATCCAAGAAAAAAGAGATACGTGCAGTACAAAGAAGGCAAAAAAAGAACTTCACACAAGAGAGACAGGAGCAGTTAATTAAGCTGAAAAAAGAATTCAAAGTAATTGTAATGAACGCTAAAAGGATACATAAAGAGAAATGCTGGTTAGATCTGTTAGAAGCCATAGAGGATAATAATCTAAGGCAATTTTGGAAATTAGTAAAGGCAGCAGCCGGAACTGCAGATGGGGAATTAAACTGTGTGGTGAGTGAGGCCGCATGGGAGGAGTACATAAGGGAACTGTACAGGGCGAGAACACACAGAGAGGATGTGGAGGCTAAAACTTGGCAAGAAATTTTAGAAGATCTATTAGCCAAATTTAACGAAGAACAAGTAGAGCTCACAATAAAAGAACTAAAGCTAACCCGTGCAGCAGGTCCAGACAATCTCCCCGCAGTAATACTGAAGTCGGAGGTTAATTGGTGGGCAAGATTGCTTGCAAAGATGTTCCATGTAGTACTAAAAGAAGGCGTAATGCCACCTACCTGGAAGGGTGCTATAATTAGACCAATCCATAAGAAAGGGAGCAAAGAGGCGCCACAAAACTACCGGCTGATCAACCTCCTAGATATAGGAGAGAAAGTATTCGCTAAAATTGTACTTAAACAATTGAATGAATGGGTTGAAGAGTTCCAAATAGTACCCACAGAACAGGGTGGTTTTAGAGCGGGCCACTCCACTATAGACCATGGTTTTGCGCTATGGGCTATGGCTAAGAAGTCGACGGAACAAAACGGCAAGCTATGCTGTTGTTTCGTCGACTTTAGAGCAGCCTTTGATTCAGTAGATCGGGCCTGCCTGTGGGATACCCTAAAGAGGTTAAAGATCCCTAAAGATCTCTTTATAATAATAAAGGAACTACATAGAGAAAATTGGGGGCAAGTTATCAAGGATACCATGGGTGCTTTGACCCCAAAAATACCCATCGCCAATGGATTAAAACAGGGCTGTGTGTTGGCCCCCCAGCTTTTCTCTATTTTTTGGTCAGATCTCCCGGCATACCTTGAGGTAGAGGGTAGTGCTAGCCCTAAAATGGATGGGAACAAGGTATCCTGTCTACTGTACGCGGACGACCTGGTAATAGTTGACCAGACAGAGAGAGGTCTCCAAAGAAAACTTAATGCCTTTAATACATATTGTGCTAGCAAATTTCTAAATATCAATCTTGATAAAACTAAAACCTTATGCTTCGGGAAAAAGATAAGCAGGTTTAGTTGGTACATAGGCGATCTCAAACTGGAGACAGTAAATGAGTATCGATACCCGGGTGTATGGTTCGACAGGGCTTTAAATTGGAATACCCATTTGGAAACACAAAAAGCAAAGGCAATCTCTTCCATATGTGGTCTAAAAAGGTTTAATGGGGATTATGGAGAGATGTCACATCGACCAATGCTTAGAGCCTTTGAGGCAATGATCCCCTCCCAAGTCCTGTACGGAGCCGAGATCCTTTATTTGAGCGGTAAGGGATCCTGGGACGTGATAGAGGGGAAATGCATAAAAAGGCTCCTATCACTTCCGCAATCTTCTATGATACATGCCATAAGAACAGAAATAGGCACAAAGTCCTGGGTGATACAAATTCAGATGGCTGTAATCAGATTTCGAAGAGACTGGAAGACCCTGAAAGGCAAAAAGTAGCACACTGGTGTCGTAAAGAAATCCAGAAAAGTGAGCTAAAATGGGCTAAGGCCAGTAGGGAAAAATTGATGGGAATTTGCAAAGTATTGAAGATCGAGGTAGACCAGGTAACGTACCAAGTCTTAAGTACCAAAGGAGAGCTGAAGCAAAGGGGGAAAGAAGTTTCCAAATTAAGAGATATAGAATATTTAGCAAAGAAAAAATCAGTAGCGCATTTGCTAAATGCTTGGTCTAACGAAAATTGGTTCCCCTACCTAGACATTCTACCAAACCGTGGGTACAGGCAAGAGATCCTTAGGTTACGGATCGGGATTAACCCATGGTTAGTAAACAGAGACCTCAAAACAAAAATGTTAGACCAGCAAGGTCTCTGTAGGTGTGAGCTGGGAACTAAAGGAGACCTGTTACATATCTTGCTAGATTGCTTGACACTTTTAGAGCAGAGAAAACTGTGGCTGCGGCCTGTATTGCTAAACCATGATATAAAAACAAGGACGCAGGCAGCCAGCCTCTTAGCAGAAATCCCCTCTATTGATATTGTAATTGCCCTGGGGAAATTTATAAAGGGGGCCCTGAGAGCACTGAGAAGTCAAGAATAATCTGTAATACTGTAGTACAGTTTGGCTGAATGAAAGTGCCTGTAGGGGTAAGAAAAGGAAAAGGTTTTTAACATGTAAATATAGGTTTTAAGAAACGTAATCTTTAGTGAAATTTTGTATGTTTGATAATGGGTGGAGATACTTTTTAACAGATTAACTTTTAAAAAAAAGTTTTATGAATTTATTGTGCATACTCCTTCCAGTATTATGTTCATTGCATTGTTTAAAGACTATGGTCATAATAAACATATATTTGACTTGACTTGACAACTAAAAAAACGCATTTTGTCACTTTCATGTGTGCTGCATAAAGCAGCACACATGAAAGTGACAGAATGGCATTTTAGGATTGTTTATGTGCAAAAGGGTCTCCTTCCTACACATAAACAATCCTCCCCTGCATGCAGTCACCCTTGCACTATGGTGCAAGGGTGCCTGCATTGGCAGTAAGTTGCAAAACGTATTGCCACCACAGGGGGAAATGAAAGGCTGTACCAGAATCTTGTAAATATGGTGCAGCCTTGCGTTTCAGAAGTGGCGGAGAGAAGCGTTAAGCTAGGTTGGCTAACGCCTCCCTCTGCCATCTCATTGTGCATATAGCCCTTAATCTCCAGCTGAGTTATCTTTTAACATGACCTGTTTTAGAGGGGAGATTTAGAATGAAACCCACACAATCTGCTAAGTGACTCTTGGTTCCTCTGCTCCCCAATAAACATTTTCCCAAGTCTCTGAACACAAAATGTGTCTCCACTTGTGCTGTGTTTCTCCAAAGGCATACATTCTCCTGTGAAGTCCCTACTTGGCTCTTTCAGCTATGACTGGGGACCATGGTTGTGAGGCCCGGGGAAGAGGACTCCCCTTCTCGAGGTCTTGCAGCACCAGACAATGGATGTGAAGTCCTGGGCAGTGGGGCCACATCCCAGGGGCTTTGCAGCACTACATCATAGCTGTGTTGTTAGAGGATGGGACAACAATCCCATGAGTCTCACAGCTGCGGGTCAGGGTGAGGTGGTCCATGGAAGGGAACATCCCTGCGTCTTGCAGTGCTACACTATTGTTGTGAGGCCAATGGTAGAGGGTTCCCCTATCCTGGATCCCTTTCTGGGGCCGCACAGCAGTAGACCATGGTTGCAAGGCCTAGGAGAGTGGAGATCCCTACCCTATGCCTCGTAGCCATGTTGTAGCATTGCCAGGGCATCTCTCCCCTGGGCCTTGCTGTGATGCTTATGTTGCTGCGAGACTGACAGGTTAGTTGGCTCTCCTCCCTAATTCTCTCAGTGCTACACCATGTCTGAGAAACCCAGGAGGTGGGGAAGGGCACCTCATGTGGCCCCTCCCCTCGGGCCCATTTAAATTGTCTCACAGGTCTGTACCATGGCTCTGTGCATACGTCGAAGTCAAGGTCCATGTCCTGCGATGCCAATGCCTGTGATTTCAAGTTGCATGCAATTAGAGGGGCTAACTCATTCCCTTTCTGCCCTGGCATAGCCATTGGCTAGCGGCATCACCATCAGTAGTGTAGCGGTTGCAGTGGCACTGGGCCCAGGGGTATTACGTGCTCAATGTTCCCAAAGTATGGCTTTATTTTACTGTGCAGCCAGTGTGCAAGAGTGAGGAGGTGCTTTCACTTTGCACCAGCACCCATAGCACCATTGCTGTGCTACTTGTCTCTCTTATATGGCCGTTGCCACCATGTTCCAAATCAGTGAGGCATGGGAGAGGTCCTCCCTCTAATGGCATTAGGAGGGAGGAGGCACCAGTCCATGTGCTTAGCAGAGCTGGACTATGGCTGTGAGGCTCTTTGGGGGCCTCACTCTGAGGGAGTGAATCTTACCCTGTTAATGTTTGTGATATACCTTTTGCATTGGTGTGGGAAGCTTGCACTGTTGGTGTCCATGCATTACCTGTTATGTCAGGGAGTAAAGCTTGCGCTTCTGATGTCCAAGAAGAACCTGTTCTTTGTATTAGGGAAGCTTGCATTACTGATTCCCATAGTGCATCTGCTCTGTGGGGGGTAAAGCATGCACTTCTACTCATTTGTTATGTCTGTTCTCTGCGGGAGGACAACTCACACTTTTTAAGACCATGCTATACATAGTCTGTGACGGAGGTAAGCTTGCATTGGTGTTTCTCACGCTGCATATGTTCAGTTATCAAGGCAAGCTTCCACTGGTGATGTCCAGGCAGCATATGTTCAATTATCAAGGGAAGCTTCCACTGGTGATGTCCATGCAGCATATGTTCAATTATCAAGGGAAGCTTCCACTGGTGATGTCCATGCAGGACATGTTCAATTATCAAGGGAAGCTTGCACTGGTGATGTCCATGCAGGACATGTTCAATTATCAAGGGAAGCTTGCACTGGTGATGTCCATGCAGGACATGTTCTATTATCAGAGGAAGTTTGCACTGGTGACGCTAATGTCACACATGTTCTTTAACAGAGGGAAACACACATTTCCGATTGACATGCTGGGCCCACTCTATCATGAGGTGAACACTGCAATGTTGATGCCCAAGGTTTACCTTTTGTTATAGTGAGGGAGTCTTGCTCAGTTGATGCCCTTGAGGTGCTAAGTGTGTAAAACATGGTCAGAGAGGGAGTAACATGTGCACCGCTTACCTCCATGGAGTCCCTGTGGTTGCAGCAAGCAAAGCTTGCACTGCTGACGCCTGTGCTCCACCCTTCTGTAAAGGAGGGCAGCTTGCTCCCCTGGTGCTAATTCTATGCATATACTGTGAGTGTATGAAGCTTTCATTGGTGATGTCAATGCTGTGCATGTTCCTTCATCATAGGAAGGTTGAAGGTGTCATGCCCATGCTGTGCTTATTCTTTGAAAGGGAGACGCGTGCACTGATGATGGCCATGCTGGACTTGCTCCTTGATGCAGTGAGGACTACACTGTAGGTATCCACACTGCAACGTATATGATAATGAGGGAAGCTTGCACTGTTGCTTTCATTGTGTTACTAGTTCTGTCTTCCATAGATGCTTGACCCACTGATTCATTCTTTGTGTTAGGAAGACTGGCTCTCCTTATACCCATAATATGGGCTGTTCTGTCATGTTCTATTAGGGAAGGAAGCTTGCTCTGAATCTGTTGTGCTGGACATGTTCTTTGTGTGATGCTTGGGGTGAGTTGTGCCTGTTCTGTGTAAGAGGGCCTCACACATTACTGATGCCCAAGCTACATATATTCTGTGAGTGAGAGAAGTTTGCAGTGGTTATATTCATGCTGTAAATGTTTATTTCCAAAGGGCACTTGCACTGATGGTGTCTATTTCGTACCTGCTCTTTGGCTGAGAAAAATGTACATTGCAGTCCCACCACAGGCATTGTGCAAGAGAGCATTGAGATACTCAAGTAGTGTGTGTGACTGTCAAGCATTTCTGTGAAAATATTCAATAGCTTGTTGCCAACTTGTATGCATGGTTAGGAATTTTGGGAATGAGTCAAACAATTTGCCACCCTCTACATGGCACATAAATATTACATACATTCACAAAAGTACAATGAATTAGTTAATCGGGCACCAAATGA
Organism: Lissotriton helveticus; assembly: GCF_964261635.1. Taxonomy (NCBI): domain Eukaryota; kingdom Metazoa; phylum Chordata; class Amphibia; order Caudata; family Salamandridae; genus Lissotriton; species Lissotriton helveticus. The sequence continues at coordinate 531,217,257 of NC_136071.1, forward strand.
CCCTTGGAATGAATGAATGAATGATTGATTTAATTTTCTTTCATAAGTAAATAAAGACAGAGAGGCACCATTATGCCTACACCATGCACCTTTAACTGTTACTGTCTGATTTACATGGTTAAAAACGAGGTGTGAGAGCAAAGGAACTATCCCCATTGGACCAGCGAGGCACCATGATATTTCTCAAAATGCAATAATTAATATGATAATACATTTTATAATTTTAAAGGCTGTGACACTATAATATAAATGCAATGTCACCGCTTATAGAGTGGAAATGTGGTTCTGGGTATTAGGTCCCAATGTTCAGAATGTTCAAGGGAAGCCATGGCTTCAAATGTACACAGTGACCAGGGCTTGAGGCATCGTCTGTGTGATGTCACAACTCAGAACCCTGGCCATAGTAACTAGTATCACATCAGAACCTTCAGTGTTCAGAGAGATCAGGACAGGAAAGGTGAAGTACCAGGGCTCTCAGAGGCAATACGATGGAGGGTCCCAGTGGCCTTACCCCAGCGTACTTTGCAGATGCACCCGGAACCACCCAGGACCTTCCTGGTTACGAGAACGGAGGTAAGAGTCCGGAATGGGGTCAAAATAAAAGGACGCAGACCTGGGCTGTAGAGAAGGGCTGGTATCTCCCAGGCCCAAAGAACCGCTATGACACAAACTTGGCATAAAAACCTCTGAACTTAAGAAAAGGGTGTGATGTATTTGTAGAGGGTGAGTGATGACTACATGGTTTGTTCAAGTCGAGGTTGAATCCTGAATATTTACTTAGTAATACACTATGTTTAAGTGGAAATGAACAGTTGACAAGGAACCTGCCAATGTTAAAACCAAGCCCATGCCTAGAGCTGTCTATAACTTAACACTCAACCATATAAATACAAAATAAAAGTGTGACAGAGGTACAGTACTCAACCTTTTATGACAAATATCATCTGCTCAGGGATGGCGATAGGCATGGGCAACAGCCCAGGGCCCTGCACGCAGTCCACCAATATGGGGGCCTTGCACCTATGCTCCAACGCTGCTAGGTCATGGGGAGGGGCACTTGTCTCCTGGCCCCAAAGCTGGGCCGGACTGGCCGTAGCGGGCACCGGCATTTTCCCATTGTACCGGAATGGTGGGGGCCAGTTTTGGACCGGGGGGGGGTCATTTTTGTTAGTGGGGACCGGTTTTGTAATCAGCCCCTTATAACAAAAGCCCAAGCAGCAGCGGGGTTTCGGCCAGCACCCTCCCCTCCCCCCGGAGGCTGGTCGAAATTAATTGCCAGGGCTGATTTGCAATCCCTGTCCAGCCCTGCCTCGCAGGCATGTGGCGCGCTGCCAGGAACAGGGGCAGTCCCTTAGGTACGACAAGCAGCTCTCACTATTTCAGCCCTAATGAGCTTTGGAAGAGATGCGTGTCAGTATCTGGGAGGGGCCGTTGCTGCACAGGAGGGGCCCTGCACCATGCAGGTTCATAATCAGCTTCAAATTTTGGGATGCAAATAGGGTTGTCACCACTGAGGAGAAACATCCAGGCCATTCGTTGCTGTTTTAGGAGTTTGCAAAGGCAGGGACAAACTATTAAGTACCACTTTAAACATAAGCATCTGTATTATTTATAACAAGTCGTTTCTTGTCTTTGTTGACCTGAATTATTACTCAGGGATGGGTGCAGCTCTAGAGCACGTTTAAATGTGTTTTCTGTTTATATTTGACGTTTTGAACATGTACAGATAAGGCCTAAAAATAACAGTTTTAGGTGATTTGGTACCAGCCGGGACATGAAACAGAACAGAACAGGACAGAAAACCAGCCAGGTGGCAACCCTAGATGCAAACAACCTTGAATGAGGGATGAAAAGCATTTTGTTCCAATTGTGTATAGCAAAAATGCGACCTGAAGGTATTGGAGTGCTTAACATGAGAACCAGTTACATTATACAAGGACACATTCTTTTCTTATCTTAGGCACACGGGAGACTAAGTGATTTGCCCAGAATCTTAGGATCTTGAGCTGATGCCAAGACTGGAAACTGGTTCCCCAGCTATAAAGTCGGCAGCTTCAGCCAGAACGTAACATTCTGGTTAGACAGAGGGTGGCAGGCAGATGCTACATCAAAGCTCGGCTCTTTATGGACGTGTGGTTCTAACTGGACCTCAAGCTGAGCCAGAGCCAGGGAGTACCCCTTTGGTGGCTATTTCTCACATTAATCCTGTTTCAAAGTGATGCTGTATTGTCAGATCAGTGGATGAGGCACACGGATTGTGTTATATGCCCAGGATCAAACAGTTTGTTAAATTAGTAGACCCAGGACGGCAGTACACTGCTACTTGTTGCAAAGTCTATATAGTTACCACTGTACTGCATTTAGATGACTAGTACTTATGACTGGGCACCTCCCTTCTCTCAGGAATTATTCAGTACATTTTTAAAAATCTCGGTGACTACCAGTTTTCACATTGAATCAATGTACTCCCAATCTTGCCAAAAAGGGAGCAGCAGAGTAAGAAGAAGGGCTATTGGAATAATATGGTAGAGTAGTGTCAAATTGTGCGGGAGGGATGAGTAAATCATGCACCAAAAATTGCATATTATGTGGCGTAATTCAACACATTTTATGATATTATTACTTCAATATTTGGTGATTTTTTTCACTGAACACTGCCTGGGCATTGGTTCGACTTAATAAGTATCAGTTTAACATTCAATTTTAGTAATAAGACATTGAAAGGTAACCAGTCCATATTTTCAAAGGATCTTCTGCTGCAAGGCAACACGTGTTGTTGTGTTAATACTATCCTTTGAACCATTTGAGCTAGAAACAATTTTTTTTATTAAAACCTGCAGATTAAGCAGCAGATGATGGATTAGGTGGTAAATCTATAATTATGAGAAAATGCAGCAGCCAATCAATCGCATAATCCCAGTGGCCCTGGCAATAAATTCAGAAAAGTTATTGCCCAAGAGCACACAATGTGGCCAAATGGGAGGCAAGGATTGAAAAAAGCGCCTCCTAGTTCCATGACTCCAACTAGTACACTAGACAACACTGGGCTGTCAGTGAGTCTGATGGAAAGGCTTAGGGGCTGCCTCTCCAAGGAAATTGCCACTCTCTTTACGGCCATGTTCAGCTTTAAAACATGGTGATTAGATGCCAAATAGCCTAGTTACATGGTTAAAACTTTCTGGTTAGACCAGGTCCTTTGGCAGTGGGTACTTACTGGACAGTATGCTTGTAGATACTGATTTACTATTATTACTTTTCTAAACTTGTCGCTCGAAATTTGCAATTGTCAGTAGTCAAGGCTTACTCCAATAGGTGGTAAAGGAATTAGAACTCAAACATATAATGAAGAGTAGTCACACTCTAGAAACTCAGGGGCATATGTAACAACCTCTATCACCGCCACAACGTCACCTATATTGACGTTGTGGTGGCGATAGGGTCTGCGTCTTATTTACAATCAGCGTTAAGCCACTTAACATGACTTGATGCTACCTTGTTGATAAGGCCCCCTTTCCCGCTCGCTATGGTTAGCGTGAAAGGGGTAGGCAGTGGGTGTTGCGGTGGGCGTTCCACCGCAACACCCATTTATTTTGACACTGCCCCCTATGGACAAGGGTGGCATATATAGAGGCCTCACCAAAATTAAGACCAGGTAAAAAATGGTTCTTAAGTTGGCGAAACAGGGAGAGATGCAATATTTCTACTCATTTTTACTTTTTCCCCGTGTGCTGCAGTGTGCAGCACACATGGAACAAGCAAAATACCATGGTTTGTTCATGTACAGGAATGTGTCCCTTTCTGTACATAAACAAACGAAAAAAACGCATTTCGTCACTTTCATGTGTGCTGCATAAAGCAGCACACATGAAAGTGACAGAATGGCATTTTAGGATTGTTTATGTGCAGGAAGGGTCTCCTTCCTACACATAAACAATCCTCCCCTGCATGCAGTCACCCTTGCACTATGGTGCAAGGGTGCCTGCATTGGCGGTAAGTTGCAAAACGTAGTGCCACCACAGGGGGAAATGCAAGGCTGTACCAGATTCTTGTAAATATGGTGCAGCCTTGCGTTTCAGAAGTGGCGGAGTGAGGTGTTAAGCCAGGAAGGCTAACGCCTCCCTCTGCCATTTCATTGTACATATAGCCCTTAATCTCCAGCTGAGTTATCTTTTAACATGACCTGTTTTAGAGGGAGATTTAGAATGAAACCCACACAATCTGCTAAGTGACTCTTGGTTCCTCTGCTCCCCAATAAACATTTTTCCAAGTATCTGCACACAAAATGTGTCTCCACTTGTGCTGTGTTTCTCCAAAGGCATACATTCTCCTGTGAATTCCCTACTTGGCTCTTGCAGCTATGACTGGGGACCATGGTTGTGAGGCCCGGGGAAGAGGACTCTCCTTCTCGAGGTCTTGCAGCACCAGACAATGGATGTGAAGTCCTGGGCAGTGGGCCACATCCCAGGGGCTTTGCAGCACTACATCATAGCTGTGTGGCTAGAGGATGGGACAACAATCCCATGAGTCTCACAGCTGCGGGTCAGGGTGAGGTGGTCCATGGAAGGGAACATCCCTGCGTCTTGCAGTGCTACATTATTGTTGTGAGGCCAATGGTAGAGGGTTCCCCTATCCTGGATCCCTTTCTTGGGCCACACAGCAGTAGACCATGGTTGCAAGGCCTAGGAGAGTGGAGGTCCCGACCCTATGCCTTGTAGCCATGTTGTAGCATTGCCCGGGCATGAAGAGGGCATCTCTCCCCTGGGCCTTGCTGTAATGCCTATGTTTCTGCGAGGCTCACAGGTTAGTGGGCTCTCTTCCCTAATCCTCTCGGATTAGAAACCCAGGAGGTGGGGAAGGGCACCTCATGTGGCCCCTCCCCTCGGGCCCATTTAAACTGTCTCACAGGTCTGTACCATGGCTCTGTGCATACGTCGATGTCAAGGTCCATGTCCTGTGATGCCAATACCTGTGATTTCAAGTTGCATGCAATTAGAGGGGCTAACTCATTCCCTTTCTGCCCTGGCATTGCCATTGGCTAGCGTAATCACCATCAGTAGTGTAGCGGTTGCAGTGGCACTGGGCCCAGGGGTATTACGTGCTCAATGTTCGCAAATTTTGGCTTTATTTTACTGTGCAGCCAGTGTGCAAGAGTGAGGAGGTGCTTTCACTTTGCACCAGCACTCATAGCACCATTGCTGTGCTACTTGTCTCTCTTATATGAGTATTGCAGCCATGTTCCAAATCAGTGAGGCATGGGAGAGGTCCTCCCTCTAATGGGCATTAAAGTCCACCCTGATTGGACACCCAGCGGAGGAGGCACCAGTCCATGTGCTTAGCAGAGCTGGACTATATCTGTGAGGCTCTTTGGGGGCCTCTCTCATGGGGTATAGCTGTCAGTGGTGCAGCAGGTGCAGTGCACCCGGGATCATGGATGTTCTGGGACCAATGCACCCAGATTATGGCTGCGCTTTACTGACTAGCATCATTTTCTTGCATTAGGGCCCATGGCTACATTACTATGCCACTGGTCCCTTCTCTCATGCACCGCACAGCCATGGTCCAGATCTGCAAAGTTCAGGAAAAGTCCATCCTCCCCTAGGCCTACTTGCTGTGATCCAGTGCTGGGAGGCATAAGGAAGAAAGCCTGCTGCTTTGGGCCTTTCAGCACTGGTCCATAGCTGCAAAGCCCAGGGCAAGAGGTGCCTCTGAAAGGCAGAGATATCAATAGTGTAGTAAGCGCAGTGGGAGTTGGGCCTCGTGGGGTTATGGGTCCCATGCACCCAAATTGTAGCTGTATTTTGCTCTCTACAAAAAGTCTACAAACATTGATGGATGGAATAACTGAATTAATCACATCAACTGGTAATTCCGCAGGCTGCATCCCACTCCATTATTTTCACCCCTTGCTACCTCAGTTTGGACCCAGCCATATGCAAATCAGTCTTGACCCTGCTCCAATAGGAACAGACCAGGCCAATCTACCAGGCCATGTCCTCCCTGAACCGGAACACAAGCAACCCAGGACAGGTGCCGCCGTAGTTAGGGATCATCAGCCAGGTATAGCTTGGTTCCATTAACAAAGTGAGCACAGGTCCCACGTCTGGGGATACCCGTCCCTCTTAGGGCAACTCACTAAAGTAGCTAAAAATGGGAAGAATAGAATGCGTGAATTAATCCCAGCCATTACTGAGGCTGATACCCCCTATTTTAAACCGAGGTCCACCAGGGAAGCATCATCTCAATTTGAAGACCTCTGCTTCCACCATTTGTTTTTATATTTTGTGCACTTCCAAACTGAGAGATTTTACTTAGCTGATGAGGCACGGATATTTTGGTCTATATTGTTATATGTCTAGAAGCTATATGGAGATTTTTTGCTTTTCCGATCTGTTTTATACATGAAAATACTATGGTAATATACTGACCGGACACAACCCGGGAGGCCTGACCTCTCTCCCATGGGGCAGTCCAGCACTATGAGACCCAAGGAAATGGACCACTTAGCGGGCATTTTTTAACTGTTCAAAATTAGGAGAAATTAAATGAGAAGAGATGCATCTCAAATCGGTTAACTGAATTTACATTATGCTAATTTACAAAATGAAATGCACTCTGGATCCATGTACTTGTCTACTAATTATTAGTGTCAGAACATTTAAAGGCTTCAGAGAACGTTGATAGGGGTGCTGTAGCCATTACTCCTTACGCATGACATTAAACCCTTTTCGCCTACATATGATTGTATTCTGGTCATTTCTGGCGTTTCTCAGTGACTAGGGTGAAGATTTTGTTAGAAGACAAACTATTTTCAACTGTTTTATTTCCTTTCACATCTTTTTTGCACATACCCTTTTTTGCAATGGGAATTTTGGAAACCATCTTGGAGCTTTTATCCACACTGGCTCCCTTAACCCCTTTCATGCGTGGGACGGCCGGGAGACATCCTGCGCACCGGTGCTCGTGTGCACAGGACGGCTTCCGGCTGTCCTCTCACATGACACGGGAAATCCCTCTGGTGCGGGCACCAGAGGGATTTCCTTTTCCCCCCTGACAGCCTCGGGAGCTGGGGAAGGGCTTCCTCAGCTCCTGAGGCTGTCTGTGTTGTTTCTGTGAAATGAAGATAAGAGTGCACATCGTGTTGACTTCTTGTACAGAAACAGAAACTAAAATGAGCATTGAGGCTCATTTCAGTTAACTTTCTATGTGCTCAGGGGGCTATCTCAGCCCCCTGAGCACGTAGAAAGACGGGAGAAGGGATCCATCCACTAGGCACCAGCGAGGGGGGAGCGGCCCCTTGGGCAAGAGTCTTTACTCCCCCATAAATATTAGGCTTAATTCAGTCTTTTTGCCCCCCGGGGGCAGATGGGGGCTCCAGCTCTAATCAGCATCCTGGGGGGGGGGGCAGAAAGCCCACTAGAACCAGGGATTTTTTTAACCCATAAATTAGGGGTGGGGGCTGCCCAATATGGGCATGCCACTGCCCCCAACCCCTGAACAATTAGAGTCTTTCTGTCCCCCTGTGGTGCAGATGGGGGTAGTAGCCCCCAATCTGCCCCCCGGAGGGACAGAAAGCTCAGGATTTTTTTTTACATTTCATTTTGGGGTGGGGGCTGCTCAAGATGGGCATGCCAACGCCCCCACTCCCCCCACAAAATACCAGTCTTTATGCCCCCTTGGGGGGCATAGGGGGGCCAGTAGCCCCCATCTGCCCACCCGGGGGTCAGAAGCCCACCGCTGCACTATAACAGTCTTTCTGCCCCCTGGGTGCAGATGGGGGCAGTAGCCCCCAATCTTCCCCCAGTGGGGGACAGAAAGCCCACTAGGCGCTAGCTTTGGTTTTTTTTACGATTAACTTACGGTTAGGGGCTGCCCAAGATGGGCATACCAATGCCCCTATCCCTCCCCCCACAAAATTCAAGTCTTTCTGCCCCTAGACACCAGGGATTATTTTTTTATTAGGCCGGGGGTGCGGGCTGCCCAGAATAGGCATGCAAATGTCCCCACCCTACTCCCCCAAAGAAAATTAAAGACGTGCTGCACCTCCAGGAGGAAGATGGGGGCAATAGCACCTGATCTGGGGGGTGGAAAGCCCACTAAGCGCCATTTTTTTTTTTATATAGGTAGGGGTGGGAGCTGCCCAGAATGGTCATGTCAAGGCCCCACCCCCCCAAAAAATGATATAGTCTTTCTGCCCCCCCCCCGGGAGGCAGATGGGGCAATAGCCCAATATATGCCTCTACGGGGTGGGACAGAAAGCCCACTAACCACCAGGGATTTTTTTTTTCAAAGGTTCGGGGTGGGTGATGTCCAGAATGGGCATTCCAATGCATCCACCACCCAAAAAAAGATTCCACAGCCTTTCTGCCTCCCCAGGAGGCATATGGGGGCAGTAGCCCCTGATTAGCCCCCGGGGGGCAGAAAGTCCACTAGGCACCATTGATTATGCTGGCTTTTCTATTAGTAGGGGTGGGAGCGTCCCAGAATGGGCATCTCAATGACCCCCCCCCAAACAAAATAGCCACAGCCTTTATGCCCCCCTTGGGGGCATATCGGGCCATACTCTGGATGACTTTTTTTCAGGATGTGCCTACCTGTAGATTTTGAACCCTAGCTCTGCCGGCACCTATGGAAACCTAGCAAAACTATAATTTTTTTTTAAACTAGACACCCAGGAGAAATCCAGGCTGAGGTGACTTGTCTGACTCTCACCAGGTTCTGTTATCCAGAATCCCTTGCAAACCTCAACATTTTCTTCAATTTCTGTGGTGGAAAGTTCTGGAATGTGTGTGGATCCACAAAATTCTACCCACCCCCCATTCCCCAATGTCTTCCGAGAAAAATGGTACCTCACTTGTGTGGGTTGGCTTCGTGCCCATGACAGGAAACGGCCCAAAACGCAACGTGGACACACCACATTTTACAGTAAAAACTGACCCTTTTTTTGCAAAGTACCAGGGAGGTATGGCTTGCAAGAGTCGCCCAACGTTTTCCTATCCAGAATGCCCTGCAAACATCAAATTTAGCCCAAAAAATCACTTTTTTCTCAAATTTCTGTGTGGGAAAGTTCTGGAATCTACGTGAATCCACACATTTCCTACCATCCAGAGGTACCCAGGTCTCCCAATAAAGAATGATCTCTCACTCGCGTGGGTGGGTCAAGTACCCCCTACAGGCAAGGGCCCAAAACGTATTGAGGAGACATCAAAATTACCTATCACAAAACAACGTGGTTTTGCAAGGGGGTCCACCTGGGTTTTTGGCCCCGGGCTCGGTGGCCATCTTGGGAAACTACCAAACACACACATTTCTAAAAAGTAGACACCCGGGGGAATCCAGCGAGGTATGGCTTGTGGGGATCCACCAAAGTTTGCCTACCCAGAATGCCCTGCAAACCTCAAATTTAGCTGAAAAAATTACCTTTTTCTCAAATTTTCTGAGTGGGAAAGTTCTGGAATCTACGTGGATACAAAAATTTCCTACCACTCAGCGCTCCCCCCAGGTCTCCCAATAAAAATGATACCCCACTCGCGAGGGTGGGTTAAGTACCCGCGACAGGCAAGGTTCCAAAAACATATTGAGGGGACATAAAAATTACCTATGACAAAACAACCTGGTTTTGCAAGGGGGGGTCACCTGGGTTTTTGGCCCCGGGCTCGGCGGCCATCTTAGGAAACTACCAAACTAACACATTTATGAAAACTAGACATCCGGTGGAGTCCAACGAGGTATAGCTTGCATGGATCCCCCAACGTTTTCCTACCCAGAATGTCCTGCAGACCTCAAATTTAGGTAAAAAAACAAATGTTAAACATATTTTTGGGTGGCATCACTGTGTCGGCACAAATATCCTACCCCACAGCATTCCCCTCAGACTCCCGAGTAAAATTAATACCTCACTTGTGTGGGTGGGGCAGGGGCCTGTGACTGGGAATAGCCCAAAACATAGGGAATAAGGATGAAGCACTGAGAATTCTAAGCGCTCATTTTTTTTTAAAATACGTTTTTGCCCAATTTTGCATCGGCAACCATCTAGATATACCTACTAAATCCACACATTTCTAAAAGCTAGAGACCCATGGGAGTCCAGGGAGGTATGGCTTGCATAGGTCGCCCAAAGTTTTCCTACCCAGAATGCTTTCAAACCTCAAATTTTGCTGAAAAAATCACTTTCTTCTCAAGTTTCCGAGTAGGAAAGTTCTGGAATCTACGTGAAGATTGCAGTGGTTTTATCCATGCTGTAAATGGTTATTTCCAAAGGGCACTTGCACTGATGATGTCTATATCGTACCTGCTCTTTGACTGAGAAAAATGTACACTGCAGTCCCACCACAAGCATTGTGCAACAGAGCATAGATATGCTCAAGTAGTGTGTGTGACTGTCAAGCATTTCTGTGAAAATGTTCAATAGCTTGTTGCAAACTTGTATGCATGGTTCTGAATTTTGGGAATGAGTCAAGCAATTTGCCAGGCACTATATGGCACATAAATACTACATACGTTCACAAAAGTACAATGAATTAGTTAATCACGCACCAAGTAACTCTTGGAAATCCTGCCATCCTTTAAATTTCTGGAATAATTATTTACGTATGAAAGGAGAGCAAATCAAAGACAGAGAGGAGCGATTATGCTACACCTTACAACTCTAACTGTTACTGTCTGAATTACATGGTTAAAAACGAGTTGTGAGAGCAAAGGAACTACCATCATTGGCCCAGCGTGGCACCTTGAAATTTCTCAAAATGCAATAATTAATATGATAATACATTTTATAATTTTAAAGGTTGTTACGCTATAATATAAATGTAATGTCGCCGCTTATAGAGTGGATATGTGGTTCTGGGCATTAGGTCCCAATGTTCAGAATATTCATGAGAGGCCATGGCTTCAAATGTACACAGCGACCAGGGCTTGAGGCCTCATCTGTGTGATGTCACAACTCAGAACCCTGGCCATAGCAACTAGTTTCACATCAGAACCTTCAGTATGCAGAGATATCCGGACAGGACAGGTGAAGTACCAGGGCTCTCAGAGGCAATATGATGGAGGGTCCCAGTGGTCTCATCCCAGCAAACATTACAGATGCACCTGGAACCACCCAGGACCTTCCTGATTACGAGGACGAAGGTAAGAGTCCGGAATGGGGTCAGAATAAGATGCAGACCTGGGATGTAAAAAAGGGCTGGTATCTCCCAGGCCCAAAGCACCACTATGACACAAACTTGTCACAAAAACCTCTGACCTTTAGAAAAGGGTATGCTGTATTTGTAGAGGGCGAGTGATGACTACATGGTTTGTTCGAGTCGAGGTTGAATCCTGAATATTCACTGACTAATGCACTATGTTTAAGTGGAAATGAACAGTCAACAAGGAACCTGCCAAGGTTAAAACAAAGCCCATGCTTAGAGCTGTCTATAACTTAACACTCGACCATATAAATACAAAATAAAGGTGTGACAGAGTTACAATACTGAAACTTTTCTGACAAATAACATCTGCTCGGGGTTGGTGCTAGGCATGGGCAGCGGCCCAGGATCCCGCACTCAGTCCACCAATATGGGCCCTTGCGCGGCCTCACACCTATGATCCAGTGCTGCTAGGCGAGGGGCACTTGTCTCCTGGACTCGCAGCAGGGCTGGACTGGCCTAGTGGGCACCGAGCATTTTCCTGTTGGGCTGGAACAGTGGGGGACGGTTTTGAACCGATGGGGGTCCTTGTTGTTAATGGGGGACAGATTAGCCATGGTCTAGTGAGGAGAGGCATAAGGGAGGAAGCCTGTTGCTTTGGGCCTTGCAGCACTGGTATATGGCTGCAAAGCCCAGGGCCAGAGGCCCCTCTGAAGGACAGAGATATCAATAGTGCAGCAAGCGCAGAGGGAATGTGGGGTCATGGGGTATGGGTCCAATGCGCCCAAATTATGGCTGTATTTTACTCTCTACAAAAAAGTCTACAAACAGTGATAGATGGAATGCCTCAATTAATCACATGAACTGGTAATTCCGCAGGCTGCATCCCACTCCATTATTTTGCACACCCTATTACCTCAGTTTGGACCCAGCCTTTGCAAATCAGTCTTGACCCTGCTCCAATGTGAACAGACAAGACCAAACTACCTGGCCACGTCCTCTCTGAACCCTAACACAAGCAACCCAGGACAGGTGCCACCCTAGTTAGGGATCATCAGCCAGGTATAGCTCGGTTCCGGTACCATAGTGAGCACAAGACACATGTCTGGGGATACCCGACCCTCTTGGGGCAACAAACTGAAGTATCCAAAAAAGGGAAGGATAGAATGCTTGAATTAATCCCAGACATTGCTAAGGTTGATGCCCCTTATTATAAACTGAGGTCCATCAGGAGGGCCTCGTCTCAATTTGAAGACCTCTGCTTTCACCATTCATTTTTATATTTTGTGCTCTTTCAAACTGAGGGATTTTACTTAGCTGATGAGGCAGGGATATTTGGTCTATATTGTTATAGCCCTAGAAGTTATATAGAGATTTTTTTTCTTTTTCATTCTGTTTTAGACATGAAATTCTATCCATGATGGTCAAATCAAATCAAATCAAAATAAACTTTATTCGGCTAAACAAGGATAACCATAAAAGATACATAGCGACAATACATGAAAAAGATCAGGCATATATATAAAAATACATAAAATTCAATAAAAAGGCTAAAGGCCATAATCAATAGAATTTAAAAGAGACAAGACCAGCTTGCAAGGTGCACTAAGAGTTCACAGCTTATCCCATCATAAATATTCCAAGATTTCATCAGGCCCCACGTCAGTTTTCCATACATTGTCTTGATTTCAAAATTGACTTAAGGTACCCCACCACAAATGGAATACAATCATCCTTTCATAATTGCAAATATAAAAGTGCATGTCGCACTTGCCTGAAATTCAGCTTTTTTACAATAGGGACCAGAAAATGTTTTCGTGGAACTGAGTACAGATTACAGAAAAACATAAAGTGAGATAGGTCCTGCGGAGACAGGCCGTCGCAGCTGCAGGGTACTAACTCATGACTAGTATAACTGCCCTTAGGTCTTGCTAACAAGAGATGTAACGTGTGCGTCCTAAACCTGGTTAAGAGAAACTTTTCATGTGTTGACATTGACCCTAAAAGATATGGCTCTCCTAGTGGGGTTGTTTTGAGCATTATGTGTCTACGAACACTTTCGTTATTTAGTTCCTGCTCATCCCTGTCCAATTTTTTAAATGCCAGGTAGGAAGCCTTAACAAGCTCCACATCCATCCATCCTAGTATTTTTTTCAGGCTTATGGAATAATTCTGCACGCCCTATCCCTTCAAAGCTATGTCTAATGTGTCTGAGCCATGAAATTCTAGGAGCCTTATCTAGGGACATACATTCACGTATTATATGATGGTCATATACTAACCAGACACAACCCTAGAGGCCTGGCCTCTCTCCCATGGGGCTTGCAGCCCTAGTCCAGCACCGTGAGACCCAAGGAAATGAACCAGTTTTAGTGCTTGGATTGCAGCAATATTTAATTGTTTAAAATTTGGAGAAATGAAATGAGAAGAGATGCATCTCAAATATGTTAACTGAATCTGCATTATGCTAATTTACATAATGAAATGCAAATTGAAACCATGTACTTGTCTACTAATTATTAGAGTCAGAACATTTAAAGGCTTCAGAGAGCGTTGATAGGGGTGTTGTAGCCTTTGCTCATTCCACATGACATTAAACCCTTTTAGCCTACTTATGATTTTTTTTTTATTATATATGTTTTTTTTTTCACAGTTATATCCCCCCCCCCCCCAAGACCAAGGTATTAAATCATACCATACAAAAAGCATGTAAAAATAAAGATGAGAAAGAGAGAAAAAACATACAGAAACCAAAAAAGAAAAAACAACACCACCACAATAATCAATCATAAATACATACAGATAATACATTATGTAGCTCAAGTTAAGCTTCCCTAGGTGTGGTTTTGTATCCACTGAAGTAGTGGTCCCCAAATCTGCATAGCTCTTTTGTTTTTGTTACTGCCCTTGGTTTTATATATTGCCACCTCCAAACTACATATCGCTAATAATCTTTTCCTCCATTGTACAAAAGCCGGAGGATTTTGGTCAAGCCAAGAAGAGGCTATGCAGAGTCGGAGAACCGCCATAGCTATGAAAATCAGGCCTTGCATATGTGTAGGCCGTTGGTTATTGTCTACTCCTAACATGATTTCTTCCTTTGCAATAGTCATTCTCACGTGAAAAAACCCTGATAAAAAGTCAGATATTTCATTTATCAAATTAGATAATGTGTTACAGGAAGCGAACATGTGAGTTATATCAGCTGCGTATAGTGAACAGCGCGGGCATAATGTTCCTTTTCCTGATGTCCATTTTGCAATCTTATGAGGTGTATAGTAGAGGGAAAAAAAGTTTTATAGAATTGTGCCTGCAATTTTAGCTAGCTGTTTGGCCATGTCATCTGGGAATTTTTCACTCAATATTGCATACATTTCCCGGATTTTCGGGGTGTTTGGCCTACATATGGTTTCTATTGTGGTACTGATTTGAAATTTTTCTCTTCCCCCTATTTTTTTTAACAAATAATCCCTAATCTGCAAATATTTAAAAAAAATCCCTATGGGTGATGTCATATTCTGACTGCAGATCTGGGAAGCTTTTTAGGCGACTAGGTGCAAAAAAACAGCCTAATTGATTAATCCCTGCCTCTTTCCATCTAGTCATACAGCTATCCTGAAAGATTGATGGTAAATCATTATTATGGTTAACTGGTGTGTAGCATGAATACCGGCTCAGTACTAGCAGTTTTCTTATATTGCTCCAGACTTTATAAATGCTAGTGATGCTCTTAAGTTTCACTTTCTTGAAATAATTATCATTAACATGTCGCCGAAGACATCCCTCGCACCCAGCTCCCAGAATCAATTCTTGCGGAGTTGGAATAGGGTGAGTGCACATACCCTGTCCTATAATGGGTATCCCGGAAATCATCTTGGAGCTTTTATGCACACTGGCTCCCTTACGGGCATTCTACATGCTGCAGCACACCTCACTAGGGCATGAAGAAATAGAACCATATCATAACACTGTTATGATACTCCATATATCCTCCTTGCTATCCTGCACCATCTTCAAGCCCAGCTGTATTATCTGCAAAGCTATCACAATGCGTTAACAGTCTACAAACCAGCTACCGTTCCCATCACTCCGTGATGTGATGCTTGTTGTTGACCCTGAACAGTGTTCCGCTGCTTTTGGCTAGGTTTGCCCTATATGACTGACACCCCTGGCTTCTTGAATGACAGGCTTGCCATCTCCAGTGGCTCTCCACACCCCCGCAGGAAGGACATCTTCAGATGGAAGAAGATGTGCTAAAAAGAGACAAAAATCGAAAAAGGCCTTTCCCATCTATGCCCCGAGGATCTAGAATGTTATTCTCATACCTATCCGGACAGTCCAAAGTCAGCTGCAATAAAGAAAACAGCAAATACTCAACTTTAAAAGAAGCAAAATCTTGATGCTGTCACGATTCGCAACTCGTATCATATGTTGACTGTCTCTTTGACCCTGTACAGTGCTTAGCAGCCTTTCAATTTGGCTTGTGCTATATAAATATCTCATACAAATATACGTATCTAATGCACTAATCTGGAAACAAATTGCTAACATTTGATTGAACTTAAGAGATTTGGAGAGACCTAGGCCAAACCTTTCCATCCAGTGTGACTATTATAATGTATTTCCATTTAATTGAAAGCTAAAATATGTGCTTGTTTTATTAGTGTTAAGACATATGTTTTTGTTTTACTGATATCCACGCCAATAAAGTTGGATCTTGAAAAGTCGCTCACTAATAGGCAATTGATGACACTTCCTATGATGTTGTTTTCTGTGATTACACAATGAATGCAAATTGAGAGGGGCTCAAACATTCCCTTTCTATCCGGGGACCCAGAAATAAAGTTGTCTTGAAGTATTTGCACCTACATATCTAAGGAGGCACAAACAGCATCTTCATTTTTTCTAAGTCCTTTGTGTAATTACTGTGGAGCCCTTTGGCCAGCAACAAAATGTAATGCTTGTATGTTACACACGTCGCATTGTCTTCACAATCCCTAAAATATATTACCTACTGGCGGTTAGGACCTAGTTTCCGTAGAAAATCCACCACATTCTATTTGGAATAACTTTGGCACCAGTGGACGAATCTTCGTGAATTTCTCCAAGAAAATGGCCTGCTCGGTTCTGCTCCTTCCCTGAAAGTTTGGAGATGATTCGTCAAGTGGGGGCCGAGAAAAAAGGGGGGTCCCAAAACATGTTTTCCCCATGCAATTTTCCATAGGGACCTTTAGCCAGGGCTACAGCCCGAACGGCTGAACGGAATTACACGAAATTTGGCAGAGAGGTAGAGTTTTGTTAGCAGATTGTGGTTTTTGTTAAATGGTGTAAATCCGTTCAGTAGTTTCTGAGAAAATTGCAAGTAAAATCATAGTCATATCTAGCGTCGGAGTTCAGTACGCGTACTGAAATCTGTTCAATTACGAGCGCGAGCTGCATGCTGATTGGCTGTGAACTGTCTGTCAACGCTCGAAACCAGGAAGTGTTGGTGGCCATCTTGTGCCTCGCTAGAACCGACTCACAAGAAAACAGTAAAACAAAGTTGAGAAATAAGGGAAGGGGGTAGGGTAGAGATATTCTGCCCCTCTAGGCTTGATCAGGGGGTCGTACATGGATGTTTAGGCTCTATTTTTTATTTAATTTTTTTTGAAGAAAAATCGCGCCGTACACGCAAGTAAATACCTACAATTATGAGAAGGAGCTGCATGATGATTGGCTGTTAATACTCCAAACCAGGAAGTGTTGGCAGCCATGTTGTTTGTCGGGAGAGCAGAGTCACAAGAAAAAAGTAAAACAAAGTTGATAAATAAGGAAAGGGGGCAGGGTAGAAACATTCTGAGCCTATAGTCTTGGTCAGGGGGTGGTACATGGATCTTTAGGCTCAATTTTTATTTTTTACAAAATAAAAAATGGCGGGGTACTCGTGCAGTACTTGTACGCGGTGGAAAAGGTGAAAAAAAAGTAGAAGTTCGTTTTATTCATTAGGTCCGGGGGGGAAATTACGGGGGCAATTTTTCTGCATAATAGGGGCTTGTAAGGTGCCCTGAGCGCTGGGGAATGGCACTCCTCTGGTTTTATTTTGAAGTATGCGGGGGGGGGTTACGGTCCTACTCCCCGCAGTCTCGGTGAGCGGCACCCCTTGGGTCTTTATTAAAAAAAAATATGTTTTGAGCTCTCTCTCTCTCCCCGTACACGTCGCGGGGAACGCCACCTTTCTGGGGCAGTTATATGTAAAATGACCTTCCAGCTCTGGGTATCTGCATTGTCTGGAGTTTTTTATTAATGTTGGGAGGGTGGGCTTGATAATACGTCCTTGTAAATTAAAATAACAAGGCCTTATTATCAAGCTCGTTATCGCCGTTTTATCTGCAGTTTCTTGCCAATAAAACGGCGATAATTTTAACACCGGTCCATAATGATATGCACCTAAGTTTATTGGTCAAAAAAAGAGCAATGGCACATAGTATCAACAAAAGGCGATACATTATCATCGCTTTTATCGGCAGGAAATTGCCGATAAAACAGTGATAATGGGCTTGATAATATGCCCTTGTGAATAACCATAGCAGCCCAGGTTAACACCAGAACCTGGGCTGCTATGGGAAGTTACAAGGGCCTATTATCACGCATATTATCGCCGCTTTATCTGCAGTTTCCTGCCGATAAAAGGAGCGATAATCAATTGTCTTTTGTATGTAAAGCTTTTCTTTTTTTTGGTGTAGCAGTTGTACTCTCTTCGCATGCTCAGCGTCGTTTCGAAGTTCACGTTTTCTTTTTCTTCAAGTTCAACAAGCAAACCTTTCTTTATATCAGTTAGTAAATCTCTCGCTTTCTTTTCCCGGTTCGTGTGATTCATCCGGTGCTGTACTTTTGTACAGTATTAATAGTCATATTTTTTATATATTTCTTTGAAAGTTAGTGTCGAGGCGCCAAACGTTGATTACGTACTGCGTCCACCGCCATTTTAGTAGTTTCTCACCGTTGTATTTATTATATCAGTTAGTTAGAACTCAGTAGTTTTCAATCCTAGTCTTGAATATCTTACTACAGTATTTCAACATTATTTTTATTGTGGACCGTCATACCCCTCCCCTACAAAATAAAAGAAGTATGTAGTTTTTTTTATTAACTTTTATTAAACAATAAATATAAACGAAACTCAATTATAACTATATTAGAACTGGTAAAATACCTTAAACAATGTTATAAAGAAATTGTGAAATGGATTCCAAAAGGTGTCCGATTGGTAATCTGCAAAAGAAAAAAGAGAATTAGAGTTTAGAATTATGTAGATGTGAGTAAATGAGCTGCAGCATTAGAAGTTGTGGTAACTCTACAGTTTTACGTGTGCAGTATGACTCGTATATTCCTGTTCTGTTATAGAGCCGTTTCAAGTGGTGTCTTTGTGGAAGTGCCTATTGCGTTACTGACGCCCGTTATGGCGACTTATTTCTAATGCATTCCTATGAAGGATTTTTAGATCTAGGCCTCTGTGCTTACCGTCGTATAAACCTTGCGGCCAAACACTGCAGGCACTTGGATGCACACCTTCAGGTGGGCTGATCTTCTACACGTCCAAGTAGACAGCAGTATCTAAGTTTAAGAGAGATAGAGAAATGATGTCGCAGAGAGTGAGAGAGAGAGAAAACATTAAAACTGTGTCGCAGAGTCTTGAGTTGAGATTTTTTGATGAACCAGACGTAGATTTACTAGCTCCTTACATCACTTTACCCATGTTAAAAGTGACTCAAAAGTGGCGTAATAAGGTTGATGATCTGTTTGTCAGACTGTTGCAACCTATCTGTTGTCACTGCTCGGAGGTAATTATAGATTTTACAGAGAATCTGCTGTACAGTATGCACTCTGGGCCATATTATCAAGCCTGGGTGACAAAATTATCGCCACTTTATCGGCAGGAAAGTGTCGCTAAAGTGGCGATAATGAGTTTGATAATATGCTCTATGGAATTTCAATCGAAGGTCATGTCAGATGTCCTTCACATGTAACATGAGTTTCGATTGGAATTCCATAGAGCATATTATCAAACCCATTATGGCCACTTTAGCAGCAGTTTGCTGCCGATAAAGTGGCGATAATTTTGTCGCCAAGGGTTGATGATATGGCTCTCTCTCATTTCACAAATAAAACTAACAGTACAGTTTTACGAGTGCAGTGTACCTGGTACATTTCAGTTGTTATAGTGCCGCGTTCAAGTGGTGTCTATATGGAAGTGCCTACTGCGTTACTGACGCCCGTTATGCCGAATTATTTCTAATGCATTGCTATGAAGGCTTTGTAGATCTAGAGTGCTGTGTTTACCTTGTATAAAGAGTGCGGCCACCGGAGTTCACCATTCGACTTGAATTCTGCCTCTATATGTCAAAGTATATTCAATAAGTTGCAGAGAATTCCATTGCTGTTGCTCGATAGGCCGTGGTTGCTTCTGAAGGATGTTTGGTGAAGGAAACAAAAGGACATTTTGATTAGTCATCGTAAACTGAGTTGCGTAACTACTATCAAAAGTGAACTTTAATGTGGGTTCTTAATATTCCGTAGTTAAGACTGTTGCTGCTCCAGCAAACAAAGGAAGATCAATAAGTTAATAGAGGCCTGGGATGGCCTCGTGACGCAGAAAAGAAAATAGTATCATGGACACACAATTAATAATAATAGAGGCCTAAGCACGTGGCGTAGTACAGAAATACGACACAGAAATGTATGCACGCACAATTTTTAAGATTAGAGGTGTATAGAACCTCGTGACTTATAAAGAAATATTTCAATTATGTAAGTACAATTTAAAACCATTGAGGGGTAGGAAAGCCATATGAAGGATAAAAAAATAGCATTATGTATATACAATTTAGAGTGGAGGCTGATGTTGTGACGTCTTCCCTTACCTTTGCTTTTTTCGTCTTTTGTCGTGTCTTGAAAGGCTGCGGTTTTGCTGAGTCTGGGGTGTTTTCGACAGTTTGTCTGTCATGGCAGCACAGGCAGGCAAAAGAAGCGTGCTCACGTCAGTGCCCGCATTATATGGGAACCGCGGGGGCTGATCACACCAGTGCCAGGGCCGTCATTGGTAGCGTTTTCGCGGTCTGCAAGAATGATGGCCCTGGGGGACATGCCATTGGGTAATGTATTGGTTTCCAGGCTAAATGATAGCAAGCATGTTAGGTGGTGGCATGTGGGTAGTGTGGGCGGGCGTGCACCGCGCATGTGCAAGCATGAGTTGGTGCACTAACCATTAACAACAGAGAGAGATGGGGGCGGTGTTATAATGTACGCAGAGGCAGGCCCAGAATCGGATCTGCAATGAGTCAGCACTTCTAATCATTGTCCTTAGCGCGCCCTGAGGTCTGATTTGTCACTGAGAGGGTGATCGCACCATAGTTTGTACTGCTTATCATACTCAGCGTGTACCCGCGCATACGGTACGAATATGCTTTGATGTTACGCGTCGCATTAAAGCTTCGGAGTGATGTCATGTACGGCGTTCTGTACGCGAAAGGGGGGAATGTTTCTACTTGGTTTAAAACATGTATGTATTTAATGTAGATACTAAGGGCAGACATTTGGGATAACTATGATTTTTTTTAAATACTTTTAATAATCCTATATTACTTTCAAAAAGAATTACACAAATCGCGGTAGAACATCATGCGTACTCGTATTGAAAGAGCTGTGCAAGCGCATCATAAGCGTACGCAAAGCCATGTGACTTTAAAAGTAGAGATTTGATTGGTTCGTAACTTTTCCTATTGCGAGTGTTGAAAGTTCCGTCCCATTATAATTATTCAACTTCGACTTTCTAAGAAGAAGCATTTGTTGTGAGAATCTTCTCAAATAGAAGGAAGATCACCATAATAAGAGCAATTAAGTCATCTTCCAGCAGTTCTTCAGAGGAATATTTAATTCCTGAAGAGGCTCCAAAGAAGAGGAAAGAAGCTCTAATTTGGACATTTTTCACTTTTCCAGAAGGTCAAAAAAAGGTTAATGCTGCAAAAGTAACCTGTAAAATTTGCCAAAGAACTCTATCAAGGGGTGATCTATGTAAAAAATACTCCTTTGGCACAGCAAATATGGTGTGACACGTGAAGAACTTGCACCCCAAGAACTTTGCTCGAGCTGAAAGACGGAGGTTGCTCGAGAACCCACCTGCTGCTACACCAAGCACATCAACTGCGACAGCATTTTCAGCAAGCAGTCCACACCCACATATTGATTCTGACTTTGCTAAAGTTAAAATTCTTTGCATTTATTGCGATAAACTTTTGTGTTATTGGGAACAGTCTATAGACCTGATGAAACGCAGGATGCAGGATTATTGCTGTCCTCGACATTAGTTGTTCTTTTTTTCATTCTTTTGTTCCGCTTGGAATTTGTTGAGAAAACACAAAAAAAATACAAACCAAAAAAAAAGTTCTTTTTAGAACTACCTTCACTGGTCAAAGAAAGAACTATATTTCTATGTTAGTGTGTAAAAGTTTGTCAGAATGAATGTGCAGTTCATAAATGAATGAGTGAATATATTACTAGGGGAATAGAGGGGATCCCGCCTGCTATAGGCCAATCTCCCTGTTAGACTCTGCTGTAAAAATCTTGGGCAGAGTCATTCTACAGAAATTGGGGGATTGGCTGTCGGGCAGGGGGGTGCTCTCTAACCTGGTTTTAGAGAACACAGGAGTACCATGGACCAATGTTTAAATTTGCACCTCCTCATAAGTAAATATACAATTGCAAAGGAGGGTCTTTTATACTTGGGGTTCATGGACTTATCATCGGCGTTCGATTTGGTTAATCGTTCAAAATTATGGCGAATCCTGCGGGAAATAGGTATAGATGAATCCTTGGTTAATTTTCTTAGTGACCTTCACCAGGACCTCTCTGCCTCTGTCAGGGTTACGCAGGAAGGCCGGTGTACAGGTCAATTTAGCTCTAGGAGGGGGGTCAGACAAGGGTGCATACTGGCCCCACTCCTTTTTACGATTTATATTAACGCCCTCGAAAAATCCCTGGGCGTGGCTACCCTAGACACTCCGCGTATAGGGGGATCGGGGATCCCGGTACTCCTGTACGTGGATGACGCTGTATTACTTGCACGCACAGGATTGGGCCTACAGAGGCTGTTGGACCACTTCGGCAGCTTCATGGAGTCCCTAGACTTAAAAGTCAATATTAAAAAATCTCACGTAATGGTGGCCGGGGCCCGAAGGAAGAATAGCAAGGTTAAAACCTTCACTTGCATGGGCGCGGAATTAATGAGGGTTCCGGTCTTCACCTATCTGGGAGTCCTCTTTGATGAGAAGGGCAACTGGGGACCCCAGCAGAAGCTGAAGAGCAATGTTGTTGCAAGATCCAAAACAGCCCTTTTTAGCTTCTCTAAGAGGTTGGGAGCACGGCCCGTGGAGGCTATGCTCAAGATATACAAATCCAAGTGTTTAGCGATTGCCTCTTATGGGGCAGCCATATGGGGTTACGCACCTCTGAATAAAATACAAGTGGTAAAAAACAGGTTTCTTAGAACTCTTTTGTCAGTACCCCAGTCAACCCCGACATTTTCCCTACATACTGAATTAGGCTTGGGATATATCTCAGACCACCTAAAAATGGCCCCATTGATTTGCTGGGCGAAAACGAGGCTAAATGAGGAGATTACCCTTAATCACCTGATCCTAAAAGATTGTGCAGCCCTCGAGAAGGCAGATAGGATCCCATGGCTGACGTACGTTAGAGGGGCGTGCGCCAGACTAGGACGACCGGAAATATATACATCTCCGGAGGGCATAAATAAAGAGGATTTAGGTTGGATTAAATATAACTTTCGGAACTTGTTGGAGGCCTAAAGGGAGGAGCAGGAGCTAAGAAAACCAGCTGTGAGAAGCAATTATGGTTTACTAACTTCCTCATCTATTGAACCGAATCTAAAGATTGTTACTAAGCCGGTTCACCGCTTTTTGTTGGTTCGATTTCGGTTCAATCTAATTTATCTTACTTTGGGTATATTTCCCAATTGCGGGAAACCGGAAGATGCCGCACCATGCTCCTGTGATAGGTTCTCTACACAAGACACACTTCATCTTGTAATGTTCTGTGAGCATTTTTCAGAGGCGCGCAAAAAATTCTTAAACCCTATTTTACGAGAAGCTGGATTTGTACAAGTGAGGCCTGCTCTTTTATATTTGCAAATGCTGAGTAGCGTGCATGTTATTTTCAGCGTAGCAAGCTTTCTGGTGGCTGCAGCCCGGGTAAATAATAAAATACTTATTTGTACGTGACTGTTTTGTAGGTCCAACAGGGGGCTTATGGTTTTAATTCAAGAAACCCAATGATGCACTTTAAATTGTAAATATCGTACCTTTGATTCTTTTTCGGTATTGGATAATGGGCATTTTAAGCAATCGCCTTATGATACATTCAATGTTTGATCTTTGTATTGTAAATAGTGTATTTATGAACAGTAACAAACGAATGCTTATTTATTTTTTTAACTATTTTAATAATTGGTGGATGTATGTATTGTTTCTTCTTTTATGATTTTAATTAATCGAAATAAAGAACTTTGACTGACTGACTGACTGAATAAATATATTACTAGTGTATGGAGAATGTGAAAGTGCAGAGCTATAAGGAAGTGCTACAGTGTAATTCTATAAGGTGTTTACCTGTAGTATGTGCGAAGCACTTGAATCTAACATATGTACATAAATATGTTAGAAGTCTATGCTTCAATTTGCGCTGCTGGTTAAACTGCCTGGGTGAATTTGTATGTGTTAGGGGCGGATTTACAATCCCCTTGTGCCTCTTTTACACAGCCGTTGCGTCACTTTTGTGACACAGCGGTAGTGCAAAAGATGTGCCATGGTGTGTGCTATTAGCAATGTGACGCATCTGCAGGGTGCATTACATTGTAAAGCCCTGCGCCAGAAGAGGCTTTCCTGTACAGAAGGGGGTGCAGCAATGCCTCCTAAAAGTGACTGAGTGAAATGTATAACATTTCATTCAGTCACTTTTGAGCTTATGCTGCGTCAAAACCTTGCACATGCTTGAAGCAGGTGTAAGGATTGATACAGCTTTCTGAGCATAGGGCCCCAGAGCATTGCTGGAGTTGTGTTATACTTGCAACCGAGGTCCAGCAATAATTAATCCATAAATTCCTTTGCAATTTAGTTTTGTTATTATTTTATAATAAGAATATGAAATATAATCTAAAAAATTAAATACATATAAATATTTATATTAAAAATATAAGAAATTAGTATAAAAAGAAAGACATAATAATTAATACATTTATAACTTATCATTTACAAAACCTTTGAAATACACTGAAAAAAACATAGGTTTCACAAACGTTATAGTTAGGAATTAGCATTTAAAAAACCTTGCAAATTCATTGAAAAAACAATAGGTTTCACACACGTTATAGTTAGGAATTAGCATTTAAAAAACCATGCAAATTCATTGAAAAAACCCTAGTTTTCACACGTTATAGTAAGCTGAACATTTCTCTCATACAAAACCTTTGAAATTCCTCCGTTATAGTTAGCTCAGCTAACTATAACTTGCGCGCCCGCAATGCACTGCTGATGACGTCACATATAACATCACTCATGACATGGTCAGTGACATCACTCATGGCATCACTGATGACATCTCAAATGAAATCACCGCCAAGTACTCACCTGTGCCAACCAGAGAATCCCAAATTCATGACAGTCCGGCACATATTACTACACTACAAAATACTGCTTTCAGTTCATTGACTCAATGGTAAATCTTCCATTATTTGTAGTACCCCCTTATGGAAACTGCTGCTTTAACCTTCTTACAATGGTAGTCGAACCATCAGAATGCCATAAAATCATGGTTGGCTTTGACCAGAAGTAATACTGTTATCACCCCTGGCATCACACATGGACCCTGGAGCAGTGCAGATACTGAGTGAGGGAAGCTTGCGTTGATGAAGTTCTTGCTGTAAATGGTTTATTAACAAAGAAAGTCTCTACTGCTGATCCACGAGGTATCAGTTCAGCAGGTGAGTGAAGTTTTCTTTGCTGGTGCCCCTGGCATCACACATGGACCCTGGAACTCTGCAGATTCTGTGCATGTTCAGAGAGTGGCGGAAGCTTGCACTGCTGACATTCATTCTTTAAACTTTCTGTAAACCAAAAAAGCTTCTACTGCTGATAAACATGAGGTATCAGTTTTGGGTGTCAGTGAAGCATATTTTGCTGGTGCCACCGGCATCACACATGGACCCTCAAACAGTGCAGATACTTTGCATGTTCAGAGAGTGAGGGAAGCTTGCATTGCTGATGTCCATGCTGTACATGTTTGGTTAACGAAGAAATCTTCTACTGCTGATACGCTTAAGGTATGAGTTCTGCAGTTGAGTGAAGCTTTCTTTGATGTGCCTATACTGTGTCTGTTGGATGGAGGGATGATTGTACTACAGATTTCCTTTCACTGTTTCTTGTGCTCGTGAGGGAATCTTGCACTGCTGGTTTCCAATCTGTACCTTTTCTAAGAAAGATAAAAGACAACACTGCTGTTGCCCAAGTGGCAGAGCGAGGGAAGTGCTCACTACTAATGTCCCTTGTGTACCTGTTTTGGTAATGGCAGGACCTTACATATCAAATGACAATGCTGCACCTGTTATGTGAGGGAATGTTGCTGCCACTCCTGCTGCCATGCTGTACCTCTCAGAGCACGAGGAAATGTGCACTTATGATGTCTATATGAATCCTGTTCTGTGAGGGAATGACGCTGCCACTCCTGCTGTCATGCTGTACTTCTCTGAGCAGGAGAAAATGTGCACTTCTGATGTCTATAAGAATCAGGTTCTGCGAGAAAAGGAAACTCGCATCGCACATGTCCATTCTAGCACTCCGAGGGAGTGAATCTTACCCTGTTAATGTTTGTGATATACCTTTTGCATTGCTGTGGGAAGCTTGCACTATTGGTGTCCATGCATTACCTGTTATGTCAGGGAGTAAAGCTTGCGCTTCTGATGTCCAAGAAGAACCTGTTCTTTGTATTAGGAAAGCTTGCATTACTGATTCCCATAGTGCATCTGCTCTGGGGGGGGTAAAGCATGCACTTCTACTAATTTGTTATGTCTGTTCTCTGCGGGAGGACAACTCACACTTTTGAAGACCATGCTATACATAGTCTGTGAGGGAGGTAAGCTTGTATTGGTGTTGCTCACGCTGCATATGTTCAATTATCAAGGCAGGCTTCCACTGGTGATGTCCATACAGCACATGTTCTATTATCAGAGGAAGTTTGCACTGATGACGCAAATGTCACACGTGTGCTTTAACAGAGGGAAAAACACATTTCTGATTGACATGCGGGCCCACTCTATCATGAGGTGAACACTGCAATGTTGATGCCCAAGGTGTCCCTTTTGTTATAGTGAGGGAGTCTTGCTCAGTTGATGCCCTTGAGGTGTTTATTGTGGGAAGGTGTAAAACATGGTCAGAGAGGGAGGAACATGTGCACCGCTTATCTCCATGGAGTCCCTGTGGTTGCAGCAAGCAAAGCCTGCATTGCTGACGCCTGTGCTCCACCCTTCTGTGAAGGAGGGCAGCTTGCTCCCCTGGTGCTAATTCTATGCATATTCTGTGAGTGTATGAAGCTTTCATTGGTAATGTCAATGCTGTGCATGTTCCTTCATCATAGGAAGGTTGAAGGTGTCATGCCCATGCTGTGCTTATTCTTTGAAAGGGAGACGCGTGCACTGATGATGGCCATGCTGGACTTGCTCCTTTATGCAGTGAGTACTACACTGTAGGTATCCACACTGCAACTTATATGATAAGGAGGGAAGCTTGCACTATTGCTTTCCTTGTGTTACCAGTTCTGTCATACATACATGCTTGACCCACTGATTAATTATTTGTGTGAGGAAGGTTGGCTCTACTGATACCCATAATAGGGCATGTTATGTCATGTTCTGTAAGGGAAGGAAGCTTTCTCTGATTCTGTTGTGCTGGACATGTTCTTTGTTTGATGCTTGGGGTGAGTTGTGCCTGTTCTGTGTAAGAGGGCCTCACACATTACTGATGCCCAAGCAACATATATTCTGTGAGTGAGAGAAGCTTGCAGTGGTTATATCCATGCTGTAAATGGTTATTTTCAAAGGGCACTTGCACTGATGGTGTCTATTTCGCACCTGCTCTTTGGCTGAGAAAAATGTACATTGCAGTCCCACCACAGGCATTGTGCAAGAGAGCATTGAGATACTCAAGTAGTGTGTGTGACTGTCAAGCATTTCTATAAAAATATTCAATAGCTTGTTGCCAACTTGTATGCATGGTTAGGAATTTTGGGAATGAGTCAAGCAATTTGCCACCCTCTACATGGCACATAAATATTACATACATTCACAAAAGTACAATGAATTAGTTAATAGGGCACCAAATGACCCTTGGAATGAATGAATGATTGATTTACTTTTCTTTCATAAGTAAATAAAGACAGAGAGGCACCATTATGCCTACACCATACACCTCTAACTGTTACTGTCTGATTTACATGGTTAAAAACGAGGAGTTAGAGCAAAGGAACTATCCCCATTGGCCCACCGTGGCACCATGATATTTCTCAAAAGGCAATAATTAATATGATAATACAATTTATAATTTTAAAGGCTGTGGCACTATAATATAAATGTAATGTCGCCGCTTATAGAGTGGAAATGTGGTTCTGGGTATTAGGTCCCAATGTTCAGAATGTTCATGGGAAGCCATGGCTTCAAATGTACACAGTGACCAGGGCTTGAGGCATCTGTGTGATGTCACAAATCAGAACCCTGGCCATAGCAACTAGTATCACATCAGAACGTTCAGTGTTCAGAGAGATCAGGACAGGAAAGGTGAAGTACCAGGGCTCTCAGAGGCAATACGATGGAGGGTCCCAGTGGCCTTACCCCAGCGAACTTTGCAGATGCACCCAGAACCACCCAGGACCTTCCTGATTACGAGAACGGAGGTAAGAGTCCGGAATGGGGTCAAAGTAAAAGGATGCAGGCCTGGGCTGTAGAGAAGGGCTGGTATCTCCCAGGCCCAAAGAACCACTATGACACAAAGTTGGCATAAAAACCTCTGAACTTAAGAAAAGGGTGTGATGTATTTGTAGAGGGTGAGTGATGACTACATGGTTTGTTCAAGTTAAGGTTGAATCCTGAATATTTACTATGTAATACACTATGTTTAAGTGGAAATGAACAGATGACAAGGAACCTGCCAATGTTAAAACAAAGCCCATGCTTAGAGCTGTCTAGAACTTAACATTCAACCATATAAATACAAAATAAAAGTGTGACAGAGGTACAATACTCAACCTTTTATGACAAATATCATCTACTCAGGGATGGCGATAGGCATGGGCAACGGCCCAGGGCCCCGCACTCAGTCCACCAATATGGGGGCCTTGCCCGGCCTCGCACCTATGCTCCAACGCTGCTAGGCCATGGGGAGGGGCACTTGTCTCCTTGCCCCAAACTGGGCCGGACTGGCCGTAGCGGGCATCGGCATTTTCCCATTGTACCGGAATGGTGGGAGCGGGTTTTGGTCTGGGGGGGGGGTCATTTTTGTTAGTGGGGACCGGTTTTGTAATCAAGCCCTTATAACAAAAGTCCAAGCAGCAGCGGGGTTTCGGCCAGCACCCTCCCCTCCCCCCGGAGGCTGGTCGAACTTAATAGCCAGGGCTGATTTGCGAACCGGGTCCAGCCCTGCCTCGCAAGCATGTGGTGCACTGCCAGGAACAGGGGAAGTCCCTTCGGTACGCCAAGCAGCTCTCACTGTTTCAGCCCTAATGAGCTTTGGAAGAGATGCTTATCAGTGTCTGGGAGGGGCCGTTGGTGCACAGGAGGGGCCCTGCACCATGCAGGTTCAGGATCAGCTTCAAATTTTGGGATGCAAATAGGGTTGTCACCTTTGCAGGAGAAAAATCCAGCCCATTCGTTGCTGTTTTAGGAGTTTGCAAAGGCCGGGACAAACTAATAACTACCACTTTAAACATAAGCATCTGTATTATTTATAACAAGTCATTTCTGTCTTTGTTCACCTTAATTAGTACTCAAGGATGGGTGCAGCTCTAGAGCACGTTTAAATGCGTTTTCTGTTTATATTTGAAGTTTTGAATATGTACAGATAAGGCCGGAAAATAACAGTTTTAGGTGATTTGGTACCAGCCCGGATATGAAACAGAACAGAACAGGACAGAAAACCAGCCAGGTGGCAACCCTAGATGCAAACAGCCTTGAATGAGGGATGAAAAGCATTTTTTGCAATTTTGTATAGCACAAACGCGACCTGAAAGTATTGGAGTGCTTAACATGAGAACCAGTTACATTATACAAGGACACATTCTTTTCTTTTCTTAGGCACACAGAGACTAAGTGATTTGCCCAGAATTATAGGATCTTGAGCTGATGCCAAGACAGGAACCTGGTTCCCCAGATAAAAAGGTGGCACCTCCAGCCAGAACGCCACATTCTGGTTAGACAGAGGGTGGCAGGCAGATGCTACATGAAAGCTCAGCACTTCATGGACGTGTGGTTCTAACTGGACCTCAAGCTGAGCCAGAGCCAGGGAGTACCCCTTTTGTGGCGATTTCTCACATTGATCCTGTTTCAAAGTGCTGCTGTATTGTCAGATCAGTGGATGAGGCACACGGATTGTGTTTTATGCCCAGGATCAAACAGTTTGTTAAAATAGTAGACCCAGGACGGCAGTACACTGCTACTTGTTGCAAAGACTATATATTTTCCAGTTTACTGCATTTAGATGACTAGTACTTATGACTGGGCACCTCCCTTCTCTCGGGAATTATTAAGTACATTTTTAAAAATCTCGGTGACTACCAATTTTCACATTGAATCAATGTACTCCCAATCTTGCCAAAAAGGGAGCAGCAGAGTAAGAAGAAGGGCCATTGGAATAATATGGTAGAGTAGGGTCAAATTGTGCGGGAGGGATGAGTAAAGCATGCACCAAAAATGGCGTATCATGCGGCGTAATTCAGCACATTTTATGATATTATTACTTCAATATTTAGTGATTTTGTTTCACTGAACATTGCCTGGGCATTGGTTGCACTTAATAAGTACCAGTTTAACATTCAATATTAGTAATAAGACATTGAAAGGTAACCAGTCCATATTTTCAAAGGATCTTCTGCTGCAAGGCAACAGGTGTTGTTGTGTTAATAGGATCCTTTGAACCATTTGAGCTAGAAACAAAAATATTTTTTTATTAAAACCTGCAGATTAAGCAGCAGATGATGGATTAGGTGGTAAATCTATTATCATGAGAAAATGCAGCAGCCAATCAATTGCATAATACCAGTGGCCCTGGCAATAAATTCAGAAAAGTTATTGCTCAAGAGCACACAATGTGGCCAAATGGGAGGCAAGGATTGAAAAAAGCGGCTCCTAGTTCCATTTCTCTAACTAGTCCACTAGACTACACTGGGCTGTCAGTGAGTCTGATGGAAAGGCTTAGGGGCTGTCTCTCCAAGGAAATTGTCACTCTCTTTCGGGCTATGTTCAGCTTTAAAACATGGTGATTAGATGCCAAATATCCTAGTTACATGGTTAAAACTTTCTGGTTAGACCAGTTCCTGTGGCAGTGGGTACTTACTGGACACTATGTATTGTAGATACTGACTTACTAATATTACTTTTCTAAACTTGTCCCTCGAAATTTGCAATTGTGAGCAGTCAAGGCTTACTCCAATAGGTAATACCCCAGATGACTTTTTTCAGTATGTGCCTACCTGTAGATTTTGAACCCTAGATCCCACGACTGGAAACGGCCCAAAATGTAACATGGATAAATCAAAGTTTCACAGTGAAAACTGACCCTTTTTTGCAAAGTGCCTAGCTGTAGATTTTGAACCCTAGCTCTGCCGGCACCTATGGAAACCTAGCAAACCTATACTTTTTCTTAAACTAGACACCCAGGAGAATCCGGGCTGGGGTGACTTGTCTGGCTCTCACCAGGTTCTGTTACCCAGAATCCCTTGCAAACCACAACATGTTCCTCATATTTCTGTGGTGGAAAGTTCTGGAATATGTGTGGATCCACAAAATTCTACCCACCCCGCATTCCCCAATGTCTTCCGAGAAAAATAGTACCTCACTTGTGTGGGTTGGCTTCGTGCCCATGACAGGAAACGGGACAAAACGCAATGTGGACACACCACATTTTCACAGTAAAAAC
This sequence comes from Lissotriton helveticus, assembly GCF_964261635.1. NCBI lineage: Eukaryota > Metazoa > Chordata > Amphibia > Caudata > Salamandridae > Lissotriton > Lissotriton helveticus. The sequence goes on from NC_136071.1 coordinate 531,248,611, forward strand.
TGACCCTTTTTTTGCAAAGTACCAGGGAGGTACGGCTTGCAAGGGTCGTCCAACGTTTTCCTATCCAGAATGCCCTGCAAACCTCAAATTTAGCTGAGAAAATCACATTTTCCTCAAATTTCTGTGTGGGAAAGTTCTGGAATCTACGTGAATCCACAAATTTCCTACCACCCAGAGGTACCCCAGGTCTCCCAATAAAAAATTATTCCTCACTTGCGTGGGTGGGTCAAGTACCTGCTACAGGCAAGGGCCTAAAACATATTGAGGAGACACCAAAAATGACCTATCACAAAACAACCTGGTTTTGCAAGGGGGGCCACCTGGGCTTTTGGCCCCGGGCTCAGTGGCCATCTTGGGAAACTCCCAAACCCACACATTTCCTCAAAGTAGACACCCGGGAGAATCCAGTGAAGTACGGCTTGCATGGAACCCCCAAAGTTTGCCTACCCAGAATGCCCTGCAAACCTCACATTTAGCTGAAAAAAATATCTTTTTCTCAAATTTCTGAGTGGGAAAGTTCAGGAATCTACTTGGATCCACAAATTTCCTACCACTCAGCGCTCCCCCGAGGTCTCCCAATAAAAATTATACCCCACTCGCGAGGGTGGGTTAAGTACCTGTGACAGGCAAGGTTCCAAAACATATTGAGGGGACATCAAAATGACCTATCACAAAACAACCTGGTTTTGCAAGAAGGGGTCACCTGGGTTTTTGGCCCGGGCTCGGCGGCCATCTTAGGAAACTACCAAACCAACACATTTATGAAAATTAGACATCCGGTGGAGTCCAACGAGGTATAGCTTGCATGGATCCCCAACGTTTTCCTACCCAGAATGTCCTGCAAACCTCAAATTTAGGTAAAAAAACACATTTTCAACATATTTTTGGGTGGCATCACTGTGTCGGCACAAATGTCCTACCCCACAGCGTTCCCCTCAGTCTCCCGAATAAAATTAATACCTCACTTGTGTGGGTGGGGCAAGGGCCTGTGACTGGGAAGAGCCCAAAACATAGGGAATAAGGGTAAAGCACCGAGAATTCTAAGCGCTACATTTTTTTTACAAAATAAGTTTTTGGCCAATTCTGCATCGGCAACCATCTAGACATACCTACTAAAGCCACACATTTCTAAAAATTAGAAACTCAGGGGAGTCCAGGGAGGTATGGCTTGCATAGGTCGCCCAAAGTTTTCCTACCCAGAATGCTTGCAAACCTCAAATTTAGCTGAAAAAAATCACTTTTTTCTCACGTTTCCAAGCTTGCAGTGGTTATATCTATGCTGTAAATAGTTATTTCCAAAGGGCACTTACACTGATGATGTATATATCGTACCTGCTCTTTGACTGAGAAAAATGTACACTGCAGTCCCACCACAGGCATTGTGCAACAGAGCATAGACATGCTCAAGTAGTGTGTGTGACTGTCAAGCATTTCTGTGAAAATGTTCAATAGCTTGTTGCAAACTTGTATGCATGGTTCAGAATTTTGGGAATGAGTCAAGCAATTTTCCAGCCACTATATGGTACATAAATACTACATACGTTCACAAAAATACAAAGAACTAGTTAATCAGGCACCAAGTAACTCTTGTAAGGCGCGATTATGCTACACCTTACACCTCTAACTGTTACTGTCTGAATTACATGGTTAAAAACGAGTTGTGAGAGCAAAGGAACTACCATCATTGGCCCAGCGTGGCACCTCGAAATTTCTCAAAATGCAATAATTAATATGATAATACAATTTATAATTTTAAAGGTTGTTACACTATAATATACATGTAATGTCGCCGCTTATAGAGTGGATATGTGGTTCTAGGAATTAGGTCCCAATATTCAGAATATTCATGAGAAGCCATGGCTTCAAATGTACACAGCGACCAGGGCTTGAGGCCTCATCTGTGTGATGTCACAACTCAGAACCCTGGCCATAGCAACTAGTTTCACATCAGAACCTTCAGTGTGCAGAGATATCTGGACAGGAAAGGTGAAGTACCAGGGCTCTCAGAGGCAATACGATGGAAGGTCCCAGTGGCCTTACCACAGCAGACATTACAGATGCACCCGGCACCACCCAGGACCTTCCTGATTACGAGGACGAAGGTAAGAATCTGGAATGGGGTCAGAATAAAAGGATGCAGACCTGGGCTGGAAAGAAGGGCTGGTATCTCCCAGGCCCAAAGCACCACTATGACACAAACTTGGCACAAAAACCTCTGACCTTAAGAAAAGGGTATGCTGTATTTGTACAGGGCGAGTGATGATTACACGGTTTGTTCGAGTCGAGGTTGAATCCTGAATATTCACTGAGTAATAAACTATGTTTAAGTGGAAATGAACAGTTTACAAGGAACCTGCCAAGGTTAAAACAAAGCCCATGCTTAGAGCTGTCTAGAACTTAACACTCGACCATATAAATACAAAATAAAGGTGTGACAGAGTTACAATACTGAACCTTTTATGACAAATAACATCTGCTCAGGCTTGGCGCTGCGGCATGGGCAGCGGCCCAGGATCCCGCACTCAGTCCACCAATATGGGTCCTTGCACACCTATGATCCAGTGCTGCGAGGCCATGGGGAGGGGCACTTGTCTCCTGGAATTGCAGCAGGGCTGGACTGGCCGTAGTGGGCACCGAGCATTTCCCTGTTGGGCTGGAACAGTGGGGGCCGGTTTTGAACCGGTGGGGGTCCTTGTTGTTAGCGGGAGACAAATTAGCGATTTTCTAGTGCTGAGAGTCATAAGGGAGGAAGCCTGTTGCTTTGGGCCTTGCAGCACTGGTGTATGGCTGCAAAGCTCAGGGCAAGAGGCCCCTCTAAAGGACAGAGATATCAATAGTTCAGCAAGCACAGAGGGAGTGTGGAGTCATGGGGTTATGGGTCCAATGCCCCCAAATTATTTTTGTATTTTACTCTCTACAAAAAAGTCTACAAACAGTGATAGATGGAATGCCTCAATTAATCACATGAACTGGTAATTCACCCACTCCATTATTTTGCACACCCTGCTACCTCAGTTTGGACCCAGCTTATGCAAATCAGTCTTGACCCTGCTCCAATGTGAACAGACAAGACCAAACTACCTGGCCACGTCCTCTCTGAACCCTAACACAAGCAACCCAGGACAGGTACCATCCTAGTTAGGGATCATCAGTCAGGTATAACTCGGTTCCGGTACCATAGTGAGCACAAGACACATGTCTGGGGATACCCGACCCTCTTGGGGCAACTCACTGAAGTATCCAAAAAAGGGAAGGATAGAATGCTTGGATTAATCCCAGACATTGCTAAAGTTGATGCCCCCTATGATAAACTGAGGCCCATCAGGGGAACCTCGTCTCAATTTGAAGACCTCTGCTTTCACCATTTATTTTTATATTTTGTGCTCTTCCAAACTGAGAGATTTTACTTAGCTGATGAGGCAGGGATATTTGGTCTATATTGTTATAGCCCTAGAAGTTATATAGAGCTGTTCTTCTTTTTCATTCTGTTTTAGATATGAAATACTATCCATGATGGTCAAATCAAATCAAATCAAAATAAACTTTATTCGGCTATTCAAGGATAACCATAAAAGATACATAGCGACAATACATGAAAAAGATCATACATATATAAAAATACATAAAATACAATAAACAGGCTAAAGGCCATAATCAATAGAATTTAAAAGAGACACGACCAGCTTGCAAGGTGCACTAAGAGTTCACAGCTCATCCCATCATAAATATTCCAAGATTTCATCAGGCCCCACGTCAGTTGTCCATACATTGTCTTGATTTCAATATTGACTTTAGGTATCCCACCACAAATGAAATACAATCATCCTTTAATAATTGTAAATATAAAAGTGCAGGTCGCACTTGCCTGAAATTCAGCTTTTTTAGAATAGGGACCAGAAAATGTTTTCGTGGATCTGAGTACAGATTACAGAAAAACATAAAGTGAGATAGGTCCTGCGGAGACAGGCCATCGCAGCCGCAGGGTACTAACTCATGACTAGTATAACTGCCCTTAGGTCTTGCTAACAAGAGATGTAACGTGTGCATCCTAAACCTGGTTAAGAGAAACTTTTCATGTGTTGACATTGTAGGAGAGTAGGGTCTGCTATCCTATGGTCACCCCAAATTTTTGCTTTTTGCTTCACTGGTTTATGACTTAATGTGGCTGTGGGCCTGCTAATCAGACCCACAGCCTGCTGTTCGCTCTCTAAATTAATGCCAATGCACATTAGGTGCATTGCGAAATTGGAACTGGTTCACCCTATTGGCCCCTGTAACAGTGTACCCCAGGTACCCAGGGCATAGGTGCTTCCAAGGCCTACCAGGGGCTGCAGCACGTATTGTGCCACCCCTGGCCTGGCCTCCATATTTGACACAACTGGCTGATCACTCAGCTGGGGTAAGTCGGTGTAACCACCCCTTACTTAGGTATAGTATACCTATATCTAACCTAAAATGGACACATATGTTCCTATCAGCCACTCCTATGGAAGGCCTCATCAATCCTGGAGGCAGAGTGCTTGGAAATATGAGAGATGGTGCTCTGGCATGAGCTGAGCCTGTCTGCAGCTTTCGGAACCAAGTCCTTTAGCTGTTTCGTGATACTGCCATACCATATACTCTTAAGTGCATTATGAACCTCGCAGTTAAATGCTATCTTTGGTTTGGCTTTATAAAAACATGTCGAGTAAGGTGTCAGACGAATTGGAATACTACCCCCTCGCCAGTTCTGGCGACGGGGGTAGCATTCCACCCTTCTAGAGGGACACGACATGTACCTAACCTGAACCCCGGTTAAAGTTAAACGGGAGCCTTAGCATCACAAAATGGATGCTGCCACCACAGACACAAGTCTGACCTCCTGCTGCTGGGAGTCCTTCCAGCGAGGGAGGCTTGGACAAAGGGTTTCCTGCCTTGGGAGATGCTAGCACCAACCCAGACAGGATTTTGTGTATTGGGTAGGACAGGGATGAATAGAATCAGACATGCTGGGGCACACAAGGTGTCCCTGTGCATTTGCCAGTTCAAACCGGTGCTGGGGCTTTCCAGCCCCAGTCTTGGCGCGAAGCTGGACAAAGGAAAGGGGGTGTAACCACCCCCCTTCCTGGTCCCACCCAGAGGAGGGACCTAGCAGGTGATCCGGCCCCTAGAATTGGAATAAGAGTAGGAGCTGTGTCCCAGGACTTCAGATCATCCTGAACTCGACTTGAAACTAAGAAGAAAACTGGACGTCGACATTCTGCTGCACAGAAGACTGAAGAGAATCTCCCTTGTGGCCAAGGAGTGACCATCCTGTGAATACAGGCACCAACCAGCAACTCGACGTCTGCTTTGCCGCCCCCTCCCGCCGGAGCCCGAGCCCAGAGCCTGACAAGACCCAGACTCCCAGACATCTCAGAGCCTGATCCACAGTCCCTGAAAAGAAGAGACCCGTGGAGGCACCGAGAGACGTGGGACCGGACATCTTGGAAGACCCCCAAGAAGCTGACTGCGCAGCACCCAAGGCACCCTCGATGCTGTGCTTTGGGGTTTGAGAAGGCCCACCACCGAGCAGCATTTGCACTGAAGATCAGCCCCCCAGCATCTCCACAATCTGCGTGGGGCCCTTTTGCACTTTGCCACTCGACGCGCCATCCTGGCCACTTGCCACGCGGCTAGCGGCCATCTTGGCACCGAAAACTACAAACTACACTGCTGGTCTGGTTGCCCCAGACTGGCCCTCGCTTTCCTGAAAAGGAGCACCCGCTTTGACCTTGCTGGTCCGAGTGAGAAGCTTGCATTGATTCCTGCGTGGCTTGCATTAGCCAAGGCCTGTTTACTTCGATCAAGAAGCCGACACCGCCAACAGCTAGAGCCTTTGTGGGACAGCTGGTGACCAATGCTTGGACATCCTTGACCTCTTCGTGTCCACGTGACTGCAAAGACCATCTTCACTTCTTCACCTGTTTGCACCCAACATTGCCTGGTTCCATCCTGGTTCCACGGTAGTCACTGGCTAGTGACTTTGAACATTGTCCCCTCTGCTTTCAGGTCTTCACCTCTTCAGATCCACCCTTGGATCCACTGGAACTCTCCTCGACGACCCGCTGCAGCATCTTCAGCTCCAAGCACCATCGACCTGCGTGACAAAACCCGACACTACTTCGCACCTGTGCACCTGCTTCCTGTAGGTGAGGTAACTCAGCAACGCCGGTGTTCCCACACTGGTATACACCTCTAGTGCCTGTGTCTAAAGTTCTGTCCTCCTAGGTCCATCGGAAGGTTCGTTAAACACTAACTTTGTAACTTTTACGCACCATTGACATTGCATTGGTGCATGCGTGCGCTTTAAGCGCTGCACCCGAGTCCCACGGGCCTTTCCCGACTTCATCACTGTTAGTCCCGAACAGCTCCAGCGATTCCCCAGGCCCAAGGCCTCTTTCCTTTCCCCATAGTGGTTCTTATACCACTATTTTAGTATATGGTTTAGGTGGCCCCTAGAGCTCATCCATATTGTGCAACTTTTGTATATTTAAACTGTGTTTTGTTTTAACGCATTTGCTTCTGTGCTCATAAAGAGTATAGGGGATATTTGTAGAAATAAATCTATATATATTTTCAATATATATCTGTGTGGTGTCCTTTCATTTGGTATTCAAGGGGATTGTGTATGGTAAAACAGCTTGCTTCACATGCCTTTACAGAGTTTAGCCTAAGACTGCTTAGTCTATGCTACCCCTAGGATAGCTTGTCTATAAGGTTGACTTACAACCAATCATCATAAGGGTTGCTTGGCATGGTACAAGGTGATCACTAGAACTAGTGAGCATCATATACCAGGCCAACTTCTCACATTGGTGAGCAGCGGATTGGGATTTTAGCTTGCTGTTGTTTTACCATTACAATCTTTGAGAGTATCATTTGAAAGATCATACAGGTACCTGATAGGTACATTAAAACAACACTAGTATACTTAAGTTCTACTGAACTTAGTTGTTGTAGAGGATAGGGAGTAGCACACCCTGACTACAACTACTAGATAGGTTTAGTAGGTAAACACCAGTGTAGGTAGTTTGCAACATATCCACCCACACTAGAGCAATGTCTGGAGCAGAGGGATCCACTGGACCTATCTCTGTTGAGAGTGACCCTCCAAGGGCACCATCCAAATTTGCTATCTTTAACTTTAAAGAACTGAGGCAGCTGTGTTCCTTAAGAGGAATCAAAACGGGTCCTACCCCTACAGCAGACCACCTCAGGGAGCTTTTAGAAAAGTCTGAAGCTCTAAAGACATCCAAACCAGGCCCCTCAGGGACTGGAGTTGGAGGCTCTCCCTCTGAAGATGATAACACTGATACCCCTGTCCCTGTCATCCAGATGAATGAGGAAAACCAGACCACTGGGGATACTCAGCCTGAGGATGAGGAAGAAGAGGAGGAGGAGGAAAGTGGGTCTGATGATGAGAGAAATAGTCAGGTGTTAGTCAGCAGGCTTAACCAGGCTAACTTAAGCCTATTCGGGACTGAAAGTGGGTCCAACCCATTCAGACCCCCAAGTGGACTTAACCAGGAGCCCAGGAGGAGGAGGAATCACTCAGGTGAATCCAATACCTCCCAAGCTTCTAGAGGTTCTCATGGTCACTCCAGAAGAGTGATGTCTAGCAAGGGAACATGAGGCCAAAATGAGAGAGGCTGAACTTAGGATCCAGAAGCAAGAATTAGAAGTTGCCCTGGCCAAAGAGAAGCTTGCTAGAGCAAGACAGCCTAGAGAGGGTGGATTAGGATCCACTGGTGGCAGCACTATCCCTAAGGATAAAGACAGGTCCTATGACAATAGAAACCTGAGTAAGATTGTGCCCCCCTACAAAGCTGGGGATGATATCCACAAGTGGATGACTGCACTTGAGAGAGCCTGCAGAGTCCAGCAGATCCCTCAGGAGCAGTGGGTAGCAATCTTGTGGCTCTCCTTTGAAGGTAGAGGCCGAGACAGACTCTTCACAGTTAGTGATGGGGATTCTAGAAACTACCTGGTCCTGAAGAGTGCTCTGATTGATGGGTTAGGCTTAACCACTGAACAGTACAGGTTAATGTTCAGAGACACCCAGAAGACACAGACTCAGGACTGGTCTGAATTTGTTGAATGTGCCACTAAGGCTCTGGAGGGCTGGTTGCTGGGAAGTAAGGTTACAGACTATGAAGGATTGTACAATTTGCTTATGAGAGAACAGATTTTAAATAACTGTCAGAACCAGCAGTTGCATCAACATTTGGTTGACTCAGATCTAACCTCTCCCCAAGAATTGGGAAAGAGGGCAGACAAATGGATTAGAACCAGAGTTAAGCAAAAGAACTAGAACCAGAACCAGGGTGGTGACCAAAAGAAAACAGACCAGAAGGGTGGGGAGCAGAAAGCTAAAGACCAGAAGTCTTCAACAGGGCCCCAAACTAATACTGAGGGTGGGTCCCAAACTTCCAAGAAGAAGAAGAAAGAAGGTCAAAGGAAACCCTGGTGTAGTACTTGTAAAAACACCTCTCACTGGACAAGTGATTGTAAAAAGGGTGGAGCCCCCAACACTGCAGCCCCTAAGGCACCTGCACCCACTAGTACAGTTAGCAGTGTTGGTCCACAAACTAAGGGGGTAGTGGGTATCACCTTGGGAACTGAGGGAGATTCTGGCCTAGTCAGAACCCCTACACAGGCTGTTCTGATTTGTGATGTGGAAATAGATTTTTCCACTACTGTCAGTCCCAGTAATCTGGGCAAGTACAGGCAGACGCCTTTGATTAATGAAAAAGTGGCTCAAGCATACAGGGTCACATGTGCCAGTGTCACCATGGTGACACCTAGCTTTGTGGACCCTGGACAGTACATCCCAGGTGATAATTACCTGGTGACCAATGCCAGAAATGTCACTACTACACATAGTGTGGCAATTGTTAACTTTTCCTGGGGAGGGGTAACTGGCCTAAAAAGAGTTGTGGTTAGTGCTGATCTCCCAGTTGAATGTTTGTTGGGCAATGACCTGGAGAGCTCTCTATGGTCAGAAGTTGAGTACAGGACTCATGCAGAGATGTTAGGGATATCATCACATGTCCTTGCTGTGACCAGGTCACAGGCCAAAAAGTGCCTCTCTGAACCTCAGGTCTTGGATCCTGGATCAATGGACCAAGCACCTCCCAAGACAAGGAACAGAAGGGTAAAGGCTGTGCCTTCTCAACTGCCTACAAGTGAGGATCAGCCTTCACAGGAAGATGATCTTGAGACCCCTGAAGGAACTGTCCTTGAAGAGCTTGAACCTGATCAGGTTGAGTTTCTGGGGACAGGGGGACCTTCTAGGGCAGACTTGGGGCATGCTCAGTTAACCTGTCCTTCTCTTGAACCCCTCAGACAGCAGGCTGCTGCTGAGGCTGCTGGGAATGCTCAAGGTACCCATAAAGTATATTGGGATGATGGGCTCCTTTATTCAGAGGGTAGTGACCCCAAGCCTGGTACAACCAGGAGGTTGGTCATACCTCTGCAATTTAGGGGCTTCCTTCTTTCCTTGGCCCATGATATTCCCTTAGCAGGACACCTAGGCCAGAATAAGACTTGGGACAGGCTTGTCTCTCACTTTCACTGGCCTCACATGTCTGAAGATACCAAGGAGTTTTGTCGCTCCTGTGTAACCTGCCAAGCCAGTGGCAAAGCAGGTGGTACCACAAAGGCCCCCCTGATACCACTACCTGTGGTGGGGGTGCCCTTTGAAAGAGTGGGGATTGACATTGTAGGTCCAATGGATCCCCCTACAGCATCTGGGCACAGATTCATACTGGTGATGGTGGACCATGCCACCAGGTACCCAGAGGCAATTCCACTTAGGACCACAACAGCTCCTGTTGTGGCCAGGGCCTTACTTGGAGTTTTCTCCAGAGTGGGGTTTCCTAAGGAGGTAGTATCCGATAGAGGTGCCAACTTCATGTCAGGATACTTGACAGCTAATTGGAAGGAATGTGGTGTCAACTGCAAGTTCACCACTCCCTATCATCCACAATGCAATGGGCTTGTTGAAAGATTTAACAAGACCCTAAAGGGTATGATCAAAGGATTACCAGAAAAGCTCAGGCGAAGATGGGACATCCTTCTACCCTGCCTTCTGTTTGCTTACAGAGAGGTCCCACAAAAGGGGGTTGGCTTCAGCCCCTTTGAATTGTTGTTTGGGCACCCTGTAAGAGGACCCCTGTGTTTGGTGAGGGAAGGATGGGAGTTACCTCTCAAAAAGCCCAAGCAAGACATAGTGGACTATGTACTTGGTCTCCGCTCCAGGATGGCTGAGTACATAGAGAAGGCATCCAAAAACCTTGAGGCTAGCCAAGAATTACAGAAAGCTTGGCATGACCAAAAGGCTGTCTTGACTGAGTACCAGCCTGGACAGAAAGTATGGGTGTTGGATCCAGTTGCCCCAGCAGCACTCCAAGACAAATGGTCTGGACCCCATACTATCATTGAAAAGAAGGGTGAGGTTACCTACTTGGTGGACCTAGGAACTTCCAGGAGCCCCCACAGGGTGCTCCATGTTAACAGGCTGAAAGCATATGTTGACAGGGCAGACATGGGCTTGCTCATGCCTACAGATGAGGGGCAGGAGGAAGAGAGTGACCCTCTCCCAGACCTGCTGACTCAGAACCCTGAGGATGGCTCAGTTGATGGTGTGGCCTTAGATGGCAGCCTCACTGAACATCAGCAAAATGACTGTAGACAAGTTTTGCAGTCATATCGACATATGTTCTCCCTGACACCCAGTCAGACTAACTGGTGTACCCATGTGGTGGACACTGGTGACAGTCTTCCGGTGAAAAACAAGATTTACAGGCAACCTCGACCATGTCAGAGATTGTATCAAGACTGAGGTGCAAAAGATGCTGGAATTGGGTATCATTGAGCCTTCAGAGAGCCCCTGGGCTAGCCCAGTGGTTCTGGTTCCCAAACCTCACACCAAAGATGGAAAGAGAGAGATGAGGTTCTGTGTAGATTACAGAGGGACTCAATGCTGTCACCAGGACAGATGCACGCCCTATTCCAAGGGCAGATGAGCTCATAGACAAATTGGCTTCTGCCAAGTATTTGAGCACATTTGACTTGACAGCTGGCTACTGGCATATCAGGTTAGCTGAGGAGTCTAAGGCCAAGACAGCATTTTCTACCCCAGGTAGGCATTATCAATTTGTGGTGATGCCCTTTGGTTTGAAAAATGCACCTGCCACCTTCCAAAGGTTGGTGAATCAAGTCCTTACTGGGTTGGATGACTTTTGCACAGCATATCTGGATGATATTGCTGTCTTTAGCTCCACCTGGGAGGATCACCTGGTCCACCTGAAGGAAGTGCTGGAGGCTCTGCAAAAGGCAGGCCTCACTATCAAGGCAACCAAGTGCCAGATAGGGCAGAGTAAAGTTGTATACTTGGGCCACCTTGTAGGTGGAGGCCAAGTTCAACCACTGGAGAGTAAGATCCAGACCATAAAGGACTGGACCCCTCCAACTACCCAGACTCAAGTCAGAGCTTTCTTGGGCCTGACTGGGTACTACAGGAAGTTTTTAAGAACTATGGGTCCATTGTGACTCCTCTTAATGATCTGACATCCAAGAAGATGCCCAAAAAGGTTCAGTGGACAGTAAACTGTCAAAAGGCATTTGATGACCTGAAGACGGCCATGTGCTCTGCACCTATCCTGAAGAGTCCTGACTACTCAAGAGAGTTCATTGTCCAAACAGATGCTTCTGAGTTGGGAGTGGGAGCTGTGCTTTCACAACTTAATGTAGATGGTCAAGACCAGCCCATTGCTTTTATTAGCAGAAGGCTGACCCCCAGAGAGAAACGTTGGTCAGCCATTGAGAGGGAGGCCTTTGCTGTGGTGTGGGCCCTGAAGAAGTTGAGACCATACTTGTTTGGCACTCACTTCAAGATTCAGACCGACCATAAGCCCCTCTTATGGCTTAATCAGATGAAGGGTGAAAACCCCAAACTGCTCAGGTGGTCCATTTCCCTACAGGGGATGGACTTTACAGTGGAGCACCGCCCAGGGACTGACCATGGTAATGCAGATGGTCTCTCCAGGTACTTCCACTTAGAACATGAAGACACAACTGGTCAAGGTTAGTCTAATGTCCCTGCGTTTGGGGGGGTTGTGTAGGAGAGTAGGGTCTGCTATCCTATGGTCACCCCACATTTTTGCTTTTTGCTTCACTGGTTTATGACTTAATGTTGCTGTGGGCCTGCTAATCAGACCCACAGCCTGCTGTTCTCTCTCTAAATTAATGCCAATGCACATTAGGTGCATTACGAAATTGGAACTGGTTCACCTTATTGGCCCCTGTAACAGTGTACCCCAGGTACCCAGGGCATAGGTGCTTCCAAGGCCTACCAGGGGCTGCAGCACGTATTGTGCCACCCCTGGCCTGGCCTCAATAGTTGACACAACTAGCTGATCACTCAGCTGGGGTAAGTCAGTGTAACCACCCCTTACTTAGGTATAGTATACCTATATCTAACCTAAAATGGACACATATGTTCCTATCAGCCACTCCTATGGAAGGCCTCATCAATCCTGGAGGCAGAGTGCTTGGAAATATGAGAGATGGTGCTCTGGCATGAGCTGAGCCTGTCTGCAGCTTTCGGAACCAAGTCCTTTAGCTGTTTCATGATACTGCCATACCATATACTCTTAAGTGCATTATGAACCTCGCGGTTAAATGCTATCTTTGGTTTGTCTTTATCAAAACATGTCGAGTAAGGTGTCATACGAATTGGAATACTACCCCCTCGCCAGTTCTGGCAACGGGGGTAGCATTCCACCCTTCTAGAGGGACACGACATGTACCTAACCTGAACCCCGGTTAAAGTTAAACGTGAGCCTTGGCATCAGAAAATGGATGCTGCCACCAAGACACAAGTCTGACCTCCTGCTGCTGGGAGTCCTTCCAGCGAGGGAGGCTTGGACAAAGGGTTTCCTGCCTTGGGAGGTGCTAGCACCATCCCAGACAGGATTTTGTGTATTGGGTAGGACAGGGCTGAATAGAATCAGACATGCCTGGGGCACACAAGGTGTCCCTGTGCATTTGCCAGTTCAAACCGGTGCTGGGGCTTTCCAGCCCCAGTCTTGGCACGAAGCTGGACAAAGGAAAGGGGGTGTAACCACCCCCCTTCCTGGTCCCACCCAGAGGAGGGACCTAGCAGGTGATCCGGCCCCTAGAATTGGAATAAGAGTAGGAGCTGTGTCCCAGGACTTCAGATCATCCTGAACTCGACTTGAAACTAAGAAGAAAACTGGACGTCGACATTCTGCTGCACAGAAGACTGAAGAGAATCTCCCTTGTGGCCAAGGAGTGACCATCCTGTGAATACAGGCACCAACCAGCAACTCGACGTCTGCTTTGCCGCCGCCTCCCGCCGGAGCCCGAGCCCAGAGCCTGACAAGACCCAGACTCCCAGACATCTCAGAGCCCGATCCACACTCCGTGAAAAGAAGAGACCCGTGGAGGCACCGAGAGACGTGGGACTGGACATCTTGGAAGACCCCCGAGAAGCTGACTGCGCAGCACCCAAGGCACCCTCAATGCTGTACTTTGGGGTTTGATAATCCCCGACACCGAGCAGCATTTGCACCGAAGATCAGCCCCCAGCATCTCCACGATCTGCGTGGGGCCCTTTTGTACTTTGCCACTCGACGCGCCATCCCGGCCACTTGCCACGTGGCTAGCGGCCATCTTGGCGACGAAAACTACAAACTACACCACTGGTCTGGTTGCCCCAGACTGGCCCTCGCCCCCCTGAAAAGGAGCACCCGCTCTGACCTTGCTGGTCCGAGTGAGAAGCTTGCAATGATTCCTGCGTGGCTTGCATTAGCCAAGGCCTGTTTGCTCTGATCAAGAAGCCAACACCGCCAACAGCTAGAGCCTTTGTGGGACAGCTCGTGACCAATGCCTGGACATCCTTGACCTCTTCGTGTCCACGTGGCTGCAGAGACAATCTTCACTTCTTCACCTGTTTGCACCCGACATTGCCTGGTTCCATCCAGGTTCCACGGTAGTCACTGGCTAGTGACTTTGAACATTGTGCCCTCTGCTTTCAGGTCTTCACCTCTTCAGATCCACCCTTGGATCCACCGAAACTCTCCTCGACGACCCGCCTGCAGCATCTTCAGCTCCAAGCACCATCGACCTGCGTGACGAAACCCGACACTACTTCGCACCTGTGCACCCGCTTCCTGTGGGTGAGGTAACTCAGCAACGCCGGTGTTCCCACACTGGTATACACCTCTAGTGCCTGTGTCTAAAGTTCTGTCCTCCTAGGTCCATCGGAAGGTTCCTTAAACACTAACTTTGTAACTTTTACGCACCATTGACAATGCATTGGTGCATGCGTGCGCTTTAAGCCCTGCACCCGAGTCCCGCGGGCCTTTCCCGACTTCATCACTGTTAGTCCTGAACAGCTCCAGCGATTCCCCAGGCCCTAGGCCTCTTTCCTTTCCCCATAGTGGTTCTTATACCACTATTTTAGTATATGGTTTAGGTGGCCCCTAGGGCTCATCCATATTGTGCAACTTTTGTATATTTAAACTGTGTTTTGTTTTAACACATTTGCTTCTGTGCTCCTAAAGAGTATAGGGGATATTTGTAGAAATAAATCTATATATCTTTTCAATATATATCTGTGTGGTGTCCTTTCATTTGGTATTCAAGGGGATTGTGTATGGTAAAACAGCTTGCTTCACATGCCTTTACAGAGTTTAGCCTAAGACTGCTTAGTCCATGCTACCCCTAGGATAGCTTGTCTATAAGGTTGACTTACAACCAATCATCATAAGGGTTGCTTGGCATGGTACAAGGTGATCACTAGAACTAGTGAGCATCATATACCAGGCCAACTTCTCACATACATTGACCCTAAAATATATGGCTCTGCTAGTGGGGTTGTTTTGAGCATTATGTGTCTACGAACACTTTTTTTTTTAGTTCCTGCTCATTCCTGTCCAATTTTTTTAATGCCAGGTAGGAAGCCTTAACAAGCTCCACATTAATCCTAGTAATTTTTTCAGGCTTATGGAATAATTCTGCACGCCCTATCCCTTCAAAGCTATGTCCAATGTATCTGAGCCACGAAATTCTAGAAGCCTTATCTAGGGACATACATTTATGTATTATATGATAGTCATATACTAACCAGACACAACCCTAGAGGGCTGGCCTCTCCACATGGGGCTTGCAGCCCTAGTCCAACACTGTGAGACCCAAGGAAATGAACCAGTTTTAGGGCTTGGCTTGCAGCATTATTTAATTATTCATAATTTTCAGAAATAAAATCAGAAGAGATGCATCTCAAAATATGTTAACTGAATCTGCATTATGCTAATTTACATAATTAAATGCACTCTGGAACCATGTACTTGTCTACTAATTATTAGTGTCAGAACATTTAAAGGCTTCAGAGAACGTTGATAGGGGTGTTGTAGCCATTGCTCATTGCACATGACATTAAACCCTTTTAGCCTACTTATGATTGTATTCTGGTCGTTTCTGGTGTCTCTCAGTGACTTGAGTGATACTTTTATAAGAAGACAAACTATTGACCGCTCCGTCATCGGCACAGCCCTCGCCCCCCCCGGGGCATCGATTTTCAGCATTTTAGCAGGGGTGGCAGCGGAAGACTTTCCGCTGCCACCCCCCGGCCCCCCCACGCTTCCTGGTGACGTCAGCGCGCACAGCACGCGCCAACATCATCAGGAAGCACTGGACGCGCTGGAAGCCATTTGTTTCCAGCGCGTCCAAGGAGTCAGGTGGGTGTTTGTTCTCCGGTAGGGCGGGGGGCCGTTTCTCGGTGCCTTGAGGCATCGGGGGGAGGAAACAGTGTTTCCTCTCCCCTGATGTCCCAATGCAGGGAATTTCTGCTGCAGGATCGCGCACAGCGTCGCGATCCTGCACCAGAAATGCCCCCACTAGACACCAGGGATGTTTTTTTGTTGGCATAGGAAGTGACCCCTTGGGCAAGGGTCGCTTCCTTGGGTGCAATTATAATTTCAGACTTTTCTGCCATCGTGAGTATTTTTCCCGAATCTGGACCCAGGGGGTGGAAAAGCCCACTAGATACCAGGAATTGTTCTTTTTTTTATAAAGGAAGCGACCCCTTGGGCAAGGGTCGCTTCCTAGGGGCAAAAACATTATTTGAGACTTTTCTGCCCCCCCTGGGGGCAGATCGGCCGTTTTTTGGGCCGAATCTGGACCCATGGGGGGTAGAAAAGCCCACTAGATACCAGGGATTGTTCTTTTTTTATAAAGGAAGCGACCCCTTGGGCAAGGGTCGCTTCCTAGGGGCTAAAACATTATTTTAGACTTTTCTGCCCCCCTTGGGGGCAGATCGGCCGTTTTTTGGGCCGAATCTGGACCCAGGGGGGGTAGAAAAGCCCACTAGACACCAGGGATTGTTCTTTTTATAAAGGAAGCGACCCCTTGGGCAAGGGTCGCTTCCAGGGGGCTAAAACATTATTTTAGACTTTTCTGCCCCCACTGGGGGCAGATCGGCCGTTTTGTGGGCCGAATCTGGACCCAGGGGGGGTAGAAAAGCCCACTAGACACCAGGGATTGTTTTTTTTTATAAAGGAAGCGACCCCTTGGGCAAGGGTCGCTTCCAGGGGGTAATATCAATATTTTAGACTGTTCTGCCCTCCCTGGGGGCAGATCGGCTGTTTTTTTTACCGATTCTGGACCCTGGGGGGGGGGGGGTAGAAAAGCCCACTAGACACCAGGGATTGTTTTTTTTTGTATAGGAAGCGACCCCTTGGCCAAGGGTCGCTTGCTTGGGCCCATATGTTTTCACAAATTTGTTCTGCCCCTCTGGGGGCAGATTAGTGTCTTAATTTGGCCTTTCTGACCTCTGAAGGCAGCAAAAAAAAACACTAGACACCAGGGAAATCTTTTTTTTTTGTTTTAAATGGAAGCGACCCCTTGGGCAAGGGTTGCTTCCAGGGGCCCCAAATTTAAAAAGATTTATATTCTGCCCCCCATGGGGACAGACACCCCATTTGTGACATACCCTGTGACATAGCCTGTTGTAATGTGTATTGTTTTTTTTTCTTCTAAAGTGTATTGTTTTATTTTCTCTTTAGACTGTTGCAGAATGCGGTTCCGTTACTGGTGGTTTTGCTGTTTGTGTAGTTGCATGTGTTTGGTAAGAGACCTTTTTGGTTCAATTTTAATGTAAATGTTTTTTTTGCAAAGCGTGTAATAATACGAGTATGTTTGTTTTCTGTTTTTTGTGATTGTAAAACATGTTTTGCATTTGTGCTTGATGTGTACTTTGCTTTCTGTAGATGTAAGTTTTTTTTCTTCTTTCTAGTGGGATATCGTTGCCTATTTGCTGTGTCTTTGCAGAGTAGGTGCTGGTGAGTGTAGCTGTCTCTTGTAAGTTAATTGTATATTTTTTCAGTATATAGATCTTTGTGATAAAGGCTTACATTTTTTTACTTACTTTGCACAGTGTTGGTTGTTGAGTTGTTTGTGCAGACTCCTTTCTTAGTAAGGATAATGGCTAGCCGCCGGATTACTGCTCAGCAAGTTGTTGGAATGCTTTTTGATTCTTCTTCTGACCATGGTCCAGAGACTGATTCTTCTTCTGAGGCACAGGTGGGAGGTGAAGATTCAGGTAGTGAGTTTTCTCTACACATGGCTTCATCTGATGATGAAGATACTCTGAGTGCTGATGAAGCTACTTTTGGTGTGGATGAAGTGCCTGTGGTTGCGGAGGACATTGCTGTGCCGATAGTGCAGCATGAGGCATCTGGGCTGCAGCCTGGGCTGCTAGACTTCCAGTTAGTGTAGTGAGACAAGAGGCAGCTGGGCGGCAGCCTGAGGCTACAAGACTTGTCGTTGAAAGTTCTGACCTCTGGGTTGCCCCAGGCATGGTGCAGCCGGCATTGCCTGAATTTACTGGTGTTCCGGGGTGTAGGGTGAACACTGAAAACTTTTTACCAATTGATTTTTTCAAGTTGTTTAAGGATGATGTGTTTTTGGCAGAGATTGTAGAGCAGACTAATTTGTATGCAGAACAGTTTTTGAGGGAGAACAGTGCCAGCCTTAAGCCCCACGCTAGAGCTACCTGGTGGACTCCTACAAATTTGGAGGAGATGAAAAAGGTTTTGGGTTTAACTTTTTTGATGGGCTTGCTTAGGAAACCATCAATGGCTTCATATTGGTCTACTAGTCCCTTGATGGCAACAGCTATATTTCCGGCAGTCATGAGTCATGATAGGTATTTGCTTCAGCTTTGGATGATGCATTTTGTTGATAATGGTTTAGCTTTGCCACAAGATCACCCTGATTGTGCCCGTCTTTTCAAGATTCAGCCTGTCATTGATCATTTTGTT
The DNA here is from genome assembly GCF_964261635.1 of Lissotriton helveticus. Classification (NCBI taxonomy): domain Eukaryota; kingdom Metazoa; phylum Chordata; class Amphibia; order Caudata; family Salamandridae; genus Lissotriton; species Lissotriton helveticus. The sequence goes on from NC_136071.1 coordinate 531,266,982, forward strand.
GATCGATTTCCAGAGATCTTTGCTCCTGGGAAAGAAATTGCAGTGGATGAGTCTTTGGTGTTGTTCAAGGGCCGCTTGGTATTTAGGCAATACACTCCTAGTAAGAGGGCACGCTATGGAATTAAGCTTTATATGCTGTGTGACAGTCGGACTCGATATGTCTCTAATTTCAGAGTGTACACCGGTAAGGAATCCAGGATTAACCCCCCTGGTTGTCCGTCCACTTTTGGAGTGACTGAGAAAATTGTGTGGGAACTTGGTAGAGGATTTTTTAACAAAGGCCATCATTTATATGTAGATAACTTCTACACTGGTGTGCGGTTGTTCAGGGAATTGGCCAAAGTGGACACTGTTGCTTATGGCACAATCTGCTCTAACCGTAAAGGTTTCCCAAAAGAACTTGTTTGTCAAAAGCTTGCTCGGGGACATTGCAGTGCATTGCGTTGTGAGGAGCTTCTAGCTGTGAAGTTTTCAGACAGGAGAGATGTCTGCTGGTGGAAGTGTAGTAATGTGATGGGTCCGCGGCTGGCGGTGTGAATGTTTTGTATGTGTCACATGTATGAAAGGTGTATGGCCTGTAAAGAGGTTGGTGCCTTGTTGTGGCTTTACAGCTCACGATCTGTAAGTCAATGGTTCAGTTTCTCGTCCTTTCCATTATTAACAGTGTATTTCATTTTTTGTGAAATCACTCGCTAATACAATGGTATATACTGAACCATCACTCACCCTCGTGCCAAATCCAACCAGTTTGTGTGTGTGTTTGAGGACTTGATGTCTGTGTAGTTATTTTTATTTTTTATTTTTTTTGAAGCAGGACGCAACTTGACACTTTTTTGTAAATGTTGTGATGTGCTGCTTTTGTGCCTGGTGGTGTGAATGGTCTTCTGTGTGTCAGGTATGAAAGGTGTGTGCATGGCCTGTAAAGCGGTTGGTGCCTTGAAGTGGCTTTATAGCTCACGAGCTGCGAGTCATTGGTTCAGTTTTTTTGTCCATGTAATTGACAGTGCATTTCATTTTTGTGAAATCTCTTGTTAATAAAATTATATATACTGAACCACACACTCGCCCTCGTGCCAAATCCAACCAGTATGTGTGTGTGTTTGAGGACTTGATGTCTGTGTAGTTATTTTTTTTATTTTTTTTTATTTTTAAGCAGGACGCACCTTGTCACTTTTTTGTAAATGTTGTGATATGTTGCTTTTGTGCCTGGTGGTGTGAATGGTCTTCTGTGTGTCAGGTATGAAAGGTGCTGGCACGGAGAACCCATGCAAAAATGTATGGAAAAGTGTTTTTTTAACCTAATTTTAAGGTTTGCAGGGAATTCTGGGTAGAAAAACGTTGGGGGATCCACACATGCCATACCTCCCTAGACTCCCCCGGGTGTCTAGTTTTCAGAACTTTTTGGGTTTGGTAGATTCCCAAGTTGGCCGCCGAGCCCCGGGCCAAAAACTCAGGTGCCCCCCCCAAAAAAATAAGGTAGTTTTGCTATAGGTTATTTTTAAGGCTCCACCGTGTGATTTGGGCCTTTTCCTGTTGCAGACACTATGCCTACCCACGCAAGTGAGGTACCATTTTTATCAGGAGACCGGGGGGAACTCTGGGTGTGAGGAAATTTGTGTGAGCCCAATGATGCCGTAAATGTTGTGATGTGTTGCTTTTGTGCCTGGTGGTGTGAATAGTCTTCTGTGTGTCAGGTATGAAAGGTGTGTGAATGGCCTGTAAAGCGGTTGGTGCCTTGAAGTGGCTTTACAGCTCACGAACTGTGAGTCATTGGTTCAGTTTTTTTGTCCATGTAATTGACAGTGCATTTCATTTTTGTGAAATCTCTTGTTAATAAAATTATATATACTGAACCATCACTCGCCCCTCTGCCAAATCCAACCAGTATGTGTGTGTGTTTGAGGAATAGATGGCTGTGCAGGGATCTTGTTTTTTTTAGTCTCTCTGCCAAGGTGTACATTCCACCTACGAATAACCTACCAATTGTAGATATTGTTGAAAACCCATGGGACTATATGGTGACGTCTGTCTGGTGAAATCTAACAATTAATTTTATCCACAATATCCTGCAAAACTCACAATGTCCGTCATATTTACCTTGCAATATTGCGCCCAAATGTTCACGCTGCACAAGTAAACAACTAATTTTGTCAAAACGAATTGGTTTAGCTAGGGGGGTCACATGGGTTTTTCACTCCTTCCTCGGTTGCCATCTAGGGAAACCTAGCAAACCCACACATTTCCACCTACCCAGCGTTCCCCAGGTCTCCTGATAAAAATGGTACCTCACTTGCATGGGTGATTCAAGGACCCGCAACAGGCAAGGGCCCAAAACCTAATGAGGCAACATCAAAATTACCTATCATAAAGCAATCTGGTTTTGCAAGGGGGTTCCCATGAGTTTTTGGCCCGGGGATCGGCGGCCATGTAGGGAAACCTACCTAAACCATACATTTCTGAAAACTAGACACCCGGGGGACTCCTGCGAGGTATGGCTTGCATGGGTCCCTCATCATTCTCCTACCCAGAATCCACTGCAAAGCTAAACTTTCGCCAAAAAAAAGCTCTTTTCTCACATTTTTGTGTGGTAAAGTTGTGGAATCTGTGTGGATCCTCAAATTTCCTCCCACCCAGCGTTCCCCCAGGTCTCCCGATAAAAATGGTACCTCGCTTGTGTGGGTAGGCATGGTGGCTGCAACCGGAACAGGCCCAAATTGTACGGTGGAGACTTTAATATTACCTATAGCAAAACTACCTTATTTTGGGGGGGGGCACCTGAGTTGTTTGCCCCGTGCTCGGCGGCCATCTTTGGAAACTACAAAACACAAACAGTTCTGAAAACTAGACTCCGTGGGGAGTCCAGGGAGGTATGGCATGTGTGTGTCCCCCAACGTTTTCCTACCCAGAATACCCTGCAAACCTTAAAATTAGGTTAAAAAAACACTTTTCCACACATTTGTGTGTGGGTTCTCCGTGCCGGCACAAATGTCCTACCATCCAGCGTTCCTCTTGTTCTCCCGAGTAAAATGATACATCACTTGTGTGGGTGGGCCAAAGCAGAACAGGCCAAAAACGTATTTTTAAAAAAATTGTAGAATTCGGTATTTACAAGAAAGCACCGAGAATTGTACTGTTTTGGGGTCATCCTAGTCACAGGCCTTTGGCCCACCAACACATGTGAGGTATCATTTTACTCGGGAGAACAGGGGCAACGCTGGGTGGTAGGACCTTTGTGCCGGCACGGAAAACCCACGCAAAAATGTATGGAAAAGTGTTTTTGTAACCTAATTTTAAGGTTTACAGTGAATTCTGGGTAGGAAAACTTTGGGCGACCCACGCATGCCATACCTTGCTGAACTCCCCCGGGTGTCTTCTTTTTAGAACTGTTTGGGTTTGGTAGTTTCCCAAGTTGGCTGCCGAGCCCTGGGCCAAAAACTCAGGTGCCCCCCCAAAAAATAAGGTCGTTTTGCTATAGGTTATTTTTAAGTCTCCACCGTACGATTTGGGCCTTTTCCTGTTGCAGCCACTATGCCTACCCACGCAAGTGAGGTACCATTTTTATCGCGAGACCTGGGGGAACTCTGGGTGTGAGGAAATTTGTGTGAGCCCAGTGATGCCATGCTTTCCCACACAGAAATGTGTGAAAAAACTGATTTTTTCAGCTAAAATTGAGGTTTGCAAGGGATTCTGGGTAAAGGAACGATGGAGGATCCACGCAAGCCATACCTCCGTGGAAGCCTCTGGGTGTCAACTTTGCAGATATGTGTAGGTTTGGTAGGTTTCCCTAGATGGCCGTCTAGCACGGGGCCAAAAACCCAGGTAACCCCCCTTGCAAAAGCTGGTGGTTTTGACATAGGCAAGTTCAAAATTGCCTATGTCAAAACCACCAGCTTTTGCAAGGGGGGTTACCTGGGTTTTTGGCTCCGTGCTAGACGGCCATCTAGGGAAACCTACCAAACCCACACATTTCTGCAATGTAGACACCCGGGGGCTTCCAAGGAGGTATGTCTTGTGTGGATCCCCCAACGTTCCTTTACCCAGAATCCCTTGCAAACCTCAATTTTAGCTGAAAAAAATCTGTTTTTTCACACATTTCTGTGTGGAAAAGCGTGGCATCACTGGGCTCACACAAATTTCCTCCCACCCAGCGTTTCCCCAGGTCTCCCGATAAAATGGTACCTGACTTGCGTGGGTAGGCATAGTGGCTGCAACAGGAAAAGGCCCAAATCGTACGGTGGAGACTTAAAAATAACCTATAGCAAAACTACCTTATTTTTGAGGGGAACACCTGAGTTTTTGGCCCGTGGCTCGGCGGCCAACTTGGGAAACTACCAAACCCAAACAGTTCTGAAAACTAGACACCTGGGGGAGTCCAGCGAGGTATGGCATGCATGGGTCGCCCAACGTTTTCCTACCCAGAATTCAATACAAAACTTAAAATTAGGTTAAAAAAACACTTTTCCATACATTTTTGCGTGGGTTCTACGTGTCGGCACAAATGTCCTACCACCCAGCATTCCCCTTGTTCTCCCGAGTAAAATGATACCTCACATGTGTGGGTGGACCAAAGGCCTGTGACTAGGATGACCCCAAAACAGTAGAAGTCTCAGTGCTTTCTTGTAAATACCGAATTCTACAATTTTTTATAAATACATTTTTGGCCTGTTCTGCTTTGGCCCACCCACACAAGTGACGTATCATTTTACTCAGGAGAACATGGGGAACACTGGGAGGTAGGACATTTGAGCCGGCACGGAAAACCCACGTAAAAATGTATGGAAAAGTGTTTTTTTAACCTAATTGTAAGGTTTGCAGGGAATTCTGGGTAGGAAAACGTTGGCGCATGCCATACCACTCTGGACTCCCCCGGGTGTCTAGTTTTCAGAACTGTTTGGGTTTGGTAGTTTCCCAAGTTGGCTGCCGAGCCCCGGGTCAAAAACTCAGGTGCCGCCCCCACAAAAATAAGGTAGTCTTGCTATAGGTTATTTTTAAGTCTCCACCGTACGATTTGGGCCTTTTCCTGTTGCAGCCACTATGCCTACCCACACAAGTGAGGTACCATTTTTATCGAGAGACCTGGGGGAATGCTGGGTGGGAGTAAATTTGTGTGAGCCCAGTGATGCCACGCTTTCCCACACAGAAATATGAGGAAAATGCGTTTTTTTTCTCCAATTTTTTAGGTTTGCAAGGGATTCTGTTTAACAGAACCTGGTGGGAGGCAGTGAAGTTACCCCATACTAAATTCCCCTGGGTGTCTAGCTTTTAAAAATGTATAGGTTTGCTAGGTTTCCCTAGGTGCCGGCAGAGCTAGGGTTAAAAAACTACAGGTAGGCACTTTGCCAAAAAAGGGCCAGTTTTCACTGCGAAATTGAGGTGCGACCACGTTGCGTTTTGCGCCGTTTCCTGTCGCAGACACTAGGCAGACCCAGGCAAGTGAGGTACCATTTTTCTCATAAGACTTCGGGGAATGCGGGGTGGGTGGACATTTGTTGATCCACGCAGATTCCAGAACTTTCCACCACAGAAATGTGAGGAAAATGCGTTTCTTTTTCCAATTTTTTAAGTTTGCAAGGGATTCTGGGTAACAGAACCTGGTGGGAGGCAGTGGAGTCACCCCATCCTGAATTTCCCTGGGTGTCTAGTTTTAAAAAAATGTATAGGTTTGCTAGGTTTCCCTAGGTGCCTGCAGAGCTAGGGTTCAAAAACTACAGGTAGGTACTTTGCCAAAAAAGGGCCAGTTTTCACTGCGAAATTGAGTTGCGACCACGTTGCATTTTGCGCCGTTTCCTGTCGCAGGCACTAGGCAGACCCAGGCAAGTGAGGTACCATTTTTCTCATAAGACTTTGGGGAAAGCAGGGTGGGTGGAAATTTGTTGATCCACGCAGATTCCAGAACTTTCCACCACAGAAATTTGAGGAAAATGCGTTTCTTTTTCCAATTTTTTAGGTTTGCAAGGGATTCTGGGTAACAGAACCTGGTGGGAGGCAGTGGAGTCACCCCGTCCTGAATTCCCCTGGGTGTCGAGTTGTCAAAAATGTATAGGTTTGCTAGGTTTCCCTAGGTACCAGCAGAGCTAGGGTTAAAAAACTACAGGTAGGCACTTTGCCAAAAAAGGGCCAGTTTTCTAATCGAAATTGAGGTGCGGCCACGTTGCGTTTTGCACCGTTTCCTGTCGCAGGCACTAGGCAAACCCAGGCAAGTGAGGTAACATTTTTCTCATAAGACTTTGGGGAACGCGGGGAGGGTGGAACATTGTTGATCCACGCAGATTCCAGAACTTTCCACCACAGAAATGTGAAGAAAATGCATCTTTTTTCCAAATTTTTTAGGTTTGCAAGGGATTCTGGGTAACAGAACCTGGTGGGAGGCAGTGGAGTCACACCATCCTGAATTTCCCTGGGTGTCTAGTTTTCAAAAATGTATAGGTTTGCCAGGTCTCCCTAGGTGCCGGCAGAGCGAGAATTAAAAAACTACAGCTAGTCACTTTGCCAAAACATGGTCATTTGTCCCTGCAAAATTGAGGTGTGACCACGTTGCGTTTTGTGCCGTTTCCTGTCGCAGGCACTAGGCCGACCCACACAAGTGGGGTACCATTTTTCTTGAATGACTGTGGGGAACGCAGGATGGAAGGAAATTTGTGGATCCACGCAGATTCCTTAACTTTCCACCACAGAAATGTGGGCAAAATGTGTTTTCTTTTACAATTTTTTAGGTTTGCAATGAATTCTGGGTAACAGAACCTGGTGGGAAGCAGTAAAGTCACCCCATCATGGATTCCCCAGGGTGTCTATTTTTCGAAAATGTATAGGTTTGCAAGGTTTCCCTAGGTGCCGGCAGAGTTAGGGTGCAAAAACTACAGGTAGGCACTTTGCCAAAAAAGGGTACATTTTTAACTGCGAAATTGAGGTATGACCACGTTGCATTTTGCCCCGTTTCCTGTCGCAGGCACAAGGCCGACCCACGCAAGTGAGGTACCATTTTTATCGGGAGACTTAGGGTAATTCAGATTTGTAAATCAACTGTTATTACCTATTGAGTTTTCATGCATTTCTCCCTTCAAAATGAAAGACATTGTGCAAAAAAAAATCATTTTGAAAAATGACCAATAATTCTCAAGCTAGTATGAGTATTCCCAATTTTGAAAATGTGGAAATATATACTGGTTCTAAACTCTATAATTTGTACCCAATTCAGAAATACATAGGTGTCTTTCATACCGATTTTTCCATGTATACATTTTCACAGAATAATTGCTCTATACCCGGTACATAATAAAAAACCATTGCAAGTTGCTGCTAAGTTTTTGGCTCTGGGTTCGTCGGGTTCTTGGCGAAACTACAAGTCCTGTATATCCCGACAATCAGAGAGGTCTAACAGATGTAACGGTATATTGCTTTCAAAGTGCTGACAAAATTACAAGAAGTTACAGGTGAAAATGTTGAGACAAAAGGCTGTTTTTTTCAACTAATTTTCCATTTTTCCAATAATTAACTGTTAATTTCTATAAAGAAACCTACATGGATTTAGACAAATAACCCCTTTCTGAATTTAGAATTTCATCTACTTTTTTAAAATGTATATCTTTTTAGGATCCATTATTGCTTTCGAACTCATTTTTACCATTAACTGGAAGGAGATTGAAAGCACTAAAAATAGCAAAAATAGGCTATGTCCCAGAAAAGTGCCAAAACTGTGTGAAAAATATTGGTTCTCTGACAAAAGACTGTCATTTCCTAAAAGCTGAGAAAATGCTGATTTCATCCCCAGAAACCCTTTTTTAATTTCATTTGCAGGGAAAAACCCAGAGGCTTGAATTTGCAACCCGTTTTCACCATTTTTCTGAAAAAAACAAAAATATTCTTGTATTTTGCTTAATTTCTGAGACCCCTCCAAGGGAATCCAGAAACCCTGGGTATCTTTAGAATCCCCATGATGTTTGAAGAAAATGACGCAAATTTGGCGTGGATACCTTATGTGGTCAAAAAGTTACAGGGGCCTAAGCGCACACTGACCCAAATCGCCAAAAAATGGCTTGGCACAGGAGGGGAAAAGGCCTAGCAGCGAAGGGGCTAATACCAACCCAGCTCCTGTCTTGCAGAACTGGATGGTGTCAAGAGGGGCTCACAGCCAGCTCAGGGACCAAAGTCGGCTCAAAGCATTTGCACCTATATATCTAAAGATGAACAAACAGCATCTCCACTTTTTTTAATTCCTCTCTGTAATTACTGTGGAGCTGTTTGGCCAGCAACAAAATGTTAAGCTTGTATGTTACACACACCACATTGTCTTCATTTTACCTGCACAGTTTATGTGGAAAAATATATATATATATATATATATATATTAATTATTTTATTTTATAACTTACTTGCAAAATACAAACTGCAGGGTTACATCCAGAATGAGAAGCAAGCTGCATTACGCCATGCCAAATGTGTGCTTTACAACAGCAAGCTCTGCTCTTTCGGGCGATTTAGCTCACATTCTATATGTTTAAATGTCTTACCACTCTTCACACCAAATTCTACTATCTATGTTAGAAACAGAAACAAAAATCTCTATAAATATAGCACATGATAATGAAAAGAAGAGATTAAAATAAATGCTTAAATCCACTGTGCAAAATCAACATGATGGATTGGCAGAAAACGTATTTAGGTTTCGGCATAGTGGTGCTAGAAGGAATCTATTTGAACACATTTGTTAAGAAATGGTGGAAAGTAGACTGTGGATTCTCTACAAATTTATAACAGTCCGGCACATATTAGTAAACTGCAAAAGAGTGCTTTCATTTCATTGTCTGGATGGTACATCTTCTATTATTTGTAGTACTTCCTTATGAAAACTGCTGCTATAACCTTCTTGCAATGGTAGTCGAACCATCAGAATGCCATGAAAACTTGGTTGGCTTTGACCAGAAGTAATACTGTTATCACCCCTGGCATTACACATGGACCCTGGTCGAATACTGTACCTGTTCAGAGAGTGAGTGAAGCATTGCTGAAGGTCATGCTGTAAATGTTTTGTTAACCAAGAAAGTCTCCGCTGCTGATCCACGAGGGACCAGTTTTACAGGTGAGTGAAGTTTTCTTTGCTTGTGCCCCTGGCATCACACATGGATCCTGGAACAGTGTAGATCCTGAGTGAGGGAAGCTTGCATTGGTGAAGTTCATGCTGTAAATGTCCGATTAACCAAGAAAGCTTCTTTTGCTGATACACATGAGGTATCAGTTCTGGGTGTGAGTGAACTTTTCTTTGCTGGTGCCCCTGGCATCGCACATAGACCCTGAAACAGTGCAGATACACTTGCACTACTGACGTTCATTCTGTAAACGTTTTGTTACCAAAAAAGCCTCTACTGCTGACAAACATGAGTTATCAGTTCTGGATGTGAGTAAAGCTTTCTTTCCAAGTGCCACTGGCATCACACATGGACCCTCAAGTAGTGCAGATACTGTGCATGTTCAGAGAAGGAGGGAAGCTTGCATTGCTGATGTCCACGCTGTACATATTAGTTTAACCAAGAAAGCTTCTACTGCTGATACAGCATAGGCACAGCAAAGAAAGATTCACTCACCCGCAGAACTCATACCTTATGTGTGTCTGTTGAATGGAGGGTTATTGCACTACAGATTCCCATTCGGTGACTTTTGTGCTAGTGAGGGAAGCTTGCACTGCTGCTTTCCAATCTGTACCTTTTCTAAGAAAGATAAAAGCCAAAACTGCAGTTGCCCAAGTGGCCCAGAGAGTGAGGGAAGGGCTCACTGCTAATGTCCATGGTGTGCCTATTTCGGTAATGGAGGAACCTTACATTTCTAATGTCAATGCTGCACCTGATCTGTGCGGGAATGTCGCAGCTACTACTGCTGCCATGCTGTACCTCTCTGAGCACGAGAAAATGTGCACTTCTGATGTCTATATGAATCTTGTTCTGTGAGAAAAGGAGATTTGTAATGCAGATGTCCATTCTAGTTTTCAGAGGTTGGGAATCTTTACCGTGTTAATGTTTGTGATATATATTATCAGAAGAGACTAGCTCAGTATGACTTTTTTATGTTGGGACTCTGACTGGTTTTGTCAGTGGGCACCTTGCAGGTGCGTTCATGAAGCCCTCACCCACCAACCTGGTTGGTGGCATGCTTCATCATCGGGCCCACCCAGTAACACCTAATGTGTCCCGGGTGTGCTACGACGCCTGATTACAGTGGAGCTGGTATGTTACTGAGAGTGCAGTGTAGGGTGCATTGTGAAGTGACAGTTAAAACGGCTTGGCGGGGGTCCCAATACCCGAGGGTAAATTACACTTTAATAATTGGGCCGCCGTCAGCGGTTAAAAATAAGGTAAGGTAATGGTACCACCAGTACCATTACACCTTAGCCGACTATAGTCTACTCACCATGCACTATAGACTCGGCTATCACGATGTGTATGACTTTGCCAATTATGCTAATATGACTCTCTTTTACGTACATGTTCTGTCTATGTCCTTCACGTTGTGTGTCCAATTATGCTTGAGAAGGGAATCCCCCCTCTCACACCTAGAAAAACACCTTAGCGAGTGTAACAGATAGTCTGTATTATACATACCCACTTTTTTAGTCTGCACCATCACTATTTTATTAGGTCCTGAGGAAAGCCAGATATTTAAGGCACTGGTTGAAGCATGTTGACCCACGTATGGATGTAGGAGGTCGTAACTCACCACCTTAACATCCTCCAGCCTTATTTTAACCGCTGACGGCGGCCCAATTATTAAAGTGCAATTTACCCTCGTGTATTGGGACCCCCGCCAAGCCGTTTTAACTGTCACTTCACAATGCACCCTACACTGCACTCTCAGTAACATACCAGCTCCGCTGTAATCAGGCGTCGTAGCACACCCGGGACACATTAGGTGTTACTGGGTGGGACCGATGATGAAGCATGCCACCAACCAGGTTGGTGGGTGAGGGCTTCATGAACGCACCTGCAAGGTGCCCACTGACAAAACCAGTCAGAGTCCCAACATAAAAGTCATACTGAGCTAGTCTCTTCTGATAATATATATAAACCAACGGGGACACAGACTAGCTTTCTAGTCCTCCCTCTCTCTTTTGATACGTCTACAATGTTTGTGATATACCTTTTGCTTTGGTGTGGGAAGCTTGCACTATTGGTGTCCATGCATTACCTGTTATGTCAGGGAGTAAAGCTTGCATTTCTGATGTCAAAGAAGTACCTGTTCATTGTGTTGGGGAAGCTTGCATTAGTGACACCCATATTACATTTGCTCTGTGGGGGGTAAAGCTTGCACTTTTACTTATGTGTTATGTCTCTTATCTGTGGGTGGAAAACTCACACTTTTGAAGACCATGCTATACATAGTCTGTGAGGGAGGGAAGCTTGCATTGGTGATGCCCATGCTGCATATATTCAATTATCAAGGGAAGCTTGCACTGGTGATGTCCAGGCAGCATATGTTAAATTATCATGGGAAGCTTGCACTGGTGATGTCCAGGCAGCATATGTTCAATTACCAAGGGAAGCTTGCACTGGTGATCTCCAGGCAGCATATGTTCTGTTATCAAGGGAAGCTTGCACTGGTGATGTCCAGGCAGCATATGTTCAGTAATCAAGGGAAGCTTTTACTGGTGATCTCCAGGCAGCATGTGTTCTTTTATCAAGGGAAGCTTGCACTGGTGATGTTCAGGCAGCATATGTTCAATTATTAAGGGTAGCTTGCACAGGTGATCTCCAGGCAGCATATGTTCAGTTATCAAGGGAAGCTTGCATTGGTGATGCCCATGCTGCATATGTTCTGATATCAAGGGAAGCTTGCACTGGTGATGTCTAGGCAGCATAGGTTCAATTATCAAGGGAAGCTTGCAGTGGTGAGGCCCAGGCAGCATATGTTCAATTATCAAGGGAAGCTTGCACTGGTGATCTCCAGGCACCATATGTTCTGTTATCAGAAGAAGTATGCACTGGTGACGCTAATGTCACACATGTTCTTTAAGAGGAAAACACACATTTCTGATGGACATGCTGGGCCTGCTCTAGCATGAGGTGAACACTGCAATGTTGATGCCTAAGGTGTGCGTTTTTTTACATTGAGGGAGTCTTGCTCAGATGATGCCCATGAGGTGCTGGTGTGGGAGGGTGTGAAACATGGTCAGAGAGGGAGGAACGTGTGCACCGCTTATCTCCATGGTGTCCCTGTGGTTGTAGCAAGCAAAGCTTGCATTGCTGATGCCTGTCCTCCACCCTTCTGTGAATCAATCAATCAAGACATTTGTAGAGCGCACTACTTACCCGGAGGGTCTCAAGGCGCTTGGGGGGGGGGGGGTGCTGCTACTGCTCGAACAGCCAGGTCTTGAGCTTCTTCCTGAAGGAGAGGTGGTCTTGGGTCAGTCGCAGGTCGGTCGGGAGGGAGTTCCAGGTCTTGGCGGCCAGGTAGGAGAAGGACCTTCCTCCTGTTGTCGTTCTACGGATGCGGGGGACGGCGGCGAGGGCGTGACTGGCTGATCGGAGATGACGTTTGGGAGCGTAGAAGTTGATGCGGTTGTTGAGGTAGCTCGGGCCTTGATCGTGTAGGGCTTTGTGCGCGTGGGTGAGGAGACGGAAGGTGATTCTTTTGTTGACGGGGAGCCAATGCAGGTTTCTCAGATGTCCGGAGATGTGGCTGTGTCGTGGGATGTCGAGGATGAGTCTAGCTGAGGTGTTCTGGATCCGCTGGAGTCTTTTCTGTAGCTTGGCGGTGGTTCCGGCGTAGAGGGCGTTGCCGTAGTCCAGTTGGCTGGTGACGAGGGCCTGGGTGACCGTCTTCCGGGTCTCGGTGGGGATCCACCGGAAGATCTTCCGTAGCATGCGCAGGATGTTGAAGCACGACGAGGAGACGGCGTTGACTTGTCTGGTCATGGAGAGGGAGGAGTCCAGGATGAAGCCCAGGTTGCGTGCGTGGTCTGTCGGTTTGGGTGCGGTGCCCAGGGCGGGGGGCCACCAGGAGTCGTCCCAGGCGGAGGGCGAGGAGCCCAGGATGAGGACTTCCGTCTTGTCTGAGTTCAGTTTCAGGCGGCTGGTCGTCATCCACTCGGCTACGTTTTTCATCCCTTCGTGAAGGTCGGCTCTGGCGGCGGCGGGGTCGTTGGTCAGGGAGAGGATCAGCTGGGTGTCGTCAGCGTAGGAGATGATGTTGAGGTTGTGTTGGCGTGCGATGGCCGCGAGGGGGCTCATGTAGACGTTGATGAGGGTGGGGCTCAGCGAGGATCCTTGAGGGACGCCGCAGATGACTTCGGTGGCCTCTGACTTGTACGGTGGTAGACGGACTCTCCGTGGTCTTCCGTCGAGGAAGGAGACGATCCATTCCAGTGCCTTCTCCTGGATTCCGACGTTGCTGAGGCGCTGCACTAGGGTGCGGTGGCAGACAGTGTCGAATGCCGCAGAGAGGTCTAGGAGGATGAGGGCCGCTGTTTCTCCGTTGTCCATCAGGGCTCGGATGTCATCGGTGGCAGCGATGAGGGCGGTCTCGGTGCTGTGGTTGGCTAGGAAGCCAGACTGTGAGCGGTCGAGGGATCCATTCGTCTCGAGGAAGGCGGCCAGCAGTTTGTTGACGGTCTTCTCGATGACTTTGGCTGGAAACGGGAGGAGCGAGATGGGGCGGTAATTCTTGAGTTCGGTGGGGTCCGCTGTAGGTTTCTTGAGTAGGGCGCTGAGTTCGGCGTGCTTCCAGCTCTCCGGGAAGGTGGCGGTGTCGAAGGAGGTGTTGATGATGTCCCGCAGGTGGGGTGCGATGACAGCGTCGGCCTTGTTGAAGACGTGGTGAGGGCAGGGGTCGGTTGGGGATCCGGAGTGGATGGAGTTCATCATGCGGACGGTGTCTTCGGTGCTGATCGGGGTCCAGGCACGGAGGGTGGTGGTGGCGGGCGGTGGTTCGGTCGTGGCGTGCGTCGGTTGAGTGCTGAAGCTGTTGTGTATGTCCGCGATCTTGTTGTGGAAGTAGGAGGCGAGGGAGTTGCAGAGGTCTTGCGATGGGGTGATGTCGTTGTTTCCGGCGTTGGGGTTGGAGAGCTCTTTCACGATGTTGAAGAGTTCCTTGCAGTTGTGTGCGTTGTTGTCCAGCCGGTCCTTGAATGCAGTTTTCTTGGTGGCGCGGATCAGTTGGTGGTGCTTTCGGGTGGCAAGCTTGAGGGTGGTCATGTTTTCCGGTGTTGGTTCCCTTCTCCAGGCTTTCTCGAGGGCTCGGCAGTTCTTCTTGGAGCTCTTGAGTTCGTCGGTGAACCATGGGGCCTTCTTGCTGCCGGGTCTGCTGGGCGGGGTCCTCAGTGGGGCGAGTTCGTCTGCGCAGTTGCTGATCCATTTCGTGAGGTTGTCGGCGGCCTGGCTGGGGTTCGCTGAGCTGGCGGGAGGGTGCTGGCTCAGGGAAGTGGCGAGCTGGTCAGCTGTGATCTTGTTCCAGCTTCTTCGAGCAAGCTGTTGCTGGTGGTGGTGGATCGTCGTTCTTTTGAAGGTGAAGTGGACGCAGCTGTGGTCCGTCCAGTGGAGTCCGGTGGCTGAAGGCGATGTCTTTGCTGGATGAGAAGACGGCGTCGAGTGTGTGTCCGGCGAGGTGGGTGGGGGTGGACACCAGCTGCTTGAGACCGAGGTTGGCGAGGTTGTCGAGCAGGGTGGTGGTGTTGCGGTCGTTGTTGTTCTCCAGGTGGAAGTTGATGTCCCCCAGGAGGATGTAGTCAGCGGAGGGGAGGGCGTGCGGGCTGATGAAGTCGGCGATGTCCTCGCTGAATTATGTGCGTGGTCCCGGGGGTCGATAGATCAGGGTGCCTCTGAGGGTGGTTTTGGGGTCCGTGTGGATCTGGAAGTGCAGGTGTTCGGCGGTTGTCAGGGTGTCGTCGGTGTTGGTCTTGATGCGGATGGTGTCCCTGTAGATGATGGCGATGCCTCCTCCAGTCTGGTTGTCGCGGTCTCTTCGGGTGATCTTGTAGCCCTCTGGGATGGCGATGGCGATGTCGGGCGCTGAGGAGTCGTTCATCCAGGTTTCCGTGAGGAAGGCGACGTCAGGAGCTGTGGTGTTGAGGAGGTTCCAGAGTTCGATGGCGTGTCTGTGGACGGAGCGGGTGTTGAGGAGGATGCACTTCAGGTGGTTGCTGCTGGTGTTCGGCTTGGCGGGTGCAGGTGCGGGGCAGGTCCGGATGCAGGTGAACTTGCAGGCGTGGCAGCTGAAGGGTCCGTGGGTTTGTCTCGGGGTGGCTCGGTAGCATCCCGGGAATCGGCCGTTGTTGAGTGCGTTGAGAGTGGCGGCGTCGTACGTCCGGCGGGTGGGCTGGTGTCTGCGGGGCCCAGGGGTCTTGGCACTGGGCGCGGTCCAGGCGCGGACGGGCACAGACGGGCTTACCTTTGGCGCGCCTTCGGCGCACAATCGGCACGCCCGCTGCGCGTGGCCGCTGCGCGTTCGCACGGTCGCCATATATGGCGAAGTGCGAGGGAGGGCGGAGCAGCTGGGAGCGGGGAGGGCACAGAAAAGAAAAGGGGGCGTGGTTAGCGGCGGAGGCGGGAAGCGGGGAGCGAGAACAGGGGGACAGGCGCTAGAAAAATACAACAAAGCAAAAGGCAATCTCACTAACAGTAAAGGGGCACACAGCAGGGAGAGACGGGGCAACTTGCTCTCCTGGTGCTAATTCTATGCATATTCTATGCATATTATGTGAGTGAATGAAGCTTGCACTGGCAATGTCCAGGCAGCATATGGTCTACTATCAAGGGAAGCTTGCATTGGTGATGTCAATGCTGTGCATGTTCCCTCATCAAATGAAGCTTGAAAGTGTCATGCCTGTGCTGTGCTTATTCTTTGAAAGGGAGATGTTTGCACTGATGATGGCCATGCTGGACTTGCTTCTTGATGCAGTGAGGACTACACTGTGGGTATCCACACTGCTATTTATATAACAATAAGGGAAGCTTGCACTATTGCTTTCCCTGTGCTACCAGTTCTGGCATCCATAGATGCTTGTCCCACTGATCCCTTCTTTGTGTGAGGAAGGCTGGCTCTGTTGATACCCATAATAGGGCCTGTTCTGTCATGTTCTATTAGGGAAGGAAGCTTGCTCTGATTCTGTTGTGCTGGACATGTACTTAATTTGATGCTTGATGTTGAGTTGTGCCAGGGAAACACACATTACTGTTGCCCAAGCTACATATATTCTGTGAGTGAGAAAAGCTTGCAATGATTATATCCATGCTGTAAATTGTTATTTTCAAAGGGCACTTGCACTGATGGTGTCTATTTCGTACCTGCTCTTTGACTGCGAAAAATGTACACTGCAGTCCCACCACAGGCATTGTGCAACAGAGCATAGCGATACACAAGAAGTGTGTGTGACTGTCAAGCATTTCTATGACAATGTTCAATAGCTTGTTGCCAACTTGTATGGTTCAGAATTTTGGGAATGAGTCAAGCAATTTTCCAGCCTCTACATGGCACATAAATGCTACATACATTCAAGAAAATGCAATGAACTAGTCGATCGGCCGCCAAGTATCTCTTGGAAACCCGGCCATTCTTTCATTTTCGGGAATGATTGATTTGCTCTCCTTTCATAAATAAATAAAGACAGAGAGGCGGCCTTATGCTTACACAGTACACCTCTAACTGTATTGTCTGAATTACATGGTTAAAAACAAGGTGTGAGAGGAAAGGAACTATCCTCATTGATCCAGCGTGGCACTCAGATTTTCTCAAAATGCAATAATACATATGATAACAGAATTTATAATTTTAAAGGCTGTGACACTATAATATAAATGTAATGTTGCCACATATAGAGTGGATATGTGATTCTGGTATTAGGTCACTGGATTTCGTGTTCATGTGTTTAGTTCATGTCAATCTTGTAGATGGCAGTGCCATGGTGCAGCCTACCCGGAGTGGTTAACTGGCAGTGTCCTCAATTAAACAACAGGCAGCCCACGCAAAACATTCAGTTTGTACCGCCTACTTCAAGCAGGTGGTAAGCCATCAAAAACTGAAAAGGGCCCTAGGGGACCCTTTTGTGAATGGTTCTGAAAACGGACCACTGCATGCTTTTAAAAATTGAAACTGAAACCTTTAATTTTTCTTTTTTGAAAAAAGCCCAATTTCCTTTAAGGAAAAGGGACTGCATTTCCTCAAAAAAAGGCTTATTTAAAAGCAAACGCAGACACGTTGGTTTGCTGTCCCCAGCACGCCACCATCTCTGTGTTTTTAGCGATTCGCAATGGCTCGCAAATTGCGACATGCCTCCTGTATATTGATGAGGCAGGTCCATTTCTGACCCACTCAGAACTGAAAACACTGTCAAACCCTGTTGTACATCGCATTTTGTGACTTCCTAATTGCGAATGGTAAAAGGTTGCAATTAGGAACTCGCAAAATGTAGCAGTCGTACATGTGGCCCAAAATCATAAAAACATAGCAATGGCTTCTTGATGGGGCTGGATCTCCATAAATATTCAGTTCTTCCTTTTTTGAGTCTAAATGTATTTCTTTTTATTTTATTTAAAAAACAATAAGCGTACTAATTGTTTCACTTATGCATACACATGACAAGAAAAAAATACAAACGATTTAATGTCTTAAAACTCTTCACCACCTCGTTAAGCTCCATAGATGGGCTCCTGTATTTGCTAGTCATCGAGAAGTGCTTGAATATTTGCCCATCTCTGTTTAGGAAGTTTGAGCGGAAGGGGGAGTGATCCCTCTGTGTGATTGCAGCATGCTGAAAACCTCATATTTCTCAATATTTTATCATTTTCTGATAATGTTTTCCTTACAGAAGTTTGGGAATGTGTCAGCTTCTGTGAACGTGAGGAGATCTACTGCAGTGAGTATGCAGAGGATCACGAAAAAGATAAGACTGAAGCATGTGTTGTGGGTGGTAAAAAGGCAAACAAAAGTCCTTTTTTTGTCCTTGCTCAAAATGAGTTACCCATTGCTACTGTAAACCAGTGGCATAGCTAGGCCTTAGGCCACACATGGCGGGCCTTGCGTTTGTCATCCGCGGAGTGCACAGGTAAAAGCAAGATGGGCCGCCGCCGCCCCAAAACTCGTTCCGCCTGGGGTGGAATCCTCCACCCTTGCTATGCCACTGCTGTGAACTCTGTGGATGGCCAAGATGTGACATAAAATTGGTGTAATTCATCATGTCTTCGCTTTGGTGTGGTAGACTATATTTAACATACTCAGCATCCAACATTTTCAAAGTAGCTACATCAAAACATATCAGAAATGAGGATATGAGTAGTAATTAAATCTTTACTGCCTTCCTGGCTGATCATATTCATGAAAAATATTTTCAACATTTAATGAAGAATTAGTCAAACACAATGCACATGATTATTTTTTGCCTAGTGAGCCTACCTTGGTAGTAGGGATATTTCTGTAATTGTTTTGGAACGACCTATCTCCAGCGCTTTAACACATTTTCTATTATGGACCTTTCCACAAGGCCCTGAAATACCATCTATTCGGATAGACAAGGTCTTGGCCTGTTAGTATTAGATTTAGTGTAGTACCCTTTGACCACCAGTTTTATCTCCAAGATGCCTATCGGAGAATATTACGCTATGCAGATACCCTCACTCACTGAACCAGTACTGATGGATATAATTCAGTGGTGAGGCAGTGCTCTAGGTATTTAACTTTATAGAGGGCGTTTGGCTTCTTTGCGTGCTTAAGTGCACGAAGATGCATAACATTTGAAAAACGGGGCACTGTTTATGTATCCTCAAGACTAAGGATTATCTTTTAATTTTTAATAAAATGGATATAAATGCAATTTTGTACACCAAAAGTAAATTTTAGAAGTTGGCTGAAAAAATGGAAGACTACCTTTTAAAATGGCAATGGATATGGTTGATATCCACTTCTGTGATTTCCGTGGTGCAGTCATTTAGTTTTGTTGTAAACAACTGATTGTAAACTATTTAAAAACGCCATCAAAACCTGGTTCAAAAACAGGAGCGGTGAAGGCAAAAGGTTTGAGGATGACACTGCTGAGAGGGCCAAATCCAATAGGAATTGGATCTGAAAAGGACAGAATAAGAGTCATGGTTGCCTCCTCATAATGACTTCCTTTAGTTTCTTGAGAAGGCAGCGAGATGATTAAAAACTGAGGGGATGCACAGGAACAATTATTATTCTCGCATTCAGCATCTTAACATGGTTCAACCAAGGCTCCATCCAAAGGCAGCAGTTATCGTGAGGATTGGGGATCCTTATCATCCTATGTTGTAAGCACATACGCAATCAACACAAGCTGGCATACACACAATACCCAATATTCTGTTAATGCTGGATGCTAGAATGCTTCTTCAGCAAATATTATATGGTCCCTAATCTTAAATTGGGAAAACCTCATGGAGGAGTATGACGAGCGGAGCCTTATAGTCATACAGGTCTCAGGGGCCTTACAGAATTTGGCTATTCCCAGGCGTAGACCTTATCCTTTATGTTTTGTTCACTTTTTTTTTATGTGGATTCTATTTTAGGAGGACGCACACATAAACAACCCAGACATATCTCTTTTTCCTTCAATCTCCTGGAAGAAGGGGTTTGTAGGTTGTGGTCATTATAAATCCACCAGATCAGTGTAGACAAAATGAAACAGAAGAAAAGCTATTTACTAACCAAGCATTCCTGTCCTACCTACTCTCAGCAACTCTGAAGCAACGGAGATGAGTCTCTCAACCATTTTCCTTTCAAGACCGCTCTCATAAAGTGTGTCATATTGCACTCCTCTATGAGATAGGACTTCACTGGGTGGTCAGCCTATGACTATGGAGTTGTTTGATGATCAGTGCAGTCTGAGTCGCACACCTTCCCTTTCATATGACCTTCTGCTGATACAATTTGTTTTACAGAACGGCCTACATCTCCTGATGTTTCTGATTGCCAGGCTTTCTCCCCAGAGAATGTGACTGATGCTGAAGAAGGTGAGAGATCTTCTTTTTCAATTTGGCTAGCAAATATGAAATGTTCTACATCACTGTATGCTCTCCCAGCTTCCGAGATTGTTGGCAACCCATGCTTCGACAGCCTACTGTGAATACACTCTTAACAAAAGATAGACTTGTGAACCTAATGGTTAGTAACTCTGCTCAAGAAGCAGTGTCCCTGACTAAGAGTGTCACAGGATTACTAAGGAATGAGTGAACCTGAATCACCACAGAAGGGTTTGTTATAATGTATCCAGTATCCGCTCAGATATTGTTTTATTTTTGATTAGTTGTGAGTGCCAGAGTCAGAAAAGGGTACCTGCTTTCCGTGACTCCATGGTGGGGCGTCTTTGCCACTGCTCGTTCCATATGTGATGTGCAATTTATAGGTTAACTTCAGAAAGGAGCAAGGAAATAAAGCATTTTATTTTTCATCATTGACCCTAGTCTTTTTCTACCGAGAGGTCCCTATTGTCCCTCTCATTCTCACTGGATGTGTTCTTCAGTGTCCAGAAGACTAAAAATGAATGATGATTTCAAAACAAAAGTTAATGGTAAGAATGCCCTCCCTGAGCCCTTCTTCACTCCTTATAATTTGAAGATGGGTTAATCAATACACCATGCTCATGCTTTCTCCTTTATCTTTATTAGTATTAGAATACAGCTACATAAACGAGATGATATAGAACGTGCCACACCCAACAGCATCATGTGCTTTTACAAAGCAGTGGTTGTCAGACCTGTTTCTCATATACTGTCTTTAATGCATTTGAAACCAGTAATAATATTGCCATAACATTCTGAGCCACCTTGGGGGTCGGCATGCTTTGTGTCTTTTCAATTCAAAGAATAATAACATATTTCTTGAAAGCACAAGCTGGCATATGCATCAAGGATGGCTTTTGCGATTCCTAAATTGCGATTATTAAGGAATCCCAATTAAGGAATAGCAAAAATCTAGGCATGTAGGAATCGCTAAAAAAATATTGATTCCTAAACATTCCTATGGGCCTACAGGCCCATGGGCATGAACGGGAATTGCATGCACAATTTGCGATTACCATATAAGTACTTGCAAATTGGGCTTGGGATTTCAAGGGTGCAAGGGAGACAAAAGGACACCCTGTTGCACCTCTGAAATTGTAATGTGCACCCATGTTGCGCACACACATGACCGAAGGTCATGTGTGTGTGTGTGTAACATGTAACTTTGAAAAATGCACTTGAGTGCATTTTTGCAAATTTTTGCAAATTACTGACCGTTTTTCCCCCCAGTAATTTGCGACCCCTAATAGCGAAATCGCTATTTTAAATTG
The DNA here is from genome assembly GCF_964261635.1 of Lissotriton helveticus. Taxonomy (NCBI): domain Eukaryota; kingdom Metazoa; phylum Chordata; class Amphibia; order Caudata; family Salamandridae; genus Lissotriton; species Lissotriton helveticus. The sequence goes on from NC_136071.1 coordinate 531,288,244, forward strand.
CTTCTAGCATTTCATTTAAGGAATCGCAATTTGAGATTCCTTAAATGCAATCACAATTTGCGAGTTTTGCATTTGGGATGATGCATCCCAAATGCAAAATACGGGTCGCAAAGGGGCAGATTCTGAGAATCTGCCTGTTTGCGACAGGTTTTTAGTTAATTCTTGCTATTTCTATGCACTATAAATACAGGTGTTACTATTGATCAAGTTAAAGGTACTGAGGGCATATTTACATGCCCCTATCGCCACACCATGTCACTTTTCAGGACTAGTGGTGGCGATAGCGGCTTCCCTTTATTTCCAAAGCAGCGTTAATGCCAGTTAACGCTAACTTAACGCTACAATATAAATAAGACCCTCTTTCATGATACACTTAACGTGAAAGGGGTGGGCAATGGGTCTTGTGGTGGGTGTTTCACCGCAACACCCATTGATTTTGACACTGTCCCATATTTACAACAGAGGGGTAAATATGGTGCAGCACCAACATTAAGACTAGGGAAAACCTGGTCTTAGCCTGGAGAAGCGAGGAACAAAACGCCAATGATTGTATATGTGCAGGAAGGTGTTCCTTCCTACACATAAACAATCATTTTAAAAAAATGACGTTTTGCTACTTCTATGTGTGCTGCACTAAGAAGCACACATAGAAGTTACAAAACTGTATTCAAAGATCGTTTATGTGCAGGAAGGGATACCGTCCTGCATATAAACAATCTCCCCCTACAATGCAGCCACCCTTGCACTATGGTGACGGCGCCACTAGCCAGGGCAAATTTAGTGCCAGTGCAGGGGGAAACACAGGGCTGCACCACATGGTGTACCCATACATTTCTAAAGTGACAGAGTGTGTTGTTAGCCTTCTTGGCCTAACAACACGGTTCACCACTTTACTAGTAAATATGCTACTGAGTTTCTCAAGCATTTGATCTTCCATAGATTCACATGCTTGAGCCATTTCCTGTTGCCACGGGGAATGATACAAGAATATCATTCTCTGTGCCGACGGGGGAATGATTCAAGCGTGTGAATCTATGAAAGGCACCAATGGTGGAGAACCGGATTTGCAGGTAAGTAACTTATTTCTTTGTCAACTGTGAAAGAAAAAGCCTGATCTAGGACTTACTGAGTTTCAAACTTAAGACCAATTAGTCACACACAGCCACCAGCAGTCATAGCTAAACTTCCTGAGCTACCTTGCCATGCCATAATACTACATTACAAAGCACAACACCACATTACAGCTGCACTTAGCAATAAAGTAAGCTCGAAATCACAGAACACTCTAAAGTCATGTATGTCTGTAATACGCAATGTCAGTTGAACTGCTGGCAACAGGGGATGTAAAAACTGTTGTTTTTAATAAGAGGTTTCAGATTTCCAGTTGTGAGTGAAAAACAACACAAGTGGTGGTGGGGAAACATTGGTTATATCACGGTATTCACATCGCAATACATTTACAACGCGGGCATTACAACGCAAGTCATTACAATGACTTGCGCTGGATGGCGCTCTAAGCTAAAGAATAGTATGATTTACTATTCCAACACCTTCCCTACTGTAACGTAGGCTGGAGTTGGAATAGTAAATCATTCTATTCCTAAGACCAATGCCCTCCAGTGCAAGTTGTTGTAACGTCTTGCGTTGTAACGTCTTGCGTTGTAATGCCTCAGTTGAAAAGGTATCGCGGTGTGAACACTGCGATGTAACATCGTATATTCCTGGTGGTGTGGGCGATACTTAATTGAAAGGTATTTTTCTGAAGCTTCACTGCTTGAAATCTACACCCCAACCAAGTAAGCTCTGAGATTACACCTCCTCGCCTTCAAGAGATACTTCTTGTGCAAATGATACACATTTTCTATTTACTGAATAAACATTTGCAAAGATTCTGCATTCTGTTGTGGAATTCATTTGTAACAACACATTCTGATGAGACTCTAAAGGGTGTGGCAGTCCATTAGTACTAAGGTATATGCTACCTTCAAAATCCAATTACAGCTTAAAAGCAAATTCTGGTCTTTGATTATGGTAGCCTTTCATTTGAGACCAAGTATTATATCATTTCACTGGTACAAATGTATGGGTCCGTTGGGTTGGGTTTGTAGTCTCAAGACATTAGAGTAGTTTGAATCTAAAAGTGCAAAAGTGACACTGCTAGAGGCAGAATAGAAAGGCAATGGGCACTACATACATGCAGTGGAGCCATCTTTTCTTCAGTTCTGCTCAGCACTCATTATATCATTCAGGTACTGAGCGGAGGGAATCAGACAGCAGAGCTTTGCATTTTGTAGATAATTATCCCGTTGCGTGCTCATGACGAGCTCAGCTCGTCATGAGGCACGGTTGAGCTGCACTCAGGACGAGCTGAGCTCGTCATGACCGTTGGAACGTTCACACGCAGGGATAATTTCCCCACTGTGCTGAACGTTCCAAAACGGGTGTGATCGTGACGAGCTCAGCTCATCATGAGTGCAGCTCCACTCTGCCTCATGACGAGCTGAGCTCGTCACAAGCATGGCAGCGCCGCGCGCGGCCCCCCAGCACAGCAGGTGAAAACGCCCTTCAGCCAAGGGGTTATTGAAGGGGCTGAAAGAAGTGTCTCTCCCCAATAATAATGTATATTTCACTTGCTTTCTATTTAGCGAGCCTTCGTGTTATCTCTACTTTTCATTTATGGCTTAATTCACTCTTTATTTGCTGGGTCTGGTGCTTAGTGGACTATTGCGTCCACTGTAGGAGCTGTGTTTGACTTTATGCTCACAGGTTCAAATCTTGTTGGGTCCACTTAGCCTTTTGTCCTTCTGACATCGATAAAATGAATACCATTAAGTTAGGTAACAATAAACATCTGTTATTAAGTGCAAAGATACCCTTTGCGGTGAACGTGAAGTGAATGCTATGTTATGTGATTTCTGATTCCTTCATTTTTTAGACACTCTTGATTGAGGTTATGGATTCTGGTTATTTATAACCCAACTGTGGCCCTTATGAAGGCAGTAGGCATGCACCTTGATGTCACTCATGCTAAATGTTTTCCTACCATGACCCAACAGATTAAGGAGAATATTCATGCAGGGTTACTGCAGTGAAGGACGACAGTTTGTTTGCAGCCATTTGTTTGATTTGAACTGTTTTTCAACTCACCAGAATGTATTTGATAACTCAATGTATGTTTTAGTAAACTTAGTAAGTGCTTTGCCTCTATTTCAAAACCAATGCATAACATGCCCGCTTCTTCCCCTAGTCACTACACTTGAGGAGATGCCAGCTCTGCAACTTAGCTCATCAGATGCCTGTGAAAACGGAATCAATGCAGAAGAAACATCCCCAGAAAACACTGAATCTGAGAAGGATGTAGGAAATGAAGCAGTTGTTGCTGAGCCTGAAACCATTTCTGATTGCAGTGACTGTGTTTGGCATGAAACTGAAGATCACGTTATTGTAATAGGGTCTGACACTACAGAAACAGCAGAGGAGCAAAATGAGGTTACTACTGAACCTCTCTCACTAGTCAATCCACCCAGGTGTACATGCCAAAGAGAAGAGAACAACAGCCGCAGGATGACATATAGCTCAGACATTCAGTGTGAGTCAAGTGATGATGTGGAAGTTGTTCCTCTTCATCCACCGATCTCAGATTTCCCTCCTGGTATTCCCATTACAAGGAATTTGTGCAATGTTTTCTTCCGCAGGTGCAAGGTAATATGCTTTTCCCATATAGGTGTGCTGCTTGCTGGCAAGCCTTTGCGTCAGCGAACATGCTGTTCTCTCACGTGATCCACGGACTAAGGGGGGACTTCAGCTGCCTTGTGTTCTTCCAGAGGTGGAAACTGATGAGAAGAAGGCTGCGCATGGTGAGCAACAGATTTGATGCTGCCACAGAGAGGCGGGACCGTCTGAAGAGAAAGCGAGAAGGCCTCATTTCTCTCCCACGCACAGTATGTTGTGGCTGTGGGAGGAGCGTCCAGGGGTACGTGAACAGCACCAGCAGTGAAAGCAACAGCTGCAGCTGCTGCAGGGGCAGCCAGAAGAGGAAGCAGCAAGATTATGTTTGTCTTTGCCCACCACCAAAAAGGCAACGTTCTAATAGAGAGTCATTCTACAAGGCCACTAGAGCAGACCACAAGAGGCAATTGATCAGCTAATAAGTACATACTTTTAGCCAACACTTTAGAATTATTTAGGAAATGTTCATACACATTTAGGTTTAGCACATTACTAACCCATTACCAATAGGACAATGTTGATAAGTAAGAGGCCCTTTACTTACGTAGCTAATTCCCCTTGTTAAACAGAGCTCCCTTGTCTGCTAAGAGCACATGTACAGTTCACAGAGAAGCTTTATCTGAGCCCCATGGCAAGACTGTCTGACAAAAACTGTAACTCCTTCACACTGATCTCCCTTTATCCTGTGCTGGGCATTATGGAGGCCGTAGAACATTCAAAGTTCTGCCACCTTTGTTAAGCTATATGTCACTACTACAGAGAAATGCATCTAGTGGTCCAACAGAGTTCAGGGGCACATACACTCTAAAGAGCAATTAATCTTGCCTCAAAGTGTTAGATGTCACAGAGATGGCCTTTACTGAGCAGTGAAGTCATTACAGGTAGCGTCCCCTCACACATCTATCCAGAGTGCTACAGAACAGCATCATTTTTACCTGAAACACTCACTTCTACTGTCTAAAGTTTTGAACGCTAAATAGGTCAAATATGATATGCCTAAAGATATTCATCATTTGTAGCAGACAGGTTTACATTGAAGGACTCCCCAGAGAGCCGCTGTTTTTACCCCAGGGTAAATTTGGTGATTTGAAACAGCTTCCTACTTTCCGTATCACCTCTCATTTTCCTATACAGATCAGTTCACAGCTTACCTTGGTTCATTATTTACTGAGGACTTCCTGTTTCTAGATCTTAGACTTTGTATCTTAAATTGCCCCAACTCCCATGTGTTACTCAACACCAAAATATATAAAACAGGCTTGAATGAGCAAGGAACAGGGACTGGACTTTACATATTAGCATTACTTCCTAGCTTAAATTGGCATTGCTCCCTACCATAAAATAGGCACCAACTCCCGCTGTAGAACTGGCACAACTGTCTACTACACAAATAACACTACCTCCCTCACACGGATGAACTTCCTCATAGAAAAGCAGTTAGTTACAACTGCATAAATGAGGAATTTTTAATCTGCATAGACACACAGGGTGGTAGTAAGAGGTATTTCAACTGATTACTAAAAACTCAACTTGAGGAGATATCACATAACAAATTTAAAATGTTGTTTAATGTGGCATGTCTGCACTTATAGTAGTTGCTGCATCTGACCGTGTCACATACCAAATCAGCCTAACCAACGGACACATACATAGATGATCCTAATCCCACCACTTTCACCTCAACTGCCACAGGCTTTGGCCTACTGACCTTAGTGCAACCACTTTGCACTGCCAATCTTCCCACATACCCCCATCCTTTTGTACTACCAGTACTACTTCTCTGTTATTTACCATTTCTAAAACCTCACTGCTCTTATGTTGGCCAACATCCCAGTACCGTCGCAATCTAATGAACCCCAGCATCAGAGCCATGTCTACGCTTGAAACACATGAATTGGGGAAAAACGTAGGTAAAACAGACAAGCATCCTGCCCAACTATCCCAATACGTGGTGGCTGGCCCTTCCACAGAAAGGAACAAATCAGGGCTGTGACTTTTCTAAACAATGTATTGGGGATCAGGAATAAGAAATTCTGTAACACATATAAGAAACATGGAAGGACCCTCATTTTAAATGAGGCCACCTTGTCCATCACATTAAGTGAGAGCGTAGTCAATTTGTGAAGGTCCTTTTAATTCTTTTTCAGCAGAGGTGTGAGGTTAAGATTGTGGGTCAATTCGGCACCACAGATTTATGCATACTTAAGTATTTAAAACTTAAGCAGTGTAGTGGAATGTTTGTTTGCAAACCAAAAGCAGCGTTACATCCCTTCAGGGAGACCAAAAGGGATTTTCCCTAATTTGCACAGAGACCGGACAGCCCCTCATAGATTTTCAAGGTTTCAAATGCTCGTGGTCCTGACACCTGGGGATTCGAGAGGACGAGGAGTGTATCAGCTGTGTATAGTGCGTTTTTATCTTCCATTGATCTTCCCCCGAGCCAGCCCTGTACTTACCGCCACAGCAGATTATTCGAGCAAGAGGTTCGATGTCGAGAACAAACAGGAGAGGGGACAGCGGAAACCCCTGCCTGGTACCCTATCGAATTTGGAATGTTTACGACTGTACCCCATTCATGAGGACTTGCTGATATAAGATAGTCACATGCATTCGGTATTTGGGACTGAAGCCCATACCCATGAGGACCTGATATAAATGGAACCAGTTGACCATATCAAAAGCTTTCTCAAAGTCCACAAGTAGGAGTGCCAATGGGCCTGGGATGTCATGTAGACCAGCTAGAGCTGTATTGACATGGCAAATGCAGTGGCAAATGTAGTGATGGCTGCTATGGTTTGACATAAAGCTGGGCTGATCAGAGTGGTCGGAACCCAGTGCAGCCTGGTTGCTAGTATCTCAGCAAATGCGTTTATATCCACATTAATGACGGAAATGGGACATGAGGCACCGTCATCTTTAGGACGTCTGGACTTGGGGAGCACTACTATAGTGGCAATCTTAATCAAGTGGGCAGTGACCTTTTCGCACCGCTTCTGTATAGAATTTAAGTAGATGCAGGATAATTCTATCCCGAAACTTAATATAGTACTCAATAGGGAAACCCTCAGGGCCAGGAGTCTTGCTTGTTTGAATGCCTTCTATTGCTGTCCCAACTTCCTCCACCGGGAGGGGAGCATTGTGGTAATCCCTTTGAGCACTTGTTAGTTCTAGAAGAGGTCCAGCCGGGCCATCCTAGGGTAGTATGCATATAGTGTTCGATAGTAGCCTGCGATTATCTCTCTATTTCAATGGATGTATACAGGTGGTACCTCTCCAAATCAGTGATATGGAGGGATTACTTTGGAGCCCATATCTCTAGTGGCCAACCAGTAATGACGTTTTCCACTCTTGGTCCCATTTTCATAAGCCAGCCAGATAGATTCCCTCCAGCATTGTTGAGCCTCGTCCAGCATGCGCTGCCGCAACAAGATTCTGTCAAGTTTGAGTTGTCGACAGAGAGTTTCAGAGGAGCTGACTTTCTTGCTCTAGCTCTATGATTCAGACTTTGTGGTCATTAAGTTGGCTATGTTTCTCTCTTTCTACCTGTTTAAGGTATGCTTTGGCCAAGCCTTTAAATTACAGCTTTTTTATCTGCCCATAGAGTGCTTGTCTCAATCACCCGCAAAAACAACAAGTGATGGACTGAATGTGGATCAATGTCACACACTCCCCCAGTCAAAAGATCTGGGCCCAAATCCATCGTTTTTTTGCACTCCACACCACCCTGGGTTAGACAATGGCGATATGCAAATCAGCTCTGACCCTGTTGCCCCATGGGAACAGTCCTGTCCGAACTACAAAAGCCATGTCCTTCCCAGAACGGAATCAAGCATCCGAGGACCGGACCGGTTTCGAGGTAACACCTCTCTTCAGCCCGGCTAGCTTGACTCCAAGTGGTGTGGAGTGCCTGGGACCCACGTCTGGGCATCCCCAGCGCACTTAAGGCGGCAATTGCAAAAACAACAAGTGATGGACTGAATGTGGATCAATGTCACACACTCCCTCAGTCAAAAGATCTGGGCCCAAATCCATCGTTTTTTTGCACTCCACACCACCCTGGGTTAGACAATGGCGATATGCAAATCAGCTATGACCCTGTTGCCCCATGGGAACAGTCCAGTCCGAACTACAAAAGCCATGTCCTTCCCAGAACGGAATCAAGCATCCGAGGACCGGACCGGTTTCGAGGTAACACCTCTCTTCAGCCCGGCTAGCTTGACTCCAAGTGGTGTGGAGTGCCTGGGACCCACGTCTGGGCATCCCCAGCGCACTTAAGGCGGCAATTGCAAAAACAACAAGTGATGGACTGAATGTGGATCAATGTCACACACTCCCCCAGTCAAAAGATCTGGGCCCAAATCCATCGTTTTTTTGCACTCCACACCACCCTGGGTTAGACAATGGCGATATGCAAATCAGCTCTGACCCTGTTGCCCCATGGGAACAGTCCAGTCCGAACTACAAAAGCCATGTCCTTCCCAGAACGGAATCAAGCATCCGAGGACCGGACCGGTTTCGAGGTAACACCTCTCTTCAGCCCGGCTAGCTTGACTCCAAGTGGTGTGGAGTGCCTGGGACCCACGTCTGGGCATCCCCAGCGCACTTAAGGCGGCAATTGCAAAAACAACAAGTGATGGACTGAATGTGGATCAATGTCACACACTCCCCCAGTCAAAAGATCTGGGCCCAAATCCATCGTTTTTTTGCACTCCACACCACCCTGGGTTAGACAATGGCGATATGCAAATCAGCTCTGACCCTGTTGCCCCATGGGAACAGTCCAGTCCGAACTACAAAAGCCATGTCCTTCCCAGAACGGAATCAAGCATCCGAGGACCGGACCGGTTTCGAGGTAACACCTCTCTTCAGCCCGGCTAGCTTGACTCTAAGTGGTGTGGAGTGCCTGGGACCCACGTCTGGGCATCCCCAGCGCACTTAAGGCGGCAATTGCAAAAACAACAAGTGATGGACTGAATGTGGATCAATGTCACACACTCCCCCAGTCAAAAGATCTGGGCCCAAATCCATCGTTTTTTTGCACTCCACACCACCCTGGGTTAGACAATGGCGATATGCAAATCAGCTCTGACCCTGTTGCCCCATGGGAACAGTCCAGTCCGAACTACAAAAGCCATGTCCTTCCCAGAACGGAATCAAGCATCCGAGGACCGGACCGGTTTCGAGGTAACACCTCTCTTAAGCCCGGCTAGCTTGACTCCAAGTGGTGTGGAGTGCCTGGGACCCAAGTCTGGGCATCCCCAGCGCACTTAAGGCGGCAATTGCAAAAACAACAAGTGATGGACTGAATGTGGATCAATGTCAATCACCCAGCCTTAGTTTATCTCAAAGTAGGAATTAGGCTCTGTAGCTAGGTACTCCATTAACTTTTCATACATCAGGTATCAGGCATTGAAATACCAAGTTGGCCTCCTGCGGTGTGCACGGTCCCCATGCTGAGAGTAACAAGTGAGTGGTCTGATATCCCTCTGGGGAGGATGCCCTCTGCTGTGGCACATTTTATGTGGGTGGCTAGAAGAAGCAGGTGGTCAATCTGTGAGAGGGTTTTAACAGATGTTGAGGTATGTGCACATGTGTTAGCCCCAGGATGCCAGGCCCTCCAGATGTCACATAGACCCAGCGAGTTCATCCACCCCCAAAGGATTTGGATTTTTCTAAGCGATGTTGCTTTGTAAGAAATTTGAATTGCCTGGAAAATCCTCGCTACCTCTGTAGATTTACAAGATCCTGGGACTTTATTCGTATTAGAATACATCTACATAAACAAGATGATATAGAACGTGCCACACCCCACAGCATCATGTACTTTTACAAAGCAGTGGCTGTCAGACCTGTTTCTCATATACTGTCTTTAATGCATTTGAAACCAGTAATAATATTGCCATAACATTCTGAGCCACCTTGGGGGTCGGCATGCTATGTGTCTTTTCAATTCAAAGAATAATAACATATTTCTTGAAAGCACAAGCTGTCACATGCATCAAGGATGGCTTTTGCGATTACTAAATTGCGATTAATAAGGAATCGTAATTAAGGAATAGCAAAAGCCTATGCATGTAGGAATCGCTAAAAAAATATTGATTCCTAAACATTCCTACTGGCCTACAGGCCCATAGGAATGAATGGGAATTGCATGCACAATTTGCGAGTACCAAATAAGTACTTGCAAATTGGGCATACTATTTCAAGGGTGGAAGGGTGCCAAAAAAGCATCCTGTTGCACCTCTGAAAATGTAATGTGCACCCATGTTGCGCACACACATGCCCCAAGGTCATGTGTGTTTGTGTGTAACATGTAACTTTGAAAAATGCACTTTAGTGCATTTCTGAAAGTTTTTGCAAATTACTGACCATTTTTTTTCCCAGTAATTTGCGACCCCTAATAGCGAAATCACTATTTTAAATTGCTTCTAGCATTGCATTTAAGGAATTGCAATTTGAGATTCCTTAAATGCAATCACAATTTGCGAGTTTTGCATTTGGGATGATGCATCCCAAATGCAAAAATACGGGTCGCAAAGGGGCTGATTCTGAGAATCTGCCTGTTTGCGACAGGTTTTTAGTTTGATTCATGGGGTCCTTAATGCACAAAATTCTTGCTACTTCTATGCACTATAAATACAGGTGTTACTACTGATCAAGTTAAAGGTGCTGAGGGGCATATTTACAAGCCCCTATCGCCAAGCCACGTCACTCTTCAGGACTAGTGGTGGCGATAGCGGCTTCCCCTTATTTACAAGGCAGCGTTAATGCCAGTTAACGCTAACCTAACGCTACAGTATAAATAAGGCCCTCTTTCATGCTACACTTAGGGGTCAATTCGATTTGGGAAAAAAAACGTCTGTACGATTTGTATCCGGAGCCCTCTCAATACGAATCGTACCCGTCCGTCCGAGTCGCGAAGTACGATCCGTATTGCGTGAATCCGTCCGAATCGTCGCGATCCGTACGTATTGCAAGGCTGAAACCGTGAACCGTACGACTCGCACACATACCGTACGACTCGTACACATGCCGTACGACCCGACGAGTACGATCCGGACCGGGGTATGAGGACGCGATTCGTACGGTCCACGTCAGGTAAGGGCGAGTCGTACGGAAAAGCACACAAACACATACACACCATACGGTCCGTAGCCCCCATAATTGCAGGGGTACGCACCGTATCCCTGTGATCATGGGGTGTACGAGCCGTACCCCCATTGTACGATCGGTGTACGAGCCGTACCCCCATTGTACGATCGGTGTACGAGCCATACCCCACGTACGATCAGTGTATGAGCCGTACCCCCATTGTACGATCGGTGTACGAGCCGTACCCCATGTACGATCAGTGTACGAGCAGTACCCCCATTTTACGATCGGTGTACGAGCGGTACCCCATGTACGATCAGTGTACGAGCCGTACACCCATCGTACAATGGGGGTACGGCTCGTACACTGATCGTACCTGATGTATGGCTCGTACACTGATCGTACAATGTGGGTACGGCTCGTGCACTTATCGTACAATGGGGGTACGGCTCATACACTGATCGTACATGGGGTCCTGCTCGTACACCGATCGTACAATGGGGGTACGGCTCATACACCGATCGTACAATGGGGGTACGGCTCGTACACTGATCGTACATAGGGTACGGCTCGTACACCAATCATACAATGGGGGTACGACTCGTACACCGATCGTACAATGGGGGTACGGCTCGTACACCGATCGTACAATGGGGGTACGGCTCGTACACCAATCGTACAATGGGGGTACGGCTTGTACACCCCATGATCGCAGGGGTACGGTGTGTACCCCTGCGATCATGGGGGGTACGCACCGTACCCGGGGGGGACCGTTCCATACCTGTTTCGGCACGAACTCTGCTTTTATGGCTGTTTTAAGCTCCCGTAGAAAAAGGGTCGTACGGTGCGTACCCGACATGTATCGTACTTGCTGGGTCGTAAAAACCAGCCGTGAACCGTACAGATGTCGCGTACAGCGGGTTCCGAGGGAGAATCGTACGGAGATTAGAGTCATACGGTGTCCTGTACGACTCGTACGGAGTACGGCTCCTGGTACGAATCGCACTTCGTCATACGTACGGGACGTTTACAGGTACGATTCGTACGCGGAAAAAACGCTCCATACGACGATGCGGAGCGCTTTTTACCAGATCGGAATCGACCCCATAATGTGAAAGGGGTGGGCAATGGGTGTTGTGGTGGGTGTTTCACTGCTACACCCATTGATTTTGACACTGCCCCATATTTACAACGGAGGCGTAAATATGGTGCAGCACCAAAATTAAGACTAGGGAAAACCTGGTCTTACCCTGGCAAAACGAGGAACAAAAGACAATGATTGTATATGTGCAGAAAGGTGTTGCTTCCTGCACATAAACAATCATTTTAAAAAAATGACGTTTTGCTACTTCTATGTGTGCTGCACTAAGAAGCACACATAGAAGTTACAAAACCCCATTCAAAGATCGTTTATGTGCAGGAAGGGATACCGTCCTGCATATAAACAATCTCCCCCTACAATGCAGCCACCCTTGCATTATGGTGACGGTGCCGCTAGCCAGGGCAAATTTAGTGCCAGTGCAGGGGGAAACAGAGGGCTGCACCATATTGTTAATATGGTGCACCCATGCGTTTCTAAAGTGACAGAGTGTGTTGTTAGCCTTCTTGGCCTAACAACACGGTTCACCACTTTACTAGTAAATATGCTGCTGAGTTTCTCAAGCATTTGATCTTCCATAGATTCACATGCTTGAGTCATTTCCTGTTGCCACGGGGAATGATTCAAGAATATCATTCTCTGTGGCGACGGGGGAATGATTCAAGCGTGTGAATCTATGAAAGGCATAAATGCTGGAGAACCGGATTTGCAGGTAAGTAACTTATTTCTTTATCAAATGTGAAAGAAAAAGCCTGATCTAGGAGTTACTGAGTTTCATGATTGAGACCAGTTAGTCACACACAGACACCAGCAGTCATAGTTGAACTTCCTGAGCTACCTTGCTAGGCCATAAAACTACATTACAAAGCAAAACACCACATTAAAGCTGCACTTAGCAATAAAGTAAGCTCGAAATCACAGAACCCCCTAAAGTCATGAATGTTTGTAATACGCTATGTCAGTTGAACTGCTGGCAACAGGGGATTTAAAAACAGTTGTTTTTAATAAGAGGTTTCAGATTTCCAATTGTGAGTGAAAAACAACACAAGTGGTGGTGGGGAAACATCGGTTACATTGCGGTCTTCACACCGCAATACATTTACAACGCAGCCGTTACAACGCAAGTCATTACAATGACTTGCACTGGATGGCGCTCTAAGCTAAGGAATAGTAGGATTTACTATTCCAACACCTTCCCTACTGTAACTTAGGCTGGATTTGAAATAGTAAATCATTCTATTCCTAAGTCCAGTGCCCTCGAGCGCAAGTCGCTGTAATGTCTTGTGTTGTAATGGCTCAGTTGTAAAGGTATCGCGGTGTCAACACTGTGATGTAACATCATATATTCCTGGTGGTGTGGGCGATACTTAATTGAAAGGTATCTTTTTCAAGCTTCACTGCTTGAAATTTACACCCCAACCAATTAAGCTCTGAGATTCCACCTCCTTGCCTTCAAGAGATACTCCTTGTGCACATGATACACATTTTCTATTTATTGGATAAACATTTGCAAAGATTCTGCATTCTGTTGTGGAATTCATTAATAGCAACACATTCTGATGCGACTCTAAAGGGTGTGGCAGTCCATTAGTACTAAGGTATATGCTACCTTCAAAATCCAATTACTGCTTAAAAGCAAATGCTGGTCTTTGATTATGGTAGCCTTTCATTTGAGACCAAGTATTATATGATTTTACTAGTACAAATGTATGGGTCCGTTGGGTTGGGTTTGTAGTCTCAAGACATTAGAGTAGTTTGAATCTAAAAGTGCAAAAGCGACACTGCTAGAGGCAGAACAGAAAGGCAATGGGCACTACATACATGCAGTGGAGCCATCTTTTCTTCAGTTCTGCTCAGCACTCATTATCTCATTCAGGTACTGAGCTGAGGGAATCAGACCGCAGAGCTTTGCATTTTGTAGATAATTATTGAAGGGGCCGAAAGAAGTGCTTCTCCCGAATAATAATGCATGTTTCACTGATTGCTATTTACAGAGCCTTTGTGTTGTTTCTACTTGTCATTTTTGGCTTCATTCCCTCTTTATTTGCTGGGTCTGGTGCTTAGTAGACTTATGCGTCCACAGTAGTATTGTGTTTGACCTTATGGTCACAGGTTAAAATCTCTGTGGGTCCACTTAGCCTTTTGTCCTTCTGACATCGATAAAATGAATACCATTAAGTTAGGTAACAATAAACATCTGTTATTAAGTGCAAAGATACCCTTGATTGAGGTTATGGATTCTGGTTAGTTATAACCCAACGGTGGCCCTTATGAAGGCAGTAGGCATGCACCTTGATGTCACTCATGCTAAATGTTTTCCTACCATGACCCAACAGATTAAGGAGAATATTCAAGCAGGGTTACTGCAGTGAAGGACGACATTTTGTTTGCAGCCATTTGTTAGATTTTAACTGTTTTTGAACTCACCAGAATGTATTTGATAACTCAATGTATGATTTAGTAAACTTAGTAAGTGTTTTGCCTCTATTTAAAAAACAATGCATAACATGCCCGCTTCTTCCCCTAGTGACTACACTTGAGGAGATGCCAGCTCTGCAACTTAACTCATCAGATGCCTGTGAAAACGTAATCAATGCAGAAGAAACCTCCCCAGAGAACACTGAATCTGAGAAGGATGTAGGAAATGAAGCGGTTGTTGCTGAGCCTGAAACCATTTCTGATGCCAGTGACTGTGTTTGGCATGAAACTGAAGATCACGTTATTGTAATAGGGTCTGACACTACAGAAACAGCAGAGGAGCCAAATGAGGTTACTACTGAACCTCTCTCACTAGTCAATCCACCCAGGTGTACATGCCAAAGAGAAGAGAACAACAGCCGCAGGATGACATATAGCTCAGACATTCAGTGTGAGTTAAGTGATGATGTGGAAGTTGTTCCTCTTCATCCACCGATCTCAGATTTCCCTCCTGGTATTCCCATTACCAAGGAATTTGTGCAATGTTTTCTTCCGCATGTGCAACGTAATATGCTTTTCCCATATAGGTGTGCTGCTTGCTGGCAAGCCTTTGCGTCAGCGGACATGCTGTTCTCTCACGTGGTCCACGGACTAAGGGGGGACTTTAGCTGCCTTGTGTTCTTCCAGAGGTGGAAACTGATGAGAAGAAGGCTGCGCATGGTGAGCAACAGATTTGATGCTGCCACAGAGAGGCGGGGCCGTCTGAAGAGAAAGCGAGAAGGTCTCATTTCTCTCCCACGTACAGTATGTTCTTGCTGTGGGAGGAGCGTCCAGGGGTACGTGAACAGCACCAGCAGTGAGAGCAACAGCAGCAGCTGCTGCAGTGGCAGCCGGAAGAGGAAACAGCAAGAATATGTTAGTCTTTGCCCACCACCAAAAAGGCAAAGTTCTAATAGAGAGTCATTCTAGAAGGCCACTAGAGCAGACCACAAGAGGCAATTGATCAGCTAATAAGCACATACTTTTAGCCAAAACTTTAGAATTATTTAGGAAATGTTCATACACATTTAGGTTTAGCACTTTACTAACCCATTACCAATAGGACAATGTTGATAGGTAAGAGGCCCTTTACTTATGCAGCTAATTCCCCTTGTTAAACAGAGCTCCCTTGTCTGCTAAGAGCGCATGTACAGTTCACAGAGAAGCTTTATCTGAGCCCCATGGCAAGACTGTCTGACAAAAACTGTAACTCCTTCACACTGATCTCCCTTTATCCTGTGCTGGGCATTATGGAGGCCGTAGAACATTCAAAGTCCTGCCACCTTTGTTAAGCTATACGTCACTTCTACAGAGAAATGCATCTAGTGGTCCAACAGAGTTCAGGGGCACATACACTCTAAAGAGCAATTAATCTTGCCTCAAAGTGTTAGATGTCACAGAGATGGCCTTTACTGAGCAGTGAAGTCATTACAGGTAGCGTCCCCTCACACATCTATCCAGAGTGCTACAGAACAGCATCATTTTTACCTGAAACACTCACTTCTACTGTCTAAAGTTTTGAGCGCTAAATAGGTCAAATATGATATGCCTAAAGATATTTATCATTTGTGGCAGACAGGTTTACATTGAAGGACTCCCCAGAGAGCCGCTGTTTTTACCCCAGGGTACATTTGGTGATTTGAAACAACTTCCTACTTTCCGTATCACCTCTCATTTTCCTATACAGTTCAGTTCAAAGCTTACCTTGGTTCATTATTTCCTGAGGACTTCCTGTTTCCAGATCTTAGACTTTGTATCTTAAATTGCCCCAACTCCCATGTGTTACTCAACACCAAGATATATAAAACAGGCTTGAATGAGCAAGGAACAGGGACTCGACTTTACATATTAGCATTACTTCCTGGCTGAAATTGGCATTGCTCCCTACCATAAAATAGGCACCAACTCCCGCTGTAGAACTGGCACAACTGTCTACTACACAATTAACACTACCTCCCTCACACGGATGAACTTCCTCATAGAAAACGCAGTTAGTTACAACTGCATAAATGAGGAATTTTTAATCTGCATAGACACACAGGGTGGTAGTAAGAGGTATTTCAACTGATTACAAAAAACTCAACTTGGGGAGATATCACATAACAAATTTAAAATGTTGTTTAATGTGGCATGTCTGCACTTATAGTAGTTGCTGCATCTGACCGCGTCACAAACCAAATCAGCCTAACCAACGGACACATACATAGATGATCCTAATCCCACCACTTTCACCTCAACTGCCACAGGCTTTGGCCTACTGACCTCAGTGCAACCACTTTGCACTGCCAATCTTCCCACATACCCCCATCCTTTTGTACTACCAGTACTACTTCTCTGTTATTTACCATTTTTAAAACCTCACTGCTCTTATGTTGGCCAACATCCCAGTACTGTCGCAATCTAATGAACCTCTGCATCAGAGCCATGTCTACGCTTGAAAGACATGAATTGGGAAAAAACGTAGGTAAAACAGACAAGCATCCTACCCAACTATCCCAATACGTGGTGGCTGGCCCTTCCACAGAAAGGAACAAATCAGGGCTGTGACTTTTCTAAACAATGTATTCGGGATCAGGAATAAGAAATTCTGTAACACATATAAGAAACATGGAAGGACCCTCATTTTAAATAAGGCCACCTTGTCCATCACATTAAGTGAGAGCGTAGTCCACTTGTGAAGGTCCTTTTAACTCTTTTTCAGCATAGGTGTGAGGTTAAGATTGTGGGTCAATTCGGCACCACAGATTTATGCATACTTAAGTATTTAAAACTTAAGCAGTGTAGTGGAATGTTTGTTTGCCTACCAAAAGCAGCGTTATATCCCTTCAGGGAGACCAAAAGGGATTTTCCCTAATTTGCATAGAGACCGGACAGCTCCTCATAGATTTTCAAGGTTTCAAATGCTCGTGGTCCTGACACCTGGGGATTCGAGAGGACGAGGAGTGTATCAGCTGTGTATAGTGCGTTTTTATCTTCCATTGATCTTCCCCCGAGCCAGCCCTGTACTTAAGCGCCACAGCAGATTATTCAAGCAAGAGGTTCGATGTCGAGAACAAACAGGAGAGGGGACAGCAGAAACCCCTGCCTGGTACCCTATCGAATTTGGAACGTTTACGACTGTACCCCATTCATGAGGACTTGCTGATATAAGATAGTCACATGTATTCGGTATTTGGGACTGAAGCTCATACCCATGAGGACCTGATATAAATGGAACCAGTTGACCGTATCAAAAGCTTTCTCAAAGTCCACAAGTAGGAGTGCCAATGGGCCTGGGATGTCATGTAGTCCAGCTAGAGCTGTATTGACATGGCAAATGCAGTGGCAAATGTAGTGATGGCTGCTATGGTTTGACATAAAGCTGGGCTGATCAGAGTGGTTGGAACCCAGTGCAGCCTGGTTGCTAGTATCTCAGCAAATGCGTTTATATCCACATTAATGACGGAAATGGGACATGAGGCACCGTCATCTTCAGGACGTCTGGACTTGGGGAGCACTACTATAGTGGCAATCTTAATCAAGTGGGAAGTGACCTTTTCGCACAGCTTCTGTATAGAATTTAAGTAGATGCCGGATAATTCTATCCTGAAACTTAATATAGTACTCAATAGGGAAACCCTCAGGGCCAGGAGTCTTGCTTGTTTGCATGTCTTCTATTGCTTTCCCAACTTCCTCCAACGGGAGGGGAGCATTGTGGTAATCCCTTTGAGCACTTGTTAGTTCTAGAAGAGGTCCAGACGGGCCATCCTAGGGTAGTATGCATATAGTGTTCGATAGTAGCCTGCGATTATCTCTCTATTTCAATGGATGTATACAGGTGGTACCTCTCCAAATCAGTGATATGGATGGATTACTTTGGAGCCCATATCTCTAGTGGCCAACCAGTAATGACGTTTTCCACTCTTGGTCCCATTTTCATAAGCCAGCCAGATAGATTCCCTCCAGCATTGTTGAGCCTCGTCCAGCATGCGCTGCCGCAACAAGATTCTGTCAAGTTTGAGTTGTCGACAGAGAGTTTCAGAGGAGCCGACTTTGTTTCTCTAGCTCTATGATTCAGACATTGTGGTCATTAAGTTGGCTATGTTTCTCTCTTTCTACCTGTTTAAGGTATGCTTTGGCCAAGCCTTTAAATTACAGCTTTGTTAGCTGCCCTTAGAGTGCTTGTCTCAATCACCCAGCCTTAGTTTATCTCAAAGTAGGAATTAGGCTCTGTAGCTAGGTACTCCATTAACTTTTCATACATCAGGTATCAGGCATTGAAATGCCAAGTTGGTCTCCTGTGGTGTGCAGGGTCCACATGCTGAGAGTAACAAGTGAGTGGTCTGATATCCCTCTGAGGAGGATGCCCTCTGCCGTAGCACATTTTATGTGGGTGGCTAGAAGAAGCAGGAGGTTAATCTGTGAGAGGGTTTTAACAGATGTTGAGGTATGTGCACATGTGTTAGCCCCAGGATGCCAGGCCCTCCAGATGTCACATAGACCCAGTGAGTTCATCCACCCCAAAAGGATTTGGATTTTTCTAAGCGATGTTGCTTTGTAAGAACTTTGAATTGCCTGGAAAATCCTCGCTACCTCTGTAGATTTATAAGATCCTGGGTCTTTATTAGTATTAGAATACAGCTACGTAAACAAGATGATATAGAACGTGCCACACCCCACAGCATCATGTGCTTTTACAAAGCAGTGGCTGTCAGACCTGTTTCTCATATACTGTCTTTGATGCATTTGAAACCAGTAATAATATTGCCATAACATTCTGAGCCACCTTGGGGGTCGGCATGCTATGTGTCTTTTCAATTCAAAGAATAATAACATATTTCTTGAAAGCACAAGCTGTCACATGCATCAAGGATGGCTTTTGCGATTCCTAAATTGCGATTATTAAGGAATCGCAATTAAGGAATAGCAAAAACCTATGCATGTAGGAATCGAAAAAAAATATTGATTCCTAAACATTCCTATTGGCCTACAGGCCCATAGGAATGAATGGGAATTGCATGCACAATTTGCGAGTACCAAATAAGGACTTGCAAATTGGGCATACGATTTTAAGGGTGGAAGGGTGCAAAAAACCACCCTGTTGCACCTCTGAAAATGTAATGTGCACCCATGTTGCGCACACACATGCCCCAAGGTCATGTGTGTGTGTGTGTGTGTAACATGTAACTTTGAAAAATGCACTTTAGTGCATTTCTGAAAGTTTTTGCAAATTACTGACCATTTTTTTCCCAGTAATTTGCGACCCCTAATAGCGAAATCACTATTTTAAATTGCTTCTAGCATTGCATTTAAGGAATCGCAATTTGAGATTCCTTAAATGCAATCACAATTTGCGAGTTTTGCATTTGGGATGATGCATTCCAAATGCAAAAACACGGGTCGCAAAGGGGCAGATTCTGAGAATCTGCCTGTTTGCGACAGGTTTTTAGTTTGATGCATGGGGTCCTTAATGCCCAAAATTCTTGCTACTTCTATGCACTATAAATACAGGTGTTACTACTGATCAAGTTAAAGGTGCTGAGGGGCATATTTACAAGCCCCTATCGCCATGCCACGTCACTCTTCAGGACTAGTGGTGGCGATAGCGGCTTCCCCTTATTTACAAGGCAGCATTAATCCCAGTTAACGCTAACTTAAACGCTACAGTATAAGTAAGGCCCTCTTTCATGCTACACTAAATGTGAAAGGGGTGGGTAAAGGGTGTTGTGGTGGGTGTTTCACTGCTACACCCATTGATTTTGACACTGCCCCATATTTACATCGGAGGCGTAAATATGGTGCAGCACCAAAATTAAGACTAGGGAAAACCTGGTCTTACCCTGGCAAAACGAGGAACAAAAGACAATGATTGTATATGTGCAGGAAGGTGTTGCTTCCTGCACATAAACAATCATTTAAAAAAAATGATGTTTTGCTACTTCTATGTGTGCTGCACTAAGAAGCACACATAGAAGTTACAAAACCCCATTCAAAGATCGTTTATGTGCAGGAAGGGATACCGTCCTGCATATAAACAATCTCCCCCTACAATGCAGCCACCCTTGCACTATGGTGACGGTGCCGCTAGCCAGGGCAAATTTAGTGCCAGTGCAGGGGGAAACACAGGGCTGCACCATATTGTAAATATGGTGCACCCATGCGTTTCTAAAGTGACAGAGTGTGTTGTTAGCCTTCTTGGCCTAACAACACGGTTCACCACTTTACTAGTAAATATGCTGCTGAGTTTCTCAAGCATTTGATCTTCCATAGATTCACATGCTTGAGTCATTTCCTGTTGCCACGGGGAATGATTCAAGAATATCATTCTCTGTGGCGACGGGGGGATGATTCAAGCGTGTGAATCTATGAAAGGCACCAATGCTGGAGAACCGGATTTGCAGGTAAGTAACTTATTTCTTTATCAACTGTGAAAGAAAAAGCCTGATCTAGGACTTACTGAGTTTCAAAATTAAGACCAATTAGTCACACACAGACACCAGCAGTCATAGCTGAACTTCCTGAGCTACCTTGCTAGGCCATAATACTACATTACAAAGCACAACACCACATTACAGCTGCACTTAGCAATAAAGTAAGCTCGAAATCACAGAACCCCCTAAAGTCATGTATGTTTGTAATACGCTATGTCAGTTGAACTGCTGGCAACAGGGGATTTAAAAACAGTTGTTTTTAATAAGAGGTTTCAGATTTCCAATTGTGAGTGAAAAACAACACAAGTGGTGGTGGGGAAACATTGGTTACATTGCGGTCTTCACACCGCAATACATTTACAACGCAGCCGTTACAACGCAAGTCATTACAATGACTTTCTCTGGATGGCGCACTAAGCTAAGGAATAGTAGGATTTACTATTCCAACACCTTCCCTACTGTAACGTAGGCTGGATTTGAAATAGTAAATCATTCTATTCCTAAGTCCAGTGCCCTCCAGCGCAAGTCGTTGTAATGTCTTGTGTTGTAATGGCTCAGTTGTAAAGGTATCGCGGTGTGAACACTGCGATGTAACATCATATATTCCTGGTGGTGTGGGCGATACTTAATTGAAAGGTATCTTTTTCAAGCTTCACTGCTTGAAATTTACACCCCAACCAATTAAGCTCTGAGATTCCACCTCCTTGCCTTCAAGAGATACTCCTTGTGCAAATGGTACACATTTTCTATTTATTGGATAAACATTTGCAAAGATTCTGCATTCTGTTGTGGAATTCATTTATAACAACACATTCTGATGAGCCTCTAAAGGGTGTGGCAGTCCATTAGTACTAAGGTATATGCTACCTTCAAAATCTAATTACAGCTTAAAAGCAAATTCTGGTCTTTGATTATGGTAGCCTTTCATTTGAGACCAAGTATTATATGATTTCACTAGTACAAATGTATGGGTCCGTTGGGTTGGGTTTGTAGTCTCAAGACATTAGAGTAGTTTTAATCTAAAAGTGAAAAAGTGACACTGCTGGAGGCAGAACAGAAAGGCAATGGGCACTACATACATGCAGTGGAGCCATCTTTTCTTCAGTTCTGCTCAGCACTCATTATCTCATTCAGGTACTGAGCTGAGGGAATCAGACCGCAGAGCTTTGCATTTTGTAGATAATTATTGAAGGGGCCGAAAGAAGTGCCTCTCCCCAATAATAATGCATATTTCACTGATTTCTATTTACAGAGCCTTTGTGTTGTTTCTACTTGTCATTTTTTGCTTCATTCCCTCTTTATTTGCTGGGTCTGGTGCTTAGTAGACTTATGCGTCCACAGTAGTATTGCGTTTGATATTATCCTCACAGGTTAAAATCCCTGTGGGTCCACTCAGCCTTTTGTCCTTCTGACATCGATAAAATGAATACCATTAAGTTAGGTAACAATAAACATCTGTTATTAAGTGCAAAGATACCCTTGATTGAGGTTATGGATTCTGGTTAGTTATAACCCAGCGGTGGCCCTTATGAAGGCAGTAGGCATGCACCTTGATGTCACTCATGCTAAATGTTTTCCTACCATGACCCAACAGATTAAGGAGAATATTCATGCAGGGTTACTGCAGTGAAGGATGACATTTTGTTTGCAGCCATTTGTTTGATTTGAACTGTTTTTGAACTTACCAGAATGTATTTGATAACTCAATGTATAATTTAGTAAACTTAGTAAGTGCTTTGCCTTGATTTAAAAAACAATGCATAACATGCCCGCTTCTTCCCCTAGTCACTACACTTGAGAAGATGCCAGCTCTGCAACTTAACTCATCAGATGCCTGTGAAAACGTAATCTATGCAGAAGAAACCTCCCCAGAGAACACTGAATTTGAGAAGGATGTAGGAAATGAAGTGGTTGTTGCTGAGCCTGACACCATTTCTGATGCCAGTGACTGTGTTTGGCATGAAACTGAAGATCACGTTATTGTAATAGGGTCTGACACTACAGAAACAGCAGAGGAGCCAAATGAGGTTACTACTGAACCTCTCTCACTAGTCAATCCACCCAGGTGTACATGCCAAAGAGAAGAGAACAACAGCCGCAGGATGACATATAGCTCAGACATTCAGTGTGAGTCAAGTGATGATGTGGAAGTTGTTCCTCTTCATCCACCGATCTCAGATTTCCCTCCTGGTATCCCCATTACCAAGGAATTTGTGCAATGTTTTCTTCCGCAGGTGCAACGTAATATGCTTTTCCCATATAGGTGTGCTGCTTGCTGGCAAGCCTTTGCGTCAGCGGACATGCTGTTCTCTCACGTGATCCACGGACTAAGGGGGGACTTCAGCTGCCTTGTGTTCTTCCAGAGGTGGAAACTGATGAGAAGAAGGCTGCGCATGGTGAGCAACAGACTTGATGCTGCCACAGAGAGGCGGGACCGTCTGAAGAGAAAGCGAGAAGGTCTAATTTCTCTCCCACGTACAGTATGTTCTTGCTGTGGGAGGAGCGTCCAGGGGTACGTGAACAGCACCAGCAGTGAAAGCAACAGCAGCAGCTGCTGCAGTGGCAGCCGGAAGAGGAAGCAGCAAGATTATGTTTGTCTTTGCCCACCACCAAAAAGGCAACGTTCTAATAGAGAGTTATTCTAGAAAGCCACTAGAGCAGACCACAAGAGGCAATTGATCAGCTAAAAAGCACATACTTTTAGCCAAATCTTTAGAATTATTTAGGAAATGTTCATACACATTTAGGTTTAGCATATTACTAACCCATTACCAATAGGACAATGTTGATAGGTAAGAGGCCCTTTACTTACGCAGCTAATTCCCCTTGTTAAACAGAGCTCCCTTGTCTGATAAGAGCACATGTACAGTTCACAGAGAAGTTTATCTGAGCCCCATGGCAAGACTGTCTGACAAAAACTGTAACTCCTTCACACTGATCTCCCTTTATCCTGTGCTGGGCATTATGGAGGCCGTAGAACATTCAAACTTCTGCCACCTTTGTTAAGCTATACGTCACTTCTACAGAGAAATGCATATAGTGGTCCAACAGAGTTCAGGGGCACATACACTCTAAAGAGCAATTAACCTTGCCTCAAAGTGTTAGATGTCACAGAGACGGCCTTTACTTAGCAGTGAAGTCATTACAGGTAGCGTCCCCTCACACATCTATCCAGAGTGCTACAGAACAGCATCATTTTTACCTGAAACACTCACTTCTACTGTCTAAAGTTTTGAGCGCTAAATCGGTCAAATATGATATGCCTAAAGATATTTATCATTTGTGGCAGACAGGTTTACATTGAAGGACTCCCCAGAGAGCCGTTGTTTTTACCCCAGCCTAAATTTGGTGATTTGAAACAACTTCCTACTTTCCGTATCACCTCTCATTTTCCTATACAGTTCAGTTCATAGCTTACCTTGGTTCATTATTTCCTGAGTACTTCCTGTTTCCAGATCTTAGACTTTGCATCTTAAATTGCCTCAACTCCCATGTGTTACTCAACACCAAGATATATAAAACAGGCTTGAATGAGCAAGGAACAGGGACTAGACTTTACATATTAGCATTACTTCCTGGCTGACATTGGCATTGCTCCCTACCATAAAATAGGCACCAACTCCCGCTGTAGAACTGGCACAACTGTCTACTACACAATTAACACTACCTCCCTCACACGGATGAACTTCCTCATAGAAAACACAGTTAGTTACAACTGCATAAATGAGGAATTTGTAATCTGCATAGACACACAGGGTGGTAGTAAGAGGTATTTCAACTGATTACAAAAAACTCAACTTGGGGAGATATCACATAACAAATTTAAAATGTTGTTTAATGTTGCATGTCTGCACTTATAGTAGTTGCTGCATCTGACCGTGTCACATACCAAATCAGCCTAACCAACGGGCACATACATAGATGATCCTAATCCCACCACTTTCACCTCAACTGCCACAGGCTTTGGCCTACTGACCTCAGTGCAACCACTTTGCACTGCCAATCTTCCCACATACCCCCATCCTTTTGTACTACCAGTACTACTTCTCTGTTATTTACCATTTCTAAAACCTCACTGCTCTTATGTTGGCCGACATCCCAGTACCGTCGCAATCTAATGAACCCCAGCATCAGAGCCATGTCTACGATTGAAACACATGAATTGGGGAAAAAACGTAGGTAAAACAGACAAGCATCCTACCCAACCATCCCAATACGTGGTGGCTGGCCCTTCCACAGAAAGGAACAAATCAGGGCTGTGACTTTTCTAAACAATGTATTGGGGATCAGGAATAAGAAATTCTGTAACACATATAAGAAACATGGAAGGACCCTCATTTTAAATAAGGCCACCTTGTCCATCACATTAAGTGAGAGCGTAGTCCACTTTTCATACATCAGGTATCAGGCATTGAAATGCCAAGTTGGCCTCCTGTGGTGTGCAGGGTCCCCATGCTGAGAGTAACAAGTGAGTGGTCTGATATCCCTCTGGGGAGGATGCCCTCTGCTGTGGCACATTTTATGTGGGTGGCTAGAAGAAGCAGGAGGTCAATCTGTGAGAGGGTTTTAACAGATGTTGAGGTATGTGCATATGTGTTAGCCCCAGGATGCCAGGCCCTCCAGATGTCACATAGACCCAGCGAGTTCATCCACCCCCAAAGGATTTGGATTTTTCTAAGCGATGTTGCTTTGTAAGAACTTTGAATTGCCTGGAAAATCCTCGCTACCCCTGTAGATTTACAAGATCCTGGGTCAAGGAGGTCTTAGTGGGCTGCCTGGGTTGTATCGAGGAAAAGGTGGTGGATTTGTCTGGTTTTGGTTGTGCATGCGTTTGGGATCCTCACTCTTTCCCCATTATGACTACAGAGAGGGGTAACTGTCTGCAGAAGTGCCACTTCTCACTCAGCAACTTCTCTGTAAATGTCTCAACTCATTCAACTCAAGTCAATCAGTAAACAACACCTCACCTTATTCAGGTCCAGAATCACAGCTCATATATTCCATAAATTTCTCAATTTCACACTCAAGTTTTTGTTCCCAAAAAAGGAAGCATATCTGATACACAGGACAATCAAATCTGTCTTGATGGCTACCGGGAAAAATAATCAAATGTATTCGTACCACTGCAGCCATCTAGCTACACGAGTCATGCATAAAATACATCACACTCTTTAAGGAAATGATATCAGACTTCACTCTGGCGCTTGTGGCTGTCTGACACACCTAGAAAATGCAGTATAATTCATGATGTGCCGCTCTTTGTTTGGGAACTGTGGCACTTCAACCCTCCTAGCAACAATCTAGGCCTAGTATTTCCCCCCAACTACCATGAGGGTACACATGTAACAAGCAGTGAAGCAGAAGCAGGGAAATTTGAGCCAGTAAAAGGGTCCACCTCACCTGCATCCTTGATGGGTCCACTAATGACTCACATGCCTAGAGTCCCAGGCCAGGAAACCTCTAGCCAGCACGTTGCTGAGGTTGGTGTCTGGGGTAGGGACACTACCTGGACAATAGAGTAGGTCCCACCCAGTTCTCTACCGCAACCACTTGCATCCGTAGCACTTATGTGCTGTGGATTGCCAACTCACTGCCACATAGGGGTCCTCTGGTCCAAGCTTTCAGCTCATCTCCTTCCAATAGACATATGCTCAGAGTATTGTCAGGTTATTGCTCTTCATCAACAGTCAATGCTTGGACACCTGTCACCAAAGGCCTTAGCGGTATATGGGCATGTATTGATTTTCCTCACACGTGTTGATGTTTTATGAAAGTTTTTAAAAATGTCGATAACCTTCCTAATTATTTAGTTACAAAGAATGTATCTAAAACGACAACATGTCTATAAATTACTGTCAAGCCAATTTTTTGTTCTGAAGCATTTTCTACAACATTGGATATTGTGTCCCATATCTTAACCATGAAGAGCACTGTAAGACAAAGGTGTATTTTCATTTTTCTACTGAATGGGGTTTCCTCTTGTGTTAACCAACTCTATGAAAAGCCAAATTATTGTCCCCTGCGAACAAAATGTTTTCTCAACTCTCTGTTTTTGGACTTTGTATTTCTACTCCCTGTCGAAAATAATAGGATATTGTAGCAATTATAGGTTTTTATTGTACAGTATCATAAGTTGTAAATGTTAAACAAATTCTAGTAAAATATTAAATTGTAAACTGCTGATATACACAGCACAACTAAATCCAACGAAAATAAACTTTACAAACGTGTTGGCTCCTTACTTGCGGCTGTGTTCTCTTTTTTTGTATGAATGGTGCAAGTTTACCCCTTTTTCTACAGGAAACACATTGGGGCATATGTACAAGCCCCTATCACCACCACAACGTCACCTATAGTGACTTTGTGGTGGCTATAGGGGCTGCACCATATGTACAAGGCAGCGTTAAGCCACTTAACGTGGCTTAATGCTGTCTTGTACATAAGTATTTACAACAAGGGGTGGTGATGGACAAAGTCTCTGAATTAAGCAGAGTACTCTCACCCAGTCAAGAGATCAGGGCTAGATCCAACACCGTTTTTTAGCTCATTGCACCATCCCAGTTTCAGAACCTGGCTGTATGCAAATTAGTCTGTCCCTGGCCCAGTGCATCATGGGAACAGGGCAGACCAGACTACAAAAGCCAATTCTTACACTGGGAAGGAAACAAGCTTCCGGGGACCGGTTTCTGCCATTTCAGGCGTCTTCGACCCGGCTTGCTTGAATCCTGATGGTGCAATGAGCAAGGGACTCACATCTGAGTATACCCTTCCACGCTTAGGGTGGACAAAATAATTTACAACAAGGGGTGGTGATGGACAGAGTCTCTGAATTAAGCAGAGTACTCTCACCCAGTCAAGAGATCAGGGCTAGATCCAACACCGTTTTTTAGCTCATTGCACCATCCCAGTTTCAGAACCTGGCTGTATGCAAATTAGTCTGTCCCTGGCCCAGTGCATCATGGGAACAGGGCAGACCAGACTACAAAAGCCAATTCTTACACTGGGAAGGAAACAAGCTTCCGGGGACCGGTTTCTGGCATTTCAGCCGTCTTCGGCCCGGCTTGCTTGAATCCTGATGGTGCAATGAGCAAGGGACTCACATCTGAGTATACCCTTCCACGCTTAGGGTGGACAAAAATATTTACAACAAGGGGTGGTGATGGACAGAGTCTCTGAATTAAGCAGAGTACTCTCACCCAGTCAAGAGATCAGGGCTAGATCCAACACCGTTTTTTAGCTCATTGCACCATCCCAGTTTCAGAACCTGGCTGTATGCAAATTAGTCTGTCCCTGGCCCTTGGTAGTTTGGTCTGCCCTGTTCCCATGATGCACTGGGCCAGGGACAGACTAATTTGCATATAGCCAGGTTCTGAGCTGGGATGGGGCAGTGAGCTAAATAACGGTGATGGATCAAGCCCTGATCTTTGGACTGGGTAAGAGTGGTCTGCTTAATTCAGACACTCTGTTCATCACCACCCCCTTTTCTGAATCGTTTTTGGCCACTATAGGTGTGGCAGAGTATACTCAGAAATACATAAACCTCCTCTAAAGAGGTCGGAGACCTAGTTGGTGTGTATGGTTACTGCCAATTATGTCAGTATGTACCAAGAAATTAAGAAAGAAAAATTTCTTTCTATAGTCCCCTCACTCACCGGGGTTTCCCCACGGTGACATGCTTCATCATTGGGGCTTCCCAATTTCTCTACGAAAAAGGGGCGTGCTGCGACAAAACGGACTACGCAGGAGCACTTTTTACGTGAAAGGCTATGTGTGGTGCAAGGTGTAGTGATGGTGGAGTGGGTGTGGGTTTAAAAATACCGTGCTAGTGGGCCTCAACAATTTATTTTGCTCCTAGTCTGGTATATTAAAAAAGGGGGTGACACTGCTATCTGGCCTTAAACTAGGGCTAGATCAGTGTTCTATGGTCAACATGTTTCAAGCTCCCCAAGCTTTTCATCAGGACCATACAGGGTCCAGCCCTGTATTTTCCACTCCTATATCCCAATATTAGGGTTTTTTAAAAAAAATATAGTGATCATACTAAACGCTGTAATTATTTAAACATGCGTTTTGCATACATACGATTTGTATCCTACTCGTATTTCTGAAAAAGAGAATGACACTGATTAGTGGCAAACATCCCCCCTCAAAGGAGTAGGGGTTCACACATGCAGCTCACTTCGTCTAGGGCAATGGTGTGCCTTGGGCACCATAATGGTGCGTGCAGGCTTTCCAAACTTGTGAAGATTAAAAAGGTTCTGTGAAAAGGTGGTAACGTGATTGGCACACAAATAACACAGAACTTAATGTGACTATTGACAAGACACACAACATATATACACAAAATGTTCTCATGGCAAAAAGGTATATTTACATATGAAAGTGCTCAGTTACACTTCATGGTCTCTGGCGAGGGCAGGATCGCCTCGTGGAAACGTTGCTGTAAAATTTTGGTGATAGTTCCTTTCCGTTTTCACCCAAAGATTTGCGTTACCATTTTAAGGAAATCAAACCCTTTACGAGGTTAGGAACAACTGTGTTGCTTCGCGTTATTGTACTTACTTCCTATCGGCAAACCCGCTCGGTACTACCTGATCAATCCTCACCCGACCGCATACTAATGCTGGAGAGAAACGCCGGTGTATTTGGAGTCACCGCGCTTCCGGGTCTAGTGCGTCTAGAACGTTCATAACGCGGCGGCCATCTTAGGTGTATGTAGATGGAGCCGTCACGAGTGTGCTATGAAATTGTGAATATAATTACTAATCAGCTGATTTTTAAAAAAAGGAGGTATTTACAGTAATGCCTCGATGTTGGGCGTTCATTTAATACAATTTAGGCAAAAGGATGACAAAAAGTATTTAGTCAGTTTTCATTCTGAGTAGTTGGTCTGAAAAATCGGTGATACCGTCTACTTATGTTAGATAAAGTTCTGAGTTTTGTAACACTGGAGAGATACTTCCCAATGTCACTAGATGGTTTGTTTTCTCTGTTTGGGTTGCAGTTCAAAGGTCAGAAAAAATCAGAGAAAATCTCTCAAGGCTTGTGGATCAATAGGGTGTATTGTAGTGTTCTTATTGGTTAGGTTAGGTTCTGAAAGCACCCCAAGGGATTTCGTCGTTAAGCCCAAGGGTGTCAGTGTGAAGTCGATACACCCATCTTTGTTCACGTTCATGGAGGATTCTCTCCAGGTTATCCTTGTTTTTCACTGTCTCTAACACCACCCAGGTCAAGTCATTTGGTGTATGGTTCTGTTCGATGAAGTGGGTAGTCATCCTGGTGGTAGCTCGTTTGCACCTGATATTGCTTCTGTGTTCCACTATGCGGGTACTGACCTTCCTCGTGGTCATCCCTACATAGTGGAGGTTACAGGTGCATGTTATTAGGTACACCACTCCACTGGTGTTACAATTAGAGAAAACTCTTAGTTCCCATTTTGTAGCATTGTTAAAGGTTACAGTTTTTGTAGCGGATGTCAAATGACAAACACTACAGTTGTTACAGGGAAAATGTCCACATGGTAGTGGTTGTGTTCTTATTGTTTGATTTGTAGTTATGGGTCGGGTGTGAACCAGGAAGTCTTTCAGGTTCTTCCCCCGTCGGTGGCTGAACATGGGGGTAGGTATAGTTAATCCTCCACTGTTGATCATGGGCCAATGTTTCTTAATTATTTTTGCCACTGTGTTAGATACCTGGTTGAATGTGGTAATACAGATTGGTCTGGTATTTTCTGATTTAGTTTGCTCTTTTGGTTCTAAGAGTGCATCTCTGTTATTGTTTCCAGCCCGTTTCTTGGCTTCCTTAATCAACTTGTCAGGATATTTTCTGTTTTTAAGCTTTGTACTTAGATCTTCGGCTTGGGTCAGGTAGTCAGCTTTTTTACTACAATTCCTTCGTAATCGAAGGAACTGCCCAAACGGAAGGTTCTGTTTGAGATGGCGAGGATGATAGCTGTCAAATGCTAAGAGACAATTACGTGATGTCTCTTTGAAGTGGGTTGTTGTCACGAGTTTGCCTGATTCTGCATATATGTTCAAATCTAAGAACACAAGATTAGTCTTACTCATTGAGCAAGTGAATTTCAGGAATGGATCTTGTGTGTTCAACCATGTCATGAAGGTTCTAGCTTCTTCCTCTGTACCCTGCCAGATTAAGAAAATATCGTCGATATAACGTTTCCATTCCAAAATCTGGTGTCTATATGGGTTTCTTTCATTCAGTATTTTGTTCTTCTCCAAATGGTGGACGTAAAGGCCCGCCAGGCTCGGCGCAAATGTACTGCCCATACTGGTCCCATGTTGTTGTTTGTACAGTGTTGATTCGAATCGGAAAAAGTTCTCAGACAGTGCTAATTGGCAACATTCCATTACTACGTGACGTGGGGTGTGGAATTCCCACTCACTCTCAAACAGTACTTCTTCCAGTATCTGTAAAGTCTCAGTGTGTGGCAAACTAGTATACAAACTTTCCACATCCAAGCTGATGAGAATGCTGGATGTGGGGTCAAAAACTAGATCTCTCAGGAGGCAAAGTACATCTTTGGTGTCTCTAAGGTACGTATTAGTTTTCTGGACCAAAGGTCTTAGGAAGGCATCCGCAAACTGCGACAAGGGTTCCAGGATTGACCCTATCCCAGAGACTATGGGTCTCCCAGGTGGGTTTTCTAGTCTCTTATGTATTTTTGGGATAGTGTAAAAATATGGTGTAATAGGCTTCTTATTTGTCAGAAACTCTATTTCTTTCTTGCTCAACCAATCGTTGGCCTGGCATTCCTCAGTTAGGTAGGCAATTGAGATTCTTAGGCGTTCTGTGGGGTCCTCCTTCAATATGCCATAATTTCTCGTATCGCCTAAAAGGCGAAGGCATTCTTTTCTGTAGTCAGTAGTGTCTTGTAGGACTATTGCCCCGCCCTTGTCGGCTGGCTTGATGGTAATGAGGTCATTTTTTGAAAGTTCCTGTATCGCTGTTAATTCAGCCTTGGTACAAGAATTGGACCCACGGACAGTGAAAGTATTCCACAATACCAGCAAGAAAGAAATAGAGTTTCTGACTCTGATTCGAATCAACACTGTACAAACAACAACATGGGACCAGTATGGGCAGTACATTTGCGCCGAGCCTGGCGGGCCTTTACGTCCACCATTTGGAGAAGAACAAAATACTGAATGAAAGAAACCCATATAGACACCAGATTTTGGAATGGAAACGTTATATCGACGATATTTTCTTAATCTGGCAGGGTACAGAGGAAGAAGCTAGAACCTTCATGACATGGTTGAACACACAAGATCCATTCCTGAAATTCACTTGCTCAATGAGTAAGACTAATCTCGTGTTCTTAGATTTGAACATATATGCAGAATCAGGCAAACTCGTGACAACAACCCACTTCAAAGAGACATCACGTAATTGTCTCTTAGCATTTGACAGCTATCATCCTCGCCATCTCAAACAGAACCTTCCGTTTGGGCAGTTCCTTCGATTACGAAGGAATTGTAGTAAAAAAGCTGACTACCTGACCCAAGCCGAAGATCTAAGTACAAAGCTTAAAAACAGAAAATATCCTGACAAGTTGATTAAGGAAGCCAAGAAACGGGCTGGAAACAATAACAGAGATGCACTCTTAGAACCAAAAGAGCAAACTAAATCAGAAAATACCAGACCAATCTGTATTACCACATTCAACCAGGTATCTAACACAGTGGCAAAAATAATTAAGAAACATTGGCCCATGAACAGTGGAGGATTAACTATACCTACCCCCATGTTCTGCCACCGACGGGGGAAGAACCTGAAAGACTTCCTGGTTCACACCCGACCCATAACTACAAATCAAACAATAAGAACACAACCACTACCATGTGGACATTTTCCCTGTAACAACTGTAGTGTTTGTCATTTGACATCCGCTACAAAAACTGTAACCTTTAACAATGCTACAAAATGGGAACTAAGAGTTTTCTCTAATTGTAACACCAGTGGAGTGGTGTACCTAATAACATGCACCTGTAACCTCCACTATGTAGGGATGACCACGAGGAAGGTCAGTACCCGCATAGTGGAACACAGAAGCAATATCAGGTGCAAACGAGCTACCACCAGGATGACTACCCACTTCATCGAACAGAACCATACACCAAATGACTTGACCTGGGTGGTGTTAGAGACAGTGAAAAACAAGGATAACCTGGAGAGAATCCTCCATGAACGTGAACAAAGATGGGTGTATCGACTTCACACTGACACCCTTGGGCTTAACGACGAAATCCCTTGGGGTGCTTTCAGAACCTAACCTAACCAATAAGAACACTACAATACACCCTATTGATCCACAAGCCTTGAGAGATTTTCTCTGATTTTTTCTGACCTTTGAACTGCAACCCAAACAGAGAAAACAAACCATCTAGTGACATTGGGAAGTATCTCTCCAGTGTTACAAAACTCAGAACTTTATCTAACATAAGTAGACGGAATCACCGATTTTTCAGACCAACTACTCAGAATGAAAACTGACTAAATACTTTTTGTCATCCTTTTGCCTAAATTGTATTAAATGAACGCCCAACATCGAGGCATTACTGTAAATACCTCCTTTTTTTAAAAATCAGCTGATTAGTAATTATATTCACAATTTCATAGCACACTCGTGACGGCTCCATCTACATACACCTAAGATGGCCGCCGCGTTATGAACGTTCTAGACGCACTAGACCCGGAAGCGCGGTGACTCCAAATACACCGGCGTTTCTCTCCAGCATTATTATGCGGTCGGGTGAGGATTGATCAGGTAGTACCGAGCGGGTTTGCCGATAGGAAGTAAGTACAATAACGCGAAGCAACACAGTTGTTCCTAACCTCGTAAAGGGTTTGATTTCCTTAAAATGGTAACGCAAATCTTTGGGTGAAAACGGAAAGTAACTATCACCAAAATTTTACAGCAACGTTTCCACGAGGCGATCCTGCCCTCGCCAGAGACCATGAAGTGTAACTGAGCACTTTCATATGTAAATATACCTTTTTGCCATGAGAACATTTTGTGTATATATGTTGTGTGTCTTGTCAATAGTCACATTAAGTTCTGTGTTATTTGTGTGCCAATCACGTTACCACCTTTTCACAGAACCTTTTTAATCTTCACAAGTTTGGAAAGCCTGCACGCACCATTATGGTGCCCAAGGCACACCATTGCCCTAGACGAAGTGAGCTGCATGTGTGAACCCCTACTCCTTTGAGGGGGGATGTTTGCCACTAATCAGTGTCATTCTCTTTTTCAGAAATACGAGTAGGATACAAATCGTATGTATGCAAAACGCATGTTTAAATAATTACAGCGTTTAGTATGATCACTATATTTTTTTTAAAAAACCCTAATATTGGGATATAGGAGTGGAAAATACAGGGCTGGACCCTGTATGGTCCTGATGAAAAGCTTGGGGAGCTTGAAACATGTTGACCATAGAACACTGATCTAGCCCTAGTTTAAGGCCAGATAGCAGTGTCACCCCCTTTTTTAATATACCAGACTAGGAGCAAAATAAATTGTTGAGGCCCACTAGCACGGTATTTTTAAACCCACACCCACTCCACCATCACTACACCTTGCACCACACATAGCCTTTCACGTAAAAAGTGCTCCTGCGTAGTCCGTTTTGTCGCAGCACGCCCCTTTTTCGTAGAGAAATTGGGAAGCCCCAATGATGAAGCATGTCACCGTGGGGAAACCCCGGTGAGTGAGGGGACTATAGAAAGAAATTTTTCTTTCTTAATTTCTTGGTACATACTGACATAATTGGCAGTAACCATACACACCAACTAGGTCTCCGACCTCTTTAGAGGAGGTTTATGTATTTCTAATACTGTTTGGAGGCCGACCTAGTCTGGTTTAACCTCCTTCCCTCCCTCCTATGTTCTTCTGCAGGGTATACTCAGACATGAGTCCCTTTCTCACTGCTCCATCAGGATTCAAGCAAGCCGGGCCGAAGAGGCTGAAATGCCAGAAACCGGTCCCCGGTAGCTTGTCTCCTTTCTGGTGAAGAATTGGCTTGGTAGTTTGGTCTGCCCTGTTCCCATGATGCACTGGGCCAGGGACAGACTAATTTGCATATAGCCAGGTTCTGAGCTGGGATGGGGCAGTGAGATAAATAACGGTGATGGATCAAGCCCTGATCTTTGGACTGGGTAAGAGTGGTCTGCTAAATTCAGACACTCTGTTCATCACCACCCCCTTTTCTGAATCGTTTTTGGCCACTATAGGTGTGGCAGGGTATACTCAGACATGAGTCCCTTTCTCACTGCTCCATCAGGATTCAAGCAAGCCGGGCCGAAGAGGCTGAAATGCCAGAAACCGGTCCCCGGTGGCCTTGTCTCCTTTCTGGTGAAGAATTGGCTTGGTAGTTTGGTCTGCCCTGTTCCCATGATGCACTGGGCCAGGGACAGACTAATTTGCATATAGCCAGGTTCTGAGCTGGGATGGGGCAGTGAGATAAATAACGGTGATGGATCAAGCCCTGATCTTTGGACTGGGTAAGAGTGGTCTGCTTAATTCAGACACTCTGTTCATCACCACCCCCTTTTCTGAATCGTCTTGTACATAAGGCCCCCGTCCAAGCTATGGTTAGCGTCAAAGGGGTGGGCAGTGGGTTTTGTGGTGGGCGTTCCACCGCAACATCCATTTATTTTGACGCTGCTCCCTATGTACAAGGGGGCATACATAGGAGGCAGCACTAAAATTAAGACCAGGCAAAACCTAGTCTTAAGATGGCGAAACAAGGAGAAATGCATTATTTCTCCTCGTTTTTGCTTTTTTCCATGTGTACTGCATTGTGCAGCACACATGGAAAAAGCAAAATGCCATTTTTTTTATGTATAGGAAGGTGTCCCTTCCTGTAGATAAACAAACTTTTTTTAAAAATGCAATTTTTCAGTTTCATATGTGCTGCATGAAGCAGCACGCATGAAAGTGACAGAATGGCATTTCTAGGATTGTTTATGTGCAGGAAGAGACACTTTCCTACACATAAACAATCCTCTCCTGCACGCAGAAACCCTTGCACTCTGGTGCAAGGGTGCCTGCATTGGCGCTAAGATGCTATACTTACTGGCACTGTACCTGCCACTCTCCTCCCGAACCTCCTTCCGCCGGCTAAAGCCAGGTGATTATTGACCATCAGGAACTATGGAAAACAAGTGTGGAGGTATGGTAGCTAAGTGCAATGGGCATAAGTTGGTGTAGCAGTAGGTATCAGTGTAGAGTGACATAGGTATGTTTATTGTGACCGTGCTTATCCCATATTATTACATGGATTTAACCTTTATGCACTATTGTAGTCATGAATGTAATATGACCTCAAAATGTTACATGCTTGAAAGGGGTAGTGTCTGAGTATTTTGGGGTGTATGGATGATCTGATACCACGATCTGTCAGACAAAGGATATCATATGTGGGAAGAGCCTATGGGCAATGCAAGCTTTATTGTCACAAATAAATAGATCCCATCACAATTAACAGGTTAGGCGCTGATTAGTCAATATCTCATCAGTAGCTTCTCTTGATTAGACCATGGTGTATTCAATTCAATAAAACCTATCACAAGACACCAACCTGCACGACATAGAAGCCCAGAAGCCCTGGCCTCAGGGAAAAGGCTGATCTGTGGCCTTTGGCTCTCACTCTGTTTGAGCCTTGTCAGTGGGCA
Source organism: Lissotriton helveticus (assembly GCF_964261635.1). Lineage (NCBI taxonomy): Eukaryota > Metazoa > Chordata > Amphibia > Caudata > Salamandridae > Lissotriton > Lissotriton helveticus. Next base: position 531,324,727 of record NC_136071.1, read on the forward strand.
TCCAGAAAGTTTGGTAGCTATTTTGTTTGTTTGTAAATGATTCCAGCGGCTCAACTTCCTTGAAGAATAAAAGTAGATTACAATAAAAATGTGCATCACTGGATTCTATTCCTGCTATGGCTGTAGGATGGAATTTGTAATACAATAGATGCCCCTAGTTTTCCAAGATACATAGGGAATGCTCCCAGGCAGATGATAGTTTAACATGAGCCCAGTAAAAACAAAAAGTCATGTTAATCAGGGTGATAAATAATCTACAGCCATCTGAAGCTCTTGGGGGCATTTGGTATGTACAGTTTAGCTAAAAATCTTAGCCAGGCCTAGATGGTTCCACGGTTCCACTATCAGGGAGATATCTGATAAAGCAATAGTCCCTGTCCACTGCGAGAGGCGAATTTTAGTACTTTATCACAAGAAATCCAAAACGTTATTCTGCAAATAGTCACCTAATACCCATGTTGAGCATTTTTGGGGAGGATTTCCCTAGTAGAAACAAGTAACAAGTAACAAGTATTGTTCCTAGTAGGGTCAAAACTCATGTTTTAGAGAAAGCGAATAGCACCAACTATTTCCACAGAAGGGAGACTTGCCTTAATAATTGAAATCCACAATGCACAATGTAGCAGCTTTGACTATATTGACAAAGAAAACTGTTCGCTGGGGGATGTCTGCTATACTGTATATTTCCACACCCTTTCATAGGCCAGGTAGAACTTCCCTGTGGACCAAGCCAATGGTTGATGTGTGCCTGTTTCCTCTTATCCCCATTCAATTATTATTCAATCACACAAGTAGAAATTACTTTGCTAAACCTCACGTTTGGATACAATATTATGATTGGGGTGATTCAACCTAACTTTGGAAAATAGTTCATTCTTGCTATGTTCTTTGCTGATGACACACTGCTTCTGATTAACAATGTGAGTCAGCTTTAATGTAGCTAGCTTCTTACTGATTTCATAGAAGCATTAGATGTACTTCGGTGAATCAAAACTAATGATCTTTGGCTTCTTTCAAGGGTGATAGCATCTGGGATACAATGCACATCCATGTAGTTTGTAGCTGATTCTGGCACTAGTCATGGCCCCCAGATTAAGATACATTCCAATATTAGGTGAAGGAACCCACTGAAATTCAATAGTAAATACCTATAACCAACTTAGCACCTACAATAATGGTTGAATATTGGTTCTCTTAATAAAAACATATCTGGCCAACATCCTTCTGGCAGTAATATTTTCAGAACTCATGAGTCACAAATCGATCATGATAGATTAGAAGCTGCAGATGAGTCACTGAATTGTGAGAAACTAATATTCTTGTTGCTGTTAAAATGCAACGTGGTATCAATTTGGAGAAACAAGTAGCAAACTGTGTATCAAGAACTTGGCTCAACAAAATTTGTAATGCAAAGGTGGGTCTGTATTTGCTATAATCAATATTTTTCTTTAAAAGACGCAGCCCACGAATGAGTGATGGGACTACAGCGGATTCTAGATTTCCAAACTAGATATGAACAGGTTTAAAATGGGGTGGGTCAAGAGGATTGGCTCTAAAGCGTGTTTAGATAAACAAAGACAGTGAACAATTTCTTAGCAGAGGTGTGCATAAGCTATTGTCTGAAGCACTCCAATTTACAACATGTTTTAACACTAGCATGACTCTTGGGTTCTCTAAAGGTGCTTTCAGTGAAATCAAATGGTGGAATATGATTAACAGAATTAGTATAATTTCCCACAGCTGTAAATTTAGGATGAAGTGTTGGAATGCGTCTTTTCCCAGGGAAGAAACTTTGAGATGGCCATTGAGAAGGTAGCAAACCCCTTCAATTTTGTATTTTTCCCACAGCCATAGGCTCTGACAGTGATATTCACACAACATTTGGCAACCTGTCTGTTATGTTAAATAACTGGGATAAGAGAGATGATTAGTTGTGAAAACGCCCAAGCAACCCCAACATTTCTGGGGGCTTGAGGGAGACTGTTGTGAGGCCACAACATTTTCTATTTGAGTCTTGTCCTAGCAGGCCTCAAAGGTAGAGGTTTATTTATTTATTTATTTATTTTTTACACTTATATGGCGCTCAGCTACCCAAAAAGGGTTTCCCGGCGCCTATGACATGTGGATGAGCGAAGGTATATGGTGGTCATGATTTAGCGTAGCTGTTTCTGGAAAAGCCAGGTCTTTATGTTCTTTCTGAACCTGGCGTAGATTTCTTCTTTACGTATGTGTAGGGGAAGTGAGTTCCACAGAATAGGCCCTTTGACAGAGAAAGATCTTCCTCCCATTCTTGTCAGTCTGAACCTGGGGACAGTGAAGTTTGCTGCTGTTTGGGAGCGCAGATTTCTCGCTGGTAGATAGGGAGTGGCTAATGATTGCAGATAGTTTGGTGCTGTTTTTGATTTTATCCTGAACATAGCTCAGGGCCTTAAAGCTGATAGGGTTCTCTACCCTGAGCCAATGCAGATCATTTAGATGTTTTGACACCCTGGCGGTTTTTGGTATTCTGCACAGGAGTCTCGCAGCTGAGTTCTGAACCATCTGTAGCCGTTTGATGACTGCCTGATTTGAGCTGAGGGAGAGAATATTGCAGTAGTCAAGACGCGATGTAATCAGTGCGTTGACTACGGTCTTTTGGGTGGCAGGGGGCAGCATCCATAGGATTTTTTTCAGCCACTTTATGATGGTGAAGCAGAGACCTGCTACTTTGTTTGCCTGCTGTTTCATTGATAGGGCATCATCAATGATGACTCCTAGGTTTCTTACCTGGGTTGCCGGAGTGGGGAGATTTCCCAATTCGGAGGGCCAATGAGTGGCGTTCCACAGCTCTTTATTTTTTCCTAGCAGGAGGATTTCGGTTTTATCACCGTTCAGTTTCAGCTGGTTGGTGGACATCCAGCTGAAGATTTAATGGAGACCGTGTTTGAGAAGAGAAGGAGCTGAGGGTTTTGAGTCAGACAATGAAAAAATAATTTGGGAGTCATCAGCGTAGGTCATGAGGGTGAGTCCTACGCTGTCAGCTAGATCCGCTAAGGATCTGAGATAGAGATTGAAAAACAACGGGCTCAGAATGGAGCCCTGAGGTACTCCATGTGGGGCGTTGAAAATGTCAGAGCAGGCGAGGGTAGATTTAATCTGAAAAGTCCTATCTGTAAGAAATGACTTGATCCATTTCAACGCCTCGCCACGGATACCGTTCCTCTCGAGTGTGGCCAGGAGTTTACCATGGGAGATGGTGTCAAAGGCCGCACTCAGATCTAATAGAATGAGTGCGACCGTTTGACCATCATCCAAGAGTCTTGTGATGTTTTCGGTCACACCTAGCAGGGCGGTCTCCGTGGAAAATCCAGCTCTGAAGCCAGATTGTGTCGGATGAAGGAGGTCGTTTTCCTCGGTGAAGAGAGTGAGGGCAGAATGTATGTACCTTTCCAGGAGTTTGGAAAAGGCCGGAAGCAGAGATATAGGCCGGTAATTAGTCAGTATTGTAGGGTCAGCTGAGGGTTTTTTCAAAAGTGGGTTTACCATCGCATGTTTCCAGTATGATGGAACTGTGGAAAGTTGGAGGGAAGAGTTTAGAGTGTTTTCTATAATAGTCAGGGAGGTGGTATCGATCTGTTTCAGGACGCTAACGGGTACTGGATCCCGAGGGGAGCCTGATGAGATAGTGTTGAGGGAGGATTTTAATGAGTCCACGGTTATAGGGGGCCGTTGTTCTAAGATGTTCACCTTTTCCGATTTCGCGGGGGTGACTTCCTGTGGGCCAATTCCGTCGGTTCTATGGCCATTCAGCTAAGAATTTTGTCAGTTATATCCAACTTGTGAACTCAGGCATCAAAATGTCAAGATGAATTGCTCAATTAATAATTAGGCTACTCGATTGGATTGCAAGGATGACGTTGGCAGAACAAGTTGTCAAACATTTGGGTAGCTTATAATGTTTATATTGGGTAAGAATACACTATGGAGTTATTTGATAAGAAGCTTAAACAAGCATTTGCAATACAATAGGTCTCGCATTCACACAAGTTTGAGCTATTGCCATTGCATATGACAATGCCTTTTATTTATGTTTTGGGATCTAAACCATAAATAAAAGGAATTGTCCTTTACGAGACTAATAGCTTAAACTCTCGCAAACGTGAGACCTATTGCACTGCAATAAAAGGCCTTTCCGACCGCTTGTTAGATTGCAAATATCAGAGGAAGAGACTGGCCTGTGACGTCTTCAAAGTGGTAATAAATTGTGGAGTAAAGAAGATGTGTAAGTGTTGTAAATTACACAGACACAAAGTGTGAAGAGTTACATATGATCCGAGCTATAAACACTAACAAAGCACTCCAACACCTTTAGCACTGTGATTACACTGTCGCGGCTCAGGAGAAAGAGCGGGTGGGGGGTTATTTACTGCCCTCTCCGTGATTTAAGTATGCAATGCGGCATTGCATAATGTTATTGTTATATTTAGCCTAATAAATACTCCAGCTGTAGTAGGGCCCTGGCTTAACCTCCTGATGCAGGGCTGGCTGAGCTTTAAGGCACACATGGAGGGAGGGAGTGATGGTCTCACCTGCAGCTCGGGCCTCGTGGAGTGCCCCTGCTATTACTAGTGAGTGAGAGCCGCTGAGGTGGTGGTGGTGGTGATGGAATAGGTGGTGGTACTGGTGGTTCTGGTACTGGTGGTGGAGGTACTTGTGGTGGTATTGCTGTTGGAGGTACTTGTAGTCCTGGTGGTGGTGGTACTGGTATTGGTGGTACTGGTGTTGGTGGTACTAGTACTGGTACTTATGGTACAGGTACTGGTGGTGGTATTGTTGGTGGTAGTGGTGGTATTGATTACGCTCTTGTATAGCGCACGACTACCCGTAGGCATCTCGGCGCTTGCTTAGGGAACCCGTCCTGGTATTCCCCTGTGAGATACCCCGGCAGGGTGTCCACAAGGTGAAAGCCAGGCATCCCGCCGCGAGGGGCCGTAGTGGAGATTAAGTAAGCTATTGCCCAGAGTCGCAGAGTGTGACCCCGTGAGTTGAGTAGGCACCAGAACGAGAATTATCGAGTCCGTGGAATTTTTGAGCCCGAGACCCGCCGAGGCGGGGAATCGAACCCTGGTCCACGGCTGATCTCAGCTTCCAGGTCTGCCGCCTCTAACCACTGAGCCACGCTTCTCCACATTGGTATTGGTAGTGGTATTGGTGCTGGTGGTATTGGTGGTGGTACTGGTGGTATTGGTGGTGGTACATGTGGTCTTGTGGTGGTACTGGTGGTATTGGTGGTACTGGTACTGGTGCTGGTACTAGTACTGGTGGTATTGGTACTGAAAGTACTGGTACAGGTGGTGCTGGTAGTACTGGTGGTGGCGGTATGGTTGGCAGTGGTGCTGGTGGTAGTGATACTAGTGGAGGTAGTGGTACTGGTTTCGGTACTGGTAGTGGTGGCACTGGTACTGGTGGTGGTGGTACTGGTGGTATTGATGGTTGTGGTACTGGTACTGCTAGTGGTAATGGTGGTACTGGTGGTAGTACTGGTGATGGTACTGGTGGTGGTGGTACTGGTGGTAGTTGTACTGGTGGCGATGGTAGTGGTGGTGGTACTGGTGGTGGTACTGCTGGTACTGGTGGTGGTGGTGGTGGTGGTACTGGTACTGGTGGTGCTGTTGGTACTGGTGGTTCTGGTGGTGTTACTGGTGGTGGTGGTACTAGTACTGGTGGTGGTACTAGTGGTGGTGGTAGTACTGGTGGTGGTGGTACTGGTGGTGGTGGTACTGGTGGTGGTGATACTGGTGGTAATGGTGGGACTGGTACTGGTGGAACTGGTACTGGTGGTAGATCTGGTGGTGGTGGTACTGGGGGTGTGACTGGTGGTGGTGGTGGTACTGGTGGTACTGGAGGTGGTGGTACTGGTGGTTGTAGTACTGTTGGTACTGGTATTGGTGGTGGTACGGGTACTGGTGGTACTGGTGGTGGTGGTACTAGTGGTAGTGGTACTCGGGTGGTGGGACTGGTGGTGGTGGTGGTGGTACTGGTGGTGGTGGTATTGGTAGTGGCGGTGGTACTGATGGTGGAGGTGGTGGTGGTGGTACTGGTAGTGGTGGTGGTACTGGTAGTGGTGGAGGTGGTGGTACAGGTAGTGGTGGTACTGGCACTGGTGACGGTACTGGTGGTGGTGGTACTACTGGTTGCACTGGTGGAACTGGTGGTGGTAGTACTGGTGGTGGTACTGCTGCTGGTGGTGGTACTGGTGGCAGTGGTACTGGTGGTCATGGTACTGGTGGTGGTATTGGTGGTGGTGGTACTGGTGGTGGTCGTACTGGTTGTGGTTGTACTGGTGGTACTGGGGGTGGTGGTACTGGTGGTGGTGGTACTGGTGGAGGTGATTGTACTGGTGGTATTGGTGGTATTGTTGGTACTGGTAGTGTGGTGGTGGTGGTGGTGGCTATACTCGTGTTGGTGATGGTGGTACTGGTGTTAGTGGTGGTGATGCTGGTGGTGGTACTGGTGGTGGTAATGCTGTTGGTACTGGCGGTAGTGGTACTGGTGGTACTAGTGGTACTGGTGGTGGTACTGGTAGTGGTGGTGGTACTGGTAGTAGTGGTTCTAGTAGTGGTGGTAGTGGTGGTACTGAAGGTGGTAGTACTGGTAGTGGTGGTGGTACTTGTGGTTGCACTGGTGTAACTGGTGGTGGTAGTACTGGTGGTGATGGTGGTAATGGTGGTACTGGTGATACTGGTGGTGGCGGTACTGGTGGGGATGGTGGTCATACTGGTTGTGGTTGTACTGGTGGTACTGGTGGTGGTGATACTGGTGGTGGTACTGGTGTTGGTCATACTGGTGGTGGTGGTGGTACTGGTGGAGGTGATGGTACTGGTGGTATTGGTGGTATTGTTGGTACTGGTAGTGGTGGTGGTGGTACTGGTGGTGGTTGTACTGGTGGTAGTGGTCATACTGGTGTTGGTGGTACTGGTGGTGGTGGTACTGGTGTTGGTGCTGGTGATACTGGTGGTGGTACTGGTGGTGGTGGTACTGCTGGTGGTACTGGTGGTGGTGCTGATGGTACTGGTGGTGCTGGTACTAGAGGTCGTACTGGTGGTAGTGGTACTGGTGGGGGTGGTACATGTGGTGGTGATGGTGGTACACGTGGTGGTGGTACTGACGGTGGTGGTACTGGTGATTGTACTGATGGTGGTGTTACTGGTGGTGGTACTGGTGGTGGTGGTGGTACTGGAGGTGGTGGTACTGCTGGTCGTGGTGGTACTGGTGGTGGTAGTGGTGGTACTGGTAGTGGTGGTATTGGTAGTGGTGGTGGCGGTAGAGGTGGTGGTGGTGGTACTGGTAGTGGTGGTGGTACTGGTAGTGGTTGTGGTGGTACTGGTAGTGGTGCTACCGGTAGTGGTGCTGGTACTGGTAGTGGTGGTGATGGTGATGGTATTGGTAGTGATGGTGGTGGTACTGGTAGTGATTGTGGAGGTACTGGTAGTGGTGGTGGTACTGGTACCAGTGATGGTACTGGTGGTACTGGTGGTGGTGGTACTGATGGTGGTGGTACTGGTGGTGTTGGTACTGGTGGTTGTACTGGTGGTACTAGTTGAGGTGGTGGTACTGGTGGTAGTGGTGGTACTGGTGGTGGTGGTACTGGTGGTGATACTGATGATGGTACTGGTGGTGGTACTGTTTTGGTGGTGGTACTGGTGGTGGTATAGGTGGTGGTACTGTAGGTGGTACTGGTGGTGGTAGCAGTGGTGGTGGTGGTACTGGTGGAGCTGGCGGTGATGGTACTGGAGGTGATACTGGTGGTGGTGCTACTGGTGCTTTGTACTGGGGTGGTGTTAATGGTGGTGGTGGCACTGGTGGTTGTACTGCAGGAGGTACTAGTGGTGGTAGTTGTGTTGGTAGAGACAATGGTGGTGGTGGTAAAGGTGTTGATACCGGTGGTGGTGGTGCTGGTGATTTGTACTATGATGGTGGTACTGGTGGTACTGGTATTGGTGGTGGTTGTGGTACAGGTGATGTTGGAGGTGGTAATGGTGGTGGTGGTACTAGTGGTATTGGTACTAGTGGTTGTACTGGTTGCACTTGTGGTGGTGGTACTGGTGGTGGTGTTACTGGTGGTGGTGGTACTGGTGGTGGTGGTGGTATTGGTACTAGTGGTTGTACTGGTTGTACTTGTGGTGGTGGTACTGCTGGTGATACTGGTGGTACTGGTGATTTGTACTGTGGTGGTGGTACTGGTGGTACTGGTACTGGTGGTGGTGGTGGTACTGGTGATTGTACTGGAGGTGGTACTGGTGATGGTACTGGTGGTGGTGGTGGTAGTGGTGGTGGTACTGGTGGTGATGGTACTGGTGGTGGTACTGGTGGTGGTGGTAGTAATGGTGATGGTGGTAATAGTGGTGGTGGTACCGGTGGTGGTACTGGTGGGGGTGGTACTGGTGGTGGTATTACTGGTGTTGGTGGTAATGGTCATGGTGGTACTGGTGGTGGTGGTGGTACTGGTTGTGATGGTGGTACTTGTAGTGGTGGTGGTATTGGTACTGGTGGTGGTATTCGTGGTGGTGGTACTGGTGGTGGCAGTACTGGTGGTGGCAGTGGTACTGGTGTTGGTGGTGGTGATACTGGTGGTGGTACTGCTGGTGGTGGTACTGCTGGTGGTACTGGTGGTGGTGGTACTGGTGGTGGTGCTGGTGGTACTGGTGGTGCTGGTACTAGAGGGGGTACTGGTGGTGGTGGTACATGTGATTGAACTGGCGGTGGCGGTACTGGTGATTGTAGTGATGGTGGTGGTACTGGTGGTGGTACTGGTGGTGGTGGAATTGGTGGTGGTAGTGGTACTGGTGGTGGTGGTACTGCTGGTGGTGGTGGTACTGGTGGTAGTGGTACTGGTGGTGGTGGTGTTAGTGGTGGTGGTGGTACTGGTAGTGGTGGTGGTATTGGTAGTGGTGGTGGTACTGGTAGTGGTGGTGGTACTCGTAGTGGTGGTGGTGGTACTGGTAGTGGTGCTACTGGTAGTGGTGCTGATACTGGTAGTGGTGGCGATAGTGGTGGTACTGGTAGTGGTGGTGGTGGTACTGGCAGTGATTGTGGTGGTACTGGTAGTGGTGGTACTGGTAGCGGTGGTGGTACTGGTAGGCCTGGTACCAGTGATGGTACTCGTGGTACTGGTGGGGGTGGTACTGATGGTGGTGGTACTGGTGGTGTTGGTATTGGTGGTTGTACTGGTGGTACTAATGTAGTGGTGGTACTGGTGGTAGTGGTACTGGTGGTGATACTGGTGATGGTACTGGTGGTGGTACTGTGCTGGTGGTGGTACTGTAGGTGGTACTGGTGGTGGTAGCAGTGGTGGTGGTGGTACTGGTGGTAGTACTGGTGGTGGTAGAACTGCTGATGGTGGTACTGGTGGTGGTACTGGTGGTATTGGTACTGGTGGGTTGTACTGGTGGTACTGGTAGAGCTGGTGGTACTGGTGGTGATGGTACTGGTGGTTATACTGGTGGTGGTGCTACTGTTGCTTTTTACTGTGGTGGTGGTACTGGTGTTACTGGTGGTGGTGGCACTGGTGGTTGTACTGCAGGTGGTAGTGTTGGTGGTAGTGGTGTTGGTAGAGGCAATGGTGGTGGTGGTAAAGGTGTTGATACTGGTGGTGGTGGTACTGGTGATTTGTACTGTGATGGTGGTACTGGTATTGGTGGTGGTTGTGGTACAGGTGATGGTGGAGGTGGTACTGGTGGTGGTGGTATTGGTGGTGTTGGTACTAGTGGTTGTAGTGGTGGTGGTGGTGGTACTGGTGGTGGTGTTACTGGTGATGATACTGGTGTTTGTACTGGAGGTGGTACTGGTGATGGTACTGGTGGTGGTGGTACTGGTGGTGGTACTGGTGGTGATGGTATCGGTGGTGGTGGTACTGGTGGTGGTACTGGTGGTGCTGGTGGTACTGGTGGTGGTGGTAGTAATGGTGGTGTGGTGGTACTGGAGGAGGTGGTAGTGGTGGTGGTAGTACTGGTGTTGGTGGTAATGGTTGTGGTGGTACTGGTAGTGGTGGTGGTGGTACTGGTTGTGATGATGGTACTTGTAGTGATGGTGGTACTGTTACTGGTGGTGGTATTGGTAGTGGTGGTACTGGTGGTGGTGGTACTGGTGTGGCATGGGCAGTGGTACTGGTGGTAGTACTGGTGGTCGTGGTGGTACTGGTGTTGGTGATACTGGTGATGGCACTTGTGGTGGTACTGCTGGTGGTACTGTTGGTGGTGGTAAAAAGTGGTGCTGGTGGTACTGGTGGTGCTGGTACTAGAGGGTACTGGTGGTAGTGGTACTGGTGGTACATGTGGTAGTGATGGTGGTACATGTGGTGGTGGTACTGGCGGTGGCGGTACTGGTGATTGTAGTGATGGTGGTGTTACTGGTGGTGGTACTGGTGGTGGTGGTACTGCTGGTGGTGGTGGTACTGATGGTGGTAGTGGTGGTGGTGGTACTGGTAGTGGTGGTGGTATTGGTAGTGATGGTGGTGGTGGTACTGGTAGTGGTGGTGGTACTGGTAGTGGTGGTGGTGGTGGTACTGGTAGTGGTGGTGCTGGTACTGGTAGTGATGGTGATGGTACTGGTAGTGGTGGTGGTGGTACTGGTAGTGATTGTGGTGGTACTGGTAGTGGTGGTGGTACTGGTGGTACTAGTACCAGTGATGGTACTTGTGGTACTGGTGGGGGTGGTACTGATGGTGGTGGTACTGGCGGTGTTGGTACTAGTGGTTTTACTGGTGGTACTAGTTGTGGTGGTGGTACTAGAGGTAGTGGTGGTACTGGTGGTGGTGATACTGGGGGTGAAACTGGTGATGGTACTGTTGGTGGTACGGTGGTGTTGGTGGTACTGGTATAGGTGGTGGTACTGGTGGTGGTAGCAGTGATGGTGGTGGTACTGGTGGTAGTACTGGTGGTGGTGGAACTGGTGGTATTGGTACTGGTGGTTGTACTGGTGGTACTGGTGGAGCTGGTGGTGATGGTGGTAGTTGGTGGTGGTGGTACTGGTAGTGGTGGTGGTATTGGTAATGGTGGTGGTGGTGGTACTGGTAGTGGTGGTGGTACTGGTCGTGGTGGTGGTGGTGCTGGTAGTGGTGGTGCTGGTACTGGTAGTGATGGTGCTGGTACTGGTAGTGGTGGTGGTGGTACTGGTACTGATTGTGGTGGTACTGGTAGTGGTGGTGGTACTGGTGGTACTAGTACCAGTGATGGTACTTGTGGTACTGGTGGGGGTGGTACTGATGGTGGTGGTGCTGGCGGTGTTGGTACTAGTGGTTGTACTGGTGGTACTAGTTGTGGTGGTGGTACTGGTGGTAGTGGTGGTACTGGTGGTGGTGATAATGGGGGTGAAACTGGTGATGGTACTGGTGGTGGTACTTTGGTGGTGGTGGTACTGGTGGCAGTATTGGTGGTGGTACTGTAGGTGGTACTGGTGGTGGTAGCAGTGGTGGTGGTGGTACTGGTGGTAGTACTGGTGGAGGTGGAACTGCTGATGGTGGTACTGGTGGCGGTACTGGTGGTATTGGTACTGGTGGTTGTACTGGTGGTACTGGTAGAGCTGGTGGTACTGGTGGTGATGGTACTGGTGGTGATACTGGTGGTGGTGCTACTGGTGCTTTGTACTGTGGTGGTGGTACTGGTGTTACTGGTGGTGGTGGCACTGGTGGTTGTACTGCAGGTGGTAGTGTTGGTGGTAGTGGTGTTGGTAGAGGCAATGGTGGTGGTGGTAAAGGTGTTGATACTGGTGGTGGTGGTACTGGTTATTTATACAGTGATTGTGGTACTGGTATTGGTGGTGGTTGTGATACAGTTGATGGTGGAGGTGGTAATGGTGGTGGTGGTGGTGGTATTGGTGGTGGTGGTACTAGTGGTTGTAGTGGTGGTGGTGGTGGTACTGGTGGTGGTGTTACTGGTGATGATACTGGTGTTTGTACTGGAGGTGGTACTGGTGATGTTACTGGTGGTGGTGGTAGTGGTGGTGGGGGTGGTACTAGTGGTGATGGTACTGGTGGTGGTGGTGGTACTGGTGGTGGTGGTAATGGTGGTGCTGGTGGTACTGGTGGTGGTGGTAGTAATGGTGGTGTGGTGGTACTGGAGGAGGTGGTAGTGGTGGTGGTAGTACTGGAGTTGGTGGTAATGGTTGTGGTGGTACTGGTAGTGGTGGTGGTGGTACTGGTTGTGATGGTTGTACTTGTAGTGATGGTGGTACTGGTACTGGCAGTGGTACTGGTGGTAGTACTGGTGGTGGTGGTGGTACTGGTGTTGGTGATACTGGTGATGGTACTTGTGGTGGTACTGCTGGTGGTACTGGTGGTAAAAGGTGGTGCTGGTGGTACTGGTGGTGCTGGTACTAGAGGGTACTGGTGGTAGTGGTACTGGTGGTACATGTGGTGGTGATGGTGGTACATGTGGTGGTGGTACTGGCGGTGGCGGTACTGGTGATTGTAGTGATGGTGGTGTTACTGGTGGTGGTACTGGTGGTGGTGGTACTGCTGGTCATGGTGGTACTAGTGGTGGTGGTACTGATGGTGGTAGTGTTGGTGGTAGTACTGGTAGTGGTGGTGGTATTGGTAGTGGTGGTGGTGGTACTGGTAGTGGTGGTGGTACTGGTAGTGGTGGTGGTGGTACTGGTAGTGGTGGTGCTGGTACTGGCAGTGATGGCGGTGGTACTAGTAGTGGTGGTGGTACTGGTGATACTAGTACCAGTGATGGTACTTGTAGTACTGGTGGGGGTGGTACTGATTGTGGTGGTAATGGCGGTGTTGGTACTAGTGGTTGTACTGGTGGTACTAGTTGTGGTGGTGGTACTGGTGGTAGTGGTGGTACTGGTGGTGGTGATACTGGGGGTGAAACTGGTGATGGTACTGGTGGTGGTACTGTGGTGGTGGTGGTACTGGTGGTGGTACTGGTGGTGGTGGTACTGGTGGTATTGGTACTGGTGGTTGTACTGGTGGTACTGGTGGAGCTGGTGGTGATGGTACTGGTGGTGATACTGGTGGTGGTGCTACTGGTGCATTGTACTGTGGTGGTTGTACTGCGGTGGTGGTACTGGTGTTACTGGTGGTGGAGGCACTGGTGGTTGCACTGCAGGTGGTACTGGTGGTGGTAGTGGTTTTGGTAGAGGCACTGGTGGTGGTGGTAAAGGTGTTGATACTGGTGGTGGTGGTACTGGTGATTTGCACTGTGATGGTGGTACTGGTATTTGTGGTGGTTGTGGATCAGGTGATGGTGGAGGTAGTACTGGTGGTGGTGGTACTGGTGGTGTTGGTACTAGTGGTTGTGCTGGTTTGTTCTGGTGGTGGTGGTGTTACTGGTGGTGATACTGGTGGTTGTGGTACTGGTCAGTTGTACTGTGGTGGTGGTACTGGTGGTACTGGTACTGGTGGTGGTGGTGGTACTGGTGGTTGTACTGGAGGTGGTACTGGAGATGGTACTGGCGGTGGTAGTGGCACTGGTGGTGGTGGTAAAGATGTTGATACTGGTGGTTTGTACTGTGATGGTGGTACTGGTACTGGTGGTGGTGGTGGTAGTGGTGGTGGTGATGGTACTGGTACTGGAGGTGCTACTGGTGGTGGTGGTACTGGTGGTCTTGGTGGTCTTGGTGGCGGTGGTAATGGTGGTGGTGGTACTGGTGGTGGTACTGTAGGTTTGTGTCAATTAAACAACCCAGGCAAAACACACAAACTCTGGCAAAGTTCAAATAAACATAAATGAAGATAAAAATGAAGCACTAGAATAGCATAACGGATTTAATTTAATAAGTTTGATAAAAATGTAATGAAGATATTCATTGGCATAATCATTCATTAAAAAACAATAAAAGAGATTCTTTCAGTACATATATGTGATGAACGAGTTATATATATAAGAAGTGTTCCCAATGATGTAAAGAAGCGATGGCTTTTCGTCTACGCGTTTCGACACTTAGAACGTGTCTTCATCAGGGCAATACCATCGTAATACTAAAAATAGATAAACAGAGTTTTAAAATAATGTCTATTTATGCTAAACAGTGCACAATGATACATACAGTTTTGAACTTAAGGGCCAGAAGAATGATAACCAAACATGGTATACTGCTTTACAACAAGTAAATTACAATTTGTTATATTCTCATATTTAACATATGGCTATGAGGACAATATGGTACAATTGAGTTATACATTTTTCTTTTCATATATGAACACAAATGAAGAGAAAAATAAAGAGAATAAAAATAGGGGAAACAGAGAAAGGTACAGATTAGCGCATAGGTGTTAGACACTGGTGCTGCTTCAGTGAGGAATTTAAAAATGTAAAGGTCCATTTCTTTTTTCTAAAGTTCAAAGTTACTTTGGCAGTCTATTTGAATACACTGTGGTGCCTCACAACAACTACCGTAGGGCAAGGAAAATGCAGTTTAGCCAGTTCTCACAATAACAGTCCTAACTCGTTATTTAGTGTAACCTTCGTTGTTGTTTAATGGCAAGCTTACCTTTAAATCTTGGAAAGAAAGACTTGATAGTAGGTCCAAATGGGATCTGTAAGGGGAACTTCTATATCTAGTTGAAGCCGTTAGGGGAAAACAAAGATACCAGATATGAGCATGTTTGATGAGCTGTGGCTGTAATTGGCAACTATCGGAGATAGGTGTGGAAGAAACGCATTACTGTTCCTTTGGTATGGACGTTTCCCGGCGTTATGTAAGGATACCAATTTGGGGGGGAGGTAGTATAGGTACATGTGCGTGCGAGGATACTAAGGTATCAATGACTCCTACTGCACATGTGACTATCTAAGAGACACTACATATTGTGAGCGCTCCGGTATTCGCAGTGTAACTAAGTCGATAACTGATTGTAATTACCTGAGGTACAAATATTGAAATGGTGTATACACTCCTTGTCTCTAGTCGCGATATCAATGCTTGCCGCTGTAGGCCGGTAGCGCTAATGCAAATATATTCGGTAGCTGAAGGCACAGGAATAAAAATAAAAAATAATGAATATAAAAATTGTATGAATCGTCTTGGCTCTAAACGTGGCAGTCGCATTAGATTAGTTAAAAGAAATACCCTGATTCTGTATAGTATCCAACTACCCAATAACGAACGTGGCAACAATCCGATGTGTTTTCGCGGGATTGAAAATATTGTGACTCAGCGGTTCGCTGGAACAATTGCTGGGTGCTATAAATGAATAAAATATGGCATCTTGATGGTACTGGTGGTGGTGGTACTGGTAGTGGTGGTGGTGGTACTGGTGATTTGTACTGTGATGGTGGTACTGGTGGTACTGGTAGTGGTACAGGTGATGGTGGAGGTGGTACTGGTGGTGGTGGTACTGGTGGTGTTGGTACTAGTGGTTGTACTGGATGTGGTACTGGTGGTGGTGCTACTAGTGGTGATACTGGTGGTGGTGGTGGTACTGGTGATTTGTACTGTGGTGTTGGTACTGGTGGTACTGGTACTGGTGGTGGCGGTGGTACTGGTGTTTGTACTGGAGGTGGTACTGGTGATGGTACTGGTGGTGGTAGTGGCACTGGTGGTGGTTGTAAAGGTGTTGATACTGGTGGTTTGTACTGTGATGGTGGTACTGGTGGTGGTGGTGGTGGTAGTGGTGGTACTGGTGGTGATGGTACTGGTGGTGCTACTGGTGGTGGTGGTACTGGTGGTGTTGGTGGTACTGGTGGTGGTGGTACTGGTGGTGCTGGTGGTACTGGTGGTGGTGGTAGTAATGGTGGATTTGGTAATGGTGGTGGTGGTACTGGTGGTGGTGGTGGAGGTGGTACTGGTGGTGGTAGTACTGGTGTTGGTGGTAATGGTGGTTGTAGTACTGGTAGTGGTGGTAGTGGTACTGGTTGTGATGGTGGTACTTGTAGTGGTGGTGATAGTATTGGTGGTGGTGGTACTGGTGGTGGTGGTACTGGTGGTGGCATGGGCAGTGGTACTGGTGGTAGAACTGGTGGTGGTGGTACTGGTGGCACAGGTGCTTGTGCAGGTGGCGGTACTGGTGGTGGTGGTGCTGGTGGTGGTAGTACTGGTGGTACTGGTGGTGGTGATAGTGGCGGTGGTAAAGCATGGGCTGAAAATTCGTTCCGCTTGCGGAATTTGCCAATTTTCCGCGATTTCGCGATCCGCGAATCCCGCGAAATCGCGGTAAAATCCACGAATCAGCGGGGACGAATTTTCAGCCAAGCACTTACAGGGTTACAGCAGCAGGTGCAAAAGTAAAAGCTAACCTTTTACAAAAGGGTTACAAAGAAATTAACTTCAACTTGGGCACCTTCTGCTGTAAGCCTGTAAGTGCTTCCTGGCGCCTCGTTGCCTACTTGCAACTATTCTCTGACCCAGCTCTGACCCTTGAAGCAGGGTCAGAGAATAGTTACAAGTAGGCAATGAGGCGCCTGTCACGAAAATTACACCTCAACAGGAAGCACTGACAGATATAAAAACAAGCATTTGCAATGCAATAGGTCTCGCATTAGGAAAGTTTGAGCTATTGGTCTTGTAAATGACAATTTTTTTTATTTATGTGTTGGTTTTGAAAATAGCTAAATTAATAGCTTTGTCATTTACAATGATAATAGTTAAAACTTTCGCAAATGTGACACCTATAGCATTTGTAATGCAACATGTTTTGTATTTACGTGACTTAGCTGTATTGATATTACCAATTACAATGGCTTTTAATTTTTTTAAATAATTAATACTTAAATAAAAGTGATTTTAATTTATAATGGCAATAGCTTAAACTTTTGTAAATAACTTTTGTGAAGATTATGTTCAGTGTATTTTATTGTGACGAAAATCAAAGAACAGAAGTGAAATATTAACATCTTTTTGTGACATTTGTAATAAAGTTTGAAACATTGAGAGAACATATTTGAACCAGTTGTTGTTGAATGGTTGCACAGATTGATGCAGGGGTGGCGCTGAGTGGTGCTGAGTGGTGCTGTGGTGATGCTGAGTGGTGCTGTGGTGGTGCTGAGTGATACTGGGATGGTGCTGAGTGATGCAGGGGTGGTACTGAGTGATGCTGGGGTGGTGCTGAGTGATGCTGGGGTGGTGCTGAGTGATGCTGTGGTGGTGCTGAGTGGTGCTGTGGTGGTGCTGAGTGGTGCTGTGGTGGTGCTGAGTGGTGCTGTGGTGGTGCTGAGTGATGCTGTGGTGGTGCTGAGTGGTGCTGTGGTGGTGCTGAGTGATGCTGTGGTGGTGCTGAGTGATGCTGGGGTGGTGCTGAGTGATGCTGTGGTGGTGCTGAGTAATGCTGTGGTAGTGCTGAGTGGTGCTGTGGTGGTGCTGAGTGATAATGTGGTGGTGCTGAGTGATAATGTGGTGGTGCTGAGTGATGCTGTGGTGGCGCTGAGTGGTGCTGTGGTGGTGCTGATTGGTGCTGTGGTGGTGCTGAGTGATAATGTGGTGGCACTGAGTGATAATGTGGTGGCGCTGAGTGATGCTGTGGTGGCACTGAGTGATGCTGTGATGGCGCTGAGTGATGCTGTGATGGCGCTGAGTGATGCTGTGGTGGCGCTGAGTGGTGCTGTGGTGTTGCTGAGTGGTGCTGTTTTGGTGCTGAGTGATGCTGTGGTGGTGCTGAGTGGTGCTGTGGTGGTGCTGAGTGATGCTGTGGTGGTGCTGAGTGATGCTGTGGTGGTGCTGAGTGGTGCTGTGGTGGTGCTGAGTGATAATGTGGTGGTGCTGAGTGATGCTGTGGTGGTGCTGAGTGATGCTGTGATGGCACTGAGTGGTGCTGTGGTGGTGCTGATTGGTGCTGTGGTGGTGTTGAGTGATGCTGTGGTGGTGCTGAATGATGCTGTGGTGGTGCTGAGTGGTGCTGTGGTGGTGCTGAGTGATAATGTGGTGGTGCTGAGTGATAATGTGGTGGTGCTGAGTGATGCTGGGGTAGCGCTGAGTGGTGATGTGGTGATTCAGAGGGCAGAAAGTCACAAAAAGCAGTCTAACAAAGTGCAGAAGGGCAGAAAAACAAGGGAAAAACGAGTCTAAAAGAGGGCAGAAGGGCACAAAAAACAGTCTAACAGAGGACAGAAGGGCAGAAAAACAAGGGGAAAACGAGTCTAACAGAGGGCAGAAGGGCACAAAAAACGAGTCTAACGGGGCAGAAAGGCACAAAAACGAATCTAACAGAGGGCAGAAGGGCACAAAAAACGAGTCTAACAGAGGGCAGAAGGGCACAAAAACAAGGGAATAACAGAGGGCAGAAGGGCACAAAAAACGAGTCTAACAGAGGGCAGAAGGGCAGAAAAACAAGGGAAAAATGAGTCTAACAGAGGGCACAAAGGCACAAAAAACGAGTCTAACAGGGGGCAGAAGGGCAGAAAAATAAGGGAAAACGAGTCTAACAGAGGGCAGAAGGGCAGAAAAACAAGGGAAAAACAAGTCTAACAGAGGGCAGAAGGGCACAAAAAACGAGTCTAACAGGGGGCAGAATGAATCCCGCCCTGCGTGTTTGTCCACGAAGATGCCACCTTTTTGTGCAATAACTCTACTCAACTGGAGTACTTTCTACTGTCTAATCAGTAAGTGCTCCCTCGTTGGCTAAATGTATAGAGGCAGATTTACAATAACTGGCGCATCCTCAGGTATGTGCCAGTTATTGTGCGCCGCAGCTCCGCCACCCATCGTGCGCCGCATTTACAATGCGGCGCACCATGTGGCAAAAACGGCACAGATGCGTCACGCATCTGTGCCGTAAAAGCAGCGCATTGCTGGAGCTGCGTCGCGCTTGCGACGCAGCTCCAGCAATGCTCTGGGGGGCCCTATCTCCCCAATGCTGCATCAAGCCTTGCGCCTGCTTCAAGCAGGCGCAAGGTTTTGACGCAGCATTGGCCTAAAAGTGACTGAGTGAAATCTTGTAGATTTCACTCAGCCACTTTTAGGAGGCGTTCCTGCGCAGGAACGCCCTCCCCTGCGCCGGAACGCCTCCTGATGGCGCAGGGCTTTACAACGTGACACATCTCTCAGATGCGTCACATTGTTAATACCCAGCACCATGGCGCATCTTTTGTGCTGCCGCTGCGTCACAAAAGGTCTCGGTAGAGGGTGGCAGTGGTGAACCAGAGGGTGGCAGTGATGAACCAGAGGGTGGCAGTGATGAACCAGAGGGTGACAGTGATGAACCAGTGGGTGGCAGGGGTGAACCAGAGGGTGACAGTGCTGAACCAGAGGGTGGCAGTGCTGAACCAGAGGGTGGCAGTGCTGAACCAGAGGGTGGCAGGGGTGAACCAGAGGGTGCAGTGATGAACCAGATGGTGGCAGTGGTGAACCAGAGAGTGGCAGTGGTGAACCAGGGGGTGGTAGTGGTGAACCAGAGGGTGGCAGTGCTGAACCAGAGGGTGACAGTGGTTAACCAGAGGGTGGCAGTGATGAACCAGAGGTGCTGTGATGAACCAGAGGGTATCAGTCGTGAACCAGAGGGTGGGAGTGGTGAACCAGAGGGTGGCAGTGCTGAACCAGAGGCTGGCAGTGCTGAACCAGAGGGTGGCAGGGGTGAACCAGAGGGTGGCAGGGGTGAACCAGAGGGTGGCAGGGGTGAACCAGAGGGTGCAGTGATGAACCAGATGGTGGCTGGGGTGAAGCAGAGGGTGGCAGTGGTGAACCAGAGGGTGGCATGGGTGGACCAGAGGGTGGCAGTGGTGAGCCAGAGAGTGGCAGTGGTGAACCAGAGGGTGGCAGTGCTGAACCAGAGGGTGACAGTGGTTAACCAGAGGGTGGCAGTGGTGAACCAGAGGTGCTGTGATGTACCAGAGGGTAGCAGTCGTGAACCAAAGGGTGGGAGTGGTGAACCAGAGGGTGACAGTGCTGAACCAGAGGGTGGCAGGGGTGAACCAGAGGGTGCTGTGATGAACCAGAGGGTGGCAGTGGTGAACCAGAGGGTGGCAGGGGTGAACCAGAGGGAGGCAGTGCTGAACCAGAGGGTGGCAGTGCTGAACCAGAGGGTGACAGTGGTTAACCAGAGGGTGGCAGTGGTGAACCTGAGGTGCTGTGATGAACCAGAGGGTGGCAGTCGTGAACCAGAGGGTGGCAGTGGTGAACCAGAGGGTGACAGTGCTGAACCAGAGGGTGGCAGGGGTGAACCAGAGGGTGGCAGTGGTGAACCAGAGGGTGGCAGTGGTGAACCAGAGGGTGGCAGGGGTGAACCAGAGGGTGGCAGTGGTGAACCAGAGGGTGGCAGTGATGAACCAGAGGGTGGCAGTGGTGAACCAGAGGGTGCTGCGCCCATACACGACCGCATGGGTAACTTCGCCATGCAAGCGCCCCGCGAACACGCAAAAAGCCCCGCAAACACGCAAAAAAAACAGCGAACACGCAAAACCCCCCACCAACACGCAAAAAAACTAAAATCCGCAAATTCGCACAAATTCACAAATTTTGCCCATACTTAGTGGTGGTACTGGTGGTGGTAGTGGTGGTACTGCTGGTGGTAGCTCTGGTGGTGGTGGTAACAATTGTGGTGGTACTGGTGGTGGTACTTCTGTTGGTGGTGGTACTGGTTGTACTGGTAAAGTTGGTGGTACTGCCACTGGTGGTAGTGGTGGTACTGGTGGTTATGGTGGTACTGGTGGTGACACTGGTGGTGGGACTGGTGGTGGTACAGGTGGTGGTGGGGGTGGTGGGACTGGTGGTGGTGGTACTGTGGTACTGGTATTGGTGGTACTGTTGGTAGTGGTACTGGTGGTGGTGGTACTGGTGGTGGTGGTAGTGGTGGTGGTGGTGGTACTGGTGGTGGAACTGGTGCTAGTGGTACTGGTGGTACCTGTACTGGTGGTACTGGTGGTGGTGGTAATGGTGCTGGTGGTGCTGGTGGTGGTACTGGTGGTACTGATGGTCGTGGTACTGGTGGTTGTGATACTGGTCGTGTTGGTGATGGTACTGGTGGTTCTGGTGGTACTAGTACTGGTGGCGGTGATGGGGTTACTGGTGTTGTGGTACTGGTGGTGGAGGTACTGGTACTCGTGGTGGTGCTACTGATGGTGTTGGTACTGGTGGTACTGCTGGGGGTGGTACTGGTGGTGCTGGTGGTGGTGTTGGTGGTAATAGTGGTGGTGGTGGTGGTACTGGTAGTGGTGATAGTAGTGGTGGTACTGGCAGTGGTGGTGGTGGTAATGGTAGTGGTGGTACGGCTAGTGGTGATGTTGGTACTGGTAGGGGTGGTGGTGGTGGTACTGGTAGTGATGGTACTGGTATTGCTGGTGGTACTGGTGGTGGTGGTACTGGTGGTGGTGGTACTGGTGGTAGTGGTGGAGGTGGAGGTATTGGTGTTGTTAATAAAACAGGCTTTTGAAAACAACCCGTCATGTGGCTTTAGTACAGATGACATGTAACACAGAGGTGCTGTTGTCAGTTTCAGCACATTAGCACCCTATTATGTGCTACCTGGAATTCACATGACTTAATTTGCTAAATCCTTAATAATTCCATTTTACTTGGGGGGGATTGTAAAAAAGACATGAGATAATGCTGGGTTAGAGTGATTAAAAGCAGGCGTCTGTGTTATGGGGCGGCCGAGCTGCTTAAAAAACACATGCATTTGCAATGCAATAGTTCTCGCATTTACGCGAGTTTAAGCTATTGACATTGTAAATGACAATGCCTTTTATAAACGAAAATAAAAATAAAAGGCATTATTATTTGCAATGTCAATAGCTCAAACTCGCGTAAATGCGAGACCTATTGCATTGCAAATGCTTGTTAGATTAGTGAGTAGAAAAGCTCCCTTTCGGCCCATGCAGCAAATTAATTAAATAAACAAGTACGGACGCTAAAGTGAAAGCGGACCGCGCTACAAAAAGAAAAATAGTGCTCACCGACTTATGAAGTAGACCATGTAACGCCACAAGTAAAAGATCCAGTCCTCATGGAAGGTAACAAATGGCAACAGGGCGGTAACAGGGAGGGACTAACAAGCCTTATTATCAAATGGAAACCAGCATTTACCAAGGACAATGACACCAGCCAATCAAAAATATAGGCCGAGAGAAGGTGAGGTTTCCACAGCAAACTTGACTACTGCATGCCTCACAGAGCGAGCAGCGCATGCGCGCTGCCGCTACACTCGACCTGAAGATTACCTACAGCAAAACTTTCAAACAAGCATTTGCAATACAATAGGTCTCGCATTTACGTAAGTTTGAGCTATTGACATTGCATATGACAGTGCCTTTTATTTTTGTTTTTGTTTTTAAAACATAAATAAAAGGCATTTTCATTTACATTGCCAATAGCTGAAACTCGCGTAAATGTGTGACCTGTTGCATTGCAAATGCTTGTTGGTAAGGTCATTGTACCAGAGGGCACTGAAAAGTTTGCGGGTGCTCGGAAAACTTAAAAGATTTAAGAACGGTGGGCCAAATCTCCATTGGTAGGTGTGGAAAGAAAGTAACTGACATTAGTGCGAGGGGTGGTGCTTAAATGCAGCTCCTCTCCATCACTTCCGCGGCGCTATGGCGCCAATGTGGAGCTCGTGGACGTCAGCCTACAACGCATGGGAGTACGGCTACGAAAAACCTCCACATCCAGTCTTTTACCAGAGGGATACTCACTATTAACTCCCCCAAGGCTTTTGCTCAGTTTTAAGAAAAAAATGACTTTTTATTGACCCAAGCCTGAAGTAAATGATGACAGGTGTATAATATTATGTTGCGCTTCTGTTATAAAGTGCACTAAATTTGCACAGTGTTGATGCTATGCCGTAATGCATAAAAGCAGTGTAAGCGTGATTAAATGCAAGCATATTGGATTCCACACATACTCCTTGGAGCTTTAGTTCAACCTCCGTCAGCCATTGGATTCTTTGGTTCAGAAACTATTAGCATTCGCTTCAGACATTACCAGTCACATCATGGATCACCTAACTGGAGTATTTTAGTCTCACCTTCTTTGTATTGGCTGTTTATGTATATGTGGTGTTCTGCCTCCTTTGAGACACAGAAAGGACTATTTTACATCTGAAAGATACATACTGTCATCACACATGTATTTCTTTATTTCATCTATCAACTTTTGAGGCTGGGGGCGTTATCGCAGCTTTCCAATAATATATTGCTACCAGTTCTTTAAAATATGCATGGAATGGGCTTTGGATAAATCCAGAAGTGTATTAATCTCCCTTCCTCATGCTGTTGGCTGTTTAGTGTATCCTGTTACCTTCCACGAGGTGCTTGCACTGCAATGCTTGAGGGAATATTTTACATCTGTAAAGTACACTCTATCATGAAACATTTAATTATTTATCTCATAGATGCACAGAATACAAAAAGCATTTTTCTTTTACTGCATTCGGCTTTTTAATGTTAGTCAGGACTCAAAATGCAAATCAGACCTTATTGCTTTACCAATTTTTTTTGATTGACGCTATAGCAGGCATTTTTATTGCTTTTTATAAGCACTCTAGGGCACGTGTCAATCGTATTGGCTTTGCCAAAACTTTGTTATTTTGCAGGGAAGCTTTTACGCAGTGAATGCGATAAAGTCCCTAAAAGACAGTCCTCCAATTCTTTAGGTATCCCAAAACACAGAAAGGTACTGCTCTACGTTGATAACCTTGCTCTCATCCCTCACTCAGCATTATTTGTAAGGAAATTGTCAGTTCTAGCTGGTATCTAAACATAAGACTAATTATAATAAAGCTGGATGCCTGAATATTGCAGGCAGGTGATATACACTTATAACATTTGAGGTTGTAATCATTCTAGAGCTGGCAGGTTTAATAGCAGCCAGTTATGGTGGATACACTGATGAGTCCACTTGGGAGGGACTTAAAGAACTAGGGGCCATAAGTATCAAAGCAAAATGGGTTCGCAAACGCAGAAATTCGCAGAATTCATGCGTTTGCGAACCCATTTTTGCTAAATGGTATGTATGATACATTTTTGGTGCAAAATAAGGAATCGCTAAATTTGGCATTCCTTATTTTGCGAGTGCATTTGAGGAATTGCAAATTTTGCGATTCCTTAAATGCAATGTATCAAGGGAAAAAAAGAAACCAAAATGCCATTAAGGAATCGCAAATTACCACCAACTTCTAGTTGGCGGTAAGTTGCGAATTCTTTAAAAAAAGTATTTTTATAAACATCAAAAGGTGCCATGTGACGCTCATACATGCCCTTAGGGCATGTATGTGCGCCATATGCGCACACATGTCATTTTCAGGGGTGCAGCAGGGTGTTCTTGAGACACCCCTGCACCCTTGAAAATATTCACAATTTGCGATTAGCAAATTGCTAATTGCAAATTTCCCCTTCATTCCTATGGGCCTCCTGGCCCATAGAAATTAATGGGAAATTTGCGATTAGCAATTTGCTAATCGCAATTTAGGAATGTTAAGGAATTGCTAAAAAGAAGCGATTTCCTACATACATACAATTTTGTGATTTCTAAATAGCGATTCCTTAAAAATCGCTATTTAGGAATCCCAAAATGGAATGTTGATACATATGGCCCTAGGTGGCACCGATCTGCTTTGCAGGTCGTATATCTTTGGCAAAATGTTGTTCTACCCAGGATCAGTGCTTCGTTTTTAAACAGCCGTTTCCTTTCCGGGTGATTATCTGCAGGAAAGTCAATCTGACATGAGCTCTTCCAGGAGTCGGCTGTAATATTGTAGAAGTTCCTGGCTTGTGTCCTCCTTGAATTCTGAATCATGGTTCTTCTGTGCAGTCGGCCGGAACTCAGTGACAGTGCTTCTTTTCGTAGTGAGTGAGGTGTCTGTGCAGTACGTGCATCTCTGTGCTGTAAGGGACCGCGTAGTGTTTGATCAGTCAGAGGCAGCTCTGAGCAATGGGTGAGGCCTCTGCAATGAGTGAGGGCTGTGTGCACAGAGTGAGGGCATGCACAGTCAGTATTTCTCTGAGCAATGAGTGAGGACTCTGCAGTGAGTATTTGGATCAGTGCATTGAATCTCCAAAAAGTCAGAAAAATATTTCGAATGTATGAGGAAAGTTATAGAAGAGGGGCTTTGTGCTGCTCAGGAGGGACTATACCGTTCCATGTGCACTCAATTCGGACTGTGTACAATCTGTATTCCTAAGCAGCAAGTAATGTCCATTCTAAAGGCTCCCCCTACTGTTGTCATTGAAGGATGGTTCATCGAGCGTATGACATGTGTCCGCGATTATTAGAAGCTTGTGAAATGTGGCTGCCATATCTAGTGTTTTGTGACTATAATGTCTGTGACGCCAGTGAATCCGCCGACCCCCACCTTGCTAGAACAATGGAGTGTCCCACATAGCGTCACTGCTTGTGATGCGCGCGGAGGTGGATGTGACGCGCTGTGTGTTGTAGCACGGGTGGTGTTTGTGGCATGCTCTTGAATGTATCAGCTGATGCACTGCGTGTGTCTTTGTAGGCGCAGCGGGGGCAAAGGGGAGGGCTGTAAGGACCGAGGCCGTCGGTCATGCTAATAATGTAACATGTTTATCTCGCCTCCCACGGTGTCCCAGCTCTCCGCCCTGCCCACAGTTTATGCCATTTTCCTCCTCTTATTTACTGCTCTGTGCAGTCGCCGGTGAGCGCCTGCACTATGCAGCTGAATGCTCAATTTGGATTTTTTGCTGTCACAGACGGCTGTGATTTTGTGCGCAGACTGCGAGGGCCTTATACAAACCCTACCCTGCCATGCACTGAGTGGAGGGCGGTGAGGGGGGGCTTGAGGTCTCTGTGCATAGAAAAAGACTGTACGCAGCAGACAAGACGATACGACATCCGTTTCTGTTGCTGGCGGACGTTTTAGGTCTATATGATGCATTCACCGAAAAAAAAAAAAACGAAACTGAAACCTACGAGCCGCGCAACGTGAGCTGTCTACGGTAGAAGCTCATGCGCGCGACCCAATCCCAAGGCGCATGGCAGAGTCGGATTCCGACGCGCGCGACCCAATCCCAAGGCGCGCGTCGTAATCCGACTCTGCCATGCTTCTTAATGTGAGCGTGGCCATCGCCTGTCTCCAGTCGTTGTTGGCTGAGCCGACAGCTATAGTCTCTCAGTGAGAGCGCGCTTTTGCTCGCTTTTCGCAGCCAGACCTAAAAAGGAAAAGGCTGTTGATGTAGACTCCTCTCTACCTTCAATGTTGATTATAAAATACTGAGGAAGGTCTTTGTTCACGGATTGCTTCCCCATGTTGGCATCCTTGTCCATGAGGATCAATCGGGTGTTATCCCTACTCGCAGCTTAGTAGGGAACATCCGGCAACTGACTCACGTCTTACAAACTCTGCCGGATGAGAACCCAAAGGCTCTAATCATTGCATTCAACATTGAGAAAGCCTGTGGGTTATTAAATAATTGAACACAAGGCATTGTCCTTTGATATTAACAAGGAGAGTACATCGATTTTCAGTGGCTGCAATGCACAAAGTGCAACCAGGAAACGTGAGTTCAAATCCTGGCTTAAACACTTGACCAGATTGTGTGACCCTTTGCAAAACACTTTACTGTGCCATATTGAGCATCAAATCTGAAATCCCCTTAAACATATTCAGTTAAT
The DNA here is from genome assembly GCF_964261635.1 of Lissotriton helveticus. NCBI lineage: Eukaryota > Metazoa > Chordata > Amphibia > Caudata > Salamandridae > Lissotriton > Lissotriton helveticus. The sequence goes on from NC_136071.1 coordinate 531,351,208, forward strand.
GATACGGCTATATAACAACCTCACTGCCTTATGGTTTAATAGACAAAGACGTGGCTCTGCATACAACACGTCATACTTAGAGAGCACATGACAAACTGACATATTCTGGTTCCCTCATGGCGGTATTGTCATGAGAATGCAGGGGGGGGGCTTAATTATTACAAACTTATAAAATATTACACTTAACTGACGGCAATGCATTGACACAAACGTTGAAGAATTAACCAATTTCTTAGCATATTTTACGTGACGTTTGCTGCATTATTTGCATGACTAACATGTTGATGTAACGACTAATGCTTTGCCTCCTAGAAGCAAGTCAGACCCCTGACTCTTCTCGCCCGATGAACTCTTCCACCTCTAAAAAGGTGCGCTTATTTACTCTTATTTTACTGTGATTTTCCTACATTTTCACCTGGCGTTGGGTCCTCCGGACCACAATCTCTGGTGGTAGTTTATCTTAACACTCGCTCGTTGGTGAAACACCAGCTTGAGATATTTCAGTTGTTGGACGATGATAAAGTAGATATCCTTCTTCTCTCCGAGACTTGGCTAACTGAAGACTCTGCCCCGGATATCCTTGCCGCTATCCCCACTGGCTACTATATCTTACAATCTAATAGGGCCGGCGGGAGAGCCGGAGGGGGGGTTGCAGCTATCATTCGCTCCGAGCATAAGTTTACTACCCTCGAAACTTTCACTCTTGCCAAAACTGATTGTCTCACTTTTAAATTCACCTCTCCTAGGTTTTCCTTTATTTGTGTCCTTGTTTACAGACCTCCTGACTGCATGCCCCTTTTCTCCCAACAGTTCAGCGAACTGATCTCGCGACTAATCATTAACTCTGCCAAAATTCTCATCATTGGCGATTTTAATTACTGGCCGACTGACCCCCGTGAGAGTAATCTCTCTGAGGATTTCACTGACCTTCTACTTGGTTTGAGATGCAGTCAGCATATCACTGTAGCCACCGTTTGCAAAGGTCACATTCTCGACCAAGTTTGGACTACCAATCTTGACATTTCTCTTCCCTCAGTGTATCCTTGTTCTTGGTCTGATCACTCTTTTATTTCATTTTCCATCAACCTCACTCTGCCTGTTCACTCCATCCCTATTACCAATTTCACTGCCAGGAATTGGAAGCATGCCAATCTCGCAGATTTCCACGCTATCTTGGCCTCTACAGCCCCTAGGGACCAGGCCTCATTGACTGACCAGGCCTGTCATCTCGAGCAGTGGCTGGTATCTGCCAGTGATAAAGTGGCCCGTTAAAAATCATAAAAACTAAACGTCCCCATGACGCTCAGCGATGGTTCACCGATCAATTGAAATTGGACAAATTGTCCCTCCGCCAAGCTGAGCGCCAATGGAGGCGTAACTACGACACGACATCTAAAATTGAGTATGTTGATTTACTGAAACAGTATAAAAAATCTATCTTACTGGCCAAAACCTCTTACTTTTCTCAGAAAATTATGGACTCAGCCTCTAAGTCTAAGGACATTTTTTCTATAGTTGAGGAGCTCACCTTGCCGGACCGTGTTACTGTTCAACCCCTACCTATTCAAGCTCTTTGTGATTCCCTGAATTCGTACTTCATTGAAAAAATTGACACCATCAAGAATAACATTCCCTCTCCTTCCTCCCCCATTCCCCCTCCTCTACCCCCTGTGAACCCTTGCCGCCTGGATGTTTTTCCTCCCATCACCCCGACAGAGTTCATCTCTTTGTTACATTCAGTGAGCTCGGGCTCCCCTAATGACTGCTGCCCTCCGCAAATCCTTAAAGAAGTTTTTTTGGCCTGTCCTGACCCCCATTTGCCACTGCTTAACAACTCGCTGGCTACTGGCACGGTCCCAGATTCTTTCAAACAGGCGGTTGTAGTTCCCATACTAAAGAAGCCCGGTGCTGACCCTTCGGTCATGAGTAATTTTCGACCGATTTCCCTTCTCCCCTATTTGGGGAAAATCTTGGAGACCTACGTTACTCGTTGTCTAAGTACATTCTTTGAGGGCTCTTCCTTTTTGGATGACCAGCAAGCTGGCTTCCGGCCAGCTCATTCTACCGAAGCTGTTATTGTGACCGTGATGGATGTGCTGATGCAAGGCTCCGACAAGAATATCACCCAGGCTCTTGTTTTACTGGACTTGTCGGCTGCTTTTGACACGGTCGATCATGACATCTTGATCGACCGTGTCAACAACGCGGGTATCCAAGGCATGGCTCTTACATGGATCAGATCCTTCCTGCATCAGCGTTCCCAGGCAGTTCACTTGTCCACTTACTCCGCTTCCTATTCCCCCTATCTTGTGGAGTCCCTCAGGGCTCTGCCTTGTCGCCACTTTTGTTTAACCTCTATATGCAACCTCTCATAGCTTCCCTCCGTAACGATTGCGTCATCCCGCCGGACAAGCCACACATCCGACTTCTTTCTTACTTTAGGACACTGACCGCGAACTATGGCTGGCTGCCCTATCTCTCTTTAAACTGTCTCCGCCGGTCAACAACGCCCTGTCCAATTCCTTTAAAGAGAACCATAGCAGAGGGGAGCTCTGAGATGCAAGAATGCACACAAAGCACTACTCACACCGAGGCTGGCTGGCCGGATCTGGGCGCCGACCCCTGGATTGCAATGACGCGGCGCCATCCCCAAAATCCGCATGGTTCGGTAAATACGTATACATTTCCCATGCCCAATGTCGGCAAGAGAAAACGAAACTGAAACCTACGAGCCGCGCGACGTGAGCTGTCTACGGTAGAAGCTCACGCGCGCGACCCAATCCCAAGCCGCGCGTCGGAATCCGACTCTGCCATGCTTCTTAATGTGCGCGTGGCCATCTCCTGTCTCCAGTCATTGTCGGCTGAAGTCGGCTGAACCGACAGCTATAGGCTCTCAGCGAGAGCGTGCTTTCGCGCGCTTTTCGCAGCGAGACCTAAATATCCAAATATTGTTACAACTTTCATAAGTAATTCTAAAACTGTGTTTCTTCATTGATTATATACACATAATAAAGGTGTTTCTTCTTTATCCACATAAACTCCACTAGGAAGCTCAAGATAACTTGGGCAAAATTCAACTTTAATTCTTTAGTTAAATATCTTCATCTGTACTTGGAAACAAGGACAGCAGACACTGCAGCCAGATACTTGCCCCAGGCGGCGCGGGTCTCAGGGTTGAATTCTTCCAAGAAGTGGGAGGCAAGTACAGTCTGGATGGAATGAAACAGCAACTGTCCAAGAACAGAATGATCAATTGCTAGTGATTCACAAATTAAGTCTGGACAAAATTTAAATATATTTTTTTAAAACTCTGCAAAACACACTTTATAGCACCCACTCAACCCCAACCTCGAGAGCGCATTGTCCCTCAAATACAGTGCCTTCATCACCCAATGATATTCTAATAATAAGGTTTTTCTTTTGTGTGATTTTCATCCTCTGTTCAGTAAAAATATTGTTTAAGTGTCTGCAACGCATTAAAAAAAATCTCATTTGAGGTGGTGAAAATATTTTCTGTCTCTGTGCAGCATTAGGCTGTCGAATTAAGTCTTTCTCCTGTCTCTAGTGATGACGCGCAGACCAATTATGAAGCTGCAGCGCATGCATAAATCACCAGAATTCAGAGCTGCCATGTAATCTGGAGGGCTTTGTGAGCCAGAATCAAGTGGGATGCATGTTCAGATAGGGCAAGACAGGGAAAGATAATCTGTCATGAGGATTAAGGCAAGTGCCAGTAGTGGGAGGAAAGGATAAAGCTGAGGCTTGAAAAGTTTCTAAGGAAGTGTGAAAGATCACACAATTTACTAGGCAGATCTTGCTGGGTGCAGTAGGTTGGGCCTTAAGAAGGCATGAAATGGAGGACACATGTAAAGTTAACACTAAGGGGATATTCTCAAGAACGTGTGATAATCATCGCAAAAGTAACCCAACACTCAACATCGAAGTCTATCACAGGAAAATTACGATGTGTTAACTAAGTATTCACAACACGGCGGTACCATGCGATAGTCTCCAGATAACGCGTCAAATGACCACGTTAAAATCAACGCCATGCTGCAAAAATGCGAAACACAAACGCAAAGAAAGTTGCGATGAGGCCAATCGCGATACAAAAAGCAGCAAAAACCAGGGGCAGGCCTGCAAATCCTACGCGTCTGGCATGAAAATGCACTATAAAACTACAAACACAACACACCAGAAACAATCCAAAGTGCATAGCAACATGGATGCACCCTGACCGAGTGCAGAGGCCAATGCAAACCCCAAAAGCCCCACAGACCACCAGCAAGGAACCACTGGGCCAGGGAAGGCCAAGGAGAAGAGGGAGAGGAAGACGGGATGCAGTCCCCAGGAAAACCAGATCAGTGTCACGGAGGTGACAGAACACTACCATCAACTGACCCACAATTAGACTACCTTGAATGCAGTCAGAGTGTTGAGGAGGCCAATGGAGGAGGCCAAGAGGGGTTGGCATGATGTGAAAACCTAAACCCGGCACAAAGCCGCTGCCAACAGGAAAGCAGCAACGGCAACAGTAGGTGGGAGTCCCGTGCCACAGGAGGAGCTGGAGGAAATGGAGGCCACAGTCATCAGTGTGGAGACGGTGCAAGAAATCGGGAGTCCAGACACATCTTGTGAGGATCTGACACAACAACAGTGTGAGTAACGACCAGGGACTGGGGGGACAGGGGGAGATGGGCACAATGGCACACATGCAAAACGATGTGTAGCACACTGCACACCCACAATGACCCTGGATCATGTCCCTGATCCCCGTGGCACACTGCAGCACACACACACACACACACACACATAGCAATAACAGCACATCCACATTGATGATAATGTGGCACAATGCGCAAGCCCGACCCTGCAGAACAGAGGAAACAACTGGCTCCGCAAACACGCTGAAACTGGCCAACTACATCTGACAGAGCTGGAAACTGTGAAATGGAAATGTATGAGTACAACCTCACATCTGTCATGTAGTCCAAATGTACACTGTCCCGCATCTAAAGCCAAACATAATCAACAGGGGTATACCCAAATTACCCTTTAATACCTGGGTATGAGACGTAGTTTTATACAAAAAAAATGGTATAAAGGAAACAATATAAAGCAATTTTTGAGTAGAGCACATTTAATTACCGTCTCCACAGTTATTATTATTCTAAACAAATATATCAAAATCTGTTTGTGGCACACACAAGCAATGGCGCCTATTCAAAGAGATAGACAACAAATGACATATATCGCAATATATTATACATCAAATGGAAAACAAACAAAAAATATATAACAATAACCCTAGAAAATTATTCTCACTAGTGTCCCCCCTACACTTCTGGGCGAACCACTTAGAGGTAGTCGAAGTGAAACACTTAAGGCTTGTATACTAATTGGCCTAGCTCTAGTGTAACACCACACAATTCCAAAGGTCACTATCAATCCAATGACTCCTCCTTAGAAGTGTGGACGTGACCACGTTTCAGTAAGTGAACAAACACCATTACTGCCAAAAAACAAGCACATCTACCAATTCGTGGTGTGAATCTATTAAAAAGTGTTGTGCTCAACAAAAATGAAACCATCAGTGGGTCAACTACCACTAGACCCCTGAGGAAATATATATCTAAAGTAAAATCTTAGAGCATAGGTCTTCAAACTGTGGGGTGCGCCCCCCGTGGGCGGGCGCAGCATCCCCTCAAGAGGGGCGCGCACTCCAGCCCACCACTTCTCTTCCATTGTTGCTTTCAGCGCGAAACACCATGTAAGGCTGAAAGTGCGTTACCCCCTGCCGCTGTGTGTCTCAGCTCGAGCTGCTCCTGAAGCTGGAGTTGCTGAGGGCTCGGTGGGGCAGTGTCTGGAGTCTTATCTCCATCACGCCTAGGCTGTGTCAGCCTGGATTTCCGCAGCATCCCCAATAAAGAGTATTTGGAAATACACGTTTTCCAGGGAGGAAACATTCCTAGCAGGAAACCGTACCGGGAAGGCGATCAAAGGCATTTCTATTTTCACCAGTGCAATAAAGAAAAATCCAGGCGGATTCCGGATTCGGATGCTTTTTGTGAGTCTGTTTCCATAATCTGTGCCAGCCACTGAAATACGTGGACTGGATCCCGGTACAACCTGCTCACACTAGGACACATTCAGCGGTGTCCACACATTGTGTGTATTGCACGGAGAGCAGCAGCTTGTAGGGGCACAAGGAGATCTCTTGGGTTCAGTTCCAGCAGGGTGCGATTCAAATGCCTCACTTAATTGGCCATCAGTACTCGTTCGAATCTAATCCTCTCTGGGACCAAACACCTCAATGCCAGTGCCACTGAGGAGGAAATTCAGCTTGTTACTTCGCAAGTGCTTAGTGCCCACACTCCCAGCGCTCACTCCCCTCTGCGCCCCTTCAACTCACATACCAAGGAAACCATGAGACAATTTTAGTGGGAAAACCGTGGTGCAGGTTTATTTTGCACAACAAGTGGAAATAAGGTGGGTCATCTTACGGGCGATCCAATACGGCAGCCCCTCGCTGTCCTGCATGCCTAATGAGCCATTCTTGCACGGCGAGTCGATGCTCTGACGGTGCAGTCCCTTCTCACTTTCTTTCGTTCACTCCCGCCCCCCCTGTCAGGGCGGAGCGATGAGGCACACCCCCGGTCGGTTCAGGCCCCCCGACCGCCCGAAGGACTAACGGGGCGCCGACGCTGTTCGCTGGAACCCCCTCGGCTCCAGGTTCTTGGCTCGGGCACCCCTACTGTGCCAGGCAGAGGTATTGATTGTGTCCTTCTGCCGCAGAGGTACCCCTACTGTCCATCTGCCTCCAGATCGCCCTGTGACTCCGCCTGCAACACAAAATTAGACCGTTAACAGTTCCAAACATGCCTGCCCGCCGCTCTGCCGCTGGGTCTGGGTCAGGGGGGGAAAAGCGCAGAGCAGCCCGGAGCGACGGCAGGAAAGGCCGAGCCTTGCTGCCGCGCTGAATTTAAACCCTTCGGGGCCGCCCCTCACACCTGGGGCCCGCGCCCATAGGCCAAGTATGAAAGGGGGCGGACCAGTGCTGGCGTGCGCGCGGAATGTGGGACTAAGATGCTGTCTTCGCTTAGCTCCCCTTCGCGTCGCGCGGGCCAGCGGCATAGTGCCCACACTCCCAGCGCTCACTCCCCTCTGCGCCCCTTCAACTCACATACCAAGGAAACCATGAGACAATTTTAGTGGGAAAACCGTGGTGCAGGTTTATTTTGCACAACAAGTGGAAATAAGGTGGGTCATCTTACGGGCGATCCAATACGGCAGCCCCTCGCTGTCCCGCATGCCTAATGAGCCATTCTTGCACGGCGAGTCGATGCTTTGACGGTGCAGTCCCTTCTCACTTTCTTTCGTTCACTCCCGCCCCCCCTGTCAGGGCGGAGCGATGAGGCACACCCCCGGTCGGTTCAGGCCCCCCGACCGCCCGAAGGACTAACGGGGCGCCGACGCTGTTCGCTGGAACCCCCTCGGCTCCAGGTTCTTGGCTCGGGCACCCCTACTGTGCCAGGCAGAGGTATTGATTGTGTCCTTCTGCCGCAGAGGTACCCCTACTGTCCATCTGCCTCCAGATCGCCCTGTACTCCGCCACAGCTCTGGAGGAGGCCCCCGTCGATGACAGAGCCCCCCACCACCTTTCCTTCTTACTGTTTTCCACTTGTATCTTATTGTGCCCTGCTGCTGCATTGGTACCTGGCAGCCAGGTCACTGGCACCCTGCTGCTGTTAGGCATTCTTCCAGGTCCAAGAGGAAGACATCCATGCCCAACCCCGACAAGTGCACCCCGTCCTTTTCGTAGTAGCCCACAGTCTTTTCCTGAATCAAAGCATGCCTGATGAACTCCAGGCCCCTCCTCTCCATGAATTTCTGCATGGCCCTGTTCACCCTCTTCCTGCCCTGCTCCATGGCAACTGCAGACCGCGCTCCCTTCCAAGCCCTCCGGGGAATGATCTCTGACCATATTAGTTCCGTGGCACCCAATTTGTTCGTTATCGCGATCGTGTCCCTCTGCATTGCCTCTAACAAAGCTCTCCTCCCCATTGTCGCCAGATCATTACCGCCCAAGTGGATGATGAGGATGTTGGGAGGCCCCCCCTGCGCTGTCAAACATTGATCGATCCTGCGCCTCAGCTGTACCCATCTCATGCCCGGGCAACCCAGCCATAGAATTCGCGTCCTTGCTAAGGTCGCATCCCATTTCCGGTATGACGCCCACTGTTCGAGCCTGTTAACATACGAATGGCCCATCACCCACACGCAACAGTTGGCTGCAAGAAAAGACACCGTCGGCATTAACCTTTTATTTATAACATACCACTGCACGCAAGCAACTTAACTTGCATTAACATTAACCTTTGTTTATAACATACCACTGCACCCAAGCAACTTCACTTGCATTAACATTAACCTTTTATTTATACATAACACTGCACACAAGCAACTTAACTTGCATTAACCTTTAACTTTTGTTTATAACATAACATAACACTGCACACAAAAACTTAACTTGACGTACTGTCGTTGGCCTAAATCTGTTCCTAGTAACTGAACATTGCTCACAACCCATTGTCACTGACATGAACTGAGTCCTGTCTGCGCATGGCATTGTTAACCCACGCCCCGAGTTCTCTAGCGTCCCGCACCTCAAGGGCGCACATATCGCTGATAACAAGAGGAGGACCACCTCCCCACCCTCATGACCCCTTCTTCGCCCAGCCCAGCCCTAAAAGCGGCCGTGGCTGCCCCTATTCTGAATGAATGGCTTGAAAATTTTTTATCACCCTCGGTCTGTGCCAAACCAGCTTTGACCAACACCTTTGCCATCACTCGCTGGAATTGGAACTGTGTTAATGGCGTACCATCGGCGTGGATTAAGAAGGTGCCCGCTAGCAAGGGCCTTATTTTCAAGTACTCCCTAACCAAGGTGACTGGGCAGTATCTGGGATCCTCAAATGCATGCAGTGTTATAGCCACACCTTTGCCAGCTTGATCCGTTTTGGACTTGCGCAACCACAGACCTAGCGAATCCCTGGCACAAACGTCTATCATGTCCAGCGCCCTCCCCGACCTGTCCAATTTAGATTTCGCCACCAGCTCGCTGGCCCGGAAGGCACCAAAAAACGCCAAACAGAAGGCTGTTGAAAAGAGTTGCGTCTCGAACGCTGAATGTGTTACAGATGGCAGCGCGTCAACCATGCGTTGTAGTGCAGGGAACTCTATCCCTGCTCTCTTGTCAGGGGACCTGCCCTCGTCCCTGGCCCACCCCTTGAGTGCGGCCCTTATCCTGAACTCCCCAGTAGTGTCCTGCTCGCCATTTAAACGTGTCTCGTGCTTGAGCGCTGCCAGGTGGCTGGACACCCAAGAGTGGGACTTGCCCGTCTCCTTAGCCCAAACGACAAAACCCTCCACTTGATCCCTTGTACTCAACGCTGTTGCTCCCAATGCCTGTATTACTGCTCGGACGGTCGTTAGTTGGGCCTCATATCTTCTCCTGGTTGACTGGGCCAGTGAACGTTGGCCCATTTTCTTCAGCCGCTCCCCCACCGAAGTAGTCGCCATAACGCCGCCGGAAACTGTGTCATTTCCTCCACAGCCTGCGGCCAAGCCTCCCGGAATCGTGACAGCTGAAAGCGAGAGAGAGCGTCAGCTGCCACATTCTTGACACCCTCCACATGTCTAGCCCTGAACTCAATGTTGTTACGCAGCCCAGCCCTGACCAGTTCTCTCAGCAGGCTTAAAACTAGCGGGCAGTTAGCAGTCGACCCATTGATTGCCTGGACCACGGCTAGGTTGTCGGACCAAAACACTACCTTCTTGTTGCCCAAGCCCTCTGGCCAGATGTGTAGTGCCACCACAATAGGGAACAGCTCCAGGACCGTGATATTTGCCGTCACACCCTTCTTGCGCCAGGCGTTTGGCCACTTCATTGCACACCACTTCTCTCTGAAGATGACCCCGAAGCCTACCCTACCAGAAGCATCCGAAAAAAGACATAGGCCCTGGCTGCTTTCCCAAGGGGCCCTCCATATTACTGTACCGTTGACATTTCTTAGAAATTCGTCCCACATGCGCAAGTCTGATCTCAGTCCTGGTCCCAGGCGTACTAGATGGTGCTTCCTCTTCACCCCCGCCGTGGCCTTTGCCAACCTGCGAGAAAACACCTTGCCCGCCGGAATGACCCTTGCAGCAAAGTTCAATTTTCCCAACAGGCTCTGTACAACTTCAAGCGTTGCACTGCCCTTTCCAATAATTGCACTGATGTCCCCTCGCAATTCACGTACTTTTTCTGTTGGTAGCCTGGACTCACCTTTCACTGTATCTAGTTCTATGCCCAAGAATGTGAGGACCTGCGAGGGCCCTTCTGTCTTCCCCGGTGCCAAGGGAACCCCCAGATGCTCTGACAAGGCCTCAAAGGCCAGCAAGGCATCGGAGCATTCATTGGAACCATCCCTGCCGAAGAACAGGAAGTCGTCTAAATAGTGAGTTACTTGTGAAATGCCATGTCTGTTCGTGAGGGCCCACTGCAAGAAGGAGCTGAACGCCTCGAAGTAGGCACATGAGACCGCGCAACCCATAGGCATGCAGCGATCGAAAAAGAATGCCCCCTCCCACTTGAAACCCAACAAGTGCTGACTGTCAGGGTGAACGGGTAGGAGGCGGAACGCTGATTCGATGTCTGCCTTGGCCAGCCATGCTCCCTTGCCTGTTCTCCTAATTAGATCAATGGCCATGTCCAGCGAGCAATATGAGACTGAACATGCCCCTTCCTCCAGCCAATGGTTAACTGAATTGCCTTCTGGATATGATAGGTGGTGAATTAATCTGAATGACCCTTGGATCTTTTTTGGGACCACGCCTAGTGGGGAAACTAAGAAATTCTGAAGGGGGGGGAAGGAAACGGTCCCGCCACCCTCCCCAGGTCAACCTCCTTCCTGATCTTATCACTGACTACCTGGTGCAATTCCCTCGCTGACCTCAAATTCCGGGCGTCCCTGGGACCCAGAGGGCCCTTGTACGGGATCCTAAAACCGTCCACAAAACCGTCGACCAATGTCTCCCGCTCTTTAACGAGTGGGTAGACCCTGAGCAAAGGTAGAATGTTCTGCAGCACTATGGGAGATGGACCTTTGGAGTGCTCCGCCCCCCCTCCTAGCTGGGAGAAAGCGTCGTGGATTGTTTGCTCGTGGCAGTCCGGAGGACCCTTGCCCTGCTCTAAGGTAGCCGAGGGGCCCCTGGTGTCTTCGCCCTGTCCAATGTGCTGCCGGGGGGATATGCCAATCATCTCGTTGTCCTGCTCCGTCCGTCCGCTCTGCCCTCCCCGTGGCCTATTGCCGAGCGCCCTCTGATCCTTGTGCTGTTGTGGGGGTTGGAAGTTGGCTGCCGTGCAGGACATTGCCGCATGCTGGGAACCACACTTGCTACACTCGTGGGCGAATTTGCAAGCCCTCCCCCATGTACATGCCCCGTTATTAAACAGCCTGCATGTCCCTGAATTGAATCGTCTTGCACCTGCTCCGTAACCCCTTCCCCGCCCCCCCCAAAAGGGCTGTTGGAAGGACCGCCTGGGGTACTGTTCCCACCTTTGATCTTGCTCCCACCTTTTGGCATCTGTACCCTCGCTCTGTGTCCTCTGAGGTGTGTCCCTCCTGCTGCTCCCATTTCTACACATGTGTTTGAACCAGAGCTGAATGTTGGTGTGATCCCACCCTATGTCGGGACAACTGGCCATGGACTTTCTAAATTCTTGGTCGTATGTGAACCAACCCATCCCCCCTGATTCCCTTGCACCTTGTTGAATGGAGTTCGCATATTCCATGAGGGCCTCGCTCTGAGCAGGGTCCTTCTGCACCACTATAGCCGCCAGAATATTGAACGCCTCCGTCCAGTTTTCTATTGTTTTTTCAGGCCAGCGCTGAAAGCGCACTTTGTCCTCCTCCTTTTTACCCATCCTCCTAGTGTCCGCCCCCGCACTGTCATGCATTAATAGTGTCAGGATGTCTATGTATTCCCTCCTCCATATACCTTCCTTTGCGGCTAGGGGAACTTGTCTGGACAAAGAGCATCCCCCTCCCGCTTTGATGCCCTGTTTTGCAGAGGCCACTGGCCGCGCTTCCACAGCTGGGACTGAAGTGGCCCCGGCCCCAGACCCCCCTGTAACGTTCTTTGTGCCAACCGTTGTCCCTTCCCCAGCCGGTGAAAGCCCTACTGCCTGTGTGTTGAAAGCTGTGGTCTGGTTTGGGACTTGTGGGGTACCTAAAAGACTACTGGGCGGCACGCTCGCGGGAACAACGGGGGCTACGCTTAGGGGAGCTACGCTTTGGTGGCCGTCTGCTGACACGCCTTGCGAATTCAGAGAGTTGACAATTTGCGGGGCAACCGTCATGTGGGCGGGGGCCATACCCTGATGCACAGCAGGAGTACCATTCAGCTGGGCGACTGCTGACACATTCTGCGAATTAAAAGTGTTAACAATCTGCGGGGTGACCGTGAGAATTGGGGCGACATTTGGGGAAACATTATTTGCCGTGCTCTGCTGGCCAGCTGGTGGAGCACTCAGTGTGGTGGAAACATAAGCACTGTTTGCGGGTGTCACTGCTGACGGTCCGACAGGTGGTGGCGACCCCAGCAACGATGGCGGCCCCGGCTGGGCCCATACCTGACTCACCGGATCTCGTGTTGCCGACCTAGGCAGCGGGACCGACCCTTCCTGTGCAGCCGCCATGGTGTCTAAACGTTTTTGAAACAAATTCATCAACCCCAACATATCGTCCATAGTCTTACCCATTTGGGCTAAGTCCGTCATTCCTGCCACTGTCTCATGTACCACGGTAGGTACGGCCACAATCTCTACTGGCGGCCCGGCCGGCCCGGCTGAAGCGGACTTGTTCGTTTTACTACCGCGTGTTGATGCGGCTGGGAATTCCTTCCGAGTGCCCTTCCGTTTGCGGGTGGACCGGCGAGTCGCCTCCCCTGACGTGCCCGGGGCGTCCTCGGGGGTCACAGGCCTACCAGCCTCTTCGAGCCGGCGCCCTTCGATGAAGCCTTGTGCCCAAGCCGGCCCTTTAGCCTGCGCGATCGCCAAGAATTCTGCCCATAGCCCCTCCTGTGGCAACGCAGCGCCGTGGGAACTCATCGCGAATGCTTCTGCCTTACGAAGTTCCTATGGATGAGAAAGTACACGAGTCTTAAAACCCATTTCGTCGGGACTTATTCCGAGCCAGCACCTGCAAGGAACCCGTGTTACCCGCCCATCGTTCCCCGACGGCCCCTGCCACCATGTTTTACCTGTTGCTCCCTCCCGGATAGCCGGTGCTAATCCTTGCCCGTGCACCTGGCAATGCGATGCTCCCTCAAGGCAGTCGCTTCCTGTCCCCACCCGCGGTCCTGGCCGGGATCTGTAATACAACACTGCGTTATTTGAGCACCGACCCTCTTTACCAGTCCAACCATGCGATGACTGCACTCCCGACGTACGCCAGTACGCGTATTACCTGCTACAGCTTCACTTCCGCCGCTGCTAGTCCTTTCCCCCTTAATGGCTGTTGCATCGAGTATCTGAAAGGACAAACACTGTTATTCACCGGCAATACATCCATGCGCCAACCAATGTAATCTGGCCTCCGATACCGACGGCCCTGAAACTCGTTAGTCCCAAGGGCCCCCCGTTACTCGCTGTGCCCTTCTCACGACACACATCGTAGGATGCGGTAAGCATGCGGGTATTAAGTGCTTGGCCAATGTTCCCATGATGATGAGCCCATGTGGAGGCTGGAGCCTAGTCACCCCTCCCACTACTGCAGCTCTGACCATTATGCCATATCCTGTTTAAAACCTTGCAATAATGAAACTACTGCAGCTCTGACCATTATGCCGTACCCTGTCAAACCGTGCAATAATGACAATGTCGAGTAGATGGGCCCTGTGTTCTTTTATGAATATGCTTTTGCTTTTAATGCATCGGATCGCACCTTATCAAACTTGTTCTGCATGGAAACCCTGTGTTTCATTATACGTGTGTTTTGCTTCCCATGTACCTGTTTGCACCATACCTCTTGTTCATGTTGTACCTTATTATGATGGCGACCCTCTTCTCCCCACTTGGGAGCACTCACTACTACCCGGTGCCCAACTCCTCGAGGTTGCCGCAAGCCATGATCGCGGCTCTGGCCGTTGTGCCATACTCTGTTTGCCAATGCGCCGGCCCATGTAATGTGCAATGTCCAGCAGTTCCTGCCTCCCATGCACCGGATAACCCCTTAACTACACTCGTCAGGCCTCGGGATTGCCGCAAGCTCGCGGCTCTGGACGTTGTGCCATACTCTGTTTGCCAACGCGCCGACCCATGTAATGATGGTGGCGATAGGTCTGCGTGAGGACGTAACCGGATGTTAATTTGTGTATAATTTGAACAATGCGAGGACAAATGTGATGTGCCCTCTCCGTAAAGTTTCCTTATCTCCGTGTGATGAGATAACAGCATTCCTGTCTGTATGCGCAGAGGGGCTACCGTTGGAGGCTGAAGTAGCAACCTGATCCGCGTGCCGGGCCCCTACTCTCAGTACCGCGCTTCCTGCATTCCTCCTAGTCTGCCGATGGGGGCGCCACTGAAGATGAGAGCGCCGCTAAAGAACATGACAATCTGCCTCGGACTCCAACCTCGGTCACTCCCCTTGCCACACTTTGCCCTCCTCCTGGCACTCACGCGTCCCTTGCTCCACACATTAATTACTGTGTTATTGTGCCTCGTAGGCTGCACGTGAGCAGTGACTGTCTGTTTACCTAAAGCACTGCCCCCCACCTCCGTCCTACCAGGAAGCGGTGGATTCTCGTTCCTGACCGCAGGCTCTGCCCGCCCTTTCCCTCCCCCAGCACCGAAATGCATTCATTTTGGGCTGAGATTAGGACAGACAAGATGGCTATGTACAACGAGGGGGCATGTTATGCGCAGGCTGGAATGGCGGCCCGTCTGCGAGCCCAAACGGCCCGAGGTAGCGTTATTGAGCGGAGGTTCGTTGTGGCCAAACCTTGGCCGGCTGCGGGGGCGATCGTGCGTGAAGTGCAACAACCATCCACGAAACAAACGTTAAGGAAGCAGAAACCAGACTGAACAAATGGCTTAGCTAGCACCGAGTCTCGTCAATGACCCCAACTCTACCTATTTAAAAGGCACTAAAGTTTAGCGTATGCCCGCCCGTCTGCGAGCCCAAACGGCCCGAGGCAGCGTTATTATGATATGTGGACATCAAAGTGACGCCTTAACAGGCACTAAAGTTTAGCGTATGCCCGCCCGTCTGCGAGCCCAAACGGCCGGAGGCAGCGTTATTATGATATGTGGACATCAAAATGACGCCTTAAGCTTGCTGCCGGGGAGCGCCCTCATTGTGTGTTTGTTTTGAATGTTCAGGAAACTAGAGCATGTTGCTGGTTGTGATGTGCACCGTCGACAGGGTCTGATCTCGGGGCATTTGACAGACATATTTTGTTTGTCAAACTGGGGCAGCGTGACAGTTGCACGCCCCTGGGAGCTCCATTCAAAGCCACACACCACGCGCATGCTTCCTCCCGCACTGTCCCTCGCATGCTTCCTCCCGCACTGTCCCTTACTCGTCCATTTTCTATGGACTCCGCTGACAAAAGGGTCATTCGAGCAATTTCAGAATAACATCGAACAGGAGCATTTACTGCCGAAGCTTTTTTTTTTTTTTTAATATTTTTTGTGCGTTACTTCTATATTTGAAAAGTATATTTTACAGGCATCCGTGTGTGTGCACTGTTAACATGACCTGCACCGTAGAGCGGGCTCAGCACAGATGTTTTATGGACTTTTAACAAACTGTTTTCAGGTCACTACTAAAGGTAGGTAATGATATAGCTGTGCATATCAGTGCTCTTGCAATTGTTCTTAGAAGCACATGCAGTAACCCGTGAACATGGCTGCTAATTTAGATAGAACAAACATGTTCATTTAATACGAGCTTGTGTATTACACTCGGGTTAATTGATTTTGGCACTGAATTCATTTGTCTTTTGTCACTTTGACTATCGAATGGAAGGCCTTACTCAGCACAAAGGAACAACATGCCTTGGAATTAGGCAGAGCTCCACGAGTCAGGGCCTGGGACCCGCTCAGCTGCATGCAAACACGAGTCTCCGCACCAACCGGAGCCTCCGTGGTAGCGCTTGCATGCTGGAGTTAAACACGACTGCTATCAGGCTGGAGTTAACACGACTGCTATCCGGGGCGGCCCCTTTCGCGCAGCGGTGCAGAACGGGAGCTGTTATCCCAAAACAACCATCCTAGGTGGGGGGCCTAGAGCACGTATCCCGTGTAGGCTCCATTCTCCGAGGAGTGACGCCAACCCCTCCAAACCCTTCTCACGCTTCGCGCTCCCACCCCGCCCGGGCTACACCTCCCAATAGCTCCTTCCTCGGACCGCCAGCTCATGGCGCTGGGCCGCGCGGTCAGTGAAACGTACAGGAGGCCACAGAAGGCACTCCACGCATTCGATCATGAGGCGGGAAAGCCGGAAATTAACGCTCTCAACGAAGAGCAACTCTTACCGCCCGCCTGGTAGCAACTTAAAAGTGCTAGGCCGCCCGCCTGCCCATGCGGTCGAGACAGCCACCTAAGCTGAATTCTCCCGCCACACCCGTTCTTGAGCGTCGAGGAACCCGGGGATTTAAAGGGCATCTCACAAATTATTCTAAAAGTACATAGATGCACGCAGCTCGGCCACACTCGACCCAGCCTGCTCGAACACTCACATGTAAAACAGATAACATTTGTGTCCTTCCCCCTAGGCCCAAGATGGCGTACTATCTCGATGCACTTTCCAAAGCGGCCATTAGCAACCCGCGGCCATAGCAATCAGGGCATTCATGGCGCCAAACAAATCGCCTCACACCCAATCGGCCACACAAAGGCATCAGGGCGCTGGCGGCCGGCCCCACATTCCCACCCGGAAACAGCCAGTACCGTCGAGCCGGCCATTCCCAGGCCTGTAACTAGGAACCTTCAATCGTAAAATCCGACCGTCTTTTATTACCCCGCCGCTCAAACGTGTCTTAGCAAAACCTCTGGCCCACAGCCTGAAACTAAGAACCCCTCAACCTACCCTCAGGCCGTTTCTACTATTCTAACGCTCAATTGAGCCTTGGCCCGCCACACAAAACCCCCCCCGTGGACGCACCACTGGGCCCCGTCGACCTGGTCATGCCCAGGGACAGAGCCGGGGGGGAGGCTTAGTCGTGACCCATACCTTTGAGAACGCGACGACGTCAAAAAAGCGCAGAGCAGCCCGGAGCGACGGCAGGAAAGGCCGAGCCGTCTGCTGTCTTGTTTTCGTCTGTCAGATTCCTTCTGACAGTGGTGAGTTTTTGGATACCGAGGCAGTAGCCTCATTACTCCACAATCATTTTGAATTTTTTAGTCGCTGTTTAGATTGTCTTATTGATGTGTGACGCTTTGTCACAGTTGAGGTTGCATCACATGGTCATCTCAGTGATGGGCCGCGGGTAGCGGTCGATTGAGTATGCAGAATTGTCAGCATGTTTCCTCAGGGGGTCTTGTCTTTGTCCATCAAGTTCCTTCTGATAGTGTTGAGTTTTGGTTGCTTGCCGAGGCTGTTATGCCATCTGGCAGCGGTGGGTTTTGTGTACCTGCCGGCGTTTGCCTTCAAGCAGTGCTGAGTTTTTGGATGCTGCGTTTCTGTTTCAGTTTCGCAAGGTTAGCGCTTCAATGGGACGCGGGTAGCGGTCAAATGGGTTCGTAGAGATGTCTGCGAGTTTCCTGATCAGTGGGTTTTCCTTTTGATCTAATCCTGTGTAGAATTTCCTGTTGAGTTTGAGGAGATGGTCGTCCAGCATCTCAATCCCTAAGTCTCTGTGGAGGTCTGCTGTTCGTGTGAACATAGGTGCACCTGCTGCAATCCGTAAGGCCTTGTTCTGTACTTTCTGTAGGTCCATCCGAAGCTGTGGGCGGCAGCCACTCCAAACTGGTGAAGCGTATGTCATAGTTGGTCGAATTATTGCAGTCACTACTCGCACCTTGCTCTGCATGGGCATCGACTTGGTCTTCAGGAGTGGGTATAATGCAGCCAGTTTGGATGCTGCTTTCTGGCAGGTCTTCTCTATGTGGTTTCTCCAGCTGAGTTTAGAGTCCAGAGTCACCCCCAGGTAGGAGCTGCTGTTTTCCCATTTGACCTCGTCCCCGTTGAGGAGGATCTGTGGGTGTTTCCTGTTCTGCTTCCTGGTAAATAATGTTGCAGTGGTTTTGCCCGTGTTCAAGGTGATCTGCCAGTCGCTGTACCATTCGGAGAGTCTGCAGAGCGATGTCTCCAGGTTCTTAGCCACTTCCTTGTCGCTGAAGGATTGAGAGATGACCGCAACATCATCTGCGTAAAGGGCAAGATCAGTCTTCTTTAGGTCCGTGGGGATGTCGTTTGTGAATATGTTGAAGAGGAATGGTCCTAGGATTGATCCCTGAGGCACTCCAGCAAGAATTGGGCGTGGCGATGAGCATTCTTCTCGCACTGCCACGTGAAAGGTCCGATTTGTCAGGTAGCTGGACAGTAGCTTGACCAGGTAGCTGGGAAACTGGAGCTTGATAAGTTTATAAAGCAGTCCCTCGTGCCATACTCGGTCAAACGCTTTGGCTACATCCAGAAAGACTACTCCGGTAGACTTGTTGATGTTGAAACCATGGCTGATGATGTCCACAACTCTGAGGAGTTGGTGATTGGTTGAGTGATCTTTCCGGAACCCAAACTGTTCTTTGGCAAGGAGGTTGTTGCTTGTCGCAAAGTCCACGAGACGGGCGTGGATAACTTTTTCAAAGAGTTTTGATAGGCCAGATAGTAGACTTATGGGCCGGTAATTTGCAGGATCTCGCAGTGGTTTCCCAGCCTTGGGGAATACGACGACTCTTGCTTCTTTCCAGGTGTTTGGGAAATACTGGTGCTTCATGCATGCGTTAAATATCTCAGCAAGGTGATCCACTGCAGTATCTGGTAGCATCTTGATGGCTTGGTTGACTATTCTGTCCTTCCCTGGTGCCTTGCCGTGTTTTAGTGTTTTTGCCAGGTCCAGTAATTCGCCCATTGAGCATTCCTCAATGTGTGCAGTTTCTGTTTCTGGTGGGTGCTCCCGGTGATGCTTGGCGACCTCTTGCTCTACTTCTGGTGCCAGTTTGCTTGCCTGGTTGGGCCTGAATGATGCCTCCAGCGTGTCAGCGAAGACCTCAGCCTTATCCCTGCTGCTGCATGCCAGGTGAGTCGTCCCTTGTATCGGTGGGTTTGGTTCCTTCTTCCCAGTCAGGCGGCGGGTCATTCTCCAGAGAGAGTTGTCTGAGTCCTTAAGGTTGGCTGTAGCTGCTTCCCATTTTTCGCCTCTATGCTGGCTTATTTGCATCTTCAGCTGTCTTGTCAGTTCATTATACTTCTTCAGCAGGTCGGGGGTGCGGTTCCTTTGCCACTCTCTGCGGGCTCTGTTCTTGGCAGCTATTGACTGCTTGATGCCCTTGCTGCCGCGCTGAATTTAAACCCTTCGGGGCCGCCCCTCACACCTGGGGCCCGCGCCCATAGGCCAAGTATGAAAGGGGGCGGACCAGTGCTGGCGTGCGCGCGGAATGTGGGACTAAGATGCTGTCTTCGCTTAGCTCCCCTTCGCGTCGCGCGGGCCAGCGGCATAACTGTGATTTGGAGATAGTTTTTTTGAGTTCCATCTCTGTATGCAAGTCATATGCATGCACTGCAATGACGGAAGCTGTATCCGTCTATGAGTAATTACACTAATCATTTATGAGCTTACCAATAAGCGTCTACTACCGCCAAAATAGTAATATATTACGAGAGATGGAGAAAAGAACTGGAAAGGTCGAAACTTGTAATTTGCAGTTTGCATGCAGACGTTTTATTACGGGTCATTGCTCTTTAAGCTATTATAGAGACTTTAACTTGTAATATGCTGATAACACAAATATCTCTGTAATAAAAAGCAGTGGGTCTCTGCGCTTTCTACATAAAATACAAATCTGTGACCTGCATGTTAAAGGCTGCGCTTTGCAGAAGGCACATTGGCCGCTTTGCAATTATCTGATAAGTCAAATTTGTGATCAGGCAGCACACAGATCTCTACAGCAAGTGCCTTAACCACAGGAGTTATGTTACAACATCATACCATGGTACTTGACTGGTATACAACCATTTTAGCAGCAGATCCTTACCCACAGAAGATATTTTAAAAGGCAGTCTGTTTCTGGCCAATAAAGTAAGCCCGATTTCTTGGGACCGCAGTTGCGGTGGCCAAACGAGATATTGTGGCGGCCTGGGCACAGGTCAACCCCCCATAGCATAAGGAAATGGCGCTAAGGAGTAGATTGGTCCGCGGCTCAGGAGGAGCCCTTACAGACTCGACTCTGCTGAAATGAGCAAAAGATGTTGTTATGTACTGTCCACGCCCCAGGATAGGTAATAATTGATTCCAACAATGGACCCCCAGTAACAAGGACAAACAAGTTGTGTAACAATACCACATCATATGAAATAAAAACCTTTGGTGCACAAGATCGTCAGGTACATAATGTTGTGTTCTTAAACATATTATGCATTCAATGTCCCCTAGAGGTATATATATATATAAACATCACATATAAAGATGCAAACAAAGTTGCATTTAAAACTGATTCAGTAGCAGAGTCAGTCTTGTAATATGGAGTGTACCTCGAGGGATGTGCATTTAGGACACTTAAGCATAAAGAAATAACATGATGCTAAACAAACCAGCATGGATCCATAAATTAATAGAAGATAAGGACCATAAATTGTTCAGTGTAATGTGTTTGAAACAAAGACTCAAGGCTATCATGGTTTATAACATTTTAGGAGTATGGTATGTTTGCTGGGAATAGGCATAATGAAATGTGGTGTCCTGTAGCTCACGTTGGCATTATTCAGTGTTGAGGCATGCCAATTGCATATTGCTGGGTTCCTGTTCATTTAGGCCGTTGGCACTGATGTCCAGACGCACCATCCATTTGGATTCTCGGATATTCAAGATCGAGGTGATGTTGCCCCTTCTTGGCCCCATTTCTGCTTTTTTTATTACCAGCCACTATAGTTGGTCCAGATTATGACACATTGTTACAAAGTGTTCAACTAGTGGAGCCCCTGGGACAGAACATCGGATCCTGCTCTGATGTTGGAGAATTCTCGCCTTATTCTTCTGTTGTGTCTGGCCCACATAGAACGATCCACATGGGCAGATTATCGCATAGATGACGTTCATCGAGTTGCAATTGGTGAAGGAGTGGAGAGCAATCGTGTGTTGTGTGCACGTAAAACTCTTGGTAGAAATGGTGGTATGGCATGCTTTGCAGTATCCACACTTGTAATGCCCCTTTACCGGTGGTGAGTTCCAAAGTGATTGAATTGTCTGTTCAGTAGCAGTTTCTAAAAGGGAGTAAATCACATGATCTTTGACATTCATCGCTTTTTTGAAGGAGTGCATGGGTGGATTAGGTTAGTCAATTTTGTCCTACACTAAATCCCAATGTTTGTTGATAACTTTCTTAATAGCATTGCTTCTGGTGGAGAAAGTTGTTACACACAATATTCTCTGTGATTATATGTCTTTCCTCTCCCTGGGGGTTAGTAGAGTCTCCCGTGGGCTGAACCAAGCTCTTTTCTGGGCTCTTTTGACCAATCTTCTTGGATATCCTCTTGTCATCAGGCGGGTACTCAAGCTTGTGGCGCAACAGCCAGAGCCGATGAACGTGGAGCTGGGGAACCAATTCTTGGTGTTTTCTCAACATCCTGTGATTCTGGGCAAATTACTTAATCTCCCTGTGCTTACAAAAAATGAATGTGTGTCTGTGTAATGTAAAAGATGCTCCTGTAAAGTGATCCACTACCTTTAGATCATGTTTGCTCCCTATAAAACTGAAGAAAATATATTACAAAATGTTGTGAGGACTCCCGTTTCCAGGTACTGCTCTAGACTGGAAGTGGAGCACAACCTGAGGATGGCAAAAGCAAGAATATATCCACACATTGTCCGTCTCTGTGGAGAAAAACAGGCACACTCCTCACCTGTATTTTGGGAGTGTTTTTACTAATCTATCCTAAATTTTGTGTTTTATGTGAAAAATAAAGCACCAATGTAATTTTTTGCGCTAAGTTTTTCTTTGAGACTTTTCGTTTGACTTTTATATTAAGCATAAGCACTATAAAACTTTAGTTTCCTAAACACCCTTACTTTATTTAATATTATTTACCTTATATGACCTGGGCTCTGCAGGAGGGAATGGCCATCAATGATGCAGAGTACCAGCTTCCAGAACATTTTTGTCAGAAGGTGGTGGTGGTGGGGGGGGTCTCGACGTGTAAAAAGGGTTAGATGGGGGGGCTCAGACGACAAAAGTTTGAAGACCTCTGCCTTAGAGCCACAGTACAATGAAAAGTGCTCAAGGAAGACTACTTACTTACATAATCCTAAAGATCTGGATAAAGGGTTATATCACGCCAAATATATATCTCAGCGCCCAGGGTACAGTACCGTAAGAGTAATAAGTGAGCAAGTGGAGTAAGTCGAGTGCCCATCATTCCTAGCCAAAATAAATCCAATACATGTGGCTATTAACGGGGCAGCTCTTACCTCCCTATCAATGGAATGGGACATCCACTCCGTGTATTCATTTAATGAATCACCTCCACGTATGTTCTTCAATCACATGAATCCCAATTTAAACCTGCATAAAAATGACACAAAAAATATACTCAAATCCAGCAAATTTTAAGTAGATAAAATGGTCCCCTCACTCACAATCCCCTGGCTCAGGAGAATAATCATTTACGGGTTGTATATCTGTTCAGTAAATCTGGCGAAAATCCCTCGTTGCTCCACCTCTGTTATCAACGACCTCTAAAGTGCATCTGCTTAAAGTTTTGGACGCGCGCTGCAGTATACGGGGGATCTCTCTTCCCTGCGTTGGAGATAGGACTACACTCACAGTGTAAATCGACTCGGAAAATCACTGCCCACAATTGGAAATCCGCCATATTGGAACGGTGCATTCCTGTATATCGTCCTACCCGGTAATACAGGAAAAGGCATGCTAAAATCATCTGGGCTCACATATTACCTTAGAAAATACTACGGTCTCAAAAAATACTAACAATTACATATGTTCCCAATATATAAAATTGATGTTGAAAGAATGCTAACTACTATAACAGCCTACCGAAAGCCACATTCTCAATTAATACAGGAGGTGGCCCAATGTCTATTTAACAGGCTATATTTATACGAAAAATATACATATCCCACACAGAGGACGGACAGAAAAAGGAAACTAAATAGAATAATAGATAAATAAATGGGCAGTCAACCCATCATGCCAGCTTACTCCCAACACACAAAGCGTTGAGCAATCTATCTAAAAAAATATATATATATTATATACACATGTACACATCGCAATGTATTATACATGGTGGCTAAGCCCATTAACATAAATATAATTATAAATAAAAATTATAAAAATATTGGATGATTTTTTAATGGAAACAGCACAACCTATCTTCTGCATCGCAGGTTCAAACACCCCGCTCTCCTTAAACCTTATGTAGGGGAAAAGCCTGCATATGTCCTGTTCGAGTGTCTCATACAATCTACAGATGTTAAATTAATGCCCAAATCCAGCACCTCCCAAACAGTCAAAATGTACATTGTCATACAGTCTGCATGTAAACAAGAACAATGTGCCAACATACATGTCAACACAATATCAACATGCATCTACCCTTCACATTGCAGAGGGACATACAACACCTCCAGCAGAGCAGAGAACACCACTCATCAGTGATGCCGGAAAGGACAACCACACCTTCTACACTGACGCCCTACAAGAGCCCATGGACAACCCACGCAATGCACCACCAGGACCAGGAGAACACAGACCCTGTAATAGATCACACAGCAGGAAGCACCCGCAAGCACGGCTGGCTCCCAACACCTTACCGACCCACACATGGCATCCCAATGCCAGGTGTCTGAATGCCAACAGGAGGTGGCCGAACAGGAGCGGGTGGGGTCTAAACCCATGGAAGGCGAACTAGATCACATACGTGGGTTTCTAATACCGTTCAGGGACCACCTACACCCCACAAAGGAGACCCACACTGCCACAGAGATACATGCAGATGCACATTCCCAGTACAGAACCACGCCCAGGGGCACGCAAATATCAGTCACACACCCACGTTGGCTCTGTGTACGAGGCCCAGAACACTCCTCTTACGTATTGAGTGGGTGACTACAAAGATACATTTCCAAGGTCTAACTTGCTTCCTGCGGTGACATGTCTGCGTCCGCTGAACGCAGCACAATGTAATGTCTTAGGCCCAGGGCCCTCATGCATACAACAAGACCACAGGGACACACGCAGATAGTATGTGGAACTGGCTAAGGGCATGTGCGCCCTGCCCCTTTATTGTCAGGGCCACAATTACAGTGACGCCTGTGCTGGATGTGTGTGGGGTGAGTGTAAGCCAGCCGGCACGGAGTGGTTGGTGCTGGCAACAACTTGAACAGTGGACACCATTGAAACGGAAACAGAAAACACCAGCAAAACAGAGTCAACTGCTGAGAAACATGGAGGGAGCCGGAGCAAGTACAGAGGTCTCCCAATATGCACACAGAAGTGTCCGTGAATTGCAGTGCACTGAGGTTGGGGCACTAAAGCTGAGGGCGCTCATGTGAAGAAAATGTCTAGGATTGTGTCCCTTCAAGATATTCCTTATGCAGATGCAGTGGGGTGTGTTAAACCTGCATCATCTTCCTCATCAACATCCCAGGTCTCCCACACTGCTTGAGGTGACAATGCTGCACAACCTCTCCACAGCACAAAACTCAATCAGTAACGGTGCATGGGTTGCGGTGCACTGAGTCAGTGGCACCTGGAGTGCTGAGCAGGGTGTCAGGCAGATGATGGCATCCACGACAGGTGTGAGCAACTCCGTTAGTCTGCCAGTACCACTGTATCGACTCTGGCAGATGGCGGTTGGAGGTTGTCCTGCCGATGGTGGTGTGTGCCTCCTGCGGTGATGCCACGTCCAGGCCGGTCAGGGCTCGATTGCATGTGTGAGCCCTGGTGGACAACAGTTTAGGCCGGAGGCAGCGGACAGCGCAGGGCCACAGACACATGGCATTGACGACCCCAAGGCCATTGTCTCCAAGGCCATCCAATATTCATTCAGACAGGGTCCTTGACTTGAGCTGCACAAAGTAAGTTGCTCCGAATGCACAGCGGCCAGCAGAAGCACATCGCCACGGGACGGAGACTTGGGGTCTACTGAGGTAGGGCCACGCAGACTGAGTGGGTCCTCGACGATGTCCGAGGTGAATGTGGTGCAGGGCTGCGGGGGACAGTGGATGGTCTCCTCCAGGGCATGATGCAGAGGGCAGAAGCCGTCCGGAAGCAGCAAATGGAGGAGTGGAATGCTGCAGCCTTGTTTCCACCACCACCATTTAGGTATCAGCTACATGAGGATGATGACAACCCCAGGCCACAGACTCAGCCGCCACCAAAGTTCAAACAGAGAGTGTCCATGAGTGATGGTGAACAGACTTCGTGGCACAGGGGCTGAGAGGGGATGCAGTCTGCGATGATGCCGGTACAATGTTAATAACTTGGCCATTGCTAAACCAAGACTCAGTTCCAACTGTGTGACCTATTCGACCGCAGCGTAGGCCAGAGGCAGCTGTCAGCAGTGGCCCACAGCCACGTGTTGTTGGCTTGCGATACACTGAGTTAGTGACACCAGGGCAGTTGCCAGTAGCGTTCGATCACCTTTAACGATGATCCCTTTTCCCTCCTGACTGCAACGCGGCATCCTCTTACACCTCTCCTTGCGTGCAATGATATGTACTCTGGCATTGAAAAATCAATGTTCAGTTCCAATTGTGTGACCTACTCGGGCGCAGCATAGGCTGAGGGCAATAGTCCACGTGGGCCCACAGAAACGTGTGGTTGTGATGTACTACTAAGACTTGGTAGCACCACATCAAAGGAAGTATAGTGACATCAAATCAGCCATAGATATTGTTCTCTCCCCATAGTGTAATCAAGACTCAGTTCCAAATATGTTACCTACTAGTCCGCTGTGTATGCCGGGAGAGTACGTCAACGAGAAAGGAGTACTGCGGGCCTTGCTCGCGGATGCCGTGATGGTCGGAGCAGGTTGCCAGGTTTGTGTGTCTCGGGCTTGAAGCTTGCACCGGCACGTGGTGGGCCCTCTTCGACACACGCTGGTGTCGGCAGGTGAGCAGTGAGGCCTGGGTGCGCAGGGGCGGGCAAGGTGAGTTCGGGAACCAGCTGCCTGAGCTGCTGCAGGCGCACAGGATTGCAGGCCACACCGCCAATGGCGTTAGCCTTGTTGCAGGCTGAGGGGCGCCACCCTGGAAGAGGGCCAAGCCCAGAGCTACGTGCTTTGTACTCACACCCCTATTCTGGCCTGGTGTATGACGGGCCAGCCCACTCCACTCACTCTAGTGGGGGGACATAACAAGCCACATTCCGCAAGCTACCCCAGTGGCTGGGGTGACATGGTTGCATCCGCTGTCCACTACACTCCATACATCAGCGGTGTATGTTGACATGGATATGTGTGTGGTCTGCATACTGCAGTCTGGCCATCACATCCACGCCACACTTTTCAATGGGTACATTCTCATTCATAGTCACATGCTTCCTTCGCACACGCCTGGTTCCCGCCTCTCCGGACATTCCGCTATTATGTGGCTGAGGTGCCATGACGTTGATGGCTCATGTACCTGGCTGGCCCAGGTTCCCACAGTAAGTTGTGCTGTTATGTCTGGTGGGTAAGCATGTTGTTTGGCATGTTGTATGTGAGTTTGTAATGTGTGCATTGCCAGTGTTGTGTGTTGCATGATTGTGGAGTTGAGGTGTGTGTTGTGTTCATTTGGTACTTGCCAACGGGCAGTGCATTTCCTTAGGTGCCATCCTGGTAGCGCTGGTTGCTGATGGACTGTCGAGAGATGTCGGAATCATGCACACTGCCTGGGTGGTTTTCGTCAACATTGGTGACCAAGGCTAAGAATTTAGGCTTCATGCTCGACAGTAAATTAAAGATGGGGAAGCAAGTCAATCAAGTAACCTCCAACTGCTTTTTCACTTTGGAAATTCTGCGCAAAGCTTTGCCGCTCATCCCATTCGCCCTAAGGAAAACGGTAATAAGAGCCCTTGTACCTTCCAGAATCGATTATGGGGTTGCACTATACTTAGGTATAGACAAAGGCCAATCTGCTAAACTACAAGCACCGCCGAATACGGCTGTCCGAGTGCTGCTTGCGCTCGCCAAACATTACCCCATGTCTTCTGGTATCAGACAGCTTCATTGGCTTACTATCCCAGATAGAGAAAAATTCAAAGCCCTATGCCTGATGCATAAGGCGCTCTACTGGTGGCGGTGCCATAGACATTCAAAGGCTATTCTCTTGGTACCAGCCTCTGCGAAATTTGAGGTCTGCCAACACAGGATTGGTTCTGGTCCCCAGAATTAAAAAGGACAGATGGGGTGGTAAGAGTTTTTCAAGACTCCTGGACAATCGAGAGCTTTATAAATGCATCAGTCAGTGGAGATTTCCAGAGGGACCGCTATGGCCTGCACTTTGATGGGATGCATGTGCTTTCTGTTGCCGTTATTGTGTGCAGTGTTGCCAGGGGGCACCAGTAGGACACGTGAGGCTGATGATGGCATCCAGGACAGGTTTGAGGAGCTTTGATAGGGCTCCTCCCACCCTGACAGTTGTTGGTTGGAAGGTACCAGAGGCCAACAGCAGCATGGCCACAGCGTTGTCCCTTTGAGCCTGTGGTGTGTAATATCATTCTCTGGTGTTGGGTGTGTGAGGTTGGTGTGTTTTCAGGGGGTGGCTGTCTTTGCCTGTGCTGCCTGAGTGTTGATCCGGGGGAGGGGGCGGTGGTGGTCTGGGGGAGGATTGGGGGTCCGGGTGGGTGGGAAGTGGTCCTGGGGGCAGTGGGTGTTGTGGCCCTCTTGGGTGTCTGGGCAGCATGTTCAATGGCTCCATGGCATCTGTTGCTGGGCTGGGCTCCCTTTTGTGGTGCAGGCTGTCATCCGACTTTACACCAGGTCGGAGCAGGTTTTAATTTCCTGCTGCTAACACGCCTTAGCACCTGTTTTGTAATCTTATCGCCGATCTGACTGGTCATTGAGAATGTTGCAGAGTGGTGTTGTCGTGGCTTTTGGCATGGGAACGCCTACTCTGCATCTCATTAGCGGTAGTTGCCGGGGTCATTTGTGGCGATGTTTTTTGCAGCTGACATCGCGGGTGAACTGGTGATATGGGCTGTTATCACCTGCTTGTGAATAGGGCATTGGTTTTATCGCAACTTTGGCTGCGATAAAGTGCCTATAACTCGACGATAGTTCCTTGAGAATATTCCCCTGGGTTTTTTATTGTAGTCTTTTCTATTAGAAAGAGTCATACCTTAAAAACCCTTCAAAACGCAATTTTCAACAGACCTCGTATGCAAGCGAAGGTATTTTAAACACCCAGTACTTTTACAATGAAAGTAAATAGCTGGAATTTGCTTACCTTTCTGCTCTCTTAATAAAACTGGTAAATGAATCCCAGTAGGCCATCACTGACAGTTATAGCTCAGCCAGGAATGGAAGAGGGATTCAAAGTGGCTTTATGTCAGAATTTGGTCTACAGAAATATGAACTCTGCTCAGCAGGACTCCTAATCACACACATCCCACACATACAGAACCAGGTCAAGAGGATGGGCTTTCTCTTACATATCTCGTAAGTCGTGGAAGGACCTCTGACTCCTCATCAGAGACTCCTTCTATCTTCTTAGATCCAGGAAGAAGCGGAAGACCTGGAATTTCAAATAACAACCTACCCTAGGCAGGGCTCGGCACACACACCTTCTCAGTGACAGAATACTCTTGTGGGTAATAGCGCAAACAAATGATGGACGGAATGCTGAACAAATCATACATTCGCCTCCAGTGGAAATCTGGGTTAAATTCATTGTTCTTTTGCTCACCATGCCACCCCAGTTTAGACCCAGCCATATGCAAATCAATCTTGACCCTGTGCCTCATGGGAACAGTCCAGACCGAACTGCCAAGCCAGGTCCTCCCTGGACCGGAAACAAGCATCCTGGAACCGTTTTCTGGGTATTACCCTTCATCAACCAGGCTAGCTTGAATCCAGTGGCACAGTGAGCAAGGGACCCATGTCTGGGCATACCCATCCCACTTAGAGTAAAAATTGCTACGCAAACAAATGATGGACGGAATGCTGAAAAATTCATACATTCACCCTCAGTCAAGAGATCTGGGTTAAATCCATCATTCTTTGGCTCACCATGCCACCCCAGTTAAGACCAAGCCATATGCAAATCAGTCTTGACCCTGTGCCTCATGGGAACAGTCCAGACCGATCTGCCAAGCCAGGTCCTCCCTGGACTGGAAACAAGCATCCTGGAACCAGTTTCTAGGTGTTACCCTTCATCAGCCAGGCTAGCTTGAATACAGCGGCACAGTGAGCAAGGGACCCACGTCTGGGCATACCCATCCTGTGAGAAGTTGGCCTGGCATATGCTGTCCAGTGGGCACTTTGCACCAGTCCAAACAACCCTTATTGATGATAGGTTTAAAAACAACCTTTATTGAAAGCTATCCTAGTGGTAGCTATTGAGAGCAGCCTTCAGGCTAAGTCTTGAAGGAGTGTAAAGCAGCTTGGTTTACCAGATTATAACTTCTTGAATGTCTAAATGAAAGGAGAACCCCAAAAGGTATATATAAAATATATGTATTTATTACTAAACACTCTCTGGTAACCTCTTTGTGAGTTTACAGAGCAAGGTACACAATTTAAACACAATAGAACTTCAGTAAATAGCTCAATATACAATGGGCCCCAGGGGGAGACCAAACCATATATTAAGAAAGTGGTATAAGAGCCACGACTTGACTAGACACAAGGCCTAGAGCCTGTAGAATCACTGGGACCCCAAGGAACCACCCAAGGAAGTAACACAGGGGACCCACGGGGGACGTGTGCAGTGTGAGAACACAGTCGCGAGCTCCGTTAGCTTCTATGGGGAAAGTCGCGGTTGAAAATTTAAAGTTAAAGGACACTTAGGAGAAGACTTTGAGCAAACCCCCTTAGACTTAAGGGGTTCTAGGGCCAATACCCACAGGAGCACTGGTCTACTTGACTTACCTCACCCAGGGAAGCCGGGTGCATAGGTGTCAAATGGTGTCGGTAATCGTCGTCGCTTTCAATGGAGACCTGCTGCAAAATGCTGCTGCTGTGAAGAAGAAAAGTGTCTAGTGTGATCCAAGCCTCGATCGCAGATGTGAAGAACGTGAAAGCCACAGGGACAGAGTCTGGGTCACTTGCCAGTGACCAGGGGCGCGATAGACGAATGCCCACCGATGTCCGGTGCTTCAGGTGGGAAGAGGTGAAGCTTGACTCTGCAGCAATGAGGACCAGGAGACATCGACGATGACCAGGAGCTGGATTCGAGCTGTCCCATGAAGGATTTCGAGTGCTGCAGTGTTGGTGCTCGGATTGAACACAACAAACCTTGGCAACAACAGCCCACACAGGAGGAGAAAAGATGCTTCGGTGTGGACCAGCAAGGTATGCGGGACTCCCCAAGCAAGGGAAAGTCAGAGCACATCTGGAGCAACCAGGGAAGCCCAAGGAAAGTTAAAGTTGCCTTCTCAGGGACCCACAGATCGACGGACCAGGGATCGCAAAGGTACCTCAGGAGAAAACACAAAGGGTCAGCTCATGAAACACTCAGGGAGTGTAGGCCGGTAATCTTTGGTGGAATTGTTGCTCAGGGTCTTAGCCACAAGTAAACCAATGCACAGCCTCAAGGAATGTCGAGGAGCATATGCACTTGCAAATGTGCACGTGTCCAGGGGTTCCGGTTCCACGGTACCCACAAGGGCTACGGGTCTCAGTTTTGCTGGGGACTCGGGTCGGCCTCTGGGAAGTCTGGGAACCCACCTCTTGTGTAGAAAATTCTTCGGAGTCCAATGGGAGCTTCGGAGATGCAAACCGGTCAGATGCGTCTTAGGTGCCTGTCACGCAGGGGAGTAACTCCTTTACTCCTAGGGAGATCCTTCAGTCATCTATCGCCTTGTAGATCGCCAAAGTTCCAGGATTCAGTATCAGAGTTTTGTCCAGGTAAATCTAAAGTCCTGTAGTTAGGGGTTCCTATCTTATACCCAAGGAAGGGGTGGGACAAACTCTGGGGACCCACCTATGGGAGGGTTTGGAAAGAGGGGTGGCTACACCCATTTCCTTTGTCCAGTTTCACGCCAGAGCAGGGGCTAGTAGCCCCTGCAACTGGTTTGAACTGGGCTATGCACAGGGACACCAAATGTGCCCCAAGTGCAGACTTCAAAGCACTCTTGGAGTGCACCCACCCAGCACCAATACACTAAAGCCTGTCTGGGAGGTGGTTACACCTCCCTGTGACAGGAAACCTATTGTCCAGGCCTCCCCTACCGGAGTTTCGTCCAGCAGCAGGAGACCAGACTCATGTCTGTGGCATCCATTTTGTGAAGCCAGGGTTCTGTTAAGCTGGTACCAGGTGCACCAGTGTAGCCATGTTTCTCCCTCTAGGAGTGGGGAATCATACCTCCGCCACCAGTACTGGCGGGGAGGTATGATTCCAAGGTGTATGACACCAAACACAACATGTTTCCTTGCAGCCATTCCAAAGTTAGCATTTACCGCAAGGTTATAATGCACTTAAGAGTATATGGTCTGGCTGCACCACAGAACAACCCCGGAGAATAGATTCCGAAGGCTGCAGAGGGGCCCTGCTCATGCATGGGTACCTTCTCACACAAATCTCAGCACCCTGCCTTCAGGATTGATAAGGACTGGAATAGGGGTGACTGATAGGTTTACATGTGCAGTGATATAAGGTAGATAAAGGGAACCTATATCTAAGTAAGGGGTGCATACATCACCTTACACAGGCTGCTGTAGCAGACCTGCTGTGTATTTTTGAAAGGCTGCCCAGGGGTGGCATAATACATGCTTCAGCCCCTGGTAGGCCTCTGGGGTATGTATGCCCTGGGTACCTAGTGTCCCATATACTAGGCACGCCAGTATGCAATCTGGAGTGTACCTAAAGTACATGAAATCAATTTAGAGAGGAAGCAGCTAGGCTGGGGTCCTGGATAGCCCAGCCTGACTAAAGTCGAAAACCAATGAAACATCAGCAAAAAGTGGGGGTAACTATAAGAAGCAGATCCTACTCTCCTACACATCCCACTTAGGGTGAAAGGTGTTACGCAAAGAAATGATGGACGGAATGCTGAATAAATCATACATTCACCTCCAGTCAAGAGATCTGGGTTGAATCCATTGTTCTTTTGCTCACTTTGCCACCCCAGGTTAGACCCAGCCATATGCAAATTAGTCTTGACCCTGTGCTTCATGGGAACAGTCCAGACCGAACTGCCAAGCCAGGTCCAGATCTCTGAACAGGGGTGAATATATGACATTGTTCTGAATTCTGTCCATCAATTGTTTTTGCATTTGTCATCCCAAGTGGGATGGGTACGCCCAGACGTGGGTCCTGTGCTCTCCATGCCACTGGAGTCAAGCTACCATGGCTGAAGAGGGGTGAAACACCGAAACCGGTCCTAGGATACTTGTTTCCAGTCCAGGGAGGACCTGACCTGGCAGTTCGGGCTGGACTGTTCCCATTGGGCACAGGGTCAAGACTGATTTACATATGGCTGGGTTCAAACTGGAATGGCATGGTGAGCAAAAAAAAGATGGATTTAGGACCAGATCTCTGTACTGGGGTGAATGTATGACATTCTGTCCATCAATTGTTGTTTTTGTATTTGTCATTCCGAGTAGGAGGGGTATACCCAGACGTGGCTCCAGTGCTCTCCATGCCACGGGAGTCAAGCTATGTTGGCTGAGGAGGGGTGAAACCCCAAAACCAATCCAAGGATGCTTGCTTCCAGTCCAGGGAGAGCCTGACCTGGCAGTTCGGGCTGGACTGTTCCCTTTGCGGTACAAAAGGGGGTGGTGATGGACTGAGCATCTGAACCAATCAAACACTCACACCGAGTCAAAAGATCTGGGTTTGATCCATCACCGTTCTTTAGCCCAGTCTGCCACCCCAGTTCAGACATGGCTATATGCAAATCAGTCTGACCCTGTGCCTCATGGGAACAGTCCAGCCCGAACTGCCAAGCCATACCTTCCCTGGACCGGAAACAAGCTTCTGAGGACTGGTTTCTGGCATTCCAGCCGTCTTCAGCCCGGCTTGCTTGAATCCAGTGGCAAAGTGAGCAAGGGACTCACGTCTGAGCATACCCTTTGGGCACACAGTGAAAACTGATTTGCATATGGCAGTGTTGTATAACATTTTAGGACCCTATTTTAATTTTCCCGATTCATGCCCTTATATAGGTATATATCACCATATCTTATATAGGCATAGAAAGCATAACCATATTTAGACATAGCTCATGCAGTCCAAATATGGCAGGGCTACTTCCAATAGTTCCGAAAATCCACAACGATTTCTTGGAAAACTCTGCTTCAGCAGCTAGTAGTAGTAGTAGTAGTTTATTACTATGCATAATTAATTAAACCCGTTGCATACACATAACATTAACAATTTAATATACGTAATTCAATGGATAAAAATACTGTTAAAAACCATTATTATGCATCATGTTAAAGTTAACATTTTGGTTCTAATGCGCTTCATCAGATCTAAAGTGCCTGTGCATCAATAAAAACTGAGCTAGCGAAAGCTTTGCCAAGTTAAGCAGCCATCATTATGCATCTTGTTAAAATTCACATTTTAGGGCTTACGCGCTTAGTCAGATCTAAAGTGCCTACACGCCAGAGAAGGTGGGCTAGCCCAAGCTTTGCCAAGTTAAGCAACAGTAGCAGCCTGGCCAGGTTTTTTTTGTTTATCCAATGTCCACTTGCAGTATGTGTTTGAGTCTCTCTGCCACTGTGTAAAAAATGTTTGTAAGCCAGCCATTTTGCTGTGTTTCGGCCGGATTGAAGCACAGTTTTACAGTCTGCCTGCAGGTCCTGGTACCGTTATGCTTGAATATTGGTCAAAGTAGGGTGTCTCTTTATGTCCACCTTTACGTCAATCTCGGCACCCTAAAGGTATAAATATGCCCACATTTGCCATAGCAAACACACGGTGATTTGGAGCCGTTCGACTATCTACTTGCCCGACGCATCCTGCTACAGCAAGTGCCGAAGGAAGCCGACCCTCCAGCAGACGCACTGAGAGAGACGATGTCTTTTCTCTTGCCAAGAAATCCAGCTCCAGTGTTTCCAAGCTCCCCTTGCGGGGTGTTGGGAAATCGAGTCCT
Source organism: Lissotriton helveticus (assembly GCF_964261635.1). Taxonomy (NCBI): domain Eukaryota; kingdom Metazoa; phylum Chordata; class Amphibia; order Caudata; family Salamandridae; genus Lissotriton; species Lissotriton helveticus. The sequence goes on from NC_136071.1 coordinate 531,385,676, forward strand.
GAGACTGACCTCCTTCATTCTAAACCAAGGTATGAAGCTGATTAGACCCTAAGAGAAATATTGGATAGATTCTTGGCAAAAAAGAATACTAAACTTATGCTACACCACACTTACTTCTTCCCTCGTACTAAGACTTAGTTTAGGTACATCGGGGTAGGCGTATTTTAGAAGCACCAGTTGAGTACTTTTAGTCTTTATTTATTTATGTATATATTTTATGGATTATAAACCATACCAGGCTTTTACAGTATTATTTTATAATACTCTTCTTGCTGTACGCTCTATACTTTACAGCCAGTATTACGATTGTAGCAGTTCATTTCTTCTGCATGAGAAAGAAGACTGTTCAATAAATACTTTTTATTCAAAACGCCCATCTCTCTATTTCTCTGCACCTCTGGTGAAACGAAGCATGCACGAATGACTGAGTAAAATATCTATCTATTGTTTCCACGACTCTGAAGATCAGTTTTATCTTGGGGAAACAAAGTTGCCATGTTTATGCATTTTTCAGAAACTAAAACCCTTCTTGTGAATTTGAGAAGGTTTCTAGTGACCTCTGAGCTAGCTGGCACTCACAATTAAGTTTAATATATTCGATAGAGACCTAGTAGACATAAGTCCTACGTCACATCTATAGGATATATTACTCCAATGCGCAGAGCCTATTGGGAATATAGGAACTACACTAAATGGCGCCCAACATTTGGTAAGGCACTAATTTAATGCTAGATACTAGAGTAACTCAGTCGTGCTTTTCACAGAGACCCCTTTATTGGGTAAAAATACTCCAATAGATGTCTGGAGTGGGTTAAAGGACAAAATATCCGCCATAACTGAGTAGGACAAAATTCTATTTATTAGTTTTTGGTTTGTTCAACGTTGAAGGATACAGTGTTCCAAAATATTATGCACCTTATCTTTATTTCCTTGAAACTTGCTCTGCAAGACTTTCAAACAAAATGTCGGACACCGACGAGGATAATCCCAGGGATAATGGAACTGCAGTAAATGCAAACCAACCAGGTCTTGACACTACAGGTTTTCGACAAGACGATGTGGATGCTATAATCATCCCGGAGACAGTAAGGAAAACCAGATTAAGCTTATAGAAAATGACCTCTCAGCAAGAGGTGTTAGGGTAATTTTTGTCATAGAGGCACATGAATATCGGCAGACAGAGGTATTCTATTCATGGATTATCTTTCCACAAGGAAATCCAACAATATATGTGTTTCACTTCTATAAGATAGAGGAACATCCAGCGAATACGTTCCTTTCGAGGACATTGAAATTCCACTAACTTACCAAGAGCATCAGCTCTGGTTTAAAGGCGCCCGAAAAAAATCTTAATCACATTACCAGGCTCGATCCACTAGGTAGACCAGGAGCGACATGGCCGGTACTAGCTAGCTATACACCACATACTGCCATTGAACAACTGACAGGTCCAGAAATATTAGCTCAGCTAAAACAATTAATTAAAATCCATAGACAATTGGTACAATATGTCATGCAGACTCTAACAGTCCAACCTGCTATAAGAATTCCACAGCACACCCCTCATCAGGGGAACACAAACAAAATTACACCACAGACTATACAATCAGTCATCGGTAAATTACCCACAAAGAGTGAACAAATTCCATTCTGGTTAACTCAAAAAATTACCCAAATTGAGGCAGTATTTCCAGATAGTACACCTCATGAGAAACACCGGATTCTAACAATCTGTTTACCAATGGGTATTGCACCACACCTGGAGGACTATGACACTTGGGGTACAGTCTTTGCTGCAATCTACACAAAAACACATGGTGTTCCGTCCATGGTGGTGATACCAGACGTCCTGAAACAAATTCAAAATGAATACGGGGCAGAGCCTGCTTTAAATCTGGGTATGAAATTGCTGAAAGATTCCAAACAGGTCTCAGCTATAATATCAGCTAATATTAAAGGTGAAGCAGCATCTGTGGCAATCCGCCAAAAACTAAAAGAACTTGATGTAACTGAGCAACCATATGAACTGGCCAGAATAATAGAAAAATCCTATCAAGAACTAGGAAGAGATAGTTTGGGAGGGAAACCAGTAAAGCCCGAACTTACAGAAATTCCTGAAAACGTTTTTATTAAAAACACACTCACAACTCCTAAGAAGAAGTGGGAAAATACTAGACAGACACTTCCTAAAGAGAAGCGCTCTCAATACAGAGGTAGGTCTCCTCAAAAGGAGCCCTGTGAAAAGAGGTATAACTTCAGAAACAGGGATAATTTGAGAAAACCTGATAGATATCAATAAACTGATACATGTTCCTCTCGTACCTTTCAGACTTCCTCGCAGAAATCCGAAAGAAGAGGACGATCAGAACACAAGGAAGAACGCGTGAAGTCCAAAGACGATCAACACGTTCCGAAAAATAAGAAAACTCAATTCACCAAAAAGAACGTAGCAAGTCTAAAAATCAGAAATGCTGAGGATCTTGAGGACACAACTCAAGAACAGGGAATGGGCCCAGATAATGCTGGACAGCGCAGCAGAGGTTACCATAGCTCGCAAGATTCTAAAGGATCATCTGGAGACAGTGGACCTGAATGAATGCATTCAGGTTGAAACTGCAGATACCAATGTTAGTGTACCACATAAGGTATATGAAGTCACACTCCGAATAGAGGGAGACATAACTAGGAAAATAAAAGCACTTTTTTGGGAAAAACTATCTAAGGGTTATGACATTCTTCTGGCTGAAAAAGACTGGTCACCTGAATTTGTCAGGGAGTGCCCACATGGCAAAGAGATCATTATGCCAGCCTTCTCAAATCATATTCCTAGTCAAAAAAATACACTTATCCCAGAAATTGGGCTGTGGCCCAGGCTTCAGCATTATATAAAAATCATGTGGGATGTGATGAGGATTCTCCTCACCACGAGATCAGTTAAAAAATCAGCCAACTGCTCAGAAGCAGTATCCGGTTAAACAAGAATCTAAAAAACAGGTCAGGGAGATCCTAGATCAACTTGAATACCAAGGGTGATTGTTTCCTGTCTCCAAACCAGACAATACACATCGTCTAGTTTTGGACTACAGACATTTAAATTCCTGTTGCAAAACCTTTGAAGTACAAAATGCACACAGTGCAGCACTGATGAATAACATCGTGGCCAAAAAATATAAAATTACATTAGATATTTCAAACAGTTTCTTCTGTCAAAACATTGCACCTGAAAGCAGATATTTGACCGCTTTCTCAAAAATGGAGACACAACAACACTTTTGTCATCTCCCACAGGGATTCAAGAACAGTCCTGGATTATTTTCAGCCAGAGTAACAGAATTACTACAAACGTACGATGATGAGGCATTATCTTATGTCGATTACAACTATCTTACAGACGATGATTTGGACCAGCACTTGACCAGGGTGAACACCATAATACTTGGATTCGCCTCTGAAGGGTATCAATTCAACTTTAAAAAATCAAGAATTGCCCACCTCAACGTCCTGTATTTGGGATACAAACTCTCAAGTGAAGGCAAAAGCCTGGCAGCAAACTTTTTAGAAAAATGTGCGCTGCTCCAACCTCCAAAAACGCTGAAAAACTTGCAGTCAGTTCTAGGATTCCTGAATTTCGGAAGAACTTACATTCTAAACTACGCAGAAAGGGTTAAACCTCTCTACAAATTAATCAAACCTGATTTCAAACCTACTAATTGGACTCAAAAACACACAGAAATTTTGCGTACAGTGCAAACAGACATGTTAGTAACAACACATTTACAGACACGCGTAAATGAACGCAACCTTGTAATCCAAATCATCCCAGGGAGATGCGGATTCACATACCTAAACTTTAATGAAGGTGAAAAGGTACCAATAGCTTACAAATCACACTTGTACACACATGCGGAAATGAAATTTACTTCAACAGAAAAAATTCTGACAGCGGTTCAAACTGCGGTAGCAAAAGAGAGAGCCCTCGCACAGGGAAAACGCATAAAAGTTGTTACTCCCGTACCTGCCTTAGAGGCAATAACAAAGGCAAGCATTCCAAATGCAAAAGCTCTACATACAAGGTGGATACAATGGGTTAATTCTCTTGCTGTGACAGACGTCGAATACGTTTTTGACCCTTACTTGAAGACACAGAATTTCTCCAATACAAACAAGAATGTCCTCTGCCCACTGAAATTCTGCCTCTAGAACATTACGGATGTATAATATATACAGACGGATCAGCACAGCCCGCAATTGGGGGAAACAAAGCTAACAGTACTGCGTGCGCGATTGTTAAATGTCGCTTGCGCGATGGTAAATTCAGACCTATGGTCACAAAAACTCAATCCCCAGGAGACTGTACAGCTCAGAAAGCTGAATTATAGGCTTTCAAGATGGCGCTTGAAAATACCGGTCGCGAATTACCCACAATCATAGTGTGCGATTTGTATTATTGCGTCCAGTCTTTCAATGAATATCTGCAGAACTGGGTTCAAAATGGTTTTAAAGACACAAAAGGTGGCACAATCAAGCATAAAATGCTTTGGGAACAAGTAGTTCTTTTACAGAAAGAACTACAAAAGACTCACGTGATCCATGCACTGAGTCATCAGCGTGATGGCGTTCATGTTGAAGGGAAATCATTGGCTGATGAAGCCGCCTGTGCAAACGGCTTCCGTAGCTGCAATCACTCATTCAAAAACAAAAATAGACAGTGAAATAATGCAAGCTGTCGCAGCTTCAATAAAAGACAGTGGTAAAACATTACCAAAAGCCTTTCCACTCAAGTACTCATATATATCTGATGCAAATAATGTTCAGTTTGCTTGAATACCTGGAGTGGGGGATAGAGCAATCCCAAACATGGAACACAGGTTAGAACTAATCTTAACAGCACATGAAGGGCTTGCCTCTGCACACGCAGGTGTTTCTGCCACAGTTTTATTATTAAAACAGCAATACTAGTGGCTGCGCATTAGGAAACAAACCAGAAACTATGTTTTGGAATGTGAAATCTGCCAGAAAATGAACGTTTCAACAGTGAAACGTGCAGCGTAGACGCCCCTTCTAATTTCAGATAAGCCATTAGCATGTGTTTATCTGGACACTACGGTCCCTTGCAGAGGGATGGTAACTATAAATATATCATGGTCGTAGTGGATTTATGCTCAAGATTCATTTGGATGTGGCCTCAGTGCTCGGCTGATGCCCGAACTGTTATAAAACATTTGCGAGTCTTTATCGGCACATACGCAATCGGCACGCTACATTCTGACCAGGGTCCTGCGTTTAGCTCTCAAGCTTATAAGGAGGCCATGGCCAGCTTGGGCTTTGCATTGCGGAACTTAAGTCCATTCCATCCTGAGGAAAATTCAGTTGTTGAAAGAAAAAACCGTGACATAAAGCAATCTATAACAGCTAGGGTATTAGTTTCGGGTGACGGGTGGGTCAAATATCTAATAAGTGTCCAACGTAGTCTTAATAACCTGCCAAGAAATTCTCTAGGTGGAATCACTCCATATGAAATCTTTTTTGGTACTAGAATGATGGTTGAAGACCTCGATCGTCATACTTCAGTGGTGGGACAAAAACCCTTTGATATCAAAGATCGTTTGGCTGTTTTACAGGACTTATATGAAGCAAGAAGAAATCTAAGCAACACCATACAAAAGCCAACGACCACTGAAGAAAAACCATCTGTCCCAGCAAGACCAGTCTGGATTCCAAAGATTGGGGATCTGGTCAGAGAGAAAATAGCAGGTAAGAAGGAATTTGGGCCTTCTTATAGAAAAGCTGTACCTGCACTAGCAATCCACGGATCAAGAACAGTGTTACTGCCACCCCTTGCTGGATAAAGGAGAACCGGTTCGTGTCCATCGACCTGGTAAAACCAAATCATGTGGCCGATAATAAGTAGTAGGCCCAGCGGACTCCAAAGATGTAGCCGAAGACCAAATCATGCTACTATCCAAGAGGTTCAAACTGAAAGATTCATCACCTTTGAAGAATCTGCAGTAAGAAAAGAAGGACTATGCAACAAAGCCATGGAACTTGTGCCTCTTGAAACCCAAATAACAGTTTGTCAAGAAACTCCCGTCTACAATGAAGTAGTATCTGACTATACTAACATGTCAAGGGAACAAGCAGCTCCAGAGATTTCAAATAATCCAGATGAGATACCAACAATTGACAGAACTGCATCTGGCTATTTCATCAACTTCGATACCTTTTCTGAGGATCCTAGTGAACCTGAAACTTACACTACACCAGCAAACAAAGCTTTCAAGGAACATTTATCGGAACTTGGTCATCAGCTTACAAATACATATCTGGTTTTACCATGGGTTGAATTTTGGATTGGGTTAGGTATACTTTTTCTCCTATTATGGCTCATTCTTATTTTAAGTTTGGGAAAGCTGATAGATGGAAAATATAGTAAAATGAACACAGCAAGTAAGAACATCAACTTGCTACTGATGCCACACAAATCATCTCATCGTGAGCAAAGAGACCTGTCATCAGTGAACATCACAGCTGTACCTCTACCTGGTGGTATAGCATGGGACAGAACTGATTATGACATTTATGGTACTGTTGAGCTGTTGAAGATTCCACACCAATTTAAGGTTTCCTTGAGTGATTTTGTTTCACCAAGTAAATTTTCATATGATTGGGACTTTGAAACTGTTAATAACATGTAGGCAGACTTAGAAATGTCAGCAAAATTAGCAAAACATTACTACTTAGAAGGTTCATCAAATTATGAAGAAATGTATTGTTTTAATCATTTTGGTCATCATTATTTGCACAAATCAGCAAACCCTAGAAATGTTTTAATTTATAATCAATGGGAACATTGTCCAACGCCTCCAAAAGGTAACTCTAAAACATTCTATAGAAAATTTCCATACTTTACAGGTTTTAATGTCACAAATCCAGAAACCTTTTACTTTAAAAATGTTAATAAGACAGGCATGAAAAGTATGTTAACAAATACTAAACAGATTTATTCTGCAGCCTTTTATGCTCAATTGTCCACATTAGGCTTTGACTTTTGGAAAGACAACATTGAGACAAAAACTGTTTGGGGCACAAAAGACTGGCAGGTACAAGGTCTAGAAGCATTGTTCAGAGCCTGCATCATCCCAGAACAAATACTGTTCTTAATTGAAACTGTTCAACAGACATTTTGCCTTGGCCTGGCTAAGATAAAAGATTTAAACAAACCGTCCATACCTAAGCCCACACCTGATAGTAATAGAACTACAGATGAGGAGGTAGACGTAAATTATATTTTACAACAAAACAGAAGTAATCCTGAATGGAAACAATGGTTAATCTGGCCCACAGACACGAATAACTGTCAAGATAGATTCCTGAACAAGACACAAGGATTTACAATAACTCTGCCAGATCCAAGATATATCCAGATACATCATACAGGGATAATAACAACTTACAGTGTAGGAAAACTGTGCCTTGAGTGGCTACAAACATCCACACTCCCAGAAATAAAGCAACACTTAACTTTACTGAAAATGACATTGATTAATGAGAATTCTTACTTGGACCTCGCAAACCACGTCATAAACGTTTCATATACGCCGGTATTTACGCTACTTACAATGAAGCATGGAAAGTCACGCAAATGGAAACTGCAGAGCGAATACGAGAAATTGATCTTATTAATTTAGAAAAAACACTCTCCGTAGTTGACAATGGATTAATAACCCTGTCGTACAGAATCTATTCTTTGAACAGCATCGTATCTTCTGCCATAGACATAATGGAACAAGACTTGCTAATGTTACAACATGGCCAGTCTCAATTACGTTTTATAATGCTGCTGGGCTGTACGTTACAAAACCTTCGTTCCGGCTATGTGCCTTGGCGTCTAATCAACACCTCATCATTGTTCACTGTATTTAACCTTACAGATAAACAAAGCTCTTTTGCACAGAGAGGAGCAGACTATACGGTGCTGAGCATAGAAAAACTGGAGAGATTACCATTGACCGTTTCTGAGAAACCATCCGTTGAATGGATAATACATGGCACCATTACAATACCAGTGACGATTTTCCAGTTTCAGTATTGCTTAAAACACATACCAGCAGGCCTGTATGAAAGGTTGGGTAAAGAGTACATAAAGTCGACCTGGGATTTACCATAAACACACAACTGTTGGAGTGGGGGAAAGGAGGTATTTCTTAGTGATAAAAATTGCAAAACCACGTTAAGTGGTTGTGGCGGGGTTGTAGGAAGGGACCAGAGACTTGATCGGGGTATATAAGGTTTAATTTTACTGAAAGTCTTTTTATATCGGGACGTAAGTCTCTCTCTTGAGAATTCTGCCGGATCCGTGATAGCGGGGCCCCTCAGGAGGGGGAAAGAATGTCTCTGTGGCCTTGTTCTACTTTCTTCTCTAGTCCTGTTTCTCTGGTTCTCTCACCATCGGACATGCAGGGAGAGAAGATTCAGAAGAGGCTGTTAGGCCACGAGTCTATAATCTCTATGCCCGTGGGGAACCGGGGAAGTGAAAGGGTCACCGCTGCAGTTGTGTATTTACACTCGGGGTAAGTACAAAAGGGCGTGAGGAAGTAGGTAGTGAGGATAGGGTGAAGCGGGTGAAGAGGGAATGCAGGGAAGAAGGGTAGGAATGAATATTTACACTAGGGACGTAAGGCATAAGCAGGACATTCGTGGATCTACAGAGACAAGTCTCCCTGCCTCCCAACCCAGCCTACGAACCTCTCCCTTACCTGTTTCAGCCACACTTCTCCCTCAGGAGTGTGGCACGGCGCTTCGTGGTGTCATTGGCTTCCTGGCTCCACGAATCCCTCTGCTATATCTCTTCTCTTCTCCCAGCTCCGGTAACCGTCTCCTTCTCCTGGAACCGCTACTCGACCTCCGTACAACTCCTGGGTGTTGTCACACGCCGTTCTTTGGTCTTCCTGGATTTTAGCCAGTCTCACAGTCCTTGTGTCAGTCGGGGGCGTGTCTTCGTCTTCCTCCTGCGTTGAAAGGAGGGGATGCCTGTCCGTATCCCATTTATTCTGGGGGAGTATCGTGAACGCATAACACAGATCCTTGGCTTGGCTCGTTTGAGAGATCTGAATACCACATGGTTCCTGTCATTCAGACCAATCTGGCAAGATTGCATCTTACCTGTTCTACGATGCCTGCTTTGTGGAGAGGAATACGTGTTAGATATCTGTCTAACACTTCCATCGGCAATGCCAACTGATGTTGACGCATTATTGGGTCCAGTAATGGCTCATGTATTGTGTTGCCCCTAAAGGCTACCAATCCCGATGACGGCATTCATTGAGATCTCACAGGCAATTCCAGCTGTAGGTGTGATACGCGGACCAACAGGCACATAGGTACCATCAACTGCGAACATTGCTAATGCGACTGATGCTTACGGCAATGCTTCTCATCTGTGTACGATGGACCTACTTAATGAAGTGGTTCAACTTTCATCTACTGTGATAGACGATTTCTTTGCAAGCCTAGACAAACTAATGTTTTCTCCTGACACCGAGAATAACTTTTGAAGTTAGCGTACAGCGTTCTTTCAACTCTGAAATTCGACCTTCACTTTTTTAAAACAAAGAACTTTATTTTTTGATTTGACTTTTTTCAAAAACACATTGAACTTTGGCACAAAGCAATCTGCTTAAAGTAGAACTATTCTTATAGAACAAGAATTCTTTGAACACTTCCTAGAAACAATATTAAAAAATTCAGAAAGCAATAACAACTTGTATATTCTGCTATGGGATGGTCTCGATTTTTCTTCTGTAACTAAGAGCCATTTCATAAATGTAATTTTGTGATTCATTTGGTTAGCATTCCCAATATGATATTATGTGCTTACGATGAAATCATTGCTTTTAAATACGTTCAGTACAAATGCTCATTTTTCGTGTGCAACCATTTCAAATGCATTTTTTATGTATTTTGGGGTGGGATTGTAAACACATGCTGTAGATCATATGTTTTAGTGCTTGAACTTAGCTGAACATTATAACATGTAGTGGGTGTTGTATAACATTTTAGGACCCTATTGTAATTTTCCCGATTCATGCCCTTATATAGGTATAAATCACCATATCCTTATATAGACATAGAATTTACAAATGAAGCATTGCTACCCCTGTTGACTGACCTTTGATGCTAGCCAGAAAGTTGGAGCAATCTACTCTGAAAACAAGTGCCTGTGACTGGACTGGCCTTTTGTGATACTTAGAACTGACATTTTATGCCAGGCAGCAAAAACTTTAGTAGGGGCGTAGCTTGGTCATTAATATTGGGGGCGGGGGGTTGAAGTTCAGATTTCTCAACAATCACGTTAGTACTTAATGTTAAAATATATTATACGACAAGCAGGGTGCATAAGTTGGGTTTAAGGGTAGAGGAAAAGAAGAGCAATGCGAATTAGGAAGGGTACTAAATCAGAGAAAACCCATTATTTTGTGAAATAAGCAAATTTTTTTAGTCTTTCTAAACAAGAAGAGGGAGAGAGTGTGTGTAATTCACCCTGGTGAAATCTGACAGAAACCTCACCATACCCGAAGAAAAGCACTTGTATTCCAACTATTTATCGCAAAATACATTTATTGGGGGTGTCACACCCCAAACACCCCACCTCTGAAGTTATGCCCCTGAGCTTTATAGCTAGCAACTATGCAAAACAGTGCACATTACTAGACAGATCCTTCTCTCCGAGAAAGAGAGAGCTCTGGGGGCAGCCCTCCGCAGACCAGTGCACATTATTAGACTGAGCCTTCTATCCCAAAAAGAGAGAGCTCTGGGCCAGCCGCTGCAGACCACTGCACATTACTAGACTGACACTTCTATCGGAGAAAGAGAGAGCACTGGGGCCGGTCCTCCACAGGCAAGTGCCATTACTAGACTGACACTTCTATCCAAAAAAGAGAGAGCTCTGGGCCGGCCCTCGGCAGACCACTGCACATTACTAGACTAACACTTCTATCTGAGAAAGAGAGAGCTCTGGGGCCGGCCAACCGCAGACCACTGTGCATTACTAGACGAACACTTCTATCCAAGAAAGAGAGAGCTCTGGGGCTGGCCCTCCCCAGACCAGTGCGCATTACTAGACTGACACTTCTATCCGAGAAAGAGAGAGCTCTGGGGCCGGCCCACCGCAGACCACTGCGCATTACTACACTGACACTTCTATCCGAGAAAGAGAGAGCTCTGGGGACGGCCCTCCTCAGACCTGTGTACATTACTAGACTGACAGTTCTATCTGAGAAAGATAGAGCTCCGTGGCCGGCCCTCCAAAGACCACTTCGCATTACTTTTTTTTTTTTGTAAGACCTTTATTACAAGTCGTGAATCATACACAGCCAAGCGCCTACAACCCTGGGGCCGGCTGCAAATCAAGAGACATGTTATAGCAATACGTTAACCAGACATTTCTAGACATTCACATACGAACTTCGGTATTATTGCGCAAATTATGAGGTCTTAGAATTTTTTTGTAGATTGTCAACTGTGAACTCAAAAAGTACAAAATTATTAACAAAAAACAGATTTGAGACTCTTACAGATTACCCAGTGCAGCAATAGTATGAAATTGAAACACGGTGTGCACAGATACATGGGGCCAAATGTTGCGTAATTCCCACAGAGTAGTTCCCATATCTGGATCAGTCTTCTTCTCCTGTATTCAGAGTTAGTAAGTAGCTCGTGAGATAGCACCAGAAGTCTTTGGGCCTAGATTTTGCAGGTAGTTCTTCCTCATAGGTCTGTAGTTTATCTCTACAGCTGGTCATATCTAGCAACCACCTGATCTTTTTGGGTACTTGCTTGCTGTGCCAGCATTGTGCAATCTGTCTCTTGGCTAACAATAGTGCTATAGCGCAAAACTTACGCCGCGTAGCCCTAAGTTGCCGTATCAACCCTAGCAGACAAGTGCGAATTGTGCATTCTATCTCAACATCCAACATGGTAGACAGCGCAGTGACCACTTCCCTCCAATAAGCATGCACCGCAGGACAGTACCAAGCTAAATGTGTAAACCATGCCCCCTGTCTATTACAGCGTTTACACCTGTCATCAGTCTGTAGTCCAAATTTATACATGCGCGCGGGTGTGTAATATGCCTGATGTATAAACTTATAGTGAATAATTCTTAAATTACCGTTAGGAGTTAGGATTTGTGTCAGCGCGCAGGTTTCTTGCCATTCTTCTTCAGATAGTGTTTCCTCTAGCACCTCGTCCCATCTTGCTTTGGCCTTGTCCGTGTTATACGGTATCTCAGCCTTTGCTGTGTTGTACAATCTAGACACCAGGTGTGATAGATTCTGTGTGGTAATGATCATCTGCAGTGTGTTCAGGCTATCGGGTTCAGCAGGAAATGTTGGAAAGTGTGCCTGCATTGCACGCCTCAGCCTATAGTGTGTGAATTGGAACATGGGCGTTTTATTTTGGACATACACCAGATCATCCGCGCCTATAAAGGAGCCCTCGTGAAACATGTCTCCCATCTTCTCAATACCAACTTGTTTCAATAGCGACATGCCCACTTTTTCCCCCATGACTGACAATGCTTGGTGGTAAGGTAAAGGCAGCGCCGGCGCGTACAATGGTGTCTTATGCGCTAATCGTCCCAGTTTCCCCCAAGCCTTAACGGTGGTGTCAACTGTGTTAATGTCTTGAGCATGTAGGGGCTGTCAGACATGGGAGAGGATCGACGTCAATGGTATTGGTGCCCCATCTCCCTCCTCAATAGCAGTGTGTGTGAGGTATGGTATTTCATGGAACCAATATGCAGCGTATTGCGCTTGAGCGCATAAGTAGTATAGTGGAAAGTCTGGTACCCCGAAACCTCCCCTGACATAAGGCAGTGTTAGTGTCTGAAGGTCCACACGTGCTTGCTTTCCAGCCCATATAAGTTTAAGTACCAGTGACTTGATACTACGGAACACTGCTGCCGGTGGCTCAATAGGGATATTATTAAAGAGGTACAGCAGTTTAGGTAGTATGTTCATCTTAACGATCGCTATACGATCTGCTAATGACAGGGGCAGCTGTATCCAGCGTGTTATCTTATCTTCTAATTTGGATATAGCTGTGCCATAGTTCGATCTGATAACCACTTCGGGGTCTCTATGGTACAGCACGCCTAGATACCTCACAGGGTCCGACTGCCACTCCAACGGGTATTCAGTGTCCTGAGGGGCCGTCGTATCAGTCAGGGGTATGATGGAGGATTTGGACCAGTTTATAGCCAGACCTGAATGACCCCCAAATTTGATGTATTCACGTAAAATTGGATTTAAATGTGTGACGGGATCGCGGACATACAGCAGCATGTCATCTGCGTATAGAGAGATATGTAGTGGTCTGGACGGGAACTGTAACGCTGATTCCTTGTAGTTTTGGCGTATTATGCAGGCTAGTGGTTCGAGTGCTAACGCGAATAACAGTGGCGAGAGTGGGCATCCCTGTCTGGTGCCACGCTGAATATGAAACGAATCCGATACATAACCATTAACGCGCACCCTGGCACACGGTTTGGTATATATGAGTGAGACCCACTGCACAAATCGTTTGGGGAACCCCATTCGAAGTAAAATAGTAAGTAAATATTCCCACTCAATGGAGTCGAAGGCCTTAGCGGCATCTAACATGACCGCCACTGCTTTAGTTGATGGGTGGAGATAATGGGTTAGGGCGAACAGCGATCTAGTATTATGGGAAGTGGAACGCGTAGGGATAAATCCCGCCTGATCCGGCAGGACCAAACTCGTCATTAGTGGTTTCAGGCGCAGGGCCAGTAACTTCGCCAATATTTTGGAGTCAGTGTTAATAAGTGAAAGCGGCCTATAAGAGTCGCACACCTCCGGATCTTTGGCAGGCTTGAGGAGCGCTATTATTGCCGCCTCACGCAATGTTGGGGGTAGTTCCGACTTTTCAAACGCTGCTCCGTACATGCCTACCATATGCGGGGCAATAATGTCCACATATCTTTTGTAAAATTCATTAGTGAACCCGTCAGGGCCCGGAGCTTTCCCATTTGGTAGAGTCCCAATCACATCAGTTACTTCCTCTACCGTGATCGGTGACGCCAACATTTCCCTCTGTCCGTCTGAAAGCCAGCCTATTGCCACATTTTCCAAGTAGTGAAAAGTGTCATCTCGTAATGCAATCGGTCGGGATCTGTATAGCTCCTCGTACTCCGCCGCAAAACATTGTAAGATGTCTATAGCCTGAGTGTGGAGTGCGCCCTCCTTCGTTTTAACACGTAGAACAGATGCGTGCCCCTTGCCATCACAAATTTTGGACACCAGCGTACTGCCTGGTCTGCCACCCTCCCCGTATGTTCTGGATGAGCGTTTCCTATCTAAGTACCTAATTTCGTCTTCGACGAATGATTGATGTTCCGAGTGCAGTGTTCTCAGTTCACCCAGTACTGTGATATCCTGTGTATCTTCGTAGGCCAACTCTAGTTCCCTCATGCGTGTTTCGCAACGTGCAATTTGCCGTCGGATATCTTTTAGAATTCCTATCATAGTGCTCATGCACACTCCACGTGTCGTGGTCTTGAATGCTTCCCATAAGAGTCCCGGGTCATCCACCATAGGCTCATTCAATAGGAAGTATTCCTTTATCGCTTCGTGAATAGTGTCCGCGTAGACCGTGTCTGTGAGTGCACTTGAGTTAAATCTCCAGTGAAAAGGAGGCGTGGAATAGTTCGGGAGTACAAGCGCCAAAAACACCGGATTGTGGTCCGATAGTGTCCTGGGTAGGACCTTTATCTCTCTTGACCACAATGCAATGCTATCCGAACCCAGCCAGTAGTCCAAGCGTGACCAGCTCTGATGAGCCGCGGAGATGTGTGTAGCCCCTGGTTTATCTGGGAATTTGTGTCTCCAGATGTCTGTCAGTGATAAGTCTGCGATCATGTGCTGAAGTTTAGCCCTGGCCTGCTTGTGTGGTTCCGATGAGTGTGTGGAACGGTCCACCCCTTCTACCATCGTTACATTCCAGTCCCCTCCGCATATGATGTGTGTAGTCACTAGTGTTTGGAGATGTACCCACAATTCCTGGAAGAACTCCGGGGAGTCCGTGTTCGGGCCATACTCATTGAGAAGTGTTATCTTTTGCCCACGTAGGGTGCCTGACACAATAACATATCTGCCACTCGGATCCCTTATCACCTTATGCACTGTGAAATTCAAGCCTCTTCGAATTAGTGTGATCACTCCTCTCGAATAAGAGGAGTAGTTAGCCATGTATGAGGATTCCGACCAGCGACCCCCTATCTGTGTATGTGTGTTAGGTGCAATATGCGTTTCCTGTAATACAGCAATGTCCACCTCCCATCGCTTCAAGTAAGCGAACACCTGCCTTATTTTTTTCGGTTGAGTTAATCCTCGTACATTCCATGTGAGGAGGTTTATGAGTTTCCTACTGTTGTCTCCAGCTACCTGTGCCATCTATAAAATGGAGTGGTCGATCCAAGTAGCAGATGTCTATTAGATACAGAACAACATTTCATTTCCCCAGTTGAAAACAACGGTGCTTCATCAGTTCCCTGCACACCAACACCTCGTAAACGAATATGGGGTATCCTCTCCAATCTCAAATCCGTAACAATGTCCCCCTGTCCCCCTCCCCCACCCACTCCAGCACCCCAATCCTGCCGAAGCCATTTACCCATTGTAAACATCCCTTATTCAACAGTGAAATTCAAACAACTTTGGTGGGGATTACCCTTTTGGAGGTCCGCCTGGGGAACAACTCTACACCCAACTGAATGGGTGCAGACGACTCACACATTTACGATACATATGTTCGCATTATGGCTATCCATCTCGGTACCCCCGTAGACCCCGGATATACTGGAGTGTCAAGACAGTACTCGTTAGCAGCCGATTCCTCCCTACTAACTCAGTAACCTGTAGCACCAACTCAGCAGTGCAGCACAGTGTTTAATAGTTGCGCAGTCCGTGCACGTGTATGCGCAGCCATCCCTTCCGGAGATCAATAGTGCACTGTGTTATACCGTGCGGGACCCCCGTTCATATAGACCTGTAGGTCAACACTTCAGTAATGTGCAAGGGTCATGTTGTCAACGCACATTTAGGTCCATCCGTGTTATTCACAAGTTCGGGCCATATCCTATGTACTTGAGTCAATAGTCCGCAAGTCTGCGGGTCTCATGTCCTATGTGTGCAGCACTCCTGGGCAAACAAAGAAAGAGAGTCTTACCATAATTCCGCATAGTTCCCCCTCCAGTCTTACTCTGCTCCGTCGGCATCCGTGTGTTGGTCGTCTCGTGCTCGCTGCCTGTTTTGCTGCACCACATTTTTGACGAATTCCTGGGCTGCCTTAGGTGACAGCAACACCACAGCTTTGTCTTTCCATGTCACTCGTAGTCTTGCTGGGTAAAGCATGGAATATCCAACGTTCAATTCCCTAAGTTTGGCCTTTACCGATGCAAATTCTTTCCGTGCTTGCTGGACCGCAACCGTGTGATCCGGATAGAACTCCAGGGTGTTGCCTTGATGCGTGATCTTCCCTTTCTCGTGTGCCAGCCTCAGAATGGTATCCCTATCACAGTAATTGAGGATTCCTGCCACAATCGGCCTCGGCGCTGCACCTGGCTTCGGTTTGGGCGCTAAAGATCTGTGGGCTCTTTCAACTTTGAAAATGTGCGATAAGGCCTCCGCCCCAAAAATGTCTCTGCATAGTTGCTCTATGTAGACCTCCATTTTGCCCGTGTTTGTGGACTCCGGCAGGCCCGCAATGCGTACATTATTGCATCTGGAGCGCGCTTCCAAATCCTCCTCCCTTGCCTTAATTACCTCCAGGACTCGTTCCATACCGGTACACTTGCTAGTCGTGGCGTGCGATTCATCTTCCACTGCTGATATCCTTGATTCGGCGTGCTCCAGCCTTTCGTCATGTTTCTCAAGTTTGTCCGACATACCGTCCATTTTACATGTAAGGTTATCCAATTTCCCGTTGATATCTTGTACATTCGCTTGTATAGACAGTAATATCTTTTCCATGTTAGATGTAGGTTCCACAGTCGACGTCCCATCTCCCTCCGTCACTTGTTCCGTGCCCTTTGGCGCTTTCTTGCTCTCAAAGGAGATTTTCTGTTGCTGTTTATCCGGTTTTTCCATTATAGACGGTCCAGGAGGCCCTGTATTCCCCAGTTGTCTCGTGGGTCTGGAGGCTCTGGTCGTTGCCGCCGTAGTCGCACTCCGAGTAATTATTCTGAGGGGCACCGCCGCGCCGTGGTCTCCCAGCTTCTTTCTTTATCGTACCTCACCACTTGTTGGTCCAGAGCTAAGCGGCTACTTGTGTTTGCTGTTCTTCAACTGTGAGCCCTTGCCGTGACTTTCACTGCAGATCCACTCCTCAGCTCTGCGACGGAGCGGTTATGCCATATGTTCGCTTAGTGTCCCACCTGCCAAACCGTCTGACGACACAGGTCGTAGTTGCGCTTGACGAGTTGCGGATTTCCAGTGCCCCTATGGAGCGACTCTGTGCGCGGCCCGTTGCACGTTGTAGGTACCTAGCCTGACAGGGACAATGCCCCTCACGGAGTGTTGTCCCTTTGTTTTTGATGCAGGGAAAACGTCACCCCGCGCGTTTCATCTAGGCGTCGCAGACGTCTCCTGATCGTGTCAGAGCCCTGTTATTTCATGCTATGTCGGGAGTCATAGATAACCTTACGCCGCCACTGCGACTCTCCAACGAGGCGTGCTCCACTGCTTTTACGCGTTTCCCTCTTTCCCAGATTGCCAGTGTTAAAGTTGTGTGCAAGTGTCAGACTTGGGTGAGGAGCACGCGCCCGCACCCCCAGGCGTATGTTTCGTATTGCCGCCAGGCTCAGAGGCTTACCCGGTGGCTGATCAGCGGCGGATGGCAGTGGCTGCACGCTGTGTTCTCGGTCCGGTGGTCAATACGCTCCGCAGTCCTGCTATCGTGAGTGCACTATGGCGTGTTACTTCAACTACCCTCCGTGTGCTTCACACCACGTCCGCTCCTATTCAGGACCGTCTCCGCAAGCTGGAAATGCACCGGACATCTACGTCGTTGCCCGCCTCCTCCAGGCTCGAGTTTGTTTTCCCTCCGGGCCGATCAGCAATCTTTCGCGCCTTGCCTATGGGCGCCGCCATTTTGCCAGTTTGCGCCTCACCGGAGAGGGAGACTTAAAGAGGCCACTCACAATTGCGCCGCAACAGCTCCTAGTCATATAGCAAATTAATTTCTGGCGTTCTCAAGTCAATGCGTGTTGTAATTACCCGATATCGCTGGATGGATCTCAGGGGCCACTGGGATCTCAGCCTTTCGATGTTCATCACACGATCGCGGCGGCAGCCGCCATCTTGTCATCCCACGCCCGGGATCCTAGAGACTTTCGCCGTTTCATGCCGCCAGAACGCTATTTGGGTACTTGCGTTTGTCGCATTCGGTGCCGGGTGTATTCACATCCCCGAATTCATTTTTTCCGGCGGTCGTGGGGGCCAAAATGGACAGGTTAGGCCGCTTTTAGGAAGCCGTCTGGCGGAGCTGTGTTGTCACCCAGCTATTCCGCTGTGCGCCCCCTAGCGCCTCCCACTTCGCATTACTAGACTGACACTTCTATCCGAGAAAGAGAGAGCACTGGGCCGGCCCTCGGCAGACCACTGCTCATTACTAGACTAAGACTTCTATCCGAGAAAGAGAGAGCTCTGGGGACGGCCCACCCCAGACCAGTGCGTATTACTAGACTGACACTTCTATCCGAGAAAGAGAGACCTCTGGGGCTGGCCCTCCCCAGACCAGTGCGCATTACTAGACTGACACTTCTATCCGAGAAAGAGAGAGCTCTGGGGACGGACCACCGCAGACCACTGCGCATTACTATACTGACACTTCTATCCGAGAAAGAGAGACCTCTGGGGCTGGCACTCCCCAGACTAGTGCACATTACTAAACTGACACTTCTATCCGAGAAAGAGAGAGCTCTGGGGCCGGCCCTCCGCAGACCACTGCGCAATACTAGACTGACACTTCCATCCGAGAAAGATAGAGCTCTGGGGCCGTCCCACCGCAGACCACTGTGCATTACTACACTGACACTTCTATCCGAGAAAGAGAGAGCTCTGGGGCCGGCCCTCCGCAAACCAGTGCGCATTACAAGACTGACACTTCTATCCGAGAAAGAGAGAGCACTGGGGCCGGTCCTCCGCAGGCAAGTGCACATTACTAGACTGACACTTCTATCCAAGAAAGAGAGAGCTCTGGGCCGGCCCTCGGCAGACCACTGCACATTACTAGACTAACACTTCTATCCAAGAAAGAAAGAGCTCTGGGGCCGGCCAACTGCAGACCACTGCGCATTACTAGACGAACACTTCTATCCGAGAAAGAGAGAGCTCTGGGGGCGGCCCACCGCAGACCACTGCTCATTACTAGACTGACACTTCTATCTGAGAAAGAGAGAGCTCTGGGGCGGCCCTCCTCAGACCTTTGCACATTACTAGACTGACACTACTATCTGAGAAAGATAGAGCTCTGGGGCCGGCCCTCCGCAGACCACTGCGCATTACTAGACTGACACTTCTATCCAAGAAAGAGAGAGCTCTGGGCCGGCCCTACGCAGACCAGTGCACATTACTAGACTGACACTTCTATCCGAGAAAGAGAGAGCACTGGGGCCGGTCCTCCACAGACAAGTGCACATTACTAGACTGACACTTCTATCCAAGAAAGAGAGAGCTCTGGGCCAGCCCTCGTCAGACCACTACACATTACTAGACTAACACTTCTATCCGAGAAAAAGAGTGCTCTGGGGACGGCCCACCGCAGACCACTGCGCATTACTAGACTGAAACTTCTATCCAAGAAAGAGAGAGCTCTGGGCCGGCCCTCCGCAGACCACTGCACATTACTAGACTGACACTTCTATACGAGAAAGATAGAGCTCTGGGGACGGCCCACCGCAGACCACTGCGCATTACTAGACTGACACTTCTATCCAAGAAAGAGAGAGCTCTGGGCCGGCCCTACGCAGACCAGTGCACATTACTAGACTGACACTTCTATCCGAGAAAGAGAGAGCTCTGGGGACGGCCCACTGCAGACCACTGCGCATTACTAGACTGACACTTCTATCTGAGAAAGATAGAGCTCTGGGTACGGCCCACCGCAGACCACTGCGCATTACTAGACTGATACTTCTATCCGAGAAACAGAGACCTCTGGGGGCAGCCCTCCGCAGACCAGTGCACATTATTAGGCTGAGCCTTCTATCCGAGAAAGAGAGAGCTCTGGGCCGGCCCTCCGCAGACCAGTGCACATTACTAAACTGACACTTCTATCCGAGAAAGAGAGAGCTCTGGGGCCGGCCCTCCGCAGACCACTGCGCAATACTAGACTTACACTTCCATCCGAGAAAGATAGAGCTCTGGGGCCGTCCCACCGCAGACCACTGTGCATTACTACACTGACACTTCTATCCGAGAAAGAGAGAGCTCTGGGGCCGGCCCTCCGCAAACCAGTGCGCATTACTAGACTGACACTTCTATCCGATAAAGAGAGAGCACTGGGGCCGGTCCTCCGCAGGCAAGTGCACATTACTAGACTGACACTTCTATCCAAGAAAGAGAGAGCTCTGGGCCGGCCCTCGGCAGACCACTGCACATTACTAGACTAACACTTCTATCCAAGAAAGAGAGAGCTCTGGGGCCGGCCAACCGCAGACCACTGCGCATTACTAGACAAACACTTATATCCGAGAAAGAGAGAGCTCTGGGGGCGGCCCACCGCAGACCACTGCGCATTACTAGACTGACACTTCTATCTGAGAAAGAGAGAGCTCTGGGGACGCCCCTCCTCAGACCTTTGCACATTACTAGACTGACACTACTATCTGAGAAAGATAGAGCTCTGGGGCCGGCCCCCCGCAGACCACTTCGCATTACTAGACTGACACTTCTATCCAAGAAAGAGAGAGCACTGGGGCCGGTCCTCCGCAGACAAGTGCACATTACTAGATTGACACTTCTATCTGAGAAAGAGAGAGCTCTGGGCCGGCCCTCGGCAGACCACTGCACATTACTAGACTAACACTTCTATCGGAGAAAGAGAGAGGTCTGGGGCCTGCCCACCGCAGACCACTGCGCATTACTAGACTGACACTTCTATCCGAGAAAGAGAGAGCTCTAGGGCCGGCCCACCGCAGACCACTGCGCATTACTAGACTGACCCTTCTATCTGAGAAAGAGAGAGCTATGAGGCCGGCCCCCCGCAGACCACTGCGCATTACTACACTGAAACTTCTATCCGAGACAGAGAGAGCTCTGGGGCCGGCCCTCCTCAGACCTGTGCACATTACTAGACTGACACTTCTATCCGAGAAAGATAGAGCTCTGGGCCGGCCCTCGGCAGACCACTGCTCATTACTAGACTAAGACTTCTATCCGAGAAAGAGAGAGCTCTGGGGCCGGCCCACCGCAGACCACTGCGCATTACTAGACTGACACTTCTATCCAAGAAAGAGAGAGCTCTGGGCCAGCCCTCCGCAAACCACTGCACATTACTAGACGGACACTTCTATCCGAGAAAGATAGAGCTCTGGGGACGTCCTACCGCAGACCAGTGCGTATTACTAGACTGACACTTCTATCCGAGAAAGAGAGACCTCTGGGGCTGGCCCTCCCCAGACCAGTGCGCATTACTAGACTGACACTTCTATCAGAGAAAGAGAGAGCTCTGGGGACGGACCACCGCAGACCACTGCGCATTACTATACTGACACTTCTATCCGAGAAAGAGAGCCTCTGGGGCTGGCCCTCCCCAGACCAGTGCACATTACTAGACTGACACTTCTATCCGAGAAAGATAGAGCTCTGGGGACGGCCCACTGCAGACCACTGCGCATTACTAGACTGACACTTCTATATGAGAAAGATAGAGCTCTGGGTACGGCCCACCGCAGACCACTGCGCATTACTAGACTGATACTTCTATCCGAGAAACAGAGACCTCTGGGGGCAGCCCTCCGCAGACCAGTGCACATTATTAGGCTGAGCCTTTTATCCGAGAAAGAGAGAGCTCTGGGCCGGCCCTCCGCAGACCAGTGCACATTACTAAACTGACACTTCTATCCGAGAAAGAGAGAGCTCTGGGGCCGGCCCTCCGCAGACCACTGCGCAATACTAGACTTACACTTCCATCCGAGAAAGATAGAGCTCTGGGGCCGTCCCACCGCAGACCACTGTGCATTACTACACTGACACTTCTATCCGAGAAAGAGAGAGCTCTGGGGCCGGCCCTCCGCAAACCAGTGCGCATTACTAGACTGACACTTCTATCCGATAAAGAGAGAGCACTGGGGCCGGTCCTCCGCAGGCAAGTGCACATTACTAGACTGACACTTCTATCCAAGAAAGAGAGAGCTCTGGGCCGGCCCTCGGCAGACCACTGCACATTACTAGACTAACACTTCTATCCAAGAAAGAGAGAGCTCTGGGGCCGGCCAACCGCAGACCACTGCGCATTACTAGACAAACACTTATATCCGAGAAAGAGAGAGCTCTGGGGGCGGCCCACCGCAGACCACTGCGCATTACTAGACTGACACTTCTATCTGAGAAAGAGAGAACTCTGGGGACGCCCCTCCTCAGACCTTTGCACATTACTAGACTGACACTACTATCTGAGAAAGATAGAGCTCTGGGGCCGGCCCCCCGCAGACCACTTCGCATTACTAGACTGACACTTCTATCCAAGAAAGAGAGAGCACTGGGGCCGGTCCTCCGCAGGCAAGTGCACATTACTAGACTGACACTTCTATCCAAGAAAGAGAGAGCTCTGGGCCGGCCCTCGGCAGACCAGTGCACATTACTAGACTAACACTTCTATCCAAGAAAGAGAGAGCTCTGGGCCGGCCCTCGGCAGACCACTGCACATTACTAGACTAAGACTTCTATCGGAGAAAGAGAGATGTCTGGGGCCTGCCCACCGCAGACCACTGCGCATTACTAGACTGACACTTCTATCCGAGAAAGAGAGAGCTCTAGGGCCGGCCCACCGCAGACCACTGCGCATTACTAGACTGACCCTTCTATCTGAGAAAGAGAGAGCTATGAGGCCGGCCCCCCGCAGACCACTGCGCATTACTACACTGACACTTCTATCCGAGAAAGAGAGAGCTCTGGGGCCGGCCCTCCTCAGACCTGTGCACATTACTAGACTGACACTTCTATCCGAGAAAGATAGAGCTCTGGGCCGGCCCTCGGCAGACCACTGCTCATTACTAGACTAAGACTTCTATCCGAGAAAGAGAGAGCTCTGGGGCCGGCCCTCCTCAGACCTGTGCACATTACTAGACTGACACTTCTATCCGAGAAAGATAGAGCTCTGGGCCGGCCCTCGGCAGACCACTGCTCATTACTAGACTAAGACTTCTATCCGAGAAAGAGAGAGCTCTGGGGCCGGCCCACCGCAGACCACTGCGCATTACTAGACTGACACTTCTATCCAAGAAAGAGAGAGCTCTGGGCCAGCCCTCCGCAAACCACTGCACATTACTAGACGGACACTTCTATCCGAGAAAGATAGAGCTCTGGGGACGTCCTACCGCAGACCAGTGCGTATTACTAGACTGACACTTCTATCCGAGAAAGAGAGACCTCTGGGGCTGGCCCTCCCCAGACCAGTGCGCATTACTAGACTGACACTTCT
This sequence comes from Lissotriton helveticus, assembly GCF_964261635.1. NCBI lineage: Eukaryota > Metazoa > Chordata > Amphibia > Caudata > Salamandridae > Lissotriton > Lissotriton helveticus. The sequence continues at coordinate 531,409,397 of NC_136071.1, forward strand.
ATCAGAGAAAGAGAGAGCTCTGGGGACGGACCACCGCAGACCACTGCGCATTACTATACTGACACTTCTATCCGAGAAAGAGAGCCTCTGGGGCTGGCCCTCCCCAGACCAGTGCACATTACTAGACTGACACTTCTATCCGAGAAAGATAGAGCTCTGGGGACGGCCCACTGCAGGCCTCTGCGCATTATTAGACTGACACTTCTATACGAGAAAGATAGAGCTCTGGGGACGCCCCTCCTCAGACCTTTGCACATTACTAGACTGACACTTCTATCCAAGAAAGAGAGAGCTCTGGGCCAGCCCTCCGCAAACCACTGCACATTACTAGACGGACACTTCTATCCGAGAAAGATAGAGCTCTGGGGACGTCCTACCGCAGACCAGTGCGTATTACTAGACTGACACTTCTATCCGAGAAAGAGAGACCTCTGGGGCTGGCCCTCCCCAGACCAGTGCGCATTACTAGACTGACACTTCTATCAGAGAAAGAGAGAGCTCTGGGGACGGACCACCGCAGACCACTGCGCATTACTATACTGACACTTCTATCCGAGAAAGAGAGCCTCTGGGGCTGGCCCTCCCCAGACCACTTCGCATTACTAGACTGACACTTCTATCCGAGAAAGAGAGAGCACTGGGGCCGGTCCTCCGCAGACAAGTGCACATTACTAGACTGACACTTCTATCCGAGAAAGAGAGAGCTCTGGGCCAGCCCTCTCAGACCACTACACATTACTAGACTAACACTTCTATCCGAGAAAAAGAGAGCTCTGGGGACGGCCCACCGCACACCACTGCGCATTACTAGACTGACACTTCTATCCAAGAAAGAGAGAGCTCTGGGCCGGCCCTCCGCAGACCACTGCACATTACTAGACTGACACTTCTATACGAGAAAGATAGAGCTCTGGGGACGGCCCACCGCAGACCACTGCGCATTACTAGACTGACACTTCTATCCAAGAAAGATAGAGCTCTGGGTACGGCCCACCGCAGACCACTGCGCATTACTAGACTGACGCTTCTATCGCAGAAAGAGAGAGCTCTGGGGCAAGCCCTCCACAGACCAGTGCACATTATTAGACTGAGCCTTCTATCTGAGAAAGAGAGAGCTCTGGAGCCGGCCCTCCGCAGACCAGTGCACATTACCAATCTGACACTTCTATCCGGGAAAGAGAGAGCTCTGGGGCCGGCCCTCCGCAGACCACTGCGCATTACTAGACTGACACTTCTATCCAAGAAAGATAGAGCTCTGGGGCCGGCCCTCCGCAGACCACTGCGCATTACTAGACTGACACTTCTATCCAAGAAAGAGAGAGCACTGGGGCCGGTCCTCCGCAGACAAGTGCACATTACTAGATTGACACTTCTATCTGAGAAAGAGAGAGCTCTGGGCCGGCCCTCGGCAGACCACTGCACATTACTAGACTAACACTTCTATCGGAGAAAGAGAGAGGTCTGGGGCCTGCCCACCGCAGACCACTGCGCATTACTAGACTGACACTTCTATCCGAGAAAGAGAGAGCTCTAGGGCCGGCCCACCGCAGACCACTGCGCATTACTAGACTGACCCTTCTATCTGAGAAAGAGAGAGCTATGAGGCCGGCCCCCCGCAGACCACTGCGCATTACTACACTGACACTTCTATCCGAGAAAGAGAGAGCTCTGGGGCCGGCCCTCCTCAGACCTGTGCACATTACTAGACTGACACTTCTATCCGAGAAAGATAGAGCTCTGGGCCGGCCCTCGGCAGACCACTGCTCATTACTAGACTAAGACTTCTATCCAAGAAAGAGAGAGCTCTGGGGCCGGCCCACCGCAGACCACTGCGCATTACTAGACTGACACTTCTATCCAAGAAAGAGAGAGCTCTGGGCCAGCCCTCCGCAAACCACTGCACATTACTAGACGGACACTTCTATCGGAGAAAGATAGAGCTCTGGGGACGTCCTACCGCAGACCAGTGCGTATTACTAGACTGACACTTCTATCCGAGAAAGAGAGACCTCTGGGGCTGGCCCTCCCCAGACCATTGCGCATTACTAGACTGACACTTCTATCAGAGAAAGAGAGAGCTCTGGGGACGGACCACCGCAGACCACTGCGCATTACTATACTGACACTTCTATCCGAGAAAGAGAGCCTCTGGGGCTGGCCCTCCCCAGACCAGTGCACATTACTAGACTGACACTTCTATCCGAGAAAGATAGAGCTCTGGGACGGCCCACTGCAGGCCTCTGCGCATTATTAGACTGACACTTCTATCCGAGAAAGATAGAGCTCTGGGGACGGCCCACTGCAGACCACTGCGCATTACTAGACTGACACTTCTATCCGAGAAAAAGAGACCTCTGGGGCTGGCCCTCCCCAGACCAGTGCACATTACTAGACTGACACTTCTATCCGAGAAAAAGAGACCTCTGGGGCTGACTCTCCGCAGACCAGTGCACATTACTAGACTGACACTTCTATCTGAGAAAGATAGAGCTCTGGGGCCGGCCCTCCGCAGACCACTTCGCATTACTAGACTGACACTTCTATCCGAGAAAGAGAGAGCACTGGGGCCGGTCCTCCACAGACAAGTGCACATTACCAGACTGACACTTCTATCCGAGAAAGAGAAAGCTCTGGGCCAGCCCTCGGCAGACCACTACACATTACTAGACTAACACTTCTATCCAAGAAAGAGAGAGCTCTGGGGATGGCCCACCGCAGACCACTGTGCATTACTAGACTGACACTTCTATCCAAGAAAGAGAGAGCTCTGGGCTGGCTTTCCGCAGACCACTGCACATTACTAGACTGACACTTCTATACGAGAAAGATAGAGCTCTGGGAACGGCCCACCGCAGACCACTGCGCATTACTATACTTACAGTTCTATCCGAGAAAGAGAGACCTCTGGGTCTGGCCCTCCCCAGGCCAGTGCACATTACTAGACTGACACTTCTATCTGAGACAGAGAGAGCTCTGGGGACGGCCCACCGCAGACCACTGCGCATTACTAGACTGACACTTCTATCCAAGAAAGAGAGAGCTCAAGGCCGGCCCTACGCAGACCAGTGCACATTACTAGACTGACACTTCTATCCGAGAAAGAGAGAGCTCTGGGGACGGCCCACCGCAGACCACTGCGCATTACTAGACTGACACTTCTAGCCGAGAAAGATAGAGCTCTGGGTACGGCCCAGCGCAGACGACTGCGCATTACTAGACTGACGCTTCTATCGCAGAAAGAGAGAGCTCTGGGGCCAGCCCTCCGCAGACCAGTGCACAATATTAGACTGAGCCTTCTATCCGAGAAAGAGAGAGCTCTGGGGCCGGCCCTCCGCAGACCAGTGCACATTACTAAACTGACACTTCTATCCGAGAAAGAGAGAGCTCTGGGGCCGGCCCTCCGCAGACCACTGCGCATTACTAGACTGCCACTTCTATCCAAGAAAGATAGAGCTCCTGGGCTGGCCCTCTGCAGACCACTGCGCATTACTAGACTGACACTTCTATCCAAGAAAGAGAGAGCACTGGGGCCGGTCCTCCACAGACAGGTGCACATTACTAGATTGACACTTCTATCTGAGAAAGAGAGAGCTCTGGGCCGGCCCTCGGCAGACCACTGCACATTGCTAGACTAACACTTCTATCGGAGAAAGAGAGAGCTCTGGGGCCTGCCCACCACAGACCACTGCGCATTACTAGACTGACACTTCTATCCAAGAAAGAGAGAGCTCTAGGGCCGGCCCACCGCAGACCACTGCGCATTACTAGACTGACCCTTCTATCTGAGAAAGAGAGAGCTCTGAGGCCGGCCCCCCGCAGACCACTGCGCATTACTACACTGACACTTCTATCCGAGAAAGATAGAGCTCTGCGCCGGCCCTCGGCAGACCACTGCTCATTACTAGACTAAGACTTCTATCCGAGAAAGAGAGAGCTCTGGGGCCGGCCCACCGCAGACCACGGCACATTACTAGACGGACACTTCTATCCGAGAAAGATAGAGCTCTGGGGACGGCCTACTGCAGACCAGTGCGTATTACTAGACTGACACTTCTATCCGAGAAAGAGAGACCTCTGGGGCTGGCCCTCCCCAGACCAGTGCGCATTACTAGACTGACACTTCTATCCGAGAAAGAGAGAGCTCTGGGGACGGCCTACTGCAGACCAGTGCGTATTACTAGACTGACACTTCTATCCGAGAAAGAGAGACCTCTGGGGCTGGCCCTCCCCAGACCAGTGCGCATTACTAGACTGACACTTCTATCCGAGAAAGAGAGAGCTCTGGGGACGGACCACCGCAGACCACTGCGCATTACTATACTGACACTTCTATCCGAGAAAGAGAGCCTCTGGGGCTGGCCCTCCCCAGACCAGTGCACATTACTAGACTGACACTTCTATCCGAGAAAGATAGAGCTCTGGGGACGGCCCACTGCAGGCCACTGCGCATTACTAGACTGACACTTCTATCCGAGAAAGATAGAGCTCTGGGGACGGCCCACTGCAGACCACTGCGCATTACTAGACTGACACTTCTATCCGAGAAAAAGAGACCTCTGGGGCTGGCCCTCCCCAGACCAGTGCACATTACTAGACCGACACTTCTATCCAAGAAAAAGAGACCTCTGGGGCTGACTCTCCGCAGACCAGTGCACATTACTAGACTGACACTTCTATCTGAGAAAGATAGAGCTCTGGGGCCGGCCCTCCGCAGACCACTTCGCATTACTAGACTGACACTTCTATCCGAGAAAGAGAGAGCTCTGGGGCCGGCCCTCCGCAGACCAGTGCACATTACTAAACTGACACTTCTATCCGAGAAAGAGAGAGCTCTGGGGCCGGCCCTCCGCAGACCATTGCGCATTACTAGACTGACACTTCTATCCAAGAAAGATAGAGCTCTGGGGCTGGCCCTCTGCAGACCACTGCGCATTACTAGACTGACACTTCTATCCAAGAAAGAGAGAGCACTGGGGCCGGTCCTCCACAGACAAGTGCACATTACTATACTGACACTTCTATCCGAGAAAGAGAGACCTCCGGGGCTGGCCCTCCCCAGACCAGTGCACATTACTAGACTGACACTTCTATCCGAGAAAGAGAGAGCTCTGGGGACGGCCCACCGCAGGCCACTACGCATTACTAGACTGACACTTCTATCCGAGAAAGATAGAGCTCTGTGGACGGCCCACCGCAGACCACTGCGCATTACTAGACTGACACTTCTATCCGAGAAAAAGAGACCTCTGGGGCTGGCCCTCCCCAGACCAGTGCACATTACTAGACTGACACTTCTATCCGAGTAAAAGAGACCTCTGGGACTGGCTCTCCGCAGACCAGTGCACGTTACTAGACTGACACTTCTATCTGAGAAAGATAGAGCTCTGGGGCCGGCCCTCCGCAAACCACTTCGCATTACTAGACTGACACTTCTATCCAAGAAAGAGAGAGCACTGGGGCCGGTACTCCACAGACAAGTGCACATTACTAGACTGACACTTCTATCCGAGAAAGAGAGAGCTCTGGGCCAGCCCTCGGCAGACCACTACACATTACTAGACTAACACTTCTATCCAAGAAAGAGAGAGCTCTGGGGATGGCCCCCGCAGACCACTGTGCATTACTAGACTGACACTTCTATCCAAGAAAGAGAGAGCTCTGGGCTGGCTTTCCGCAGACCACTGCACATTACTAGACTGACACTTCTATACGAGAAAGATAGAGCTCTGGGGACGGCCCACCGCAGACCACTGCGCATTACTAGACTGACAGTTCTATCAGAGAAAGAGAGACATCTGGGGCTGGCCCTCCCCAGGCCAGTGCACATTACTAGACTGACACTTCTATCTGAGACAGAGAGAGCTCTGGGGACGGCCCACCGCAGACCACTGCGCATTACTAGACTGACACTTCTATCCAAGAAAGAGAGAGCTCTGGGCCGGCCCTACGCAGACCAGTGCACATTACTAGACTGACACTTTTATCCGAGAAAGAGAGAGCTCTGGGGACGGCCCACCGCAGACCACTGCGCATTACTAGACTGACACTTCTATCCGAGAAAGATAGAGCTCTGGGTACGGCCCACCGCAGACAACTGCGCATTACTAGACTGACGCTTCTATCGCAGAAAGAGAGAGCTCTGGGGCCAGCCCTCCGCAGACCACTGCACATTATTAGACTGAGCCTTCTATCCGAGAAAGAGAGAGCTCTGGGGCCGGCCCTCCGCAGACCAGTGCACATTACTAAACTGACACTTCTATCCAAGAAAGAGAGAGCTCTACGGCCGGCCCTCCGCAGACCACTGCGCATTACTAGACTGACACTTCTATCCAAGAAAGATAGAGCTCTGGGGCCGGCCCTCCGCAGACCACTGCGCATTACTAGACTGACACTTCTATCCAAGAAAGAGAGAGCACTGGGGCCGGTCCTCCGCAGACAAGTGCACATTACTAGATTGACACTTCTATCCGAGAAAGAGAGAGCTCTGGGGCCTGCCCACCGCAGATCACTGCGCATTATTAGACTGACACTTCTATCCGAGAAAAAGAGAGCTCTATGGCCGGCCCACCGCAGACCACTGCGCATTACTAGACTGACACTTCTATCTGAGAAAGAGAGAGCTCTGAGGCCGGCCCACCGCAGACCACTGCGCATTACTACACTGACACTTCTATCCGAGAAAATCAGAGCTCTGGGGCCGGCCCTCCTCAGACCTGTGCACATTACTAGACTGACACTTCTATCCGAGAAAGAAAAAGCTCTGGGGCTGACCCACCGCAGACCACTGCGCATTACTAGACTGACACTTCTATCCGATAAAAAGAGAGCTCTGGGCCGGCCCTCGGCAGACCACTGCTCATTACTAGACTAAGACTTCTATCCGAGAAAGAGAGAGCTCTGGGGCCGGCCCACCGCAGACCACTGCGCATTACTAGACTGACACTTCTATCCAAGAAAGAGAGAGCTCTGGGCCAGCCCTCCGCAAACCACTGCACATTACTAGACTGACACTTCTATCCGAGAAAAAGAGACCTCAGGGGCTGGCCCTCCACAGACCAGTGCACATTACTAGACTGACACTTCTATCCGAGAAAAAGAGACCTCTGGGGCTGGCCCTCCCCAGACCAGTGCACATTACTAGACTGACACTTCTATCCAAGAAAAAGAGACCTCTGGGGCTGGCCCTCCCCAGACCAGTGCACATGCTAAGACTGCCCCTCTGTGTGGAGCAGGAAGGCTCCAGAGCCAGTCTCCCTGCAGAGCATCACTGGTGTAAGACCCAGAGAGGACTGGTAGCAGTGCTTCTCCACCTCAGTGTGTGGACAGTTCACCCTCCATTCACTGCAAGGGAAGCACTCCTAAATCAGTACTGTAGGTGGCCAGTACCAGTACTCAAGTTTACAGACTGGTACTTTATTTTTCATCATCAGACTTTGATCCAGAACAAAAGAAAGTAACATAGAACCGGGTGAAAGCAAGAGGAACAAAATCATAGGAAAACAGTGACAAAAGGAAAAAGCAGGGATGGAAATGAAGCTGCAAGAGTGAGATGAAAAGACAAGACGTTCTGCAGAGGTGGAAGAAAGCGTCATGCAGTGGAATCAAGACGAGGCTGTCTTAGTAGTTGACGGCTGTGACTTTTGGTAGGGCAGACTGTAGCTTTGAGCTTCTGCACTTAAGTTATTTTACACATTAAGCACTGGGACTAATACAAACTGATGGTCAAACCAGGTGCCGTAAGGAGGCTGGACAACAGCAGGGCTGACCCAAGAGCCCTCTTTGTATATTCTTTTTTGTTATAACATGAGTTCTGGTAGACAACTCAAGCTGTCCCTAGCCACACCTAAAATCATAATGCTGTCAAATTTAGAATTAAGCCCAATCATAATAATCTACATAAATTCACCAATGGCATTCTCACTGTAAAAAGATCGCATATCGGGGGCTGCTCTTTCAGTCTCTTGGCATCTAAAATGTGGAATTCTCTTCCTCTTTCTCTCAGACAGGGAAAAAACTGAACAAACATTTTCTTAAAACTTTAACCCCTTGGCCGCGGCGGTAATTCCGTCGCGGCGCTGGGGTGGAGGGGGGCCGCGCGGCGCTGCCATGCTGGTGACAGAACCACTCCGTCACCAGCCACGGGCACGCTGTGCTTGTGACGGAGTGGTTCCGCCACGGCCCCGCCCGCCTAATAGAACGCGCCACGCAGGCGTGGAATTAATGCCGCGCAGGCGCGGCGGCGGGGCCGTGACGGAACCACTCCGTCATTAGCACAGCCCACCCATGGCTGGTGACGGAGTGGTTCCGTCACCAGCATCCAAGGGGTTAAAATGTGGTTATTTAGATCAATCTTATTACGGATGTTGTGGTAATTCGCCTGGACCTGTATGCAAGAGCTATTCCTCAGTGCTAGGACACTTCATTAGGTTGCTAGGCGCTTTTCAAATCACTTTATTATTATTATAAATAGTATTATTATTAATGGGAGTGAACGTGACATGAATTCTATGAAATCTGAAGGCTTCACAGTCTTCATATCCACTGGCACCCTTACCTCTCAATAACCTGGTACTGGTTGCAGAAGGCCTAACCTTCAGGGCACAAGTCCTTAAAAAAGAAGTGGGGGGAAGCTGACGTCACAACAGGAAGCGACATCACGAAAGGTGGCTTGCACCATCAGACTCATTGCCTCCCCTTGCTCACCCCTTAGATGCGATTGCATCAGAGAAGCCGGAACGTGAGCAGCGTTCTGAATGAGCTCTGATCTCGCCCCAGAGAGGCCAAAGAGTGAATGTGTGGCTCCATTTGCTCCAGTTATCGAGCTCCCGGTAAAACAAGTGGGAGGACGCCGTCCACCCGCGCAGTACCCTGACTCGAGCCCTGCTAACTGTGCTTTATTTGGGCCGGTTGCTGCAGGTGGGGGCACCGACATTCATTTCTGAGGACCGGCATGCACTTTTCCTCATCAGACTTTGACCCAAAGCAGGACAAAGAAAAACACAAAAGGAGAAGATAGAGAAAGACAGACCAACAGTGACAAAAAAACAGGGATGGACAAGAACCTGAAAGACAGAAATAAAGAGACAGGGGCTGTTTGGTGGTGGATGAAAGAGGCAAGAAGTTGAATAAAGACTATTCAACCTTGGGAATCTGCACACCTGGCATTCGATAGCGCCGGAAGCAGACTGCTCAGCAAAACTTTGGACCCCTGGCACCTATTCGGTTTTTTTAATTAAGCACTGAAGTTTTATGGCATTTGCCAGGGTTGATATAGATCTGTTTACTTTGTGTTCCCGTCAAAGCCTCCATGTCCCTTGAGTTAAGGGTAAGTTAGAGTAGAAGTACCAGGAGTTAAGCAGGAAAAGCAATTAATCCCGTGACCCCTTTTTTTGTAGTTTTACATTAGACGAACTCGACCGGCAGGTATCTCAGCGTTTTACATGAGCACCAGTTGCTTAACTGACAGACACATTTATTTTATTTCGGTACGCACCAGGAGATTAAGTGATTTGCTCAGAATCACTAAATTTTGAGGGTACCTGCCGAGAGTAGGTTCCGCAGCTTCGATGTCAACTGCTCTAGCCGTTAGGCCACACCCGTTCCTCTTTATCGAGCCATGTTTATATTGCCCTATTACTTGACGCCTTGACATGTTAATTTACTGATAATACTTTATGATAATATTTTATATCAGTTGGACCAAAAAAAAAAAGAAAAAAGTTAGATTAATGGCGCCTTTGCCCCTTCATCGCACTTGAGCCCAAGCTAACGGTCCCTTCGTGTCCCTCCTATCTGCCCAGCCCACGTAGGAGTGTCCTCAAGCCTCACAATGGCCTGTGCTTGGAGATAAGTCCCATCGCACACACATCAGGCCTGAGATAAGGCGCCACGTTCGCTAAAAGAATTAGCCACCCCGCCCTGCACTCCTACACACACACAAAACGCACAACACAGGCAATGCGAGTACATTTTGGATGTGTTAATCTTGTATTTTCACTGTTGTGCTAAGGTACACATTTGTTTTATGTTCCACTCAATCTTTGCCCCACAAGAGCTTCTCCAACAGGAGGCCCATGTAGAGCAGCCAATGCTTATCAAAGCTTATCCTCACTTTCGTCTTCCGTACATCTTCTGTAATACCATACTCGAGCAAATTGAGTGACATATATATAGATATATTTAATCATTTCATTTCTCTGCAGATCTCAACTCCCATTTTAGGACATACACAACACACGTGCGTTGGAGACAGGAATCGTTTTGAGGGTGGAAAAGGGCCTTACGGGTTCTGTGTAGAAAGAAAGGACAGACTAAGGTGGTGCTGTACAGTACAATGACACCCCGATACACCCCTTATCACACCTAACCCGCTCCCTCTATGATCAGTGGTGTTGGAACAATTATCAGAGTGGGGGTGCTGGGCAGAGAAATATCCACATCCTTTCTGGGGGAGAGTGGTTGGTGACCTCCTTTTCATCTCAGCCTTCACTTTTTTAAGCAAGGATTGATTTCCAAAGGAATTGATCTGCACCTGGCAAGGGCACGTGTATCTTTTAAAACATTTTTTCAAGCGTGCGGAAAAAAAGGAAAAGACTTTCAATTACAAAAAGTAAAAATACCAGAATTTAATGTTGGTAGACATACATTTTGAAAGAAAAAGAATGTGAGACATGGCCCAACACAGCACTAGTCCTGGTACTACAACGCACTATTTATTTATTTATTTATAATGGAACTCTGCTCTTCTGTTTTTTTTGGGGGGTCGTGACCTGAGAAAATCTACTATGTGTATATATATGTATATAGAGATAACTCTAATCACTAGTATATACAGTAGACCTTTGTACTATCTACCATTTCTATATGACTCTTAGAGTATATCCATTTGTATCTCTTCCTTGAGTGACTTTACATCTTGTACATTTGCAATTTTTTCTGTTGGTATCTTTTATGTAACGCATGTAATCCTAAGTCTTATGTTTTGCAACTGGTTCTTATGTAAAGCGCTCTGATAACTTTAAGTGAATGTGAACATGTGATCAGAATATATTCCACCAATCAAAATCAAAAACAGCTAATGACTACCGCTCGCCACAGCATACAGGATGGGGCAATGGATCAGCCAAATTAAGTCACTCGCTCTCTTCACTTATGGTGACCAACTGGCATGGGTGCAAATTCAGGACAGTGAGTGTAAAAATTCAAGCTAAAGGGTCAAAATTCAGGACAAAAATTCAGGACAGGAGATCAAAATTCAGGACAAAACTTCGGTACAAAAGGTACGTTTTACAGACATGTCGGAGGAGGTTGGATAATAGTATATAAGTAAGTAAATAGACATCCACTTGAGTATAAGTCAAAATAAGTTTATATTAGGTTGAGACAGTATGCCTGCAGCTTGCTACCTTAGACAATTCAAAACTCGCATCTTGCTCCAGCAGGTAAATGAGTCACTAGACAATGGTGAACCACACCTGAATATAAGTGAGGCAGTTTTTATTGTTGATTGAAAATTACTGGATATACAAGGAACTTTGCAGTGCCAGACCCCAGTAACAAAACCGCCCCCCCTTTCCAGCCTCCTAGGGAAACTCCCGATGCTCAGTTCAGCCAGTCCGGCCTTGCTACCACCCTCCAATGGTGCCCCTCGTCTTCACATAGACCGTCTCTCATGTGTATTTAATTTCTTTTATAGTGTTACTCATCCCAAGTATGTGGGGCAGGGTGTTGGAATGCATTACATCACACACACTTTATATAGAGATAATGACTCATATAAACGTGAAAGTCAATGTATAGGAAATGTTACTTAAGATAATGGGTGCCACAAGGTGTAATCATTCTTTTATCTATCATTCGGGCTTTCACCATTCATTCTGTCCATCCATCTGTGTACCCATCTATATCCAAACATATTCAACCATTTGTAAACCTATTCACCATGTATCCTTCATCCATCATATCACCCATCCATCCCTCCATCCACCCTTTCACTCATCCATCCATTATTCATCCATCTATCCTTTCACCCCATCCATTCGTACACTCATCCATCCACTCTTCTATCCATCCATCTATTCACTCATCCATCCAGCCATTTACCCTTTCACCCATCCAGTCATCCTTTCACTTACTCATCCATTCTCCCAGCCACTTATCCTTCCACCCATTCACCCTATCAATCATTCATCCTCCATTTCTCTCTCCCTCCCCTTTCGCTTATCCATCCATCCATCCATCCATCCATCCATCCATCCATCCTACCTCCCACCCACCCACTCATTCATGCATGAATCCATCAATTTACCCTATTACTAACCCATCCTTTCACTCATCCATTAATCCATTCGCTCATCCATCCACCCTTTCACTTCTTCACTCATCTATCATCTACTCCCCAATCACTCATTCATCAATCCGTACATCCACCCTTTCACTCATTTATCCATTCACCCTTTCACTTATCAATTCATCAATTTATCCATCCTTTCACTCATCTATCCACCCATTCACTCGCCCATCATCTACCCTTTCACTCATCCATCCATCCTTTCACTCACCCTTCCACCCTTTTACCCATACATCTACCCTTCCACCCGTACATCCATCTATTTACCTTTCCTCTCATCCATTATTCCACTCATTCATCCATCCATCCTTTCTTTCATTATCTATCCATTCACCCTTTCATTCATCCTTTCACTAATCCATCCAGCCATACACACATTCCTTCACTTATTTACTCACCCACCAATTCACCTTAAGAGGTGAGCCTTTCTCTGCAGAGTTGCAGACAGGGGAGGCCCATCAAGAACTTCACCTCGCTGTAGTTCCTAAAGCAAGGGGTGGGGTGGGGGTGGGGGAGGGTTCACTATGCCCCTGCACATAGGAAATCTGAAAACTTGACATGGTGTTGTTTCCAGGGCTTTAAGTGGGGTCAAAAAAACTGGGGGGGGTTGTCTCTTCAAAGGGGGTGTCCGATGTAATTGAGGGTGCGGCTTAAAACATCTAGGTCAAAAATCTGTGCTTAGCATAGTGTTCCGCCCGAATGGTTTTATGTTGTTTCTGTCATTGTATCCAGATATATAATACAGCAAGTATCATTACACCAAAAACAAGCCAGGACTATTGGCTTTGTCAGTGGTTGTTAGTTGCTTAAAATAAAAAAGCAGCAACCATGGCTTTGTTGAATATAATATTGAAAATGCGTCAGTTCTAAAATAATGAGACAGTGAAAGAACTATAACCCGTTCCTTTTAACTTTCTTCTTTATATAAACTGTATTCTCATGTTGCAGCATGAGCGTTTTACCTTTTGTCAATCTAACAGAATGCCCTGCTGTACACTAAGGCAGGAAGAGGCCCCCACATGCTTTAACAGTCCAGACTTCCCCATTGTCGTTCTGTATGTAGCAATCAGCCAGTGGCGTAACAAACCTTGAGGGGGCCCCCCTGCAGGGTACGTGAAGGGGCCCCCTCCGGACTCTATCTAGAGCTCCCCAGCAGAAGTGCGGTGCTGACGGGGCCCCCTGGAGGGTGAGGGCCCCCCGCACCGCAGGGGCTGCAGGGTCCTGTGTTACGCCCCTGCAATCAGCCCAATACAGAATAACAATGCGCGGGGTGGGGCTGCTCTTGTGCTCAGAGGAGTGTGAATCGACCCCATCAGGGGGATAAGGCTTCATGCAGGGGAGCAGTGCTGCTCCCTGTCTTAGCCATAATTACGGACAAAAGGCGTCCGTAAAAGGGATCCTCAGGGACAACGGACGTGAGGTCCAAATTACGGACAGTCCGTGAAAATTACGGACAGCGTTACTGTCTATAGCATATGCTTGCACAAAAAAACACTGTACACTTGCCACGGTCAGACCCATTGGCTTTGCCAATACTTATTGATTACATTAGGCTGGAGAGACCGTTAAAACTGTCTCTTTACCAGACATTAAAAGGGGATCCTTGTGGCACAATACATTATGACATTGTTTGCCACATGAATATTTCGAGCTGGTTAAAAGGAAAAGATATGAACAACTGAGATGGGAGGCCACTCAGTACTTTGATGAATTTGATGACTGGCCAGTTAAAAAGGAGCATCTGCTCTGGAATAGCCATTGGTGATCTGCATCACTTCCAGATGACCTTCCATACACCACCTCCTCCGGGCCCCTTCATCCCAAAACACCAGCTCATCAAGAAGTCCTACTTATCCTACACAAGTTAGTTGTTAGTGTTAATTTGTCAAAGAATAATTTTGCAAATGCTACACATAACAATTTGTAAATCGCAGGTTCAGTCATGTGCATCTTGGTGCTGAATAACAGATGTTTATTGTTACCCAACTGAATGATACTCATTTTATCGACCTCAGATGGATAAAAGACTGAGTGACTGCGCCAGGATTTGAACCTGTGACCATGGGTAAAAACAGACCCTGCAGGGGACGCATTAGTCTACTGAGCCACCAGACCCAGCTACGGCACCCCAAAGTGGTCGAAATATCAAGCATAATGGAAAGCAATACCCAAAAACTGCATTTCCCCCCCGAAAAAATAATACAACAATATTGAAGGCTGGCAGCCATAAAAGTGGAGTTAGAATATACAAATGTGTAAATTCTAAGGTAGCAATTGTTTACAATAATTGCATTTGATTTTAATTTTGTATAGCACACAGTCCTCCTAGCTTCCAACCACTCTGCTTCTTCTAGGTTTAAATGCAATTGATTTAGCCGGCCTATTCTGATGCAGATACAGAATGACTGTCACAAATTGGCCATTTTTTAATTCAGCTCTGTCAGGAGCAGGTGCCAGGGAGACGGGTATTTTTTTTCAAAATTAGGGCAAAACAACCAAAAAACGTTCTGAACCTGATTCACAAAGATTTTGCTGTGAGTACCTGTGATTTATTCTTGGAGTACTCTAAACATATTCCCTGGAATTCAGTAATAAATAAGCAGGGCCACTGGAAATAGGCGGTCCTGCTGCTGTGGCGTTTTCCCCAGAAATTTGAATTTGCCACCTAATGTGTCATCTGGTGCATAATCTGTAGCCTGGAACAAAAAAACATGTTTCTAGCTTAAATGGATCAAAAGTGGCTAAAAACAAGACAGCATGTCTTGTGGCGCTGTGGAAAGCCCTTTAGAAACTTTGAGTGGTTATCTTTCATATGCTTCTTCCTGTTTTGGGGTGTTAAAGTGGTACTAATGAGGTGAAACTTTTGCCCAGACAGTGCTAACGTGGATCACTGACATAATATAGAATGACAAAATATAGACTTACCAAAATATAGTCACCAAAATATAGAATGCCAAAATATCGAATTCCTATCTACAAACAGGTAAGTACAAAAATATTGAATCCAAAATATAGTCTGTAAAAAATATAGTCAGTCAAAATATCGAATTTTTTTAAATGTCTTAAAAGTAATTTTAAATTAATGAAATAATAAATATAATTAACTAAAACATACTTAAAAATACTCAAATAACCTTAAAATTAAGATATCATTAATTTAAGTTATTAATAGAAAATGTACAATATTTTACCGTAGGATCGCAGGAGGGTAACATTTATTATTACCACTCCAGTGAGTGCAACAGTAGGGAAAGCGTTGGATAGCGTAGGGGTAAAAATTACTGTTCCCACTCCAGAGAGTGCAACAGTAGGGAAAGCGTTGGATAGCGTAGGGGTAAAAATACTATTCCCACTCCAGTGAGTGCAACAGTAGGGAAAGCGTTGGATAGCGTAAGGGTAAAAATTACTATTCCCACTCCAGAGAGTGCAACAGTAGGGAAAGCGTTGGATAGCGGGAGGGTAAAAAATACTATTCCCACTCCAGTGAGTTCAACAGTAGGGAAAGCGTTGGATAGCGTAGGGGTAAGAAATACTATTCCCACTCCAGAGAGTGCAACAGTAGGGAAAGCGTTGGATAGCGTAGGGGTAAAAATTACTATTCCCACTCCAGAGAGTGCAACAGTAGGGAAAGCGTTGGATAGCGTAGGGGTAAAAAATACTATTCCTACTCCAGTGAGTGCAACAGTAGGGAAAGCGTTGGATAGCATAAGGGTAAAAATTACTATTCCCACTCCAAAGAGTGCAACAGTAGGGAAAGCGTTAGATAGCGGGAGGGTAAAAATTACTATTCCAACTCCAGAGCGTGCAACAGTAGGGAAAGCGTTGGATAGCGTAGGGGTAAAAATTACTATTCCCACTCCAGAGAGTGCAACAGTAGGGAAAGCGTTGGATATTGGAAGGGTAAAAATTACTATTTCCACTCCAGAGAGTACAACAGTAGGGAAAGCATTGGATAGCGTAGGGGTAAAAATTACTATTCCCACTCCAGAGAGTGCAACAGTAGGGAAAGCGTTGGATAGCGTAGGGGTAAAATATACTATTCCCACTCCAGAGAGTGCAACAGTAGGGAAAGCGTTGGATAGCGGGAGGGTGAAAATTACTATTCCCACTCCAGAGAGTGCAACAGTAGGGAAAGCGTTGGATAGCGTAGTGGTAAAAATACTATTCCCACTCCAGTGAGTGCAACAGTAGGGAAAGCGTTGGATAGCGTAAGGGTAAAAATTACTAATCCCACTCCAGAGAGTGCAACAGTAGGGAAAGCGTTGGATAGCGTAGGGGTAAAAAATACTATTCCCACTCCAGTGAGTGCAACAGTAGGGAAAGCGTTGGATAGCATAAGGGTAAAAATTACTATTCCCACTCCAGAGAGTGCAACAGTAGGGAAAGCGTTAGATAGCGGGAGGGTAAAAATTACTATTCCAACTCCAGAGCGTGCAACAGTAGGGAAAGCGTTGGATTGTGTAGGGGTAAAAAGTTACTATTCCCACTCCAGAGAGTGCAACAGTAGGGAAAGCGTTGGATATTGGAAGGGTAAAAATTACTATTTCCACTCCAGAGAGTACAACAGTAGGGAGAGCATTGCATAGCGTAGGGGTAAAAATTACTATTCCCACTCCAGAGAGTGCAACAGTAGGGAAAGCGTTGGATAGCGTAGGGGTAAAATATACTATTCCCACTCCAGAGAGTGCAACAGTAGGGAAAGCGTTGGATAGCGGGAGGGTGAAAATTACTATTCCCATTCCAGTGAGTTTAACAGTAGGGAAAGTAATGATTTAATATATTATTAAAAATAAATTAAATATCAATACCAATAAAACATTAATTGAAATTAATAACCAATTTAATATTATGTAATAATTAATTAGAAATACAACTACATATTAGTTATTCAAAATTAATAACCTATTCATAATTATTTAACAACTAATTAATTTTCAAAAACAAAAACTAATTAATAATAAAAATAAATACCAATTAAAAATTAACAGTAAATTAATTATCAATACACAAAAAGTATTTTTAATATGTAATTAATTACAATTACATCACTTCCCACCCTATTCCCCTATAAACCCACATCCCACTACAGAAAATACATTAATACAATAATCATAATTATCAAATATTTAATTAATACAAAATAATTACCAATTAATAAAAATGAATTGCCAATTAAAAATTAATTAACAATAAATTTAAAATCAATACCAATAAATGAAAACATTATTTACCTAATTACAATTAAAATACTTCCCACCCTATTCCCCTATAAACCCACAACCCGCTACAGAAAATAAATGTAGAAAATTAACATAATTAACAATTAATCAATTAATACAAATTAATTGGCAATTAATAAAAATTAATTACCAATTAAAAAATAACAATTAATTCAAAATGAATACCAATAAATACATAAAAATATTTAATTCATTACAATTAAATTACTTCCCAACCTATTCCCCGTTAAACCCACAACCCGCTACAGAACTAAAAAGCAAAATTTAATAAAAAATTAATAATAATTTCTAAAAATTAATATTTATTTTAATATAATTAAATTACTTTCCACCCTATTCCCCTATAAACCCACAACCCGCTACAGAATTAAATTACGCAAAAATTAAATAACATAAAATTCATTACTTAAAATACATTAAACATACAATACAAAAATTAATATACACTTTTCACACATATACTAACATACAAAACACTTTTAAAAAATTGATATTATTAGAAAATCGATATATTTAATGCCTATATTGTATACTTCGATATTTTGACTTCTATATTTTGAAAATCGATATTACTTACCTTAAATTCGATATTTCTAACCACTATATTGTGTCCATTCGATATTTTGTCCATTCTATATTTTTACTTCGATATTATGTCCATTCTATATTTTGGAATCAATATTATGACTATTTACCGTACAGAAGACAAAATAATGAAACAATACTATAAAAATGTGCTCCATTACGCCCCATAATTAGCCTTTTCTTGCCTCATATTCGACCCAACCCAGCCGTGTAATGCGGTCCTCCCTTGGCGCATAATTCTAGGGACCAGGTAAATAAGGTTAAGTCACAGCTATTTACCTGTGAATCTGTCTCACACAGTTTAATGCATCCCAAGAGTGTAAATGGCTTCAGACATGGCCAAAGCAAGGTTAAAATGTACAGGGATTATAACGAAGTTAAAAACAACCAAATATGATGTAGGTTTGTTGGACATAGGACAAGAATCGCTATGCAAAAGCTACTTTGAAATGCACTTTGGAAGGTACAGCATAGGCTATTGCCCGGTGAAACAATACCACTGTAAGACTGATGGGCACGGCTTCTATTGGTGCAGCAGGTGCAGTGGCACAGAATCTTAAAGGGCTCACTGAATCCTGGTTTATGTTGTATTATGTAATTCAAACAACAGCCATGGGGCTAGTTTCCTTGCTTACACTGGCGCCCACGACAGCGGATATGCTGCTGATAAGTCTTGCATGTACGTACCCGAATGACAATGGAAGTACCGCAATATTAATGCATAACTCAATATATAGGGATCTGTGTCCCAAAAAGAAAGCAAAAAGTACATGAAAAAAATAGATGAAAAAAGTACGTGAAAAGAGTGCTCTTTATAAGGCGGCAGAAACAACAATACTTTGAACTGTCGCTACTGGAACGGATCATGTATGTATGTGCTTGAAGGATGTGTAAATCTCTGGGAAACATGCATTATCCAAACACTCTTAGGTGTCAGTCTAGAAAAATAAATGGTATCTATTTAGAGAGCACGCACAAGAAGCCTGTTCATTCATGTTAACAGGTGTACTAGCTCACGAGAACGATGCTTTCGACTTCGGAAAGTTGAAATGCTGAGCCGACGAGGCCAGATGGAAAACTCAGATCTGCTTCATGTGGTATAAACCGGAAGTCTGCAGGGCTGCCCCGGGCCCATGCAGGGGGCCCTCCTAGGAGGGCGGCCCCACTTAGTGCCACAGGATGGCACATGACGAGTCAGCCTCCCAGGGTCCGGGATCCTCGAGGGTCCCCTAGGCCGACGTCACTTCTGGGCAGGAGAGGACGGGGGAGAGGTACTTATACCTCTCCCTACCTATAAGCTCCCTCTTTCTCTTGCTGCCATGACTCTGTTTCCCTCCCCACCGCGTACCCAGCGTACAGGTAGGGTTTTTTTTTTTCACTAACTTATTATTTTGTGTTGCAGGCGGAGTTACAGGGCGATCCAGAGGCTGTAAGGTACAATAAGGGTACCCTCTGCAGGAGCATGTAGTATCGTGTGCAGCAGTCTAGTGTTTGGGATAGATTCGTGGGAGGAACAGGAAAGGGAGGAGCAGGGAACCGGAATGGGAAGGCAGTTAGAGTAGGGACAGGGACCTGATAACAGGTAGATAATAAAGCTCCTGAATAACTACACACGTGTCTCTCTTCATTACATTTGAGACACGACAACTGGCGACGAGGGTGGGATTGGTGCATCTGCCACCCACAGAACCCTGAAGGAGTGTCCTGTCCCGAGCAGCGTAAGAAAAAGAAGAAACGCTGCTGTGGGAAGCGAAGCTGCCGCCTAGATCGAAAGGCCAGCAGTATATGCCCCTGCTCCACAGTTAGGCAACTGTGTAGAGCCCAGAAGGAGCGGAAAATAATAAGCGCTGGGTCGCTTAGAAGAGGTGCGTCTGATCGCGCAAAAAAAACGCGACTCACCCCCGATGCGTGCAAGTTGGCACACGCTGAACGAGCAGAGGTCGGGAGCCCACCCCGACTCTGCCTACCACTACAATCCACGAAGGAGTGCCCCCTGATGTTGCCTGGTGCCCCCAGGAAAGCCCCACTGATCAGCACTATCGAGCGCCAGAAAGACTGAGTTGGAGTGTTACACGACATTGGGATCTCACCCCCGATGCGTGGGATTTGGCAAGTTGTCGCCGAGTGAGCGCGGGACCCAGAGAAGCAAGGTGGGAGCCCACCCCAACCTTACCTGAACGTGGCAGCTGTGGAAAAGGTGTGGAGACCTGGAAAGTGCTGCCTTTGAGACCGGCTGCCGGTGAGTCCTATTTGAATTGGTCCTGGTGAGAATGATCAGTGAGGAAGTCTTGTGTGAACTGAGACTTCAGTGATGGCGGCCATCTTAAAGTCAGGCAGCCATAAGGACAGTTCCCTGTGGAAATTATAAGCGGCCATTTTGAAGTCAGGCAGCATTGGAAACTAAAAAAAATAAAAGAAGCATTGGCAACTGTTAAACAAGCATTGGAAGCTACAAAACAAACATTGAAAGTTGCAAAACAAGCATTGGTACATGCAAGCTGAAGTAGTGACAATAGCCAAACAAACAAACACGAGTAAAGGCAGAAAGGAAACGAGAAAACAAGCCCAAGCAAATGCAAGAGGCGCGATATGGAAACGAGCATTGGTAAATGCAAGTGAGCGGAAGGAACAAGCATTGACATATGTAAAGGAACAATCAGTGACCAGTGTAACAACGCAAGCACTGTTAAATGTAAACGAACAAACTGTGGCAAACGTGACCGAACAAGCATTGGCATTGGTGAAAACAATTAAACAAGCACAAGCAAATGCAAGTGGTGCAAGAAAACAAGCACTGGCAAGTGCAAGAGGTATAAGAGACTACGCGAAAGTAAATGCAAGCGACAAGGAAAGACAACATTGGGCACAGACTGAAGAGGGCAGAGGTGCAGAAGACCCAGAAGAGGGCAGTCCTGCAGAAGACCCCGAAGAGGGCAGAAGAGCAGAAGACCCCGAAGAGGGCAGTCCTGCAGAAGACCCCGAGGACCCCGAAGAGGGCAGTTCTGCAGAAGACCCCGAAGAGGGCAGTCCTGCAGAAGACCCCGAAGTCGGCAGTCCTGTAGGAGACCCCAAAAGAGGGCGGAATTACGGAAGGCCCAGACAAGAATATAAACAAGCCCGGATGAACACAGGTTCTGAAGTCAGCAAGCACAAGTAAGTGCACATCCTGAATGGACCAAGCACATGCGGATCCCAAATGTAATGAGCACGAGCAAAACAGGTGCCAGACTAAGCGTTCAGCACTACATGAAGACAGACAAGTAAAAGTAACCGAAGCGAAGAAAACAAATAATCCAGAAGCAGGAGTAAACAAACATCAAAGAGGCCTTCTCTCATCAACCAAGTGGCTGGACAACCTGCACTAGTCTGGAACAAAACGCAAGAAGAAGATGTCAACGGTGCCACATATCGTTGCGACAGCCCCACCGACTACCTACAGTTAGCACGCAACACCAAAGAAAGCGTGACTACGCGGAGACACGAGTCGCGCATGGTGCAGCTGAATGGTGGCTAGTTGACCTCAGGAGATCACTCAGGAACTCACTGAAACATACCTAGACAGTCGTGCCAGGGGCGGACAACATACAATAGTCACCCGGGAGCGGTGAATCTTACCAAAATCAAAGGAAACGACCAAACCAAGATTATAGGCCAAGGAGGGTCGGCAGAAAAAGACAGGAAGCAAAGGGAACAGTCCTGTGACATTGTCATGCCACCGCATTCCACCATCATGTTGGTGAGAGAAGAAACACATACATCTAACCCCTGCATTGGAGTGCCACCCCCAGTGACACGGACCGGCAACCAGAGTTTGGGTCCCAAATGGAACCGGTGGTTAGAATCACTGGATGCATTTCTTGACATAACCGGAGAGCGAAGAGATGGAAAACATCTACTATTGCTACTTCAGCTCGTAGGTCACAAAGGCCGACGTTTAATCGGAACATTTTCAGCAAAAGACACAGAGACATATGAAAAACTCAAAGAGAAGCTACGCGCTCACTTCAGCCCAAAGGACGACGTGGATCATGAACGCATCGCCTTTAACGCGGCACGGCAGGAACCCGGAGAATCATTACCAAACTTCATAACAAGGCTACAAAGTCTGCACCAGATCCCAATCTTCCACAAATGGTACCGCCATTTTTCATATGTGCAACCGATAGAATCCAACTAAACTGAAAACGACAAATCAGCTTCTAGTTTCCCTAGTGCACCACTGCCATTTCAACACATTTACAGATGAGGAAGCAGTTCAACTCCGGGTAATTGAAGGTTGTTCAAAACCTGAAACAAAACGCAAGATCCTTCAAGGGCAGTTCTCGCTACAAGAAATCATCAGGAGGGCTGAAGTTGGAGAGCGGGTTAAAGCAAGACAATCAGCAAAAGAACTGCACCCGAATGCAAGTCACGAAGATAAAAGAATGGAGAGGTCTCTCATGTCTGTGGAGAAAGCCCAAGTAACAAACGAAACCAGAAAGAGGGAAGGCAAAGGCAGAATAGAAACAAGACAACGGAAGGGACCAAGTGACGTGAAACACCCTGAGTTAACAATACAAAAGGCAGTGAAGGATGATTACGACAGCCTCACTGATACGTCTTCATTGAATCATTCAAGAGATATCAGAAACTATTCGGATGAAGCATCAAGTGAGACAGACCACACAAAGGAGACAGATGACAGTCTGCTCAATGGATATGTGGAAAGGACCAAATACATACGAGTGGACAAGTCACGCCAACTCTGGACACCGGTATACGAACACAGTTGAGCAACCCACTGCCCATCAAATGTTGTAGACACTTCTGAAGAAGCACCAACAGGAAGTCACATCACACAAGTGTCACTGCCGTCAGTGCACCCAACAAAGGGGAAGAAGAAACAAATCACATGAGGCGTGGTAAGCCACTCAGGCACCGGAAAGGGATAGGCATGTGCACTAAAGACATCCACGACAATGAGAAAGCTGGGGAGAGACAGTCAATGTCATGTGAGAGAGACAGTGACCAAATGCTCCACGACCAGACCAAAGAAATAAATGCGTGCCTCGCAAATAACCCATCCACAGCAATAACACAAAAGACACCTCAAAAGCTACACTCACAAAAATGTCTCACAGATGACTCCGACTCCGGGAGCATGTCATCACAGACTACCAGCTCACGAAATGGATCAGTCAAAACGCTCTCAAAGAAACGTTCTCAGAGGAAATCAGCAAAAGGCTCCTCCAATTCAGAAAACATGTCTATACGGTCATTCCGGTCAACTGAGTCAAGGTTCTTACAATGCTCATGGCACCAATCACCAAAATGCACAATAGAATCAGAGAACATTCTCCCCGTCCAGAGCAGCATATCTCATGCCAATGACTCAGAATACCTGATCACCCCACAATACAACACGTCATGTCAGTCACAATTATTTCAAGACAGAACAAATATATCGGCACCCCTGAAGGGGTCAGCAAGGCTGACTCAACACACTTGCAGAAGGAAACCAGATATACGGGACAGCACCCACCGGGTGAGAAAGGACTATCCTGCCACTCAGCAAGGAAGGCAAAATGGGTGGAGAAGGAAGAAACATACACATGCCCGGATGATTAAAGGGTCCACAAGTCACAAATGCGAATGGAAGTGGGTCAGACAAACAGGGTCAACAAATGAGTCCCAAGACCAAACCGAGCCACCCATGTCAGATGGTGTTTTACTGCCTGGTATGCACGACTCGGAACAAGAGGACATTGCTGCCCCAGACCGGAAGAGACAAAAGGAAGCAAAAACTCATGCAGATGTTCGAAAGAGAACCAGAACACCAATCACTCTTGAAGGAGATCGAGCGTCAGTCGAACGAGGACTACCAAGAAAGACAGATTGCCGTCCTCGGGCTGAGCTATCAACTGTCACTTCACAGAAGGCAACCACGATTGCGTCAGAATTTGTAAATGAGTGGATGACTCGGAAGAGTAATGGCAATCGCAACGAATCTGAGAACCAGAGGATTACACACAATGTTTCGCATTTTCAAAGTCGCACTCCCACAGTCGAGGATACTTCTGTCAAGGCGGCCGACAGCTCGAACACTGCAGTGTCTCCAACAGACTACAGCTTGCCAACCCCTGGGGAGCTAACTGAGTTTAAGCCTGGAACGGCAACGTGTCTATGACCCATGCGGACAATCCGCAGACCTGTGCGGCCAGTCAAGGAACTATAAACATGTCTGAAGTTAATTCTATTTTGTTAAGAAAGGGGGAGATGTAGTATCGTGTGCAGCAGTCTAGTGTTTGGGATAGATTTGTGGGAGGAACAGGAAAGGGAGGAGCAGGGAACCGGAATGGGAAGGCAATTAGAGTAGGGACAGAGACCTGATAACAGGTAGATAATAAAGCTCCTGAATAACTACACACGTGTCTGTCTTCATTACATTTGAGACACGACAGAGCACAGTAAGGGTGCGAAAGCCAAAATCCCCACTGAGGTCCTCACGTTGG
Source organism: Lissotriton helveticus (assembly GCF_964261635.1). NCBI lineage: Eukaryota > Metazoa > Chordata > Amphibia > Caudata > Salamandridae > Lissotriton > Lissotriton helveticus. The sequence goes on from NC_136071.1 coordinate 531,434,062, forward strand.
ATCCTGGAGGAGCGACGGCGCCCCGTTAGTCCTTCGGGCGGTTGTGGACCTGAGTATCCGGGGGTTGCCTGCAACTCTCCACCACCCCTGAGCTGGGAGGGGCGTGAGTAAGGGGTGGACTGGTGGTCCGCCGATGGGAGGGGCTAGACCCTCCCCCAAATCGACAAACACCGGTTGGCGAAGACCACCGGGTAGATTGGCTCATCAGGTGGGCAGGTGGCGAGGGGCTGCCTGCCCTGGGATCGCCCGTAAGATAACCCACCATGTTGGCATATTTGTTATGCCAATAAACCTACAGCAATTTTCTCCACTAAAAATGTGTTGTGTCTGATTATTTCTCTGAAGTATTGCTGTGGGAGGGATGGGGAGTGTTGCCGATATTGGCACTAAGTGAGAGCTGCTGCAGCAGCGATGTGAGCCGGGTGTGGCGTCTGCAGAATAAGCAGCAGGGGCTGAGAGGCGGCTGGCTGATGGGTGAGACCCCCAAGGAGGGTGTCTATGATCACAGGCAGTGCAGTGACATAACGAAACTTGATGGGGGGCCCCCTGCAATGAACATGGAGGGGTTCTACCTCCGGAGTTAGTCAGGGGCTCTCAGCCCACGGTATTGTGATGAGGGGCCCACTGGAGCTCAGGCCCCACCCCCAACCGCGGGCTGTAGGTTACTCCCCTGACGCAGGCCAGCATGTTTTTTTTCTCTCTATAACCCGGAGGTGCAAGAGAGGATTGAGGGTGTGTTACGAGCCTCCTCCCCAAGGCAAGATACGTATGTTCCTCGTGTTCCTCCAAAGCAAGGAGGGGCAGGCGGAGGAGGGAGAGGTCAAGGAAAATCAAAAAAGTTAAACAAAAGGATTAAATAATGATTTGCCAAAGGCCCAGGAGGCCCACCAAATGTCCACTGAAAGGGGACTCATTTTCAAGCTGATGTGCACATTGTGCAGAAGCCAAATACAGACAGTGAGGGGAGCAAATGAAAGAATGAACAGTTTTCCCCATGTTTTTTTGCTATGGTGGGCAGAAGCAAAAAGAGAATGACGCTATGGTCAGCCAATGGACGGAGAGGGCTGACAGAAAGCCCATGTAGTTATTTATGTACGTATATGTATCTATTTTTAAGGCTTTCTTTTAAAAACAAAAGTTCTTGGCTAACACCAATCCAACAAATATATGATACATTTGGCCTTTCAGCACAATTTCCCCAAAACAAGAATACAACTTGGTATGATAGGTTTCTTTACATTTGTTTAACTAAATGTCCTCCTGACACTGCGAAATCAGGCCAACCACCAGAAAGCCATTTTACATTTCTACTGATGCAAGAAGAGGTTCACTTCATAGTCACTTATTACAGTTTATTGTATGATGGTCTATTTAAGGTAACTCTTCAAATATGTGTGTATCCCGGGAACCCTGGATGCACAGCACAGATGCCTTCCACGATCTGTTCTTGATACCTAAACTCACTCAGAGATTTAGGCTAAAAGTCTGGAGTCACAAGAAATTTGGGCCTTATGTTTTAAGTATTTCCATGGGAGCAAAGCCTGCATTTCACAAAATATGGCTGTAGGACCATACTAATTTAGATTGTGATGTACAAAGCTCCAGCCTCCAAAATATTAAATAGATAGGAGTCTTTACCACTCTCCGCAATGGTGCATTTTGCAATGTGACTGGTTAGTAAATCATTTGCTTCGCAAAATGAAAGAAGGTTCACACACCTATTGGTCTACAAAATCACTGACTGTTTTTTACCAGCCAATTTTGTACATCAGGCCCTGTGCTTTCTTATAAACCCATTTTGTTTTAGAACTCTGTTATCGATATCAATCGGCTGTGGCACAACCATAGGGACGTTAAGGCATTCCTCCTCCACTGAGAGCAACCTCACATATCAGATATTTACCTACTTTATGTTTATTTTTCATTTAATTAACATTGCTAGTGAGTAATTTATGTTACCAAATCATACCTATACACATAGCAGGACCAGGCAACTGATATGCAGCGCCACTTACTACGCCTAACACTGACTGTAATGGCGAGTACTGCAGGGCCTGTAAGTAGGCTGTCTGCACATCTGTCACAGTGAAGTAAAGTAGCTGTGTCAGTTTGATTGGTCTCTTTCTATAGTTAGCCCAACATGCACACTTTACCCTCAAATCAGCACTCCGTTAGGGAACCTGGAAATGAGAGAAACGCACCATTCCAGTCTCTAACTGAGCAATGGATTTTCCCGCCCAGACTACCGGGACGATGCTCTTATGCTGTTTATTTTAATGAAGAGCATGAGAGAAGCGACTGGATTAGCTGGATGTGCTCGCAGGAAGAAAACCTTTGGGGCCTACGCACATAGAGCCCGATTACGATGTTGGTCAGAGTTGTCTCTGACCGATACCTTCTCGGTGTGGGAACCAACCGACCATAAGTCGGAAGTACTGAACACTGGATTGCAATGCGACCACACATGGTACAGTCGCAAACTCCCATTCTCAATGGGAGCCTGTATGGGAGCTTGTGCGGTGGGTGGAAGCCGCCCGCTGAACAAGTTCCCATAGAGAAATGGAAGTTTGTGTAAATCCCTGCACCGTTTGGCAGGCACCGGGAGGTCCCCCAAGCCCACACCCGTAGGCCGTTGAGAGATGGGGGCTCTGCTAGGGGCCTCTAAAGTCACTTTTTGACAGCCTTTACATGTTGGAAAGCCCGACATGGAAAGGCTGTTGGAAACCGAAATCATAATCCCAACGGGGGAAAGGCCATCCATTAGGGATTATGATAGGTATCCGACTGGCCAACAGGCTCAAGGAGCCCATCGGACCACAATCCGAGTGACCAGCCGGTTTACACTCTGACCGCCGACATTGAAATTCAATGGGTGGACTGTTAACCTATGGTGTCATTCAGTAAGCCTTCGATGAGCGTTCGGAGCTTACCGATCGACATGGTATTGAGGCCCAAAGTGTTTGACAGGCAGCAAAGGTGCCAGAAGATCACTTCAATATGGCCAATCACTGTGTCATAATTTTGAAATCACATAGTAAATGATCATGTTTCTTTCAACCGTTGGTTTGACAGTGAGCTATTTCCATCCCACCCACCTCCACATAAGGCACTGTACGGGAGGGTGCAGAGGTGTAAGTATAAGTAGTCAATGCACTGCATCCCGTCCCAGGTCACAGAGCATGTGGCATGTGCACAGACCCTGTCCAAGTCTGTCCATGTTCTCTCCTGCAGTGCTGGACATCGAAGTTCATTGAAATGGCCCATAAATAAGTCATCAGAAATGTGATTGAGCTGTCATAGTAATAATAGGAAATCTGATTCCTAACTGTGTGCTCCCTGTAGCCAGGATTGCTCAAAGTCATGGCATGGTGCCGCAGAATGGTATGGGGGTTAAGAAAAAAAAACAATAGTTAATCAATTAAAAGAAAATGTATATTTAAAATATTAACAATATGTACAAATATTGCATCACTCTTGGCTGCGTTTAATGAGGCCATAGCAAAAGCCAATCACAACTGTGGTCATGCACATGGCGGGGCGGCCACCCAAGGAGTGCTCCTCACACTGACCTTTTTCCCCAATTAATAGTGAGTTCAAACTTTACGCCAACAGGCTTCTCAGAGTCCTTCAAGCACTGGCCCTCATGGAGTACTGCGTCTTCATACCACAGTGCAGTAAAGACACTGTATATACACAGGGCGCACCTTGCCTTTGCGTATCAGTACTGCAAAGACGTCCCAGTGCCTCCCAGCACATCCCACAGGCCTTCAATTCTCTTGTCCAGTGGGATGTGCTGTGGTGACCAGGCTTTGGACTCCAATTTATATCATATGTGTGGGTCCTGTACACTTGGCACAAGGCTCAGGTTCATGTGAATGGAATTCTGCCCTAGGTTTTTTCAATCCAGAGGAGCACCAAGCAAGGCTGTCCGTTATCATCCCTGCTGTCATGCTGTCGATGGAGCTTTATCGACATGGGTCAGGTGTGACACTCAGGTGTGGGGACTTGGAAAGGCCTGAAGACTGTATTGCACTAGATACAGATAATGTTCTGCTTTCTTTCTCCTGCCCGGAGGTCACGGCCAGAGGCATTTCCAAATGCTGGAACTTTAAGGCCAGGTATCAGGATTCTCAGTCAACTTGTTCAAGATCCTATTAGTATTCTGCTTTAGCGGGGCCATGGTGGGGAGTTGGCACAGCCAGATGCCTACTCACAGGCTGACCTTTCATTACGTGGGAATCCATATATCCTTGATCCTGGACTTCACCTGGTCCTTGAATTTAATGCCCCTGATCGCTAAAATGAAGGACCTGGACAGGTAGTGTCCCCTGCCACTCAGTATTCTGGGGAGGTCAACACTCTTTCAAATTATGATCTGGCTGAGATTTGTCTATGTTCTCCAAAACTTTCCATGTGTGATTCCTCAGAAATGGTTAATGGAAGTACAGGCCAGAGTATGGTCCTTCCTGTGGGCTGGCAAAGTGCCAATAATAGCTTTTGGCAGGTGTGCTCAGTCCACATATGACCAGGGCATGGCAGCTGCATATGTTTGGCTGTATTAATAGGCCTCCCAACTATTGGTCCTAAATGACTAAATACATGGGGGTGGGCGGATCCGGCTGTCCGAACTGAAGTAAAGGTCATGGAGTGGGACTCTATCCTGGATGTGGTTTACAAGGCACTAACTCTGCAGAGACTCTATCATGCATATGATTTACAGGGCAGTAATTCTGCACTCCCTACCAGATAGATATAGGTTGGTCCTTCTGGTGTAGAGGTCGGAGCTATGCTACACGGGGTGGTATGGAATGGTAACTTTAGAGACCCCCCTTTGGAGGGACCAATGGCTGGGATAGGTACCCAGCTTAGAGGGCTTTGGCAAATGGGACTCAATTGGTATCTTAATACTGGGGATATCAGGCGAGAGTCCCACATGAAGTTATTTCAAGAGTTGCAGGTAGAATTCAAGCTTCACAGCTCACAATGTTTTAGGTTTCTGCAGCTCCGGCATGCCTGAGGTCCGTTGGGGAGTGTCTTATAGGGACCCCTGGTTCAACCCCATAGAGGCCCAAAAACTAATGGGGGCCCTGGGCAAAGGGAGAATATTGCACATTTATAAATACCTAGTAATGAACTCACCAGACCTCCTGCCCTGTTGAAGAGAAAACAGGAAGCAAGGGTGGGATCTTTGGAAGACAGTACATTAATGGCACCACAGGAGTTGGCGATAGCCTCAAGATTCCAGCTGATTCTATGTCAGGACCGGAGGCTTCAGATTATGCTTTAGACTCTCTTCGCTTTATTCAATGCTCCAAACACAGCAGCCAGAAAGATAAACAATTTTTCATTAACACAAAAAAACTACAACTCCCTACAACCAGGGAGACAGTTAGTCCATAGTCCTTCCACCATTTCCAGCACTTGTAGCATTTAGTACCATGTCTGTCTTTCCTCTTTCTCTTTCTTCGCTGCTTCGACAGCCAGATGAGTGCTCTATTGTTCTTCTCTGCCTGACGCCCTGTCGGGAATTGAAACGTGTTGTGTATTGTTTTATTGCCTGTTCTCCGTGGTTTTGTGTTCTTCTGTGGCACTACATATGTATTTTGCTTTTCAGAGTCTGCACCGCAGGAGCGTTTATTCCGCTCCTCACACGGCAGGCCCCATGCTGTTGCAGTAGCTCATTTGACTGCTAGAGGGACTTGGCCCTCTCATCGCTCTTGCGGCGTCGCTCTTCACAGAGGAGTCGCGCCGCAAAAGGAACATCTGCGAGACTGTCCCTACCTGCCTCACTGTGACGCCCGAGTATATCGGGTTGTATTTCCCACATTTCTTCTATATTTACGCCCCGGCGGGGGTCCGTATTTGGGTGCTGTTCACCTGCTTGTCTGATGCGCTCCGCTGAGCGTAGTATTGCACTGGTCCCGCTTCATTCCATTCCCGCGCAAACGCGCCTGCCATTTGTCCCGCATCTCGCGGAACGCGCATAGGGAGGCAGTGGGCCCATACAGTTCTTTTGAGGGCCTTGCTCTTTGGGGGTTGGTGCTGCCCCTACTGTAATCCTTGGGGTTACCAACAAAACTGGTGAAGCTTGCTAGCCTGCCTAATCCTGGTTGGGTTTTGACCCCATCTTTAATTTCTGTGCTCAGCACATTGTATGACTTAAACCTTGGGGGTGATTTTGGTGTGACTAGACCCTTGGTTGGCATATATAGTTCCCTGTGAAGTCTTTTGGGACTACAGTTAGTGGAGTCAGTTGTCTCATTATGGAGGGTCATTCTGAATATTATGAGGAAGAGGTGCTGGGTTTTTGCCCTGGGATGACGAGTTCTTTGAGGCTGTGGATACCTCAATTTATAGGGTTGTGAATGAGGTCGTGGGCTCCATGGAACAAGGCCTCTCGGAAAAAATCGTACAGGAGTGCGCTAAGCTTGCGGCGGCGCATGCGGATCCCTCTGTGGATCCTGGCCAACAGGCTGGTGAGAACCCTCCGCCGCCTAAGAAACAGCGTCCTGAAGGAGTGGACGTTGAAGCATTTGCGTGCCTTAGGTCCGCTTTTATAGCATCGGGGGCGCCCTCCGTCCCTCCACCCCCCCAGCGGACCTCCTGCCAGAGCCGCTTGAACCCCCTTCCCCCGTGATGGACAATGAGGGCACCCAGGGGGATACTGACGATGAAGCGGGTTCTTCACGGCCTTGGCTTCCGTCGGCGACTCCTGCAACCTTCGCAGCTACAGCACAGGAGGATTCTGACATGCTGAACCCCGATGAGATCATGCACCCTCATTCGGCGGCTTGGGTTACTGGCGATAAGGCGGCCAGATTTGTGGCTAGTAGACTCCGGAAACCCTTGGAAAAGGAGGCTCGGGTTGTCTGCATGCCGAGTGTCCCAGACCTTATTTCGAGAACAAGATTGCATGCACGCCGGAGCTAGACCCTAAAATGGCAACATTCATGGCTAAGTTCACAAAGGATCCCAGGAGAGGTATTGACAGGTCCTGGCGATCCTGCCAAGATAAATTACTTGATGCCATTGGACCAATGACTAAAATACTCGACATGGCCGAGGAGGCAAAGGTCTTGGGGTCCCCGATCTCTCCTGAAGTTCCCTCTAATTGGGCCCAATGGGCTATTATTTTTATGGGCAATGCTAATTGCGCTTTTTCCACTGAGCGTCAGCACTCTCTTTTGATTAAATTACATCCCAAGCTAGGGGATCTGGCCTCCTCAGAGGCAGGATCCATTGTGCAGGGAGGCCTTTTCGGCGACCCCTTTATCAAAGAGCTGGGGAAATTCGTCACACCTTTCACTTCACTGGACAAGGCCCAGTCCAGTATTAAAAAGGTTTTTAGTCAGCGGGTTTTCCGTGGGGTGGGGCGAGGCAGGGGCTGCTCTCCTGGCCGTGGATTTAAGCAACCCTCAGGCAGGGAGCAAGGCTCTGGACATGGACAATATAATACCTCCGCAAACTACAACAATTTCTACCCGAGACGAGGACAAAGATTCCGGGGACGCGGAGGATTCAAGACCAACTCTGGCGGTAATTCCAACGGTAAGTGTCCTACCAGCTACTCACGTTCGCATTGGGGGTCGGCTAGCGGAAATTCAGGGCGCTTGGGCAGACATAACTTCAGACGCATGGGTTCTCCAGACAATTCAAGGCTTTCATATAGAGTTTCACCGCGAACCCCGACAAGAGGTTCTTCCGCGATTTATCTCTTTCAGCGCCTTAGCTACTCAGTTGATCGACGAAGAGGTCTCCGAGCTTCTCCGCAAAGGAGCCATTTGCCGATCAATATTACACCCCCATGGATTCCTCAGCAATCTTTTCTTGGTGGAAAAGACCGAAGGTGGCCCTCGTCCTGTTATCAACCTCAGAGACTTCAACAGCTGGTTGGTGTATCGGCATATCAAAATGGAGGGAATCCACCTTCTCCACGATATTCTCCTCCTGGCCAACTGGATGGTCCATCTAGACTTGAAAGATGCCTATCACTTAGTGCCCATCCATCCGCCGCATCATCGGTTTTTGCAGTTCTTCTGGAAGGACTTGGTGTTCGAGTTCACAGCCCTTCAGTTTGGTCTGTCTTCAGCACCATGGTGCTTCACCAAGGTGCTTCATCTAGCGGTGGAATTCCTCCGGGCTCAGGGCATCCGCATGATCGTTTACTTGGATGATTTGCTGCTCCTGGCGCAGTGTCCTCGGATCTTGATCTCTCAACTCCAACAGACAATGGCGCTGTTACAAGGTCTGGGGTTTCTGATCAACAAAACCAAATCGGTTCTGCAGCCTTCCCAGACGATAACCTTCCTTGGTTTTGTGATAGACTCGGGCCAGGCGACTCTCAGTCTCCCGCCTCAAAAAATGGCGAAGATTCACCATGAGCTGCGCCAAACAATTTCAAAATCTCACATTTCTCTACGACACCTGGCCCGGTTGGTGGGCCTCCTTTCCTCGTCGATTCAGGCGATCTTTCTGGGGCCTCTACATTACTGGGCGCTCCGGCGCCTCAAGGTGTTTCATTTGAGAAAGGGGAGATCTTACGACTATATGATTCCCCTCTCGGAGCAGGCCAGGGAGGAAATAGTGTGGTGATTATCCCATATGGAGGCCTGGAACGGACGGGCGATTTTCGGATCGGTTCCGGACCTGGTCATAGAGTTTGATGCCAGTCACTCTGGATGGGGCACACGATGCGGGGATTTTTCCACAGGAGGAGCGTGGTCTGCAGACAAGCAGAGCCTCCACATCAATTGTCTGGAACTCTTAGCAGGGTCCTTTGTGGTGCAATGTTGGACCAGAGACAGAGTGCAATCCTGTGTCCTTCTGAAGATGGACAACGTCTCTGAGGTCCGGTACGTTATTAGTTTAGGGGGCTCCCGTTCGCGAGCTCTAGCGAACTTGGCAAAGGATTTCTGGACTTTCTGTGTAGACCACCACATTTCAGTCACAGTGGAATATCTTCTGGGCCAGACCAATCAGATTGCGGACTGGCATTCATGCAACTTGTATGATTCCAGCCTTTGGAAATTAGATCCCCCGGTCTTCCAGTGGAGCCAGTCTTTGTGGGGCCCATTCTCAATGGACCTTTTTGCGTCCCACCTGGACAATCCAATTCCCCGGTTCTTCAGTTGGAGGCCGGATCCGAAGGCAGTGGCCACGGATGCCTTCCTCCAGGATTGGACCACGGAAGTCAGGTATGCGTTCCCTCCTTTTTCAATGATCACAAGAGCGGCGGCTCAAATCCGCCATCAAGGGGCATAAGTGGTCATGATAACACATTGTTGGAGGTCTCAAGTTTGGTTTCCGATTCTTCTGGAACTTTCTTGGGATTTTCCAATCCTACTCCCCCGGTATCCTCATCTGCTTCTGAACCCGGATGGGATTTCACACCATCTGATCACGCAGGGACAGCTCCGTCTCATGGCGTGGCGGCTTTCCGGCAGCGTTGGTCGCTGCCAGGTCTTTCGGAGCCAGCTGCGACCCTCTTGTCAAAGGCTTGGGCAGACAGCACCATGAAACGTTATAGGTCCGCTTGGACAAGGTGGCTTCGTTGGTGTTTTTGAAGGGACTTGGATCCCGAGGTCGCGGACGTCGTTCATGTCTTGAATTTTCTGGCGCAAGTGGCATCTGACGGACTGGCGTATCGCTCAATAAATGTGGTCCATTCGGCAATTTCTGCGGGCCATTCCCAGCTCGATGTGAAACCAATTGGAGAGCATCCTTTGGTCTGTAGACTGTTGCTTGGTATCCGGTTGTTTCTGCCTCCGGAGCCTCGGTATTCCACCCTTTGGGATCTCAATTTAGTTTTGAATCTCTTTTTATCTTGGCAACCTAATAAATACCTTTCTCTGAAAGAGTCATCTGCGAAATTGACTATGCTGCTATGTTTGATCTCCTGCAGGAGAGTTTCAGATGTCCGTGCATTGGACATTTTGGTGAGGACTTTTTCTCCTGAGGGAGTGGTGTTTACGATTGGACGCCATACTAAGTTTCATACTCGAACGGTGTCATATCCGGGTTTTTGGGATACTCCGAAATTGTGTGTGGTGGATTGTCTCAAAACTTACAAAAACTTGACCCTAGAATTTCGCCCTCCGGGCCAGCAACAACTTTTAATAGCACTCAGGAAACCACACAAGGCTGTGTCTTCTCCTACAATTGCAAGATGGGTGCGTTGGGTCATGCAAGAAGCGGGCATTGATACCAGACAATTTGGTGCTCATTCCATTAGAGGGGCCATGGCCTCTAAGGCGTTTGCGTTGGGAGAGCGCCTAGAGGATTTGATTCGAGCAGCGGATTGGTCTTCCCACTCTACGTTTAAAAGGTTTTATTTCAAACCTGTGGTGGATGTGGCTCAGTTGGTAGTAAGTAAGCTTTAAACTAGCATAATCTGAAGCCTCCGGTCCTGACATAGAATCAGAATTTGCCAAGCAGTGTGACGGTAAGTTCCAATTCTATTAAGGACAGGGAGGCGAGGATTATCCCACCCGGAGCACGTTAGTGCGAACCCCCCCTCCCGTAAGGTGGTAGGTAATCACTTTGGAGGGTTTATTGTTGATGTATTAAGATTGTATTTTGATGCTTGGTTTATACGGTTGATCTTGTGACACTTTACGGATTCTTTAAGTTCTTCTTTTACTGATCATATCTTGTTCTTTCCAGGAAATGATGGGTCAAAATAGGACCAGTGATGATTGAGCGTGACTCTCGCGAAGAAAGAGGAAGAGGAAAGACAGACATGGGACTAAATGCTACAAGTGCTGGAAATGGTGGAAGGACTATGGACTAACTGTCTCCCTGGATGTAGGGAGTTGTAGTATTTTCTGTGTTCATGAAAAATTGTTTATCTTTCTGGCTGCTGTGTTTGGAGTATTGAATAAAGCGAAGAGAGAATAATGCATGATCCTCACCTCCGTGTCCTTAATAGAATTGGAACTTACTGTCACACTGCTTGGCAAATTCCGATTCAACTGAAATATCTACACATTACTCACTCAACAACACTGCAGCTGTGGAGGGCTCGCTGGAGCTCGACCTCCCCGTGCATTAGGTGTACAGAGGAGGGTTTGGATTTCTTTCATATGATCACGAGGTATTGGGCAGCCGTTATCCGCTCACTTTCACGGATTCTGGAGCGGCCCACTGAGCTCTCCTCTCACATAGTGCTTCAGGGTTTGTTTGAGGATATAGGAGGGAGTAGAGGTGAGAGATCACTGGTTTGTTTGGGCACTCTCATGGCCAAATAATTTACTAAATTAATTCCCATTTCCGCTGTTGAGCCGGATCGAATTAGCGAGCTCGCTGTGCTGTGAGCCGTGAAGCCGGGTGAAGCCAGGTGCCGCGAACCGGGCGCTCTGTGCCAAAATCAGCGGAGTCTGCCGAACCGCACCTCCCGTGCTGACAACGGGAGTCGCAGGGAGCAGGGAGCCGGGCGCAGACAGCCGGGAGAGCCGGGAAACGGCCGGGTGCCGAACTTCGGCTTCTCTACCCCTCCTACCCACACCACCAGCACCGAAGCAGCGGCGGCGGAGGAGGCAGCAGCAGCGGTGATTAGAGAGAAAGCTTCACGGCGAAGGCTGTGGCGGCAGTGGTGGTGGTGCGAGCCGCTGCAGAGAGGAGCAGCATAACATCCGGAAGCTGGGTGAGTCCGAGCGGGGGGCAAAGCTATATCTCCACGAGCCGCCCAAGATCTATCCTGGCAGAGGTTATCGCTCTGCTGACCCCCGGATCCGTGTGGCCCCGCGGGAGCAAGGCTCCTTTGCCCCCCTGCTTCCTGCCTGCACGCCGCGGAGACGGCTTCGCGGCCCCCACAGAGGGGTCGCTCCCTTTACCTCTGAGGGGCAGTTGGCTCACCAGCAAGCGAAGCGCCCACAGCATCAAGAGGCAGCCCAAGCCAGAACAGCTAAGGCTAGGAGCCCACAGTGCCTTGTATTGCGAGCCCACAGTGCCTTGTATCCTGAGCCACGTTTGCCCTCACCACCCCCAGGCTGACTCGCATCCCACCAACCCAGGTGAGGGCGAGGGACAGGGAGCACCCGTCCATCTCCGCTATCCTTACCAAGCACCTCCCCAAAAGGAGAATTGATAGACCCCTCTTCCTCCATAAAGCAAGAGGGGAGAGAGCGGACAGGAAAGAGCGGAGAGCCCGACAAGAAAATAACAGACTACGGAGGACATTAGAGGCCGGGTCCTCGACTCAGTGCAGCTGCCAGTCAGAGGGAAGCGAGACCCCAGAAGGACCTCTGCCACATGGGCCTCAAAAAGAAGGGGCAATCGCTTATGACCCCAGAAAAAAGCCCCAAGATGCATCCGCCGACCAACCCGCCATCAACCAGAGTCACGAGGAGCAAATCACTCACAGATAGCCTGAATGAAAAACCGCAAGAGGTCGATCAAAGGGGTTCAATCAGAAAATTTCTCAAGAAAATAGACCCCCTAAGCAGCAACCAAGATACTAACAAGGGTGCTTCCCCTGATGTTCCACGCCCAGCCCGAGAAAATAGCACTAACCACCACAGCAGACTTTTGTCTCCCTCTACCAGTAAATCTAAGGATGAGACCGTCACACGCAAAACACATAGGACCAACCAGGAAACGGTCAGCGAAGCCCAAGAGCAGCTCTACCCAATGCAATCTGCAGGCCAACCTATGGGTGGAACTTTATCTCCGCCCACAGACAACGGGCTGGATATTACAACCAGCAAAACCTTCGAAACAGCAACACCCACAGGAGGCCTTCCAGTAAGGACAACAGCCCAAATCCATCAGACCAACGACTTCGGGCCACACCTTCAGACCACGGGGAAAAGTGACCCCCAAGATGAACCCAAGCATTGCAAATCAACGGCCCTCCAGCCTGTCGGCCCGGCCCTAGCGGCAGGGTATTCTACAATCTCACTTCTCCATAGTTTGGAATAAAAGATCGAACAAACCCTCGATCTAACTCCAAACTTGTCATGGCCTTTGACGTCCCCATGGGCCCCCAACACAAAATCGGTCTATCTCGCTTGTAATAGCAGCGCGGACATGACTCCAGAGAAATCATTCTTGACGGAGACCAATAGTGCCACCAACAAAGCCCTTCTATGGCAATCAACGAAGATGGAAGTGCAAATAGATATCCTACAAGCAATTGCACGCTGCCTAGCAGATATAAGCTCCAAGGTGGAGGCCCTTGATGATAGGATCTCCGAACTTGTGGCCTTCCAATGGGGCGATTGTTCCTGTCGCTGCTCTACTCTCATCGAGAAATGGGCCTGCCTTCCAGAGGTCCTAGCAGATATAGTGGAACTAGCGAAAGGGAGCATGGCGGCTCCGACTCCAATTAACCAAGAAGAATGGGAGAATCACAATAGTTCCATCTCCAGGGAGACACAGCACCCTGCGGTTCCACTTGGACAGCAGAACACAGCCGACAACGGCAAAAGCGAAGAGCTTACGAACCACACACTAGACAGCAGCCCAAAAGCATCTAAAAACCTACAAAGCACAAACCCCATGGACGGCGATGTTTCCGGAACAACGCTGCATGAGCATAGCTCACGCGCAACAGATATGCAAGAACAGTCATTATCAAGGAGAGCAAAAAAGAAGTTAAAGAAACAACAGAAAAAAACAAAGCTAAAAGTGAGACAATCCCAGCTATTGAAAATCAACCAACCGCCCCTAAAATGGGGCACAAAAGCAACCCAGCTGTATCCAATATTTACAGACAAAAACTGGGGCAACAGGGCCCCCATGGTCTCTTTGATAACGGAAGCCCTACTCAAACAAATAACATCACCACGGAGCTCCAAGGCGAAGGGCCAAAAGTCACCAGAGAGGCAAAATCACCTAACTGACATTCATCCGATGGTCGGAAACCACTTACTTTCTATAGAGCCGCCATCTCAGATAACTTCGGCAATAAAGAAGCAGCAAGGGATCACCACAAACCAATTAAACCCAAGCACGCAGATCCAGCCCGCTACTTGGATGAACAACGGCAAAATGTAAGGCGCCAAGGAAGTTCTCCTTCAAGCCATCACGGAAGTCTAAACAACGAGCCAACTTCAGCAGTGCTGGCTATAGAAAAGGAAGAAAGAGCACAAATGCGGGCTCCACTAGAAGTTGTCCACGAGGTGGTTTTCACACCGAGATTCTTGAGTACGGGAAACCACGACATCCTGAACCGGAGTAACATCCTACGCCTGTTTAAACACCTGGACACCCTAGACAAAACAGGCACAGGGGACATAGAATGGGTGAAAATCGAGAGCATGAAGGGGGACACACATGGTGACTCTTCATTGGTGGGACTGAAGAACAAAGCAATACAACAAGCTGTCGTGAACAACACCACCCGATTTGCCGAATGGGGCATTGAAGTCCGGAGCTTGCCGAATCCAAAATATCCACATGTTCTGGCCCCTGAAAGAGGGAGAATGGCCACTTGGTCGGTACTGCATGGGATAAACAGCCCGGGCCCCAAAGATAGAAACCAGACGGGCAAAAGGGATCAATTGGGCATTAGAATTTCCTGTCAAAATAACCAACGGGTCATCTGCACCACATCCCCCCTCCTTGACCAAAAGGGACTCGAAAGAAGGAGAATACAGCATTCCTAACCAGGTCAAAAGCCAGCCTGCCAGAGGAGACGCAGAGCCCGGATCAACGTCAAAGCCGAAATTAACCATAATATCATGGAACATAGCAGGGATCAGCAAAATCGGTAAAAACAAAAACCTGAAGCAGTTCCGGGAAAGCAGAGATATACTCTGTTTCCAAGAAACGTGGCCTTGTCCACCACTCCTCTGGCAGGGTATTACGAACATCAAATACCAGCCGTAAAAAGGAATATCTTCGGTCGTCCAGCCGGCGTTCTATCCGTCTTCATAAAACACGAGTGTGCACTCACAGTCACCTCTATCAACCTGAATTTCCCTGGTTTGCAAGCTGTACAGATAAGAGGCCTGAGTCTCAATAGACAGCCAACGAGTCTACTGGTAATAAACTGCTATATCAGCCCTCCACAGACCTTAATGAAAGACCAGCTGGAGGCACTGGTACAGAAACTAGAAGATCTGCTAAACAAGCACAAAACATTCCAGGTCATCCTTGCTGGGGACTTCAATTTGAAAAATCTGGATAAAACCGAAGCATCTCCCCGGGGCTTGGGCAGGGCAGCCTCCCTGCACGATTTTCTCAACAATAACAAGTTGATATCCACCAACGAACTGAAGAGATCCTGCTCGGCCGGCTGGCAGCCCAAGCCCACATTTCGGGATGTCTCAAGAATAGATTACATCATGATCAGCGAAGAGCTGGCGGCCAGAATGGATGATTTCGAAGTGGAAGACAGGAAGGAAAGCGACCATAGGCCACTAAGAGCAGCATTCCAGCTGGACGTACCGCCTGCCATCGTCTACCAATCCATCGGGAAGTCAAGTGGGGAGGAGAAGCATAGTGCCTTGCGGAGGATTAAGTGGTCAGAAAAGATCAACAGCAAACTTCAAATATGGCTGGACCAGGCACAGGAAGGCAGCATATTGAGCGAGCCCTCACTCATAAAAGGATGGGATAATATAAGAGAGGATCTACAATCCAAGCTTGGGAACCCCAAACTCCAAAACCCTAGAACAAACGGGCCACATAGACCAGGAAGTACCCTCCCTCAGGATATACGCGACCACAAAAGACAGTTGCGCAAAGCACATTCGCAGACCAGAAAAGAGGACACCCCCAAACAGAGGGAGCATCGATTGCCTCACTGAGGGCTTCCCTCAGGAAGAAGGTCTGGGAACACAAAAAAGCTGACACGGAAAGCAAGTGGCTTAAATTCTTCTCCCTGCTTAAACAAAAGAACTCAGCACGACTCTGGAGATACATAAATCAGCTGAGCAACCGAGGTCCATCACGAGAAAATGGGGTTGCAGAAAAGGACTGGATACAACACGTGAAGCAGCTATATGTAACGGCCTCCAAGGAGGAAGCCCCACCAAGCGATAAGGAGGAGCCTGCAGAGTCGGCGCAACAAAGTGGCACAAAGCCAGGAGCCCCATTTCCATGCCCAAACATGGCCCCGATGGGAAATAGATCCCCCGCCGTCTTAGATGATACCCTACCAACTTGGGCAAATACCCAACAGGTCATCAAAACTATAAAGAGCATGAGGAATGATGGGGCCCCTGGGCTCAACGGGATTCCAGCACCGGTTTTCAAACACGCACCGGAGTTCAGGGCCAAACTCCTGACTCCGCTCTTCAACCACACCTTCTCGACAGCAACAACCCCTGAGTCCTAGAGGGGCTCCATACTTGTCCCAATCTTCAAAAAAGGAGATTTCCTAAAGCCGTCAAACTACAGGAAGCCAAGGCCTATGCTCGTCTACTATTGAATGATCTAGAAAAATGGGTAGAAGAGAGAAACATAATACCCATGTACCAGACAGGCTTTAGGTCCCAGGCATCAACTATGGACAATGTCTTGGCACTCGCACACATCTCAGCCCAGGCAACATTGAAGAACCACTCCCCACTCTTTTGATGCTTCGTGAACTATAGCACCGCCTTCGATAAAGTAGTCAGAAAACGATTATGGTGGAAATGAGAAAAGTGGGGCATCCCTCCAAATATTTTGAAGGCAATAAGGTCATTACACGAGGACACCTGGGTGAGGGTCAAAACAAGTGCCCGTACAGTCTCCCCCAAAATAAGTATAGAGAACGGGTTGAAGCAAGGGTGCGTGCTGGCCCCCACCCTCTTCAACTTATATACCGCGGACCTGGGAGAGGCACTAAAAGGTGCCAGCCTAAGAGCCCCAAGATTAGGAAACGTGAGGCTTCCCGTTCTACAGTATGCCGATGATACAGTTATACTGGACCATACGAAGGTGGGACTTCAAAGAGCATTAAACGCTCTCAATAGCTTTAACATCGCAAACAACCTGACAGTTAACCAAGGGAAAACCAAGATCATCATTTTTGGGTCGTACCAACGGAAAAAGAAAGCACAGTGGCAACTGGGAAACGATCTAATTAACTCGGTGGCTTCATACAATTACTTAGGGGTCTGGTTCAGGGAACGGGCCAAGGCAAACATACATATAAACCAGCAGAGCTCTAAAGCCAACAAGGTCACCCACGCATTAAGACAACTTAGCCAGAACAAGACTAGCCCTTTGGTCAACCCTATCCTGATAGCTCTTAGAGCAAAACTCCTTCCGGCAATCAGCTATGGCCACTTAGCCTTCCCCGGGAAACTGGATACTCTTCTCACTCTAGCCCAGGCTAAGGCATATAAATCGGTGCTACTAATACCATAGTTGGCAAGAAAAACTAGGCTAAGACTGGAGCTCGGCCTTGCAAGACCAGACCTGATATGTCAGGGGTAGATTATAAAGCTATACTTAAGAATACTGAGGGCTCCGGCCAACTCTTTAAAAAATCATTTGAGATTCATCTTCGAGTGGCCAGGCTCGGAATGGCACACAAGGCTGGGAAAGGCAATATGAGTCTTGAAGATCGAGGAAGACTGTATGCCGCGGCAGGACATCCCCCTGAGCGCATGGAAGAAAGCCATTAACAGACAAGTGCGCGAAATTTCCTTCGACCTTGATTACAAATCCCTTCGCCGAAGCCCGCACCTGGTCTCACTAAATGATTCATACAGGGCAGGAACAGCACAACCCTATTTAAGTGAGTCCCTCACAATTCAGACCCGAAGCAAAATTTTATACATGAGGCTGACCATGCTGGGGATAGCTGATTTCAATCCCGTTTGGGCTCGAAAAGGGGAATCCATAACTTGCAGATTGTGCACCTACAAGAATGAATCCTGGCTGCACCTTCTCTGTTGCTGCCCTAACCTCAACAATGATCGACGGTGACTGCTGCGCCCAATTTGCCTCAGCAAGAACATAAAGTCTTGTAGCGAAGCATCAGCATTATGTCTGTCCAATACCAGCACAATGATCTTGGCAAGACTGGCGAAATTCATCCACCAAATTAGGCTGGCCTTAAAAGCTGTGGGCCACAGCGGACAGGATCCTCCCACGCAGCCCCATTGACAGTGTCCCATTCGCACGCCCCCTACCAAGAAAGCAATGCACCTAGTAAGATACTTAATGCACCATTGAGTGTAGCCTATGCGCTCACCTGCAACAGACTAACGTCAAGGCACATAAGCTCGGGAATGGACAACCATGCGGGACTCAGTCACTGGAACAAAATATTTCATGCAAGTAAATGATGTAACCAATCACAGTCCCGATTTTAGCATTAGCTTTTAACTTCAGCTTTTTAAGTATTTATCCTTTTCTATATACAAGAATTTGTTTCATTGTTTATTTTACTGTAATGATTTTAATTAATTATACAGTCAATAAAAGTGTCAATTGTTAATTCCCATTTAAATATTTACTTAATTTATACAAATAGTTTAAAATAAACCACAAAATATAATATTTAAATAACTTTCAAGCGCAACAACCATTTGACTATAAATTACTATTTATATGTAAATAAATTGTATTAACACATTAAATCTTACAAACCACCCTAAAAAAATAAAACAATTATTATAATAGTACTAATACGTGAACATAATATAATAACTAATATATTAACATAATTAAAATACCATGGGGTATATTTACAAGAGTTGCAACGAAACAGTATTTCCGCAGTTTAGCGGCAATTGTTTTACCGCAGTTGAACGCCAAATCCTAACGCTATGTTTGCAACGTATTTACAATACATTGCCACGTGGCGTTAGGATCAGTTAGCAGCCACAAAAAATGACGCTAACTCTAGCGTCAAGGCAATATTAAAATTCACTTTAGCGTGAAAAAAGTGACGGCCGGTCAAATAGCGGTAAAGGAGTTCACACAAGTCAGTCCAAAGTCACTTTTCAGTGTCTAGTGGCAAAAAGAGCTTACAAATACACCTCTAAGGAAAAAATAAATAAAGCACTGGAATGCAGAATGGAGCAGCCAGGACCAAGTTCAGCACAGGTCAATAACCCCCCCCAACTAACCTCCTCAACAACCAGGATGACCAGCCAGATTCCCAGGAGAAGAGGAAATGCAGATTCAAGGCCTCATTTATGAAAAGTGGCCCATCATTGGGCAAAAAATAGTGATGCATCACTTTTATTTGCACCATCCTTGCGACACCATGGAGGTGCTGCCATTACAAAAATACTGTTCAACCTTGCGTCTTCCCCTGCACTGCCACTAATTTCAGCTACCTAGTGCCAATGCAGGCACCCTTGCACCATAGTGCAAGGATGCCTGCATTGTGGGGAATGATTGTTTATGTGCAGGAAGGCGTCCCTTCCTCTTCTGCAGGCCCTCTGGCCACCGCTGCCCCTTCACCAATGCCATTGTACACCTCATGGCATCCTAGGCTCTCGCATCCACTGATTACATCCTACTCAGAGACCACAATTTCAACCTTGAAAACCACAGTGACCAGTACCCCACATCTATACTGGAGAACCTCGACAACATCGGACTCAAGCAGCTTGTCATTGCACAGACCCACACAGCCGGACACAAACTTGACCCCGTTTTCTCCACCAGCGAGAACATCACCTATATCCACACGGCAGAACTCGTCTGGACCTACCACTACTGCGTACACCTCTCCTTTACCATGCCAACCGCCCACCACCACCCTCATCGCGCTTCCATCGGAGCTGGAACAAGGCCACCTAAGAATGTCTTGTCAACTTCCTCAGTACAATGACTCTGCCCACACCAACAGATGCTAACACTGCAGCTCTCAACCTTCACCGATGGATCTCCAACTGTGCAGACACTCTGGCACCCCTCAAGAAGACGTCAGGCAAGAAACACTCCAAGAAAGCCAGTTGGTTCACTCCCACCCTCTACCTGTCCAGACACATCTGCAGACGACTCGAGAAGAGATGGATGAACAACATAACCCCGGAAACCGATGCAACCTTCAAATCCGCTGTCAACACACACCACCTTCTCTGAAAAACCACAAAGAAAACGGCCTTCCAAGACAGAATCAATGCTAACGCACTCAACAGCAAAGAACTCTTTGCCATCATCAAGGAGTTCAACTGGCACAACAGCGAGACAATAGATGCCCCACCTTCCCAAGACATCTGCAACAAACTCAGCACCTTCTTCCACCACAAGTTCAGGCACCCGAGACCCTGCTACTACACCAGCAACCATTACACTCAATCACGCTGTACCCCAACAGATTGTGCTCAACTAGACTCCGCTCACCACAGATGACAGACTCAAGACTATGAAGAGCATCCACTCAGGAGCCCCATTGGATCCCTGCCGGTACCACATCTTCCATAGAGCAGCCACCTTCATCTCCCCTACCTTCGCCGCACCATCAACTGCTCCATCGAAACCGCCACCTTCATGCCGAAATCAACCCCCTGCTGAAGAAACTGTCAGCCGACCCGACAGACCTCAAGAACTTCAGACCCATCTCCCTCCTTCCCTTTCCAGTCAAGGTCATCGAGAAGGCCATCAGCGCCCAACTCTCTGAGTTCATCGAAGAGAACACAGCCTGGACACCTCCCAATCTGGCTTTCGAAGCAACCACAGCACTGAGACCAAACTCCTCCCCTGCCACCAATGCGCTCCCTTCCTGACTGGGGAAAAACCACAGCCCTCATCCCGCAGGACCTCTCAGCCACCTTTGACACTGTCTCACACCGCACCCTAATCACGAGTCTCCACGACACCAGCATCTGGGACAAGACACTGGACTGGATCCACTCCTTCCTGGTCAGCCGAACACAGCGAGTCAGGCTATCCCTGTTCCTCTCAGAACCTACAGAGATCAGCTGCAGGGTGCCCAGGGCTCCTTCCTGAGCCCAACCCTCTTCAACGTCTACATGGCTCCACTTGCAACTATCATCAGAAGCCACAGAATTAACATCATCTCTTACACAGATGACACCCAGATGATCATCTCCCTCATCAATGAACCCACAACAACCAGAATCAACTTTCACAACAAAATGAAGCCGTTGCTACCTGTATAAAATACAGCTGCCTCAAGCTCAACTCGGACAAGACTGAAGTACTCATTCTGGGATCCACCCCTGCTGCACTTGAAACCCCTCCCACCCCTACGGATCACGCACACAACCTCAACATCATACTGGACTCCATGATCACAAAGAACCGCCAAATCAATGCAGTATCCTCCTCCTGCTTCTACATGCTCTGACTGCTTTAAAAGAAATTCAGATGGATCCCCACAGAATCCAAAAAGACGGTCACCCACGCACTGATCACAAGCAGACTCAACAACGGCAACACACTGTACACCAGCGTCACCCAGAAACAGCTCAGGAAACTACAGAACGTTGAAAACGCCATAACCAGACTGGTCCTCAACATCCCCCGCCGCAGCCACATGACACCACACCTACCACAACTCCACTGGCTCCTAATCAACAAGAGATTCACCTTCAAGATCCCCACACACGCCTACAAGACTTTCCACAATGCAGGACCAGTATTTCTGAATCACTGCCTCACTTTCCACACACCTGTCAGACAACTCCGTTACGCCCAACTTGCCCTGGCCTCCGTCCCACACATCCACAAGACCAGAACCAGAGGAAGATTCTTGTCCTACCTCGCCACCAACACCTGGAACACCCTGCCCATCCACCTCAGGCAATCTGTGTCATTGATCCAATTCAGGAAGGACCTCAAGACCTGGCTCTTCCACTGAAACCTCCACACCCAGACGGATCAGCAGTCCACCCTCTCAGCACTTAGAGACCCTCATGGGTGTGTAGCCACGTTATATAAACCCCTGATTGATTGATTGATACCTGTACAAAATCAACCAACAATTCAGGCACCCTTGCACTGTGTTGGTGCATGGCAGCCCATCATGCACCAGCGCTGGGAAAAAGGGCAGGAATGCACTGTATCCCATAGATACGGCACATTCCTGCCCTTGTCTCCTGATACAGGGCAGAGCAGCAAGATTCCTTGCAGCACTGTCCTGCGCCAAAACCTCATAAATGAGGTCCTACAGGTGTGTTTTTGTCATTTTTAAGACCAGGTAATTCCTAGCAGAAAGAAACTGCTGCTAATGTGACTTAGCACCAGTTTTTCTTATTTAGCAACATAGAAGGAATCTTTGTAAATATCTTGTTATGTGTTTTGCAGGAGTTTTTTCGTGGGAACGCCTACCTTGCATCTCATTTTGGGTGCGTCAAGCTGAACAAAGTGGCGCTGAGAAAAATTGACGTTAACGCCTAACAAATGCCACTAACTAAGCTTTGCAGCAACTTGTAAATATGTTGATGCAAAAAAAGCCACTATAGCATCAAAAAATGTAGGCTTAGATGGCGTTAAATCCTTGTAAATATGGCCCCATTTTTAAAATACCTATATTAAAAAATAGTTATGTAGAATAATATTGTAAAAAACAATGTTATGTCCCTAAAAAAATGAAACACTTACCTTTTATATTTTGACCCTCTCTATTTTTGGCACAATATTGTTTTGCCACAGTATTTTTTAAAGAAAATGTTGGTCAATTACCAGTGCAAAATAAAAAAAAGATATATTTCTTTCCTAATAAGGAGCAGAGCAAACACATTTTTCGTCACTTCCTTAAAAAAGGATCAAGTTTAAAATAAAATCAGTTCACTCAATTTTGATGTTACTTTAGCAGTCAAAACAGAGCAAAATGAATATTCACAGATTTAGCCCCATGGCTCATCATTTAGAAGATTGTGTTTTCAGATGCTTGAGGACCCTAGAGCTGGTGCTTACATAAGCTTTTCTTTACATTTCTTTATTTAACCAAGGTTTTAAAATGTTTACTAAAATGTGATGTAAAATATATCATGTTACCTTCTGTTTATCAAAAATTTCTATGGGTTGTATAAAGCTATCAAACCCTCAGTGGTCAGCCAGCCAGCTTCCTTCCCTTAATCACTCCCTCGCTCTATGAAGATTGTAAAGAAGTTTTGTGCATCAACACTTTCAAAAGTCGTGACCCATAACTGATAATACCCAAACTTTTTAAATGCTAAAAGTTGATATTACACATGCGATGACTGCATCGTAGCACTCTTTCTGTATTATTGCATATGTACCGAACTGGGGATAGACCCAGAGGACACATAATGTTTGGAAAGGAAGTTATACAAAATAAACTGAAGCACTTGATCCTCACAAAGGGCCTGACTTAGAGTTTGGGGGGTCAAGGTGCCCCAGTCAAAACACAATGGAATACCCTGTCCACCAAACTGACAGTCCACCTGCCTCGTTTAAAGTCAGCAGACCTTCATTATTCCTTAGATGCAGGTCCTGTTGTTTCTGTCTATCGAATACTTCCTTTAAAAAAAAAAAAAAAAATTTGAACAAGAAAGTAGTAAGACAATGAATAGACATTCAAAACACATAGCATCATCTAAATTACACATAATAAACAGTAATAATATTTATCTGAGTAGTGGCACAACCAGTATTATATTATGACCATAATACACACAGAGAAAGTGAATATTGAGAGAGCAACACTCCTAACTTCTACCCTGAAAGATATAGACTAGACTGCAGTGCTTAAATTAGATAAAGACAAGATCTATTTAAAGTGCATAATGCCAATAGCAACAGTTGATTATTAAAATACCATACAGAGCTAGCATAAATATACACAATACAGATCTTCAAATGATTAGCAGAAGTTCTTAAATAAAGTGCTAATTATTTAGGCCTTAACTAAAACAGTCAGGAAGTATCATGATTCTTGTATTTCATAAATAGAGGAGCATCGACATATTTACAGTGCATAGTGTTAATAACAGCAGCTCCTAGGAAAAATGTCATGCAAAAGTCATTTAAAGTGCAAAATGCAAAATAGCAGCAGTTCTTAAATAAAGTGCATGATATTTAAGCTCTATTTTAATCGCCTTGCTCCTCTACTATCTCAAGCGTAATGCTAATATATATCATCTATCCCGCCTTATTTAAAAATGGGAGGGTTGGGGACTCTGGAATACCTTGCCTTTATGCTCCTTCTCCTTCCCTCTCAGCCTGATCGGAGTACTCATGCCAGATAGCTATAAATCTTTTGGTTGCTCCTACCCGTCTCGCATAGGCCTCCTCAAACTTAAAAGTTCTGTGCATTTCATTAGGCCAGTGGTCAATCCTGGGTTGTTTATCTGTTTTCCAATTTTGTAGGACTAGAGATCTTGCGACAGCTATGGCAATTAGTATTAAATACTGCTGATGTTTAGTTAACCCTTTCACCTCTCCCGAAGTGCCAAATAACCAGCATAACTGGCGGTTGGATTCTCAGAGACAGAGATGAGGAGATCTTAGCAAAAACCTCATCCCAAAAAAGTCGTAGCTTATTGCATTCATAGAAAATATGTACCCATCCGCCCTCCTCCTGGGTATTACATCTAGAGCAACGGGTTGGGTTTGTTGGATACATCTTATGCAATTTCAGGGGAGTATAGTAGGCAAGCCATCTAGATAAAAAATTCATCCTCTTGTAATTAGCCCCTCTGAGTGCTTTTTTTGCTAACTCGTTAAGTTGTTGCCATTCCCTTATATTAAACTTACAACCGGTCTCTGAATAGATTTTTTGAAGTACTATTGTCAGAATCTCTTCTGAATGGGCTTTTTGATGCAATAGCCGGTACCAGCCTCCGACACCCAACATTTGTTTCGCCATTTGCCTGACGATTTGCTCTGGCATCTTATTCAATGTTACATAATTGTTTTTAGGAAAGTTAATTAACTGATAAAAGCTCAGTGACAGGGCTGTTGTTAAAGAATTAGCTTGTAATTGGACTGTTTCCCAAGTTATTAAAGTCTCATGATTAAAGAAATTTCCAAGCCGACTAAAGCCTAATTCTTGCCATTGTTGATAAAGGCCTCTAGATAATATAAGACCACCTACTGCACAGTCCTCAATAGGAGTAAAATCATGAAATACTGGAATATCTTGTCATTTAAAATAAAGCTGCATTATTTCTATTATTGTTAAGATGACTTTGTATCTGGTCCTTTTAGGCAATTTTGCCAGCCGTAAGAAATTCGGGAGCCTTATTGCACTCTCTTTCAGCATCTGCACCATGATAAAATTATCAAATACAGAATTTTCCGCACCCAATTGTGAAAAGAAATTTACTAATGATGCCTGGTAATATGTTGGAAAATGTGGTAACGCTAAACCACCTAAAGCTACATCCAATTGTAGTGTGGTAAATTTCTCTCAGGGGTGTTTGTTATTCCAGACAAATTTCCGAATTATTTGATCTAATTCCTTAAAATAAGAGCTCGGAATTTTCAAAGGAAGATTACTAAAAAGAAATAAAAACAGTGGGAGTATTGACATCTTAATCATCGAGATCCGTCCTATCAGTGATAGATTAAGCAGAGTCCATTTATCCAATACATTTTTCACTTTTGTGAGCATTCTGTTATAGTTCAAGGGGAACAGTTGACTAAAATCCTCTGTAACGTATATCCCCAAGTATCTCATTGAATGTGATGGTCTTATGGCGATAGATGCAGGAATATCCGCTGAAGTGGAGTTAAATAAAAGGATTTCGGTTTTTGCTTGATTTACCTTAAACCCCCCACTTGCGTAAATATCTGTATTTCATCTAGTGCATTGTGCACATTGGAATCCCCAGCTTTAAGATATAAAATAATATCATCTGCATAGAGTTTGACTTTTGCCATCCCCTCAATTGGAGGCAAAATCATCAAACTCTTCCGTATCTTAACAGCTAAAGGTTCAATAAATGAAGAAAACAAAAGGGGGGATAGAGGACAACCTCGACGTGTACCTCGCTTAATTTTTACCCTACCAGCCTCTTCTCCATTTACGACAACTTTGGCCTCCGCACAACTATAAAGTTCTTTTAACGTTCGTAAAAAATGTGACGGAAACCCAAATGTATCCAAAATAAAGAATAAAGCACTCCAAACTACTAGATCAAAGGCCTTTTCGGCATCCATCATCATGATCACCACATCCATCTTATCAGTGGAAAAATAGTCAATGGCTTGTGATAAGAAATATGTATTAACTGCCCTGGGATAAAACTATTTTGGTCCTCATGTACCACCTGTTCTTTTTGCCCAGATATTCATGAATAATTTAAAATCCGTATTTAATAGACTAATTGGGCGGTATGAATTAGGATCACAGGGATCTTTATCTTTTTTAAGAAAAATTACTAAAACCGATTCCTTAAAACTTTTCAGTTTCAGAATATCCAAACCCTCCTTCATCTGGTTAAACACTTTTCCTAGAAAAGAGAGAATTTCTTTCTGAAATGCCTTAAAAACTTCCACTGGGATTCCATCTGCACCACTCGCCTTAGCATTGGGCATACTTTTTAACACTGCTAAGATTTCTGTAGTCCCAATTGCGCTATTCAATATCTCAGAAGCTTGTGAGGGTATCTGGAGTGGTAACCAGTCAAAATATCGAGTTTTTTTATTGACTAGACATAATATCGAGTCAAAAATATAGAATAGACATAATATCGACTAGACATAATATAGACTACCAAAATATCGTCTAGAAATTTTTAATATCGAATAGAATGGACATAATATCGAATCAAAAATATAGAATGGACATAATATCGACTAGCCATAATATAGACAACAAAAATATTGAATTTTAGGTAAGTTAATAATAATTTTTATTTTTTGTGTAATATAATTCTGTAGCGGGTTGTGGGTTTATAGGGGAATAGGGTGGGAAGTAATTTAATTATAATTAATTAAATATGGTAATTTATTTATTGTTATTTATTTAGAATTAATTGTTAATTAATTATTAATTGGTAATTAATTAAAATATAATTGGTAATTAATTTTAATTGATTAATTGATAAATATTTTAATTTTAGTAATGTATTTTCTGTAGCGGGTTGTGGGTTTATAGGGGAATAGGGTGGGAAGTAATTACATTTTTTTTTGAATGTTTTATTAAGCATTTATCATTTTTCTGCACAAGTACAATTCAAGTTACAGCACGCCTTATTAATTTTTACATATCAAAATAATTACATTATATACCTATACAGAGGAGGGGTAAAATATTAAACCAGAATAGCAAAGTAGATACAGATAATCCGGATTGGAGAAATCTATGTACAGTTAGTATTATACCTTATAGAGCCATTGCCAAGGCCTGTCCTTCGTCAACCCTACCATTTTTCCAATTAGTTATAGGTTGCCATATCTTCCGTCCTAACATCTTAGCTCTACGCCCCTTCCTATCATATATTGCTTTTTCCAGGTTATACATAGCAAGGAGGCTTGCAATCCATGTTTGGAAAGAGGGTGGAGCCTTATCCAACCATGCCCTTGCTATGCAAATACGATAGACTGCAACAGAGACAAACAGAAATTCCACTGGTAGCCCCTCCACACATTCCCCCACCCCCAAAATAATTAGTTCATCTGTGAGCTTCATCTTAATTTTTAGTGAAATTTCCCAAAAATACTCAATTGCATTTTTTAAAGTATACAACTGTGGGCATTGAGCAAACATATGGACAATGTCTGCCTCATTAGAGTCACAGCGAGGGCATAATATTCCGGACGTGCCACCCCATTGTGCAATTCTAGCCGGTGTATAATAAAGTGAATAAATAGTCTTATAATGTTGTGATTGTAATGTGGCTGAGCGGAGCACAGTTCGTCCCATATCGAGGGATGCCTGGAAGCCTTCTGGGTCGATCCCCAGCTTTTCTGTCCATTTCAGGGCATATTTCCCCCTGTCATCGATCTTTACTACGCTGAGTTCAGCATAGAGTTGCCTAATTGTGCAGCATAAGGAACATTGTATGTATTCCATTACTTTATTCTGACCAAAGCCTAGTGGGCCGCCCTGCTTTTGTAGAAGAAAGCTTCTAACTTGTAAGTACTTAAAGAAGCTGCGTCCTTCTATTCCAAATTTGGCTTGTAGTTCCCCAAATTGTAGTATACCCCCCTGGTTATCCAGAAGGTTACCAACCTTTACTATCCCCTTATTGTACCAGTCTTTCATAGTTATATGCTTAAAGATATCTCCTGGTAATGAAGTATTCGTGTACAGCCTTGTATAATTATTATACCTACCTAGACCCAGTTTTTTTGATATCGCTCTCCAGATCATATAGGCCGCCCTTAATGTCTTAAAACGTGTATGTTTAAAGTAACTGAAGTCGATTGTATTTAGAAATCCATTCTCTGCCCCCTCACCCAGTAGTGCAGTATATACATTAGTGAATCCTAACCTACCCTCAGTTTGCCCTAGACCGCCACCCCCAATCAGCCCCTGAAAGTACTGCAAGGCAGCTGCCCAATAATAAAGCCTAAAGTCTGGTGCCCCCCAGCCCCCCTTCTCTCTAGATAACGTGAGATACCGATAGGCTCTCCTTGTCTTCCCCTGTGCCCATATGAGTCTGTTTAGTATCCCTTCTAATTTATTAAACCAATTATGATCAAAATATAATGGAATAGCTCTGAAAAGGTACAGAAACTTCGGGAAGGTTACCATCTTTATTACATTGATACGGCCCATCAGAGTCAGGTGTAGAGTGTGGATCCTTTCAGTGTTTTCTTTTACTTTTGCCAAAAGTGGACCCATATTAATCTCTACCAGTTTATCTGGGTCAGCTGTAATTTTTATTCCTAAGTATACCGCTTCTGTGACCACTCTTGTGTCTTGATATGTTACAGAGTTAATCTGTACGATCTGCGTCTTCCCTTTGTTTATTGAGTATCCTGACACCCTGCCAAAGTTTGCTGCTTCCTGCTCGATTTCAATTATTGCACTTCCTGGGTTCGGTGTAGTGATCGCTATGTCGTCTGCATATGCGAATATTTTGTGTTCCTGCCCGTGGAGTTTAACTGGAAGAATATTATTATTTCCCTCGAGTCTTCGGAGCAAGGGATCCAGATATAACGCAAATAAAAGTGGCGAGGCCGGGCAACCCTGCCGTGTACCCCGCCTTTTTAGTACTTCGGTGGTATAACCTTTATTAATCCTAATTCTTGCCAGCGGTTCCACATATAGAGCCTGGATAGCCTTGATAAAACCTACGCCTATGCCTGACCACTCCAAGACCTTCTACAGATAACCCCAGGAGACCCTGTCAAAAGCCTTCTCTGCATCCGAGAATACTGCAGCGACAGGGTCCCCTGCGGCTCCCACAGCATCCAAGATGGTAACCATTTGTCTTGTGTGTTGCGTAGTCCCTTTCCCCGGAATAAATCCGTGCTGTGCAGTATTTATTAGGCTCTCAATTACCTTGCTTAACCTCTGAGCCAGAGCTTTAGAATACATTTTTGCGTCCGCGTTCATAAGCGTGATAGGTCTAAAACAACCCCGGCTCCAAATGTGACTTATTCTTTTTAAGAATTACAATAATGTCTGCCCTTGCCCAAGTCTGGGGAATATTCACCCCCATCTGTGCTTGTCTTAATGTCTCGAGCATATCGATCCCCAGTATATCCCAAAAGGTTTTATAAAATTCAGCTGGGATTTGATCAGGGCCTGTTGCTTTCCCTGTTGGTAGCAAAATTACTGCATTTTGAACTTCCTGTAAAGACAGCGGCATCTCTAATGCCTCCCTTCCTTCATTTTTTAGCTCTATATGTGGAATGCATGTCAAGTATTCCTCTATTTCAAGGTCTCTAATGCTAAGGTCGTGATAATACAAAGTTGCATAACATTTCCTGAAGACTTCCCGTACCTCCTCTACCTTATTTACAACCCTACCCCTGTCATCTTTAATTTATTTTATTTCCCCAGCTGCCATATTTTGTCTGGTTCGCACTGCTAATAGATGGCCAACTCGCTCATTGAATTCATAGCATTTTTCTTTTTTGGCCATATAATTACCTGCAGTTCTCCTTGCCATGCTCTCACTAGCCTCTGATTTCTTTAGTTCTATCCTCAGTAAGATATCCTCCAAGGACTCTTGATTGATGATAGCCCAAATGAGTTGATCCTCCAGCTCCGCTAAGTCGCTAAGCCTTCTGATTAATGATAATTTCTCCATTTTAGCCCTATATAGTGTAAAGCTTAGTGTTTCTCCCCACACCCTGGCTTTAAAGGCATCCCAAACCATCCCCGCTGAAGCAGATCCTCTATTGATTTCCCAGAACTGCCTAATCCAGACCCTCATCTTATTAACATAATCTTCATCGCTTATTAGCCCTCTCTCAAACGTCCAATTATACTCTACTCGCTCTCCAATGGTGGTCTGGGGGATAGTTATTATAAGAGGGTTGTGGTCTGAGAATACCCGGGGAAGTCTTTCGATCTGGGTACCGGCAACCAAGGAACTGGGAGATAAAGAAGTAGTCTAATCTAGTGATCATCCTATGTGGGGCTGAGTAAAAGGTACTGCCTGTGCCTGATGGATTATTGACTGCCCAAACGTCCACAAGTGCGTTATGTTGTGCTAGATTATAAATGGCCCTGCGTGATTTCCTTTTGCGGTCCCCCTGGACCCCCCGCCCGTCATTCCCAGCCCTGGCAATCCATTTACATTGAAGTCCCCGCAACAGATCACAGGTTCTGGCCAGAGAGCTAACTCCAAGTCTAGGAAATCAAATAACTCGGGTTCATCATCGTTTGAGCCATATACAGAGACAATTGTGTAACATCCAGCGCCTGCTTCTGCTTCAATCATAACCCATCTCCCCCTTGATCTTCCTTCCTTTTCTTAACCTTTATTGCTCCCTTTTTAGCAATTAGAGCCACACCTCTTGTCTTAGTGTCCTACTGTGTATGTGCTAGGACTTCAAAGCCAAGTTGTTCAAAAGGTATTTACTCTTGCCCTCTATGTGTCTCTTGGAAGCATATTACATCTAATTTTAGTGATCTTAGCATTGCCGCTACCTTCTGTCTTTTCCCTCCATCATTTAGGCCACATATATTAATTGAGGCAATTTTTAAAGCCATTTGTACCCAATGCTGTTTCCCTTGTAAAGTGCCCAATCCATTCGCCCTCCTCCTAGTACTAAGATATGTCCATGTGTCTTCTTCTGCTCTTGTGCTGTAGTTACCCGCCATCCATCACCACCAAGTAATTTAATTATAATTAATTAAATACGTTAATTATTTAATTGGTAAATATTTTGAATTAATTGGTAATTAATTTTTAATTGATAATTAATTCTAAATAATTGTTTAATTGACAATTATGTGAATAATATATTTTTTTCAGTAGCGGGTTGTGGGTTTATAGGGTAATAGGGTGGGAAGTAATTTAATTTTAATTAATTAAATATGTTGATTAATTAATTGATTGGTATTTATTTAGAATAAATTGTCAAATAATTGTTAATTGGTAAATAATTAATTTTTAATTGATAATTAATTTTTATTAATTGATTAATTGATAATTATGTGAATAATATTTTTTTTTTTTTTGTAGCGGGTTGTTGGTTTATAGGGGAATAGGGTGGCAAGTAATTTATTATAATTAATTAAACATGATAATTAATTAATTGGTATTTTATTCAAATAAATTGGTGAATAATTTTTTATTGGTAATTAATTAATTCTTAATTGGTAATTAAAATGTAATAATTTATTAATTTATAATTATGTGATTTATATTAATTTATTTTCACTACAGTGGGGATATTAACCTTTACCCCTACGCTATCCAATGCTTTCCCTACTGTTGCACTCGCTGGAGTGGGAATAGTAATTTTTACCCCTACGCTATCCAACGCTTTCCCTACTGTTGCATTCGCTGGAGTTGGAGTTGGAATAGTAATTATTACCCCTACGCCATCGAACGCTTTCCCTACTGTTGCACTCTGTGGAGTTGGAATAGTAAATTTTACCCCTACGCTATCCAATGCTTTCCCTACTGTTGCACTCTCTGGAGTGGGAATAGTAATTTTTACCCCTACGCTATCCAACGCTTACCCTACTGATGCACTTGCTGGAGTGGCAATAGTGATTTTTACCCGTATGCTATCCAACGCTTTCCCTACTGTTGCACTCGCTGGAGTTGGAATAGTAAATTTTACCCCTACGCTATCCAATGCTTTCCCTACTGTTGCACTCGCTGGAGTGGGAATAGTAATTTTTACCCCTACGCTATCCAACGCTTTCCCTACTGTTGCACTCGCTGGAGTTGGAATAGTAATTTTTACCCCTACGCTATCCAACGCTTTCCCTACTGTTGCACTCTTTGGAGTGGGAATAGTAATTTTTACCCCTACGCTATCCAACGCTTTCCCTACTGTTGCAGTTATTGGAGTGGGAATAGTAATTTTTACCCCTATGCTATCCAAAGCCTTCCCTACTGTTGAACTCGCTGGAGTGGGAATAGTATTTTTTTTACCCCTACGCTATCCAACGCTTTCCCTACTGTTGCACCCTCTGGAGTGGGAATAGTAATTTTTACCCCTACCCCATCCAACGAGTTGTAATAGTAAATTTTACCCCTACGCTATCCAATGCTTTCCCTACTGTTGCACTCGCTGGAGTGGGAATTGTAATTTTTACCTCTACGCTATCCAACGCTTTCCCTACTGTTGCACTCTCTGGAGTGGGAATAGTAATTTTTACCCTTACGCTATCCAATGCTTACCCTACTGATGCACTTGCTGGAGTGGGAATAGTAATTTTTACCCCTATGCTATCCAACGCTTTCCCTACTGTTGCACTCGCTGGAGTTGGAATAGTAATTTTTAACCCTACGCTATCCAACGCTTTCCCTACTGTTGCACTCTTTGGAGTGGGAATAGTAATTTGTACCCCTACGCATCCAACGCTTTCCCTACTGTTGCAGTTATTGGAGTGGGAATCGTAATTTTTACCCCTATGCTATCCAAAGCCTTCCCTACTGTTGCACTCGCAGGAGTGGGAATAGTAATTTTTACCCCTACGCTAACCAACGCTTTCCCTACTGTTGCACTCTCTGGAGTTGGAATAGTAATTTTTACCCCTACGCTATCCAACGCTTTCCCTACTGTTGCACTCGCTGGAGTGGAAATAGTAATTTTTACCCCTACGCTATCCAACGCTTTCCCTACTGTTGCACTCGCTGGAGTTGGAATAGTAATTTTTAACCCTACGCTATCCAACGCTTTCCCTACTGTTGCACTCTTTGGAGTGGGAATAGTAATTTGTACCCCTACGCATCCAACGCTTTCCCTACTGTTGCAGTTATTGGAGTGGGAATCGTAATTTTTACCCCTATGCTATCCAAAGCCTTCCCTACTGTTGCACTCGCAGGAGTGGGAATAGTAATTTTTACCCCTACGCTATCCAACGCTTTCCCTACTGTTGCACTCTCTGGAGTTGGAATAGTAATTTTTACCCCTACGCTATCCAACGCTTTCCCTACTGTTGCACTCGCTGGAGTTGGAATAGTAATTTTTACCCCTACGCTATCCAACTCTTTCCCTACTGTTGCACTCTTTGGAGTGGGAATAGTAATTTCTACCCCTACGCTATCCAACATTTTCCCTACTGTTGCACTCGCTGGAGTTGGAATAGTAATTTGTTCCTCTACGATATCCAACGCTTTTCTTACTGTTGCACTTGCTGGAGTTGGAATAGTAATTTTTCCCTTACGCTATCCAACGCTTTCCCTACTGTTGCACTCTTTGGAGTGGGAATAGTAATTTTTACCCCTACGCTATCCAACGCTTCCCCTACTGTTGTACTCGCTGGAGTGGGAATAGTAATTTTAACCCCTACACTATCCAACGCTTTCCCTACTGTTGCACTCTTTGGAGTGGGAATAGTAATTTTTATCCCTACGCTATCCAACGCTTTCCCAACTTTTGCTCTCACTGGAGTGGGAATAGTAAATTTAAACCTCTCGCTATCCAATGGAAAAAATAATGTATAATTTTTGTTATTAATATGTTTATATATATATATATATATATATTTAAAAATATATATATATATTTTTAAGTTACAATAAATATTTATTACTTTTATGTTTATTTAAGTATTTTAAGTATGTTTTAATTAATTATATTTATTATTATAGTTATAGATATTTTGACTGTCTATATTTCTTCCTATCGATATTTTGGAGTCGATATTTTTGTACTTACCTGTTTGTAGATAGGAAGTCGATATTTTGGCATTCTATATTTTTACCTCGATATTTAGGTAAGTTGATATTTTGACTGTCGATATTATGTCAGTGATCCATCTGGGGTAACTCCAATTTTCAAAAGAATCCACCAAATCTGCTACATCTACCCCCTGTGTTTCTGCATAAATTTGGTCAAAATGTGAAAGGAATATCTCGGAAATAAATTGTTGATCGTCAACTAATATACCAGTTGAGGGATTCTTAACTTGGGCAACTATTTGGTTGCTTTCTGATTTTTTTGTGGACCAAGCCAAGAATCTCCCAATCTGTTGACTTTCTTCATAAAGTTTCTGTTGATAAGCCCTACTCCCTGATATTTCTTCCAATAAAAAAAATCTTTCAGCTGTTCCTTTACTTGAACTAATTCCTGCTGATGTATTCTAAAAGTGGACTCAGTAGTATTTTCTAATTCGACATTTTGTCTTGCTTTCTCTTCCTCTGTCTGTAATTCTTGAATCTTTTCTTTTCTTCGTTTATTTATTCTAACCTTATATGATATTGTGTGACCTCTAAAGGTCGCGTTAAATGCCTCCCGTACCATAAACATGGATGCACAAGTTTCATTGCGCTGAAAAAATTCCTTTATAAATACTTCGGTTTCTGCTATCCAGGTAGAATCTTGTAGTAAGGATTTATCGAATTACCATCTAGGCCTGTTTTTCGGAGTACTTCTTATCCTTAATATAAATGAGACTACGGAGTGGTCTGAAAAGGATTTGGAAAGTATTTCTGTAAGTCCGTTAGTGAATAATTTATCTACTGAGAAAAAATCCAGACAAGATGCTAATGTAAATCTAGCTGAGTAGCAGGTATACTGCTGGAGTCCGGGATGTCCCAACCTCCAGGGGTCTGATAAAGAAAAATCTTCTGTTAATCTATTTATTAATTTTGTGGTTTTGGGCTTTAAGTGATGTTTTGCCTTATTTGATGTATCCAATACCAAATTCTGGATAAACTTAAAGTCCCCACCCAAAATTAGTATACCTTCCATTTGTGCTATGAACTGATAGATTTGCTCTAAGGCCACTGTGTCAGCGTCTATTGGGCCGTAGTAATTAACCAGGTTCAAGACTGTTTTGTCTAGCTTTACTTTTACCCAGATCCATCTCCCTTTACCATCCTGTCGTACCTCTTTAACGTGCCAATCCAGTGAATTAGAGAATAAAATCCCTACAACTCTAACCGCTAGGCAGATGAGAAGTACGCTTGCGTATATTTCTTAGGAAGGGATATTTTCAGGGTATCCGACCTAAAATGAGTTTCCTGTAGAAATAATCAGCCTGATTCATCAATCTCCCGTTTTGCGAGCCCCTAATAGCGAATCATAAGGAATCGCTATTAAGGACTTGCAAAACGGGATTCATGTAGGAATTGCAAAAAATATTGCGATTCCTACATGTTCCTTATTTGTGATTAGCAAATTGCTAATCGCAAATAAGGAATAACTCCCTATTCATTCCTATGGGCCTACAGGCCCATAGGAATGAATGGGGAGTTATTCCTTATTTGCGAATAGCAATTTGCTAATCGCAAATAAGGATGTGATTTCAAGGGTGCAGGGGTGTCCAAAGGACACCCTGTAGCACCCCTGAAATGTAATCTACATTGGTGTTGCGCACACACATGTCCAAAGGACATGTGTGTGTGTAACATGCAACTTAGAAAAATGCATTTAAATGCATTTTTCTAAGTTTTTGCTATTTACCACGAGGTCTGACCTCTCGGTAAATAGCGGCCCAAAATTGCAATTTCGCAATTTTAAAATGATTCATGAATTGCATTTAAGGAATCTCAAATAGAGATTCCTTAAATGCAATTCTTCGCAAATGTGCGAATTCTTTAATAGCGAATTTTGCATTTGGGATGATGAATCCCAAATGCAAAAATTGCACTCGCAAAAGGCAAGATTCTGAGAATCTTTCCCTTTGCAAGTGCAATTTAGCTTGATGAATCAGGCTGATAATTTCTGGGGAAAGAGAATTAATCCAATTTAAACAAGCTGCACTTTTTCGTCGATTCAATAATCCATTAACATTACATGAAACTATGTCTATATTCTGCAATTTTGGTTCCATTTTTGATTCCATTCTAGATTTCCTCCTAACTCACTGATGGTTATTTTCATCTCCAGCTTCATCCTGCCTTTTGTTACACCCCTCGGGCGGATATCTCCTAGGTAATTCTGGTGCCACAATACCCTTATCCAAATTACTATACTGCTTTCTTGTTCATTTTTTCCCTTGTTAAACCCTTGCACCCCCCACCCTGAACTCCCACCCCAAAACTCCCAGCAAAGGGGGAATTGCCCACCATACCCCCTGCCTTCTCCCAGGGGCTGCCCCCCCAACTGGGTGCCATGTTGTTGCACCCTATAGTGACCCTGGCCCCACCACCGCTCTTAGTAGAAGCTAGAAGCTTGAGAAAAGAAAGCTTAACTAACAATATCCTATAAACATTATTTGCTCACAGTGATTTTCTGTAGAAGCTCTTGGGCCTCTTCTAAATTTGCAAACATATGGAATTTGCCTTGCACAAGAACACGCAATTTGGACTGTTGGGCTATAGACGCCTAAACCCCTTGTTCAGTAAACAAATAGAGAAGTTTCACAAATTCTTTTCGCCGGCGGGCTGCAGTAGCAAACATGTCGGAAAAGATATGACAGCTTGGTACTTCTCGAGTTGAGATCTGTCGTATTTGGATAGCCTGAGATAGTACCCGCTCCTTAATTCTAAAATCTGCAAAATTAACAAGAATAGTTCTCGGTAATGTTGAATTCGGAAATGGCTGCACTGGAACTCTGTGTGCTCTTGTAATAGTTAGATATCCATAGAAGCCCGGAAGAACGCTCTTTTTAATAAATGTCTCCACCCACTGAAGCATTTGTGTCCCCTTGCAGCCTTCTGGCACCCCCACCAATCGCAGATTTGAACGCCGGGAGTGATTCTATAATTCCTCAATTTTGGTCTCTAAACTAAGCTTTTGTTTTTTATCCAAGTCCACTTGTTGCTGAATCGTCGTCATCTGATCCTCAAGTTGGGATATTCTTGACTCAGCCTCCTGCAACCTTCCCGGAAAACTGGCTACCACTTCTTTGATTCTTGCCAACCAATGGTGCAGGGCTGCAATCTCATTTGCTTGAGTCGTTTTCATTTTGCAAATCTCATCTAAAATAATACTTCCTTTGATGGCCCCTCGAAGGAAGTACTTTATAAGGGTGGACAGTGAAAATAAATTTTTTCCCTGTCTGCCACCCAGGGGTGGCTTTAGCGCTGTGGCACACAGTGCAACAATTGTTTTGGGGTCGCCTTCTCCATGAATTCCCTCACTACCATGATCCATAAGTGCCCCTCACCTCGCTATCACCCCTTTCTCAAATGCATTTCATTTATTTTTTATAGAACTTCTCAAACCATTGTAGGGTGTCAGAGCACTTTACATCATGCACACATTATACAGAGACAATGAATAAAAGAGATCAGTCGATAGGAAATGTTAAAGAAGACAATGAGGATTACGAGGTGTGGGAATTACTTGTCATCCATACTAGGAGGCACAATATTTTAAGAATCTTTAGTCTGGAGAAGCACAAACTCTAGATTCAATATGTAGTCAGTGGTTGAGGATTGGCTTTAGTAATAGGAATGTATTTCTACCCAAACTCACCTTTGTTAACAACATTAGAACAATGACAGACAGGGGGAAAACATAACGTTCTAACCTATATCCTGCTGTTTGGATGCTGCTCTGATGACTGTACATAGTTCACTGTGCTATATTAGGGTTTTAACTTATGAACTATAAGTAACACAAGGAACTCTGTGACAAAAGCAGTATCCCACTGAGCAATCCGTATAAAACACAGGGGCATATTACCAACAAGTAGCGATAATTATCGCTAAATAGGCTTAGCGACGATTTTCTTATCGCTGCCTATCGCTGGATATGTTAGTGGAGAAAACATGCTATTAGCAAAGTTTTTCTTCATTGTGCTAAATATATCCAGCGATAGCGGCGAGATGTGTAAATATCGCTAGGAATACAGCGATATTCACGCATTAGCAGCGAAATGCTCTTAGCCATGTTATCCACCTCCCATTGGATAACATGGCTAAGAACTGGTCTGAGCAGGCGTTAGTTTTTGGCAATAGCGGGAATATTTCCATCGCTACGCCTGCCTTGCTAATAGGCGATAGCGACGTTAGCGACTGCTTTCAGTTGCTAACAGGTTGGGTACGCCCACTTTGCATGTCATTAGCGATAAATATCGCTGACATGCAAAGCGGGCCCCAAACCACTCGCTATCGCCTAAAAGCTGTCGCTAACATCAGTTAGCGACAGCTTGCTAATAGAGCGATAGAATTATCGCTGCTTAGCGGCGATAATTGCCTATCCCCACCCTTGGTAATATGCCCCACAGTTCTATGATTTTCGTGGTACACATTAATTGCAAGAGGCATATTAACCCTCTGTGCTTCTTTACGATGAGTGGAAACTGCCACTAGACAAAATTCTGATCTCTTTCAAGCCAGAACATTAATCATGCTTATCTTGACATTTTTATTGTTGCCTTAAAACTGCCGAACACACAAGGAACTCTGCAGCAAGTGCTTTTTAAACCTATAAGTTATTTCTAAACACAGCCTTCCCCCACGAAGCAGTGCGGGGTGCGGCTGCACCAGATGCACCACCATGGAGCCGGCCCTGATGTCACCGTCAGGAAAATTCTGGCAGTAAGAGGCAGGAAAAAAAAATAAACTGATCAGTCTGGGAGAAAACACCCAGTGGGTGGGGTCTATTAGTTTTGAAATTTTTCAAAACACAACCAACATTTCAAAGTTTGTTTTTGAAAAACAAAAAACTTGCATCACACCATCTGTGTCACTTCGTCACCTGTGTCTTGAGAATTGAATAGCCAGCTTTATTATGAAAAAATGTAAACGATATATCTGAAAATGCAAATTTTTAGATGTAAAACCCGTTCATTAAAAAGAAATCTTTATTTTATTTCAACTAAGGTGGGATTATTATTATTAACTTATTCTGGTTAAAGTAGTCCTTTAAAAAATGTAACACATTTGGGTTGCTCTAGTTTTGTAATTTTCAGACCAGACTCATTTGAGACTCCTGGTAAACCAAATTTTGAAGGAAAAACAATTGAGGAGACCCTTCCAGCACGGACAGAAAAGCGTAAATGGAACAAAATGAGATGAAATACAAAAGACTGGTTTTGAGGGAAGGCAACAGCACTTGTTACCATCAATTGTCTTGTACAGATCTATATTTCTATGGGGTGATGGGCATGACAACCATTTTTTTGGAAGAGTGAGCACGCTGGAACAGCCCTATGGTCTCTGACTATCAAACACCAAGAACATTAATGGACAACTCATATAAATTGAAAGATTACTCTAACACAGGAAAATACTCATTGTTCGTATGGATTGCACATTCTTCACAAGCTGAATCGGAGTAATTTGAAAAGTTACCTCCAGAGAACAAATGGCTGTGATGCTATATAGATGATAGATAGTCCTATCCAAAATGCCAAAAATATGACACAGACTTAATTGACTTGATTATGGGGGACGCAGAAGCATCACTGGGAATAAGAATGGCAGTCTTGACAAGGACTGTGACAAACTGGGAATTAACAGCAATAACATAGAGGGAATGACAATCAGGGAATGTGAGAGCCTGACAGAAAATAAAAATGAATGTGATGGAATGTAGCAGACTAATAGTAGAAAGAACAACATTTCTAGTGAAATGGGACAAAATACCCAAAAAAGTATTTAAGCTCAAAGACTTTTATGTACCTGCGAGAGTAACTCCAAGCTCAGAATCTTAAATGTACCAGAAAAAGTGACTTCTATTTAGGTATCCTGTAAGGACCAACAAAATATGCTTCACATTCACAGTTCTACGTGTTTTGCTTGTAGTTGTATGAGAATAAAGGTAACCATCGCCCATTTTGAGAGCATTTCTGATTTAAGAGAGACCAGAAAATTTTTATTAGGGCAAAGAACAACCACCCTCTGTGGTGCACAACTTTTCAGATACGAGCAAAGGCACACAACCCTAAATAAACAACGTGAACAGGCAGCTTTTCAAGCAGCACTTGCTTGAACACCCTAAGGAATAAGCCTGCTTTCATTATGACACTGCAAGTATTCTGGTAAGAGTAGCAATGTCATCTAAGTTGGCAGTTCACAGCCACTTTGTTTAAAATGAACTCTTGAAGTCACCGTAGCCTGTGAGACACTGTAATGGGGTGGGGGTTCTCCCTTTGACTCAGTAATGACTCTGTGATAAAAATTATATTGGTGCATGTTTGCTACTGGTCCCACAGTGATTCTGAGGGCAGCGTGTATCTGGACACAATGGGGGATATTCACAAGGAAGTGGCGGAGCGTGTCGTTAGCCTTCTTAGCTTAACGCCTCTCTCCGCCACATCGGATACGCAAGGCTGCACCTTATTCACAAGGACATGGTGCAGCCTTGCTTTTCCCCCTGCGATGGCACTAAGTTTCACGACTTAGCGCCAATGCAGGCACCCTTGCACTAGAGTGCAAGGGTTTATGCAAGCAGGGAGGTTTGTTTATGTACAGGAAGGTGTTCCTTCCTGCACATTAACACACCTACAATGCCAGTTTGTAACTTACATGTATGCTGCTTCATGCAGCACACATGTAAGTTACAAACAGCATTAAAAAAAAAAGGTTTGTTTATGTACAAGAAGGAAAACCTTACTGTACATAAACAAACCATGGCATTTTGCATTTTGCATGTGTGCTGCACAAGGCAGCACACATGGAAAATGCAAAAACGAGGAGAAATGAAGCATTTCTCCTCGTATCGCCAAATTAAGACCAGGGGTTTCCTGGTCTTAAGTTTGGCATTAGCTCCTATTTACACAGCCCTTGTGAATAGGGGGCAGCGTAAATATCAATGGGTGTTGCTGTGGAACGCCCACAACACCCACTGCACGCCCCTTTCACGCTAAACATAGCGTGAAGGGGGCCCTATTCATAAGGCAGCGTTAAGCCACTAAAGCTGCCTTGTGAATAAGGCGATAGGGGCTTGTGAATATGCCCCAATGTTCCTCATGGTTGGTTTGATTGGCGTAGATAGGCAATGCTTATTTTGTTGCTAAATGTTTCAGATTCATATTGTTTCTCTTGGTAAGCATTGTCCCATTTTGTATCCAGGGCTTCAAAAAGGAAAACATGTTTCCTATAGGTTTACAAATATTTTGTAATATCAAGGACACTGTTTCTTTAGGGCACTGAAAATGTTCCTGCCGTTGGATTCTTCCCTTCAGAACTCTTTTTATAAAGTATAACACTTCAAATTAAATATTTTTAAAAGAAAAAAATTCCATGAAAAGTAGCCTTTGACCTAATTTTTCCAAACATTTTTCTATCTAAAACCGGCTGGAAAGGCTTAGCTGCCCTGCTGTACTCACTCACTTGCATAATGGCAAAGCCAATGATAACTTCTATGATGATTGTGTGGTTCCGCCAATAACCAGCAACCCCAAATGTCCGCATACAGTCTAATCGCCAAGAAGTCTCACACCCTTAAACCACCTTCACTCCTTCTCCCTGGCCAGGGCCGGCGCTAGGAATGGGCAGTGTGGGCAGCTGCCCAGGGCCCCGCGCGCACCTCAAAAACACAGGGCCCTGCTTCCGTATGAAAGGCTGCATTATAGTCAGCCCACCTGCTCTTCCTGGGCCCCCTCCCCTTCGATCACTGCATTACATCGTGCAAACGAGGTGCCTTAACCTCAGCAGGTCTAAAGTTGTGGTGTCATTCCTGGGATTAGGGGTGTGTGGGGATAGAAAGAATGCCAAGAGGTCTTGGGACAGCAGCAAAGATAATTGTGTTTGTGTGAGCAGGTCAAGGGCGGGGCTGTGCTCTGTTGAAAAGGTGCCATTTGCATTTCCACGCTACAAATGGCCCTTTTGTTTTTTAGGATCGGCTGAATATTAATGGGTGAGGAGAGGCGGCTCAGTAGAAGAGAGAGAAGCTGTGGCTGGGCAATGTTTATAGGCAAAGCGCCACACATCTAATGCCAGGGGAGGTTGTCCCCATTTCACTGGACTTCGAAGCACTGGATCAGGGCCCAAGTGTGGAGCCCCCTTCTCTTGGCCTCGCATCCATTATCCAGCGCTGTGAGGCCCAGGGCAGGAGAGGTCCCTCTCCTGTGCCTTGCAGCCCTGGATCAGTGTGGGGCCCCTTGCCCTGGGCCGTACTGTCATTATTCAGTACTGTGTAGCCCATGTTAGGGGCCCCCCCATCTCCTGAACTTCGTAGCACTACAGTATGACTGTGAAGCCCATGGGATGAAACACTTCCCCCTGGGCTTTGCACGCATTGAGTAGCTTAATGGAACTGAGGAACTAGGTAGAGTCTCAGTGTCTGCTGAACATTCTGTGATTCTGGGCATATCACTATTTCCACATGCCCCTAGAAAATGAATATATCCTTTCGTAATGTAACTGATGATCATGTAAAGCTCTCTAATGACTTAGGGCTGAGTTCGCATAGTATAAAACTGAAAATCCCCTCACGTTCTGGAACTGTGAGTCATGCCTGACTTTGCCTCCACAGTCCATGAAATGCAACAGAGTTTTAAATGTGTGGGTGCATTTGCTGGGTGGGCAGTCCAGAGAATTTTCACATGCGCTGGAAGCAGGGGTGAGTGGGGTGCTACAGCTCTCCCCAAATAACCATTCTGTTGTTATTAAGTTGAAGGAGCAATAAAGATGCTTTTAAATTATTGCTTTAATGTTGTCACATGTGTTGTGTGTGTTAACATCCAGTTCTGCAGTGCACTTTACCCTGCCCTTTAAGGAGATAAGTGGTTTGAAGAGTGC
The DNA here is from genome assembly GCF_964261635.1 of Lissotriton helveticus. Classification (NCBI taxonomy): domain Eukaryota; kingdom Metazoa; phylum Chordata; class Amphibia; order Caudata; family Salamandridae; genus Lissotriton; species Lissotriton helveticus. The sequence continues at coordinate 531,477,063 of NC_136071.1, forward strand.
AGAGCGAAAGCGTGAAGATAAAATATAGCAATGGAGGGGAAATGGGAAGACTTCAAACGTGAGACAGTATGGGTTAAGAGGAGAAAGGTGATCAAGAGACAAGATGTTGAAGGGAGGCTGAGAAAGGAGAGCAAAGGAGATAATGGAGAGAAGTGAATACGAGCAACACACGAGGAAACAGTACGCTTAAACCAGGAGGAGGCGATGAAAAGTGTAAAGAAATAAGGTACATGCATAAGAGAGGACCGTATAGGAGACAAAGAAGGATATAGGTGGTGGAAGTAGGAGTGTGGGGGGGGGGGATTGAGGAGAGGGGGACTGCAGTAGCCCCGAAATTAAAATGCTGGAGTTCAGAAGACGAATCAGCAATAGAGATGCCTGTAGATTTCAAAGATAGACGTCAAATGTCAGGCGATGTGTTCTGACAAATTACTGCCTATTCTTTTAACATAGAGATTGTTTTCTTTTCTCTGAGTGCAAAATGAGAGGACTTTACAAACTGGTCTATGTGACAAACTTGCTGATGTAAAAGGAAAGGCTATAGGATTTCATTTTTTTTCTAACACACTATAAAAGTTAAATATAAAATGGTGTCGGGCGAGAACAGGCTGGCTTGGAGGTTGGTTGAATGTCACTAAGGGGACACCTGACATATTTCCCAGGTCCATGCATGATGTGCTGCTACAGCTCAAGATTTTATTTTGATTTCTGGTACTTGTAGTTGTGTTTATGCCATTATAAAGTAAGACAACATGCCCCAGAAATCAAAGAAAAACCCTGGACAAGAACAGCACATTATACATGGACCTGGGAAACATGGCAGCTATGAGGGCCTGGAAAAGGTTTATGGGTGTTAGGAGAAAGCATCTTAAGAGCATTGAAGGTTGTACAAAGTCATTGACGATCCACTACCAGGGAGTCCTCTGGGCCATAGCCACATGAAGTTTAACCATTAGAAGAAAAAAAAACTCAGTCTCGGAAATGCTGGTTAGTTTCACTATATTTTTTGGGACAGGTCTCCCGTTGGTCTAGGACAGCTTCTTTGCAGGAGTTCTTATAATTTGTCCATTTTTGCATTAGTGCTTTGACCTGTAAAGGACGTCCATACAGAGTGATAGGGCCTTCTTGCAAAGTCAGATTTTAATTAATACGGGGCCTGCAATCCAAAGGGACCTGACTCACTGAAAGCCCTGTCCCTGGGTTTATGCTGTTTACTTTGTTTTTGACCAGCCCTTTTACTGAATGTTTATCCTTGGGCCACACAGTCATAATGTGTTGCTAGGAAGCCCAGGCAAAGGGACCTTCCCCATGGCCTGGCAGCCTTGGATTATGGGTGACAAGCCCAGCCGAGAGGGCCCCCCTACATTGAGCTTCATTGCAGAGATGATCTATCCCTGTGAGGCCCAGGAGAGAAGGACCCTCTCATTGGCCTCATACTGCTGCATTATAACTACAATATCCAGGGCAGGTAAAATCATTAATTAAAAGGCAGCACCAAGCCAAAGCAAGGTGAATGGCATAAACCCAGGGTCAGGGCTTTCAGTGAGGCTGGTGCTGGTGTTCAGGAGAACTCTCTTCTTAATCCGACTCGGACTGATTTCTGTCCACGACATAGCATGGAAACTGCATTATTAGCAATAACAGGGGAGCTGAAAATATTGCTGGACAAAGGAGGTTCCACAGCCGTTATCCTTCTCTACCTGAGCGCAGCATTCAATACCCTTGACCACGAGACTCTGGTGCTCAGGGTGAGCGAAATAGGAATGAAAAATTGTGCTCTGACTTGGCTTTTCTCGTTCCTAATAGAAAAGTCCTTTCAAATTTGCGAACCTTCCTGCTATTCAGATTTCTTCTCTTTGAAGTGTGGGGTTCCGAAGAGCTTTGCATTGAGGCCTACATTTTTCAACATTTATTTGAGTCTATTAGCAGAGATCGTTAAGAAATTTTGTGTATTGATGGTCTCCTATGTTGATGACACCCAACTGGTAGTCTCCCTTTACCCGGGAACAGGTTTACAACAACTAGCCCCTTGTCTAGAGAAAGTTGCATGATGGATGGCTAACTATCCACTTAAATTGAAGGGAAACAAAGCCAAAATGATGATTTTAGGAAACAAGCCAACATTGCAAACAACCCTCGGATGGCCAGAGTTCCTGGGGGCACCACCAATCTCTTTCTCCCCATTATGAGGCCTTATCAGAACCCTTCGGAAAATCCTAGAACTCCTACCTACACAATCTAGGAGAATAGTGGTCCAAGTGCTGATTCTTTCCCGCCTGGACTATGGGAATTCCCTGTATATGGGCTCACCCAAATATATTATCAAGAGACTCCAGTTAGTCGAAAGCATGGCAGCAAGGACTATCCTCAAGCTTCCCAAACATACCTCAGCAAAAATTGCAGTGGCTTCCTTGCACTGGCATGAGAGGGGGAAAGGATCAAATTCAAGGCACTTTGCTTGGCCCATAGGGGAATCAACCATAATGGACCCTCCTTGATAGTGGCTCGTCTGGTACCTTACACTCCTAGCAGGACCTTAAGATCCTCTAATGCTTGATTGCTAAAGGTCCAAAGGATCAGATTAGGGGGGCTCGCATTTGACCCCTAAGCTTTGTAATGCTATTTCCGATGAGCTTAGAAACTAAATGAATGAGATCAGATTCAGAAAAATGCTTAAAACATGGCTTTACCACCACTAGCCCTAGACATGTACCGCCTCAGAACCTCGCTAGAGAACACAATGACTCACGCAGCACTGGGAAGCCCTCTGGCAGCTATGCCCTTTATAAATCTGCATCGCATCAATCCACATAGCATATCTTGAGGAGCACAGTTAAAGGGTGGCAGTGTGGGAATTCATAGCGAAGGAGCTCAGTGGCGAGGCAACAACAAACATTGTCGCACCGAGGGCCACCAGCCCTAATGCTGGCCCTGGATGTCGCAAATTAGAAGGGCCTCACATCTTCCCTTTCGCCCGGGGCCCCAAAAGTCCTAGGACCGGCCCTGTCCCTGGCTGGTGACTAATTCAATCTAAGCAGACGTCTAATTTTGCCTAAGTGACCAAAACACCATGAGATAGACCTCAGGACACCTCCTTCCTCTGCCCGCATATCCTCTACAGCCATGAGTATACTTTGCCTTTTGTGAGGCAAACCCTCAGTCCTGCTGCTCGCAAACGTAACCGCCTTGCTATGATGTAGAGGGCTGCCATTGTGTTCACACTGTTGCTTTTTGTGGCTGTTTTTATGCACTGCACCTGATTACCACCTGCTGTGGATCAGTGGTAATTACTGATTCTTAAATACCGATTTTTGACAAATTCAGTATTACCGATTTTTTGTACGTCGCATTAGCGATTTGTTACCGATTCCTTATTTACTGATTGGGTATTTTGGTGTTTCAGTGTTGGCCGATCGGTAAATAAGGAATCGGTAACTGCTTTCCCTTAAATTTACCGATTCGGTATTACCAATGGCATTCAGTAAAACCTACATTGCACATGGCTAAATACCGGTCGGTAACGCTGAAATTTACCGAATTTCGGCGTTACCGACCGGTATTAGGTCACCTACATCTAGCCCCAAGTCTCCGCTCAGAACTCCAAAGTTGTTGCTCACATTGGTTTAGACTTTTCACACCTTCAGATTAATGATTTTACAGAATCAGTTCCCATTGTGAGAAGTTGGCCTGGCATATGATGTCACTATTCTAGTGGGCACCTTGCACCAGTCCAAATTACCCTTATTGATGGTAGGTTTAAGACAACTTTTATAGAAAGCTGGAGTTCAGCTGTAGGTTTCAGTTGTACAGTATGCGGCGCTCACACAGTGCTGGCCGGAGTGGTGGTGATGGACAGAATTAGAGAAGGTTTGAACGGTGCAGACAGTATAGAGGGAAACCTGAAAGCCTCTCAATGGTGAGCAGGCATAAAGATGCCTGGACACTTGTACAAACTGAACAACAGGTACTGTGCACACTATCCACCGCCAGAGACTGGCCTGGGAGCATTTTCCTTCATTCCAAAGTACCACCCGCAGAAGCAATACTCCACTGCTTGACGGGGTGACGTTCAGTGAGTACACTAGCTGACGTCGATCCTTTTTCCCAGACTTTTTCAAATTCCATTCTCTGATATTCGTCGCGCCTTTTCAGCCCTGATGAGTCACAGGTTGTATCCTGTTGATGAAACACGTGTCGGCTGGTGTATGTCAAAACAAGACAAAGAAATAAAGACCAACACTGAACTTAACAACTGACCATTCTGAACTCATTAACGTTATTTAATGCTTCTCTTTGTCTAGAACCACCGTATCACCTGATACGGCTTTATCATACGTGTGCACAGTACCTGTTGTTCTCTTTATAGAAAGCTATCCTAGTGGTAGCTGTGGAGAGCAGCCTTCAGGCTAAGTGTTGAAGGAATGTAAAGCAGCTTATTTTACCAGTCTATAATCTCTTGAATAATCAAATGAAAGTACACCACACAAGGTATATATATAAAATATATTTTTTTTATTCTAAACACAACCCCTTTAGTCTCTTTATGAGGCTAGAGGTCAAAGTACAATACAAGAACTTTAAATAGCAAACAGTAAATAGCACAGTATACGTTTTGCCCTAGGGGCCTCACAAACCATATACTAAAATAGTGCTATAAGAACCACGTGAGGGATAGAAGTGAGGCCTAGGGCCTGTAGAACCGCTGGGGCAACCAGGAACCACCCAAGGTAGGAATGCAAGAGATCCATGGGGGACGCGTGCAGTGTCTGAACAGAGCCGCGAATCACCATAGACTTCTATGTGGAAAGCTTGTTACAAAGTTAAAGATGTAGGACACTTAGGAGTGGAATGCGAGGGAACCCCTTCCGTACTGGACACTTTGAGAGTCAAGACCCACGGAAGCACCAAAGTACTTGTGTTACCTCACCCAGGGAAGCCAGGTGCATAGGTGTAATTTCGTGTCGGGTTTCGTCGTCGATTCCTATGGAGAGCTGCAAAGAATTGCTGCAGGCGACCAGGAGCAAAGTGTCCGGATGGATCCAAGGGTGGATCGGAGATCAGAAGAACCTGAAAGCAGAGGGGACAGAGTCTGGGTCACTAGCCAGTGACCAGGATTGCGACAAGAAGATGCCAGCTGATGTCAGGTGCTTTAAGGTGAAGTAGTTGAAGCTTGACTCTTCTGCCACGAGGTCCAGGAGGCATCGACAATGAGCAGGAGCTGGATTTGAGCTGTCCCACAAAGGATGTCGAGTGCTGCAACGTCGGTATCCGGATTGGACCCAACAAACCTAGGTAACAGCAACCCATGCAAGATGACAAGATTGGCTTTGGTGCTGACCAGCAAGGTCTGTGGGACTCACCCTTTGGAGGGGAGTCAGAGAAAAACCAGGAAAGCTCAAGAAACAAAGGTTTGTCATTTGTTGGGACCCACTAGCCAACGTACTAGGGATCGTAAAGGGGCCTCGAGCTGCGGTGAGGAAAGCAGGCCCACAGAACACTCGTGGAGTGTAGGCTTCTCAGCTTCGGTGCAAAAGGTGCTCGGGGCAAGGGCAACAAATATCCCAATGCACAACTTCAGGAAAGTTCAGGAAGTAGGTGCAGTTGCAAAATTGCAGGATGTCCAGGAGTTCCAATCCCACATCTCTCGTGTTGGCTGCAGGTCTCAGCTTTGCTGGGATCTTGTGTCGGCCTCAGAGATGTCAGGAAGTATGTGTCCTGTGTCACAGATTCTTCGGGATCCAGCGGGAGCCTTGAAAATGCAGACCGGCAAGATGCTTCTTTGGTGCCTGTTTGAACAGGGAGGTCACTCCTTGACACCAAGGGAGATTTCTTCCGTCTTCCAGTCGATATGGAATGTTGAAGGTCCAAGATTTTGTCTTCAGAGTTTCGTTCAGGGTAATCTAAAGTTGTAGTGACTGGGTTCCTATACTTATACTAAGTTTAGGGGTTGGACTAACTCTAGGGTCCCACCTATGGGAGGACCTGGGGAGGGGGTGTTCACACCCCTCCCCTTTGTCCAGTTACGCGCCAAAGCTGGGGCTGAGTGCCCCAGCAACCGGTTTGAACTGGGAAATGCATGGAGCACCTTGTGTGCCCCAGGCAGTGTCTCAAAAGCATTCACTGAATGCAACCCACCCTGCCCAAATACACTAAAGCCTGTCTGGGAAGGTGCTGGCACCTCCCTGGACAGGAAACCTATTGTCCAGGCCTCCCCTGCCGGAGTTTCATCCAGCAGCAGGAGGTCAGACTTGGAGTAGTTAAGACTTGCAGAATTGGGGCTGTGCACATGGCCTGCTTCAGGTCATCAAATGCCTTTTGACAGCTGACTGTCCACTGAACTTTCTTAGGCATTCTTTTAGAAATTAAGTCATTCAGGGGTGTCACTATGGAACCATACCCCTTGACAAACCTCCTATAGTACCCAGTCAGGCTCAAGAAAGCTCTGACCTGAGTCTGGGTGGTTGAGCAACCCAGTCCATTATGGTCTGGGTTTTGCTCTGCAATGGTTGAACCTGGCCTCCATCTACAAGTTGGCCCAGGTACACAACCTAACTCTGCCCTATCTGGCACATAGTAGCCTTGATAGTTAGGCCTGCCTTCTGCAGGGCCTCCAAAACATTTTTCAGTTGGATCAGGTGATCTTCCCAGGTGGAGCTAAAGACAGCAATATCATCAAGATAAGCTGCACTATAGGCTTCCAGGTCGGTTAAGACTTTATTCACCAACCTTTGAAGTGTGGCAGGTGCTTTTTGCAGACCAAAGGGCATTACCACAAACTGATAATCTCCACTAGGGGTTGAAAATGCTGTTTTTGGCTTTGCATCATCAGCTAGTCTGATCTACCAGTAGCCAGCTGTTAGATCAAATGTGCTCAGAAATTTGGCAGATGCCAACATATCTATGAGCTCATCTGCTCTAGGAATTGGATGGGCATCAGTCCTAGTGACTGCATTGAGACCTCTGTAATCTACACAAAACCTCATCTCTCTCTTCCCACCCTGGATGTGAGGTTTGGGTATTAGGACTACTGGACTAGCCCAAGGGCTATCTGAAGTTTCAATCACTCCCAGATCCAACATTTTCTGGACTTCTGCCCTGATACAGTCCCTGACATGATCAGGTTGCCTGTAAATCTTATTTTTAACAGGCAGCCTGTCCCCAGTGTCCACTTCATGAGTGCACTAGGTAATCTGACTTGGAGTCATGGAAAACATATGTCTGAATTGTTGTAGACGTTGTCTGCAATCAGTTTGCTGCTGATCAGTGAGGCTGCCTGCCAAGGCTACTCCATCAACTGATCCATCATCAGGGTTCTGAGAGAGCAGGTCTGGGAGAGGGTCACTCTCTTCCACCTGTCCTTCATCAGTAGCCATGAGCAAGCCAAGGTCTGCCCTGTCAACATATGGTTTCAGTCTGTTGACATGAAGCACCCTATGGGGGCTCCAGGGAGTTCCAAGATCTACCAAATAGATGACCTCTCCCTTCTGTTCAACAATAGTGTGGGGCCCATTCCACTTGTCTTGGAGGGCTGCTGGGGCCACAGTCTCCAACACCCACACTTTCTCCCCTGGCTGGTAAACAGTCAGTACAGCCTTTTGATCATGCCAGGCTTTCTGTAATTCCTGGCTAGCCTCAAGGTTTTTAGTTGCCTTTTCATGTACTCAGCCATCCGGGAGCGGAGACCAAGTACATAGTCCACAATATCCTATTTAGGGGGTTTGAGAGGTAACTCCCATCCCTCCTTCACCAGACAAAGGGGTCCTCTGACAGGGTGCCCAAACAGAAGTTCAAATGGGCTGTAGCCAACCCCCTTCTGTGGAACCTCCCTGTATGCAAACAAAAGGCAGGGTACCAGGATATCCCATCTCTGCCTGAGCTTTTCTGGGAGACCCTTAATCACACCCTTTAAGGTTTTGTTGAATCTTTTAACTAAACCATTGCATTGTGAATGAAAGGGAGTGGTGAACTTGTAGTTAACTCCACACTCCTTCCACATTGCAGTCAAGTAGCTAGACATAAAGTTTGCACCTCTGTCAGATACTATCTCCTAAGGGAAACCCACTCTTGAGAAAACTTCCAAGAGGGCTCTTGCCACAACAGGTGCTGTAGTCGTCCTAAGGGGAATTGCCTCTGGGTACCTAGTGGCATGATCCACTACCACTAAGATAAACCTGTGCCCAGATGCAGTTTGGGGATCCATTGGTCCAACAATGTCAATCCCTACACGTTCAAAGGGAACCCCCACCACAGGTAGTGGTATAAGGGGGGCCTTTGTAGTGCCACCTGCTTTGCCACTGGCTTGGCAGGTTACACAGGAACGACTAAACTCCTTGGTGTCTTCAGACATGTGGGGCCAGTGAAAGTGAGGGACAATTCTGTCCCAAGTCTTGTTCTGGCCCAGGTGTCCTGCTAAGGGAATATCATGGGCTAGTATCAAAAGGAAGCCCCTGAATGCCAAAGGTATGACCAACCTCCTGGCTGCACCAGGTTTGGGGTCTCTACTCTCTGAATACAGGAGCCCATCATCCCAGTAGATTTTATGGATGCCACTAGCATTCCCAGCAGCCTCAGCAGCAGCTTGCTGTCTGAGTGGTTCAAGAGAAGGGCAGCTCAACTGTGCCTGACACAGATCTGCCCTGGAAGGCCCCCCTGTCCCTAAGAACTCAACCTGATCAGGTTAAAGCTCCTCTGGGACAGTTCCTTCTTCAGGCTCACAATCAGCTTCCTCGGAAGGCTGATCCTCACTCTGAGTCAGGGGGGAAGGCACTGCCTTAACCCTACTGCTTCATTTCTTGGTAGGCAACTGGTCCATTATTCCAGAATCCAGTGCCTGTCCAGTGTTAGACTTTCTGACCTGTGACCTAGTCACAGCAAACACATGTGCAGGAATTCCAAGCATTGCTGCATGGATCCTTAACTCCACTTCAGACCAGGCTGAAGTTTCCAAATCATTGCCAAGCAAGCATTCTACAGGGAGGTCTGCACTGATCACAACTTTCTTAAGGCCAGTAACCCCTCCCCAGGAGAAATCAACAATTGCCATGGCATGGGTTGTCCTGACATTGCTGGCGTTGGTCACTTGGTAAGTCTTACCAATTATGACTTGTCCATGGTTCACAAAGTCTGATGTCACCATTATGACACTTGCCCCTGTATCCCTGTAGGCCTCAGCCTTTTTCTCATTAATTAAAGGTGTTTGTCTGCACTTGCTCAGATTACTGGGACTCACAGAGGAGGTCATATCCATGCCCCCATCACAGATCAAAACAGCTCGAGTTGGCACTCTGACTAGGCCGGAGTCTATCTCAGATCCGAGGGTTAACCCTACTACACCCTTCTGCTGGGAACCACCACTTGTAGCTAAACTAGTGGGAACAGTTGCCTTAAGGGCAATGGTGGCTGGAGCTGTCTCCTTTTGGTGCAATCACTAGTCCAGTGACTATTATTTTTACAAACTTTGCACCATGGTTTCTTTGGACCTTCTTTCTTTTAGATTGGGGACCCCCACCATTAGAAGCTTTTTGGGGACCTTGTGAAGACTTCTGGTCTTTACCTTTCTCCCCACCCTATTGATCTTGCTTCTTTTGGTCACCACCTTGCTTCTGTACCTTCTGCTTCACCCTGGTTCTGACCCATTTGTCTGCCTTCTTTCCCAATTCTTGGGGAGAGGTCAGATCAGAGTCCAACAGGTGCTGATGCAACAGCTGGTTCTGACAGTTATTAAGAATTTGCTCTCTTATGATCAGATTATACAATCCTGTATAGTCACACACTTTACTGCCCAGTAACCAGCCCTCCAGAGCCTTAGTAGCACAATCAACAAAGTCAACCCAGTCCTGAGTCTGTGTCTTCTGGGTGTCTCTGAACTGCAACCTGTACTGTTCAGTGGTGAAGCCAAACCCATCTATCAGACACTCTTCAGGACCGTGTAATCATCAGCATCCTCTTCTTGTACAGTGAGGAGCTTATCTCTACCTTTGTCTGCAAAGGAGAGCCACAAGATTGCTGCCCACTGCTCCTGGGGTAACGTCTGTACTTTGCAGGCCGTCTCCAATGCAGTAATCCATTTGTGGATGTCATCCCTATTCTGATAGGGAGGGACAATCTTGTTTAGGTTTCTATGGTCATAAGACCTATCCCTACCACTAGGGATATTGCTGCCACCATGGGACTCTAGCCCCATTTTTTCCCTCTCTCTTTCAAGAGCCAGGGTCTCCTTTTCTAAGGCTACTTCTTGTCTCCTTATCCTAAGCTGAGCTTCTCTCATCCCAGCATTACGCTCCTTCTTCTCAAGTGAGGTCCCCTCCTATGAGCAGAGGCAGAAGACCCTACAGATGCACCAGAATGATTAGACTCATGTGAAGGAGATCTGTTCCTTCTTGGCACACCACCAAGACTACCCGAGGGGGCAAAGAGTGGGCCACCTTGGCCTTCTTCATCCCCAGGAAGATCTGGATTCTCCAGGTTTAGGTCATTGTCTACTTCCTGGTCTACATCATCATCAGTCCTGGGGAGGTAACTCATCAGTGTTCTCTACTTCTGATGTACCCACCCCACTGCCGACCTTTTCAGGATCTGATGCTTTCTTAAAGTCATCAAGCATTAACACCTCTATAAGGCGTTGGGTATTGGGATTCTGACCTGGTTTCAATTTTCTCATGGCACACAAAGTCCTTAACTCTTGGAAAGGAAATGTGTCATACTTAGATACCTGTCCTTGACTGGCATCAGGAGTAGATCCACTGGGTCCCTCCTTTGAAGACATGACTAGTGAGGTGTGATGTGTGCACCTACCTACACTACTTGGTTTCCTACTAAACCTCTCTTGAGTTGTAGAAAAGGTGTGCTAGGCCCTTGACACACAACTCTAATTTCAGTAGAACTTACTGTATTCTAAGCTTGGATTATATGTACCTATGGTACCTTTATTGATTTTTCAAATGATATTCTCAAGATTATCTGGTAAAACAATGCAAGCTGGAATCCCACCCGCTGCACACCAATGTGAGAAGTTGGCCTGGCATATGATGTCCACTAGTCTAGTGGGCACCTTGCACCTGTCCAAACGACCCTTATTGATGGTAGGTTTAAGACAACCTTTATAGAAAGCTATCCTAGTGGTAGCTGTGGAGAGCAGCCTTCAGGCTAAGTCTTGAAGGAATGTAAAGCAGCTTGTTTTACCAGTCTTTAATCTCTTGAATAATCAAATGAAAGTACACCACCCAAGGTTTATATATAAAATATATTTTTTTTATTCTAAACACAACCCCTCTAGTCTCTTTATGAGGCTAGAGGTCAAAGTACAATACAAGAACTTTAAATAGCACACAGTAAATAGCACAGTATACGTTTTGCCCTAGGGGCCTCATAAACCATATACTAAAATAGTGGTATAAGAACCACGTGAGGGATAGAAGTGAGGCCTAGGGCCTGTAGAACCGCTGGGGCAACCAGGAACCACCCAAGGTAGGGACACAGGAGACCCACGGGGGTCGCGTGCAGTGTCTAAACACAGCCCCCAATTACCTTAGACTTCTATGAGGAAAGTTTAAGTTATAAAGTTAAGATTTAGGACACTGACACTTCGAGAGTAAAGACCCACGGGAGCACTGAAGTACTCGTATTACCTTACCCAGGGAAGCCGGGTGCATAGGTATCTTTTCGTGTCAGGTTTTCTCGTCAATTCCAATGGAGAGCTGCAAAGAAGTGCTGCAGGGGACCAGGAGCAAAGTGTCCGGATGGATCCAAGGCTGGTTCAGAGATCAGAAGAACCTGAAAGCAGAGGGGACTGAGTCTGGGCCACTAGCCAGTGAGCAGGATGGCGACAAGAAGATTCCAGTCGATGTTGAGTGCTTTAAGGTGAAGTAGGTAAAGCTTGACTCTTCAGCCACAAGGTCCATGACACATCAATGATGACCAGGAGCTGGATTCGAGCTGTCCCATGAAGGATGTCGAGTGCTGCAGTGTCGGTATCCGGATTGGGTCCAACAAGCCTTGGCAACAGCAACCCACGCAAGATGACAAGATTGGCTTCTGTGCAGACCAGCAAGGTTTGAAGAACTCACCCTTTGGAGGGAAGTCAGAGCACGTCTGGAGCAACCAGGAAAGCTCAAGAAACAAAGGATTGTCCTTCACGGGGACCCACTAGCTAACAGACTAGGGATCACAAAGGGGCCTCAAGCTGCGGTGAAGAAAGCGGGCCCACGGAACACTCATGGAGTGTAGGCCTCTCAGCTTCAGTGCAAAAGGTGCTAGGGGAAAGGTCAACAAATAGCCAATGCACAACTTCAGGAAACTTCGGGAAGTAGGTGCTGTTGCAAAATTGCAGGATGTCCAGGAGTTCCGGTCCCATGTCTCTCGTGTTGGCTGGGGGTCTCAGCTTTGCTGGGATCTCGTGTCGGCCTCAGAGATGTCTGGAAGTTCAGGTTCTGTGTTGCAGATTCTTCAGGATCAGTCGGGAGCCTAAAAAATGCAGCCCGGCAAGATGCTTCTTTGGTGCCTGTTTGAACAGGGAGGTCATTTCTTGACCCCAAGGGAGATTTCTTCCATCTTCCAGTTGATATGGAATGTCGAAGGTCCAAGATTTCATCTTCAGAGTTTCGTCCAGGGAAATCTAAAGACCTAGTGACTAGGTTCCTATACTTATACTAAGTTTAGGGGTTGGACTAACTCTAGGGTCCCACCTAGGGGAGGACCTGGGGAGGGGGTGGTTATAACCCTTCCCCTTTGTCCAGTTTCACACCAGAGCTGGGACTGAGTGCCCCGGCAACTGGTTTGAACTGGGAAATGCATGGAGCACCTTGTGTGCCCCAGGCAGTGTCTCAAAAGCATTCACTGAATACCCCAATGCACTAAAGCCTGTCTGGGGAGGTGCTGGCACCTCCCTAGACAGGAAACCTATTGTCCAGGTCTCCCTAGCCGGAATTTTATCCAGCAGCAAACAAAGAATGATATAAATAGACAATACAAAAAGGCATGACATAGCAATAAAATCCAAGCGGTTGAGCAGTACAAAATATGAAGAGGTAATAATGGATTAATAAATTACTATAAAAGAACAGTCAATCGGAGAGAAAGAAAAATGAGAGTAGAGGAGGAAGGAGGAAGGAAAGAGGGGAGGAGGAAGGGTACATATTATATCATATTAAATAGAACTTAGAGTTACTATAAACATAACAAAATAAACTTCAAACAATTTGAAACTAGAAATAGAATAATAATAAAAGCAGGAATTATAACATCATGTAAGAATCTAGAGGTGACCAAAAAGATTGAAAAGAAAGCAAATTATGATTAACTCCCTGTAATGATAGTTGAGTACCTCTTCTTGTAAGTATAATCCATGACCACCAAGCATGAACAGAAAGAGAAGTAGCATCTTTCCAACAAAAAGTGATTGACTTTAGGGCAGCCGAAATCAAAAAATTAAACAATTTTTCTTCACAATCAGGAAGGGAATGTGTAAGTACAACTGATTTACAAATTAACAATTTATAAGAAAGAACATCTTGGATTGGTAATAATTTCAATATCATGTCCCAAACTTCAGACCAAAATTTTGAAATTATAGGGCAATCGAATAACATGTGACGCAGTGAACCAGGATTTGAATTACAATGCCAACAAAGATTTGATGGTAACAGTTTAGCATTATTCAAACGTATTGGTGACCATAAAGAATTAAACAAAATATATGCATTTGTTTGATAAAGAGACGCCGGCAGCCAAAATTCTATTGAGCCAAATAACCTTCCAAGAGTCATTAGAGAGAGAAATTGAAAGCTCAGTGTTCCAAAATGTTGATAGTCCATCAATATTGGTACCAATAGAATGAGTAATTTTTTTATACAAAATAGAAACAATCTTTGAGGATGCAGAAACAGCATGAAGATAATGGGTAAAATCAGTTGTAAGCGTAGAAGGAATACCATTCGGGAAAGATTCTAAAATTGAGTTACATAACAATTGATATTTCACCAAATCAGCATTAGGTAACTTAAATTTTAATAGAAGGCGATCAAAGGGAATAAAGGCATCATCACAAAATACATCTTTAAGAGAGAATATACCCGCCTTAATCCATGAAGTCCAGAAAGTTATCTTCCTATTTAGTTTAATAAAGGCACTATGCCAAAGAGATAATTCCATAGTAGAACTTAGGGGTAAAGCAAAACTGGAGTCTAAATCATTAAGTATCAATCTTGAGGATTTGATTATGGAAGAGCGATGTACAATAGTGGACTTATGCGACATAGTTAACAAGGAGGATAGAGGGAAAGGATCTACAATAGATTTTTCTATATCAAACCAAATAGGGGGTTTAATTTATCGGGGAAGCATTAAACCATTTTTTTTGTCAAACCTTTTTTATTGCAGAACCAAAGGCATAGCATCTTAAACAGGTATCATTACATCAGCGTAGGATCCCCGTCCCCTTATCCGTACGTCCATCCTTCAAACACAGCCATTTAGCCCACATCCCGGAGGCCGGGCGGCAATACACATAATCAAGAAAATCGTTACATCCAATAGTCGCCGTGTGCGTCGTATGAGGAGGTCCGCTGTCTGCATTTGAGTTTTCAGCCCTCCCCCCCCGGTGTCTCATGATAGGGTCACCTCTTATGCACCACCTTGTCTAGGTACCCCCCCAACTTCCCCAACTTCCTCCCCCCCAAATGTCTCCACTTGCGCCTATCCAGCCTACATATGGTTACTCAGTGACTAGCAGGAGATGCAATCGTTTATTTAGGTGTGTGTGCCTGGTGAGGGCGCTATCGCTGCGGGGGAGCCGGTCGCGTCGTCCGGCGCTTCTTCCCCTTCTACTTCTTCCTCAACTGAGCTATCTCGCAGGGCTTGCACTAAGATTTCCCACTCCATTGCCGCCTCCTGAGCCCTCTCGTCTCCTTTCCGACGTGCCAGTTGGTACCTGACTGTGCTCTCGCTCGCCGCCATTTCAAAAACTCATTCAGCCACCTCCGATGCGTGGGGCCCGTATTCGACTTCCATCCCTTGGTCACTTCCCTTTTGGCTAAGAGGAGGCCCATGTCAATAAATTTACTCGACATCTTATTCTTGGGCGTATGTGGGAACCAGTGCAGTATACTGACTGCTATATCGTAGCGGAGGTCCCTACATGCCACCTCATTCAGGGTGTCGCCTATCTCTTCCCAGTAAGTCTGTAGATGAGGGCATTCCCTGAGCATGTGGGTCAGGTCCGCTCCTATTCTATTACAGCGCGGGCAGGCCGCCTCCTCCGCTCCGAAGTACTCCCTTATTTTCCGTGGGGTAAGGTAGCCCTGTGGAGGATATAGAAATGGATCAGCTGGAATCGTGCGTTCCTCGTACTCTTTCTAGCACGCCTTACGAGCTGTGCCCACGTGGCGTCTGGGATCTCCTTTTGCAGGTCTAGTTCCCGCTTGGTCTTTCAGCCCAGTGAGAGGCTGCAAGGCTTCGTTTAATATCCTAGAGTAGAGGCACGTAACCGCCTTGTAGGTACCTGCAGACATCATAGTATATTGGCATGCCAGCGATGTTGGCGGTTCCACCAGTCCCTCGCCCCAGTGCGCTTGGATGGCGCGCACTACTGCCGCGTGCAGCAGGTAGTCCCCCCGCGGCAGGTCGTAGCGCTCCTGCAGCGTTTGGTATGGGGTCAGTGTCCCATCATCGTATAAGTCCCCCACCATCTGCAGTCCCTCTTCTTCCTAGTGCTGCAGGTGCGACCAATCCCCACCATGCGGGAGCACTGTCACCATGCCCAGTGGGATCTCGGGTGCGTAGGGATGTTTAACTCTCACTCGCCTGTGCAGCCGGTTCCAACAAAGACGGAGAGTCCCTTCCTCCATGGATAAGTCTCTGACTGTCAATTGTTGCTGCAGGGCGATATAAGCCAGCACATGCCGGGGGGTGCCACTGTCTCTTTCCTGCTCTGGGCCACGGTACACCCTCGCTATCTCTTGTGTAAAGGTCTGTAGCTGGGCCGCCAGGTAGTAGATTTCAAAGTCAGGGACCGCCAGGCCTCCCTCGTCTTTTGGGCGGGTCAACGTGGCCAGCGCTATTCTGCGTCTGCCCGTGCCCCACAGAAAGGAAATCACCATCGACTTCAACCGTCTAAATATCGCACTCGGCACCCATATAGGCAGTGTCCGGAAATAATACAGCAATCTGGGCAAGGCTATCATCTTTAAAAGAGAAATGCGGCCAGCCACCGAGAGCGGGAGAGTAGTCCAGAAGGACATATTACCTTTCAGGGCGCAGAGGCAAAGGCCCACATTGCCCTCCAGCATGTCCACGGCGTCATGGTACACGTAGACTCCCAGATACTCTAAGCAGGTAGGCTCCCATCTAAGCAGTGGGCGGGTAGAGGGCTGTAATTCGCCCTTCCGAAGGGGGAACAGGCAGGTCTTGGCCCAGTTGACCCTCAGGCCGGAAAACTCGCCGAAGTGCGCGAGTAGTCTCTCCACCCCCTCCACAGCCTCATCGGCATCCTCCAAGAAGAGGAGGAGATTGTCCGCGTACAGCGAGATAAAGTTGCGAATTCCATGGTATTCCAGTCCTCTGTAGTATCCTCCCTTCCTGGCCATCGCCGCGAGAGGTTCCACTGCTAGGGCAAATAGCAGCGGGGATAGCGCGCACCCCTGTCTAGTACCGCGGCACACGTCGTATTGGTTCGATATTAGGGTGACCACCCTCACTCTCGCTTTCGCTGCCGCATATAACACTTTCGTCCACCCTATGTAGCCCTCTCCGAGGCCAAAGCGCCGCAGCACCTTGTACAAGTACCCCCACTCTAAGCTGTCAAAGGCCTTTCCTATATCAACTGCCAGCACTAGGGGCGCTCTAGCCTCCGTCGACGGGTCGCTCAGTAATCGGGTTAGCCTGCGGATGTTGTGAGTGGTATTTCGCGTGGGAATGAACCCAGATTGGTCCCTGTGCACCAGGTCCTGCATGTGTTGGAGCAGCCTGGTCGCCAGCACGGTGCTTAGGATTTTATAGTCAGTTGTAAGCATCGACAGCGGTCGGTACGATGCCGTGCTGATGCTTTCCCTTCTCGGTTTTAATAGGGGAATCATCAGGGCTTCGCGCATAGAGTGGGGTAGCCGTCCCTTGTCCTTGGCTTCGTTGTAGACCGTTTGGAGCCGCGGAGCCAGTTGTTCTATGTATCGCCCATAGAACTCTATTGGCAGTCCGTCTAGTCCCGGGGTCTTATTGCGGGCCATGTGTTTCACTGCTCCCCTGATTTTAGCCAGATCTATCGGGCCACCCAAGGCGTCCGCTTGCGCCTGGTCCAGCTGCGGTAGAGTCAGGCCATCCAAGAACGCTTCTATGTCCTCTCCCCGGTCGCCCAGCGCACTTTTGTACAGTTCTTTGTAGTAGGACCTGAAGCTACCAAGGATCTCCGGTTGTGTGGTACTCATGCGGCCCCCTCCCTCCGAGACGGCCAGGATTGGGTGACTACGCCTGGCGGGGTCGGCCAGCCAAGCCAGCAATGTTCCGGCTTTATCTCCCTCAGCATGCGTTTTCGTTAGGTAGGCCTTATAATCATAACTGCGGAGTCGCTCAATTTCAACCGCCAGCGCCTCCCGCGCCTCGCATAGGCTCTCCTGTAGCTCGGGCCGATTAGGGCGTGCTAGCTCAGCCTCGCGTAGTGCGCGCTCCGCTCTATCCAGGTCATCTAGTAAGGTTTTACGGGCCCCAGCGTACTTTCCTATGCAATGACCCCTCACTACTATATTGAAGGCATCCCACTCCGTCGCTCTGGAGTCAGTGGAGCCGTCGTTTTCCACAAAGTATTGGTCAATTCTTTCCCCTAGCGCTTCGCGGAACGGCGGGTCGTCCAATGTGTCCGGCCGCAGTCGCCACGTCGGGACCCGGGAAATTTCGGTCATCCAATCAAGTGACAACAGCAGGGGGTTATGATCTGACAGCGTGCGCGCTAGATATTCGGTGCGGGCCACCGCCGGGAGCACCAGCGGAGAGCACAGAAAGGCGTCAATCCGGACGTGGAGGTCATGGAGGCTGGAGTGGAACGAGTAATCCCGCTCACTCAGGTGTTGTGTGCGCCAAGCGTCGGCAAGCTCCCACTGCTCCTGCCAGTCTGACCTGCACTTCGCTAGTCTGCGCGTCGGGGAAGCGTGTAGTGGTGGGTGTGATCTGTCTAGAGCTATATCTGCCACCGAGTTATAGTCTCCTCCCATCAAGATAGGGCCTGCAAGGTAACTAGCTAATTCCCCCGACAGTTTTGCAAAGTATGCTGCTTGATCCACATTAGGTGCGTATACACTGCAAAGCACTATGTGTCGGCCCCTGAGCTTCCCCTCCACCGCCACAAATCTCCCCTCCGGGTCTACTATCTGTCTGATCACCTGAAAAGGTATACCCGCCCTTATCCAAATTAGTACCCCCCTGGCAAAGGCCGAGTACGTGGTAGTAAACAGGTGTCCCCTCCACCTACGCTGCAGCGCTATTCCCTCTTTTTTCGTCAAGTGTGTTTCCTGCAGCAGCGCGATAAGGACTCCTCTGCGAACCAGGTATGCATGAACCTTATGCCGCCGCGTCATGGAGTGGAGCCCCCTCACATTCCAAGTCACACATTTTAACGTTCCTGCATTAGCCATTATCCCATAGTGTTCGACACATCGCAGCTTCGTAGCGGCTCCGGGCGCTCGTGGTAGAACATTCCCCCTTCCCCTGAAAAACTATCCCCTTCCCCCACCCTCAACTGTGCCTCGGATCCCCCCAACTTCCTCAGGCCCCCCCTCCCCAGAACAGGACCTAACTTCTCAAAAGCCGCTCCCATCCAAACCGTGTGTGAGCAAACCTTGCTCCACAACCCACCTAATCCGCAGTCTACACTACGGAGGCCTTAAGGGCCCTAAGGAGCGTGAACTAGCTTTAAAGGCCTGAATCACAGTCCCATCCCCCCGCCCCACAATGCAGTTCGTAACTCACGATATCACATTAAAGATGTTACTTGCTCCAGTGTCAGCTCCGGCAAGCTCCAGGAGCCGATAGTTAGCATAGGGGCAACGTTCCGCTCTCAGCCTTCAATGATCTCCCCCGACGTTTGTGGCGTGACCTCCGGGCCCTTCGTGCTGCCAAATTCCGATAGTTCAGTTTCGGAGCCCGTTGCTTGATCCTCCGAACCCGAGGCTCGCCCCGGGTGAGTCAATGCTGTGGACGATAAGTCCATTACTGCCTGTAGAGCGGCCTTCCGCTCATCTTCCGTCTGGGAGAACGTCGGTTTACCGGCTTTCTGCTGTCGTCTCCGAACCCTCCGCGTTCTCCTCACCAGTACTTGGTGTCGTGCTTCCTCCATTCTCATCCTCGCACCGTCCGTGCCAGCCTTATAAGTGTCCCACCAAGCCCACGCCTCCGCCGAAGTAGGGAAAAACAGTGATTTCTCATCCACTACCACCCTTAGCCTGGCCGGGAAGAGGAGCGAGTACTGTAGGCCCTCCGTTCTCAGTTCTCTTTTGATGGATAGGAAAGAAGCGTGTTGTTTCTGAGTCTCAAAGGTATAATCCGGAAACAGCGTCACCCTGCTATTGTCCACCTGAAAGGGACCCACCTCCCTCGCCCTCTGCAGCAGCCAGTCCCTGTCCTTGTAGTGTAGCAGTTTCACTACCACTGGGCGAGGAGGTAGTCCCGGAGCAGGTGGCCTGGCTGGAACTCGGTGCGCCCTTTCAATCGTGAAGAATGGTGAAAGCCCCTCCGGCGCCACCACCGTCTTCAGCCAGTTGGTTAGGTATTCCACTATATCAGGGCCCTCTTTTTGTTCCGGAAGGCCCACCAGGCGCACGTTGTTGCGCCTGCTGCGGTTTTCAGCATCCTCCGCTCGCCGTTCCAGAAACTGTATGCGGTCAAGCGCCTCAGTCAGCCGACCCTCCATGGATTTATGTGCGGGCACCAGGTCCTTTAGAGCCACTTCGGTTGTCTTGACCCTATCAGATAGTTTCCCGTGGTCTGCGCGAAGGGGGCCCAAACCCGTCGCCACTTGCTCTATATCCTGGTGTAGGGCGTCTTTCGTGGCAGCAATGGCCTCCAGGATTCGATCCTGCATCTGTTGCAGGTCCGTCGATGGTGGCGAAGTCTCGTCAGGTACCTCCGAGCTAGGCCCCCCCTCACCTTTTGGACCCCTGGGCTTCCCCATCTTGCGCCGCTGCGTGTGATCCGGGCTCCTCCAGGTGTCAGTGGGCACAAGCTCGTGTCCTCACACACGCACCAATGCCTCTCAGACTGGCGGTCAGGGAAGTTGAGTTGGTCGGTCCCGCTAGGATCTGGGGCAGCCGCCCCCTGGAAGGTTCGGGTCTCAAGGGATCTCACTCGTCCGAGCTAGCGCCGTTCAGCATCCGTGGGGGGAGGGGTGTCCCCACGCCTCTCCCTGGTAGGCACCTGGCACCCGGTGGAAGTGTCCACCCCACAGTCTTGTCCGCAGGGCGGCCCCGGTCCGGCAACAGCGATGGTGGTCCAGCATACAGGAGAATATAACCCAGCACCGACTTCTCGAAGCAGCGGTGAGCGAACAGCAGTTAGGGCAGGTCGGGGCTCGCTTAACAGAGCCCGGGCGGGGAGAGCTCCGTCCAGCGTCCGCGGCGGCCTTCCTGCGCCGCGTGCATCATGCCAGTGCTGGCAGTCAGGGCTTCCCCAGTTACTGGCACCGATGTGGCCGAGGAGCGCCCCCTCCCCAGATGGAGCGGGCGGCAGTAGACCCCATAGGGGGCAGACGGGCCCGGCGGGCCACACAGCACTCCAGGCCTCAGCCCGTGTATGTCCTCCCCTGTGGGAGGCGAAAGTAAGGCGGCCGCCACCACCAAGGTCGCCGTCCCGCAGTGGAGTTAGTTCCAGGGGGCGCCGGGGACGTCCGTCACCACAGACTCCGTTGCCGGAGGCTCGGTACTGCCTCCTCAGTCCAGTCGGATTGCCGGAAAGGTCCCGGAGCGCCCCTCAGCACTCCCAGTAATAAGAGGCCTCGGGAAGCCGGGAGGTCGATTTATTGTCACCCAGGCAGGGAGGAGCCTCACTGGGAGCCTCGCCGGGAGCACCAGATCGCAGAGCGCGGCCCCAGTGCTGTCGGCAGGAGGAGACGGGACTCTCAGCAGCTGGTCCCGCACTCCCTAGGGCTTCCGGGCTTCAGGCGGGATGCCGCAGTCAGGCGTCAGGGCCAGAGGCGCAGCCTTCAGTTCTTCGCCGGCTGTGCGAGTGCCGCCATCTTGCGCTCCGGGCACTCGCTCCTTCCCCCTCCGAGCGAGCGTCCCGCGGTGCGGCCGCCGATGCGCCGAGCAAACCGGAGCAGGCGCTGATGTATTGCACGGGATCACCCGGAGTTTCGCGGGGATCCCAGGTCAGATACAGGATGAATTTTCAGGATTACTGGGCGAGGGGTCGGGAGCCTCGTTAGGCTGCGGCCATCTTCTCCGGCTGCTAGCCACGCCCCCGGGGAAGCATTAAACCATATGGAACTTTGTTTAAGTATAAAAGCTTTATAATAAAGATAAAAATCAGGTAGGCCAAAACCTGGCTGACATTTAGGAATTTTCAATTTTTTGTACGCAATTCGAGGTGGTTTATTGTTCTAAAGAAATTTGGATAACAATTTATCAATGTCTTTATAAAATATTTGAGGAAACTGAGTGGGAATCATAGCAAGGGAGTAAAAAAATTTTGGAGCAATATTCATTTTTATAAATTCCATTCTCCCCCACCAGGTAAGATGAAGGGAAGACCATCTAGAAGTCTTATTTTTAACATATTCAAGTATAAAGTTACTATTCAATTTTAATGTTGATGATATGGACGAGGAAAATAGAATGCCCAGGTATTTAAGTTTACTTTTTTGCCAAATAATATCTGATACAGGCAGCATATCAGAGGTACAAAAAACATTTAGAGGGAAAAATTCTGTTTTAGTAACATTGAGTTTATATCCAGAAACTACCGAATATTTGGCAATAATGTCTAATGAGGATGGGACAGAGGAGATTGGATTACTAATAAACAATAACACATCATCTGCATATGCTAAAGTTTTAATAGTAACATCTTTAATTGTAATACCTTGAACATCATCACAATTACGTATATAATTAAGGAAAGGCTCTATTCCCAACAGAAATAAAAGTGGAGAAAGTGGACAACCTTGTCGTGTACCTCTAAAAAGGAGAAATTGAGAGGAAATTTGGCCATTGATAAATAAACGAGTAGTGGGGGCATTGTATAAGGCAGAAATCATACGAATAAAAGAGGGACCGAAATTAAATGACAATAAAGTACTAAATAAAAATTGCCAATGAATTTTATCAAAGGCTTTTTCTGCATCTAAAGCCATAACTCCTGCAGGGTCAAAAAGGGTAGAGCTCTGCTCAATAACATGTAACAAGGTTCGCGTGTTGTTAGCAGAGTATCTATTTTTCATAAATCCTGACTGATCAGGATGACTCATAGAGTGAAGAACAGTGGCAAGGATTTTAGCATATAATTTACAGTCTTGATTTATTAAGGATATAGGTCGATAATTAGAGACTAAAGTAGGATCCTTGTCAGGCTTAGGAAGAACAACAATTAAAGCCTCCACAAAAGAGCCTGAAAGGGTTCCAGAAGAACTAAAAAATGAAAAAAGTTTAAATAAATAAGGTAGAAGGTGGGATTGAAATTCTTTTCCTTCCTCCAGACCGGTTGCTCCCCCACGCTCCAGCTGAACTGCAGCTGCCTCGCTCTATCTCCTGGCGGTATCGTTGTGTGAACTAGCATTTCCAGCTGTATTTACATATTTGTCTGACCCTCGCAGCCTAGAAGCGCTTTGCTCGCGCAGCGCCGCATTTCTCTATTTAAATAATTAATTGCTAGCGCGACCTTGCTGAGGCTGGCTGAATTGATTGATTGTGCTACCTTGAGGCTTGTGTATTCACTCGCAATTGTCCTGCACACTCGGCGCTGTAGTGTATTTGCTGCCCCTGGCTCCATTAGCCTTTGACCCTCCATTTTGTTGCTTGTTTTCCCCTGGTCCGCCCCTCCTCCCGCCACCGCCTCCCAGCTGCTGCCCCTCCCACCCACGATCTCTACCCTTCCTCTCCCCCGAGCAGATTGTAATCGCCTGGACCTTCCTCCAGACCGGTTGCTCCCCCACGCTCCAGCTGAACTGCAGCTGCCTCGCTCTATCTCCTGGCGGTATCGTTGTGTGAACTAGCATTTCCAGCTGTATTTACATATTTGTCTGACCCTCGCAGCCTAGAAGCGCTTTGCTCGCGCAGCGCCGCATTTCTCTATTTAAATAATTAATTGCTAGCGCGACCTTGCTGAGGCTGGCTGAATTGATTGATTGTGCTACCTTGAGGCTTGTGTATTCACTCGCAATTGTCCTGCACACTCGGCGCTGTAGTGTATTTGCTGCCCCTGGCTCCATTAGCCTTTGACCCTCCATTTTGTTGCTTGTTTTCCCCTGGTCCGCCCCTCCTCCCGCCACCGCCTCCCAGCTGCTGCCCCTCCCACGCTCCGCCCCCTCCAACATCCATTTATGGCCAATGTCCCCACGCGCTACGGACACGCCGAAGGTGCGCCAAAGGTAAGCCCGTCTACGCCCGTCCGCGCTTGGACCGCGCCCAGCGCCAGACCCCCTGCCCCTCGCGCTGCCCAGCCCTCCCGCATTACCTACGATGCCGCCACCCTCCTAGCCCTTAACCCCGGTCGCGCCCCCAACTGCGTCCAAGCAGCTCCTGGACACACCCATGGACCTTTCACCTGCTACTCCTGCAAATTCATCGGCACCGACAACATCTCCGCTACGACCACAACACAGATTCCCAACCCCAACAACCTACAATGCATCCTTCTCAACACCCGATCAGTCCACAGGCACGCCATTGACCTATGGAATCTACTAGACACCATCTCTCCAGACGTCGCCTTCCTAACAGAAACTTGGATGAACGCTTCCTCCGCCCCAGACATCACCATTGCCATCCCTGAAGAATATAAGATCACACGCAAGGACCGTTCCGGCCACACAGGAGGAGGGATCGCTATCGTCCATAAGAAATCAATCCGCATCTCAACCAGCTCGGACGCCAACCTCGCTAACTCTGAACACCTTCACTTCCAGATCCACATCGACCCCAAGACCACACTCAGAGGCACCCTCCTCTACAGACCACCAGGACCCTGCGCAAAATTCAGTGAAGACATCACAGACTTCATCACCCCACACGCGCTCCCCTCCAAAGAGTACATCCTTCTGGGAGACCTCAACTTTCACCTTGAAAAGAACAACGACCGCAACACCACCACCCTCTTGGACAACCTCGCCAACCTCGGACTTAAACAACTGGTCACTTCCCCCACCCACATCGCAGGTCACACACTCGACCCCATCTTCACCTCCAGCAATCATGTCTCCTTCAGCCACACTACGGATCTCCTCTGGACTGACCACAGCTGCGTTCACTTCACATACAACAAGCCGAAACCCACCAACCACCTCCAACCAACTCTGCAAAGAAACTGGAACAAAATCACCACGGACCAGATCTCCGCATCGCTCCTTCTAAACACCCCAGCCCACTCTTCTAACGCCAACGAAGCCGCCGCCAACCTCACCCTATGGTTATCCAACACCGCCGACACCTTAGCACCACTGAAAAAACGTCAAAGCAAACCTTGCAGCAAAAAGGCCTCATGGTTCAACGATGATCTTAAGAAGTCCAAGAAACTCTGCCGCTCCCTTGAAAAGGCCTGGAAAAAAGACCCAACCACTAGCACCAAGGACGCCTTCAAAAACGCCACCCGCACTCACCACCAACTAATCCGTAAGGCCAAGAAAACAGCATTCAAGGATCGACTTGACAACAACGCCCACAACAGCAAGGAACTTTTCAACATCGTCAAGGAATTTTCCAATCCCTCGGCCAACTCCAACGACATCACCCCCTCTCAAGCCCTCTGCGACTCCCTAGCCTCATTCTTCCACAACAAGATTGCAGACATCCACAACAGCTTCGACAACCAACCCGGAAACCAACCCACCCTACCATTTGCTGAACATTCTCCGTGAACACCCTTAACGACTGGAACCCAATCTCCACTGAGGACAAAATCCGCCTGATGAATTCCATCCACTCAGGATCCCCCACTGACCCATGTCCTCACCACATCTTCAACAAAGCAGACTCCGTCATAGCACCGCACCTCCGAGACGTCATCAACTGCTCCTTCAACTCCGCCACCTTCCCGGAAGACTGGAAACACGCTGAAGTCACCGCCCTTCTGAAAAAACC
This sequence comes from Lissotriton helveticus, assembly GCF_964261635.1. NCBI lineage: Eukaryota > Metazoa > Chordata > Amphibia > Caudata > Salamandridae > Lissotriton > Lissotriton helveticus. The sequence goes on from NC_136071.1 coordinate 531,502,328, forward strand.
CACAGCGGACCCCACCGAACTCAAAAATTACCGCCCCATCTCGCTCCTTCCTTTCCCGGCCAAAGTCATCGAGAAAGCTGTCAACAACCAGCTCGCCGCCTTCCTCGAAGCCAACAAATCCCTCGACTCCTCACAATCTGGCTTCCGAGCAAAACACAGCACTGAGACCGCCCTCATCGCAGCAACAGACGACATTCGAACTCTACTGGACAATGGAGACACAGTCGCCCTCATCCTCCTCGACCTCTCTGCAGCATTCGACACAGTCTGCCACAGCACCCTTTTACAACGCCTCAATAACATCGGAATCCAAGGAAAAGCACTTGAATGGATCACCTCGTTCCTCACCGGAAGAACACAGAGAGTCCGCCTCCCACCATTCAAGTCCAAGGCCACTGAAGTCATCTGTGGCGTACCACAAGGATCCTCACTCAGCCCCACCCTCTTCAACGTATACATGAGCCCCCTCGCGGCCATCGCCCGCCAACACAACCTCAACATCATCTCTTACGCGGATGACACTCAACTAATCCTTTCTCTCACCAATGACCCCAGCACCGCCAAAACCAACCTACACGAAGGAATGAAAGAAGTTGCCGAATGGATGAAACAAAGCCGTCTGAAACTGAACTCAGACAAAACAGAAGTCCTCATCTTAGGTACCTCCCCCTCTGCATGGGACCACTCCTGGTGGCCGGAAGCCCTCGGAAAAGCACCCATCCCGACAGACCACGCACGGAACCTAGGCATCATCCTGGATTCTTCACTCTCAATGATCAGACAAGTCAGCGCCGTATCCTCTTCCTGCTTCAACATTCTTCGCATGCTCAGAAAAACATTCCGCTGGATCCCCACCGAAACAAGGAAAACAGTCACCCATGCCCTGGTCACGAGCCGACTGGACTACGGAAACACCCTCTACGCAGGCACTACCGCCAAACTCCAGAAGAAACTCCAACGAATCCAAAACGCCTCAGCCAGGATCATATTAGACATCCCACGCAACGAACACATCTCTGGTCACCTTAAAGACCTCCACTGGCTACCCGTCAATAAGAGAATCACTTTCCGACTGCTAACCCACGCACACAAATCACTCTACGACATCGGACCAGAATGCCTCAACTCACGACTGTCCTTCTACACCCCCTCCCGCCAACTACGCTCTTCCAGCCAAGCCCTCGCCACTGTACCCCACATCAACAAGACCACCATGGGAGGCAGATCCTTTTCATACCTGGCTGCTAAAACATGGAACTCACTCCCCGCTTACCTTCGCCTTACCCAGAACCACCTAGCATTCAGAAAGCAACTTAAAACGTGGATATTTGACAAGTAATCCTCCTCCCCTTTCTAAGCGCCTTGAGACCCTCTGGGTATGTAGTGCGCTATATAAATCACCTGACTTGACTTGACTTGACTTTATAAAACTCAGCAGGGATACCATCAGGTCCCGGAGACTTATTTTTGGGAAGCGATTTGATGGCCGTTAGGATTTCATCATTAGTAATGGGTGAGTCTAATCCAAGTCTGTCTGAAGGGGAAATTTGAGGTAAATTACAAGCATTCAGAAAGTCATCAATTAATGAATTATCACAAAAATCTGGTTTATTATATAAGGTGGAATAAAAATTTAGGAATTGTTCTACAATATCATTATGGGACAATGCAATCTTGCCTTGAGGACCATGAATAGAGGTAATCTGTGTTTTATCCCTTTTAATACGTAAGTAGTTTGCAAGGAGTTTTCCAGACCTGTTGGAATTAAAACGGAACCGAGCATTAGATTTAGCAAGTTGAACCCCAGCTCTTTTACTAAGGATAGCATTAAATTCATATCGCAGCTTTTGTAGCTTGACTTTGTATTGGGGATCATTGGATGTAATGACTAGTCTCTCAAATTTTGCTATTTGCTTCTCTAGATGTGTGACATTAGTATTGAACAGCGTATTCTCATGAGCCATAATAGAGTTTGTAGTACCTCTAATATAAGCTTTAAAAGCGTCCCATCTATTAACTACTGAAGTAGAGTCTTCTGGGTTAAACAAAAAGTAGTCTCGAATAGCCTGTAACAATTTAGGTTTATGATTTTCATTGAGAACAATACCAGTATTCATACGCCATCTATTTTGTTTACAAAAAGTGGAAGAAACATTTAAAATAAAAGAAATTAAAGCGTGATCTGATATATCAATAGTACCAATGACTGGGGTAGTTACAGATTGAATAAGAGATGGGGAAATTAAAAAATAATCAATTCTAGAGTGGGAATTATGAGGATTGGAAAAAAGGTAAAACATTTTTCAGTAGGGAAGTGTAAGCGCCAAATATCTGCTAATTTTGTGGTATGAATAAAGGGTTTAAATGCATGGAACACTTTGGGAGGACAAAATCTAGTAGCAGATAACCTATCCAACAACGGGTCTGCAATAACATTAAAGTCACCCCCAACAATCAATGGAACTTTACCTAATTTTAAAACTTCAGTAGTGATAGTGGACCAAAACGCAGGATCATCTGCCCTAGGACCATAAATATTGAGCAAAAATAGAGTAGAATCATGAATTTTAATTTTGGCTACAATATATCTACCTTCAGAGTCTGAAATTTTACTTAAAACCTGACAGTGTAATCTTTTAGCGAAGAAAACTGCAACCCCATTTTTCTTTCCCTTAGCAGGAGAAGATACAATAGCGTCTACCCACTTTTTACTCATATACTGTAATATCTGATCATCAACATGAGTTTCCTGAACAAAACAAATATCAGCTTTGCATCTACCTAAATAATCTAAAATTTTCGTGCGCTTAACTGGGTGACGCAAACCTTTCACGTTAAGAGAAATAATTTTAATATTATGAACATTAGCCATTAGAATTAAGAAGCAAGGAAGAAAAAGGACAGAAACAAGAAGAGATGAGGAGAAGCATAACTAGAGTATAAATACAAATAGCAACTCTATATACGAGATATGAATAGGAGAAAAAGAAAAAAAGAAGAAGGAACAAACAAGAAACATAAATAGAAATATGGAAACGCACACCCGTTCCACAAGCATGGCCAGAAACCGTTGGAGCCCATGAATATAAGATTATGCATGTATGTGTCAAGTGAAGTCAAAGTAGAAAGACTCAAGTGTTAGGATCATGAGTATCCATTTATGGTTGGGCTTGTTGTTCAAGAAATTGCCTTAGATCTTCAGGACATTGAAAAGATTTGGAAACTTTGTCTTTCCAGACGCGCATTGTAGAAGGATCAAAAAGTCCATACTTAAATCTAAGGCTTCTTAGCTGCGGGCGATAAGCAGAGAACTCTTTACGAATAGCAACCGTTTCCTTAGCAAAGTCCTGATGAATAAAAATGTTGTTACCATTCACTAAAAGTGAGGGAATTGCTCTCGCAGCTTTCCTGATTAGAACCAGATGATGATGACGTAGAACTTTGAATATCATTTGCCTGGGTTTGGTATGACGAGGATTACGGTGTGAGGGGACTCTATGGGCTTTATCCACCTCAAATATTTCTGGAAATTTGATACTCAGAAAACCAGGAAGGAGAGATTCCAGATATAAACGACAATCAGACCCCTCAACTTCTTCAGGCAAATTAAAGATGCGAAGGTTCTACTGCCGATTACGATTTTCCATATCCAACAGCTGAGCATGCATAGGAGTTATTTTTGCCACTAAAGGCGTGAAAGCGTCCAGTTTATTCTTATTATCATGAATTTTGATAGAATTATCAGAGACTTTCATCGATATAGAAGCCATATCTTTACGGATATTTTTAACTTCTGAGGCAATAGAGTCAGTATTCAGACGCAATGCTTGAATTTCCTCCAAAATTAATGCAAGGAAAGGTTCAGATGACTCCACCACTTTAGATTTATTTGGGGGAGGAGAAACTTGCTGCTTTATTTTATTAGTAACTGGATTTGTCGTTGGCATTATCAGGTGATTAAATTCACAACTAGGCGTGAATAATACACAAAGTTCGAAAAATAGCCCCAAAATGTGAGATAAATGAGGTAATTAGTGAAAAAAACAGCAAAAATCTCTTCAAAATTAACAGTGCAGCAGCTAAATTGGACTGTGGGCATGGCTAGGCCCAAGCCAGGCCCTTTCCTGAAGAACACTCCGCCCCCTAAGCACTCAAAGCTGGCAGTACCTGAAGGAGAGGCTGGGAACAGGAACCATGGAGCCAGAAAGAAGTCTTCCTCCTGTTAAAATCGTCCACAAATCACCATACAGGTAGGAAACAGCAACAGATGCAAGCGCTGTCATTTGCGCCGAGAGTATATCACAAAAATCGTTGTTTTACCGAAAATCTGGCCGTTGTAATCATGGAGCTCCGGTGGCGGCGGCCATCTTGCTTGACGCACGCGCGCGTCTCTCCTTTTAAACTTTTATTGGGTATACCAGTGTGTACATGTGTTCTCCCTTTAGAAGGGTGGAATGCTACCCCCGCCTCACAAACTGGCGGGGATAGTATTCCAAAGTGTTTGATACCACACACGACATGTTTTGATGAAGCCAAACCAAAGTTAGCATTAACCGCGAGGATTATAATGCATTTAAGAGTATATGGTATGGCCATATCACAGAACAGCTATAAGGAAGGTATTCTAAAAGCTGCAGAGGGGCTCAGCTCATGCTAGGGCACCTTCTCACACAAAACCAAGCACTCTGCCTTCAGGATTGTCAAGGCTTGCCATGGGAGTGACTTATATGTTAATATGTGTCTGTTTTAAATGGCGGATGTAGGTATACTATATCCCAGTAAAGGGTGCTTACACCATCTTACCCAGGCTGCACCAATCCTTCACTTTACCTCTCTTTCTCTTACACTACATCTCAATGTATCTACTTCACCTGTAGCTCAAATCTACTTTTTCTTTATCTTCACTCCATCTCTCTTTGTACCTTTTAGCCCTTTTCTCTACCTTCCTGTCAGCCTTAGTCCTCTCTTTACCTGACATCTTTTCTATAACTCACTTCTCATTTTGCACTTCTCTCTACACCAGCACACTCTGCTTTTCATTTCTCTATATTTCTCTTGTCAACCTTGTGTCTTGCCTCTCTCGCTTTATCCCATAACCCTGCATACCACTCCTCTCACTCTACGGAGGGATATTCTCAAGAACGTGTGATTATTACCGCCAAATTAGCTTAACGCAACTCTTCACATTGCAGTCTATCACAGGAAAATAACTCTGTGTAAACATGTTATTACCAACCCGGCGGTACCATGCAATAGGCTCACGATAACAGCATCAAATGTCCACAATAAAGTCAATGTGACTCCGCAAAAATTCGAAACATGAATACACAAAAACTTGCGATGCAGCGAAGCGTGATTAAAAAAGCAGCGAAAACCAGCGACAAGCCTGCAATCCCCACATGTCCAGTGGGAAAAGGCACCATGAAAGCAGAACAAAACCAAAGGGAAACTAAAACAAACGGTGTAGCACCATGGATGCACCTGGACCAAATGCAAAGGTCAGCGCAAACCCCACAAGCCACACAGACCAACAGCAAGGAACTATGGGTTCGGGGAAGGCCAAGGAGAAGAGGGAGAGGAAGACGGGGTGCAGTCCGCAGGGAAACCAGATCAGCGTCATCCATGTGACAGAATACTACCATCAACTGAACTACAATTAGACAAACGTGAATGCAGTCGGAGTGTCGAGGAGGTCAATGGAGGAGGCCAAGAGGCGCTGGCATGAAGTGAAAAGCCAAGCAAAGCACAAACCCGCTGTCAACCGGAAGGCAGCAACGAGACAGGAGGTGGGAGTCCTATGCCACAGGAGGAGCTGGAGGAAAGGGAGGCCACAGTCAACAGTGTGGAGACGGTGCAAGGAGTTGGGAGTCCGGACACGGCTCGATAGGACCTGACACAACATCAACAGGGTGAGCAACGACCAGGGACTGGGGGGATGGGGGAAGATGGGCACAATGGCACACATGCACAAGGATGTGTAGCACACTGCAAACCCATAATGACCCTGGATCATTTCCCTGATCCCCGTGGCACACTGCAGCACTCACACATAGAAATAACAGCACATCCACATTGACGACAATGTGGTACAATATGCAACTCCGACACTGCAGAACAGAGGACACAACTGGGTCCACTCATGCGCAGAAACAGGACAATTACATCTAACATAGCAGGAAACTGTGAGATGGAAATGTACGTGTACAACCTCACATCCGTCATGTAGTCCAAATGTCCACTGTCTCGCATCAAAATCCAGAACCTCCCAAACAGACACAATATACATTGTCATACAGTCTGCATGTAAACAAGAACAATGCGCCAACATACATGTCAACACAATGTCAACATGCATCTCCCCTTCACATTGCAGAGGGACACCCAACACCTCCAGCAGACCAGACCAGACAACTCATCAGTGATGCTGTAGAGGACCACCACACCTTGGACACCGACGCCCTACAACAGCTCATGGACATCTTAGGCAACCCACTCCCAGGAGCAGGGTGGCCAAGCTACATAGACGAGACCCCAGCCCCTGCTTAGACCACACAGCAGGAAGCACCCACCAGCATGGCTGGCTCCCAACACCTCAACGAGGCACACATGCTATTCCAATGCCAAGTGTCAGAATGCCAAAAGGAGGAGGCCAAACGGGTGCAGGTGGGGTCAGAGCTCATGGAAACCAAACTAGATCACATACGTGGGTGTCTAATTCCTATCAGGGACAACCTATACCCCTCAAAGGAGACCCACACTGTGACAGAGACACATGCATGTATTGAACCACGCCCAGAGCCCCTCAATTATCATTCACACACCCACGCTGGATCTGCGTACGACGGGCCAGTCCACTCCTCTTACATATTGAGTGGGGGACAACAAAGCTACATGTCCAAGGTCTTACCCGCTGCCTGCGATGACATGGTTGCGTCCGCTGTACACAGCACAATGTAATGTTGTAGGGCCGGGGCCCTCATGCATACATTATGACCACACAGACACACTCAGATAGTTTGTGGAACTGTCTACAGGTACGTGCGCCTGGCCCCTTTATTGGCAGGGCCACATGTACAGTGACGCCTGTGCTGGATGTGTGTGGGGTGAGTGTAAGCCATCCCTCACGGAGTGGTTGGTGCTGGCAACAACTACAACAGTGAACACTATTAAAATGGAAACAGGAAACACCAGCATTACGGAGCATCATGGTGGTACCCGGAGCAAGTACAGAGGTCACCCAATATGCAAACAGAAGTGCCTGTGAGTTGCTGTGCACTGAGGTTTGGGCACTAGAGCTGAGCGTGCTCATGTGAAGAAATTGTCTAGCATTGTGTCTCTTCTGGATATTCCTGATGCAGCTGCCATGGGGTGTGTTACACCTGCATCATCTTCCTCATCATCGTCCCAGGTCTCCCACACTGCCTGAGATGACATTGCTGGGTAACCTCTCTGCAGCACAAAAACTCAATCAGTAACGGTCCATGGGTTACGGTGCACTCAGTTAGTCGCACCTGAAGTGCTGAGCAGGGTATCAGGCAGATGATGGCATCCACAACAGGTGTGAGCAACTCCGTTGGTATGCCAGTACCACTGTTTTGACTCTGGCAGTTGGCGTTTGGAGGTGGTCCTGGTGGTGGTGGCGTGTGCCTCCTGGGGCGATGTGACTTCCGGGCCCGTCAGGACTTGAATTGATGTGTGAGCCTGGGCGGACCGCAGTTGAGGCCGGTAGCAGCGGACATCGCAAGGCCACAGACACATGGCGTTGATGACCCCGGGGCCACCGACCTAGAGGCCATCCAATATCTCATCAGACATGGTCCCTGACTTGAGCTGCATAGAGTTAGTGGCCCAGGAGGCACTGCGGTCGGCACAGGCACACCGGCTCTGTGCCGACCGCACTGATGAACATATGAAATCGGCCACCACGTTATCAAGACTTAGTTCCAATTGTGTGACCTACTTGACCACAGTGTAGGCCGGAGGCGGCGGTCAGCACGGGTCAACCACTCTTCAGCCAGCTCCTCCTGGTACTCTAACACACAACGTTGGAATGGCATGTGGAGATGAATTGTGGTTGACGGAGTTAGAGGCACCAGGATTGAGCAGGTGTGCAGGCAGTGATGATGCCATGTCCTGCCTGGTACGGACTGTATTGGATTGGTATGGGGCCTGCTGGCCCACAGTATAGTCCGAAGGCAGGAGTCAGCAAGGGCCCACAGAGGGATCACTGAAAGAATATCGACTACCAAAATATCGACTACCCAAAATATCGAGGAAAAAATATCTACAGCAAAAATATCGAGTTTGTATGTACAAACAGGTAAGTACAAAAATATCGAGTACAAAATATCGTTTACAAAAATATAGTTGTAAAAAATATCGTATTTACTAAAAACAGTGTTAAATTAAATTAATATTAATAATTAATTACTAAAATATACTTAAAATTACTTAAATTAACTTATAATAATTAAATAATTAATGAAAGTTAAATAAATATTTTTTTATTTCATATTTATTAAACATATATATATAGTAATAAAATATAATAAAATAATACCCAAAAACTGAAAACTGACCCTGAACCCTAAAAATACCCCTTTACCCAAAAACTGAAAACTGACTCTGAACCCTAAAAATACCCCTTTACCCAAAAACTGAAAACTGACCCTGAACCCTAAAAATACCCCTTTACCCAAAAACTGAAAACTGACCCTGAACCCTAAAAATACCCCTTTACCCAAAAACTGAAAACTGACCCTGAACCCTAAAAATACCCCTTTACCCAAAAACTGAAAACTGACCCTGAACCCTAAAAATACCCCTTTACCCAAAAACCCAAAACTGACTCTGAACCCTAAAAATACCCCTTTACCCAAAAACCCAAAACTGACCCTGAACCCTAAAAATAAAAACAATTTATTTTACTATCTATAGTATATACTTACATATTTTCACTTTCTATATTATTTACAGTCGATATTACTGCACTTACCTTAAAAACGATATTTTGGCTGTCGATATTCTGTCCAGTCGATATTTTGTCCAAACGATATTTTTTCCTCGATATTCTGTCCAAACGATATTTTGGAGTCGATATTATGTCTGTGCACCCCCACAGACATGTGTGGCTGGATTCTATGCACAGACTTGGTGGCACCACATCGAAAGGAGTATAGTGATATAAACTCTGCCATGATATATGTCCTCGGCCATTGTGTAATCAAGACTCAGTTCCAAACGTGTAACCTATGTGTCCGCTGTGTCTGCCGATGCGGGCCTTTGTTGCAGAGGCCGTGATGGTCTGAGGAGGCTGCCAAGTTTGCAGGCCTCAGGCTTGGAGCCTGCACCGGCACGTGGTGGATCCTCTATGACACATGCCGGCAGGTGAGCAGTGAGGCCTGGCTGTGCAGAGGCGGGCAAAATGGGTCTGGGGACTAGCGTCCCGGGGTGCAGCAGGCGCACAGGATCATAGGCATTGCCGCACACGGTGTCCGCCTCGTGGCGAGGTGAGAGGCGCTGCCCTGGCAGACACGTTGGCAATCCCGGAAGACAATCACGCCCAGAGCTACGTGCTTTTAATTCACACCCCTACGCTAGCCCGGCGTACACCGGGCCAGTCCACTCCGCTCACGCTTACAGGGGGCGACGTAACAGTCTACATTTCCACGATCTTCCCCACTGGCTGGGGTGACATGGTTGCGTCCACTGTCCAGTATATTCCAAACAACAGCAGTGTATGTCGACATGGATCTGTCTGTGGTCTGCATACTGCAGTCTGGCCAGCAGATCAAGACAACACTTGGCTTTATGTACATTCTCATTCACGGGTCACTTGCCTCCTTCGCACATGCCTGGTTCCCACGTCTCCCCACAATCTGCTATTGTGTGGCTGCAGTGCCATGCCGTTGATGGCTCATGTCAATGGCTAGCCCTGGTTACCACAGTAAGTTGTGCTGTCGTGTCTGATGGGTGGGCATGTTCTTTAGCATGTTGAATGTGATTGTGTAACGTGTGCATTCCCAGAGTTGTGAGTTGCATGATTGTGGAGTTGGGGTGTGTGGTGTGTTCATTTGGTTCTTGCCAATGAGCAGGGCATTTCCGTAGGTGCCTTCCTGGAAGCCAGTTGATGATGGACTGTCGGTAGATGTTGGAATCATGCACACAGCCTGGGTAGTTGGCAACAACATTGGTAAAGAGTCCCCGATGGTCCACTATTGCCTGCACATTGATGGAATGCATGTGATTTCTGTTGCGGTAATTGTGTGCAGTGTCGGAAGGGGGCACGAGTAGGACATGTTTTCAGTCAATTGCTCGCAACACGTGCAGGAAGCCAGCTATGGTGTGGAAGCCTTGCTTGGTCTCCAGCTGTTCCTGCGCGGTGTGGGGGAAGTATAGGTACTGGGGTTCGAAGCTGATGATGGCATCTAGGACAGGTGTGAGGAACTTTGACAGGGCTGGCTGTGAGACTCCTCTGACTCAGCCAGTTGTTGGTTGGAAGGTACCAGTGGCCAACAGGTGCAGCAGAGCCAGCAGCTTTGTCTGAGGTGTGATGTTGGTTGTCCACTGTATAGGCACCGTCAGTCTGTGGGCAATGATGTTCAGGATGTGGAGGATGGTTGTCCTTTTGAGCCAGTAGTGGGAAATGGTGTTAGGTCTGTGAGGCTGGTGCTTTTTCTGAAGGTCCGCTGTCTTTGTCTGTGCTGCCACTGTGGTAGGCCGGGGGGGGGGGGGGCAGGGGTGTTCCGAGGAGGGGGTCGGCTGTGGGTGTGGTGGCAGTCGGTGTTGTGGCCCTCTTGGGTGTCCGAGCTGCATGATCAGTAGCTCCATGGCATCGGTTGTTCTTCAGGTGTGGCTCTGGTCTGGGCTCCCTTTTATGTTGCAGGATGTAGTCCGACTTTACACCAGGTCAGAGCAGGTGTTAATTTCCTGCTGCTAACGTGCCTTATCACCTGTTTTGTGATCTTATCGCCGATCTGGCTGGTCGTTGAGAATTTTGTGGAGTGGTGCTGTTGTGGCTACTCTGCATCTCATTAGTGTTAGTTGCAGGGGTCATCTGTGGAGATTTTTTTTGAGGCTGCTATCACAGGTAAACTGGTGATATGGGTTATTAGCACCAGCTTCTGACTGGGGCGATATATTTATCGCCACTTTGGCTGCTATAAAGTGCAGATAACTCGGTGATAAATTCTTGAAAATATGCCCCTACATTTCTTTCTTCCTCTCTCTAGGTTTTTCGTGGCTCTATAACCCATACGTATCTCTCTGTTCTCTTTTGCTCACTACCCCTGTATCATTCTTTTTGGCTTCCTCACTTTTCTCTCTTTACCTGATTACTTGTATCCTTTCCTGCCTCACCTAACTCTTTACTTCAACTCTATCTTGATCCTTCCTTTTACTTTACTTCTCTTACTGTACCTTTCTCCAATCGCTCGTCTCATTCTAATTCTCTTACTGAGCAGAGCCCGTGGTCACTGTCTAACAATAGAAAGGGTATAAGAGGGACAGGCCAAGTGAAGCGGATGGAAGAGAAAATTATCAGGTTTGACCCCTGGGTTTTGGCATTTCCAGCAGCAGTGAGCATCCTAGTTATAAAGAAGGATTTATAAGTCTACATCAAATAATGCAAACCTGCAAGCTCTATAGGCCAGATGTTAAGGTTTTGCACATTTCCACTAAATAGTCACCAAACCTCCCTTACCCTTTCCTTCCTACATGGGGAGGGACAGGCTGGCTAGACACTATTCTACGTAAAATATTGCAAGACAACATTGAGTAGGTCCAAGTCCAAAAAGAAGAAGCTTTAGCAATGGGTAGCTTGAACGTTTGGCTCTTTTGTGTGTCCCTATTTCTGAGCTTTTCATGTATAATTGAATATTTTGAATATTGAATATTTTGTAGCATCCTGAGGGGTTGACTTAACTGAAAATGGGCAACAAATTCAAAGTTGTTCGAAACAGGATATCCCAAAATGTGTCTTGCCAGGCATGCCAACATTCCTTAAGATGGCTCTACTACAACCTCTTTGTATTCATGCCAGTGTCAATTCTTACCATCTTTCCTGCTTGCTCATTTCGGATTGTGATCATTTACATAAAACAGCACAAGCAGTGAGCAGTCGAGAAAACTTGGAGGAAGAGCTGAGCCAGAGATCACACAGTTTAGTAAACCCTGGAAGCTGGGATGATTACATCATGTTTCCTGCGCCCAGATCATGAGAATTTAGCCACCAATCTAGTGTCCACAAATCTTTACACCTGGACTCTATTCTTCTGACGTAACACATGAATGCTCGAAGAGTACAACACACCTCCCACACATTATCAGTTTCTCCATACTTTAATCCAATCTCACCAACTATTAGCATCCACCCTGCCCTCCTTATCTCATTTCCAACTACCTTCTGATGTGTGCCTTTCACTTAGCCATCGGGTACCATCTCACTTTATGGCATTACGGACACTGTCTGGGCTTTTTTGTGTGAGGTCCTAATGCATTATGGATCTTTTAGTCTTCATCGGGGCTGGACTGGTGAATTAAAAGCAGTCCTACCAACAATGTTCAAACCTTGAGAAAGCTCTCCCTTTCTATCCATTCTCTCTCTCTCTTCTTTCTCTCTCTTCTCCATCCCTGATTGCTTTTTCTCTACCTTAGCCCTCCCTTCCTATATTTAAGCCTCCCTGCGCCTGTGGCAATTAACCTTGGGGTGCTGGAGAAGGTACAGAGAAACCGCGAGTGGCACTGGGCTTTCAAAAATTGATTCCAAGGGCGCCAACGCACCGGGAAATGCCCGGTGGATTAAAATGCCAGTCTGGCCCTGGTCTTGGTCTGCTCCCAGAGAACTAATTAGATTGTAATGCTTGATGGCGAGGATTTTTAGATGAATAACCAGTATTGGACATGGCTTCCATGGCAACATGGAGAGTGAGATTGCCACCCTATGCTACACTGACAACCACTCTCTGGTGTGTCACATTTTTTTCATATCATGCTGTCCTAGGATCCTCAAATTGTTCTGCTATCACCACACCAAGACAGCTTCACACCACACCTTGCCTGTCATGTGCTGTCTGTAATTGCAAAGCTGTCGAGTGGCACCATGTCATGTGTGACACACTCAGCCATATCTGTCTTTTATAGACAGAAGCACTTTGAATTTATGGAGTCTTATATTACTAAAAAAATGGACTACAAGCTCCAGAATGCAAAGTGATGTAGCCCAATGGCCAGGATAGGCTGAAAAAGTATCACTTGACAGGAATGTAAATGGTCCAACTGAGTTAACTTACACAGCACTCATTACCTTGAAAGAGATTCCTGAAATGCATCAATAGTCCAGCCTCTTCAACTTTTAATCAGTTCATTCATCCTTTAGTATTGTATTGCATTATATAGTACATATAGCACTTTATACCGCTAATAAGGACACAAAGTACTCACAATCACTTCAGAATCTTGGCGCCCCTTCGGAAAGCAGTGTTGTTAGGGTGTAGTTTGGCCTTATCAAGGTGTTTGGTGAGGTATGTGAAGTTCTTTTAGACATCACTTCCTTCTCAGCTCCTTCTGTATCCTCTTTATTTATACTCTTACACTCACCCCACTCAAAACTAACAGGCTGCCCCTCAACATAGGGGTCACTTTGTTTACTATGCAAAGCAGGCAGATGTGGTGTAATATGGGGACTACTGTGTAGGACAGCTGCTTGTGAAAGGTTGGAAGGAATGGAGCTGTCCTTTCTGTGTTGCTACTTTCGACACTTACCTGCTGCACCCTGATTCTTTGCCGCCACCGCCAGAGGAGTCAATTGGGCGGTATTCAGTCCCGGTTCTGGCCGTGAGCGGAGGTCCCCGGCCGGAACTTCACATCCCAGCATCCCTAGCGGCGCGAACGCCGCCCACGCACGCCCGGAGGCGTATAAGATCGGTGTAGGGCTCCCCCGGCACAGGAGCCGTCCTTTCTGTGTTGCTACTTTCTCCAATTACCTGCTGCACCCTGTTTCTTTGCCGCCGCCACCAGAGGAGTCAATTGGGTGGTATTCAGTCCCGGTTCCGGCCGTGAGCGGAGGTCGCCGGCTGGGACTTCACATACCAGCATCCCTAGCGGTGCGAACGGCACCCACACACGCCGGGAGGTGTATAAGATTGGCGCAGGGCTCCCGCGGTGCGGGACGCACACGGGCGTGCCCGGGCGCTGCCCAGGGGAAGCCCGGGCCCATCCCCGCCCGTCAGAGACCGGATGAGGCCAGGCTGGGCCCCCCTCTAAACTAGCTCATACCGCAAGGATCGTGTCCTCTAAACTGAGCCCAACAGGTGAGGGCAACACTCATCTTCACAGTCACAAGGATTTGAATAAGTCGTGAGGTGAGCGGTGTCCTGAGGTCGGGATTATAAGATCCAGCAGAAGCTGTTCCACGCTGCTTTTGACCCAGTACAGCGCGACAGAAGGCAGTACTCGAGGGCCCTTGTTGACCGAACGGACCCCAGTGCAGGTACTGTTAGTCCTGGAACCCACTTGCTATTATCTTTGAGTTAGCGATAGGACCAAGGTGTGCTTAACTATCTGGATATTCCCGTACTTACTGCCCATATCGATTCAAACAAACTCATTAACGTGAGGACGATATTGTTGGTGTAATTAGAACTTACTTTTTTAGCACTTGTGTACCTTAGTGTTCTTGATGTGTTTGATTGCCCAGATGAACTGTTAGTTGAAATACCAATTATTTACAGTATAAGTTTGCAACATAATCCCAGGGAATATTTTAATACTGTGGTTTGCATAGATTCATGTTATTCCCTTTTATCTTTTATTGTATACGATTTTAAATTGCACAAGTGACCTTATTCTCACTAGTAAATTTGCACAGTACAAGGGAGCGGATTAAATAATCACTGATAGTTGGAAATTCTGTTAAAAATGAGTAGGCAGAAATTAATTCCAGGGAAAAGTGTGGTAGGAACGCTAGACGCCTTCTTAACAAGGGCTGAATCTGTTCTTAATTACAAAATCTTATTAACAGAACGCAGGCTATCATTGGAGTCCCTTACTTCGCATGGCAGGCTTTCTCTTACTCCTGCTTTTCCCGAAGCTCTGCAAACCTTAAATCAGGATATGCCTCTAGACCTGTTGAGTCAATCTTTAGTGGGTGATCCTGCAACACCGAATGTTTCAGTTTCCTCTACGTCCATAGAGCAGGAACCCAGCCCAGTTAAACCCAAAGTGAGAACTAGAGGGCAAAAAGCAAAAATGAAAACAAACCGCCCGATTAACTCACCTGCTGTAGAGAGGAAGATTCGGGGAGCCTTGTAGCCAAAAAAAACCCGTAACGAGTACAACTAGGAGAACTGAGGATGCTGTTCCCTCTGCAGGTTTTAGCAGTGAGGCCAACTCCTCTATTCTGAATCAGAACAGGGCAGGGTCACAATCCGTCAGCAGTCTGTACGGAGATTTTTGGAATAGGCTAGAAACTATGATGACTACCCTAATGGACCCCATAACCCAGAAAATAAGTTATGTTGAAGATAGGCTGTCTAAATTAGAGAAGCTGATGGTACATGCCCCCCCCAGTGTAATAACAGGAACTTCGAATAAGCCGAAAGTCCCTGTAACTGCGGAAGGTGGGAGAGCTGGGCGAGATAGAGAAGGAGGAGCCCCCAGTGTCAGGCAATCTTCCATCAGCAGGCTGCACGATAAGAACTGTCCCATTAGTCCGAGGACTGCCAGTATAGATCCTGCAGTTCCCAGACAGCAGTCATCTATACCAACAGGGCCCCCTACCTTGCAGAGAGATAATAGACAAGAAGATAAGACTCCTCAGGTGACAACCCTTCCCACCATTGATCTTCCAATGGAATCCACCCTGTATGTAGTGATCGTGGGGAGTGTTCCTGCTCTCCCATCAGGGAAGAGCGAAGGATATGATCAGCTCCACAACAAAATAAACCATTGATTCACACATAACACTACCGTTGGCCCGCGGATACTTAACAATATACTTATGGCCCATACGGTTAACTGGATCGGGGGCTCACGTAAACAAGGGACTGGTGACTGCATTATCATACATTTTGATAACCCCTATACTGCTTGTCGGATACTTTGTAGGGATTACAGTCTTACCCCCCTAATGGGCTCTGCCATTAAGATACTACCCTTGGGCTATTTTTATAGGCCGTTTAATAGTAGGGTTAGGACAGCTGAAGGCATGCGGGAACCATCAGTCAGGGGTGGCCAATTAAGATCATATCCCAGCCATTACTCTATTCCCCCGGTCCAACCGCTGTTAACTGTGGATAGGCCATTTGGCATTGACCATAGATTGGTGCTAAACAACAGATTTGACATCCTGACTGGTATGGAAGAATGTGATTGACTGCGGGGCCCTGAATTTGCAGGGTCTGAGCAGGCCGCAATGCCCCCAGGATCCCAGGGAGACAGCAGTAAGGTCCTCAAGGCCATCTTCTAATAACTTTTTATCCTGGAATATAGCGGGGTTGGCAGCAAAGTTACAGGATCCAAGATGGGTAGTTTATGTAAAACAATTTTAGGTAATAAGCTTACAGGAAACGTGGTCGATAGATTGCGACCTTTTCCTGGAAGGCTACAAGGCTTTCTTTGTCCTAGCTAGACCATCACTGAGTGGGAGACCTAAGGGTGGCTTAGTTACGTACATTTCCGTGGCTATTAACTGCAAACTGCAGGTAATACCCACTATACACCCAGGTATCCTGGCAATTACGGCCCGTAAGGGGGGCACAAGCTGGGGAATTGTTAATTTTTATAATTTATTTTCTTCCTCGTCTGAGTCCAGTAACTTAATAGCCCTAAGAGGTGCTATAAAACAACACTTGAGTCAAAGCCAACATAGCCTCTTGGTAGCTGGTGATTTTAATATAGACCCTTGTGGTGAGCCTCTTACGGCTTGTATTTCTGAATTAGGCTGCCCACGTATGCATGGATTCCACTTCGAACATTCTGTTCAAGGAGAGCTGTTAAACGCTATGATTAACAAATTAGACCTGCTGGCTACGATGTCTTTAAACAACCCGCGCACTAACTTTCCCGTGCCGACATTTAATGGACACGATAAGGGGTCTTTCGGGGGCGGCCTTAGGCATGTGCAAGCTGTGCACCTGCACAGGGCCACCAAACACCAGGGGCCACCACGCCAATATATATCCTTAATATATTAATCCTCTGAGGATGGATACATATTTGAGTGGCGGCACTCTGTTCCACTTCCAAAAACCCTGCCCCCCCCCTTTTCTGTGGCCTCCGCGCTCTGCCCTGCCCAGACCCCCTCTTCCGGGGCCCCCTACCTACCCTCCCTGCCCGGGGCTGCCATGAGCCTAGAGTCGCCCCTGTGTCTTTTTTCGATTTTATTTTAATTTCATCCTCTTTACAATCTCTAGTAAATTTTAAAATTACCGGGAGTGAATTTAGCGACCATAATCCCCTAACGCTCTATCTGTCAGGTCTACTGGCAGAAAAGGGTGGGGATGTACTAAAACAGGGCCTACTGCGGCCAACTGATGGTAGGCGTAGATTAAAATGGTCTCAAGTAACCCCAGAAATATTTTATGGCAAGGTTAAAACAGCATGTGACGATGAACTGTCTCTCTCTGTCTAGTGGAGCGGTCATCGCCAACAGAGATCTTAGACGCCTTTAAGTCTATTTCATACAAGGAGTCTGTGCTTTTATCCGCCCCCGCAAGAGGACAAGCTATGTCTGGTCCTAGATGGTTTGACTCCCACTGCTCTAAAGCAGCGAAGAGGCTGAGGGAGGCTTTGTCAACTAAACCCTGTCAACTAAACACAGAATTCAATCTGACGTCATAAATTGTCGCAGGGAATATAAAGCGCCCTTGCTATGCGAAAGGGAGCACTAAAGGATGAAGCGTGGAGGGAGTTGCTGGAATCCAGCACCCTCAGAAATAGCTCAAAGTTCTGGTGCATTGTAAGTAGACCCTTGTTTACTCAGGATGGGGGGGGGCTTGAATCCCACATAACTGAGGAGGAGTGGGTACTACATTTTGAAACCATGTTTGATTGCCTGCCTGGGCATAGTGACAGGGAGCCTTATGATACTCAAGAGGTAGTAATAAAATTCGAGAGGGGTGAAATCATGGAAGGTATAACAGGTCTAACTGTTGGAAAAGCAGCCGACCCTGATGGGAGGCCTCCAGATCTCTTTAAGTCTGATCCCTCGTTTTGGGCACCGATACTGGAGGCTGTATTTAATGCGGCAGCACAGTACGGTTGTCCTCAGTCGTGGGCAACATCTACTATAGTTCCTGTTTTTAAAAAAGGCGACAGAAATAGTACCCATTGTTACAGACCCATCTCATTAACCCCTTCGCTGCTAGGCCTTTTCCCCCTCCTGTGCTAAGGCTTTTTTTGGTGTTTTGGGGTAGTGCGCGCTTAGGCCCTTGTAACTTTTTGACCACATAAGGGATCCGCGCCAAATTTGCGTCATTTTCTTCCAACATCATGGGGATTCTAAAGGCGCCCAGGGTTTGTGGATTCCCTTGGAGGGGTCCCAGAAATTAACCAAAATATAGTGTTTTTTTTGTTTTTTTCAGAAAAATGGGAAAAACGGGCTGCAAATGAAAGCCTCTGGCTTTTTCCCTGAATATGGTATCAAAAAAGGGTTTGTGGGGCTGAATTCTCCATTTTCTCAGCTTTTAGGGAATGACAGTGTTTTGTCAGAGAACCGAAATTTTTCACTCAGTTTTGGCATTTTTCTGGGACATAGCCTATTTTTGCTATTTTTAGAGCTTTCCACCTCCTTCCAGTTAATGGTAGAAATGAGTTTGAAAGCAATAATGGATCCTGAAAAGCTTTACATTTCCGAAAAATAGACAAAATTCTGAATTCAGAAAGGGGTCATTTGTCTAAATCCATGAAGGTTTCGTTATAGAAACTAACAGTTAGATATTGGAATATTTGAAAATTTGTTGAAAACAACGGCCTTTTGTCTCAACGTTTTCACCTATAACTTTCTCTAATTTTGACAGCTCTTGGAAAGCAATATACCGTTACATCCGTTAGACCTTCCTGGTTGTGGGGATATATGGGACTTGTAGTTTCACCAAGAACCCGACGAACCCAGATCCAAAAACTGAGCAGCAACTTGCAATGGTATTTTTTCATTTACTGGGTATAGTGCACTTTGTCTTGGAAAATGTACACATGGAATAATCTGCATGAAAGACACCTATGTATGTATGAATTGGGTACAAATTATAGAGTTCAGAAACAGTATATAATTGCACATTTTCAAAGTTGGGAATACTCATACTAGCATGAGAATTATTGGTCATTTTTCATAAAGTTTTTTTTTCTACACAATATCTTTCATTCAAAGGGAGAAATGCAAGAAAGCTCAATTGGTAATAACAGTTGATTTACAAATCTGAATTACCCCAAGTGTCCCGATAAAAACGGTACCTCACTTGTGTGGGTCGGCCTTGTGCCTGCGACAGGAAACGGCGCAAAATGCAACGTGCTCACACCTAAATTTTGCAGTTACAAATTGACCCTTTTTTGGCAAAGTGCCTACCTGTAGTTTTTGCACCCTAGTTCTTCCGGCACCTAGGGAAACCTAGCAAACCTATGCATTTTTGAAAAGTAGACACCCAGGGGAATTCAGGATGGGATGACTCGACTGCCTACCACCAGGTTTTGTTACCCAGAATCCCTTGCAAAGCTCAGATTTTGACAAACAAAACACATTTTCCTCACATTTCTGTGGTGGAAAGTTCTGGAATCTGCGTGGATCAACAAATTTCCACCCACCCAGCGTGCCCCCAGGTCTCCCGAAAACAATGGTACCTCACTTGTGTGGGTCGGCCTTGTGCCTACGACGGGAAACGGCACAAAATGCAACGTGGTCGCTCCTCAATTTCCCAGTGAAATCTTAAGCTCTTTGGACAAAGAGACTACCTTTTGTTTTTGAGCCGTAGCTCAACCAGCACCTAGGGAAACCTAGCAAACCTATACATTTTTGAAAACTAGACACCCAGGGCAATTCAGGATGGGGTGACTCGTCTGCCTACCCCCAGGTTTTGTTACCCAGAATCCCTTGCAAACATAAATATTTGACCAAAAAAACACATTTTCCTCACATTTCTGTGGTGGAAAGTTCTGGAATCTGCGTGGATCAACAAATTTCCACCCACCCAGCGTGCCCCTAGGTCTCCCGAAAAAAATGGTACCTCACTTGCGTGGGTAGGCATAGTGGCTGCGACATGAAACCGCGCAAAACGCAGCATGGTCGCATCTCAATTTCCCAGTGAAATTTAGCACGATTCGGACAAAAAGACTACCTTTTGTTTTTGCGCCGTAGCTCTGCCAGCACCTAGGGAAACCTAGCAACCCTATACATTTTTGAAAACTAGACAACCAGGGCAATTCAGGATGGGGTGACTCGTCTGCCTACCCCCAGGTTTTGTTACCCAGAATCCCTTTCAAACAAAAAAATTTGACCAAAAAAACACATTTTCCTCACATTTCTGTGGTGGAAAGTTCTGGAATCTGCGTGGATCAACAAATTTCCACCCACCCAGCGTGCCCCCAGGTCTCCCGAAAAAAATGGTACCCCACTTGCGTGGGTAGGCATAGTGGCTGCGACATGAAACAGCGCAAAACGCAGCATGGTCGCACCTCAATTTCCCAGTGAAATTTTGCACGATTTGGACAAAAAGACTACCTTTTGTTTTTGCGCCGTAGCTCTGCCAGCACCTAGGGAAACCTAGAAAACCTATACATTTCTGAAAACTAGACACCCAGGGCAATTCAGGATGGGGTGACTCGTCTGCCTACCCCCAGG
The DNA here is from genome assembly GCF_964261635.1 of Lissotriton helveticus. Taxonomy (NCBI): domain Eukaryota; kingdom Metazoa; phylum Chordata; class Amphibia; order Caudata; family Salamandridae; genus Lissotriton; species Lissotriton helveticus. The sequence continues at coordinate 531,523,158 of NC_136071.1, forward strand.
TTTTGTTACCCAGAATCCCTTTCAAACAAAAAAATGTGACCAAAAAAACACATTTTCCTCACATTTCTTTGGTGGAAAGTTCTGGAATCTGCGTGGATCAACAAATTTCCATCCATCCAGTGTGCCCCCAGGTCTCCCGAAAAAAATGGTACCTCACTTGCGTGGGTAGGCATAGTGGCTGCGACATGAAACAGCGCAAAACGCAGCATGGTCGCACCTCAATTTCCCAGTGAAATTTAGCACGATTCGGACAAAAAGACTACCTTTTGTTTTTGCGCCGTAGCTCTGCCAGCACCTAGGGAAACCTAGCAAACCTATACATTTCTGAAAACTAGACACCCAGGGCAATTCAGGATGGGGTGACTAGTCTGCCTACCCCCAGGTTTTGTTACCCAGAATCCCTTTCAAACAAAAAAATTTAACCAAAAAAACACATTTTCCTCACATTTCTGTGGTGGAAAGTTCTGGAATCTGCGTGGATCAACAAATTTCCATCCACCCAGTGTGCCCCCAGGTCTCCCGAAAAAAATGGTACCTCACTTGCGTGGGTAGGCATAGTGGCTGCGACATGAAACAGCGCAAAACGCAGCATGGTCGCACCTCAATTTCCCAGTGAAATTTTGCACGATTCGGACAAAAAGACTACCTTTTGTTTTTGCGCCGTAGCTCTGCCAGCACCTAGGGAAACCTAGCAAACCTATACATTTCTGAAAACTAGACACCCAGGGCAATTCAGGATGGGGTGACTCGTCTGCCTACCCCCAGGTTTTGTTACCCAGAATCCCTTTCAAACACAAATATTTGACCAAAAAAACACATTTTCCTCACATTTCTGTGGTGGAAAGTTCTGGAATCTGCGTGGATCAACAAATTTCCATGCACCCAGTGTGCCCCCAGGTCTCCCGAAAAAAATGGTACCTCACTTGCGTGGGTAGGCATAGTGGCTGCGACATGAAACAGCGCAAAACGCAGCATGGTCGCACCTCAATTTCCCAGTGAAATTTAGCACGATTCGGACAAAAAGACTACCTTTTGTTTTTATGCCGTAGCTCTGCCAGCACCTAGGGAAACCTAGCAAACCTATACATTTCTGAAAACTAGACACCCAGGGCAATTCAGGATGGGGTGACTCGTCTGCCTACCCCCAGGTTTTGTTACCCAGAATCCCTTACAAACATAAAAATTTGACCAAAAAAACACATTTTCCTCACATTTCTGTGGTGGAAAGTTCTGGAATCTGCGTGGATCAACAAATTTCCACCCACCCAGCGTGTCCCCAGGTCTCCCGAAAAGAAATGGTACCTCACTTGCGTGGGTAGGCATAGTGGCTGCGACATGAAACAGCGCAAAACGCAGCATGGTCGCACCTCAATTTCCCAGTGAAATTTTGCACGATTCGGACAAAAAGACTACCTTTTGTTTTTGCGCCGTAGCTCTGCCAGCACCTAGGGAAACCTAGCAAACCTATACATTTCTGAAAACTAGACACCCAGCGCAATTCAGGATGGGGTGACTCGTCTGCCTACCCCCAGGTTTTGTTACCCAGAATCCCTTTCAAACAAAAAAATTTGACCAAAAAAACACATTTTCCTCACATTTCTGTGGTGGAAAGTTCTGGAATCTGCGTGGATCAACAAATTTCCACCCACCCAGCGTGCCCCCAGGTCTCCCGAAAAAAATGGTACCTCACTTGCATGGGTAGGCATAGTGGCTGCGACATGAAACAGCGCAAAACGCAGCATGGTCGCACCTCAATTTCCCAGTGAAATTTTGCACGATTCGGACAAAAAGACTACCTTTTGTTGTTGCGCCGTAGCTCTGCCAGCACCTAGGGAAACCTAGCAAACCTATACATTTCTGAAAACTAGACACCCAGGGCAATTCAGGATGGGGTGACTCGTCTGCCTACCCCCAGGTTTTGTTACCCAGAATCCCTTACAAACATAAAAATGTGACCAAAAAAACACATTTTCCTCACATTTCTGTGGTGGAAAGTTCTGGAATCTGCGTGGATCAACAAATTTCCACCCACCCAGCGTGCCCCCAGGTCTCCCGAAAAAAATGGTACCTCACTTGCATGGGTAGGCATAGTGGCTGCGACATGAAACAGCGCAAAACGCAGCATGGTCGCACCTCAATTTCCCAGTGAAATTTTGCACGATTCGGACAAAAAAACTACCTTTTGTTTTTGCGCCGTAGCTCTGCCAGCACCTAGGGAAACCTAGCAAACCTATACATTTCTGAAAACTAGACACCCAGGGCAATTCAGGATGGGGTGACTCGTCTGCCTACCCCCAGGTTTTGTTACCCAGAATCCCTTTCAAACAAAAACATTTGACCAAAAAAACACATTTTCCTCACATTTCTGTGGTGGAAAGTTCTGGAATCTGCGTGGATCAACAAATTTCCATGCACCCAGTGTGCCCCCAGGTCTCCCGAAAAAAATGGTACCTCACTTGCGTGGGTAGGCATAGTGGCTGCGACATGAAACAGCGCAAAACGCAGCATGGTCGCACCTCAATTTCCCAGTGAAATTTAGCACGATTCGGACAAAAAGACTACCTTTTGTTTTTATGCCGTAGCTCTGCCAGCACCTAGGGAAACCTAGCAAACCTATACATTTCTGAAAACTAGACACCCAGGGCAATTCAGGATGGGGTGACTCGTCTGCCTACCCCCAGGTTTTGTTACCCAGAATCCCTTACAAACATAAAAATTTGACCAAAAAAACACATTTTCCTCACATTTCTGTGGTGGAAAGTTCTGGAATCTGCGTGGATCAACAAATTTCCACCCACCCAGCGTGCCCCCAGGTCTCCCGAAAAAAATGGTACCTCACTTGCATGGGTAGGCATAGTGGCTGCGACATGAAACAGCGCAAAACGCAGCATGGTCGCACCTCAATTTCCCAGTGAAATTTTGCACGATTCGGACAAAAAGACTACCTTTTGTTTTTGCGCCGTAGCTCTGCCAGCACCTAGGGAAACCTAGCAAACCTATACATTTCTGAAAACTAGACACCCAGGGCAATTCAGGATGGGGTGACTCGTCTGCCTACCCCCAGGTTTTGTTACCCAGAATCCCTTTCAAACAAGAAAATTTGACCAAAAAAACACATTTTCCTCACATTTCTGTGGTGGAAAGTTCTGGAATCTGCGTGGATCAACAAATTTCCATGCACCCAGTGTGCCCCCAGGTCTCCCGAAAAAAATTGTACCTCACTTGCGTGGGTAGGCATAGTGGCTGCGACATGAAACAGCGCAAAACGCAGCATGGTCGCACCTCAATTTCCCAGTGAAATTTAGCACGATTCGGACAAAAAGACTACCTTTTGTTTTTATGCCGTAGCTCTGCCAGCACCTAGGGAAACCTAGCAAACCTATACATTTCTGAAAACTAGACACCCAGGGCAATTCAGGATGGGGTGATTCGTCTGCCTACCCCCAGGTTTTGTTACCCAGAATCCCTTACAAACATAAAAATTTGACCAAAAAAACACATTTTCCTCACATTTCTGTGGTGGAAAGTTCTGGAATCTGCGTGGATCAACAAATTTCCACCCACCCAGCGTGCCCCCAGGTCTCCCGAAAAAAATGGTACCTCACTTGCATGGGTAGGCATAGTGGCTGCGACATGAAACAGCGCAAAACGCAGCATGGTCGCACCTCAATTTCCCAGTGAAATTTTGCACGATTCGGACAAAAAGACTACCTTTTGTTTTTGCGCCGTAGCTCTGCCAGCACCTAGGGAAACCTAGCAAACCTATACATTTCTGAAAACTAGACACCCAGGGCAATTCAGGATGGGGTGACTCGTCTGCCTACCCCCAGGTTTTGTTACCCAGAATCCCTTTCAAACAAGAAAATTTGACCAAAAAAACACATTTTCCTCACATTTCTGTGGTGGAAAGTTCTGGAATCTGCGTGGATCAACAAATTTCCATGCACCCAGTGTGCCCCCAGGTCTCCCGAAAAAAATGGTACCTCACTTGCGTGGGTAGGCATAGTGGCTGCGACATGAAACAGCGCAAAACGCAGCATGGTCGCACCTCAATTTCCCAGTGAAATTTAGCACGATTCGGACAAAAAGACTACCTTTTGTTTTTATGCCGTAGCTCTGCCAGCACCTAGGGAAACCTAGCAAACCTATACATTTCTGAAAACTAGACACCCAGGGCAATTCAGGATGGGGTGACTCGTCTGCCTACCCCCAGGTTTTGTTACCCAAAATCCCTTACAAACATAAAAATTTGACCAAAAAAACACATTTTCCTCACATTTCTGTGGTGGAAAGTTCTGGAATCTGCGTGGATCAACAAATTTCCACCCACCCAGCGTGCCCCCAGGTCTCCCAAAAAAAATGGTACCTCACTTGCATGGGTAGGCATAGTGGCTGCGACATGAAACAGCGCAAAACGCAGCATGGTCGCACCTCAATTTCCCAGTGAAATTTTGCACGATTCGGACAAAAAGACTACCTTTTGTTTTTGCGCCGTAGCTCTGCCAGCACCTAGGGAAACCTAGCAAACCTATACATTTCTGAAAACTAGACACCCAGGGCAATTCAGGATGGGGTGACTCGTCTGCCTACCCCCAGGTTTTGTTACCCAGAATCCCTTTCAAACAAAAAAATGTGACCAAAAAAACACATTTTCCTCACATTTCTTTGGTGGAAAGTTCTGGAATCTGCGTGGATCAACACATTTCCATCCATCCAGTGTGCCCCCAGGTCTCCCGAAAAAAATGGTACCTCACTTGCGTGGGTAGGCATAGTGGCTGCGACATGAAACAGCGCAAAACGCAGCATGGTCGCACCTCAATTTCCCAGTGAAATTTTGCACGATTCGGACAAAAAAACTACCTTTTGTTTTTGCGCCGTAGCTCTGCCAGCACCTAGGGAAACCTAGCAAACCTATACATTTCTGAAAACTAGACACCCAGGGCAATTCAGGATGGGGTGACTCGTCTGCCTACCCCCAGGTTTTGTTACCCAGAATCCCTTTCAAACAAACAAATTTGACCAAAAAAACACATTTTCCTCACATTTCTGTGGTGGAAAGTTCTGGAATCTGCGTGGATCAACAAATTTCCATGCACCCAGTGTGCCCCCAGGTCTCCCGAAAAAAATGGTACCTCACTTGCATGGGTAGGCATAGTGGCTGCGACATGAAACAGCGCAAAACGCAGCATGGTCGCACCTCAATTTCCCAGTGAAATTTTGCACGATTCGGACAAAAAAACTACCTTTTGTTTTTGCGCCGTAGCTCTGCCAGCACCTAGGGAAACCTAGCAAACCTATACATTTCTGAAAACTAGACACCCAGGGCAATTCAGGATGGGGTGACTCGTCTGCCTACCCCCAGGTTTTGTTACCCAGAATCCCTTTCAAACAAAAAAATTTGACCAAAAAAACACATTTTCCTCACATTTCTGTGGTGGAAAGTTCTGGAATCTGCGTGGATCAACAAATTTCCATGCACCCAGTGTGCCCCCAGGTCTCCCGAAAAAAATGGTACCTCACTTGCGTGGGTAGGCATAGTGGCTGCGACATGAAACAGCGCAAAACGCAGCATGGTCGCACCTCAATTTCCCAGTGAAATTTAGCACGATTCGGACAAAAAGACTACCTTTTGTTTTTATGCCGTAGCTCTGCCAGCACCTAGGGAAACCTAGCAAACCTATACATTTCTGAAAACTAGACACCCAGGGCAATTCAGGATGGGGTGACTCGTCTGCCTACCCCCAGGTTTTGTTACCCAGAATCCCTTACAAACATAAAAATTTGACCAAAAAAACACATTTTCCTCACATTTCTGTGGTGGAAAGTTCTGGAATCTGCGTGGATCAACAAATTTCCACCCACCCAGCGTGCCCCCAGGTCTCCCGAAAAAAATGGTACCTCACTTGCATGGGTAGGCATAGTGGCTGCGACATGAAACAGCGCAAAACGCAGCATGGTCGCACCTCAATTTCCCAGTGAAATTTTGCACGATTCGGACAAAAAGACTACCTTTTGTTTTTGCGCCGTAGCTCTGCCAGCACCTAGGGAAACCTAGCAAACCTATACATTTCTGAAAACTAGACACCCAGGGCAATTCAGGATGGGGTGACTCGTCTGCCTACCCCCAGGTTTTGTTACCCAGAATCCCTTTCAAACAAGAAAATTTGACCAAAAAAACACATTTTCCTCACATTTCTGTGGTGGAAAGTTCTGGAATCTGCGTGGATCAACAAATTTCCACCCACCCAGCGTGCCCCCAGGTCTCCCGAAAAAAATGGTACCTCACTTGCATGGGTAGGCATAGTGGCTGCGACATGAAACAGCGCAAAACGCAGCATGGTCGCACCTCAATTTCCCAGTGAAATTTTGCACGATTCGGACAAAAAGACTACCTTTTGTTTTTGCGCCGTAGCTCTGCCAGCACCTAGGGAAACCTAGCAAACCTATACATTTCTGAAAACTAGATACCCAGGGCAATTCAGGATGGGGTGACTCGTCTGCCTACCCCCAGGTTTTGTTACCCAGAATCCCTTACAAACATAAAAATTTGACCAAAAAAACACATTTTCCTCACATTTCTGTGGTGGAAAGTTCTGGAATCTGCGTGGATCAACAAATTACCACCCACCCAGCGTGCCCCAAGGTCTCCCGAAAAAAATGGTACCTCACTTGCGTGGGTAGGCATAGTGGCTGCGACATGAAACAGCGCAAAACGCAGCATGGTCGCACCTCAATTTCCCAGTGAAATTTTGCACGATTCGGACAAAAAGACTACCTTTTGTTTTTGCGCCGTAGCTCTGCCAGCACCTAGGGAAACCTAGCAAACCTATACATTTCTGAAAACTAGACACCCAGGGCAATTCAGGATGGGGTGACTCGTCTGCCTACCCCCAGGTTTTGTTACCCAGAATCCCTTACAAACATAAAAATTTGACCAAAAAAACACATTTTTCTCACATTTCTGTGGTGGAAAGTTCTGGAATCTGCGTGGATCAACAAATTTCCACCCACCCAGCGTGCCCCCAGGTCTCCCGAAAAAATAGTACCTCACTTGCGTGGGTAGGCATAGTGGCTGCGACATGAAACAGCGCAAAACGCAGCATGGTCGCACCTCAATTTCCCAGTGAAATTTAGCACGATTCGGACAAAAAGACTACCTTTTGTTTTTGCGCCGTAGCTCTGCCAGCACCTAGGGAAACCTAGCAAACCTATACATTTTTGAAAACTAGACACCCAGGGGAATTCAGGATGGGGTGACTCGTCTGCCTACCCCCAGGTTTTGTTACCCAGAATCCCTTACAAACATAAAAATTTGACCAAAAAAACACATTTTCCTCACATTTCTGTGGTGGAAAGTTCTGGAATCTGCGTGGATCAACAAATTACTACCCACCCAGCGTGCCCCCAGGTCTCCCGAAAAAAATGGTACCTCACTTGCGTGGGTAGGCATAGTGGCTGCGACATGAAACAGCGCAAAACGCAGCATGGTCGCACCTCAATTTCCCAGTGAAATTTTGCACGATTCGGACAAAAAGACTACCTTTTGTTTTTGCGCCGTAGCTCTGCCAGCACCTAGGGAAACCTAGCAAACCTATACATTTCTGAAAACTAGACACCCAGGGCAATTCAGGATGGGGTGACTCGTCTGCCTACCCCCAGGTTTTGTTACCCAGAATCCCTTACAAACATAAAAATTTGACCAAAAAAACACATTTTCCTCACATTTCTGTGGTGGAAAGTTCTGGAATCTGCGTGGAGCAACAAATTTCCACTCACCCAGCGTGCCCCCAGGTCTCCCGAAAAAAACGGTACCTCACTTGCGTGGATAGACATAGTGGCTGCAACAGGAAACGGTTCAAATCGTACAGTGGTGAATTTACATTACCTTATTGCAAAACTACCTTGATTTTGGGGGGGGGGATCTGAATTTGTGGCCCGGGGCTCGGTGGTATTCTTTGCAAAGTAGCAAACCCAAACAGTTCTGAAAACTAGACACCTGGGGGAGTCCAGGGAGGTATGGCATGCATGGGTCCCCCAATGTTTTCCTACCCAGAACTCTCTGCAAACCTTAAAATTAGGTAAAAATTGCCCTTTTCCAAACTTTTTGGCGTGGGATCGCCGTGCCGGCAAAAAAGTCGTACCACCCTGCGTTCCCCTTGTTCTCCCGAGTAAAAGGATACCTCACTTGTGTGGGTGCCCCAAAGCAGAACACCCCAAAAATGAATTTTGAAAAAAGTAGTTTTTACTCACATTTACGTTTTACAAATTAAGCACCCCAGCCTAAGTCACTTGCCTTTGGCCCACCCACACAAGTGAGGTATCATTTTACTCGGGAGAACAAGGGAAACGCTGGGTGGTAGGACATTTGTTCCGGCAGCGAGATCCCACCCAAAAAAGTATGGAAAAGTGGGTTTTTGGACCAAAATTTCAGGTTTGCAGGGGTTTCTGGGTAGGAAAACATTGGGGGACCCACGCATGCCATACCACCCTGGACTCCCCCGGGTGTCTAGTTCTCAGAACTGTTTGGGTTTGGTAGTTTCCAAAGATGCCTGCCAAGCCCCGGGCCAAAAGCTCAGGTAACCCCCTCAAAAAATAAGATTATTTGGCTAAAGGTAATGTTTTCGTCTCCACAGTATGAATTGGGCCTTTTCCTAAAGCAGCCGCTATGCCTAACCACGCAAGTGAGGTACCATTTTTATCGGGAGACCTTGGGGAACGCTGGGTGGGAGGTAATTTGTGTGAGCCCAGTGATGCCACGCTTGCCCACACTAAAACGTGTGAAAAAACTGATTTTTTCCAAGCAAAAAATGAGGTTTGCAAGGGATTCTGGGTAAAGGAACGTTGGAGGATCCACGCAAGCCATACCTCCTTGGAAGCCCCCGGGTGTCTACTTTTCAGAAATGTGTGGGTTTGGTAGGTTTCCCTAGATGGCTGTCTCGCACGGGGCCAAAAACCCGGGTAACCCCTCTTGCAAAAGCTGGTGGACATGAATTCTCCAGCTTTTGCAAGAGGGGTTACCTGGGTTTCTGGCCCCGTGCGAGACAGCCATCTAGGGAAACCTACCAAACCCACACATTTCTGAAAAGTAGACACCCGGGGGAGTCCAGGGAGGTATGGCATGCATGGGTCCCCCAATGTTTTCCTACCCAGAACTCCTTAATTAGGTAAAAATAGCACTTTTCCAAAAATTTTGCCGTGGGATCGCCGTGCCGGCAAAAATGTCCTACCACCCAGCGTTCCCCTTGTTCTCCCGAGTAAAAGGGTACCTCACCTTAACAGAGTTACTCAAAAGTCAAACATTCAAGCACGGCTATCTTTTCCTCAAAGACACACACATACAGGTTGGATTTGGCACGAGGGCAAGTGATGGTTCAGTATATAAAATTTTATTAACAAGATATTTCAAAAAAATGAAATGCTCTGTCAATAAATAAATGCATAAAAACCGAACCAGTGACTCGCAACTCGTGAGCTGTAAAGCCACGACAAGGCACCAACCATTTTACAGGCCATTCACGCACCTTTCATACCTGATACAAACAAGACCACTGACACCATCTGGAATAAAAGCAACACATTACAACAATCACAATAAGGGACAAGGTACACCCTAATGCAGAAAGAGAAAAAAAAACAATTATTACTGCACACCCATCTAATCCGCAAGCACACACACATACTGGTTGGATTTGGCACGAGGGTGAGTGATGATTCAGTACATACAATTGTATACGCAAGTAATTTCACAAAAATGAAATACACTGTGTATAATTGCAAGTATGATAAACTGAACCACTGACTCACAGCTCGTGAGCTGTAAAGCCACGTCAAGGCACCAACCTCTTTACAGGCCATTCATACACCTTTCGTACGTGTGACACATTCAAAACATTCACAACGCCAGCCGCGGACCCATCACATTTCAACACTCACACCAGCAAACAGCGCCATTCAAGGGCCCATCACTTTCACACGCCCACATTTCTGACACTGGAACTACACAAATTGATGGACTGCGTGGAGTGTCACTCAACAAGCAGTGTGTGCAGTGACCAACAGAAAGTAACTACTCACACACCGCCAGCCGAGCGCCAGTCCACCCACACCACCAGCCAAGCACCAGACCATGCACACTGCCAGCCAAACACTCAGCGCACACCACCAGCCAAGCGCCTCTCCACGCACACCGCCAGCCAAGCACCACTCCGTGCACAGACAGCTAAACACCGCTCCACGCACACCCTCCAGCCAAGTACCACTCCACAAACACCACCAGCCAAGCGCCACTCCACACACACTGCCAGCCAAGCACCACTCCACACACACCGCCAGCCAAGCAGCACTCCACACACACCGCCAGCCAAGCACCACTCCATGCACAGACAGCCAAGCACCACTCCACGAACACCACCAGCCAAGCGCCACTCCACACACACCGCCAGCAAAGCACCACTCCACACACACCGCCAGCCAAGCACCACTCCACACACACCGCCAGCCAAGCACCACTCCACACACACCGCCAGCCAAGCACCACTCCATGCACAGACAGCCAAGTACCACTCCACGAACACCACCAGCCAAGCGCCACTCCACACACACCGCCAGCAAAGCACCACTCCGTGCACAGACAGCCAAGCACCACTCCACACACACCGCCAGCCAAGCACCACTCCACACACACCGCCAGCCAAGCACCACTCCACACACACCGCCAGCCAAGCACCACTCCACACACACCGCCAGCCAAGCACCACTCCACACACACCGCCAGCCAAGCACCACTCCATGCACAGACAGCCAAGTACCACTCCACGAACACCACCAGCCAAGCGCCACTCCACACACACCGCCAGCCAAGCACCAGCCGGCACAAACCACAAACACATTTAGAATTCTTTTTTTGAAAATAACACTAAACAAATGGAAATACCTACAAATCAGGTAACACAAATTCTTAAAATAAAAACTTTGCACTAATGCCAATCCTTGAAACAAACTAAAAATGTTTTACAGAATGCAGACCAAGCAATTCACTTTACAGCTCAATCAAACTCCCAATAGTTCTTTTGCGTGTGGTACGATTTAAAACAAGCTGACATACACAATGCAGGCTTAGAAGGACAGTCAGGACAGTATATACGAGACTCCTTCCGCACGCCTCTTCGCCAACAGACTCTGCATCTTCTAGTCGGAAAGTCTCTAGCAGTAGTGGAAGGAATAGATTCAGGAAAGTGGCGATCTTGCAATCTAGCCACTTCCTCCACCACTCCAAATCTAGGAACACTTGCCTGCTGCACAAGTACAAGGCTGCCTATTATAGACTCCTGAAACTTAAGAAAAGTCATCTTCGTCCCAGGACAAGACTTCTGGTACACAACGAAAGCATTAAATGATGCCAAGTGGAACAGATGGATAGCCAACTTCTTGTACCAAACGTAAGCCTTTCGAAGAGCAGCATAAGGTTCCAACCTCTGATCTACTCTGTCAACACCACCCATGAACTTATTGTAAGCTAGAATGCACTCAGGTTTGCGCACTTCAGCACCCTGACCCCAAACAGGCACAGGTACAGTACTTTCATCGTGGATAGTAGTCAGCATGTACACATCTCTCTTGTCTGAATACTTCACAGCTAAAAGCTCCCCACATCGCAATGCCGTAGACTGTCCCCGCACAAGCCTTTTGCAAACAAGTTCCTTTGGGAAACCTTTACGGTTACTGCGCATTGTGCCACAAGCAACAGTGCCCACTTTGGCCAACTCCTTGAACAACTGCACACCAGTGTAGAAGTTATCTACATATAAATGATGGCCTTTGTTAAATAATCCTCTACCTAGTTCCCACACAATTTTCTCAGTTACTCCAAAAGTAGAAGGACAACCAGGAGGGTTAATGCGGGACTCCTTACCAGTGTACACCCTGAAATTGTAGACATATCCAGTCTCACTGTCACACAGCATATACAGTTTGATTCCATAGCGTGACCTCTTACTAGGAATGTATTGCCTAAAAACCAAGCGGCCCTTGAACAACACCAAAGACTCATCCACTGCAATTTCTTTACCAGGGACAAAAATCTCAGAAAAACGATCAACAAAGTGATCAAGGACAGGCCGAATTTTAAACAAACGGTCACAATCAGGGTGATCGCGTGACAACGCTAAACTATTATCAGCAAAATGCATCATCCGAAGAAGAAGCGTATACCGATCACGACTTATGACTGCTGGAAATATAGCTGTTACCATCAAGGGACTAGTGGACCAATATGAAGTAATTGATGACTTCCTTATCAAGCCCATCAAAAAAGTTAATCCCAGAAACTTCTTCATCTCTTCAACATTGGTGGGAGTCCACCGGATTGCTCTACAATAGGGCTTAAGGCTGGCACTGTTGGCCCTCAAATATTGTTCTGCATATAAATTGGTTTGCTCAACAATCTCTTGCAAAAACACATCGTCAAAAAACAACTGAAAAAAATTAATTGGCAGAAAATTCTCTGTATTCACTCTACACCCAGGAACACCAGTGAACTCTGGCAATGCCGGCTGCACCAAGCCAGGGGGAACCCAGAGGCCATCCCTATCAACGGGGGGAGCAGCCACCCCAGCCTGCAGCACCGAAACATCTTGCTGCTGTTCTCCAACGGGAAGCCTAACAGCCACAGATACTTCTGGCTGCACAACACCAACAGAAGACGTAGCATCCCCAGAGGGCTCTTCCTGCACTACACCAACGGGAAGCCCAGCAGCCTGAGATGCTTCTTGCTGCACTACACCACCGGGAAACCCAGCAGGCCCAGATGCCTCTTGCCGCTCTACACCAATGGGAAGCCTAACAGCCCCAGATGCCTCTTGCTGCACTACACGAGCAGGAAGACGAAAAGCACCAGATGCCCCTTTGCGCACCACAGCAATGTGAAGCCTTTTGGGTGCAGGCTCCAGCCCACATGCCTCTTGCCGACGTAAAAAGAAAGGAAACCTTGCGGCCCTAGGCAGTAGCACAGGTGCCTCTTGGCCCACTACCGGCAACACAATGTCCTCCTGTACCATAGGCCCTTCATCAGCACTAGAAGAAGAGTCATCATCCGATGATGATGATTCCATGCGAAGAGAAAACTCACTGCCTGAATCTTCTGCCGCTTCCTGGGAGTCCGAATCGGACTCAGACTCTGAACCATGGTCCGAGGAAGACTCAAAAAGCAAACCAAGAACCTGCTGAGCAGTAATCCTGCGACTAGCCATTATCCTTACAAAGCAAGAAGACTGCACACACAAGTGAACAACAACCTACACTGTGCAAAGTAAGAAGTAAACAAGGTAAGGCTTTCACTAAAAGATAAATACAATCCAAAACAATTTCACTCTTACAAAATATAGCTACACTCACCAGCACCTACTCTGTTGAGACACAGCGAAAAGAAATGAAATCCCACTAGAAAGAAAAAAAGAAATGACATTAGAAAACAAAGTGCACATCAAACACTAATGCTGAAAAAAAAAACACAGAGCCACACAAACTGCTAGAAGTACAACCTTTTTCAAAAAGACAAACATCAAGGAGAAGTAGTACAAAATACATTCACTTACCAAGCACAAGCAACTACACAAGCTGCAAACAGACACGCAACCTACAACAATCCAAACAGCAAAAGCCTGGAACAAGACAAAAATAGAGAAGAAAAAAAAATTACTACCACATTTCACAAACAATATAACAATTAAAAAAACAACACACAAATTTGCCCCCCAAATTAAAATTCGGCCAGATGGGCCATCAATTAGGGCTTAGACCAAATGAGATTAGATGAGGTTTAACATCAAGACACTGGATAATTTTTTGAATTTTTTTAAAGTGCCTGACCACTTTGGTGCCAGTCAGTCTTTTGCTACTACCAGTACCCATATCACACAGGGGCAGTAAGGACATTCATACACCTTTTGTACGTGTGACACATACAAAACATTCACACCGCCAGCCGCCCATCACTTTCACACGCCCACATATCTGACATAGCAACTACAGAAAATGATGGACTGCGTAGAGTGTCACTCAACTAGCAGTGTGTGTAGTGACCAACAGAAAGTAACTACTCACACACCGCCAGCAGAGTTCCAGTCCACCCACACCACCATCCAAGCACCAGACCATGCACACCGCCAGCCAAACCCCACTCAGCGCACACCGACAGCCAAGTACCACTCCACGCACACCATCCAGCCAAGTACCACTCCCCACACACCGCCAGCCAAACACCACTCCCCACACACCGCCAGCCAAACACCACTCCACACACACCGCCAGCCAAGCAGCACTCCGTGCACAGACAGCAAAGTAGCACTCCAGCACACCACCAGCCAAGCGCCACTCCACACACACCGCCAGCCAAGCAGCACTCCGTGCACAGACAGCAAAGTAGCACTCCACGCACACCACCAGCCAAGCGCCACTCAACACACACCTCCAGCCAAGCAGCACTCCACGCACACCACCAGCCAAGCGCCACTCAACACACACCTCCAGCCAAGCAGCACTCCGTGCACAGACAGCAAAGTAGCACTCCACGCACACCACCAGCCAAGCGCCACTCCACACACACCGCCAGCCAAGCAGCACTCCGTGCACAGACAGCAAAGTAGCACTCCACGCACACCACCAGCCAAGCGCCACTCCACACACACCGCCAGCCAAGCAGCACTCCACACACACCGCCAGCCAAGCAGCACTCCGTGCAGACAGCAAAGTAGCACTCCACGCACACCACCAGCCAAGCGCCACTCCACACACACCGCCAGCCAAGCAGCACTCCGTGCATAGACAGCAAAGTAGCACTCCACGCACACCACCAGCCAAGCGCCACTCCACACACACCGCCAGCCAAGCAGCACTCCGTGCACAGACAGCAAAGTAGCACTCCACACACACCACCAGCCAAGCGCCACTCCACACACACCGCCAGCCAAGCAGCACTCCGTGCACAGACAGCAAAGTAGCACTCCACGCACACCACCAGCCAAGCGCCACTCCACACACACCGCCAGCCAAGCAGCACTCCGTGCACAGACAGCAAAGTAGCACTCCACGCACACTAACAGCCAAGCGCCACTCCACACACACCGCCAGCCAAGCACCACTCCGTGCACAGACAGCAAAGTAGCACTCCACGCACACCACCTGCCAAGCGCCACTCCACAAGCACCACCAGCCAAGCACCACTCACCGCCAGCCAAGCACCATCCAGCCAAGCGCCACTCCACACACACCGCCAGCCAAGCAGCACTCCGTGCACAGACAGCAAAGTAGCACTCCACGCACACCACCAGCCAAGCGCCACTCCACACACACCGCCAGCCAAGCAGCACTCCGTGCACAGACAGCAAAGTAGCACTCCACGCACACTAACAGCCAAGCGCCACTCCACACACACCGCCAGCCAAGCACCACTCCGTGCACAGACAGCAAAGTAGCACTCCACGCACACCACCTGCCAAGCGCCACTCCACAAGCACCACCAGCCAAGCACCACTCACCGCCAGCCAAGCACCATCCAGCCAAGCGCCACTCCACACACACCGCCAGCCAAGCGCCACTCCACACACACCGCCAGCCAAGCAGCACTCCGTGCACAGACAGCAAAGTAGCACTCCACGCACACCACCAGCCAAGCGCCACTCCACACACACCGCCAGCCAAGCAGCACTCCGTGCACAGACAGCAAAGTAGCACTCCACACACACCACCAGCCAAGCGCCACTCCACACACACCGCCAGCCAAGCAGCACTCCGTGCACAGACAGCAAAGTAGCACTCCACGCACACCACCAGCCAAGCGCCACTCCACACACACCGCCAGCCAAGCAGCACTCCGTGCACAGACAGCAAAGTAGCACTCCACGCACACTAACAGCCAAGCGCCACTCCACACACACCGCCAGCCAAGCACCACTCCGTGCACAGACAGCAAAGTAGCACTCCACGCACACCACCTGCCAAGCGCCACTCCACAAGCACCACCAGCCAAGCACCACTCACTGCCAGCCAAGCACCATCCAGCCAAGCGCCACTCCACACACACCGCCAGCCAAGCAGCACTCCGTGCACAGACAGCAAAGTAGCACTCCACGCACACCACCAGCCAAGCGCCACTCCACACACACCGCCAGCCAAGCAGCACTCCGTGCACAGACAGCAAAGTAGCACTCCACGCACACTAACAGCCAAGCGCCACTCCACACACACCGCCAGCCAAGCACCACTCCGTGCACAGACAGCAAAGTAGCACTCCACGCACACCACCTGCCAAGCGCCACTCCACAAGCACCACCAGCCAAGCACCACTCACCGCCAGCCAAGCACCATCCAGCCAAGCGCCACTCCACACACACCGCCAGCCAAGCGCCACTCCACACACACCGCCAGCCAAGCAGCACTCCGTGCACAGACAGCAAAGTAGCACTCCACGCACACCACCAGCCAAGCGCCACTCCACACACACCGCCAGCCAAGCAGCACTCCGTGCACAGACAGCAAAGTAGCACTCCACGCACACCACCAGCCAAGCGCCACTCCACACACACCGCCAGCCAAGCAGCACTCCGTGCACAGACAGCAAAGTAGCACTCCACGCACACCACCAGCCAAGCGCCACTCCACACACACCGCCAGCCAAGCAGCACTTCGTGCACAGACAGCAAAGTAGCACTCCACGCACACCACCAGCCAAGCGCCACTCCACACACACCACCAGCCAAGCAGCACTCCGTGCACAGACAGCAAAGTAGCACTCCACGCACACCACCAGCCAAGCGCCACTCCACACACACCACCAGCCAAGCAGCACTCCGTGCACAGACAGCAAAGTAGCACTCCACGCACACCACCAGCCAAGCGCCACTCCACACACACCGCCAGCCAAGCACCACTCCGTGCACAGACAGCCAAGTACCACTCTACACACACCACCAGCCAAGCGCCACTCCACACACACCGCCAGCCAAGCACCACTCCGTGCATAGATAGCCAAGTACCCCTCCACGCACACCGCCAGCCAAACACCACTCAGCGCACACCGACAGCCAAGTACCACTCCACACACACCGCCAGCCAAGCACCACTCCGTGCACAGACAGCCAAGTACCACTCTACACACACCACCAGCCAAGCACCACTCCACACACACCGCCAGCCAAGCACCACTCCGTGCATAGATAGCCAAGTACCCCTCCACGCACACCGCCAGCCAAACACCACTCAGCGCACACCGACAGCCAAGTACCACTCCACACACACCGCCAGCCAAGCACCGCTCCACGCACACCATCCAGCCAAGTACCACTCCCCACACACACCACCAGCAAACATGCCCAAGGGGTCGTTTCCTAAAAACTTTGTGTTAGTGGGCATTTTCCGCCCCCCCCTGGGGGCAAAACGGCACAAAAAACAGGCCGATTTGCCCCCAGGGTGGACAGAAAAACAAAAACACAATCATGTCCACCTGGAAGCGACCCTTACCCAAGGGGTCGCTTCCCAAAACAAACACATTGCCCCAACAAAAATCCCTGGTTCTAGTGGGTAATTTCTGCCCCCCCTGGGGGCAAAACGGCCGAAAAACGGGCCGATTTCCCCCCAGGGGGGGCAGAAAAACGAAAACATACTCAGACCCCGCCTGGAAGCGACCCTTGCCCAAGGGGTCGCTTCCTAAAAACTAAAATTACATCCCTGGTGTCTAGTGGGCATTTTCTGTCCCCCCTGGGGGCAAAACGGCAAAAAAAACGGGCCGATTTGCCCCCAGGGGGGACAGAAAAACGTAAACAAAATCAATGGCCGCCATCTTGGCAAAAATCAATATCCCTGGTGCTAGTGGGGAATTTCTGCCCCCCCCTGGGGGCAAAACGGCCGAAAAAACGGGCCGATTTCCCCCCAGGGGGGGCAGAAAAACGAAAACATATTGCCAGCCATCCTGGAAGCGACCCTTGCCCAAGGGGTCACTTCCTAAAAACTAAAAGTATATCCCTGGTGTCTAGTGGGGGCATTTCCGCCGCACAATCGCGACGCTGTGCGCGATCGTGAGGCAGAAATGCCCTGCAAAGAGACATCAGGGGAAAGGAAAATCTCTTTCCTCTCCCCTGATGCCTCTTCGCTGCCCCCAAACCCCCGCCAGCCTCGAGAAACCTACCTTCTTCCAGCGCGGTCAGGAAGCAAATGGATTCCTGAGCGCTGGGAATCCCTGATGATGTCACCGCGCGCTGTGCGCGCTGACGTCATCAGGGATTACCATGGGGGGGGGCGGGGGCGGCAGCGGATGCTCTTCCACTGCCGCCCCCAGCAAAACAACGAGGATCAGAGAGCCTCGGGGGGAGCGCCAGCGCTTCCCCCGAGGGTGGGGCTGATGACGAGCTGGCCTTGTCATCCGCGCAGGACAGGTAAGCGCGATGACGAGCCCAGCTCGTCATTAGCCCCGAAGGGGTTAATAGACTTAGTGGTAAAGGTGGTAGGTAGGGTCCTTCTTCAGAGATTATCATCTTGGGCAGAGGACCCCATGATTTTGTCGGAAGTCCAGTATCGTTTTCAACGGGGACGGTCTACTGTAGCTCAATGACTTAATTTATTTCTGATTTTGAGCAAGTATACTGTTGCACAAACTGGGACCATTCACCTTGCCTTCATGGATTTGTCATCAGCATTTGATTGTGTCAATAGGAATAAGCTCTGGCAGTCCATGAGGGCAATGGGAGTGGAGAACAGTGTTGTTAATTTTCTGGAGGACTTGCACAAGTCCACTAAAGCCAATGTCAGGTTTGTACAGGATATGCGTGTCACACGGGATTTTAACATTAAAAAGGGAGTCCCGCAGGGCTGTATATTGGCTCCTTTTTTATTTAACTTTTATATTAATGAACTGGATAATGCATTAAGGGCAACAGGTGTTGATTACCCTAGTGTAGGACGGCATGGGATTCCCGTCCTGCTATATGCGGACGACGCCGTTCTCATATCCAGGACTGCAAAGGGGCTACAAATGCTTTTATCTGCTTTCTTGAGTTTTAAGTCAGACAGGGATATGGCAATTAACAATTCCAAATCATATGTCAGGCAAGTGGGGTGTCCGGGCAAGGAAAAGTCCCAATTCAGAGTGGGAGACTCTAAGATTCCCCGTACGAATGTGTTTTCCTACTTACTTTTCCTCTTTGATGGCAAGCTTAATTGGGGCCCCTACCACAGAAAACAAAAGGGGACCTGGTCAGGGCGAATTCAGCAATTTTCAATTTTGCATCCAAGTTAGGGAAGAAGCCCACAGGAGCTATGCTACAAGTACCAGGCGAAAAGCCTGGCCATAGCTTCGTATGGCAGCGAAATATGGGGTCACAATGCTGGTCATACCCTTCAAATATCGGAAAACGACTTCCTGAACAGCTTACTATGTGTTCCACAGGGTACATCCAATTTAGTGGTCCATGAGTAGTTGGGGGTCCCTTATGTAAATGAGGTACTCTCTCTGCGACCCCTGACCTGTTGGTTAAAAAGCTGGTTGAACACAGACCTCCCTCTCACCCACCTGATCATAAGAGATTGCATGGCCCTTGATAACTCGGCTCGCATTCCGTGGCTGACCTACGTGAAGAAAAGCTTTGGAAGGCTAGGTCGGGGGGACCTATTTACCAATCCCGATTGCATCACCAAGAGGGATGTGGAGGTAATCAAGGTAGCCTTTTTGTCAGAAAGGAGCATGGAAAGGGAAGCCAAGGAGTTACAGTGCGAACATACATTTTGCTCAAAACAACCCCTAGGGCTGAGCCATACCTCATGGGGTCTTTGTCCACACATGAAAAATTTATATTAACTAGGTTTCGGCTGAACCTTTTTCACCTTCTGCTTGCCAGACCCAAATGTTTTACTAGAGGCAACGTGGCAGCTCCCTCTTGCTGCGATGGGCAGTGTCAGCAGGATATGCTGCATTTTATACTTTTATGTAAAGTAAATGATTTCCCTCGTGAACGCTATTTGGTTCCTATTTTTAAAAGAATGAATTTTAGACAAGTTTGTCCTGCATTGGTGAATTTGCAATTATTGAAAGAGGACTGTTTAATTTGTTATAGTGTTTTTTTTAAAAGCTATTGTTAACTCCAGGAAATACATGGATTAGTAATTGGGTGTTTTCCTCAGGTTTTTAACTATTTTCAATTTTTATTGCTGTTCTGGTTGTCATCATAACACAAGTACTGTCATTTAAACTGTTTTCTTTTGTTGTGCAACTTTTATGGTTTGAACCGCAAACCGAATAAAGTTTTTTTTAACTGAACTTGAACTGACTGAAGCACAGCCAATCAGTTACAACCTTTCAGATGCAATGGCCTGGCTTGAGATTTACAAGATAACATGGGACACCCAACATAACAAGGTAGGGTCTCTGAGGTCTTTGTAGCACCTAAGAATATACTTTTTTGCAAACAGTTTGCTTACTCTCATTTTCTGTCTTTGCTGGATTCGTTGGAGAACCGCTCACTATAAAAGACTGCAAAGGAAAGTGGTACATACATGATCAAGGATATTGCACGTTTCATAATGCTCGAAATTCCATGTGCTTTATTCCAATTCTTCAACTAAAAACAGCAATACTATTGTTTGGTGTGAGTGAAACAGTAAAAAACAAAGTAGAGAAATATCAAAGTGTGTTTACAAATGTGCCAGTTTTCTTCCTGTTTAGGGTGAGTGGAAGTGTTCATACAACTTCATGATCCTGTGCTGATGACTAAAAGGCACGTAGGATACAAGCAATAGCGAAGTTATGTTATAGTGCTTGCAATCACTGCACATCAACAGTGTTAAAATTCACCTATAAGGATCTAAATTGCCCCCTTTTCTACTTATAGACAGTGTATCAACTTTTTGTCAAATTACAGTATTGAGGCTCAGGTAGGTGAAATGATTAGCCAAGGATCACATAAATGAGAGCGCTGGAGTTCAAGACACTCAAATCCACATTGTAACCACTGACTAAACTGAGTCAGTACTGTCAATATTTGAACCATGCTGCACACATACCAGGACAACCAGCTACCTCATCAGTCATAACAACATTCATAGCACATCCAGTCTCTATAGTTCTACACCAAGAAGCTTTTTCATCCTGGATCCTGACAGGCATGGGACTTGTGGGCGATTCTGGTTGAAAGTAGGGTAGCAGACAGCAACATTTTTGGGGAGCATAGCAGACAGGGTTACCACTCTCCTGCTGAATGTGTGCTGCTCATTTGCGACAGTTGTTCTTTGTGTGTAAATGTATAGGCATTTATATAGCGCACTACTTACCCGTAGGGTCCCAAGGCGCTTCGACCGCTGCAAAACCCTTCCTGGCTTCCCTGAGAGATGGTCCCTTAATGGGTATCTCCAGGGTGAGACCAGGCATCCCCGGCGGTCTGGTGGGGCCGTTAGTAAAGATGAGGCAAGCTAATGCCCAGAGTCGCCGAGTGTGATCGCTGATCAGAGTGGGCACCGAGGCGAGAGAATTATCGAGTCCGCTGACCCTGGTCCAGAAACCTGCCGCGCCGGGAATCGAACCCTGGTCCCGGGCCGTCCTCTGCTCTCGGGTCTGCCGCCTCTAACCAGTGAGCCACACTACTTCACGTGTGATGCTTGGATTTTTCCAAATCCCTGTGACTTCAGTGATGTAACATTGATGGCAGTAACCTCCCCCCAATCTGGAAATTGTTCCAGCACCATTGCACTCTCTTCTCCATCTCTGACAGCTTCCTCTCTTCCTTCCCCTCTCTCACTTTCTCTCTGGTGATGATTCCTCATGCCTGCTGAAATTAACCTGGGGGAGATGGGGAAGTGACAGAGCCACCAGCAGAGGCCCTGGGCTCTCAAAACATGCCTGAAAGGCTCCAGCCCATGGGGGATATGCCCAGTGAAATAAAGGGCCTATCTGGCCCCTGTGTTCCTTGGGGTGCACTAATGACTGTTAACTATCACCCTCAATCTACTCAGAGAAGCATTAAGATGGAAGTATCTAATGGCCCAAATGAAAGAGGTACAGGTTCCTCTTCCTGTCTGTGATTTTGCACCACCGGATCCCCCCTTCCCCTCCGATGACTCCCCCAGGCAATCATCAATTGGGGGCAGCATGGCAAGCTCCCACTTCAAGTGAGTGTCGATGGAAGAAGGCGAGAGATTGCCAGAGTCATTCTGCAGCAAGACAACATTGGAGGGAAGCGGTTGATGGCCCAGTGAGGAGCCTTGGAAGAGGCCACTCGCTGGCGATTGGCTTTGCATGCATTGAGGGCCACTCCACATGAACCTCAACCCATTACTAACCAGACCCAGGTTCTGAAAGGAGAAGTGATCCTCAGACAGCTTGCAGGGGGAGAGGTCTGGCACTGCTACTGCTTGTCAATCTTTCAAGGCCATTCTGGTACTTGTTTTGGTGTCCATGATGCAAGCGGAAGATGTCCACACCAGGGGTCAAGGAGCATATGATTTAATTTCCTGTGATTTTGTCATTGTGATAATTAGCACTTGTGAAACATAATAAATCCTTCCTGGTTTTGGTTACAGAATGATGGCAAGTATACAGGAGTC
This sequence comes from Lissotriton helveticus, assembly GCF_964261635.1. Classification (NCBI taxonomy): domain Eukaryota; kingdom Metazoa; phylum Chordata; class Amphibia; order Caudata; family Salamandridae; genus Lissotriton; species Lissotriton helveticus. The sequence continues at coordinate 531,545,739 of NC_136071.1, forward strand.
ATAGATTCTGAATAACAGGGTCTACCTGAGCCCGCTAGTCAGTGACAAAAGAAGTGGGTGTGACGATTTCATGCTGCATGCAATTAGTACCCTAGGGACGCCATGCTGAAGCAGTGTACAGGTCTATGTTTGTAGGTGCACAGTGCACCACTCTGCCCTCACTCCTTATCACCGGAAGAGGCCAATAAGCTGTGCCCTCTCCTGCAAAGTCTGGTCTCTGTAAACAAAGAGTGATTATTAGGTTCAGCAACTGGGGTGGACAGGTGAAGAACAGACCACTGACAAGTAGTAAAACAAATAGGCCACGTTATAACGCATGCGTTTCGAATGCATGCCATTACAACGCAGTCATTGCAACAACTGCGTTGTTACATTACATGCCATTACAACGCAAGTCATTACAACGACTTGCTGTAGGGGGGCGCTGGATGTTGGAATAGTATAATTTACTATTCCAACTCCAGTCTGTGCAAGGAAGGTGTTGGATTTGAAAGCCAACACCTTCTGACCCCTACAGCAAGTTGTTGTAACGGCTTACGTTGTAATGGCATGTGATGTAACAACGCGGTCGTTGTAATGACCGCGTTGTAATGACATAAGTTATTTTGCATGCAGGGTAAATGATGTTTCCCAGCAAAGCATCTGAAGATACTTGGCAATAGGAAACTGGTACGAGCCAAACGTCAGTCCCAGATGTGTACTGGAAATATAGAAATTAACTATTTGATGGGAGTACTTGGTACATTTCATGCTAAAAAAATGTGATACTACAAACAACTTCTAAAAAGTGTCTTGTGATCGCAGATGCCACTTATATGAGCTTAACACAGCCAGAGGTACAAGTAGTCTGGTCACCCGTCTGAGACCCATGGAAACTGGCTTGGATTTCAGAGAATAACAGTTTGCACTCCAGAATGAGACACTGTAATGCAAACTGTGTCTCAGTTCTAATGATCTGTTTATATAAAGTGCCTACTGCTAAAGCCGTGGGGCTTTATTACACTGCATATGTCACGTGACACTGTTACTCAGTTAAATTCTGTTACATGAATAGTCATGACTGTGCCATCCCAAGTGTGCTTATAAAAAACATGTGTCTACTTTGTAAACAATATAACAGAAAGGTTTATGGAAATTCTGTGTTACAATGTATAGTTCCCAAAATAATCACAATGTTTCTATATTGTCCATATTGGTTTTCCTCTTAATTTCATAATTCGTGTTTGTGCCTGTAATTGTAGCCTAAGATAGACCTTCATATGTAGGAGAGACAATGTGGGACTGCGGAATGAGTTTATATTGTGTTTAGCTTCTGAATAGATGTGAAATAATCTAGATAGTAATGAGATAACTTGAACAAACTCTACTCGGTACCTGTTAGTAGTACAGTAACAACAATGCTAACAGAAATATTTCAACGCTCCATTCTCCTCTCTTTTTTCGGGTTATGGTTAGGGCTCCCGGTTTATGGAATTTCTGTTTTTAACATTTTCGTCTGTATTTATCCATATTTATTTTTTGGCCATCTTATTGGTATTTATCCATATTTATTTTGTATTTTGAGAATAAACAGAGATGTGAAATGGTATATTTCTGCATTCATTTAACTGATAAACATGTACTCTTACTTTGATACCGGTAACGTTTCAGCTAATTAAGCAGCCAAATGCAACGAAACAGTACACCGACAGTTAAATATTAACATTAAATACAAATATTCATGAACTGTATTTAAGGTAATGTAATGTTTTTTTTTTTTAACTTTCCATGATGTTTCTCAACTGTTGGCCTAGAAGTCATGAAGGACAGCACGGAGAGTTACTCACAAGAAGCACAATTGACTGTATTTTTCTGCTTTTACAAATAAATAAGGACAGGAAACACAATGCTTTCTGTTTGCATTTATCTGTAAAAATCTGTAAAAAATAGAAAACTAGGGGGCATATTCTCAAGGAGTTATCGCCGAGGTAACAGCACTTTACCGCAGCCAAAGTCGTGATAAATTTAACACCCCATTCACAAGCTGGTGCCAACAGCCCATATCACCAGTTTACCTTCAATATCACCACAGATTACCCCAGCAACTATCGCTAATGAGATGTAGAATAGGCGTTCCCGTGCCAAAAGCCTCATAACACCACTCTGCAACATTCTCAATGACCATCCAGATCGGCGATACAACCACAAAACAGGCTATAAGGCGCGTTAGCAGCAGGAAACTAACACCTGCTCTGACCTGGTGCAAAGTCAGAACACAGCCTGCACCACAAAAGGGAGCCCAGCCCGAGCCACACTTGAAGTGCAACAGATGCCATAGAGCCACTGAACATGCGGGCCTGACAACAAAGATGGCCACAACATCCACCACCACCCCCAGGACCCCCCAGACACCTACCGCCCCCCCTGGACCAACACTGAGGCAGCACAGACAAAGACAGAGACCCCAGAAAATGCACCAAGCTCACAGACCCAACACTAGAGAATGTCATTGCCCACTACAAGCTCAAAGGGACAACCCACCTTCGCATCCTGACCACCATTGGACACCGGCTGACGGTACCAACACAGCAGACAACCAACATCCCACCTCAGACAAAGCTGCTAGCCTTGATGCACCTGTTGGGCTCTGGTACCCTCCAACCAACAACCGCCCTAGTCGGCAGAGTCACACAGCCAGCCCAATCCAAGTCCCTCACAACGGTCATGAATGACACCATCAGCTTGGTACCCCACTATTTATACTTCCCACACACTGCACAGGAACAGCCGGAGACCAAGCAAAGTGTCTAAGCATTAGCTGTCGTCCTGCACGTGTTGGGGCAATTGACTGCACACATGTCCTACTTGTGCCCCCTGCCGATACTGCACACAATAAGTGCAACAGAACGCGCACGTATCACACCAATGTGCAGGCACTAGTGGACCACCGGGGAAGCTCCTCCAACGTCGTCGCCAACCACCAAGGCAGTGTGCATGATTCATACACCTACACCTCCGACAGTCCATCATCAACCTGCACTACCAGGATGGCACCTACGGAAATGCACTGCTCGTTGGCCAATACCAAATGCACACACCACACACCTCTACTCCATAATCATGCAAATCACAAAACAGGAAATGCGCACGTCACAAGCTCACATACAACATGCACACCCACCAGACATGACAGCACAACTCACTGTGGGAACGTGGCCCAGCCATGTAAATTAGCCATCAACGGCATGGCACCTCAGCCACACAATAGCAGAATGTCAGAAGAGGTGTGGAGCAGGCATGTGCGAAGGAGGCAAGTGACAGATGAATGAGAATGTACACAATACCAAGTGAGGCGTGGATGTGAGGGCCAGACTGCGGTATGCAGACCACACACACATATCCATGTCGACACACACCAATGATGTTTGGTGTGTAGTGGACAGTGGACGAAACCATGTCACCCCAGCCAGTGGGGAAAATGGCAGGAATGTAGCGTGTTACATTCCCCCCTGTAAGCGTGAGCGGAGTGGGCTGGCCCGGCATTCACCAGGCCACTGTAGGGGTGTGAATAAAAGGCATGTAACCCTGAGCGTTGCCCTCTTCCTGAATGCCCAACGTCTCTGCAAGGTCGGCACATCTCACCCCGCCACAAGGCCAACGCAGTAAGCGGGGTTGCCTGCAATCCTGTGCGCCTGCTGCACCCCGGAACGCTGGCCCCCAAACCTGTCTTACACGCCCCTATGCACCCAGGCCTCAATGCCCACCTGCCGACACTGGCTTGTGTCGCAGAGGGCCCACCACGTGCCGGTGCATGCTCCAAGCCCGATGCCCGCGACCCTGGCAACCTGCTACGACCATCACGGCCTCCGCGAGCAAGGCGTGCAGTACTCCTTTCTCATTTAGGTACTGTACCGGCTGACACAGCGGACTAGTAGATCACACATTTGGAACTGAGTCTTGATTACACTATGGCAGAGGACGATGTCTATGGCTGACTGGAAATCACTATAATCCCTTCGATGGGGTGCCACCAAGTCTGTGCATAGCATCACAACCATACGTGCTTGTGGGCCCATGCGGACTACAGAATTGGAACTGGACATCGATTATTCAAAGGCAGAGTACATATCATTGCACCCAAGAAGAGGTGTAAGAGGATGACGCATTGCATTTGGGAGGAAAAAAGGATCATTGTTACGGAGGTGATCAAACACGACCAACAACTGCCCTGGTGTCACTAAATCTGTGCATCACGAGCCTACGACACGTGGCTGTGGGCCACTGCTGACCGCTGCCACCGGCCTACACTGCGGTCCAGTAGGTCACAGAGTATTGATTTAGCAATGGCGGAGTTCATATCAGTGTACCTGCATCATCGCAGACTGCATCCCCTCTCAGCCCCGATGCCACTAAGTCTGTTCCCCGACATTCATGGACACTCTCTGGGTATACATTGGTGGCGTCTGAGTCTATAGACTAGGTGGTAGTTTTCATCCTCATGTAGCTAATACCGAATTGGTGGTGGCAACGAGGCTGTCGTTTTCCACTCTTCCATTTGCTGCTTCTGGATAACATCAGAACTCTGCATCATGCCCTGGAGGACACCTTCCACTGTCCCCTGCAACCCTCCACCACATTCACCTTCAACATCGACGAGGGCCTGCTCAGTCTGCGTGGCCCTACCTCAGTGGAATGCAAGTGACCATCCCATGGCGGGGTGCCTGTGCCAGCCGCTATGCATCTAGACCCAGTAACTCTGTGCTAGTCAGGTCTGGGACCCCTTCTTCTGAGATTTTGGATGGCCTCCGAGGCGATGGCCTTGAGGTCATCAATGCCATGTGCATGTGGCCCTGCACTGTCTGCTGCCTCCAGCCTCAACTGCGGCTTACCAGGGCTCACACATCAAATCGAGTCCTGACCGGCCCGGACGTCGCATCACCGCCGGAGGCACACTCCACCACCGTCAGGACTTACTCCAACCGCCAACTGCCAGTGTCAAAACGGTCGTACCAGCAGACTGACGGAGTTGCTTGCACCTGTCGTGGATGTCATCTTCTGCCTGATCCCCTGCTTAGCAGTCCAGCACTCCAGGTGCCACTAACTGTGGAGAACTCATGCAGCAATGTCACCTCAGGCAGTGTGGGAGACTTGAGATGACGATGAGGAAGATGATGCAGGTGTGACACCCCCTCACTGCAGCTGCATCAGGAATGTCCAGAAGGGACACAATCCTAGACATTTTCTTCACATGAGCATGCTCAGTTCAAGTGCCCCACCCCCAGTGCACTGAAACTCACGGGCACTTCTGTTTGTATGTCGGGTGACCTCTGTACTTACTCCGGCTCCCTCCATGTTGCTCAGCAGTTAAATCTGTTATGCAGGTGTTTTCTGTTTCCATTGCATTTGTGTCCACTGTTCAAGTTGTTGCCAGCACCAAGTACTCCGTGCGGGCTGGCTTATACTCACCCCACTGCCGTGCTTGCGGGTGCTTCATGCTGTGTGGTCTGTTGCAGGGGCTTGGTTCTCCTCTAAGTTGCTTGGCTGCCCTGGTCCTGGTGGTGGGTTGCATGGGATGTCCATGGGCTGTTGTAGGGCGTCGGTGTCGAGGGTGTGGTGGTCCTTTCCGGCCTCACTGATGTGTGGTCTTCTGTGCTCTGCTGGAGGTGTCGTGTGTCCCTCTGCAATGTGAAGGGGAGATGCATGTTGATTTTGTGTTGACATGTATTTTGGCGCATTGTTCTTGCTTACATGCAAACTGTATGACAATGTACATTATGACTGTTTTGGAGGTGCAGGATTTAGATGCGGGACAGTGTACATTTGGACTACATGATGGATGTGAGGTTGTACGTGCACATTTGCATTTCACAGTTTCCCGCTCGGTCAGATGTAGTAGGCCTGCTTCTGTGCATGTGCGGAGCCAGTTGTGTCCTCTGTTCTGCAGTGTCAGGGTTGCACATTGTACCACATTGTCTTCTATGAGGATGTGCTGTTATTGCTTTGTGTGTGTGTTGCAGTGTGCCACAGGGATGAGGGACATGATCCAGGGTCATTGTGGGTGTGCAGTGTGCTACACATCGTTGGGCATGTGTGCCATTGTGCCCATGTCTCCCAAGCCCCTGGTCTTTACTCACCCTGTTGATGTTGTGTCAGGTCCTCCCGAGCTGTGTCCGCACTCCCGACTCCTTACACCATCTCCAGACTGTTGACTGTGGCCTTCGTTTCCTCCAGCTCAACCTGTGGCGCAGGACTCCCACCTTCTGTCACCGTTGCTGCCTTTCTGTTGGCAGCGGCTTTGTGCCTGGTTTAGATTTTCACATCATGCCAGCGCCTCTTGGCCTCCTCCATTGGCCTCCTCGACACTCCGACTGCATTCCCCGTGGTCTAATTGTGGGCCAGTTGATGGTTGTGTTCTGTCACCTCCGTGACGCTGACCTGGTTTTGCTGCGGACTTCACCCCGTCTTCCTTTCCCTCTTCTCCTTGGCCTTCCCCGACCCAGTTGTTCCTTGCTGGTGGTCTGTGGGGCTTGTGGGGTTCGCGTCGACCTCAGCGCACGGTCAGGGTGCATCCATGTTGCTACGCACTTTGGATTGTTTCTGGTGTGTTCTTTTTGTAGCTGTTATAGTGCATTTTCCCGCCAGACAATTGGGATTTGTAGGCCTGTCGCTGGTTTTCGCTGCTTTTTGTACCGCAATTGGCCTCATCGCAGGATTTTTTGCGATCGCGTTTTGCAATTTTGTGGCATGGCGTTGATTTTAACGCAGTCAGTTGACGCGTTATCTGCAGACTTTCGCATGGTATCGCAGTGTTGTGAGTACTTGGTTAACACAGCATAAATTTCCTGCGATGTTGAGGGTTGCGTTAGGTTACTTTTGCGATGGTTATCACACGTTCTTGAGAATATGCCCCTAGGAGCCTTAGTTATGGTTTGGATTTGCAGAACTGCAGTGTAGGGAGCGGTAATACAACGGTGTGCGCCAGGCAATGCTGGTGAATGTTGACGTAGCAGGTGCAGACTATGGGGAAGGAGGTTGAGGAGTCTGAGGAGCAGATGGCTGTTTGGGGTGACACCCAAGGGAGGGGACACCGTTTCTTATCTTGTATTATGTCCATGGAACCCTCCCTACGCCACTGTGAATCTACATTTTTGGAGAACTATGGGCTACCTTTGCATGGCTGTCTGTGTTGGTGCGTTCTTGCTACATGCCCTCTATCATTTTCACTTTTCTGTTGAGGTGTGTGTGCTCTTAACTGTTAATTGCTCCACTATTTGTTGGAGATTTGTGCCGTACAGGGTACGTCTGGCCCAATGCTCCTGCTGTAGTGTTCAGGGGTTGCGGTTTTGGCACGTTCTGGATTGGTTCTACTTTACCTCTCTGCATTTCTACTTTGGATGTTGATAATTTAAAAACATTTTGACTGAAAAAGTAGAATTAATTTACATAAACTTAACCAAAAGCCTAAAAAACATAATTATTCAATTTCACATTTTCTTTATGTTTGTGCAAGCAGATGTTGACGCTAATTCAGTTGAAAATCATGCATGGTTGTAATGTTACACATGTATGTACTCCTAGCCAGGGTACCAGTCGGGGGTACATGCAGGTGGACGGCATCCAATCTTCTAAGGTGTCACTGCCTTGTGGGGTTCCGCAAGGCTCATCCCTAAGTCCGACACTGTTTAATATCTATGTGTCGGACCTTGCTATTGTCATCAAAGCATTTGGGATGAGCCTAACCTCCTATGCCGATGACACCCAATTGGTATTGGCCATTAAAGGGGACGGTGAGGAGGTGGCCACACGTTTCACAAGTGGGATGGTGGCCATAGGTGACTGGATGGCCACCAACTGTCTTAAGCTTAATTCAGAAAAGACCGAAGTGGTCATTTTCGGTCACCTTTCTCCTGGCTGGTCATCAGTTTGGTGGCCAACATCGTTTGGAACGCCTCCCAGCCCAGCTCTTAAAGTTAGGAATCTTGGCGTCACCTTCGATGTGGGTCTCAATTTCATGGCGCATGCTAACAAAATTGCAGCCACGGCTCACATGAAACTTAAAATGATAAGGAAAATTCTACCTTTTCTACCGGACTCAGCCAGGAAAACCCTGATCAGTTCATTGGTGCTGTCCGCCTTGGATTATTGCAACGCCCTATTCCTACTTGCCCAAAATCGAGTGACAAACAAGATGCAGTCAATTCAAAACGCAGCAGCCCGGCTGCTTTCGGGACTTCCCAAGTTTGCACCTGTTTCCAACACCATCAGGAAACTTCATTGGCTCCCGATACGCAGTTGAATTAAGTTCAAATCGCTGTGTATTGTCTACAAGGCACTTAACAATCATGGCCCCCACTTTCTCAAACATAATCTTGTACGTTACATACCAACTCGTTCTCTCCGCTCCACCCATCACAATCATTTAGTAGTACCACGCACTAGAACAGTCACCTGGGGCGACAGACGCTTTTTGGTTGCCGCCCCAAAACTCTGGAATTCCCTACCCTCTCATATCAGGACTAGCCCATCCCTACTAATATTCCGTAAACAACTTAAGACTTGGTTGTTTGATCAATAGTTAGGAAGGTTCTGTTGGTTCTCCTGGATGTTGACCTATGCCCTAAGCCAGCGCCGAGACGCCTACGGGTATTCGCCGCGCTTTAAAAATGACAATAAATAAATCCACCCACCTTTTTCACAGGGTGGACGACATCAACACTACCAAGAAGTTGGGCCCCACTGAAAAAGATGCTGAATTCATCCCGGTGTAATTTCCAAACACCGCAACACTTTCAGCCGCACCTGCACGTGGCCTGCTTTGGATCCGCAACAACCTGCAGGCGGGGACAGGTCTTTCTTATTGCAGACTCCTGCTGGGCCCATAACAAAGGTCGAATCTGAGGCGCCATCAGGCCTCCTTTTGTTCGAGTCTCCTGGCTGGCTGCAGTCAGGAGTCTCACACCTAGATGCAGATGCAGCAGAAGGGAAACAAAGCCTCACTCCTTGTTAGAACTACACACATAGTTGAGAGAGGCAGCTTTTCACTTTGTTCAGGCTTTGCTTAGGAGATATGAATGCACTGTAAGAATGTCAGATGTGTTGATCTTTCCCAGTATTGGCACAAAATAAATAGCATTTGTATAGCGCATTCTACCCCTGAGGAGGCGTTGTAATTTAAATATCATAATTTTTTCTTTTAAAGCACTATGGGTAGAGGAAGCTTTACGCTGACAAAGGGCAACACTGGTTTGTGTGAAGCTTACAAAAGTGTGAATCTTCTGGCTAAATCAGGAGGGTTTGCAAGTATACTCGAAATGTGCTCAAATGTACTTATGATAGACACGTTAACATATATGTGAGGGCTTAAGATCTGATGTCACTTCTTGTGATGCCACTTCCTGTGATGTCACGCACTGTGATGTCACGCGCCGCGATGTTAGGCGCCATGAGTGATGTCATGCGCCCGTGATGCCACTTGCATACTGATTAATTAGGTTAGTCCCCCCACTTCTGTTTTTTAGGACTTGTGCCCTGCTCCTAGCATTGTATGACTTGCCGAGATATCCCGGATGCCTTTGCTTGTTTGGTAGTGAATTTCGTTGAAGTTGGAAATGTGCTCCAAAGGTAGGAACAATCCTACTGGGGGACGTTTCTGACCATTTTCCCCTTCACGCGTGTGAGTTGAGCTCATGGTACCGCGCTGCATGTCCCACCTCACTCGAACCTTCTGTCTGAATATCTCTCATTTTTGGGAGGTAATTTCTTGCAGGAATGTGTTGCGGTATGTACCGGATGCAGTAATACATTCACACCCCGTTTCCACCCCTCAGAAAGAAACAGAATTTAATAGTATAGTCTGATTCTCCCCTTTTCGAGCTGTGAAACATTGAAAATTATTTTTTTTCCCTACACAAATTCGTAGGAATTTGTTTGTGGAAGAGATAGAAAAATTGTGCACAATTTATAATATCTATTGGGAACAAACTCCTGCCTGCATCTGAATTAGAAATACTCGGAAAAGGACCTTGGTCGGTAAATATTCCTTCTTTGTATTTAAACCAATGTCCTATAACATGAAACTGTGAAAAACACAGATGTCACTTTTTCCTTCATTTTTGTTCTTTCTACCAACCCGGCTTGACCTATGGCTCCGTGTAGGCACATTTAGTACTGCTAATGTATATTAGCATGCACATGCATTTTGTCATCTTCAGTGTGAGTTCAGCATCGAGTAAGAACGCAACGTACCATATTCTCTGTTACCAGAGTGTGCATGTTTTCAATTGCAAGCCTTTTCAACGATTGATGAAAGTTTATTGTTAATAACAAAAACGACCTAAAACAATGTAAAATTCCTTTAAACAGATCTTTGAAATTCCAGAAATGTCTTACTTTGCCAAGTTAATGAAGCAACCCACAGATTAGACCTTTTTTGCACGTCATGCTTCAAAGACACACCTGCTCCCTGCCAGTGTTTCAGGGAGATAGGATAGCCCCGCCTCCTTGGGTGGAATCCAAAACTGACCAATCACGGTGGAAGGCTGCCAGGCTCTTCGGCCCCCTTGCCCTTTAAAAGGGGCTCTGCCCGGCACACAGCACGGACTGTCTCCAACTTCCATCTCTTGTGTATCCTGAGCCCGCCAGCCCTCACCCTCAAGATGGTTCTGTCTGCTGAAGAGAAGGCCCTGGTGGTCGGCCTCTGGGGAAAGATCTCTGGGCACTGTGATGCCCTCGGAGGAGAAGCCTTGGACAGGTGAGGACTATGGAGAGGTCCACTGAGACATGCCCCCGCTCTCTGTGTCGAGTATGGTGTGTAAATATTTAAAGTAAGACCGATCTATATGATGGCCATGCACATTTTGACAGTTGTGTTTTTTATTAGTTTTTACTTGTCTTATAAAAAAAGAGATAGTCACATCTGGGGCTGACTTTTGCCTTTTAGCCATTTCCTATTGACATGTAATTGATTATTCCCGCATTACCAACAGTTAGGAGTTTAAAATCATTGCAGATTCCTAAAAGTTCCTGAGTTCTGCTCATAGTGTGCATGCGCGTTAACTGTGATCTGCTCCTGCTAGACAATTATGAATCCTACTTGGTTAAGGCTGCTCGGCATATCCACATATATGGTGTTCACGCCGGTGGATTAGTGTACATAGACCTCAAACTGATGTTTGCTATTAAATACAACCTCTTGGCTCCAACATTGGTTCACCTTCCTGGCACACCTGGCTGTGTTCTGATCCAACTCAGGGATCATCCAGGTAGCTTAGATATGGGCTTGTCTTAGAGGTGCACACAGAGTTCTCCGTGTCTCCACCAGCAGCGAACCAGCAGCAGAGCTGTCATTGTGCTTTACAGATCTTTGCGCCTCGTTGCCAAAAGCAATGTAGGCCTAAGGGGCAGGTTACAGCCTGGGCTTTTACTGGACAGTACGCAGTCCCTTTAAACATGGTTGGGCATCTGTATGGAGCACAAAACACGCCACTGGGACAGCTGAGATAGCAGAAGGGGAGATTAAGGCCTATAGTGGGACTGGTAAGAGGTTAATACTTTGGGGAGGCGGTAAGAGTGTAAGGATCATGGACGAAGTGGTAAGAAGTTATTCCTTGGTTGAAATGGTAAATGGTTAGTGTGCTTAGAGGAAGTGACCGTGGGGTTAGATCCCTTAGGGGTAACCGTTTTGAACCTACAGTAAAGTAGAAATTGGTTACAGCCCCAAGAAGGATTAGAAAAAGGTTAGATTTTATGAGGGTTAAGAGTTGGGGTTAGAGCCCAAAGAAGGATTGGGAGAGATTAGAAGCTACGAGGTAAGAGTTTGGAGCCTTCGGGGCAATGGTAAGGGCTTGCAAGTCATGAAGGAAAGGTTCAGAGATGATGGCCAACAGAAATAAGAGGTTAGAGCAAATGGGTCACTGTAATTATATGTTTTATAGTTGATTCGAATTTTGGGCCTAAACGTTGATCCAGCAATTGGCCTTTTCAGGGTCAGACTTCTTGTTACGAATGTAATCTTTCCTTACATCTCCAGTGATGCCCAAAACATATTTATTTCCATTTGCGCCACAGCAATAGCCATTTCATATATGTATTTGTTGTTTAAAGTAACAGTGCTGGATAGAAAATTGATGTGAGTGTGCTTTTTAGAGCATTTTCTTATTAAAGCTGATATGTCCTTTTCCCCAGGCTGTTTGCCAGCTTCGGTCAGACTAAGACCTACTTCAGCCACTTCGACCTCTCCCCGGGCTCTGCTGACGTGAAGCGACATGGAGGCAAGGTCCTGGGCGCCATCGGTGAGGCAGCCAAGCACATGGACAGCCTGGACCAGGCCCTGTCGAAACTGAGTGACCTGCACGCCTACAACCTCCGCGTGGACCCCGGAAACTTCCAGGTGAGCCAGCAGTGAACAAGTTTGAATCAGTTCAAAAATAGCCCTTCATGGGTAGGACTTTAAGAAAGAAATATCATTCTATAATTGCACAGCTTTGCTTCTCACATACTTCAAGCGTCTATACCGGTGTTTGTCTTGAATGTTTCTCAACCATAGCAGATTGTAAGGGAGTATACAAATAAATAAAATGTCTGCCCCGGTGGTCTCCAACCTTTTCTGTAATAAGAGTTATTTATGTTCAATGAAAAGCATCGTGAGCTACTAATATTATTAGAGCTATAATACTGACCACATCAGACAAGATTACATTAGTGGCCACCATATGCTACATTACAACAGTGATCACCTCAGTTCATCAGGACCGGATGCCAGCAGTAATGTTAAAATGGATTTCCCATTGTGGAATGTCTCTACATAAATGATATAGAAGTCATAGCAGCAATGCTTTTGGTGCCAAGGTAATATTAAAGATAAGTCTTCCCAACACTGCATGATTTATCACTCAAATATCTGCCTTGAATATATTTTGGAAATTCAAAATTTTTTCTACAAACATTAGCTTATGAGTTCTGAAAATACACGTTTGGCTCAAATACAGGTTTTTTAATTTTTGTATTATAAATTAATTTAGCCAAGCAAAATATTCTAATTTAGTAAGCTGGGCTGTATACAGGAGAGCTACTTGCTGGTAGATGGGGAGCTACCAGTAGCTCACGAGCTACTCATTGGAGGAGCCTGGTCTGCCCCCTCTAAGAAGCCTTTTTTTCAGGTCAGGCAACCATGAGTAAGACATGCGCTTAAGGAGCATGCTCCTGGCTGCCTAATCTGAACTGTGCCAGGCTGATAATTTCCCAGCCCTCTGGGCATGACCTCCTCAGCCTGGTTCCTCGAGGCCTTCCCCCTTGTGAGGAGGGGGAGCGTCACTGATTGCCTCGGACCTGGGTGCTTCAGTTTTAAGCCCTGAAGTGCCCAGGGCTGAGTGTCAATCGGGAAGGCCTCAGTCCCGACCCTCTAGGGACCTCTGAGGCATTCCTCTCTACAGTGACCGTAAGTTTTATGTTTTTTGTATGTTTGGTGCATGCATGCAAGTATGTATGTATAAATATATATATGTATTTGTTAGTAAGTGTTGTGAATGGTTGTTTGTGCGTATATCTGAATTCATGGGTGTGAGTGTGTCTGTGTGTCAGGGCCGGACTGAGAACTAAAACCGGCCCTGGCAAAGTGCTCGGCCGGCCCCCTGGGGGTGCGGCCGAGCTCTTTGCCGGGGCCGGTTTTCGGCCGATTTTGTTACAGGTCCGATTTTGCAGCTAAGCTGCAAAAACGGCCCTGTAACAAAAACGGCCCCAGGGCCCAAAACCGGCCCCCACCCTTGCGGCGCACCGGGGGATTGCCCGGTGCCTGCAACGGCCAGTCCGGGCCTGCTGTGTGTGTGGTTGGCCTCCCACCCTCCTTCCTAGTAAAGTTACCAGCTGCCACCGTATTTACATGGTTTTGTTACATAGAATTGATCTACATGGAATGGATTTAGGTAATCAGAGATTGTCCTGAAAATCTAGCATAGATCCAACCTTCTTGGATCTAAGTTGGATATCACTGCCATGATAAACCTTTGATCTGTGTCCTGTCGAAGACGGGGCTTTCAGTTTCAGAGGATCAAAAACAGTTCTATTAGGCGACTGTTTCTATTATCATTATTATTTCTCTTAATGACAGGGAGTAAGGGAAGTGGTGCTACAGGCGTACCCATTTACTACTATTAAATGTCTTTGTGAATTGGCCTTAAAATGTTCAACTCCCTATCAGTAAAAGTGCAAAGAGAGCACAGTCCTGTCTATCTGTACTAATTGTATCAATCGATTCCAATTTCAGAAGTTTTGGGGCTAATGACCAAAGGCATGAGAGCAGCCGCGGTCCGTGCAGGTAACAGCGATGGGGCAGTGGGGCCGGGTCAGGGGGGATTTCGAGGGACGATGCTGAGGGAAAATTAAATAGATAATACATTTTCCCTCTGCATCGTCCCTCAAAATCCCCCCTTACCTGGTCCCACCGCTGTTACCTGCACAGACTGCGGTTCCATGAGAGTACGCAAAAGAATACTACATGGGAACTCTTTCACATACTTCACGATTCCTTTGTTATTTCTGATTTCTTTGATTGAAAGCCAGTGCAAAATCTTTGTTAGTGGTGAGGTTAAAAAATTGGACACAGTGAGAAATACAGTTGTTTTTTTGAAGAAGTACCATTCTTGTACTTCGAATGAAATGTTGTTGTTAATGAAAATAACGTAGCATTTATATATGTTTTTACCAGTTATGTAGGACAGAAACGGAGTTTCTCAGTATCTTGTGAATTTGGCATTATATCACTGGTCGTTCTTTCCATTTTAATCCAGGTTTGTCCAAGTGCTCCCTGGGTGGTGGTGTTCAATTTCTGCTTTTCTCTCTTTCAGCTGCTGTCCCACTGCATTCAGGCTACACTGGCCGCCCACTTCCCTGCTGACTTCACCCCTCAGTGCCAGGCTGCCTGGGACAAGTTCCTGGCCGCAGTGTCTGGTGTCCTGACCTCCAAGTATCGATAAACTGTGTGCTCAGCGCAGGAGGACTGTCTGCAGGGATCACAAGATGGCCGCCGTGGTGCTACACATAGAGATCTGTGGGAAGCTCAGAAGATGCAGTTTCAGTTTACAGAATATGCATCAATTGACGTTTCTTGTTCCATCAGGCGGGTCACTCGTTTATTTTGTAACATCTTAATAAATATGTACACCTTTCTTCTTTGACCTCTGGCTCTAATTATTTTCTAACTTATTCATGTATGTGCTCTTTTATCGTATAACTATTGTGTTGTTGCACATTTTCACATTTCTGTTAAATGTTAAATATTCCCTCTGGTGCAGGACATGCAGAACACGTTTCCCAGCTCCATGCCTAAGGAGCGGATTTTCAGCAGGTATTTTCTTTGGCTTAGGGGACTTGTTGTCCTGATTTTATAATGGAATGCAGTGGACTTGAAATCCATAGCACTTAAAGGAAACACCTGGACTTTATGAACTACTTACATGGTGAAAGGGGAAACGTGAGAGCACTTGACATGATTCTTCAGGGGAACATGTCCTCTTGGCGGCCATACGTATTCCACTGCAAAGGTCACACAAAGTAATGTTGTATGTATGTGTGTATGTGATATTTCTATAGCGCGAACCTAGCAAAAAGCCAGCAGAGACCTCTGCATGGTCACAAATGTTGTTACCATCCTCTAGAGATATTTACGGCCATGATGTCACACTAAAGAGCGTTGACAACAGTAAATTCTGGTAGGCCACTCCTATCAGTGCGGCCGAAGTATTCTACCTCTTACTGATTCATCTCTGTCAGCGTAGTGTAAAGCCAGGGCCACTGAATTATACGATTGGGCAGCCACCTCGTTTTTTGCATAGTTCTGAATTTGCTGCATTTGCCACATAATCCATCATCTGCTGCGTAATCTGCAGATTTTAATAAAAAATATTTGTTTTTAGTCCAAACCGATGCACACAGTTCCTTTCAATCACAATACATAACAATGCCTGGTATGGACCATGATAAGGCTTGCCTTCAAAGTACATCAACCACCACAAACCGAGGCACAATACATAAAAGTAAATAAAACAAAGCACCAAGTCTCTGCTCAGAACTCTAGGGTTGTGGCTCACATTGGCTTAGATTTTTCACACCTTCCGATTACTGATTTTATAGAATCAGTTCCCATGCCTTACCATTATCCATGTGTGGTCATGATGCAATTGTGCTCATTGTAGAGCTCAATTCATTAGTACATAATGCAACGTAATATAGCAGCTTTCACAATCCCTAAGTAGGTAAAGCCCCAGACCATCACTCATAACATTGCTCCATCCCCTCTCTCCCCTCTTTCTATTTACCTTCGTCTACTTCACTTCATTCTCTTTCCTCCCTGTCTTGTTGCATCGACATCTGTACCCAGGGTCGGTTGTAGGATTCTGAGGGCCCTGGGCAGAAAGGGATTTTGGGAGGCCCCTCTAATTTGCATAGACGTGACACATTCAGGGCTGCCTGCATCTCAATAGATGCCCCTGAAGCTGATGCCCTACCTTCTCTGTAAGTGCTCTTAACAGCTCATAAACGGCTGGCGGTGTGAGGGTTGCTTATCTGCAGAGAGAGTTAATACAGCCAGGGAGCTAAAGAGAGGGACAATTTAGCCACCCCGCTGTGCCTCTGCGTGGGTGGGGGCCCAGTTGCTGGACAATCCCGTGGAATGTGTTTTCTTGCAACTGGGACTTCCCGCTCACCCCTCACCCCCCTCAGCTGCGCTAGACCAAAGCAATGAGGCCACGCGAGGGGGCCCCCTAAGGTATCGCACTTGCAAGGTCGCATCTTTAATGCCATAACCTGGCTGTGTCACATTGGTGCGGGCCCCAAGCTGGAGGCTGACTAAGGGGCCCTGGGCAGCTGCCCACAGTGCCCATGCCTAGCACCGGCCCTTTCTGCACCCAACAGTAACCCTATTGTTGTTTTTTTCCCTGCATCACTCCTTTACCTACTCCTGTCTCTGAGTAAATATGTCATCCATATGTCCCACCTCTCTTTCTCTTCCTCACCTAACTCCATCTCATGTTTCTCTATACTTCGGCAAACTTCTCTACTCCAGCCTTCGCTTTACCTCTCTTTCTCTCACTCTCACTACATCTCAATGTATCTACTTCACCTGTAGCTCAAATCTCTCTACTTTTTCTTTATCTTCACCCCATCTCTCTTTGTACCTTTTACCCCTTTTATCTACCTTCCTTTCGGCCTTAGTCCTCTCTTTACCTGACATCTTTTCTATAACTCACTTCTCGTTTTGCGCTTCTCTCTACACCAGCACTCTCTGCTTTTCTTTTCTCTATGTTTCTCTCTTCAACCTTGTGTCTTGCCACTCTTGCTCTATCCCATACCCCTGCATACCACGCCCTTCGCTCTACATTCCTTTCTTCCTGTCTCTAGGTCTCTCTCGACTCTATAACCATACATGTCTCTCTGCTTCTCTTCTGCTCACTACCTGTGTATCATTCTTTTTGGCTACCTCACTTTTCTCTGTCTACCTGATTACCTTGTATCTCTCCCTGCCTCACCTATCTCTTTACTTCAACTCTATCTTTACCTCCCTTTTACTTTACTTCTCTTACTGTACTATTCTATTAACTGCTCTGCCTTTCCCCAATCGCTCGTCCCCTTCTGATTCTCTTACTAAGCAGAGCCCGTGGTCACTGTCTAACCATAGAAAGGTTGTAGGAAGGACAAGCCAAGTGAAGCGGATTGAAGAGAAAATGATCAGGTTTGACCCCTGGGTTTTGGCATTCCCAGCCGCAGTGAGCATCCCAGTTATAAAGAAGGATTTATAAGTCTACATCAAATAATGCAAAACGGCAAGCTCTATAGGCCAGATTTGAAGGTTTTGCACATTTCCACTAAATAGTCACCAAACCTCCCTTACCCTTTCCTTCCTACACGGGGAGGGACAGGCTGGCTAGACATTGAATTCTACGTACAAATGTTGCAAGACAAAGTTGAGTAGGTCCAAGTCCAAAAAGAAGAGGCTTTAGCAGTGGGTAGCTTGAACGTTTGGGTTTGTGTGTCCCTATTTCTGAGATTTTCATGTATAATTGAATATTTTGAATATTGAATATTTTGTGGCATCCTGGGGGGTTGACTTAACGAGAATGGGCAACAAATTCAACGTTGTTCGAAACAGGACATCCCAAAATGTGTCTTGCCCGGCACGCCAAAAATCCTTAAGATGGCTCTGCTCCAACCTCTTTGTATTCATGCCAGTGTCAATTCCACCTATCTTTCCTGCTGGCTCATTTCGTATCCTGATCATTTACATAAAGCAGCACAAGCAGCGGGCAGTCGAGAAAACTTGGAGGAAGAGCTGAGCCAGAGATCACACAGTTTAGTAAACCGTGGAAGCTGGGATTACAACATGTTTCCTGCGCCCAGATCATGAGAATTTAGCCACCCTTCTAGTGTCCACAAATCTTTACACCTGGACTCTATTCTTCTGACGTAACACATGAATGCTCAAAGAGTACAACACACCTCCCCCACATAGTCAGCTTTCCCCATACTTTAATCCAATCTCAACAACAATTAGCATCCACCCTGCCCTCCTTATCTCATTTCCTTTTTTTTTTTTTTATATATTTTTTTATTCAAGCTTGAATATGTATCCACAAAATAACAGACAAAATAATTTGTGGCGACAGATTATACATTACAGACAGTTCACAACTCAAATCATAAGAACAAAGTAAAAGGGGAGAAAGAGGGGAACATATGAGATCTTAAGAGGTCAAAATAATCACAATTAAAATATAAGGGATTATAAAGCAAAACCAAAAAGCATAAGCAGATCCTGCACAGCATACCCGACCCAGACACTGCAAAGCAGAGGAGAAGCAGAGCCCTCACTATCTAGTCCCTAAGCCACTCCACCACGGGAGCCCAGATCTTCTGACCCAGCTCCGGCTTCCTTCTTCCCCACCTAAGAAAAACAGCTGACTCTAGATTATGGAGGGCCAGGATCCTTGCTCTCTAGTTTACAAACGTTGGGGCACCTGGACTGATCCATTCTGAAGTGATGCAAAGCCGAACTAGGGACATAGCAAGAAACAGGAGGGCGGAAACAGGTCTTGATCGCTCCAACAAACCGTTGCTCTCACATCCAAATATGACAACCTCTGGTGATAGAACAACAGGAATATTAAGCCTAGAATTGATAAATAGCTCAACATCTTGAAGAAACAGCTCAAGTTTGGGGCAGCCAAAAAACATATCTACATCGTTGGAGGCTACGAGACCGCATCTCGGACAACAGTGACCATCTCTACACCCCCATTTTAAGATTTTGGCCGGAGTATAATAAAGATCGAATAAGGCCATGTAGCTTTGAGAACGCAAACTACCTGATACCAAAACACTGCTTGCTAATTTGAGAGCCTGGGAAATGCCCAACCCTGTCGTGCTCAACTTAGCCTCCCACTTAGCGTTCTGGAAAGAGAGATCATCTGGAAGACCAGATAGCAAATGCTGGTATACTACCCCATTCTTGACCTCCTCAAGATCAGTTCAATAAGCATGTTCCTATTAAACAAAGTGGCAACGTGATCCTTCATTTTATCTATATAACTTCGTAGCTGTAAATATTTTTAAAAAACTCATGCGTATTAAGGTGGAACTTATCCTTTAAAAAATAAAAGGAGGCAATTTTTCCTTCATACCCTAAATCCCCCAGAGATTCTAACCCCTGAGACATCCACCTAAATGTGGTCGAATCTTGAAAGATGGAGGGTAGGAGTCTGGCTGCAGTAAAGGGTGTATAATAGTTAATATTAGGGATCAACCATTTGCGCCGGATCTTGCGCCAAACTGAAAACAACGATACAATGACCTTAAACTTGGTCTTCTTTTAATAACCTCTACAGGACGGTGGCAACACCGCCCTGTCACCAAACAATGGTAAAGCAAAGTGTTGAAGGAGTGCTGACCAGCAATAGAGCACCAGATTCAGCACGGACCATCCCCCTCGGTCCCTCGGGAGGTGCATCCACTTAGCTGCCCTTCGAGGGTGATGGTACCCCCACATAAATCTGTTGTAACTCCTTTTAGCTCGAGCAAGGCTTGATTGTGTAAATTCAAGGATAAACAGCCATAACAACGCGGGCATTACCCCGAGCTGCTATTACAACGCTGCTTTTACAACGCAAGTCGTTACAACGACTTGCGCTGGAGGGCGCTGTTGGATAGGGAATAGTTTAATTTTCTATTCCAACACCTTCCCTACTGTAACGTGGGCTGGAGTTGGAATAAAAAATTAAACTATTCCACTATCCAGCGCTTACAGCGCAAGTCGTTGTAACGACTTGCGTTGTAAAAACTGCGTTGTAATGGCACGCAGGGTAAAAGCCCGCGTTGTAATGCCATACAACCAAATTCGAGTGGGATGGTTCTGAATAGATATACAAACTTTGGTAAAACCAACATTTTAAGGACATTGCCCCCACCATACAGAGAAAGATGTAAATTATCCAATCTAACTAAAGTGGAATTGACTGAATCAATAATCGGTAAAAGGGGGTGGTGATGGACGGAGCATCTGAACCAATCAAACACTCACACCCAGTCAAAGGATCTGGGTTTGATCCATCACCGTTCTTTAGCCCACTCTGCCACCCCAGATCAGACATGGCTATATGCAAATCAGTCTGACCCTGTGCCTCATGGGAACAGTCCAGCCCGAACTGCCAAGCCATGCCTTCCCTGGACCGGAAACAAGCTTCCGAGGACCGGTTTCTGGCATTCCAGCCTTCTTCAGCCCGGCTTGCTTGAATCCAGTGGCAAAGTAAATCAATAATCTGCAAAATACTCAGGTCTGGAATGTTATCAACTAGGGCAGTGATTTTGACTCCTGGGTATGTTGCGATTTGAACCACGGGTGCTCCGGAAGGGCCCATGGCGGCTGACTGAACCACCTGAATTTTGGAAACATTGAGTTTGTAACCAGAGTGCTGGCCAAACTGTTCTGCTAAGTTCTTAATTGCGGGAAAAGCTGATGGTACATCGCTGATCAAAACTATAATGTCGTCAGCGTAGGCTAACAGCTTATATACCCTGAGGCATTGACCCTAACCGAGAGAATATTTGAAGAGCCCTCGATTTTGCTTAAAAAGGGTTCAATATAGAGGGCAAACAACAGGGGCGAGCAGGGGCAACCCTGCCTGGTGCCCCTGCTGATGCCGAAATAACTTGATACAAGACCAGAGACACTGAGAGTAGCCTCTGGAGCAATGTAAAGTGATTGCACCGCCTGAATAAACTCAGAGCTAAACCCCTTCCACCGAAGGACTGCCCAGAGGAACCCCCAGGCGACCCTGCCGAACGCCTTCTCGTGTCCAACAGGATCGCTCCGAGGGGTGATTTAGTAACCTGGACCCAATCCAGAAGTGCGATGACGCGGCGGACATAGTCAGCCGTGTCCCTACCTGGAATAAAGCCATGCTGGCGTAATGAAACTACTGGAGAAATCACTGCGGCCAATCTAGTAGATAAAATGTTTGAATATATTTTACTATCTGTATTGATTAAGGATATCGGGCGATATGATGCGGGATCTAAATCCGGTTTATCTTTCTTTTTTAAAAAGAATGATGGTTGTTTGGCGCCAAGAATCAGGTATACAACCAAGCTGTGCCCCTCTAAAAGTTGTAAGAAGATCCACCCGGATCGCTGATCGAAACACACTATAAAATTCCAGAGGAACGGCGTCGGGGCCAGCAGCTTTACCATTAGCTAGTGAGTTGATTGCTAGCTCGACCTCATCCCATTCTGTAGGGGCAGAAAGAACTTTGTTCTGTTGGGCCGTTACTTGGAGGGTATTGAGATCCTGTAAAAAGGACCCGGCCTCAGATTCTAAATTCAGCCCGTTTACTTCCTCTGTAAATAGTGAACAATAAAACTGCTGAAAAACTGCCATTACGCCCTCCGATGTATCCTGAACATGGCCTTGGAAATCCTGAATCCTAGTGATACGATTGGCTAAACCCCTCTGCCGGAGTCGCTTGGCCAGGACCCTGCCAGATTTTTCACCAAACTCAAACATCACAGTGCGGAACTGTAAGAACTTCGCGGCGAGGTCCTCGCCGAAGTACTCCAGCAGGGAGGCCCTGATTTTGGCAACCAATAACTGACTTTGAGCTGTGTCCTGGCCCTCCTTGATGGCACATATTAATTGGACCTCTGCACCCCGCAGATCCTCAATACGTCTATTAGTTTGATCTTTAATTGTCCTCTGCCGAAATGCCGAAAAACTCTTTGTTTCCCCCCAGACCGCAGCTTTTAGCGTATCCCAAACAGTAGAGCAGGTGGCAGTCCCTCTATTAATATCTAGAAATTCTGATATCCAATTCGTCATATGTTCTACGTATGAATGTTCTAATAATAACTTTCTTTCTGAATGTCCACGCCCTTGGCCCATTGGGCCTGCTGGTGAGGACACATTCAATAATCAAAGGGTTATGGTCTGACATGATTCTCGGGGGAACAGAGATGGAAGAAGACTCAGCAAGCTGATCAGACATAAAGAAATAATCTAATCGAGCCATTTTATTGTGGGGAGCAGAGAAATATGTGTAGCCATCATGATGTTTATTATGATGAAACCAAAGATCAATCAGACAGTGCTCTTGAACCAGAGCTTGAAGTGCCCAAAAGACTCTAGGGTTCTTACCTACATATCTTTGACCCCAAGCTAAATTAAAATCGGCAGACAGATTAATATTCATATCCCCACAGAAACAAATAGGATGAGACCAAAGAGCCAATTCTACGTTCAATTTGTGCAGGACTACTGGGTGGTCCAGGTTTGAATAATAAACAGTACAAATAGTTAAAGGACTACCTTTGATTACCAGCGCGGAAATTACCCATCTCCCACTACTATCTTGAGTGGTTTTTCTACATGTGCCTAACCCCTGTCTTAGTAAGACTGCCACCCCTCTAATCATAGAGGTTTGGCGGGAACACCCAATTAGGTCAAACCCAGGGAATTTCAAATAGTCAAGTTTACTCCCGGGGACATGGGTTTCTTGCAAGCACAATACATCTATACGTAAGGCCTGGACAACTCTCAAAAACAAGGCCCTTTTCTTGCCATCATTCAGCCCACATATATTCCAAGATCCTATCCGAAGTTTACCCTGTGCCATTTTCTTTCAGAAACAAGAAGCCTATGCTGGCTAATAGAAATTAAGCAGTTTTGAACCACACTTCACAAAATAAGCATATCCTAAAACTACCTAAGTCAGTCAGAGTGCCACGATTGTGGTGTGAACAATTCTCAAAAATATAAAAGTCAATCATAGTGATAGAGCGCGCGAGGCCACCCGACCAATAATTCTCGCCGTTTCCGGCTTCAGGGCCCATATACTTTCAAATCACCATATACATTGACCAGGTGACTTCACGAGCTCTACCAATTTGTGTGTGTGTTCCCTTCTATTATTTCTCAGTGCACCCGACTTACCATCCACCGATGCGGGTACCTAATGACCACAATGAATCAGGGAGCTAGCTGTAAAAGGAAAGGCAGCAAAATACAAACCCAACCAATAACATTCAAAATACTGATGAAATGACCACGGACAACGGGAAGTTTTAAAATGTTTATCTAAAATTCAATTTGCTTCATGCATAAGGTACATCAGAATAAGGCAATCAATAACCAAGATAATGTAAATAATGTAACTATAGAGAAATAACGACAGAGTAATAATTGAAATACTGATATAAAATGTAACGAGAAGATACTATGCTATTCAGAAATATTTAAGCATGGACAGACTATATGTATGTATAACTACAGGAGGGCCTATAAAGAGTAACACGCTTCACTTAAGGTGAACGGGCCTTTAAACAGTCTAGGCAATGAGGTTCTAGACCATATCAGAAAATGACAAACTGCAATGCAAAATATAATTTCTAACAAGTGAGAAGACATAGGAACAAACTTATGGAAAAATGCAAATGACTTTCAATAGCTGCGGAAAGACATGGAAAATAACATGTGCAATGGTAAACTTTATTGAAGCAAAAGTTAGAAATTCAGAAGGTGCAAGATTTTAAGAGGTTCAGAGCAATATTTACCTAGAATGGTGTGGAAACCAAACCCTGGCCACGGGTCAGTTAAGGACAGGAAACCCTCAAGGAAGGATACCCCTCAAAGGACAGCAGGTGCAGAATGGACACCCCGGACAGGACAGGATACCCTCGGATTAGGAATCAGGACAGGACCTTAGGACAGGACAGCAAACCCTCAGACAGGACCGCTCAGGACAGGACCGGAACCCACAGTTCGGAAGCAACGCCTGCGCTCCACCCGCTCTGCAGCTATCGATCAAGACCCCGATTGGGTCAGCGAACTCCCAGCAAAGTGCTTCGCCAGCACTTTTAAGGTTCAGTAGAACCTTAGTCTATGGTCAATTTCGGACAGAGTGCTCCGCAGCGCTCTGTATCTTCAGTCACCTATTGAGTACGATGGGTCAGTGACAGGTCAGCTAAACCAGACAAGTCGGACGGTTCCCTAGGTGAACCCAGGGTAGATATACAGTTTGGGGACAGTGTACCACCCCCCAATGTTGCAAAGTGTCAGAATCCCTCAATTTCGATTGGTCCTAAGGTAGGATTTGGGTAACACACCAATCACAATGCAATATTTCAAGCCTGTATTTGCATGTTTGGGCACCGCCTAGAAAGATTGGGGTTCCCATGAGAAGCTACACGGCAAGCAGTAGCACAATATTACATTGTAACATATAAGGAGCCACATTCGCTGTTCTCGCAGGGCAGAGGTGACTTTCTCAGGAGCATCTCGCCCATCGCTGCCAACTGGCTATTTTCCATCAGTCAAGGTCTGCTGTGCCTCAGAGTTTGCGCAGGCGCAGAAGGGACCTCCAATATGGCTCTCCTCTCTCTCAGACCCCCATTCCCCACGGTACATGAAAAGTAAGCGAAAACAAATTAATACATAATAATGGGTATACACCCGTTACAACGGATCTTTTAATCCGCAGACCCATTACAACGCGACCATTACTCCGCATACCATTACAACGCATTGCGCTGGGGGGCGCTCTAGGATAGGGGATAAGTATAATTTACTATCCAACACCTTCCCTAGGGTCCACGGGGACTGGAGTTAGAATAGTAAATTATACTTACCACTATCCAGCGCCCCAAGGCGCTATGCGTTGTAACGGTATGCGGAGTAAAAGTCGCGTTGTAATGGTCTGCGGAGTAAAAGTATGCGTTATAACGTCATACATCCATAATAATGTCATCATGAAAACACATCACAGGGTTTGTACTTTCTACTTATCATCATAAAATATACTTATGCAGTTTAAATGTTAGCTACATGGATACAGGCACAAGAGCAGTGGCACGAGCAGTACCACATGATGGGCACAGCTATGCATTACGCATGCGCATAAATTTCCCTCCACTTCTGCAGACGCGTCAGGACACGTGAGTGTGGCTGACGCATGCGCAGTAACTAAAATACAAGCGGCGGCCATATTAAAGGACACGGATTAAATGCATTAGAAATACACATAGGCAAGCTTCGTACTTTTACTCAAAACTTAATATAAATGTTAGTAAGACGTACATTTGTTACTTTATTACACATACACGAGGTTCATGACTTCAGCAAGTCCGCAAAATATGCGAAGCTTTGCTTCATCAATCCCCTCTTTGATGATATTTACTATCATCACAAACTAAATGGAACCAGATGCCAACTTTCTTTCACACTTTATACACCTCTATCTCTTCCAACAATCGTTCCAACTTCTCTCTTTCAGTTCTGGTAGGGTGAGAAGTCTTCACCTTCTTGTATATCTGATCATTCACTTCTTCCAATTCAATCTCATCCACACTCCGTTTCAACCCTCTTGCATTTACCTCGTGCTTCTTGGTGCGCTTGCGGCATTTACAACAGATAAAAATGAGAAATATGATAAGACCTATAATACCAATTGGCATCAGTATCTTGAACAATAAGCTTTTACCTACGCTAGCAAGCCAATGACCTACATTTGAGAGACCATCTACCAGTCTCTTCCAGGCACTATCAACTTCGAGTGGTTTGAGTTCCTTTGTCAAATTAGTAATGTTTTTCACATATCTTTTGATCTGTACACTTTTGTCCGGAATATAAGTGCAACAATGTTGCGCCTTCAACATCCGGCAGACTCCGCCCTCTTTCGCTAATAAGGTGTCAAGAGCAAGTCGATTCTGCAAAACCATTGATCTGATCGCAACCATTTCGGTATTGACCAGCAGAAATCCATGAGCTGTCTCAGTAGACAAGACATCCACTATAGTAGACAATTTACAAATTCTGTGAGTGTTCAGAACCACTCCCACTCCAGGTATCAGTGCACTGAAAATACTACCCATAATTTCACCTATACTTTCTCTTTTACTACGCACTAAGCCATTAGTATCTTCATTGCTTCCAGCTTTTCCATTCACATGGTATATTTTCGGGAAGACAATGCCAAAATAGCAGCTTCCATACCAGTGATCCGGCAATTTGAAATAAGCCTTGTCCCCACAAATATAATAAATTCCAGGAAACACAGGCTCTGACCCATTTTTGAAACCCCAACCTCCAATTACCTTGTAATTATGTTCGCATTCACTGGAACCAATGAAAACATTATTATAATAGCTAGTCTTCTCGCGATGAAGACATAGCTTGCCTTTCTTTTCAAAATCCAGCAACAGAGCAGGTCCCGCCCCACCATTTGAGGTGCCTTCCATGTTCTCTGCCCACTTTGGCTTTTTCTGACTTTCGTCATTAGCCTTCTTTTGTATTTTAATTCTTCTTTTCTCTGCCATGTTCAGGAACATCTTTTCCTGTTCACGCAAAGAACAAGTCAAGTTATCTCTGTGTGCATCAGCTATGTCAATGTTACCTATAGTCAAAAAATAGTCTCCCATATATCTTATGGTGTCGCTTTTGGTATGTACAGGATTCAAGTTCCCACGTATAGGAAGTTCAGAAAAGATCACGTCATTATTAGAGTAATAGTACTGTAACGGTCCTCTTTTGTAAAATAAACTAGCTAAAATGCTACAGGAGATTCCATATGTCAATGGCAAGTGATGGTATGTCACGCCTTCAGCCACAGAGGTAGGTAGCTTCATGCAGACATAGCAATCTTCAATTTCCATAGTCTCTACATAGTGTATTAACAAATTTGCAAAAACATTCAAGTGTGTCCTGTTCTTTATTCCATGATAATGTAGTCCTCCCTCATCTGATGCTTCTAAGTTTTGCTTTGTTTGTCTCAGTGCTCTCTCATGTCTCGCTACACTCTGTGTTGTCAACTCCTCACTGTCAGTATTTATAATTTCAGTAGGGACAATGTTAGTGTCTTTACTTATAGTAAAGGGTATAAAGATTGTTAGTCCTATCCAGATTACTATCAGTACTACTATACTACATATACACACCTTGCAGCACGTCTTGCAACGACTGCAACTAGGTCTACCATTCACAGTTGAATCAGACATTTCGGCTCAGAAGAAGTTTCTCGACCCCTTTTTGTGTCTTTACACAACTAGCTTACTTTGTGCAAATTCACGGCGGTTCGTCTTCTTCTTCAGCAGAGTTCTCAGGGACGGGCTCTCCGTCGCTTACGTCAGTTATATCAAGATCTTCAAGTTCTTCCAAAACGAGTGTCCATTCAGGAGACTTGTACTTTTTGTTTTGTCTTTGTATTCGTTCACTCCTTCTTTTGGAAGAGTTTTCTTCTTGCTCTGCTATCCGCGCACTTCTCCTTGCTTCTGCACGTTTTTCTTCCACCGTCTTTATCCTTAGCCTTAATTTCTTTATGAACCTAGGCTCAAGGTTGTTTCTTTTCTTAAGTCTCTTAGTTGGTACTTGAACTTCACCTTCTTCTCTTATCCTCTTGTTCTCTTTCGCTTGTGGCAATTCTGCTTCACTTTCTTCTTCTTCTTCCCCTATCTGGCTAGTTCCAGGGCTAGCATCAAATTCTTCTGCCTGGTTACTAATCTGGCCTTGTTCAGGAATATTTTGTTTTTGGCTTTCGATTGTCTCTGTTTCTGTTTCTGTTTCTGTTTCTGTTTCCTGAACCCGTTCTTCTAACCCTATCTGATCCTGTTCAAGCACTTCGATCTCTTGATTTTCTTCTGCTCGAACTATCACTCTATGTCTAAGCTGTCCCTTATCCACATCAGGAGTTAGCGGTGGTGTATCAAACACCTGTTCTGTCCCTGTCTGACCTTCTCCTTCCTCAGTTTTGATGTGAATCTCAAGCGGCTGAGGTTCTTCGCCTGTGCCTTGCTTTTCCTGACTAGTCCACTCTCTACCTTCACAAAGTCGCTCTCTTGTTCGGATGGGATCTTCGGTCAGATCAATCATCGGTATCCATTCTTCTGGCCATATGCTTGGCAGCTCGTCATCAGCTACTCCTGGCTCAGCTTCCTGGACCTCTTCAGCAGGCTGGATTCTCGGCAGTTCGTAGTCAACTACTCCTGGGCCAACGTCTGCTGTTCCTGCAGCCTGACTGGTGCTGGGCTGTTCGTTGTCAGCTGCTTCTGGTCGTGCTCCTGCAGAGTCCTCTGCTGGATGCCCTTCTTCTTCAAGTTCTTTGTCTGGTAATACCTTCTGGGTGTGGCCAGCGTGGATCCACTGGGGAATACCTGCGACCTTCACTGCAGTGGTTGTTACCAGGATTACTTGGCGTTTCTTTCCCCACCTTGGTGCCAGACAGCTTGATCGAGTGTGCTTCTTTATTTTAACCCAGTCTCCTGGAACCAAGTTGTGGAGAGGAGTCGTTGGATTGAGGATGCCGTCGTCTCCAATCTGGCGAGAGATAGAACGCACTTGGTCACCCAATCTTCTGCAGTATTCAAGCACTAAATCATCAGTAATACTCAACAGTTTGCTTCCTGGCACCCATGCTTGTCTCATCACTCTTCCCATAATGATTTCATGGGGACTTAGGCCTGTCTTGCGGTCAGGAACACTTCTCAGTCCCATCAGGACCAGGGGCAGGGCCTTCACCCAGGTCATGCCAGTTGCATCGGTCAACTTTGCTAGTCTGTTTTTGATAGTTCCATTTACTTGTTCCACTACTCCAGAAGCCTCTGGATGATATGCACAGTGAAGTTTCTGTCTTATTCCAAAGGCCTTACAGAGCTCAGCCAGTATTTCATTCTGAAAATGTCCACCCTTATCTGATTCAATAATGAATGGCACCCCGAATCTAGGTATCAGTTCTTTTAGTAAACACTTCGCTACTGTCAGTGCGTCACTTTGGGGAGTAGGGTAAGCTTCTACCCATTTTGAAAATACGCAAACAATGACAAGGACATATCGCTTCCCTTCACAACGGGGCATGGTGATGAAATCAATCTGTATCCTTACAAAAGGACCCCCTGATCTCCCAATTTTGCTCAGTTCAACCATTGTCCTCTTGCCTGGGTTCATCTGTTGACATGACAGGCACCTCTGGCAGAGGGACTCTGCTACTTTCCTGAACTTCTTACTGTACCAAGTCTGTTGAAATACCAGAATCATGGCATCCCTACCAATGTGTGATCCTTCGTGTATTAATCTTGCCATTGTGCCAAGCAAGTGTCGGGGTAACACAGGCATACCAGTTGGGCCCAAAATGACACCATCCACACGTCTCGGTCTGCACCCATCCTCCTTCCATTTCTCTCTTTCTTGCCAAGGGGCCGACTCCTGCCACTCTCTCACTTCATCCCAAGTAGGCACTTCCTCAAACACTTGAAGTTGGCAGCTGGCTCCGATCCCCCCTCGTTTAGGATTAACGATATAGTGATCTCTGGCGCACCATTGGGCCACTCGATCAGCATAATCGTTTCCCATTGATACTTTGTCCATGCTCTTCTTATGAGCAACGCATTTTACCACTGCCAGTTCCTTGGGTAACTGGATGGCCTCTAAAAGGTCATGAACAACTTTTCCATTTCGAATGGGAGTACCTGAGGAAGTCAGGAATTCCCTCTGTAGCCACAATTGGCCAAAGTCATGCACAACTCCATAACAGTACTGACTGTCAGTATACACTGTTATGCGTAGGTTCTTCCCAATTTTGCAAGCTTTTATCATAGCAATCAATTCGGCTACTTGTGCAGACTTGATGTTATATAGGTAACCTGCTTCTTCAATTTTTGTTAAAGAGACTACTGCATAAGCAGCACTCAGGCCTCCTAGTTCATGTCTTAGACAGGAACCATCTACAAACAGTTCTTTATCATGCTTAGGCAATGGCGTTTCTTTTATGTCTGGGCGTGGTTTGGTGCTGAACTCTGTCAGATCAATGCAGTCATGTTCATCATCATCCCCACCTTCCATTTCCAGGGGGTCGGGGAGTAAAGTGGCAGGGTTCAGAATACCGCACCTAACAATGCTTACATTTGCTGCACCCACAAGAATCCTCTCGTATTTAGTCAGCCGACTAGGGGTGAGATACTCCGTTTTAGTTCTAGTCAATAAAATTACCACTCCATGTGAAACATACACAGTCACAGGATGTCCCATGACAATGGACTCACTCTGTTCTAAACTTGCGCAGGTAGCAGCTACTGCTTTCAGACAGCCTGGTAACCCAGCAGCTACTGGGTCCAAGGTGGCAGAGAAATAGGCCACAGGCCTTCTGGTCGTGCCATGTTCTTGAGTCAGGACTGACAAGGCGCAATTATCGCGAGTGTCACAGAATAGGGCAAACTCTTTGGCATAATCTGGCATTCCCAACGCAGGTGCTGTACACAGACAGTTTTTCAGTCTTGTGAAGGCCATTAGGCTTTCATCGTCCCATTCTACAATGTCTGGCATTCCTCTCGTGGTCATTTTTATCAAAGGCCTGGCTAAGACTGCAAATCCCAGAATCCATTGCCTGCAGTACCCTAGTACACCCAGGAACATTCTGATTTCTTTTTGAGTACGGGGCAGCTGCATCTTTTGAATTATTCTCACTCTTTCTGATGTGACTTTTCTGACACCCTTTTCTATCTGGTGTCCTAGATATTTCACTGATTTGGCACAGAACTGTAGTTTGTCAGGGGCCACTTTATGCCCTTTCTCACACAGATGATTTAGTAGGGCAATGGTGTCAACTACACAGTCCCTATGACTTTTAGACGCCAATAGAAGGTCGTCTATGTACTGCACTAAGACTGAGTTCCCAGGTAAGGTCAAAGTCTCTAGACATTTCTTCAAGATCTGATTAAAGATAGAGGGGCTCTCTGTATACCCCTGAGGGACCCGATTCCAGCAATACACGTGACCTTCGAAGGCAAATGAGAAAAGAAATTTGCTGTCGGGGTGCAGGGGTATCGAAAAGAATGCATGACACAAATCAATCACAGTGAACCACTCAGCATCCCAAGGAATTTGGTACAATATCACTGCTGGGTTCGGGACAATAGGGCAGCAAGGAACTACAATTTTGTTTACCTTTCTCAGGTCTTGCACTACCCTATACTTGCCACTAGGCTTCTTGATACCCATAATCGGTGAGTTACATGGGCTACTCATCACTTCCTGTATGATGTTTCCTTCTAATAATTTTTGTATTTCCAGAGTGACACCGGCTTTCACTTCAGCATTCATTCGGTAGGGCTTAGTGTTAGGATATACTGCATTGTCCTTGATGGCTATCTGTATGGGGTCCACATCTTTCATTAATCCCACATCTTTTCCAGTGAAATCCCACACCTCTGGCTTTACTGCTTCCTGGAGTTCTTGGGGCAAGTCCTGTAGGGTCAATCTTTTAATTTCTGAGTCAGGTCTGAGTAACAATAGTTTATAAATGCCATCTTCATCTGGGGTCTGAATTTCAACACCCTTTGGTGTGCAAAAGATGGTACAGTTCATTTTGCACAGCAAATCACGACCCAGTAGATTCACTGGACTGGTGTCACAGACGACAAACCTATGTCAGTCAAAATACACTTTATTCGATTTTTGTTAAAATCATAAAAGGCAAAACATACATATATTTAAAAAAGACATTTTAAAAATACCCACAATTCATTTTGTTTTTACATAGTGTCCAAAAAAGAATCACTTAATTAGTCACCATAATACATACAATAAAGTAACAGTTAATATATTGGTTTTTAGTTTTTAAACAGTACGGTTCTAGGGATCCTTTTGTTTCTACCTCTATATGCGGCTGTTAAAAAACTCGCTACACAAAAAGTGACATGTGCATCCGGCAATCTTTGGAGATAAAGCAAGGCAGGTCTCACTTGTATAAAGCCCAGTGTTTTCAGGAGGGGAATTAGATATTTTCTCCTCTCAGAATTGTAAAATGCACAGAAAAACAGGAAATGGAGAGTGTCCTGATCAGAAAACTGGTCACACTCACAGGGTGGTGCATATTCCGGTTTACCCCACACAGGGAAGATACCTAGTGAATAGTGGATTAAATTCATTCTGAGTCTGGTTAACAAAAATCTATGCAAGGGTTTGGAGACATATTGCAGGTAAGGTTCCATCGAGGGGGAAGAGGACAAAACCAGGTGTGCTCTTACTAGCGGTTTATTAACTTCAGACTCCTCTCTCTCTAAGCGTGTCCTCCCCTGGAATTCCTTCTTGATCCATGCAATGTCCGCTTTCCTGATTTTTGACGGAGTTGTATATAAATCAGGTCTCCCGAGGGCAGTGAATGATGACTTTATGTATCTTAGCCAGGCTATTTTCATTGCCCCCTCCCTTGCAGTCACGTCTTTAAGAATTGTGTGGTTTAAAGACAACTCAGTATTTATCCAGGTATTGGCCCAAAAAAGTAAGGGTGCCATTTTCAATCCATCTATAATATAGGGTAGGCCAGCTTCCTCATGTATGGAGTAGGTAGGTGTGGAGTTTGGGACCGACAAAATTCGTCTAATAAGTTTATTCTCTACTATCTGCATACTATCCAGATTAGTATAACCCCACAGTGCTGCACCGTATGAGGCTATCGAAATGCATTTACTTTTGTAAACTTTTAACACAGCATCCATTGGTTTAGCCCCTAGTCTTTTGGTAAAATCCAACAGAGCTGCTGTGGACCGGGCTAAAGAAATATGTTTGGCCTTAATTTGCGGGGCCCAGGAGCCCTTCTCATCAAACAGGACCCCTAAGTAAGGAAAAACCGGGACCCTGGAGAGAACCTCGCCATTGCAAAAAAAGGTTTTAGTATGTGATTTATTTTTTTGTGGACCCACAATCATTGTGTGCGATTTAGTCACATTGATTTTTAGATCCAGTTTGGCCATAAAGGAGCCAAAAAGTTCCAAAAGGGTCTGTAGCCCAATGCCCGTACGGGCGATGAGAACAGCGTCGTCCGCATATAAAAGGGCCGGAATCTGCTTCCCACCTACCCGCGGGACATCGGCGTTGCCTGCTAACAAAGACTTCCCTAGATCGTTAATGTAAATGGTGAATAAAAGTGGGGCTAAAATACAGCCTTGACGGACACCCTTATTTGACCTAAAGCTGTCAGAGCATCGCCCTTCCCTGGTTACCCGGACCTTCGCAGTAAGTCCTTGGTGCAGGCTTGCAATGAGGGCCACCAAAGGGTCCTCAATACCAAGCTCGCGCAGTATAGCCCAGAGCTTGGCCCTATTAACCAAGTCGAAGGCCGAGGAGAGGTCCATAAAGGCCAAATATAATGAACCCTCCCCGGCCACCGTGTACTTCGATATTAGAAGGTGTAAATTTGAGCATTGCTCTAAGGTTCCCCGTTTTTCCCTGAAGCCATATTGAATCTCTGCGAGATCCCCACAAATCTCCAGGTTTGTTCTCAACTTCGTCAGTAGTACTCTGCCCAGGATCTTAAAGGCAGAGTCTATCAAAGAAATTGGGCGGTAACATCCCGGGTTCTCCCTGTCTCCTTTTTTAAAAATTGGTACTATGACAGATGTGTTCCAGGTTTCTGGAAAACATCCATCATTTGTTGCCCTGAAGACGTTTGTAAGGACTTTAGACCAGGTGGTTGGGGCGTATATGAAGAAGTCTACCGGGACTCCGTCCGGGCCCGGAGCCTTATTTTTCGTGGAGTCCATTATAGCTTTATATACCTCCTCCTCGTTAAATTCTACTGCCACTAAACCCCTGGTCAGTCCTGTCTCATTTCCATTCACAGGGTCATTACCGCCATATATATTTTTAAAGTGATCAACCCATTTCTCATCACTGATAATACAGTCGGAGATTGTGTTGATCTCCCCAGAGAAGAATTGGTTGTTTATAATGTCCCAGAATCTTTTACTATTCCGTAGTATATCCACGTCAAGCAAATCATTCCAGGCATTCTTTTTAATTATATTTTTTCTATTTTTAACAACCAGTTTATACTCTCGCCTTAATTTAGAGATTAAAGTTTTATCCCTCGGCTTTATTTTAAGGGCATTTTTCAGTTCTTTATGGGCTTTAGAGCAGTTTCTGTCAAACCATTTAAATGGCTTGGGTGGCAGATTGGAATTGGGAACTGTTAGTTCTTCAGCCGTTTGTGAGCAGATTAAATTAAAAGCTGAAACAATCTCTTCATTGGAGGCATTTTGGTCTAAACAAATACGCATGGGTTCCTCTATCTTTGGGCACAGGGAAGCCATAAAGGTTTCCTGAACCACCTTACCCCACTTGAGCCGTCTGCCCTGGTCACTGGGCACCGTCGATGTGCAAGCCCTGGGAAGACCCAGGTGTTTGCTCCATAAGTCACTCCAATGAACCTGTACAGAGACTGGGTTGTGATCACTATGTGGAGAGGCAGTTACCTAGTAAATCCCCATCTTAGAGGTTAAGCCCTGAGAAACGAAAATAAAATCTATCACAGACCCACTTTCAGACCCTTTGTAAGTGGGAGGCGATTCGTCACTACCAGTGCTAAGGGGTTCAGACATATTAAGGCTAGCAAGGAAAAATTCCAGCGCCTCCCCCGCTTTGGTGTGAGCAAAGTGCAAATTGCCATTTTCAGTTTGACCATCTAAGTTGCCTAAGTTGCATTTTAAAACACATTTTTGGATGTTAAAATCACCTAGGATTAAAAAATCGAAATTAGTGCAAGATTTGTGACTATAATCAATAAGAACATTTTCCAGATGATCCACATGGGCTGTATCTGTTAGTCTAGCCCAGGAATTATAAAAATTTGAGACCACTAGGACCCGCCCTGGTGAGATAGTCCATTCTACCATTAAGATATTTGGGGACCCAGACTCTAATTGTTTAAACGTCCCTGCCAGTTTAAGCGAGAAGAGGAGCACTAGTCCACCCTTGGCTCTTCCTGCGCTACTTGGAGTTGCTGGGATAGTAAAACTTGTGAACCCATCCATCCAGAAAGTTGGTGCGGTGTCCCATGTTTCTTGTAGGGCAATTACGTGGTTACTGGCTATGAAGTCTATCCATGTGGGATCTAGTCTTTTGGCTCTAGTCCCTGCCACGTTCCAGCTAAGAAACCGACATGGAGTCTGTTCCACCTCCCCTAATGGAGCTACAGATGGTGTCTGAGTACGTATTAGTTCTTCGTTAGTTACAGACATAGAATCCTCCGCCCTACCTGGTTGGGTTTGCAGGGCCAAGTGTCTTTGCACCACTAATGTTTCTGGTTGGGTGCCCTTTTCTGCGGTCTCCTTAGGGGCCTTATCTATTTGTCAATCCACCCCCTCTAGACTACTTAAGCAATTAAACCGGTTGTAAGTTGGGAGGAATGATGCCGTTCTACCCAAAAGTGGCCAGGGATGAGAAGCCTGATGGCGCCCTCTTCTTCCCACTCTCTCCCATCCATCATGTCGTTGGGGTGGATGTTGTAGGCCTGGGGTACTTGGGAAGAAGAAAGACACACGGAGGGTATGG
The DNA here is from genome assembly GCF_964261635.1 of Lissotriton helveticus. Lineage (NCBI taxonomy): Eukaryota > Metazoa > Chordata > Amphibia > Caudata > Salamandridae > Lissotriton > Lissotriton helveticus. The sequence continues at coordinate 531,581,566 of NC_136071.1, forward strand.
ATGGTAGATTCCCTTGATATGTTTCCCCCTTGACAAATGTGCGACACCGTGCCCTTGTCCCTAAAGCTTACCAAAATACAGTCCCCCGTGATCGATTTCTGCCTTCTCCCCACCCATGGGACCCTTCTTACCATTATAATCTCATTGTTAAGATGTCTCGGGAGAGGTCTGTTTCTGTTTAACCACTTAATGACCCTAGTTTTTAAAGTACAAAAATCCTCTATTTCCCCTTCATCAAGTTGAGGGACCCCTGCCATAACTACTGTAAAGTCGTTAGTCTCAGGTGGTAGGTTAGGACGACGAGGTCTTACCGGGGGCATTTTTTGATTGTCCGGGATGTTATTTTCTGTCGTGTGTGCCTGAGATACTAATACAGGGGGAGGTTTAGATGTGTTGGCATAGAGTGCATTGGTGGTTACAGGGTTTGGGTTTAGTGGTTTTTGGGGGACTACCCCGTTTGCGTCCTGAGGTGGAATTGGCGTTGGATTAACCACCCTGTGTTTTAACCCTTGCGAGGCTACAGGGCTAGTGATGGCTGTTAAGTCACTATCCTGTCGACCACTGCGGTTTTTCAGGCTTCCCAATGTGGCCTCCAGTATGGTTAATCTAATCTCGATCTTTTTTACGCTTTCGCTGATCGGGAGTAACAGAGACCTTAAGAGAAATTCCAAGTTTCCCAGTGGTACAACAGAGAGGGGGACTATATCACTACTAGCTCCTACATCTATACTCAAGGCGGGAGCTATAACTTCCTGCGCATTGGATTTAGAATGTGACTCTACCAATGGTTTTACTGTGGATACCTGATGTTTTAAGGATTTCCCGAAGTCTAAGTGTAGAGTCTTGGGTTTACTGCCACCCTGTGCTCCCTTAGCCCTTCTCCTACGTTTTTTGGGGGGGGGTCCTGGGATTGCTTGTGTGGTGACTGCTTTCAATTTGGAATGTCTGTCGTTACGGGTTGTGGGCGATTGTGGCATTAAAACTGTAACCCCCCTAACGGGACTAATACTAATAGGTGGAGCACTGCTAGTGATTTCAATTGGGGAGGTGTTCGTCCCTTCCCTTAACAAGAGTGGAACATCCTCAATACGAGTTGACTCCTCCCTTAGAGTAATGGATAGATCTCCCATGGGGGTGTTTTTCAAGTTGTCCACTGATCGTCTCCGTTCCGCCCTTAGCCTTGACAAATTTCCCTCTTTATCCACCTCCCCCACAGCCCGGGTAAAGTAATTTTCAAGAGTCCCATTTTTCACTCCACCCGGCTTCTGAGGGGTACTCTCCTTTGTTGGTGAAGGCATGGTTAAACTCCAGGAGGGTCAGTCAGTAATGCCACCGAAAACGGGTGCAACAAAATTATATAACCTGTAAGTACCTGTACAATATGGAACACCAAGAGGGTAGGCCCAGCCCGGCCTGCTCCGGCCTGTGACGGCCTTGGACGGTCCCGCCCTTGTCCCGGGCTTCTCCCGCGCGCTCCCGCGCAGCGGGAGTGCCAGGTGCCTTAAATGGAGTTCAACTACGTAGGTCAAGTGGTGGGAGGGGTCGGGGAGAGCGGCCCAGGTGTGGCGAGTCAGGCAGGCGGGCGCTCCTGGGATATGCAGTCCCAGTGGAGCACACACGCACGCTCGCAGCCCCGAAGGTTCAGCCTCCCACGTAGATTCCGCTGGTTCAGACTGCAGGCGGCACTCCTGGCGCGGCGGGACCCGCGGAGCGGGTTCCGCAAGAAGTTGATGCAAAGAAGGAACTCCCGGTGGGTCCAAAACAAGCGGTTCAGCAGAGCGTCCCGCTCGCCTGTACTGCGAGCTCTGTGGTTAAGGGCTCGGTCAAGTGGTGGGAGGGGTCGGGGAGAGCGGCCCAGGTGTGGCGAGTCAGGCAGGCGGGCGCTCCTGGGATATGCAGTCCCAGTGGAGCACACACACACGCTCGCAGCCCCGAAGGTTCAGCCTCCCACGTAGATTCCGCTGGTTCAGACTGCAGGCGGCACTCCTGGCGCGGCGGGACCCGCGGAGCGGGTTCCGCAAGAAGTTGATGCAAAGAAGGAACTCCCGGTGGGTCCAAAACAAGCGGTTCAGCAAACCTATGCATCTGTTTAAAATTTCCAATTGAAATCTCCATTGGTTCGGTAACAGGAGTACTAATCAATTGATTAGATACACCCACTACTTGGATATTTTCTCCCGAGCGGGGTAGGTTTGGAACGTCCACTGTTCTTACAGTAGAACGGGTAGCGCCAGTGTCCAACAGAAAGGTGACATCATTTCCGTCAACCTTTCCTTCAATGTATGGTCCAGACTGGTCTACCGGCAAGGAAGCGCCAAGTACGCACTCCTCGTCCTCCCCTCTCAGGCCCCGTCAGTACTGATCATTACAAAGGAAGGTATCATTCAGCAGATACTGCGAAGTTGCTGTATTTCTGTTCTCACCGCTTTCCCAAACTTCTATCTCCTCACCCTCTGCCTGTTTTCCCCTGTATACCTGCTTTGGCGCCCGAGGCACCTGAACTGTTTTTACCTGTGGTTGCGTTTTTCTTGGTCTTTCTTTCTGCGTCTGTGGAGTTAAATCAGGTGTTTTGGGGTTATCATCGGCCAAATAGGGACACTCGTTTCGCCAGTGTCCAATTTCGCCGCACTGATGGCAGGGACATTTCTTCATAGCCTCTTCCCTGCTAAATTTGGGCCGGGGCTTTCCTCCACCCCCTCCCCCAGGACTTTTGTTCTCAGCATTTTTAACCATGTTACTCAACTGTTTTTCCTGCTGTTCTGCGAGCTTTACTTGAGCCCACATCACCTTTTCCTTAAGGGCCTTTTTCTTTTCTGCCATCTCGTCCTCGCAGTACTTAGCGTACCGCAGGACCTCATCCATTTTTTTTGTATGCCAACAGATTTTATTATCTTTTATCCACTGACAAATTTCAGGTCTTAAACCATTTACAAACCTGTAAATAAAGTGCGTCATGTCTTTCAAATCGATGTTATCAATACCACTGTAAGTTTTGAATACCTGCAATAACCTCTCATAGAAGGAGTGCACTGTCTCGTCCCTTTCCTGTGTTGTTCTATCTATTTTTGTCCAATCAGTTTCCTTTGCGGGCACCTTTTCTTTCAAATGCTGAATTACCTGCTCATATTTTCGCATGACATCCTTTGATGGCTCCCCTGTTTCCTTATTTCTTGGGTACTCTTCACTAGGCCAGTCTATGGCTATTTTACACTGGGTCCATAAATCTACCGGAACCACAATGTCGAAAAACCCATCCAGGTCTTTCCACAGACACTTCTGTACCTTCACGAACCTTTCCACCTGCCTGTACCAGTCTACTGGTTTCTCTCGTAATTTTGGAAAATCGTTCGTAAAGGACACAATATCCTGTCTGGACCAGGGGACATGCACATATTTCCCTCCAGGTACTTCGCGCATGGGGCATAACTGCTCAGGTTTTTCTATCTCCCTTAAAGCATACTCAGGAGTCACTTGTCGGGAGCGAGCCTCTTCCCTCTTTTTCGCCCACCTGCTTCTCCATCTTTCCGCGTCTCCCCATTTTTGCAGTACCCCCAATAATTCTTTAATCTGCAACTTTTTCCCTGCCACATTCAGGTGCTCTATATCTTTGTCTGAGAAGTCTGCTCTGTACGGTTTCTGCAAGGGCTTGGATTTTGAGATATCTACCCCCATACTAGCTGCGGTGTCTGTCAGTTTTTCGTGGAGCACTCTGGTGTTCCTTGTAAAACTTTTACACATAAACGACAACTCTTCTTCAGAGTAGGTATTTAATCGATCCAACCCCACATTTCCTGCCATTAATTCTTCTATTTCTACCCTCAGCTTGTAAAGGTCTAAAGGTTTCGTTTGCGGAGTCTGTTTCTCTAATTCGCGACTCCAACTCTCAATTTCATCCGGAGTTACCAGAGAGACACTCCTAGTACCTGTTGCTGACTCTAATTTAATTTCTTTCGCATTAAAAGGGTTATGCCTCTGCTGCATTCCCCTCCCGGTCGGTTTGTTTGGTAAGTCCATGAACGCAACTTCAGACTCACACTCACTGGACTGATCGTCTATGATTATCGGTTCCTGTCTCGGGGGTGCCATGACTGAGGTCATGACTGGAGTAATCGGATTTCCCTGACCATTTCCGTATAACGGAACCACTGGTCCAATAGTTACTGGAATAGTCAATGCCTCAGGACTGGTATTTAACTGGGAGATTTTCTGAATTATTTCTGTCCTTTGTCTAGCTAGAGCCTCTTGCTCTTTTTCCACTAGTATCCTCCTTAAAGTCGTATCATGTAATATCTGTGGGGTCAATGGAGGAGTAAAACTCGGGGCAGTAGGATGCGTTTCACTTGGTCCCCCACCATAATTTGGTTTCGGGAATAAAGTTCCAGTGTTAAAGGACCTGCGCTCTTCCTCATATGGAGGTTGAACAAAAGGCAGTCCTGAATTCGATGGTTTCTCTTCGTTTTCATACAGGGGTCTGGGAAAGAAAATTTTCGTACGTGAATATTTTTCTTCCTGACTTGCGGGCACTTTGGGATATATATCCCTTGTTTCCACCGGTTCGGGTTTCTCAAAATAGGGCAATACTTGACCACCCCCTCCCAGTCCTAGGGATCTGTCTTCTTCCTTGAGGAAGTGGCGTCGGGGAGCATCTCCTACACTGGAAGGTCGGGTTCCCTCATTATAAGGTGGCGGACTTCTGGTACAGATGTCATCTATCAATTCATCATCTGACTCCCCAGGGCCCCCCCAATGCTTACACTTTTCGGTACTTTTCTCACCCGCTGCAGGGTTATGACAGGCCGGCATCATGGGAAACAGACCCTCAACAATCATGCTCTGCCTCCACTGTTTCATCCTTTTATCCCTGGACTCCTGTTTCAGCCTGGGGTACCACTTGGTCAAACCCTTGTCCATTCGGGGTCTTTCTCTTTCAAAAGCCTCAATCTCCCATTCCTCTAATGCCTCATACTGCGTTAGTCTCGGTCTGGGATGCAGTTCATTCATCCGAGTTCTTAAATTAAATAAGATCCTACCATTAAAAGTACCATCTAACGGAAAAGCCAATACTCCGTCATCTTTTGTGTACTTCACCCAATTCTCCAACCACACACAGGTATTGTACCCTCGGTCAAACATCATAAATGAGGCAGGAGTATTGGGTGGTGGGACAAGAACACCTTCTCTAGATTTAATCGGTTTGTCCGTTTTAAAATAATTTTTCACCTTACTTACAAGGGACATTTTTCTCTTGCTTCCGTACATAATATCGTATCTATTAGTATTCCACTGATCCCTTTCAAACCCTAGGTGCCTTGGATCAGGTCGAGTTCCTGTAGTCTGCGAGTGCCACATACGACTTCTACGCTAAACTTTGTTTACAAACTACCTCCAATCAGAACGCGCTTCAGAAATCCGTGCAACCAATGGGTGCGCGACTCTGAATAATCTCCGCCAATGGGTGCGCGGCCCCTTCGTGAGATAGTTCCCATGCTCTGGCGCTCACCCCTCCTTTACAATCTCAGCTCCGCTACCCGCCCGCTGCTTCTACCAATCCCAGCGCGGCACAGAGTGACGTCAGAGGCGCTTCGCGACTGACTCCCTCCCTTCACAAGGTAACGGAAACTTTCTTTCTTTTAAAGTGCTCAGTGCTTGGTTATTTTACAACAAATACACATTCGCCACAGTGCTCAAGTGTCTAGATAGGAACGCTTTGTTTTACTGCAAGTAAACTACTTCCATTTACTTTTCACACTGCGAGTAGATCTCTTCCGCCTACCCTTCACTTTAGCATTGGTGAACCTGTTATTCCCCAAAACTCATCCACTTCTCCGGGATATATCTGAGTCTAAGGTTTCTCAGCGGACCCCTTTGCTTTCACCCAAGCTCCGAGGAACCTGCTACTCTTCCGATGTGACCCTTACTAGGTTACGCCACTATGGGAATTTTGCCAATGAACCCCGTTACTGACATTTATTCACACATGTATTCAGAAAACCCTAGTTAGTGCTTCCCGGTTATCTTAACCTGCACCTAACTTTTCCTCGAGCCTGTGACCTCAGGACAATGGATTCTATTCACCACTTGCCCTTTCAATTCCCCGGGGAGTTCGGACAACACAAAACTAAACGGTTTACGAGCGCATGGATTAATACATATAACAATATAAGAACAAGAATAATAACAATACAGCAATTCATGAATTCCAAAACAGCGTATTCTCAAGAGAATGATCAGGTCTCTTAGAACAGCCGCTCTTCTAGCAGCATTAATGTACTAGCAGCTTCCGACTTGACTAGACCAACTAGTCCCTGCCTTACTCTCAACTAGTCCCTAACCATCCTCTGGCTACCAGTAAAACTGATAGAGCGCGCGAGGCCACCCGACCAATAATTCTCGCCGTTTCCGGCTTCAGGGCCCATATACTTTCAAATCACCATATACATTGACCAGGTGACTTCACGAGCTCTACCAATTTGTGTGTGTGTTCCCTTCTATTATTTCTCAGTGCACCCGACTTACCATCCACCGATGCGGGTACCTAATGACCACAATGAATCAGGGAGCTAGCTGTAAAAGGAAAGGCAGCAAAATACAAACCCAACCAATAACATTCAAAATACTGATGAAATGACCACGGACAACGGGAAGTTTTAAAATGTTTATCTAAAATTCAATTTGCTTCATGCATAAGGTACATCAGAATAAGGCAATCAATAACCAAGATAATGTAAATAATGTAACTATAGAGAAATAACGACAGAGTAATCATTGAAATACTGATATAAAATGTAACGAGAAGATACTATACTATTCAGAAATATTTAAGCATGGACAGACTATATGTATGTATAACTACAGGAGGGCCTATAAAGAGTAACACGCTTCACTTAAGGTGAACGGGCCTTTAAACAGTCTAGGCAATGAGGTTCTAGACCATATCAGAAAATGCCAAACTGCAATGCAAAATATAATTTCCAACAAGTGAGAAGACATAGGAACAAACTTATGGAAAAATGCAAATGACTTTCAATAGCTGCGGAAAGACATGGAAAATAACATGTGCAATGGTAAACTTTATTGAAGCAAAAGTTAGAAATTCAGAAGGTGCAAGATTTTAAGAGGTTCAGAGCAATATTTACCTAGAATGGTGTGGAAACCAAACCCTGGCCACGGGTCAGTTAAGGACAGGAAACCCTCAAGGAAGGATACCCCTCAAAGGACAGCAGGTGCAGAATGGACACCCCGGACAGGACAGGATACCCTCGGATTAGGAATCAGGACAGGACCTTAGGACAGGACAGCAAACCCTCAGACAGGACCGCTCAGGACAGGACCGGAACCCACAGTTCGGAAGCAACGCCTGCGCTCCACCCGATTGGGTCAGCGAACTCCCAGCAAAGTGCTTCGCCAGCACTTTTAAGGTTCAGTAGAACCTTAGTCTATGGTCAATTTCGGACAGAGTGCTCCGCAGCGCTCTGTATCTTCAGTCACCTATTGAGTACGATGGGTCAGTGACAGGTCAGCTAAACCAGACAAGTCGGACGGTTCCCTAGGTGAACCCAGGGTAGATATACAGTTTGGGGACAGTGTACCACCCCCCAATGTTGCAAAGTGTCAGAATCCCTCAATTTCGATTGGTCCTAAGGTAGGATTTGGGTAACACACCAATCACAATGCAATATTTCAAGCCTGTATTTGCATGTTTGGGCACCGCCTAGAAAGATTGGGGTTCCCATGAGAAGCTACATGGCAAGCAGTAGCACAATATTACATTGTAACATATAAGGAGCCACATTCGCTGTTCTCGCAGGGCAGAGGTGACTTTCTCAGGAGCATCTCGCCCATCGCTGCCAACTGGCTATTTTCCATCAGTCAAGGTCTGCTGTGCCTCAGAGTTTGCGCAGGCGCAGAAGGGACCTCCAATATGGCTCTCCTCTCTCTCAGACCCCCATTCCCCGCGGTACATGAAAAGTAAGCGAAAACAAATTAATACATAATAATGTCATCATGAAAACACATCACAGGGTTTGTACTTTCTACTTATCATCATAAAATATACTTATGCAGTTTAAATGTTAGCTACATGGATACAGGCACAAGAGCAGTGGCACGAGCAGTACCACATGATGGGCACAGCTATGCATTACGCATGCGCATAAATTTCCCTCCACTTCTGCAGACGCGTCAGGACACGTGAGTGTGGCTGACGCATGCGCAGTAACTAAAATACAAGCGGCGGCCATATTAAAGGACACGGATTAAATGCATTAGAAATACACATAGGCAAGCTTCGTACTTTTACTCAAAACTTAATATAAATGTTAGTAAGACGTACATTTGTTACTTTATTACACATACACGAGGTTCATGACTTCAGCAAGTCCGCAAAATATGCGAAGCTTTGCTTCATCAATAGCACCACGATTATACAGTAAATTCAAGCTTTTATTAATTTTTGACCCCCCCAACTTTGAGCCGACTCACCTGCGACCGCCTTATCCCACCACCCCCACATGCAAGGTAACAGGACCTAGGTCCTTGTGATGGAAGAGCTGGTTTAACGCAAGCACCCCCGGTGTCATCACCCTATCAATAATGCCAATGGGGGATATGCCCATGGAGAAAGAAACAAAACAGAAAGCCAATACAAAACATATGACATTTCCCAAACAAAAGAGCAGTACCCCCCTTGAAGAAAAAAAGGGGTTCCCGAAGAAAAAAAGCAACATCAGAGAGCAAAGCTCGAGAGCCTAAAGTGAATCCAAAAATGCTTTAGCCTGGACTTCAGAGACAAAAAACCTGGTCTGGCCCTGAAAAATAATTTTAAGTTTAGAAGGGAAAAGCAAAAATACTTGAGCTCCCTTAGACTGAAGGGGTGCTATTAACTGCTGGAGCTGCCACCTCCGTTCAACAGTTGCTGGGCAAAAGTCGGGCATGAAAAAGAACTCGCAGCCTTTGCCGGCCCGTCTCCTATCTGGCCTAGCTAAATCATATAGCTTTTCCCTGGCTAAAAAGCAACTCAGACATATTAAAATGGCACAAGGCCTATCATCCATTTGACCAGACCGCTGCTTCTGCTTAAACGGAAATCGATGAGCTAGCTGAATTTCAAGTTGCCAGTCCCACTGTTTGATGTCCGGGAAGGCTTCCGTGAACAGTTCGGCCAAAAACTGCCTGACGTCCGACCCTTCATTCCCTTCCGGAACTCCCAGGATTCTCAGATTGTTCCTCTATGCCCTGTTTTCAAGATCGGCTAGTTTCCACTGGATATCGTCCCTTTCAGATTTGATAAGATCTGTGACACCTCTTTGAGTAGCCATGTCATCTTCTAGGGTGGAAATCCTCTCTTCTGCCTCCCCAATTCTGGAAGCAATGTCTGCACATGATTTAGCTACTCTTCGAATAGATTTTTGCACCCTGCGGCATGCTCCCTGGGTTCGGGCACTCTCCTGCCTGGTTTCTTCGCGATGTGCCATAATTGTCTGGTAGATTACCGCAAGAGTCATCTCGCCTGGGGCTAGATGGGAGGAATTGACCCCGTTCCCACTCCCTGGATCAGTAGTGTTGCCATCTGGACCAGACTGCGTGGAAGATGAGTAGTCCCAGACTAGAGAGCCAGTATTTGAACCGGATGCTGAGGGCCCCTGATCTTTAGGTGCCTTACGAACTGTCCATAGTTCGTTAGATAGTGCGTCTGAGTTTAGTCCCTCGCTAATTCGCCAATCACCCAGCTCGCTGTCTTCATCATCAGTCCATTCCTTATCCACCGCACCATCATCCTCGGACGACCAATTATGATCTGATAAAGAATAAAATTTATCGCCTTCTGTGTCACCATTAGAGTTCACCAAGACAATCTGTAAAGCAGCTTGAAGTGTATCGCCATGGATAGTCATATTTTGCTGTGAGGCCTTTTGAGCAGGGGGGTAACTGAAATTTACGTAAATCCCGTAGTTTCCGTAGAGCCAGTCAGGACTACAACTCCCAGCAGGCCACTGGGCTGAGCCTTATTGTCTGAGTGGCCTACACTGTTAAAGGAGGCTCCAGATTTAGTGTTACAGCTGCCCCCCCCCGACATCCGGCTCATCAGCCTTGCCTACTAAGCCCCCCTTGCTAGCATCCACAACTGGTGGCCCCAGAGAAGATAAAGAAACATCTGCATCCGCCTTACCAGCAAGAGAGAGTGTCAGAGCTTTATTAGAAATAATTGCAGGTTGGCCCCGTTTATTTTCAAAAACCTGTTGTGGAGTATTGGGCACTTGTGGAGTCTTGTTCTTATCCGCCTGGGATTTTTGAACATAGCCGGTAGAGTCTGCCTGGCCTTTACCATTGATGGAGCCGATTTCGAAAGGGGCGTCTGTAGGCTCATCTCCGCGCTCTCGCTGGCTCCAGCTCCCGCTCCCGATGTCAAAGCCGCAGGGGATTGCACCGCTGCACCGGGCTTCACAGATCAATCAACCCGGGGCGCCGTGAGACATCCCGTAGATACTGTATTCTTCCCCTGTCCTTTTGGCGGCATTGCTGGACATGGAAAGTTAAGCTGCTGAGACGCTGATAAACCACCGGAGCAGTAGGCAGCAGGTAAGTCGGCTTCTGTATGCAAGGGGCCACCACATCATTACGTGTTTTTTTCAAATCTAAAAGTATAGCTGCTGACGACTGAAAGGCACTAACTAATGGAATCCCGTCACTTTTGTTTGGAAACCATTGTAGTGTAGTTCCTATATTCCCAATAGGCTCTGTGCATTGGAATAACATAAACGGTAGTTTAGACGTAGGACTGAGGTCATCTAGGTCTCTACTGAATATGTTAGACTTAATTAGGTATGCCAGCTAGTTCAGAGGTCACTAGAAACTTTCTCGAGTGAACAGGAAGGAGTTAACTTTCCTGAATATACAAGAAGGGATTAGTTTCTGACAATCGCATAAACATGACAACTTTACAACTTTGCTCCCCCTAGATTAAGGAGTATATCTCCAGAGTCGTGTGAAAACAATAGACAGCTATATCACTCAGTCAATCGTGCATGCTTAGTTTCACCAGGAGTGCAGAGATATAGAGAGACGGGCGTTTTCAATAAAAGTGGTTATTTATTGAGCAGTCTTCTTTCTCATGCAAGAGAAATGAATTGCCACAATTGCAATACTTATCATGAAGTAAAGTGCGTACAGTAAAAGGAGTATTATGAAATAATACTGTGAAAGCATTTATATGGTTTCTGAACCATAAGATACTTAAAATGGATAAAATATATACATACTTAAAATCATTGACTAAACGTGCTCAACTGGTGCTTCTAAGATACGCCTACCCCGGTGTACCTTACCTAAGCCTAGTACGTGGGAAGGAGTAAGTGAGCTGCAGTTTAAGTTAAGTTATTTTTGCCATGAATCTGAATCACGAATTCTCTAAGGATATAATCAGCTCCGTACCTTGGTTATATAATGAAGGAGGTCTTGTATCTCTTTCTCAGGACTCGATCTCCCAGCAACCCGCAAGGGTGACTGGAAACACTGGAGCTGGATTTCTCGGCAGGAGAAAAGACAGCGTCTCTCTCAGTGCATCAATGGGAGGGTCGGCTTCCTTCGGCACTCACATAAGCTGGGCTTCGGGTAAGTAGATAGCCGATCTGCTCCAAACCACCGTGTGTTTGCTTAAGGCAGATGCTGGTATATTTATACCTGGTAGGTGCCGAGTTTGACGTAAGGTTGGACATAAGACGTCACTAAGAACTTGCAGTTCTTTCTGGACTCCAGGACTTCTAGGACAAATCAAAACAGAAACAGGGGGAATTCCTGGGCTGCTGGAGGCTTGGTTTGTTTAAAGAACGCGTTGTACTTTCTAGGAGTCTATGGGAGTAGCCTTGCCGTATTTGGACTGCATTGGCTATGACTAAATATGGATATGATTCTTATGCCTTTATAAGGACATGATTTGTTATAACCACATAAGGGCATGAATCTGGAATATTTAAATAGGGTCCTAGATACGTTCACAACACCCACTCCACGTATAATGTCCATCATTACTAAATACATGTGCTAGAGGCTAAGTCAAAAAATTGTCTCTAGAGTTCCTAAAAATAGAAGTTCTGTTCTCTAGGAATAGTTCTACTTTAAGCAGAGTACCATGTGCCAAAAAAAGTAAATATTTTGGGAACGGAAAAATAATTTCGCTTTCAGGGGAAAAAAAATGTTCCAATCTTTTCAGTAGTGTTGTTTATCAAAAACTGAAGCCGAATTCAGAGTTCAGGGAACGCTGTGTGCTCATGTTTTGTTAAAAAAATTATTCTTGTTGTTAGGGGAGAACATAAGTTCAGATAGGCTGGCAAAGAATTAGTCTACAACAGTAGGTGAAAGTTGGACCAGGTCCGAAAAAGTAGAAATAGTGCAAATATGCGAAGCATTGCCATCATTGGTGTCTGGATCAGCAATGTTCACGGAAGGTTGTACCTGTGTGCCGCTTTCATCTCGTACCTCACCGCCACTTAATCGTAATGGTGAGGTCTCAACGAATGCCGTCATCAGAATAGGTAGCCGCTGGGGACATCACGTTGCATGAGCCGTTACCGAACCAAGCAAAGTATCGATATCCATAGGTACTGCTGATGGTAGTGTAAGACAGATGTCCAACACGCATTTTTCTCCGCATAGCAGACATCGTAGAACAGGTAAGATGCAATCTTGCCAGATTGGTCTGAATTAAAGAAACCAGGTAGTATTCAGATCTCTTAGCCAAGCCAATCCGAGGACCTTAGTAATCCGTTCTCGATATCGTATTGCTAGGATCGTTTCTTCCATTGTTGCCTGGGTTTGGTGTGTGACTTGACTTGCCATATCGCAGCAGAAGGAACAAAAATAAAATTCCTGCTACGAGTCCCAAGAGAAGAGGCAGGAGGCTGAACCAGAGTGCACGAAATTCGGGAAGATGTTCAGAACTGTTTCAAAGGGTGCTAACAGTCCCGTAAAAATTGTCTTAAATACATGTGCGATGCCACTGGTATCAGACATGTTTAAGATTTGACCTAACATTTCTACGAAATGCACGGGGCAATTTGTCGATAATAGGGTATGTATCTCTGCCGCTGTCCTTGCAACTTGCAGATCATACGTTTCTTTAGAGGAGGTTAAAGGCACAGTTGTTTGTAAAAGAATAGACTTCATTCTAATTAAAGTATCAATTCGAATAGAAGAGATATTCAAAGAAGGCCATATTGCCGCCTCCATGTCTGGATTGCCGTTTGGATACAATACTTGCATACAACAAGTGACCATGGAAGTAACGCTCACGAGATAGGTTTTTCCTGGCACCATGCCACAACAGCTGCGGTCACTTATTATAACGTAGCTGCCGTTGGAAATCTGTCTGAAAAAAGGCTCTATCTGTGTAGCAGGGGTGCCGTGCAGGTGACATGAAAGGTTGTTTGATGAACCTACGCAGGCTCCATGCAAGTTAATTCCTTGACACAGAAGTGTACCGCTTAGTGAATTTTTGCAGTTGTTACCACTAAGAAATACCTCTTTCTTGCCCCCACTCCAACATCTATGTGTATAAGGCAAATTCCAGGTTGACTTGATGTATCCTTTACCCAACCTTTCATACAGGCCTGCTGGTATATACTTTTGGCAGTATTGAAACTGAAAAGTTGTTATCGGGATTGTAATGGTGCCATGTATTATCCATTCAATGACTGGTCGTTCTGACATTGTCAATGGTAATTTTTCTAGTTTTTTCAATGCTCAGCACCGTATAGTCTGCCCCTCTTTGTGCCAAAGAGATTTGTCTATCAGTAAGGTTAAAGATAGAAAATAATGACGTTGTGTTGATTAGACGCCATGGCACATTGCCTGAACGCATGTTTTGTAACGTTCAGCCTAACTGTACAATAGAACGTAATTAGGATTGGCCATGTTGTAACATTAGCATATCCTGTTCTGTTATATCAATAGCAGATGATACAATGCTGTCCAGTGAATAAATTCTGGAGGACAGAGTCGTTACCCCATTGTCCACTACAGACAGTGATTTTTCCAAATGAATACAATCAATTTCTCGTATTTTTTCCGCAGTTTCAATTTGTGTTATTTTCCAAGCTTCATTGTAAGCTGCGTATATACCGGCGTATATGAAACGTTTTTGACGCTGTTTGCGAGGTCCCAGTAAGAAATCTCGCAAGTCAGCACCTTCTTTAAGTAAAGTCAAGTGTTGCTTAATTTCATGTAGTGTGGATTTCTGTAGCCATTCTAGGCAAAGTTTTCCTACACTGTATGTTGTTATAATTCATGGATGTTGTCTCTGGGAATATCTTGGGTCTGGCTTATTCTGTTTGAACCCCTGTATTTTGTTCAGGAATCTATCTTGACAGTTATTAGTGTCTGTGGGCCAGATCAACCATTTGTTCCAATCAGGAATAGTTCTGTTTTGTTGTAAACTATAGGACACGTCTAATCCCTCATCTGCAGTGTTATTTCTATCAGGCATAGGCTTTGGTATAGAAGGGTTGTTTAAATCTTTTATCTTGGCTAGGCCAAGACAGGTTGTTTGCTGAATGGTGTCATTCAGGAACATCATTTGTTCTGGGATAATGCAGGCTCTGAATAATGATTCTAAACCTTGTACCTGCCATTCTTTTGTACCCCAGACAGTTGTTGTCTCAATGTTGTTTTTCCAAAATTCAAAACCAAATGTAGACATTTTTTCATAAAACTTTTCAGAATAAATCAATTTAGTAGTTGTCAACATGTTTTTCACTCCTGTCTTATTCATAATTTTAAAATAAAACGTTTCTGGATCAGTGATATTAAACCCTGAGAAGTATGGGAATTTCTCATAAAATGTTTTCGAACTGCCTTTTGGCGGAGTTGGACAATGTTCCCACTGATTATAACTGAAAACATTTCTAGGATTAGCAGATTTATGCAAATAATGGTGCCCAAAATGATTGAAGCAATTCATTTTTTCATAATTTGATGAACCCTGTAAATAATCATGTTCTGTAAATTTTGCTGATATTTCTAAATCTGACATCATATTATTAATATTTTCAAAGTCCCAATCATCAGAGAAAGTACTAGGTGATACAAAGTCACTTAAAGAAATCTTGAACTGATGTGGATATTTCAAGAGCTCAACCGGGACATAGATTTCATAATCAGTATTGTCCCATGCTACACCACCAGGTATAGGAATGGCTGTGATGTTCACTGATGATAGTTCTCTTTTTTGATGTGAGAAGATCTGTGTGGTTTTAGGACCAAGTTGATGTTCTGACTTGCTGTGTCCATTGTACTATATTTTCCATCAATAAATCTACCCAAATTTAAAACCAAGATGAGCCACAGAAGGAGAAAAAGTACACCTAACCCAATCCCTAATTCAATCCATGGTGAAATCAGATATGTTTCTTTGAGTTGATGAAAGAGTTCAGTCATTTTATCTTTGAAAGTTTTTGTTGCTGGCATTTCTTCATGTCCACTTGGATCATCAGAAACGTCATCGAAATTGATGAAGTAGCCAGATGCAGTTCTGTCAATTGGTGGAATTGCTTCCGGATTTCCTTTAGTCTTTGGATCTTCTTTTGTCACATTGGTATAGTCAGAGGCTACATCGTTGTAGACAGGTGTTTCTTGACGAACCGTTACAATTTGGGTTTCAAGAGGCACAAGTTCCATGGCTTTGTTGCATAGTCCTTTTTTATTCACTGCAGGTTTATCAAAAGTGATTAGTCTTTCAGTTTGAACCTCTTGGATTGTAGCCAGATTTGGTATTTTGCTACTTCTTGGGAGTCCACTGGGCCTACTACTTATTATTGGCCAAATGACTGTGGTTTTACCAGGTCGATTGATACAACTCTGTTCTCCTTTTTTCCAGCAAGGGGCAGTAGTACTACTGATCTTGTTCCGCTGACAGCTAAGACGGGTACTGCTTTTCTGTAAGAAGGCCCAAATTCCTTCTTCACCGCGATCTTTTCTCAGACCAGATCCCCAATCTTTAGAATCCAGACAGGTCTTGCTGGGACAGGTGGTTTTTCTTCAGTGGTCATTGGCTTTAGTTTTTCGTTACTTAGACTTCTTCTTGTTTCATTTAAGTCCTGTAAAACAGCCAAACGATCTTTGATATCAAAGGTTTTTTGTTTCACCACTGAAGTCTGACAATCCAGATCCTGGATGAGCATTCTAGTACCAAACAAAAGTTCGTACTGAGTGATACCTCCTAGATAATTTCTTGGCAGATTGTTAAGACTACATTGGACACCTATTAAATGTTTGACCCACCTGTCACCCGAACCTAATACCCTCGCCGTTATAGATTGCTTTATGTCACGGTTTTTTCTCTCCACTACCGCATTTCCCTCGGGATGGAATGGACTAGAGTACCGCAATGCAATGCCTATGCTGGCCATGGCCTCCTTGTAAGCCCGAGAGCTAAACGCAGGACCCTGGTCAGAATGTAGCATGCCAATTGCGTATGTGCCGATAAAGACTCGCAAATCTTTTATAACAGTTTTGGTGTCAGCCGAGCGCTGGGGCCTCATCTAAATGAATCTCGTCTTAATAATTATGGGATCGCATTCTTCCGTCTGGATGTCTGCGTATAGATAGCCTGATGCTGTCTAATAGAGGTGTCCGGGCAGGTGTCTGGTCCGGTTCACAACTGCGATCTCTGTTGCAGTTCTGACAATTCATTGCAAAGTTATAAATTTGCTCGCTCATCCCCGGCCACCAGTATTTTGATTGCAATTCTATTAGAGATTTCAAGGTCTCTTGGTGCCTCAGACCCATTCCCATGTGTGCTTCTTGAATCAAGTAAGCCCTCCGGTTCGTGTTTGGAATTACTCTATCCCCCACTCCAGGGATATGAGCAAAAGGAACGGAGTTCGCATCAATTATGTATGCATTTCCGAGTGGATAATTTAGAGGTAACGCCGCATAGTTGCCTTTCAATGAGGCTTTTACTGCTAGCAGCGTTTCACCGTCTATTTGTTTTTTCGTACGCTTTTTTGTAGCTACGGAAACCGATTGAACAGCTGCCGCCGTGGCTCTGTTAGCCAATGAATTCCCTTCAACGTGAACGCCATCACGTTGATGACTCAGTGTATGTATCACGTGAGTCTTTCGTAGTTCTTTCTGTAAAAGAACTACTTGTTCCCAGAGCTTGTTATGCTTTATTGTGGCACCTGTCTCATCTGTGTAACCGTTTTTAATTCAGGTCTGCATGGAATTATTGTAAGACTGGACGCAGTAATGCGAATCGCACACTATTAGTGTGGGGAATTCGCGATCAGCATTTTCAAGCGCCATCTTTAAAGATCTTATTTCAGCTCGCTGAGATGTACAATTTCTGAGTGATTCAGTTTTAGTGACCATCGGTCTAAATTTACCCAAGCGCCAGCGACCTTTAACAATCGCGCACGCAGCACTATATGCTTGTTTACCCCCAACTGCGGGTTGTGCTGAACCGTCTGTATATATTATACAGCCGTAATGTTCGAGGGGCAGGATTTCGGTCGGCAGAGGACATTCATATTTGTATTGGAGAAATTCTTGTGTTTTTAAGTTAGGATCAAATTCGTATACTACGTCTGATGCAGCAAGAGGATTAACCCATTGTATCCATCATGGATGTAAAGCTTTAGCATTGGGAATGCTTGCTCTTGTTACCGCTTCTAGGGCAGGTACCGGTGTAACGATTATTATACGTTTACCTTGTGCTAGGGCTCTTTCTTTTGCTACAGCAGTTTGAACCGCAGTCACAATTTTTTCAGTAGAACTGAATTTCATTTCAGCTTGTGTGTACAAGTGTGATTTATAAGCTATTGGTACCGTTTCTCCCTCATTAGAGGTCAGGTATGTGAATCCGCATCTTCCTGGGATGACTCGGATTACAAGGTTGCGTTTGCGCGTGTTTGCAGTTTTGTTTTAGTTAATATGTCTGTTTGTGATGATCGTAAAATTTCTGCGTGTTTCTGAGTCCAATTAATTGGTTTGAAATCAGGTTTTATTAATTTGTAGAGAGGTTTAACCCTCTGCATAATTTATAATGTATGTTCTTCCGAAATTCAGGAAACCTAGAATTGATTGTAAGTTCTTCAGCGTTTTTGGAGCTTGCAGTACTGCACACTTCTCTAAGAAGTTGTCTGCTAGGCTTTTGCCTTCACTTGATAACTCATATCCTAAAAACAGGACTGTTAGGTGGACAATTTGTGACTTTTTAAAGTTGAATTTGTACCCTTCAGATGCGAACCCAGGTATGATGGTGTTCACTCTTTTCAAGTGTGTCTCCATGTCATCGTCTGTAAGATAGATATCATCGACATAAGATAATGCCTCATCATCATACATTTGTAGTAACTCTGTTACCCTGGCTGAAAATAATCCTGGGCTATTCTTGAATCCCTGTGGGAGACGACTACATTTCTTTTGGGCCCCATACTAGAGGAAGCGGTCAAATACCTGCTTTCTGGTGCTATGTTTTGACAGAAGAAACCATTTGAAATATCTAATGTGGTTTTATATTTTTTGCGCACAATGTTATTCATTAGTGCTGCACTGTGTGAGTTTTGTACTGCAAAGGTTTTAAGCAGGAGTTTAGGTGTCTGTAGTCCAAAACTAGACAATATGAATCGTCTGGCTTGGAGACAGGAAACAAAGGATTGTTCATTTGTGAGGTGCATGTTTCAATAACCCCCTGATATTCAAGGTGATCTGAGATCTCCCTGACTTGTTTTTTAGCTTCTTGCTTAACAGGATACTGCCTTTGTGCAGTAGGTTGATTTTTTAACTGGATTTTGTGGTGAGGAGAATCCTCATCCCATCCTACATGATTTTTATATAATGCAGGGGCTTGGGCCACTGCCCATTTTCTAGCAAATGTGTATTTTTTATGAATTGGAATGTGATTTGAGAAGGCAGGCATAATCATTTCTTCGCCATGTGGGCACTCCCTGACAGACTCTGGTGGCCAGTCTTTCTCAGCTAGCAGGATATCATAGCCTTTAGATAAGTTATCCCAAAAGAGACCTCTTATTTTCCTAGTTTTGTCTACCTCTATACGCAATGTTATTTCATATAATGTATGGGGTATGCTAACTCTGGTGTCTGCAGTTTCCACTTGAATGTATTCATTCGTGTCCACTGTCTCCAGAAGATTCATCAGGATTTTGCGAGCTATGGTCACTTCTGTTGCGCTGTCTAGCATTGTCTGGGCCCACTCTCCGTTTTTCAGTTGTGTCCTCAGAATCCTCGGCATGTTTTAATTTTAATACTAGCTACCTTCTTTTGGGGAAATTGTAATTCTTTACTTTGATGAGCAGGTTCCTTGTCTTTGGACTTGAGGTGCTCTTCTTTGTGTTCTGACCGTCCTCTTCTTTCCGATTTCTGTGAGGAATTCTGAAAAGATCGAGAGGGACGTGTATCAATATCTTGATATCGGTCAGGTTTTCTCAAATTGTCCCTATTTCTAAGGTTGTATCTTTTTTCAGAGGGCTCCCTTTGGGGAGACTTGCCTCCTCGTTCCGGAGATCTATCTCTTCGTTGAGGAGACCATCCTCTGGACTGAAACTGTTTTTCTCTGGGAGTGGTTTGTTTATTACCCTCCCACCTCTTTTTTGGAGTATTGAGATTATTTTTGATAAAGGTTTTTTCAGGATTTTCAGTTAGTTGTGGTTTTAGTGGTTTCCCACCCAAACTATCTCTACCTAGTTCTTCATAGGATTTTTCAATTATTCTGGCAAGTTCAAAAGGTTGTTCTGCTATGTCTGTTTCTTTCAATTTTTGGCGGATCGCCACAGATGCTGCTTCTCCTTTTATGTTGGCTAGTAATATAGCCGAGACCTGCTTAAAGTCTTTCAGTAATTTCATACCTAGAGTTAAAGCAGGTTCTGGACCGTATTCATTTTGAATCTGTCTTACTACGTCTGGTATAACCGCCATAGACGGAACACCATGTGTTTTTGTATATATCGAAGTAAAGACTGTGCCCCAAGTGTCGCAATCCTCCACATGTGGTGCGATCCCCATTGGAAGACAGATAGTCAGAATTCTGTGTTTGTCATTAGGTGTAGTATCAGGAAATACTGCCTCTATTTGAGTGATTTTTTTAGCTAACCAGAATGGAATGTGTTCCCGTTTTGCGGGTAATTTACCAATGACTGATTGTATAGTCTGTGGTGTAATTATATTTTTGTTCCCCTGATGAGGGGTGTGCTGTGGAATTCTAATTGCTGGTTGGACTGTTGAAGTCCGCATGACATATTGGACCAATTGTCTATGTATTTTAATTAGTTGTTTTAGCTGAACTAAAAGTTCTCGGTCTGACAATTTTTCAATGTCGGGGTGTGGTGTATAGCCGGCTAGAACCGGCCATGTGGCTCCTGGTCTACCTAATGGACCGAGCCTGGTAATGTGATTTTGATGTTTTAGGGTGCCATTAAACCAGAGCTGGTGCTCTTGGTATGTTAGTGGAATTTCAACGTCCTCGAAAGGGGCGTATTCCTCTGGAGATTCCTCTATTTTGTAGTAGTGGAACTCGCGTGTCACAGCATGTGCTGCTGGAAAATGTATCCAGGAATAGAATACCTCTGTCTGCCGATATTCATGGGACTCTACCACAAATATGACTGTACCACCTCTTGATGATAGTCCATTTTTTTAAAGTTTCATAGTTATTGTTTTTCTTATATTGACCGGGATGATTATAGCATTCTGGTCATCATTTTGGAGACTTGTGTCTTCCGCTAAGAGTTGAGCTGCTAATTTAGCTCTCTCGCTTTCTTCCTCACTATCTGACATTTTTACTGACAGAAAATTTGCAGAGTATGTTTCGAGGAAACAAAGATTAGGTGCACAATATTTTGGAACACTGTATCCTTCAATGTTGACTAAACCAAAAACTAATACATAGGATTCTCATACTACTAAGTTCTGGCAGGTATTAACCTTTTACCCACTCCAGACGTCTATTGGAGTTTTTACGGGAAAAGGGGTCTGTGTGAAAAGCACGACTGAGTTACTCTAGTATCTAGCGTTAGATTATCGCCTTATCAAACGTTGTGCGCCATGTAGTGTAGTTCTTATATTCCCAATAGGCTCAGCGCATTGGAACAATATAAACGGTAGTTTAGACGTAGGACTGAGGTCATCTAGGTCTCTACTGAATATGTTAGACTTAATTAGGTATGCCAGCTAGCTCAGAGGTCACTAGAAACTTTCTCGAGTGAACAGGAAGGAGTTAACTTTCCTGAATATACAAGAAGGGATTAGTTTCTGACAACCGCATAAACATGACAACTTTGCTCCCTCTAGAATAAGGAGTATATCTCCAGAGTCATGTGAAAACAATAGACAGCTATTTCACTCAGTCAATCGTGCATGCTTAGTTTCACCAGGAGTGCAGAGAAATTGAGACACGGGCGTTTTCAATAAAAGTGGTTATTTATTGAGCAGTCTTCTTTCTCATGCAAGAGAAATGAATTGCCTCAATTGCAATACTTATCATTAAGTAAAGTGCGTACAGTAAAAGGAGTATTATGAAATAATACTGTGAAAGCATTTATATGGTTTCTGAGCCATAAGATACTTAAAATGGATAAAATATATACATACTTAAAATCATTGACTAAACGTGCTCAACTGGTGCTTCTAAGATACGCCTACCCCGGTGTACCTGACCTAAGCCTAGTACGTGGGAAGGAGTAAGTGAGCTGCAGTTTAAGTTAAGTTATTTTTGCCAAGAATCTGAATCAAGAATTCTCTAAGGATCTAATCAGCTCCGTACCTTGGTTATAGAATGAAGGAGGTCTTGTATCTCTTTCTCAGGACTCGATCTCCCAGCAACCCGCAAGGGTGACTGGAAACACTGGAGCTGGATTTCTCGGCAGGAGAAAAGACAGCGTCTCTCTCAGTGCGTCAATGGGAGGGTCGGCTTCCTTCGGCACTCGCATCAGCTGGGCTTCGGGTAAGTAGATAGCCGATCTGCTCCAAACCACTGTGTGTTTGCTTAAGGCAGATGCTGGTATATTTATACCTGGGAGGTGCCGAGTTTGACGTAAGGTTGGACATAGACGTCACTAAGAACTTGCAGTTCTTTCATGACTCCAGGAGTTCTAGGACAAATCAAAACAGAAGCAGGGGGAATTCCCGGGCTGCTGGAGGCTTGGTTTGTTTAAAGAACGCGTTGTACTTTCTAGGAGTCTATGGGAGTAGCCTTGCCGTATTTGGACTGCATTGGCTATGACTAAATATGGATATGATTCTTATGCCTTTATAAGGATATGATTTGTTATAACCACATAAGGGCATGAATCGGGAATATTTAAATAGGGTCCTAGATACGTTCACAACACCATTAAACAGCAGGGTTTGACAAGTCGACCAGGGGAGAATGCTCTGACCAGCTCACTTGGCCGAGTGACCGGCCGCCATCTTGCCTTCCTTATCTCATTTCCAACTACATTCTGATGTGTGCCTTTCACTTTGCCATAGGGTACCATCTCACTTTATGGCATTACGGACACTGTTGACGTCTGGGCTTCTGTGTGTGAGCTCCTAATGCATTATGGATCTTGTAGTCTTCATCAGGGTTGGGCTGGGGAATCAAAAGAAGTCCTGCCAAAAATGTTTAAACTTTGCGGAAGCTCTCCCTTTCTATCCATTATTTCTCTCTCTCTCTTCTTTCTCTTCTCCATCCCTGATTGCTTTTTCCCTACCTTAGTCCTCTCTTCCCATATTTCTCTCTCGCTTGACGCTTCCCCGTGCCTGTGGCAATTAACCTTGGGGTGCTGGAGAAGGCATAGAGACACCATGAGTGGCACTGGGCTTTCAAAAATTGCCTCCAAGGACGTCAACGCACCAGGAAATGCACGGTGGATTAAAATCCCAGTCTGGCCCTGGTCTTGGTCTGCTTCCATAGAACTAATTAGATTGTAATGCTTGATGGCAAGGATTTGTAGATGAATATCCAGTAATGGACATGGCTTCCATGGCAACATGGAGAGTGAGATAGCCACCCTATGCTCCACTAAGAACCCCTCTCTGGTGTGTCACCTTTTTTTCCATATCATGCTGTCCTAGGATCCTCAAGTTTTACTGCTATCGCCACACCAAGACAGCTTCACACCACACCTTGCCTGTCACATGCTGTCTGTAATTGCAAAGCTGTCAAGTGGCACCATGTCATGTGTGACACACTCAGCCATATCTGTCTTTAATAGACAGCAGCACTTTGAATTTATGGATTCTTATATTACTAAAACATGGACTACAAGCTCCAAAATGCAAAGTGATGTAGCCCAATTGCCTGGATTGGCTGAAAAAGTATCACTTGACAGGAATGTAAATGGTCCCACTGAGTACACTTCCACAACACTCACTACCCTGAAAGAGATTCCTGAAATGCATCCATAGTCCAGCCTCTTCAACTTTAACCAGTTCATTCATCCTTTAGTGTTGTATTGCATTATATAGTTCAGATATCACTTTATACCCCGAATAAGGCCACAAAGTGCTTACAATCACATCAGATTCTTGGCGCTCCTTCGGAAAGCAGTGTTGTTAGGGTGTAGTTTGGTCCTATGGAAGTGTTTGGTGAGGTATGTGAAGTTCTTCCAGGCGGATCACTGAAAGAATATCGATAACACAAATATAGACTTACCAAAATATCGAGTAAAAAATATAGAATGCAAAAATATTGAATCCCTATCTCCAAACAGGTAAGTACAAAAATATCGAATCAAAAATATCGTTGTAAAAAATATAGTTAGTCAAAATATCTAATTTTTTAAATGTCTCAAAAGCAATTGAAAATTAATAAAATAATAAATATAATTAACTTAAACACACTTAAAATATTTAAATAACCTTAAAATTAATAAATAATTAATGTAACTTAAAAAAACAATTACATTTTTTAATACAAATAATAATAATAAAAGATATATACAATAGTTGTACCGTAGGATAGCGGGAGGGTTAAATTTACTATTTCCGCTCCAGTGAGTGCAACATTATAGAAAACATTGGATAGCGTAGCAGTAAAAATTACTATTACCACTCCAGTGAGTACAACAGTAGGGGAAGTGTTGGATAGCGGGAGGGTAAAAATTACTATTCCCACTCTAGAGAGTGCAACAGTAGGGAAAGCGTTGGATAGCATAGAGGTAAAAATCACTATTCCCACTCCAGTGAGTGCAACAGTAGGGAAAGCGTTGGATAGCGTAGGGGTAAAAATCACTATTCCCACTCCAGTGAGTGCAACAGTAGGGAAAGCGTTGGATAGCGTAGGGGTAAAAATTACTATTACCACTCCAGAGAGTGCAACAGTAGGGAAAGCATTGGATAGCGTAGGCATACAATTTACTATTCCCACTCCAGTGAGTGCAACAGTACGGAAAGCATTGGATAGCGGGAGGGTAAAAATTACTATTCCCACTCCAGAGAGTGCAACAGTAAGGAAAGCGTTGGATAGCGTAGAGGTAAAAAATACTATTCCCACTCCAATAAGAGCAACAGTAGGGAAAGCGTCGGATAGCGTAGGGGTAAAAATTACTATTCCCACTCCAGAGCGTGCAACAGTAGGGAAAGCGTTGGATAGCGTAGGCATAAAATGTACTATTCCCACTCCAGTGAGTGCAACAGTAGGGAAAGCATTGGATAGCGGGAGGGTACAAATTACTATTCCCACTCCAGAGAGTGCAACAGTAGGGAAAACGTTGGATAGCATAGAGGTAAAAATGACTATTCCCACTCAAGAGAGTGCAACAGTAGGGAAAGCGTTGGATAGCATAGGCATAAAATGTACTATTCCCACTCCAGTGAGTGCAACAGTAGGGAAAGCACTGGATAGCGGGAGGGTAAAAATTACTATTCCCACTCCAGAGAGTGCAACAGTAGGGAAAGTAAATACTTCAAATATGAATACAAATAAATTAAATAATAATACTAATTACAAATTAATTAAATTGACAATTTTATATAATATAATAATTAATCAATTAAAAATACAAATAAAAATTAATTATTAAAAATGATTAACTATTAATACAAATTATTTACCAATTAACAATTAATTAATTAACAATTAAAAATAATTAAAAATTACAGCAAAAAACAAATAAATAAATTAAAATGTTTAATTAATTACAATTAAATTACTTCCCACCCTATTCCCCTATAAACACACAACCCGCAACAGAAAATAAATTAATGAAATTAACATAATTATCAATTAATCAATTAATTAAAAATAATTACCAATTATATTTTAATTAATTACCAATTACAAATTTAAATAACAATTAATTCAAAGTAAATACCAATAAATAAATATTTTTTTTAATTATTTATAATAAAATTACTTCAAACCCTATTCCCCTATAAACCCACAACCCGCTACAGAAAATAAATAAATTAATACAATTAACATAATTATCAATTAATCAATTCATTAAAATGTATTACCAATTTTATTTTAATTAATTACCAATTAACAATTAATTAACAATTAATTCAAAATAAATACCAATAAATAAATAAAAAAATGTAATTAATTATAATTAAATTACTTCCCACCCTATTCCCCTATAAACCCACAACCCGCTACAGAATTATATTACGCAAAAATTAAATACCATAAAATTAATTAATTCAAATAAATTATAAAATAAATATACACTTTTCACACATTTACTAACATAAAAATATCACTTAAAAAATTTGATATTATTAAAAAATGGATATTACCTTACTTACCTCAAATTCGATATTTTTGTTGTCTGTATTCTGTCTATTCTATATTTTTGTTGTCTATATTCTGTCCATTCTATATTTTTGTTGTCTATATTCTGTCAATTCGATATTTTGGCCATTCTATATTTTAAATTCGATATTAATGCAATTCTATTCGATATTTTTGTAGTCTAAGTTCTGTCCATTCTATATTTTTAATTCAATATTAATGCAAATCAATATTAAAAACTCGATATTTTGAGTGTATACCCTTCCAGGCATCACTTCCTTCTCAGCTCCTTCTGTATCCTCCCTATTTATACTCTTACGCTCACCCCACTCAAACCTAACAGGCTTCCGCTCAACATAGGGGTCTCTTTGTGTGCTATGCAAAGCAGGCAGATGTAGTGAAATGTGGGGACAACTCTGTAGGACAGCTGCTTGTGAAAGGTTGGAAGGCCTCAAGCACAGCCAATCAGTTACAACCTTTCAGATGCAATGGCCTGGCTAGAGGTTCACAAGATAACATGGGACACCCAACATAACAAGGTAGGGTCTCTGAGGCCTTTGTAGCACCTAAGAATATACTTTTTTGCAAACAGTTTGCTTACTCTCATATTCTGTCTTTGCTGGATTCTGTGGAGAACCGCTCATTATGAAATGCCGCAAAGGAAAGTGGTTAAGCATGGGCGGATTTTGCGAATCTGGCGTACGCGAACTTGCGTATTTACGGATTCACAATCCGCAAAATCCACGAACTCTCGCGAATTTGCGGATTTTTGTGTTTTTTTGTGTTCGCAAGGGTTTCTGCCAGTTCGCGAGGTTTGTTTACCAGTTCGCAATTGCGAACTTACTTTTCGGCTCGCAACGGCCGCGACTATGTTGTTTCTGCGTCTGGTTCATCATCACAGGTTCACAGTACCCTCTGTTTCACCACTGCCACCCTCTGGTACACCCATGCCACCCTCTGGTACATCCTCACTGCCACCCTCTGGTTGGTTTATCACTGTAGATTATGGGGGTGAAAAAAAGCAAGCACACCTGCCCTGCTTCAACTGCCATGAATTAATTTGGGGTTGATTAATGTGTCACTGATTTTTAAACTTCCAGTCTGGCTGGCACCTGCTTCCTTCCTTATCTGTAATTTGCTTTCCACTGCAGTGCAATTTTTTTTCACAGGACCTTTATGGCCTACTTGTAACTATTCTATGAGCCTGCTGTGAGGGTCAGAGCAGGGTCATAGAATAGTTGCAAATAGGCAACTGAACTCTGGAGTGGCCCCTCAGGAAGCACTAGAGTGAATGGTTACTAATGTTAAGATTGAACTTTTGCACCTGCTGATTGCTTTCAGTTTAGCAAAAATCGTTTTTCTGCAATTTCTCGCGAGGTGCGGGGCGCGAATCCGTGCGAGATCGATTTCGGAAGCCGCGAATTCGTGCGAATACACAATTTGTTTTTTGCTGCGTGTTTGTTCGCGTGATTTTTTGCATGTTCGCAAGCCGCTTGTAGCGCAACGTTTGCGAAGTTACCCTAGCGGTCGTACATGGGCGCGGCCATCTTGTTTGCGTGACGTAATTCCGTTTCCGGGCGCTATGTGTAATCTCGCAAAGTGTGCGACTCGCTCGTACATGTTCGCGTGTGATCGCGAGGAAAATCTCGAGCGAACTTACCCACGCGGTCGTGAACGGGCGCGGCCATCTTGTTTCTCATTCATTGCTATGGTTCTGGGCATGCTCTCTGTAACCTTTCTTAATCTCTGCCATCCTTTGCTTGTTTGAAGTTTTTTTTAATCTATTTTACTTATTATCTATCCCTCTATTTTTCTAGCTCTATATTTTTGTGTTTTCTGCTACTTTTTGTTAATTTTAAACTACTTTTTTAAACGCTTTTCTTTTCTTCTTCCCTGTTCTATTTCTTCTTTCTGATTTTGCTTCCTTTCTGCCCAGACCATGGCAAAGGGAGCCGGGAAGAAGCCCGCAAAGGGGAAGGGTCCCGTACCCCGTGCCCGGCTCCCGTGCGGGCGTTTGAGGGGGGAGACAGTTGTAGCTCGGGAGATTTTTAGTGCGGAGGAGGTGGCCGGACTAGTCTTTCACGTCCAGCACCGCCTCCCCAAGACCATCATGGGAGGCGGCAGGATCGCTACCGGCTACGGGATCCCGGAGCGTCGGAAGCGGTGGGAGAAGGTGTGCCGGGCCATGTTTAAAACACTCTGGGGTCCGGCGCACCTATAACCAGGCCACCCACCGCTGGACGGATCTCATGGACCGGGAACGCGACTTGCTGGACGTGCTCGGCGTAGAGATCCCCGGGCTTGGTGAGTAGTAGTAGCTATTTCTATCTATTTCATCACTACTCTGTTTTATCCCGCTCTGTGTGTTATTATATTGCAAATTTTTGTTTTTTACCAAGAGCAATAATGCTGCCGATTACATTGTAGGTAAATTATATTTCAAAATCTTCTATGCATTTCAGGTGCACTGCTCTCCTTCTCAGTAGCCTTGCTACTATGCTTATTTGTTTTCTATTTTGTGTTCATTTCATTGGCCTGAGAAATTATGTATGAGTGTAGTGTAAAGAACTGCGTAATGCTAGACACTAAGGGTCAGATTTTCAATTACCGGCGCATCCCTGCAAAGTAGCAGGGATGCGCCAGTAATTGTGCGCCATGCCACCTCCACCCATGTTGCGCCGTATTTACAATGTGGTGCACCATGGGCCCAAAACGTCACAGAAGCCTTACGCATCTGTGCCGTAAAGGCGGCGCATTGCTGGAGTTGCGTGCCAACGATGGCGCATCTCCAGCAATGCTCTGGGGTGCCCAATCTCCCCAATGCTGCATCAAGCCGTACGTCGGCTTCAAGCAGGCGCAGGCTTTGAGTCACGCATCATTGTCCTAAAAGTGACTGATTGACATCTTGTAGATTTCCCTCAGCCACTTTTAGGATTCGTTCCTGCGCCGGAACGCCCCCTGATGGTGCAGGGCTTTACAACGTGATGCATCTCCCATATGCGTCACTCTGTCAATATACGCCGCACCATGGCGCCTCTTTTGTTCTGCCGCTGCGTCACAAAAGTCACGCAACAATGGAGCAAAAGAGCCGCAAGGGGCTTCTAAATCAGCCCCTACAGACTCAAGTCCAGTCCTTCCTTTAGACACATGGCTATAAGAAGAAATAGTGGTGGTGGTCGGTGGATTGATAGTTTGAGTATTCACTGATCTGCAAGCACGATGGACTTTGTCTCTCACTTTGCATGCTGCGGACTGCTGCCTGCCAGGCCTAGGCAAACCTTTTTAATAGTTTGTTTACTGAGTTACATAGGAACTTTCCAAGTCAACGGTCCGCAAATCAAGCAATGCTAATAACGTAGTAGACCACATGAGATCGGTCAATATATCCCGTGGAATAGTTGTCCATTTGCTATTTCGCCAAAATATTTTGTTATTGTTCTTTTGAAATGTTTGATTTGGTTGACAAATATCATCCATGTTTTCTGGTCTTTCTTTCTTTCATGTTGTACATCAGCTCCCTCCAGGGGCAAGAGGACACAGGAGGAGGAGGAGGGTGCTGTTCAGGATGCAGGCCAGGATCGGGCAGGCGAGGGCTCCTTTGCTGGCCCCAGTAAGTTTTAATTTTAATATAGAGTACCTATTTTTTCCTAGCATTCTTCATTCGATTTTTTCTAAATCGTCTTTGATCTTCTTGTAGACTGGATCTAAATTCTTATCCTGCCTCGACTATGACTCCCTGTGGTATTACTAGATTATTCTTATTAGTCTGTCTGTGTAGCTAACTAAGATTGCACATTTGGCAATTCCATTGGAATCCCATTCTAGTCAGCAATAGCTCTATGCACTGAGTGCAGTCCTCTGGGATTGTCCATAATGTCTTTTCAAGTATTCTAAATGTTTATGCTTTGACAATTGCCAACAATAAAAAGGTGAATGACCAGCAAGAAAGAATAAGATACTACTTTACTTTGGGTTTGGATAGTAGGACAATCCATTCTACTACTGTTGCAGGGACAAATCTGCACAAACAGAACTATGGACACTAAATAATGCATTGCTTAGCTTATCAATTATAATAGGTGCTGTTAGACTTTCCACATACCTCAGTGATAACAGACTTTGTAGTTGAACCCCCAATCTCCTTACTGACTAGATAGTGTGGCAGAGTCATTTAGCTCCCAAAGTCACCGATGATTGATCCCCAATGATGATTAGATTATCCAACGCAGGACAAGAGTACGGAGTCAGAGTCAAGAAGTGTCAGAGGCACGGACTCATGCTTGCAAAAATTCCAAAACCTTTAGCTCATTCACTCTAGTCTGGAGGACCAAAAACCACAGAGTATATTTAAGTTTAAAAGCTTTATTAAAAGTAAACACATTTATTAAAATCGACTTTGTCATAAAACTAAACGTTTAACTGAAAATGGAAAAGTGCTTAGTGCTGACGATTAATTGGACACATTTCTTGTGGTCGAGCCGAGCTCTCACCTGGTTTGAACTTGATCCTGCTCGTGTTCTTAGAAGTCAAGCTTCTGTCTGTTAGGAGAAAAAGTGGTGCGTGTTAAAAATAAAAAGCAAGCATTCATCAGTTGTGTCAAAAAGTGCAGCAAGACAACAGCCTTCCCTGGAAAAAGGGAAATTTTTACTTTAGAGTAGACAGTCACAAATTATTACATTGTATTCTGTTTTTTTCACATTTCTTTATTCTTCCTAGACCAAATATTATATAGTAGTGAGTGGTGTATTCTAACATTCTTAAATGTACTCTGTAGGTGGAACATCTGGTGGCGGGGCCAGCGCGGAGGTGGTGGTATTGGACGAGGGGACCAACTCTGGGGAGGAGGCGGTGCAAGTGTCGGACGTGCCTGTGAGGGTTCACACGGTGGTGGCGGGCAGAGGTACGCTATATATTCCTTACTTATTGAGATTGAAGACTGCATAGTGTGCTTTCTGCACAGGTATATTATAAATCAACCAGGTAGTAGCCTCCTCTAAATGTACTTCGACTTAGGTGTGAAGTTTTTGGCGAGAAGAATCCCAATAAGATCTGAGATGAACTTGATGGATGGGATGAACGAAAAGCGAAAGAAGGGTGTAAGTAAGTGTGGAAGGACGAGAAATTTAATGATGACTGGCAAAGAAGAAAGATATGTGTTTGCTTGGTCCCCGAGGTGGCTGGGAAGGAAAGAATATGGTATGGTGCATGGCTGGGTGAATGATGAAGCAAGGATGGGTGGAAGGAGAACAGCCTGGGTGGGTGAAACAGAAACTGTATGTGTGCATATACTTTGAATGGATGGATGCCTGGATCATGGTATTATCTGACTCTTAGATAGCATATGTGTATCTAGAGAGAGTAGACGGTCACTGGATGAACTAAGTGTTACTTTGAAGAGCATGTAACACCGCACCCGCACGTCCATTCCAGTGTAGGAAAGGCAAGGAAAAGAAGTTGTAATTTTGTCCAAATACTACCATGAATAGTAGCAGTAGTTTGTATTGCAACTGCAAGCACAGCATATATACGGTTATTACTGTGGACACTCCCTACCTCTCTTAATAACTTTAGTTTAGTAGTAGTACGTCATTCATGTGTGGGTGTATCACTGTTCACTCAATAATAAGCAAAGCACCTAAAGTCATCCCATATGTCATCAAATACATCCCATGTGAAGTGATAGATAATCAGATTATTTAGCTTCTTCATTTTCCTTTTCTAGAACTCATTTGCACTGTAGGGTGAAAGCTAAATTAATTAAGCAGTAGCCCTTTTAACAGAGTATTCCCAATGCCACCCGTAATAGAAAAGTAAGAGCTTCACCACCTGCATGTACTGGACCGGTACAGTAACGCAAGTCTGTCTCTCTCATCATGGTGTGTGTCTGTTTTTCTCTGGTGCAAGTTCACTGCGCTGGCATTATGCCGGCTTGCATAAGATAACGTACCAATTTTCCTAAACAAGAGAGAAGAAGAATAAGACGGGTGTACTGTCATAGTCGACTGTAATGGAAGTCCATAGTGCTCGTAGAATTTGTTCCTTAAACTCCCACTAATGTTAGAGCAAGGATGAAGAAGTGGGAGGTTAGATAGATACTGTCCTCAATAGTTATGTACTGTGCTTTCAATTTGCTACTTGTACTGTGACACAACTTTCTGCTCAATCATTTTGTGTTAATCTTAAGGAGCATTGGTTACAGACTATGTCTTTCTTTCTTCATATAGTTGCTCCTTCCAAATCAAACAGACCATCAAGGAGGGAGCTGGCTCAAATGGCCCGGCAACGGAGGCTGAATGCCACTGAAGCCGAATATCGGCGGCTGGTGGCCCTGGAGGAGGAGGATACGCACTCTACCGATACAACAACAACATCCACTGGGACAGCTGCATCCTCCTCCGTGCCCCCACGGGCTGCCAGCCAGCGCAGTGCTCCAGCGGTACGGAGCCGGGCTACCAAAGCCAACCGCCACCGCCGAGCAGCAAAGACATCAGCTGCCCCCCACAGGAGTTGCAAGGCACGCCAGCGCCGCTTATCCCTCAGAGTGTCCTACCTGGAGCAGGAGGTCTTAACCTATAAGAACTTGGTGGAGGGCCTCCGCTTCGACCATGCCACCCTCCGCAAGGAGTATGATGCCCTGGCCGCTACAGTGAACAGCATCCTGCCGTAGTGTCCCTTGCCCCTTTTTAAGAGACTTTTGGGGGGGGGTGGGATTTGGTAATTGGGTTCTTTTTGGGACTTTTGAAAGACAATCGTTGGGGTTAGGGAGGGTCTTGAGGGAGATTATTTTGTTAGGGCTACAAAAATATACTTTTTGAAACTTTATCTGACCATACCTGTTTTTTACTGCTTTTGAGTCTGGTGGGTGGGGGTTTAACAGTAAGTTTGTTTTCCTGAAGAGTCCTAGGACTTTAGTAGTACTACCGTCAATCTCTCGTCTAGTCCTAATACTCCATTATACTACCTCCCACCAAACGCTTATCTTACCTGTAATTTGTGTTTGAAAGTAGGGCTAGGCCCAGGGCTGGCTCCACGGGAAATGGCGATTAAGGTTGGCAATCCTGGGCGGATGCAATGTCCTTATTGCGGTGGTACTAGTGGTGTGACACAGTGGCAGTTGCATGCCTATGGAAAAAAAGAAAATGAAACCTGGTTTGTCCTTACTGTAGCATTACAACGGTATGATAGAGAATATAGCAGGTGACAGTACACTAGAACAGTGCCACACAGAGCCTAACAAATGGTAAAGTATTGAAAGTATAACTAGTACTTGCGTTGAATTTCTTTGACATTGGCTACTACTACAAGAAATAGTACTGAAGCTGAGTAAGTCTAGAATATATCCTCGGATTCCTTCACCAGCCTGTTGCTATGACCTTATCCTCCCCAGCAAGTGTGTGGAATTATTGATGTCATTTAGTCACACATCAAGCAAAACCACACTGCCCGGGGGAAGAGGGTTAGGGTTTGGAAAATGGATGGGAATGGGGGTTTCTTTTTGGGTAGGTTTTGTTGAGAGAAAAAATAAAAAAGCACAGCATGGACAAACAATATTTGAAGATAAAGAAATCTTTGGGTACAAAGCTAACCATAAATCTTTTAAGTGACATAAAGGAAGTGCATGCCCTACTGCATGCATTGTTACTGAAAAGTAAGTAGTACTAGAATGCGACAGTACAGGGCTGCAGCGTTTTCACTTGCCTATCTCTGCACTCAGAGAAACACTTCTTACATTAAATTAGGTTTAAAAATTAGCCGAAGTAAAACCTATAGAATGGCTGTAGGGATCAATTTAGAAGCAGAGAGAGATCCAAGAAATGCAGTCACACTCATAGAAGAAAACAATGGATACTGTATCTGTATGTTGTTGTAGTTGTCCTGTTGAATTTGGTAAGTAAGTTGCATGCAGCAAACAATTCCTCTTATTAGCGGCACTCCTCCATTCCAGCTGACGCTTCGTCCCTCAATGTTGGTGACCAGAAGACACCCTGTCCACTGCCTGCCTGGTGGATGCTGAATTGCGGCTCGCTAATGTGAAGCCTGACTCCATCCTTTTTTTCCCCTGGCACAAACTGAAACCCGGCCTGTAATTATTGAACGAAAAACAGGAAGTGCTATCACGACACCACTGATAAATAAATATAAGGTATGTACGCTGTGTAGTGCAAAAAGTCACACTTTGATTTTCCTAATAGACAGTACAATATTTTTGAAAGTGCGTACTCTGTCTGAGTCACCTTTTGAAGGATAAATAAGTATGGGCAAATTAATTTAGCGGATCTTTCCCCTCAAGCTAGGTGTACTGTAAACTGTGTTTTAGAACAAAATTAGACCTTCCCAGCAGTGCTCCCACCCAGACCCTTACTAAAGCCAGTCGCAAAAATGTAGAAGACCCCCAATCAGATCTCAAAAAACGAGGCCTAGCAGAAAACTGGTGACAAAACGTACTTTGAAAGTAAAAGTAGGCCCAAATACCCCCTTACCCACCGTGGATTGTATTCAAACCACTTGCAAGCAAGCAAAAGTATCCATAGCCAGCATCGCTCCAAGACTCGAAAACCCCCCCACCCAAACACATGCAAACGAAATACTGCTAACCCTAACGAGCCCTAAGTTAAGAATAGTGGCAAAGGCTTTCTTTAACTATGCCAAATCCCCCCTTTCCCACCATACTACTGCTTTTGAGTCTGGTGGGTGGTGCTTTAACAGTAAGTTTGTTTTCCTGAAACTTAAGTCTGTGTAATTTTCTTCCTTTAAGTCTAAATGGCGAAATGTTTTCAACACTAAGTGCCTCTCACAGAGTAAGTGATCCCCCCTTTCCCACCATGGATTTTCTTCAAATCACTTGCAACAAAAATTACACATTCCCACGAGTGCTCTAAAACCCCAGAACTCAGTTGCAAAAATCAAGACACCCTGAAACACATGCAATCCTGCTGCTAGGGCTAACCCTAACGAACCCTAAGTTACAAAAAGTGCCAAAACCTTTTTCCCCATGGATGTTGTTTAAACCAGTTTTATCCGGTATTAGACCTTCCCAGCAATGGCCCCAGAGCCGTCAACCCAGGCGAAAACAAGTAGAAGGCCCCCAAACAGCCAAAAAGCAAAAGTACCAAAATGTGGACTTAGTCACATTTCTGAAAATTTGCCAAATCACTCAGCGCGCGCTCTGCAGCTAGGCCCTAACTCCCCTCTGCCTCCATGGATTTCCTTCAAACCTCTTGCTATCTAAACTATCCATACCCAGTAGTGCTCCCAGACCCCGAAACCCACCCACAAACACCAGGAAGGCCACCAAACAGGCCCCCGAAAACGCTACATTGAGCGAAATGTCAGAAAATGCAAAACCTTTTTCATCATGGATGTTGTTAAAACCAGTTTTATCCGGTATTAGACCTTCCCAGCAATGGCCCCAGAGCCGTCAACCCAGGCGAAAACAAGTAGAAGGCCCCCAAACAGCCAAAAAGCAAAAGTACAAAAATGTGGTTAAAGTTTTAATTATATTAACTTGTGCAAAACAAAGAAAGACAGAAACACAGGAATAAAAGTGAATAAGTGCGAAAAAGAAAATTTCTGAATTCATTGGCTCATTTTCAGGCCTCGGTGTCAGGGAAGAAGAGTTCGTCCTCATACTCTGCGAATTCAGGCAGGAGTAGGTCAGTGTCACCTAACACAGAAGAAATTCCCTCATTTAAGTTGCTGTCCTCCTCGTCTTCTTCAGTCGTGCGATCTGGTACTTTGAAATCTGGTGGTATGAGGTGCTCATTCATCTTGATCATTGTCAATAGCTCCACATTTTTGGGCGAGAGGCGGGTCCGTTTGCAAGTTACAATGCCACCAGCAGCACTGAAAACCCGTTCAGAAGACACGCTTGCGAGTGGGCAAGACAAGTAATGTATAGCCCGTCGGGTGATCTCTGGCCACAATTCTTTTTTCCCATGCCAATACGCCAATGGGTCAGCATTAACATAGACCTCTGTTGAGTCATTCAGATAGTCCTGAACCATCGACTCAAAGTTCTCCACGGTTCCTCCACTTTGCTGAATTTTTGCTCGGACCTTTTGAGAACCATAACCAATCTCAGCTAGCCAATCCTCTTCATCACCCGATATTTCTGTTGTGTCTGGTGCAGATGATGCGGTTGCCGGTGTGTTTAACGGCTGAGAGGTCACTTCTGCCACAGCCACAGGTGCAGAAGTGGAGTCTTTTGACTGGGGATGGCCTGCTGATGCTGATGTACTGCCTTTTCCTTCAATTTCCTTCCGTTCTCTTTCAAACCTGATGGCTGACCAGGCTATCCAACGTTTGTACTTTTTAACATCTTCATCACCAAAAGGAAATAATGCACAGCCTGCCATCGCCTTTTTGTAGCATGGATGCAGAATAGTAGCACAAATGTAATGCTGTTCTGAGTGGATCTTTTGAAGACGTTCATCGCCAAGTAGACGCTCTAATAATTTCTCCGCCAAAACAAAAGCTTCTTGCTTTTCTTCATTGTTTTGAAACTTTGAAGACACCGCCTTCAGTTTGTGCTCTGGCATGCGCAACAATGGGATAGCTTTTCCCAAATTACAGTCCTCCCTGCTGACTGCACGCGTGAAGACCTCAAAAGGACGAATCATGTCTGTCAGGCTTTTAACTAGCTCCCATTGCGCCGCATTTAACCTCAGGTCCTCCTTCACAGCTGTACCCATTGTTAAGAAATACTGATCGAGTACCGTAAACTGCTCATACAGACGCTCAAGCATGTAGAAGGTTGAGTTCCAACGTGTTTGCACCTCCTGGATGAGTGCTTTCACTGGCATTCGACGTTCATGTAGCAGGCTCCTCAGATGCTTCCGGGCCTTAAAAGAATGGCTGAAATGGTTGCACATTTTTCGGCAGGTGACCACTAACTGGCATGCTGGACTGTCTTTTTCCAAGAAATTTTTCACAACCAGGTTTATACAGTGCGCCAAACACGGCACTCTGAAATAGTCTCCCAGTTCCATGGCCTTAACTACATTGGCGCCATTATCCGTGGAAACATAACCAATCCCGCGTTTTTTTGGAGACAGCCAGTGAAAGACCTTTGTGTTGAACTCATTCAAAATGTTTTCTGCTGTATGACGTAGCTCCAAGCCAAACATGGCTAGTGTTGCATGTTTCCGAGCAGCTTTAAAAACTTGGTCCAGGTCAGCACCTGCGTTTAGCTTTGCTTTAACCCCTGAAAAAGAGACCCAGTGTGCAGTGATGCACATGTAATCAGTGCCTGCGCCACTGGTCCACATGTCTGTTGTCAGATGTATAGTGTGAACAGCACTCTTCTGCAAAGCAGCCCCAATCACCTCCAGCACATCTTCATGTAGTGCTGGAACCGCAACTCGGGCAAAATAGTACCGGCTAGGAACCTTCCATTTAGGGAAGAGCGCTGCCACTAAGTCGAGAAAACCAACCCCTTCTACAAAAGAAAAAGGGAGAAGATCCAGCGCTAGCATTTTAGCCAGCTTAGTGTTATACAGACGCACCATTGGGTGGTTGCGGTCATATGGCGCGTCTGAAAATAACATTGTTTTAATGTTGCCCTGGACCATTTTACGGGATGATGATGATGACTTCTTCGACCCAGTTACGCTCGCTGATTAACTTTTTTGCATTGGTGTCTCACTCTGTCCCACACTCTTAGGGGCCGATTAGGATGGCGGACGGACTTGCGTCCGTCCGCCACCCCAGGGTGGCGGTCACATCCTCTATTTTTTACATTGCGGCGGGTGCAGCTTCAAGCTGCACCCGCCGCAATGTTAAAAATGCATGTGTTGCATTTACATGCACAAAGCGGCAGGCACCGCACGGTGCCTGCTGCTTTGTGTACGCAAATGCAGGGGGGTACCATAGGTACCCCCCATGTGCACCCCCCACCCCCCATTCACCCAGGGGGCCCGCAACGGGCCCCCAAAGTGAATGTCCGTATGCTTTTCCATGGCGGAAAAGCCGCCGTGGAAAAGCATATTTACACCAACATCATAATATGGCGGACGGTGTCTCATAGACACCGCCTGCCATGTTATAGCTTTTCCGCCGCGGTCGGAAGCCGACCGCGGCGGAAAAGCGGCGGACGGAATTCCAGACCCACCAGCCATCCTAATTTGGCGGTGGGTCTTTGGAGTCTCCGCCGCGGTTTTTCCGCATCCTCCAGGCCGGCGGACACTTCCGCCGGCCCGGAGGATGCGGAAAAACCGCCATCCTAATCGGCCCCTTAGTGTGGCTCCCAGGGGTAGTGGGTGTAAGTGAAGTGTGTGACACTTCTTCCTCCTCGTCATCATCAGATGGAACATCAACGTTTACTCGACTTGCAATTCGGGCTTTCTTGATCTCCTCTAGGTGCGCCAACCATTGGACAGTGTGCTTTATGTCAAGATGACCTCTCTGGCCTCCAGTCCCATAGTTGCTACCAAGCTTACCACGACTAACTGCAAGCTTACAAATGCTACAAATGGCTATGTTTTCCCTTCTTGGTGAAACAGTAAAGAAGTCCCAAACTGCGGACTTGTAATGTCTGTGGGGCCCGGAGGAGGCGATACTGGTGGTGGTCGTGCTGCTAATGCCAGATGAAGTGGAGGATGTGTATTGCTGAACTTTACTACGTTGTGCACTTTCACCACCACTAATTGAGGTCGAGGTGGATGGAGGTCCCTTCTGGCGAGTAAGAAATATGGAAGCGGTAGGTTGTGGTGTACTAGTTAACATCAATGATTGTGGTGTTCCCATTGCCTCATCGTCGACTTCATCATCACGCTCAGCAGCTTGTCGGGCTAGGGTCAAAATGTCTGTTTGCTGCATGCCCGCTGGGGCTTCAGTGACGTTAGTGATGATGACTGCGTCGTCGTCGTGAGAGTCTTCAGCAGCAGGAGTATACGCCACTTCTTGTTGAGCGTCATCACACTCCATAACTTTGAGAGTTTCGACGACCTTCCTTTTACGCTTAGCTACCTTTGTCAGATCATGGTGTGCCTCCTCAACCTCACTCTCAGACGGCAGTGGTGCTGGTTCCCAAGTAAGATCCATATCATCAGAAGGAGGTGGGCTTGAAGAAGATGTAGACACCAACACCCTTGATCTTTTCCTTGCTCGGGATGTGGAAGACAATGAATGATCATCAGGAGGAGTGGCTTCCCCGAATGATACTTCGGCTTGATTGTCGATTTCCAGATGTGCCCCTACTTCTGGAGGAACAACTATTGTGGCCACTTGTTGTGCCCCTCCATGCACCTCTGCTTGCTCCTCTCCTTGCGCCGCCTCTCCTTCCACATGTACTTGGGCTTGTACTTGCACATGTGATTGTTGTTGCGGCTGTGGTTGTTCAACACTCGTCAGATGAGCTACAACAACCTGTGTTGATTGAGGGACATTGCTGCTGTTTTCTTGCGATGAGCCAACATCACTGGTCGTTGGTGATTGAACAACTATATTGGCTGCCTCTGCAGCACTCAAGGGCTTGGACCTAAGTTGGCGTGGTGGTGGTGGCACTGAGCCCAATGGAGCGGAGGTGCTGCTCCCAGCTTGGTCCCCAGCAGATCCCGCTGCTGCTACAGGCGTACTTTTTTTTATCCCAAAAAAGGTCGTCATCACACCAGTCTCCTTGGTAAGTGGCGCCACTTCCTTCTTCTGCTCCTTACTGGCAACTTTCTTGCTAGAGGAGCTACGGGAAACTTTTTTTGGGGCCATCTTCTTCAGATGTCACTCTGAACTGCAGGCCGCAGTTGCACAAGTTGCAGAGTTGTCTGTGGCCACACGTGACGTTGTGCTGCACACACCGCAGCAGGACTTCTTCCTGGCACTGGTGGTTCTCTTGTGCACCTACAAGCAATGGAAGACAGAGGAACATCAGTTATACACCCCAAAAAGTCGAAAAAACACACAAAAATCAGCACAATCCCAGCCCATCCATAGCCTCAATTGGTGTTCAAATTCAAGAAGACACCCCACAGAAAGACTAGGCCCATGCAACACTCACCACCCCTGGGCAAAGGGACCCACCAGCAGCCCCAAAAAAACGACAAAAACCACAAAATTCAGCACAATCCCAGCCCATCCATGGCCTCAATGGTGTTAAATTCAAGAAGACACCCCACAGAAAGACTAGGCCCATGCAACACTCACCACCCCTGGGCAAAGGGCCCCACCAGCAGCCCCAAAAAAATGACAAAAACCACAAAATTCAGCACAATCCCAGCCCATCCATGGCCTCAATGGTGTGTAAATTCAAGAAGACACCCCACAGAAAGACTAGGCCCATGCAACACTCACTACCCCTGGGCATAATGGATGAAAAGTAGGCAAAATAAGTGCAGGCCTCAGACACTGCCTCTCTTCAAAATGGCCCCTTGCACCCCAAGCACATGTTGCCTGTACCAGCACTCAAGATGGCCACCACCACCAACCACATGGCCAGTCCACATCAACAGTACACCCCAAAAAAAACGAAAAACACACAAAAATCACCACAATCCAATGCCATCCAGGATGTTTACATTAAAGAGAGTGAGACCCCACAGGCAGACTCAGTCCATGCACCACCACCCCTGGGCAAAGGGCCCCACCAGCAGCCCCAAAAAAACGACAAAAACCACAAAATTCAGCACAATCCCAGCCCATCCATGGCCTCAATGGTGTTTAAATTCAAGAAGACACCCCACAGAAAGACTAGGCCCATGCACCACTCACTACCCCTGGGCATAATGGATGAAAAGTAGGCAAAATAAGTGCAGGCCTCAGACACTGCCTCTCTTCAAAATGGCCCCTTGCACCAAAGCACATGTTGCCTGTACCAGCACTCAAGATGGCCACCACCACCAACCACATGGCCAGTCCACATCAACAGTACACCCCAAAAAAAATGAAAAACACACAAAAATCACCACAATCCAATGCCATCCAGGACGTTTACATTAAAGAGAGTGAGACCCCACAGGCAGACTCAGTCCATGCACCACCACCCCTGGGCAAAGGGCCCCACCAGCAGCCCCCAAAAAATGACAACAAACACAAAATTCAGCACAATCCCAGCCCATCCATGGCCTCAATGGTGTTTAAATTCAAGAAGACACCCCACAGAAAGACTAGGCCCATGCAACACTCACCACCCCTGGGCAAATGGCCCCACCAGCAGCCCCCAAAAAATGACAAAAAACACAAAATTCAGCACAATCCCAGCCAATCCATGGCCTCAATGGTGTTTAAATTCAAGAAGACACCCCAGAGAAAGACTAGGCCCATGCACCACTCACTACCCCTGGGCAAAAGGCCCCACCAGCAGCCCCAAAAAACGACAAAAACTACAAAATTCAGCACAATCCCAGCCCATCCATGGCCTCAATGGTGTTTAAATTCAAGAAGACACCCCACAGAAAGACTAGGCCCATGCAACACTCACTACCCCTGGGCATAATGGATGAAAAGTAGGCAAAATAAGTGCAGGCCTCAGACACTGCCTCTCTTCAAAATGGCCCCTGGCACCCCAAGCACATGTTGCCTGTACCA
This sequence comes from Lissotriton helveticus, assembly GCF_964261635.1. NCBI lineage: Eukaryota > Metazoa > Chordata > Amphibia > Caudata > Salamandridae > Lissotriton > Lissotriton helveticus. The sequence goes on from NC_136071.1 coordinate 531,622,811, forward strand.
GCACTCAAGATGGCCACCACCACCAACCACATGGCCCGTCCACATCAACAGTACACCCCAAAAAAAACGAAAAACACACAAAAATCACCACAATCCAATGCCATCCAGGATGTTTACATTAAAGAGAGTGAGACCCCACAGGCAGACTCAGTCCATGCACCACCTCCCCTGGGCAAGGGGCCCAACCAGCAGCCCCAAAAAAGCGACAAAAAACACAAAATTCAGCACAATCCCAGCCCATACATGGCCTCAATGGTGTTTAAATTCAAGAAGACACCCCACAGAAAGACTAGGCCCATGCAACACTCACCACCCCTGGGCAAAGGGCCCCACCAGCAGCCCCAATAAAACGACAAAAACCAATAAATTCAGCACAATCCCAGCCCATCCATGGCCTCAATGGTGTTTAAATTCAAGAAGACACCCCACAGAAAGACTAGGCCCATGCCATGCACCACTCACTACCCCTGGGCAAAAGGCCCCACCAGCAGCCCCCAAAAAACGACAAAAACTACAAAATTCAGCACAATCCCAGCCCATCCATGGCCTCAATGGTGTTTAAATTCAAGAAGACACCCCACAGAAAGACTAGGCCCATGCACCACTCACTACCCCTGGGCATAATGGATGAAAAGTAGGCAAAATAAGTGCAGGCCTCAGACACTGCCTCTCTTCAAAATGGCCCCTTGCACCCCAAGCACATGTTGCCTGTACCAGCACTCAAGATGGCCACCACCACCAACCACATGGCCAGTCCACATCAACAGTACACCCCAAAAAAAACGAAAAACACACAAAAATCACCAGAATCCAATGCCATCCAGGATGTTTACATTAAAAAGACCCCACAGGCAGACTCAGTCCATGCACCACTCACTACCCCTGGGCAAAAGGCCCCAACAGCAGCCCCAAAAAATCGACAAAAAACACAAAATTAAGCACAATCCCAGCCCATCCATGGCCTCAATGATGTTTAAATTCAACAAAACAGTTGTATCATGCACCCATAACCAACCCTGGTCCTACTGGATACTGTGGCTACCCACAATATATTTTATTTAATGTTCTGAAAAAGTTCCAAAATCGTAGTTGCAGCAACTGTAATGCCCCAAACAAACTACCTTGTGAAAGTTGATTTCTAATCCAAAAGTGATCCAAAGAAAGTCAAAAAGGCCTCAAATCCAAATATCCAGCAGCACCCACAAAAAGTAATCCTTCCAGGTCAAGGTCCAAATGAAAGTGACCAGCACACGAAGACAGCACTGGGAGGAGCCTGCTGGACAGGAACAGGAAGTTGGAGACTGTGGGGCACTTCCTTCCTCCCCCCCCCAAAAAATGGACTCCTTGCAAAAAAAAGTGCAGGCAAATGTCAACCTGAGGAGTGATTATGATAAAAATCATCATTTTCTGAAGGTTTATGCTGTTTGCTGGTGGATTTCTTGTGCAGAATTGCAAAATCTCTATTTCGAGAGTGCGAGATTGTTCCTGCCCGCCGCACCTACGTGTTCGCAATTGCGAACTCTCGCGATCCGTGCTGTGCAAGGTAAGGTGGCAAGCCGCGATTACGTATTCGCGGGCGCCAACTCCCGCGGGATCCCGCAGCAAGATCTAAAATGGCGCAGCACTCGCAAAATATCGAGAAAAACAACTCGGCAAACGCTGAATGACGGAAAGTGAACGCCGTGCGCCACGCCGCGCGCCGCAATATTGTATCACCAAGCAAAAAAATCCGCCGCGTGCGAATTGACGGATTTTTGACAAATTCGCTAGAGTTCGCGGATTGCGAATTTACCGAAAATCCGCAAATTCCGCGAGCGGAACGGATTTTATGCCCATGCTTAAAAGTGGTACATACTTTATCAAGGGTATTGCACCTTTCGCAATGCTCGAAATTATGTGTGCTTCATTCTAATTCTTTAACTAAACACAGCAATATTATTGTTTGGTGTGAGTTAAACAGTAAAAAACAAAGTAGAGAAATATCAAAGTGTGTTTACAAATGTGCCCGTTTTCTTCCTGTTTAGGGTGAGTGGAAGTGTTCATACAACTCCATGATCCTGTGCTGATGACTAAAAGGCGCATAGGATACAAGCAATAGCACAGTTATGTTATAGTGATTGCAATCACTGCACATCATCTGCACATCAGCAGTGTTATTATTCACCTATAAGGATCTAAATTGCCACCTTTTCTACTTAAAGTCAGTATCTCAACGTTTTGTCAAATTACAGTATTGAGGCTCAGGAAGTTGAAGTGATTAAAGCGATACAAAAGGGGATGATGGACGGAGCGCTTGTATAAATCAAACACTCACCCCCAGTCAACTGATCTGGGTTTAATCCATCACCATTCTTTAGTTCACTCAGCCACCCCAGTTCAGACATGGCTATATGCAAATCAGTCTGACCCTGTGCCTTATGGGAACAGTCCAGCCCAAACTGCCAAGCCATGTCTTCCCTGGACCGGAAACAAGCATCCTGGGACCGGTTTCGGATTCATAATCCTCATCAGCCAGGCTATCTTTAATCCAGTGGCCAAGTGAACAAGGGACTCACGTCTGAGCATACCCTGCCACACTTAGGGCGAACAAAGCGATACAAAAGGGGATGATGGACGGAGCGCTTGTATAAATCAAACACTCACCCCCAGTCAACTGATCTGGGTTTAATCCATCACCATTCTTTAGTTCACTCAGCCACCCCAGTTCAGACATGGCTATATGCAAATCAGTCTGACCCTGTGCCTTATCGGAACAGTCCAGCCCGAACTGCCAAGCCATGTCTTCCCTGGACCAGAAACAAGCATCCTGGGACCGGTTTCGGATTCATAATCCTCATCAGCCAGGCTATCTTGAATCCAGTGGCCAAGTGAACAAGGGACTCAAGTCTGAGCATACCCTGCCACACTTAGGGCGAACAAAGCAATACAACAGGGGATGATGGACGGAGCGCATGTATGAATCAAACACTCACCCCCAGTCAACTGATCTGGGTTTAATCCATCACCATTCTTTAGTTCACTCAGCCACCCCAGTTCAGACATGGCTATATGCAAATCAGTCTGACCCTGTGCCTTATGGGAACAGTCCAGCCCGAACTGCCAAGCCATGTCTTCCCTGGACCGGAAACAAGCATCCTGGGACCGGTTTCGGATTCATAATCCTCATCAGCCAGGCTATCTTGAATCCAGTGGCCAAGTGAACAAGGGACTCACGTCTGAGCATACCCTGCCACACTTAGGGCGAACAAAGCGATACAAAAGGGGATGATGGACGGAGCGCTTGTATAAATCAAACACTCACCCCCAGTCAACTGATCTGGGTTTAATCCATCACCATTCTTTAGTTCACTCAGGTGAAGTGATTAGCCAAGGATCACAGAAATGAGACCACTGACTAACCTGAGTCGGTACTGTCAGTATTTGAACCATGCGGCACACATACCAGGACAACCAGCTACCTCATCAGTCATGACAACATCCATAGCAAATCCAGTCTCTATAGTTCTATACCAAGAAGCTTTTTCACCCTGGATCCTGACAAGCATGGGACTTGTGGGCGATTCTGGTTGAAACTGGGTAGCAGACAGCAGCGTTGTTGGGGAGCATCGCAGACAGTGTTACCACTCTCCTGCTGAATGTGCGCAGCTCATTTGCGACAGTTGTTCTTTGTGTGATGCTTGGATGTTTCAGAATCCCTGTGAGTTCAGTGATGTAACATTGATGGCAGTAACCCCCCATCTGAAATTTGTTCCAGTACCATTGTACTCTGTCTTCTCCCTCTCTGACCGCTTCTTTTTTTTAAAAATCTTTATTTTTGAGTTTTGTCAAAGGTACAACAAAAAGGTACATTTACATTCACACAGTATAGCATAGAGTCAACAGTGCGTACATTGAGCCAGACATAGCAGCAGGGTACCAAATACACAGTAATACAATACGTTAGTAGCTTGAAATACCTTCCCGGATATGCTTCCTGACCGTTCATTAATGCAAATTCTACGTGGCAACAGTAAATAATCAATAATACAAGTTTTTTAAATGTAATCCAAGACAGGGCCAGTCATCTTCACTTGAATGATAGGGTATCAGGCAAAGAGTAGGCACTTTAAATAATTCATGTCCTTCCAGTCAGCCCAGTAGAGCCCGCTGGATATCACTAATCAATCAACGCAGAGTGGGGCAACCCACTCGCAACCTCACCATGTCATATCATTTGTGTGGGTGTTTGTTAGACCGCTTCAGAAGTGCATTATGTCTGTGTAAAATGTGGTATTCCTGCGTCGTCGGGGTTGTTCCCCTCTAGTAGATAACACTTCATTGGGGCACAGATATCAGCCGGCCTTGAGGAAACCGGAAGTAGTTCTGAATATGTGGTAATCTGTTCCTGACAGTATGTAAGATCGCGTAGCCAATCCTTAAATTTTGGGGCTCTGCCCCTGCCCCATCTACATGCTACTCTCCTCTTAGCCACAAGGAATGCCAGAGCGATAAATTTGAGGTGTATCGCCTGTATCGGCTCTACATATCCCAGGAGGGCTAGTATTGGGGAGGGTTCAATCTCAGTATTTATCATCTTAGACATTGCTGCAAACACCTGACGCCAATAGGTCTGTACCCCGTCACATTCCCATGCCAAATGCAAGAAGTCAGCCCCTGGCGTGCGACATCTGTCACAGATGTCAGTATCACGTAGGTGAAACCTGTGCACGCGGACTGGAGTATAATATAGTCTATGTAGGAATTTGTAGTGTATTATTCTAAATCTGCTGCTCGATGAAACGCGTTCGGTCTGCTGTAGGCAAAATTCCCATTGTTTATCTGTAAGCACTACGCCTAATTCATGATCCCACTTTGCTTTGGCCGCGAGTGGCGGCACTTCTTTTAACGTGTGAACTGTTCTGTAAATCGCCGACACCAGTTTTTTGGGTGTTTCATCTTGGAGGATACGCTGTGGTGGCGCAAAAGCTTGAGGCTCATTAGGAAAATCAGGCGTAATCGCCTTCAGTCCTTGGCGCAGTCTAATGAAAAGGAAAGTATCAAGGGGAGACGGGCGCATGCCAACACATAGCTGGTCCAGCGTACGAAATAATCCAGCATGGTACAGGTCCCCCCATGTTGTGATATGTATGCGTTCGATCACTTTGTGGAAGACTGTCTCTTGTAGCACGGGCATGTCTGGATGATAAACGAGGGGTAGCAATGGCGAACATAGCATATCTATGTTTAAAATAGTTTGTAGTTGAGCCCATGCATTGACTGTACTCATTACCGTCGTAGGCGTCCGATCTCAACCCTGGGAAGGGGTATATAATGCTCCCTCTATTGGGATTGGGTTGGCGAGCCAGTGCTCCGCCGCTACCTGGGGCATATACCGAGGCTGGTATATCCAAAAATAAGCATAGTGAGCCTGAGCATCATAGTAATACATATCAAAATCGGGAATACCGAATCCGCCCCGATTGTACGGCCTAAGGAGAGTATCCCATTTGAGCCGGGGCGTCTTTCCACCCCACACCAAACGAGTGAGCTCCGATCTGAGTTGTTGGAAGAAATATCTTCCAGGGTAGAATGGAATATTCAGGAATAGGTAAAGCAATTGTGGCAGAATCACCATTTTTATTAAAAACGCTCTGCCTGCCATTGACAGTGGTAGGGTGATCCATCTTGTGATGTTATCAATAATACGGGTCATGTCGTGCCATAGTTAATCCGCAGTAGTTCTTCCCTATCCTTTGCCACTCGAATTCCAAAATATTTGAAATCTCCCTCACACCAGGCAATGGGGTAGTCTAGATCAAATTTCACTGTGGACGCCGTGAGGGGAAATAAGCACAATTTGCCCCAATTTATATTGATGCAAGAGAGTTTGCCAAAGCGAATAAACTCCCTGAGTATGGGATTTAAGTTGTGGTTGGGATCACAAACATATAGGGTGATATCATCTGTGTACATCGATATCAAGATCTGTCTCTGGTTACATTGCAGCGCCTTCTCCTTATGATGTTGCCACAGTTTCGCTGCCAAGGGCTCAGTAGCTATCGTAAATAGTAGGGGCGACAAGGGACAACCCTGTCTAGTGCCTCTGGTAATGGGGATTTCTTCGGATAGTCTGCCATTAATAGTTACCTTGGCTACTGGCGACTTATATAGTAGTCTAATCCAGGATATAAAGATTGTCGGGAAACCCATCCGGTCCATCACTTGGAACACAAAGTCCCACTCCAGTGAGTCAAAGGCCTTGGTGGCGTCGAGGAAAATGGCAGCCATAGGTAAGTTCTCATGGACAGTATCCATAATGGTGAAGAATGTGCGTAGGTTGTGTGATGTCGCCCTGCCAGGCACGAAGCTCGATTGATCGGGCAAAATCAGTGTAGGTAGAAGGAGATTAATGCGGGTAGCAATAAGTTTAGCGAGTATCTTCATGTCGCAGTTTAGCAGCGACAGAGGCCTGTAGGAATCTCAACTGTTCGCTGTTTTTTCTGGTTTTAGCAGCGACGTAATAAGAGCGATGCGCATGGATGGAGGGAGATGGCCCACCTCCAGTGCGTCTTCATAGACTTCCCTCAGTATCGGGCCATGAAATCAATGTACGTTTTGTAGAATTCTACTGAAATCCCATCTAAACCAGAAGCTTTGCCCGACTGCATATGCATAATAGCATCACGTACTTCGTCTATTTCAAACGGCATGCTTAGGAAAGTCCTCTGTGTGTCGCTCAGCCAACCCAAGGATATATCTTCCAGATACTCTTGTAAGTGAAGTTTTTCAGCTCTCGTGTTGGTGTATAATGTGGTGTAGTGTGTTACAAAAGCATTAAGAATCTGTGTAGTGTCCCTGTATACCAATCCATCCGATCCCTCAATTTCAAGTACAATGTTGGGTTGTCGCGTTAATTTAATAGTTGCAGCGAGGGCTTTTCCCGGTCTCTCACCTTTGCCATGTCGGCGAGCCGTCCAATGTTTACCTCTATATTTGGACTCTCTGCAGGCCTCTTCAGTGTAGTCTGTTATTTTTTCCCGGATTTGCGATAGGGTCTGCCCATCGGGGCGGTCAGCTAGGGATCTTTCAAGGAGTTTAAGCTCGGTTTCCAAACTGTTCAATCTCTTCAGTATACTTTTAAGTACCCCAGACCCTTTAGCGATGCAAATCCCTCTCAGGGTTACCTTAAAGGCGACCCAGATAGTTTCCACATCTCTCACCGAGTCTTTGTTACGCTCGAAGAAATCTAAAGTTTCCTCTCGTAACTCTTCCTAGTATAAAAGTCTAGAAGCATTGTAGGCTGTAGCCACCAGGCAGATTTCGGTGGACCTAGGTCCACAGCCCTCACCGTGATCCTCACAGGCGAGTGGTCAGAGTAAGTTCTAGCCAAGTGTTGTGCCCCCACAAGCGCCGGGTAAAACTGCGGTGATATAAACATGTAATCGAGCCTCGCCCATGTCCTTGCCTGCGCCGTGAAATGGATGCCCTCTCATGTAGTAGCATGTAGGTGTCTCCAGGTATCAAGCAAGTTATGAGCTCTGATCGTCGTGTGTAGTGTAGTCCTCGCCTTAGTGTAATGATGAGGGGCCGGGTGCGACCTGTCAATGGCTGGTTCAAGTGTTACGTTAACATCCCCGCCCCATATTAGGTGATCAGGCCTGTACTCATAATGGCGGCCCAGAGCTCAGTAAAGAACTGAGGGTCATCGGTATTGGGTCCATAGCAGCACACCATAGTGACCGCCATGTGTCCCAGCCTCCCCCATAAGATACAGTACCGTCCATGAGTATCTTGCTTGCCGCCCTCCAGAATAAACGGAGTGCCTTTTTTTGCAAGAATCGCAGTACCTCTAGCATATGTCGAATAGGAAGAGAAGGCTGTATGAGCCGCCCATCTACTGGCGAAGGTGTGATTAGTTTGCGGTCTGAAATGGGTTTCCTGTAAAAAAGCTATGTGTATAGCATGGCGGTCTAAATATGACAGCACCTGTCTCCTTTTCCGCGGGTCCCCTAGCCCCCGTACATTTCATGTGAGAATGTTTAAGTCAGTTTCCGTCATGTGTAATCTGTGTTGTAGTGGTATTGTAGCCTGCATCTCTGGAGTTGCCAGGAAAACCATCTAAGCATGTCACTACATGTAACATCTGCCACTAATATTACGTATAATTTATGGAGTCTCGGCATCCAGGTGTCACGTCTGTTGCAGAGATAGCTGAGTTTCAAATATGTGTGTACCAAATGCACCGTATGAACAACCCCTAACCCCCCGCCCCCCCCTCATTCGTGACCAAGAGGCTTCCCATATCTTTATCTTTATCATCTGTATTTATCCATATTTATTTTATGGCCATCTTACTGGTCTTTATCCATATTTATTTTGTATTTTGAGAATAAACGGAGATGTAAAATGGTATATTTCTGCATTTGTTTAACTTATAAACATGCACTCATTCTTTGATACCGGTAACGTTTCAGCTAATTAAGCAGCCAAATACAACAAAAATTACACGACAGTTAAATATTAACATGAAATAGAAATGTTCATTAACTGTATTGAAGGGAATGTAATGGTTTTTTTTGTTCAACATTCCATGATATTTCTGAACTGTTGGCCTAGAAGTTATGAAGGACGGCAGGGAGAATCACTCACAAAAAGCACATTTTTCTACATTTTTCTGCTTTCACAAATAAATAAAGGCAGCTAACACGTTGTTTTCTGTTTGTATTTCTCTGTAAAAAATGGAAAACTGGGAGCCTTAGTTATGGTTTGGATTGGCAGAACTGCAGTGTAGGGTAGGTCGGTAATACAATGCTGTGCGTCTGGCAATGGTGGTGAGTGTTGACGCGGCAGGTGCAGACTATGGGGAAGGAGGTTGAGGAGTCTCAGGGGCAGATGGCTGTTTGGGGTGACACCCAGGGGAGGGGGTGCACAGTTTCTTTGCTTGTATTATGTGCATGGAACCCTCCCTACGCAACTGTGAATCTACATTTTTGGAGAACTATGGGCTACCTTCGCATGGCTGTCTGAGTTGGTGGGTGCCTTCTTGCTATATGCCCTCTATCATTTGCACTTTTCTGTTGAGGTGTGTGTGCGCTTAACTGTTATTTGTCCCATTATTTGTTGGAGATTTGTGCCGTACGGGTTGCGTCTGGCCCAATGCTCCTGCTGTAGTGTCATTTCTGCCTTGGATTTTGATCATTTAAAAACAGTTTGACTGAAAAAGTAGAATTAATGTACATAAACGTAACCAAAAGCCCAAAAAATATAATTAGTAGTAGTAACAAGCTTTATTTCGATAACATGTATCTTAAAAAGCAGTACAAATTTAGATAAAAACAGTAAAAAGTACATTTTAACCATTTCATAGTAAACAATTAAAATTTTACACATGAGAAAAAGCTAAAATATATATTTAAGTAAGATACAGTATCCTAGAAGATCTGAGACACCAGGCCCACCCTAAAATTTTGGCCAGGCCACAAGCAAACCGGGGGCGAGGGTCAGATCTTAGGATTCGTAATGCTTCTTCATGTGATCTAGTGCTGAGACTCCTACAAAGTGGTTTCAACCATTTGGCACGTGGGGCAGCATAGGCTGGACATTCAAATAATAGGTGGGGGACCGACTCTGGTCTGTTCGTACAAAAGGGCAATACAAGGTCCTCTGTGCAGGAACCTTCCATCTAGCAGTTAGTTTGCCCACCGGAAGTGAACCCACTCTGAATTGAAAGTAAAGTGCCCTTTCCATAGATTTTGTGATTATGTCCACGTATGGTTCGTATAGGGGAACATCCTTAATCATCAGAAATTCAGCACTTGTTTTGCAAAGGTTGGCCTTACTAATTCTGCCATTCGTAACCCAAGTCCAATATAGTTTTTTCAAGATTGATTTGGGAGGGGCAGATCTACTAAGCCAAGCTTCTTCGAGACCCAGGTCACAAAGAAGGCGCTTAACTTCCTTTAACCAGCGGACCTTGGACCAACCTGGTAAAGATAGAAGCTCATTAAGGCCCTCTGCATAACTACACAATTCCGGGACCCTCCAAATTCGTGCCCACAATAAAAGGGGACGCAGTCTCGCTAGATCGCTGATCGACCGAGTACCTGCATCTAAAAGGAGTGGGAGGGATGGTGTACTGTGCGGGAGCCCCATAAGATCTTTGTGGAATTTATTTTCAGAACTGGATAGGGAATCTACATTCTGTGTACCCCATAACTCTGCCCCGTACAACGCCGCGCTCACCGCTCTGGCCCTGTAGATGTTGAGTACTGGAGCGATGGGTTTTAGAGACGAAGCGCGTTGTTCCTTGAGGAGTGTCCCCGCCACCCTCTTATGAACGAGCAGCATTTTTTGGTGGTGGGGTTTCCAGCTCATGGAATCGCAAAGGCGGATCCCTAAATAGTCAAACTCCTTTACCCTCTCTAGAGGGACGGAGTCCAAGGAGGGTGGGATAATAGGCTTCTTAGGGGGGTTTAGGACCAGAAATTTTGTTTTCCCCGCATTAATAACAAGGCCCCGTAAGTCGCAGAAGGCCTTAAAATTTGTTAAAAGGCTTTGAAGGCCTACTGGGCTTTTTGAGATCAGGAGGGTATCATCTGCAAATAGTAAGGTGGGGATCTTCCTGCCCGCCAGGGAGGGTGCATCTGCGGGATGTTTTGACAGGTGCTCCACCACTCCGTTGACATATAATGAAAAAAGAGTGGGGGCTAGCACACAACCCTGGCGGACACCCCTATTTACAGGAATACGTGGCGTTTTTTGGCCCTGATTACCCCACCTGATCTGCGCGAAGTTGTCATCATGGAACTTTATAATGAGATTAAGTAAATAGCGAGGAATGCCCAGGGCGTCAAGAACACTCCAGAGTTGGATACGTGGGACCAGGTCAAAGGCAGTCCGCAAGTCTATAAAGGCAAGGTACAGACTGCCCTTGCCCAATACAACCACTTTCCAGTAAATCATCAGTAACCGGAAAGACTGTTCAATGGTCCCCGTACCAGGTCTAAAACCCGCCTGAAAATCTGAGAGAATTTGCTTCTCCTCTATCCACTGTGTAACCCTCCCTAGGACTACCTTACCGGCCACCTTCTGGGTGGAATCTAGAAGACTAATCAGGCCATAATTAGCAGGATCGTCCCGACTGCCTTTCTTAAAAATCGGGACGACTTCTGCACACTTCCATGATTCCGGGAGGTTACCCCCATTTAGGGCGTTATTCAAGAGGGAGGCAATAAGTGACCCCCACTCAGCTGAATTAACCTGGAGCAAATCACCTGGGATTCCGTCAGGTCCAGCGGCCTTATTTGGCACCAGGCGGTTAAGTGCTCCAATAACTTCCTTAGGCGAAAAGAGGTTGGTTTCAAAGCATTCTGTATGATCAGGTGAAAGCTGAGGCAGTATGCAATTGGTCGGGCCCATTGGTTGGAAATAGAGCCCGGAAAAATGGTTAAACCATACTTCGCCAGTTGTATTAAAAGTTAGCAAAGAGTCTGTGGGTTTGTTTCTTGCTCTCAACAAGTCCCAAAAACCTTTGGGGTCTTTCCTAAAACTAGCCAGCTTAAGATCATTCCAAAATTGTGTGTCGTGATCTCCCCTTGCCTTCAGTGTGACACTTCTGTAGTTATTTCTCGCTAGTCTAATTCGGCCAGGGTCCTTGGCTTTTACTGCATCGATTAGTTCCCGTTTGGAGGAACGACAAGCAGATGAATACCAACCTGTTTTGGCTAAAGGCCCTGCTCTTAAGTTGCCCCTCGAACCTGCTGAGCGAACCATAAACAATTCACCCAGTGTATCTGTAGTTTCAGAAAACAAGGAAGGAACATCAAGTTTGTTATGGCTCTGAATGTCTAGCTTTGTTTGTGCGTTTCACATTATAGATTTTATTTGGGTGATCTTTCCCTCATCAAGAGCCACTTTATTCCATTTTAACCTCCTACCACAGTAGGAGGGGCACACTTCCTGCGTTGTTTTCCAAATATGGGGGGTAAGGGCTGGAGCCTTGACAAACCAAGGTGATACCAAGGACAGCGCCAAAGGGTTATGGTCACTGTCACTTGTTGGCAGCACCGCCATGCCGATCAAATAAGCCCAAAGACTAAAATTCAGAAGTATATAGTCAATGCGAGATGAGTGGCCCACTCTGTTAAATGTGTGTGCCCCCTGGGAGTCGGACAATGATCTACCGTTAGTTGCCCTAATGCCATGTTCCAAACAAAGGGCATTAAGATCTATAGCACTTTGAGACCAACTCCTGATAGGTGCCAGAGTAAGGGGGGTGATACCTCTCCTAGCATCATCTTCCACATTATCTAATAAATCCTCACCCGCAAGTGGCTCAAATGAGCAGTTGAAATCCCCTGCGAGTAGAACAGGGGAATCTGATTTACAGGATCCAAGTTCCTCATCGAGTCCTGTAAGTGAGAGCATAGAGCGGCCACCCCTCGCCCCTCGAACATAAATATTGAAAACTTCTAAGTTCCTGCCTCCGGGCCCTTTAATTGAAATTCTCTGAAGGTCAGGAGATTTAGTCGGTATTGCCCTGATATTTAGACCCAGGGAAATGCTAGCCCAAATTAACAAGCTCCCAGACGGACGGCCTTTACCCCCTAGTGAATGGACCGCAGGCACAAAATAGGTAGAATATCCCACCCTGTGTCGTGGTTCCAGACACCAGGTCTCCTGTAGTAGACAAATCCCGAAGGAATCAACAAAGGAATTCCATTCGGGTATATCAAAGTTGCGTGCAAGGCCCGCTACATTCCAGCTGACCACCTTCAGAGTATGACCGTCAACATCCCCCATTACAGGGGTAGGGGCAGCCGCTAGAGGGATGGAAGTACAGCTTGAAGCCCCAACCAGATCTACAATTGGCTGATCCCCATTAGACACCGACGGGAGGCTATGAGTAGTCTCTGGGACTGAGGGTGCCTTCAATGGCAATACGGGACTACCCATAGGGAGCTCCTTTTGTCTAGATTCAGTTTCCAGAAATACATTAGCCCGCTGAATCTCTAGCATGGTATGTGATTCTTTAGCCACTGCTTGTCGGAGGTCAAAGGTCAGATTAATAGCGAGATTTGGGGGAGCACTAAGGTCCAAAAAGGCTGGTGCTGTTCTCTCTCTACCCAATCTTGGGCTTATAGATCGATTATGCTGTAAGGTGCGGCTTGGTGGGATAGAGTCAAAACACACAGAATGGGGGATGCATTTGGGGCCATAAGCGGAAGCCTTTTCCCTAGAGAGTCAATCTACCTCGTCCAAACATCCAAACCGGTTAAAGGTAGGAACCCCTTCCCACCCACCATTACGGCTTTGCCAACCCCTTCCTTGCCCACCCCGGACAGAGTTTCGAGCCAAAGACCAATTCCCCTCAGGGTTTGGACTTGGCCGTGGGGGATAAAAGAAAGTGAGTGGCCTAACAACAATTGATGAATTCTCACCGCGTACATCCCATGAACATAGGTGCTGTGCCGTGTGGGGGTCTGCAAAGGAGACAACAATGCAGTCGCCTGGGATGGATTTGGATGTAGGGCCTACCCAAGGGACCCTTCTTACCATTAGGACGTTGCTTCTTAAATGGTTAGGTAATTGCCTATTTGTATTTAACCAATGGATTACCTTGTTTTTTAGTGACAAGATGTTCTCTTGGGATTGTGTCTCCAATGCAGGCACTCCAGCTAGCACCACAACGTAAGGCCTTGCATCCGGGGGGAGATCTATAAAACCTCCTCGGAAGTTGTGTGCATTTGGGAGTCCCTGTGGATGTGTACGGTGGGTCACAATGTTTTTTTGTCTAGGGGCGGGAATTTCTTTTGCAAGTGGCATACGTTGTACAGGATGGTGAGTGGGAGCATTAACAGGGGGAATGGTGGCTATGGGGTCATAAGCCTTTGTACGTGGTTTGGGTATTGGTTTGGGCGGGGGCTGAATAGGTGGGGCTACTGCTGGTGCCTGAGCAGTGTTCTCTACTTCCAGCAAAATATGTGGTTCCATTTGTTTTAAGCTAAGGCTGGCTAGTGTAACAATGGTCTTGTCCATCTCTAGGAGGTGGTTTTCTATGCGAGAGAGTCTAAGTTCGAAGGGGGATAAAAGCTTTTTCAGAGTCTCCCATACTATATTTAGAAATTCTTCGTCACTACCCTCTAGCTCGCTCGCAGGTCCCTCATTAGCCCCCGGAACGAGGTGTGAGCGAGTCTCCCCGACTGGTATGTCTAAATCAGCTTTATCTGTACTTTTGCAATTCTCCTCGTCACTTAAACATGGGTCAGCTTGAGGTACATCTCCACCCACCCTGCTTAATACTGAAGGTCTTCTATTGTTAAAAAATTGTGCCCTAGCGATTTTGGCCTTCTTCCTAGCATAGGCAGATCTTGCAATGCGTTTTCTTTTTTGGACAACATCCCTATGATTAACACCCACAATCAACTTATTTGCCTCGGAGCTTTTAGAGATGCTTAAATCTAAAACCGGAAAATGTATCAAATGGTTCTGGTTAGACTTGGGGGTGACCGGCTCTGGGGTAGTGGCTTGCACAGATGGTAATGCGACTGTAGTTTGATGGATGACCGCTTTTGTTATTAGTGGTCGAGGGCCGGTCAGGCGCTTGGGAGTTTTAGCAGATGCGATATTGCCTAAAGAAGACTTTTTCGACATGGCTAGATCCAGAGATAATCTTCTAGCCGCATCTAGCTCTAAGGATACTCTGTGTTGCATTTTGGTGATTTCATTGTCAATAGCCATATTTGTCTTAGTTATGAAATCATCAAGAGTCCCGTTCAACAGTTTCCCTCCCTTTGCTGTCTTACTGCGACTTGTGCGTGAACACATAGTCTCTCTTTGGCAAGGGTGCAGACACGGAATGATAGGGCAACAAGGGTAGCAACAAGGGGGGTGGCCCAGTCCAGTCCTTACCGTCCTCGAACGGCCTCAAACGGCCCGCTCTTTGCCCGGTCTTAGCCCCGGGCTGAGTCCCGCGCACGTCCCGTGTGCGCGGATAATCACTGAGTTTATGTACAGTGTGGTGTGGGCATGCCTTGCAGGGAGAGCGGGCCAGGTGGTGATAATTGGCCTCGCGGGGACTCCTGGTTGCTGGAGTCCCCCGCGTTATGCTCGCAGCCCTGCACGCCTCGCACACAACAAGCAGATGGGGCGCAGGTGAAGCGGGACCCGCGGAACGGGTCCGGCGAACAGTTTCCCCTCTCACGCCGGATTAGGCAAGAGAAATCAGGAACACACCCTCCGATGAAATCGCTGCGGTAAGAGTCTTAATTATCCAAATGTATATTTGCGTTACGTTTGTGCATGCAGAAGTTGATGGGAATCATGCATGAGTGTAATGACACACATGTATGTAAGCCTCGCATTCTATGACTTGCTGCGATTTCCAGGATGATTTTGTTTGTTTGTTCGTGAATTTTGTTGAAGTTGGAAATGTGCTCCAAAGGTAGGAGCAATCCTACTGGGGGACATTTCTGACCATTTCCCCCTTCACGCGTGTGAGTTGAGCTCATGGTCCCGCGCAGCATGTCCCACCTCACTTGAACCTTTTGTCTCAATATCTCATAGTTTTGGGGGGTAATTTCTTGCAGAAATGTGCTGCGGTATGTACCGGATGCAGTAATACATTCACACCCCGTTTCCACCCCTCAGAAAGAAACAGAATTTAATAGTACAGTCTGATTCTCCCCTTTTCGAGCTGTGACACAGGGAAAACTTGTATTTTTTCCCTACACAAATTCGTAGGAATTTGTTTGCGGAAAAGACAGAAAAATTGTGCAAGATTTTTAATGTCTATTGGGCACAAACTCCTGCCTGCATCTGAATTAGAAATACTCGGAAAAGGACATTAATCGGTAAATATTCCTTTAAACCAATGTCCTATAACATGAAACTGTGAGAAACGAAGATGTTACCTTTTCCTTCATTTTTTTTCTTTCAACCAACCCGGCTTGACCTATGGCTCCGTGTAGGCACATTTAGTACTGCTAATGTATATTAGCATGCACATGCATTTTGTCATCTTCAGTGTGAGTACAGCATCGAGTAAGAACGCAACGTACCATATTCTCTGTTACCAGAGTGTGCATGTTTTCAATTGCAAGCCTTTCCAAGGATTGATGAAAGTTAATTGTGAATAACAAAAATTACCTAAAACAATGTAAAATTCCTTTAAACACATCTTTGAAATTCCAGAAACGTCTTTCTTGGCCAAGTTAATGAAGCAACCCACAAATTAGACCTTTTTGCACGTCATGCTTCAAAGACACACCTGCTCCCTGCCAGTGTTTCAGGGAGATAAGATAGCCCCGCCTCCTTGGGTGGGATCCAAAACTGACCAATCACGGTGGAAGGCTGCCAGGCTCCTCCGGCCCCCTTGCCCTTTAAAAGGGGCTCTGCCCAGCACACAGCACGGACTGTCCCCAACTTCCATCTCTTGTGGATCCTGAGCCCGCCAGCCCTCATCCTCAAGATGGTTCTGTCTGCTGAAGAGAAGGCCCTGGTGGTCGGCCTCTGGGGAAAGATCTCTGGGCACTGCGATGCCCTCGGGGGAGAAGCCTTGGACAGGTGAGGACTATGGAGAGGGTCACTCAGACATGCTCGTGTGTGCTCTCTGTGTCTAGTATGGAGTGCAAATATTTAAATTAAGACCGATCTATATGATGGCAGTGCACATTTTGACAGTTCTGTTTTTTAGTTTTTACTTCTCTTATAAAAAAAGAGACAGTCAGATCTGGGGCCCTCTTTTGCCTTTTAGCCATTTCCTATTGACATGTAATTGATTATTCCCGCATTACCAACAGTTAGGAGTTTAAAATCATTGCAGATTCCTAAAAGTTCCTGAGTTCTGCTCAAGGGGTGTGTGCGCAATGACTGTGGTCTGCTCCTGCTAGACAATTATGAACCCTACTTGGTTAAGACTGCTCGGCATATCCACATATATGGTGTTCACGCCGGCGGATTAGTGTACATAGACCTCAAACTGATGTTTGCTATTAAATACAACCTCTTGGCTCCAACATTGGTTCACCTTCCTGGCACACCTGGCTGTGTTCTGATCCAACTCAGGGATCATCCAGGTAGCTTAGATATGGGCTTGTCTTAGAGGTGCACACAGAGTTCTCCGTGTCTCCACCAGCAGCGAACCAGCAGCAGAGCTGTCATTGTGCTTTACAGATCTTTGCGCCTTGTTGCCAAAAGCAATGTAGGCCTAAGGGGCAGGTTACAGCCTGGGCTTTTACTGGACAGTACGCAGTCCCTTTAAACATGGTGGGGCATCTGTATGGAGCACAAAACACGTCACTGGGACAGCTGAGATAGCAGAAGGGGAGATTAAGGCCTATAGTGGGACTGGTAAGAGGTTAATACTTTGGGGAGGCGGTAAGAGTGTAAGGATCATGGACGAAGTGGTAAGAAGTTATTCCTTGGTTGAAATGGTAAATGGTTAGTGTGCTTAGAGGAAGTGACCGTGGGGTTAGATCCCTTAGGGGTAACCGTTTTGAACCTACAGTAAAGTAGAAATTGGTTACAGCCCCAAGAAGGATTAGAAAAAGGTTAGATTATATGAGGGTTAAGAGTTGGGGTTAGAGCCCAAAGAAGGATTGGGAGAGATTAGAAGCTACGAGGTAAGAGTTTGGAGCCTTCGGGGCAATGGTAAGGGCTTGCAAGTCATGAAGGAAAGGTTCAGAGATGATGGCCAACAGAAATAAGAGGTTAGAGCAAATGGGTCACTGTAATTATATGTTTTATAGTTGATTCGAATTTTGGGCCTAAACGTTGATCCAGCAATTGGCCTTTTCAGGGTCAGACTTCTTGTTATGAATGTAATCTTTCCTTACATCTCCAGTGATGCCCAAAACATATTTATTTCCATTTGCGCCACAGCAATAGCCATTTCATATATGTATTTGTTGTTTAAAGTAACAGTGCTGGATAGAAAATTGATGTGAGTGTGCTTTTTAGAGCATTTTTTTATTAAAGCTGATATGTCCTTTTCCCCAGGCTGTTTGCCAGCTTCGGTCAGACTAAGACCTACTTCAGCCACTTCGACCTCTCCCCGGGCTCTGCTGACGTGAAGCGACATGGAGGCAAGGTCCTGGGCGCCATCGGTGAGGCAGCCAAGCACATGGACAGCCTGGACCAGGCCCTGTCCAAACTGAGTGACCTGCACGCCTACAACCTCCGCGTGGACCCCGGAAACTTCCAGGTGAGCCAGCAGTGAACAAGTTTGAATCAGTTCAAAAATAGCCCTTCATGGGTAGGACTTTAAGAAAGAAATATCATTCTATAATTGCACAGCTTTGCTTCTCACATACTTCAAGCGTCTATATCGGTGTTTGTCTTGAATGTTTGTCAACCATAGCAGATTGTAAGGGAGTATACAAATAAATAAAATGTCTGCCCCGGTGGTCTCCAACCTTTTCTGTAATAAGAGTTATTTATGTTCAATGAAAAGCATTGTGAGCTACTAATATTATTAGAGCTATAATACTGACCACATCAGACAAGATTACATTAGTGGCCACCATATGCTACATTACAACAGTGATCACCTCAGTTCATCAGGACCGGATGCCAGCAGTAATGTTAAAATGGATTTCCCATTGTGGAATGTCTCTACATAAATGATATAGAAGTCATAGCAGCAATGCTTCTGGTGCCAAGGTAATATTAAAGATAAGTCTTCCCAACACTGCATGATTTATCACTCAAATATCTGCCTTGAATATATTTTGGAAATTCAAACATTTTTCTACAAACATTAGCTTATGAGTTCTGAAAATACACGTTTGGCTCAAATACATGTTTTTAAATTTTGGTATTATAAATTAATTTAGCTAAGCAAAATATTCTAATTTAGTAAGCTGGGATGTATACAGGAGAGCTACTTGCTGGTAGATGGGGAGCTACCAGTAGCTCACGAGCTACTCATTGGAGGAGCCTGGTCTGCCCCCTCTAAGAAGCCTTTTTTTCAGGTCAGGCAACCATGAGTAAGACATGCGCTTAAGGAGCATGCTCCTGGCTGCCTAATCTGAACTGTGCCAGGCTGATAATTTCACAGCCCTGCGGGCCTGACCTCCTCAGCCTGGTTCCTCGAGGCCTTCCCCCTTGTGAGGAGGGGTAACGTCACTGATTGCCTCGGACCTGGGTGCTTCAGTTTTAAGCCCTGAAGTGCCAAGGGCTGAGTGTCAATCGGGAAGGCCTCAGTCCCGACCCTCTAGGGACCTCTGGGGCATTCCTCTCTACAGTGACCGTAAGTTTTATGTTTTTTGTATGTTTGGTGCATGCATGCAAGTATGTATGTATAAATATATATATGTATTTGTTAGTAAGTGTTGTGAATGGTTGTTTGTGCGTATATCTGAATTCATGGGTGTGAGTGTGTCTGTGTGTCAGGGCCGGACTGAGAACTAAAACTGGCCCTGGCAAAGTGCTCGGCCGGCCCCCTGGGGGTGCGGCCGAGCTCTTTGCCGGGGCCGGTTTTTGGCCGATTTTGTTACAGGGCCGATTTTGCAGCTAAGCTGCAAAAACAGCCCTGTAACAAAAACGCCCCTCAGGGCCCAAAACCGGCCCCACCCTTGCGGCGCACCCGGGGATTGCCCGGTGCCCGCAACGGCCAGTCCGGGCCTGCTGTGTGTGTGGGTGGCCCCCCACCCTCCTTCCTAGTAAAGTTACCAGCCGCCACCGTATTTACATGGTATTGTTACATAGAATTGATCTAGATGGAATGGATTTAGGTAATCAGAGATTATCCTGAAAATCTAGCATAGATCCAACCTTTTTGGATCTAAGTTGGATATCACTGCCATGATAAACCTATGATCTGTGTCCTGTCGAAGACGGGGCTTTCAGTTTCAGAGGATCAAAAACAGTTCTATTAGGCGACTGTTTCTATTATCATTATTATTTCTCTTAATGACAGGGAGTAAGGGAAGTGGTGCTACAGGCGTACCCATTTACTACTATTAAATGTCTTTGTGAATTGGCCTTAAAATGTTCAACTCCCTATCAGTAAAAGTGCAAAGTGAGCACAGTCCTGTCTATCTGTACTAATTGTATCAATCGATTCCAATTTCAGAAGTTTTGGGGCTAATGACCAAAGGCATGAGGGCAGCCGCGGTCCGTGCAGGTAACAGCGATGGGGCGGTGGGGCCGGGTAAGGGGGGATTTCGAGGGACGATGCTGAAGGAAAATTAAATAGATAATGCATTTTCCCTCTGCATCGTCCCTCAAAATCCCCCCTTACCTGGTCCCACCGCTGTTACCTGCACAGACTGCGGTTCCATGAGAGTACGCAAAAGAATACTACATGGGAACTCTTTCACATACTTCACGATTCCTTTGTTATTTCTGATTTCTTTGATTGAAAGCCAGTGCAAAATCTTTGTTAGTGGTGAGGTTAAAACATTGGACACAGTGAGAAATACAGTTGTTTTTTGGAAGAAGTACCATTCTTGTACTTCCAATGAAATGTTGTTGTTAATGAAAATAAAGTACCATTTGTATGTTTTTACCAGTTATGTAGGACAGCAACGGAGTTTCTCAGTATCTTGTGAATTTGGCATTATATCACTGGTCATTCTTTCCATTTTAATCCAGGTTTGTCCAAGTGCTCCCTGGGTGGTGGTGTTCAATTTCTGCTTTTCTCTCTTTCAGCTGCTGTCCCACTGCATTCAGGCTACACTGGCCGCCCACTTCCCTGCTGACTTCACCCCTCAGTGCCAGGCTGCCTGGGACAAGTTCCTGGCCGCAGTGTCTGGTGTCCTGACCTCCAAGTACCGATAAACTGTGTGCTCAGCGCAGGAGGACTGTCTGCAGGGATCACAAGATGGCCGCCGTCGTGCTACACATAGAGATCTGTGGGAAGCTCAGAAGATGCAGTTTCAGTTTACAGAATATGCATCAATTGACGCTTCTTGTTCCATCAGGCGGGTCACTCGTTTATTTTGTAACATCTTAATAAATATGTACACCTTTCTTCTTTGACCTCTGGCTCTAATTATTTTCTAACTTAGTCACGTATGTGCTCTTTTATCGTATAACTATTGTGTTGTTGCACATTTTCACATTTCTGTTAAATGTTAAATATTCCTTCTGGTGCAGGACATGCAGAACAGGTTTCCCAGCTCCATGCCTAAGGAGCTGATTTTTAGCAGGTATTTTCTTTGCCTTAGGGGACTTGTTGTCCTGATTTTATAATGGAATGCAGTGGACTTGAAATCCATAGCACTTAAAGGAAACACCTGGACTTTATGAACTACTTACATGGTGAAAGGGGAAACGTGAGAGCACTTGACATGATTCTTCAGGGGAACATGTCCTCTTGGCGGCCATACGTATTCCACTGCAAAGGTCACACAAAGTAATGTTGTATGTATGTGTGTATGTGGTATTTCTATAGCGCGAACCTAGCAAAAAGCCAGCAGAGACCTCTGCATTGTCACAAATGTTGTTACCATCCTCTAGAGATATTTACGGCCATGATGTCACACTAAAGAGCGTTGACAAAAGTAAATTCTGGTAAGCCACTTCTATCAGTGCGGCCGAAGTATTCTAACTCTTACTGATTCATCTCTGTCAGCGTAGTGTAAAGCCAGGGCCACTGAATTATACGATTGGGGAGCCACCTCGTTTTTTGCATAGTTCTGAATTTGCTGCATTTGCCACAAAATCCATCATCTGCTGCGTAATCTGCAGATTTTAATAAAAAATATTTGTTTTTAGTCCAAACCGATGCACACAGCTCCTTTCAATCACAATACATAACAATGCCTGGTATGGACCATGATAAGGCTTGCCTTCAAAGTACATCAACCCCCACAAACCGAGGCACAATACATAAAATACATAAAACAAAGCACCAAGTCTCTGCTCAGAACTCTAGGGTTGTGGCTCGCATTGGCTTAGATTTTTCACACCTTCCGGTTACTGATTTTATAGAATCAGTTCCCATGCCTTACCATTATCCATGTGTGGTCATGATGCAATTGTGCTCATTGTAGAGTTCAATTCATTAGTACATAATGCAACGTAATATAGCAGCTTTCACAATCCCTAAGTAGGTAAAGCCCCAGACCATCACTCATAACATTGCTCCATCCCCTCTCTCCCCTCTTTCTATTCACCTTCGTCTACTTCACTTCATTCTCTTTCCTCCCTGTCTTGTTGCATCGACATCTGTACCCAGGGTCGGTTGTAGGATTCTGGGGGCCCTGGGCAGAAAGGGATTTTGGGAGGCCCCTCTAATTTGCATAGACGTGACACATTCAGAGCTGCCTGCATCTCAATAGATGCCCCTGAAGCTTCAGCCCTACCTTCTCTGTAAGTGCTCTTAACAGCTCATAAACGGCTGGCGGTGTGAGGGTTGCTTATCTGCAGAGAGAGTTAATACAGCCAGGGAGCTAAAGAGAGGGACAATTTAGCCACCCCGCTGTGCCTCTGCGTGGGTGGGGGCCTAGTTGCTGGACAATCCTGTGGAATGTGTTTTCTTGCAACTGGGACTTCCCGCTCACCCCTCACCCCCCTCAGCTGCGCTAGACCAAAGCAATGAGGCCACGCGAGGGGGCCCCCTAAGGTATCGCACTTGCAAGGTCGCATCTTTAATGCCATAACCTGGCTGTGTCACATTGGTGCGGGCCCCAAGCTGGAGGGCTGACTCAGGGGCCCTGGGCAGCTGCCCACAGTGCCCATGCCTAGCACCGGCCCTTTCTGCACCCAACAGTAACCCTATTGTTGTTTTTTCCCCTGCATCACTCCTTTACCTACTCCTGTCTCTGAGTAAATATGTCATCCATATGTCCCACCTCTCTTTCTCTTCCTCACCTAACTCCATCTCATGTTTCTCTATACTTCGGCAAACTTCTCTACTCCATCCTTCGCTTTACCTCTATTACTCTCACTCTCACTACATCTCAATGTATCTACTTCACCTGTAGCTCAAATCTCTCTACTTTTTCTTTATCTTCACCCCATCTCTCTTTGTACCTTTTACCCCTTTTCTCTACCTTCCTTTCGGCCTTAGTCCTCTCTTTACCTGACATCTTTTCTATAACTCACTTCTCGTTTTGCGCTTCTCTCTACACCAGCACTCTCTGCTTTTCTTTTCTCTATGTTTCTCTCTTCAACCTTGTGTCTTGCCTCTCTTGCTCTATCCCATACCCCTGCATACCACGCCCTTCGCTCTACATTCCTTTCTTCCTGTCTCTAGGTCTCTCTCGACTCTATAACCATACATGTCTCTCTGCTTCTCTTTTGCTCACTACCTGTGTATCATTCTTTTTGGCTACCTCACTTTTCTCTGTCTACCTGATTACCTTGTATCTCTCCCTGCCTCACCTATCTCTTTACTTCAACTCTATCTTTACCTCCCTTTTACTTTACTTCTCTTACTGTACTATTCTATTAACTGCTCTGCCTTTCCCCAATCGCTCGTCCCCTTCTGATTCTCTTACTAAGCAGAGCCCGTGGTCACTGTCTAACCATAGAAAGGTTGTAGGAAGGACAAGCCAAGTGAAGCGGATTGAAGAGAAAATGATCAGGTTTGACCCCTGGGTTTTGGCATTCCCAGCCGCAGTGAGCATCCCAGTTATAAAGAAGGATTTATAAGTCTACATCAAATAATGCAAAACGGCAAGCTCTATAGGCCAGATTTGAAGGTTTTGCACATTTCCACTAAATAGTCACCAAACCTCCCTTACCCTTTCCTTCCTACACGGGGAGGGACAGGCTGGCTAGACATTGAATTCTACGTACAAATGTTGCAAGACAAAGTTGAGTAGGTCCAAGTCCAAAAAGAAGAGGCTTTAGCAGTGGGTAGCTTGAACGTTTGGGTTTGTGTGTCCCTATTTCTGAGATTTTCATGTATAATTGAATATTTTGAATATTGAATATTTTGTGGCATCCTGGGGGGTTGACTTAACGAGAATGGGCAACAAATTCAAAGTTGTTCGAAACAGGACATCCCAAAATGTGTCTTGCCCGGCACGCCAAAAATACTTAAGATGGCTCTGCTCCAACCTCTTTGTATTCATGCCAGTGTCAATTCCGCCCATCTTTTTTGCTGGCTCATTTCGTATCCTGATCATTTACATAAAGCAGCACAAGCAGCGGGCAGTCGAGAAAACTTGGAGGAAGAGCTGAGCCAGAGATCACACAGTTTAGTAAACCGTGGAAGCTGGGATTACAACATGTTTCCTGCGCCCAGATCATGAGAATTTAGCCACCCTTCTAGTGTCCACAAATCTTTACACCTGGACTCTATTCTTCTGACGTAACACATGAATGCTCAAAGAGTACAACACACCTCCCCCACATAGTCAGCTTTCCCCATACTTTAATCCAATCTCAACAACTATTAGCATCCACCCTGCCCTCCTTATCTCATTTCCTTTTTTTTTTTAAATATATTTTTTTATTCAAGCTTGAATATGTATCCACAAAATAACAGACAAAATAATTTGTGGCGACAGATTATACATTACAGACAGTTCACAACTCAAATCATAAGAACAAAGTAGAAGGGGAGAAAGAGGGGAACATATGAGATCTTAAGAGGTCAAAATAATCACAATTAAAATATAAGGGATTATAAAGCAAAACCAAAAAGCATAAGCAGATCCTGCACAGCATACCCGACCCAGACACTGCACGGCAGAGGAGAAGCAGAGCCCTCACTATCTAGTCCCTAAGCCACTCCACCACGGGAGCCCAGATCTTCTGACCCAGCTCCGGCCTCCTTCTTCCCCACCTAAGAAAAACAGCTGACTCTAGATTATGGAGGGCCAGGATCCTTGCACTCTAGTTTACAAACGTTGGGGCACCTGGACTGATCCATTCTGAAGTGATGCAAAGCCGAACTAGGGACATAGCAAGAAACAGGAGGGCGGAAACAGGTCTTGATCGCTCCAACAAACCGTTGCTCTCACATCCACATATGACAACCTCTGGTGATAGAACAACAGGAATATTAAGCCTAGAATTGATAAATAGCTCAACATCTTGAAGAAACAGCTCAAGTTTGGCACATCTACATCGTTGGCGGCTACGAGACCACATCTCGGACAACAGTGACCATCTCTACACCCCCATTTGAAGATTTTGGCCGGAGTATAATAAAGATCGAATAAGGCCATGTAGCTTTGAGAACGCAAACTACCTGATACCAAAACACTGCTTGCTAATTTGAGAGCCTGGGAAATGTCCAACCCTGTCGTGCTCAACTTAGCCTCCCACTTAGCGTTCTGGAAAGAGAGATCATCTGGAAGACCAGAAAGCAAATGCTGGTATACTACCCCATTCTTGACCGCCTCAAGATCAGTTCCATAAGCATTTTCCTATTAAACAAAGTGGCAACGTGATCCTTCATTTTATCTATATAACTTCGTAGCTGTAAATATTTAAAAAAACTCATGCGTATTAAGGTGGAACTTATCCTTTAAAAAAGAAAAGGAGGCAATTTTTCCTTCATACCCTAAATCCCCCAGAGATTCTAATCCCTGTGACATCCACCTAAATGTGGTCGAATCTTGAAAGATGGAGGGTAGGAGTCTGGCTGCAGTAAAGGGTGTATAATAGTTAATATTAGGGATCAACCATTTGCGCCGGATCTTGTGCCAAACTGAAAACAACGATACAATGACCTTAAACTTGGTCTTCTTATAATAACCGGGTTCTAAAACCCGCAGCAGGATCCCCTTCGCATCCTCTCCGAGCCCTATTTCAAAAATTGAGGGTCTACAGGACAGTGGCAACACCGCCCTGTCACCAAACAATGGTAAAGCAAAGTGTTGAAGGAGTGCTGACCAGCAATAGAGCACCAGATTCAGCACCGACCATCCCCCTCGGTCCCTCGGGAGGTGCATCCACTTAGCTGCCCTTCGAGGGTGATGGTACCCCCACATAAATCTGTTGTAACTCCTTTTAGCTCGAGCGAGGCTTGATTCAAGGATAAACAGCCATAACAACACGGGCATTACCCCGAGCTGCTATTACAACGCTGCTTTTACAACGCATGTCGTTACAACGACTTGCGCTGGATGGCGTTGTTGGATAGGGAATAGTTTAATTTTCTATTCCAACACCTTCTCTACTGTAACGTGGGCTGGAGTTGGAATAGAAAATTAAACTATTCCACTATCCAGCGCTTACAGGGCAGGTCGTTGTAACGACTTGCGTTGTAAAAACTGCGTTGTAATGGCACGCAGGGTAAAAGCCCGCGTTGTAATGCCATACAACCAAATTCGAGTGGGATGGTTCTGAATAGATATACAAACTTTGGTAAAACCAACATTTTAAGGACATTGCCCCTACCATACAGAGAAAGATGTAAATTATCCAATCTAACTAAAGTGGAATTGAGTGAATCAATAATCGGTAAAAGGGGGTGGTGATGGACGGAGCATCTGAACCAATCAAACACTCACACCCAGTCAAAGGATCTGGGTTTGATCCATCACCGTTCTTTAGCCCACTCTGCCACCCCAGTTCAGACATGGCTATATGCAAATCAGTCTGACCCTGTGCCTCATGGGAACAGTCCAGCCCGAACTGCCAAGCCATGCCTTCCCTGGACCGGAAACAAGCTTCCGAGGACCGGTTTCTGGCATTCCAGCCTTCTTCAGCCCGGCTTGCTTGAATCCAGTGGCAAAGTGAATCAATAATCGACAAAATACACAGATCTGGAATGTTATCAACTAGGGCAGTGATTTTGACTCCTGGGTATGTTGCGATTTGAACCACGGGTGCTCCGGAAGGGCCCATGGCGGCTGACTGAACCACCTGAATTTTGGAAACATTGAGTTTGTAACCAGAGAGCTGGCCAAACTGTTCTGCTATGTTCTTAATTGCGGGAAAAGCTGATGGTACATCGCTGATCAAAACTATAATGTCGTCAGCATAGGCTAACAGCTTATATACCCTGAGGCATTGACCCTAACCGAGAGAATATTTGAAGAGCCCTCGATTTTGCTTAAAAAGGGTTCAATATAGAGGGCAAACAACAGGGGCGAGCAGGGGCAACCCTGCCTGGTGCCCCTGCTGATGCCAAACTAACTTGATGCAAGACCAGAGACACTGAGAGTAGCCTCTGGAGCAATGTAAAGTGATTGCACCGCCTGAATAAACTCAGAGCTAAACCCCTTCCACCGAAGGACTGCCCAGAGGAACCCCCAGGCGAACGCCTTCTCGCGTCCAACAGGATCGCTCTGAGGGGTGATTTAGTAACCTTGGCCCAATCCAGAAGTGCGATGACACGGCGGACATAGTCAGCCGTGTCCCTACCTGGAATAAAGCCATGCTGGCGTAATGAAACTACTGGAGAAATCACTGCGGCCAATCTAGTAGATAAAATGTTTGAATATATTTTACTATCTGTATTTATTAAGGATATCGGGCAATATGATGCGGGATCTAATTCCGGTTTATCTTTCTTTTTTAAAAAGAATGATGGTTATTTGGCGCCAAGAATCAGGTATACAACCAAGCTGTGCCCCTCTAAAAGTTGTAAGAAGATCCACCCGGATCGCTGATCGAAACACACTATAAAATTACAGGGGAATGGCGTCGGGGCCAGCAGCTTTACCATTAGCTAGTGAGTTGATTGCTAGCTCGACCTCATCCCATTCTGTAGGGGGCAGAAAGAACTTTGTTCTGTTGGGCCGTTACTTGGAGGGTATTGAGATCCTGTAAAAAGGACCCGGCCTCAGATTCTAAATTCAGCCTGTTTACTTCCTCTGTAAATAGTGAACAATAAAACTGCTGAAAAACTGCCATTACGCCCTCCGATGTATCCTGAACATGGCCTTGGGAATCCTGAATCCTAGTGATACGATTGGCTAAACCCCTCTGCTGGAGTCGCTTGGCCAGGACCCTGCCCGATTTTTCACCAAACTCAAATATCACAGTGCGGAACTGTAAGAACTTCACGGCGAGGTCCTCGCCGAAGTACTCCAGCAGGGAGGCCCTGATTTTGGCAACCAATAACTGACTTTGAGCTGTGTCCTGGCCCTCCTTGATGGCACATATTAATTGGACCTCTGCACCCCGCAGATCCTCAATACGTCTATTAGTTTGATCTATAATTGTCCTCTGCCGAAAGGCCGAAAAACTCTTTGTTTCCCCCCGGACCGCAGCTTTTAGCGTATCCCAAACAGTAGAGCAGGTGGCAGTCCCTCTATTAATATCTAGAAATTCTGATATCCAATTCGTCATATGTTCTACGTATGAATGTTCTAATAATAACTTTCTTTCGAATGTCCACACCCTTGGCCTATTGGGCCTGCTGGTGAGGACACATTCAATAATCAAAGGGTTATGGTCTGACATGATTCTCGGGGGAACAGAGATGGAAGAAGACTCAGCAAGCTGATCAGACATAAAGAAATAATCTAATCGAGCCATTTTATTGTGGGGAGCAGAGAAATATGTGTAGCCATCATGATGTTTATTATGATGAAACCAAAGATCAATCAGACAGTGCTCTTGAACCAGAGCTTGAAGTGCCCAAAAGACTCTAGGTTTCTTACCTACATATCTTTGACCCCAAGCTAAATTAAAATCGGCAGACAGATTAATATTCATATCCCCACAGAAACAAATAGGATGAGACCAAAGAGCCAATTCTACGTTCAATTTGTGCAGGACTACTGGGTGGTCCAGGTTTGAATAATAAACAGTACAAATAGTTAAAGGACTACCTTTGATTACCAGCGCGGAAATTATCCATCTCCCACTACTATCTTGAGTGGTTTTTCTACATGTGCCTAACCCCTGTCTTAGTAAGACTGCCACCCCTCTAATCATAGAGGTTTGGCGGGAACACCCAATTAGGTCAAACCCAGGGATTTTCAAATAGTCGCGTTTACTCCCGGGGACATGGGTTTCTTGCAAGCACAATACATCTATACGTAAGGCCTGGACAACTCTCAAAAACAAGGCCCTTTTCTTGCCATCATTCAGCCCACATATATTCCAAGATCCTATCCGAAGTTTACCCTGCGCCATTTTCTTTCAGAAACAAGAAGCCTATGCTGGCTAACAGAAATGAAGCAGTTTTGAACCACACTTCACAAAATAAGCATATCCTAAAACTACCTAAGTCAGTCAGAGTGCCACGATTGTGGTGTGAACAATTCTCAAAAATATAAAAGTCAATCAAAGCACCACGATTATACAGTAAATTCAAGCTTTTATTAATTTTTGACCCCGCCAACTTTGAGCCGACTCACCTGTGACCGCCTTATCCCACCACCCCCACATGCAAGGTAACAGGACCTAGGTCCTTGTGATGGAAGAGCTGGTTTGACGCAAGCACCCCCGGTGTCATCACCCTATCAATAATGCCAATGGGGGATAAGCCCATGGAGAAAGAAACAAAACAGAAAGCCAATACAAAACATATGACATTTCGCCAATAAAAGAGCAGTACCCCCCTTGAAGAAAAAAAGGGGTTCCCGAAGAAAAAAAGCAACATCAGAGAGCAAAGCTCGAGAGCCTAAAGTGAATCCAAAAATGCTTTAGCCTGGACTTCAGAGACAAAAAACCTGGTCTGGCCCTGAAAAATAATTTTAAGTTTAGAAGGGAAAAGCAAAAATACTTGAGCTCCCTTAGACTGCAGGGGTGCTATTAACTGCTGGAGCTGCCACCTCCGTTCAACAGTTGCTGGGCAAAAGTCGGGCATGACAAAGAACTCGCAGCCTTTGCCGGCCCATCTCCTATCTGGCCTAGCTAAATCACATAGCTTTTCCCTGGCTAAAAAGCAACTCAGACATATTAAAATGGCACAAGGCCTATCATCCATTTGACCAGACCGCTGCTTCTGCTTAAACGGAAATCGATGAGCTCGCTGAATTTCAAGTTGCCAGTCCCACTGTTTGATGTCCGGGAAGGCTTCCGTGAACAGTTCGGCCAAAAACTGCCTGACGTCCGACCCTTCAATCCCTTCCGGAACTCCCAGGATTCTTAGATTGTTCCTCCGTGCCCTGTTTTCAAGATCGGCTAGTTTCCACTGGATATCGTCCCTTTCAGATTTGATAAGATCTGTGACACCTCTTTGAGTAGCCATGTCATCTTCTAGGGTGGAAATCCTCTCTTCTGCCTCCCCAATTCTGGAAGCAATGTCCGCAGATGATTTAGCTACTCTTCGAATAGAGTTTTGCACCCTGCGGCATGCTCCCTGGGTTCGGGCACTCTCCTGCCGGGTTTCTTCACGATGTGCCATAATTATCTGGTAGATTACCGCAAGAGTCATCTCGCCTGGGGGTAGATGGGAGGAATTGACCCCGTTCCCACTCCCTGGATCAGTAGTGTTGCCATCTGGACCAGACTGCATGGAAAATGAGTAGTCCCAGACTAGAGAGCCAGTATTTGAACCGGATGCTGAGGGCCCCTGATCTTTAGGTGCCTTACGAACTGTCCAAAGTTCGTTAGAAAGTGCGTCTGAGTTTAGTCCCTCGCTAATTCGCCAATCACCCAGCTCGCTGTCTTCATCATCAGTCCATTCCTTATCCACCGCACCATCATCCTCGGACGACCCATTATGATCTGATAAAGAATAAAATGTATCACCTTCTGTGTCACCATTAGAGTTCACCAAGACATCCTGTAAAGCAGCTTGAAGTGTATCGCCATGGATAGTCATATTTTGCTGTGAGGTCTCCGTAACCTTTTGAGCAGGGGGGTAACTGAAATTTACGTAAATCCCGTAGTTTCCGTAAAGCCAGTCAGGACTAAAACTCCCAGCAGGCCACTGGGCTGAGCCTTATTGTCTGAGTGGCCTACACTGTTAAAGGAGGCTCCAGATTTAGTGTTACAGCTGCCCCCCCCGACATCCGGCTCATCAGCCTTGCCTACTAAGCCCCCCTTGCTAGCATCCACAACTGGTGGCCCCAGAGAAGATAAAGAAACATCTGCATCCGCCTTACCAGCAAGAGAGAGTGTCAGAGCTTTAGTAGAAATAATTGCAGGTTGGCCCCGTTTATTTTCAATAACCTGTTGTGGAGTATTGGGCACTTGTGGAGTCTTGTTCTTATCCGCCTGGGATTTTTGAACATAGCCGGTAGAGTCTGCCTGGCCTTTACCATTGATGGAGCCGATTTCTCAAGGGGCGTCTGTAGGCTCATCTCCGCGCTCTCGCTGGCTCCAGCTCCCGCTCCCGATGTCAAAGCCGCAGGGGATTGCACCGCTGCACCGGGCTTCACAGATCAAGCAACCCGGGGCGCCGTGAGACATCCCGTAGATACTGTATTCTTCCCCTGTCCTTTTGGCGGCATTGCTGGACGTGGAAAGTTAAGCTGCTGAGACGCTGATAAACCACCGGAGCAGCAGGCAGCAGGTAAGTCGGCTTCTGTATGCAAGGGGCCACCACAGCATTACGTGTTTTTTTCAATTCTAAAAGTATAGCTGCTGACGACTGAAAGGCACTAACTAATGGAATCCCGTCACTTTTGTTTGGAAACCATTGTAGTGTAGTTCCTATATTCCCAATAGGCTCTGCGCATTGGAATAACATAAACGGTAGTTTAGACGTAGGACTGAGGTCATCTAGGTCTCTACTGAATATGTTAGACTTAATTAGGTATGCCAGCTAGCTCAGAGGTCACTAGAAACTTTCTCGAGTGAACAGGAAGGAGTTAACTTTCCTGAATATACAAGAAGGGATTAGTTTCTGACAACCGCATAAACATGACAACTTTGCTCCCCCTAGATTAAGGAGTATATCTCCAGAGTCGTGTGAAAACAATAGACAGCTATTTCACTCAGTCAATCGAGCATGCTTAGTTTCACCAGGAGTGCAGAGAAATAGAGAGACGGGCGTTTTCAATAAAAGTGGTTATTTACTGAGCAGTCTTCTTTCTCATGCAAGAGAAATGAATTGCCACAATTGCAATACTTATCATGAAGTAAAGTGCGTACAATAAAAGGAGTATTATGAAATAATACTGTAAAAGCATTTATATGGTTTCTGAACCATAAGATACTTAAAATGGATAAAATATATACATACTTAAAATCATTGACTAAACGTGCTCAACTGGTGCTTCTAAGATACGCCTACCCCGGTGTACCATACCTAAGCCTAGTACGTGGGAAGGAGTAAGTGAGCTGCAGTTTGCGTTAAGTTATTTTTGCCGCGAATCTGAATCACGAATTCTCTAAGGATATAATCAGCTCCGTACCTTGGTTATAGAATGAAGGAGGTCTTGTATCTCTTTCTCAGGACTCGATCTCCCAGCAACCCGCAAGGGTGACTGGAAACACTGGAGCTGGAATTCTCGGCAGGAGAAAAGACAGTGTCTCTCTCAGTGCGTCAATGGGAGGGTCGGCTTCCTTCGGCACTCGCATCAGCTGGGCTTCGGGTAAGTAGATAGCCGATCTGCTCCAAACCACCGTGTGTTTGCTTAAGGCAGATGCTGGTATATTTATACCTGGAAGGTGCCGAGTTTGACGTAAGGTTGGACATAAGACGTCACTAAGAACTTGCAGTTCTTTCTGGACTCCAGAACTTCTAGGACAAATCAAAACAGAAGCAGGGGGAATTCCCGGGCTGCTGGAGGCTTGGTTTGTTTAAAGAACGCGTTGTACTTTCTAGGAGTCTATGGGAGTAGCCTTGCCGTATTTGGACTGCATTGGCTATGACTAAATATGGATATGATTCTTATGCCTTTATAAGTACATGATTTGTTATAACCACATTAGGGCATGAATCGGGAATATTTAAATAGGGTCCTAGATACGTTCACAACACCCACTCCACGTATAATTTCCATCATTACTAAATACTAAGCAATACTAAACATATAACGATGCATGTGTTTTCCAATCCACCCCAAAATACATAAAATGCATTTGAAATGGTATGTACACAAAAATGAGTATCATACTGTACATTTTCAAGCAGAGGTAACATTCAGATAATGCATATATGGTACGTTGGCTGAATGATTCGCGAAAATTACATTTATGAAATGGCTCTTAATACAGAAGAGAAGGTCGAGACCATTTCATCACATATTTATACAATACTGTACATGTGCTAGAGGCTAAGTCAAAAAAGTGTCTCTAGAGTTCCTAAAAATAGAAGTTCTGTTCTCTAAGAATAGTTCTACTTTAAGCACAGTACCATGTGCCAAAAAAAGTAAATATTTTGGGAACGGAAAAATAATTTCGCTTTCAGGGGAAAAAAATAGTTCCAATCTTTTCAGTAGTGTTGTTTATCAAAAACTGAAGCCGAATTCAGAGTTCAGGGAACGCTGTGTGCTCATGTTTTGTTTCAAAAATTATTCTTGTTGTTAGGGGAGAACATAAGTTCAGATAGGCTGGCAAAGAATTCGTCTACAACAGTAGGTGAAAGTTGGACCAGGTCCGAAAAAGTAGAAATAGTGCAAATATGCGAAGCATTGCCATCATTGGTGTCTGGATCAGCAATGTTCACGGAAGGTTGTACCTGTGTGCCGCTTTCATCTCGTACCTCACCGCCACCTAATCGTAATGGTGAGGTCTCAACGAATGCCGTCATCAGAATAGGTAGCCGCTGGGGACAACACGTTGCATGAGCCGTTACCGAACCAAGGAAAGTATCGATATCCATAGGTACTGCTGATGGTAGTGTAAGACAGATGTCCAACACGCATTCTTCTCCTCATAGCAGACATCGTAGAACAGGTAAGATGCAATCTTGCCAGATTGGTCTGAATGAAAGAAACCAGGTAGTATTCAGATCTCTTAGCCAAGCCAATCCGAGGACCTTAGTAATCCGTTCTCGATATCGTATTGCTAGGATCGTTTCTTCCCTTGTTGCCTGGGTTTGGTGTGTGACTTGACTTGCCATATTGCAGCAGAAGGAACAAAAATAAAATTCCTGCTACGAGTCCCAAGAGAAGAGGCAGGAGGCCGAACACAGAGTGCACGAAATTCGGGAAGATGTTCAGAACTGTTTCAAAGGGTGCTAACAGTCCCGAAAAAATTGTCTTAAATACATGTGCGATGCAACTGGTATCAGACATGTTTAAGATTTGACCTAACATTTCTACGAAATGCACGGGGCAATTTGTCGATAATAGGGTATGTATCTCTGCCGCTGTCCTTGCAACTTGCAGATCATACATTTCTTTAGATGAGGTTAAAGGCACAGTTGTTTGTAAAAGAATAGACTTCATTCTAATTAAAGTATCAATTTGAATAGAAGAGATATTCAAAGAAGGCCATATTGCCGCCTCCATGTCTGGATTGCTGTTTGGATACAATACTTGCATACAACAAGTGACCATGGAAGTAACGCTCATGAGATAGGTTTTTCCTGGCACCATGCCACAACAGCTGCGGTCACTTATTATAACGTAGCTGCCGTTGGAAATCTGTCTGAAAAAAGGCTCTATCTGTGTAGCAGGGGTGCCGTGCAGGTGACATGAAAGGTTGTTTGATGAACCTACGCAGGCTCCATGCAAGTTAATTCCTTGACACAGAAGTGTACCGCTTAGTGAATTTTTACAGTTGTTACCACTAAGAAATACCTCTTTCTTGCCACCACTCCAACATCTATGTGTATAAGGCA
Organism: Lissotriton helveticus; assembly: GCF_964261635.1. Classification (NCBI taxonomy): domain Eukaryota; kingdom Metazoa; phylum Chordata; class Amphibia; order Caudata; family Salamandridae; genus Lissotriton; species Lissotriton helveticus. Next base: position 531,657,333 of record NC_136071.1, read on the forward strand.
AATTCCAGGTTGACTTGATGTATCCTTTACCCAACATTTCATACAGGCCTGCTGGTATATACTTTTGGCAGAATTGAAACTGAAAAGTTGTTATCGGGATTGTAATGGTGCCATGTATTATCCATTCAATGACTGGTCGTTCTGACATTGTCAATGGTAATTTTTCTAGTTTTTTCAAAGCTCAGCACCGTATAGTCTGCCCCTCTTTGTGCCAAAGAGATTTGTCTATCAGTAAGGTTAAAGATAGAAAATAATGACGTTGTGTTGATTAGACGCCATGGCACATTGCCTGAACGCATGTTTTGTAACGTTCAGCCTAACTGTACAATAGAACGTAATTAGTATTGGCCATGTTGTAACATTAGCATATACTGTTCTATTATATCAATAGCAGATGATACAATGCTGTCCAGTGAATAAATTCTGGAGGACAGAGTCGTTAACCCATTGTCCACTACAGACAGTGATTTTCCCAAATTAATACAATCAACTTCTCGTATTTTTTCCGCAGTTTCAATTTGTGTTATTTTCCAAGCTTCATTGTAAGCTGCGTATATACCGGCGTATATGAAACGTTTTTGACGCTGTTTGCGAGGTCCCAGTAAGAAATCTCGCAAGTCAGCACCTTCTTTAAGTAAAGTCAAGTGTTGCTTAATTTCATATAGTGTGGATTTCGGAAGCCATTCTAGGCAAAGGCCTACACTGTATGTTGTTATAATCCATGGATGTTGTCTCTGGGAATATCTTGGGTCTGGCTTATTCTGTTTGAACCGCTGTATTTTGTTCAGGAATCTATCTTGACAGTTATTAGTGTCTGTGGGCCAGATCAACCATTTGTTCCAATCAGGAATAGTTCTGTTTTGTTGTAAAATATAGGACACGTCTAATCCCTCACCTGTAGTGTTATTTCTATCAGGCATAGGCTTTGGTATAGACGGGTTGTTTAAATCTTTTATCTTGGCTAGGCCAAGACAGGTTGTTTGCTGAATGGTGTCATTCAGGAACATCATTTGTTCTGGGATCATGCAGGCTCTGAATAATGATTCTAAACCTTGTACCTGCCATTCTTTTGTACCCCAGACAGTTGTTGTCTCAATGTTGTTTTTACAAAATTCAAAACCAAATGTAGACACTTTTTCATAAAACTTTTCAGAATAAATCAATTTAGTAGTTGTCAACATGTTTTTCACTCCTGTCTTATTCATAATTTTAAAATAAAACGTTTCTGGATCAGTGATATTAAACCCTGAAAAGTATGGGAATTTCTCATGAAATGTTTTCGAACTGCCTTTTGGCGGAGTTGGACAATGTTCCCACTGATTATAACTGAAAACATTTCTAGGATTAGCAGATTTATGCAAATAATGGTGCCCAAAATGATTGAAGCAATACATTTCTTCATAATTTGATGAACCCTGTAAATAATCATGCTCTGTAAATGTTGCTGATTTTTCTAAATCTGACATCATATTATTAATATTTTCAAAGTCCCAATCATCAGAGAAAGTACTAGGTGATACAAAGTCACTTAAAGAAATCTTGAACTGATGTGGATATTTCAAGAGCTCAACCGGGCCATAGATTTCATAATCAGTATTGTCCCATGCTACACCACCCGGTATAGGAATGGCTGTGATGTTCACTGATGATAGTTCTCTTTTTTGATGTGAGAAGATCTGTGTGGTTTTAGGACCAAGTTGATGTTCTGACTTGCTGTGTCCATTGTACTATATTTTCCATCAATAAATCTACCCAAATTTAAAACCAAGATGAGCCACAGAAGGAGGAGAAGTACACCTAACACAATCCATAATTCAATCCATGGTGAAATCAGATAAGTTTCTTTGAGTTGATGAAAGAGTTCAGTCATTTTTTCTTTGAAAGTTTTTGTTGCTGGCATTTCTTCATGTCCACTTGGATCATCAGAAAAGTCATCGAAATTGATGAAGTAGCCAGATGCAGTTCTGTCAATTGGTGGAATTGCTTTCAGATTTCCTTTAGTCTTTGGATCTTCTTTTGTCACATTAGTATAGTCAGAGGCTACATCGTTGTAGACAGGTGTTTCTTGACGAACCGTTACAATTTGGGTTTCAAGAGGCACAAGTTCCATGGCTTTGTTGCATAGTCCTTTTTTATTCACTGCAGGTTTATCAAAAGTGATTAGTCTTTCAGTTTGAACCTCTTGGATTGTAGCCAGATTTGGTATTCTGCTACTTCTTGGGAGTCCACTGGGCCTACTACTTATTATTGGTCACATGACTGTGGTTTTACCACGTCGATTGATACAACTCTGTTCTCCTTTTTTCCAGCAGGGGGCGGTAGTACTACTGATCTTGTTCCGCTGACAGCTAAGACGGGTACTGCTTTTCTGTAAGAAGGCCCAAATTCCTTCTTCACCGCGATCTTTTCTCTGACCAGATCCCCAATCTTTAGAATCCAGACAGGTCTTTCTGGGACAGGTGTTTTTTCTTCAGTGGTCATTGGCTTTAGTTTTTCGTTACTTAGACTTCTTCTTGTTTCATTTAAGTCCTGTAAAACAGCCAAACGATCTTTAATATCGAAGGTTTTTTGTTTCACCACTGAAGTCTGACAATCCAGATACTGGATGAGCATTCTAGTACCAAACAAAAGTTCGTACGGAGTGATACCTCCTAGATAATTTCTTGGCAGATTGTTAAGACTACGTTGGACACTTATTAAATGTTTGACCCACCTGTCACCCGAACCTAATACCCTCGCCTAATACCCTTTCTTTATGTCACTTTTTTTCTCTCCACTACCGCATTTCCCTCGGGATGGAATGGACTAGAGTACCGCAATGCAATGCCCATGCTGGCCATGGCCTCCTTGTAACCCCGAGAGCTAAACGCAGGACCCTGGTCAGAATGTAGCATGCCAATTGCGTATGTGCCGATAAAGACTCGCAAATCTTTTATAACAGTTTTGGTGTCAGCCGAGCACTGGGGCCTCATCTAAATGAATCTCGTCTTAATAATTATGGGATCGCATTCTTCCGTCTGGATGTCTGCGTATAGATAGCCTGATGCTGTCTAATAGAGGTGTCCGGGCAGGTGTCTGGTCCGGTTCACAACTGCGATCTCTGTTGCAGTTCTGACAATTCATTGCAAAGTTATAAATTTGCACGCTCATCCCCGGCCACCAGTATTTTGATTACAATTCTATTAGAGATTTCAAGGTCTCTTGGTGCCTCAGACCCATTCCCATGTGTGCTTCTTGAATCAAGTAAGCCCTCCGGTTCGTGTTGGGAATTACTCTATCCCCCACTCCAGGGATTTGAGCAAAAGTAACGGAGTTCGCATCAATTATGTATGTATTTCCGAGTGGATAATTTAGAGGTAATGCCGCATAGTTGCCTTTCAATGAGGCTTTTACTGCTAGCAGCGTTTCACCGTCTATTTTTTTTTTTCGTACGCTTTTTTATAGCTACGGAAACCGATTAAACAGCTGCCGCCGTGGCTCTGTTAGCCAATGAATTCCCTTCAACGTGAACGCCATCACGTTGATGACTCAGTGTATGTATCACGTGAGTCTTTCGTAGTTCTTTCTGTAAAAGAACTACTTGTTCCCAGAGTTTGTTATGCTTTATTGTGGCACCTGTCTCATCTGTATAACCGTTTTTAATCCAGGTCTGCATGGAATTATTGTAAGACTGGACGCAGTAATGCGAATCGCACACTATTAGTGTGGGGAATTCGCGATCAGCATTTTCAAGCACCATCTTTAAAGATCTTATTTCAGCTCGCTGAGATGTACAATTTCTGAATGATTCAGTTTTAGTGACCATCGGTCTAAATTTACCCAAGCGCCAGCGACCTTTAACAATCTCGCAGGCAGCACTATATGCTTGTTTACCCCCAACTGTAGGTTGTGCTGAACCGTCTGTATATATTATACAGCCGTAATGTTCGAGCGACAGGATTTCGGTCGTCAGAGGACATTCATATTCGTATTGGAGAAATTCTTGTGTTTTTAAGTTAGGATCAAATTCGTATACTACGTCTGATGCAGCAAGAGAATTAACCCATTGTATCCATCTCGGATGTAAAGCTTTAGCATTGGGAATGCTTGCTCTTGTTACCGCTTCTAGGGCAGGTACCGGTGTAACGATTATTATACGTTTACCTTGTGCTAGGGCTCTTTCTTTTGCTACAGCAGTTTGAACCGCAGTCAGAATTTTTTCAGTAGAACTGAATTTCATTTCAGCTTGTGTGTACAAGTGTGATTTATAAGCTATTGGTACCGTTTCTCCCTCATTAGAGGTCAGGTATGAGAATCCGCATCTTCCTGGGATGACTCGGATTACAAGGTTGCGTTTGCGCGTGTTTGCAGTTTTGTTTTAGTTAATATGTCTGTTTGTAATGATCGTAAAATTTCTGCGTGTTTCTGAGTCCAATTAATTGGTTTGAAATCAGGTTTTATTAATTCGTAGAGAGGTTTAACCCTCTGCATAATTTATAATGTATGTTCTTCCGAAATTCAGGAAACCTAGAATTAATTGTAAGTTCTTCAGCGTTTTTGGAGCTTGCAGTACTGCACACTTCTCTAAGAAGTTGTCTGCTAGGCTTTTGCCTTCACTTGATAACTCATATCCTAAAAACAGGACTGTTAGGTGGGAAATTTGTGACTTTTTAAAGTTGAATTTGTACCCTTCAGATGCGAACCCAAGTATGATGGTGTTCACTCTTTTCAAGTGTGTCTCCAGGTCATCGTCTGTAAGATAGATATCATCGACATAAGATAATGCCTCATCATCATACATTTGTAGTAACTCTGTTACCCTGGCTGAAAATAATCCTGGGCTATTCTTGAATCCCTGTGGGGGACGACAAAATTTCTTTTGGGCCCCATACTAGAGGAAGCGGTCAAATACCTGCTTTCTGGTGCTATGTTTTGACAGAAGAAACCATTTGAAATATCTAATGTGGTTTTATATTTTTTGCGCACAATGTTATTCATTAGTGCTGCACTGTGTGAGTTTTGTACTGCAAAGGTTTTACAGCAGGAGTTTAGGTGTCTGTAGTCCAAAACTAGACGATATGAATCGTCTGGCTGGGATACAGGAAACAAAGGATTGTTCATTTGTGAGGTGCATGTTTCAATCACCCCCTGACATTCAAGTTGATCTGAGATCTCCCTGACTTGTTTTTTAGCTTCTTGCTTAACAGGATACTGCCTTTGTGCAGTAGGTTGATTTTTTAACTGGATTTTGTGGTGAGGAGAATCCTCATCCCATCCTACATGATTTTTATATAATGCAGGGGCTTGGGCCACTGCCCATTTTCAAACAAATGTGTATTTTTTATGAATTGGAATGTGATTTGAGAAGGCAGGCATAATCATTTCTTCGCCATGTGGGCACTCCCTGACAGACTCTGGTGGCCAGTCTTTCTCAGCTAGCAGGATATCATAGCCTTTAGATAAGTTATCCCAAAAGAGACCTCTTATTTTCCTAGTTTTGTCTACCTCTATACGCAATGTTATTTCATATAATTTATGGGGTATGCTAACTCTGGTGTCTGCAGTTTCCACTTGAATGTATTCATTCGTGTCCACTGTCTCCAGAAGATTCATCAGGATCTTGCGAGCTATGGTCACTTCTGCTGCGCTGTCTAGCATTGTCTGGGCCCACTCTCCGTTTTTCAGTTGTGTCCTCAGAATCCTCAGCATGTTTTATTTTAATACTAGCTACCTTCTTTTTTGGAAATTGTAATTCTTTACTTTGATGAGCAGGTTCCTTGTCTTTGGACTTGATGTGCTCTTCTTTGTGTTCTGACCGTCCTCTTCTTTCTGATTTCTGTGAGGGATTCTGAAAAGATCGAGAGGGACGTGTATCAATATCTTGATATCTGTCAGGTTTTCTCAAATTGTCCCTATTTCTAAGGTTGTATCTTTTTTCAGAGGGCTCCCTTTGGGGAGACTTGCCTCCTCGTTCTGGAGATCTATCGCTTCGTTGAGGAGACCTTCCTCTGGACTGAAACTGTTTTTCTCTGGGAGTGGTTTGTTTATTACCCTCCCACCTCTTTTTTGGAGGATTGAGATTATTTTTGATAAAGGTTTTTTCAGGATTTTCAGTTAGTTGTGGTTTTAGTGGTTTGCCACCCAAACTATCTCTACCTAGCTCTTCATAGGATTTTTCAATTATTCTGGCAAGTTCAAAAGGTTGTTCTGCTATGTCTTTTTCTTTCAATTTTTGGCGGATCGCCACAGATGCTGCTTCTCCTTTTATGTTGGCTAGTAATATAGCCGAGACCTGCTTAAAGTCTTTCAGTAATTTCATACTTAGAGTTAAAGCAGGTTCTGGACCGTATTCATTTTGAATCTGTCTTACTACGTCTGGTATAACCACCATAGACGGAACACCATGTGTTTTTGTGTATATCGAAGCAAAGACTGTGCTCCAAGTGTCACAATCCTCCACATGTGGTGCGATCCCCATTGGAAGACAGATAGTCAGAATTCTGTGTTTGTCATTAGGTGTAGTATCAGGAAATACTGCCTCTATTTGAGTGATTTTTTGAGCTAACCAGAATGGAATTTGGTCCCGTTTTGCGAGTAATTTACGAATGACTGATTGTATAGTCTGTGGTGTAATTATATTTTTGTTCCCCTGATGAGGGGTGTGCTGTGGAATTCTAATTGCTGGTTGGACTGTTGAAGTCCGCATGACATATTGGACCAATTGTCTATGTATTTTAATTAGCTGTTTTAGCTGAACTAAAAGTTCTCGGTCTGACAATTTTTCAATGTCGGGATGTGGTGTATAGCCGGCTAGAACCGGCCATCTGGCTCCTGGTCCACCTAGTGGACCGAGCCTGGTAATGTGATTTTGATGTTTTAGGGCGCCATTAAACCAGAGCTGGTGCTCTTGGTATGTTAGTGGAATTTCAACATCCTCGAAAGGGGCGTATTCCTCTGGAGATTCCTCTATTTTGTAGTAGTGGAACTCGCGTGTCACAGCATGTGCTGCTGGAAAATGTATCCAGGAATAGAATACCTCTGTCTGCCGATATTCATGGGACTCTACCACAAATAGGACTGTACCACCTCTTGATGATAGTCCATTTTTTATAAGTTTCATAGTTATTGTTTTTCTTATATTGACCGGGATGATTATAGCATTCTGATCATCATTTTGGAGACTTGTGTCTCCCGCTAAGAGTTGAGCTGCTAATTTAGCTCTCTCCCTTTCTTCCTCACTATCTGACATTTTTACTGACAGAAAGTTTGCAGAGTATGTTTCGAGGAAACAAAGATTAGGTGCACAATATTTTGGAACACTGTATCCTTCAACGTTGACTAAACCAAAGGATTCTCATACTACTAAGTACTGGCGGATATTAACCTTTTACCCACTCCAGACGTCTATTGGAGTTTTTACGGGAAAAGGGGTCTGTGTGAAAAGCACGACTGAGTTACTCTAGTATCTAGCGTTAGATTATCGCCTTACCAAACGTTGTGCGCCATGTAGTGTAGTTCCTATATTCCCAATAGGCTCAGCGCATTGGAACAACATAAACGGTAGTTTAGACGTAGGACTGAGGTCATCTAGGTCTCTACTGAATATGTTAGACTTAATTAGGTATGCAAGCTAGCTCAGAGGTCACTAGAAACTTTCTCGAGTGAACAGGAAGGAGTTAACTTTCCTGAATATACAAGAAGGGATTAGTTTCTGACAACCGCATAAACATGACAACTTTGCTCCCCCTAGAATAAGGAGTATATCTCCAGAGTCATGTGAAAACAATAGACAGCTATTTCACTCAGTCAATCGTGCATGCTTAGTTTCACCAGGAGTGCAGAGAAATAGAGACACAGGCGTTTTCAATAAAAGTGGTTATTTATTGAGCAGTCTTCTTTCTCATGCAAGAGAAATGAATTGCCACAATTGCAATACTTATCATGAAGTAAAGTGCGTACAGTAAAAGGAGTATTATGAAATAATACTGTGAAAGCATTTATATGGTTTCTGAGCCATAAGATACTTAAAATGGATAAAATATATACATACTTAAAATCATTGACTAAACGTGCTCAACTGGTGCTTCTAAGATACGCCTACCCCGGTGTACCTAACCTAAGCCTAGTACGTGGGAAGGAGTAAGTGAGCTGCAGTTTAAGTTAAGTTATTTTTGCCAAGAATCTGAATCAAGAATTCTCTAAGGATCTAATCAGCTCCGTACCTTGGTTATAGAATGAAGGAGGTCTTGTAGCTCTTTCTCAGGACTCGATCTCCCAGCAATCCGCAAGGGTGACTGGAAACACTGGAGCTGGATTTCTCGGCAGGAGAAAAGATAGCGTCTCTCTCAGTGCGTCAATGGGAGGGTCGGCTTCCTTCGGCACTCGCATCAGCTGGGCTTCGGGTAAGTAGATAGCCGATCTGCTCCAAACCACTGTGTGTTTGCTTAAGGCAGATGCTGGTATATTTATACCTGGAAGGTGGCGAGTTTGACGTAAGGTTGGACATAAGACGTCACTAAGAACTTGCAGTTCTTTTAGGACTCCAGGAGTTCTAGGACAAATCAAAACAGAAGCTGGGGGAATTCCCGGGCTGCTGGAGGCTTGGTTTGTTTAAAGAACGCGTTGTACTTTCTATGAGTCTATGGGAGTAGCCTTGCCGTATTTGGACTGCATTGGCTATGACTAAATATGGATATGATTCTTATGCCTTTATAAGGATATGATTTGTTATAACCACATAAGGGCATGAATCGGGAATATTTAAATAGGGTCCTAGATACGTTCACAACACCATTAAACAGCAGGGTTTGGCAAGTCGACCATGGGAGAATGCTCTGACCAGCTCACTCGGCCGAGTGACCGGCCGCCATCTTGCCTTCCGTATCTCATTTCCAACACATTCTGATGTGTGCCTTTCACTTTGCCATAGGGTACCATCTCACTTTATGGCATTACGGACACTGTTGACGTCTGGGCTTCTGTGTGTGAGCTCCTAATGCATTATGGATCTTGTAGTCTTCATAGCGGGAGGGTAAAAATTACTATTCCCACTCCAGAGAGTGCAACAGTAAGGAAAGCGTTGGATAGCGTAGAGGTAAAAATTACTATTCCCACTCCAATAAGAGCAACAGTAGGGAAAGCGTCGGTTAGCGTAGGGGTAAAAATTACTATTCCCACTCCAGAGCGTGCAACAGTAGGATAAGCGTTGGATAGCGTAGGCATAAAATGTACTATTCCCACTCCAGTGAGTGCAACAGTAGGGAAAGCATTGGATAGCGGGAGGGTAAAAATTACTATTCCCACTCCAGAGAGTGCAACAGTGGGGAAAGTAAATACTTCATATATGAATACAAATAAATTAAATATTAATACTAATTACAAATTAATTAAATTGACAATTTTATATAATATAATAATTAATCAATTAAAAATACAAATAAAAATTAATTATTAAAAACGATTAACTATTAATACAAATTATTTACCAATTAACAATTAATTAATTAACAATTAAAAAATATTTAAAAATTACAACAAAAAACAAATAAATAAATTAAAATATTTAATTAATTACAATTAAATTACTTCCCACCCTATTCCCCTATAAACACACAACCCGCAACAGAAAATAAATTAATACCATTAACATAATTATCAATTAATCAATTAATGAAAAATAATTACCAATTATATTTTAATTAATTACCAATTACAAATTTAAATAACAATTAATTCAAATTAAATACCAATAAATAAATATATGTTTTTAATTATTTATAACTAAATTACTTCCCACCCTATTCCCCTATAAACCCACAACCCGCTACAGAAAATAAATAAATTAATACAATTAACATATTTATCAATTAATCAATTCATTAAAATGTATTACCAATTTTATTTTAATTAATTACCAATTAACAATTAATTAACAATTAATTCAAAATAAATACCAATAAATAAATTAAAATATGTAATTAATTATAATTAAATTACTTCCCACCATATTCCCCTATAAACCCACAACCCGCTACAGAATTATATTACGCAAAAATTAAATACCATAAAATTAATTAATTCAAATAAATTATAAAATAAATATACACTTTTCACACATATACTAACATTAAAAAAAACACTTAAAAAAATTGGATATTATTAAAAAATGGATATTACCTTACTTACCTCAAATTCGATATTTTTGTTGTCTATATTCTGTCTATTCTATATTTTTGTTGTCTATATTCTGTCCATTTTATATTTTTGTTGTCTATATTCTGTCAATTCGATATTTTGGCCATTCTATATTTTTAATTCGATATTAATGCTATTCTATTCGATATTTTTGTAGTCTAAGTTCTGTCCATTGGATATTGTGTCCATTCTATATTTTTAATTCAATATTAATGCAAATCGATATTAAAAACTCGATATTTTGAGTGTATACCCTTCCAGGCATCACTTCCTTCTCAGCTCCTTCTGTATCCTCCCTATTTATACTCTTACACTCACCCCACTCAAACCTAGCAGGCTTCCGCTCAACATAGGGGTCACTTTGTGTGCTATGCAAAGCAGGCAGATGTAGTGAAATGTGGGGACAACTCTGTAGGACAGCTGCTTCAAGTCAAGTCAAGTTAGAATTTATATAGTGCACTACATACCCATAGGGTCTCAAGGCGCTTGAGCAAGGGGCAGGAGGTTTACTTATCGAATATCCATGTTTTAAGTTGTTTTCTGAAGGCTAGGTGGTTTTGAGTATGGCGGAGGTGGATGGGAAGGGAATTCCAGGTCTTGGCCGCTAAGTAGGAGAAGGATCTTCCTCCCATGGTGGCTTTGTGGATGCGCGGAACAGCGGCGAGGGCTTGGTTGGACGAACGCAGCTGACGGGTGGGGGTGTAAAAGGAAAGGCGCGTGTTGAGACAATCAGGTCCAAGTTTGTATAGGGCTTTGTGTGCGTGGGTGAGGAGACGGAATGTTATTCTCTTGTTGACGGGGAGCCAGTGAAGGTCTTTCAGGTGAGCGGAGATGTGTTCTGTGCGGGGGATGTCTAGTATGAGTCTGGCTGAAGCATTTTGGATGCGTTGGAGTTTTTTCTGTAGTTTCGCGGTGGAACCGGCGTAAAGGGTGTTTCCGTAGTCCAGACGGCTTGTAACCAGTGCGTGGGTGACCGTTTTTCGTGTTTCGGTGGGGATCCAGTGAAATGTTTTTTTGAGCATGCGTAGGATGTTGAAGCATGAAGACGAGACGGCGTTGACTTGTCTGGTCATCGAGAGTGAGGAGTCCAGGATGATGCCCAGGTTCCGTGCATGGTCCGTCGGAATGGGGGCTTTTCCTAGGGCCGTTGGCCACCAAGAGTCATCCCAGGCGGAAGGGGATGAGCCTAAGATGAGGACTTCCGTTTTGTCCGAGTTCAGTTTCAGACGGCTGTGCTTCATCCACTCGGCTACTTTTTTCATCCCTTCGTGTAGGTTGGTTTTGGCGGTGGTTGGGTCTTTGGTGAGTGAGAGGATCAGCTGAGTGTCATCAGCGTAGGAGATGATGTTGAGGTTGTGTTGACGAGCAATGGTTGCGAGGGGGCTCATGTAGACGTTGAAGAGGGTGGGGCTGAGAGATGATCCTTGCGGGACGCCGCAGATGACTTCGGTGGCCTCTGACTTAAAAGGGGGGAGGCGGACTCTCTGAGTTCTTCCAGCGAGGATCGAAATGATCCAGTCCAATGCTTTTCCTTGAATTCCGATGTTTCTGGGGCATTGTATCAGGGTGCTGTGATAGACTGTGTTGAAGGCTGCGGAGAGGTCAAGGAGGATAAGGGCGACTGTGTCTCCGTTGTCCAGTAGTGTTCGAATGTCGTCTGTTGCTGCGATGAGGGCGGTCTCGGTGCTGTGTTTGGCTCGGAAGCCAGACTGTGAGGAGTCGAGTGATTTGTTGGTTTCGTGGAAGGTGGCGAGCTGATTGTTAATGGCTTTCTCAATGACTTTGGCAGGGAATGGGAGGAGCGAGATGGGACGGTAGTTTTTGAGTTCGGTGGGGTCAGCTGTGGGTTTCTTCAGAAGGGCGCTGAGTTCGGCGTGTTTCCAGCTTTCTGGGAATGTGGTGGAGTTAAGGGAGTAGTTGATGACATCTCGGAGATGGGGTGCGATAATGGAGTCTGCTTTGTTGAAGATGTGATGGGGACATGGGTCTGTAGGGGATCCTGAGTGGATGGAGTTCATCAGGCGAATGGTCTCTTCTGTGGTGATTGGGTTCCATTCGAAAAGGATATTCGGAGGAGGTAACGGTTCGGAGGTGAGTGGGGTGGACTGGTTTACAGGTTGGTTGTCAAAGCTGTTATGGATGTCGGCGATTTTGTCATGAAAGAATGAGGCAAGGGAGTCGCAGAGGACTTGAGAGGGGGTGATGTCGTTAGAGCTGGCGGTGGGGTTGGTGAATTCTTTGATGATGTTGAAAAGTTCCTTGCTGTTGTGGGCATTGTTGTCTAGTCGGTCTTTGAGTGCTGATTTCTTGGCTGTCCGGATTAGTTGGTGGTGTTTGCGGGTGGCGTTTTTGAAGGCGGCTTGGGTGATAGTGTTTGGGTCTGTTTTCCAAGTTTTCTCAAGGGAACGACAGAGCTTCTTGGATTTCTTAAGGTCATCGTTGAACCAGGGGGCGTTCTTGCTTCCTTGCTTGATTTGGTGTTTTTTCAAGGGTGCTAATTTGTCGGCGGTTTGGGTTAACCATTGTGTGAGGTTGATGGCGGCTTGGTTAGGGTTCGTTGAATAGGCAGGGGGTTTTTGAAGAAGCGATGTTGAGATCTGGTCGATGGTGATTTTGTTCCAATTTCTTCGCAGAGTTGGTTGAGGGTGGTTGTGGATCGAGGTCTTATTGTAAATGAAGTGGATGCAACTGTGGTCCGTCCAGTGGAGGGGTGTGGTATGAGTGAAGGAGATATGCTTGCTGGAAGTGAAGATCGGGTCGAGTGTGTGTCCTGCATAGTGTGTGGGGGTGTTAACAAGTTGTTTGAGTCCGAGGTTGGCGAGGTTGTCCAAAAGGGTGGTGGTGTTACTGTTGTTGCTCTTTTCCAGATGGAAATTGAGGTCTCCAAGTAGAATGTATTCTTCCGAAGGGAGGGCGTGTGGGGTGATAAAGTCAGTGATGTCTTCGCTGAATTTTGTACGGGGTCCTGGTGGCCTGTAGAGGAGGGTGCCCCTAAGTGTTGTCTTGGGGTCGGTGTGGATCTGGAAGTGAAGGTGTTCGGCGATAGCGAGGTTTTCATCTGAGCTGGTTGAGACGCGGATGGTGTTCTTGTGGACGATGGCGATGCCTCCTCCTGTTTGGATGGGGCGGTCCTTACGGATGATCTTGTAGCCGTCCGGGATGGCTATGGTGATGTCTGGAGCTGAAGAGGCATTCATCCAGGTTTCTGTTAGGAAGGCGATGTCCGGAGAACTGGTGTCGAGTAGATTCCAAAGGTCGATGGCGTGTTTGTGAACCGAGCGGGTGTTGATAAAGATGCATTTGAGGTGGTTGGTGTTGGCTCTCTGTTTGGTGTTAGTGGATTTGGTTTGGGACTTGACGTAGGTGAATTTGCAGGAGTGGCAGGTGAAGGGTCCATGGGTGTGTCCTGGTGCTGCTTGGGCGCAGTTAGGGATTTGGCCAGGGTTGAGTGCAAGGAGGGAGGAGGCGTCGTATGTAATGCGGGGAGGATGGGTGGAGCGGGGACCAGGGGGTCTGGCGCTGGGCACGGTCCAGACGCGGACGGGCGTAGACGGGCTTACCTTTGGTGCACCTTCGGCGCGACCGCTGCGCGTGGACGCTGCGCGTATGGTCATCAGTCATATGTGGATAGTGGAAGGGGAGGGGCGAGGGAGGATCAGCTGGGAGGCGGGATCGGGGGCGGAGAGCCGGGCTGGGGGTCCCAACAACAACAGCAAAATGGCTGCAAGCCAAAAGGCGACCAGGACAAGATTGGGGCACAGGTAGGGCAAATGGCGGTCAGAACACCACTGTAAACGGTACAATCAGGCACAAAAACGGCAGGCAGGCACAGGCAGCAATGATCAATCAATAATTAACAAGCGCAGATAGGCGGCACCGCAGGGCTAATCAATTGAGGCAGAGGTAGCAAATCACAATCAATTGGTACACAGCAATGCGCAGTCTCGAATTCTGTAATGGCAGTGCGATGTCTCCAGGTCACTGAGCAGAGACGAGTGCAGCAGTATCAGTGTGCGCAGCGCTACGATACCAAGCCGGGTCTGGGAGCAGCTGGGGAGCAACCACCTTCGAGGCTCTCAGGTCGGTCACAGCGCTTGGAGCGAGGGAACGGGCTCAATGCTTGCAGTGGGAGGGAGGATCAGCTGGGAGGCGGGATCGGGGGCGGAGAGCCGGGCTGGGGGTCCCAACAACAACAGCAAAATGGCTGCAAGCCAAAAGGCGACCAGGACAAGATTGGGGCACAGGTAGGGCAAATGGCGGTCAGAACACCACTGTAAACGGTACAATCAGGCACAAAAACGGCAGGCAGGCACAGGCAGCAATGATCAATCAATAATTAACAAGCGCAGATAGGCGGCACCGCAGGGCTAATCAATTGAGGCAGAGGTAGCAAATCACAATCAATTGGTACACAGCAATGCGCAGTCTCGAATTCTGTAATGGCAGTGCGATGTCTCCAGGTCACTGAGCAGAGACGAGTGCAGCAGTATCAGTGTGCGCAGCGCTACGATACCAAGCCGGGTCTGGGAGCAGCTGGGGAGCAACCGTCTTCGAGGCTCTCAGGTCGGCTTGTGAAAGGTTGGAAGGCCTCGAGCACAGCTAATCAGTTACAACCTTTCAGATGCAATGGCCTGGCTAGAGGTTCACAAGATAACATGGGACACCCAACATAACAAGGTAGGGTCTCTGAGGCCTTTGTAGCACCTAAGAACATACTTTTTTGCAAACAGTTTGCTTACTCTCATTTTCTGTCTTTGCTGGATTCTGTGGAGAACCGCTCATTATGAAAGGCCGCAAAGGAAAGTGGTACATACTTTATCAAGGGTATTGCACCTTTCATAATGCTTGAAATTATGTGTGCTTTCTTCTAATTCTTTAACTAAACACAGCAATATTATTGTTTGGTGTGAGTTAAACAGTAAAAAACAAAGTAGAGAAATATCAAAGTGTGTTTACAAATGTGCCCGTTTTCTTCCTGTTTAGGGTGAGTGGAAGTGTTCATACAACTCCATGATCCTGTGCTGATGACTAAAAGGCGCATAGGATACAAGCAATAGCATAGTTATGTTATAGTGATTGCAATCACTGCACATCATCTGCACATCAGCAGTTGTTATTATTCACCTATAAGGATCTAAATTGCCACCTTTTCTACTTAAAGTCAGTGTCTCAACTTTTTGTCAAATTACAGTATCGAGGCTCAGGTAGGTGAAGTGATTAGCCAAGGATCACAGAAATGAGACCACTGACTAACCTGAGTCAGTACTGTCAGTATTTGAACCATGCGGCACACATACCAGGACAACCAGCTACCTCATCAGTCATGACAACATCCATAGCACATCCAGTCTCTATAGTTCTATACCAAGAAGCTTTTTCACCCTGGATCCTGACAAGCATGGGACTTGTTGGCGATTCTGGTTGAAACTGGGTAGCAGACAGCAGCGTTCTTGGGGAGCATCGCAGACAGTGTTACCACTCTCCTGCTGAATGTGCACGGCTCATTTGCGACAGTTGTTCTTTGTGTGATGCTTGGATGTTTCAGAATCCCTGTGAGTTCAGTGATGTAACATTGATGGCAGTACCTCCCCCATCTGAAAATTGTTCCAGTACCATTGTACTCTGTCTTCTCCCTCTCTGACCGCTTCTTTTTTTTTAAAATCTTTATTTTTGAGTTTTGTCAAAGGTACAACAAAAAGGTGCATTTACATTCACACAGTATAGCATAGAGTCAACAGTGCTTACATTGAGCCAGACATAGCAGCAGGGTTCCAAATACACAGTAATACAATACGTTAGTAGCTTGAAATACCATTCCCGGATATGCTTCCTGACCGTTCATTAATGCAAATTCTACGTGGCAACAGTAAATAATCAATAATACAAGTTTTTTAAATGTAATCCAAGACAGGGCCAGTCATCTTCACTTGAATGATAGGGTATCAGGCAAAGAGTAGGCACTTTAAATAATTCATGTCCTTCCAGTCAGCCCAGTAGAGCCCGCTGGATATCACTAATCAATCAACGCACAGTGTGGCAACCCACTCGCAACCTCACCATGTCATATCATTTGTGTGGGTGTTCGTTAGACCGCTTCAGAAGTGCATTATGTCTTTGTCGAATGTGGTATTCCTGCGTCGTCGGAGTTGTTCCCCTCTAGTAGATAACACTGCATTGGGGCCAAGATATCAGCCGGCCTTGAGGAAACCGGAAGTAGTTCAGAATATGTGGTAATCTGTTCCTGACAGTATGTAAGATCGCGTAGCCAATCCTTAAATTTTGGGGCTCTGCCCCTGCCCCATCTACATGCTACTCTCCTCTTAGCCACAAGGAATGCCAGAGCGATAAATTTGCGGTGTACCGCCTGTATCAGCTCTACATATCCCAGGAGGGCTAGTATTGGGGAGGGTTCAATCTCAGTATTTATCATCTTAGACATTGCTGCAAACACCTGACGCCAATAGGTCTGTACCCCGTCACATTCCCATGCCAAATGCAAGAAGTCAGCCCCTGGCGTGCGACATCTGTCACAGATGTCAGTATCACGTAGGTGAAACCTGTGCACGCGGACTGGAGTATAATATGCGGTCTCCACCCGCACTAGCTGGACCAAATCCCAATTACTCCTGCTAAACCTCACTACCTGTTCTTCGGCCACACGCTGTAGCCCCGATCACTTGGAGGACTCACCTTTCCACTGCCCTCACTGCAACTTTACGCTCCCACCTTGGAGCCTCCGTCCCCCTCCCCGTCCTCACAGACCTAACCGCCTGCCTCATCCTCTGACTTTGAAAGCTGGCCTGGTAAATTGCAGGTCATTACCTCGCCATGCCAACGAGATCTGGTCGTCCATCATCTCTGAGGATTGGGATATCCTATTCCTCACCGAGTCTTGGATTACTGACTCCTCCTCCCCTGATATTCACCTTGCCACGCCGCCAGGCTACGCCATAAAGGGCATCAATCGAGCTGGTGGAAAATCAGGTGGGGGCCTAGCCATCATACTCAGATCCCACTTGCACTTGACTACCACCAAACTGACAAATATCGGGATCATAGAAGCCATGTACTTCTCTATTTCGGACTCCTCAGCAGTAATACTGGCGGGTATACTAGTCTACAATCCCCCTACCGCTTCTACTCCCTCTCTCACTGCTCTTACTCACCAGGTGGCCGATCTCTCCCTTAAACACCAACACTTTTTGGTGCTGGGTGATTTCAACCTTCACGTCGATAACTCTCTATGTCCAAAAGCGAGTAACCTGACAGAAACTATGCAGAGTCTGAATTTACTCCAACTAGTCAAGGGCCCTACCCACAGAGCGGGACACACCCTTGATCTAATTTTTGCCAACTTCCCTAACATCTCAGTCCTACCCTCCCTCCCTCTCACCTGGTCTGACCACTTTCTTATCCCTTTCGATCTTACAGTGGGCTCGATACCTGCCCCTTCGGTACTCAGGAAAGAACCAGGGAGAAAGTGGCATAAGATCACCGCTGCCACCTTAGCCCCACTTTTCCACTTTATCCCTGACCCCCTTTCCACTGACATTGACGGAAATGTTTCTAGGCTCAATACTTCACTAATTCAAGCCATGGACTCCATCGCCCCCCTTCAATCCTTCTCCTCCACCAGGGCCCGCCCTTCTGCTCCTTGGTTCTCTACCACCCTCCGTGAGGAAAAGAGTAGATGTAAAACACTCGAACGCAAGTGGAGGCAGAACTACGACCTAGAAGCCAAAGCCTTGTACAAATCCTCCTTGAAAAATTTCCTTAAAAATAAAAAATCAGCTATGAGAAATCACTTCTCAATTCAAATCGCCAACGCCAAAAACTCGTCCAAGACCCTTTTCACCATTGTCAAAAATTTTACCAACCCTCCCGCCAGGGCCCCCCAGTACTCTGCCAGCCAGGCATTATGTGATGGTCTCTCGGACTACTTCCTGGAAAAAATAAATAAACTCTCCACCTCTTTTCCCGATGGGCTTCCCCCCCAGCTCCCCAACACCAGCCCCCCTGGACCCGCCTCCCTACAGTCTTTCAACAATCTGACTCAGGAGACTGCACTCAGGCTTTTCATCCAATGCAGATCTGGCGCTCCCTCTGACCCTATCCCTGCCAAACTCATGGGTGAGCTAGCTCCCCTACTGGTCAATTATTTCCTTTCCATCTGGAATGCCTCCCTTCATCACGGCTTCTTCCCTTCTTCTTGGAAGGAAGCAATGGTGGTCCCTATCCTGAAAAAACCCGACGCCGACCCATCAATATTTGCCAACTACCGTCCTATCTCCCTTCTCCCCAAACCCGCTAAAATCCTGGAAAAAGCTGTGCAGCTGCAACTAACGGAGTTCCTGGAGAACAACTCCCTGCTGCACGACTCCCAATCCGGATTTCGCGCAGGTTTCAGCACAGAGACGGCTCTTTTGGAAGTGGGGGAGACCATTCGTGAATGTGTGGATAGGGGCGAGGAGGCCATGCTTGTCCTCCTCGACCTATCCGCCACTTTTGATACGGTCTCTCACTCTATCCTCCTAGACCGTCTCAAGCTGATCGGCATCGGTGGCACTGCCCTCACCTGGATTCAATCCTTCCTCACTGGAAGAAGTCAGAGGGTGCTGCTCAGGCCTTTTAAATCAGAGGAAAAGCCTCTGTTGTGTGGCGTGCCGCAGGGTTCTGCCCTCAGCCCTCTGTTTTTTAACGTCTACCTCGCCCCCCTGGCCGCCGTGGTAGAATCCTGTGGAGTCAGGGTGGTCTCTTATGCTGACGATACTCAGCTTATATTCTCCTTCAATGACCACTCGGACTCCACATTTGCCAACTTCCACCAATGTCTCGATAGCATTAGTGTCTGGATGACTAACAATCATCTAAGACTCAATGCGGACAAGACAGAGGTGCTGTTCTTCAACCAGAAAACCCCCATCCCCCCCTCACGGTGGTGGCCCACTGCACTTGACCCCGCTCCCTCCCCGGTCCATGCAGCCCGCAACCTAGGCTTCCTGTTTGACGACTCTCTCTCATGCAAATCCCAAGTCAACAAGGTCACTTCGGCCTGCTTCATGAAGCTACGAATGATCAGGAAGATACTTCCTTACCTCCCATTGGACGCCCGCCGAATAGTTACCCAGGCCCTCATTACGTCCCACCTGGACTACGCCAACAGCTTATACGCTAGCGCTCCTCAGTATCTGATCGATCGACTCCATATCGTTCAGAACGCTGCGGCCAGACTGATCGGAAACATCCCCTACCGCCAGTCAGTCACAGCTTACCGCAAGGAGCTTCACTGGCTCCCCATTTCTAGCCGCATTCAGTTTAAGATCCTCACCCTCGCTTTCCGAGCCAGCAACGACCTTGGGCCCAATTACCTGAAAAAGCGAGTGTCCATATCCCATTTCATTAGATCCTTGAGATCTAACAATCTACGCCTTCTGGTCTCTCCGCGATTCCGACGCGCCAGAATGGGCGGCAAGGGGTTCAGCGTTATCGCTGCCAAACTGTGGAACCGCCTCCCTATTGATCTCAGGTTCTGTCCCTCTGAACCCACTTTCCGTGCCAGGCTAAAAACCTGGTTGTTCTCCGGACTCTGATTTCCTCTTTGGCTTTTCTTCCTCTCATCTGCCCTTGAGGCTCCGGTTCTAGCGCCGGGACACCCCTCATGGGGTAGCTGTGCGCTTTATAAACTACAAAATAATAATAAAATAATAATATAGTCTATGTAGGAATTTGTAGTGTATTATTCTAAATCTGCTGCTCGATGAAACACGTTCGGTCTGCTGTAGGCAAAATTCCCATTGTTTAGCTGTAAGCACTACGCCTAATTCATGATCCCACTTTGCTTTGGCCGCGAGTGGCGGCACTTCTTTTAACGAGTCAACTATTCTGTAAATCGCCGACACCAGTTTTTTGGGTGTTTCATCTTGGAGGATACGTTGTAGTGGCGCAAAAGCTTGAGGCTCATTAGGAAAATCAGGCGTAATCGCTTTCAGTCCTTGGCGCAGTCTAATGTAAAGGAAAGTATCAAGGGGAGACGGGCGCATGCCAACACATAGCTGGTCCAGCGTATGAAATAATCCAGCATGGTACAGGTCCCCCCATGTTGTGATATGTATGCGTTCGATCAGTTTGTGGAAGACTGTCTCTTGTAGCACGGGCATGTCTGGATGATAAACGAGGGGTAGCAACGGCGAACATAGCATATCTATGTTTAAAATAGTTCGTAGTTGAGCCCATGCATTGACTGTACTCATTACCGTCGTAGGCGTCGTCCGATCTCTACCCTGGGAAGGGGCATATAATGCTCCCTCTATTGGGATTGGGTCGGCGAGCCAGTGCTCCGCCGCTACCTGGGGCATATACCAAGGCTGGTATATCCAAAAATAAGCATAGTGAGCCTGAGCATCATAGTAATACATATCAAAATCGGGAATACCGAATCCGCCCCGATTGTACGGCCTAAGGAGAGTATCCCATTTGAGCCGGGGCGTCTTTCCACCCCACACCAAACGAGTGAGCTCCGATCTGAGTTGTTGGAAGAAATATCTTCCAGGGTAGAATGGAATATTCAGGAATAGGTAAAGCAATGGTGGCAGAATCACCATTTTTATTAAAGACGCTCTGCCTGCCATTGACAGTGGTAGGGTGATCCATCTTGTGATGTTATCAATAATACGGGTCATGGTCGTGCCATAGTTAATCCGCAGTAGTTCTTCCCTATCCTTTGCCACTCGAATTCCAAAATATTTGAAATCTCCCTCACACCAGGCAATGGGGTAGTCTAGATCAAATTTCACTGTGGACGCCGTGAGGGGAAATAAGCACGATTTGCCCCAATTTATATGGATGCAAGAGAGTTTGCCAAAGCGAATAAACTCCCTGAGTATGGGATTTAAGTTGTGGTTGGGATCACAAACATATAGGGTGATATCATCTGTGTACATCGATATCAAGATCTGTCTCTGGTTACATTGCAGCGCCTTCTCCTTATGATGTTGCCACAGTTTCGCTGCCAAGGGCTCAGTAGCTATCGTAAATAGTAGGGGCGACAAGGGACAACCCTGTCTAGTGCCTCTGGTGATGGGGATTTCTTGGGATAGTCTGCCATTAATAGTTACCTTGGCTACTGGCGACTTATATAGTAGTCTAATCCAGGATATAAAGATTGTTGGGAAACCCATCCGGTCCATCACTTAGAACACAAAGTCCCACTCCAGTGAGTCAAAGGCCTTGGTGGCGTCGAGGAAAATGGCAGCCATAGGTAAGTTCTCATGGACAGTATCCATAATGGTGAAGAATGTGCGTAGGTTGTGTGATGTCGCCCTGCCAGGGACGAAGCTCGATTGATCGGGAAAAATCAGTGTAGGTAGAAGGAGATTAATGTGGGTAGCAATAAGTTTAGCGAGTATCTTCACGTCGCAGTTTAGCAGCGACAGAGGCCTGTAGGAATCGCAACTATTCGCTGTTTTTTCTGGTTTTAGCAGCGACGTAATAAGAGCGATGCGCATGGATGGAGGGAGATGGCCCACCTCCAGTGCGTCTTCATAGACTTCCCTCAGTATCGGGCCATGAAATCAATGTACGTTTTGTAGAATTCTACTGAAATCCTATCTAAACCAGAAGCTTTGCCCGACTGCATATGCATAATAGCATCACGTACTTCGTCTATTTCAAACGGCGTGCTCAGGAAAGTCCTCTGTGTGTCGCTCAGCCAACCCAAGGATATATCTTCCAGATACTCTTGTAAGTGAGGTTTTTCAGCTCTCGTGGTGGTGTATAATGTGGTGTAGTGTGTTACAAAAGCATTAAGAATCTGTGTAGTGTCCCTGTATACCAATCCATCCGATCCCTCAATTTCAAGTACAATGTTGGGTTGTCGCGTTAATTTAATAGTTGCAGCGAGGGCTTTCCCCGGTCTCTCACCTTTGCCATATCGGCGAGCCGTCCAATGTTTACCTCTATATTTGGACTCTCTGCAGGCCTCTTCAGTGTAGTCTGTAATTTTTTCCCGGATTTGCGATAGGGTCTGCCCATCGGGGCGGTCTGCTAGGGATCTTTCAAGGAGTTTAAGCTCGGTTTCCAAACTGTTCAATCTCTTCAGTATACTTTTAAGTACCCCAGACCCTTTAGTGATGCAAATCCCTCTCAGGGTTACCTTAAAGGCGACCCAGATAGTTTTCACATCTCTCACCGAGTCTTTATTACGCTCGAAGAAATCTAAAGTTTCCTCTCGTAACTCTTCCTAGAATAAAAGTCTAGAAGCATTGTAGGCTGTAGCCACCAGGCAGATTTCGGTGGACCTAGGTCCACAGCCCTCAACGTGATCCTCACAGGCGAGTGGTCAGAGTAAGTTCTAGCCAAGTGTTGTGCCCCTACAAGCGCCGGGTAAAACTGTGGTGATATGAACATGTAATCGAGCCTCGCCCATGTCCTTGCCTGCGCCGTGAAATGGATGCCCTCTCGTGTAGTAGCATGTAGGTGTCTCCAGGTATCAAGCAAGTTATGAGCTCTGATTGTCGTGTGTAGTGTAGTCCTCGCCTTAGTGTAATGATGAGGGGCCGGGTGCGACCTGTCAATAACTGGTTCAAGTGTTACGTTAACATCCCCGCCCCATATTAGGTGATCAGGCCTGTACTCATTATGGTGGCCCAGAGCTCAGTAAAGAACTGAGGGTCATCGGTATTGGGTCCATAGCAGCACACCATAGTGACCGCCATGTGTCCCAGCCTCCCCCATAAGATACAGTACCATCCATGAGTATCTTGCTTGCCGCCCTCCAGAATAAACGGAGTGCCTTTTTTTACAAGAATCGCAGTACCTCTAGCATATGTCAAATAGGAAGAGAAGGCTGTATGAGCCGCCCATCTACTGGCGAAGGTGTGATTAGTTTGGGTTCTGAAATGGGTTTCCTGTAAAAAAGCTATGTGTATAGCATGGCGGTCTAAATATGACAGCACCTGTCTCCTTTTCCGCGGGTCCCCAGGCCCCGTACATTCCATGTGAGAATGTTTAAGTCAGTTTCCGTCATGTGTAATCTGTGTTGTAGTGGTATCGTAGCCTGCATCTCTGGAGTAGCCAGGAAAACCATCTAAGCATGTCACTACATGTAACATCTGCCACTAATATTACGTATAATTTATGGAGTCTTGGCATCCAGGTGTCACGTCTGTTGCAGAGATAGCTGAGTTTCAAATATGTGTGTACAAAATGCACCGTATGAACAACCCCTAACGCCCCGCTCTCCCCTCATTCGTGACCAAGAGGCTTCCCATATCTTTCCAATGAACAACCTTGTCTTGCAATTATCTAACATCTCATTTTCCCCAATCCCACCCCCCTCCCACTGAAGCAACCCCAACTTGCCAGCATTCTCCATTCTCCCCCCTCCCTTATTCCAAAGCCGTAAAACAATCACACCCGAAGCAATATAACTCAATACTGGGGAATACCCGTGGGGGGCCATACTAGAGGGCCACAACACCGCTTTCCTCTCCTCGAGCCTCTGGACCTGTACGACCTCTAGGCTCCATTTGAAGGAGGGTAGCTGGTCCTGGAATACATTACCACTGGACTGATAGTGGAGTCTTCTTGTTGTGCGTCTAGGCAGGGATGACCAGCCAAAGTCAACACCTTAACCCAGTGTCTCAGTGCGACCAGTGAGAGCAACATTCAGCTCTCATCTTCTCTGATTGGAGAATCCTCTCGCTGTTCCTCATCTCGACCATTTCCACCTCGGTGCGTTCTCCTGAGCGAACGTAGGTACTCCTCCACTTTTCTCGGGTCCGTGAAGAAGCGCTGTTTACCTTGGTGCGTCACTCGTAATCACGCTGGATAGAGTAAGGCGTAGTCAATCTGTGCCGCCGCAGCTTTTTTTCTCACTTCGATGAATTTGTGGTGCTCTTCCTGTACTATCGGAGTGAAATCTGGGTAAATCGAGAACTGCACTCCTTTGTAAGTCAGCTGTTGTTTGGCGCGTGCAGCGTGGAGTGCCACATCCCTGTCCTGATAATTAAGTAGGCGTGCAATGAGGGGCCTTGGCGGAGTTCCAGGCTTCCGAGGCCCAAGGGAGCGGTGCGCCCGCTCAACAATAAACTGCGTAGAGAAGGCCTCCGCCCCTATGGAGTCTCTGAGCAAGTTCTCGACATAGCCCTCCATGCGCCCAGTACCTGTGGATTCCGGAATGCCGTTCACGCGGATGTTGTTGCGTCTGCTACGAGGCTCCAAATCCTCATTCTTTGCAGCAATAATGCGCAGGAGCTTATCCATTCTCGCCAGTTGTGTTGCATGAGTAGCAGTGGTATCATCGTTATCGGAGATGCGTCGCTCAGTCTCTTTTAGTCGC
Organism: Lissotriton helveticus; assembly: GCF_964261635.1. NCBI lineage: Eukaryota > Metazoa > Chordata > Amphibia > Caudata > Salamandridae > Lissotriton > Lissotriton helveticus. The sequence goes on from NC_136071.1 coordinate 531,681,844, forward strand.
TCCTCATGTTGGTCAACTTTATGAACAATGGCGTCCATTCTGGAGGACATGCGGCCCACTTTATCTACGATCGTAGCGAAACCCTGTTGCATTTCCTGGAGAGTTTGGCGCATATCTAGATCCGATGACGGTCCATCCGCACCTGATCTTGCAGTGTCCTCCAACTCCAGTGCAGTGGAGTTCGGTTTGGGCCCTTTTTTTGCTGTAGAATCAAAGGAGAGCTTGGGCTGGCGTGTGTCTGGCTTCCCATGTCGTCGAAGGTTCTGGCTCGCCTGTCGGGATGTGGGGGCACCGTTGAGCCCTCCACGCAGTCCGAGTCCTTGCGCCAGACGCGTTCCGTGAAGCTACGGGTTCCCACAGGCGATTGTCGTTGCTGTTCTCTACTCTATGAACGGGGGGGGTAAATCTTTTCAGCCCCAAGCGAGTAACCAGCATTGATACTACAGTCCGCAGCTCCTCCGCACTAGTTTAGTACGCAAGTAAGCCAGAACTGTCTAGGATGTCATTCCCTTCGCACACCCGCTCAGCTGCGCCTAGTCGAGCTGTCATCCAGTGTCTGACTTCTTGCTCTAGGCATCCCCAACTTGCTGGGCCATTAAGTAGAAATCCCTGGATTGGCGCTTCCTGTACTGCAACCCGACTTCTCTGCAATAGATTTCGGAGTATCCTGCCGCCTGTTGCCGGTCTAAGACGCTACACTGTTTCGCCTCATCTCCGGCCTATTTATGGTCATGCTAGCCGGTTATTTAGGTAATGTGGCATGCTGCACGCCGAGATTACCAGCGGGTTCCGCCTCCGTCGGCGCCCGCCGGCTGCTTTAAGTGTCCGCACACGTACCGAGTCTGCGCCCCAGGTATGGCCAGTATGTCTTCAGGGCTAATAAAACGACCCCAGCTGCCCTTAGGTGCCTCACAGGCAGGAGGGGTGGTGGGCTCTTTCATGCGAATCTACCAGCGCGGCTATCACAGGCTCTGGTTCTCCCAGTCTAGCAAGCAAGCAGTCGGCTGGGCTGGCTCTCTCGGAGGCGGTGTTTCTAGCGTACAGCCGCTAACTTATTCCCCAGTGTTTAAGCACTGAAGATCGAGTTATTATCAGAGAGCACGCACAACGTATGGGGCCCCTTCTCACACGACCCTCGAATATCTTCTGCAGTGCTATGGCCTATATTTTCTGTGGTGGTCCTCGGACTATCCTGCTGCTCGTTACCCGCCACAGTGAGGTCTGCAGCTCCAGGTATGAATAGTCTGTCCCCAGGGACAAATGTCGGATATGGATTCCAGGAGGCAGGAGCCTCAGTAGCCGGCTGCCATTCTGCTTGCGCGCCCTCTAGCGCCCCCCCTCTCTGACCGCTTCTTCTCTACCTTCACCCTCCCTCGCTTTCTCTTTTGTGAAGATTCCCCATGCCTGCTGAAATTAATCTGGGAAAGGTGGGGATGTGACAGAGGCATCAGAAGAGGCCCAGGGCTCTCAAAACCTGCCTTAAAGGCTCCAGCCCAGGGGGGATATGCTCAGTGAAATAAAGGGCCAATCTGGTCCCTGTGTTCCCTGGGGTGCACTAACAACTGTTAACTATCACCCTCAACCCCTCAATTGAGGAGAGGATGTAGCCTTAGGTATAGAGCGGTTGACCTCAAAGCTGGGGAACCGGGTTCGAGTCTCAGGCAGGGACGCTCAACATCCTGTGATTCTGGGCAAAATCACTTAATTTCCTAGTGTGTGTGTAACCTAAAATCTAAAAAATAATGTGTCCATCTGTAAAGAAACTGGTGCTCATTTAAAGCACTCTGATACCCGGGTCTAGTCCGCACATAAAACTCTTTCAAAATAAATCCACTCAGACAGGCATTAAGATGGAAGTATCTAATGGCCCAAAAGAGAGAGGTACAGGTTTTCCCTTCCTGTCTGTGATTTTGCACCGATTCCCCCTCCCCCTCTGCTGACTCACTGAGGTGATCATCAGTTGGGGGCAGTGTGGCAAACTCCCACTCCAAGTGAGTGTCGATGGAAGAAGGCGCGAGATTGCCAGAGCCATTCTGCAGCAACACAACCTTGGAGGGAAGCGGTTGATGGCCCAGTGAGGAGCCTTGGAAGAGGCCCCTTGCCGAGGATTGGCTTTGCATGCATTGAGGGCTACTTCACATGAACCTCAACCCATTCCTAACCAGACCCAGGTTCAGAAAGGAGAAGTGATCCTCAGACAGCTTGCAGGGGGAGAGGTCTGGCACTGCTACTGCTTGCCAATCTTTCAAGGCCATTCTGGTACTTCTTTTGGTGTCCATGATGCAAGCTGAAGATGTCCACACCAGCGGATCACCGAACATATGATATATTTTCTGTGATTTTGTCATTTTGATAATTAGCACTTGTTAAACATAATAAATCATTCCTGGTTTTGGTTATAGAATGATGGCAGGTATAAAGGAGTCATAGATTCTGAATAAAAGGGTCGACCTGAGCCCCCTAGTTAGTGACGAAGGAAGCGGGCGAGAAGAGTTCATGGTGCATGCTCTTAGTAGCCGAGGGACGCCATGCTGAAGCAGTGTACAGGTCTATGTTTGTAGGTGCACAGTGCACCACTCTGCCCTCACTCCTTATCACCGGAAGAGGCCAATAAGCTGTGCCCTCTCCTGCAAAGTCTGGTCTCTGTAAACAAAGAGTGATTATTAGGTTCAGCTACTGGGGTGGACAGGTGAAGAACAGACCACTGACAAGTAGTAAAACAAATAGGCCACGTTATAACGCAAGCGTTTAGAACGCATGCCATTACAACGCAGTCATTGCAACGACCGCGTTGTTACATCACATAACAATACAACGCAAGTCATTACAACAACTTGCTGTAGGGGGGAGTTGGATGTTGGACTAGCATAATTTACTATTCCAACTCCAGTCTGTGCAACAGTAGGGAAGGTGTTGGATTTAAAATCCAACACCTTCTGCCCCCTACAGCAAGTCGTTGTAATGGCTTGCATTGTAATGGCATGCAATGTAACGATGCAGTTGTTGTAATGACCGCGTTGTAATGGCATGAGTTGTTTTGCATGCAGGGTAAATGATGTTTCCCAGCAAAACATCTGAAGATACTTGGCAATAGGAAATTGCTACGAGGCAAAAGTCAGCCCCAGATGTGTACTGGAAAGATAGAAATTAACTATTTGATTGGGAGTACTTGGTACATTTCATGCTAAAAAAAATGTGATACTACAAGCAACTTCTAAACAGTGTCTTGTGATCGCAGATGCCACTTATATGAGCTTACCACAGCCATAGGTACAAGTAGTCTGGTCATCCTTATGAGACCCATGGAAACTGGCTTGGATTTCAGAGAATAACAGTTTGCACTCCAGAATGAGACACTGTAATGCAAACTGTGTCTCAGTTCTAATGATCTGTTTATATAAAGTGCCAACTGCTAAAGCTGTGGGGCTTTATTACACTGCATATGTCACGTGACACTGTTACTCGGTTAAATTCTGTTACATGAATAGTCATGACTGTGCCATCCCATCTGTGCTTATGAAAAACATATGTTTACTTTGTAAACAATATAACAGAAAGGTTTATGCAAATTATGTGTAACAATGTATAGTTCCCAAAATAATCACAATGTATCTATATTGTCCATATTGGTTTTCTTCTTAATTTCACAATTCGTGTTTGTGCCTGTAATTGTAGCCTGGGATAGACCTTCATAGGTAGGAGAGACAATGTGGGACTGCGGAATGAGTTTATATTGTTTTTAGTTTCTGAATAGACGTGAAATAATCTAGTTAGTAATGAGATAACTTGAACAAACTCTACTCGGCACGTGTTAGTAGTACAGTAACAACAATGCTAACAGAAATATTTTGACGCTCCATTCTCCTCTCTTTTTTCGGGTTATGGTTAGGGCTCCCGTTTTATGGAATTTCTTTTTTAACATTTTCGTCTGTATTTATCCATGTTTACTTTTTGTCCATCTTATTGGTATTTATCCATATTTATTTTTTTGGCCATCTTACTGGTATTTATCCATATTTATTTTTTGGCCATCTTACTGGTATTTATCCGTATTTATTTTGTATTTTGAGAATAAACGGAGAAAAAAAATGGTATATTTCTGCATTTGTTTAACTTATAAACATGCACTCATTCTTTGATACCGGTAACGTTTCAGCTAATTAAGCAGCCAAATATAACAAAACAATACACCGACAGTTAAATATTAGCATGAAAAACAAATGTTCAATAACTGTATTGAAGGGAATGTAATGTTTTTTTTGTTTAACATTCCATGATATTTCTGCACTGTTGGCCTGGAAGTTATGAAGGAGGGCGCGGAGAATCACTCGCAAAAAGCACAATTTTCTGTATTTTTCTGATTTTACAAATAAATAAAGACAGCTAACATGTTGTTTTCTGTTTGTATTTATCTGTAAAAAATGGAAAACTGGGAGCCTTAGTTATGGTTTGGATTGGCAGAACTGCAGTGTAGGGAGCGGTAATACAATGCTGTGCGCCTGGCAATGGTGGTGAGTGCTGACGTGGCAGGTGCAGACTATGGGGAAGGAGGTTGAGGAGTCTCAGGGGCAGATGGCTGATTGGGGTGACACCCAAGGGAGGGGGGATGCACAGTTTCTTTGCTTGTATTATGTCCATGGAACCCTCCCTACGCAACTGTGAATCTACATTTTTCGAGAACTATGGGCCACCTTCGCATGGCTGTCTGAGTTGGTGCCTTCTTGCTACATGCCCTCTATCATTTGCACTTTTCTGTTGAGGTGTGTGTGCGCTTAACTGTTATTTGTCCCACTATTTGTTGGAGATTTGTGCCGTACGGGTTGCGTCTGGCCCAATGCACCTGCTGTAGTGTCATTTCTGCCTTGGATTTTGATCATTTATAAGACTGAAAAAGTAGAATTAATGTACATAAACGTAACCAAAAGCCCAAAAAATATAATTATCCAAATGTATATTTGCGTTACGTTTGTGCATGCAGAAGTTGATGGGAATCATGCATGAGTGTAATGACACACTTGTATGTAAGCCTCGCATTCTATGACTTGCTGCGATTTCCAGGATGATTTTGTTTGTTTGTTCGTGAATTTTGTTGAAGTTGGAAATGTGCTCCAAAGGTAGGAGCAATCCTACTGGGGGACATTTCTGACCATTTCCCCCTTCACGCGTGTGAGTTGAGCTCATGGTACCGCGCTGCATGTCCCACCTCACCTGAACCTTCTGTCTGAATATCTCACAGTTTTGGGAGGTAATTTCTTGCATGAATGTGCTGCGGTATGTACCGGATGCAGTAATCCATTCACACTCCGTTTCCACCCCTCAGAAAGAAACAGAATTTAATAGTACAGTCTGATTCTCCCCTTTTCGAGCTGTGACACAGGGAAAACTTGTATTTTTTCCCTACACAAATTCGTAGGATTTTTTTTCCGGAAAAAACTGAAAAATTGTGCAAGATTTTTAATGTCTATTGGGCACAAACTCCTGCCTGCATCTGAATTAGAAATACTCGGAAAAGGACATTAATCGGTAAATATTCCTTTAAACCAATGTCCTATAACATGAAACTGTGAGAAACGAAGATGTTACCTTTTCCTTCATTTTTGTTCTTTCAACCAACCCGGTTTGACCTATGGCTCCGTGTAGGCACATTTTCAATGCTAACGTATATTAGCATGCACATGCATTTTGTCAACTTCAGTGTGAGTACAGCGCCGAGTAAGAACGCAACGTGCCATTTTCCCTGTTACCAGAGTGTGCATGTTCGGACGGCCAATGTCAGTGAAAAAAGATTTTACATATACCAGCCATTTAATCTTTTTCATATGATCTAATTTCATGCAGTCCTCTATTATTGTTCTTGTGAGGTGGCATTCTTCCGTGGCCCATATTCTACGCCATAGCATGATTGGCTGAATCTTAATGATGTCCGATATATAGTGTACTCCGAGTTCGAGATGACAGCCGAAATTGGTGGTGCTTTTAGGAACAGCTAATAAAAACTTCAGGAAGGAGTTTTCGACTCTTTGGAGTGGCTCCACATTCGTTGTGCCCCATACTCCTGCTCCAAAGGTGGCTGTGCTGATGGATTTTGCATTATATATCTTGATCAATTCGTTAGGTGGTCTTTTTCCCAAACGAAGTGAAAATGCTTTTAGGGCGCCGACTGTTCTTATGAGGGCTAACTTTCTGGAATTGATTGCCTCTCTCCAGTTAAACGCCTCATCAATAGATATACCAAGGTAAGGATAGGTATTGGCTCTTTCAAGAGGTAGGTTATCCACGAAGATTTTTTTCTCTTTTTTCCCTCTATTGCCGACGTGCATAACATAAGTTTTCCTTATGTTTACTTTTAGATCAAGACTAGCCATGAAGGTACAATAATTATTTAGGGCCCTCTGAAGCTGGACGGATGTTCTTGCCAAGATTACCGCGTCGTCGGCGTATAGTAACGCTGGAATCTGTCGACGTCCGGCTTCCGGCAGATCTTTAACGCCTTTTAGCAGTGCAGCCTCTAAGCCGTTCGTGTAGAGTGTAAATAGGAACGGGGCCAGCACGCACCCTTGCCTTACCCCTTTCTGAATTGGGAAGCTGTTGGTTAGTTGTCCTGCTATTCCATATCTCACCTTTCCCGAGGCACCGGAGTATAGCTCACGTAGGATATCTACAATCGGGGGTTCTATCCCCATTTGTAGCATAATTGTCCAGAGCTTTGAGTGTTTCACGCAGTCGAAGGCCGCTGTTAAATCGACGTACACCATGTGCAGGCTGGATTTCTTCGCTGTTACATATTTTCCTACAAGTAATGTTAAATTTAGGACTTGATCCACGGTGCTTAACCCGGCCCTGAAACCATATTGAAGGTCTGAGAGTACCCCTAGTTCTTTGGTCCACTCCTGGAGTCGATTTAAGAGTATACGCCCTAGCATCTTTCCAGTTGAATCCAGGAGGGATATGGGGCGGTAGCACGTTGGGCTATCTCTGTTGCCTTTTTTAAAAATGGGGACCAGGATCGAAGTTGACCAGGAGTCAGGAAGGCCAGTTTCTTTTGCTGCGTTTAACACTTTAGTCAGGAGGGGAGCCCATAATTCAGGCAGGAATTTAAATAGGTCCATGGGAATAGAGTCTGGTCCCGGTGCCTTGCCATTTTTTGCAGATTTTATGGCATTAGTTGTTTCTTGAAGTGTAAATTGTATCTTTATTGGGTATTGCACCAACGGAAGAGGATCTTGAGAAGCCGTGTCTTCAGGCTCAACCTCTCCAAAAACCCCTGAGAAGTGCTGTACCCAATCTTCTGCAGTTATGGCGACATCCAGAGAGGGGCCAGCATTGTTATCAGTTAGAAATGGGGTTTTCACTGTTTCCCAGAAGGCTGTGCTATCTTTCAGGGCACTGTTTTTCAGGAGTTGTATCCAAAGGTTTGTTTGTAGTTCCTTTTTCCTTTGTTTGATTGCCTGTGCATAAATTTTCCTTAGTTCGGTTACCTCTGCTCTGTTTCTTGGTTGTTTTGTCAGGGCTTTCTTTAAATTTGAATATGATTTTGTGCATTTTGTGTCGAACCACCCGTTTCTCGAGGTATTATTATTTTTTTTGCTTGGTCTAGTTAGTTCTTGGCTTACTGTATTCGCTATTACATAGTAGCTACTCATGATCTCTGCAGAGTTAGAAAGAGGGTCCAGGCATTTATCAATTTCGTTCTTACTTATTTTTATTATTTTCTCATTGATACGGTCTTGGTCCAGATTGCCCCATTTAAGGTTATACCCATTTTTCTTGTTTAGTGTTAATACTTCTTGGTGAAGTAACCCAGGCAGATTCTTTTCCGAGCTCTTTTGAGGATCTATTTCTTGAAATGTTATTCTGAGTGGAAAGTGATCGCTAAGTGCATTGCTCTCCACTTCGAATGATTTTATGCAGTTGGCTTTGCTGCTGGATATCAGAATATAATCAATTACCGATTCACAGCCTCTGCCATGAAAGGTTGAAAGAAACTGCGTTATGGGGGTTTTTAACATATTTGCAAACCCTAAGTCTAAGTCAGCCATGATGGCCTGCATATTGGTACCTTCAGGGGTATGAGAAAAATGAGGTAACGGGTTTCCGTATTCATCTGTGATTCCGCAAATGGAGGCATCAGTGTATTTGCATAGATGAAGATTAAAATCACCTCCCCATATTATTGTATGTGGAATTTTTGCATATTTTCTCTTCAGTTCGTTACTCTCCTCTAGGATTTCATTTAAGGCTTTAAACAGCTCACTTATGGTCATATTATTGTAGAAATTTATGAGGGAAAAAACCTCTTGATTCGTTCCTTTGATGGTAATAATCTGGTAGTTCTGATGGAGTATAACAGGAGTTACTTCACGACATGGCCAGAGGTTGGAGATATATGTAGTTAAACCTCCTTTACTTCTCCCTGAAATTGATTTTGTTGCCTGGGAGAAGTATGTTCTATACCCCGCGAGATGAATTGAATTATTTAGCCACGTCTCTTGTAGACAGACTATGTCACTTGAGTGGACCAAATCTAGGAAGCTGCTTTCCGTGTTTTTAGATGCTAATCCCGCCACATTCCAGGATATTAGGTTCCGGTCATGGTATTTAATAGAATTGACAGGTAACCTTGGGGAGGTTTGTTGCGAGGTTGTTAGTCTGTTACTGGCGTTCGTTTTACACGGAGGGACTTCAGCCTGTTTTACCATAGGTAGGAATTTTGTCGTTACTTTTAGTTCCAATTGTCTCGCTTTTGGTGAACCTTGGATTTTATTTGAGATCGTGGTCACCGGGTGTTCAGCTGATCTTTCAAAACTTGCTCTAGTATAGTGCGAGTTGGTCACAGTACGGGCGTTTAATGGTGGTCAGTCGACCATGTCCAGGCATGTAATTGATTATTCCCGCATTACCAACAGTTAGGAGTTTAAAATCATTGCAGATTCCTAAAAGTTCCTGAGTTCTGCTCAAGGGGTGTGTGCGCGTTGACTGTGGTCTGCTCCTGCTAGAAAATTATGAACCCTACTTGGTTAAGATTGTTCGGCATATCCACATATATGGTGTTCATGCCGGCGGATTAGTGTACATAGACCTCAAACTGATGTTTGCTATTGAATACAACCTCTTGGCTCCAACATTGGTTCACCTTCCTGGCACACCTGGCTGTGTTCTGATCCAACTCATGGATCATCCAGGTAGCTTAGATTTGGGCTTGTCTTAGATGAGCACACAGAGTTCTCCGTGTCTCCACCAGCAGTGAACCAGCAGCAAAGCTGACATTGTGCTTTACGGATCTTTGCTCCTCGTTGCCAAAAGCAATGTAGGCCTAAGGGGCAGGTTACAGCCTGGGCTTTTACTGGACAGTACGCAGTCCCTTTAAACATGGTGGGGCATCTGTATGGAGCACAAAACACGTCACTGGGACAGCTGAGATAGCAGGAGAGATTAAGGCCTAAAGTGGGACTGGTAAGAGGTTAATACTTTGGGGAGGCGGTAAGAGTGTAAGGCTGATGGACGAAGTGGTAAGAAGTTATTCCTTGGGTGAAGTGGTAAATGGTTAGTGTGCATAGAGGAAGTGACCTTGGGCAGACCCTCCAGGATATCGCGATTTCGCGATTTCGCGATTTGCCGCGAAATCGGCACTTTTTTAAAAATGCCGCGATTTTTACAAAAATGCCCGCGAAATCGGCATTTTTGTAGAAATCGCAGCATTTTTCGCTATATCCTGGGGGGTCTGCTTTATCAGCAGCATTGGAGAGGCACAGCGGGATGGCAACCCTCACACCTCCAGCCCTTGATGACCTGTTAAGAGGTGCTCGAGGGTGACTGACAGGGAGGGGCTGGAGGTTCAGGAGCAGAGACATCTATTCACATGCAAACAGCCCTGAATGTGTCATGTCTCTGCTATTTAGAGGGGGGCTCACACAATCCATTTCTACCCAGGGCCCCAAACATCCGAGACTCGGCCAGATTACACCCCTGATTACACCGAGGCAGCATGTGGTTCTCTTCACAGAGCCTGCTGCAGAGATCCGTGTGAACTTACTGGTCTTTCATCGAGTTCCATCAGGGTCGGCTCTGCTTCCCCCTTCCAGAACTGGACGATAATACCTGCAAACCTTCGAGCACCGTCATCCATCCTCGCCATGACAGCAACCAATCACCCATCAGTGCTGTAATGAACCCCCCACTTAAACAGCTTAAGTGAGGGCCGCCACTCCGCCTAATTGGCTGGTGAACTGAGTCCCCCTAAATAGTGAATTAGTTGTTTATGGGCCTCTTCTGCCTGCTGTGCTGCTGACTAACTGCTCATAAATAATACTGATAGGGTCGCCAGGCTTGATTGACGAGGGTGGGAGGTGGACTGACATGCACAGCAAAGGAAACGGAGTAGGAGACATGATGGTAATTGGGGAAAATACAGACAGGGGGAAAAAAAGTCGACATGAGAGAGAGAGGTAAGAGAGGAAGTAAGGATGAGGGACAAAAGATGGGTAGATACGGAGAGAAAAGAAAAAAGGGGAAGAAAATGGAAGGGAAGGAAACGAGAAAAGAAATAAGGAAGAGAAGATGAGAGGTAGGACGGAAGGAGGAATGAATAAATGGATGGATGGAAGGGGGGCTCACACATTCCATTTCTACCCAGGGCCCCAAACATCCGAGACTCGGCCAGATTACACCCCTGATTACACAGAGGCAGCACGTGGTTCTCTTCACAGAGCGTAATTACTGTCACTAAATTGTAAGCAAACCTCGGTTCTTCAAATGATGATGAAGGGGTGGGTGAAAGGATGAATGGATGATGAGGGGAAGGATGGATGATGAGGGGAAGGATGGATGGATGAAGAGTGGGTGGGTAGATGGATGGATGGATGATGAGGGAAAAGGATGGATGGATGATGAGGGAAAAGGATGGATGGGTGATGAGGGGAAGGATGGATGATGAGGGGAAGGACAGATGGATGGATGGATGGATGGATGATGGGTGGGTGAAAGGATGGATGGAAGGAAGGATGGCTAAGTGAAAGGGTCGATGGAGAGAGAAAGGGAGGATGGATGGATGACTAAAATAGTGGATGGGTGGAAGGATTAGTAAGTGAAAGGATGGCTGGATTGGTGAAAGGATAAATGACTGAATGGATGAATGAATGGATGGATGGGATGAAGAGTGGATGGATAAGTGTACAGATGGATAGGGTGAAAGGGTGGATGGATAATGGAGATGAGTGAAAGGATGGATGAGGGGATCGATGAAGGGATGGATAGGTATAGCCATCATTAGTGCAGCAGGTACAGTGGCACCAAGCTCTAAGGCTATTGCAAGACACAAACTGACCTGCAATGGTACGCCTCTTCTGGCGCAGGGCTTTGCAACGTGACGCATCTGAGAGATGCGTCACGTAGTAAATACCCTGCACCATGGTGCATCTTTTGCACCGCCGCTGCGTCACAAATGTGACGCAACAGCGGCGTATAAGCAGCGCAAGGGGCTTGTAAATCTGCCCCAAAGTGTCTACATTGTAAAGAAACCAATTATACATAGCTTCATGTTGTTAAATAACTAAAAAAACGAAGATATCTGTGTTTGTTGTAGGAAAAATGGCCACATAAAATGCCGCAAAATTGCCGCTAAATTTCCATATTTGTGCCGCTAAATTTTTATTTTTGTGCCGCTAAATTTGCTAATCCATGCCGCTATATCCTGGGGGGTCTGCTTGGGGGTAGATCCCATAGGGGTAACCGTTTTGAACCTACAGTAAAGTAGAAATTGGTTACAGCCCCAAGAAGGATTAGTGAGAGGTTAGATTATATGAGGGTTAAGAGTTGGGGTCAGAGCCCAAAGAAGGATTGGGAGAGGTTAGAAGGTACGAGGTAAGAGTTTGGAGCCTTCGGCGCAATGGTAAGGGCTTGCAAGTCATGAAGGAAATGTTCAGAGATGATGGCCAACAGAAATAAGAGGTTAGAGCAAATGGGTCACTGTAATTATATGTTTTCTAGTTCATTCGAATTTTGGGCCAAAACGTTGATCTAGCAATTGGCCTTTTCAGGGTCAGACTTCTTGTTACGAATGTAATCTTTCCTTACATCTCCAGTGATGCCCAAAACATATTTATTTCCATTTGCGCCACAGCAATGGCCATTTCATATATGTATTTGTTGTCTAAGGTAACAGTGCTGGATAGAAAATTGATGTGAGTATGCTTTTTAGAGCATTTTTTTATTAAAGCTGATATGTCCTTTCCCCCAGGCTGTTTGCCAGCTTCGGTCAGACTAAGACCTACTTCAGCCACTTCGACCTCTCCCCGGGCTCTGCTGACGTGAAGCGACATGGAGGCAAGGTCCTGGGCGCCATCGGTGAGGCAGCCAAGCACCTGGACAGCCTGGACCAGGCCCTGTCCAAACTGAGTGACCTGCACGCCTACAACCTCCGCGTGGACCCCGGAAACTTCCAGGTGAGCCAGCAGTGAACAAGTTTGAATCAGTTCAAAAACATCCCTTCATGGGAAGGACTTAAAAAAAATTATCAATCTATAATGGCACAGCTTTGCTACTCACATACTTCAAGTGTCTATATTGATGTTTGTTTTGAATGTTTCTCAACCATAGCAGATTGTAAGGGAGTATACAAATAAATAAAATGCCTGCCCCGGTGGTCTCCAACCTTTTCTGTAATAAGAGTTATTTATGTTCAATGAAAAGCATCGTGAGCTACTAATATTATTAGAGCAATAATACTGACCACATCAGACAAGATTACATTAGTGGCCACCATATGCAACACTACACCAGTGATCACCTCAGTTGATCAGGACTGGACGGCAGCAGTAATGTAAAAATGGATTTCCCATTATGGAATGTCTCTACATAAATGATATAGAAGTCATAGCAGCAATGCTTCTGGTGCCAAGGTAATATTAATGATAAGTCTCCCCAACACTGCATGATTTATCACTCAAATATCTGCCTTGAATATTTTTTGGAAATTCAAACATTTTTCTACAAACATTAGCTTATGAGTTCTGAAAATACACATTTGGCTCAAATACATGTTTTTTTAATTTTGGTGTTATAAATTAATTTACTAAGCAAAATATTCTAATTTAGTAAGCTGGGCTGTATACAGGAGAGCTACTTGCAGGTAGATGGGGGGCTACCAGTAGCTCACGAGCTACTCATTGGAGGAGCCTGGTCTGCCCCCTATAAGAAGTCTTTTTTCTAAAACTGAGGTGTCTTGTGTGGCGCTGTACATTTACACAGCTGCAGCCTATCCTTATGGGTTATTGGGCTACGTCCCCCACCTTTTTCCCGGCAAGAGGAGTGTCTGTCAGGCTCAGCGCAACAGATACTTTACTTGTTCAGATCAGGCAGCCATGAGTAAGACATGCGCTTAAGGAGCATGCTCCTGGCTGCCCGCTCTGAACTGTGCCAGGCTGATAATTTCACAGCCCTGCAGGCCTGACCTCCTCAGCCTGGTTCCTCGAGGCCTTCCCCCTTGTGAGGAGGGGGAGCGTCACTGATTGCCTCGGACCTGGCCGCTTCAGTTTTAAGCCCTGAAGTGCCCAGGGCTAAGTGTCAATCAGGAAGGCATCAGTCCCAACCCTCTTGGGACCTCTGATGCATTCCTCTCTACAGTGACCGTAAGTTTTATGTTTTTTTGTATGTGTGGTGCATGCATGCAAGTATGTATGTAAACATATATGTGTATTTGTTAGTAAGTGTTGCAAATGGTTGTGTGTGTGTGTTTGAATGCATGGGTGTGAGTTAGTGTATATGTGTGCGTGAGTGACCCCCCACCCTCCTTCCTGGTAAAGTTACCAGCCGCCACCATATTTACCTGGTGTTGTTACAAAAAATTGATCTACATGGAATGGATTTAGTTAATCAGAGATTCCACAGGAATACCAATTTACTACTATTAAATGTCTTTGTGAATTGGCCTTAAAATGTTCAACTCGTTATCAGTAAAAGTGCAAAGAGAGCAGAGTCCTGTCTATCTGTACTAATTGTATCAATTGATTCCCATTTCAGAAGTTTTGGGGCTAATTGCCAAAGGCATGAGAGCAGCCGCGGTCCGTGCAGGTAACAGCGATGGAGCGGTGGGGCCGGGTCAGGGGGGATTTCGAGGGACGATGCTGAGGGAAAATTAAATAGATAATACATTTTCCCTCTGCATCGTCCCTCAAAATTCCCCCTTACCTGGTCCCACCGCTGTTACCTGCACGGACCGCGGCTGCATGAGAGTACCCAAAAGAATACTACATGGGAACTCTTTCGATTCCTTTGTTATTTTGGCTTTCTTTGATTGAAAGCCAGTGCAAAATCTTTGTTAGTGGTGAGGTTAAAACATTGGACACTGAGAAATACAGTTGCTTTTTTGAGGAAGTACCATTCTTGTACTTTCAATGAAATGTTGTTGTTAATGAAAATAAAATGCCATTTGTATATGTTTTACCAGTTATGTAGGACAGAAACTGAGTTTCTCAGTATCTTGTGAATTTGGCATTATATCACTGGTCGTTCTTTCCATTTTAATCCAGGTTTGTCCAAGTGCTCCCTGGGTGGTGGTGTTCACTTTCTGCTTTTCTCTCTTTCAGCTGCTGTCCCACTGCATTCAGGCTACACTGGCCGCCCACTTCCCTGCTGACTTCACCCCTCAGTGCCAGGCTGCCTGGGACAAGTTCCTGGCCGCAGTGTCTGGTGTCCTGACCTCCAAGTACCGATAAACTGTGTGCTCAGCGCAGGAGGACTGTCTGCAGGGATCACAAGATGGCCGCCGCGGTGCTACACATAGAGATCTGTGGGAAGCTCAGAAGATGCAGTTTCAGTTTACAGAATATGCATCAATTGACGCTTCTTGTTCCATCAGGCCGGGTCACTCGTTTATTTTGTAACATCTTTAATAAATATGAACACCTTTCTTCTTTGACCTCTGGCTCTAATTATTTTCTAACTTAGTCACGTATGTGCTCTTTAATCGTATAACTATTGTGTTGTTGCACATTTTCACATTTCTGTTAAATGTTAAATATTCCCTCTGGTGCAGGACATGCAGAACAGGTTTCCCAGCTCCATGCCTATGTACCTGATTTTCAGCAGGTATTTTCTTTGCCTTAGGGGACTTGTAGTCCTGATTTTATAATGGAATGCAGTGGACTT
This sequence comes from Lissotriton helveticus, assembly GCF_964261635.1. NCBI lineage: Eukaryota > Metazoa > Chordata > Amphibia > Caudata > Salamandridae > Lissotriton > Lissotriton helveticus. The sequence goes on from NC_136071.1 coordinate 531,696,988, forward strand.
GAAATCCATAGATCTTAAAGGAAACACCTGGACTGTATGAACTACTTACATGGTGAAATGGGAAACCTGAGAGCACTTGACATGATTCTGCAGGGGAACTTGTCATCTTGGCGGCCATACATGTTCCACTGCAAAGGTCACACCAAGTAATATCAGTGCTGCCAAAGTATTCTACCTCTTACTGATCTCTGTCAGTGTAGTGTAAAGCCAGGGCCACTGGAATTATACAATTGGGCAACCACCAGGTTTTTTGCATAGTTATGAATTTGCTGCCTTTGCCACATAATCCATCATCTGCTGCGTAATCTGCCGATTTTAATAAAAAATATTTGTTTCTAGCTCAGATGGTTCAGCGGTTACTAAAAATGTAGTGACACGTGTTGCTGTGCAGTGGAAGGCCCTTTGCAAAGGCTGACTGGTCACCTTTCTGTTGCTTATTGCTATATTTAGGAATTACACTGGTGCCAATGGGGTGCAATCTATGCCCAGAGAGTGTTAACAAGCGTAAAAATATCAAAATAGTGAACTAATACTCTCACAAAATGTGCCGTTCTATGGCGCATTATTTGTCTTTTCTTGCTGCATAATTTAGTCAGCCCTGCAGCATTATTAGGCCCTCCCCTGCTGCATAACTCAAGTGGCCCTGGGTAAAGCCCTCTGATGCAGGGTATCATTGTGTGGTCAGAGCAACACGACAAATAAATATACAACTAACTAAAAATTGGCTATTATCACACACATGTGGCAACACACTTCTGCAACAACTTACAGGTGTTCTTCATGTCACTGCACCAATATCCGTCAGAAATAGAAGCTTCAGGGGACGGTTTAGGAGATGCGAGGAGGCCATGTCACTGACAGAGTGATGGAGAGCAGGGACCCCTCCTTTGTATGTGGCCTGGATTATAGGCAGAGACATGGAGAGCAAGAGGGAGTGAGGTCAGAGATAATGGAGAGAGGTACAAGACACAGCAGAGGGATGAGAGAGGGGCAGGGGACGAGATCGAAGAGACAGGGCAGAGGGGAGAAATCTGGACAGTGGTTAGGAAGACACGGGGCAGAGAGAGGCTCAAGTGACAGAGACAACTGAGAGGAGAGAGGGTAGGTTTACATATATATATCTATATATATATATATGTATATATATATATATATATATATATATATATATATGTATATATATATACACATATATATATATATTCAATGAAAAAACCATAGGTTTCAGGTCATATATAGTTAGGTATTAGCATTTAAAAAACCATTGAAATTCACTCAAAAAACTATAAGTTTTAGTGGTGTTATAGTTAGCTGGACATTTTACTCATACAAAACCATTGAAATTGCTCCTATATAGTTAGTTGTACTAACTATATTTTGCGCACCCGCAATCCACTGCTGATGATGTCACATATTACATCATTCATGACATGGTCAGTGACATCACTGATGACATCTCAAATGACATCACTGATGACATCACTGATGACATCATCCAGTGACTGTGTGTTTCTGTAAAGTTTAAATATGTTTTACATATTGAAGAATGAGTAGATGTATAAGTGTCTGGATGAAGGATTTAGTAGGTGCGTGACTGACTGTATGAGTGAGTGAGTGATTAAATGTGTCTTACTGAATGCATGGGTTAGTGACTAAACTGTCTGAATGTGTGCATCAGTATGTCTGCTGTTGTGTAAGATGCTGTATGTGTTGATCAGTAGCTATATGAGTGGCTATATGGGTCATTGATTGGTTTCCCAAGTATTTGTATATGAGACTTTGTCTGTGTGTGGGTGACTGGGAGGTGTGGAAACAGCTGTATGGGCGGTTTACTGTGTGCATTGGTGTGTTGGTGAGTGAATGTATATCTCAGTGCTACATGTCCAAGTAAGTACATATGTAAAACACAGTGCATGTGAGAGTTGGTATATATAAATGCCTATACATGAGAGCCAGTGATTATGCAAGTGGCTGTATGGATCAATGTGTACTTGTATCAGTGATTGTTTAAGAGAGTAAGTATGTGTTAGTATATGTTCGAATAAGTAAGGTGTTGTGTGTATAACTGTATAGATGAGGAAATGGGAGTGTGATTGATTCTTTGCATGACTGACTAGGTGTGTGAGAAACTCCATGGATGAGTGAAAGTGTGTGAGTGTCTCTATAGGTGTATAAGTGCATATGATAGTATTGTATTGATGAGTGACTGTATGTATGAGTGATTGTATGGGTGAATGAGTGGATGTGTGTGTAGACCTAGGTTATATTAAGGTTATATTAGAGTGTGAGGGGGTGCATCGTATTATCACATGAATGATATCATCAGTGATATGATCAGTGATGTCAAATGAGATGTCATCAGTGATGTCATCAGTGATGTCATTTGAGATGTCATCAGTGATGTCACTGACCATGTCATGAATGATGTAATATGTGACATCATCAGCAGTGGATTGCGGGTGCGCGAAATATAGTTAGTACAACTAACTATATAGGAGCAATTTCAATGGTTTTGTATGAGTAAAATGTCCAGCTAACTAAAACACCACTAAAACTTATAGTTTTTTGAGTGAATTTCAATGGTTTTTTAAATGCTAATACCTAACTATATATGACCTGAAACCTATGGTTTTTTCAGTGAATTTCCAAGGTTTTTTAAATGCTAATACCTAACTATATATGACCTGAAACCTATGGTTTTTTCAGTGAATTTGCAAGGTTTTTTAAATGCTAATTCCTAACTATATATGGCCTGAAACCTATGGTTTTTTCAGTGATTTTCAAAGGTTTTTTAAATGCTAATTCTATTAGCGGATAACGTTTAAATATATTAATATCCTAGTGGGACCACCTGAGCAGCCCTAAGGGGTCAGGGTGTTTTTACCCTGCCCCCTTTTTGTGTTCTACACGTTTGTTTTTCTGCTTTCTTGTGCCTCAGTCTACTAAGACCCAAGATGGATGCCAACACTTCCTGGTTAGAAGTGTTTGACAGCCAATGAGCATGCAGCTTTCTCGGGAAGGCATGCTGATTGGCTGTCACTGTCTGTCAACACTAGCACAAGATGGATGACAACACCTCCTGGTTAGAAGTGTTGACAGACAATGACCATGCAGCTTTCTCGGGAAGGCATGCTGATTAGCTGCCACTGTCTGTCAACACTCAAAACAAGGAAGTGTTGGCAGCCATCTTGTGCCTTGTTAGAACCAAGGCACAAGAAAGCAGTGAAACAAAGGTGTGAAACTCGCAAAGGGGCCAGAGTATAAGCACCCTAACCCCCTAGGCCTGCTCAAGGGGTCCCACAAGGACTCCCAAGGCAAAAAAAAAATTACTTTTTTTTAAAAAAAAAGTCGCGGGGTACCTCCAATTTATATAAAAATGCTACATTTTTAAAAAACTCTGTCTTTCTTTTTATCTCCAGGGTACGCGTACCGGAACGTGTACCGATACGTGTACCAGGGCGCGCACCCCCTCAAAAAAAATAAAAAAATAATGAGTGTTTGTGTGTGTGGTGTGTGTGTGGGGGGGTGGGTGTGGGGTGTGTGTGTGGGGGGGGTATGTGTGTGGGGTGTGTGTGTGTAGGATGTGTGGGTGTGTGTGTGGGGTGTGTGTGTGGGTGTGTGTGTGTGTGTGGGTGTATGTGTGGGTGTGTGTGTGTGAGGAGTGTGTGTGTATGTGTGTGTGTGTGTGTGAGGTGTGTGTGTGGTGTGTGTGTGTGTGTGTGTGTGTGTGTGTGGGGTGTGTGTCAGAGGTGAGTGTGTGTGTGGGGGGGTGAGGTGTGTATGGGGGATGTGTGGGGTGTGTCTGTGAGGTGTGTGTGTGTGTGTGTAGGGGGGAGTGAGGTGTGAAACCTATGGTTTTTTCAGTGAATTTCATAGGTTTTTTAAATGCTAATTCCTAACTATAACTGGTGTGAAACCTATGGTTTTTTCAGTGAATTTCAAAGGTTTTTTAAATTCTAATTCCTAACAATATAAGGCCTGAAACCTTTGGTTTTGTCAGTGAACTTGCAAGGTTTTTTAAATGCTAATTCTATTAGCGGATAACGTTTATATATGTTAATATCCTTGTGGGACCACCTGAACAGCCCTAGGGGGGTCAGGGTGTTTCTACAAGGCCCCCAAATCTTTTTTTTCCTTTAAAAAAAATGAGGTACGCGCACCGCATTTTTTTTGGGGCCTTGGGGGTCCTTGCGGGACCCCCTGAGCAGGCCTAGGGGGTCAGGATGCTTCTACCCTGCCCCCTTTTTGAGTTCTACACGTTTGTTTTTCTGCTTTCCTGTGCCTCAGTCTACCGAGGCACAAGATGGCTGCCAACAGTTTCTGTTTTGGTGTTGACAGACATTGGCAGCCAATCAGAATGCAGCTCGCGCACTAGAGGTACGCGTACGGTACGCGTAGGTGCGCATACGGTACGCGTACGGTAAGCGTACCCTAAGCGTACGGGTAAGCTCACGGGTAAGCTGCTATAGATATATATCTTTTTTTTAACCTAAATTACTCAAAATCCACTGGAGCACATATCTTGAGACATAGCAAAGGCACATCGGGCTACCAGTCCCTACAATTTTGACAAGTTTGGTGGAAAACCATTCAGCCGTTCGGGCTAAAAGTGAGTCCAACCGCCCTATGGAAATTAACATGGGGAAAACACGTTTTGGGATACCCCTTTTATCTCGGCCCCCGCTTCATGAATTCCCCCGAAACTTTCAGGGAAGGAGCGGAGCGCAGCGAGGCAAAGTTAAGGAAAATTACAGGCAGATCCCTCAACCGGCGCCAAAGTTATTCCCAATAGAATGTTGCGATTTCCCTATGGAAAACAATCCTAACTATATATACCTACTGGCTATCGCCAGTAGGTAATATATATATATATATTTGTAAGACTTGGGAAGCTACCCCACTTGGGGAGGAGTGTTCAGCGCACTGCATTGTCCAGAAGGCCTTGCGAAACGCCACGCCCACTGAGGCAGGTGTTAGGAATATCTATTTAGGTGCACAAAGAAAAGCTGCTTCTCACTCTTCTTAACTTGCCTCTGAAGAAAGGATGAGACGATCCTGAAACGCGTCAGGCAGATGATAATTTTTGAAAGACTGCAATTGTGTTTTGTATCTGCTGGCAAGCAGTGAAATGGATGCAAATTTCGAATGTGCCTATTAAAACTTCCTGTGGCTCTACTTCGACCTTGTGGGCTGTCCTTCTTTGCTGGATATATATATATATATATATATATATATATATATATATATATATATATATATATATATATATATATATATATATTATATATATATATATTACCTACTGGCGGTCGCCAGTAGGTATATATAGTTAGGATTTTTTCTCTATGGGTTTTTTGAAAATTCTATGTCTAATAACTTTGGCGTTTGTGGACGGAATTGGCTGAAATTTTCAGGAAAATGGCACATATTGTTTCTGAGCAGCCCCTGAAAATTTTGGGGGGGTTCGTCAAGGGGGGGCCGAGAAAAAAGGGGGGTCCCAAAACGCGTTTTTCCCATGTTAATTTCCATAGGGCGGTTGGCCTCACTTTTAGCCCGAACGGCTGAATGGATTTGCACGAAACTTGGCAAAATTGTAGGGACTGGTAGCCCGATGTGCCTTTTGTAGGTCTCAATATATGTGCTCCGGTGGTTTTTGAGAAATTAACGTTTAAAAAAAGATATATATCTGTAACAGCGGACCGGGCAGCGCTCTGGTTCGCGGACTTTTCGCGCAACGGAGCTTTGTGAAGCGAAGCTGATTGGTTCTCCGGCGTCTGTCAACATTCCAAACAGTCCGTAGCGGCCGCCATCTTGTCTCTCGGTAGGATCGAGAGACAAGAGGAGGCCAAAGCGAAGGGGCAAATGACCATAAGGGGGCATAGTACATTGTCGCTCACCCCCTAGGTTTGATGTGGAGGTTTTAAAAGGCCCCCGCGGGGCAAAAAAAAATAAAAATAACAATAATCGAACAGCTGAATGGATTTGCACGAAACTTGGCAAAATTGTAGGGACTGGTAGCCCGATGTGCCTTTGCTAGATCTCAATATATGTGCTCCAGTGGATTTTGAGAAATTAACGTTAAAAAAAAGTATATATCTGTAACAGCGCACCGCTTCGCGTACTTTTCGCGTTACGGAGCTTTGCGAAGCGAAGCTGATTGGCTCTCCGGTGTCTGTAAACATTCCAAACAGTCCGTAGCGGCCGCCATCTTGTCTCTCGGTAGGATCGAACAGCTGAATGGATTTGCACGAAACTTGGAAAAATTGTAGGGACTGGTAGCCCGATGTGCCTTTGCTAGGTCTCAATATATGTGCTTCAGTGCATTTTGAGAAATTAACGTTCAGAAACAAGATATATATCTGTAACAGCGCTCCGCTTCGCGGAGATAAAATTATATGTGTATTACCTAGCTGTTGCTTTTGTTGATTATTTTTTATTTTTTTTTATTTTTTAAGGATTGTTTATTGTGTTTCATAATTTATTAAACTTTCTAACGCGGCGCGTCATATGACGCATTACGCGACAACGCAGGTCCAGAATATAGTCAAAATGTCTCCACCAACCAGCGGACGGCACACAACCCCTTTCAGCAGGCTAAATAGTTCTGTTAAATGACAACAGAAGGGACAGGCAACAAGAACCATCAGTCAAAGAGGGGAGGGCAAGTTCTTCTCTACCGGGTCACGTTGGAGCGCTACCGGAACTGATCGAATTGGTAGTCTACAGTGTTTCTGGATGTTTCAGACTGAAGCTGGCGTTAGCATGAGAGCACCACCATTTCGTAGCTCCGTCGTGGCCATTCCACGAGCAATCATGCTAGGCGCTCCCCACCAGAAGCCTGCGGGAGTCGGGGGCCCCCAAGACTTTTGTAGAATCTTCAAGGATGAGGGGACGCTTTCGAGAATGGAGCCCAAGCTCTAGCAGACAAGCGTCCGAGTTCCAAGGTGTCGCAGGCCCATTTAGTGGACCACGCCCAAATCTGAAGAGATGGCCGCCATTTTGAGAGTCCTGTGGCAGCCGCCTATCGCTGCACCGCAAGAGCGGGAGCAACTCAAGTACATGGTGAGCGAGACGCTGTAGTCGAAAGAGCGGGCGGTAAACAGCTGAATAGCGGAAGAGGCACAGTGTAGCAAAAGCGGGCTGAATGGCAAATGAAACGGAAAAGGGGTGCCCCACTACAGCGTGTCTTTAGGTGAAACGGATTGTGGGACAAGGTGAAGAATGGAAGAGTCACCAAAAGGAAAAAAGTTCCGCTTGACCCCGGGAGTTGGCCACCTATGTCGGGGGCGATCTCAGGCCACACCAGGGCAACACGACTTGGGGAGGGGGCCGGAGCCAAGCGCCCCCTCCGAGTCCGCGACATGACACCGTCCCTCGGGGGCCTCCGTCAAGCGGTTCAGGGTGGCACCGCGTCACAACAGCCCCCACTTACTTTAAGAATAGTGAAGATGAAGCAATTGCAAATAGGCTTCAGACAATGTTACAAGCACTCCTCAAAACTTTGAACTTTCAGAGTGCATGAGTTGGGACAGCGAGGGGTGATTTGGTTTCTCGGACTGTTTTTCTGGTCTCTCACCACTGGCATACTTTAACGTTTTCTTGTTTCTAGGACATTAATAGGTTTTATCATTACGTTATGTTATCGTTTCTTTGTTTGTTGTTTAATAAAAGTTCATGTTCATCAGTGGCCTACTGATTTTCGTTTTCCTATTTTTTTCTTTCCAGGTTGTTTCATGGTAAAGTTTCTGTTAACAGGATACAGTGATCACTTCGTTATTATTGCATATGTCCTTTTCACTAGGGGTGCTCTCTGGTCGGGCCAGATGACGTATCTCTAGTAAATGGTCCGGGTGAAAAAGGTGCATCAATCAGTGGGGAGTAGATAGGCATGACAGATTACAACGGGGGAGAAAGGTCCGCATTACGTACCCTTTCACTACTTGCAAAGATTTTCCTACGTTTATTTGCAAACAGGGAATACCTCCAAAAAGAACTAATTCCCAAACAGTCAATGTTCGGACAATCAATCAATCAATGAGGAATGAAATAGGTACGACGTGTTAAAGGCTTGCGTTACCTACCCTTCACTATCTGCAAAGGGAGAGAGAATATTCCTATTCTTCCTCGTTTGCAGGTAGAGAAGATCCTTAAGAGAATTAACTTCGAACAATTCAATGCTCGATTGAAAAAATCAACAAGGGGTACTGTGAACACAAATGAACGCCGCTTATGTACATACGCATTGCTATTTTCAACAGGTTGTTCCTAATGTTTCTATTTTAGCGAGGTCAAAAAGAGATCCCATTAGTGGCCTACTGATTTTGCTCGATTCCTTTTGTTTTTTTACACGATTTTTCGCTATCTGCAAAGACTAAACAGAGTATTGCGACTCTGTGCTTGTTTGTAAATAGAGAATGAACCAAAGAGAACAATCAATCAAATGGAGAGAGAAGCAGGCACGACGTATTACAAAGGGGGCAAAGGGCTGCGTTAACTACCCTTCACTATCTGCAAAGAGAGAGTACTCCTAATAGAAATGAGGGGGGGGGGCACCATTCAAAGCAGATCAGTGTGCATAAACACGAAAATGTTTTCACTTACCACGTACTTGACATTCGACAGCTTATGATATTTGCTATTAAAAAACCATTGAAATTCACTGAAAAAACCATAGGTTATAGACCATATATAGTTAGGAATTAGCATTTACAAAACCTTGAAAATTCACTGAAAAAACCATAGGTTATAGACCATATATAGTTAGGAATTAGCATTTAAAAAACCTTATTTTACTCACACAAAACCATTGAAATTCCATATATAGTTAGTTGCACTAACTATATATTGCGCACCCGCAATCCACTGCTGATCATGTCACATATTACATCATTCATGACATGGTCAGTGACATCATTGATGACATCACTGATGACATCTCAAATGACATCACTGATGACATCACTGATGACATCTCATTTGACATCAATGACCACATCACTGATGATATTATTCATGTGACAATACAATGCATCTCTTCACATTTTAATATAACCTCTGTTTCACCCAGTGTTAAAAACAGAGTATAATTTTTGAAACCATTGACACACCAATACTAGTTACTACATACGTACTCACTGATTCCTACGTCTACACACACATTCACTCATTCACCCATACAATCATTCATACATACAATCACTCATGTTTACAACACAATCATATGCACTCATACACCTATACAGACACTCACACTCTGCCACTCATCCATGGAGTTACTCACACACCTAGTCAGTCCTGTAAAGAATCAATCACACTTCCATTTTCTACTCTATACAGTTAAACATAGAGCACCTTACGTTTTCAACCATATACTAACACATACTTACTCTCTTATACAATCATTGATACAAGTACACATTGATCTGTACAGAGTCACACACCTCCCATCCAGCCACACACACACTCAGTCTCCCATGCAAATACTTGGGCAATCAATCAATAACCCATATAGTTATTCATATAGCTACTGATCAACACATGCAGCAGTTTACAGAACAACAGACATAATGATGCACAAATTAAGACAGTTTAGTCACTAACCCATGCACTCAGTGAGACACATTTAATCACTCACTCATACATTCAGTCATGCACCTACTAAATCCTTCGTCCAGACACTTATACATCCACTCATTCTTCAATATGTAAGACATATTTTAACTTTACAGAAACATAGTCACTGGATGTTGTCATCAGTGATGTCATCAGTGATGTCATTTGAGATGTCATCAGTGATGTCATCAGTGATGTCACTGACCATGTCATGAATGATGTAATATGTGACATGATCAGCAGTGGATTGCGGGTGCGCAATATATAGTTAGTGCAACTAACTATATATGGAATTTCAATGGTTTTGTGTGAGTAAAATAAGGTTTTTTAAATGCTAATTCCTAACTATATATGGTCTATAACCTATGGTTTTTTCAGTGAATATATATATATATATATATATATACACAGATAAATAAATATAGAGAGAGAGATGTGAAATAGACTCAGGGGACACAGAAATTTGAGACTGATGATGAAAGAGAGACATGGAAGAAGAAAGAGAATGAACTGATATTATATATATATATATATATATATATATATATATATATATATATATATATATATATAGATATATATATATATATATATATATATATATATATATATATATATATATATGGGCACCCAGCCCTTAACTTGGACCAAGTGCAGCCTTCACAAATACTAAGTTGCAATGTTGTGGTGTACTAAATAAATCCTAATAACCAAAGAAAATAAGAACTATTGTACGTCCATCCTTTATCATGTGGTGCCCACCAGTCATGCTTCAGTGACAGGTACAGCAATCAGAATAAATGTAAGAGTTATAATTGTTGAAGAATTCAATGGCATCAGTTAATGTTAGGGAGGGATGTGTATAATACTTTCGAGTCTGTCAAAGACCACGTCTAAGTTTTCTTTAACTTGATGTCTCTCCTCTGTTGATCTCAACTGGCTATTTTAATCTCTTCATTATCAAATATCTGTGTCCTCTGAATCTTTCACATCTCTCTCTCTCTCTCTTTCTTCCTTCTGTTTTGTTCCTCAGTTTTTGCAGTGGTAAAAAAGAGCCAGCATTTGATCTCATATAGTCATTGGTGCTCACATACACCATTTTCCCTGGTCTGTGCTGTTTTCCCTGTCTCCTCTCTCTCTTACCTACCACGTGGAGTATCCTGTACACATTGCTATCCACAGCATTTCACGCTTTGACTGGCATTTCCCCAACTATCTCTATGAAACACTCAGTCAGTCAGTCAACATGTTTGTATTATTGAACATTTTCCACTCTTTTATGATTTTCAACGAGATCAAATAAAAGTATTTCTGACTGTCTGACTGACAATCACTCATTGTGGCCCTATTTGCATTCTGTGATTGAGCAGTCATACTTACTCCCCCCTCTAAATCATCGCTGTACTGCGTCATGGTAGTAATCCTCCAGGTTACTAGGAAGTTGTTTTTAGCCGACTTATGGTTAATTTGCTCACACACTGTATTCAAGATTTTACTCACAGCATCCCTCCTCTAACTGGAATATCAACACATTTTATCAATATTTTTCTGTATGTTATATTATATTATATTATATTATATTATATTATATTATATCATATTATATTATATTATATTATATTATATTATATTATTGCACAGAGAGCCAAGTGGTTCTGTAAGAGAAACTTTAAAAGTAATCGTTTTTACATTATTTTGGGGGTTAGAACATATGTTTTGGAGATGTTTCCATATCCACTGTGGCGTCACAGCGGCACCACAATGGCTCCTCAAATCTGATGTCACAATCTAAGAACAATTCTGATTGGTTAGAAGATCTGACCACCATATTCTACAGGAAGTTCCCACCCAGCTCTTCACTTTAGGGTGTGTCAGCAACCTCTCCACACCTCTCCTTCTGATCCTACTGTTTTTCCTGGTGTTGTTATTATTACTCTTTGAACCATCACCATTAGCTTCTGGGAAGAAAGGGAGCAGCAGGATCATCAAGGAGAAGAGGAAGAAAAAGCATCAATCACATGGGAGTTTTTCACCATCTATTTAGATGAAAAAAAGTTGGTAGTGGAGGTTGTTAAATGCAACCTTTGTAATAAGGCGCTGTCACGGGTACTGTGATAAAATACTCGCAGGGTACCTCCAGCATGTTAAAGAGCATCTATGGATTATCCTTCTAATGCTAATTTGCGAGATTTGAAATCGCAAGAGATGCTGCAGAAGCTTCTGCGTATTTGACCCAACCACTGCTGGTTGCCAGAGACCCAGTACCCTCCACTGTTACTGCAAACTTTCCATCTACAGACCCACAGATGCAGAAAATTGCATCTTTCTTCAGTGTTCAAAAAAATATCAACAGTAGTGGAGCAATCCATGCCTTGTAGCAGCACAACAGTCTTTCTTCCTGTAAGAGTATCCACAGGTTCAGAAGTGTACTGAAGATTTGATGTCTGAGGCCCTTCTTTTTTACATATTTGTGCCTTTGAAGTTGGGAGAAGCCTTTAGAGGCATGTCTTTGAAGTGCACTGATGTCCTGCTTTCCCTGCCCTGGCTCTAGACAAACTGCAGGGGCAATGCAGCCCTTTGTGTGGAGACAGGACACAGCCTATTCTGGTTTTAGTGATGCTGGGCTCAGCTTCTCCCTCCCAACCTGTCAGGATGGCCCATCAAGTGACACCTAAGCTCCCATTGTGTGTGGCTCTCTAGAGGGAATACACAAAGCCCAACTGCCACATGTGATCAGAGACAGGCAGCAGGCACCAAATTGCTAAAGTAAGGAACTGCCAACTTTCTACAAGCGACCTTTTCAGAATTACATTTAAAATATTAAATTTGACTTCACCATAAGTTTGGACTTTAAATTGTGATCCAGAGACACCAAACTTGAAATAATTTCTCTTCTCAATTGGGAATTACACTTATACAATGTAATAAGGTAATCCCAATGTTATCCTATGGGGGAGATAGGCCTTGCAATATTGAAAAAGGAATTTGAGTGTTTTTCACTACCAGTGAGGTTCCGTAAAAATTATTACGATGTTCTGGGCATTACCGAATATGGACAAGTTTGGTATCTACGAACCGCAAATGACGAGTTCGGCAAGTGTGCGAAATTTCGCTACACTACCTGCCAGGGTTCGTCTAATGTTATGCGTTCTTCATCTGAACCCTCGGGTTCCATTTTAGATACGGCATCCATTTTGTTTCTTGCCCTCACGTAGTCAGCAAGCAGATAACTGTTCGCCCCCTGACCCTCTAGTTCCCAAGCCTTACGGAAGACGCATATTCCTTTCATGCGTCTTTATGGCCGGAGGAATGACACAGCAAAGGCAAATGGCTCAGCTTGAGGGTAATCTGGTCGTGCCGGCTTATTGTGACAGCCTTGCAGGCGATGGATCCAACTCTTTGATCCTACGATCATGCTTCCGATATTACCCCCACACTCTTTTCTCTACACGTGTCTGACTTCCTTGCAGCTGTTCTTGTCTCTTCTTTTTTGTCATTAACAACTCTAATGGGTGTGCCTAATGGTGGGAAGATGTACTTTTACAGTTGGGAACCGGCATAGCTATTGTAATGATGTTCCGGGATTCTGAACACATGAAAGCGACCTTTTTGAAACCTACTGTGGGAACCGGATTATAATCTTTTGTCCACATGTTATGCAATGGTAACACTCTGTATAAAAGAGAGCGACCTACAACCTCAATTTGAAGCAGACTCTCAGAACCTACACACTGTTGTACTTCTTGTGACTTTTGCCTCCCTGCAGTAATAAACGCTGATCTTTGACGCCGAAGGAAGTATCCCGTGTCTCTGTAATTTGTGCGCCGAAACAGGTATCCCATGAAGGTTATAGGTGTTTGTTAGATCTGGGGGTCTCTAGTTGGCAGAGGTAGGTACCACTGTCCAAATAGGGACCCTTGCTTCTAGTCAGGACAAGGAGATAACTCTCTGAGATAACCCCTGCTCGCCTTCTAGGTAGCTTGGCCTGAGCAGTCTAGGCTAATCAGAGGCAATGCGTAAAGTATTTGTACCAACACTCACAGTAACACAGTGAAAACACCACAAACTGATTCCACAACAGTTTAGAAAAATAAAGGTATTTATTCTAAAACTACACAAGACCAAAACGATAAAAATCCAACATACACGGTTCAAGAATATGGTTTCAAAGAGTTCTTAAGGTTGCGTTAAAGTTCTTCAAGTTGCGGTAAAAATAAACCACAGTTGCGTGAAAAGTTCACAGTTGCGTCACGTTTACTCACAGTACCTTTAGTTGCAACAAAGTTCCAAAAGCAGAAGCTGGTGCGGTGGAAAACAAGCGATGCGTTGCTCCTGAGACCCTGGGGAGGCGATGCGACAGCCCCGCTGCAGCAGCGGGCGTGTTGCGACGAATCCGGTCTGTATGGGGAGGAAGGCCACTTGTATGGATTCCGGTGCGTAGGTTCCGTAGGAAGTCTGTTCTCGCAAAGGCACGATGCGACGATCTCGTAGGTGCTGCGACGATCTCCGGGGCGACGATGCGCGGTCCAGCGGTGATCCTTTCTCTCGCAGCTCCTCGATGCGATGATTCTGCGACGACACTCGCAGCGACGTGATGCGGTCCGCAAGCAAGCGGTGCGGCGTTCTCACCCAGCGACGACAGGCTCTGCGACGATACTCGCAGCGATGTTCGATTCTCCCGCACCGGTCTGGTGCGTCCCGCAAACGGAGGATGCGACGTCTCTGGCAGCGGCGTCAGGCGCTGCGACGATCTCGACCTCCGTAGCGGCGGGAAACTTCTCGCACTGTCGGGGATGCGCTCCGCAAGCGAGCGATGCGACACTTTTCAATTTCAAAAGTCTCTCAAGCTTTAGTCTCAAGCTTCCCAGCACAGGTCCAACCTCCAGAGGCCCCACAACTGGATCAAGCACTCTAGGAGGGACAGAACTCACTCAGCAGAGTTCAGGGAAGCTGGGGGTGAAGTCCTTTTGTTCCTGGGACTTCAAAACAGGGAGCCAGCTCTTCTCAGGCCCTTGGAGATTCCTTTCAAGACAGGGGACACAGCTCACAGCAAAGTCCTTCCCCTCTCCTTGGCAGCAAAGCAACAGGTCAGTCCAGCAGAGCAACAGCAGGACAATCTTCCTTCTTCAGTTTCAGCTTTCTCCTTGGCAGAGGTTCCTTCTTGATTTCCAGGATGATCTAATCTTCTGTTGTCAGGGGTCCTGTACTTATACCCCTAAAGTCTTTGTTCTCTTGGTGCATGTGGGCCCTGTGCCCGGTCTGAACCAGTTCTGGGTGGATCCTGAGCACTTTGTTTTGGTGGCTGCATCTTTCCTTTCAGAGTGAGGGGCAGGGTCCTCAGCCGCCCAGCAGGGGGGTGGAGCCAGCATTGTGGAAGGCAGGCACAGCCCTATTCAGCCCAGGTGCTAACTCCTCCCACCACTCAAGTCATTCAGCCTAGTGCTGACTCATCCATCCTGCCGGGGAGTTCCCCAGCCCCTGTCACTCACAAACCAGACAGTCAATACACAAACAGGCCCAGGCACACAGAAGGTTCAGACAAGAGAACAGCAACTTTCTAAAAGTGCTGTTCTCAAACACAGGATTTAAAAACAACCTTTCCTAAAAGATGTGTTATTAAATTCTGAGTTCAGGGATACTAGATACTTATGTCCTATCTTGTTCCTATGGGAAGAAATGCTGTTAACCACTGTAGCCAGCATCCCCCATGTTCATCTATGGAGCAAGATAGCCTTACAATAGTGAAAAACGAAAATGGCTGTAATTCACTACCAGAACATGTTACCTGCACCAGTACATGCTCTACCTTTTACATACACTGCACCCTGCCCAGGGGGGTACCTCGGGCCTTCCATAGGGGTGACTGATGTGCACAAAAAGGGAAGGGTTAGGCCTGGTCAGTGGGGACACTGACCAGGAGGACATGGCAGTTCTAAACTGCCCATAGGCACTGCAGTGGCAGGCCTGAGACACCATTTTAGAGCTACTCATGTAGGTGGCACAATTAGTGCTGCAGGCCCACTAGTAGCATTTGTCATCGCCAGCCCTGGCACACCCAGTGCACTTTACTAGGGACTTCATGGTGATACAAATATGCCAAACATGTATATTCAATCAGAATAACAATTTACACAGGGAGCACTTACACTCTGGCACTGGTCAGCAGTGGCAGAGTGTCCAAAGCATCTAAACCAGCAAAAACGAAATCCAGCACAGCATCAAAAATACAGGAGGTAGAGGCAAAAAGATAGGGGAAACCACGCCAAAGATGCCAGGTCTAACACGTGTCCCCTCCAGCTGAAAATGGGGAGAACTACCCACCCTCTTGGGAGTTCTCTTCACTAAGGTGGAAAAACCTGGACAGACCATCAGCGTTGGCGTGTTCCGTCCCAGGGCGGTGTTCCACCGTAAGGTCCGTTCCCTGGAGGGAGATGGACCACCTCAACAGCTTTGGGTTCTCACCCCTCATATGCATTAACCATCTGAGGGGCCTGTGGTCGGTCTGAACACGGAAGTGAGTCCCAAACAGGTAGGGCCTCAACTTTTTCAGAGCCCAGACCACAGCAAATGCTTCTCTCTCAATCGCACTCCACCTCTGTTCCCTGGGGAGTAGTCTCCTGCTAATGAAGGCTACCGGCTGGTCTCCTCCCTCCTCAGTGATCTGTGAGAGTACTGCTCCCACACCATGCTCTGAAGCGTCTGTCTGAACTATGAACTCACGAGAAAAGTCAGGTGCCTTGAGCACCGGCGCTGTGCACATAGCAGTTTTCAGGGTTTCAAAAGCAGTTTGGCAGGCGTCAGTCCAGTCAACTCTTTTGGGCAACTTCTTGGAAGTGAGTTCTGTCAAAGGGGCGACAATGGTGCCGTAGCCCTTGACAAAACGCCTGTAATACCCGGTGAGTCCTAAAAAGGCTCTCACCTCCGTCTGGGTCTTGGGGGGCTCCCAAGCCAGAATGGTATCAATCTTGGCCTGTAGGGGCGCCACCTGGCCGCTCCCCACCTGGTGTCCCAAATACACCACAGATCCCTGCCCTATCTGGCACTTGCTGGCCTTGATAGTGAGGCCTGCCCTTTGCAGAGCCTTCAACACTTCGCAGAGGTGTTGCAGATGTTCCTCCCACGTGGAGCTGAACACAGCAATGTCATCCAGGTATGCGGCGCTGAATTCCTCCAGCCCGGTCAGTACCTGGTTAACCAGCCTCTGGAATGTGGCAGGGGCATTCTTCAACCCAAAGGGCATGACACGGAACTGGAAGTGCCCCTCTGGCGTTGAAAATGCAGACCTCTCTTTGGCCCCATCAGTTAAGGCAATCTGCCAGTACCCCGAAGTCAAATCAAATGTACTGAGGTAGCGGGCAGCTCCTAACCGATCCACGAGCTCATCAGCTCTGGGGATGGGGTGTGCGTCAGTCTTCGTGACCGCATTGAGCCCACGGTAGTCCACGCAAAACCGGAGTTCTGTGGGGCCACCGGGGGTAGCAGCTTTCTTGGGGACCAAGACCACTGGGCTAGCCCAGGGGCTGCTGGAGGGCTCAATCACCCCTAGCGCCAACATCTTGGAAACCTCTTCCTTGATGCTGGCCCTGACCTTGTCAGCTACCCTGTAAAATTTCTGTTTCACAGGCAGACTATCTCCAGTGTCCACATCATGGACGCACCAGTTGGTGACTCCTGGGGTCAGGGAGAACAGGGAGGAGAACTGACCCAACACTTGGCGACAGTCACTCTGCTGTTCTGGGGTCAGGGTGGGCGAGAGGACCACACCATCCACTGACCCATCTTGCTCCTTAACTGCCAGGAGGTCAGGGAGAGGATCACTATCCTCTTCCATTCCTGCATCTGTAGCCAGGAGCATGGTTACTTCAGACCTCTTAAAGTGGGGTTTGAGGCGGTTCACGTGCAAGACTCTCAGGGGCTGCCTGGGAGTCTTCATGTCAACCAGGTAGGTTACCTCGCTCTTCCTTTCCACCACCTCATATGGCCCAGTCCACTTGTCTTGGAGCGCACAAGGCTCCACTGGTGCCATCACCCACACTTCCTGCCCAGGTTGAAATTCGACCAGAGTGGTATTCTGGTCATACCATCTCTTCATTTCTTCCTGGCTTGCTTCCAGGTTCGCCTGAGCGAGCTTCCTGAAGCGTTGTGTCTGGTTGCGGATGGCCAGCACATAGCTGAACACATCCTGGGGGGTTTTCCCACGGGACTTTTCCCAACCCTCCTTCACCAGTGAGAGAGGTCCTCTAACAGGGTGGCCATACAGGAGTTCGAAGGGACTGAACCCTAAGGACTTCTGAGGCACCTCCCTGTAGGCAAACAACAGGCATGGTAACAAGACGTCCCACTTACGTCTCATGGGCTCCGCTAGGCCCATAATCATACCTTTCAGGGTCCGGTTGAACCTTTCAACCAACCCATTTCCTTGCGGGTGGTAAGGAGTGGTGAACTTATAAGTTACCCCACACTCCTCCCACAGAGACTTCATATACCTAGAGATGAAGTTGGTACCCCGGTCGGAGACCACCTCTCTGGGGAACCCCACACGGGAAAAGATCCCCATCAATGCACGGCCCACCACGGGTGCTGTGATTGTCCGGAGAGGGACTGCTTCCGGGTACCGAGTGGCATGGTCCACCAAGACCAGGATGAACCTGTTGCCTAAGGCTGTCTTGGGATCCAGGGGCCCTACGATGTCTATGCCCACCCGCTCGAAAGGGGTGCTCACCACTGGGAAGGGCTGAAGGGGGGCCTTCAGCTTCATTCCAGTCTTGCCACTGGCTTGACAGGTTTGGCAAGATCTGCAAAAGGAACCAACGTGCTTTCTCATCTGGGGCCAGTGAAAGTGGGTGACAAGCCGGTTTAGGGTCTTGTCTTGCCCCAGATGTCCTGCAAGAGGCACGTCATGAGCCAGACCCATTAGGAAGTTTCTGAAGCGCTCGGGTACCACCAGCACACGGGCTGCACCGGGCTCAGCAAACTTAGGCTCACTATACAACAAGTCATCTTCCCAGTAGATAAAGTGATCTCTGGCTGCTCCACCTGCTGCCTGGTCTACAGCCTGTTGCCGCAGACCCTCGAGGGAAGGGCATTCTTTCTGCGCCTGGCAGAATTCCTCCCTGGAGGGACCACCTTCTTGCTGCCAATGGGTCAGCTCAGGCAATTCTCCCAGTTCGGCTACCTGTTCCCCTGTAGGTTCCAGGGCATCCCCCTCAGGTTCTGCTCCTTCCTGGACCGTGGGAACGGCTGGGGCTGGTTTCCCGCGCCCTCGGCCTCTTCCTCTCCTGGCAGGTCTCTGGGCCACTGTTTCAGGCTCCAGTTCTGCTGAATCACCCTTACTGGCTGCCATAGCACGCGTGGTCACACAGATCCACGCAGGCAGACCCAACATCTCCAAGTGAGTTCTGTGTTCTACATCCTTCCATGGAGAACTCTCCAGGTCGTTACCTAACAGACAGTCTACAGGCAAGGCATCACTGACAACTACCTCCAAAAGACCAGAGACTCCTCCCCATGCAAAGGGAACTTTCGCCAGCTTGCAGAGGCGCACTGAACTGTCAGCTGCCACTACAGGGCGGAGTACACCAGGGATGATTTGCTCTTCAGACACCCACTGACACCTCACGGATGTCACGCTGGCTCCTGTGTCTCTCAAAGCCTCAACCTCCCTCCCATTGATGGTCACCTTCTGCCCATATTTCTTAGTGTTAGAGGGCAGTAAGGTTTCCTGGACCATCTCTTGGTCTCCTAGAGAGACAAGGGTCATAACCGCTAACTCCCCCCAATCACTAGAAACCAAATCCCCTCCCAAAGCTACACTAGCTAACGCTGGGGTGGGGGCACCAGTGGGTGCTTGCTTCTTCTTGGGACATTTTGGAGCTATGTGGCCCACCTCATTGCAGTGATAGCAGGTAGGTGGGCCCCTGTTGTCTTTATTGTCCCGCCTGCCCTTAGAGGGCCATGGCTGCTTAGGTTTGGGGGTTTGGGATTCCTTTCCCTGGGAACTATTTTGGGGCCCTTCTGAGAACTCCTTTTGGTTACCCTTGTCCCCCCCACTCTTCTGCTGGGGACCCTGCCCACCTTTGGCTGTGGTACCCACAATTCCTCTGTGGACCCTGGTACTGGTCCAGCGGTCCGCCTCCTTAGCAAGCTCAATGGGGTCTGTCAGCTTGCTGTCTAAAAGATGCTGGCGCAGCTCTGGAACACAAAGACTACTCAAGTGCTCCCAACTGATTAAATGCAACAACCCCTTAAAATCAGTTACTTTACTGCCCTTCATCCAACCTTCCAGTGCACGCGAGTACAAATTCACACACTCCATCCAAGTCTCAGACTCTTTCTTCTTGGAGTTCCTAAACTGCAGTCTGTACTGCTCTGGGGTAAGGCCATACCTGAGACATAAGGCCTCCTTCATATTGGGGTAGGTCATGGCACCTGCTAATTCTAAGGGCTCTAGAGCACTCCTCCCAGATGCCTCAAAATGTTTCCACAGGCCCGCCCCCCAATGCTGATCAGGCACACCATTCATCTTCAATGCAATTTCATACGAAGTGAACCAGGCATAAATATCCTCACCCCTATGGTAATTCTGTACCAGGTCCTTGGGAATATATACTTTACCCCCATGCACTGGCTGCGCGCTGCCACCATTAGAACTGGCATCCACCTCCTTGGCTTTAAGATCCAGTTCTCTCATGCTCAACTCATGAGCCAAAAGCAATTTCTTCTCTTCTAAGGCGCGGGCACTTTTGCTCTCCTCCGCCGCCTTTTCTCTCTCTTTATCCATTTCAAATTGCTTCATTTGCATTCTCATTTTCATGACTTCCAATTCATATTCTCTTACTCTCTGATTTTCTTGTAACTCTTCTGGGGTGAGGCCCCTACCGGAGTGGTTGCTGCCAGCTCCTGAGCCTACTCTGCCCACTGGCAGATCTTTGATTTGAAAACCATTTTCTACATCCACATCATCTTCTCCCTCTTGTGCCTCCCAATGGGCCATCAAGATTTTCTGCAGCTCCTCCTTTCTGTAGGCGCTTTTTATGGGGCACTCAAAAAAAAGGCAGAATTTCCTAAGTTGCTCAACTTTGTATGAATACAAATCTCCAATGGCAAACTCCATCTCTACTTCTGCCTCTTTACTGGGTGCCTTCCCATGCACAGACATGATGTGTTGAAGAGTTACTCAAAAATAGAAAAATCAAAACCAAAAACCAGTAGTATGCGGTGGCGTAGTGGTCTGCACTCACTAGTGATGTACACCAATTACTGTGGGTCAAGTACAAATACAAGTTCAAATCCCACCGCCTGACCACCAATGTTAGATCTGGGGGTCTCTAGTTGGCAGAGGTAGGTACCACTGTCCAAATAGGGACCCTTGCTTCTAGTCAGGACAAGGAGATAACTCTCTGAGATAACCCCTGCTCGCCCTCTAGGTAGCTTGGCCTGAGCAGTCTAGGCTAATCAGAGGCAATGCGTAAAGTATTTGTACCAACACTCACAGTAACACAGTGAAAACACCACAAACTGATTCCACAACAGTTTAGAAAAATAAAGGTATTTATTCTAAAACTACACAAGACCAAAACGATAAAAATCCAACATACACGGTTCAAGAATATGGTTTCAAAGAGTTCTTAAGGTTGCGTTAAAGTTCTTCAAGTTGCGGTAAAAATAAACCACAGTTGCGTGAAAAGTTCACAGTTGCGTCACGTTTACTCACAGTACCTTTAGTTGCAACAAAGTTCCAAAAGCAGAAGCTGGTGCGGTGGAAAACAAGCGATGCGTTGCTCCTGAGACCCTGGGGAGGCGATGCGACAGCCCCGCTGCAGCAGCGGGCGTGTTGCGACGAATCCGGTCTGTATGGGGAGGAAGGCCACTTGTATGGATTCCGGTGCGTAGGTTCCGTAGGAAGTCTGTTCTCGCAAAGGCACGATGCGACGATCTCGTAGGTGCTGCGACGATCTCCGGGGCGACGATGCGCGGTCCAGCGGTGATCCTTTCTCTCGCAGCTCCTCGATGCGATGATTCTGCGACGACACTCGCAGCGACGTGATGCGGTCCGCAAGCAAGCGGTGCGGCGTTCTCACCCAGCGACGACAGGCTCTGCGACGATACTCGCAGCGATGTTCGATTCTCCCGCACCGGTCTGGTGCGTCCCGCAAACGGAGGATGCGACGTCGCTGCGACGATCTCGACCTCCGTAGCGGCGGGAAACTTCTCGCACTGTCGGGGATGCGCTCCGCAAGCGAGCGATGCGACACTTTTCAATTTCAAAAGTCTCTCAAGCTTTAGTCTCAAGCTTCCCAGCACAGGTCCAACCTCCAGAGGCCCCACAACTGGATCAAGCACTCTAGGAGGGACAGAACTCACTCAGCAGAGTTCAGGGAAGCTGGGGGTGAAGTCCTTTTGTTCCTGGGACTTCAAAACAGGGAGCCAGCTCTTCTCAGGCCCTTGGAGATTCCTTTCAAGACAGGGGACACAGCTCACAGCAAAGTCCTTCCCCTCTCCTTGGCAGCAAAGCAACAGGTCAGTCCAGCAGAGCAACAGCAGGACAATCTTCCTTCTTCAGTTTCAGCTTTCTCCTTGGCAGAGGTTCCTTCTTGATTTCCAGGATGATCTAATCTTCTGTTGTCAGGGGTCCTGTACTTATACCCCTAAAGTCTTTGTTCTCTTGGTGCATGTGGGCCCTGTGCCCGGTCTGAACCAGTTCTGGGTGGATCCTGAGCACTTTGTTTTGGTGGCTGCATCTTTCCTTTCAGAGTGAGGGGCAGGGTCCTCAGCCGCCCAGCAGGGGGGTGGAGCCAGCATTGTGGAAGGCAGGCACAGCCCTATTCAGCCCAGGTGCTAACTCCTCCCACCACTCAAGTCATTCAGCCTAGTGCTGACTCATCCATCCTGCCGGGGAGTTCCCCAGCCCCTGTCACTCACAAACCAGACAGTCAATACACAAACAGGCCCAGGCACACAGAAGGTTCAGACAAGAGAACAGCAACTTTCTAAAAGTGCTGTTCTCAAACACAGGATTTAAAAACAACCTTTCCTAAAAGATGTGTTATTAAATTCTGAGTTCAGGGATACTAGATACTTATGTCCTATCTTGTTCCTATGGGAAGAAATGCTGTTAACCACTGTAGCCAGCATCCCCCATGTTCATCTATGGAGCAAGATAGCCTTACAATAGTGAAAAACGAAAATGGCTGTAATTCACTACCAGAACATGTTACCTGCACCAGTACATGCTCTACCTTTTACATACACTGCACCCTGCCCAGGGGGGTACCTTGGGCCTTCCATAGGGGTGACTGATGTGCACAAAAAGGGAAGGGTTAGGCCTGGTCAGTGGGGACACTGACCAGGAGGACATGGCAGTTCTAAACTGCCCATAGGCACTGCAGTGGCAGGCCTGAGACACCATTTTAGAGCTACTCATGTAGGTGGCACAATTAGTGCTGCAGGCCCACTAGTAGCATTTGTCATCGCCAGCCCTGGCACACCCAGTGCACTTTACTAGGGACTTCATGGTGATACAAATATGCCAAACATGTATATTCAATCAGAATAACAATTTACACAGGGAGCACTTACACTCTGGCACTGGTCAGCAGTGGCAGAGTGTCCAAAGCATCTAAACCAGCAAAAACGAAATCCAGCACAGCATCAAAAATACAGGAGGTAGAGGCAAAAAGATAGGGGAAACCACGCCAAAGATGCCAGGTCTAACAGTGTTGTTCCCTGGCACCGCTGGTACTGTTAAAAGTCCAGTCCTTCAGTTGGCGCCCAACGTGGGGCGACTTCAGCGGTACCGGTCCAAAGCCTGATGATCGTGAGGAACTTCGTGTGAAATCTCCGAGGGAAGGTGCACCCCGCTTCATCGATCCTGTTGTCGAAATAAGTGGCCCGAAGTTTTTCCCTGCGAAGATTCCCGCCTCCTGACGGCTGCGACGGACCGATGCCCTGACTGTCGACCTGTCTTCGACGCCCGGCGTAGACCTTACGTACAAGCGAGACGATAGACGGGCCTTCCTGGTGACGCCATTGAAGTTCTGAGTTAAGTATTTTGTGGGTCGCTCCCAGTCCTTAGTGGTGGTTCTAGCTTCTTGAAAGCTTTGTTGTTAGCCTTTAAGGCTTTGTTGTAATAGCTCACCGAGCTTTGTAATAGCCTCCTCAGGCTTTGTGGTTAGCTCTCCGAGCTTTGTGATAGCCTTAAGGCTTTGTTGTATTGCATGGTTCCATTGCATTTGTGGTTCTTAGTATTGGTCCTTAGTATTATTTGACAGTTGCAATTGCCAAAAACCGAGGGTTTTGACTTACACGAGGTTTTATTGCTTCGGTAATCCTTGAAGTTTGATACTAGGTTAGTGTATACGATGCCTAGCCATAGTGGTTTGTTTTGTATTTTCCAATGTTGCGCAATGGATTCCCGGTTGGAGGACTCGTGTCCGATACCTCCAGTTGGAACTCCGATACATGATCTTTATAGTCGACATGGGGTGGGTCCTATAATATATAATGATTACTGGGTCCGCTATACAAAGAAAGACGGTGACCTTAGGTGGCCACCACATGGAACTTTTGAACTTTCGATTTTAGATAATCTTGAGGCTAAATTATTTTTAAAGAAAGCTAGGCCAGCTATGTTTGATTCCTTTCGGATATGGCGTAAAGAGGCCAAGCAGAAAGAAATCAAACAACTTAAAAAGGATCAAAAGCAAGGGTTTGTTCCGATAATGCAAACTATACGAGAATGTAAACAGGAAAAAGAAGAAAAGGAAATGGAAATCTCTACTAGATTGCATCACATGAAAATAGATAAATGTTATCCGGTTTTACCGAATAATCTAGAAAAGAAAGAAGAAGATTTGAAGGAGGATTCCTTGTTGTCATATTTGATGAAATCACCACCTCCTTATGTACAGGGTGCTACTGCTCCTGTAGCTGCTCCTGTTGTTCCTCCTGTTGTACCCCTTGTTGCTCCAGCGGCTGCGGGTCAGCCCGTTGTTAACCCTACGTTTGTTCCACCACCTGTCCTTGTTCCTACTGCTCCTGTACCTGTACCTTCGCAGACTGTTGTTTCTGCTACTCCGACTACCTTGCCCGTTCCTACTATGCCTTCCTTCACCTCCAGTGTTGTTGCCCCTGTTTTTCTTTCTCCTTCTGTTCGTAAGCGTGTTCCTAACTCTGTTGCTACCCTTTATTCACCTCTTTCTGGTCCATTATTTTCGTCTAATTTATCTGAAACTCCTCAAAGACGGAGTCAGATCCCTAGTGGTAGGGAGAAAGAGACGTTAGTAACCATGGCACAGAGGTGGATAAGACATCCTGCCAACTACACTCCTCGTGTGGTCTTTGACACGTTTTCTCAGTTTAATGAGCCTACGCAGAGATTCGTGTTTGAGGAGATGTGTAACTTTTTGAGGGAAGAATGGTATAATGATGATGTAGATAATGTACCGTCCGACATAATTGAACTTCAGAATCACTTTTTGAACGGTATGATTATAGGAGACGATGTACGACGTGCCGTGGAACGCCTATTAGCGTTCAGATCCACAGCACATTCTCGGGTGTCCTCAGATGATACCACTGAGAATTGGAAAGCGGCTCCTGGTCAGTATCCTATGAGAGAGGTTCCGCCACTGTGGGTGCCTGGTGATCCTAATGCAAACCCTGTGGTTCTACCGCATTTTCGAAGGGTATGGATACATCTTCCATGGAAACGATCGGAAGTTTTGCAAGTGAAACAATCCTTACCCGATCCGTGTAAAAATCCGGCTGGTTATTATAAGGAGTTATCACAACTGGTGGAAGCTTCTATTATGAACCTTGCCGACATCGACATGTTGTTTGGCAATGTTGTACCGCAACCAGTTTGGGCCAAAATTCGTCAAGCCAACCACGCAGTTGAATTAGGGGGTGATTGGGCTACACTGATAGCGGCTGATGCATTGCAAGTCGGTGGGGCTAAGCCAGAGCAGTTGATCTTGGATTTACCTCAGAAAATAATTACGCTCATGAAAACTCTCATGCCAGCGATGAAGGTGAACTGGGATAAGTTATCAGCCTGTAAGCAAAAGAAAGACGAGAGTGTCTCGGATTTCTTTACAAGGTTTGAGGAAGCGTTTGTCGACCACAGTGGTCAGGACATGGGCACCGAGGGAGGCCAGCGGTTATTTGTTGACAAATTTGTGTCGAATTTGTTGCCTGAATTAAGCAACAAATTGAAGAATTCAGAAAGTGCGTGGGCAGTTTCAACCCCTGCGCAAATACTAGCAACGGCCCAGTATTATGAGAATAGGGAAAAGGAAGAAAGTGATCGTGTAGAAAAGAAAACGAAAGAGCTCAAAACGAAGGTTTTGTTGCAGCAAGCATACCCTCCACGATCGAACCAAAATGATTCACAACAGCAGTATCGACCACGAACTCAGCCCGATAGGATGCAGCCGCGCTCTGACAACTTTGATTATAGATCTTCACTTGGGTATAATCAGTGCGCATATTGTAGGAAAGAGGGACACCTAAAATATGATTGTCTTGCCTTACGGGACCGCCTGAATGGTGTGTCAACACGAGGAAACCGTGGTGGTGGTCCTCAACAGGCATCACGAGGTAGAGGTCGTGGTTCATCCCAAAATCAGATTGATCGCCATCAAAATCAATCGGATGCGAATAATAGTTTTGACCAGCGAAATGCGGGGTCAGTTCGATCTACACAGTATAATGTGGACGATTATTACGTAGAGCATGAGACTGTTGTAAATGACCATTACTAGGACAGCCAACGACAAAGAGAGGGAGTAGTGTCAGTTCCGGTCGATCAGAGTGGGCCTTACGTTGCAGTAACTACATCGGGTGTAGTTGAGCCTTTTCTGTTAGACACTGGTGCGACAAAAAGTTCCATCATGCATTCGAAACTCCCTGGCGCACCTTTGTCTGGCTTAACGAACGTTTCCGTTGGATTCTCTGGCGCCCCTGTTAGTAACCCAGTCTCTAGTCCTTTGCCTCTTATGATTGGACCTCGTGAGCTAACGGCTCCACTGATTCTATCTACAGGTTGTGGTGAGAATCTTTTGGGCCTGGATTTGTTGAAACGACTATATGCAACATTGTATTGTTCCCCCGAAGGAGTGGAGCTTACATTGGGACGGAGAGTGATCTCTCCCATGTATTTGTCGGTCGATAAATTCCCACCGGAATTGAGTTCCCTTCCTGCGTCCTTATGGGCCACAGGTCCCAATGATGTGGGCCTGTTAGACATTCCACCCTATGTGATTCAATTGAAACCAAATGCGCGATTACCGCGTTTACCTCAATATCGTATTTCTCTTGAGGGCGAACGAGCGCTGTTAGCAATCGTTCATGATCTCATTGGAAAAGGTGTTGTTGAAGAAACTCGTGGAAACGTGTGTAATAGCCCTGTATTGCCAATTCTGAAACAAACTGACCCAACTAAACCTCCTGTGTATCGTTTCGTAATAGATTTAAGAGAGGTGAACAAAATAGTGGTTCCACAATTTCCTGTGGTTCCCGACATTACAGCCTTACTAACAATGATTCCGGCATCTGCCTCCTGGTTCACGGTGATCGATCTAAAGAATGCTTTCTTTAGCATTCCGATTGCAGAGGAAAGCAGAGACCTATTCGGATTCTCATTAGGTGGTCGCAGTTTTAGGCTAAAACGCGCTCCACAGGGCTACTGTGAGAGTCCGTCAATCTACAGCCAAGCACTTAAAGGTCAGCTTGATGCCTTTGTTTTACCAACGGGTGCAGCTTTGATTCAATACGTTGACGATCTTTTAGTGGCAGCTGATACAGAAGCTATTTGCAAAACGGCTACAGTATCATTATTGCATTATCTGCATGACTTACATCACAAGGTATCGCCTTCAAAGCTACAGTATTGTTGTCAAGAAGTAACCTATTTAGGTCACTTATTGTCAAGAGAAGGGAGAAGGTTGACCCCAGAGAGAATTGCAGCAATTTCCCGAATGACTGTGCCAAAAACCCAGAGAGATGTTCGCGCCTTTTTAGGTATTACGTCCTATTGTAGACAATGGATTCCAAATTTTTCATTGTTGGCGAAACCATTGATAGCCCTTACGTGCAAAGATGTTCCATCCCCATTGCCTTGGTCTGAAGAGTGTCGGAAAAGTTTTTCGGAATTGCGTGATGCGTTGTGTTCGGCTCCTGTGTTGGGCACTCCTGATTACAGTAAGCCGTTTACACTATACGTTCACGAGAGGGATGGTTGTGCGTTGAGTGTTCTGACACAACCTTTTGGTGGTAAGCAACGCCCATGTGCCTATTTTTCTTCGACTTTAGACCCAGTAGCAAGAGCCTTGCCAAGTTGTTTAAGAGCAACAGCGGCAGCTGCGGCGTCCATTCGACAGTCCGCAGGTTTAGTTATGGATAATATGCTCACGGTAATGGTTCCGCATGCAGTTGACACTCTATTGAATCGAACGAAAACTCAACATCTGACGAGCGCAAGATTGTCTGGATATGAGTTGACGTTGCTGGCCAGTCACATACGGATAAAACGATGTAATGTGTTGAATCCAGCAACATTGCTGCCGATCGACACAGAATCAAGTGGTGAAGCAGTACATGACTGCTATCTCAGAACTGAGGAGGAAACTAAGGGTCGTATTGACCCAAAAGATACTCCATTGACAGATCCCGATGGTACTTTGTATGTGGATGGTTCTTGTTTCAAGTTGCCGAACGGTGATGTGACGACTGCATATGCTGTAGTTACATTGAGAACGATTGTGGAAAGCGAAAGACTAAGTCAGAATTCGGCTCAGGCTGCCGAGTTAATCGCTTTGACGAGAGCGTGTGTGTTGTCTAAAGATAAACGGGTGAATGTGTTTACAGATAGTCAGTATGCGTTTGGCGTGGCACATAGTTTTGGACGATTGTGGAGAGAGAGAGGATTCCTTACGTCGCATGGCACGAAGATTCAACATGGTCAGCTTGTAAATGATCTTTTAGATGCACTCACATTGCCTAAACAAGTGGCCATAGTCAAATGTAGCGCACATCAGAAAGTAACAGATGATGTGGGTCGTGGTAATGCGTTTGCGGATGAAACGGCTAAAGAAACGGCTAAAGATTTGACGAACAGAATGTATGTTACGAGCTCAGTGAGATGGCCAACAGAGACTGGTATGTGTGAAGACACATTTGAAAGTGTGAAAGGAATACAGAATGAAGCCACTGAGACAGAAAGGACTAAATGGAGAGAGAGCACGGGAAGATTGGATGAGAATGGATGTTGGGTTGATCTATCAGAGAAGCAGAGATGGATGTTACCGGATGCATATGTGCTCGCTGTTGTTACAATGGCTCATGGTATGGCGCACATCAACACGAAAGGTATATGCAAGTTGTTGTCTCATGTATGGAAGAATGATGGGATTACTAAGTGCGCCGAGAGAGTGGTTAAGAATTGTATGGTGTGTTTGATGCACAATCCTGGTAAGGGCACCCCCACTCCACCTGGCCATTTTGCCCCTCCTACGTACCCTTTCGAAGTTATCCAGTTGGACTTTATCCACATGGAGAGATGTAATAATTTGAAGTATGTGTTGGTTGTGGTGTGTGCATTTTCTAGGTGGATTGAGGCCTACCCCCTTAAGGATAATACGGCTTTATCCACGGCAAAAATTTTGCTCAAAGAATATTTTCCCCGCTACGGAATGCCTCGGGTCGTATGGTCGGACAACGGAAGTGAGTTTGTTGGGAGTGTGAAGAAGAGTGTGTGTCGCGGTTTAGGGATAGTACAAAAATTTCATAGTGCAAACCATCCACAATCAGCAGGCTTGGTGGAAGGATATAATGGCACTCTAAAACTGAAATTGGCTAAAATTCAGGCAACAACTGGTTTATCATGGCCCGACGCTTTGCCTCTGGCTCTCCTGTCGACCAGGGCAACTGTACACTCTCGAGTAGGGCTCAGCCCATATGAGATTGTGTTCGGTCGTCCTGCTAATATATGGGGAGTCCCAAGACCTAAGGAAGTTGACAGAATTGAATACCCTATGTTGATTGATTATCTCTATGATCTGACTGCTAAATTGAGTTTGATTCATCAACAGGTCTTTGAGTCTCTGCCATCACAAACAGAGGGTCCTGGTCATCGACTTCAACCAGGGGACTGGGTCCTCGTCAGAAACTACGGACGAAAACGAAACCTTGAACCAAGATTTGTGGGCCCGTTTCAGGTACAGCTGGCTACGAGAACGGCGGTTCGACTACACGGACGGCGGAACTGGGTACATGCTACCCACACAAAGAGAGTCCCGCTTCCTTTGCCATCGGACACCTGGATAAGAAAAGGTCTTTCTTCATCTGAGACCGACACTGCACCACGTTTCGTTCCATTCAGCGAAGCTCGGCTTGTATCTGACACCGTTGCTGACTCCTCTCAAACAATTTCCTCCACGTCAACCTTGGAAAATTTGACTGTTGAACTATTGCCTGAACAATTGAACACTCCTTTGCCGTCCAATCCGTTGTTTGAAGATCAGACTCGACCTGGAAGCAGCCGATATTTTCTTCGTCCACGAACAAGCCATAAATAAAAAGATTTTTTTGTTTATAGGTTCTACATTGCTCTGAAAACAGTGGACATTATATATTATGTATCTTTTTCTTTTTCGTACAGCCAAGAACATTATCTAGCTAGAACCTACCATCCAGGTTGACCGTAAGGCCGTGCGGGTACTTCCTTCTGTTTAGCAGCTATCGACACAAGGTTGGTTTCTATTATCAATTTCTGGGAACTCCTGGGAATTGATAACCGCTACTCAGAACGAAGTGCGTCAAGAACGTCGCGGACGGTCGTTAGGGGATGGAATCATCATTGTCTGAGCTGTCGAAAAGAAAAGAAACGTTGGCGCAAAGATCTAGATTGCAGAAAATATGTCATACAAAATGGTTTTTCTCACAAGTAATCATACTGTTTCTCACCATATCTTTGCTATTGGTAGGAGGAATATATTATGGGTCTCAGTTCTTATTGTCTTCTGCTACACCTACTCTTCCATCTCATGATCAATATGTCGTTTCTACTGTTTCTCCACATTCTTTTTATCCTCTGCCTCAACACGAACAAATCAGACGTGCGGAATTCAGAAACAATTCTTTTATACAACTCCTGCATCAGCATCAGTTAGTGGTAAACACTACCAATTGTTGGGTGTGTGGGTTAATGCCACATACCATGGATAAAGGTATTCCGTACCTAGTTCTGCCTTATAGTGCACAAGGGTCAGCTCGAGCATTACAAACTATGTTCCGTAGTGCACTAGATTCCTACCCCCATCGAGAACCACGCTCAGCAAACTCTGGTCCTGGTCCGTACCACAAGACTATGGCGAGAGCTATTGCAGACTTAGATAGAGATATTTTTGACGCATCGCTCATCCCAGAGGAAGAGGTGCGAGCATATAAGGAACTAAGTGAAGCTGAGTACAGCTTATCAGTGGGTGAGAGGCAGCTTAAAAGCTCGCCACCGATATGGATTGTACCTCACCTTGGTAATCTCTGCTTGAAAGGTCTTGGTCGAAATCCGAGAGCTCAGTTTGGGGAGAGTGCTTGTACCGAGACATATGTCTTACCGACGCTCTCCTCCCCTGTCTTCCTGCCTGCCAAGGGTACTTACTTTGTATGTTATGATCGAGCCTATACGTGGTTACCTCATGACTTCTCGGGTACCTGCTATATTGCGAATCTTTTGCCTCCGACTTTCACTGTGGCCTCTGATTATCACAGAAATAGAATTATAAGAGGTGTGATTAGTAAAGAAGATACTTCCGGACAAGAGGCGGGAGACTTCTTTAAGGGTTTCCTACCGTTCTGGGGACCGATGGTTAATAGCAGGAACCTTAGACAGTTAACTCCTGTAGTAGAATCAACTGCCAACATAACTGCAAATGCCCTTGGTAATTTGACAGCGGAGCTCCAGGCGGATAGACTGATGACGTTGCAGAACCGTATGGTTCTAGATATCGTTCTAGCAGATAGAGGTGGGGTTTGTAAAGTCATCCATTCGAGCTGCTGCGTATTCATACCTGATAACGCTGCAACGGTTTATCAAGCCATCTCTAAGTTGCACAAAATTTCGGAGTCCATACACGTGGACGAAGGAAATTGGACGCTTCTGGGATGGTTTTGGGGTCTGATATCAACTTGGGGTTGGAAGATTCTGATGATCATAGGGGTTGTTGTGACATTTCTGTTCTCATGTTGTCTTTGTGTGCAATGTGGTCCTGCCTTATGTGGCCTCTGTGCTACGACGTGTATAAGACAGCCCGTTGTCACCAAAGAGGCATTGAAGGATAGAATAATGTATCAACAACATCTGGATGATCTGATGAGTATCGAAATCGATTATGATTCCGACTAGTGCTTGCCTACATGAGGGCAAAAGGACCGTCTGAGGTTCCGTAAAAATTATTACGATGTTCTGGGCATTACCGAATATGGACAAGTTTGGTATCTACGAACCGCAAATGACGAGTTCGGCAAGTGTGCGAAGATTCGCTACACTACCTGCCAGGGTTCGTCTAATGTTATGCGTTCTTCATCTGAACCCTCGGGTTCCATTTTAGATACGGCATCCATTTTGTTTCTTGCCCTCACGTAGTCAGCAAGCAGATAACTGTTCGCCCCCTGACCCTCTAGTTCCCAAGCCTTACGGAAGACGCATATTCCTTTCATGCGTCTTTATGGCCGGAGGAATGACACAGCAAAGGCAAATGGCTCAGCTTGAGGGTAATCTGGTCGTGCCGGTTTATTGTGACAGCCTTGCAGGCGATGGATCCAACTCTTTGATCCTACGATCATGCTTCCGATATTACCCCCACACTCTTTTCTCTACACGTGTCTGACTTCCTTGCAGCTGTTCTTGTCTCTTCTTTTTTGTCATTAACAACTCTAATGGGTGTGCCTAATGGTGGGAAGATGTACTTTTACAGTTGGGAACCGGCATAGCTATTGTAATGATGTTCCGGGATTCTGAACACATGAAAGCGACCTTTTTTGAAACCTACTGTGGGAACCGGATTATAATCTTTTGTCCACATGTTATGCAATGGTAACACTCTGTATAAAAGAGAGCGACCTACAACCTCAATTTGAAGCAGACTCTCAGAACCTACACACTGTTGTACTTCTTGTGACTTTTGCCTCCCTGCAGTAATAAACACTGATCTTTGACGCCGAAGGAAGTATCCCGTGTCTCTGTAATTTGTGCGCCGAAACAGGTATCCCATGAAGGTTATAGGTGCTGTTCCCTGGCACCGCTGGTACTGTTAAAAGTCCAGTCCTTCACCAGTACATGCAAAACTTAAAAGTAAATATCCTGCTTTTCAAATACATTGTACCCTGCCCTCTGGGTTTTCCAGGGCCTACCTTAGGGGGAAACAGCAATCACAACATGGTTTTTACAGGCTGTGCCATTACATCGCATGCGTTACAACGCAAGCGATGTAACTCCGCGTAGCCATTACTATGCGTACCATTACATCGCATGCGCTGTTACAACACATGCGATGTAATGTTGATCCACCTCATTGTGAGGAAACAGAGGCTCTTCCGTTTTCTCACAACAATGTGCACTGCCCCTCGACGTGAAGCAGGAAGCAGGAACCGGGAGCAGAGACGGCGATGCTGGAGAGGAACCACGAGGAAAGAGAGGTAAGGGTGATTGTGCTTGGGGTAGTAGTAGTGTGGGTAGTGATTTAGGGTAGTGTTTTAGTGTTGTAGTGTTTTAGGGTTAAGGGCAGCGTAGGGGTGGGAGTAGTGTGGGTAGTGGTTTAGGGAAGTGTTGTAGTGTCGTAGTGTTTTAGGGTTAGTGGTGTTTGTGTAGTGTGGGGTTCGTGCTAGGGGTTGTGGTTTAGGGTAGTGTTGTAGTGTCATAGTGTTGGTGTTTAGGGTATAGTGGTTTAGGGTTTAGTGTAGTGTTGTAGTGTTTGTGTGGTGTAGTGTTTTAGGGTTTAGGGTAGTGTTGTAGTGTTTGTGTAGTGTTTTAGGTTTAGGGTAGTGTTGTAATGTTTGTGTAGTGTAGTGTTTTAGGGTTTAGGATAGTGTTTGTGTAGTGTAGTGTGTTAGGGTTTTGGGTAGTTTTGTAGTGTTTGTGTAGTGTTTTAGGTTTTAGGGTAGTGTTTGTGTAATGTAGTGTTTTAGGGTTTAGGGTAGTGTAGGGGTCGTGCTATGTGTAGTGTTTTAGGGTTCGGGGTACTGTAGAGTTGGGAGTAGTGTAGGTTGTGGTTTAGGGTAGTGTTGTCGTGTCGTAGTGTTTTAGGGTTTAGGGTAGTGTAGGGGTGGGAGTAGTGTGGGTAGTGGTTTAGGGTAGTGTTGTGGTGTTTGTGTAGTGGTTTAGGGTTTGGAGTAGTGTTGTAGTGTTTGTGTAGTGTAGTGTTTTAGGTTTTAGGGTAGTGTTGTAGTGTTTGTGTATTGTAGTGTTTTAGATTTTAGGGTAGTGTTGTAGTGTCTGTGTAGTGTTTTAGGGTAGTGTTGTAGTGTTTGTGTAGTGTAATCTTTTATGGTTTAGGGTAGTGTTGTAGTGTTTGTGTAGTGTTTTAGGGTTTAGGGTTGTGTTGTAGTGTTTGTGTAGTGTAGTGTTTTAGCGTTTTGGGTAGTGTTGTAGTGTTTGTGTAGTGTAGTGTTTTAGGGTTTAAGGTGGTGTTGTAGTGTTTGTGTAGTGTTTTAGGTATTACGGTAGTGTTGTAGTGTTTGCGTAATGTAGTGTTTTAGGGTTTAGGGTAGTGTTGTAGTGTTTGTGTAGTGTAGTGTTTTAGGGTAGTGTCAGGGGGGTCGTACAGGGTAGTGTAGTGTTATTGTAGGGATTGGACTGGGGGTGGGGGAGGGTTGTGTAGGGGTACTATATTTTAATGTTTAGGGTAGGGTAGAGTAGAGTCACTTACCTTGTTAACTTTTACCATGACTATATCTTTACCACGCATGCCTTTGCGTTGTAATGGCATGCGTGGTAAAAGCATATTCGTGGTAAAAGTTTGCGATGGAATGGCATGTCGTTGTCATTGACATCGCGTAGTAATACTCGCGTTGTAATGGCGCGCGTGGTATTGGTATGCGATGTAATGATATACATCCACCTTAGGGGTGACTTATATGTATAAAAGGTAGGGTTTGGGCCTGGAAAAAGGTTTAAATGCTAGGTCGAATTGGCAGTGTAAATTGCACACACAGGCTATGCAATGGAAGGCCTGAGGCATGATTTGAGGGCTATGTAAGTGGGTGGCACAAGCAGTGCTGCAGGTCCACTAGTAGTATTTAATTTACAGGCACTGGGCACATCTAGTGCACTTTACTAGGGAATTATAAGTAAATGAAATATGCCAATTGGGCATGAGACAATGTTACCATGTTTTAGAAGAGATAGCATCTGCAGATTCGTACTGGTTTGCTGTGGTAAAGTGTCCTAATATCAGCAAAAATGAGGTCAGAAAAGTGGAGGAGGAAGGCAAAATGTTTGGCGGTGACCCTGCAAAAAGGGCCATTTCTCACAAACCAGGTAGGTGAACCTAAGTTCGGCAACATGCACTTTAGCTCACCATGCTGACAAAACCAGCATTCATTGGTTCCACATTGGCATGCCATGAGATTCATGCGTTTACACTCATGATTCTCATCTTTTGCACAACATTTCTCAACAAACTCTACCAATAATATTTAGAAAATGTGCTCATCTTTTCACAACATATGCAGCAGCAGATGACAAAACTGAAAGTTCACTTTCAAACAGAAGTTGAAACAGATAAGGAACATTTTGTGTACAACAGGGATCTTCTGAATACAGTCTCGTTGATCTGTACTCTGAAGCAGGATTATGTACTGGCCAATCATCATAACAACCTCCTTCTGCTGTTTCAAAAGAGATGTGGAAAGCTGCTAGCTTATTAGAAAACACTTGTTGAAAGCTTTGTTTAAGGGAACAGATAAATGTAGAGGAGGTTTGCCCTACTAGTACATATTATGTAAGATGAGGGAACACAATATTCATCCTGAACTTCAATCAGCTACAAAGTTGTATTTTGAATGGGCTCGGCCTATTATCAGCTAATGTGTGTAGTGGGGCACTGAGCTCTTCATCCACACTTTTTTTAGGTGAACACTTGAATGCAGGAGAGGCTACCCCTACAGAAAGGTAATGTGTGTTTACCAGGGGGTGCTCACTGTGGAGGGGGACATAAGTGTTCAGACTCTGCCTTGGTGATGGTTAAGATTGTGTGTGTAGAAAGGGCTCAGCCTAGTAATAGGTGATGTGTCTAATGGGAGACTGGGCTCCTGATTTAGTTTGTTTAGGAGGACAACTCCATGAAAAAGAAGCTTGGCTTACTAAAAGATGATTCATGTGATTATGGCCTGACCTATTGATGCTGACCCTTGATTAGGGGATAGTTGTATATGGAAGAGGTTTGGCATACTAACAAGTGCCCTCTATAGCGAGTAACTGGACTCTTCAGGCTAAGCTTTCTCCAGACAGAAGGTTGTATGTAGAAGAGCCTTGGTCTAGTAATAAATAGTGTGTGTGGTGGGGGGGCAGCCTTATGATGCACAAATGTATTTAGAGGGAAAACTGCATGTGGAAGAAGCTTGGCCTTCCTGTACATGGTATATATGGTTGAGTCCATAAGTCTTGAGGCTGAGATTTCTTAAGGGAGAAAGTTATATGAAGAAGAGGCTCTCCCTAGCAGTAGACAGTGTGCCTGTTGAGGGACTAGCCTCTTCATGCACAGTTTTTTCTTCAGGGTGAGAAATGTATGTAGAAGATGCTTGGCCTACTAGTACATGACATGTGGTAAAAGAGTAATTAATTCAATCTGGGCTTTATTCAGGGAAAAGTTTAGTATGTAGAAGGGGCTTGGGCTAGTAAGCTACTATATCTAATGGAGATATGCCCTCTTCATTCTGAACTTTGTTTAGGGGTGACACCACTATGCAGATGGAGCTAGACCTAGTGTGAGGTGATGTGTGTACTGTGGGACTGGCACTGACCTCTTTATGCAGACTTTTCTTTAAGTAGACAGCTGCAAATGGAAGTAATTTGCCCTACCAGCACATGGTATGTGTGGTGGGGGACTGAAGTACTGAGTCTTAGCTTTGGTGAAGGACACATTTGTAAGTAGAAGGGGCTTGGGCACGTAATAAGTGATTTGTGTACTGGAGTGATGGCCTCTTGAGGCAGAGATTTGTTTTGTGGGACACTTAAAGTGTCTAGTGAGGGACTGGACACTTCATACTAAATTCTGTTAAGAAGTACAACTGTATAAAAAAGGCTCAACATAGTAAAAGATAGTGTGTGTTGCACAATACCTTTCCTGTTATAAGAAGCACTTTAATATACAAGTTTCACAATGAACTGACCTTTGTCACAGCCAGACCAGTATCCCCCACACTCACAAAAATACAAGCTATACCTTAGCCAAGCCATTTAAATGATCACTTTTAAATATGGACAGTCAGCTTCACTTGATTTGCAGCCCACCACAATATGCATCATTTATTAGATTGCAAACCCTTTTGTACATGTAATTTGCATCCTACACACAGATTACCATACAAAGACTAGTCCCTCACCATACACATCACCTATTAAACAAAATGCGTGGTCTACATACAACTTTCACTCTCAGCATACTTTATCATGGGGACAGATGTTCAGTACCACACTCATTTATTGTTACCCCAAACATCTTCTACATGCAGTTTGTACCCTCAACAGACCTATATACAGACATGCCAGTCCAAAGAAATCTATATATATAAAAACAAATGTATGTCTGTCTGTCTGTCTGTTTGTCCTTTATGCATTACTACACCATTCATCCGATCGCCATGAAACTTTGGGAAGTTGTTGAGTACACTCACGCGAAGGTTTCTGGCATAATTTTCTTTTAAATATCGGCCCCCAGGGCCCTCATAATCTTTCGAATACTGATGTATGCACAAGACGGAAAAACAAAAAATCGTGTATCCACAAGCACTCGAATAAATAAATTGAATTTAAACAGCATTCATCCAATCGCCAGGAAACTTTGGGAAGTTGTTGAGTACACTCCCGCAAAGGTTTCTGGCATAATTCTTTTTAAAATATCGTCCCCCCAGGGCCCTCATAATCTTTTGAATACTGATGTACGCACAAGATGGAAAAACAAAAAATCGTGTATCCACAAGCACTCGAATAAATAAATAGAATTAAAACAGCATTCATCCGATCGCCAGGAAACTTTGGGAATTTGTTGAGTACACTCCCGCAAAGGTTTCTGGCATCATTTATTTTTAAATATCGGCACCCCAGGGCCCTCATAATCTTTCGAATACTGATGTACGCACCAGACGGAAAAATGAAAAATCGTGTATCCACAAGCACTCGAATAAATAAATAGAATTAAAATGACACTTTGAAATGTTTTTCATATTAAAATGAATAAGTTTCAATAAAAATGACACAATGTAAATTGAATGTTATCATAACGAGTTTCCTTGAATTTCCTTTCTTCGCAGATCGCAGCAACGCGCGACTGGTAAGCTAGTGATATATAAATGGCCAACCCGTTTGTACATTACGTTTTAACCGTGGTTTGTTTTTACACGGACATATACCATGGTATCAATTGAATCTATTACATGTAATCTATGTAGGACCTTCTTATTAGAACATTTTCACATCCTTGTGGTTCAAACAGTACATTTGCATTACTCTACTTTGTCCTTCTATTGTACATGTACTATTAGCACACATAATTCCATAAAACATGCTAGGTATTTAATCAAAAGTGTTAGGAAGGGGCGTATTTAGGGTATCCTTTCCTACTGCCGAATCGCAGGGGTATGTAAGAATGTTTTGCGACCGAAAAGGGGGCGCAAAAGATTTGCATTTTACCACCAACTTCATGTTGGTGGTAACCCTTCGCATAGTACACACTGTATGTTTCGTTCTAGTTGAATACCTTATGGCATACTGCTTCGCTGGACATTAGGCACGCTCTTTACAAAGAACCGACTCGGCGCCAAAGACTCTCCACTTTTGGACTTGCTGTAGGGGGGGTGCTGGATTTTGGAATAGTATAATTTACTATTCCAACTCCAGTCTGTGCAACAGTAGGGAAGGTGTTGGATTTAAAAGCCAACACCTTCTGCCCCCTACAGCAAGTTGTTGTAACGGCTTGCGTTGTAATGGTATGTGATGTAACAATGCGGTCGTTGTAATGACTGCGTTCTGATGGCATAAGTTGTTTTGCATGCAGGGTAAATGATGTTTCCCAGCAAACCATCTGAAGATACTTGGCAATAGGAACTTGCTACCAGCCAAAAGTCAGCCCTAGATGTGTACTGGAAATATAGAAATTAACTATTTGATGGGAGTACTTGGTACATTTCATGCTAAAAAAAATTGATACTACAAACAACTTCTACAAAGTGTCTTGTGATCGCAGATGCCACTTATATGAGCTTAACAGAGCCATAGGTACAAGTAGTCTGGTCACCCTTTTGAGACCCGTGGAAACAGGCCTGGATTTCAGAGAATAGCAGTTTGCACAACAGAATGAGACACTGTAATGCAAACTGTGTCTCAATTCTAATGATCTCTATATATATATGGTGCCAACTGCTAAAGCCGTGGGGCTTTATTACACTGCATATGTCATGTGACACTGTAACTCAGTTAAATTCTGTTACATGAATAGTCATGACTGTGCCATCCCGTCTGTGCTTATGAAAAACATGTGTCTACTTTGTAAACAATATAACAGAAAGGTTTATGCAAATTCTTTGTTACAACGTATAGTTCCCAAAATAATCACAATGTATCTATATTGTCCATGTTGGTTTTCTTCTCAATTTCACAATTCGTGTTTGTGCCTGTAATTGTAGCCTGGGATAGACCTTCATATATAGGAGAGACAATGTGGGAATGCAGAATGAGTTTATATTGTGTTTAGCTTCTGAATAGACGTGAAATAATCTAGATAGTAATGAAATAACTTGAACAAACTCTACTTGGTACGTGTTAGTAGTAGAGTAACAACAATGCTAACAGAAATATTTCAACGCTCCATTCTCCTCTCTTTTTTCGGGTTATGGTTAGGCCTCCTGGTTTATGGAATTTCTGTTTTTAACATTTTCGTCTGTATTTATCCATATTTTTTTTCTGGGCATCTTATTGGTATTTATCCGTATTTATTTTGTATTTTGAGAATAAACAGAGATGTGAAATGGTATATTTCTGTATTTAATTAAATGATAAACATGCACACATACTTTTATACCGGTAACGTTTCAGCTAACTAAGCAGCCAAATACAACAAAACAATACACCAACAGTTAAATATTAACATTAAATACAAATAATCATGAACTGTATTTAAGGTAATGTAATGTTGTTTTTTAGGTCTCGCCTGTCAATGCACATGCGCATTGAGCAGAGGGAGACTATGGGGGCTTAAACAGAGCTTACCTACACTGGCGATTCACTGGCGATTTGATGAAGTGCATGTGCACTTTTAACTCAATGCGCAAGCGCAATTAGTTAAAATGCGCGTGCACAGCATCAAATCGTCAGCTTAGTGCCACCAGCAGCTCTTCCCGCTCCGCCCCCTGCTGCATCAAGGCTTGGCGCTCTGCCTCAGCCCAGCCATTCTCCTCCCCTAATTACCCCCTGCTGCATCAAAGGCTTTTTCACGGCCGGCCGGCCGTGCTTTCAGTTTCACGGCTGGCCGGCCGTGTCTCCTTTTCTTTCTTTTTTTAATCCGCTGCATGTTGTCAAATGTTTTATCTTCTCTGCTTGCGGTGAGTGCCATTGATTGCTAAATTGTGTTAACCGTCCGACATCCATTGCTGCACTCCATTAAATAATGCAATTCAATGTATACTTTGGTCACCCTGCCTAAACAACGCTTCAGTTAACCTCAAGCACTTCTCCTACCTGGCCTCATACCGTGCAGCTGTCCGTGAATAAAGGCCCAGTCAAATCACTTGTTGCAGCAAGAAAAGCCGGCCTTGTTCCATGTACTTGTTCTCATCACACAACACAAGCACGAGCCTCCCATACATCTAAGTGGCCGACAGAAACAAACCACAACTCACTCCATCCAACCCTGCCTCGATGTTCTGCACGCACTTTTTTTTTAATTATTTTAAATATCGGCTACTATTTTGTTGAGTGTATACCAGGTGACCTCCTACTTTGCTGTGTCCCCTAAGTTCCTAGGCTTCCTCGCAGTTTCACCCTTCCGCCTGCCTGCCTGCAAGGCCACAGTTACCCCGTTGGGGATTACTGCCGCCTTTTTGCAAACAGAACCCATGTCGTTTCTTGTATTCGTGCAAAGCCTTACTGCTGCTATCTAGTCTTTGATGACGTCACCGTGGGCTGCGCTCTTCCTTTCACCTGCAGCCTTCGCCCCTGGGTCTGCTTTGGTAGTCGCATGTGGCTGCCTCATTCATCCACTCCACCGCCACCTCTCTGCAGCATTTGCAAGGTCTGGATCTCCAAGGCCAAATCCTTAGCCAGTGTTAGCCCATCGAGTCAACCTGATGGGGACAATAACCTCATTAGCCTTCCACAATGCTTCCTCCGCTCGACGAATTTCTCCCCCGCAGCCATCCCCCATGAGCCACACCCACCCCCTGTTTGCAAACCCTGCTTTGAAATTAACCTTCAACAAATAATCGCCCCAGGTCTTCACACTGTTCCATTTCACGAAGCCATCACTGCCCCCCTCATCTGCATCCGCTGGGACTCCCTGGTGGGTGAACTGCTCCTCCGCTGGCCTCGAGGGTATGCCCTGCTCTGGGGCATGACCTTAAGAACCACCACATCGACAAAAGAAGGCCCAAAAGCAGACCTGCGTTATGCTGTCTGACCGCATTAGCAGTGGCAAGGACTGCCTGGGAAAGATATAAAACGAGCATTGGCAAATCCAACGGGTCTGGCCTTGGAAGCCTGCAGGTTGTTTTTTTTTGTTGTTTTTTTTGGTAAACATCTTTCAAAACCCGGAAACGTGTAAAGATAACAGACCAGGAAACATGCAGCTGCTTAAATGCCTTGTTTGCAGAAAAAAGAAAATGCACACAACAATGAAAGTAAGGTTGGCCTACCAGCAATGGCATTGGAGTGGACTGCTTTCTAGGTAGATGTGCACATATGCAAGAGAAAACCAGCACTGGCAAAGCCAATAGGTCTCCTTTTCTTTCTTTTTTTAATCCGCTGCATGTTGTCAAATGTTTTATCTTCTCTGTTTGCAGTGACTGCCATTGATTGCTAAATTGTGTTAACCGTCTGACATCCATTGCTGCACTCCATTAAATAATGCAATTCAATGTATACTTTATGTATTACTTTAAACTGACAGATATGCGATATTAATTATGCAGTATTTTTTTCTGCTTACCTGCCCCTGTTTATCTATCTTATGTGACAATTAAATATTTGATGCGTTCATATTAATGACTTTGACTATTAATGTGTGTGCGTGGAATATTATTTAGTGTAGAGATATTAATGCATGCCATGGTGTCGATGGTGTTGATAATAACGATATCTGCTTGCTTTGCTTTATAACACTTCTTATCATAGTTTTGCCGTTTCTAAGTTCTATCAATCACAGGTTCTACTGTTATCATTTTATTTGTACCACCACTTCCACCATCCACCACCACCACCACATCCACCACCACCACCACATCCACCACACCCACCACCACCACCACATCCACCACCACCACTACATCCACCACCACCACTACATCCACCACCACCACATCCACCACCACCACATCCACCACCACCACATCCACCACCACCACATCCACCACCACCACATCCACCACCACTACATCCACCACTACATCCACCACCACTACATCCACCACCGCATCCACCACCACCGCATCCACCACCACCACATCCACCGCATCCACCATCACATCCACCATGACATCCACCGCCACATCCACCACCATCGCTTGCACCACCACATCCACCACCATCGCATCCACCACCACATCCACCTGACAAAGGTATTAATTTTGCTATTTTCAAAACCAACACATAAATAAAAAAATAAAAAAACTTTCCTAATGCGAGACCTATTGCATTTTCAATGCTTGTTTTTTTACTTTACATGATGTTTCTCAACTGTTGACCTAGAAGTCATGAAGGACAGCACGGAGAGTTACTCACAAGAAGCACAATTTACTGTATTTTTCTGCTTTTACAAATAAATAAAGACAGCAAACACGATGCTTTCTGTTTGTATGCATCTGTAAAAATCTGTAAAAAATAGAAAACTCGGGGCATATTCTCAAGGAGTTATCACCGAGTTAACAGAACTTTACCACAGCCAAAGTCGTGATAAATTCAACACCCCATTCACAAGCTGGTGCCAACAGCCCTTATCACCAGTTTACCTTCAATATCACCACAGATGACCCGAGCAACTATCGCTAATGATATGCATAATAGGCGTTCCCGTGCCAAAAGCCTCATAACACAACTCCGCAGCATTCTCAATGACCAGCCAGATCAGCGATACAACCACAAAACAGGCTATAAGGTGCGTTAGCAGCAGGAAACTAACACCTGCTCTGACCTGATGCAAAGTCAGACCACAGCCTGCACCACAAAAGGGACCCAGCCCAGAGCCACACTTGAAGTGCAACAGATGCCATGGAGCCACTGAACATGCGGGCCGAACACCAAAGATGGCCACAACATCCACCACCACCCCCAGGACCCCCCCAGACACTCATGCCGTGGCTTTGGCTAGGTGCTGTTACTTGCGCAGCGCTCTCGAGGCTCGGCGGGCCTTGGGGGTGTGTCCGCACCGGGGCCTGGAATTCTGGTCTCGGAGGGGGGAGTGGCGGGCTAGTGGGGAGGCCCCAGTATAGTACCCCGGAGCTGTGGCAGCGCTGA
The DNA here is from genome assembly GCF_964261635.1 of Lissotriton helveticus. Lineage (NCBI taxonomy): Eukaryota > Metazoa > Chordata > Amphibia > Caudata > Salamandridae > Lissotriton > Lissotriton helveticus. The sequence goes on from NC_136071.1 coordinate 531,740,537, forward strand.
TTCCTCCCGGGTGCTCTGACACCCCCCGGCCTCCACCTGGGTACACAGCGGCCGGACTGGATGGTAGCCTCCCCTTGAGGTGCACACAAGCGCAAGATCGCGCTGCATCACCCCTTTTTGATCCCTGGCACTGTGATCCCACAGGCGTTGAAGGTGCTGTGCCCTTTATCTCTCACTGCTGCCTGGCGACATTTGGTGACATCGATTCCTGCTGGTGACTCATGGTACCTGCGCCCCATGTAGTTCAGACCACACACCGGTGTATTAAGTCCTGTTCTCCTTGATTTGCGCTATGTGCTTAGTTGATGTGCTGAGATACCACCGCTCTGCGCTCTCTCTGGAGCTCCACCCGGCACATGCTACCGGCCCAGTGTGACCTTTCCCTCATTCTCAGGTGGAAACCGGTCTGCTCTCCTATTGCTGCCTGATGGTGGTTGTGCAAATCTATTGATCCTTCCAGCATTTATTAACCTTGCTGCCTTGTGTCTTTGTTGGGTGTCCCTACGTGCCTGCCTTTCGTCTTGTCGCCCTCTGGAGTTGCTGTGTCCACGGTGCAGCTGAATCACAACCACGTCACTTTCCTCTCCTCTTGAGATGGGGAAAAAATAACCCAAGCAGAGTAAGCTACAGTTTGACAAGGCTGCTGGTCCTGCCACGGATGTCCCATCTGATCAACCTGGTGTGGCTTCGTGCCCGAATGACTCCGGGGACTCTGCCTCTCTTGCAACGGCCATGTTGGCTGAGATGAGGTCTGGATTTAAACCGTTAGATGGTTGTTTTGACGACCTGGACAAGAAGCTTGCTGACATGGGTACCAAGATTTAGGCACATTACCGGCGGCTGGACGTCGTGGAGGCGAGGGTCTCGGACGTTGAGGACGGTGCGTCAGCCTCCCTTAAAAGACTGGACAGAATGGAAAAGATCCTCAAAGAAGTAGCCATCAAGAACAAAGATTTGGAAGCTCGCAGCCGCCAGAATAACATCCGTATAATTGGCGTACTGGAGACGACTGCCACTGGGCGTATGGACACTTTTATTGAACAACTGCTTGCGGATCTGTTTGGCAGGGAAACCTTCACGCAGGGATTCGTGGCTACTGGGACCCAGACCTCGGCCTGGCCTCCCCCCACGCCCCATCATCGCAAGGCTCATGAACTTCAGAGATAGGGATGCTGCCTTGCAGTCAGCCCGCGACATGGGAGACGTCCAGAGGCAAGGCAGCAAGTTGGCTTTCTTCATGGTCCAAGAGGCGAGACGTAAATATCACGGAGTCAAGGCTGCCCTGAAACATTTGGGACTCAGGTATGGCATGTTATATCCGGCAAGACTGAGGGTAGATGTGGACTGTAGGCCTCGCATATTTGACACCCCGACGGAAGCGCAGGAGTTTTGCCAGAACTATAAGAAAAACCATTCTGGATCACCTGTTGTGCCGCACCCGACCTCTCCATCGTAGGGTGGTTCACAGGACAGTGTTGAGCTTTTCTCTCATCCCGGGACTGGTTGATTGATACTATATGGTTATTGTTTTGTATTGCTACACTCGATACATGCTCACTGTTGGACCCGGGCCTTTGTGGCTGGTTCACCCCTGAACTTTTTGCTTTTGATGGCGTTCATGATTTCTGGGTTGGCGCACTTTTTCCCTGGGTCCCAGAGTAAAGTGCGTGCGTGGAGTAAGGTTGGCCTGCCCTCCCATAGGAATGAATGGGGAATATCTGTGTCCCTGGTAGCTCCTGATGCGTGAGGTGTGCAGGCTCGAGTTTGGTATGTACAAACTCGTGAGAATGAATGCTGCGCGATGGTATGTGTGGCTTGTATGTGTCTAGTGGGGAAGTGCCACTTCTAAACATTGATGTGTGTGTGCAGTGAGGGTGCTGGAGCGTGATTGGCTGGAGCTGGCTGGCAAGCCTGGCTCCAGGAAGTCTGGATGGGTCTGCCCAGGGGTGAGTGGAGAGATCAGCCTGAGTGATGTGTGGGAGGGCTGCACCTGGTTCCTGATAGGGCTGGGCTTTCCCCACACGATGCTGGCTCCGGCCCCTGTGGTGCGTCTAGCGACCCTAGCCTCCCCAGTGAATGAAAGGGGTGGTTGGGCCATCAAGGGTGCTCCAAAACCAGCTGCGACTGGTTTCTCCCCCACCCTGCACCTGCAGACAAAGGTTTTCATAGTATAAGAAGGGGCTGTGTCCCCTGACAATTTGTTCTCTTCCAGGATCCTGAGGGGGCTGCTGCTGTTGCTGGGCAGGAGGACCGTCACTTGGATTACCTCCCTGCCTGGAGGCCCAGTGAGCTGGCTCTGGGCCCAGCCTTGCCCCCTGCCTACCTAGGAACATTGCTGGACTTTGCCAAGCGCCTGGAAGTGCTTCATTTCTCCCCTAGCGCCTGGGAGCGCTTTGCTTGGCATCTAGCGCTTAAGAGCGCTTTACTCTGTACATTGGCGCTTTGGAGCACTCTGGGTGCTTTGGCCGGTGCCTACCCGGCATCGTTTGCCTGCGTGTTGTGGCCGAGCGGCGCGGGTGCCATCCCGCTCATTTCCGCCTTCATCGGCCGTTTTTATGCCTCCTAGCGCTAGAAGCGCTTTCTTTTAATTATTGCCAAAAAGCCGGTGCCCAACCGGCATTGCCCCGCGAAATCATCCCCGTCGCCGCCCGGCCGAACCGGAAGTCTGGCAGGCCGGGGGCGGGACGTTAGGACAGCCGGAAGCCCAGGCGGGAGCCTACTCCGCTCTGGGCCGTGTTGCAGAGAAGAAGGAGCGAGGAAGCAGGGGCAGCGAGAGCCTACCCCACGCTCCTGCGTGGGCCGAGAAGTGCCGCTGTCCGCCTGGCTCCCCGAGTGACGGGAGAGCCCAGTGAGAGGAGTCCCGGCAGCAGGGAGACGCCGCAGGGACCCAGCGCAACGTCAGAGACCCCGCAGCAGAGTCCGGTGAGTGGAGTGCGGGCGTCTCGAGGCGGGGGGGCCCCGGTGTTCTTAAAGGCCCCGTGGGGGCCCGTGCATACTCCTGGAGCGGCCCCGGAATGCAGCGGGCCGCTCCCCCTTTAACTCCGACGCAGCTGGCCTTCTTTCTTTACTGAGCCACGAGGGCTCCGGGGGCAGCTTGAAGAGATCAAGTCCCCCGGGAGGGACTCCAACGGTAGTGATGGGCCCAGAGAGGCTCCGGGCAGTTCTTCAGTTGCGAGCCCTAGAGAGGCTCAGGGGCATTGCGTGTTTTGAGTCCAGGAGGGACTCCAACGACGGGGCAAGTTGGTCTTAGAGCCCCGGGGCTCCAAAAGACGGCATTTTCTTGTGAAGAGTCCAGAGAGGCTCTCAGGGGCATTTCATATTCACAGAGCCCAGAGAGGCTCCAGGGCCCCATTGTTGTGGTAGAGCCCCAGAGAGGCTCAGGAGCATTGTGTGGTTGAAGAGCCCAGTGAGGCTCTTTGGGGGAACAGTAGATTTGGCCAGAGCCTGCGAGGCCCCAGCATTAGCCCTCATTATCTACACCAGTTGCCCAGCACTTTGTGGGCAACTGCCACGTTTAGGCCACCCCCTGACATTGGGACACAGGGCGTCCTAGCCCCAACAAGGCCTGAGGGCCTAGGGACTGCCACAGGTTGTGGCTCATGTGAGTTTTGCGCAATTGCTTGTGCTTGCACCTCTGAATGTGTTTTGATGCATCATGTGTTTTTCCTTGCATACACCTCTGAATGTGTTTTGATGCATCATGTGTTTTCTTTCCCTACACCGCTGAATGTTAATGCATCATGTGTAATGTTCCTATGCGTATACCCCTAAATGTTGGTGATACTTAGGTGGTTCTTTTTCTCCTAGTACAGGTGTTGCTAGTGAGGTCTTGGTTCCCTGCGCAATATTTTCCTAAAGTGGTTAAGGTTGCGTAGGAGGTACTTACCCTTTACCAGTAATTACTGGTTGTGTGCTAACTTGTTCTAAAAGTGTTCTATGTGCTAGTTACTATTCCTAAAAAGTGATGATTCCTGACAGTGGTCCAGGTGGCCCTGTCTTGTACATATCCCCTGTAAATTCTGCCCGTGCCTGTTGGCACATTGTAAAATGTGTGTTCTTATCTAATGTGTTTTGGTATAATACAAAGGCTGTTTTTATATAACCTTGTGTGGAGTTTCCTTTGTGGTGGGCCTTGGGGGTTGTTGCTGGGTGCTAGCCTCCATGTTTAGCCTGGCTGCTCGCGTCACGTTACCTAGAGGGTGAGCAGGGGTTATCTTGGTGTGTGACTCCCTTGCCCTGACGTGGAAGTGGTGGTCTCTGACTGACTCTGGCGCAAGCCTTGGCCAGCCAGAGATTCCGTTTCTAACATTGGTGGCAGGCGGTGAGGATCCGGATTTGTGTTTGCGTTGTACCGCAGTGGCAACGGGCCACACTACAAAACTCTGCATTTTAGATAATTACATGTTGGGGATTATTGTCCTTTGAAGTTCTAGTATTTCTTTTCCAAAGAGTGTCCAGTACATTTTTCCCCTGCCCTGCTCCCAGAGTTTGGTACCTGTGTCACGTGTGGTCAGGTTGAGAAATCAGGGGTGGTAAAAACTGCCTTACCGGTCCGAGGGGGGGGTGTGAGTGGATGAATGGTGTATTGCCCTGGACAAATGAGTGTGAGTTCTCTTTGGTAGGTAGCTTGCTGAAAGACTTTGAACTGTGTACTCTTGCTTCAGCTCAGACTGTTAGGTCTCCTGTGTTGCACATGCCTGTGAGCATCCTGCCAAGATGGAATCTCCTTTTAACCTCTGTGGTCTGTTTAAGTACAATATGCATGAGTTGGTACAATTTTGTGAGGAGAGAGACATCACAGTGAATGAGTCAGACACCCAGTCCAAGCTTAGGGATAACCTGATCCTATGGCAGAAGGATGACTGGGAACGTGAGCACAGTGAGAAAGATAGGGCCCGGGCCGCACGCCATGAGGGTGGTGGGTCTGAGGGGAGCCCCGAAGAGTCTGAAGAGGAGGATGAGGATGACAGCGAATGGGCACCAGCGGATAGTGAGGACCCCATAGATAGGGAGTCCCTTGCTGGGTCCAGTGTCAGATGTAGCACCCCATCCCTTTCCCTGTCCCCAGATGAGTGGTTGGATAGGAGGGAAGAGAGGGAGCACCAGCTGGCTTTGGAGAAGCTCAGGTTAGAGCATGCCAAGGAGATAGCGCAGCTAGGTGTGCAGGAGAGGATTGCAGAGGCTGAGAGGGCCTTGGCCAGGGAGAAGATATCCCTAGAGGGTAGGGTATCCCCTGACCGCAATTATAGTTTTCTGGATTCCCCAGGGAGGGCTGGATCCAGTGGTGGCAGCAATAGAGAGTTCAGTGCAGGAGGTCCCAGTCCCCTTCTCCAAAGAATAGTACCTTGTTCCCGAGAGGACAAGTACCGGTTGAAGTTCCGGGGCAGTAGGAGACTGCCTCACCAGGATTGGGGGGATTATGTGGATGATTGCCATGATGCACTGATTGATTGGATAGAGGTTCACGGGGAACCTGATTTTGATGGACTGCTCAACCTGGTTATCAGAGAGCAGCTGCTCAATTGTTTTGTGCCCGAGTTGCACCGACACCTGTTGAGGGGTGACTATGTTAGTCCTTGGGACATTGCGAGGGAAGCAGACCGCTGGAAAGGTGCCGGAGGTTCTGACACGTCATGGGTGAGTGATCCCGAGAGTAGTGGGTCAGGTATCTTCCAGCCCAGTGTGGTGGAAGAGGCTCAGAGTAGCCCAGCTAGGTCCCAGTGTAGCGAGAGGGGTGTAGGGGCTCACGTCTTGTCTCAGTGGAGGAGGAGTGAGTGGGGGACTGAGTGTTCCCAGGTGCCCGACACCCAGTCTCAGAACCTGGATGGTTTCTTGAGGGAACACCAGGTTGGGGACCTAGGCTGTCCTGGTAGACCCCTTGAGGGGGATCTCCTAGTGTCTAGAGAACCTGGAGTATCTTTAAATAGTGTTCCAGTGGTTCTAGTGTCCGGCAGTGCCACTCCAGTTGGGGAGGGCACAGAAGTCCGAAGTGAGGAGTGAATGGGGGATGTGTTCCCCAGTGGGAGAACCAGTGGGTCAGGGACTAGCCAGTTGGGCTACGTTCCCTTGGAGTGACCATGGTGACACCACTTCTGTTCTCGGGGATCCTCCCACTCTGTCAGGTGGACAGGGGACGGGAGATCTGCGCCAGACAGACAGTCACACAGCACATGAGTCATGTGTTAGCCTCAGGGGGATGGTGAGTGAGTCCCCAGAAGTCCTGGAGTGCCAGGCAATTATCCCACCTAGGGGTTTAGACCGAAGGTTGGGAGGCCAGGTTCAGGATCGGCCTGACCTGAAGGGTGGGACGTCTGTAACCAGAGTCCTAGCCAGTGCTTCTTCCAGGGGTACCTCTCTAGTTGGGAGGGTGCAGAAATCTGGAAGGGGGTGCAGAGGGTGGGAGAGCCCGCCTCTGACCCCGGTGCAACCTGAGGGGTTAAACCCTGGATTGGAATGGCGTTCTAGGTGTAACCCTCGCAGGAGGTGGAGGAACCCTAGAAGAAGAGGTAGGGGGAGGAGAGCCTTCCCTGAGACTCCTGGTCCGCCTGAGGGTGTAGACCCTAGGCTGGAGAACCAGTGGCAGTCTAGCCCTGTCTTACAGACAGGAAGAGTGGAGAAGGGCTACTATGTGCCAGGGGTGACTACCCCCCACTCTGTGGATAGGCAAGGACAGGTGGCACCTGGGTGGCCCAGGGCCTGGTCCTGGCCGCGGACAGCTTGGGAGTACCAGTGGGGTAGTCCAGTTGTTCCAGATGGTGGTTTTAGAAGGAATCCCAGGGGTTCACAGTGGCGTGGAACAGGACGGTGTCCCAGCAGTGGCGGGCCCGTGTCCGTGTTCTATCGCCCAAAGCAGGGAAGCCCATCACGGTGGTAATCAGTCTACCCTGCGTTTTGGCTGGAAGGGGGTTGTGTTGGACCCGGGCCTTTGTGGCTGGTTCACCCCTGAACTTTTTGCTTTTGATGGCGTTCATGATTTCTGGGTTGGCGCACTTTTTCCCTGGGTCCCAGAGTAAAGTGCGTGCGTGGAGTAAGGTTGGCCTGCCCTCCCATAGGAATGAATGGGGAATATCTGTGTCCCTGGTAGCTCCTGATGCGTGAGGTGTGCAGGCTCGAGTTTGGTATGTGCGAAGTCGTGAGAATGAATGCTGCGCGATGGTATGTGTGGCTTGTATGTGTCTAGTGGGGAAGTGCCACTTCTAAACATTGATGTGTGTGTGCAGAGAGGGTGCTGGAGCGTGATTGGCTGGAGCTGGCTGGCAAGCCTGGCTCCAGGAAGTCTGGATGGGTCTGCCAAGGGGTGAGTGGAGAGATCAGCCTGAGTGATGTGTGGGAGGGCTGCACCTGGTTCCTGATGGGGCTGGGCTTTCCCCACACAATGCTGGCTCCGGCCCCTGTGGTGCGTCTAACGACCCTAGCCTCCCCAGTGAAAGAAAGGGGGGGTTAGGCCATCAAGGGTGCTCCAAAACCAGCTGCGACTGGTTTCTCCCCCACCCTGCACCTGCACACAAAGGTTTTCATAGTATAAGAAGGGGCTGTGTCCCCTGACAATTTGTTCTCTTCCAGGATCCTGAGGTGGCTGCTGCTGTTGCTGGGCAGGAGGACCGCCACTTGGATTGCCTGCCTGCCTGGAGGCCCAGTGAGCTGGCTCTGGGCCCAGCCTTGCCCCCTGCCTACGTAGGAACATTGCTGGACTTTGCCAAGCGCCTGGGAGCGCTTCATTTCTCCCCTAGCGCCTGGGAGCGCTTTGCTTGGCATCTAGCGCTTAAGAGCGCTTTATTCTGTACATTGGCGCTTAGGAGCGCTCTGGGTGCTTTGGCCGGTGCCTACCCGGCATCGTTTGCCTGCGTGTTGTGGCCGAGCGGCGCGGGTGCCATCCCGCTAATTTCCGCCTTCATCGGACGTTTTTATGCCTCCTAGCGCTAGAAGCGCTTTCTTTTAATTATTGCCAAAAAGCCGGTGCCCAACCGGCATTGCCCCGCGAAATCATCCCCGTCGCCGCCCGGCCGAACCGGAAGTCAGGCAGGCCGGGGGCGGGACGTTAGGACAGCCGGAAGCCCAGGCGGGAGCCTACTCCGCTCTGGGCCGTGTTGCAGAGAAGAAGGAGCGAGGAAGCAGGGGCAGCGAAAGCCTACCCCGCGCTCCTGCATGGGCCGAGAAGTGCCGCTGTCCGCCTGGCTCCCCGAGTGACGGGAGAGCCCAGTGAGAGGAGTCCTGGCAGCAGGGAGATGCCGCAGGGACCCAGCGCAACGTCGGAGACCCCGCAGCAGAGTCCGGTGAGTGGAGTTCGGGCGTCTCGAGGCGGAGGGGCCCCGGTGTTCTTAAAGGCCCCGTGGGGGCCCGTGCATACTCCTGGAGCGGCCCCGGAAGGCAGCGGGCCGCTCCCCCTTTAACTCCGACGCAGCTGGCCTTCTTTCTTTACTGAGCGACGAGGGCTCCGGGGGCAGCTTGAAGAGATCGAGTCCCCCGGGAGGGACTCCAACGGTAGTGACGGGCCCAGAGAGGCTCCGGGCAGTTCTTCAGTTGCGAGCCCTAGAGAGGCTCAGGGGCATTGCGTGTTTTGAGTCCAGGAGGGACTCCAACGACGGGGCAAGTTGGTCTTAGAGCCCCGGGGCTCCACAAGGCGGCATTTTCTTGTGAAGAGTCCAGAGAGGCTCTAAGGGGCATTTCATATTCACAGAGCCCAGAGAGGCTCCAGGGCCCCATTGTTGTGGTAGAGCCCCAGAGAGGCTCAGGAGCATTGCGTGGTTGAAGAGCCCAGTGAGGCTCTTTGGGGGAACAGTAGATTTGGCCAGAGCCTGCGAGGCCCCAGCATTGGCCCTCATTATCTACACCAGTTGCCCAGCACTTTGTGGGCAACTGCCACGTTTAGGCCACCCCCTGACATTGGGACACAGGGCATCCTAGCCCCAACAAGGCCAGAGGGCCTAGGGACTGCCACAGGTTGTGGCTCATGTGAGTTTTGCGCAATTGCTTGTGCTTGCACCTCTGAATGTGTTTTGATGCATTATGTGTTTTTCCTTGCATACACCTCTGAATGTGTTTTGATGCATCATGTGTTTTCTTTCCCTACACCGCTGAATGTTAATGCATCATGTGTAATGTTCCTATGCGTATACCCCTAAATGTTGGTGATACTTAGGTGGTTGTTTTTCTCCTAGTACAGGTGTTGCTAGTGAGGTCTTGGTTCCCTGCGCAATATTTTCCTAAGGTGGTTAGGGTTGCGTAGGAGGTACTTACCCTTTACCAGTAATTACTGGTTGTGTGCTAACTTGTTCTAAAAGTGTTCTATGTGCTAGTTACTATTCCTAAAAAGTGATGATTCCTGACAGTGGTCCAGGTGGCCCTGTCTTGTACATATCCCCTGTAAATTCTGCCTGTGCCTGTTAGCACATTGTAAAATTTGTGTTCTTATCTAATGCGTTTTGGTATATTACAAAGGCTATTTTTATATAACCTTGTGTGGAGTTTCCTTTGTGGTGGGCCTTGGGGGTTGTTGCTGGGTGCGCGCGCAAACACTTAACCTACATAGCCTCCAAGTTTAGCCTGGCTGCTCGCGTCACGTTACCTAGAGGGTGAGCAGGGGTTATCTTGGTGTGTGACTCCCTTGCCCTGACGTGGAAGTGGTGGTCTCTGACTGACTCTGGCGCAAGCCTTGGCCAGCCAGAGATCCCGTTTCTAACACTCACTTTTTCTTTTTCTTTGTCGAACCTACATGCTGCCATTGTTCTTTATATTGCCCGACCAACGGGGCGTTCTCACGCCCTATGGTGAATACCACAATATCTTTCGCTGATATGTTTGCTCTGTTATGTGCTTATTTGAATCCTGCTATAAGGGTACTCTGATGCACAAGCGTTTGGTTGAAAATGAAGGGCTTTGCCTCTTAGGGTGCAGTAGGAGGCTGGGTGGCGGGAGGAGGGGGGGTATGCTGTTTCGTTTTCATGGTTTTTGCTGTATTATTGATCAAGGTGCTAGTTGTCGGTATGTGAGAGACAGACATTGCGGTGCAATCAAGGTACCAACTCTTCCATGGTTAACCTAGGACAACAGCCCGGTCCTTCCGGGCTTTCTTTAGTGACATGGAATGTCAGGGGATTAAATAATACTAGGAAGCGTAGGCAAGCTCTCAACTATGTTGCAGACACCACATCGACATAGTGTTTCTTCAGGAGACACATTTGTCCGGTGCAGATCACACTCCTATAGCTTTGAGTTGGGGCTCCTATAGATACTTTTCCAATTACAGTCGTTACCCTAGGGGGGTAGCTATATTAATACACAAACATGTCCCTTTTTCACTGCACAAAACCTTAGTTGATGCCGATGGTCGAACACTGATCGTTACTGGTTTATTGATGGGACACAAGATTTCGCTAGTAGGGGTTTATGGCCCTAACATTGATTCCCCATCCTTTTTTCACGAGTTGCAGGTTCGGCTATTGTCACTTGCCCCCGGGCTCTTGATACTCGGGGGTGATTTCAACCTATTGTTAGAACCATCCAGAGACAGTACTTCCCTTTCTCCTGACATTAAGCCCCGTGCCCGGCAAGCCCTCAGAGACATATGCACCCACTTCTCTTTGATAGATGTCGAACGCATGCTCAATTCACCTCTTCCTGACTTTACACACTACTCGGGGTTTCACAATACGTGGACCAGAATAGATTATTGGTTGGTGTCCCTGGGGGTGGCAGGTTGGCTAGATGGTTTACTCACCCTTCCCCGCACACTCTCAGATCACTCTCCTGTCATGCTTCGCCTAAAATATCCCTAGGCTGGGTGGCTATGAGCGACAATGGAGCTTCCCTGGAAGCGCACTACTGGATTTAGTTTTTTGCAAGGAAGTTAGGCTAGCAATTGTAGAGTATTTTGCACTCAACACTGGGATGGTTGATACCTGGGCGGTTCTCTGGGAGGGGTGTAAGGCTTATATCAGAGGAGTCTGTATCGCCAAACATGCTGGAGTCCTGCGGGATCTCCGCTTGGCGCTAAACCTTATAGAGAGGGACATTGCTGCCTTGGATCGAGAACTATTCACCGTGGCCTCCGAGTCGGGTGAGGCTAAGTGCCTGGCCCTGCTGATCAAATTTAGGGAAACAGCTGAACGAGAACTACTATTCCTTAATAAGCAATACTCCGCGAGACGCTACGGCGAGAGTGAGAGGCCTGACAGGATATTAGCGCACACTTTTCGCCCCCTGCATGACTCGGCATACATCACGGCAATTACCGGGCCTAATGACGACCTGCTACACTCTAACCCAGAAATCTGCGATTCTTTCCTTTCATACTACAAAACGTTAAATTCTTCCAGAATCACTGGTGATCTGCGTGAACAGGGGGAATATTTGTCAGAAATCGCACTGGTATACCTAGAACACTACATGCCAGACTTTCTGTCTGTCCCATTTTTCTGGACAGCATAATTGAAGCCATTGATGCACTTCGGAGTTCTTCTGCGCCAGGTCTAGACGGCTTCTCGGCGATTTCTTTAAGGCATACATGGATATTTTACTTCCGAGACTGGTTGAGCTTTATGCAGAGTCGCTTGAGGTAGGCACACTCCCCCCGACGTTTAGAGAAGCGGTCATTATCCTCCTTCCCAAACCTGGAAAGGACCCCAAATTATGTAGCGCCTACAGGCCGTTATTATTATTAAACCTCGATTATAAAATACTGGTCAAGGTTATTGCAATACGATGGTCATTGCTTATGGAATCCATTATTGCACCGGCACAATCTGGTTTCGTCCATCAGAGATCCACCTCCCTGAATATTCATACCTTATTCACATTACTACATATGATTGACCCTGCCACACCAGCTGCCGCTGTCCTTTTAGTTCCTGAAAAAGCATTTAACTCGCTCGAGTGGCCCTTTTTTTTTGTCGGTGATGCGGCGCATGGGTATGCCTGAATGTTTCGCTTCCACGGTAGCTCTTCTATACACCGGACCCACCGCCAGATTACGCCTCAACGGTACCCTCTCTGACTCCTTCACCCTGTTCCGCAGCACGAGACAGGGATGCCCCTTGTCCCCCTTGCTATTTATACTAGCTATGAACCCATTGGCTTGCCATTTCCAAGAACAATATTTACATCGCGGCCTCCAATTTCGCACTGGCCCTCTCTTGGTTTCGCTTTATGCGGATGATACTATGTTATATGTTAGACTGCCCCATCAGTATCTGAAGCACTTGATAGTGGAAATTATAAGGTTTGGCAAACTTTCTGGGCTCAGTATTAACTGGCTTAAGTCGGTAATCTTTCCACTCATGGTTAGCACGACTGCCTGGCCCTGTGAATTCCCGCTTGAATGGTGCAACAACGCGATTAAATATCTTGGAATTTATGTCCATCTAGATACTTCCACCATGATCAGACTCAACTATGGCAGGGCTATCAGTTCCTTGGAATCTCAAATCAATGGCGGGTAGAGTCGCCATAATTAAAATGGTTGTTCTCACCCCGTTTTTGTACCTTTTTAATAACATACCCATACCTCTTACCAAGACTTTTTTTTTGCACAGTTGCGTACACTATTATTGCGCCTTGTCTGGGGAGACAAGACACCTCGGGTTCCTTGGCAGATCCTGACCTTACCCTATGAGAGGGGGGGCTTTGGGGTTCCTGGTTTTCATTTGTATTATCTCATAGCACAATGTTGTTATGCATACGTCTGGTTTCACCCTGACGCTCGCGTCCCATATTCTAAACTAGAAGCCGATTTGGTGCTCCTGTGCCTCCTTTCTAATATTCTGCCTACAGGATTCCCTCGGGACCCCAGGACATTCGTGGAGCAAGCTGCGCAGACTGCTTGGTCTCGAGTTGCTCTACTCTCCTGCACTGCCCTTGCCTAACCCTTCCCTGCTTCCAATTACTGGCGAGGTCTTGGTCCAACGTACGCTGGAAAAATTTCGCATTCGTACAGTAGGCGACCTGTTCCCTGATGGTCACATTTTTTCGGTGTCCGAGGAGGCCCGATTCGCAGATCGTTCCTTCATGGACACGTTTGTCATGAAACGTATGCACTCCATGCTTCGGGCCACTTTCCCTTCATTTCCTGCTGCCCCCGAACCAATACCACCACTAACATCATTGATACAAAGTCCAACTGGCGCACACTTGGTCTCCAAATTATATAAACAATGTGGGGCGACTAGACCTATATCAGACGTTAAGGTGCGTGCGGCCTGGGAGGAGGATTTGGGTACACCCATCACTGACGACCAATAGGAGCAGTGCTGTAGAGCTACCAAAGAGGTCTTGTTGAATAGTAGGCACAAGCTATTTCATTTTAAATTCCTGCGCAGGATGTATTATACCCCCGCCCATTCCCATAGAATAGATCGCAGCAGGCCTCATAATTCTCTGAAATATTTGGCTCCATTTGCCGATTTTGCTCACCTTGCCTGGACATGCCCTAAAATACACTAGTATTGGTCCCTCGTGCACTCCACACTGGGAGACATGCTGTCCATGCACCTAGTACCCACCCCTGAGATCGCATTGTTGGGCTATGTGGCCAACTTCCCAAAAAAGATCAGGAAGCTGGCAGCTCTGGGATTCCTGTTGGCTAAGCGGGAAATTGTTCTATTATGGGGCAGTAAGATAACTTTTTCTCTACAGGCATGGCTCCGGAGTTTGGATTTTTGCAATATTAATAGCGAGGAATATTCCACCCTGATCCCCAGCTCCTCCCGCCCTGCAGATATTTGGGGTCCATACAGAGACTACATCGCCAAGAAACAGTCTGAACGGGATTCCCAAGCTTCAGGAGGCATTACCCCCGAAGGTATTGGCTAGGCATCAGTTCGGAGGGGGATGTTTGATCGATGTTTTCATTCTTTGCTTATTATTTGATGTCTATCTGTTCCAAGTTGTAACAATAGACTGTTGCTGTGATTACTCTCTCTTTATATCAAAGCACCTCTTTATCGCATTATTTGACTGTATACCCTTGGCCTTTAACCATGTTGCACCTTCTATTGATAATGATACCTGTGACCATTTTGCATTACATTTTCTACATATGCGCTTTGTTCTCACTGATGCTGCACTTTGCAATGTAATGTTCATTCTTCTTTAATATGCAAAAACTGACAATGAAGCTTTAAAAAAAAAAGTATGCTATGGGTTTACTAATTTTCAATGCTTTATCTTTTCAATCTCTCTTACCGGTTTTAATCTGTTCTCTTTTCCCTATAGAGGCTATGCTTTATTCTGTCCCCTTTTCTATAGAGGTATTCTTTAGAACTGGTAGGCGAGTGATACTCTCTCTATTCTCCCCTCGGGTGTCTCTAGGATACTGTTCCTAAATGTTCACCACTATTGGGACCAAAACCAAACAAAAAAATATCTATCATAGTGAACCTCACTTCTTAAATAATATTTATAAATACAAGCATTCCATACTCATATGGGGAACTTTATGCTTTGCTGCGAAGGGACCCATCACCATCTAAATCTAAGGGACAATTGTGCTGGGAGGCGGAACTCGACAGAACTCTCCCTGCTAAAGAATGGAAGGACATCTTTTATAGAGCACACCACGTGTTGCTCAACATGGATGGTACTGAGACTGCATATAAGATTGTCTCCTACTGGTATCTCACCCCGGAAAGACTTCAGAAATGGCAGGCAGGGCACTTGAAGGAATGCTGGTGGGGATACGGGACAAATGGGCACTGCTTCGCCTTTTATAGCATTGCCCGATACCCACCCGGTACTGGGATCAATTTCTGAAAGACACTGATTCATCCTTTGATACTTTCATCTAGAGTTTCCTGGCTTACATCATCAGCCTGGGTCTACTGAACCCTTTGACGTTTCTGCTTTGCGCTAACAGAGGGAGGCAAATTGCTCTGGCCCTGGGGGCGACTCACCAGGTCATACTTTCTCTCCAGGGCGACGATAGGATTCAGGGCCATACCTCCTGACTACATAAGTTGTGGTTTATCTTGGGGACGGAGAAGGTGTCCTTGTCCATGGACCTGGGCTACTCCTCCTACCCTGAAAAGTGGGCACCCTTTATTCGGATTCTCTCCTCTGAGTTCTCAGATTTGAAATGTCCATCTTATTTGCGGCTTCTCTGCTTGCTTCCCAATACAAGCCCCACTGAGTCCTAGACACCATCTGATGTTCTCAGATCTTCATTACCCACACCATGACCTTTCACAAAGCCAACATTTCTGACCGCCCAACTTTGGCAGTAAGGAGATTTTGGGGGGTGGAAGGCTGGGGTTTGGCTTCAACTGCTGTTCTCTTGACTTCTGTTTGTACAAAACTTGCATAAATATTGGTGCCAGCACCAAGGTTGTAAGCAGAAAGCTGTGTTCAGTCACTTATTTGCTTTTTGACCACGGCCCGCCCACTGGGTTGCAGGCGATTTGCTGTGTACTCTTTTGATCTTGCTGTAATAACCAGAATTGCTCAATAAAAATCACTCTTGTCTCACAAAAGGCAAAGTATACTCATGGCTGTAGAGGATATGTGGGCAGAGGAAGGAGGTGTCCTGAGGTCTATCGCATGGTGTTTTGGTTACTTAGGCAAAATTAGACGTCTGCTCAGATTGAATTAGTCACCAGCCAGGGAGAAGGAGTGAAGGTGGTTTAAGGGTGTGAGACTTCTTGGCGATCAGACTGTATGCGGACATTTGGTGTTGCTGGTTATTGGCGGACCCACACAATCATCATAGAAGTTATCATTGCCTTTGCCATTATGCAAGTGAGTGAGTACAGCAGGGCAGCTAAGCCTTTCCAGCCGGTTTTAGATAGAAAAATGTTTGGAAAAATTAGGTAAAAGGCTACTTTTCATGGAATATGTTTCTTTTAAAAATATTTCATTTGAAGTGTTATACTTTATAAAAAGAGTTCTGAAGGGAAGAATCCAACGGCAGGAATATTTTCAGTGCCCTAAAGAAACAGTGTCCTGGATATTACAAAATATTTGTAAACCTACACGCAACATGTTTTCCTTTTTGGAGCCCTGGATACAAAATGGGACAATGCTTACCAACAGAAACAATATGAATCTGAAACATTTAGCAACAAAAGAAGCATTGCCTATCTATGCCAATCAAACCAACCATAAGGAACATTGGGGCATCTTCACAAGCCCCTATCGCCACCACAACGTTACTTTCAGTGACGTTGTGGTGGCGATAGGGGCCTCGCCTTATCCACAAGGCAGCTTTAGTGGCTTACCACTGCCTTGTGAATAGGGCTCCCTTCACGCTGTGTTTAGCGTGAAAGGGGCGTGCAGTGGGTGTTGTGGGCATTCCGCCGCAACACCCATTGATGTTTATACTGCCCCCTATTCCCAAGGGCTGTGTAAATAGGAGCTAATGCCAAACTTAAGACCAGGAAAACCCTGGTCTTAAGTTGCCGATACGAGGAGAAATGCTTCATTTCTCCTCGTTGTTGCATTTTCCATGTGTGCTGCCTTGTGAAGCACACATGGAAAATGCAAAATGCCATGGTTTATTTATGTACAGGAAGGTGTCCCTTCTTGTACATAAACAAACCTTTTTTTTTTTAAAATGCTGTTTGTAACTTACATGTGTGCTGCATGAAGCAGCATACATGTAAGTTACAAACTGGCATTGTGGGTGTGTTAATGTGCAGGAAGGAACACCTTCCTGATCATAAACAAACCTCCCTGCTTGCATACACCCTTGCACTCTAGTGCAAGGGTGCCTGCCTTGGCGCTAAGTTGTGAAACTTAGTGCCATCACAGGGGGAAAAGCAAGTCTGCACCATGTCCTTGTGAATATGGTGCAGCCTTGCGTATCCGATGTGGCGGAGAGAGGGGTTAAGCTAAGAAGGCTAACGCCTGTCTCCGCCACTTCCTTGTGAATATCCCCCATTGTGTCCAGATACACGCTGCCCTCAGAATCACTGTGGGATCAGTAGCAAACATGCACCAATATACTTTTTATCACAGAGTCATTACTGAGTCAAAGGAAGACCCCCCACCCCATAACAGTGTCTCACAGGCTACGGTGACTTCATGAGTTCATTTTGAACAAAGTGGCTGTGAACTGCCAACTTAGATGACATTGCTACTCTTACCAGAATACTTGCAGTGTCATAATGAAAGCCGGCGTATTCCTTAGGGTGTTCAAGCAAGTGCTGCTTGAAAAGCTGCCTGTTCACGTTGTTTATTTAGGGTTTTGTGCCTTTGCTCGTATCTGAAAAGTTGTGCACCACAGAGGGTGGTTGTTCTTTGCCCTAATAAAATTGTTCTGGTCTCTCTTAAATCAGAAATGCTTTCAAAATGGGCGATGGTTACCTTTATTCTCATGCAACTACAAGCAAAACACGCAGAACTGTGAATGTGAAGCATATTTTGTTGGTCCTTTGGATACCCAAATAGAAGTAAATTTTTCTGGTACATTTAAGATTTTGAGCTTGGAGTTACTCTCACAGGTACATAAAAGTCTTTGAGCTTAAATACTTTTTTGGTATTTTGTCCCATTTCACTAGAAATTGTGTTCTATCTACTATTAGTCTGCTACATTCCATCACATTCATTTTTATTTTCTGTCAGGCTCTCACATTCCCTGATTGTCATTGCCTCTACGTTATTGCTATTAACTCCCAGTTTGTCACAATCCTTGTCAAGACTGCCATTCTTATTCCCAGTGATGCTTCTGCGTCCCCCATAATCAAGTCAATTAAGTCTGTATCATATTTTTGGCATTTTGGATAGCACTATCTATCATTTATATAGCATCACAGCCATCTGTACTCTGGTGGTAACTTTTCAAATTATTCGGAGGTTTCCAAGGCAGACTGGACTCCGATTCAGCTTGTGAAAAATGTGCAATCCAAACCAAAAATGAATATTTTCCTGTGTTAGAGTAATCTTTCAATTTATCTGAGTTGTCCATTAATGTTCTTGGTGTTTGATAGTCAGAGACCATAGGGCTGTTCCAACTTGCTCACTCTTCCACAAAAAATGGTTGACATGCCCATCACCCCATAGCAGTATAGATGTGTACAAGACAATTGGTGGTAACAATTGCTGTTGGGTGCTGTAATTTATCTACAGAATATTGCCAATTTCCTTCCAGACCATTGTCTTCCCTCAAAACCAGTCTTTTCTAGTTCATCTCATTTTGTTCCATTTACGCTTTTATGTCCGTGCTGGAAGGGTCTCCTCAATTGTTTCTCCTTCAAAATTTGGCTTACCAGGAGTCTCAATTGAGTCTGGTCTGAAACTTACAAAACTACAGCAACCTAAATGTGTTAAATTTTTTAAAGCACTACTTTGACCAGAATAAGTAAATAATAATAATTCCACCCTAGTTGAATTAAAATAAAGATTTGTGTTAATGAACAGGTTTTACATCTAAAAATTTGCATTTTCAGATATACCGTTTACATTTTTTCTTAATAAAGCTGGCTATTCAATTCTCAATGATTCAGAAAAGGGGGTGGTGATGAACAGAGTGTCTGAATTAAGCAGACCACTCTTACCCAGTCCAAAGATCAGGGCTTGATCCATCACCGTTATTTAGCTCACTGCCCCATCCCAGCTCAGAACCTGGCTATATGCAAAATAGTCTGTCCCTGGCCCAGTGCATCATGGGAACAGGGCAGACCAAACTACCAAGCCAATTCTTCACCAGAAAGGAGACAAGCTACCGGGGACCGGTTTCTGGCATTTCAGCCTCGTCGGCCCGGCTTGCTTGAATCCTGATGGAGCAGTGAGCAAGGGACTCATGTCTGAGTATACCCTGCCACACCTATAGTGGCCAAAAACGATTCAGAAAAGGGGGTGGTGATGAACAGAGTGTCTGAATTAAGCAGACCACTCTTACCCAGTCCAAAGATCAGGGCTTGATCCATCACCGTTATTTAGCTCACTGCCCCATCCCAGCTCAGAACCTGGCTATATGCAAAATAGTCTGTCCCTGGCCCAGTGCATCATGGGAACAGGGCAGACCAAACTACCATGCCAATTCTTCACCAGAAAGGAGACAAGCTACCGGGGACCGGTTTCTGGCATTTCAGCCTCGTCGGCCCGGCTTGCTTGAATCCTGATGGAGCAGTGAGCAAGGGACTCATGTCTGAGTATACCCTGCCACACCTATAGTGGCCAAAAACGATTCAGAAAAGGGGGTGGTGATGAACAGAGTGTCTGAATTAAGCAGACCACTCTTACCCAGTCCAAAGATCAGGGCTTGATCCATCACCGTTATTTAGCTCACTGCCCCATCCCAGCTCAGAACCTGGCTATATGCAAAATAGTCTGTCCCTGGCCCAGTGCATCATGGGAACAGGGCAGACCAAACTACCAAGCCAATTCTTCACCAGAAAGGAGACAAGCTACCGGGGACCGGTTTCTGGCATTTCAGCCTCGTCGGCCCGGCTTGCTTGAATCCTGATGGAGCAGTGAGCAAGGGACTCATGTCTGAGTATACCCTGCCACACCTATAGTGGCCAAAAACGATTCAGAAAAGGGGGTGGTGATGAACAGAGTGTCTGAATTAAGCAGACCACTCTTACCCAGTCCAAATATCAGGGCTAGATCCATCACCGTTATTTAGCTCACTGCCCCATTCAGCTTGTGAAAAATGTGCAATCCATACCAAAAATGAGTATTTTCAGGTGTTAGAGTAATCTTTCAATTTATCTGAGTTGTCCATTAATGTTCTTGGTGATTGATAGTCAGAGACCAAAGGGCTGTTCCAACTTGCTCACTCTTCCACAAAAAATGGTTGACATGCCCATCACCCCATAGCAGTATAGATGTGTACAAGACAATTGGTGGTAACAATTGCTGTTGGGTGCTGTAATTTATCTACAGAATATTGCCAATTTCCTTCCAGACCATTGTCTTCCCTCAAAACCAGTCTTTTCTAGTTCATCTCATTTTGTTCCATTTACGCTTTTATGTCCGTGCTGGAAGGGTCTCCTCAATTGTTTCTCCTTCAAAATTTGGCTTACCAGGAGTCTCAATTGAGTCTGGTCTGAAAATTACAAAACTACAGCAACCTAAATGTGTTAAATTTTTTAAAGCACTACTTTGACCAGAATAAGTAAATAATAATAATTCCACCCTAGTTGAATTAAAATAAAGATTTGTTTTAATGAACAGGTTTTACATCTAAAAATTTGCATTTTCAGATATACCGTTTACATTTTTTCTTAATAAAGCTGGCTATTCAATTCTCAAGACACAGGTGACGAAGTGACACAGATGGTGTGATGAAAGTTTTTTGTTTTTCAAAAACAAACTTTGAAAGATTGTGTTTTAGAAATTACAAAACTAATGGACCCCACCCACTGGGTGTTTTCTCCCAGACTGATCAGTTTGTTGTTTTTCCTGCCTCTTACTGCCAGGATTTTCCTGACGGTGACATCGGGGCCGGCTCCATGGTGGTGCATCTGGTGCAGCCGCACCCGGCACTGCTTTGTGGGGGAAGGCTGGGTTTAGAAATAACTTATGGGTTTAAAAAGCACTTGCTGCAGAGTTCCTTGTGTGTTCAGCAGTTTTCAGGCAACAATAAAGATGTCAAGATACGCATGATTAATGTTCTGGCTTGAAAGAGATGAGAATTTTGTCTAGTGGCAGTTTCCACTCATCATAAAGAAGCATAAAGGGTTAATATGCCTGCTGCAATTAATGTGTACCACGAAAATCATAGAACTGTGTTTTATGTGGATTGCTCAGTGGGATCATGCTTTTGTCACAGAGATCCTTGTGTTACTTATAGTTCATAAGTTAGAACCCTAATATAGCACAGTGAACTATGTACAGTCATCAGAGCAGCATCCAAACAGCAGGATATAGGTTACAACATTATGTTTCCCCCTGTCTGTCATTGTCCTAATGTTGTTAACAAAGGTGAGTTTGGGTAGAAATACATTCTTATTAGTAAAGTCAATCCTCAACCACTGTAGTACGTATTGAATCTAGAGTTTGTGCTTCTCCAGACTAAAGATTCCTAAAATATTATGCCTCATTGTCTTTTTTAACATTTCCTATCGACTGATCTGTTTTATTCATTGTCTCTGTATAATGTGTGCATGATGTAAAGTGCTCTGACACCCTACAATGGTTTGAGTAGTTCTCTAAAAAATAAATGAAATGCATGTGAGAAAGGGGTGATAGCGAGGTGAGGGGCACTTATGGATCATGGTAGTGAGGGAATTCATGGAGAAGGAGGTCAGTGGGGCGCCCCCAAAACAATTGTTGCACTGTGTGCCACAGCGCTAAAGCCACCCCTGGGTGGCAGACAGGGAAAAAATGTCTTTTCACTGTCCACTCTTATAAAGTACTTCCTTCTAAGGGCTATCAAAGGAAGTATTATTTTAGATGAGATTTGCAAAATGAAAACGACTCAAGCAAATGAGATTGCAGCCCTGCACCATCGGTTGGCAAAAATCGAAGAAGCTGTAGCCAGTTTTCCGGGAAGGTTGCAGGAGGCTGAGTCAAGAATATCCCAACTTGAGGATCAGATGCCGACGATTCAGCAACAAGTGGACTTGGATAAAAAACAAAAGCTTAGTTTAGAGACCAAAATTGAGGAATTGGAGAATCACTCCCGGCGTTCAAATCTGCGATTGGTGGGGGTTCCAGAAGGCTGCGAGGGGACACAAATGCTTCTGTGGGTGGAGACATTTATTAAAAACAGCGTTCTTCCGGGCTTCTCTGGAGATCTAACTATTACAAGAGCACACAGAGTTCCAGTGCAGCCATTTCCGAATTTGACATTACTGAGAACTATTCTTGTTAATTTTGCAGATTTTAGAATTAAGGAGCGGGTACTATCTCAGGCTATCCAAATACGACAGATCTCAACTCGAGAAGTACCAAGCTGTCGTATCTTTTCCGACATGTTCGCTACCGCAGCCCACCGGCGAAAGGAATTTGTGAAACTTCTCTATTTGTTTAAGGCACAAGGAGCTCAGGCGTCTATAGCCCAACAGTCCAAATTGGTGTTCTTGTGCACAGCAACTTCCATATGTTTGCAAATTTAGAAGAGGCCCAAGAGCTTCTACAGAAAATCACTGTGAGCAAATAATGTTTACAGGATATTGTTAGTTAAGCTTTCTTTTCTCAAGCTTCTAGCTTCCACCAAGAGCGGTGGTGGGACCAGGGTCACTATAGGGTGCAACAACATGGCACCCAGTTGGGGGGGCAGCCCCTGGGAGAAGGCAGGGATATGTTGGGCAATTCCCTCTTTGCTGGGAGTTTTGGGGTGGGAGTTCAGGGTAGGGGGGTGCCAGGGTTTAGCAAGGGAAAAAATGAACAAGAAAGCAGTAGAGTCATTTGGATAAGGGTATTGTGGCACCAGAATTACCTAGGAGATATCCGCCCGAGGGGTGTAACAAAAGGCAGGATGAATCTGGAGATGAAAATAACCATCAGTGAGTTAGGAGGAAATCTAAGATGGAATCAAAAATGGAACCAAAATTGCAGAATATAAAAATAGTTTCATGTAATGTTAATGGATTATTGAATCCACGAAAAAGTGCAGCTTGTTTAAATTGGATTAATTCTCTTTCCCCAGAAATTATGTTTCTACAGGAAACTCATTTTAGGTCGGATACCCTGAAAATATCCCTTCATAAGAAATATACGCAAGCTTACTTCTCATCTGCCAGTCTAGCGGTAAGAGGTGTAGGGATTTTATTCACTAATTCACTGGATTGGCAGGTTAACCCCTTCCACGCTCATGACGAGCTGGGCTCGTCATGAAGTAGCCTGCTGCTACACTGATGACGAGCCCAGCTCGTCATGATCTATGGCATTTACGATTTCTCAGCACAGCAGGGGAATATGCTGAGCATCCATGGGGTTAAAGAGGTATAACAGGATGGTAAAGGGCGATGGATCTGGGTAAAAGTAAAGCTAGACAAAACAGTCTTGAACCTGGTTAATTACTACGGCCCAATAGACGATGACACAGTGGCCTTAGAGCAAATCTATCAGTTGATAGCACAAATGGAAGGTTTACTAATTTTGGGTGGGGACTTTAACTTTATCCAGAATTTGGTATTGGAGACATCAAATAAGGCAAAGCATCAATTAAAGCCCAAACCACAAAATTAATAAATAGATTAACCGAAGATTTTTCTTTAACAGACCCCTGGAGGTTGGGACATCCCGGACTCCAGCAGTATACCTGCTACTAGCTAGATTTAGATTAGCATCTTTTCTGGATTTTTTCTTAGTAGATAAATTATTCGCTTACAGAAATACTTTCCAACTCCTTTTCAGACCACTCCATAGTCTCATTTATATTAAGGATAAGAAGTACTCCGAAAAACAGGCCTAGATGGTAATTCGATAAATCCTTACTACAAGATTCTACCTGGATAGCAGGAACCAAAGTATTTATAAAGGAATTTTTTCAGCGCAATGAAAATTCTGCATCCATGTTTATGGTATGGGAGGAATTTAAAGCGACCTTTAGAGGTCACACAATATCATATAAGGTTAGAATAAATAAACGAAGAAAAGAAAAGATTCAAGAATTACAGACAGATGTAGAGAAAGCAAGACGAAATGTCGATTTAGAAAATACTACTGAGTCCACTTTTAGAATACATCAGCAGGAATTAGTTAAAGTAAAGGAACAGCTGAAAGATTTGTTTTTATTTGAAGAAATATCAGGGAGTAGGGCTTATCAACAGAAACTTCATGAAGAAAGTCAACAGATTGGGATATTCTTGGCTTGGGCCATAAAAAAATCAGAAAGCAACCAAATAATTGCCCAGGTTAAGAATCCCTCAACTGGTATATTAGTTGACGATTAACAATTTATTTCCAAGATATTCCTTTCACATTTTAACCAAATTTATGCAGAAACACAGGGGGTAGCCGTAGCAGATTTGGTGGATTCTTTTGAATTTTTGGAGTTACCCCAGATACCCTCACAAGCTTCTGAGATATTGAATAGCGCAATTGGGACTACAGAAATCTTAGCAGTGTTAAAAAGAATGCCCAATGCTAAGGCGAATGGTGCAGATGGAATCCCAGTGGAAGTTTTTAAGGCATTTCAGGAAGAAATTCTCCCTTTTCTGGGAAAAGTATTTAACCAGATGAAGGAGGGTTTGGATATTCTGAAAAGTTTTAAGGAATCGGTTTTAGTAATTTTTCTTAGATAAAGATCCCTGTGATCCTAATTCATACCCCCAATTAGTCTATTAAATACGGATTATAAATTATTCATGAAGATCTGGGCAAAAAGAATAGTTCCATGTGTACAACAGGTGGTACATGAGGACCAAAATAGTTTTATCCCGGGGCGATTGAGGGCAGTTAATACATAGTTCTTAGCACAAGCCATTGACTATTTTTCCACTAATAAGATGGATGCGGTGATCATGATGATGGATGCCGAAAAGGCCTTTGATCTAGTAGATTGGAGTGCTTTATTCTTTATTTTGGAAACATTTGGGTTTCCATCACATTTTTTACGAATGTTAAAAGAACTTTATAGTTGTGCGGAGGCCAAAGTTGTCGTAAATGGAGAAGAGGCTGGTAGGGTAAAAATTAAGCGAGTCCTCTATCCCCCCTTTTGTTCTTTATTTATTGAACCTTTAGCTGTTAAGATACGGAAGAATTTGATGATTTTGCCTCCAATTGAGGGGATGGCAAAAGTCAAACTCTATGCAGATGTTAATATTTTATATCTTAAAGCTGGGAATTCTAATGTGCAAAATGCACTAGATGAAATACAGATATATACGCAGGTGGGGGGGTATAAAGTAAATCAAGCAAAAACCGAAATCCTTTTATTTAACTCCACTTTAGCGGATATTCCTGCATCTATCGCCATACGTTACACAGGATTTTAGTCAACTGTTCCCCTTGAACTATAACAGAATGCTCACAAAAGTGAGAAATGTATTGGATAAATGGACTCTGCTTAATCTATCACTGATAGGACGGATATCGATGATTAAGATGTCGATACTCCAACTGTTTTTATTTCTTTTTAGTAATCTTCCTTTGAAAATTCCGAGCTCCTATTTTAAGGAATTAGATCAAATAATTCGGAAATTTGTCTGAAATAACAAACATCCCCGAGTGAAATTTACCACACTACAATTGGATGTAGCTTCAGGCGGTTTAGCTTTACCACATTTTCCAACATATTACCAGGCATCATTAGTAAATTTGTTTTCACAATTGGGTGCGGAAAATGCAGTATTTTATAATTTTATCTTGGTGCAGATGCTGAAAGAGAGTGCAATAAGGCTCCTGAATTTCTTACGGCTGGCAAAATTGCCTAAAAGGACCAGATACAAAGTCATCTTAACATTAATAAAAATAATGCAGCTTTTTTTTAAATTACAAGATATTTCAGTATTTCATGCTTTTACTCCTATTGAGGACTGTGCAGTAGGTGGTCTTATATTATTTAGAGGCCTTTATCAACAATGGCAAGAATTAGGCTTTAGTCAGCTTGGAAATTTCTTTAATCATGAGACTTTAATAACTTGGGAAACAGTCCAATTACAAGCTAATTCTTTAACAACAGCCCTGTCTCTGAGCTTTTATCAGTTAAGTAACTTTCTTAAAAACAAATATGTAACATTGAATAAGATGCCAGAGCAAATCGTCAGGCAAATGGTGAAACAAATGTTGGTGGTAGGAGGCTGGTACCGGCTATTGCATCAAAAAGCCCATTCAGAAGAGATTCAAAAAATCTATTCAGAGACCGGTTGTAAGTTTAATATAAGGGGATGGCAACAACTTAATGAGTTAGCAAAAAAAGCACTCAGAGGGGCTAATTACAAGAGGATGAATTTTTTATCTAGATGGCTTGCCTGCTATAATCCCCTGAAATTGCATAAGATGTATCCAACAAACCCAAACCGTTGCTTTTGATGTAATACCCAGGAGGAGGACGGATGGGTACATATTTTCTATGAATGCAATAAGCTTCAACTTTTTTGGGATGAGGTTTTTGCTAAGATCTCCTCATCTCTGTCTCTGAGAATTCAACCGTCGGTTATGCTGGTTTTATTTGGCACTTCGGGGGAGGTGAAAGGGTTAACTAAACATCAGCAGTATTTCATACTAATTGCCATAGCTGTCGCAAGATCTCTAGTCCTACAAAATTAGAAAACAGATAAACAACCCAGGATTGACCACTGGTCTAATAAAATTAACAGAACTTTTAAGTTTGAGGAGGCCTATGCGAGACGGGTAGGAGCAACCAAGCGATTTAGAGCTATCTGGCATGAGTACTCCGATCAGGCTGAGAGGGAAGGAGAAGGACCATAAAGGCAAGGTATTCCAGAGTCCCCAACCCTCCCATTTTGAAATAAGGCGGGATAGATGATATATATTAGCATTACGCTTGAGATAGGAGAGGAGCAAGGCGATTAAAATAGAGCTTAAATATCATGCACTTTATTTAAGAACTGCTGCTATTTTGCATTTTGCACTTTAAATAGCTTTTGCATGACATTTTTCCTAAGAGCTGCTGCTATTAGCACTATGCACTTTAAATATTTTGATGCTCCTCTATTTATGAAATACAAGAATCATGATACTTCCTGACTGTTTTACTTAAGGTCTAAATAATAGGCACTTTATTTAAGAACTGCTGCTAATCATTCGAAGATCTATATGGTGTATATTCGGCTTTTATGTTAGCTCTGTATGGTATTTTAATAATGAACTGTTGCTATTTGCATTATGATCTTTAAATAGATCTTGTCTTTATTTAATTTAAGCACAGCATGCTAGTCTACATCTTTCAGGGTAGAAGGTAGGAGTGTTGCTCTCTCAATATTCCCTTTCTCTGTTTGTATTATGGTCAATATATAGTACTGGTTGTGCCACTACTCAGATAAATATTATTACTGTTTATTATGTGTAATTTAGATGATGCTATGTGTTTTGAATGTCTATTCATTGTCTGACTACTTTCTTGTTCAAATAAAAAAAATTAAAAAAGGAAATATTCAATAGACAGAAACAACAGGACCTGCATCAAAGGAATAATGAAGGTATGCTGACTTTAAACGAGGCAGGTGGACTGTCAGTTTGGTGGACAGGGTATTCCATTGTGTTTTGACTGGGGTACCTTGACCCCCCAAACTCTAAGTCAGGCCCTTTGTGAGGATCAAGTGCTTCAGTTTATTTTCTATAAATTCCTTTCCAAACATTATGTGTCCTCTGGGTCTATCCCCAGTTCGGTACATATGCAACAATACCGAAAGAGTGCTACGATGCAGTCATCACATGTGTAATATCAACGTTTAGCATTTAAAAAGTTTGGGTATTATCAGTTATGGGTCATGACTTTTGAAAGTGTTGATGCATAAAACTTCTTTACAATCTTCATAGAGCGAGGGAGTGATTGAGGGAAGGAAGCTGGCTGGCTGACCACTGAGGGTTTGATAGCTTTATACAACCCATAGAAATGTTTGATAAACAGAAGGTAACATGATATATTTTACATCACATTTTATTTTATTTTATTTAGTGTATTTTATATCGCGCACGGCTACCCCAACGGGGTGTCCCGGCGCTCCTAAGAGTGTAAATAAGTCTTACTCATGGGGATATCAGCAAATGAGGAATGTTTTTAATGCCTTACGAAAGGAGAGCTCGACCTGGATCATCCGGATGGAAAGAGGGAGTTTGTTCCAGTGGTAGGCGGTACAGACCTCGAAGGTTTTCCCTCCAGAGCGAGTTTTGTTAAATCTGGGGATGGTAAGAACATTTTTGGAGTTGGAGCGAAGAGGAGGACAAGTAGGCAGAGCCTTGTCCTTTAATTGCCCTCTGAGCCAATGTAAGAGCTTTGAATTCAGCTCTCTTATGTATTGGCAGCCAGTGAAGCGAGCGCCGGTGAGGAGAAATGTGCTCTCTAAGGGATATGCCACATACCAATCGAACCGCTACGTTTTGAACTGTCTGTAGTAGATGGCTGAGCCCTGTGACCAAACCAATGTACAGACCATTGGCGTAGTCCAAGTGAGAGGTGATCAACACTTGGACTATGGCTCTCCTGGTGTTATTAGGAAGGAAGTTGATTAATTTTTTTACCATCCTAATTTTGGAGAAGCAGGCCGCTGATACCGTCTGTACTTGGGTATGAAAGGAAAGGTTGGAGTCCCATCTGACTCCCAGATTCTTCACGGAGTCCTTTGGTAAAGGGGGAGGGCTCAGATCAAGTGGCCACCAAAGGTTGGGGTCCAAGGGGGACAGCTGATGGAAGAAAAGGACCTCGGTTTTCCCGGCATTAAGTCGGAGACAGTTATAGTCCATCCAGGATGCAATTTTACGCAAGCAGTCTTTTAAAGGGTCAAAGGTGGATTGGGAGAGTTTATCATAGGAGAACAAAAGTTGGATATCGTCCGCGTATGAAGTGGCTTTGATTCCGGACTGAGAAATCATCTCAGCAAGCGGGGAGAAATAAACATTAAAAAGAAGGGGGCTTAAGGAGGAGCCCTGAGGGACTCTCCACTTTAGTGGCCGACTGTTGGAAGTATAAGGGGGGGTGAAGACCGCCTGAGTCCTGTTGGACAAAAAGGAGGACAGCCATTTCAAGGCCAGGCCTTGAATGCCCTTGGCGTGGAGACGATCAAGGAGGACAGAGTGAGAGACGGTGTCGAATGCTGCCGACAAGTCCAGCAGCACCAGCACCGCCTTTGAGCCTCCATCAAGTTTCCAACGCACAGCATCGGACATCTCTATCAGAGCTGATTCCGTGCTGTGGCCTTGTCTAAATCCGTGTTGCGAATCATGGAATGACCCATTGGTTTCCAGAAAACTAGCAAGTTGTTTTTGCACAAGCTTTTCCAATACCTTGGCTGGGGCCGGTAACAGAGAGATGGGTCTATAGTTAGCCGGCTCATTAGGGTCAGCATTAGCCTTTTTAAGGATTGGAACTAGTCGTGCATGGGAAGTTAGAATTTGTCAAGTCGGTGGGGAGGGAATGAGAGAAAGCGCAATAAGGAGAACGTAGGTTGAGCAATGTATTTCTATCATACCTATAACTGGGAGGTGCAGCATGGTCTCTGGTCTTGGCCACGTCCTGGTCGCGGACGGCGCAGACAGGCAGGACTCTGGCACGACTCCGGCGCAGATCCGGCGCGACCGCTGTACGCGTCCGCTGCGCGGAGACATGCCCGTCCCTTTTTATACTCTCCGCTAGAGTGCGAGAGTAGGCATCCCAAAGAAAGATGGCCGCGGAAAAATTTAGCCCGTCCAGGACACCGCTGACTCAGCCCTGAATCGGCTGAGGAGAGTCCGGGTCATAGGGGGGTGTGGGTAAGGATCGGTAGGCTCGCCGTGCTTATCTAATCAAGCAGGCGGCAGCTGAGGTGAGAAGGTAAGCCCCGCTTTTGGTTTCGGTGGATAGGCAGGGAGCACAATAAAATACTAAAATGCTTAGTGCTCAAGCAGATATACAGTACAATTTAAGCACAATTTTTAAAAACAGCTACGAGTTACTCAAAGCGCAATATTACACAACCTCTCGGCTTCCGCCTCAAGAGGAAATAATTACATAGCTTAGATACGTGCCTTCAGCTGGGTGCCCCTTTTATACTCTCCGCTAAAGTGCGAGAGTAGGCTTCCCAAAGAAAGATCGCAGCGGAAAAATTTAGCCCGTCCGGGACACCGCTGACTCAGCCCTGAATCGGCTGAGGTGAGTCCGGGTCATAGGGGGGAGTAGGTAAGGATCGGTACACAGTTTTTTTTTAAACCCTAGGTTAAATACATTTTTTAAAAGAAAAGCTTATTTAAGCACCAGCTCTGGGGTCCTCAAGCATCTGAAAACACAATCTTGTAAATGATGAGCCATGGGGCTAAATCTGTGAATATACATTTTGCTCTGTTTTCACTGCTAAAGTAACATAAAAATTGAGTGAACTGATTTTATATTAAACGTGAACCATTTTTATGGAAAAGACGAAGAATGTGTTTGCTCTGTGCCTTATTAGGAAAGAAATATATCTTTTTTAAATTTTGCACTGGTAATTGACTAACATTTTCTTTAAAAAATACTGTGGCGAAACAATATTGTGTCAAAAATACAAAGGGTCAAAATATAAAAGGTTAGTGTTTCAATGTTTTAGGTACATAGCATTGTTTTTTACAATATTATTCTACATAAACTTTTTTTAATATAGTTATATTAAAAATGGGGCCATATTTACAAGGATTTAACGCCGTCTTAGCGTAAATTTTTTGATGCTATAGTGGCTTTTTTTGCATCAACATATTTACAAGTTGCTGCAAAGCTTAGTTAGTGGCATTTGTTAGGCGTTAACGTACATTTTTCTCAGCGCCACTTTGTTCAACTTGACTTACCCGAAATGAGATGCAAGGTATGCGTACCCGCGAAAAAACTCCTGCAAAACACATAACAAGATATTTACAAAGATTCCTTCTACGTTGCTAAATAAGAAAAACTGGTGCTAAGTCACATTAGCAGCAGTTTCTTTCTGATAGGAATTACCTGGTCTTAAAAATGACAAAAACACACCTGTAGGACCTCATTTATGAGGTTTTGGCGCAGGACAGTGTGTCAAGGAATCTTGCTACTCTGCCCTGTAGCAGGAGACAAGGGCAGGAATATGCCGTATCTATGGGATACGCATTCCTGCCCTTTTTCCCAGCGCTGGTGCATGATGGGCTGCCATGCACCAACGCAGTGCAAGGGTGCCTGAATTGTTGGTTGATTTTGTACAGGAATCAATCAATCAATCAGGGGTTTATATAACGTGGCTATACACCCATGAGGGTCTCTATGTGCTGAGAGGGTGGACTGCTGATCCGTCTGGGTGTGGAGGTTTCAGTGGAAGAGCCAGGTCTTAAGGTCCTTCCTGAATTGGATCAATGACGCAGATTGCCTGAGGTGGATGGGCAGGGTGTTCCAGGTGTTGATGGCGAAGTAGGACAAGAATCTTCCTCTGGTTCTGGTCTTGTGGATGTGTAGGATGGAGGCCAGGGCAAGTTGGGCGGAACGGAGTTGTCTGACAGGTGTGTGGAAAGTGAGGCAGTGATTCAGAAATACTGGTCCTGCATTGTGGAAAGTCTTGTAGGTGTGTGTTGGGATCTTGAAGGTGAATCTCTTGTTGATTAGGAGCCAATGGAGTTGTGGGAGGTGTTGTGTCATGTGGCTGCGGCAGGGGATGTTGAGGACCAGTCTGGTTGTGGCGTTTTCGACGTTCTGTAATTTCCTGAGCAGTTTCTGGGTGACGCTGGGGTACAGTACGTTGCTGTTGTTGAGTCTGCTTGTGATCAGTGCGTGGGTGACCATCTTTCTGGATTCTGTGGGGATCCATCTGAATTTATTTTGAAGCAGGCAGAACATGTAGAAGCAGGATGAGGATACTGCATTGATTTGGCGGTTCTTTGTGATCATGGAGTGCAGTATGATGCTGAGGTTGTGTGCATGATCCATAGGGGTGGGAGGGGTTCCAAGTGCAGCAGGCCACCAGGGGTCGTCCCAGGTTGATGGGGTGGATCCCAGAATGAGTACTTCAGTCTTGTCCGAGTTGAGCTTGAGGCAGCTGTATTTTATCCAGGTAGCCACGGCTTCATTTTGTTGTGAAAGTTGATTCTGGTTGTTGTGGGTTCATTGATGAGGGAGATGATCATCTGGGTGTCGTCTGTGTAAGAGATGATGTTGAGTCCGTCGCTTCTGATGATAGCTGCAAGGGGAGCCATGTAGACGTTGAAGAGGGTTGGGCTCAGGAAGGAGCCCTGGGCACCCCGCAACTGATCTCTGTAGGTTCTGAGAGGAACAGGGATAGCCTGACTCGCTGTGTTCGGCTGACCAGGAAGGAGTAGATCCAGTCCAGTGTCTTGTCCGAGATGCTGGCGTCGTGGAGACTCGTGATTAGGGTGCGGTGTGAGACAGTGTCAAAGGTGGCTGAAAGGTCCTGCGGGATGAGGGCTGTGGTTTTTCCCCAGTCAGGAAGGGTACGCATTGGTGGCAGGGGAGGAGTTTGGTCCCAGAGCTGTGGTTGCTTCGGAAGCCAGATTGGGAGGTGTCCAGGATGTGTTCTCTTTGATGAATTTAGAGAGTTGGGCACTGATGGCCTTCTCAATGATCTTGACTGGAAAGGGAAGGAGGGAGATGGGTCTGAAGTTCTTGAGGTCTGTCGGGTCGGCTGACGGTTTCTTCAGCAGGGGGTTGATTTCAGCATGAAGGTGGTAGTTTCAATGGAGCAGTTGATGGTGTGGCAAAGCTAGGGGAGATGAAGGTGGCTGCTCTATGGAAGATGAGGTACGGGCAGGGATCCGATGGGGCTCCTGAGTGGATGCTCTTCATAGTCTTGAGTCTGTCATCTGTGGTGAGCGGAGTCTAGTTGAGCACAATCTGTTGGGTTACAGCGTGGTTGCGTGTAGTGGTTGCTGGTGTAGTAGCAGGGTCTCTGGTGCCTGATCTTGAGGTGGAAGAAGGTGCTGAGTTTGTTGCAGAGGTCTTGGAAAGGTGGGACATCTATTGTCTCGCTGTTGGGCCAGTTGAACTCCTTGATGATGGCAAAGAGTTCTTTGCTGTTGAGTGTGTTGGCGTTGATTCTGTCTTGGAAGGCCGTTTTCTTTGTGGTTTTTCAGAGAAGGTAGTGTGTGTTGACAGTGGATTTGGAGGTTGCGTCGGTTTCCGGGGTTATGTTGTTCATCCATCTCTTCTCAAGTCGTCTGCAGGTGTGTCTAGTCAGGTAGAGGGTGGAAGTGAACCAACTGGCTTTCTTGGAGTGTTTTTTGCCTGACGTCTTCTTGAGGGGTGCCATAGTGTCTGCACAGTTGGGGATCCATCGGTGAAGGTTGAGAGCTGCAGTGTTGGCATCTGTTGGTGTTGGCTGAGTCATTGTACTGAGGAAGTCAACAAGACATTCTTAGGTGGCCTTGTTCCAGCTCCGATGGAGGGGTGATGAGGGTGGTGGTGGGCGGTTGGCATGGTAAAGGTGAGGTGTACGCAGTAGTGGTTGGTCGAGACAAGTTCTACCGTGTGGATATAGGTGATGTTCCCGCTGGTGGAGAAAACGGGGTCAAGTTTGTGTCTGGCTGTGTGGGTCTGTGCAATGACTAGCTGCTTGAGTCCGATGTTGTCGAGGTTCTCCAGTATGGATGTGGGGTACTGGTCACTGTGGCTTTCATGGTTGAAATTGTGGTCTCTGAGTAGGATGTAATCAGTGGATGCAAGAGCCTAGAGTGCCATGAGGTGTACAATGGCATTGGTGAAGGGGCAGCAGTGGCCAGAGGGCCTGCAGAAGAGGAAGGGACGCCTTCCTGCACATACACAATAATTCCCCACAATGCAGGCATCCTTGCACTATTATGCAAGTGTGCCTGCATTGGCACTAGGTAGCTGAAATTAGCGGCAGTGCAGGGGAAGACGCAGGGCTGCACAGTATTTTTGTAATTGCAGCACCTCCATGGTGTCGCAAGGATGGTGCAAATAAAAGTGATGCATCACTATTTTTTCCCAACGATGGGCCACTTTTCATAAATGAGGCCTTGAATCTTCATTTCCTCTTCTCCTGGGATTCTGGCTGGTCATCCTGGTTGTTGAGGAGGTTAGTTGGGGGGGGTGGTTATTGACCTGTGCTGAACTTGGTCCTGGCTGCTCCATTCTGCATTCCAGTGTTTTATTTATTTTTTCCTTAGAGGTGTACTTGTAAGCTCTTTTTGCCACTAGACACTGAAAAGTGACATTAGACTGACTTGTGTGAACTTCTTTACCGCTATTTGACCGGCCGTCACTTTTTTCACGCTAACGTGAATTTTAATATTGCCTTGACGCTAGAGTTAGCGTAATTTTTTGTGGCTGTTAACTGATCCTAACACCACGTGGCAATGTATTGTAAATACGTTGCAAACATAGCGTTAGGATTTGGCGATCAAATGCGGTAAAACAATTGCCGCTAAACTGCGTTAAAAACTGTTTCGTTGCAACTCTTGTAAATATACCCTATGGTGTTTTAATTATGTTAATATATTAGTTATTATATTATGTTCAAGTATTAGTACTATTATAATAATTGTTTTATTTTTTTAGTGAGGTTTGTAAGATTTAATGTGTTAATACAATTTATTTACATATAAATAGTAATTCATAGTTAAATGGTTGTTAGGCTTGAAAGTTATTTAAATAATATTTTTTGTGGTTTATTTCAAACTATTTGTATAAATTAAGTAAATATTTAAATGGGAATTAATTTATAAAATTATTCGGCCATGAGAGTGCCCAAACAAACCAGTGATCTCTCACCTCTACTCCCTCCTATATCCTCAAACAAACCCTGGAGCACTATGTGAGAGGAGAGCTCAGTGGGCCGCTCCAGAATCCGTGAAAGTGAGCGGATAATGGCTGCCCAATACCTCGTGATCATATGAAAGAAATCCAAACCCTCCTCTGTATACCTAATGCACAGGGAGGTCAATCTCCACCGAGCCCTCCACAGCTGCAGTGTTGTTGAGTGAGTAATGTGTAGATATTTCAGTTGAATTGGAATTTGCCAAGCAGTGTGACGGTAAGTTCCAATTCTATTAAGGACACAGAGGTGAGGATCATGCATTATTCTCTCTTCACTTTATTCAATACTCCAAACACAGCAGCCAGAAAGATAAACATTTTTTCATTAACACAGAAAAAAACTACAACTCCCTACAACCAGGGAGACAGTTAGTCCATAGTCCTTCCACTATTTCCAGCACTTGTAGCATTTAATCCCATGTCTGTCTTTCCTCTTCCTCTTTCTATGCGAGAGTCACGCTCAATCATCACTGGTCCTGTTTTGACCCATCATTTCCTGGAAAGAACAAGATATGATCAGTAAAAGAAGATCCATAAAGTGTCACAAGAACAACCGTATAAACCAAGCATCAAAGTACAATCTTAATACATCAACAATAAACCCTCTAAAGTGATTACCTACCACCTTACGGGGGGTTCCCACTAACGTGCTCCGGGTAGGATAATCCTCGCCTCCCTGTCCTTAATAGAATTGGAACTTACCATCACACTGCTTGGCAAATTCTGATTCTATGTCAGGACCAGAGGCTTCAGATTATGCTAGTTTAAAGCTTACTTACCACCCACAGTGCCACATCCACCACAGGTTTGAAATAAAACCTTTTAAATGTAGAGTCGGAAGACCAATCCGCTGCTCGCATCAAATCTTCTAGGCGCGCTCCCAATGCAAACGCCTTGAAGGCCATGGCCCCTCTAGAGGAATGAGCACCAAATTGTCTGGTATCAATGCCCACTTCTTGCATGACCCAACGCACCCATCTTGCAATTGTAGGAGAAGACACAGCCTGTGTGGTTTCCTGAGAGCTATCAAAAGTTGTTGCTCGCCCGGAGGGCGAAATTCTAGGGTCAAGTTTTCGTAAGTTTTGAAACAATCCACCACACACAACTTCGGAGTATCCCGAAAAGCCGCATATGACACCGTTCGAGTATGAAACTTAGTACGGCGTCCAATCGTAAACACCACTCCCTCAGGAAAAAAAGTCCTCACCGAAATGTCCAATGCACGGAGATCCAAAACTCTCCTGCAGGAGATCAAACATAGCAGCATAGTCAATTTTGCAGATAACTCTTTCAGAGAAAGGTATTTATTAGGTTGCCAAGATAAAAAGAGATTCAAAACTAAATTAAGATCCAAAGGGTGGAATACCGAGGCTCCGGAGGCAGAGACAACTGGATACCACGCAACAGTCTACAGACCAAAGGATGCTCTCCAATTGGTTTCCCATCGAGCTGGGAATGGCCCGCAGAAATCACCGAATGGACCACAATTATTGAGCGATACGCCAGTCCGTCAGACGCCAATTGCGCCAGAAAATTCAAGACACAAACGACGTCCGCGACAACGGGATCCAAGTCCCTTCGAAAACATCAACAAAGCCACCTTGTCCAAGCGGACCTATGACGTTTCGTGGTGCTGTCTGCCCAAGCCTTTGACAAGAGGGTCGCAGCTGGCTCCGAAAGACCTGGCAGCGACCAGCGCTGCCGGAAAGCCGCCATGCCATGAGACGGAGCTGTCCCTGCGTGATCAGATGGTGTGACATCCCGTCCGGGTTAAGAAGCAGATGAGGATACCGGGGGAGTAGGATTGGAAAATCCCAAGAAAGTTCCAGAAGAATCGGAAACCAAACTTGAGACCTCCCACAAGGTGTTATCATGACCACTTCCGCCCATTGACGGCGGATTTAAGCCGCCACTCTTGTGATCATTGAAAAAGGAGGGAAAGCATACCCGACTTCCGTGGTCCAATCCTGGAGGAAGGCATCCGTGGCCACTGCCATCGGATCCGGCCTCCAACTGAAGAACCAGGTAATTTGATTGTCCATGCGGGACGCAAAAAGGTCCATTGAGAATGGGCCCCACAAAGACTGGATCCACTGGAAGACCGGGGGATCTAATTTCAAAAGGCTGGAATCATACAAGTTGCATGAATGCCAGTCCACAATCTGATTGGTCTGGCCAGGAAGATATTCCACTGTGACTGAAATGTGTTGGTCTAGACAGAAAGTCCAGAAATCCTTTGCCAAGTTCGCTAGAGCTCGCGACCGGGAGCCCCCCAAACGACTGACGTACCGGACCGCAGAGACGTTGTCCATCTTCGGAAGGACACAGGATTGCACTCTGTCTCTGGTCCAACTTTGGCCCACAAAGGACCCTGCTAGAAGTTCCAGACAATTGATGTGGAGACTCTGCTCGTCTGCAGACCACACTCCTCCTGTGGAAAAATCCACGCATCGTGCGCATCATCCAGAGTGACTGGCATCAGACTCTATGACCAGGTCCGGAACCGAGCCGAAAATCACCCGTCCGTTCCAGGCCTCCATGTGGGATAATCACCACACTATCTCCTCCCTGGCCTCCCCCGAGAGGGGAATCATATAGTCGTAAGATCTCCCCTTTCTCAGATGAAACACCTTGAGGCGCTGGAGCGCCCAGTAGTGTGGAGGCCCTGGAAAGCTCGCCTGAATCGACGAGGAAAGGAGGCCCACCAACCGGGCCAGGTGTCGTAGAGAAATGTGAGATTTTGAAATCATTTGGCGCAGCTCGTGATGAATCTTCGCGATTTTTCGAGACGGGAGACTGAGAATCGCCTGGACCGAGTCTATCACAAAACCACGGAAGGTTATCGTCTGGGAAGGCTGCAGAACCGATTTGGTTTTGTTGATCACAAACCCCAGACCTTGTAACAGCGCCACTGTCTGTTGGAGTTGAGAGATCAAGATCTGAGGACACTGCGCCAGGAGCAGCATATCATCCAAGTAAACGATCATGCGGATGCCCTGAGCGCGGAGGAATCCCACAGCTGGATGAAGCACCTTGGTGAAGCACCATGGTGCTGAAGACAGGCCGAACGGAAGGGCTGTGAACTCGAACACCAAGCCCTTCCAGCAGAACTGCATAAACCGACGATGCGGCGGATGGATGGGCACTACCAGATAGGCATCTTTCAAGTCTAGGCGGACCATCCAGTCGGCCAGGAGGAGAATATCGTGGAGAAGGCGGATTCCCTCCATTTTAAAATGCCGATACACCAACCAGCTGTTGAAGTCTCTGAGGTTGATAACAGGACGACGGCCACCTTCGGGCTTTTCCACCAAGAAAAGATTTCTGAGGAATCCATGAGGGTGTAACGTTGATTGGCAAATGGCTCCTTTGCGGGGAAGCTCGGAGATCTCTTTGTCGATCAACTGAGTATCTAAGACGCCGAAAGAGATAGATCGCGGAAGAACCTCTTGTCGGGGTTCCCCGTGAAACTCTATATGAAAGCCTTGAATTGTCTGGAGAACCGATGCGTCTGAAGTTATGTCTGCCCAAGCGCCCTGAAATTCCGCTAGCCGACCCCCAATGCGAACGTGAGTAGTTGGTAGGACCCTTACCCTTGGAATTACCGCTAGAGTTGGTCTTGAATCCTCCGCATCCCCGGAATCTTTGTCCTCGTGTCGGGTAGAAATTGCTGTAGTTTGCAGAGGCACTATATTGTCCACATCCAGAGCCTTGCCCCCTGCCTGAGGGTTGCTGGAATCCGCGGCCGGAGAGAAGCCCCTGCCTCGCCCCACCCCATGGAAAACCCGCTGACTAAAAACCTTTTTAATACTGGACTGGGCCTTGTCCAGTGAAGTCAAAGGTGCGACGAATTTCCCCGGCTCTTTGATAAAGGGGTCGCTGAAAAGGCCTCCCTGCGCAACGGATCCTGCCTCCGAGGAGGCCAGATCCCCTCGCTTAGGATCTAATTTAAACAAAAGAGAGTGCTGACGCTCAGTGGACAAAGCGCAATTTGCATTGCCCATAAAAATATTAGCCCGTTGGGCCTAATTAAAGAGAGAACCTCAGGAGAGATGGGGGACCCCGAGACCTTTGCCTCCTCGGCCATGTCGAGTATTTTAGTCATTGGTCCAATGGCATCAAGTAATTTATCTTGACAGGATCGCCAGGACCTGTCAATACCTCTCCTAGAATCCTTTGTGAACTTAGCCATGAACGTGGCCATTTTAGGGTCTAGCTCCGGCGTGCACGCAATCTTGTTCTCCAAAGAAGGTCTAGGACACTCTGCACGCAGACAACCCTTAGCCTCCTTTTTCAAGGGTTTCCGGAGTATACTGGCCACAAATCTGGCCACCTTATCGCCAGGAACCCAAGCCGCCGAACGAGGGTGCATGATCTCATCGGGGTTCAGTATGTCAGAATTCTCCTGTGCTGTAATGGCGGAGGTTGCAGGAGTTGCCGATGGAGGCCAAGGCCTCGAAGACCCCGCTTAATCGTCAGTATCCCCCTGGGTGCCATCATCATCCGTTGCTGGGGAAGGGGGTTCAAGGGGCTCTGGCAGGGCGTCCGCCGGGGGGGTCGAGGGACGGAGGGCACCCCCGTTGCTATAGAAGTGGACCTAAGATGCGCAAATGCTTCAACGTCCACCCCTTCAGGACTCTGTTTCTTAGGCGGCGGAGGGTTCTCACCAGGCTGTTGGCCAGGATCCGCAGAGGGATCCACATGCGCCGCCACAAGCTTAGCGCACTCCTGTACGATTTTTTCTGAGAGGCATTGTTCCATGGGGACCACGACCTCATTCACAACCCTATAAATTGAGGTATCCACAGCCTCAAAGAACTCGTCATCCCAGGGCAAACAACCCTGCACCACTTCCTCATAATATTCAGAATGACCCTCCATAATGAGACAACTGACTCCACTAACTGTAATGCCAAAAGACTTCACAGGGAACTATATATGCCAACCAAGGGTCTAGTCACACCAAAATCACCCACAAGGTTTAAGTCATACAATGTGCTGAGCACAGAAATTAAAGATGGGGTCAAAACCCAACCAGGATTAGGCAGGCTAGCAAGCATCACCAGTTTTGTTGGTAATCCCAAGGATTACACTAGGAGCAGCACTAACCCCCAACGCGCAAGGCCCTCAAAAGAACTGACTGAGCCCACTGCCTCCCTATGCGCGTTCTGCGAGATGCGGGAGAAATGGCAGGCGCGTTCGCGCGCGAATGGAATGAAGCGGGACCAGTGCAATACTACGCTCAGCAGAGTGCATCAGACAAGCCGGTGAACAGCACCCAAATACGGACCCCCGCCGGGGCGTAAATATAGAAGAAATGTGGACAATACAACCCGATATACTCTGTGAGGCAGTTAGGGACAGGCTCGCAGACGTTCCTTTTGCGGCGTGTCTCCTCTGTGAAGAGCGACACCGCAAGAGCAATGAGAGGGCCGAGTCCCTCTAGCGGTCAAATGAGCTACTGCAACAGCATGGGGCCAGCCGTGTGAGGAGCGGAATAAACGCTCCTGCGGCGGGGACTCTGAAAAGCAAAATACATATGTAGTGCCACAGAAAGAACACAAAACCACGGAGATAAGGCAATAAAACAATACACAGCACGTTCCAATTCCCGACAGGGCGCCAGGCGGAGAAGAACAATAGAGCACTCATCTGGCTGTCGATGCAGCGAAGAAAGAGGAAGAGGAAAGACAGACATGGGACTAAATGCTACAAGTGCTGGAAATGGTGGAAGGACTATGGACTAACTGTCTCCCTGGTTATAGGGAGTTGTAGTTTTTTCTGTGTTAATGAAAAATTGTTTATCTTTCTGGATGCTGTGTTTGAAGTATTGAATAAAGCGAAGAGAGACTAAAGCATAATCTGAAGCCTCCGGTCCTGACATAGAATCAGCTGGAATCTTGAGGCTATCACCAACTCCTGTGGTGCCATTAATGTGCTGTCTTCCAAATATCCCACCCATGCTTCCTGTTTGCTCTTCAACAGGGCAGGAGGTCTGGTGAGTTCATTACTAGGTATTTATAAATGTGCAATATTCTCCCTTTGCCCAGGGCCCCCACCAGTGTTTGGGCCTCTAGGGGGTTGACCAGGGGTCCCTGTAAGACACTCCCCAAAGGAACTCAGACATGCCGGAGCTGCGAGAACCTAAAAAATTGTGAGCCGTGAAGCTTGAATTATACCTGCAACTCTTGAAATTACTTCATGTGGGACTCTCGCCTGATATCCCCAGTATTAGGTTACCAATTGAGTCCCATTTGCCAAAGCCCTCTAAGCTGGGTACCTATCCCAGCCATTGGCCGCTCCAAAGGGGGGTCTCTAAAGTTACCATTCCATACCACCCCGTGTAGCATAGCTCCGACCTCTACACTAACCCTGGGCGAAGAACTACGCTCCGTTCGCGGAGCTTGGGGAGTTTTGGCAACTCCGCGTTCTACGGAGAACGCGAAGCTGTCGATTACTCCGCGATCCGGTGCGTAGCGTAGTTCTCGCGCGCTGAATAACATTATCGCGTGCGCCGGGGGTAAGTTCGCGCGATATTTGACGCGATCACGCACTTTGGAAATAAGGGAACGCAAGCGGGCGGGACAAACCTCTTGAGTAACTTAGCGCGCTAGCTATCTCGAGCATGCAGGCAGCGCCCCGAACACGCGCACCGCGCTCCCGAAGACGAAAAACGGCGCGCGAACGGGTCTAGCAAGCTACTACGCATGTCCGCGGAGCTACGCGAAGGTCGCGGAGTGCAACTGCGTCTTCGCGTAGCTCCGCGGAGTGCGGCTCCGCGAACTACGCCCAGGGTTACTCTACACCAGAAGGACCACCCTAGATCTATCTGGTAGAGAGTGCAGAATTAGTGCCCTGTAAATCATATGCATGATAGAGTCTCTGCAAAGTTAGTGCCTTGTAAACCACATCCAGGATAGTGTCCCACTCCATGACCTTTACTTCAGTTCGGACAGCCGGATCCGACCACCCCCATGTATGAAGTCATTTAGGACCAATAGTTGGGAGACCTATTAATACAGCCAAACATATGCAGCTGCCATGCCCTGGTCATATGTTGACTGAGAACACCTGCCAAAAGCTATTATTGGCACTTTGCCAGCCCACAGGAAGGACCATACTCTGGCCTGTACTTCCATTAAGCATGTCTGAGGAATCACACATGGAAAGTTTTGGAGAACATAGACAAATCTCAGCCAGATCATAATTGTGAAAGAGTGTTGACCTCCCCAGAAAACTGAGAGGGAGGGGACACTACCTGTCCAGGTCCTTCATTTTAGCGATCTGGGCATTAAATTCAAAGACCAGGTGAAGTCCAGGATCAAGGACATATAGATTCCCATGTAATGAAAGCTCAGCCTGTGAGTAGGCATCTGGCTTTGCCAACTCCAGAATACTAATAGGATCTTGGACAAGTTGACTGATAATCTTGATACCTGGCCTTAAAGTTCCAGCATTTGGAAATGCCTCTGGCCGTGACCTCCGGGCAGGAGAAAAAAAGCAGGACATCATCTGTATCTAGTGCAATACAGTCTTCAGGCCTTTCCAAGTCCCCACACCTGAGTGTCACACCTGACCCATGTCGATAAAGCTCCATCGACAGCATGAACAGCAGGGATGATAACGGACAGCCTTGCTTGGTGCTCCACTGCATTGAAAAAAACTAGGCAGAATTCCATTCACATGAACCTGAGCCTTGTGCCAAGTGTACAGGACCCACACATATGATATAAATCGGGGTCCAAAGCCTGGTCACCACAGCACATCCCACTGGACAAGAGAATCGAAGGCCTGTGGTATGTGCTGGGAGGCACTGGGACGTCTTTGCAGTGCTGATACGCAAAGGCAGGGTGCACCCTGTATATACAGTGTCTTTACTGCACTGGGGTATGAAGACGCAGTAATCCATGAGGGCCAGTACTTAAAGGACTCTGAGAAGCCTGTTGGCGTAAAGTTTGAACTCACTATTAATTGGGGGAAAAGGTCAGTGTGAGGAGCACTCCTTGGGTGGCCGCCCAGCCATGTGCATTACCACAGTTGTGGCTAAGTTCTGCTCTTCGCAAAATTGGCTTTTGCTATGGCCTCATTAAACACAGCCAAGAGTGATGCAATATTTTTACTTATTATTATTATTTTAAATATATATATATTTTTTAATTGATTAACTATTGTTTTTTTTTCTTAACCCCCATAGCATTCTGCAGGCACCATGCCATGACTTTGAGGAATCCTGGCTAGAGGGAGCCCACAGTTAGGAATCAGATTTCCTATTATTACTAAGACAGCTCACTCACATTTCTGATGACTTATATATGGGCCATTTCAATGAACTTCGATGTCCAGCACTGCACGAGAGAACATGGACAGACTTGGACAGGGTCTGTGCACATGCCACATGTTCTGTGACCTGGGACGGGATGCTGTGTATTGACTACTCATTCTTACACCTCGTCACCCTCTCGTACAGTGCCTTCTGTGGAGGTGGGTGGGATGGAAGAAGCTCACTGCCAAAATAAGGGTTGAAAAAAACATGATCATTTACTATGTGGTTTCAAAATTGAGACACAGTGATTGGCAACTGTGCTGCCTGTCAAACACTTTGGGCCTCATTACCATGTCGATCGGTAAGCTCTGAATGCTCACAGGA
The DNA here is from genome assembly GCF_964261635.1 of Lissotriton helveticus. NCBI lineage: Eukaryota > Metazoa > Chordata > Amphibia > Caudata > Salamandridae > Lissotriton > Lissotriton helveticus. The sequence continues at coordinate 531,783,439 of NC_136071.1, forward strand.
GGCTTACTGACCGACACCATAGGTTCACAATCCGATCCCTAAATTTCAATGTCGGCAGTCAGAGTGTAAACCGGCCGGTCACTCCAACCATGTTCTGATGGGCTCCTTGAGCCTGTTGGCCAGTTGGATACCTATTATAATCCCTTACGGATGCGTTTACGCCATTGGGATTATGATGTCAGTTTCCGACAGCCTTTCCATGTCGGGCTTTCCGACATGGAAAGGCTGTCGGAAAGTGACTTTTGAGGCCCCTAGCAGAGCCCCATCTCTCAACATCATATGGTTGTGGGCCTGGGGGCACCTAAGGTCCCCCTAAAAATCCCTACACCGTGTGGCAGGCACCTCCCAGTGCCTGCCACACAGTGCAGGGATCTACACAAACTCCCATTTCTCTATGGGAGCTTGTTCGGCGGACGGCTTCCACCCATTGCACAAGCTTCCACACAGGCTCCCATAGAGAAATGGGAGTTTGTGACTGCACCTTGTGTGGTCACATTGCAATCCAGTGTTCAGAACTGCCGACTTATGGTCGGCTGATTCTCACACCGAGAAGGTGTCGGTCGGAGGCAACTCTGACCGACATCGTAATAGGGTCCTATGTGTGTAGGTCCCAAAGGTTTTCTTCCTACCTAGCAGCACATCCAGGTAATCCAAGCTCTTCTCTTATGCTCTTCATTAAAATAAACAGCATAAGAGCATTGTCCCCGTAGGCTGGGCAGGCAAATCCATTGTTCCATTAGAGACTGCAAAGGTGTGTTTCTCTCCCTTCCAGGCTCCCTAACGGAGTGCTAATTTGAGGGTAAAGTGTGCACGTTGGTCTGGGGCGCTAAAGGGCGCGCACACAAGATGGCCGCACTTATGTGAGGCTCTTGCAGCTCGGAGCCCATGAACAGCTTTATCCTCCTCAAATGTCGCATTAATTCTACCAAAAACAGCCACTGCAGGATCGGAACATCTCCGCTATATTCTGCAGCGAACCACGGCGTCTAAATTGGCCTGGCAACCGAGTCATCAACTCCAAGAACCGACAATCAAGATGGCGGCCACTTGTGGTAAATAAATAAATAATACCCTATTTTTGACTAGACATATATCATAACAGATAGCTCAATAAATAAGAGTCAAGATTCGAGGTAGTAGGAGTTTTTGCAGGTTTAATACAGCATAAGGACAGGAACAGGACAACCTGCATAGGAATAGGATGACAGGGCCCAGCAGCTGCTGGGGCTGGGTCTGGGATGAGCGCGCTGACTTTCAATAACAATACATGAGCATATATACATAACGCAAACACATAGCATTACATTGCAGTAGGCGTAGCAGTGGGTGGAGCAGAAGGCGTGACGCGTAGCAGTCGCGAAAGATAAGGGGGAAAAAGAGGTGTAACAGGGCGTATACATAGACATGTGATGCAAACGTAACAGAATATGTCATGAATGGGGCGGAAACCATGGAGGGGGCTACCTGAGGAGCCGGGACCTCTAACCTAGTGGTGCGCGCAAACTGGCAATGACGTATCACTAGGAGAAGCTGGGGGCTATGAACTCTGTGCTAGGAGCAGAGACTGAAGTCTGGAGGGTCGGAGCGACATGTACCTAAACCCTATCTAGTATCTGATGTTTAGGGAACATATTGATATAAACTAGAAGTCAACAGAGGAAAGGCTAACTTGATTCTAAGACTGGACCATGCATTATTCTACATGTAGTACGTGATGAAGAATATGAAATGACCATTGAATACAGTATTTCTCTAACGTGGAGACGTGAAGGCTAGACAATGACGGAAACTATTGATGCAGTTCAGTAGCTTTAGGAATGCAGAGAAGGAGGACTGAACTGATAACTGGAATCATAACATACTCTTGGCAGACTCAGAGACTGAGCCAGGCTGGGCCGGGCACTGCGAGGCAGGAAGTAAGTGAAGGGTCGAGGATACAGGTGGGGGCTGTATCGCTCCTCAACGAGGCTTCAGGAGACAGGAGCTGAATCTGGTGTCCGGGCCCTTTTTAGGCCTAGAAACGGGGACTTTATAATAGAATAACGTGCACACTGAGAAACGTGGCAACGTAGCTTTACATAGGCCTGATATTCGTAGTATTCACGAGGACTGGAAACTGGCATACTAGAGGTGGACACAACTGTAATTGCGTCATTAATCAGACATGGGGAGTACATATGCATATTTAATCATGCACACATAACATATGACGGATGACACGTAGGGACACAGAACATGGCAAAATTTACTTTTCCACATTCCCTCCTTGTCACTACGTTTCCATCAGGAAACATCAATATTCATGATACCATCTATCATTTCATACAGTATCATTTGCTCGTCTCGAATTATCCTGGAACGGGATTTAGAACTGGGCTTGGGACTAGGAATACAAGAGGTAGCACAAATGCCGCAAATCGCAGGGCCACATTGTATACAGAGGCAGCAGCTGAATATGATCGCTACTGCAATACCTAGGAAGGACAATATTTTCCATCCCCATGCGGAAATTATATTCCAGAACCAACCGGACCATGTCCAGGTGCCTGGATCTTGGTGTATCAGATGGGCAATTTTATGGAGTCTGGTTATAGCTGAATAAACAGACGGCGCGTTATTTGGAATGAAAATGCAGCAACTAGATCCGATGACTCTACAGGCCCCGCCCCTATCGGCCAGTATGACGTCAAGGACGAGACGATTCTGGAGCACAACAATTCTCATAAAGGATTGCTCTTCGGTTAAGTTACCTAGAGCGGAGGCAGTCTCATCTACTACAGTTTCAAGGGTTCTTGTTAACCTACGGATTAGCTTACTATTTACAACTGTACCTAAATAAGGGAAAACACCTTTATCAATATCAATGAATTGCTCTGCAGCAGTTTCAGTATAGTCGACAATCGGGAGATTTCTCTTGTGTCTAGTATGTACTAGGTAGGAATTCCTATGGTAGTCAGGTGGGGCTAGAAAAACAGGTGGCAGTAGGAAGGCAATGTAACAGGTTCCCTCCCAATCGAGGGGCAGACGAACATATGCAGTTTGACCACAAACAAAATAAGAATGACGTGAAGCTTTAAAAATAGATTTCCCACTGTCACTATACTTGACAATAGTAGTACAATCACTATGTCCTACATGTACAGAACCATAATTACGAACACATAATTCGCCTTTGACTGGTAGTACTGAAATAGCGGGTAAGTCTGGAGTAGTATCAGACTGAACATTCAGGACCATAAAATTCGACGAATAATTACCTAAATTATACACTTCATTTTCTAGATCTAACCCTGTTCGGTGAGGGAGACCTTGCTTGTCTGGGAAACATGTGCTGTTAAGAAAAGACATATCTGTTGAGGATGACGTTAACGTGGACCATGCTCCACACGAACCATTATGTGAAAAAGGATAAGGAAAGAGTGGCAGAACTCCCTTTGACGTCTGGAAAGGGGGGAGTCGACCACACACCCAACAATTAGTGGCATTGCTGGTCTGGTGTGAATAATGTAACATGCGGACAAAGGAATTATTACGCATAGCGAGGCGGTAGGACAGTTCATGAGGGGGCAGATCACTAAACGTGTGCTCTACTGTAGCATTAGCAGACTTATTTACATGTGAAACTGGGAAACATAGGTAAAATGCATAACTGGTGCAGGAAATCATAAGGCTGGAAAACAATATGAAACATAGAAAAACGATACATCGGATTGAGTTTTGACTAACTCTCTCACTATGGGGGTCTATTTTATACATGTCAGAAACAGTCTAACCGTTTCACCTAGGGGAGGACTTAGACAATCAAACTGGCTGACTTAATTTACTAGACCGTAGTTTTTGTTTATACTCCTGCTGCGGAGTTTTCTCTAACAGGGGAGGGGTTGTAGCAATGTCTTTTGCGGGACAGTCCTTGAAAACAATATTTTGGCAATCCTTTGAATCCTGGGAAATGTTCTTTAAGGCGGGTTTTAGTCCATTAAAAAGTTTGATATGAGAAAGGTGCACCCAGCCCTTGCGTCCTTCCAACTTCACGGCTGTACGGGTGGTGAGGAGGACCTGTCGGGGCTCTTTCCAACGAGGCTCCAGCGGACTTGATCTGTCAAAGTTGCGGACCATCACCATGGATCCTGGAACGATTTCATGCGGTGCCACTTCGGTATTGTCTGGAAATGCGGCGGCAACCTGTGAACGACATGAGTTGAGGGCAGACATCAAGGAAGCTAGGTAATCTGTCAGCATATTACTTGAAACATCGGTAATACTTCGGGGTCTGGGAGTACCCCACATGTTTGGGGGGCGGCCGAATACGACCTCGTACGGGGACAGACCTGATCTGGAATGTGCGACCATGCGCATGTAAAATAGAGCAACTGGCAGAGCTACTAGCCAGTCCACACCTTTTTCTTGACAGACTTTGGCGATGCGGATTTTCAGGGTTTGATTATGTCTCTCAACGAGACCGGCTGCTTCAGGATGGCGTACACAATGGAACTTCCACTGGTACCCTAACAAAAGGGAAACGTGCTTCATTAACTCTGAGGAGAATGGCTGGCCGTTATCAGAATATACGACTCTAGGGAGTCCGTAACGAGGGAAGAATTCACGAACCAACTGCTTGGCAGTGGTCGCGGCTGTGTAATCTGGGACTGGATATGCTTCTGTCCACCTGGACAAAGCGCATACAACTACAAGGACATACTTGAAACCTCGACATCGCTCCATCTGAATATAATCCATCTGGAGGACTTCAAAAGGGTGGTCAGGGGGCTGGAAACCACCTTGTTCCACCGGGACACTTTTACCTGGATTAAACTGACAACATATCATACAGGTACGGACTTTCTGCTTAGCTGCAGCTCGTAAATGCTTGTTGAACCAAATGTTCTGGATACTGTCTAACATAGCTTTTTCTCCTAAATGTGCTGGACTATGTGCGGTATTAATAATGACTTGAACCATAGAGTCGGGGAGAAACCATGTGGCTCTACCCTTTGTTAACCATCCTTGATCTGTCTGGACCCCTCCTTGTTCGGACCATTTCTTGATTTCATCGGGAGTAGCATGTAACTGGATATCTATGACATCTTGTGTAGGGTCCTTAACTGTCATGCATGTAATCGGATCTGGAGTATGTGTCATGTTAACTGGACTGTCTGGAGTCTGTGCTGTAAGCTTGGCTGTGCGATCTGCTAGATCATTACCTTGGGAAATAATATCAATGACTTTCGTATGTGCTTTGCACTTCATGATAGCAATAGATGTCGGTAAATGTATGGCATCTAACAGAGCTTGAATAAGGAGACCATGCTGAATCTTGGTTCCATGAGAAGTCATGAAACCTCTCTCCTGCCAGAGCACTCCGAAGTCGTGTACGACTCCAAATGCGTAGCGTGAATCTGTGTAAACGTTAACTTTCAGGTTCTTGGCGTGTATACAGGCTTGTGTCAGAGCAACTAGCTCTGCTGCTTGAGCGGACAGAGTGTCAATACGGTGTGTTTCAATAACTTCAGTGTCAGTAGTCACTGCATACGCGGCGACTAGTTCTCCTGTACTTGTTCTCATACATGAACCATCCACATAAAGTGTCAGGTCGGGGTCTGGTAACGGAGTATCTGTCAGATCTTGTCTTGGCTTTGTCATAATGTTAACTACTTCCACACAGTCATGTGTGGCAGAATTTGAATTAACTGATGGTAACAGTGTAGCAGGGTTCAAAATGTTGCAGCGTCTGATTTCTATGTGTGGCTGGAACAGTGTCAATTCATAACCTGTTAAACGTGCAATTGTCAAGTGCTGAGTTTGTGTTCGGTTCAAAAGAACTTCCACGGAATGTGGAACTTGTACTGTCAAGGAATGTCCTAAGACTATGGAATCACTTTGTCTGATAGCTAGGGCTGTGGCTGCAACTGACTTGAGGCACGCAGGCAACGCCTGGGCGACTGGATCTAATGTGCTAGAAAAATAAGCACAGGGCTTGTTTTGTCCTGCTTGATCTTGTGTGAGAACAGATAATGCTGTACCTTCACGTTCAGTAACGAAAAGTGTAAAAGGCTTACTGTAGTTCGGTGTCGCTAGGACTGGAGCTTGGCATAAAGCTTTCTTTAACTCGTTGAAACTAAGTGTATGTTCAGATGTCCAAGGGAGAACAGTCGATGCGGCTGCCTCCTGTGTCGTTAACTGTATCAGTGGTTTGGCTAGAAATGCATACTGAGGAATCCATTGTCTACAATAAGAAGTAAGGCCGATAAAAGCTCGTACCTCCTTCTGGGTCTTGGGCTGAGGAAGACTCGCTATTAACTGGATACGGTCTGGTGTCAACTGCCTACCCCTCTTGGACAGTAAGTGTCCTAAGTATACCACTTGCTGGACACAGAATTGAAGTTTAGAAGGGGACACCTTGTGCCCCATCTCGGCTAGGAAATACAAGACTGTAAGGGATGCCCGCTCGCAAGCACGTTCAGAACGGGCTGTGATCAGTAGATCATCGACATACTGGAGCAGGGCAGTGTCAGTTGGCATGTGAATGTTGTCTAGTTGTCTCTTAAGTGCTTGACTGTAAATACTAGGACTTTCTGTGAAACCTTGAGGAGCGCGTGTGAACATATAGCTCCTTCCATTTAAACAAAATCCGAAAAGGAACTGGCTGTCTGGATGAATAGGAACACTGAAAAATGCGTTCTTGAGGTCGATGACAGTGAAGAACGTGGCTTCGGAATCAATGGCTGTCAATAGGGAAGAGATGTCTGGGACAACTGGGTACTGCGGAATAATACATTTATTAAGCTCTCGTAGGTCGATCACTAATCGATATACTGGGGGTGCATTTGGATCAGTACGTTTCATGACTGGAATGATCGGAGAATTACATACATTGGAGTCAGTTTCTACAACTACTCCTTGAGCGATGAGCTCGTCAATAATTCTGGATAAGGCTGCTACAGCCTCAGGTGGCAATCTGTACTGTCTGATTCGTGGTAACACTACACCTGGTTTGAGAGTCACACGATAGGGTGTGATTTGCATATAACCTACATCAGTTGGACCTTGCGCCCATAGATGCTGTGGAACATTAGACAGTCTTGGATCAAAATCTCGTAACACATAGTGACCCTTAAAGCCACGTAGGAACAAACGTATTCCCTCTGGGGAACAACATATGACTGCACCGAACTCTTTCAGTGTCTTAATGCCTAATAGGTTTTCTGGACATGACTTAGTAAGTAACAGATCAGTAGTGCGGGACAATGGACCTACTTCTAGAGTAACTGGCTTTGAAATCTCATTTACGATAGGTTTTCCTGAAAATCCAAGGGAAACATTTCTTGAGCCTGAGAGCGGAGCCCCTGGAACTTCGGCATGACTAATTGTGGTCCTACTTGCCCCTGTATCAATCAAAAACTTTCTGTCTTTCCCTAATACTTGACTGTGAACATAGGGACCTTCTTGATCTACAGGTATCTCGATGAGAGGCAAGCCTACCTCCCTCTCTAGGCTGTTTCATGAATACTGCTGGTACTCTGGATACTCAGACTGTGCATACTGGTACATCTGCTGTGTGACGTGCTGTGTTGCAGCGATAGGCTGCGGTGCTGTAACTGTCTGTTGTGCATTCTGTGGCTGAGGAGTCTGTGAAACTTGCTCTTGTCTAGGCGGACGTGGTCTTTCTTTAGTCTTACCAGTAGCTATGTTGTGTTTCAGAACTGCACACTCATTTATAAAATGACCTGGCTGTTTACAATAATTGCAGTTCCCTTTAACGGGAGCTGCAGGATGACTGGCTTGATTCGGACCCCTCTTCTGACTGTCTTGAGGAACAGATTGTGCAACTAGTACTTTCATTTTCGTGTCTTTCATACGTTTTCTCTCGTGTTCTTGCTCTTCCCTGATTCTATTCTGGTGGTACTGGAGCATCTGGAGCATCTGGGACGGAGTATTAGCTTGCCAGGTGCTTTCAACTTTCAAAACTCGATTTTTAACTTGTGGGCTTGAATTCTCGACTAATTTAGTAACAAAAAGGTGAGGGTATGACTCGCTACTTGTCTTGAGGCCACTGTTGATGCTAAAACATTTTTCAAATCTAGAATAAAAATCACTAATATCCTCGTCTTGCTTCTGTTTACAGGCTGAGATTGCATCCCAGTCTTCTTTTCTAGTTGTCAATAATCTAGGTAAAACTTGTATTAATAATTCTGGTAATTCTTTACATTTATCTCCAAGACCGGTACCTGGTACTCGTGCCTTGTCTTCAGCTTCTAGAACTGCCCAATCGATCTTTTTCTCTCCCACCTCCCATTCTTTTTCCTTTAGCTTTTCATACACCCCTGCGGGCAACAGGACCTTTAACATTTTAATGATATCTGGGTAAGTGTATTCTCCCATACGGAGCATGTCTTTTAATTCTCTATGGAACCCTGCTGGATCTTTGTCATGACAGGGAATCAATTTCTTCATTTCGAGGAGTTCCATCTTTGTAATCGGGGTGTAAACAAACACTCGTTGCATTTCACCGTCCTCTGTCTTAACTGGATGCACTTCTCGTAACGGATTCTGTCTTTCTATGTAAAATGGTTTACTTTCTGGGGGTGTGACATGAACAAAATGCGGGTTCAGAAACGTTCTATATTTGTGGCGCTGTTCTAGAATGACACTAATTAAATCGGTACCTAGACCTCTCCATCTATACTGGAGTAACTCGTTCAGGATATCGTGTAACGGACCTGGATCAGAGTGCTGACCCTCATACAGAGTAATGAGGTGCTGGATCATATACATACCCACCAGTCGCTGCTCGGCTGGGGGCAATTTCAGAAACATTTGTGCCACTATTTCGTCTGGAAAAGTGGTAGAATCAGTAATCCATCGGACTGCTGATCGGGCTAGTTCTTGTTCATGCATGGTACTTAACTCACTGTAACCGATTCGTGATTTCAGAATGTGATCGGTAGCTTGGAATACTTGTTCTAGGGAACCTTGTTCTGGTACTGAATGATGGAAAATTGGCTTGTGTTCTAGGCGTAAATGGCGATCTGGAAGTCTAGATTTTCCTACATACGCTATTCTGGCGGTATTCTCGTCGTCTTCCTCCTCAGGATCAGAGTTACTTTCTTTCTCGCTTACTTGTGCTGCTTTACGTTGTTCGTGTATCTTTATTATTTCTCTACGGATTTTCTTGTACATACTCTCCATGGCACTAATGGTATTGTGCTTACCCTCGGCTATATTATCACTCCACTTTGTCAGGGTTTTCATTTCGGCCGGATCTTTAGACGGGTAATCTTGTTCTCTTATTAGACAGTTAATTAAAAACTTTAATATCATACGCTGGATCTCAGCTTTCCTTTGAGACATGGCATCACTAATACTTTCTGGATCATCCCCTGTACGGATGAAACGATATATTCTGTCTAGATCTTCTTTCATATTGGGTAGGGTGACTAGATACTCGGTCACCCTCCTTACGCGTACTGAATATAAAACCATATTATTCTCGCCTGGGACTGGGTCATAGGCACATTCGCCAAGGGCTTGCCTGATTTCTGCAACAGACTTATTACTCTTGGGAGTACGCTGTGATGCTTGAGCATGTAATTCGAGTGCTGATAAACGCTTGCGTGGCGGCGGGGTTTGAGGAGGACATCCTCCTGCGGCCCCTAGACTAGAATCGTCGACTGATATTCTTCGTGGCGGAGCGGGAAATTGAAATGCTGGCTGGACCGGGGGTACCGTAGCAGGTACTGCATGGGGTGCCCCGGTGTCTGGAGAAGCAGGATGTGCCTGATTTACAGGGACTGGCGGAGCGCGAACAGGATCTGCATATTCAGGGACTGTGTCGTCCAGATAGGACGAAATAAAAATATCAGCTGCGGTCGGTTTGTGACGTAGCTTGGTCGGAACTAGTGGTGGCGGGAAATTACTGGATGCCTCTGGGGTCGCTTTTGGCAAGCCCTCGGCAAGAAGAGGATACATACCCTTAATAAGGGCATGCCTCTGTCTGTCTGACTGTTCGGCTTTGACTTGTTCACCTATCTCGATTAATTCTTTTTCTTGGGCTCGCTCTTGGGATTCTCTACTTAATTCTGACTTTCTGATTTCTTTTTCAGTTCTTTTATGAGCTTCTTTACGCCATAACTCGATGGCATCTTTCTGTGACTGTCTGGCTTTCTTTTTCCATAATGCCTCTTCTACTCGCATGATGCATTCGGCATCCCATGTACCCGATACGGGCCATCTATACTTTTCTTCTAACTGTTTGGTATACTCTACCCATAAATCTAGATACAATATGGCACTTATGCCATGTTTCTGATACATAAAGTGACCTGGACTGTCCCTCGGCGGGACGGGAACTGCTGCTTCCAGCAGACCCTTTCTAGTTTTTAACTGACGTAACTTGGAAAATATGGGCATGACTGAACTGTAATCTAGACACAATATAATACACAATGAACACGATACTTATACCCCATTCATACCACGACATTAAAATACATGGAAAACATTTAAAAAATAACAGTTCGAACAGAATACTACCTGGAAATACTGAGAACAGAACACATAAATTTTCTCGAGAACAGAAACTGACTAGAACAGAAACTAGATGCACTGCTGAAACAGTACGAAACTTACCGGTCTCATAAAGAGACACGTCAGGACCCGCATCCACCGAAGTGGACACTTCGTTTGTGGGACTGTGTACCACCAACCCACAGACCAGAGTCAATTAAATTGACCCTGTCTAGATACCACCCCAGTAACGGTACTCACCGGGCAGCAAGAACGGAAGGCCTCAGACTGGACTGGACTGCTACGACGACGGACGACGAACTTCGGACTTCGGACTTCAGTTACGGGTGGACCTCCGGATACCTCGGACCTTGGACTCTTGGCTTGGGCTCTGGTCGGGACTCGCCGCGTTCCTCCACCGTCTCGTCTGGATGCTGGACCGCCTCCTCCGTCTCCTCCGTGGGCCTGAGGGATACTTGAGCAGAAATATCTGCCACTGCGCAGAAGAGTTCCGTCACGACTGCAGAGGGTCAGGGGGTCGGCGTGGCTTCACCGACGCGTGGGGAAAGGGCAAGTCCCTGTTCGGGCGCCATTATGTGGTAAATAAATAAATAATACCCTATTTTTGACTAGACATATATCATAACAGATAGCTCAATAAATAAGAGTCAAGATTCGAGGTAGTAGGAGTTTTTGCAGGTTTAATACAGCATAAGGACAGGAACAGGACAACCTGCATAGGAATAGGATGACAGGGCCCAGCAGCTGCTGGGGCTGGGTCTGGGATGAGCGCGCTGACTTTCAATAACAATACATGAGCATATATACATAACGCAAACACATAGCATTACATTGCAGTAGGCGTAGCAGTGGGTGGAGCAGAAGGCGTGACGCGTAGCAGTCGCGAAAGATAAGGGGGAAAAAGAGGTGTAACAGGGCGTATACATAGACATGTGATGCAAACGTAACAGAATATGTCATGAATGGGGCGGAAACCATGGAGGGGGCTACCTGAGGAGCCGGGACCTCTAACCTAGTGGTGCGCGCAAACTGGCAATGACGTATCACTAGGAGAAGCTGGGGGCTATGAACTCTGTGCTAGCAGCAGAGACTGAAGTCTGGAGGGTCGGAGCGACATGTACCTAAACCCTATCTAGTATCTGATGTTTAGGGAACATATTGATATAAACTAGAAGTCAAGAGAGGAAAGGCTAACTTGATTCTAAGACTGGACCATGCATTATTCTACATGTAGTACGTGATGAAGAATATGAAATGACCATTGAATACAGTATTTCTCTAACGTGGAGACGTGAAGGCTAGACAATGACGGAAACTATTGATGCAGTTCAGTAGCTTTAGGAATGCAGAGAAGGAGGACTGAACTGATAACTGGAATCATAACATACTCTTGGCAGACTCAGAGACTGAGCCAGGCTGGGCCGGGCACTGCGAGGCAGGAAGTAAGTGAAGGGTCGAGGATACAGGTGGGGGCTGTATCGCTCCTCAACGAGGCTTCAGGAGACAGGAGCTGAATCTGGTGTCCGGGCCCTTTTGAGGCCTAGAAACGGGGACTTTATAATAGAATAACGTGCACACTGAGAAACGTGGCAACGTAGCTTTACATAGGCCTGATATTCGTAGTATTCACGAGGACTGGAAACTGGCATACTAGAGGTGGACACAACTGTAATTGCGTCATTAATCAGACATGGGGAGTACATATGCATATTTAATCATGCACACATAACATATGACGGATGACACGTAGGGACACAGAACATGGCAAAATTTACTTTTCCACACACTACTGCCCAGTAGCGGACGTCATGACCCCTGTACTTTCAAATCTGGCAGAGACCTGTGGTGTGGCCCTGAGCGCGCTCGAGAGCTCACCTGCAGCAAAAGCCCCGACGCGGCTCTGGCTGTCCCTGGAGACCCACCGTACTGCATAGCTGCATCCAAGCCTGCCAAACATGGCCGGAAGGCCTAGACACACTGCTGCCTACCTCCAAGTGCCATGAACGGCGCTGTGCCCTCGGTGGGCCCCCTACCTGGAGTGGCGCCGGTGCTGCTGCACCGGTGAGTGAAGATTGCTGGTAGCCTTCCCCGGAGTGTGTGGCGCTTCCGCTCCCCCTTCGCCATTCCTCGCCTCTGTGGCCTGGCCGGCAGACGGCATCACCCCTGCACTTATAACTCGGGTGGAGACCTGTGGCATGGCCCAGGGCACGATCGAGAGCTCGACTGCAGCAAAAGCCCTGACGTGGCTCTGGCTGTCCCTGGAGACCCACCCTACTGCATCACTGCATCCAAGCCTGCCAGTCACAACTGGAAGGCCCAGACACGCTGCTGCCTCCCCCGAGTACTGTGGATGACGCTGTACCCTCGGAGGGCCCCTTACCTGGAGTGGCGCCCGTGCTACTGTCCTGGTGAGTAAAGATCCCTGGGGGCCGCTCCCCGGGAGTGTGGTGCTCCTGCTCCTCTTTCACCATTCCTCCCCTCTGTGGCCTGGTCAGGTTGCCCTGCACAGAGACTGCTGAGTGCCGCCTCCTCATACCGGCACCACACGACTCGGGGCTGATCTGTGGACTAAGATGGGGGGCTGTCTCCGGGCCATCAGAGATCTCCATCTCCACTCTTGATTCCTGCTCGGACTGTCTCTGGGGGGATAATACCTGGCCCAGCACACCCCCAAATACTTCAGTGCTCACCGCTACTCCCGCTGACAGGGGAACCATTGCAGAGGCGGCATGACCCCCCACAATGCGGGCCGCTCTCCACACCAGACACTATTACTGTGACACGCTCCACACTAAGGGGCCGATTAGGATTGCGGTTTTTCCGCATCCTCCGGGCCGGCGGAAGTTTCCGCCGGCCCGGAGGATGCGGAAAAACCGCTGCCGAGCCTACAAAGACCCCCCGCCAGATTAGGATGGCTGGGGGGTCAGGAAGTCCGTCCGCTGCTTTTCCGCCGCGGTCACCTTCCGACCGCGGCGGAAAAGCTCTAACATGGCTGGCGGTGTCTATCAGACACCGCCAGGCATATTAGGATGGTGTTACAAACATGCTTTTCCGCGGCGGCTATTCCGCCGTGGAAAAGCATACGGAGTTTCACTTCGGGGGCCCGTTGCGGGCCCCCTTGGTGAAGGGGGGGTGGGGGGTGCACATGGGAGGTACCTATGGTACCCCCCTGCATTTGCGTGCACACAGGAGCAGGCACTGCGCGGTGCCTGCCGCTTTGTGCATGCAAATGCGATGCATGCATTTTTAACCTTGCGGCGGGTGCAGCTTGAAGCTGCACCCACCACAATGTTAAAGATAGAGGATGTGACCACCACCCTGGCGGTCACATCCTAATCTGCTCGGAGGGAACGCCGCAGCCCCTGCGGACGTTCCTTCCTCCTCAGGGGTCGCGGACGGATCAAGTCCGTCCGCGATCCTAATCGGCCCCTAAGTTAGCCGCAATCTGGACACTGTGGTCTTCCTCCTGTAAGATGTTGACCGGCAACACCTGCCCTGGTGAATGAAGCATCACTGTGCCCCTCTTCATACTGATGACTGCCCGGCTACCCACAGCCGTGAGAAAGACCGGAGTAGCCATTGCCGCCAGCCGTCTTGACTCCTCCACAGCAGGAAACACCTTCAATATTGCCACTACGCAGTCTTTAGTGCCCAATGCAAAATACTTCAGTGCTCACCGCTACTCCCGCTGACAGGGGAACCATTGCAGAGGCGGCGTGACCCCCCCACAATGCAGGCCGCTCTCCACACCAGACACTATTACTGTGACACGCTCCACACTAAGGGGCCGATTAGGATTGCGGTTTTTCCGCATCCTCTGGGCCGGCGGAAGTGTCCGCCGGCCCGGAGGATGCGGAAAAACCGCTGCGGAGCCTACAAAGACCCCCCGCCAGATTAGGATGGCTGGGGGGTCAGGAAGTCCGTCCACTGCTTTTCCGCCGCGGTCACCTTCTGACCGCGGCGGAAAAGCTCTAACATGGCTGGCGGTGTCTATCAGACACCGCCAGGCATATTAGGATGGTGTTACAAACATGCTTTTCCGCGGCGGCTATTCCGCCGTGGAAAAGCATACGGAGTTTCACTTCGGGGGCCAGTTGCGGGCCCCCTTGGTGAAGGGGGTGTGGGGGGTGCACATGGGAGGTACCTATGGTACCCCCCTGCATTTGCGTCCACACAGGAGCAGGCACTGCGCGGTGCCTGCCGCTTTGTGCATGCAAATGCGATGCTTGCATTTTTAACCTTGCGGCGGGTGCAGCTTGAAGCTGCACCCGCCGCAATGTTAAAGATAGAGGATGTGACCGCCACCCTGGCGGTCACATCCTAATCTGCTCGGAGGGAACGCCGGAGCCCCTGCGGACGTTTCCTCCTCCTCAGGGGTCGCGGACGGACTCAAGTCCATCCGCGATCCTAATCGGCCTCTAAGTTAGCCGCAATCTGGACACTGTGGTCTTCCTCCTGTAAGATGTTGACCGGCAACACCTGCCCTGGTGAATGAAGCATCACTGTGCCCCTCTTCATACTGATGACTGCCCGGCTACCCACAGCCGTGAGAAATACCGGAATAGCCATTGCCGCCAGCCGTCTTGACTCCTCCACAGCAGGAAACACTTTCAATATTGCCACTACGCAGTCTTTAGTGCCCAATGTAAAAGCTCACAAGATAAACGTGCAGCCCCACTTGCTTTTATCCCTTACAAAGCCGCCATCACTACCGGCACAGGACCACATGCTGCCCCCACCGGCTGGACTACGACTACTCTGGCTGGGAGCCACTGATCACCTTGCCGCTGTTCATCCTGGTGGGACGGTCTCCTACTCACCACCTGTTGGCCAATTCCCACAATCATTCAGCAATAATACTACTGCCCTCCTTCTGGTCACTTAGCATCGCTGGACTTGTGCTGTTGCTCGTTTACACCCAGCTGTCCTCCTCCTGGCAACGCTACTCCAGCGGTCCACCACGGGGCAAACACCATGGGGAAGACAGATGGCAAATAGCCAAAACTCACTTTCGATACACGCAAATCAGCTAGAATGCAGCAAGAAGCGGACAAAGACGTGACCAACACCCCCACCTCTGGCACACCCACGTCCACCGAAGACCTCAAAGATCTCCTCCTTACAATGAAATCTAGCCTTACTTCAATTGAGACCAAGATGAACTCCATGTGCACCCGCCTTGATAACCTCACCCACAAGCTCGACCAGCATGAGGAGCAGATTAAAGACACTGAACAACGTATCTCTGAGTTAGAGGATACCTCCACTGCAAGTGCTGAGGAGCTGCTGAATATGGAAAAAGTCCTTAAAGTCATCACCGCCCACAACAACGAGGACCTAGAATCAAGATTGCGCAAAAATAACCTACGAATTCTTGGCGAAGCAGATTCCACTAACATCGGGAAAATGGAGTATATTGAGTGCCTACTCACCACATTATTCGGTAAAGGGGCCCTCTCCGCGTTTCTGGTGGTTGAAAGAGTGCACCGGTCACTAGCCACCCGACCTCCCCTGGGAGCCCCCACTGCGGCCGATCATCGCGAGGATCTTAAATTACCGCGTCCGCAACACCGCTCTACGATTGGAAAAAGAAAAGCAACCACTATCCGTTGAGGGCACGTCAATCTCTATTTACCCGGACTTTACCATGGCTGTTCAGGAGACCTGTAAAAAATATTCTGCCCGTCAAGAGAAAACTCCAGAAGGCCAATATCACATATGCCATGCTGTTCCCAGCACTCCAGAAAGTCACTTATCAGGACAAACAGCATTTTTTTACTCAACTTCAACTTGTTAATTACTTTTTGAAGTCCCTGCCCAAGAGACCCTCTGGCCGAACGTCACCTGGCACTTCACGTCCCTCCACCACCGACCTCTCAGATGTCGAATGATTGCGGAACCAGAATACTTTGCACATGGCTGTCAACCAAGGCAGTTTAATTGTTTGCCACATCGGCACAACCAAAGAGGAAAAGCATATTTTCCCTGTATCAGCAGGGCTTGCGCAATGAGGATACTGTGCCAACACGATACAGTATGATGACATTTGAGACACCTAATTAGCTCTTCAGCACCCTCGTGCCATCGAGGAGGCCCTGTGTCGCCCTTTAGCCAATACCCAACAGGAATTCCCTACATGGTTTGGTGCTCTGATGTTCCAGAGACTTGTTCTTTCTCCCCCTTTGGGGACTTTGTTTTGGGGTATGCAGGGAGGGGAGGGAGGGCCACAAACCAGAGCAGGATTGGGCTGCTGATGTGGGAGGAAGGAAGGAGCGATTTCCTTAATACTTCGCTGTATGCCACAAAAGATGCAGACAACCACTATTATATAACCCACCAGCGAGATACGCTTACGCTACCCGTCACCCTGAATAACAAATTTGTGATCACCCAGCCTAGTCCCCCTAGTTACAACATTCTGACATGGAATGTACGCAGCCTAGGTAACCCAAGAAAATGCAGACATGTTTTAGCATACTTAGCCAGACATAATGTACACTGTGCCATGTTGCAGGAAACCCATCTGGGTTCTGACTCCTCACCCCCATTTGCAGCACGCTGGGCAGTGCACCGTAGCTTCTCCTCGTTGTCTACATATGCTCGGGGCACCACAATACTGATCAGGCGCACCCTCCCCTACACGGCCATAGGCTCATACGCGGATACATCGGAACACTATTGCATTTTGTGGGGAAGACTGAAATCCCACTCCATCACCTTTGTCAGCTGAAATGGCCCCAATATAGACAAACCTGATTTTTTCCACACCCTTTGGGGGGAAATCCTGGTCATCGGCTCTGATCATATGATCTGGGGGGAGACTTTAACGTTACACTAAACCCAAGTGTTGATAGGTCGCATCCCCAACCACACCATTACTCTAATGCCCAGCGCTGCCTTTAGGGCCTCATTGCAGACCATGGCCTGATTGACGCTTGGCGCCATCTTCACCCTACGGACAGAGAGGGCACCTGCTTCTCTACAGTGCACTCCTCATGGTCCCGCATAGACGGATGGCTCCTGTCCAGAGAACTGACACCTTGGTTGACACACCCTACACATTTACTGCGCACCTATTCAGACCACTCACCTGTTTTGATGACTCTCACCCCCCTTGTGCAGAACCCCCGTACAGATCATGGTGACTACCCTTCCTTGCCCTTCTCGACCCAGTCTTTAAAGCAGACTTGGAAACAGAAATAGAAGACTTCTTTTCTCGGTGTCGCATTATGCCATGGTATGGAGGCATTCAGAGTCACCATTTGAGGTATCTGCATCGCTAAGGGGGGAGGGATTCTAAGAGACATTCGGACCACTCTTGATAAATTGGAAAAGGATCTCAAACATCTCGATGCCCAACTGTAGCAAACACCATCTCCTGAACTGCAGGCTAAAATGAGTGATAGCATACGAATATCATGTCACTGCTGAGAGAGAATGTAAATTCAGGGGCAAACACTTTCGGGCCCGGCACTATGGAGAGGGGGAACGTCCAGGGAAAGACCTGACAGCGTTAACCCGACCTCCTAGATTCTCGAACACTATACTTGAAATAGTAGATGAGGAGGGACAGGTGCATAGAAACACCCCAGGCATCATGGCAGTCTTTCGTGACTTCGATAAAACACTATACAAATTCCACAGAACACAGATGACAGACTTCACCCCTTCTTTGATGATACAGCAATAGGGTGGCTGGGCGACTCCCAATGCAAGTTTTTCCTTGCGGACTTTGAGGATGACAAAATTAAAGCTGTGAAAATGCAACTGCAATCGGGCAGATCCCCTGGCCCCGATGGGCTCACTGCCGATTCTATAAAACATTCAGCTCCTCCCTCATCCCCATTCTTCAACAGGTCTACAAAGAAGCCAGAGAGATGGGATCCCTTCTCCAGATCATGCGCGAAGCATTGATTATCTCCCTCCAAAAGCCAGGAAAACAAGCGGACCGATGCGACTCATACCAGCCGCTTTCCCTCATCAATGTCGATGCCAAAATCCTGGCCAAGATCATAGCAAACTGTATCAGCCCCTTAATGACTGCCCTGGTGTTACCGGATCAGTCTGGCTTTGTCCCTGGCCGGGGAACATCCCACAATCTCTGTACTCTATTTGCTGTCCTCCAGGACATAGACCCTATGGAAAACGCGGTGGCCGTCTTTCTAGACGTGACCAAAGCATTTGATTCCCTGGAATGGGACTACCTGGCTTTCGTCCTCCATAGGATGGGCTTCCCCATCCCCTTTTTAGCTTTGATTCAATTCTTATATACTGACCTTCAAGCCAGCATCCTTAATAATGGCTCCCACTCTCTGCCCTTTAACATCGCGAGGAGAACGAGGCAGGTGTGCCCCCTATCGCCCCTCCTTTTCTCCCTGGCTATGGAGCCTCTGGCAGCAAAACTACGCCAACACCATTGTGACTCAGCCCTCATATACCCCGAATGGCAACTTCTAGTATCCTTATATGTGGACGATCTCACCCTCTATCTCAGTAAACCTGAAGACAGTCTAAACCCAATCCTCTGTGTCCTCATACACTTTGGTAATCTATCTGGCATTAACATTAACTGGGGTAAATCTCAAATATTCCCTCTCACTGTAGCTACCACCCGCTTTAACACTGACTTCCTTCAATCTTGGTGTGTAAGCATAGCGATCACAAGGGATAAGGATGAGTTACTAAGAGCTAATTACAGGCGGGCTTTGGACCTCATCACTGAGAGAATTACACAATGGATAGCCATGCCACTCTCTATGGCTGGCAGGGCGTCTCTCATCAAGATGGTGATCTTCCCCACATTTTTATACCTCTCTATCAATGTCCCACACGCCCCCAGGGGATATTTCTTCAAAACCATGAAATTCCAAGGTATCCGCCTCACATGGGGAGGGAAACAGCCAAGACTCAAATGAGACACCCTTACTCGCCCATTCGCTGCTGGAGGGTTCGAAATCTCAGACATGAAGCTATACTTCAGTTGCGCTCAAGCCCACTACTCTGTATACTGGTTGAACCCCCCACCCTATATGCCCCCACCTAGCAATAGAAGACGGGTATATGACCCCCCACCCCCAGCTCGGCCTATCTTAGCTCACCCCCCACCCATGCCCATACTACCCTAACCACGGTAGACTGCACGAACAAAGCCTGGCAGGATCTGGCCTGTTGACTCAGACTGAATATAGTATACTCCCCCTATTACCCCTTGCAGGTAGATTAGACCTCCCTGTTACACAGGAGGGAGGATGCTGACAAATGCTTGGAAAAATCTCAGCCCTGACATGGGGAGACTTATATAGCCATGGCGAATTTCGCACCCGAGGGGAGTTTTTCGGGGACACCACCCCTAACCCACTGGAACTCTTCTTTACATTAGGCCAAGTCAGGATGTCAAATCCCTCTCCTCTGAATTGCCACATGAGCCTCCCGTCATGGGCCCGCTACACACCCTGCTATAGAAAGAGGCCTCCACACATGTAGTCTCCACGCTATACCGAACTACCCAAACTGATTATTTGTATGCCACTCCTGCCGCGCGGACACATTGGGAGGAGGAACTAGATTTCACCCTTACGGATGACCAATGGACCTATTGCTGCCTGCAGACTGGGAACCTTTCGGCCAGTAGCAGATTGCGTATAATCCACTACAAATACTTGCACCGTCTCTACTACGCCAGTGAAACTCATGCATTCCACCGCTGCGACAGGTGTGGGACAGGGAGAGCGGATTTTTTACACATAGCATGGGACTGTGCCCCTGTTCAGAAGTTCTGGACAGACGTACTAGGGGTGCTTGACCGGCTGACTGGCCTGCACATCTCAGATACCCCGTTCATCACGATACTGGGATACACCAAAGAACTAGATGTATGATAACGGTGGTTTATATCACTAGCACTCCTGCTTGCCAAGCATAGAGTGCCATGCAGATGAGAGAGAGGAAGGGCAGGCACCCACATTTAAAGAATGGCTGAAGGATCTCATATTCTGCCAAGAACAGCTAAACACATATGCAGAGCTGTTACCATTATCGTCACGCCCACGAGACATTTAGGGCCCCTTGCAACACTACTTACAGGTACAACTGGTAGCTCCTGCAGAGGACACAGCGGAGTCTGGTGATAATTGACTACGAAACCTTATGAAAAAATGCACAACTATTCATGATGCGTTATGCTCCCTGGAGGCTTGACAATGCTGTAACTTAATGGGTCTGGACATTCATGATGTAAAGCATAACTCGCCTAGTTATTCACAGTACAACACTCTGTAATAGCGGCATGGGTCATTTTTTTCTCTTTTACCTTGTTGTGTGCAGTAACTCACGGTGTATGTTTTGTTTATACTGGTAAAACAATAAAGACAGTTAAAAAAAGTATGCATAGTGGACTGACTATAGAAAGAGACCCGTCAAACTGACACGACTACTTTACTTCACTGTGACAGATGTGTAGACAGCCTACTCACAGTGCCACTCACGCCATGGCTCTGCAGTACTCCCCATTACATTCAGTGATGGGCCTAATAAGTGACGCTGCATATCAGTAGCCTGGTCCTGCTATGTGTATGGGGATGATCTGGCAATATAAATGACTCGCTAGTAATGTTAATTAAGTGAAAAATAAAGATAAAGAATGTAAATATCTGATATGTGTGGTGGCTCTTGGTGGAGGGGGGGATACCCTAACGTCCCTATGGCTGTGCCACACCCGATTGTTATCGAGAACAGAGTTCTAAAACAAAATGGGTTTACAAGAAAGCACAGGGCCCGATGTACAAAATTGGCTGGTGAAAACCAGTCAGTGTTTTTGGAGACAAATAGGTGTGTGAACCTTCTTTCATTTTGCGAAGCAAATGATTTACTAACCAGTCACATTGCAAAATGCACAATTGCGGAGAGTGGTAAAGACTCCTATCTATTTAATATTTTGGAGGCTGGAGCTTTGTACATCGCAATCTAAATTAGTATGGTCCTACAGCCATATTTTGTGAAATGCAGGCTTTGCTCCCATGGAAATACTTAATACATAAGGCCCACATTTCTTGTGACTCCAGACTTTTAGTCTAAATCTCTGAGTGAGTTTAGGTATCAAGAACAGATCGTGGAAGGCATCTGTGCTGTGCATCCAGGGTTCCCGGGATACACACATATTTGAAGAGTTACCTTAAATAGACCATCATACTATAAACTGTAATAAGTGACTATGAAGTGAACCTCTTCTTGCATCAGTAGAAATGTAAAATGGCTTTCTGGTGGTTGGGCCGATTTCGCAGTGTCAGGAGGACATTTAGTTAAACAAATGTAAAGAAACCTATCATACCAAGTTGTATTCTTGTTTTGGGGAAATTGTGCTGAAAGGCCAAATGTATCATATATTTGTTGGACTGGTGTTAGCCAAGAACTTTTGTTTTTAAAAGAAAGCCTTAAAAATTGATACATATACATACATAAATAACTACTTGGGCCTTCTGTCAGCCCTCTCCGTCCATTGGCTGACCATAGTGTCATTCTCTTTTTGCTTCTGCCCACCATAGCAAAAACAACAAGAGAAAACGGGTCATTCTTTCATTTGCTCCCCTCACTGGGAGTGACAGCATTTTGCTTCTGCACAATGTGTACATCAGCTTGAAAATGAGTCCCCTTGAGGACCTTTGGCGGGCCTCCTGGGCCTATGGCAAATCATTATTTAATCCTTTTGTTTAACTTTTTTGATTTTCCTTGATCTTTCCCTCCTCCGCCTGCCCCTCCTTGCTTTGGAGGAACACGACGAACACACTTATCGTGCCTCGAGGAGGAGGCCCATAACACACCCTCACTCCTTTCTCGCACATCCGGGTTATAGGGAGAAAAAAAACATGTTGCCTGCGTCAGGGGAGTAACCTACAGCCCGCGGTTGGGGGTGGGGCCTTAGCTCCAGTGGGCCCCTCATCACAATACCGTGGGCTGTGAGCCCCTGACTAACTCCGGAGGTAGAACCCCTCCATGTTCATTGCAGGGGGCCCCCCATCAAGTTTTGTTACGTCACTGCCCTGCCTGTGATCATAGACACCCTCCTTGGGGGTCTCACCCATCAGCCAGCCCCCTCTCAGCCCCTGCTGCTTATTCTACAGTCGCCACACCCGGCTCACTTCGCTGCTGCAGCAGCTCTCACTTAGTGCCAATATCGGAAACACTCCCCATCCCTCCCACAGCAATACTTCAGAGAAATAATCAGACACAACACATTTCTAGTGGAGAAAATTGCTGCAGGTTTATTTGCATAACAAATATGCCAACATGGTGGGTTATCTTACGGGCAATCCCAGGGCAGGCAGCCACCCGCCACCTGCCCACCTGATGAGCCAATCTACCCGGTGGCCTTCGCCAACCGGTGTTTGTCAATTTGGGGGAGGGTCTAGCCCCTCCCACCGGCAGACCGCCAGTCCACCCCTTACTCACGCCCCTCCCAGCTCAGGGGGGGGCGGAGAGTTGCAGGCAACCCCCGGTTGCTCAGGTCCACAACCGCCCAAAGGACTAACAGGGCGCCGTCACTCCTCCAGGGTCCAACGTGAGGACCTCAGTGGGGATTTTGGCTTTCGCACCCTTACTGTGCTCCTGCAGAGGGTACCCTTACTGTACCTTACAGCCTCTGGATCGCCCTGTAACTCCGCCTGCAACACAAAATAATAAGTTAGTGAAACACACCACCCTGCCTGTACGCTGGGTACGCGGTGGGGAGGGATACAGCGTCATTGCAGCAAGAGAAAGAGGGAGCTTAGAGGGTGGGAGAGGTATAAGTACCTCTACCTCCGTCCTCTCCTGCCCGGAAGTGACGTCGGCCTAGGGGACCCTCGAGGATCCTGGACACTGGAAGGCTGACTCGTCGTGTGCCATCCTGTGGTACTAAGTGGGGCTGCCCTCTTAGGAGGGCCCCCTGCGTGGGCCTGAGGCAGCCCTGCAGACTTCCGGTTTATACCACATGAAGCAGTTCCGAGTTTTCCATCTGGCCTCGTCGGCTCAGCATTTCAACCTTCCGAAGTCGAGAGCATCGTTCTCGTGAGCTAGTACACCTGTTCACGTGAATGGACAGGCTTCTTGTGCGTGCTCTCTAAATAGAGACCATTTATTTTTCTAGACTGACACATAAGAGTGTTTGGATAATGCATGTTTCCCAGAGATTTCCACATCCTTCAAGCACATACATACATACATGATCCGTTCCAGTAGCGACAGTTCAAAGTATTGTTGTGTCTGCCACCTTATAAAGAGCACTCCTTTCACGTACTTTTTTCATCTATTTTTTTCATGTACTTTTTGCTTTCTTTTTGAGACACAGATCCCTATATATTGAGTTATGCATTAATATTGTGGTACTTCCATTGTCATTCGGGTAAGTACATGCAAGTCTTATCAGCAGCGTAGCCGCTGTCGTGGGCGCCAGTATAAGCAAGGATATTAGCCCCATGGCTGCTGTTTGAATTACATAATACAATATAAACCAAGATTCAGTGTGCCCTTTAAGACCCTGTGCCACTGCACCTGCTGCACCAATAGAAGCTATGCCCATCAGTCTTACAGGGGTATTGTTTCATCGGGCAATAACCTATGCTGTACCTTCCAAAGTGCATTTCAAAGTAGCTTTTGCATGGCGATTCTTGTCCTGTGCCCAACAAACCTACATCATATTTGGTTGTTTTTAACTTCTTTATAATCCCTGTGCATCTAAACCTTGCTGCTTTGGCCATGTCTGAAGCCAGTTACACTCTTGGGATGCATTAAACTGTGTGAGACAGATTCACAGGTAAATAGCTGTGACTTAACCTTATTTACCTGGTCCCTGGAATTATGCGCCAATGGAGGACCGCATTATGCGGCTGGGTTGGGTAAATTATGTGGCAAGAAAAGGCAAACTATGGGGCGTAACGGAGCACATTTTTTATAGTATTGTTTCATTATTTTGTCTTTTGTACACATGTTAGCACTGTCTGGGCAAAAGTTTCACCTCATTAGTACCACTTTAACTCCCAAAAACAGGAATAAGCATATGAAAGATGACCACTCAAATTTTCTAAAGGGCTTTCCACAGCGCCACAAGACATGCTGTCTTGGTTTGAGAAACTTTTGATCCATTTAAGCTAGAAACATTTTTTTTGTTCCAGGCTACAGATTATGCACTAGATGGCACATTAAGTGGCAAATTCACAATTCTGGGGAAAACGCCACAGCCGCAGAACCGCACATTTCCAGTGGCCCTGCTTATTTATGACTGAATTCGAGGGAATATGTTTAGAGCACTCCAAGAATAAATCACAGGTACTCACAGCAACATCTTTGTGAATCAGGTTCAGAACGTTTTTGGTAGTTGTGCCCTAATTTTGAAAAAAAAAATAATAATCGTCTCCCTGGCACCTGCTCCTGACAGAGCTGAATTAAAAAATGGCCAATTTGTGACAATCATTCTGTATCTGCATCAGAATCTATAGGCCGGTTAAATCAATTGCATTCAAACCTAGAATAAGCAGAGTGGTTGGAAGCTAGGAGTACTGTGTGCTATACAAAATTAAAATCAAATGCAATTATTGTAAACAACTGCTACCTTAGAATTTACACATTTGTATATTCTAACTCCACTTTTATGGCTGCCAGCCTGCAATATTGATGTATTATTTTTTCGGGGGGAAATGCAGTTTTTGGGTATTGCTTTCCATTGTGCTTGATATTTCAACCACTTTGAGGGCCCATAGCTGGGTCAGGTGGCTAAGTAGACTAATGCGTCCCCTGCAGGGTCTGTTTTACCCCATGGTCACAGGTTCAAATCCTGGCGCAGTCACACAGCCTCTTTTTTTCCTTCTGAGGTCGATAAAATGAGTATCATTCATTTGGGTAACAATAAACATCTGTTCTTCAGCACCAAGATGCCCACAAGTGAACCTGCGATTTACAAATTGTTATGTGTAGCATTTGCAAAAAAAATTTCTGGCTTTATACCAAGGTGCAAAGTCATTCTTTGACAAATTAACACTAACAACTAACTTGTGTTGGATAAGTAGGACTTCTATATGAGCTGGTGTTTTGGGATGAAGGGGCCCGGAGGAGGTGGTGTATGGAAGGTCATCTGGAAGTGATGCAGATCACCAATGGCCATTCCAGAGCAGATGCTCCTTTTTAACTGGCCAGTCATCAAATTCATCAAAGTACTGAGTGGCCTCCCATCTCAGTTGTTCATATCTTTTCATTTTAACCAGCTCGAAATATTCATGTGGCAAACAATGTCATAATGTATTGTGCCAGAAGGATCCCCTTTTAATGTCTGGTAAAGATACTTCTTTAACGGTCTCTCCAGCCTAATGTAATCAATCATATTGGCAAAGCCAATGGGTCTGACCGTGGCAAGTGTGCAGTGTTTTTTTGTGCAAGCATATGCTATAGACAGTAACGCTGTCCGTAATTTTCACGGACTGTCCGTAATTTGGACCTCACGACCGTTGTCCCTGAGGATCCCTTTTACGGACGCCTTTTGTCCGTAATTATGGCCAAGACAGGGAGCAGCACTGCTCCCCTGCATGAAGCCTTATCCCCCTGATGGAGTTGATTCACACTCCTCTGAGCACAAGAGCAGCCCCACCCCGCACATTGTCATTCTGTATTGGGCTGATTGCAGGGGCGTAACACAGGCCCCTGCAGCCCCCGCGGTGCGGGGGGGCCCTCACCCTCCAGGGGGCCCCATCAGCACCGCACTTCTGCTGGGGAGCTCTAGATAGAGTCCGGAGGGGGCCCCTTCACGTACCCTGCAGGGGGGCCGCCTCAATGTTCGTTACACCACTGGATTACTACATACAGAACGACAATGGGGTAGTCTGGACTGTTAAAGCATGTGGGGGCCTCCTCCTGCCTTAGTGTACAGCAGGGCATTCTGTTAGATTGACAAAAGGTAAAACGCTCATGCTGCAACATGAGAATACCGTTTATATAAAGAAGAAAGTTAAAAGGAACGGGTTATAGTTCTTTCACTGTCTCATCATTTTAGAACTGACACATTTTCAATATTATATTCAACAAAGCCATGGTTGCTGCTTTTTTATTTTAAGCAACTAACAACCACTGACAAAGCCAATAGTCCTGGCTTCTTGTTGGTGTAATGATACTTGCTGTATTATATAAATGGATACAATGGCAGAAACAACATAATACTATTCGGGCTGGACAATATGCTAAGCACAGATTTTTTACCTAGATGTTTTAAGCCGCACCCTTAATCACATTGAACACCACCTTTGAAGAGACCCCCCCACCCCCCCACCCCAATTTGTTTACCCCACTTAAAGCCCTGGAAACAACACCATGTCACCTCACGTCCTGGCACTGTGCATCATGCATGACTCATGACTTTTACGTTTTCAGATTGCCTATGTGCAGGGGCATAGTGAACCCTCCCCCACCCCACCACACCCCACCCCTTGCTTTAGGAACTACAGCGAGGTGAAGTTCTTGATGGGCCTCCCCTGTCTGCAACTCTGCAGAGAAAGGCTCACCTCTTAATGTGAAAAGGTGGGTGAGTAAATAAGTGAAGGAATGTGTGAATGGCTGGGTGGATTAGTGAAAGGATGAATGGATGAATGAAAGGGTGAATGGATAGATAATGAAAGGATGGATGGATGAGTGAGTGAGTGGAATGATGGATTAGAGGAAAGGTAAATAGATGGATGTATGGGTGGAAGGGTAGCTGTATGGGTAAAAGGGTGGAAGGGTGAGTGAAAGGATGGATGGATGAGTGAAAGGGTAAATGATGGGCGAGTGAATGGGTGGTTGGATGAGTGAAAGGATGGATAAATTGATGAATTGATAAGTGAAAGGGTGAATGGATAAATGAGTGAAAGGGTGGATGTAAGGATTGCTGAGTGAGTGATTGGGGAGTAGATGATAGATGAGTGAAGAAGAGAAAGGGTGGATGGATGAGAGAATGGATTGATGGATGAGTGAAAGGATGGATTAGTAATAGGGTAAATTGATGGATTCACGCATGAATGAGTGGGTGGGTGGGTGGAAGTAGGGATGGATGGATGGATGGCTAAGTTAAAGGGGATGGAGAGAGAAATGGAGGATGAATGATTGATAGGGTGAATGGGTGGAAGGATAAGTGGCTGGGAGGATGGATGAGTAAGTGAAAGGATGACAGGATGGATGAAAGGGTATATGGCTCAATGGATGAGTGAATATATGGATGGGTAGAAGAGTGGATGGATGAGTGTACATATGGATGGGGTGAAAGGATAGATGGATGAATAATGGATGGATGAGTGAAAGGGTGGATGGAGGTATGGATGGGTGAAATGATAGATGAAGGATACATGGTGGATAGGTTTGCAAATGGTTGAATATGTTTGGATATAGATTGGTACACAGATGGATGGACAGAATGAATGGTGAAAGCCCGAATGATAGATAAAAGAATGATTACACCTTGTAGCACCCATTATCTTAAGTAACATTTCCTATACATTGACTTTCACGTTTATATGAGTCATTATTTCTGTATAAAGTGTGTGTATTGGAATGCATTCCGCCACCCTGCCCTACATACTTGGGATGAGTAACACTATAAAAGAAATTAAATACACATGAGAGACGGTCTATGTGAAGACGAGGGGCACCATTGGAGGGTGGTAGCAAGGCTGGACTGGGCATCGGGTATTTCCCTGGGAGGCTGGAAAGGGGGGCGGTTTTGTTAATGGGGGCTGGCACTGCAAAGTTCCTTGAATATCCAGTAATTTTCAATCAACAATAAAAACTGCCTCACTTATATTCAGGTATGGTTCACCATTGTCTAGTGACTAATGTACCTGCTGGAGCAAGATGCGAGTTTTGAATCGTCTAAGGTAGCAAGCTGCAGGCATACTCTCTCAACTTAATACAAACTTATTTTGACTTGTACTCAAGTGGATGTCTATTTACTTACTTATATACTATTACGCAACCTCCTCTGACATGTCTGTAAAACGTACCTTTTGTCCCAAAGTTTTGTCCTGAATTTTTGTCCTGAATTTTGACCCTTTTTCTTGAATTTTTGCACTCACCGTCCTGAATTTGCACCCATGCCAGTTGGTCACCCTAAGTGAAGAGAGCGAGTGACTTAATTTGGCTGATCCATTGCCCCATCCTGTATGCTGTGGCGAGCGGTAGTCATTAGCTGTTTTTGATTTTGATTGGTGGAATATATTCTCATCACATGTTCACATCCACTTAAAGTTGTCAGAGCGCTTTACATAAGAACCAGTTGCAAAACATAAGGATTTAGGATTACATGCATTACATAAAAGATACCAACAGAAAAAATTGCAAATGTACAAGATGTAAACTCACTCAAGGAAAGAATACAAATGGATATACTCTAAGAGTCACATAGGAATGGTAGAGAGTACAAAGGTCTACTGCATATACTAGTGATTAGAGTTATCTCTATATACATATATATACACATACTAGATTTTCTCAGGTCAAGACCCCAAAAAAAACAGAAGAGCAGAGTTCCATTATAAATAAATAAATAAATAAATAAATAAATAGTGCGTTGTAGTGCTGTGTTGAGCCATGTCTCACATTCTTTTTCTTTCAACGTGTATGTCTACCAACATTAAATTGTGGTATTTTTACATTTTATAATTGTGTTTTCCTTTTTTTATTCCGCACGCTTGCATTTTTTTTTTTTTAAAGATACATGTGCCCTTGCCAGGTGCAGATCGATTCCTTTGGAAATCAATCCTTGCTTACAAAAGTGAAGGCTGAAATGAAAAGGAGGTCACCAACCACTCTCCCCCAGAAAGGATGTGGATATTTCTCTGCCCAGCACTCCCACTCTGAAAATTGTTCCAACACCACTGATCATAGAGGGAGCGGGTTAGGTGTGATAAGAGGTGTATCGGGGTGTCATTGTACTGTACAGCACCACCTTAGTCTGTCCTTTCTTTCTACACAGAACCCGTAAGGCCCTTTTCCACCCTCAAACCTATTCCTGTCTCAAACGCACGTGTGTTATGTATGTCCTAAAATGAGAGTTGAGATCTGTCATGTAAAATGATTGTGGGTACTCTGCAGAGAAATGAAATGATTATATATATATATATGATATATATATATATATTCACTGAAAAAACCATAGGTTATAGACCATATATAGTTAGGAATTAGCATTTACAAAACCTTGAAAATTCACTGAAAAAACCATAGGTTATAGACCATATATAGTTAGGAATTAGCATTTAAAAAACCTTATTTTACTCACACAAAACCATTGAAATTCCATATATAGTTAGTTGCACTAACTATATATCGCGCACCCGCAATCCACTGCTGATGATGTCACATATTACATCATTCATGACATGGTCAGTGACATCACTGATGACATCACTGATGACATCTCAAATGACGTCACTGATGACATCTCAAATGACATCATCCAGTGACTGTGTTTCTGTAAAGTTTAAATATGTTTTACATATTGAAGAATGAGTAGATGTATAAGTGTCTGGATGAAGGATTTAGTAGGTGCATGACTGAATGTATGAGTGAGTGATTAAATGTGTCTCACTGAGTGCATGGGTTAGTGACTAAACTGTCTTAATTTGTGCATCATTATGTCTGTTGTTCTGTAAACAGCTGCATGTGTTGATCAGTAGCTATATGATTAACTATATGGGTTTTTGATTGATTGTCCAAGTATTTGTATGGGAGACTGAGTGTGTGTGTGGCTGGCTGGAAGGTGTGTGACTCTCTGCAGATCAATGTGTACTTGTATCAATGATTGTATAAGAAAGTAAGTATGTGTTAGTATATGTTTGAAAATGTAAGGGGCTCTATGTTTAACTGTATAGACAAGAAAATGGAAGTGTGATTGATTCTTTACAGGACTGACTAGGTGTGTGAGTAACTCCATGGATGAGTGGCAGAGTGTGATTGTCTGTATAGGTGTATGAGTGCATATGATAGTGTTGTAAAGATGAGTGATTGTATGTATGAATGATTGTATGGGTGAATGAGTGAATGTGTGTGTAGACGTAGGAATCAGTGAGTGCGTATGTAGTAACTAGTATTGGTGTGTCAATGGTTTCAAAAATTATACTCTGTATTTAACACTGGGTGAAACAGAGGTTATATTAAAATGTGAGGAGATGCATTGTATTGTCACATGAATGATATCATCAGTGATGTGGTCATTGATGTCAAATGAGATGTCATCAGTGATGTCATCAGTGATGTCATTTGAGATGTCATCAGTGATGTCATCAGTGATGTCACTGACCATGTCATGAATGATGTAATATGTGACATCATCAGCAGTGGATTGCGGGTGCGCGATATATAGTTAGTGCAACTAACTATATATGGAATTTCAATGGTTTTGTGTGAGTAAAATAAGGTTTTTTAAATGCTAATTCCTAACTATATATGGTCTATAACCTATGGTTTTTTCAGTGAATTTTCAAGGTTTTGTAAATGCTAATTCCTAACTATATATGGTCTATAACCTATGGTTTTTTCAGTGAATTTCAATGGTTTTTTAATAGCAAATGTCATAAGCTGTCGAATGTCAAGTACGTGGTAAGTGAAAACATTTTCGTGTTTATGCACACTGATCTGCTTTGAATGGTGCCCCCCCCTCATTTCTATTAGGAGTACTCTCTCTTTGCAGATAGTGAAAGGTAGTTAACGCAGGCCTTTGCCCCCGTTGTAATACGTCGTGCCTGCTTCTCTCTCCATTTGATTGATTGTTATCCAAGCATTTACTGTTTTAGAATTGGTTCTCTTTGGTTCATTCTCTATTTACAAACAGACACAGAGTCGCAATACTCTGTTTAGTCTTTGCAGATAACGAAAAATCGTGTAAAAAAAAAGAAAAGGAATCGAGCAAAATCAGTAGGCCACTAATGGGATCTCTTTTTGACCTCGCTAAAATAGAAACATTAGGAACAACCCCTCATGACAAATACAAAACTAGTGAGATGAACTGAACTCCACACAATGATGGCTGCAAAACAGCTTGGCTCCGCCACCCACCCCGCCCAAAATAACGATAAAGAGCGGCTGCCATGATTGGTTGCGGAATGGCCACGACGGAGCTACGAAATGGTGGTGCTCTCATGCTAACCCCAGCTTCAGTCTGAAACATCCAGAAACACTGTAGACTACCAATTCGATCAGTTCCGGTAGCGCCCCAATGTAACCCGGTAGAGAAGAACTAGCCCTCCCCTCTTTGACTGATGGTTCTTGTTGCCTGTCCCTTCTGTTGTCATTTAACAGAACTATTTAGCCTGCTGAAAGGGGTTGTGTTCCGACCGCTGGTTGGTGGAGACATTTTGACTATATTCTGGACCTGCGTTGTCGCGTAATGCGTCATATGACGCGCCGCGTTAGCGCATCCGGAAGTCATCCGGGGCGCGACGCGCAGCGCGTAACGTAAGCATAACAAGTCATGTGACTTGTTAATAAAACTTTTCATTGGTTCATTTTACTTTTCTTATTCTAATGATGAAAGGCTTGGTCATATGACCTAAAAATTACGCTTTTTATTACTTCCGAACATTATTTTTTCTTAAATATATGTTATAATGTTCCAGGCTAATGTACTTTCCCGGAAAATTTACAACTGTCCTGCAAGTAAAATATATTCTTTTTTCGAGAAAAAGAGCGTTTCTTCGTCCCATGACGGAGCCGTTGAGCAAAAGAGGGTCGACCTGCTGTCTTAGTCGCCGATACGCCTGAATATGAGATTCTTATCGATCACTTTATGTTGCAGGAGTAGAAAACACAACAGCCCTTGACCATTTATCTTTACTGCGTTCCTGCGTATTATACCTTTTACCCTTCATGTAATTGGTCTGCTTTATTTCACTTGCCTTTTAATGATTCTAAAACAGTGACTATTATTAAAAACTTTACCAATGTATATACTACTACCATGTTTTCTTTTAAAAACCTTTATTGTGAAAATTTCATTATACAAATACGAGCCTATAACCACGTGGGCCGTCCACGGAGCAAACTGTAATCGTATATGATGAGTAGACATTTACACTGTAGAGGAACGTAACGGGCGGGCCATTAGGTTGCAAGAACTAAGGTGTCGAACAGTTGCGGAATCGGTGGACGTACATTTTATAATTAAAATACGACAGGCCCAGTTACAATAAAATTATCTAGATATACATTTGCGGGCAAGTATCATGGGTGACGTTAATTCGAACTTTCAATAGTACAGTAATCAATAACACATCAGAACTTAATATCAATAGGGATGTCGAAATATTCAATCAATTCTCGTCCCCGCCCGCCATATCCTTCAAAACTGCATACGTATCTCGTGATTTCAAGGTTCTGCAACCAGTACACAACAAGGAGTTACGAGTCCCATTTATTCCGGCGCCATTTTGGGCGAGGACGGGCAGGTCCAGGATATAGTCAAAATGTCTCTACCAACCATCGACTATGATGATGTTCATATGCTGTATTTATTAGAGTAACACTCATCTGTCCACATGAAATTAATTTGCCACAATCTAAACATGTCATTTTAATCTTTCCAAAGTTCTAAATATTTGGGACCATTTCCCTTGCCTCTGATGCTGTCAGTGCCACTTCTTTGATGAATGTACTGGCAGGTCGGGGGTTCTCCTCCAAATCTCTCTTTTATGCAGCACTATAATTAATTGGTGCCACCTCTCCATATGACGATGCATGGTATAATTACCATAACTATATTTTTTTTCGGTTCCTCTGGAGAGTACATCGTGGCAGATGAAGCATGTAACGTACCGGGCATTTACATTTTTTTGCATGTACAGGAAAGGAAAAAAAAAATCGAGCGTCCGAGTTCTAAAGTGTCCCAGGGCCATTTTAGTAGACCAGGCCCAAATCCAAAGAACAAGCCGCCATTTTGAGAGTCCTGTTGCAGCCGCCTGTCGCTGTAGCATCAAGAGCAGCCGAAACTCAGCTGAATGGCAACTGAAATGGTAAAGGGGCGCCCCACTACAGCAGACGAGCCTCCACCTAGGAAGGCCCGTTCACGCCGCCTCCCCCCCCCCCTTCGGGCACCCAACGCCGTTATTCGGAGCAGTATTGTAGGATGGCCACACCAGTGCGGCAACTTGCTAGACATCACCTCGGTGGTAACCGAATCTCAGCGCCTTTTGGTGTCTTCTCTTCAGAAAATATTGTTGCGCTGCCTTTGGCCCCATTCGCACATCGGTCCGCTACTGACGCCATCTCACAGGCTAATGGGGCGCCCCACGCCGAGTTTCAGCATTGTAGGATGACCACACCAGTACAGCAACTTGCTAGACATCACCTCGGTGCCATCCGGATCTTCGCATCTCAACGCCTAGTGGTATCTTCCATACAGAAAATATTGTTGCGCTGCCTTTGGCCCCATTCGCACATCGGTCCGCTACTGACACCATCTCACAGGCCAACAGGGCGCCCCACGACGACTTTTACCATTGTAGGATGGCCACACCAGTGCCACAACTTTCTAGACACCACCTCGGTGCCATCCGGATCTTGGCATCTCAGCGCCTTGTGGTGTCTTCTATTCAGAAAATATTGTTGCGCTGCCTTTGGCCCCATTCGCACATCGGTCCGCTACTGACGCCATCTCACAGGCCAACGGGGCGCCCCACGCCGACTTTCAACATTGTCGGATGGCCACACCAGTGCGGCAACTTGCTAGACACCACCTCGGTGCCATCCGGATCTTGGCATCTCAGCGCCTTGTGGTGTCTTCTAGTCAGAAAATATTGTTGCGCTGCCTTTGGCCCCATTCGCACATCGGTCCGCTACTGACGCCATCTCACAGGCCAACAGGGCGCCCCACGCCAACTTTCAACATTGTAGGATGGCCACACCAGTGCCACAACTTGCTAGACACCACCTCGGTGCCATCCGGATCTT
Organism: Lissotriton helveticus; assembly: GCF_964261635.1. Classification (NCBI taxonomy): domain Eukaryota; kingdom Metazoa; phylum Chordata; class Amphibia; order Caudata; family Salamandridae; genus Lissotriton; species Lissotriton helveticus. The sequence continues at coordinate 531,817,891 of NC_136071.1, forward strand.
GGCGCGTTGTGCTGCCTTCGGCCTATTCGCACATCGGTCCGCTACTGACGCGAACTCACAGGCCAACAGGGCGCCCCACGCCGACTTTCAGCATTGTAGGATGGCCACACCAGTGCTGCAACTTGCTGGACACCACCTCGGTGCCATCCGGATCTTGGCGCGTTGTGTTGCCTTCGGCCTATTCGCACATCGGTCCGCTACTGACGCCGCCTCACGTGCCAACGTATTTTCTCCGCATTTTATACCCTATGCCGCATAACAGGTCATGTGACTTGTTTATAAAACTTTTCATTGGTTCATTTTGCTTTTGGTTTCCTAATGATGGAAGGCTTGATCATATGACCTAAAAACAACACTTTTCATTGGATGAAAACTTTTTTTTTTCCCCAAACGATGAAAGCCCCACCTTGTTTCTGGATGTTTCAGACTGAAGCTGGCGTCACCATGAAAGCACCACTATCTCGTGGCTCCGTCGTAGTCATTCCGCGAGCAATCATGGCAGCCGCTCCCCACCAGAAGCCTGCAGGAGTCGGGGGCCCCCAAAACTTTTGATGAATCCTCAAGGCGGAGGGGACGCTTTCGAGAATGGGGTCCAAGACCTAGCAGACAAGCGTCCGATTTCCAAGGTGTCCCAGGGCCATTTCAGTGGACCAGGCCCAAAAAGGAAACAGCCTGCCGCCATTTTGAGAATCCTGTGACAGCCGCCTATCGCTGCACCGCAAGAGTGGGCGCAACTCAGCTGAATTGCGGCTTTTGACACAGTGGACCAAAAGCGGACGGAATGGCAACTGAAACGGTAAAGGGGCGCCCCACTACAACAGACGAGACTCCACCTGGAGAGGCCCGTTCACGCCGCCTCCCCCGGGGCGCCCCACGCCGTTATTCGGAGCAGCATTGTAGGATACCAAAACCAGTGCGGCAACTTACTGGACATCACCTTGGTGCCATCGTTCTGCTGCCTTGGAACTATTCGCACAACAGTTTGCTATTGATGACCCACCCCCCGCGACGCCCCACGCCGGATTCCAAAATCAGTGAAATCTGGACGTTGTGCTGCGTTGGGACTATTCGCACAGCCGACCGCTACTTCGTTGTTTTTCCCTAAAAATGTTTAGATGTTATTACTGTTTTTGTTTTCTTGTATATATTTATAAGTTATTAAAGTTTTATAATCTTACTACTTTGTTGGAGTGCTATATATTTTTAATGTGACACATAATTGTAAAAACTTTGATGTACAAAGAGTCATCCCTGGAATCTTCCGCTTCAGGCTCGGTCCCCTCCCCAATCACAATACAGGATGGTTTTCAGATAATAGGAACGCGTCTGCTGTGACGGATCTCATCGAGTGTGGGCCTTGATCTACTATAACTCCTTTGAAGAGGGGTGATTCTTTACAGCTGGGGCCACAAACTACATCTGCAGGGCTAGCTGATACCCTAGGACCGGCCTGGACAATCGGACACAGAGGAAAAGGAGTGTCAGAGGGTGCGGTAGTGAATAGGGCGAAAGGGAGGTGTCGGGCGGGCACAGGGTGTGATTCTCAGGGAAGAGCAGCGCAGATGGGGGGTGGTTTATTACCTATGCATAAGACAGAGAGCGGGGGTGACCACTGCCTGGGGGAGATGCTTGCGAGGGTGGGGAGCCATGCTAAGGATCGACAGCGTGCAGAGAGTGGGTCTGGTCAAGGCATCTAAAATGACTGCCGTGCACGACAAAAGTGTGGCATTTGAAAAAAGGCAAGATGGCGCAGACAATGTTTTTCAACACTTCCTGATTTCCTTCGAATCGAACGTTAACAGACGTTGGGGCATATTACCAAAGTTAAGCGATATTTATCCCTAACGATGCTTAGCAACGAATTTTTTACCGCTAAGCATCTTCAGAAATTATCGCAGATAAACCTTGCTATTATCAAGGTTTATCGCAAATACGATAAAAAACGACCGCAATGCATTAATATCGCTGAAAACTCAGCAATATTCATGCATTACCGAGCTAATGCTCTTAGCCATGTTATCCACCTCCCATTGGATAACATGGCTAAGAACTGCTCAGGGCAGGTGGTAGCTTTTGGAGATATTCGCGCTTATCGTGAATATTTCTAAAAGTTGGTAATAGGAGATAGCGATGTTAGCGACTGTTTCCAGTCGCTAACATCTTGGCATGCCCACTTTGCATGTCATTAGTGATAAATATCACTCACATGCAAAGTGGGGCCCAAGATGGTCGCTATCTCCTACTAGCCGTCGCTAACTGGTGTTAGCAACAGCTAGGTAATACAGAGATAATTTTATCTCCGCGAAGCGGAGCGCTGTTACAGATATATATCTTGTTTTTGAACGTTAATTTCTCAAAATCCACTGAAGCACATATATTGAGACCTAGCAAAGGCACATCGAGCTACCAGTCCCTACAATTTTGCCAAGTTTCGTGCAAATCCATTCAGCCGTTCGATTATTATTATTATTTTTTTTTTTTGCCCCGCGGGGCCCTTTTAAAACCTCCACATCAAACCTAGGGGGTCAGCGAGGATCCACTATGCCCCCTTATGGTCATTTGCCCCTTCGCTTTGGCCTCCTCTTGTCTCTCGATTCTACCGAGAGACAAGATGGCGGCCGCTACGGACTGTTTGGAATGTTCACAGACGCCGGAGAACCAATGTTTACAGACGCCGGAGAACCAATCAGCTTTGCAAACCTCCGTTACGCGAAGCGGAGCGCTGTTACAGATATATATCTTTTTTTGAACGTTAATTTCTCAAAATCCACTGAAGCACATATATTGAGACCTAGCAAAGGCACATCGGGCTACCAGTCCCTACAATTTTGCCAAGTTTCGTGCAAATCCATTCAGCCGTTCGGGCTAAAAGTGAGGCCAACCGCCCTATGGAAAACTCAATGTTAAAAACACGTTTTGGGACCCCCCTTTTTTCTCGGCCCCCCCTTGACGAACCCCCCCCCCAAATTTTCAAGGGCTGCTCAGAAACAAAATGAGCCATTTTCCTGAAAATTTCAGCCAATTCCGTCCACAAACGCCAAAGTTATTAGACATAGAATTTTCAAAAATCCCATAGAGAAAAAATCCTAACTATATATACCTACTGGCGACCGCCAGTAGGTAATATATATATATATATATATATATATATATATATATATATATATATATATATATATATATATATATATGTATGTCACTCAATTTGCTCGAGTATAGTATTACAGAAGATGTATGGAAGACGAAAGTGAGGACAAGCCTTGATTGGCTGCTATACATGGGTCTCCTGTTGGAGAAGCTTTGTTGGGCAAAGTTTGAGTGGAACATAAACAAATGTGTACCTTAGCACAACAGTGAAGATACAAGATTATCACATCCAAAATGTACTCGCATTGCCTGTGTTGTGCGTTTTGTGTGTGTGTAGGAGTGCAGGGCGGGGTGGCTAATTCTTTTAGCGAAGGTGGCGCCTTTTTCTCAGGCCTGATGTGTGTGAGATGGGCCTTATCTTCAAGCACAGGCCATTGTGAGGCTTGAGGACACTCCTACGTGGGCTGGGCAGATAGGAGGGACACGAAGGGACCGTTAGCTTGGGCTCAAGTGCGATGAAGGGGCAAAGGCGCCATTAATCGAACCTTTTTTTTTTTTTTTTTGTCCAATTGTTTAACTGATATAAAGTAATGTCATAAAGTATTATCAGTAAATTAACATGTCAAGACGTCAAGTAATAGGGTAATATAAACACGGCTCGATAAAGAGGAACGGGTGTGGTCTAACGGCTAGAGCAGTTGACCTCGAAGCTGCGGAACCTACTCTTGGCAGGTACCCTCAACATCTAGTGATTCTGAGCAAATCACTTAATCTCTTGGTGCGTACCGAAATAAAATAAAGGTGTCTGTCAGTTAAGCAACTGGTGCTCATGTAAAACGCCCAGATACCTTCCGGTCGAGTTCGTGCTAATGTAAAAAGGGGTCACGGGATTAATTGCTTTTCCTGCTTAACTCCTGGTACTTCTACTCTAACTTACCCTTACCTCAAGGGACATGGAGGCTTTGGCAGGAACACAAAGTAAACAGATCTATATCAACCCTGGCAAATGCCAAAAGACTTCAGTGCTTAATTAAAAAAAAAAAAAACTAATAGGTGCCAGGGCCCAAAGTTTTGCTGAGCAGTCTGCTTCCGGCGCTATCGAATGCCAGGTGTGCCGATTCCCAAGGTTGAATAGTCTTTATTCAACCTCTTACCTCTTTCATCCATCACAGAACATTTCAGGTTCTTGTCCATCCCTGTTTTTTTTGTCACTGTTGTTCTGTCTTTCTCTATCTCTATCTCTGTCTTTCTCTATCTTCTCCTTTTGTGTTTTTCTCTGTCCTGCTTTGGGTCAAAGTCTGATGAGGAAAAGTGCATGCCGGTCCTCAGAAATAAATGTCGGTGCCCCCACCTGCAGCAACCGGCCCAAATTAAGCACGTTTAGGCTAGGCCTTCTGCAACCAGTACCAGGTTATTGAGAGGTAAGGGTGCCAGTGGATATGAAGACTGTGAAGCCTTCAGATTTCATAGAATTCATGTCACGTTCACTCCCATTAATAAAAATACTATTTATAATAATAATAAAGTGATTTGAAAAGCGCCTAGCAACCTAATGAAGTGTCCTAGCACTGAGGAATAGCTCTTGCATACAGATCCTGGCGAATTACCACAACATCTGTAATGAGATTGGTCTAAATAACCACATTTTGAAGTTTTAAGAAAATGTTTGATTAGTTTTTACCCTGTCCGAGAGAAAGGGGAAGTGAATTCCACATTTAAAGATGCCAAGAGACTGAAAGAGCAGCCCCCGATATGCGATCTTTTTACAGTGAGAATGCCATTGGTGAATTTATGTAGATTATTATGATTGGGCTTAACTCTAAATTTGACAGCATTATGATTTTAGGTGTGGCTAGAGACAGCTTGAGTTGTCTGCCAGAACTCATGATATAACAAAAAAGAATATACAAAGAGGGCTCTTGGGTCAGCCCTGCTGTTGTCCAGCCTCCTTACGGCACCTGGTTTGACCATCAGTTTGTATTAGTCCCAGTGCTTAATGTGTGAAATAACTTAAGTGCAGAAGCTCAAAGCTACAGTCTGCCCTACCAAAAGTCACAGCCTTCAACTACTAAGACAGCCTCGTCTTGATTCCACTGCATGACGCTTTCTTCCACCTCTGCAGAACTTCTTGTCTTTTCATCTCACTCTTGCAGCTTCATTTCCATCCCTGCTTTCTCCTTTTGTCACTGTTTTCCTATGATTTTGTTCCTCTTGCTTTCACCCGGTTCTATGTTACTTTCTTTTGTTCTGGATCAAAGTCTGATGATGAAAAATAAAGTACCAGTCTGTAAACTTGAGTACTGGTACTGGCCACCTACAGTACTGATTAGGAGTGCTTCCCTTGCAGTGAATGGAGGGTGAACAGTCCACACACTGAGGTGGAGAAGCACTGCTACCAGTCCTCTCTGGGTCTTACACCAGTGATGCTCTGCAGGGAGACTGGCTCCGGAGCCTTCCTGCTCCACACAGAGGGGCAGTCTTAGCATGTGCACTGGTGCACTAGTAATACGCACTGGTCTGCGGTGGGCCGTCCCCAGTGCTCTCTCTTTCTCGGAAAGAAGTGTCACTCTAGTAATGTGCACTGATCTGGGGAGGGCCAGCCCCAGAGGTCTCTCTTTCTCGGATAGAAGTGTCAGTCTAGTAATACGCACTGGTCTGCGGTGGGCCATCCCCAGAGCTCCATGTTTCTCTGATGGAAGTGTCAGTCTAGTAATGCGCAGTGGTCTGCAGTGGGCCGTCCCCAGAGCTCTCTCTTTCTTGGATAGAAGTGTCAGTGTAGTAATGCTCAGTGGTCTGTGGTGGGCCGGCCCCAGAGCTCTATCTTTCTCGGATGGAAGTGTCAGTCTAGTATTGCGCAGTGGTCTGTGGAGGGCCGGCCCCAGAGCTCTCTCTTTCTCGGTTAGAAGTGTCAGTTTAGTAATGTGCACTGGTCTGCGGAGAGTTCTCTCTTTCTCGGATAGAAGTGTCAGTCTAGTAATGTGCACTGGTCTGGGGAGGGCCAGCCCCAGAGGTCTCTCTTTCTCGGATAGAAGTGTCAGTATTGTAATGCGCAGTGGTCTGGGGTGGTCCGTCCCCAGAGCTCTCTCTTTCTCGGATAGAAGTGTCAGTCTAGTAATGTGCAGTGGTCTGGGGAGGGCCAGCCCTAGAGGTCTCTCTTTCTCAGATAGAAGTGTCAGTCTAGTAATATGCACGGGTCTGCGGTGGGCCATCCCCAGAGCTCTATGTTTCTCGGATAGAAGTGTCAGTCTAGTAATGTGCAGTGGTTTGCGGAGGGCTGGCCCAGAGCTCTCTCTTTCTTGGATAGAAGTGTCAGTCTAGTAATGCGCAGTGGTCTGCGGTGGGCCGTCCCCAGAGCTCTCTCTTTCTCGGATAGAAGTCTTAGTCTAGTAATGAGCAGTGGTCTGCCGAGGGCCGGCCCAGAGCTCTCTCTTTCTCGGATAGAAGTGTCAGTCTAGTAATGTGCACTGGTCTGGGGAGGGCCAGCCCCAGAGGTCTCTCTTTCTCGGATAGAAGTGTCAGTATAGTAATGCGCAGTGGTCTGGGGTGGTACGTCCCCAGAGCTTTCTCTTTCTCGGATAGAAGTGTCAGTCTTGTAATATGCACTGGTCTCGGGAGGGCCAGCCCCAGAGGTCTCTCTTTCTCGGATAGAAGTGTCAGTCTAGTAATACGCACTGGTCTGCTGTGCGCCATCCCCAGAGCTCTATGTTTCTCGGATAGAAGTGTCAGTCTAGTAATGCGCAGTGGTCTGCGGTGGGCCGTCCCCAGAGCTCTCTCTTTCTCGGATAGAAGTCTTAGTCTAGTAATGAGCAGTGGTCTGCCGAGGGCCGGCCCAGAGCTCTCTTTTTCTCGGATAGAAGTGTCAGTCTAGTAATGTGCACTTGTCTGCGGAGGACCGGCCCCAGTGCTCTCTCTTTCTCGGATAGTAGTGTCATTCTAGTAATGCGAAGTGGTCTGCGGAGGGCTGGCCCCAGAGCTCTATCTTTCTCAGATAGAAGTGTAAGTCTAGTAATGTGCACAGGTCTGAGGAGGGCCGTCCTCAGAGCTCTCTCTTTCTTGGATAGAAGTGTCAGTGTAGTAATGCGCAGTGGTCTGCGGTTGGCCGGCCCCAGAGCTCTCTCTTTCTCAGATAGAAATGTCAGTCTAGTAATGTGCACTGGTCTGGGGAGGGCCAGCCCCAGAGGTCTCTCTTTCTCGGATAGAAGTGTCAGTATAGTAATGCGCAGTGGTCTGGGGTGGTCCGTCCCCAGAGCTCTCTCTTTCTCGGATAGAAGTGTCAGTCTAGTAATGTGCACTGGTCTGGGGAGGGCCAGCCCCAGAGGTCTCTCTTTCTCGGATAGAAGTGTCAGTCTAGTAATATGCACTGGTCTGCGGTGGGCCATCCCCAGAGCTCTATGTTTCTCGGATAGAAGTGTCAGTCTAGTAATGTGCAGTGGTTTACGGAGGGCTGGGAAAGAGCTCTCTCTTTCTTGGATAGAAGTGTCAGTCTAGTAATGCGCAGTGGTCTGCGGTGGGCCGTCCCCAGAGCTCTCTCTTTCTCGGATAGAAGTGTTAGTCTAGTAATGAGCAGTGGTCTGCCGAGGGCCGGCCCAGAGCTCTCTTTTTCTCGGATAGAAGTGTCAGTCTAGTAATGTGCACTTGTCTGCGGAGGACCGGCCCCAGTGCTCTCTCTTTCTCGGATAGAAGTGTCAGTCTAGTAATGCGAAGTGGTCTGCGGAGGGCCGGCCTCAGAGCTCTATCTTTCTCAGATAGAAGTGTCAGTCTAGTAATGTGCACAGGTCTGAGGAGGGCCGTTCCCAGAGCTCTCTCTTTCTCGGATAGAAGTGTCAGTGTAGTAATGCGCAGTTGTCTGCGGTTGGCCGGCCCCAGAGCTCTCTCTTTTTCAGATAGAAGTGTCAGTCTAGTAATGCGCAGTGGTCTGCGGTGGTCCGGCCCCAGAGCTTTCTCTTTCTCGGATAGAAGTGTTTGTCTAGTAATGCGCAGTGGTCTGCGGTTGGCCGGCCCCATAGCTCTCTCTTTCTCAGATAGAAGTGTTAGTGTAGTAATGTGCAGTGGTCTGCCGAGGGCCGGCCCAGAGCTCTCTCTTTCTCAGATAGAAGTGTTGTCTAGTAATGTGCACTGGTCTGGGGAGGGCCAGCCCCAGAGGTCTCTCTTTCTCGGATAGAAGTGTCAGTCTAGTAATACGCACTGGTCTGCGGTGGGCCATCCCCAGAGCTCTATGTTTCTCGGATAGAAGTGTCAGTCTAGTAATGCGCAGTGGTCTGTGGTGGGCCGTCCCCAGAGCTCTCTCTTTCTCAGATAGAAGTGTTAGTGTAGTAATGTGCAGTGTCTGCCGAGGGCCGGCCCAGAGCTCTCTCTTTCTCGGATAGAAGTGTCGTCTAGTAATGTGCACTGGTCTGGGGAGGGCCAGCCCCAGAGGTCTCTCTTTCTCAGATAGAAGTGTCAGTATAGTAATGCGCAGTGGTCTGGGGTGGTCCGTCCCCAGAGCTCTCTCTTTCTCGGATAGAAGTGTCAGTCTAGTAATGTGCACTGGTCTGGGGAGGGCCAGCCCCAGAGGTCTCTCTTTCTCGGATAGAAGTGTCAGTCTAGTAATACGCACTGGTCTGCGGTGGGCCATCCCCTGAGCTCTATGTTTTTCGAATAGAAGTGTCAGTCTAGTAATACGCACTGGTCTGCGGTGGGCCGTCCCCAGAGCTCTCTCTTTCTCGGATAGAAGTCTTAGTCTAGTAATGAGCAGTGGTCTGCCGAGGGCCGGCCCAGAGCTCTCTTTTTCTCGGATAGAAGTGTCAGTCTAGCAGTGTGCACTTGTCTGCGGAGGAACGGCCCCAGTGCTCTCTCTTTCTCGGATAGAAGTGTCAGTCTAGTAATGCGAAGTGGTCTGCGGAGGGCCGGCCTCAGAGCTCTATCTTTCTCAGATAGAAGTGTCAGTCTAGTAATGTGCACAGGTCTGAGGAGGGCCGTTCCCAGAGCTCTCTCTTTCTCGGATAGAAGTGTCAGTGTAGTAATGCGCAGTGGTCTGCGGTTGGCCGGCCCCAGAGCTCTCTCTTTTTCAGATAGAAGTGTCAGTCTAGTAATGCGCAGTGGTCTGCGGTGGTCCGGCCCCAGAGCTTTCTCTTTCTCGGATAGAAGTGTTCGTCTAGTAATGCGCAGTGGTCTGCGCTTGGCCGGCCCCAGAGCTCTCTCTTTCTCAGATAGAAGTGTTAATGTAGTAATGTGCAGTGGTCTGCCGAGGGCCGGCCCAGAGCTCTCTCTTTCTCGGATAGAAGTGTCGTCTAGTAATGTGCACTGGTCTGGGGAGGGCCAGCCCCAGAGGTCTCTCTTTCTCAGATAGAAGTGTCAGTATAGTAATGCGCAGTGGTCTGGGGTGGTCCGTCCCCAGAGCTCTCTCTTTCTCGGATAGAAGTGTCAGTCTAGTAATGTGCACTGGTCTGGGGAGGGCCAGCCCCAGAGGTCTCTCTTTCTCGGATAGAAGTGTCAGTCTAGTAATACGCACTGGTCTGCGGTGGGCCATCCCCTGAGCTCTATGTTTTTCGAATAGAAGTGTCAGTCTAGTAATACGCACTGGTCTGCGGTGGGCCATCCCCTGAGCTCTATGTTTCTCGGATAGAAGTGTCAGTCTAGTAATGCGCAGTGGTCTGCGGTGGGCCGTCCCCAGAGCTCTCTCTTTCTCGGTTAGAAGTGTCAGTTTAGTAATGTGCACTGGTCTGCGGAGGGCCGGCCCAGAGCTCTCTCTTTCTCGAAAAGAAGTGTCAGTCTAGTAATGTGCACTGGTCTGGGGAGGGCCAGCCCCAGAGGTCTCTCTTTCTCGGATAGAAGTGTCAGTATAGTAATGCGCAGTGGTCTGGGGTGGGCGTCCCCACAGCTCTCTCTTTCTCGGATAGAAGTGTCAGTCTAGTAATGTGCAGTGGTCTGGGGAAGGCCAGCCCCAGAGGTCTCTCTTTCTCGGATAGAAGTGTCAGTCTAGTAATATGCACTGGTCTGCGGTGGGCCATCCCCAGAGCTCTATGTTTCTCGGATAGAAGTGTCAGTCTAGTAATGTGCAGTGGTTTGCGGAGGGCTGGCCCAGTGCTCTCTCTTTCTTGGATAGAAGTGTCAGTCTGGTAATGCGCAGTGGTCTGCGGTGGGCCGTCCCCAGAGCTCTCTCTTTCTCGGATAGAAGTCTTAGTCTAGTAATGAGCAGTGGTCTGCCGAGGGCCGGCCCAGAGCTCTCTTTTTCTCGGATAGAAGTGTCAGTCTAGTAATGTGCACTTGTCTGCGGAGGACCGGCCCCAGTGCTCTCTCTTTCTCGGATAGAAGTGTCAGTCTAGTAATGCGAAGTGGTCTGCGGAGGGCCGGCCCCAGAGCTCTATCTTTCTCAGATAGAAGTGTCAGTCTAGTAATGTGCACAGGTCTGAGGAGGGCCGTTCCCAGAGCTCTCTCTTTCTCTGATAGAAGTGTCAGTGTAGTAATGCGCAGTGGTCTGCGGTTGGCCAGCCCCAGAGCTCTCTCTTTTTCAGATAGAAGTGTCAGTCTAGTAATACGCAGTGGTCTGCGGTGGGCCTGCCCTAGAGCTCTCTCTTTCTCGGATAGAAGTGTTCGTCTAGTAATGCGCAGTGGTCTGCGGTTGGCCGGCCCCAGAGCTCTCTCTTTCTCAGATAGAAGTGTTAGTGTAGTAATGTGCAGTGTCTGCCGAGGGCCGGCCCAGAGCTCTCTCTTTCTCGGATAGAAGTGTCAGTCTAGTAATGTGCACTGGTCTGGGGAGGGCCAGCCCCAGAGGTCTCTCTTTCTCGGATAGAAGTGTCAGTATAGTAATGCGCAGTGGTCTGGGGGGGTCCGTCCCCAGAGCTCTCTCTTTCTCGGAAAGAAGTGTCACTCTAGTAATGTGCACTGATCTGGGGAGGGCCAGCCCCAGAGGTCTCTCTTTCTCGGATAGAAGTGTCAGTCTAGTAATACGCACTGGTCTGCGGTGGGCCATCCCCAGAGCTCCATGTTTCTCTGATGGAAGTGTCAGTCTAGTAATGCGCAGTGGTCTGCAGTGGGCCGTCCCCAGAGCTCTCTCTTTCTTGGATAGAAGTGTCAGTGTAGTAATGCGCAGTGGTCTGCGGTGGGCCGGCCCCAGAGCTCTATCTTTCTCGGATGGAAGTGTCAGTCTAGTATTGCGCAGTGGTCTGTGGAGGGCCGGCCCCAGACCTCTCTCTTTCTCGGTTAGAAGTGTCAGTTTAGTAATGTACACTGGTCTGCGGAGAGCCGGCCCAGAGTTCTCCCTTTCTCGGATAGAAGTGTCAGTCTAGTAATGTGCACTGGTCTGGGGAGGGCCAGCCCCAGAGGTCTCTCTTTCTCGGATAGAAGTGTCAGTATTGTAATGCGCAGTGGTCTGGGGTGGTCCGTCCCCAGAGCTCTCTCTTTCTCGGATAGAAGTGTCAGTCTAGTAATGTGCAGTGGTCTGGGGAGGGCCAGCCCTAGAGGTCTCTCTTTCTCGGATAGAAGTGTCAGTCTAGTAATATGCACGGGTCTGCGGTGGGCCATCCCCAGAGCTCTATGTTTCTCGGATAGAAGTGTCAGTCTAGTAATGTGCAGTGGTTTGCGGAGGGCTGGCCCAGAGTTCTCTCTTTCTTGGATAGAAGTGTCAGTCTAGTAATGCGCAGTGGTCTGCGGTGGGCCGTCCCCAGAGCTCTCTCTTTCTCGGATAGAAGTCTTAGTCTAGTAATGAGCAGTGGTCTGCCGAGGGCCGGCCCAGAGCTCTCTCTTTCTCGGATAGAAGTGTCAGTCTAGTAATGTGCACTGGTCTGGCGAGGGCCAGCCCCAGAGGTCTCTCTTTCTCGGATAGAAGTGTCAGTATAGTAATGCGCAGTGGTCTGGGGTGGTCCGTCCCCAGAGCTTTCTCTTTCTCGGATAGAAGTGTCAGTCTTGTAATGTGCACTGGTCTGGGGAGGGCCAGCCCCAGAGGTCTCTCTTTCTCGGATAGAAGTGTCAGTCTAGTAATACGCACTGGTCTGCTGTGCGCCATCCCCCGAGCTCTATGTTTCTCGGATAGAAGTGTCAGTCTAGTAATGCGCAGTGGTCTGCGATGGGCCGTCCCCAGAGCTCTCTCTTTCTCGGATAGAAGTCTTAGTCTAGTAATTAGCAGTGGTCTGCCGAGGGCCGGCCCAGAGCTCTCTTTTTCTCGGATAGAAGTGTCAGTCTAGTAATGTGCACTTGTCTGCGGAGGACCGGCCCCAGTGCTCTCTCTTTCTCGGATAGTAGTGTCATTCTAGTAATGCGAAGTGGTCTGCGGAGGGCTGGCCCCAGAGCTCTATCTTTCTCAGATAGAAGTGTCAGTCTAGTAATGTGCACAGGTCTGAGGAGGGCCGTCCTCAGAGCTCTCTCTTTCTTGGATAGAAGTGTCAGTGTAGTAATGCGCAGTGGTCTGCGGTTGGCCGGCCCCAGAGCTCTCTCTTTCTCAGATAGAAATGTCAGTCTAGTAATGTGCACTGGTCTGGAGAGGGCCAGCCCCAGAGGTCTCTCTTTCTCAGATAGAAGTGTCAGTATAGTAATGCGCAGTGGTCTGGGGTGGTCCGTCCCCAGAGCTCTCTCTTTCTCGGATAGAAGTGTCAGTCTAGTAATGTGCAGTGGTCTGGGGAGGGCCAGCCCCAGAGGTCTCTCTTTCTCGGATAGAAGTGTCAGTCTAGTAATATGCACTGGTCTGCGGTGGGCCATCCCCAGAGCTCTATGTTTCTCGGATAGAAGTGTAAGTCTAGTAATGTGCAGTGGTTTGCGGAGGGCTGGGAAAGAGCTCTCTCTTTCTTGGATAGAAGTGTCAGTCTAGTAATGCGCAGTGGTCTGCGGTGGGCCGTCCCCAGAGCTCTCTCTTTCTCGGATAGAAGTGTTAGTCTAGTAATGAGCAGTGGTCTGCCGAGGGCCGGCCCAGAGCTCTCTTTATCTCATATAGAAGTGTCAGTCTAGTAATGTGCACTTGTCTGCGGAGGACCGGAACCAGTGCTCTCTCTTTCTCGGATAGAAGTGTCAGTCTAGTAATGCGAAGTGGTCTGCGGAGGGCCGGCCTCAGAGCTCTATCTTTCTCAGATAGAAGTGTCAGTCTAGTAATGTGCACAGGTCTGAGGAGGGCCGTTCCCAGAGCTCTCTCTTTCTCGGATAGAAGTGTAAGTGTAGTAATGCGCAGTGGTCTGCGGTTGGCCGGCCCCAGAGCTCTCTCTTTTTCAGATAGAAGTGTCAGTCTAGTAATGCGCAGTGGTCTGCGATGGTCCGGCCCCAGAGCTTTCTCTTTCTCGGATAGAAGTGTTCGTCTAGTAATGCGCAGTGGTCTGCGGTTGGCCGGCCCCAGAGCTCTCTCTTTCTCAGATAGAAGTGTTAGTGTAGTAATGTGCAGTGGTCTGCCGAGGGCCGGCCCAGAGCTCTCTCTTTCTCAGATAGAAGTGTTGTCTAGTAATGTGCACTGGTCTGGGGAGGGCCAGCCCCAGAGGTCTCTCTTTCTCAGATAGAAGTGTCAGTATAGTAATGCGCAGTGGTCTGGGGTGGTCCGTCCCCAGAGCTCTCTCTTTCTCGGATAGAAGTGTCAGTCTAGTAATGTGCACTGGTCTGGGGAGGGCCAGCCCCAGAGGTCTCTCTTTCTCGGATAGAAGTGTCAGTCTAGTAATACGCACTGGTCTGCGGTGGGCCATCCCCAGAGCTCTATGTTTCTCGGATAGAAGTGTCAGTCTAGTAATGCGCAGTGGTCTGCGGTGGGCCGTCCCCAGAGCTCTCTCTTTCTCGGATAGAAGTCTTAGTCTAGTAATGAGCAGTGGTCTGCCGAGGGCTGGCCCAGAGCTCTCTTTTTCTCGGATAGAAGTGTCAGTCTAGTAGTGTGCACTTGTCTGCGGAGGAACGGCCCCAGTGCTCTCTCTTTCTCGGATAGAAGTGTCAGTCTAGTAATGCGAAGTGGTCTGCGGAGGGCTGGCCCCAGAGCTCTATCTTTCTCAGATAGAAGTGTCAGTCTAGTAATGTGCACAGGTCTGAGGAGGGCCGGCCCCAGAGCTCTCTCTTTCTCGGATAGAAGTGTCAGTGTAGTAATGCGCAGTGGTCTGCGGTTGGCCGGCCCCAGAGCTCTCTCTTTCTCAGATAGAAGTGTCAGTCTAGTAATGCGCAGTGGTCTGCGGTGGGCCGGCCCCAGAGCTCTATCTTTTTCGGATGGAAGTGTCAGTCTAGTATTGCGCAGTGGTCTGCGGAGGACGGCCCCAGAGCTCTCTTTTTCTCGGATAGAAGTGTCAGTTTAGTAATGTGCACTGGTCTGCAGAGGGCCGGCCCAGAGCTCTCTCTTTCTCGGATTATAGGCTTAGTCTAATAATGTGCACTGGTATGCGGAGGGCTGCCCCCAGAGCTCTCTCTTTCTCAGAGAGAAGGATCAGTCTAGTAATGTGCACTGTTTTGCATAGTTGCTAGCTATAAAGCTCAGGGGCATAACTTCAGAGGTGGGAAGTTTGGGGTGTGACACCCCCCAATAAATGTATTTTGCGATAAATAGTTGGAATACAAGTGCTTTTTTTCGGGTATGGTGAGGTTTCTGTCAGATTTCACCAGGATGAATTACACACACTCTCTCCCTCTTCTTGTTTAGAAAGACTAAAAAAATTTGCTTATTTCACAAAATAATGGGTTTTCTCTGACGTAGTACCCTTGCTAATTCGCATTGCTCTTCTTTTCCTCTACCCTTAAACCCAACTTATGCACCCTGCTTGTCGTATAATATATTTTAACATTAAGTACTAACGTGATTGTTGAGAAATCTGAACTTCAACCCCCCGCCCCCAATATTAATGACCAAGCTACGCCCCTACTAAAGTTTTTGCTGCCTGGCATAAAATGTCAGTTCTAAGTATCACAAAAGGCCAGTCCAGTCACAGGCACTTGTTTTCAGAGTAGATTGCTCCAACTTTCTGGCTAGCATCAAAGGTCAGTCAACAGGGGTAGCAATGCTTCATTTGTAAATTCTATGTCTATATAAGGATATGGTGATTTATACCTATATAAGGGCATGAATCGGGAAAATTACAATAGGGTCCTAAAATGTTATACAACACCCACTACATGTTATAATGTTCAGCTAAGTTCAAGCACTAAAACATATGATCTACAGCATGTGTTTACAATCCCACCCCAAAATACATAAAAAATGCATTTGAAATGGTTGCACACGAAAAATGAGCATTTGTACTGAACGTATTTAAAAGCAATGATTTCATCGTAAGCACATAATATCATATTGGGAATGCTAACCAAATGAATCACAAAATTACATTTATGAAATGGCTCTTAGTTACAGAAGAAAAATCGAGACCATCCCATAGCAGAATATACAAGTTGTTATTGCTTTCTGAATTTTTTAATATTGTTTCTAGGAAGTGTTCAAAGAATTCTTGTTCTATAAGAATAGTTCTACTTTAAGCAGATTGCTTTGTGCCAAAGTTCAATGTGTTTTTGAAAAAAGTCAAATCAAAAAATAAAGTTCTTTGTTTTAAAAAAGTGAAGGTCGAATTTCAGAGTTGAAAGAACGCTGTACGCTAACTTCAAAAGTTATTCTCGGTGTCAGGAGAAAACATTAGTTTGTCTAGGCTTGCAAAGAAATCGTCTATCACAGTAGATGAAAGTTGAACCACTTCATTAAGTAGGTCCATCGTACACAGATGAGAAGCATTGCCGTAAGCATCAGTCGCATTAGCAATGTTCGCAGTTGATGGTACCTATGTGCCTGTTGGTCCGCGTATCACACCTACAGCTGGAATTGCCTGTGAGATCTCAATGAATGCCGTCATCGGGATTGGTAGCCTTTAGGGGCAACACAATACATGAGCCATTACTGGACCCAATAATGCGTCAACATCAGTTGGCATTGCCGATGGAAGTGTTAGACAGATATCTAACACGTATTCCTCTCCACAAAGCAGGCATCGTAGAACAGGTAAGATGCAATCTTGCCAGATTGGTCTGAATGACAGGAACCATGTGGTATTCAGATCTCTCAAACGAGCCAAGCCAAGGATCTGTGTTATGCGTTCACGATACTCCCCCAGAATAAATGGGATACGGACAGGCATCCCCTCCTTTCAACGCAGGAGGAAGACGAAGACACGCCCCCGACTGACACAAGGACTGTGAGACTGGCTAAAATCCAGGAAGACCAAAGAACGGCGTGTGACAACACCCAGGAGGTGTACGGAGGTCGAGTAGCGGTTCCAGGAGAAGGAGACGGTTACCGGAGCTGGGAGAAGAGAAGAGATATAGCAGAGGGATTCGTGGAGCCAGGAAGCCAATGACACCACGAAGCGCCGTGCCACACTCCTGAGGGAGAAGTGTGGCTGAAACAGGTAAGGGAGAGGTTCGTAGGCTGGGTTGGGAGGCAGGGAGACTTGTCTCTGTAGATCCACGAATGTCCTGCTTATGCCTTACGTCCCTAGTGTAAATATTCATTCCTACCCTTCTTCCCTGCATTCCCTCTTCACCCGCTTCACCCTATCCTCACTACCTACTTCCTCACGCCCTTTTGTACTTACCCCGAGTGTAAATACACAACTGCAGCGGTGACCCTTTCACTTCCCCGGTTCCCCACGGGCATAGAGATTATAGACTCGTGGCCTAACAGCCTCTTCTGAATCTTCTCTCCCTGCATGTCCGATGGTGAGAGAACCAGAGAAACAGGACTAGAGAAGAAAGTAGAACAAGGCCACAGAGACATTCTTTCCCCCTCCTGAGGGGCCCCGCTATCACGGATCCGGCAGAATTCTCAAGAGAGAGACTTACGTCCCGATATAAAAAGACTTTCAGTAAAATTAAACCTTATATACCCCGATCAAGTCTCTGGTCCCTTCCTACAACCCCGCCACAACCACTTAACGTGGTTTTGCAATTTTTATCACTAAGAAATACCTCCTTTCCCCCACTCCAACAGTTGTGTGTTTATGGTAAATCCCAGGTCGACTTTATGTACTCTTTACCCAACCTTTCATACAGGCCTGCTGGTATGTGTTTTAAGCAATACTGAAACTGGAAAATCGTCACTGGTATTGTAATGGTGCCATGTATTATCCATTCAACGGATGGTTTCTCAGAAACGGTCAATGGTAATCTCTCCAGTTTTTCTATGCTCAGCACCGTATAGTCTGCTCCTCTCTGTGCAAAAGAGCTTTGTTTATCTGTAAGGTTAAATACAGTGAACAATGATGAGGTGTTGATTAGACGCCAAGGCACATAGCCGGAACGAAGGTTTTGTAACGTACAGCCCAGCAGCATTATAAAACGTAATTGAGACTGGCCATGTTGTAACATTAGCAAGTCTTGTTCCATTATGTCTATGGCAGAAGATACGATGCTGTTCAAAGAATAGATTCTGTACGACAGGGTTATTAATCCATTGTCAACTACGGAGAGTGTTTTTTCTAAATTAATAAGATCAATTTCTCGTATTCGCTCTGCAGTTTCCATTTGCGTGACTTTCCATGCTTCATTGTAAGTAGCGTAAATACCGGCGTATATGAAACGTTTATGACGTGGTTTGCGAGGTCCAAGTAAGAATTCTCATTAATCAATGTCATTTTCAGTAAAGTTAAGTGTTGCTTTATTTCTGGGAGTGTGGATGTTTGTAGCCACTCAAGGCACAGTTTTCCTACACTGTAAGTTGTTATTATCCCTGTATGATGTATCTGGATATATCTTGGATCTGGCAGAGTTATTGTAAATCCTTGTGTCTTGTTCAGGAATCTATCTTGACAGTTATTCGTGTCTGTGGGCCAGATTAACCATTGTTTCCATTCAGGATTACTTCTGTTTTGTTGTAAAATATAATTTACGTCTACCTCCTCATCTGTAGTTCTATTACTATCAGGTGTGGGCTTAGGTATGGACGGTTTGTTTAAATCTTTTATCTTAGCCAGGCCAAGGCAAAATGTCTGTTGAACAGTTTCAATTAAGAACAGTATTTGTTCTGGGATGATGCAGGCTCTGAACAATGCTTCTAGACCTTGTACCTGCCAGTCTTTTGTGCCCCAAACAGTTTTTGTCTCAATGTTGTCTTTCCAAAAGTCAAAGCCTAATGTGGACAATTGAGCATAAAAGGCTGCAGAATAAATCTGTTTAGTATTTGTTAACATACTTTTCATGCCTGTCTTATTAACATTTTTAAAGTAAAAGGTTTCTGGATTTGTGACATTAAAACCTGTAAAGTATGGAAATTTTCTATAGAATGTTTTAGAGTTACCTTTTGGAGGCGTTGGACAATGTTCCCATTGATTATAAATTAAAACATTTCTAGGGTTTGCTGATTTGTGCAAATAATGATGACCAAAATGATTAAAACAATACATTTCTTCATAATTTGATGAACCTTCTAAGTAGTAATGTTTTGCTAATTTTGCTGACATTTCTAAGTCTGCCTACATGTTATTAACAGTTTCAAAGTCCCAATCATATGAACATTTACTTGGTGAAACAAAATCACTCAAGGAAACCTTAAATTGGTGTGGAATCTTCAACAGCTCAACAGTACCATAAATGTCATAATCAGTTCTGTCCCATGCTATACCACCAGGTAGAGGTACAGCTGTGATGTTCACTGATGACAGGTCTCTTTGCTCACGATGAGATGATTTGTGTGGCATCAGTAGCAAGTTGATGTTCTTACTTGCTGTGTTCATTTTACTATATTTTCCATCTATCAGCTTTCCCAAACTTAAAATAAGAATGAGCCATAATAGGAGAAAAAGTATACCTAACCCAATCCAAAATTCAACCCATGGTAAAACCAGATATGTATTTGTAAGCTGATGACCAAGTTCCGATAAATGTTCCTTGAAAGCTTTGTTTGCTGGTGTAGTGTAAGTTTCAGGTTCACTAGGATCCTCAGAAAAGGTATCGAAGTTGATGAAATAGCCAGATGCAGTTCTGTCAATTGTTGGTATCTCATCTGGATTATTTGAAATCTCTGGAGCTGCTTGTTCCCTTGACATGTTAGTATAGTCAGATACTACTTCATTGTAGACGGGAGTTTCTTGACAAACTGTTATTTGGGTTTCAAGAGGCACAAGTTCCATGGCTTTGTTGCATAGTCCTTCTTTTCTTACTGCAGATTCTTCAAAGGTGATGAATCTTTCAGTTTGAACCTCTTGGATAGTAGCATGATTTGGTCTTCGGCTACATCTTTGGAGTCCGCTGGGCCTACTACTTATTATCGGCCACATGATTTGGTTTTACCAGGTCGATGGACACGAACCGGTTCTCCTTTATCCAGCAAGGGGTGGCAGTAACACTGTTCTTGATCCGTGGATTGCTAGTGCAGGTACAGCTTTTCTATAAGAAGGCCCAAATTCCTTCTTACCTGCTATTTTCTCTCTGACCAGATCCCCAATCTTTGGAATCCAGACTGGTCTTGCTGGGACAGATGGTTTTTCTTCAGTGGTCGTTGGCTTTTGTATGGTGTTGCTTAGATTTCTTCTTGCTTCATATAAGTCCTGTAAAACAGCCAAACGATCTTTGATATCAAAGGGTTTTTGTTCCACCACTGAAGTATGACGATCGAGGTCTTCAACCATCATTCTAGTACCAAAAAAGATTTCATATGGAGTGATTCCACCTAGAGAATTTCTTGGCAGGTTATTAAGACTACGTTGGACACTTATTAGATATTTGACCCACCCGTCACCCGAAACTAATACCCTAGCTGTTATAGATTGCTTTATGTCACGGTTTTTTCTTTCAACAACTGAATTTTCCTCAGGATGGAATGGACTTAAGTTCCGCAATGCAAAGCCCAAGCTGGCCATGGCCTCCTTATAAGCTTGAGAGCTAAACGCAGGACCCTGGTCAGAATGTAGCGTGCCGATTGCGTATGTGCCGATAAAGACTCGCAAATGTTTTATAACAGTTCGGGCATCAGCCGAGCACTGAGGCCACATCCAAATGAATCTTGAGCATAAATCCACTACGACCATGATATATTTATAGTTACCATCCCTCTGCAAGGGACCGTAGTGTCCAGATAAACACATGCTAATGGCTTATCTGAAATTAGAAGGGGCGTCTACGCTGCACGTTTCACTGTTGAAACGTTCATTTTCTGGCAGATTTCACATTCCAAAACATAGTTTCTGGTTTGTTTCCTAATGCGCAGCCACTAGTATTGCTGTTTTAATAATAAAACTGTGGCAGAAACACCTGCGTGTGCAGAGGCAAGCCCTTCATGTGCTGTTAAGATTAGTTCTAACCTGTGTTCCATGTTTGGGATTGCTCTATCCCCCACTCCAGGTATTCAAGCAAACTGAACATTATTTGCATCAGATATATATGAGTACTTGAGTGGAAAGGCTTTTGGTAATGTTTTACCACTGTCTTTTATTGAAGCTGCGACAGCTTGCATTATTTCACTGTCTATTTTTGTTTTTGAATGAGTGATTGCAGCTACGGAAGCCGTTTGCACAGGCGGCTTCATCAGCCAATGATTTCCCTTCAACATGAACGCCATCACGCTGATGACTCAGTGCATGGATCACGTGAGTCTTTTGTAGTTCTTTCTGTAAAAGAACTACTTGTTCCCAAAGCATTTTATGCTTGATTGTGCCACCTTTTGTGTCTTTAAAACCATTTTGAACCCAGTTCTGCAGATATTCATTGAAAGACTGGACGCAATAATACAAATCGCACACTATGATTGTGGGTAATTCGCGACCGGTATTTTCAAGCGCCATCTTGAAAGCCTATAATTCAGCTTTCTGAGCTGTACAGTCTCCTGGGGATTGAGTTTTTGTGACCATAGGTCTGAATTTACCATCGCGCAAGCGACATTTAACAATCGCGCACGCAGTACTGTTAGCTTTGTTTCCCCCAATTGCGGGCTGTGCTGATCCGTCTGTATATATTATACATCCGTAATGTTCTAGAGGCAGAATTTCAGTGGGCAGAGGACATTCTTGTTTGTATTGGAGAAATTCTGTGTCTTCAAGTAAGGGTCAAAAACGTATTCGACGTCTGTCACAGCAAGAGAATTAACCCATTGTATCCACCTTGTATGTAGAGCTTTTGCATTTGGA
This sequence comes from Lissotriton helveticus, assembly GCF_964261635.1. Classification (NCBI taxonomy): domain Eukaryota; kingdom Metazoa; phylum Chordata; class Amphibia; order Caudata; family Salamandridae; genus Lissotriton; species Lissotriton helveticus. The sequence continues at coordinate 531,839,001 of NC_136071.1, forward strand.
ATGCTTGCCTTTGTTATTGCCTCTAAGGCAGGTACGGGAGTAACAACTTTTATGCGTTTTCCCTGTGCGAGGGCTCTCTCTTTTGCTACCGCAGTTTGAACCGCTGTCAGAATTTTTTCTGTTGAAGTAAATTTCATTTCCGCATGTGTGTACAAGTGTGATTTGTAAGCTATTGGTACCTTTTCACCTTCATTAAAGTTTAGGTATGTGAATCCGCATCTCCCTGGGATGATTTGGATTACAAGGTTGCGTTCATTTACGCGTGTCTGTAAATGTGTTGTTACTAACATGTCTGTTTGCACTGTACGCAAAATTTCTGTGTGTTTTTGAGTCCAATTAGTAGGTTTGAAATCAGGTTTGATTAATTTGTAGAGAGGTTTAACCCTTTCTGCGTAGTTTAGAATGTAAGTTCTTCCGAAATTCAGGAATCCTAGAACTGACTGCAAGTTTTTCAGCGTTTTTGGAGGTTGGAGCAGCGCACATTTTTCTAAAAAGTTTGCTGCCAGGCTTTTGCCTTCACTTGAGAGTTTGTATCCCAAATACAGGACGTTGAGGTGGGCAATTCTTGATTTTTTAAAGTTGAATTGATACCCTTCAGAGGCGAATCCAAGTATTATGGTGTTCACCCTGGTCAAGTGCTGGTCCAAATCATCGTCTGTAAGATAGTTGTAATCGACATAAGATAATGCCTCATCATCGTACGTTTGTAGTAATTCTGTTACTCTGGCTGAAAATAATCCAGGACTGTTCTTGAATCCCTGTGGGAGATGACAAAAGTGTTGTTGTGTCTCCATTTTTGAGAAAGCGGTCAAATATCTGCTTTCAGGTGCAATGTTTTGACAGAAGAAACTGTTTGAAATATCTAATGTAATTTTATATTTTTTGGCCACGATGTTATTCATCAGTGCTGCACTGTGTGCATTTTGTACTTCAAAGGTTTTGCAACAGGAATTTAAATGTCTGTAGTCCAAAACTAGACGATGTGTATTGTCTGGTTTGGAGACAGGAAACAATCACCCTTGGTATTCAAGTTGATCTAGGATCTCCCTGACCTGTTTTTTAGATTCTTGTTTAACCGGATACTGCTTCTGAGCAGTTGGTTGATTTTTTAACTGATCTCGTGGTGAGGAGAATCCTCATCACATCCCACATGATTTTTATATAATGCTGAAGCCTGGGCCACAGCCCAATTTCTGGGATAAGTGTATTTTTTTGACTAGGAATATGATTTGAGAAGGCTGGCATAATGATCTCTTTGCCATGTGGGCACTCCCTGACAAATTCAGGTGACCAGTCTTTTTCAGCCAGAAGAATGTCATAACCCTTAGATAGTTTTTCCCAAAAAAGTGCTTTTATTTTCCTAGTTATGTCTCCCTCTATTCGGAGTGTGACTTCATATACCTTATGTGGTACACTAACATTGGTATCTGCAGTTTCAACCTGAATGCATTCATTCAGGTCCACTGTCTCCAGATGATACTTTAGAATCTTGCGAGCTATGGTAACCTCTGCTGCGCTGTCCAGCATTATCTGGGCCCATTCCCTGTTCTTGAGTTGTGTCCTCAAGATCCTCAGCATTTCTGATTTTTAGACTTGCTACGTTCTTTTTGGTGAATTGAGTTTTCTTATTTTTCGGAACGTGTTGATCGTCTTTGGACTTCACGCGTTCTTCCTTGTGTTCTGATCGTCCTCTTCTTTCGGATTTCTGCGAGGAAGTCTGAAAGGTACGAGAGGAACATGTATCAGTTTATTGATATCTATCAGGTTTTCTCAAATTATCCCTGTTTCTGAAGTTATACCTCTTTTCACAGGGCTCCTTTTGAGGAGACCTACCTCTGTATTGAGAGCGCTTCTCTTTAGGAAGTGTCTGTCTAGTATTTTCCCACTTCTTCTTAGGAGTTGTGAGTGTGTTTTTAATAAAAACGTTTTCAGGAATTTCTGTAAGTTCGGGCTTTACTGGTTTCCCTCCCAAACTATCTCTTCCTAGTTCTTGATAGGATTTTTCTATTATTCTGGCCAGTTCATATGGTTGCTCAGTTACATCAAGTTCTTTTAGTTTTTGGCGGATTGCCACAGATGCTGCTTCACCTTTAATATTAGCTGATATTATAGCTGAGACCTGTTTGGAATCTTTCAGCAATTTCATACCCAGATTTAAAGCAGGCTCTGCCCCGTATTCATTTTGAATTTGTTTCAGGACGTCTGGTATCACCACCATGGACGGAACACCATGTGTTTTTGTGTAGATTGCAGCAAAGACTGTACCCCAAGTGTCATAGTCCTCCAGGTGTGGTGCAATACCCATTGGTAAACAGATTGTTAGAATCCGGTGTTTCTCATGAGGTGTACTATCTGGAAATACTGCCTCAATTTGGGTAATTTTTTGAGTTAACCAGAATGGAATTTGTTCACTCTTTGTGGGTAATTTACCGATGACTGATTGTATAGTCTGTGGTGTAATTTTGTTTGTGTTCCCCTGATGAGGGGTGTGCTGTGGAATTCTTATAGCAGGTTGGACTGTTAGAGTCTGCATGACATATTGTACCAATTGTCTATGGATTTTAATTAATTGTTTTAGCTGAGCTAATATTTCTGGACCTGTCAGTTGTTCAATGGCAGTATGTGGTGTATAGCTAGCTAGTACCGGCCATGTCGCTCCTGGTCTACCTAGTGGATCGAGCCTGGTAATGTGATTAAGATTTTTTTCGGGCGCCTTTAAACCAGAGCTGATGCTCTTGGTAAGTTAGTGGAATTTCAATGTCCTCGAAAGGAACGTATTCGCTGGATGTTCCTCTATCTTATAGAAGTGAAACACATATATTGTTGGATTTCCTTGTGGAAAGATAATCCATGAATAGAATACCTCTGTCTGCCGATATTCATGTGCCTCTATGACAAAAATTACCCTAACACCTCTTGCTGATAGGTCATTTTCTATAAGCTTAATCTGGTTTTCCTTACTGTCTCCGGGATGATTATAGCATCCACATCGTCTTGTCGAAAACCTGTAGTGTCAAGACCTGGTTGGTTTGCATTTACTGCAGTTCCATTATCCCTGGGATTATCCTCGTCGGTGTCCGACATTTTGTTTGAAAGTCTTGCAGAGCAAGTTTCAAGGAAATAAAGATAAGGTGCATAATATTTTGGAACACTGTATCCTTCAACGTTGAACAAACCAAAAACTAATAAATAGAATTTTGTCCTACTCAGTTATGGCGGATATTTTGTCCTTTAACCCACTCCAGACATCTATTGGAGTATTTTTACCCAATAAAGGGGTCTCTGTGAAAAGCACGACTGAGTTACTCTAGTATCTAGCATTAAATTAGTGCCTTACCAAATGTTGGGCGCCATTTAGTGTAGTTCCTATATTCCCAATAGGCTCTGCGCATTGGAGTAATATATCCTATAGATGTGACGTAGGACTTATGTCTACTAGGTCTCTATCGAATATATTAAACTTAATTGTGAGTGCCAGCTAGCTCAGAGGTCACTAGAAACCTTCTCAAATTCACAAGAAGGGTTTTAGTTTCTGAAAAATGCATAAACATGGCAACTTTGTTTCCCCAAGATAAAACTGATCTTCAGAGTCGTGGAAACAATAGATAGATATTTTACTCAGTCATTCGTGCATGCTTCGTTTCACCAGAGGTGCAGAGAAATAGAGAGATGGGCGTTTTGAATAAAAAGTATTTATTGAACAGTCTTCTTTCTCATGCAGAAGAAATGAACTGCTACAATCGTAATACTGGCTGTAAAGTATAGAGCGTACAGCAAGAAGAGTATTATAAAATAATACTGTAAAAGCCTGGTATGGTTTATAATCCATAAAATATATACATAAATAAATAAAGACTAAAAGTACTCAACTGGTGCTTCTAAAATACGCCTACCCCGATGTACCTAAACTAAGTCTTAGTACGAGGGAAGAAGTAAGTGTGGTGTAGCATAAGTTTAGTATTCTTTTTTGCCAAGAATCTATCCAATATTTCTCTTAGGGTCTAATCAGCTTCATACCTTGGTTTAGAATGAAGGAGGTCAGTCTCAGGACTCGATTTCCCAACACCCCGCAAGGGGAGCTTGGAAACACTGGAGCTGGATTTCTTGGCAAGAGAAAAGACATCGTCTCTCTCAGTGCGTCTGCTGGAGGGTCGGCTTCCTTCGGCACTTGCTGTAGCAGGATGCGTCGGGCAAGTAGATAGTCGAACGGCTCCAAATCACCGTGTGTTTGCTATGGCAAATGTGGGCATATTTATACCTTTAGGGTGCCGAGATTGACGTAAAGGTGGACATAAAGAGACACCCTACTTTGACCAATATTCAAGCATAACGGTACCAGGACCTGCAGGCAGACTGTAAAACTGTGCTTCAATCCGGCCGAAACACAGCAAAATGGCTGGCTTACAAACATTTTTTACACAGTGGCAGAGAGACTCAAACACATACTGCAAGTGGACATTGGATAAACAAAAAAAACCTGGCCAGGCTGCTACTGTTGCTTAACTTGGCAAAGCTTGGGCTAGCCCACCTTCTCTGGCGTGTAGGCACTTTAGATCTGACTAAGCGCGTAAGCCCTAAAATGTGAATTTTAACAAGATGCATAATGATGGCTGCTTAACTTGGCAAAGCTTTCGCTAGCTCAGTTTTTATTGATGCACAGGCACTTTAGATCTGATGAAGCGCATTAGAACCAAAATGTTAACTTTAACATGATGCATAATAATGGTTTTTAACAGTATTTTTATCCATTGAATTACGTATATTAAATTGTTAATGTTATGTGTATGCAACGGGTTTAATTAATTATGCATAGTAATAAACTACTACTACTACTACTAGCTGCTGAAGCAGAGTTTTCCAAGAAATCGTTGTGGATTTTCGGAACTATTGGAAGTAGCCCTGCCATATTTGGACTGCATGAGCTATGTCTAAATATGGTTATGCTTTCTATGCCTATATAAGATATGGTGATATATACCTATATAAGGGCATGAATCGGGAAAATTAAAATAGGGTCCTAAAATGTTATACAACACTGCCATATGCAAATCAGTTTTCACTGTGTGCCCAAAGGGTATGCTCAGACGTGAGTCCCTTGCTCACTTTGCCACTGGATTCAAGCAAGCCGGGCTGAAGACGGCTGGAATGCCAGAAACCAGTCCTCAGAAGCTTGTTTCCGGTCCAGGGAAGGTATGGCTTGGCAGTTCGGGCTGGACTGTTCCCATGAGGCACAGGGTCAGACTGATTTGCATATAGCCATGTCTGAACTGGGGTGGCAGACTGGGCTAAAGAACGGTGATGGATCAAACCCAGATCTTTTGACTCGGTGTGAGTGTTTGATTGGTTCAGATGCTCAGTCCATCACCACCCCCTTTTGTACCGCAAAGGGAACAGTCCAGCCCGAACTGCCAGGTCAGGCTCTCCCTGGACTGGAAGCAAGCATCCTTGGATTGGTTTTGGGGTTTCACCCCTCCTCAGCCAACATAGCTTGACTCCCGTGGCATGGAGAGCACTGGAGCCACGTCTGGGTATACCCCTCCTACTCGGAATGACAAATACAAAAACAACAATTGATGGACAGAATGTCATACATTCACCCCAGTACAGAGATCTGGTCCTAAATCCATCTTTTTTTTGCTCACCATGCCATTCCAGTTTGAACCCAGCCATATGTAAATCAGTCTTGACCCTGTGCCCAATGGGAACAGTCCAGCCCGAACTGCCAGGTCAGGTCCTCCCTGGACTGGAAACAAGTATCCTAGGACCGGTTTCGGTGTTTCACCCCTCTTCAGCCATGGTAGCTTGACTCCAGTGGCATGGAGAGCACAGGACCCACGTCTGGGCGTACCCATCCCACTTGGGATGACAAATGCAAAAACAATTGATGGACAGAATTCAGAACAATGTCATATATTCACCCCTGTTCAGAGATCTGGACCTGGCTTGGCAGTTCGGTCTGGACTGTTCCCATGAAGCACAGGGTCAAGACTAATTTGCATATGGCTGGGTCTAACCTGGGGTGGCAAAGTGAGCAAAAGAACAATGGATTCAACCCAGATCTCTTGACTGGAGGTGAATGTATGATTTATTCAGCATTCCGTCCATCATTTCTTTGCGTAACACCTTTCACCCTAAGTGGGATGTGTAGGAGAGTAGGATCTGCTTCTTATAGTTACCCCCACTTTTTGCTGATGTTTCATTGGTTTTCGACTTTAGTCAGGCTGGGCTATCCAGGACCCCAGCCTAGCTGCTTCCTCTCTAAATTGATTTCATGTACTTTAGGTACACTCCAGATTGCATACTGGCGTGCCTAGTATATGGGACACTAGGTACCCAGGGCATACATACCCCAGAGGCCTACCAGGGGCTGAAGCATGTATTATGCCACCCCTGGGCAGCCTTTCAAAAATACACAGCAGGTCTGCTACAGCAGCCTGTGTAAGGTGATGTATGCACCCCTTACTTAGATATAGGTTCCCTTTATCTACCTTATATCACTGCACATGTAAACCTATCAGTCACCCCTATTCCAGTCCTTATCAATCCTGAAGGCAGGGTGCTGAGATTTGTGTGAGAAGGTACCCATGCATGAGCAGGGCCCCTCTGCAGCCTTCGGAATCTATTCTCCGGGGTTGTTCTGTGGTGCAGCCAGACCATATACTCTTAAGTGCATTATAACCTTGCGGTAAATGCTAACTTTGGAATGGCTGCAAGGAAACATGTTGTGTTTGGTGTCATACACCTTGGAATCATACCTCCCCGCCAGTACTGGTGGCGGAGGTATGATTCCCCACTCCTAGAGGGAGAAACATGGCTACACTGGTGCACCTGGTACCAGCTTAACAGAACCCTGGCTTCACAAAATGGATGCCACAGACATGAGTCTGGTCTCCTGCTGCTGGACGAAACTCCGGTAGGGGAGGCCTGGACAATAGGTTTCCTGTCACAGGGAGGTGTAACCACCTCCCAGACAGGCTTTAGTGTATTGGTGCTGGGTGGGTGCACTCCAAGAGTGCTTTGAAGTCTGCACTTGGGGCACATTTGGTGTCCCTGTGCATAGCCCAGTTCAAACCAGTTGCAGGGGCTACTAGCCCCTGCTCTGGCGTGAAACTGGACAAAGGAAATGGGTGTAGCCACCCCTCTTTCCAAACCCTCCCATAGGTGGGTCCCCAGAGTTTGTCCCACCCCTTCCTTGGGTATAAGATAGGAACCCCTAACTACAGGACTTTAGATTTACCTGGACAAAACTCTGATACTGAATCCTGGAACTTTGGCGATCTACAAGGCGATAGATGACTGAAGGATCTCCCTAGGAGTAAAGGAGTTACTCCCCTGCGTGACAGGCACCTAAGACGCATCTGACCGGTTTGCATCTCCGAAGCTCCCATTGGACTCCGAAGAATTTTCTACACAAGAGGTGGGTTCCCAGACTTCCCAGAGGCCGACCCGAGTCCCCAGCAAAACTGAGACCCGTAGCCCTTGTGGGTACCGTGGAACCGGAACCCCTGGACACGTGCACATTTGAAAGTGCATATGCTCCTCGACATTCCTTGAGGCTGTGCATTGGTTTACTTGTGGCTAAGACCCTGAGCAACAATTCCACCAAAGATTACCGGCCTACACTCCCTGAGTGTTTCATGAGCTGACCCTTTGTGTTTTCTCTTGAGGTACCTTTGCGATCCCTGGTCCGTCGATCTGTGGGTCCCTGAGAAGGCAACTTTAACTTTCCTTGGGCTTCCCTGGTTGCTCCAGATGTGCTCTGACTTTCCCTTGCTTGGGGAGTCCCGCATACCTTGCTGGTCCACACCGAAGCATCTTTTCTCCTCCTGTGTGGGTTGTTGTCGCCAAGGTTTGTTGTGTTCAATCCGAGCACCAACACTGCAGCACTCGAAATCCTTCATGGGACAGCTCGAATCCAGCTCCTGGTCATCGTCGATGTCTCCTGGTCCTCATTGCTGCAGAGTCAAGCTTCACCTCTTCCCACCTGAAGCACCGGACATCGGTGGGCATTCGTCTATCGCGCCCCTGGTCACTGGCAAGTGACCCAGACTCTGTCCCTGTGGCTTTCACGTTCTTCACATCTGCGATCGAGGCTTGGATCACACTAGACACTTTTCTTCTTCACAGCAGCAGCATTTTGCAGCAGGTCTCCATTGAAAGCGACGACGATTACCGACACCATTTGACACCTATGCACCCGGCTTCCCTGGGTGAGGTAAGTCAAGTAGACCAGTGCTCCTGTGGGTATTGGCCCTAGAACCCGTTAAGTCTAAGGGGGTTTGCTCAAAGTCTTCTCCTAAGTGTCCTTTAACTTTAAATTTTCAACCGCGACTTTCCCCATAGAAGCTAACGGAGCTCGCGACTGTGTTCTCACACTGCACACGTCCCCCGTGGGTCCCCTGTGTTACTTCCTTGGGTGGTTCCTTGGGGTCCCAGTGATTCTACAGGCTCTAGGCCTTGTGTCTAGTCAAGTCGTGGCTCTTATACCACTTTCTTAATATATGGTTTGGTCTCCCCCTGGGGCCCATTGTATATTGAGCTATTTACTGAAGTTCTATTGTGTTTAAATTGTGTACCTTGCTCTGTAAACTCACAAAGAGGTTACCAGAGAGTGTTTAGTAATAAATACATATATTTTATATATACCTTTTGGGGTTCTCCTTTCATTTAGACATTCAAGAAGTTATAATCTGGTAAACCAAGCTGCTTTACACTCCTTCAAGACTTAGCCTGAAGGCTGCTCTCAATAGCTACCACTAGGATAGCTTTCAATAAAGGTTGTTTTTAAACCTATCATCAATAAGGGTTGTTTGGACTGGTGCAAAGTGCCCACTGGACAGCATATGCCAGGCCAACTTCTCACAGGATGGGTATGCCCAGACGTGGGTCCCTTGCTCACTGTGCCGCTGTATTCAAGCTAGCCTGGCTGATGAAGGGTAACACCTAGAAACTGGTTCCAGGATGCTTGTTTCCAGTCCAGGGAGGACCTGGCTTGGCAGATCGGTCTGGACTGTTCCCATGAGGCACAGGGTCAAGACTGATTTGCATATGGCTTGGTCTTAACTGGGGTGGCATGGTGAGCCAAAGAATGATGGATTTAACCCAGATCTCTTGACTGAGGGTGAATGTATGAATTTTTCAGCATTCCGTCCATCATTTGTTTGCGTAGCAATTTTTACTCTAAGTGGGATGGGTATGCCCAGACATGGGTCCCTTGCTCACTGTGCCACTGGATTCAAGCTAGCCTGGTTGATGAAGGGTAATACCCAGAAAACGGTTCCAGGATGCTTGTTTCCGGTCCAGGGAGGACCTGGCTTGGCAGTTCGGTCTGGACTGTTCCCATGAGGCACAGGGTCAAGATTGATTTGCATATGGCTGGGTCTAAACTGGGGTGGCATGGTGAGCAAAAGAACAATGAATTTAACCCAGATTTCCACTGGAGGCGAATGTATGATTTGTTCAGCATTCCGTCCATCATTTGTTTGCGCTATTACCCACAAGAGTATTCTGTCACTGAGAAGGTGTGTGTGCCGAGCCCTGCCTAGGGTAGGTTGTTATTTGAAATTCCAGGTCTTCCGCTTCTTCCTGGATCTAAGAAGATAGAAGGAGTCTCTGATGAGGAGTCAGAGGTCCTTCCACGACTTACGAGATATGTAAGAGAAAGCCCATCCTCTTGACCTGGTTCTGTATGTGTGGGATGTGTGTGATTAGGAGTCCTGCTGAGCAGAGTTCATATTTCTGTAGACCAAATTCTGACATAAAGCCACTTTGAATCCCTCTTCCATTCCTGGCTGAGCTATAACTGTCAGTGATGGCCTACTGGGATTCATTTACCAGTTTTATTAAGAGAGCAGAAAGGTAAGCAAATTCCAGCTATTTACTTTCATTGTAAAAGTACTGGGTGTTTAAAATACCTTCGCTTGCATACGAGGTCTGTTGAAAATTGCGTTTTGAAGGGTTTTTAAGGTATGACTCTTTCTAATAGAAAAGACTACAATAAAAAACCCAGGGGAATATTCTCAAGGAACTATCGTCGAGTTATAGGCACTTTATCGCAGCCAAAGTTGCGATAAAACCAATGCCCTATTCACAAGCAGGTGATAACAGCCCATATCACCAGTTCACCCGCGATGTCAGCTGCAAAAAACATCGCCACAAATGACCCCGGCAACTACCGCTAATGAGATGCAGAGTAGGCGTTCCCATGCCAAAAGCCACGACAACACCACTCTGCAACATTCTCAATGACCAGTCAGATCGGCGATAAGATTACAAAACAGGTGCTAAGGCGTGTTAGCAGCAGGAAATTAAAACCTGCTCCGACCTGGTGTAAAGTCGGATGACAGCCTGCACCACAAAAGGGAGCCCAGCCCAGCAACAGATGCCATGGAGCCATTGAACATGCTGCCCAGACACCCAAGAGGGCCACAACACCCACTGCCCCCAGGACCACTTCCCACCCACCCGGACCCCCAATCCTCCCCCAGACCACCACCGCCCCCTCCCCCGGATCAACACTCAGGCAGCACAGGCAAAGACAGCCACCCCCTGAAAACACACCAACCTCACACACCCAACACCAGAGAATGATATTACACACCACAGGCTCAAAGGGACAACGCTGTGGCCATGCTGCACCTGTTGGCCTCTGGTACCTTCCAACCAACAACTGTCAGGGTGGGAGGAGCCCTATCAAAGCTCCTCAAACCTGTCCTGGATGCCATCATCAGCCTCACGTGTCCTACTGGTGCCCCCTGGCAACACTGCACACAATAACGGCAACAGAAAGCACATGCATCCCATCAAAGTGCAGGCCATAGCGGTCCCTCTGGAAATCTCCACTGACTGATGCATTTATAAAGCTCTCGATTGTCCAGGAGTCTTGAAAAACTCTTACCACCCCATCTGTCCTTTTTAATTCTGGGGACCAGAACCAATCCTGTGTTGGCAGACCTCAAATTTCGCAGAGGCTGGTACCAAGAGAATAGCCTTTGAATGTCTATGGCACCGCCACCAGTAGAGCGCCTTATGCATCAGGCATAGGGCTTTGAATTTTTCTCTATCTGGGATAGTAAGCCAATGAAGCTGTCTGATACCAGAAGACATGGGGTAATGTTTGGCGAGCGCAAGCAGCACTCGGACAGCCGTATTCGGCGGTGCTTGTAGTTTAGCAGATTGGCCTTTGTCTATACCTAAGTATAGTGCAACCCCATAATCGATTCTGGAAGGTACAAGGGCTCTTATTACCGTTTTCCTTAGGGCGAATGGGATGAGCGGCAAAGCTTTGCGCAGAATTTCCAAAGTGAAAAAGCAGTTGTAGGTTACTTGATTGATTCCCCATCTTTAATTTACTGTCGAGCATGAAGCCTAAATTCTTAGCCTTGGTCACCAACATTGATGAAAACCACCCAGGCAGTGTGCATGATTCCGACATCTCCCGACAGTCCATCAGCAACCAACGCTACCAGGATGGCACCTAAGGAAATGCACTGCTCGTTGGCAAGTACCAAATGAACACAACACACACGCAAACTCCACAATCATGCAACACACAACACTGGGAATCCACACATTACAAACTCACATACAACATGCCAAACTAAAATGCTTACCCACCAGACATGACAGCACAACTTACTGTGGGAACCTGGGCCAGCCAGGTACATGAGCCATCAACGTCATGGCACCTCAGCCACATAATAGCGGAATGTCCGGAGAGGCGGGAACCAGGCATGTGCGAAGGAAGCATGTGACCATGAATGAGAATGTACCCATTGAAAAGTGTGGCGTGGATGTGATGGCCAGACTGCAGAATGCAGACCACACACATATCCATGTCGACATACACCGCTGATGTATGGAGTGTAGTGGACAACGGATGCAACCATGTCACCCCAGCCACTGGGGTTGCTTGCGGAATGTGGCTTGTTATGTCCCCCCGCTAGAGTGAGTGGAGTGGGCTGGCCTGTCATACACCAGGCTAGCGTAGAGGTGTGAATACAAAGCACGTAGCTCTGGCTTGGCCCTCTTCCAGGGTGGCACCCCTCAGCCTGCCACAAGGCTAACGCCATCGGCGGTGTGGCTTGCGATCCTGTGCGCCTGCAGCAGCCCAGGCAGCTGGTTCCGAACTCACCTTGCCCGCCCCTGCGCACCCAGGCCTCACTGCTCACCTACCGACACCAGCGTGTGTCGAAGAGGGCCCACCACGTGCCGGTGCAAGCTCCAAGCCCGAGGCACACAAACCTGGCAACCTGCTCCGACCATCACGGCCTCCGCGAGCAACGCCCGCAGTACTCCTTTCTCGTTGACATATTCTACCGGCATACACAGCGGACTAGTAGGTAACATATTTGGAACTGAGTCTTGATTACACTATGGCAGAGAACAATATCTATGGCCGATTTGATGTCACTATACTCCCTTTGATGTGGTGCCACCAAGTCTTAGTAGTACATCACAACCACACGTTTCTGTGGGCCCACGTGGACTACTGCCCTCGGCCTATGCTGTGCCCGAGTAGGTCACACAATTGGAACTGAGCACTGATTTTTCAATGGCAGAGTACATATCATTGCACGCAAGGAGAGGTGTAAGAGGATGCCGCGTTGCAGTCAGGAGGGAAAAAGGATCATAGTTAAAGGTGATCGAACGCTCCTGGCAACTGCCCTGGTGTCACTAACTCTGTGTATCGCAAGCCAACAACACGTGGCTGTGGGCCACTGCTGACAGCTGCCTCTGGCCTACGCTGCGGTCGAATAGGTCACACAGTTGGAACTGAGTCTTGGTTTAGCAATGGCCAAGTTAATAACATTGTACCGGCATCATCGCAGACTGCATCCCCTCTCAGCCCCTGCGCCACGAAGTCTGTTCACCATCATTCATGGACACTCTGTTTGAACTTTGGTGGCGGCTGAGTCTGTGGCCTGGGGTTGTCATCATCCTCATGTAGCTGATACCTAAATGGTGGTGGTGGAAACAAAGCTGCAGTATTCCACTCCTCCATTTGCTGCTTCCGGACGGCTTCTGGCCTCTGCATCATGCCCTGGAGGAGACCATCCACTGTCCCCCACAGCCCTGCACCACATTCACCTAGGACATCGTCGAGGACCCGCTCAGTCTGCGTGGCCCTACCTCAGTAGACCCCAAGTCACAGTCCCGTGGCGATGTGCTTCTGCTGGCCGCTGTGCGTTTGGAGCAACTAACTCTGTGCAGCTCAAGTCAAGGACCCTGTCTGAATGAATATTGGATGGCCTTGGAGACAATGGCCTTGGGGTCGTCAATGCCATGTGTCTGTGGCCCTGCGCTGTCCGCTGCCTCCGGCCTCAACTGTGGCCCACCAGGGCTCACACATGCAATCGAGTCCTGACCGGCTCGGACGTGGCATCACCGCAGGAGGCACACACCACCATCGGCAGGACAACCTCCAACCGCCATCTGCCAGAGTCAATACAGTGGTACTGGCAGACTAACGGAGTTGCTCACACCTGTCGTGGATGCCATCATCTGCCTGATACCCTGCTCAGCACTCCAGGTGCCACTGACTCAGTGCACCGCAACCCATGCACTGTTACTGATTGAGTTTTGTGCTGTGGAGAGGTTGGGCAGCATTGTCACCTCAAGCAGTGTGGAAGACCTGGGATGTTGATGAGGAAGATAAGAAAACAAAAAAACTCCTTCTCCTGGGTTTGGCAATGGATTTGTAATGCTAAATTCCCATAGGGGGCTTTTACACAAGTGGGAGGGACTCAATCTTTGCGTGGGTTACCAAGTTTACACCTTTGTATTTATCAGATCAATAATAACATGAAAATATTGCAAACACAAAATTAAAAGTTTCGTTCATTTATTTTAAGATCATTTAAAAACAACAACACATTACTTCATCAAAACAATCTTATGCACATTCGTATTGGCTGTTGATCAGCTATATTTAAAATCTCCAATTTCTAAAATATGCTACTAAGCATAGTTACACAAATTTAAGTATACATCATATTTATTAGACATAGAGAACAAACTGTCGACGCAGCGTTTCAGTGCCTCAAACAATCTTGCAACTTCTTCAGGACTTGTTCATTAAAATGATATCTACAAAAGACATGTCACAATACATTCCATTAGGTCCAATATTTGATCTAACAATTGCACATTGATTTGTTTACATTTTACCTCTTATGCCCTACTATTTGGTAACCCCGCAACACTGTAATCTGGCTATATTCCTCCAGTCCCCTGTAGTACTAAGTTCCCACATCTTAGTATTACTAAAAGGGAAGACATACCAAGCGTGTTATATCCTTATCGCTAGGATGATGCGTCCTCAACTTGCTTTGTAGGACACTGGTGCTATGGGCTGTGAATGATTTATAACAAAGGAAATTAGAGCTATGTCCCTTCTTAGTCATACAGTCCCACCCACAGCAGGTAACTCTATGTTCTTACCCAGGTTTGTATTTCCTTCCTGGCACTCCCTTAACGGTCTTTGGAGCAGGTTGTCTTCAGCTCTTATGATATCATAGGGAAATTTTGTTTGTTTTCCTCTTGTTTATTCTAGGAGAAAGCGCACCTTATTTTTAGTTCCCCTGACATTAAAATTATTTCCTCAATTTTTTCGTAATGTACTACTTTTTTTTACCTTGGATGTTATTTTTGCTGGATGTTCCTTCAGGTAGATTAAAAAATGGACAAACTTCAATCCTATCAAGACAGAAAACATCTCTTTTGTCAAGAGTTCCCTTACTTAAACATTTTATTATTTATTCTCAACTCACTCTCAGCACTCTCTCACTGTGTGTCTTAACAAGGAGGCTTACCGGTCCTTTTTTCTTGGTATCTTAAAGGGTTAGAAGGACGCCTCTGGGAGCTACCCGTCGCTGTTCTTCTCACCACTTTGTCTAAAAAATTATTTGTGTTTTAGACTCTCTGGGCTTTATTTTACTACCTCCCTTCTATCTGTCACTTCACTCAGTCATGGAGATCTTACCTTTAATTAGTGAAAAGACCTGCTTTTAACTTGATTCCCTCCTTCTATTTTCTTTCGTGTGAAATCAAGGGCCCCTCTGTTGGAATTTTATAAATTAGCTGCCAACTGTGGAGAGACAGTAAACAGTATCTCAATCTCTGTTAGAGCGGTGTTCTATGTCTGCTGCCTACGTCTATTTAGGTAACCAACCCCTCTATTCCTTACTTGTTTAGGGTAGCTGAGCTGCACGGCGTCCTCCTTCTTCCCGTGATGTATGGTAATGATTCCCTCTCTCAGTGCGCCTAGTTTAAATACTCTCCCTAATTAACTAATTTCTCACACCTGGTCGCCCTGTTAGGATCGAGGACTGTGTGCTCAGTGTTTAATGTCCTCCGCATAGCCGCCATCTTGTAATGGGTTAAATTCCCTTTTCATATATGGCTTCGTCACCTTTTCATTCTGAATTGGGCATCGTTTCGGTAATTTTACATGGGTCTCTATTTATCATCTCATTTGTTATCATTGTGGATCTTTATCGGAAAAAGCCGAAGACTTGTGTTATCATATCCTCGAATTTTCGCTACTCTTTGTGTTAAACTCCGGACAAATCTCTCCCTATGTATTGGCCTCGTTTATTTCCATATTATACTCGTGTGCATTCTGTTGCGGCTATATTTCACATTATTATCATTCTCATCCTAATGTTTAGGGTCCCGGTCGGCGCTTCTCCGGACTTTTCAGAGGCTGCCATTTTGAATTGGGAAACATCCGTGCTGTTTTCCTAAGGGACTATACAATATTCTACAGACGTCTACTCCTGATCGCTCACATTTGTAATTAAAAGCAATAATTTCCCTTAATTTGTGTACTTTCTTATTTAAAAACTCATTTAAAAATTATTATTTAAAAATTTTACCGGAATGTTGAGGACCCGCGTTTCTCGTTGCTTGACTTGTAACGACTATTCGTGCTTAATGCTGGACAGAATGTTATACTTGTCATTGGCCTCTTTTTGGTTGATTTCTCTATATGCTTACTATTCCGGCCTCGTTATTTTGCTATTTACCTAACCTCAGTACTTTATGTCAACGGCGGCGCTCATTGGATTTCTCGAACGGTTGCCATCTTTAAATGGATAATAACCCGGGAGTTATCCTCGGTCATATTCCAGATGTCTACAGTTGAAAACTCATTGCACCACTCGGTTATTTTAAAAGACAAATGTCTTACTTGCGTTATCATACCCTAGTTGGAGAATCGAAAAAAAGGCGAATTTTGTACTCTATTGTTTTACCCCATTATGCTTTCTTGTTGAGTTATTATAAGTTGCACACAAACTCTTTTTTTGCTTTTGTTGCCGTGCACACTTTGTTGTTAGATCAGATTTCCTTCTTGGATCTATATTTAACCATTCAGATCATTCCTGTGTATGTTCAAACATAGGGGTAACAGTATTATATGATTACATCAGGGTGGGCTTCTCTCATAATTCCATTCTCTCTCTCCATCTGTTATTGTAGTCACTAAGTTTTTATCCTTTTGTGAATTATAGAATTCTCTCCCATTCCTCCTTATTATTAAGTCCTGTTTTGTATGTACTAAACCTTGACATGTAATATTGTTCTCTCTTTTTGCGTTTTTTGGTTAAATCTCCACCCCTTCTGTTTAGATTGACAACTTCTAGAATACACCATCTCAGATCGTCAACCTGGTGGCCTTTCTCCATCCAATGCATAACTAGCGGGGCTGTTATCTTCTTTGTGCGGATGGCTGACTTGCGTTCATTCAACCTCACTCTTATTTCCCGCTGTGTTTCGCCTATGTATGCCATTTCGCACGGGCATTTAATCATATAGATCACATTTTGAGTTCTACAGTTAAATAGGGCTTTGTGGGTGTGAATTATGCTTCCATAGTTTATGCTAGGGCCTGTTATTATTAGAGTGCAGTTTTTACAGGCACCGCAGGCGAAGGTGCCCGTTGGTGTCGTGCCATCTATGGTCCTGATTAAGTTCCTTTTATTGTTATTTGGATAGGTTTGAACCAGGCAATTTCTTACTGTTCTGTTCCTTCTAAATGCAAAAATAGGTTTAGGAATGGGGACTTCGCCGGGTTCATTAATCAGTTTCCAGTTACTGTTGATGCAGTTTTTTTATTTATTTGATATGCATGAAAAATTAGTAACAAAAACAATAGGTTTGACCTGATTTTCTTGTCTGATTTTGGGTTCAAATAGGCTTTCCCTATTATAATATTTGGCACGTTTATATGCTTTCCTTACCATTGCTTTAGGGTACCCTCTTTCTAGGAATTTTTTAGTTAATGTCTTTGCATGTTTATCATATTCCTTTTTCGTTGTGCAATTCCGCCGCACTCTTAAAAACTGACCAAATGGTATATTGTTTTGCTGGGCAGCTGGGTGGTGACTAGTGAAGTGGAGCATGGTGTTGCGATCTGAAGGGTTTTGTAAAAAGCTCCACCGTCAGGCTGCCATCCACATTTTTTATTTTAATATCCAAAAAATCACATGACTCATTGCTATATGATGAGGTACATTTCAAGTTCTCATCTCCTAAGTTGAGCCATGTAATGAACTCTATCAGGTCTCCTTCATTTCCTTGCCAGATGAAAAATATATCATTTATAAGACTGGACCATTTTGAGATATTCTCATAAAAGGGGGCTAAGTAATTAAATATATGTTCGTTTTCGAAGTCTGCCACGTACAGACATGCCAGACTGGGGGCACAGGTAGCCCCCATGCTGGTCCCTTTTGTTTGCTATACATGTTCTCTTTAAATAAGAAAATATTATTCTTGAGAATCAGCTCTACGCATTCTATAATAAATATTGAATGTTCTGATAGTTCCCCGTCCTCATTTTGCAACATCTTTTTGATCATCTTTATGGTGTCATTTTGGGGAATATTTGTATACAGCGCTTCTATGTCAAGCGTTACCAACCATTGAGTGCAGGGATTAAATTCAGTATGTTCCACCTTGCTTATCATATCGGTGGTGTCTTTTATATATGCTGGTTGCTCTATAACTAATGGTTGAATAAACTTCTCCACGTACTTGCTAAGGGGTTCCGTCAAGGAATTAATACTTGAGACTATCGTCCGCATCGGCGGGTCATCGATGTTCTTATGTACCTTCGGTAACCCGTAGATTGCCGGGATGGTTGGCGTATCATTGTTAAGAAAATCGTATTCTTCATGATTAATTACCCATCCTCCTTGGCCAGGAGGAGTAGGCTCTTAATACGTCTCCCTAAGTCTTGCCACTCTTGCATGGTCGATTTTTCATAATGGTTTGGGTTGGATAGAAGGAGATTAATCCTCCTCTCATAGTCTTTAGTATCTAGTATAACTATACTTCCCCCCTTGTCCCCTGGTTTGATGGTGATCTCCTCGCATTCCTCAAGATTTCTAAGGGCCTTTTTCTCATCTGCTGTGAGATTATTCTTTACCCAGATCCTTTGATCTAATATGTCTTCCATACCCCTTGTTATCACCTTTTCAAAAGTTTCTACATTTTTATTTACCATAGAACTCAAAGGGGTCCATAGTGATTTGGGGGGTAGGCCAGATTTGTTATCAGTGGGTGCTTTTTCTTTTCCCTCAAAATATTTTTGAAGTCTAATTTTACGCACAAAATTTTGTAAGTCCCTCTCTAGTGTGAATCTATCTGGGGTCCTGCTATGGCAAAGCCTAATCCTTTTTCTAACAGACTGATTTCCTCTTGTGTCATGTCCCTATTTGATAAATGTATTATTGGTGCTTTGGTTTCAGGTGCTAGTCCCATGTTTTCTGACTCCTGGTCTTCATGTAAGGACGTTGTTGTCCTTGATTTGTCTGGTAGAATCCTCTCCCTCTCCCTCGTCCCCGAGGGTTTGGGTTCTGATTTTGATTCCCCTTGCGCTTGTCTAAAAAAGAGAGGCTTTCTCTGCTCTGTTTTTGTGGAATGTCTCTATCCTTTTCACTTTGATTGACTGGCGCAGTCTCATTCTCTGAATCACTGCTTGTATATGATGTGTCAGAGAAAGCTACTCCCTTCCTAGGGGCTTGGCGTTTATTTGATTGCCAGTTATTTCTGGCGGGCCATTCTTCCCTCTGTCTATCACAGTAGTCCTTTTGTGTGAAAGGATAGACTATCTCCTGTTTGTATTGGCTTAGATCTTTCCTGAATTTATTGCTTTTCTTATTTATCAAGTAGTCTTTGTATCCATTTAAATCCCCTTGGATTTCCTCCAGTTTTTTTTGTGCATCTTCTAGTGAGGTGTTATCTTTAAGTTTTTGTTCCATTTCTTCTAGTTCTCCTCTCTCCATAATCAGGGTGGCTTGAGCTGTCTCTATAATTAATAATAGCCAATCACTGCTACACCTGTTCGCTATGAAAGTCCATGTCTCAATGAACTTCTCGTTTTTTACAATAAACTGGGAGTTTTTTTGTTTTCTCATTATTGTTGACCCAATCCTTTTCCTGTCAAAAGGGTAGCTCCCTCTTTATTATTAATGACGAGGAAGATGATGCAGGTTTAACACACCCCACTGCATCTGCATCAGGAATATCTTGAAGGGACACAATCCTAGACATTTTCTTCACATGAGCGCCCTCAGCTCTAGTGCCCCAACCTCAGTGCACTGCAACTCACGGACACCTCTGTGTGCATATTGGGAGACCTCTGTACTTGCTCCGGCTCCCTCCATGTTGCTCAAAAGTTGACTCTGTTTTGCTGGTGTTTTCTGTTTCCGTTTCAATGGTGTCCACTGTTCAAGTTGTTGCCAGCACCAACCACTCCGTGCCGGCTGGCTTACACTCACCCCACACACATCCAGCACAGGCGTCACTGTAATTGTGGCCCTGACAATAAAGGGGCAGGGCGCACATGCCTGTAGCCAGTTCCACATACTATCTGCGTGTGTCCCTGTGGTCTTGTTGTATGCATGAGGGCCCTGGGCCCTACGACATTACATTGTGCTGCGTTCAGCGGACACAGACATGTCACCGCAGGAAGCAAGTTAGACCTTGGAAATGTATGTTTGTAGTCACTCACTCAAAACGTAAGAGGAGTGGACTGGGCCTCGTACACAGAGCCAACGTGGGTGTGTGACTGATATTTGCGGGCCCCTGGGCGTGGTTCTGTACTGGTAATGTGCATCTGCATGTGTCTCTGTGGCAGTGTGGGTCTCCTTTGTGGGGTATAGGTGGTCCCTGAACGGTATTAGACACCCACGTATGTGATCTAGCTCGCCTTCCATGGGTTCGGACCCCACCCGCTCCTGTTTGGCCACCTCCTGTTGGCATTCAGACACCTGGCATTGGGATGCCATGTGTGGGTCGGTAAGGTGTTGGGAGCCAGCCGTGCTTGCGGGTGCTTCCTGCTTAGTGATCTGTTGCAGGGTCTGTGTTCTCCTGGTCCTGGTGGTGCATTGCGTGGGTTGTCCATGGGCTGTTGTAGGGCGTCAGTGTAGAAGGTGTGGTTGTCCTCTCCGGCATCACTGATGAGTGGTCTTCTCTGCTCTGCTGGAGGTGTTGTATGTCCCTCTGCAATGTGAAGGGTAGATGCATGTTGACATTGTGTTGACATGTATGTTTAAGTTTAAGTTTAAAATATTTATTAAGCGCAACATACACCTGGGCGGTTTCTTGGCGCTAAAGTAGAAGGCAACCAACTGAGCGAGAACGGTAACTAAGACGGCAGCTGGAAAAATAGTCAGAATACTAGGGATGAGCCTGAGGAAATAAAAAAGTCTTCAGGGCTTTGCGGAAGACGGAATAATCAGTGAGGGACCTAAGATAAAAAGGGAGAGAGTTCCAGAACATGGGGGCAAGAGTGGAAAATGTTGTGCCACCCTGTTTTTTTTTCCGGTAACGGGGCACAGCTAGAAGAAGTTGTGCCGAAGAACGGAGGTCTCTGCCAGGAACATAGGCCTTGATGGCCGAAGATATGAATAGAGGGGCCAGGCCAGTCCTGGCCTGGAACACCATGCAGCCTAGTTTAAATAGGGCACGTTCCCGCACATTGGCACATTGTTCTTGTTTACATGCAGACTGTATGACAATGTACATTGTGACTATTTGGGAGGTGCTGGATTTGGGCATTAATTTAACATCTGTAGATTGTATGAGACACTCGAACAGGACATATGCAGGCTTTCCCCTACATAAGGTTTAAGGAGAGCGGGGTATTTGAACCTGCGATGCAGAAGATAGGTTGTGCTGTTTCCATTAAAAAATCATCCAATATTTTTATATTTTTATTTATATTTATATTCACTGAAAAAACCATAGGTTTCAGGAGTTATATAGTTAGGAATTAGTTTTTAAAAAACCTTTGAAATTCACTCAAAAAACTATAAGTTTTAGTGGTGTTATAGTTAGCTGGACATTTTACTCATACAAAACCAATGAAATTGCTCCTATATAGTTAGTTGTACTAACTATATTTCGCGCACCCGCAATCCACTGCTGATGATGTCACATATTAGATCATTCATGACATGGTCAGTGACATCACTGATGACATCTCAAATGACATCACTGATGACATCACTGATGACATCATCCAGTGAATGTGGTTTGCTTCGTTATTTAAATATGCATTATATATATAGCAATTTACATTGAAGAATGAGTGGATATATATAAAATAAATATTTGGATGGAGGATTTAGTAGCAGTGTAATTGACTGTTTACTTGACCAATTTATAATGTCTCACTAAATACAGTGGATAGTGACTAAACTGTGTGAATATCTGTATCACTTTGTCAGTTGTTGTGTAAACTGATTCTACAGTTGGTTACTAGCTATGTGAAAGTCTATATTAGTTATTGATTAGTTAACTGAGTATTTGTATGGGAATGTGAAAGTGTGTGTGGTTCGGTGGGGGGTGTGCGACTGTCCAAAGATGTGTGAATAGTTGATTCAGTAGATATATGAAGTTAAAACTACATGTTCTAACAGTTTGGGTGAGGGAATCTCTTTATGGGTGTGGTGATGAGCAAATATATTTCTCAAAGGTACAGGTCCAACAAATTAGAAAAATAAAAGGCAGTGTATGTGTCAGTTGTTGTAAATAAATAAGTATACATAAGACACAATGATTGTGTGAGTGACTGTATGGATAACTGTATACTTGTAATAATGATTTTATAATTCACTAAGTATGACTTACTATCTAAATGAATAGAAGAAGTGGTGTTTGTATAAGTGTTTTGCTAAGTAAATATATAAGTATGATCCATTGTTTGCATAAGTGAGTAGGTTGACTTCATATGTGAATAGGATGTGTGCTGTTGTTTAATGTCGATATAGATGTATAAGTATTTTTGATAGTGTTCTATTGTTCATTGACAGCATGTATGAGTGAATCCATAGGTAAGTGATTAGATGTGTGTATACATCTATGAATCACTGAGTGGATTTTTAGATACTTGTATTGCTGTGACAATGGATTTAAATATGATACTCTGTATTTTACAAACAGTGATGAAAAATTGTAATAGTGTATGAAAAGGTGTATGTGATTGTCACGTGGATGATGTCATCAGTGATGTCATTTGAGATGTCATCAGTGATGTCACTGACCATGTCATGAATGATCTAATATGTGACATCATCAGCAGTGGATTGCGGGTGCGCGAAATATAGTTAGTACAACTAACTATATAGGAGCAATTTCATTGGTTTTGTACGAGTAAAATGTCCAGCTAACTATAACACCACTAAAACTTATAGTTTTTTGAGTGAATTTCAAAGGTTTTTTAAAAACTAATTCCTAACTATATAACTCCTGAAACCTATGGTTTTTTCAGTGAATGTCAAAGGTTTTTTTAAATGCTAATTCCTAACTATATAAGGCCTGAAACCTATATTTTTTTTCAGTGAATTTCAAAGGTTTTTTAAATGCTGATTCCTAACTATATAATGCCTGAAACCTATGGTTTTTCAGTGAATTTCAAAGGTTTTTTAAATGCTAATTCCTAACTATATAAGGCCTGAAACCTATGGTTTTTTTCAGTGAATTTCAAAGGTTTTTTAAATGCTAATTCCTAACTATATAAGGCCTGAAACCTATGGTTTTTTCAGTGTTTAAAAAAAAAAATTGATTGGTTAACTGGCTTGTTAAGTGTATCTTAGTGAATACATATATTAGCGAGTAAGGTTTAAATATTTAAATATATGCATGAGTGATGTAATATGTGACGTCATCAGCAGTGCATTGCAGACGTGCAAGTTATAATGAGTCCAACTAACTATAACGTGGGAATTTCAATGGTTTTATGCGAGTAAAATTTCCAGCTAACTATAACTGGTGTGAAACCTATGGTTTTTTCAGTGAATTTCAAAGGTTTTTTAAATGCTAATTCCTAACTATAACTGGTGTGCAACCTATGGTTTTTTCAGTGAATATATATATATATATAAAATTTCTATGGCAAAATGAAACCCCTCATTTTGTTCCTTTTCAAATTAAATGTATTAAGTATTACCACTTTATTCCAATCAAGATGACTTCAGGTGCGCCATACTTTTGTCATAAGTAAGACTGTTAGCGTTCTAGTTGTTCTTTAGAACACTCTGGGACATTCTGTCATTGGGCTATAGTTGGGCTACATCTGGCTGATATTTGGGCTACATTTGGGCTCTTTTGTCTCTGGTGACTATCTTGGGAGACTGCATATCAGAATTTTTTTAATGAAATATAAGAGGATTTGAGAAGTCACTCAAAATGTGCCCTAATTTTTCTTTCTTCAGCACTAATCATAATTTCTATGGCAAAATGAACCCCCTCATTTTGTTCCTTTGCAAATTAAATGTTTTAAGTGTTAACACTTTATTCCAATCAAGATGACTTCAGGTGTGCCATACTTTTGTCATAAGTAAGACTGTTAGCGCTCTAGTTGTTCTTTAGAACACTCTGGGACATTCTGTCATTGGGCTATAGTTGGGCTACATCTGGCTGATATTTGGGCTACATTTGTTTTTTTTGTCTCTGGTGGCCATCTTTGGGCTACATTGGGCTACATTGGGCTACATTTGGGCTCTAACATATATATAGCCCAATGTAGCCCAATATATATTTTTTCAAAGTTAATTTTCGTAAAAACCACTGGAGCACATATCTTGAGACATAGCAAAGGCACATCGGGCTACCAGTCCCTACAATTTTGCCAAGTTTGGTGGAAAACCATTCAGCCGTTCGGGCTAAAAGTGAGTCCAACCGCCCTATGGAAATTAACATGGGGAAAACACGTTTTGGGACCCCCCTTTTATCTCGGTCCCCGCTTGACGAATCCCCCCCAAACTTTCAGGGAAGGAGCGGAGCGCCGCGAGGCAAAGTTAAGGAAAATTTCAGGAAGATTCCTCAACCGGCGCCCAAGTTATTCCCAATAGAATGTTGCGATTTCCCTATGGAAAACAATCCTAACTATATATACCTACTGGCTATCGCCAGTAGGTAATTTATGTTAATGGGCTTAGCCACCAATTATAATACATTGCGATGTGTACATGTGTATATAATATATATATTTTTTTTTAGATAGATTGCTCAACCCTTTGTGTGCTGGGAGTAAGCTGGCATGATGGGTTGACTGCCCATTTATTTATCTAATATTCTATTTAGTTTCCTTTTTCTGTCCGTCCACTGTGTGGGATATGTATATTTTTCGTATAAATATAGCCTGTTAAATAGACATTGGGCCACCTCCTGTATTAATTGAGAATGTGGCTTTCGGTAGGCTGTTATAGTAGTTAGCATTCTTTCAATATCAATTTTATATATTGGGAACATATGTATTTGTTAGTATTTTTTGAGACCGTAGTATTTTCTAAGGGAATATGTGAGCCCATATGATTTTAGGGGGGACCCAGGGAGAGCCGTGCGCGAGCCGGTCTCTCACTTGCCAGGTTCGCGCAGAGAGAGGGCCACAGGTGGGGAATAATTAGAGAAGGGACAGAAGTGTTAAATAGGGCTAGCACAGGGAGCAAAGGGCATTTTTCCGGCGGGAGGCGGGCGGCTGTGTTTGTTTTGCATTGAGCCGGTGAGTGAGGGGTCGAGTGCCAGCTGGTTGGTGATGCCCCTGCGTCGCTGGGTGCTACTCCAGAGGTCTGTTCTGCCCCCCCCCCCGGGCCGGGGGGCCGCTGGGGGGTGTCTGGTGGGAGGCAGGGTGGTCCTTTGGGCGGGCTGCTCTCTCCAGGGGTGGGGGCTCTTGGTGGTGTGCCCTAGGCTTTTCCAGAGCTCGGGGGAGGTGGGGGTGGGCAGTGTGAGCAGCTTTCAGTTAACTGTTTCCCCACCTCCCACTGCCCCTGCTTAACCGGTATGTGTTGGTGCTGGCCAGGTTTTTTTTTTGCTCAGGCCATTCAGTGGCATGTCAGGACTTCTGTATTGTTTCCTTCACCACAGCAGGCTCAGTCCTGGGATTTTGGTCATTATTATCTGTAGGAAGACCCTTTAGTATAGAAAATGTATATTCTCCATGACTATGGAAGTGCTTTCCCAGTGTGTTCGTGTGGTTTGAGAGACTGCCATTTATTGCAGTACTGCCCCCTTTTACCTGTGTTTGGTACTCTTTTGTAACATGCACTCGCCTCTGTTCTTTTGTAACACACTGTTTGCTACCTCTTATATTTTGTTTGCTTTAGATACTTGCACAAGTGTCACCATTGCCTACGTACCGTTTGATCTTTGAGTGTCTTCCATTTAATGCAGTATTATACCTCTACTTGTACTTTGTACGCTTTTGGTAACCTGGACACGTCACTTTTCTTCCTGTTATGCACCGTTTGCTACTTCTTGTATTTTGTTTGCCCACGATTGTCACTTTCGCCTCATGTAATGTAACTTTTGTTTTTGTGATTTGTTCTGGTAATGTTCTCATTTTTCAGTTCTGTTCCTATGTTGAAGCGCTCCGACACCCTCGGGTAAAGTCTGCGCTATATAACCACGCATACATAAATAAATAAAACTCTGTTTCCCCAGCTGGCTTGGTTGTGGGGCATGGGGGGGTTTTGCTGCTTCAGGGTGAGCCTGTTCCTTTGGGAGGGGTGGTAGGGGCTGCCTTTTTACCATCTGCGGTGACGTTGTCAGTCGGTTCTTTGCACAATTCTGAACCCCCAGCTGTGCTCACTCCCTCCGCCCGAGTCCTACCCAGGTGCCACAATGTTTTGGAGGGTGTTGGGACTCCTGTAGAAGTGCAGCTGTTGTCACCCCAGCGTTTTTTCCTTTGGTTCTCCTGGTGCGGGCTGGGACCTGGCTGTTAAAGGGGCGAGTGGTGCACAGGAGGGTGGTAAATGGGTGGGGGCACGGGTCCAGTGCGGTTTCAGCGGCTGATGTTTCTGGCGCAGCGGGGGCTTGCGGGTCTCTATTTCAAGTGCGGTCTGGCTCGTGCGGCTCTACTGGAAAGGTCATCATCTATGGGGAGCCGGTCCTCGGCTGCCAAG
Organism: Lissotriton helveticus; assembly: GCF_964261635.1. NCBI lineage: Eukaryota > Metazoa > Chordata > Amphibia > Caudata > Salamandridae > Lissotriton > Lissotriton helveticus. The sequence goes on from NC_136071.1 coordinate 531,865,415, forward strand.
AAGAAATTGCGGACTGCACATGAGGCGGTTCAGTCTGGGAAGGGGGCACAGGAGGGGGATCTGGAGCGGATTTCTCTTCTGGGGTGTGAGGCGCAGTGCACAATGACGATTTTATGGCACTTTTACGATGGTGGAATTGATGGAAAATGGTCCAGTGGCAGTGGGGTTTATGCTGGGCATGAAGATGAACTGCTTATAGATGTTTATGATGATGATCTGGAGGAGGAAACTGAACCGATCTATGACACTGTTTTGTAGGGACATGAGTATTTTCAGTTTGGCTCATCCTCATTTACAGGTTTCTGAGCGTCCCTTGTTTCGTGAGGATGGGGTTAAACTTTCCCAGTTGGGTCAGTCCTTTTATTTCTTAGAATTACGTGATTTGATTGCTAAAGTTTTGGATGTTCAGTTGTGGTGTTCTCAGAGTCCTGTTTAATTTGCTTTCTGGGGTGGGGCAGGAAAACTCTAAAGGTTTTCCTGGTTGGCGGGTTTTTAGTGGGGGGGTGGGCAGCCTGGAGCGTGTTGGTCCATCCTCAAAGGGCAGGTAAAGGAAAGGAGGGGGTAGTACAAGAGTTAGTTGCCTTTGGTTGGTTAGGTTTTACTTGGTGGGGTTTTACTCCTTAGTAAGGTTGCTCAGTGAGCTGAAAGTTTTTGGTTTAATAAATAAATAAATAAATGGAATATGTTGTAAGATGTTTTTGGTTTCACACCTGTCTTAATAAAGTGGCCTTTCTTGCTTACTAAGAAGTTGTGGACAGTGAATTCTTGCGCGATGGGGGACCCAGGGAGAGCCGTGCGCGAGCCGGTCTCTCCCTGGGCAGGTTCGCGCAGAGAGAGGGCCACTGGTGGGAAATAATTAGAGAAGGGACAGAAGTGCTAAATAGGGCTGGCGCAGGGAGCAAAGGGTGTTTTTCCGGCGGGAGGCGGGCGGCGGTGTTTGTTTTGCCCCACCCACCCTTCCCTTTTTTTTCCCTTTAGGCCTTTTTTTCTTATCAGTGCTTTAGGTGCTGATTTTGTTTTGTAGGTTTGCCACGCTAAGACAGGTTGCTATTTTTCTGTTTGTAGGCTGGTTTTTAGTGGGGGTGGGCAGCCTGGAGCGGGTTGGTCCATCCTCAAAGGGCAGGTAAAGGAAAGGAGGGGGTAGTACAAGAGTTAGTTGCCTTTGGTTGGTTAGGTTTTACTTGGTGGGGTTTTACTCCTTAGTAAGGTTGCTCAGTGAGCTGAAAGTTTTTGGTTTAATAAATAAATAAATAAATGGAATATGTTGTAAGATGTTTTTGGTTTCACACCTGTCTTAATAAAGTGGCCTTTCTTGCTTACTAAGAAGTTGTGGACAGTGAATTCTTGCGCGATGGGGGACCCAGGGAGAGCCGTGCGCGAGCCGGTCTCTCCCTGGGCAGGTTCGCGCAGAGAGAGGGCCACTGGTGGGAAATAATTAGAGAAGGGACAGAAGTGCTAAATAGGGCTGGCGCAGGGAGCAAAGGGTGTTTTTCCGGCGGGAGGCGGGCGGCGGTGTTTGTTTTGCCCCACCCACCCTTCCCTTTTTTTTCCCTTTAGGCCTTTTTTTCTTATCAGTGCTTTAGGTGCTGATTTTGTTTTGTAGGTTTGCCACGCTAAGACAGGTTGCTATTTTTCTGTTTGTAGGCTGGTTTTTAGTGGGGGGTGGGCAGCCTGGAGCGGGTTGGTCCATCCTCAAAGGGCAGGTAAAGGAAAGGAGGGGGTAGTACAAGAGTTAGTTGCCTTTGGTTGGTTAGGTTTTACTTGGTGGGGTTTTACTCCTTAGTAAGGTTGGTCAGTGAGCTAAAAGTTTTTGCTTTAATAAATAAATAAATAAAGGGAATATGTTGTAAGATGTTTTTGGTTTCACACCTGTTTAATAAAGTGGCCTTTCTTGCTTACTAAGAAGTTGTGGACAGTGAATTCTTGCGCGAGCATGCTTTTTTCCTGTATTACCGGGTAGGACGATATAGGAATGCAACATTCCAATATGGCGGATTTCCAATTGTGGGCAGTGATTTTCCGAGTCGATTTACACTGTGGAGTGTAGTCCCATCTCCAACGCAGGGAAGAGAGAGCCCCCGTATACTGCTGCGCGCGTCCAAAACTTTAAGCAGATGCACTTTAGCGGCCGTTGATAACAGAGGTGGAACGACGAGGGATTTTCGCCAGATTTACTGAACAGATATACAACCCGTAAGTGATTATTCTCCTGAGCCAGGGGATTGTGAGTGAGGGGACCGTTTTATTTACTTAAAATTAGCTGGATTTGAGTATATTTTTTGTGTCATTTTTATGCAGGTTTAAATTGGGATTCATGTGATTGAAGAACATATGTGGAGGTGATTCATTAAATGAATACACAGAGTGGATGTCCCATTCCATTGAAAGGGAGGTAAGAGCTGCCCCGTTAATAGCCACATGTATTGGATTTATTTTGGCTAGGAGAGATGGGCACTCGACTTACTCCACTTGCTGACTTATTACTCTTACGGTACTGTACCCTGGGCGCTGAGATATATATTTGGCGTGATATAACCCTTTATCCCGGTCTTTAGGATTATGTAAGTAAGTAGTCTTCCTTGAGCACTTTTCATTGTACTGTGGCTCTAAGGCAGAGGTCTTCAAATTTTTGTCGGCTGAGCCCCCCCATCTAACCCTTTTTACACATCGAGACCCCCCACCCACCACCACCACCTTCTGACAAAAATGTTCTGGAAGCTGGTACTCTGCATCATTGATGGCCATTCCCTCCTGCAGAGCCCAGGTCATATAAGGTAAATAATATTAAATAAAGTAAGAGTGTTCAGGAAACAAAAGTTTTATAGTGCTTGTGCTTAATATAAAAGCCAAACGAAAAGTCATAAAGAAAAACTTAGCGCAAAAAATTACATTGGTGCTTTATTTTTCACATAAAACACAAAATTTAGGATAGATTAGTAAAAACACTCCCAAAATACAGGTGATGAGTGTGCCTGTTTTTCTCCACAGAGACGGACAATGTGTGGATATATTCTTGCTTTTGCCATCCTCAGGTTGGGCTCCACTTCCAGTCTAGAGCAGTATCTGGAAACGGGAGTGCTCACAACATTTTGTAATATATTTTCTTCAGTTTTATATAGAGCAAACATGACCCAAAGGTAGTGGAGCACTTTACAGGAGCATCTTTTACATTACACAGACACACATTCATTTTTTGTAAGCACAGTGATTTGCCCAGAATCACAGGATGTTGAGAAAACACCAAGAATTGGTTCCCCAGCTCCACGTTCATCGTCTCTGGCTGTTGCGCCACATCCTTGAGTACCCGCCTGATGACAAGAGGATATCCAAGAAGATTGGTCAAAAGAGCCCAGAAAAGAGCTTGGTCCAGCTCACTGGAGAGTCTACTAACCCCCAGGGAGAGAAAAGACATATCATCACAGAGAATAATGTGCGTAACAACTTTCTCCACCAGAAGCAATGCTATTAAGAAAGTTATCAACAAACATTGGGACTTACCGCTATATGTATCAACAAACCATTTTGCATTTCCTAAATAGCGAATTTTAAGGAATCGCTATTTAGGAAATGCAAAACGGTATGTATGTACAAAATCGCTTTCCAATAGCGATTCCTTAGCATTTCTAATTTGAGATTAGCAAATTGTCATTCGCAAATTACCCCTTCATTTCCATGGGCCAGGAGACCCATAGGAATGAAAGTGCAATTTGCAATTAGCAATTTGCTGATCGCAAATTAGGGATTTTTCCAAGGGTGCAGGGGTGTCTCAAGAACACCCTGCTGCACCCCTGAAAAAGACATTTGGGGGCATATGGCGCACATACATGCCCTAAGGGCATGTATGGGCGTCATATGGCACCTTTGGTTTTTTTCAAAAAAGCTTTTTGATAAGAATTCGCAAATTACCACCAACTAGAAGTTGGTGGTAATTTGCTAATCCTTAATGGCATTTTTTCCATAATATTTGTTTGATACATTGCATTTAAGGAATCGCAAAATTTGCAATTCCTTAAGTGCAATCGCAAAATAAGGATTAGCAAATTTTGCTAATCCTTATTTTGCATCAAACTTGTTTGATACATTCCATTTGTCTATTTAGCATTCGCAAAGGCCGAAATTCGCAGAATTTCGGCCTTTGCGAATGCTAAATAGCTTGATACATATAGCGGTTAGTGTAGGACAAAATTGACTAACCTAATCCACCCATGCACTCCTTCAAAAAAGCGATGAATGTCAAAGATCATGTGGTTTACTCGCTTTTAGAAACTGCTACTGAACAGACAATTTAATCACTTTGGAACTCACCACCGGTAAAGGGGCATTACAAGTGTGGATACTGCAAAGCATGCCATACCACCATTTCTACCAAGAGTTTTACGTGCACACAACACACGATTGCTCTCCACTCCTTCACCAATTGCAACTCAATGAACGTCATCTATGCGATAATCTGCCCGTGTGGATCGTTCTATGTGGGCCAGACACAACAGAAGATTAAAGCGAGAATTCTCCAACATCAGAGCAGGATCCGATGTTCTGTCCCAGGGACTCCACTAGTTGAACACTTTGTAACAATGTGTCATAATCTGGACCAACTACAGTGGCTGGTAATTAAAAAAGGAGAAATGGGGCCAAGAGGGGGCAACATCACCTCGATCTTGAATATCCGAGAATCCAAATGGATGATGCGTCTGGACACCAGTGCCAATGGCCTAAACGAACAGGAACCCAGCAATGCACAATTGGCATGCCTCAACACTGAATAATGCCAACATGAGCTACAGGACATCACATTTCATTATGCCTATTCCCAGCAAACATACCATCCCCCTAAAATGTTATAAACCATGATAGCCTTGAGTCTTTGTTTCAAACACATTACACTGAACAATTTATGGTCCTTATCTTCTGTTAATTTATGGATCCATGCTGGTTTGATTAGCATCATGTTATTTCTTTTTGCTTAAGTGTCCTAAATGCACATCCCTCGAGCTACGATCCATATTACAAGACTGACTCTGCTACTGTATCAGTTTTAAATGCAACTTTGTTTGAATCTTTATATGTGATGTTTATAGATATATATATACCTCTAGGGGACATTGAATGCACAATATGTTTAAGAACACAACATTATGTACCTGACGATCTTGTGCACCAAAGGTTTTTATTTCTTTTGATGTGGTATTGTTACACAACTTGTTTGTCCTTGTTACTGGGGGTCCATTGTTGGAATCAATTATTACCTATCCTGGGGCGTGGACAGTACATAACAACATCTTTTGCTCATTTCAGCAGAGTCGAGTCTGTAAGGGCTCCTCCTGAGCCGCGGACCAATCTACTCCTTAGCGCCATTTCCTTATGCTAGGGGGGTTGACCTGTGCCCAGGCCGCCACAATATCTCGTTTGGCCACCACGACTGCGGTCCCAAGAAATCAGGCTTACTTAATTGGCCAGAAACAGACTGCCTTTTAAAATATCTTCCATGGGTAAGGATCTGCTGCTAAAATGGTTGTATACCAGTCAAGTACCATGGTATGATGGGGTAACATAACTCCTGTGGTTAAGGCACTTGCTGTAGAGATCTGTGTGCTACCTGATCACAGATTTGACTTATCAGATAATTGCAAAGCGGGCCAATGTGCCTTCTGCAAAGCGCAGCCTTTAACATGCAGGTCACAGATTTGTATTTTATGTAGAAAGCGCAGAGACCCACTGCTTTTTATTACAGAGATATTTGTGTTATCAGCATATTACAACTTAAAGTCTCTATAATAGCTTAAAGAGCAATGACCCGTAATAAAACGTCTGCATGCAAACTGCAAATTACAAGTTTAGACCTTTCCTGTTCTTTTCTCCATCTCTCATAATATATTACTATTTTGGCGGTAGTAGACGCTTATTAGTAAGCTAATAAATGATTAGTGTAATTACACATAGACGGATACAGCTTCCGTCATTGCAATGCATGCATATGACTTGCATACAGAGATGGAACTCAAAAAACCTCTCCAAATCACAGTTAAGCACTTGTGAAGTAACAAGCTGAATTTCCTCCTCAGTGGCACTGGCATTGAGGTGTTTGGTCCCAGCGAGGATTAGATTCGAACGAGTACTGATGGCCAATTAAGTGAGGCATTTGAATCGCACCCTGCTGGAACTGAGATCTCCTTGTGCCCCTACAAGCTGCTGCTCTCCGTGCAATACACACAATGAGTGGACACCGCTGAATGTGTCCTAGTGTGAGCAGGTTGTACCGGGACCCAGTCCACGTATTTCAGTGGCTTGCACAGATTATGGAAACAGACTCACAAAAAGCATCCGAATCCGGAATCCGCCTGGATTTTTCTTTATTGCACTGGTGAAAATAAAAAATGCCTTTGATCGCCTTCCCGGTACGGTTTCCTGCTAGGAATGTTTCCTCCCTGGAAAACGTGAATTTCCAAATACTCTTTATTGGGGGTGCTGCGGAAATCCAGGCAGACACAGCCTAGGCGTGATGGAGGTAAGACTCCAGACACTGCCCAACCGAGCCCTCAGCAGCTCCAGCTTCAGGAGCAGCTCGAGCTGAGACAAACAGCGGCAGGGGGTAACGCACTTTCAGCCTTACATGGCGTTTCGCGCTGAAAGCAACAATGGAAGAGAAGTGGTGGGCTGGAGTGCGCGTCCCCCCTGAGGGGATGCTGCGCCCGCCCATTGAAGACCTATGCTCTAAGGTTTTACTTTAGATATATATTTCCTCAGGGGTCTAGTGGTAGTTGACCCACTGATGTTTTCATCTTTTGTTGAGCACAGCACTTTTTAATAGATTCACACCATGAATTGGTAGATGTGCTTGTTTTTTGGTAGTAATGGTGTTTGTTCACTTACTGAAACGTGGTCACGTCGACACTTCTAAGGAGGAGTCATTGGATTGATAGTGATCTTTGGAATTGTGTGGTGTTACACTAGAGCTAGGCCAATTAGTATACAAGCCTTAAGTGTTTCACTTCGACTACCTCTAAGTGGTTCGCCCAGAAGTGTAGGGGGGACACTAGTGAGAATAATTTTCAAGGGTTATTGTTATATATTTTTTTGTTTGTTTTCCATTTGATGTATAATATATTGTGATATATGTCATTTGTTATTTATCTCTTTGAATAGGCGCCATTGCTTGTGTGTGCCACAAACAGATTTTGATATATTTGTTTAGAATAATATTAGCTGTGGAGAGGGTAATGAAATGTGCTCTACTAAAAAATTGCTTTATATTGTTTCCTTTATACCATTTTTTTATTGTATAAAACTACGTCCCATACCCAGGTATTAAAGGGTAATTTGGGTATACCCCTGTTGATTATGTTTGGCTTTAGATGCGGGACAGTGGACATTTGGACTACATGAGAGATGTGAGGTTGTACTCGTACATTTCCATTTCACAGTTTCCAGCTCTGTCAGATGTAGTTGGCCAGTTTCAGCGTGTGTGCGGAGCCAGTTGTTTCCTCTGTTCTGCAGTGTCAGGCTTGCGCATTGTGCCACATTATCATCAATGTGGATGTGTTGTTATTGCTATGTGTGTGTGCGTGCTGCAGTGTGCCACGGGGATCAGGGACATGATCCAGGGTCATTGTGGGTGTGCAGCGTGCTACACATTGTTGTGCATGTGTGCCATTGTGCCCATCTCCCCCTGTCCCCCAGTCCCTGGTCGTTACTCACACTGTTGTTGTGTCAGATCCTCACGAGCTGTGTCCGGACTCCCGATTCCTTGCACCGTCTCCACACTGATGACTGTGGCCTCCATTTCCTCCAGCTCCTCCTGTGGCACGGGACTCCCACCTACTGTTGCCGTTGCTGCTTTCCTGTTGGCAGCGGCTTTGTGCCGGGTTTAGGTTTTCACATCATGCCAGCCCCTCTTGGCCTCCTCCATTGGCCTCCTCAACACTCTGACTGCATTCAAGGTAGTCTAATTGTGGGTCAGTTGATGGTAGTGTTCTGTCACCTCCGTGACGCTGATCTGGTTTTCCTGGGGACTGCACCCCGTCTTCCTCTCCCTCTTCTCCTTGGCCTTCCTTGACCCCGTGGTTCCTTGCTGGTGGTCTGTGGGGCTTATGGGGTTTGCATTGGCTTCTGCACTCGGTCAGGGTGCATCCATGTTGCTACGCACTTTGGACTGTTTCTGGTGTGTTGTTTTTGTAGTTTTATAGTGCATTTTCATGCCAGACGTGTAGGATTTGCAGGCCTGCCCCTGGTTTTTGCTGCTTTTTGTATCGTGATTGGCCTCATCGCAACTTTCTTTGCGTTTGTGTTTCGCATTTTTGCGGCATGGCGTTGATTTTAACGCGGTCATTTGACGCGTTATCTGGAGACTATCGCATGGTACCGCCGTGTTGTGATACTTAGTTAACACATCGTAATTTTCCTGTGATAGACTGCGATGTTGAGTGTTGGGTTACTTTTGCGATGATTATCACACGTTCTTGAGAATATCCCCTTAGTGTTAACATTACATGGGGCCTCCATTTCATGCCTTCTTAAGGCCCACACTACTGCACCCAGAAAGATCTGCCTAGTAAATAGTGTGATCTTTCACACTTCCTTAGAAACTTTTCAAGCCTCAGCTTTATCCATTCCTCCCACTACTGGCACTTGCCTTAATTCTCATGACAGATTATCTTTCCCTGTCTTGCCCTATCTGAACATGCATGCCACTTGGTTCTGGCTCACAAAGCCCTCCAGATTACATGGCAGCTCTGAATTCTGGTGATTTATGCATGCGCTGCAGCTTCATAATTGGTCTGCGTGCCATCACTAGAGACAGGAGAAAGACTTCATTCAACAGCCTACTGCTGCACAGAGACAGAAAATATTTTCACCACCTCAAATGAATTTTTTTTTAATGCGTTGCAGACACTTAAACAATATTTTTACTGAACAGAGGATGAAAGTCACACAAAAGAAAAACCTTATCATTAGAATATCATTGGGTGATGAAGGCACTGTATTTGAGGGACAATGCGCTCTCGAGGTTGGGGTTGAGTAGGTGCTATAAAGTGTATTTTGCAGTGTTTTAAAAAAATATATTTACATTTTGTCCAGACTTAATTTGTGTATCACTAGCAATTGATCATTCTGTTCTTGGACAGTTGCTGTTTCATTTCATCCAGACTGTACTTGGCTCCCACTTCTTGGAAGAATTCAACCCTGAGACCCGCGCCGCCTGGGACAAGTATCTGGCTGCAGTGTCTGCTGTCCTTGTTTCCAAGTACAGATGAAGATATTTAACAAAAGAATTAAAGTTGCATTTTGCACAAGTTATCTTGAGCTTCCTAGTGGAGTGTATGTGGATAAAGAAGAAGCACCTTTATTATTTGTATATAATCAATGAAGAAACACAGTTTTAGAATTAATTATGAAAGTTGTAACAATATTTGGATATTTAGGTATCGCTGCGAAAAGCGCGCGAAAGCGCTCTCTCGCTGAGAGCCTATAGCTGTCGGTTCAGCCGACTTCAGCCGACAAGGACTGGAGACAGGAGATGGCCACACGCACATTAAGAAGCATGGCAGAGTCGGATTCCGACGCGCGCGGCTTGGGATTGGGTCGCGCGCTTCGGAATCCGACTCTGCAATGCGCCTTGGGATTGGGTCGCGCGCGTGAGCTTCTACCGTAGACAGCTCACGTCACGCGGCTCGTAGGTTTCAGTTTAGTTTTCGCTTGCCGACATTGAGCATGGAAAATGTATACGTATTTACCGAACCATGCAGATTTTGGGGATGGCGCCGCGTCATTGCAATCCAGGGGTCGGCGCCCAGATCCGGCCAGCCAGCCTCGGTGTGAGTAGTGCTTTGTGTGCATTCTTGCATCTCAGAGCTCCCCTCTGCTATGGTTCTCTTTAAAGGGATTGGACAGGGCGTTGTTGACCGGCGGAGACAGTTGAAAGAGAGATAGGGCAGCCAGCCATAGTTCGTGGTCAGTGTCCTAACGTAAGAAAGAAGTCGGATGCGTGGCTGGTCCGGCGGGATGACGCAATCGTCCATAGAAACTTTGTGTTTTTTTTGCAGTTTTATATAGCACGAGCTCTACCCAAAGGTATTGGAGCGCTTTACATAAGCACCAGTTCGTTACCTTACACAAGGACTCATTCGTTTTTTGACGGCACGGGGAAGACCAAGGGATTTGACAAGATTCACAGAATGTTGAGCTCACGAGGCTTGAACCTGGCTCCCTAGTGCCAAGGTCAGCAGCTCTGGCCATTACGCCACATTCCTCCAATGTTTACAAAATATGTCATTTAGCGAGGATCAGGTGTACCAGCTGTCCGTGCAGTGAGTCCGGGCGTGTCGCATCTTTTCTCGGTGCATGACGGATCTCTCTATGATGTGAAGTGTGAATATTAGGTTGCTCGTATGACGGACAGCGGACTCGGCCCTGCTTGTATCTTGACAGCAAACAGCGTGATTATTTCTGAACTCACCTGACAATAATAACACTCGCCCTTCAATATTTGCGGCTGAAGTCGAATGCAGCTTTGTGTTCTGGGACGTTTAATACTAGTAGTGTTTAGATGTGTAGTTTGTAGGGCGTGGTTAATTTTGCCAACTGTAATGATACCTGCGTAAAATAAGAGTAAATAAGCGCACCTTTTTAGAGGTGAAGAGTTCATCGGGCGAGAAGAGTCGGGAGTCTGACTTGCTTCTAGGAGGCAAAGAATTAGTCATTACATCAACATGTTAGTCATGCAAATAATGCAGCAAACGTCACGTAAAATATGCTAAAAAATTGGTTAATTCTTCAACGTTTGTGTCAATGCATTGCCGTCAGTTAAGTGTAATATTTTATAAGTTTGTAATAATTAAGCCCCCCCCCCTGCATTCTCATGACAATACCGCCATGAGGGAACCAGGATATGTCAGTTTGTCATGTGCTCTCTAAGTATGACGTGTCGTATGCGGAGCCACGTCTTTGTCTATTAAACCATAAGGCAGTGAGCTTGTTATATAGCCGTATCATTAACTGAATATGTTTAAGGGGATTTCAGATTTGATGCTCAATATGGCACAGTAAAGTGTTTTGCAAAGGGTCACACAATCTGGTCAAGTGTTTAAGCCAGGATTTGAACTCACGTTTCCTGGTTGCACTTTGTGCATTGCAGCCACTGAAAATCGATGTACTCTTCTTATTAATATCAAAGGACAATGCCTTGTGTTCAATTATTTCATTACCCACAGGCTTTCTCGATGTTGAATGCAATGATTAGAGCCTTTGGGTTGGCATCCAGCAGAGTTTGTAAGACGTGAGTCAGTTGCCGGATGTTCCCTACTGAGCTGCGAGTAGGGATAACACCCGATTGATCCTCATGGACAAGGATGCCAACATGGGGAAGCAATCCGTGAACAAAGACCTTCCTCAGTATTTTATAATCAACATTGAAGGTAGAGAGGGGTCTACATCAACAGCCTTTTCCTTTTTAGGTCTCGCTGCGAAAAGCGCACAAAAGCGCGCTCTCACTGAGAGACTATAGCTGCCGGCTCAGCCGACAACGACTGGAGACAGGAGATGGCCAAGCGCACATTAAGAAGCATGGCAGAGTCAGATTACGACGCGCGCCTTGGGATTGGGTCACGTGTGTCGGAATCCGACTCTGCCATGCGCCTTGGGATTGGGTCACGCGCGTGAGCTTCTACCGTAGACAGCTCACGTCGCTCGGCTCGTAGGTTTCAGTTTCGTTTTTTTTTTTTTAGGTGAATGCATCATATAGACCTAAAATGTCCGCCAGCAACAGAAACGGATGTCGCATCGTCTTGTCTGCTGCGGACAGTCTGTTTCTATGCACACAGTCCTCAAGCCCCCCCTCACTGCCCTCCACTCAGTGCATAGCAGGGTAGGGTTTGTATAAGGCCCTCGCAGTCTGCGCATGAAATCACAGCCGTCTCTGACCGCAAAAAATCCAAAGTGAGCGTTCAGCTGCATAGTGCAGGCGCTCACCGGCGACTGCACAGAGCAGTAAATAAGAGGAGGAAAATGGCATAAACTGTGGGCAGGGCGGAGAGCTGGGACACCGTGGGAGGCGAGATAAACATATCACATTATTAGCATGACCAACGGCCTCGGTCCTTACAGCCCTCCCCTTCACCCCCGCTGCCCCTACAAAGACACACGCGGTGCATCAGCTGATACATTCAAGCGCATGCCACAAACACCACCCGTGCTACAACACACAGCGTGTCACGTCCACCTCCGCGCGCATCACATGCAGTGACGCTGCGTGGGACACTCCATTGTACTAGCAAGGTGGGGGTCGGCCGATTCACTGGCGTCACAGACATTATAGTCACAAAACACTAGATAGGGCAGCCACATTTCACAAGCTTCTGATAATCGCGGACACACGTCATACGTTCGATGAACCATCCTTCAATGACAAGAGTAGGGGGAGCCTTTAGAATGAACATTACTTGCTCCTTAGGAAAACAGATTGTACACAGTCCGAATTGAGTGCACATGGAACGGTATAGTCCCTCCTGAGCAGCACAAAGCCCCTCTTCTATAACTTTCCTCATACATTCGAAATATTTTTCTGACTTTTTGGAGATTTAATGCACTGAGCCAAATACTCACTGCAGAATCCTCTCTCATTGTTTAGAGAAATACTGACTGTGCATGCCCTCACTCGGTGCACACAGCCCTCACTCATTGCAGAGGCCTCACCCATTGCTCTGACTGATCAAACACTACGCGGTCCCTTACAGCCCAGAGATGCAGGTACTGCACAGACACCTTACTCACTACGAAAAGAAGCACTGTCACTGAGTTCCGGCCGACTGCACAGAAGAACCATGATTCAGAATTCAAGGAGGACACAAGCCAGGAACTTCTACAATGTCACAGCCCACTGATGGAAGAGCTCATGTCAGATTGACTTTCCTGCAGATAATCACCCGGAAAGGAAACGGCTGTTTAAAAACGAAGCACTGATAGTGGGTAGAACAACATTTTACCAAAGATATACGACCTGCAAAGCAGATCGGTGCCACCTAGTTCTTTCAGTCCCTCCTAAGTGGACTCATCAGTGTATCCACCATAACTGGCTGCTATTAAACCTGCCAGCTCTAGAATGGGTACAACCTCAAATGTTATAAGTGTATATCACCTGCCTGCAATATTCAGGCATCCAGCTTTATTATAATTAGTCTTACGTTTATACCAGCTAGAACTGACAATTTCCTTACAAATAATGCTGAGTGAGGGATGAGAGCAAGGTTATCAACGTAGAGCAGTACCTTTCTGTGTTTTGGGATACCTAAAGAATTGGAGGACTGTCTGTTAGGGACTTTATCGCATTCACTGCGTAAAAGCTTCCCTGCAAAATAACAAAGCTTTGGCAAAGCCAATACGATTGACACTTGCCCTAGAGTGCTTATAAAAAGCAATACAAATGCCTGCTATAGCGTCAATCCAAATAAAATTGGTAAAGCAATAAGGGCTGACTTGCATTTTGAGTCCTGACTAACATTAAAAGCCGAATGCAGTAAAAGAAAAATGCTTTTTGTATTCTGTGCATCTATGAGATAAAGAATTAAATGTTTCATGATAGAGTGTACTTTACAGATGTAAAATATTCCCTCAAGCATTGCAGTGCAAGCACCTCGTGGAAGGTAACAGGATACACTAAACAGCCAACAGCATGAGGAAGGGAGATTAATACACTTCTGGATTTATCCAAAGCCCATTCCATACATATTTTAAAGAACTGGTAGCAATATATTATTGGAGAGCTGCGATAACGCGCCCAGCCTCAAAAGTTGATAGATGAAATAAAGAAATACATGTGTGATGACAGTATGTATCTTTCAGATGTAAAATAGTCCTTTCTGTGTCTCAAAGGAGGCAGAACACCACATATACATAAACAGCCAATACAAAGAAGGTGAGACTAAAATACTCCTGTTAGGTGATCCATGATGTGACTGGTAATGTCTGAAGCGAATGCTAATAGTTTCTGAACCAAAGAATCCAATGGCTGACGGAGGTTGAACTAAAGCTCCAAGGAGTATGTGTGGAATCCAATATGCTTGCATTTAATCACGCTTACACTGCTTTTATGCATTACGGCATAGCATCAACACTGTGCAAATTTAGGGCACTTTATAACAGAAGCGCAACATAATATTATACACCTGTCATCATTTACTTCAGGCTTGGATCAATAAAAAGTCATTTTTTTCTTAAAACTGAGCAAAAGCCTTGGGGGAGTTAATAGTGAGTATCCCTCTGGTAAAAGACTGGATGTGGAGGTTTTTCGTAGCCATACTCCCATGCGTTGTAGGCTGAAGTCCACGAGCTCCACGTTGGCGACATAGCGCCGTGAAAGTGATGGAGAGGAGCTGCATTTAAGCACCACCCCTCGCACTAATGTCAGTTACTTTCTTTCCACACCTACCAATGGAGATTTGGCCCACCGTTCTTAAATCTTTTAAGTTTTCCGAGCACCCGCAAACTTTTCAGTGCCCTCTGGTACAATGACCTTACCAACAAGCATTTGCAATGCAACAGGTCACGCATTTACGCGAGTTCCAGCTATTGTCATTGTAAATGACAATGCCTTTTATTTATGTTTTTAAAACAAAAACAAAAATAAAAGGCACTGTCATTTGCAATGTCAATAGCTCAAACTTGCGTAAATGCGAGACCTATTGTATTGCAAATGCTTGTTTGAAAGTTTGGCTGTAGGTAATCTTTAGGTCGAGTGTAGCAGCAGCGCGCATACGCTGCTCGCTCTGTGAGGCATGCAGTAGTCAAGTATGCTGTAGAAATCTCACCTTCTCTCGGCCTATACTTTTAATTGGCTGGTGTCATTGTCCTTGGTAAATGCTGGTTTCCATTTGATAATAAGGCTTGTTAGTCCCTCCCTGTTATCACCCTGTCGCCATTTGTTGCCTTCCATGAGGACTGGATCTTTTACTTGTGGCGTTACACGGTCTACTTCATAAGTCGGTGAGCACTATTTTTCTTTTTGCAGCGCGGTCTGCTTTCACTTTAGCGGCCGCTATTGTTTATTTGATTAATTTGCTGCATGGGCCGAAAGGGAGCTTTTCTACTCACTAATCTACCAAGCATTTGCAATGCAATAGGTCTCGCATTTACGCGAGTTTGAGCTATTGACATTGCAAATAATAATGCCTTTTATTTTTATTTTCGTTTATAAAAGGCATTGTCATTTACAATGTCAATAGCTTAAACTCGCGTAAATGCGAGAACTATTGCATTGCAAATGCATGTGTTTTTTAAGCAGCTCGGCCTCCCCATAACACAGACGCCTGCTTTTAATCACTTTAACCCAGCATTATCTCATGTCTTTTTTACAACCCCCCCTCAAGTAAAATGGAATTATTAAGGATTTAGCAAATTAAGTCATGTGAATTCCAGGTAGCACATAATAGGGTGCTAATGTGCTGAAACTGAAAACAGCACCTCTGTGTTAAATGTCATCTGTACTAAAGCCACATGATCCACCTCCACCACTACCACCAGTACCACCACCACCAGTAATACCAGTATCACCACTACCAGTACCACCACCAACACCCCTACCAGTACCAACATCACCACTAGCCGTACCACCACTACCAGTACCACCACCGCCACTGCCAGTACCACCACTACTATCACCACTACCAGTATCACCACCACCACTATGACCACCAACACCACCACCAACACCACCAGTACCACCCCCAACAGTACCACCAGTACCAACACCATCAGTAGCACCACCACTAGTACCAGTACCTCCACCACCAGTACCACAACACCAGTAACACCATCACCACCACCAGTACTAGTACCACCAGAACCACCAGTACCATCACCAACACCACCAGTATCACATCCACCAGTACCACGACCATCAGTACCACAATCACCACCAGTACCACCACCAGCACCACCAGCACCAGTACCACCACCACCAGAACCACCAGTACAGGTACCACCAGTACCACTAGCACCAGTACCACAACCAGTACCACCACTACCACCACCACCACCAGTACCACCACCACCAGTACCACCACCAACAGTACCACCACCACCAGTACCACCAGTAATACCACCACCAGCACCACCACCACCAGTACCGCCACCTGTACCAGCACCAGTGCCACCAGTACCACCACCACCAGTACTACCACCAGTACCACTGCCCATTCCACCACCAGTACCACCACCACCACCAATACCACCACCAGTACGACCACCACTACAAGTACCACCATCACAACCAGTACCACCACCACCACTACCAGTACTACAACCACCATTACCACCAACACCAGTACTACCACCACCAGTACCACCTCCACCAGTACCACCACCAGTATCACCACCAGTACCACCACCACCATTACCACCCCCACCATTACTACCGCCAACACCAGTACCACCAGCACCACCAGTACCACCACCACCAGTACCACCAACACCACCAGTACCACCACCACCAGTAGCACCACCAGTACCATCACCACCAGTACCACCACCACTACCACCACCACCACCAGTACCAGTACCACCATCACAGTACAAACCACCAGTATCAACACCTTTACCACCACCACCAGTGCCATTACCACCACCAGTAACATCACCAGTACCACCTCCAGTACAAACACCAGTACCACTGCCACCACCAGTACCAGTACCACCAGTACCACCACCACAGTACAAATCACCAGTACCACCACCACCACCAGTATCACCACTAGCAACACCACCACCAGTACCACCACCAGTACAACCACTAGTACCAACACCACCAGTACCAGCACCACCAGTACCACCATCACAGTACAAATCACCAGTACCACCACCACCACTACCAGTACCACCGCCACTAGTACCACCTACAGTACCACCACCAGTACCACCACCACCATTACCACCACCACCATTACTACCACCACCACCAGTACCACCAGTACCACCACCACCAGTACCACCAACACCACCAGTACCACCACCACCAGTAGCACCACCAGTACCATCACCACCAGTACCACCACCACTACCACCACCACCACCAGTACCAGTACCACCATCACAGTACAAACCACCAGTATCAACACCTTTACCACCACCACCAGTGCCATTAACACCACCAGTAACATCACCAGTACCACCTCCAGTACAAACACCAGTACCACTGCCACCACCAGTACCAGTACCACCAGTACCACCACCGCAGTACAAATCACCAGTACCACCACCACCACCAGTATCACCACTAGTAACACCACCACCAGTACCACCACCAGTACAACCACTAGTACCAACACCACCAGTACCAGCACCACCAGTACCACCATCACAGTACAAATCACCAGTACCACCACCACCACTACCAGTACCACCACCACTAGTACCACCTATAGTACCACCACCAGTACCACCACCACCATTACCACCACCACCATTACTACCACCACCACCAGTACCACCAGTACCACCACCACCAGTACCACCAAGACCACCAGTACCACCACCACCAGTAGCACCACCAGTACCAGTACCATCACCACCACCACTACCACCACCACCACCAGTACCAGTACCACCATCACAGTACAAACCACCAGTATCAACATCTTTACCAACAACACCAGTGCCACTACCAGTACCAGTACCATCACCAGTACCACCTCCAGTACAACCACCAGTACCACCACCACCACCAGTACCAGTACCACCATTACCACCAGTACCACCGCCACAATACAAATGACCAGTACCACCACCACCACCAGTATCACCACCAGTAACACCACTAGTACCAACACCACCAGTACCACCACCACCAGTACCACCTCCACCATCACCTGATCCACAACCACCATAAATACCAGTACCACCATCACAGTACAAATCACCAGTACCACCACCATCAGTATCAACACCTTTACCACCACCACCATTGCCTCTACCAAAACCACTACCACCACCAGTACCACCTGCAGTACAACCACCAATTCAAAATACTTTATTCGGTTTATGAAAAACCATAAAAGTAAACATATCAGAAAAGGGAAAAACATTCAGAATACAATATAAGTTAACCATCAGGAACGATACATTAGCTGCTGGAAAAAAAATATATTACAATTTTTTTTTAAAACTACAGCAATTCATCTAGATTAAAAGGCCATAAGTCATTATTTAACAGTTTCCATAGTATCATCCCAAACTATTTAATACATTTTTCCCTCAATCTCATAGCTATATTTAAAAAAGTAGCAACATTAAAAATTTCCCACGTATTGGACAACAGTTGGAGATATAGAAGCGCAGGTTTCACTTGTTTAAACCCTTTGTCCTTTAGCAGTGGTACAATAAATGTTTTCCGTATCTCCCTAAAGTACCCACAAAAGAACATAAAGTGGGCCGTGTCCATTATTGAAAAACCATCACAAGTACATAGTTTCAAGTCAATATCCTTAGTCCAGCATGTCCTCCCAGATATGAGTAAATGAATTTTGTTTAATCTAAACTTTGTTAATAGATATCTATGGTTGGCATTGTTGACAACTTTCAGATATAGTTCTAGGTCATTTTCTGATGTAACGACTAACTGATGGGTTCTCACAGATGGCTTAATCAACTCAAAACCCTCTCTTTCCATCCCTCTGTGTAGTTTAAAGTTGGTCTTGACCCATTTTATGTCTGCTTTAACCAGTTTAGATGGTTCCTCAAAAAGTTCCGGGCGTCCCAATGAGACTGCAGTCTTTTTCACATAGCTTAACCATGGTATAGAGTCCCAATGTGCTAGTCTAAGGCAATCCATCAGGATCTCATGGTTTACCTCAACCAGGTGGATTTTTCGTGAAAGACCACCCCTAGGTATGGAAATTTGGTTACCCTAGAAAGCCTATTTCCATTGCAATGTAAGGTCATCAGCTTCCTTTGCCTGCCCTTTGTGCCCAAGGCCATGACATGGGATTTAGTGTAATTAACACCAAGATCCAAAGCGGACATAAACTCATAAAATGTATTTAAGAGACTTTGTAGACCCACTGGTGTACGTGATATAAGTGCGGCATCATCCGCATATAACAGAGCGGGTAATAAAAACTTGCCTGCCTTTGGAATATCTTTACAGGCTGTTCCCATGATGCTTGCTAATTCATTGATATATAAGGTGAATAATAATGGGGCTAGAATGCAACCTTGCCTAACCCCATTAGATATTCCTATCTCACCCGTCCTTTTCCCCTTCCGATCGTATCTCACTGTAGCAGTGAGATCCCGATGGAGGTCCGCAAGAAAGTATACTATATTCTCGTCGATACCCATTTTGAGAAGCAGTTCCCATAGCTTGGACCTGTTTACTCGATCGAAGGCCGAGGACAGGTCCATAAAAGCTATATACAAACTACCTGGCTTCGCTAGAGTATACTTTCCGATTAACAATTGAAGGTTAAGGCTCTGGTCAATGGTACTGTGTCCCTTTCTAAACCCGTACTGTACGGGTGCAAGGGAATTTGTAACCGCCAGTCAGATAATTTGGACAGTACCACTCTGCCAAGTACCTTTACTGCAGAGTCTATAAGGGAAATTGGGCGGTAATTGCTTGGCTCTCCTCTGTTACCTTTTTTGAAAATGGGGACAATTACCGATTGCGACCAGGTCTTAGGGATCCCAATTGATGGGATTCTATTAAAAATATTGGTTAGAACTTTGGACCATGTCTCTATATCACACTTAAAAAGGTCGGCTGGCACGCCATCAGGGCCAGGGGCCTTGTTACTAGTCATTTTATTAATGGCTTCAGCCACCTCTGCCTCGTTCACCTCTAAGGTGTAAAAATGGGTAGACCCCCTACTTCTATTGTCGCCCCCTACGGACATGTGTTCATAAACTGATTTAAAATGGGAAAACCACTTGTCCTCTTGGATACCACAATCTAAAACATTATTGCTTGAGTCTGAGAAGTAAGGTTGATTGATCACTTCCCAAAATTTTGCACTATTTTTTATGACATCTATAGAGGTCAATTCTGCCCAAGCATCTTCCCTGATCTCCCGCCTCCTCTGTTCTACTGCTCCTTTGTAAGCTTTCCTTAATAAAGCCACTCGTTTCCTATCAAGGGGCTTACATTTCAGAGCCTCCTTCAGTTTACGATTACATGTTGAGCAGTTTCGGTCAAACCACCCAACGGATCCCGAATCTTTAACTTTACCATTATTTGTTAAGTCGGTCATAACCTGGCGGCAAACCGTTTGATATGCATCCGCTACCTCCTTGTCCCCTGCTTCCTTATCCATACAGATACGCATCTCCTCACCTCTACTGTGGAAAAGGTTGCATGAGAAATCCTCGGGGATAACTTTGCACCATTTAATTCTCCGGGCCTGGTCTGTGGCCCGGATGTCTAGCTTGACCCCACTATTTAATATCATCTCGGAACCACTAAAAACTCCATTGACTCGTAGAAAAACAGGGTTGTGGTCACTAAAGTGGGACCATTCCGGGGAGTATTCTGCAATATTACTCCCTAATGTTAAGCTTGTAAAGATGTAGTCAATAGTGGACCCACAACCATTACCCTTGAAAGTTGGTATATCAGAGTCATCCCCCATAGGCAACATCAAACCATTTTCCGCAAGGATATATTCCAATAATGTCCCCTGTTCCGTCTGCTCAAAGTGAGAATCAACTAGCCCAGGGGGGGCAAAAAGATCATTGGGCGGACATTTATCAGGACATCTATGAATGTTGAAATCCCCCAGCAAAATTACGTAACAATCATTCTCTGGCAAATCCTTGTAGTTTGTTAAAAAAGAGTGTAGCGCTGTCAGATTGCTCGTTGAGGTAGCTCTATCAAAGGAATTATAAAAATCCACAATTAACACGTTATGAGCCCCTCTACAAACAATTTTAACTACCAAACAGTAGGGTGAACCTGAGTCAATCATAATATGTTTTCCTGCTATATTAGCAGCCACTAAAGTTACCAGACCTCCTCTTGCTCTACCACTAGAGGTGGGGACCGCGGGGAGGGAATAGGTGGTATAGCCATCTAAGGTAAGTATGTTATTAATGTCCCAGGTCTCTTGAAGAGCGATGATATCGGCGGAGCCTAAAAGTTTCCTCCAAATAGGATCATCAATTTTATTTCTAAGCCCGGCAATATTCCAAGTTCCCACTTTGGTGTATCTTCTTACTCTTGAGACATTCCTACCCTCAAGTTCATTTACTGAGCTAGTTGTTATAGCATTGCCGGTTCCAGGGTCGTGGATAATTGAGGTTGATACCATATTATTCGTATCTTTGACCCTGTTGTCCAAACCCATATTTATCGGGGACACTAAATTAACCCTTTTTGGTTTATCCAAATCTGATGAAGTGATCACCTGTTGTCAATCAACCCAACCTAGGTCTGTCAGGCACGCATACTGATTTGCCATCGGAACATTATAGGGGTTGTTTAGTGTATAAGGGACCTCGGTATGATTATGGTTATGGTACAACCACCAGTGCCACCACCACCAGTAACACCAGTACCACCACCGCAGTACCACCACCACAGTACAAAGCACCAGTAGCACCACCACCAGTATCACCACCAGTACCATCACCACCAGCTCCACCAGTACCACCAGTACAACCACCAGTACCAATACCACCAGTACCACCACCACCAGTACTACCACCAGTACCACCACTGCTACCACCACCAGTACCACCTACAGTATCACCACCAATACCACCACCAGTACCACCACCACCACAGTACCACCACCAGTACCATCACCAGTTTCACCCCCAGTATCACCACCACCAGTACCACCACTACCTCTAGTACCACCACCACCACAACTAGTACCACCAGTACAACCACTAGTACCAACACCGCCATTACCACCACCATCAGTACCACCTCCACCAGTACCACAAGTACCATCATTGGTACTAGTACCACCAGTACCACCACCACTACCAGTACCACCACAAGCACTACCAGTACCACCACCACCACTACCAGTACCACCACCATCACTACCAGTACCAGCACCACCACTACCAGTACCACCACCACCACTACCATGACCACCACCACTACCAGTACCACCACCACCACCATTACCAATACCACCACCACTACCAGTACCTCCACCACCACTACCACCATCAGTACCACCACCAGTACCACCACGACCAGCAGTACCACCACCACCAGTACCACCACCAGTAACACCACCATCACTACAATCACCAGTACCGCCACCGCCAGTACCACCACCACATGTACTACCATCACCACCACATGTACCACCAGTACCACTACCGCCAGTACCCTCTAGTACCAGCACCACCAGTACCACCAGCACCACCTTTTACCACCACCACCAGTACCACCACCATTACCACCACAAGTAACATCACCAGTATCAACAACACCAGTACCACCACCAGCACCAGTACTACCACCAGTACCACTGCCCGTGCCACACCAGTACCACCACTACCAATACCACGGCCAGTACAAGTACCACCATCACTACAAGTACCACCATCACAACCAGTACCACCACAACCACTACCAGTACCACCACAACCATTACCACCAACACCAGTACTACCACCACCACTACCACCTCCTCCAGTACCACCACACCACCATTACTACCAACACCACCACCACCAGTACCACCAAGACCACCAGTACCTGCACCACCAGTACCACCACCACCACCACCACCAGTACCGCCAGCACCACCACCAGTACCACCAGCAGTACCACCTCCAGTACAATCACCAGCACCACCACCACCACCACCAGTATCACCACCAGTACCACCACCAGTACCACCACCACAAGTACAACCAGTACAACCACTAGTACCAATACCACTAGTACCACCACCACCAGTACCACCTCCACCATCACCTGTACCACAACCACCACCAATACCACTACCACCAGTACCACCATCATAGTACAAATCACCAGTACCACCACCACCAGTATCAACACCTTTACCACCACCACCATTGTCTCTACCAACACAACTACCATCACGAGTACCTCCTGCAGCACAACCACCAGTGCCACCACCACCAGTAACACCAGTACCACCACCACAGTACAAAGCACCACTAGCACCGCCACCAGTATCACCTCCAGTACAATCACCACCAGCTCCAATACCACCAGTACCACCACCACCACTGCTACCACCACCAGTACCACCTACAGTACCACCACCAATACCACCACCAGTACCACCACCAAAACAGTACCACCACCAGTACCATCACCAGTATCACCACCAGTACCACCACCACCAGTACCACCACTACCACCAGTACCACCACCTCAACTAGTACCACCAGTACAACCACCAGTACCAACACCACCAGTACCACCACCATCAGTACCACCACCACCAGTACCACCAGTACCATCACTGGTACCAGTACCACCACTACCACCACCACTACCAATACCACCACCATCACCACCACTACCAGCACCAGCACCACTACCAGTAGCACCACTACCAGTACTACCACCACCACCACTACCAGTACCACCACCACTATCAGTACCACCGCCACCACCACTACCAATAGCACCACTACTAGTACCACCACTACCACCACCACCACCGCCAGTACCACCATGACCAGCAGTACCACCACCACCAGTACCACCACCACCACCAGTACCACCACCACCAGTACCACCACCAGTAACACCACCATCACTACAATCATCAGTACCGCCACCGCCAGTACCACCACCACATGTACCACCATCACCACCACATGTACCACCAGTACCACTACCACCAGTACCCTCTAGTACCAGCACCACCAGTACCACCAGCACCACCTTTTACTACCACCACCAGTACCACCACCAGTACCACCACAAGTAACATCATCAGTATCAACAACACCAGTACCACCACCACCACCAGTACTACCACCAGTACCACTGCCCGTGCCACACCTGTACCACCACTACCAATACCACGGCCAGTACAAGTACCACCATCACTACAAGTACCACCATCACAACCAGTACCACCACAACCACTACCAGTACCACCACAACCATTACCACCAACACCAGTACTACCACCACCACTACCACCTCCTCCAGTACCACCACACCACCATTACTACCACCACCACCAGTACCACCAACACCACCAGTACCTGCACCACCAGTACCACCACCACCACCACCACCAGTACCACCAGCACCACCACCAATACCACCAGCAGTACCACCACCAGTATCACCACCACCAACACCAGTACCACCGCCACCACCAGTACTACCACCACCAGTACCACCACCACCAATATAACCACCAGTACCAATACCACCACATCTACAAGTACCACCATCACAACCAGTACCACCACCAGTACCACCACGACCATTACCACCAACACCAGTAATAACACCACCAGTACCACATCCACCAGTACCACCACCAGTACCACCACCACTATTACCACCATCACTACCACCACCACCACCAGTACCACCAGCAGTACCATCACCACCAGTACCACCACCAGTACCACCACCAGTACCATCACCAGTACCACCTCCAGTACAATCACCAGTACCACCACCACCACCACCAGTATCACCACCAGTACCACCACCACAAGTACAACCAGTACAACCACTAGTACCAATATCACTAGTACCACCACCACCAGTACCACCTCCACCATCACCTGTACCACAACCACCACCAATACCACTACCACCAGTACCACCATCATAGTACAAATCACCAGTACCACCACCACCAGTATCAACACCTTTACCACCACCACCATTGTCTCTACCAACACAACTACCACCACGAGTACCTCCTGCAGTACAACCACCAGTGCCACCACCACCAGTAACACCATTACCACCACCCCAGTACAAAGCACCAGTAGCACCACCACCAGTATCACCTCCAGTACAATCACCACCAGCTCCAATACCACCAGTACCACCACCACCACTGCTACCACCACCAGTACCACCTACAGTACCACCACCAATACCACCACCAGTACCACCACCAAAACAGTACCACCACCAGTACCATCACCAGTATCACCACCAGTACCACCACCACCAGTACCACCACTACCACCAGTACCACCACCTCAACTAGTACCACCAGTACAACCACCAGTACCAACACCACCAGTACCACCACCATCAGTACCACCACCACCAGTACCACCAGTACCATCACTGGTACCAGTACCACCACTACCACCACCACTACCAATACCACCACCATCACCACCACTACCAGCACCAGCACCACTACCAGTACCACTACCAGTACTACCACCACCACCACTACCAGTACCACCACCACTACCAGTACCACCGCCACCACCAATAGCACCACTACTAGTACCACCACTACCACCACCACCACCGCCAGTACCACCATGACCAGCAGTACCACCACCACCAGTACCACTACCACCACCAGTACCACCACCACCAGTACCACCACCAGTAACACCACCATCAGTACAATCACCAGTACCGCCATCGCCAGTAGCATCACCACGTGTACCACCATCACCACCACATGTACCACCACCACCAGTACCACTACCACCAGTACCACCTCTAGTACCAGCACCACCAGTACCATCCGCACCACCACCAGTACCACCACCACCAGTACCACCAGCAGTACCACCACCACCAGTACCACCACCAGTATCACCACCACCAACACCAGTACCACCACCACCAGTACCACCAACACCAGTATGACCACTACCACTATTACCACCACCACCAGTACCACCACCACCACTACCAGTACCAACAATACCACCAATACCACCAGTACGATCAACTCCACCAGTACCACCACCACCAGTATGACCAACACCAGTACCACCACCAGTACCACCAGTACAACCACAACCAGTATGACCACCATCACCACCAGTACCGCCACCACCAGTATCACCAGTAACACCATCACCACCATTACTATAACCAACAGTTACACCAGTGCAACCACGAGTACCACGACCACTACCAGTACCACCACCTCCAGTACCACCACTACCACCACTACTAGAACCACTACTACCAGTACCACCACCACTACCAGTACCATCACCAGTACCACTAGTACCACCAGTACCACTACCACCAGTACCACCAGCATTACCACCACCAGTACCACCACCAGCATCACCACCACTAACACCAGTACCACCATCACCAACACGAGTATAACCACAACCAGTACCACCACCACCACCACCACCACTACCAGTACCAACAATACCACCAATACCACCAGTACAATCACCTCCACCAGCACCACCACCACCAGTACCACCACCCTCAGTACCACCACCAGTACCACGACCACCAGTACCACTGCCACCAGTACCACCACCAGCAGCAGTACCACCACCAGTACTACCACCACCAGTTCCACCAGTGCAACCAGTAGTACCACCACCACCAGTACCATCACCAGTGCCAGTACCACCACCACTACCTGTACCACCACCTCCACCACTACCAGTACCACCACCACCACTACCAGTACCACCACCACCACCTGCACCATCAGTACCACCACCACTACCAGTACCACCCCCACCACCACCACTACAAGTACCAGTACCACCACCACCAGTACCACCACCTCCACCACTGTAGCACAACCAGCACCACCAGTATCACCACAACATCCAGTACCTCCACCACCAGTACCACCACCACCAGTCCCACCAACAATACCAGTACCACCAGTACCACCACCACCAGTACCACCAGTACCAGTACCACCACCAATACCAGTACCACCAGTACCACCACCACCAGTACCACCACCTCCAGTACCACCACCTCCAGTACCACCAGTACCACCACCACCACCAGTAACACCACCAGTACCACCACCACCAGATCTACCACCAGTACCAGTTCCACCAGTACCAGTCCCACCATTACCACCAGTATCACCACGACCAGTACCACTACCACCACCAGTACAACCACCACTAGTACTACCACCACCACCACCACTGTTTATCAGGGTGTTCCACAGGGATCGGCCCTTAGTCCTACCCTTTTTAATTTATATGTTCAGCCTCTGGCGGAGGTAGCCCATAGCTTTGGTCTCACCATGGTGTCATACGCCGATGATACACAGCTGGCGGTGGCACTTAACGGTGACTCCACTATGGATGCCCCTACCTTTCAGTCCGCCCTCAAAGCGGTGGCGGGCTGGATGGCGAACAATAGATTGCAACTCAATGCCTCTAAGACCGAGGTCATCATCTTTGGTAGGGAAGGTGGACTCTGGGGAGATCACTGGTGGCCAGTTGAACTGGGCCCTGTCCCCATCCCTGTTGCTGAAGCCAGAAACCTCGGAGTGTGGTTGGATGACAAACTCTCCTTTTCTGCTCACACAAAACGTGTAGCTGGTACTTGTTTTGGTGCTCTGCATTGCCTTCGGCCAATCTTTAAGTTTTTCGATGTGAACACCAGACAGATCATAGTCCAAGCTCTGGTCCTTACCAGGCTGGACTATGCCAGCTCTCTGTTTTTGGGTTTGAATCAAGCAGAACTGGTTCGCCTTCAGAGGGTACAAAATGCGGCGGCCAGGATGCTTGTCGGCCTTCCGAAGTTTGTCTCTGCCCGCCGTACTATTCGAGATCTACACTGGCTGCCTGTAGGGCAAAGAATTAAGTTTAAAGCATTGTGCTTAACTTTTAAAATTTTTAAATTTGCTTCTCCTCCTATTTTGTCACAGGCCATTCAACACTACGCCCCGTCCAGAACCCTTCGATCCTCAGGCTCTAATCTTGCCATAGTGCCCCGCTTTAAAAGAGCTAGAATGGGCGGTCGCTCTTTTTCAGTGCTGGCGGCGGCTCTTTGGAACTCTTTGCCTATCACTCTTCGTGATATTCCTGATCTGCTTCTTTTTAGGAAGGCATTAAAAACCTTCCTATTTTCTTCAGTCTAATTCCCTTTGTTTCTTTCTATTTCTGTTGTGTTGTGTTCATCATCTCTGGAAAGCGCCGGGACGCCTCTTGGCTGCGGCATCTGAGCGCTATATAAAATAAAAATAACATAACATAACACCAGCACCACCACCAGTACTAGTATCACCACCACCAGTACCACCACCAGAACCACCAGTACCAACAGCACCACCAGTACCAGTACCACCAAAACCAGTACCACCACCAGTACCATCACCACTACCATCGCCACCAGTACCACTACCACCAGTACCACCACCATCAGTGCCACCAGTACCACCACCACCAGTACCACCATCACCAGTACTACCACCAGTACCACCATCACCACTAGCAAGGTACCAGTACCACAACCATCAATACCACCAGTACCACCATCACCAGTACTACCACCAGTACCACCATCACCACTAGCAAGGTACCAGTACCACAACCATCAATACCACCAGTACCACCACCACCAGTACCAGTGCCACCACTACCAGTACCGAAACCAGTACCACTACCTCCACTAGTATCACTACCACCAGCACCACTGCCAACCACACCGCCACAACCAGTACTACCAGCACCACCTGTACCAGTACTTTCAGTACCAATACCACCAGTACTAGTACCAGCACCAGTACCAGTACCACCAATACCACCAGTACCACCACCTAAGACCGCGAGTACCACCACCAATACCACCAGTACCACCACCAATACCACCAGTCCCAATACCACTACCAATACCACCACTACCACCAACAATACCACCACCTGTACCTGTACCATAAGTACCAGTACTAGTACCACCAACACCAGTACCACCAATACCAGTACCACCACTACCAGGACTGCCAGTACCTCCAACAGCAATACCACCACACGTACCTCCACCACCAGTACCAGAACCACCAGTACCACCACCTATTCCATCACCACCACCAATACCACCACCACCTCAGCGGCTCTCACTCACTAGTAATAGCAGGGGCACTCTACGAGGCCCGAGCTGCAGGTGAGACCATCACTCCCTCCCTCCATGCATGCCTTAAAGCTCAGCCAGCCTTGCACCAGGAGGTTAAGCAAGGGCCCTACTACAGCTGGAATATTTATTAGGCTAAATATAACAATAACATTATGCAATACCATATTGCATACTCAAATCACGGAGAGGGCAGAAAATAACCCCCAACCCGCTCTTCCTCCTGAGCCGCGACAGTGTAATCACAGTGCGAAAGGTGTTGGAGTGCTTTGTTAGTGTTTCGAGCTCGGATCATATGTAACTCTTCACACTTTGTGTCTGTGTAATTTACAACACTTACACATCTTCTTTACTCCACAATTTATTACCACTTTGAAGACGTCGCAGGCCAGTCTCTTCTTCTGATATTTACAATCTAACAAGCGGTCGGAAAGGCCTTTTATTGCAGTGCAATAGGTCTCACGTTTGCGAGAGTTTAAGCTATTAGTCTTGTAAAGGACATTGCCTTTTATTTATGGTTTAGATCCCAAAACATAAATAAAAGGCATTGTCATATACAATGGCAATAGCTCAAACTTGTGTGAATGTGAGACCTATTGTATTGCAAATGCTTGTTTAAGCTTCTTATCAATTAACTCCATAGTTTATTCTTACCCAATATAAACATTATAAGCTGCCCAAATGTTTGACAACTTGTTCTGCCTTGACACTTAGAATGTCCGACGTCATCCTTGCAATCCAATCGAATAGCCTAATTAATAATTGAGCAATTCATCTTGACATTTTGATGCCTGAGTTCACAAATTGGATATAACTGACAGAACCTCTACCTTTGAAGCCTGCTAGGACAAGACTCAAATAGAAAACTTTGTAGCCTCACAACAGTCTCCCTCAAGCCCCCAGAAATGTTGGGGTTGCTTGGGCGTTTTCACAACTAATCATCTCTCTTATCCCAGCTATTTGACATAACAGACAGGTTGCCAAATGTTGTGTGAATATCACTGTCAGAGCCTATGGCTGTGGGAAAAATACAAAATTGAAGGGGTTTGCTACCTTCTCAATGGCCATCTCAAAGTTTCTTCCCTGGGAAAAGACACAATCCAACCCTTCATCCTAAATTTACAGCTGTGGGAAATTATACTAATTCTGTTAATCATATTCCACAATTTGATTTCACTGAAAGCACCTTTAGAGAACCCAAGAGTCATGCTAGTGTTAAAACATGTTGTAAATTGGAGTTCTTCAGACAATAGCTTATGCACACCTCTGCTAAGAAATTGTTCACCGTCTTTGTTTATCTAAACACCCTTTAGAGCCAATCCTCTTGACCCACCCCATTTTAAACATGTTCATATCTAGTTTGAAGATCCAAAATCCGCTGTAGTCCCATCACTCATTCGTGGGCTGCGTCTCTTAAAGAAAAATATTGATTATAACAAATACAGACCCAGCTTTGCATTACAAATTTTGTTGAGCCAAGTTGTTGATGCACAGTTTGCTACTTGTTTCTCCAAATTGATACCGCGTTGCATTTTAACAGCAACAAGTTTCTCACAAATCAGTGACTCATCTGCAGCTTCTAATCTATCATGATCCATTTGTGACTCATGAGTTCTGAAAATATTACTGCCAGAAGGATGTTGGCCAGATATGTTTTTATTAATAGAACCAATATTCAACCATTATTGTAGGTGCTAAGTTGGTTATAGGTATTTACTATTGAATTTCAGTGGGTTCCTTCACCTAATATTGGAATGTACCTTAATCTGGGGGCCATGACTAGTGCCAGAATCAGCTACAAACTACTTGGATGTGCATTGTATCCCAGATGCTATCACCCTTGAAAGAAGCCAAAGATCATTAGTTTTGATTCACCGAAGTACATCTAATGTTTCTGTGAAATCAGTAAGAAGCTAGCTACATTAAAGCTGACTCACATTGTTATTCAGAAGCAGTGTGTCATCAGCAAAGAACATAGCAAGAATTAACTATTCTCCAAAGTTAGGTTGAATCACCCCAATCATAATATTGTATCCAAACGTGAGGTTTAGCAAAGTAATTTGTACTTGTGTGATTGAATAATAATTGAAGGAGGATAAGAGGAAACAGGCACACATCAACCATTGGCTTGGTCCACAGGGAAGTTCTACCTGGCCTATGAAAGGGTGTGGAAATATACAATATTGCAGCCATCCCCCAGCGCACAGTTTTCTTTGTCAATATAGTCAAAGCTGCTACATTGTGCATTGTGGATTTCAATTATTAAAGCAAGTCTCCCTTCTGTGGAAATAGTTGGTGCTATTCGCTTTCTCTAAAACATGAGTTTTCACCCTACTAGGAACAATACTTGTTACTTGTTACTTGTTCCTACTAGGGAAATCCTCCCCAAAAATGCTCAACATGGGTATCAGGTGACCATTTGCAGATTAACGTTTTTGGATTTCTTGTGACAAAGTACTAGAATTCGCCTCTCGCAGTGGATAGGGACCATTGCTTTATCAGATATCTCCCTGATATTGGAACAGTCCTTGCAACCGACCATCTAGGCCTGGCTAAGATTTTTAGCTAAACTGTACACACCAAATGCCCCCAATAGCTTCAGATGGCTGTAGATTATTTATCACCCTGATTAACATGACTTTTTCTTTTTACTAGGCTCATGTTAAACTATCATCTGCCTGGGAGCATTCCCTATGTATCTTGGAAAACTAGGGGCATCTATTGTATTACAAATTCCATCCTACAGCCATAGCAGGAATAGAATCCAGTGATGCACATTTTTATTGTAATCTACTTTTATTCTTCAAGGAAGTTGAGCCGCTGGAATCATTTACAAACAAACAAAATAGCTACCAAACTTTCTGGATGCCCACTGACAAGGCTCAAACAGAGTGAGAGCCAAAGGCCACAGATCAGCCTTTTCCCTGAGGCCAGGGCTTCTGGGCTTCTATGTCGTGCAGGTTGGTGTCTTGTGATAGGTTTTATTGAATTGAATACACCATGGTCTAATCAAGAGAAGCTACTGATGAGATATTGACTAATCAGCGCCTAACCTGTTAATTGTGAAGGGATCTATTTATTTGTGACTATAAAGCTTGCATTGCCCATAGGCTCTTCCCACAAATGATATCCTTTGTCTGACAGATCGTGGTATCAGATCATCCATACACCCCAAAATACTCAGACACTACCCCTTTCAAGCATGTAACATTTTGAGGTCATATTACATTCATGACTACAATAGTGCATAAAGGTTAAATCCATGTAATAATATGGGATAAGCACAGTCACAATAAACATACCTATGTCACTCTACACTGATACCTACTGCTACACCAACTTATGCCCATTGCACTTAGCTACCATACCTCCACACTTGTTTTCCATAGTTCCTGATTGTCAATAATCACCTGGCTTTAGCCGGCGGAAGGAGGTTCGGGAGGAGAGTGGCAGGTACAGTGCCAGTAAGTATAGCATCTTAGCGCCAACCAGGCACCCTTGCACCCGAATGCAAGGGTTTCTGCATGCAGGAGAGGATTGTTTATGTGTAGGAAGGTGTCCCTTCCTGCACATAAACAATCCTAGAAATGCCATTCTGTCACTTTCATGCGTGCTGCTTCATGCAGCACACATGAAACTTAAAAAATTGCATTTTTTTAAAAAGCTTGTTTATGTACAGGAAGGGACACCTTCCTATACATTAAAAAAACAATGGCATTTTGCTTTTTCCATGTGTGCTGCACAATGCAGCACACATGGAAAAAAGCAAAAACGAGGAGAAATAATGCATTTCTCCTCGTTTCGCCATCTTAAGACTAGACTAGGTTTTGCCTGGTCTTAATTTTAGTGCTGCCTCCTATGTATGCCCCCCTTGTACATAGGGAGCAGCGTCAAAATAAATGTTAAGGTGGAACGCCCACCACAAAACCCACTGCCCACCCCTTTGACGCTAACCATAGCTTGGACGGGGGCCTTATGTAAAAGGCAGCATTAAGCCACGTTAAGTGGCTTAACGCTGCCTTGTACATAAGGCGCAGCCGCTATCGCCACCACAACGTCACCATAGGTGACGTTGTGGTGGCGATAGGGGCTTGTACATATGCCCCAATGTGTTTCCTGTGGAGAAAGGGGTAAACTTGCACCATTCATACAAAAAAAGAGAACACAGCCGTAAGTAAGGAGCCAACACGTTTGTAAAGTTTATTTTCGTTGGATTTTTTTGTGCTGTGTATATCAGCAGTTTACAATTTAATATTTTACTAGAATTTGTTTAACATTTACAACTTATGATACTGTACGATAAAAACCTATAATTGCTACAATATCCTATTATTTTCGACAGGGAGTAGAAATACAAAGTCAAAAAACAGAGAATTGAGAAAACATTTTGTTCACAGGGGACAATAATTTGGATTTTCATAGAGTTGGTTAACACAAGAGGAAACCCCATTCAGAAGAAAAATGAAAATACACCATTGTCTTACAGTGCTCTTCATGGTTCAGAAATGGGACACAATATCCAATGTTGTAGAAAATGATTCAGAACAAAAAATTGGCTTGACAGTAATTTATAAACATGTTGTCGTTTTAGATACATTCGTTGTAACTAAATTATTAGGAAGGTTCTCGACATTTTTAAACACTTTCATAAAACATCAACATGTGTGAGGAAAAGCAATACATGCCCATATACCGCTAAGGCCTTTGGTGACAGGTGTCCAAGCATTGACTGTTGATGAAGAGCAAGAACCTGACAATACTCACTGAGCATATGTCTATTGGAAGGAGATGAGCTGAAAGCTTGGACCAGAGGACTCCTATGTGGCAGTGAGTTGGCAATCCACAGCACATAAGTGCTACGGATGCAAGTGGTTGCGGTAGAGCAGTGGGTGGGACCTACTCCATTGTCCAGGTAGTGTCTCTACCCCAGACACCAACCTCAGCAACGTGCTGGCTAGAGGCTTCCTGGCCTGGGTCTTTAGGCATGTGAATCATTAGTGGACCCATCAAGGATGCAGGTGAGGTGGACCCTTTTACTGGCTCAAATTTCCCTGCTGCTGCTTCACTGCTTGTTACATGTGTACCCTCATGGTAGTTGGGGGAAAATCCTAGGCCTAGGCCTAGATTGTTGCTAGGAGGGTTGAAGTGCCACAGTTCCCAAACAAAGAGCAGGCACATCATGAATTATACCGCAGTGTCAGACAGCCACAAGCGCCAGAGTGAAGTCTGATATCATTTCCTTAAAGAGTGTGATGTATTTTATGCATGACTCGTGTAGCTAGATGGCTGCAGTTGTATGAATACATTTGAATATTTTTCCCGGTAGACATCAAGACAGCTTTTGATTGTCCTGTGTATCAGATATGCTTCCTTTTTTGGGAACGAAAACTTGAGTGTGAAATGGAGAAATTTATGGAATATATGAGCTGTGATGCTGGACCTGAATAAGGTGAGGTGTTGTTTACTGATTGACTTCAGTTGAATGAGTTGAGACATTTACAGAGAAGTTGCTGAGTGAGAAGTGGCACTTCTGCAGACAGTTACCCCTCTCTGTAGTCAAAACGGGAAAAGAGTGAGGATCCCAAACGCATGCACAACCAAAACCAGACAAATCCACCACCTTTTCCTCGATAAAACCCAGGCAGCCCACTAAGACCTCCTTGACCCAGGATCTTGTAAATCTACAGAGGTAGCGAGGATTTTCCAGGCAATTCAAAGTTCTTACAAAGCAACATCGCTTAGAAAAATCCAAATCCTTTGGGGGTGGATGAACTCGCTGGGTCTATGTGACATCTGGAGGGCCTGGCATCCTGGGGCTAACACATATGCACATACCTCAACATCTGTTAAAACCCTCTCACAGATTGACCTCCTGCTTCTTCTAGCCACCCACATAAAATGTGCCACGGCAGATGGCATCCTCCCCAGAGGGATATCAGACCACTCACTTGTTACTCTCAGCATGGGGACCCTGCACACCACAGGAGGCCAACTTGGCATTTCAATGCCTGATACCTGATGTATCAAAAGTGAACTACGCTCTCACTTAATGTGATGGACAAGGTGGCCTTATTTAAAATGAGGGTCCTTCCATGTTTCTTATATGTGTTACAGAATTTCTTATTCCTGATCCCCAATACATTGTTTAGAAAAGTCACAGCCCTGATTTGTTCCTTTCTGTGGAAGGGCCAGCCACCACATATTGGGATGGTTGGGTAGGATGCTTGTCTGTTTTACCTACGTTTTTTCCCCAATTCATGTGTTTCAAGCGTAGACATGGCTCTGATGCTGGGGTTCATTAGATTGCGACGGTACTGGGATGTTGGCCAACATAAGAGCAGTGAGGTTTTAGAAATGGTAAATAACAGAGAAGTAGTACTGGTAGTACAAAAGGATGGGGGTATGTGGGAAGATTGGCAGTGCAAAGTGGTTGCACTGAGGTCAGTAGGCCAAAGCCTGTGGCAGTTGAGGTGAAAGTGGTGGGATTAGGATCATCTATGTATGTGTCCGTTTGTTAGGCTGATTTGGTATGTGACACGGTCAGATGCAGCAACTACTATAAGTGCAGACATGCCACATTAAACAACATTTTTAATTTGTTATGTGATATCTTCCCAAGTTGAGTTTTTTTGTAATCAGTTGAAATACCTCTTACTACCACCCTGTGTGTCTATGCAGATTACAAATTCCTCATTTATGCAGTTGTAACTAACTGCGTTTTCTATGAGGAAGTTCATCCGTGTGAAGGAGGTAGTGTTAATTGTGTAGTAGACAGTTGTGCCAGTTCTACAGCGGGAGTTGGTGCCTATTTTATGGTAGGGAGCAATGCCAATTTCAGCCAGGAAGTAATGCTAATATGTAAAGTCGAGTCCCTGTTCCTTGCTCATTCAAGCCTGTTTTATATATCTTGGTGTTGAGTAACACATGGGAGTTGGGGCAATTTAAGATACAAAGTCTAAGATCTGGAAACAGGAAGTCCTCAGGAAATAATGAACCAAGGTAAGCTGTGAACTGAACTGTATAGGAAAATGAGAGGTGATACGGAAAGTAGGAAGTTGTTTCAAATCACCAAATTTACCCTGGGGTAAAAACAGCGGCTCTCTGGGGAGTCCTTCAATGTAAACCTGTCTGCAACAAATGATAAATATCTTTAGGCATATCATATTTGACCTATTTAGCGCTCAAAACATTAGACAGTAGAAGTGAGTGTTTCAGGTAAAAGTTATGCTGTTCTGTAGCACTCAGGATAGATGTGTGAGGGGACTCTACCTCTAATGACTTCACTGCTCAGTAAAGGCCATCTCTGTGACATCTAACACTTTGAGGCAAGATTAATTGCTCTTTAGAGTGTATGTGCCCCTGAACTCTGTTGGACCACTAGATGCATTTCTCTTTAGAAGTGACGTATAGCTTAACAAAGGTGGCAGAACTTTGAATGTTCTACGGCCTCCATAATGCCCAGCACAGGATAAAGGGAGATCCGTGTGAAGGAGTTACAGTTTTTGTCAGACAGTCTTGCCATGGGGCACAGATAAAGCTTGTCTGTGAACTGTACATGTGCTCTTAGCAGACAAGGGAGCTCTGTTTAACAAGGGGAATTAGCTGCGTAAGTAAAGGGCCTCTTCCCTATCAACATTGTCCTATTGGTAATGTGTTAGTAATGTGCTAAACCTAAATGTGTATGAACATTTCCTTAATAATTCTAACGTTTTGGCTAAAAGTATGTGCTTATTAGCTGATCAATTGCCTCTTGTGGTCTGCTCTAGTGGCCTTCTAGAATGACTCTCTATTAGAACGTTGCCTTTTTGGTGGTGGGCAAAGACAAACATAATCTTGCTGCTTCCTCTTCCGGCTGCCACTGCAGCAGCTGCTGCTGTTGCTTTCACTGCTGGTGCTGTTCACGTACCCCTGGACGCTCCTCCCACAGCAAGAACATACTGTACGTGGGAGAGAAATTAGACCTTCTCGCTTTCTCTTCAGACGGTCCCTCCTCTCTGTGGCAGCATCAAGTCTGTTGCTGACCATGCGCAGCCTTCTTCTCATCAGTTTCCACCTCTGGAAGAACACAAGGCAGCTGAAGTCCCCCCTTAGTCCGTGGATCACGTGAGAGAACAGCATGTCCGCTGACGCAAAGGCTTGCCAGCAAGCAGCACACCTATATGGAAAAAGCATATTACGTTGCACCTGCGGAAGAAAACATTGCACAAATTCCTTGGTAATGGGGATACCAGGAGGGAAATCTGAGATCGGTGGATGAAGAGGAACAACTTCCACATCATCACTTGACTCACAATGAATGTCTGAGCTATATGTCATCCTGCGGCTGTTGTTCTCTTCTCTTTGGCATGTACACCTGGGTGGATTGACCAGTGAGAGAGGTTCAGTAGTAACCTCATTTTCCTCCTCTGCTGTTTCTGTAGTGTCAGACCCTATTACAATAACGTGATCTTCAGTTTCATCCCAAACACAGTCACTGGCATCAGAAATGGTTTCAGGCTCAGCAACAACCGCTTCATTTCCTACATCCTTCTCAGATTCAGTGTTCTCTGGGGAGGTTTCTTCTGCATTGATTACGTTTTCACAGGCATCTGATGAGTTAAGTTGCAGATCTGGCATCTCCTCAAGTGTAGTGACTAGGGGAAGAAGCGGGCAAGTTATGCATTGTTTTTGAAATAGAGGCAAAGCACTTATTAAGTTTACTAAAACATACATTGAGTTATCAAATACATCCTGGTGAGTTGAAAAACAGTTCAAATCAAACAAATGGCTGCAAACAAACTGTCGTCCTTCACTGCAGTAACCCTGCATGATTATTCTCCTTAATCTGTTGGGTCATGGGAGGAAAACATTTAGCATGAGTGACATCAAGGTGCATGCCTACTGCCTTCATAAGGGCCACCACGGTTGGGTTATAACTAACCAGAATCCATAACCTCAATCAAGAGTGTCTAAAAAAATGAAGGAATCAGAAATCACATAACATAACATTCACTTCACGTTCACCGCAAAGGGTATCTTTGCACTTAATAACATATGTTTATTGTTACCTAACTTAATGGTATTCATTCTATCGATGTCAGAAGGACAAAAGTCTAAGTGGACCCACAGGGATTTTAACCTGTGACCATAATGTCAAACACAATACTACTGTGGACGCATAAGTCTACTAAGCACCAGACCCAGCAAATAAACAGGGAATGAAGCTAAAAATGACAAGTAGAAACAACACAAAGGCTCTGTAAATAGAAATCAGTGAAATATGCATTATTATTGGGGAGAGGCACTTCTTTCGGCCCCTTCAATAATTATCTACAAAATGCAAAGCTCTGCGGTCTGATTCCCTCAGCTCAGTACCTGAATGAGATAATGAGTGCTGAGCAGAACTGAAGAAAAGATAGCTCCACTGCATGTATGTAGTGCCCATTGCCTTTCTGTTCTGCCTCTAGCAGTGTCACTTTTGCACTTTTAGATTCAAACTACTCTATTGTCTTGAGACTACAAACCCAACCCAACGGACCCATACATTTGTACTAGTGAAATCATATAATACTTGGTCTCAAA
The DNA here is from genome assembly GCF_964261635.1 of Lissotriton helveticus. NCBI lineage: Eukaryota > Metazoa > Chordata > Amphibia > Caudata > Salamandridae > Lissotriton > Lissotriton helveticus. Next base: position 531,903,987 of record NC_136071.1, read on the forward strand.
TGAAAGGCTACCATAATCAAAGACCAGCATTTGCTTTTAAGCTGTAATTGGATTTTGAAGGTAGGATATACCTTAGTACTAATGGACTGCCACACCCTTTAGAGTCTCATTAGAATGTGTTGTTATAAATGAATTCCACAACAGAATGCAGAATCTTTGCAAATGTTTATCCAATAAATAGAAAATGTGTATCATTTGCACAAGGAGTATCTCTTGAAGGCAAGGAGGTGGAATCTCAGAGCTTAATTGGTTGGGGTGTAAATTTCAAGCAGTGAAGCTTGAAAAAGATACCTTTCAATTAAGTATCGCCCACACCACCAGGAATATATGATGTTACATCGCAGTGTCCACACCGCGATACCTTTACAACTGAGCCATTACAACACAAGACATTACAACGACTTGCGCTGGAGGGCACTGGACTTAGGAATAGAATGATTTACTATTTCAAATCCAGCCTAAGTTACAGTAGGGAAGGTGTTGGAATAGTAAATCCTACTATTCCTTAGCTTAGAGCGCCATCCAGCGCAAGTCATTGTAATGGCTTGCATTGTAACGGCTGCGTTGTAAATGTGAAGACCGCAATGTAACCGATGTTTCCCCACCACCACTTGTGTTGTTTTTCACTCACAATTGGAAATCTGAAACCTCTTATTAAAAACAACTGTTTTTAAATCCCCTGTTGCCAGCAGTTCAACTGACATAGCGTATTACAAACATACATGACTTTAGGGGGTTCTGTGATTTCGAGCTTACTTTATTGCTAAGTGCAGCTGTAATGTGGTGTTGTGCTTTGTAATGTAGTATTATGGCCTAGCAAGGTAGCTCAGGAAGTTCAACTATGACTGCTGGTGTCTGTGTGTCACTAACTGGTCTTAATTTTGAAACTCAGTAAGTCCTAGATCAGGCTTTTTCTTTCACAGTTGATAAAGAAATAAGTTACTAACCTGCAAATCCGGTTCTCCAGCATTGGTGCCTTTCATAGATTCACACGCTTGAATCATTCCCCCGTCGCCACAGAGAATGATATTCTTGAATCATTCCCCATGGCAACAGGAAATGACTCAAGCATGTGAATCTATGGAAGATCAAATGCTTGAGAAACTCAGCAGCATTTTTACTAGTAAAGTGGTGAACCGTGTTGTTAGGCCAAGAAGGCTAACAACACACTCTGTCACTTTAGAAACGCATGGGTGCACCATGTTTACAATATGGTGCAGCCCTGTGTTTCCCCCTGCACTGGCACTAAATTTGCCCTGGCTAGCGGCACCTTCACCATAGTGCAAGGGTGGCTGCATTGTAGGGGGAGATTGTTTATATGCAGGACGGTATCCCTTCCTGCACATAAACGATCTTTGAATGGGGTTTTGTAACTTCTATGTGTGCTTCTTAGTGCAGCACACATAGAAGTAGCAAAACGTAATGTTTCTAAATGATTGTTTATGTGCAGGAAGCAACACCTTCCTGCACATATACAATCATTGTCTTTTGTTCCTCGTTTTGCCAGGGTAAGACCAGGTTTTCCCTAGTCTTAATTTTGGTGCTGCACCATATTTACGCCTCCGTTGTAAATATGGGGCAGTGTCAAAATCAATGGGTGGTGCGGTGAAACACCCACCACAACACCCATTGCCCACCCCTTTCACATTAAGTGTAGCATGAAAGAGGGCCTTATTTATACTGTAGCGTTAAGTTAGCGTTAACTGGCATTAACGCTGCCTTGTAAATAAGGAGAAGCCGCTATCGCCACCACTAGTCCTGAAGAGTGACGTGGCATGGCGATAGGGGCATGTAAATATGCCCCTCAGCACCTTTAACTTGATCAGTATTAACACCTGTATTTATAGTGCATAGAAGTAGCAAGAATTTTGGGCATTAAGGACCCCATGCATCAAACTAAAAACCTGTCGCAAACAGGCAGATTCTCAGAATCTGCCCCTTTGCGACCCGTATTTTTGCATTTGGGATGCATCATCCCAAATGCAAAACTCGCAAATTGTGATTGCATTTAAGGAATCTCAAATTGAGATTCCTTAAATGCAATTCTAGAAGCAATTTAAAATAGCGATTTCGCTATTAGGGGTCGCAAATTACTGGGAAAAAAATGGTCAGTAATTTGCAAAAACGTTCAGAAATCCACTAAAGTGCATTTTTCAAAGTTACATGTTACACACACACACACACATGACCTTGGGGCATGTGTGTGCCCAACATGGGTGCACATTTCATTTTCAGAGGTGCAACAGGGTGGTTTTTTTGGCACCTTTCCACCCTTGAAATCGTATGCCCAATTTGCAAGTACATATTTGGTACTCGCAAATTGTGCATGCAATTCCCATTCATTCCTATGGGCCTGTAGGCCAATAGGAATGTTTAGGAATCAATATTTTTTTTAGCGATTCCTACATGCATAGGCTTTTGCTATTCCTTAGCTGCGATTCCTTAATAATCGCAATTTAGGAATCGCAAAAGCCATCCTTGATGCATGTGACAGCTTGTGCTTTCAAGAAATATGTTATTATTCTTTGAATTGAAAAGACACATAGCATGCCGACCCTCAAGGTGGCTCAGAATGTTATGGCAATATTATTACTGGTTTCAAATGCATTAAAGACAGTATATGAGAAACAGGTCTGACAGCCACTGCTTTGTAAAAGCACATGATGCTGTGGGGTGTGGCACGTTCTATATCATCTTGTTTATGTAGCTGTATTCTAATACTAATAAAGACCCAGGATCTTGTAAATCTACAGAGGTAGGGAGGATTTTCCAGGCAATTCAAAGTTCTTACAAAGCAACATAGCTTAGAAAAATCCAAATCCTTTGGGGGTGGATGAACTCGCTGGGTCTATGTGACATCTGGAGGGCCTGGCATCCTGGGGCTAACACATGTGCACATACCTCAACATCTGTTAAAACCCTCTCACAGATTGACCTCCTGCTTCTTCTAGCCACCCACATAAAATGTGCCACGGCAGAGGGCATCCTCCCCAGAGAGATATCAGACCACTCACTTGTTACTCTCAGCATGGGGACCCTGCACACCACAGGAGGCCAACTTGGCATTTCAATGCCTGATACCTGATGTATGAAAAGTTAATGGAGTACCTAGCTACAGAGCATAATTCCTACTTTGAGATAAACTAAGGCTGGGTGATTGAGACAAGCACTCTAAGGGCAGCTAACAAAGCTGTAATTTAAAGGCTTGGCCAAAGCATACCTTAAACAGGTAGAAAGAGAGAAACATAGCCAACTTAATGACCACAATGTCTGAATCATAGAGCTAGAGAAACAAAGTCGGCTCCTCTGAAACTCTCCGTCGACAACTCAAACTTGACAGAATCTTGTTGCGGCAGCGCATGCTGGACGAGGTTCAACAATGCTGGAGGGAATCTATCTGGCTGGCTTATGAAAATGGCACCAAGAGTGGAAAACGTCATTACTGGTTGGCCACTAGAGATATGGGCTCCAAGGTAATCCCTCCATAATACTGATTTGGAGAGGTACCACCTGTATACATCCATTGAAATAGAGAGATAATCGCAGGCTACTATCGAACACTATATGCATACTACCCTAGGACGGTCCGGCTGGACCTCTTCTAGAACTAACAAGTGCTAAAAAGGATTACCACAATGCTCCCCTCCCGGTGGAGGAAGTTGGGAAAGCAATAGAAGACATGCAAACAAGCAAGACTCCTGGCCCTGAGGGTTTCCCTATTGAGTACTATATTAAGTTTCGGGATAGAATTATCCGGCATCTACTTAAATTCTATACAGAAGCGGTGCGAAAAGGTCACTTCCCACTTGATTTAGATTGCCACTATAGTAGTGCTCCCCAAGTCCAGACGTCCTGAAGATGACGGTGCCTCATGTCCCATTTCCGTCATTAATATGGATATAAAAGCATTTGCTGAGATACTAGCAACCAGGCTGCACTGGGTTCCGACCACTCTGATCAGCCCAGCTTTATGTCAAACGGTAGCAGCCATCACTACATTTGCCACTGCATTTGCCATGTAAATACAGCTCTAGCTGGACTACATGACATCCCAGGCCCATTGGCACTCCTACTTGTGGACTTTGAGAAAGCTTTTGATATGGTCAACTGGTTCCATGTATATCAGGTCCTCATGGGTATGTGCTTCAGTCCCAAATACCGAATGCATGTGACTATCTTATATCAGCCAGTCCTCATGAATGGGGTACAGTCGTAAACGTTCCAAATTCGATAGGGTACCAGGCAGGGGTTTCCGCTGTCCCCTCTCCTGTTTGTTCTCGACATCGAACCTCTTGCTTGAATAATCTGCTGTGGCGCTTAAGTACAGGGCTGGCTCGGGGGAAGATCAATGGAAGATAAAAACGCACTATACACAGCTGATACACTCCTCGTCCTCTCGAATCCCCAGGTGTCAGGACCACGAGCATTTGAAACCTTGAAAATCTATGAGGAGCTGTCCGGTCTCTATGCAAATTAGGGAAAATCCCTTTTGGTCTCCCTGAAGGGATATAACGCTGCTTTTGGTTGGCAAACAAAAATTCCACTACACTGCTTAAGTTTGAAATACTTAAGTATGCATAAATCTGTGGTGCCGAATTGACCCACAATCTTAACCTCACACCTCTGCTGAAAAATAATTAAAAGGACCTTCACAAGTGGACTACACTCTCACTTAATGTGATGGACAAGGTGACCTTATTTAAAATGAGGGTCCTTCCATGTTTCTTATATGTGTTACAGAATTTCTTATTCCTGATCCCGAATACATTGATTTGTTCCTTTCTGTGGAAGGGCCAGCCACCACGTATTGGGATAGTTGGGTAGGATGCTTGTCTGTTTTACCTACGTTTTTTCCCAATTCATGTGTTTCAAGCGTAGACATCGCTCTGATGCTGGGGTTCATTAGATTGCGACGGTACTGGGATGTTGGCCAACATAAGAGTAGTGAGGTTTTAGAAATGGTAAATAACAGAGAAGTAGTACTGGTAGTACAAAAGGATGGGGGTATGTGGGAAGATTGGCAGTGCAAAGTGGTTGCACTGAGGTCAGTAGGCCAAAGCCTGTGGCAGTTGAGGTGAAAGTGGTGGGATTAGGATCATCTATGTATGTGTCCGTTGGTTAGGCTGATTTGGTATGTGACACGGTCAGATGCAGCAACTACTATAAGTGCAGACATGCCACATTAAACAACATTTTAAATTTGTTATGTGATATCTCCCCAAGTTGGGTTTTTTGTAATCAGTTGAAATAACTCTTACTACCACCCTGTGTGTCTATGCAGATTAAAAATTCCTCTTTTATGCAGTTGTAACTAACTGCGTTTTCTATGAGGAAGTTCATCCGTGTGAGGGAGGTAGTGTTAATTGTGTAGTAGACAGTTGTGCCAGTTCTACAGCGGGAGTTGGTGCCTATTTTATGGTAGGGAGCAATGCCAATTTCAGCCAGGAAGTAATGCTAATATGTAAAGACGAGTCCCTGTTCCTTGCTCATTCAAGCCTGTTTTATATATCTTGGTGTTGAGTAACACATGGGAGTTGGGGCAATTTAAGATACAAAGTCTAAGATCTGGAAACAGGAAGTCCTCAGGAAATAATGAACCAAGGTAAGCTTTGAACTGAACTGTATAGGAAAATGAGAGGTGATACGGAAAGTAGGAAGTTGTATCAAATAAGCAAATTTACCCTGGGGTAAAAACAGCGGCTCTCTGGGGAGTCCTTCAATGTAAACCTGTCTGCCACAAATAATAAATATCTTTAGGCATATCATATTTGACCTATTTAGCGATCAAAACTTTAGACAGTAGAAGTGAGTGTTTCAGGTAAAAGTGATGCTGTTCTGTAGCACTCTGGATAGATGTGTGAGGGGACGCTACCTGTAATGACTTCACTGCTCAGTAAAGGCCATCTCTGTGACATCTAACACTTTGAGGCAAGATTAATTGCTCTTTAGAGTGTATGTGCCCCTGAACTCTGTTGGACCACTAGATGCATTTCTCTGTAGAAGTGACGTATAGCTTAACAAAGGTGGCAGAACTTTGAATGTTCTACGGCCTCCATAATGCCCAGCACAGGATAAAGGGAGATCAGTGTGAAGGAGTTACAGTTTTTGTCAGACAGTCTTGCCATGGGGCTCAGATAAAGCTTCTCTGTGAACTGTACATGTGCTCTTAGCAGACAAGGGAGCTCTGTTTAACAAGGGGAATTAGCTGCATAAGTAAAGGGCCTCTTACCTATCAACATTGTCCTATTGGTAATGGGTTAGTAATGTGTTAAACCTAAATGTGTATGAACATTTCCTAAATAATTCTAAAGTTTTGGCTAAAAGTATGTGCTTATTAGCTGATCAATTGCCTCTTGTGGTCTGCTCTAGTGGCCTTCTAGAATGACTCCCTGTTAGAACGTTGCCTTTTTGGCGGTGGGCAAAGACAAACATAATCTTGCTGCTTCCTCTTCCGGCTGCCACTGCAGCAACTGCTGCTGTTGCTTTCACTGCTGGTGCTGTTCACGTACCCCTGGACGCTCCTCCCACAGCAAGAACATACTGTACGTGGGAGAGAAAGTAGACCTTCTCGCTTTCTCTTCAGACGGTCCCGCCTCTCTGTGGCAGCATCAAGTCTGTTGCTCACCATGCGCAGCCTTCTTCTCATCAGTTTCCACCTCTGGAAGAACACAAGGCAGCTGAAGTCCCCCCTTAGTCCGTGGATCACGTGAGAGAACAGGATGTCCGCTGACGCAAAGGCTTGCCAGCAAGCAGCACACCTATATGGGAAAAGCATATTACGTTGCACCTGCGGAAGAAAACATTGCACAAATTCCTTGGTAATGGGAATACCAGGAGGGAAATCTGAGAACGGTGGATGAAGAAGAACAACTTCCACACCATCACTTGACTCACACTGAATGTCTGAGCTATATGTCATCCTGCGGCTGTTGTTCTCTTCTCTTTGGCATGTACACCTGGGTGGATTGACTAGTGAGAGAGGTTCAGTAGTAACCTCATTTTGCTCCTCTGCTGTTTCTGTAGTGTCAGACCCTATTACAATAACGTGATCTTCAGTTTCATGCCAAACACAGTCACTGGCATCAGAAATGGTTTCAGGCTCAGCAACAACCGCTTCATTTCCTACATCCTTCTCAGATTCAGTGTTCTCTGGGGAGGTTTCTTCTGCATTGATTATGTTTTCACAGGCATCTGATGAGTTAAGTTGCAGAGCTGGCATCTCCTCAAGTGTAGTGACTAGGGGAAGAAGCGGGCATGTTAAGCATTGTTTTTGAAATAGAGGGAAAGCACTTACTAAGTTTACTAAAACATACATTGAGTTATCAAATACATTCTGGTGAGTTGAAAAACAGTTCAAATCAAACAAATGGCTGCAAACAAACTGTCGTCCTTCACTGCAGTAACCCTGAATGAATATTCTCCTTAATCTGTTGGGTCATGGTAGGAAAACATTTAGCATGAGTGACATCAAGGGTCAGCGCTGATTTGCATATCGCCATTGTCTAACCCAGGGTGGTGTGGAGTGGAAAAACGATGGATTTGGGCCCAGATCTTTGGACTGGGGTGAATGTGTGACATTGATCCACATTCTGTCCATCACTGTTGTGTTTGCAATTATAGGGGAAGAAGCGGGCATGTTATGCATTGTTTTTGAAATAGAGGCAAAGCACTTACTAAGTTTACTAAAACATACATTGAGTTATCAAATCCATTCTGGTGAGTTCAAAAACAGTTCAAATCAAACAAATGGCTGCAAACAAAATGTCGTCCTTCACTGCAGTAACCCTGCATGAATATTCTCCTTAATCTGTTGGGTCACTGTAGGAAAACATTTAGCATGAGTGACATCAAGGTGCATGCCTACTGCCTTCATAAGTGCCACGGTGGGGTTATAACTAACCAGAATCCATAACCTCAATCAAGGGTATATTTGCACTTAATAACAGATGTTTATTGTTACCTAACTTATTGGTATTCATTTTATCGATGTCAGAAGGACAAAAGGCTAAGTGGACCCACAGGGATTTTAACCTGTGACCATAATGTCAAACACAATACTACTTTGGAGGCATAAGTCTACTAAGTACCAGACCCAGCAAATAAAGAGGGAATGAAGCCAAAAATGGCAAGTAGAAACAACACAAAGGCTCTGTAAATAGAAATAAGTGAAATATGCATTATTATTGGGGAGAGGCACTTCTTTCGGCCCCTTCAATAATTATCTACAAATTGCAAAGCTCTGTGGTCTGATTCCCTCAGCTCAGTACCTGAATGATATAATGAGTGCTGAGCAGAACTGAAGAAAAGATGGCTCCACTGCATGTATGTAGTGGCCATTTCCTTTCTGTTCTGCCTCTAGCAGTGTCACTTTTTCACTTTTAGATTAAAACTACTCTAATGTCTTGAGACTACAAACCCAACCCAACGGACCCATACATTTGTACTAGTGAAATTATATAATACTTGGTCTCAAATGAAAGGCTACCATAATCAAAGACCAGCATTTGCTTTTAAGCTGTAATTGGATTTTGAAGGTAGTATATACCTTAGTACTAATGGACTGCCACACCCTTTAGAGTCTCATCAGAATGTGTTGTTATAAATGAATTCCACAACAGAATGCAGAATATTTGCAAATGTTTATCCAATAAATAGAAAATGTGTATCATTTGCACAAGGAGTATCTCTTGAAGGCAAGGAGGTGGAATCTCAGAGCTTAATTGGTTGGGGTGTAAATTTCAAGCAGTGAAGCTTGAAAAATATACCTTTCGCCCACACCACCAGGAATATATGATGTTACATCGCAGTGTTCACACCGCGATACCTTTACAACTGAGCCATTACAACACAAGATATTACAACGACTTGCGCTGGAGGGCACTGGATTTAGGAATAGAATGATTTACTATTTCAAATCCAGCCTAAGTTACAGTAGGGAAGGTGTTGGAATAGTAAATCCTACTATTCCTTAGCTTAGAGCGCCATCCAGCGCAAGTCATTGTAATGACTTGCGTTGTAACGGCTGCGTTGTAAATGTATTGCGGTGTGAAGACTGCAATGTAACCGATGTTTCCCCACCACCACTTGTGTTGTTTTTCACTCACAATTGGAAATCTGAAACCTCCTATTAAAAACAACAGTTTTTAAATCCCCTGTTGCCAGCAGTTCAACTGACATAGCGTATTACAAACATACATGGCTTTAGGGGGTTCTGTGATTTCGAGCTTACTTTATTGCTAAGTGCAGCTGTAATGTGGTGTTGTGCTTTGTAATGTAGTATTATGGCCTAGCAAGGTAGCTCAGGAAGTTCAACTATGACTGCTGGTGTCTGTGTGTGACTAACTGGTCTTAATTTTGAAACTCAGTAAGTCCTAGATCAGGCTTTTTCTTTCACAGTTGACAAAGAAATAAGTTACTTACCTGCAAATCCGGCTCTCCAGCATTGGTGCCTTTCATAGATTCACACACTTGAATCATTCCCCCGTCGCCACAGAGAATGATATTCTTGAAGCATTCCCCGTGGCAACAGGAAATGACTCAAGCATGTGAATCTATGGAAGATCAAATGCTTGAGAAACTCAGCAGCATATTTACTAGAAAGTGGTGAACCGTGTTGTTAGGCCAAGAAGGCTAACAACACACTCTGTCACTTTAGAAACGCATGGGTGCACCATATTTACAATATGGTGCAGCCCTGTGTTTCCCCCTACACTGGCACTAAATTTGACCTGGCTAGCGGCACTGTCACCATAGTGCAAGGGTGGCTGCATTGTAGGGGGAGATTGTTTATATGCAGGACGGTATCCCTTCCTGCACGTAAACGATCTTTGAATGGGGTTTTGTAACTTCTATGTGTGCTTCTTAGTGCAGCACACATAGAAGTAGCAAAACGCCATTTTTTAAAATGATTGTTTATGTGCAGGAAGCAACACCTTCCTGCACATATACAATCATTGTCTTTTGCTCCTCGTTTTGCCAGGGTAAGACCAGGTTTACCCTAGTCTTAATTTTGGTGCTGCACCATATTTACGCCTCCTTTGTAAATATGGGGCAGTGTGAAAATCAATGGGTGTAGCAGTGAAACACCCACCACAACACCTATTGCCCACCCCTTTCACATTAAGTGTAGCATGAAAGAGGGCCTTATTTATACTGTAGCGTTAAGTTAGCGTTAACTGGCATTAACGCTGCCTTGTAAATAAGGGGAAGCCGCTATCGCCACCACTAGTCCTGAATAGTGACGTGGCATGGCGATAGGGGCTTGTAAATATGCTCCTCAGCACCTTTAACTTGATCAGTAGTAACACCTGTATTTATAGTGCATAGAAGTAGCAAGAATTTTGGGCATTAAGGACCCCATGCATCAAACTAAAAACCTGTCGCAAACAGGCAGATTCTGAGAATCTGCCCCTTTGCGACCCGTATTTTTGCATTTGGGATGCATCATACCAAATGTAAAACTCGCAAATTGTGATTGCATTTAAGGAATCTCAAATTGCGATTCCTTAAATGCAATGCTAGAAGCAATTTAAAATAGCGATTTCGCTATTAGGGGTCGCAAATTACTGGGAAAAAAATGGTCAGTAATTTGCAAAAACTTTCAGAAATGCACTAAAGTGCATTTTTCAAAGTTACATGTTACACACACACACACTAAAGGTCTTGGGGCATGTGTGTGCGCAACATGGGTGCACATTACATTTTCAGAGGTGCAACAGGGTGTTTTTTTGGCACCCTTCCACCCTTGAAATCGTATGCCCAATTTGAAAGTACTTATTTGGTACTCGCAAATTGTGCATGCAATTCCCATTCATTCCTATGGGCCTGTAGGCCAATAGGAATGTTTAGGAATCCATATTTTTTTACCGATTCCTACATGCATAGGCTTTTGCTATTCCTTAATTGCGATTCTTTAATAATCGCAATTTAGGAATCGCAAAAGCCATCCTTGATGCATGTGACAGCTTGTGCTTTCAAGAAATATGTTATTATTCTTTGAATTGAAAAGACACATAGCATGCCGACCCCCAAGGTGGCTCAGAATGTTATGGCAATATTATTACTGGTTTCAAATGCATTAAAGACAGTATACGAGAAACAGGTCTGACAGCCACTGCTTTGTAAAAGCACATGATGCTGTGGGGTGTGGCACGTTCTATATCATCTTGTTTACGTAGCTGTATTCTAATACTAATAAAGACCCAGGATCTTGTAAATCTACAGAGGTAGTGAGGATTTTCCAGGCAATTCAAAGTTCTCACAAAGCAACATAGCTTAGAAAAATCCAAATCCTTTGAGGGTGGATGAACTCGCTGGGTCTATGTGACATTTGGAGGGCCTGGCATCCTGGGGCTAACACATGTGCACATACCTCAACATCTGTTAAAACCCTCTCACAGATAGACCTCCTGCTTCTTCTAGCCACCCACATAAAATGTGCCACGGCAGAGGGCATCCTCCCCAGAGAGATATCAGACCACTCACCTGTTACTCTCAGCATGGGGACCCTGCACACCACAGGAGGCCAACTTGGCATTTCAATGCGTGATACCTGATGTATGAAAAACGAATGGAGTACCTAGCTACAGAGCCTAATTCCTACTTTGAGATAAACTAAGGCTGGGTGATTGAGACAAGCACTCTAAGGGCAGCTAACAAACCTGTAATTTAAAGGCTTGGCCAAAGCATACCTTAAACAGGTAGAAAGAGAGAAACATAGCCAACTTAATGACCACAATGTCTGAATCATAGAGCTAGAGAAACAAAGTCGGCTCCTCTGAAACTCTCTGTCGACAACTCAAACTTGACAAAATCTTGTTGTGGTGGCGCATGCTGGACGAGGCTCAACAATGCTGGAGGGAATCTATCTGGCTGGCTGATGAAAATGGGACCAAGAGTGGAAAACGTCATTACTGGTTGGCCACTAGAGATATGGGCTCCAAGGTAATCCCTCCATAATACTGATTTGGAGAGGTACCACCTGTATACATCCATTGAAATAGAGAGATAATCGCAGGCTACTATCGAACACTATATGCATACTACCCTAGGATGGTCCGGCTGGACCTCTTCTAGAACTAACAAGTGCTCAAAGGGATTACCACAATGCTCCCCTCCCGGTGGAGGAAGTTGGGAAAGCAATAGAAGACATGCAAACAAGCAAGACTCCTGGCCCTGAGGGTTTCCCTATTGAGTACTATATTAAGTTTCGGGATAGAATTATCCGGCATCTACTTAAATTCTATACAGAAGCGGTGCGAAAAGGTCCCTTCCCACTTGATTAAGATTACCACTATAGTAGTGCTCCCCAAGTCCAGACGTCCTGAAGATGACGGTGCCTCATGTCCCATTTCCGTCAATAATGTGGATATAAAAGCATTTGCTGAGATACTAGCAACCAGGCTGCACTGGGTTTCGACCACTCTGATCAGCCCAGCTTTATGTCAAACCGTAGCAGCCATCACTACATTTGCCACTGCATTTGCCATGTCAATACAGCTCTAGCTGGACTTCATGACATCCCAGGCCCATTGGCACTCCTACTTGTGGACTTTGAGAAAGCTTTTGATATGGTCAACTGGTTCCATTTATATCAGGTCCTCATGGGTATGGGCTTCAGTCCCAAATACCGAATGCATGTGACTATCTTATATCAGCAAGTCCTCATGAATGGGGTACAGTCATAAACGTTCCAAATTCGATAGGGTACCAGGCAGGGTTTCCGCTGTCCCCTCTCCTGTTTGTTCTCGACATTGAACCTCTTGCTTGAATAATCTGCTGTGGCGCTTAAGTACAGGGCTGGCTCGGGGGAAGATCAATGGAAGATAAAAACGCACTATACACAGCTGATACACTCCTCGTCCTCTCGAATCCCCAGGTGTCAGGACCACGAGCATTTGAAACCTTGAAAATCTATGAGGAGCTGTCCGGTCTCTATGCAAATTAGGGAAAATCCCTTTTGGTCTCCCTGAAGGGATATAACGCTGCTTTTGGTTGGCAAACAAACATTCCACTACACTGCTTCAGTTTTAAATACTTAAGTATGCATAAATCTGTGGTGCCGAATTGACCCACAATCTTAACCTCACACCTCTGCTGAAAAAGAATTAAAAGGACCTTCACAAGTGGACTACGCTCTCACTTAATGTGATGGACAAGGTGGCCTTATTTAAAATGAGGGTCCTTCCATGTTTCTTATATGTGTTACAGAATTTCTTACTCCTGATCCTGAATACATTGTTTAGAAAAGTCACAGCCCTGATTTGTTCCTTTCTGTGGAAGGGCCAGCCACCACGTATTGGGATAGTTGGGTAGGATGCTTGTCTGTTTTACCTACGTTTTTTCCCAATTCATGTGTTTCAAGCGTAGACATGGCTCTGATGCTGGGGTTCATTAGATTGCAACGGTACTGGGATGTTGGGCAACATAAGAGCAGTGAGGTTTTAGAAATGGTAAATAACAGAGAAGTAGTACTGGTAGTACAAAAGGATGGGGGTATGTGGGAAGATTGGCAGTGCAAAGTGGTTGCACTGAGGTCAGTAGGCCAAAGCCTGTGGCAGTTGAGGTGAAAGTGGTGGGATTAGGATCATCTATGTATGTGTCCGTTGGTTAGGCTGATTTGGTATGTGACACGGTCAGATGCAGCAACTACTATAAGTGCAGACATGCCACATTAAACAACATTTTAAATTTGTTATGTGATATCTCCCCAAGTTGAGTTTTTTGTAATCAGTTAAAATTATTCTTACTATCACCCTGTGTGTCTATGCAGATTAAAAATTCCTCATTTATGCAGTTGTAACTAACTACGTTTTCTATGAGGAAGTTCATCCGTGTGAGGGAGGTAGTGTTAATTGTGTAATAGACAGTTGTGCCAGTTCCACAGCGGGAGTTGGTGCCTATTTTATGGTAGGGAGCAATGCCAATTTCAGCCAGGAAGTAATGCTAGTATGTAAAGTCGAGTCCCTGTTCCTTGCTCATTCAAGCCTGTTTTATATATCTTAGTGTTGAGTAACACATGGGAGTTGGGGCAATTTAAGATACAAAGTCTAAGATCTGGAAACAGGAAGTCCCCAGGAAATAATGTACCAAGGTAAGCTTTGAACTGAACTGTATAGGAAAATGAGAGGTGATACGGAAAGTAGGAAGTTGTTTCAAATCACCAAATTTACCCTGGGGTAAAAACAGCGGCTCTCTGGGGAGTCCTTCAATGTAAACCTGTCTGCCACAAATGATAAATATCTTTAGGCATATCATATTTGACCTATTTAGCGCTCAAAACTTTAGACAGTAGAAGTGAGTGTTTCAGGTAAAAATTATGCTGTTCTGTAGCACTCTGGATAGATGTGTGAGGGGACGCTACCTGTAATGACTTCACTGCTCAGTAAAGGCCATCTTTGTGACATCTAACACTTTGAGGCAAGATTAATTGCTCTTTAGAGTGTATGTGCCCCTGAACTCTGTTGGACCACTAGATGCATTTCTCTGTAGAAGTGACGTATAGCTTAACAAAGGTGGCAGAACTTTGAATGTTCTACGGCCTCCATAATGCCCAGCACAGGATAAAGGGAGATCAGTGTGAAGGAGTTACAGTTTTTGTCAGACAGTCTTGCCATGCGGCTCAGATAAAGCTTCTCTGTGAACTGTACATGTGCTCTTAGCAGACAAAGGAGCTCTGTTTAACAAGGGGAATTAGCTGCGTAAGTAAAGGGCCTCTTACCTATAAACATTGTCCTATTGGTAATGGGTTAGTAATGTGCTAAACCTAAATGTGTATGAACATTTCCTAAATAATTCTAAAGTGTTGACTAAAAGTATGTGCTTATTAGCTGATCAATTGCCTCTTGTGGTCTTCTCTAGTGGCCTTCTAGAATGACTCTCTATTAGAAAGTTGCCTTTTTGGTGGTGGGCAAAGACAAACATAATCTTGCTGCTTCCTCTTCCGGCTGCCACTGCAGCAGCTGCTGCTGTTGCTTTCACTGCTGGTGCTGTTCACGTACCCCTGGACGCTCCTCCCACAGCAAGAACATACTGTACGTGGGAGAGAAATGAGACCTTCTCGCTTTCTCTTCAGACGGTCCCGCCTCTCTGTGGCAGCATCAAGTCTGTTGCTCACCACGCGCAGCCTTCTTCTCATCAGTTTCCACCTCTGGAAAAACACAAGGCAGCTGAAGTCCCCCCTTAGTCCGTGGATCACGTGAGTGAACAGCATGTCCGCTGACGCAAAGGCTTGCCAGCAAGCAGCACACCTATATGGGAAAAGCATATTACATTGCACCTGCGGAAGAAAACATTGCACAAATCCCTTGTAATGGGAATACCAGGAGGGAAATCTGAGATCGGTGGATGAAGAGGAACAACTTCCACATCATCACTTGACTCACACTGAATGTCTGAGCTATATGTCATCCTGCGGCTGTTGTTCTCTTCTCTTTGGCATGTACAACTGGGTGGATTGACTAGTGAGAGAGGTTCAGTAGTAACCTCATTTTGCTCCTCTGCTGTTTCTGTAGTGTCAGACCCTATTACAATAACGTGATCTTCAGTTTCATGCCAAACACAGTCACTGCTATCAGAAATGGTTTCAGGCTCAGCAACAACTGCTTCATTTCCTACATCCTTCTCAGATTCAGTGTTCTCTGGGGATGTTTCTTCTGCATTGATTCCGTTTTCACAGGCATCTGATGAGCTAAGTTGCAGAGCTGGCATCTCCTCAAGTGTAGTGACTAGGGGAAGAAGCGGGCATGTTATGCATTGGTTTTGAAATAGAGGCAAAGCACTTACTAAGTTTACTAAAACATACATTGAGTTATCAAATACATTCTGGTGAGTTGAAAAACAGTTCAAATCAAACAAATGGCTGCAAACAAACTGTTGTCCTTCACTGCAGTAACCCTGCATGAATATTCTCCTTAATCTGTTGGGTCATGGTAGGAAAACATTTAGCATGAGTGACATCAAGGTGCATGCCTACTGCCTTCATAAGGGCCACCGCTGGGTTATAACTAACCGGAATCCATAACCTCAATCAAGAGTGTCTAAAAAATGAAGGAATCAGAAATCACATAACATAACATTCACTTTACGTTCACCGCAAAGGGTATCTTTGCACTTAATAACAGATGTTTATTGTTACCTATCTTAATGGTATTCATTTTATCGATGTAAGAAGGACAAAAGGCTAAGTGGACCCAACAAGATTTGAACCTGTGAGCATAAAGTCAAACACAGCTCCTACAGTGGTCGCAATAGTCCACTAAGCACCAGACCCAGCAAATAAAGAGTGAATGAAGCCATAAATGAAAAGTAGAGATAACACAAAGGCTGGCTAAATAGAAAGCAAGTGAAATATACATTATTATTGGGGAGAGACACTTCTTTCAGCCCCTTCAATATCCCCTTGGCTGCGGGGCGTTTTCACCTGCTGTGCTGGGGAGAGGGGGGCCGCGCGCGGCGCCGCCATGCTTGTGACGAGCTCAGCTCGTCATGAGGCACAGTGGAGCTGCACTCATGACGAGCTGAGCTCGTCACGACCACACCCGTTTTGGAACGTTCAGCACAGCGGGGAAATTATCCCTGCGTGTGAACGTTCCAACGGTCATGATGAGCTCAGCTCGTCATGAGTGCAGCTCAACCGTGCCTCATGACGAGCTCAGCTCGTCATGAGCACGCAACGGGATAATTATCTACAAAATGCAAAGCTCTGCGGTCTGATTCCCTCCGCTCAGTACCTGAATGATATAATGAGTGCTGAGCAGAACTGAAGAAAAGATGGCTCCACTGCATGTATGTAGTGCCCATTGCCTTTCTGTTCTGCCTCTAGCAGTGTCACTTTTGCACTTTTAGATTCAAACTACTCTAATGTCTTGAGACTACAAACCCAACCCAACGGACCCATACATTTGTACCAGTGACATGATATAATACTTGGTCTCAAATGAAAGGCTACCATAATCAAAGACCAGCATTTGCTTTTAACCTGTAATTGGATTTTGAAGGTAGCATATACCTTAGTACTAATGGACTGCCACACCCTTTAGAGTCTCATCAGAATGTGTTGTTATAAATGAATTCCACAACAGAATGCAGAATCTTTGCAAATGTTTATCCAATAAATAGAAAATGTGTATCATTTGCACAAGGAGTATCTCTTAAAGGCGAGGAGGTGTAATCTCAGAGCTTAATTGGTTGGGGTGTAAATTTCAAGCAGTGAAGCTTCAAAAATATACCTTTCCATTAACTATCGCCCACACCACCAGGAATATACGATGTTACATCGCAGTGTTCACACCGCTATACTTTACAACTGAGGCATTACAACGCAAGACGTTACAACGCAAGACGTTACAACAACTTGCACTGGAGGGCGTTGGACTTAGGAATAGAATGATTTACTATTCCAACTCCAGCCTACGTTACAGTAGGGAAGGAGTTGGAATAGTAAATCATACTATTCTTCAGCTTAGAGCGCCATCCAGCGCAAGTCATTGTAATGACTTGCGTTGTTGCCCGCGTTGTAAATGTATTGCGGTGTGAAGACCGCAATGTAACCGATGTTTCCCCACCACCACTTGTGTTGTTTTTCACTCACAATTGGACATCTGAAACCTCTTATTAAAAACAACTGTTTTCACATCCCCTGTTGCCAGCAGTTCAACTGACATTGCGTATTACAGACATACATGACTTTAGGGGGTTCTGTGATTTCGAGCTTACTTTATTGCTAAGTGCAGCTGTAATGTGGTGTTGTGCTTTGTAATGTACTATTATGGCATGGCAAGGTAGCTCAGGAAGTTCAGCTATGACTGCTGGTGTCTTAAGTGGAGCTGGGGAGCGGAGCAGAGCACCGGACCACAGGGTGCAGATCCCCGACGCCG
This sequence comes from Lissotriton helveticus, assembly GCF_964261635.1. NCBI lineage: Eukaryota > Metazoa > Chordata > Amphibia > Caudata > Salamandridae > Lissotriton > Lissotriton helveticus. The sequence goes on from NC_136071.1 coordinate 531,921,863, forward strand.
CAGGGCAACGCGGCCGCCAGGGAAACTACACTTCCCAGGATCCCCTGGGACGCCGACTTCCTGCTTTTCCGGTTTTCCGCGCCAGGAGGCGCATAAGTAACAGCTGCCCCTCCGGCAGAGCGGGGCTTAAGTGGAGCTGGGGAGCGGAGCAGAGCACCGGACCACAGGGTGCAGATCCCCGACGCCGCAGGGCAACGCGGCCGCCAGGGAAACTACACTTCCCAGGATCCCCTGGGACGCCGACTTCCTGCTTTTCCGGTTTTCCGCACCAGGAGGCGCATAAGTAACAGCTGCCCCTCCGGCAGAGCGGGGCTTAAGTGGAGCTGGGGAGCGGAGCAGAGCACCGGACCACAGGGTGCAGATCCCCGACGCCGCAGGGCAACGCGGCCGCCAGGGAAACTACACTTCCCAGGATCCCCTGGGTCGCCGACTTCCTGCTTTTCCGGTTTTCCGCGCCAGGAGGCGCATAAGTAACAGCTGCCCCTCCGGCAGAGCGGGGCTTAAGTGGAGCTGGGGAGCGGAGCAGAGCACCGGACCACAGGGTGCAGATCCCCGACGCCGCAGGGCAACGCGGCCGCCAGGGAAACTACACTTCCCAGGATCCCCTGGGACGCCGACTTCCTGCTTTTCCGGTTTTCCGCGCCAGGAGGCGCATAAGTAACAGCTGCCCCTCCCGCGTCGCGGGAGCGCGCGCGGAGCCGCGCCGGGCTAAGCCCGGGACAAGGGCGGGCCCTCTGTGGCCCTCAGAGGCCTGAGGAGTCTGGTCTGGGCCAGAAACGCTGCTCGGACTGGGTAGGCCCCTTTTGTATGTCGATTCTTAGTAGCAACTGAGACATTCTAAATATTGTGCCTATATTTGGTATAGTTCTGTTTTTGCTCTGTTAAACTCTTTCTATAGTGTGTTTTATCCTTTCTAAGCTCAATGTCAAAGGCTAAAGTAGGCAATATGCCTCTGGGACAGATTGCCATCGAGAACTACATGGTAAAAAAGGTCGCCCAAATAAACTGCGATCGACGTGCCTCACTAGGGAAAGGAGATACCACAGTATGTACACAGGATGATCCTCTGGTTGTTGAACAAGATACAGAGGATACTAATAGGGCTAGTTTGTCCAATTCGGAAATGTCCTCTCTGAGGTCTCCCGACCCGCTATCAGCTAGCCCTTCAACATGTATGCTGACACTAACACCACTCTCTGTAAATGTTGAGGCAATGGTACACACAGGAGAGAGGGAGCAACCCGATATAAATAGTGAAGTGAGTGAGGGGGTACCCACCAAGAAGAGGCCAGTAAGGCAGTGTAGAAAGACGGCATTACGTCAAGGGGGACAACCAACTAGCAACTCAGCGGTACTAAACCCTAGCCACACTACCGATAACATCTGGGCTGCAGCTAACAATCCCTTTGTGTTTACGGGAGCTGATTCAGGCCCCCCTAAGCAGAATGCAAGTAATAATATTACTATTGAGCAGTTCACTGCCTTAATCTCTATTATGGAGACTAGCCTGGGAACGAAGATAGAGGAAGCTCTCAAACCACTTGTGGATAAAATTGATTCCCTTGTAAAAGAAGTAGACAGGCTTGGGGGGCTTGTCTCCGCGCAGCAAAAGGCTGCTGGAGATACTAGTACTATACTAAATGAAATAAGGTCCACTCAAGCTGAACAGGGGAAAAAAGTGCCAGTAGCAGTTAATTCGGCAGGAGCACAGAGTGCTTTAGGGAATAGACCCCAGCGGCCACCACCTGTCAGTTCCCCCCAATCTAAAGCAGGATACCTGCAGCCACGTGTTGGCTCACTTCCAACTACAGGTAATAAAATAGACCCTAGACCTGACAGAAGAAATCGTTATCTAAATCTTCCCCCGGATTGTGCGCCTTTTGTGGTGGTCTTAACAAATGTCCCTGCAGTTGGCACCCATCCGGCATCTCCATATGGCGAGTCATATGACTCGCTAAAAAACAAGACAGTCTCATGGTTAAATAAGAACTGCGGCTTCCCCGTTGGGTACTCAGATCAGATAACACTAGTTAGAAGGGTAAACTGGGTGGGGCCCTCTAATAAAGTGGGTAATGGGGATTGTATTGTGGCTAATTTTAGACACCCCCAACATGTGGCAACTGTACTCCTGAGAGCTGCATCTCTGGCCTACAACGAGGGTAGTATCTGTGTTCGTCCTCTGGGTTATTTTTATGCTCACCTTTGCACGGCGCCCCCACAACTGAGCAGGCCAACACCTCGGTTTGATACTCTGACCCCGAACATTGGGAGTAATGGGATGCAATTTACATACAATGTAGTTAACTCTGGCGGGCAAGGCCTTCCAACTAACCCAGGGAACAGACTTGATCTTGGTGGGCAACGCCAGACGGGCTATAACGTCAACACACATAACAGATACGAACTTTTGTCCGGTCTTGATATGTGTGACTGACATAAAGTACCTGTGGGTAAGGATGGATTAACTGTAGCTGATCTAACATGCATTACTGACTCTACCAACCCACAGGAGCCCAATAAATGTGTAAACATTGTGTCTTGGAATGTTGCGGGTCTAGCAACCAAAATGGCAGATGAAAAATGGGTTACTTTTATTAAACAATATAAGGTTATTTGCCTCCAAGAGACTTGGGATGTGGAGTGTGAAATGTTTTTAGAAGGTTATAAAGCGTTTTCTGTGCCAGCAACTCCATCTAATAGAGGAAGACCAAAGGGAGGTTTGGTGATCTTTGTCTCTGTTTTGATTACCTCGAGTATCCTCACCATTAATGTACAACGTTCATGTGCCCAGGGTATTGTTATGTCTGCCAAAAGTAATAGGGTTGGATTGGTCAATTTTTACAATGCTACTAATACCATCCTAGCATCTAATGATCTAAGTGTATTAGATGAATATATTAATGTCTCCATGAGGAAACACAGCCTTAATTTAATGGTCATGGGAGATTTCAACGTGCACCTCTGTGGCGATCCCCTTAGGAAGTGTATACGGGATTTAAACTGCGATAGAGCAGATGGGCTACATTTTGTACATACAGCAGAGGGTGAATTTTGCAATTCCATGATGAATGATTTAGTCTTAACAATGGGCATGGAAATTAGAGATCCCTGTAAGAGCTTTGACACTCCGACTTTTAAAGGGCATGGCAGAGGCACCTTTATTGACCACATGCTATTTTCTGAAGCTTTGTTGCCTTTCCTAGAATCCTTTGATATTAACAAAAGTGAGTTCAGTGATCACAACCCCCTTGTGGTTTGTCTCAGGGGTTTTGGCCTCTCAGATGTCATGCCCTCACGTTTTGATGGCAATCTGACAACGACCGATGGGAGGCGGCGCTTAAAGTGGTCAACTATTACCCCTGACCTTCTGTATAAAAATATAGAGGAATCCTGTGCAGATGAAATTGTTAAGTGTACAGGGTTAGATCCGGAGGGGGTGCTTAATGCCTTTCAAGCTTTGGCGGGGAAAGTGTCAGGGTTACTTACGAAACCTTCAAAGGGAAATGTAGAGAAATGCGGGCCAAGGTGGTTTAACCAAGAGTGCTCGAAAGCTGCCCGTAACTTGAAGGCGGCATTGGCAGATGTACCGCGGAATCAGGAGAAAATCCGTCTCTGCCGCAAAGCATATAAGTCTTCCCTTAAAACACATAAGGATACTCTGCGTGTGGAGGCCTGGAATGAGCTTTTGGACCCCGAGACCCTAAATAGTAGCACGAAATTCTGGCAGTTAGTAAAAAAACCATTCCTGTCAGAATATCCGGGGGATGGGCTGGAGTGCTGTATAATGAAAGAGGATTGGTTTCGTCACTTTGAATCACTGTACTTTTCAGCCGATCTTGGAAATGGTGTGTGCTATCCTAGTGAATCTAAAGGAGTACTCAGGTTTGAGTGCGGCGAAGTGCTTGAAGCCATAGAAGGTTTAACATCAAATAAAGCCCCGGCCCAGATGGCATCCCCCCTGATCTATTTAAGTCCAGACCACATTTCTGGGCTCCTATCTTGCAGGCGTTTTTTAACGCTGCCACAGTGGTAGGATGTCCAGTGACCTGGGGGGTGTCAACCATTGTCCCGGTTTTCAAAAAGGGAGATAGGGGTAGCCCACTGTGCTACTGTCCAATCTCCTTAATAGATTCAAAGATTAAAGTTATCGGGAGAGTTCTGTTGAGGAGAATAACTAGTTGGGCAACCGCAAATAATGTCATGTCCATATCTCAATATGGATTTTGCGAGGGCAGATCCACGATAACTCAGTGTCTTAATTTGTTCCTCATACTCAGCAAATACACGGTAGCCCAGAAGGGTACGATCCACCTCGCCTTCATGGACCTGTCGTCAGCCTTCGACTGTGTCAACAGGGGGAGGCTGTGGCAGCACATGAGGGCGAGGGGAGTCGACACTGGGATTGTCGACTTCCTGGTGGATATGCACCATCAAACTAGTGCCAATGTAAGATATTCATCTAATGGGGACACCACTGATAAGTTTATGATAAATAAAGGAGTACGTCAGGGATGTATTCTTGCCCCTTTTCTTTTTAATTTTTATATTAACGATTTGGATGCAGCTTTACAATCTATACAGGTGGATTGCCCCAGAGTAGGTAGAAGGGGCATCCCCGTGCTGTTATACGCAGATGACGCGGTTTTAATTTCGCGCACAGAGAAGGGGCTCCAGGCACTTTTAACTGCTTTTAATGTTTTTATGTCTGATAGGGACCTAATGGTCAATAATTCTAAGTCCTATATAATGCAGGTTGGCCAACGCCCAAGAAAGAACTTTGTATTCAAGCTTGATGATAGTCCCATTCCGGTCACAGAGACTTTTTCCTATCTGGGTGTGCTATTTGACTCGAAGTTAAGTTGGGCCCCTCATCTGGTGAAGAAGAAGAATGATATGTTGAGGGTTAATGGAACCATCCTTAATCTTGCGAAAAAGATAGGAAAGAAACCAATATCAGCAATGATTAAGTTATATAATGCTAAGTCTGTAGCCACGGCGGTGTACGGCAGTGAACTGTGGGGCTATGTGTCTAATACTCAATTACAGGTTATCGAAAACACCTTCTTTAAACGGTTATTATGTGTCCCTGCGAGTACCCCGAACCTTGTGGTGCACGAGGAGTTGGGGACACCGTTTTTATGCGATAACCTAGCACTGAAGCCACTGACCTGCTGGGTCTCGCTGTGGCTTAACAAGGAGATACCACTCACTCACCAGATTGTACGGGATGTAACATCTCAGGACAGCTGTATGCGCATCCCCTGGCTCAAATACTTGAAATCTTGCTTTGAAATGCTGGGGTGCCCTAAACTGTTTTCCCATCCGAGTGGCATTGTGAAGGGGGACATAACAGCGGTAAAAAGAGCCTATCTCAAGTTTAAAATGGCGGACAGAGAAAGTGTGGAAGTGCTGAAACCAAGTGTTAGAAAGTTTATCATGTTAAAGTCGTGTGGTGGAATGGAGCCCTACTTGGCTTGTGCCTTCAGCTCACATGAAAAGTTCCTGCTGACTAGGTTCAGATTTAACACTTTTCAGCAGCTTTTAATAAGACCCAAATCAGACATTTTTAGTAAACATGTAGCTCCCTGTGGCTGCGACGGGAAGTCTCCCCAGGATTTGCTACATTTTATATTTTTATGTAGGTTTTATGATTATCCCAGACGTTACTTTCTTGTTGATTTGCTGAGATCATTGGATTTTAAGCAAATCAGACCTGCCCTCATTTATTTGCAGCTTTTGCACCAGGACTGTGTACTCCATATTTTGTCGTTTTTAAAACTTGCACTGAGAATAAGAACTTGCTTAGACCTATGATCTTTTTTAAGCGATATTGCACTATGTCAGGACCAGCAGGCCATTTTTTGCTAACTAAACAATAATGATGATTTTAATGATATTTGTGTATAATGTTTTTTAATTATGTATTGATGTGCAATTTGATAAAGTAATCAATGCATGTACTTTTTATGGTTTGAAATATTAACCAAAATAAAGTCTTATTTGATTTGATTTGATTTGACTGCTGGTGTCTGTGTGTGACTAATTGGTCTTAAGTTTGAAACTCAGTAAGTCCTAGATCAGGCTTTTTCTTTCACAGTTCACAAAGAAATAAGTTACTTACCTGCAAATCCGGTTCTCCAGCATTGGTGCCTTTCATAGATTCACACGCTTGAATCATTCCCCCGTCGCCACAGAGAATGATATTCTTTTCTTTTTTTTTTTTTTTTATTGGACCTTTATTGTTTCAGCAAGGAAATACAAACATGGGCCTACAACCAGTCAGGCCGGCCGCTAAACAAGTCAGAAATAGAGCAATACATTACAGAAAAAGACAGTGGCACGGAAATCAAGGTCTGAAGAGCGTCCAGGATAGAACACATGTGTAATGACTTGCGTTGTTGCCCGCGTTGTAAATGTATTGCGGTGTGAAGACCGCAATGTAACCGATGTTTCCCCACCACCACTTGTGTTGTTTTTCACTCACAATTGGACATCTGAAACCTCTTATTAAAAACAACTGTTTTCACATCCCCTGTTGCCAGCAGTTCAACTGACATTGCGTATTACAGACATACATGACTTTAGGGGGTTCTGTGATTTCGAGCTTACTTTATTGCTAAGTGCAGCTGTAATGTGGTGTTGTGCTTTGTAATGTACTATTATGGCATGGCAAGGTAGCTCAGGAAGTTCAGCTATGACTGCTGGTGTCTGTGTGTGACTAATTGGTCTTAAGTTTGAAACTCAGTAAGTCCTAGATCAGGCTTTTTCTTTCACAGTTCACAAAGAAATAAGTTACTTACCTGCAAATCCGGTTCTCCAGCATTGGTGCCTTTCATAGATTCACACGCTTGAATCATTCCCCCGTCGCCACAGAGAATGATATTCTTTTCTTTTTTTTTTTTTTTTTTTTTTGGACCTTTATTGTTTCAGCAAGGAAATACAAACATGGGCCTACAACCAGTCAGGCCGGCCGCTAAACAAGTCAGAAATAGAGCAATACATTACAGAAAAAGACAGTGGCACGGAAATCAAGGTCTGAAGAGCGTCCAGGATAGAACACATGTGTAAATTTAGACTATGAAAACAAGGATCCAAGAAGGTCCATTTTACAACAAAGAGAAATAAAATAAAATCAATGCCGTACAGTCATACATGCTCCTACGATAGCAAACAAAAAGCAGAAAACCCGCCAGCAGTGTAAATATATTCGAAGTAATGGGGGACAGGGCCTTTGGGTCAGGATAGTTATAAAAACACATACAGTGCAGTGCGAGCTATGCCCCATCCCCAAAGCGCAACACATTGTAGGAAACATAAAAGACGACGACATCGAAAAGAGAAAGACAAAGGGCCATAAAGACAAAGAAAGGACAAATCAACAATCCCATCCCCCTACCCCCCACCATGCACCCCTGCAGAAGGTTACGGCCTACCCCCCCCAGCAGCGTGCCTGTCGCCCTAATTAAGAAACCCGAAATATAGAGAAGAAGAGAGAAAAAAGAAGAACAAATGGTGGAGGAGGACCATCGACCCGGCCACCCGGCCCCCCCCCCCCACATCGCATGCAATAATCGTCAGACCGCAATGGTAGAAGGACTAAGAAAAAAAGTAATCATGTATAGCACAATCAATGATATCCCCGCTGAGTGTCCCTTAAATCACCGTCAAACAATAATAAGTCCCACCATGTCCCAAATGATCTCACCCTTGGCCTCTTCTATCCATAGTACCAATGTACATTTCGCTATCAAGCGACATACAAAAGAGCATGAGGGGTTCAAATGTTCCAGGAGAATCGGGAAGTGTCGTCGCTCCATCGGGCGTCAGCCACCAGTGCCCCGCCAAAGACGCATGGCGGAAATCTGCCTGTATCAACACCAACACCGATAACAACCTCCAGTCCGAACACAGTTTCGCCAGCCATGGAAAAGGAATCACTCGATGCGGCAAGCGCTGAAACACTGCCGGGCCGCCCAAAACACGGATCGACGCTGTTCTGTCACTCGCCGAGCAGACAAGGGCCCCAATGAGTCAATCACCTGTGCAACAGGTGTATCCACAGCAGTCTCATGAACCAAGGCTAACCGTGACTCCATAGATTTAAGCGTAGCGGAGGCATCCGTCAGTGACATAGAGGCAGGCAGATCGGCGCCTACACAGGAAGGAACCAAGCCTACGTGGAATGGCGGACCAACAATGGCGGCCATCCGTCTTCCCAGTTCCCGGGCCTCCCGGATCAGGGTCATTTGCAGGGTTGTTAATGCAGCCAGGACATCTCTGGACGTGGGCCCTTTCTCATGATGCCAGCCCCGGGACTCTCTTGTACAGCGGTTTCTCCGTCCGGGTGGAGGGGGCGGATAAGGGTGCCATCCGCCATCTTAGCCGTTACGGCCTCCTCCTTCTCTATCTCACCTCAGGACCGGGCCCCACACCAGGATGCAACAGGATTCACAGGCGGACCCCAAAAATTAAGGCAGGCATCTCAACGGAGGGTCACCAAAGGGCTAAACAAATTGTCTGCCGCTCCCCGGGAGGCACCCGTCAGTCCCGGGAGAAGCTGTTAATGCCTTGGCATCACACTGAGGGGGGGTCGAATATCGTGGTTTCCCTCCGGTCCTGAGGTATCGCACTTCCAGCAGAGCGATCTGCTATTCGGAGGAGGTCGGCACTGTCGTCGTTGGCCGGCAGATCTCAGATTCCCGCCGACCGACTCCCCTCCGCAGCCAAAGGCCGCTGTTGTTGCAGTCGCGGCCGGATACTCCTCCCACTCGAGATCCCGGTCTCGGCACAGTAGAGGCCGCCAAACAATCGGGGCATTTCTTCGGGTCTACCGCACGGAGAAGCACCAGGAGCAGACGGTAAGTGAACGGTGTCCTTCGCCTACTTATATATGCAAGAATTGCATCGGATAAGTGCCAGGATATATGTGCGGGGTGAGAGGGCTCACGGAGCCGAGCGTTTATGCAGCCATCTCGATCGCCATCTTGGCTCCTCCGAGAATGATATTCTTGAATCATTCCCCGTGGCAACAGGAAATGACTCAAGCATGTGAATCTATGGAAGATCAAATGCTTGAGAAACTCAGCAGCATATTTACTAGAAAGTGGTGAACCGTGTTGTTAGGCCAAGAAGGCTAACAACACACTCTGTCACTTTAGAAATGCATGGGTACACCATATGGTGCAGCCCTGTGTTTCCCCCTGCACTGGCACTAAATTTGCCCTGGCTAGCGGCACCGTCACCATAGTGCAAGGGTGTCTGCATTGTAGGGGGAGATTGTTAATGTGCAGGACGGTATCCCTTCCTGCACATAAACGATCTTTGAATATGGTTTTGTAACTTCAATGTGTGCTTCTTAGTGCAGCACACATAGAAGTAGCAAAACGTCATTTTTTAAAAATGATTGTTTATGTGCAGGAAGGAACACCTTCCTGCACATATACAATCATTGGCGTTTTGTTCCTCGCTTCGCCGGGGTAAGACCAGGTTTTCCCTAGTCTTAATTTTGGTACTGCACCATATTTACCCCTCTGTTGTAAATATGGGGCAGTGTCAAAATCAATGGGTGTTGCAGTGAAACACCCACCACAACACCCATTGCCCACCCCTTTCACGTTAAGTGTATCATGAAAGAGGGTCTTATTTATATTGTAGCGTTAAGTTAGCGTTAACTGGCATTAACGCTGCTTTGTAAATAAAGGGAAGCCGCTATCGCCACCACTAGTCCTGAAAAGTGATGTGGTGTGGCGATAGGGGCATGTAAATATGCCCCTCAGTACCTTTAACTTGATGAATAGTAACACCTGTATTTATAGTGCATAGAAATAGCAAGAATTAAGTAAAAACCTGTCGCAAACAGGCAGATTCTCAGAATCTGCCCCTATGCGACCAGTATTTTTGCATTTGGGATGCATCATCCCAAATGCAAAACTCGCAAATTGTGATTGCATTTAAGGAATCTCAAATTGCGATTCCTTAAATGAGATGCTAGAAGCAATTTAAAATAGCAATTTCGCTATTAGGGGTCACAAATTACTGGGGGGAAAAATGGTGAGTAATTTTCAAAAATTTTCAAAAATGCACTCATGTGCATTTTTCAAAGTTACATGTTACACACACACACACATGACCTTGGGTCATGTGTGTGCGCAACATGGGTGCACATTACAATTTCAGCGGTGCAACAGGGTGTCCTTTTGGCACCCTTGCACCCTTGAAATCGCAAGCCCAATTTGCAAGTACTTATTTGGTAATCGCAAATTGTGCATGCAATTCCCGTTCATTCCTATGGGCCTGTAGGCCCATAGGAATGTTTAGGAATCCATATTTTTTTAGCGATTCCTACCTGCTTAGGCTTTTGCTATTCCTTAATTGGGATACCTTAATAATCGCAACTAAGGAATCGCAAAAGCCATCCTTGATGCATATGCCAGCTTGTGCTTTCAAGAAATATGTTATTATTATTTGAATTGAAAAGACACACAGCATGCCGACCCCAAGGTGGCTTAGAATGTTATGGCAATATTATTACTGGTTTCAAATGCATTAAAGACAGTGTATGAGAAACAGGTCTGACAACCACTTCTTTGTAAAAGCACATGATGCTGTTGGGTGTGGCACGTTCTATATCATCTTGTTTATGTAGCTGTATTCTAATACTAATAAAGATAAAGGAGAAAGCATGAGCATGGTATATTGATTAACCCATCTTCAAATTATAAGGAGTGAAGAAGGGCTCAGGGAGGGCATTCTTACCATAACTTTTGTTTTGAAATCATCATTCATTTTTAGTCTTCTGGACACTGAAGAACACATCCAGTGAGAATGAGAGGGACAATAGGGACCTCTCGGTAGAAAAAGACTAGGGTCAATGATGAAAAATAAAATGCTTTTTTTCCTTGCTCCATTCTGAAGTTAACGTATAAATTGCACATCACATATGGAACGAGCAGTGGCAAAGACGCCCCACCATGGAGTCACGGAAAGCAGGTACCCTTTTCTGACTCTGGCACTCACAACTAATCAAAAATAAAACAATATCTGTGCTGATAATGGATACATTATAACAAACCCTTCTGTGGTGATTCAGGTTCACTCATTCCTTAGTGATCCTGTGACACTCTTAGTCAGGGACACTGCTTCTTGAGCAGAGTTACTAACCATGAGGTTCACAAGTCTATCTTTTGTTAAGAGTGTATTCACAGTAGGCTGTCGAAGCATGGGTTGCCAACAATCTCGGAAGCTGGGAGAGCATACAGTGATGCAGAACATTTCATATTTGCTCGCCAAATTGAAAAAGAAGATCTCTCACCTTCTTCAGCATCAGTCACATTCTCTGGGGAGAAAGCCTGGCAATCAGAAACATCAGGAGATGTAGGCCGTTCTGTAAAACAAATTGTATCAGCAGAAGGTCATATGAAAGGGAAGGTGTGGCGACTCAGACTGCACTGATCATCAAACAACTCCATAGTCATAGGCTGACCACCCAGTGAAGTCCTATCTCATAGAGGAGTGCAATATGACACACTTTAGGAGAGCGGTCTTGAAAGGAAAATGGTTGAGAGACTCATCTCCGTTGCTTCAGAGTTGCTGAGACTAGGTAGGACAGAATGCTTGGTTAGTAAATAGCTTTTCTTCTGTTTCATTTTGTCTACACTGATCTGGTGATTTTATAATGACCACAACCTACAAACCCCTTCTTCCAGGAGATTGAAGGAAAAAGAGATATGTCTGGGTTGTTTATGTGTGCGTCCTCCTAAAATAGAATCCACATCAAAAAAAGTGAACAAAACATAAAGGATAAGGTCTACGCCTGGTGAATAGCCAAATTCTGTAAGGCCCTTGGGACCTGTATGACTATAAGGCTCCCCTCGTCATACTCCTCCATGAGATTTTCCCAATTTAAGATTAGGGACCATATAATATTTGCTGAAGAAGCATTCTAGCATCCTGCATTAACAGAATATTGGGTATTGTGTGTATGCCAGCTTGTGTTGATTGCGTATGTGCTTACAACATAGGATAATAAGGATCCCCAATCCTCACGATAACTGCTGCCTTTGGATGGAGCCTTGGTTGAACCATGTTAAGATGCTGAATGCGAGAATTGTTCCTGTGCATCCCCTCAGTTTTTAATCATCTCGCTGCCTTCTCAAGAAACTAAAGGAAGTCAATCTGAGGACGCAACCATGACTCTTATTCTGTCCTTTTCAGATCCAATTCCTATTGGATTTGGCCCTCTCAGCAGTGTCATCCTCAAACCTTTTGCCTTCACCCCTCCTGTTTTTGAACCTGGTTTTGTTGGCGTTTTTAAATAGTTTACAATCAGCTGTTTACAACAAAACTAAATGACTGCACCACGGAAATCACAGAAGTGGATATCAACCATATCCATTGCCATTTTAAAAGGTAGTCTTCCATTTTTTAAGCCAACTTCTAAAATTTACTTTTGGTGTACAAAATTGCATTTATATCCATTTTATTAAAAATTAAAAGATAATCCTTAGTCTTGAGGATACATAAACAGTGCCCCGTTTTTCAAATGTTATGCTTCTTCGTGCACTTAAGCACGCAAAGAAGCCAAACGCCCTCTATAAAGTTAAATACATAGAGCCCTGTCTCACCACTGAATTATATCCATCAGTACTGGTTCAGTGAGTGAGGGTATCTGCATAGCGTAATATTCTCCGATAGGCATCTTGGAGATAAAACTGGTGGTCAAAGGGTACTGCACTAAATCTAAGACTAACAGGCCAAGACCTTGTCTATCCGAATAGATGGTATTTCAGGGCCTTGTGGAAAAGTCCATAATAGAAAATGTGTTAAAGCGCTGAAGGTAGGTCGTTCCAAAACAATTCCAGAAATATCCCTACTACCAAGGTAGGCTCACCAGGCAAAAAATAATCATGTGCATTGTGTTTGACTAATTCTTCATTAAATGTTGAAAATATTTTTCATGAATATGATCAGCCAGGAAGGCAGTAAAGATTTAATTACTACTCATATCCTCATTTCTGATATGTTTTGATGTATCTACTTTGAAAATGTTGGATGCTGAGTATGTTAAATATAGTCTACCACACCAAAGCGAAGACATGATGAATTGCACCAATTTTATGTCACATCTTGGCCATCCACAGAGTTCACAGCAGTGGCATAGCAAGGGTGGAGGATTCTGCCCCAGGCGGAACGAGTTTTGGGGCGGCGGCGGCCCATCTTGCTTTTACCTGTGCACTCCGCGGATGATAAACGCAAGGCCCGCCATGTGCGGCCTAAGGCCTAGCTATGCCACTGGTTTACAGTAGCAATGGGTAACTCATTTTGAGCAAGGACAAAAAAAGGACTTTTGTTTGCCTTTTTACCTCCCACAACACATACGCATATGCTTCAGTCTTATCTTTTTCGTGATCCTCTGCATACTCACTGCAGTAGATCTCCTCACGTTCACAGAAGCTGACACATTCCTAAACTTCTGTAAGGAAAACATTAGCAGAAAATGGTAAAATATTGAGAAATATGAGGTTTTCAGCATGCTGCAATCACACAGAGGGATCACTCCCCCTTCCGCTCAAACTTCCTAAACAGAGATGGGCAAATATTCAAGCACTTCTCAATGACTAGCAAATACAGGAGCCCATCTATGGAGCTTAACGAGGTGGTGAAGAGTTTTAAGACATTAAATCTTTTGTATTTTTTTCTTGTCATGTGTATGCATAAGTGAAACAATTAGTAAGCTTATTGTTTTTGAAATAAAATAAAAAGAAATACATTTAGACTCAAAAAAGGAAGAACTGAATATTTATGGCGATCCAGCCCCACCAAGAAGCCATTGCTATGTTTTTATGATTTTGGGCCACATGTACGACTGCTACATTTTGCGAGTTCCTAATTGCAACTTTTTACCATTCGCAATTAGGAAGTCACAAAATGCGATATACAACAGAGTTTGACACTGTTTTCAGTTCTGAGTGGGTCAGAAATGGACCTGCCTCATCATTATACAGGAGGCAGGTTGCAATTTGCGAGTCATTGCGAATCGCTAAAAACACAGAGATGGTGGCGTGCTGGGGACAGCAAACCAACGTGTCTGCGTTTGCTTTTAAATAAGCCTTTTTTGAGGAAATGCAGTCCCTTTTCCTTAAAGGAAATTGGGCTTTTTTCAAAAAAGAAAAATTAAAGGTTTCAGTTTCAATTTTTAAAAGCAGGCAGTGGTCCGTTTTCAGAACCATTCACAAAAGGGTCCCCTGGGGCCCTTTTCAGTTTTTGATGGCTTACCACCTGCTTGAAGTAGGCGGTACAAACTGAATGTTTTGCGTGGGCTGCCTGTTGTTTAATTGAGGACACTATCATACAACAAACTATGAAAAGGGGTCCAAGGGGAATCTGTATTTATAGACCTGCTTGTATCTTGTCCCCCAACTGAACAATATACTAACACACAGAAGATATCAAGGGTCTCTTGTAAATACCACTATCGACGGTACCTGTTTGTGGTATCCGCAAATGTTTATACCTAATGGTTATATTGGAACTTATATAGGAGAAAAATGAAATAGACAAAGGATGAAAAAGGAAATAAAGACACCCATCAGCCCACACATTGGCGGTACTTCATCATCTGGGTTAGAATGGAAAGATGGTGTTTGCTAGACATTTCCTCAGGAGATTCCTTGAGGATTGCTAGTATCAGATCGTTAGATCAGCCCATCAACCACAAGATGGAAAGTGTTTTAGGCTGAAGGGGCAAGTTGCAGTGCCAAAAGAATTGTGAAAAAAAGTGTAAACAAATGTATAAAGTGGTGGTCTAAAAATACCTGTTTTAATGTCTAAGAAAACTTTATTAGATGCGACCATCAAAACGGCATGTTAAAAGACAGAGTGAGAATAGTATGTAGAAAATTACTATTCACCATTGATGTTAACTGGTCGACATGTTTCAGCCCCTCCGGGCTTTCATCAGGACCTATGATGTACACTACTGCAACACTTACCACTTATCGTGATAAAACAGTGAAGATTATGAAAACCTACCAATTGTGAAGTAGTCTCATATCTTGATTTTCAAACCTCTCCTATAAAGCAAGAAAAAAGAGAACATACATAGATACAAACCAATGTCATGAAGGCAACAGCATCTAGAGTGTTATGTTAAGTTTCTAAATCGTTTATTTCACTCACCCAGCAATGACATAAAAAATTCGAAATTGGAAGTTCGAAAAGTCTCTACTTCCAATTTCGAATTTTTTATGTCATTTAACCACTACACTGCATATAATGACATCATTATAACCAAAGTCACATAAACCGTTTTATGTCTCTATTGTTTTAGTGCGTGGCCTCTTTGTCCTGAGCGAGCGCCAGGCGAGGTGAGGCTGTTCCTCCCTACATTGCTGGGTGAGTGAAATAAACGATTTAGAAACTTAACATAACACTCTAGCTGCTGTTGCCTTCATGACATTGGTTTGTATCTATGTATGTTCTCTTTTTTCTTGCTTTATAGGAGAGGTTTGAAAATCAAGATATGAGACTACTTCACAATTGGTAGGTTTTCATAATCTTCACTGTTTTATCACGATAAGTGGTGAGTGTTGCAGTAGTGTACATCATAGGTCCCGATGAAAGCCCGGAGGGGCTGAAACATGTCGACCAGTTAACATCTATGGTGAATAGTAATTTTCTACATACTATTCTCACTCTGTATTTTAACATGCCGTTTTGATGGTCGCATCTAATAAAGTTTTCTTAGACATTAAAACAGGTATTTTTAGACCACCACTTTATACATTTGTTTACACTTTTTTCACAATTCTTTTGGCACTGCAACTTGCCCCTTCAGCCTAAAACACTTTCCATCTTGTGGTTGATGGTCTGATCTAACGATCTGATACTAGCAATCCTCAAGGAATCTCCTGAGGAAATGTCTAGCAAACACCATCTTTCCATTCTAACCCAGATGATGAAGTACCGCCAATGTGTGGGCTGATGGGTGTCTTTATTTCCTTTTTCATCCTTTGTCTATTTCATTTTTCTCCTATATAAGTTCCAATATAACCATTAGGTATAAACATTTGCGGATACCACAAACAGGTACCATCGATAGTGGTATTTACAAGAGACCCTTGATATCTTCTGTGTGTTAGTATAATTGAGGACACTGCCAGTTAATCACTTCGGGTAGGCTGCACCATGGCACTGCCATCTACAAGATTGACATGAACTAGACACATGAACACGAAATCCAGTGACCTAATACCAGAATCACATACCCACTCTATATGTGGCAACATTACATTTATATTATAGTGTCACAGCCTTTAAAATGATAAATTGTGTTATCATATGTATTATTGCATTTTGGGAAAATCTGAGTGCCACGCTGGATCAATGGGGATAGGTCCTTTGCTCTCACACCTCGTTTTTAACCATGTAATTCAGACAATACAGTTAGAGGTGTACTGTGTAAGCATAAGGCCGACTCTCTGTCTTTATTTACTTATGAAAGGAGAGCAAATCAATCATTCCCGAAAATGAAAGAATGGCCGGGTTTCCAAGAGATACTTGGCGGTCGATCAACTAGTTCATTGTATTTTCTTGAATGTATGTAGCATTTATGTGCCATGTAGAGGCTGGAAAATTGCTTGACTCATTCCCAAAATTCTGAACCATACAAGTTGGCAACAAGCTTTTGAACATTTTCATAGAAATGCTTGACAGTCACACACACTTCTTGAGTATCTCTATGCTCTGTTGCACAATGCCTGTGGTGGGACTGCAGTGTACATTTTTCGCAGTCAAAGAGCAGGTACGAAATAGACACCATCAGTTCAAATGCCCTTTGAAAATAACAATTTACAGCATCGATATAACCATTGCAAGATTTTCTCACTCACAGAATATATGTAGCTTGGGCAACAGTAATGTGTGTTTCCCTGGCACAACTCAACATCAAGCATCAAACAAAGTACATGTCCAGCACAACAGAATCAGAGCAAGCTTCCTTCCCTAATAGAACATGACAGAACAGGCCCTATTATGGGTATCAACAGAGCCAGCCTTCCTCACACAAAGAAGGGATCAGTGGGACAAGCATCAATGGATGCCAGAACTGGTAGCACAGGGAAAGCAATAGTGCAAGCTTCCCTCATTGTTATATAAATAGCAGTGTGGATACCCACAGTGTAGTCCTCACTGCATCAAGAAGCAAGTCCAGCATTACCATCATCAGTGCAAACATCTCCCTTTCAAAGAATAAGCACAGCACAGGCATGACACCTTCAAGCTTCATTTGATGAGGGAACATGCACAGCATTGACATCACCAATGCAAGCTTCCCTTGATAGTAGACCATATGCTGCCTGGACATTGCCAGTGCAAGCTTCATTCACTCACATAATATGCATAGAATTAGCACCAGGAGAGCAAGTTGCCCTCCTTCACAGAAGGGTGGAGGACAGGCATCAGCAATGCAAGCTTTGCTTGCTACAACCACAGGGACACCATGGAGATAAGCGGTGCACACGTTCCTCCCTCTTTGACCATGTTTCACACCCTCCCACACTAGCACCTCATGGGCATCATCTGAGCAAGACTCCCTCAATATAACAAAAGGCACACCTTAGGCATCAACATTGCAGTGTTCACCTCATGCTAGAGCAGGCCCAGCATGTCCATCAGAAATGTGTGTTTCCCTCTTAAAGAACATGTGTGACATTAGCGTCACCAGTGCATACTTCTTCTGATAACAGAACATATGGTGCCTGGAGATCACCAGTGCAAGCTTCCCTTGATAATTGAACATATGCTGCCTGGGCCTCACCACTGCAAGCTTCCCTTGATAATTGAACCTATGCTGCCTAGACATCACCAGTGCAAGCTTCCCTTGATATCAGAACATATGCAGCATGGGCATCACCAATGCAAGCTTCCCTTGATAACTGAACATATGCTGACTGGAGATCACCTGTGAAAGCTTCCCTTAATAATTGAACATATGCAGCATGGGCCTCACCAGTGCAAGCTTCCCTTGATAATTGAACCTATGCTGCCTAGACATCACCAGTGCAAGCTTCCCTTGATATCAGAACATATGCAGCATGGGCATCACCAATGCAAGCTACCATTGATAACTGAACATATGCTGCCTGGAGATCACCTGTGCACGCTTCCCTTAATAATTGAACATATGCTGCCTGAACATCACCAGTGCAAGCTTCCCTTGATAAAAGAACACATGCTGCCTGGAGATCACCAGTAAAAGCTTTCCTTGATAACTGAACATATGCTGCCTGGACATCACCAGTGCAAGCTTCCCTTGATAACAGAACATATGCTGCCTGGAGATCACCAGTGCAAGCTTCCCTTGGGAATTGAACATATGCTGCATGGACATTACCAGTGTAATGTAACATTGATAATAGAACATATGCTTCCTAGACATCACCAGTGCAAGCTTCCCTTGATAATTGAACATATGCTGCCTGGACATCTCCAATGCAAGCTTCCCTTGATATTTTAACATATGCTGCCTGGACATCACCAGTGCAAGCTTCCCATGATAATTGAACATATGCTGCCTGGACATCACCAGTGCAAGCTTCCCTTGATAATTGAATATATGCAGCATGGGCATCACCAATGCAAGCTTCCCTCGCTCACAGACTATGTATAGAATGGTCTTCAAAAGTGTGAGTTTTCCACCCACAGATAAGAGACATAACACATAAGAAAAAGTGCAAGCTTTACCCCCCCCCACAGAGCAAATGTAATATGGGTGTCACTAATGCAAGCTTCCCCAACACAATGAACAGGTACTTCTTGGACATCAGAAATGCAAGCTTTACTCCCTGACATAACAGCTAATTCATGGACACCAATAGTGCAAGCTTCCCACACCAAAGCAAAGGTATATCACAAACATTGTAGACGTATCAAAAGAGAGAGGGAGGACTAGAAAACTAGTCTGTGTCTCCGTTGGTTTATATATATTATCAGAAGAGACTAGCTCAGTATAACTTTTATGTTGGGACTCTGACTCGTTTTGTCAGTGGGCACCTTTCAGGTGCGTTCATGAAGCCCTCACCCACCAACCTGGTTGGTGGCATGCTTCATCATCGGTCCCACCCAGTAACACCTAATGTGTCCCGGGTGTGCTACGACGCCTGATTACAGCGGAGCTGGTATGTTACTGAGAGTGCAGTGTAGGGTGCGTTGTGAAGTGACAGTTAAAACGGCTTGGCGGGGCTCCCAATACACGAGGGTAAATTGCACTTTAATAATTGGGCCACCGTCAGCGGTTAAAATAAGGCTGGAGGATGTTAAGGTGGTGAGTTACGACCTCCTACATCCATACGTGGGTCGACATGTTTCAGCCAGTGCCTTAAATATCTGGCTTTCCTCAGGACCTAATAAAATAGTGATGGTGCAGACTAAAAAAGTGGGTATGTATAATACAGACTATGTGTTACACTCGCTAAGGTGTTTTTCTAGGTGTGAGAGGGGGGATTCCCTTCTCAAGCATAATTGGACACACAACGTGAAGGACATAGACAAATCATGTACGTAAAAGAGAGTCATATTAGCATAATTGGCAAAGTCATACACATCGTGATAGCCGAGTCTATAGTGCATGGTGAGTAGACTATAGTCGGCTAAGGTGTAATGGTACTGGTGGTACCATTACCTTACCTTATTTTTAACCGCTGACGGCGGCCCAATTATTAAAGTGTAATTTACCCTCGGGTATTGGGACCCCCGCCAAGCCGTTTTAACTGTCACTTCATAATGCACCCTACACTGCACTCTCAGTAACATACCAGCTCCGCTGTAATCAGGCGTCGTAGCACACCCGGGACACATTAGGTGTTACTGGGTGGGCCCGATGATGAAGCATGCCACCAACCAGGTTGGTGTGTGAGGGCTTCATGAACGCACCTGCAAGGTGCCCACTGACAAAACCAGTCAGAGTCCCAACATAAAAGTCATACTGAGCTAGTCTCTTCTGATAAAATATATCACAAACATTAACATGGTAAAGATTCCCTACCTCAGAAAACTAGAATGGACATCTGCATTACAAATCTCCTTTTTCTCACAGAACAGGATTCATATAGACATCAGAAGTGCACATTTTCTCGTGCTCAGAGAGGTACAGCATGGCAGCAGTAGTAGCTGCGACATTCCCGCACAGATCAGGTGCAGCATTGACATTAGAAATGTAAGGTTCCTCCATTACCGAAATAGTCACACCATGGACATTAGCAGTGAGCACTTCCCTCACTCTCTGGGCCACTTGGGCAACTGCAGTTTTGGCTTTTATCTTTCTTAGAAAAGGTACAGATTGGAAAGCAGCAGTGCAAGCTTCCCTCACTAGCACAAAAGTCACCGAATGGGAATCTGTAGTGCAATAACCCTCCATTCAACAGACACACATAAGGTATGAGTTCTGCGGGTGAGTGAATCTTTCTTTGCTGTGCCTATGCTGTATCAGCAGTAGAAGCTTTCTTGGTTAACCTAATATGTACAGCGTGCACATCAGCAATGCAAGCTTCCCTCCTTCTCTGAACATGCACCGTATCTGCACTACTTGAGGGTTCATGTGTGATGCCAGTGGCACTTGGAAAGAAAGCTTTACTCACATCTAGAACTGATAACTCATGTTTGTCAGCAGTAGAAGCTTTTTTGGTAACAAAACGTTTACAGAATGAACGTCAGTAGTGCAAGTGTATCTGCACTGTTTCAGTGTCCATGTGCGATGCCAGGGGCACCAGCAAAGAAAAGTTCACTCACACCCAGAACTGATACCTCATGTGTATCAGCAAAAGAAGCTTTCTTGGTTAATCGGACATTTACAGCATGAACTTCAGCAATGCAAGCTTCCCTCACTCAGGATCTACACTGTTCCAGGATCCTTGTGTGATGCCAGGGGCACAAGCAAAGAAAACTTCACTCACCTGCAAAACTGGTCCCTCGTGGATCAGCAGCGGAGACTTTCTTGGTTAACAAAACATTTACAGCATGACCTTCAGCAATGCTTCACTCACTCTCTGAACAGGTACAGTATTCGACCAGGGTCCATGTGTAATGCGAGGGGTGATAACAGTATTACTTCTGGTCAAAGCCAACCATGTTTTCATGGCATTCTGATGGTTCGACTACCATTGCAAGAAGGTTATAGCAGCAATTTTCATAAGGAAGTACTACAAATAATAGAAGATGTACCATCCAGACAATGAAATGAAAGCACTCTTTTGCAGTTTACTAATATGTGCCGGACTGTTATAAATTTGTAGAGAATCCACAGTCTACTTTCCACCATTTCTTAACAAATGTGTTCAAATAGATTCCTTCTAGCACCACTATGCCGAAACCTAAATACGTTTTCTGCCAATCCATCATGTTGATTTTGCACAGTGGATTTAAGCATTTATTTTAATCTCTTCTTTTCATTATCATGTGCTATATTTATAGAGATTGTTGTTTCTGTTTCTAACATAGATAGTAGAATTTGGTGTGAAGAGTGGTAAGACATTTAAACATATAGAATGTGAGCTAAATCGCCCGAAAGAGCAGAGCTTGCTGTTGTAAAGCACACATTTGGCATGGCGTAATGCAGTTTGCTTCTCATTCTGGATGTAACCCTGCAGTTTGTATTTTGCAATTAAGTTATAAAACAAAATAATTAAATATAAATATATATATATATATATATATATATATATATATATATATATATATATATATATATATATATATATATATATATATATATATATATATATATATACATATATTACCTACTGGCGATAGCCAGTAGGTATATATAGTTAGGATTTTTTCTCTATGGGATTTCTGAAAATTCTATGTCTAAT
The DNA here is from genome assembly GCF_964261635.1 of Lissotriton helveticus. Taxonomy (NCBI): domain Eukaryota; kingdom Metazoa; phylum Chordata; class Amphibia; order Caudata; family Salamandridae; genus Lissotriton; species Lissotriton helveticus. The sequence continues at coordinate 531,943,729 of NC_136071.1, forward strand.
AACTTTGGCGTTTGTGGACGGAATTGGCTGAAATATTCAGGAAAATGGCACATTTTGTTTCTGAGCAGCCCCTGAAAATTTGGGGGGGTTTCGTTAAGGGGGGGGCCGAGAAAAAAGGGGGGTCCCAAAACGTGTTTTTAACATTGAGTTTTCCATAGGGCGGTTGGCCTCACTTTTAGCTCGAACGGCTGAATGGATTTCCACAAAACTTGGCAAAATTGTAGGGACTGGTAGCCCGATGTGCCTTTGCTATGTCTCAAGATATATGCTCCAGTGGTTTTTACGAAAATTAACTTTGAAAAATATATATTGGGCTACATTGGGCTATATATATGTTGGAGCCCAAATGTAGCCCAATGTAGCCCAATGTAGCCCAATGTAGCCCAAAGATGGCCACCAGAGACAAAAGAGCCCAAATGTAGCCCAAATATCAGCCAGATGTAGCCCAACTATAGCCCAGTGACAGAATGTCCCAGAGTGTTCTAAAGAACCACTAGAGCGCTAACAGTCTTACTTATGACAAAAGTATGGCACACCTGAAGTCATCTTGATTGGAATAAAGTGTTAACACTTAAAACATTTAATTTGCAAAGGAACAAAATGAGGGGGTTCATTTTGCCATAGAAATGTTATATATATATATATATATATATATATATATATATATATATTACCTACTGGCGGTCGCCAGTAGGTATATATAGTTAGGATTTTTTCTCTATGGGTTTTTTGAAAATTCTATGTCTAATAACTTTGCCGTTTGTGGACGGAATTGGCTGAAATTTTCAGGAAAATGGCACATTTTGTTTCTGAGCAGCCTTTGAAAATTTGGGGGGGGTTCGTCAAGGGGGGGCCGAGAAAAAAGGGGGGGTCCCAAAACGCGTTTTTCCCATGTTAATTTCCATAGGGCGGTTGGCCTCACTTTTAGCCCGAACGGCTGAATGGATTTGCACGAAACTTGGCAAAATTGTAGGGACTGGTAGCCCGATGTGCCTTTTGTAGGTCTCAATATATGTGCTCCAGTGGATTTTGAGAAATTAACGTTTAAAAAAAGATATATATCTGTAAGCGCGGACCAGGCAGCGGTCTGGTTCGCGGACTTTTCGCGCAACGGAGCTTTGTGAAGCGAAGCTGATTGGTTCTCCGGCGTCTGTCAACATTCCAAACAGTCCGTAGCGGCCGCCATCTTGTCTCTCGGTAGGATCGAGAGACAAGAGGAGGCGAAAGCGAAGGGGCAAATGACCATAAGGGGGAATAGTAGATCCTCGCTGACCCCCTAGGTTTGATGTGGAGGTTTTAAAAGGGCCCCGCGGGGCAAAAAAAAAAATAATAATAATAATCGAACGGCTGAATGGATTTGCACGAAACTTGGCAAAATTGTAGGGACTGGTAGCCCGATGTGCCTTTGCTAGGTCTCAATATATGTGCTCCAGTGGATTTTGAGAAATTAACGTTCAAAAAAAGATATATATCTGTAACAGCGCTCCGCTTCGCGTACTTTTCGCGTTACGGAGGTTTGCGAAGCTGATTGGTTTTTCGGCGTCTGTAAACATTCCAAACAGTCCGTAGCGGCCGCCATCTTGTCTCTCGGTAGGATCGAGAGACAAGAGGAGGCCAAAGCGAAGGGGCAAATGACCATAAGGGGGCATAGTAGATCGTCCCTGACCCCCTAGGTTTGATGTGGAGGCTTTGAAAGGTTCTCGCAGGGCAAAAAAATATATACCGTTTTTTTAGTTTTTTTGCGTGGAGTGCGCTCGGTTCGCGAACCGGGAAGCGTTCTGGGGAGCGTACTTTCTTGAAAATTAGTGAAAAAAGTTAGAGTACAATAATAATTGTGAGTGATCAGATGTAGGGTAGCTCTGAGAAGAGCTTTTGGGTTTATGGTACATTTAGGTACTTATAAGTAGGTACCAATGCACATTCTTAAATTCAGAGTGAAAACTCTGTTGCCCTCATCTGAGAAGTGAACTCCATCTCCTCTGTAGATATCTTGCATGTAGTAACGCAAGTTATTGTTGTACAGGGAGCCCATTCCATGGTCTCTCATGTAAGCTGAAACAGATTTGTTTACATGCTTCCTCGATTTCTCAATTTGTGGACAAAATTGGTTCGACCACCTCCATTTCTGTCTTTGGCATATATTTGAATATACCAAGGCAGTCTGAGGAAAAAGTGCCATCAATTGCTCAAAGGTGTCCTTTAAAAGCATTTCCAGACCTACCCCAGTCAAAGTGCCCAAATCATTACCTCCACAGTGCACAATTAACAGGTCAGGTTTTGGCAAATGCATAAAGGTTTTCAACAATGGTATCAATTGGTGACATTTTAATCCTCTGTGGCCAAACCACTTAATTTCCACATCTTGTAAATTGAGGTTAGGTAAATTCCTGTTTTCAGCGTACCTTTGAGCCCAATAGATGTAGCTATGTCCAACAATCCAGACAGAAAACATGGCGAGAGAAGGTTCTCTTGCAGTCAGATGAAGTGTGGCAATGAAATGGCAGTTGAAAAAATGAGAGTGTAAAATGAAAAAAACTGAGGAGTTTCTGTGTTAATGAAGCAGTAAGAGTGATTGGTGGATTTTGATTGCTGAAAACAGAAAGTTAGTGTGCATGGATGAGTTCGTTGAAAGATGTATTTTGAGTGGCGAAGAAAAAATCATTAAATGAAAGAATGCTTTGGATATGCAGGTGCACTGAGAGTTCAGAGTTCAATTGCAACATTGTTGTGTGAGAGGTCTTGCAAGAGGTGGTTGCTATGCAGAAAAAGCAGAGAGGGGGCAGAGGGGGGAAGGGTTTTGCTTTGAAAAAAAGTGAGGGAAGAGTTTTGATTGGGTGACATGAGAGATCTGTGTGAGGAATTACAGCATTTCTGTGCTTTTGATAGCTGCAGACTCTGGAGTGCATACCTTTTGCTCTGCTGAAGACAAATTGGTGTGTTTCTGAGACTGTTTTGAAACTCAAAGTACTTGCTAAGGTGAGAAAAAATTTCTTTAATTTAGATAGAAAATAGTGTGCTTTAAGGAGAAAATTATGAAGAAAGTTGTGTTTTTCAAATGTTGCTTTGTCTCAAGTGTTTCACAAATAGATTTTGTTTGTTTGAGAAATTGTAATTGGAGAAAATGTGAAGTATTAGTACTGACAGGGCTTTTATGTGCATAGGAGCTGTGGAGTGTTTTCAAATTATGACTTGTAAATCGTTTTTGAGAAAAAGCAATGGTTTTAATATTGATGAGAAGGACATAATGGTGTCTGCTTCTTTATAAGGTAATTGAGAGTCTTTCCCATTTCAATGTAAGAAGTTTGTCTGTGGAGCAAATTGCTTGTAAATATGCTCCCACCTGTGCATGGCAAATTTAGATTTTGAATGTTTCCGTTACATAGGCATGTTAAAGGTGACTGAAACATGCTGCAAAGGCAATCAAAAAATGCTTTTATGTGTCTTAAGGACATTTTAAGTCATTTCCCCATGTGCAGTGTTTTCAAATTATGAGTTGAAAATCGTTTTTGAGGTAAAGGAATGTTTTCAAAATTTATGTGCGCCATATGACCCCAAATTTTTTTTTCAGGGGTGCAGCAGGGTGTTCTTGAGATACCCCTGCACCGTCGGAAAAATTCGTAATTTGCGATGAGGTAATTGCTAATCGCAAATTGCACCTTCATTCCTATGGGCCTCCTGCTGCATGGAAATGAATGGGTAATCTTGCTGAAATGCAAAGTCGAATCTGTATTTAAAAGGGTCTGCACCTCTGTACGGGTGTTCGCTATGTGAAGCACGAAAGTTTCACGGGCCGAACTCAAGGCCACCTCTCTCTGAGACAAAAGAGCTCTTATTCTTGCCATGCTGTTGAAATGTGCTCCCAAGGTTGGTATTTGTGGCCAGATTGAAAACTCCCTATGTTCATGTGTGGGAGGAAATAGAACATTTCTGCAGCAAATAACCCGTTCATTTACTGTTACGATAAAATGAATACTTTTAATTAACCCAGAACAATCTTCATTATTGAGCATCAAATAACTACCATTTTCCAAGAACTTGAACGTGGGGATGATAGCAGGAACTGGCGTGCCTTGCAACACGCAAGCCATATTTGGTCGGTGTTTGTTGCATGAACCGTGTAACTGTCTGTGCCTACACATTAGTGAATGATCTGGCGTCTCAGTGCATTCCTCTCCATTCAGATAAAGTTCTTGATCATCTTTGAAAATCTGTATGTGTATGGAAGCGACCAGACTTGATGAAGAAAACCACTACCTAAAGGTTAATAACGACCTATTGGTATATATTTCATACAATTTGAAAACTTATATAAAGCAAAAGGCAGCGTTATTAAACCGTGGATAAGGCACGTTGCCAAAGCAGTCAACCTTTTGGATTTATACTGGAAATGTTAAAGGAAGAATTACGGAGTAGGGCCTGTAAATCTTTAATAGACAACGAGTAAAATTACTCCAACCATCGTATTCCTCTAACTCCGGGATAGTAGGGGTGTTTAATTTTTTAGAAGTAGCCAATCCAAAGCATTTGGTCTGGGAAATTGTTTCATTCACAAACAACATATGTTTTGGGATGAGACATGCACGGTGGAAAGCCTCAGTGCCTTGTACCTGCCAGGTTCGTGAACCCCAAACTGATGTAGATCCTGGATATTTTTACTCTGTATTACGTTAGCATGGTCTCATTACTGGTTTAAACGCCATTTTTCCTTTTTTGTAAGTTCTGCACACGACACTTAGTTGTTGCTTTAGCTTTCAGCCTACCTGCGTCAAGATCTATGCCTGCTTCAAGCAGGCGCAGGGTTTTGATGTAGCTTTGTCCTATCTGATTGTAAATGCGGCACACCGTGGGTGGCAGAGCAGCGGTGCACGTTAACTGGTGCATCCCTGGGGATGTGCTAGTTAATATAAATCTGCCCCTTTACATTTAATTATGTGCAGGGGACACAGAGTAGGTGAGGTTTATCCAAGGTTAAGAAGAGATGAGTCCTGTTCAGTGAAAAATTGAAGATAGGCTTCAGTATATTATATACTTAAGTAGTGTGTTAAGTTTTTGATGACTGTTATTAATTTACTGTTGGGTAATAGTGGTTAATAACATTTTTTATTATATTTTACCACAGATTCAACTGCACATTATTTCAAGATTTTAGGATGCCTAGCAAAGAAAGAGTAAGAAAGGCTGGAAAACGTCAAAGACAGCAGGAGCATGGAATATTGCAGCAGTCCTCTAACAAAAAGATTTGTCAAGTCACCAAGAAAGCACCGGGTAAGAGTCGAAAAACAGTCATAAGAAATATGTCTAGTAAAAAAAATATTACTACAGAAAATGTTTCACTCCAGAAAAGGAGACCGAATTCAAATGGTAAGGAAAGGCCAATGAGAAATGTTACTGCTAGAGTAAGAGATAACTCTATGCATGAAAGTAGAAGGAAACAACAGTTTAGGGATATTCGTAAACGAATGTTCCGCAACAGGATAATTGGGAATTTGTTAAAAAATATTAAGAAAGGTCAGCAGAAAGTGGTTTTTTATAAGAGAAAAAAAATAGTTGAGAAAGTTATTGATCAGGCCTTTGAAATTAAACGTAAGTTATTTATTTTGACAATCAATAGAATTAGGAAGCTAAACAAGGTAATTTATGATTTCAAAAGAAATAGTAGATGGAAGAGAATAGTTAATCGTAGTAATTTTTGTGAAGTTTTTTCTGGAGAATGGATGCATAGTTCAAGCTCTGAGGCATTTTTTAATGAGGAGAGTTATTTCCAGGATAATGATTTGGTGCATGCAGTTGACACCAGTGGTCGAGCTTATGAAGTGAAAGATGGTTGTCCAGTTGAAAAAGAAAAACTTGTGAGAACAGAGATAGAAGAGGTGTTAGGTAATGAGGTTTTAGGGAGACGTCCTAAGGGTCCTGTGTACACCTGGAAGTGTAGTAGTATTTGCAGTGTACGACAGGATTCCATCAATTTGCTTTGTGATTTTATACGGTCATTTAGTAAGAAAAGTTTGAAGCAGAAAATGAAGTTGTTGCAAGAATTAGATCCTTGCAGAGTGAGAGAAGTGATAGGTTTGCATGGTCATTCACTGGCTTGTCTTTCCAGGAGAGTATGCCAGAGTGTTTTTCATCATTTCAGGATGCTAGCAGTGCATCATAATAAAGTGAGGAAATTAGTTAGAATGTTGTATTATGCTAAGAGTCCAGCAATTATGCTAAAACAATTATGCGCTGCTCTTTTGCATGGTTCTGAAATAGATGTGAAAAATATATGTGAAGAAATTGAGTTTTGTTACTTTGGAAGTAAAGAGGAGAATGTTGAAATTGACCAAGAAGAAGAGAGTAATGTGGAAGATAGTGTACAGGTTTCCAGTACAGATAATTTCCAGAGGGAAATTGCGACGTTTGAGGTGAAATCAAGTGAGAGGCCAAATTTCACTTGTGTGTGTTGTCGACGCACTTATTATAAGAATCAAACTAAGTTAGTGGATTTATATGGAAAAAGTGAAAGGGAAAATAATAGTGAATGGAAGGATTTTACAACATACTTGATGGTAGAAAATTGTTTTGATTTGGGATTGGATCAACGTGTGTGTACTTATTGTTGTAACAAATTAAATCAAAACCAGATGCCTGCTAGAGCAGTTCATAATAATCTGGAATTGGTTGAAATTCCTTCTGAATTGAAGGATTTAAATACTTATGAATCTATTTTGATTCAAAGTATCCATCCCTTTCAGGCTATTGTAAGAATGGAGCCAAAGACAGGGAAATTGCCTCCATCAGATTTACAGAGAGGATTAAAGGGAAGAGTTGTTTATTTGCCTCTAGATTTGAAGAAAAACATTAACACAATTGGAGTAGAAAAAGTGGAAGAGGAACCTCTGGTTATCTTAGTTAATGGGGTTCCGACAAAGAATAAGAAAATATGGCAAGATTTAGTAGATGTTAGGAAAGTCAAAAGGGCAACATTGTATTTGAAAAAATATAATAAATACTATAAAAATGTATATGTTGCAGAAGAGGAAGTAAGTGAGGAAGAGGATAGCGATTTGTGTGCTGGTCAAATTGAGAAAGTAGAACCCTGTACTAGTGAAGAAATATATGAACATTATAGTGTTCATCCTTTGCATTCCAAGGAAGTCATGGGGAATGCTATTGAGTTGTTTCAAATGAAACAAGCGAAAGGGAGTCCCATTAGTGTTTGGGAGGAAAGTTTGGAAGCTCGGTGTTTCCCACAGCTTTTTCCAACAGGTCAGGGAGGAAGATATGATGAGCGACCTCATCAAATTCCTGCTTCTGAATACCGGACTTTGCGATTGTATGCAGGAGATCCTAGGTTTCGACAATGCATTCCTTATTTGTTTCATCTCCTGTTTGAAAGCGATCTGTCTGGACTGTCATATGCAGTGAACCACATCTTGAAAAGTGGTATACACATGCAAAACATCTCGGCAAGTGACTTTATGGATAAAGTCAATGTCCAAGACAGTATTTTGGATTCTCACCTGATTAATCTCATGGCGTGTCAGCGTGGTACTAATGAGTACTGGTACCGTCGTCATGGTGATTTAAAATGTATGCTGAGGAACTTAGGAACTCCCACATGGTTCCTCACTTTGAGCTGTGCTGAGTATGGCTGGGAAGACTTACTTGAATTTCTACGAGAGGCAAATGCTAACGTAGAAAACATCGAATTCAAGACACCCGGAGAACTGTGCTCTTTGGATCCAGTCAATGTATGTAGGTACTTCAATCATAGATTTGAAGGTATGATGTCTTTCATCATGAATAAGAAGAATCCACCTCTTGGAGAGGTGTTGGATTTCTTCTGGAGGAAGGAGTACCAAGCAAGAGGTGCTCCTCATATACATATGTTGCTGTGGATCAAGGATGCACCTAAATTTGGAACGGATGCAGACGACTCAGTGATGAGTTTCATAGAACAGTATTCTACGTGTGCTGTTCCAAACGCAAAGGAGAAAAAAAGCCTAAGAGAAAAAGTTCTACGTTTCCAAAGCCATCGATGTGGAAAGTACTGTCGTCGTAAATTCCGGAACAAAGACAAGTTCTACACCAAATGTCGTTTCGGCTTTCCACGATCGGTGATTTCTAAAGGAAGAGTGAACAGTTTGATGTCTTCGCTGCGACATAATGTGATGAAGAAATCACCTAAAAACACATACAATTTGAAGAGGAACGAAGAGTCTAAGTACATCAACGACTACAACCCGGTGATTTTGTCCATGTGGAATGCTAACATGGATATACAGTTTGTGGCTGATAACTGTATGGCTGTGGCTAGGTATGTGACATCTTACATCACCAAAAAAGAGAAGACAGAATTGAAGGATATGTGGGAGGACATTTCCCATGAAAAGAGCCTCAGCAAGAAGTTGTACAGTTTCAGTCTGAAGATGTTGTCGCATCGAGAAATCGGAGCTTACGAATGTTCTGACCGGTTGTCTTCAGCAAGTCTCTATGCCAAGTCCAGGAGTATCGTTTGGGCGAGTGTTGGTCTTGCTGCAACGCGTAATCGAGTTCTGAAACCTGTGCGGGAAATTGAGTATTTGGCGGAAAAGGAGCCAAACAGTACCGACATTTTGAAGAGCAACATGTTGGATACATATTATCCAAATCGAAGCAGTCACCTCGAGAATGTTTGTCTGTATGAGGTTCTGCAAAATTACATATTCAAGAGGAACATCAAAGAAGATACTGAGAAAGGAGTGTATGCTGTAATAGGAAGTGAGGGATGTCTGGTCAAGCAAAGAAAATGCCACTTGATAAACCATCGAAAATTGAGTGGCGAATCTCCTGAAAAAAAGGAGTTTTTCTATTTAGCACTTTTGCAACTTTTTAAGCCTTGGCGTGCAGAAGAGGAACTGCTTGGAGATTTCCTCTGTTACGAAGACTCTTTCAATGCTGCCAAGGAGACCATAGAATGTCCTGCTTTTCTCAAATATGTAGAAATGTTGAATGTGGAAATTGAGCAGGAAGCAACGATTGCAGCCGAGATTGCCAGAGACAGTTCTCAGGACAGTCAGAGTTCTGCTTCATTGAGTCAGGATCCACTAGGAGGACCTCTTATCGAAAATGAAGCTGCCACTGCTATGAATGAAGTGGAAAGAGCCATGGCACATGCTCAGGAGGATGCGGTTAACTTAGAAGAGTTGGAAAGACAACTCAACGTTGAGCAGAGGAAAATATATGACGAACTTACCATGCAAATTGATCATGGATTAAGTCATGATAAGAAAGAGTGCTCATGTACGTCGTTGAAGCCTGTCCGACTGTACGTGAGTGGAGAAGCGGGAACTGGAAAAAGTTTCCTTATTAAAGCAATTTCATGTTATTTGCAGGAAAGGACAGAGTCATCGCTGTCTTGTGTTGTCACCGCTCCAACTGGACTGGCAGCACATAACATTAAAGGGATTACTTTACATCGTTTACTGATGCTGCCAGTGGAGCATGACAACAAATTAGAATATCACAAGCTATCTGGAGATGCTTGTTTTGAAGTTTCAAGAGTCTTGAGGAAAATGAAACTTCTTATCATTGACGAAGTAAGCATGGTTTCCAATGTTATGCTTGCCTTTGTGCATTTGAGAATGCAAGAAGTTCTCAAAACAGAGTATGATGTGTTATTTGGTGGCAAACACATCATTGTTTTTGGAGATCTTCTGCAGCTGACACCAGTGAAAGGGCAACCTGTGTTCAAAATGCTCACGCATGAAGATACCAGGAAGTGCTTAGGGAGTATTGGCAACGTCAATATATGGTTAAACTTCAATTATGCTGAACTGCATGAAAATATGCGTCAGGCAAAGGATGAAGTTTACAAGACTATTCTACAAGATGTTAGAATTGGAAAAGTGACCGAGCATGGGAAAGAAGCTTTACATGCACGATTACTGACAAATTTATATCCAGACGAAGATGTTGTGCCTGAGAATATTTTTCAGAAAGTTACTGAGAAAAAATCTGGAATATGTTTGATGCCAACTCTTGCAGAATGTGCCAAATTCAACAACAAAATGTTGCATTTAGAAAAGCAAGAGATTGTGAAATTGGAAGCTATTGACAGAGTAGAGCATATGGGATCAACAATTATTTTGTCTGAGAATCTGAAAACAAAATTGGATTCATTAGAGAAGAGTATATCTAAAACTGCGGGTTTTGAAAAGACTCTGAATGTGTGCTTGAACTGCCGTATAATTTTAAGAAGGAATTTACATGTTGAAAGAGGTCTGGTAAATGGATCAATGGGTAATGTTGTTGATTTTGTGAAATACAGAAATAGAGATGGAATTGAATTTTTAAAAATTAAATTTGATGGCATTGAGGAAGTACAGCTAATTGCTCGTTGTTCTGCTAGATTTTTGCTTGTAAAAGACTTATATGTTCGTCGTAAGCAGTTTCCTGTTTGCTTGGCATATGCGGTGACAATCCATAAATCGCAAGGTTTAAGTGTAGACTGTGCATTGGTGAATATTGGCAGTTCTGTGTTCAAGGAGGGTATGGCATATGTGGCATTGTCACGAGTTAGGACTTTATCGGGATTGTACTTGATTGAGTGTGATGTCACAAACATTTGTGCGGATCTAGATTGTGTTAAGGAATACAATAGGTTGAGAAGAGAGTATGCGCCACATTTGCCTCAGTATCCTTTGTTTGAGAAACGTGTGGTAGGCCGGAAACGAAGAAATGTGACCAATACTGGGGAGGTTGTAGCAAAAAGACGAAAAGTTGATGAACCTGAAATTATAAGCAGAAACAAAAAGGATTCTGTTGAAGATGTTGTTGGTTTTCAATTTGAAAACAGTTCTGGTGTCAACTGCTATGCTAATGTAGTGGTTAATGTTGTCTTTTCTCTAGAAACTTTAAAAGAACAGATTGTGGTCAATTCGGATCAAAGATTTTGCAGTTTGTTAAATTCTGTGTTAGAGAAATGTAGCACTGATAGAACAAACATAGAAAGTGTGTCTGAAATTCGAAATCTGTTAGACAGATGTTCAGGCCAAACACAATTCTCTCAAAATAGTCAGCAAGATTGTCAGGAGTTTTTAATGTATATGCTTGATGTATTGCATGATGAAGGTGTAGATGTAGATCACCTGTTTGGGCTTTCTTATCAATGGCAGCATGACTGCGAGAATTGTAGGGTATCAGCTACTACTAGTGTAGACTCAGAAAGATTTATATATTTAACTTTGCCAGACAGTAAATCAGTCTCTTTTAATAAGCTAGTAAAAGCAGCTGATCACAACATGGAGTGTAGCCAATGTAAATCTGAAATGATGTCCACTTTATTTATACGAACATATGGCCAGTATGTCATTTTAATGTTCCAACGATGTAGGCCTGATGGAACAAAATTGACAACTTTAATTAAAAATTTTGTGGCTTCACAGTTGTCAATATCAGGAAGGACTTTTGTAACTGTAGCAATTATATATCATGATGGTCCTTCAATAACATCAGGACATTATACAGCTTATTTAAAGTGTAGAAATGGCTGGTCATTCTGCAATGATTCTGTTTTAATTTTCAAAAAAAAATTGCCATATGACCTTAAAAACTCTTACCTGGTGTTTTTAAAACCAAAATTTTAGGGAAAGAATCTCGGGATGTGCTCTGAGGAATTTCAAGAAGTTCTTATGGCTCCTACACTATTTGGCCTTGAGGATAAGTGTAGTACAGAGACATAACTTCTAACCATAAGACTGGACGTCATGGAAAAATAACTGCACTTTGAATGAGTTCAGAAAAACGATTTCTTTTTATAAGCTAATTGAAGCAGCGAATCAAAACATGGAGTAGAGGGAATGTAAGTCTGCAATGCTGTCTACTGTTTTACATTGCTTTGTGATTAAAAGTGATGTAGAGAATTAAATAATTGTACTAGTCATAAAGGTAGTGTAAGTCTGCTTCATAGTAAGCAGTATCAGTGTGATAGGAAATGTAGAACATGATTGAGCAAGAAGGGGAAGATATTACTAGTCCAGGATTGTGTAAATGATCTTCAACATTTTAATTCTGAAAGTTGCGGAAATGCGAAAAGACGGGATTGGCTTACAAGAAATCCAAGAGTTATACATGGCTCTGACACGATTTGGCCTTGTGGAATCGTGTGGTAGAGAGCGAGAAGTCATTTATTGTATGTAACATGTTTTTGAAAACGATGGAAGTTTTCTTTCAGAAAGTGGCGGGTTGAAAGTAATAACAGCACAACAGAGTGTAAGCTGTTCATAGGACATCCTTGGCCGTCATGGAAAGTAAGTTAACTTTAAGGAGTTCTGAATTCTGATTTGTAATGTATGGGTTTTTTAAACACAATCATTTTGATTGTGTTTTTTTTTCCCCGCTGTTATATGATGAATACCTTCAAGTCACTGTTTTAGTGAAATTTGATACATTCTGAGAACAGCAAAAATAAACCATTTAACATGTATAATTAATTCTGTTCTGTTTGCATTTATGATGTACATGTAGAACTGTGTAGGAGGCATGGAGAAGGTGAGGCTTCTGTCAGTGTCAAAGTTGTTGCATACAGTGCTCATATTCTACGTAGTCTTTTATATTTCATTACTTTCACTGTTTCTGACAGATCTAAAAAAAATTTTTTTAAAAGAACAGTAAGTATAAGGGAAGGAAACAGACAGTTATGTTAAAAGAAACACAGCTATAGGGAATAAACTAGGGATACTGTTACCCGCAATCCTCTGCTGATGATGTCACTGAGCATGTCATGAATGATGTAATATGTGACATCATCAGCAGTGGATTACGGGTAATAGTATCTCTAGTTTACTCCCCTATAGCTGTCTTTCTTTTAACATAACTGTCTGTTTCCTTCCCTTATACTTACTGTTCTTTTTTATAAAAAAATTTTTTTGGTTCGCTTCCGGTTCGCGTACCGGGGAGCGAACTGGGAAGCGAACTAAGAGAAATAGAGGTTGGCACAGTTGCAAATATTGTACCAATTTTTTTATAACGGGGAGGTAGTTCTGAAAAGAACTTTTTTTTAAATTGTTTTTGTTGTTTTATATTTTTTTTATTATTTTTCTGAACATTTTTTTTACTTTTTTTGAATTTTTCTGAACAGTTTTATATTTTTTTTGTTTTTTTTTCGGAGGGGGCAACGAAAACGATTCATTGTAAAGGGCTCAACAGGAGGAAGAAAACAAAAAAAAGAATTTATTGTTTGGGGAGTTTCGGACAAACATGAGCATGATTGTTAATAGCTCTGTTGATCAGAGTGATGCTACTTTCTGCGTAGCAAATGATTCCACTGCAATGTACGCAGACTTGTTTTACTTCACGAAATCTCGTTTGTACATTTGGCACCATCTCCCTGCCCTCTGGTCCCGTTACTTCCGGTACAACAGATCTTCTGGCCATAATAGGGAGATTATCTAGGACGTCCTGTTCCTCTTCTTCCTCTTCTTGCTGAATTATAACTTTAGCAGGTGGTCCACTCTTCCTTGGATGTGGTGGAGGTGGTGGGGAAGCACCAGCTGAAGCTAGTAAAGAAGCCATTGCTCACTGGTAACAAAGGGTCTTTCTCTCACAATGATGAAAGTCAGAGTGAGGAAAGAAGGAGGGATTTTCACCATTTGGGAAAAAAAATAGTTCTCAACCAATGAAAAGTGTTCATTTTAGATCATATGACCTAGTCTTACATCATTAGGAAACCGAAAGTGAAATGAACCAATGAAAAGTGTTATTACCAAGTCACATGACCTGCTGTGTTTACGTTACGCGCTTTGCAGGGCCTCCCGGTTTGCTTCCAGAAACCTGTGCTTTGCGACTCGGTAAGCGTACGAGTTCGCTAACGTAGCACGTCATATGACGTATCACGCGACAACGCGAAACGTCATGCGGACGGGAGGCGTCACGATGTTGTTTTCTAACGCGGCAGTTGCGGTAAAGAAACGTTTACCGGCTCGCGGTCTATTTCGCGGCATCAAGGTCAGCTAACGGGAAGCTTCCCGATTCGCGAAGCGGGAACGAAGAAAAAAAAATATTTAAAAAAAAAAATTATTCATAAACATATAAAATATATTTTTGGATTTAAAGAAGAATACATTTTACAGCTACAGATATTAGCTGTTAAAAAACCAATGAAATTCACAGAAAAAACCATAGGTTATAGACCATATATAGTTAGGAATTAGCATTTACAAAACCTTGAAAATTCACTGAAAAAACCATAGGTTATAGACCATATATAGTTAGGAATTAGCATTTAAAAAACCTTATTTTACTCACACAAAACCATTGAAATTCCATATATAGTTAGTTGCACTAACTATATATCGCGCACCCGTAATCCACTGCTGATGATGTCACATATTACATCATTCATGACATGGTCAGTGACATCACTGATGACATCACTGATGACATCTCAAATGACATCACTGATGATATCTCATTTGACATCAATGGTCACATCAATGATGATATCATTAATGTGACAATACAATGCATCTCCTCACACTTTAATATAACCTCTGTTACACCCAGTGTTAAATACAGAGTGTAATTTTTGAAACCATTGACACACCAATACTAGTTACTACATACCCACTCACTGATTCCTACGTCTACACACACATTCACTCATTCACCCATACAATCATTCATACATACAATCACTCATCTTTACAACACTATCATATGCACTCATACACCTATACAGACACTCACACTCTGCCACTCATCCATGGAGTTACTCACACACCTAGTCAGTCCTGTAAAGAATCAATCACAGTTCCATTTTCTAATCTACACAGTTAAACATAGAGTACCTTACATTTTAAAACATATACTAACACATACTTACTCTCTTATAGAATCACTGATACAAGTACACATTGATCTGCACAGAGTCACACACCTCCCAGCCAGTCATACACACACTCAGTCTCCCATACAAATACTTGTGCAACCAATCAATAACCCATATAGCTACTTATATAGCTACTGATCAACACATGCAGCAGCTTGCACAACAACAGACATGCTGATGCACACTTTCAGACAGTTTAGTCACTAACCCGTGCATTTAGTAAGACGCATTTAATCACTCACTCATACAGTCAATCACGCACCTACTAAAACCTTCATTGAGACACTTATACATCCACTCATTCTTCAATATGTAAAACATATTTAAACTTTACAGAAACACATAATCACTGGATGTTGTCATCAGTGATGTCATTTGAGATGTCATCAGTGATGTCATCAGTGATGTCACTGACCATGTCATGAATGATGTAATATGTGACATCATCAGCAGTGGATTACGGGTGCGCGATATATAGTTAGTGCAACTAACTATATATGGAATTTCAATGGTTTTGTGTGAGTAAAATAAGGTTTTTTAAATGCTAATTCCTAACTATATATGGTCTATAACCTATGGTTTTTTCAGTGAATATATATATATATATATATATATATATATATATATATATATATATATATATGTCCAAACACAATCCCGGAGAATAAAAGTACCAAGGAAAGCAGCACTCGCAGGGGGTTGTTCCAACCAGTTTATTACGGCGGAACAAACAGCAACGACGCGTTTCGCCGTAGGGCTTTGTCAAGTTGTGAGAGAAGCGAGGACGTACAAACAATTTAAACTTGTCAGGATGTAATGGAAAGTAAAGACGGACTACATGTTTTCAAATAAACAGCGGCCATCTTACAGTGTATATACATTCAATGCAAAGTACTTAAACTTATACAAAATAACCATCATATAATGTCATGTCATATATTTACATATAAATTGCTATATAAGCATTTGATATAGCCCTGTATGGGCACAAAAAACGATCCTAATAACATCCTGAATAATAATGCAGGCTGATGTCAAAGTACATCCCAGGGAAATTCGATCTTCGTTGAACCATGCTTGACAACTGTAAAATCACAATAATGATATGTCAAACAGCATGTTCATTACCACAAAGGTAACATCGTCCTCCTCACTACTGCCCAATATGAAACTGAGGCTCTACGTCTATTAGGAGATGTCAACACCTACAGACTTGTGGACAACAACGTTTATAATCAGAGCGTGGTGGATTACCATGACATGATATCCAGGTGGTACAAAGTCAATATGCTGAATACCGATGAATATCTGTACTTACGTTGTCTCAGTCCTGTAATTCCAACTTTTTATTACCTTCCCAAGGTTCACAAAGACTTACACAATCCCCCAGGTAGGCCAATTGTGGCCTCCAATGGAAGTCTTACTGAGAATCTTTCGATGTATGTTGACTCTTTCCTTTTACCTTTGGTTACGTCTTTGCCATCCTATCTGCAAGATACCAAACACTTTTTGTCTATCATTGGTTCAGTCATTTGGAAAGACACATATTGCATGCTGGTTCTTGACATCGCCAGTTTATACACATGTATAGTTCATGGCGATGGTCTTAGAGCTATGGCCCACTTCCTGGAGAAACGTCCTGTGTGTTTCTACGAGCACAATAAGATGCTGATGGAGTTTATGAATTTTGGTTTGAATAATAACATCTTCCTTTTCAGCAATCAGTTATATAAACAAACGTCTGGAGTAGCTATGGGAGCTTGCTCGGCTCCTAGCTTTGCCAATTTGTTTGTAGGCCATTGGGAAGAACTGGCACCTTGGGGCCAAAATGAGAAATGGACCGACATGATTATACAATGGCATCGTTATATAGACGATTTGTTTATTATTTTGGATTGCACGTTGGAAACTGCTAATGAGTTTGTTGAGGCATTGAATCATAATGACAAAAATTTGAAATTCTCAGGTGAGATAAGTAAAACTACTGTCAATTACCTCGACCTCACAGTGTATGTGGACCAGGAAGGCTCTTTGCAGACGAAATTGTTTAGAAAAAAGACGGCTGGTAATTCCACCCTGTATGCCACCAGTAGTCATCCACGCAAACTCATTGAGAGTATCCCCTACGGGGAACTCTTAAGATTGCGGCGAAATAATTCCCATGATGTTGATTTTGAAAAGGCGGCGGCTGCTAGTCTTTTGAGATTTAAAAGAAGAGGATATAAAAATGGGGTTTTGACAAGGGCATTAGAGAGAGTAAAAAAGATTAAGCGGAAAGATCTGTTAGAGCCCAAAAATAGTAAATCTTTGAAGAACGGGGCATTTCGTTTGATTACAACTTTCTCGCGCAATGCTGGTCAGATCAAGAAAATCTTGAAAAAGAATTGGAATATTCTTTTATCGGATAATGTCATCAAAGCTGACCTGCCGACCAATCCTTTGGTCACTTACAGGAAAGCAAAATCCTTGAAGGATCATTTAGTATCCAGCCATTACTCTCCTCCTGTGATTACCCCCAAAATGCCGGTTCTCAGCGGCTTTTATCCCTGTGGTCGGTGTAAGGCCTGTAAGTTTAGTAAGCGGACGCTTACTTTTAAGATACCTGGGTTGGCCACACCGAAAAAGATCTCGAAATTCTTGACTTGTTCCACCCCTTTTGCTATTTATTGCCTTACTTGCCCGTGTGGTTTAAAATACATTGGCAGTACCACGAATGCTGTAAAACTGAGAATATTGGAGCACATGCGTGCTATTGCCAAAAAAGATGAGGCTTACCCCGTGGCAAGGCATTTCGAGAAGATGCACAACAGCAACAGGGATCTGTTGTCGTACATTTGTCTCGATAGTGTACCAGCTAGCATTAGAGGTGGGGACCGCTTACTCAAGCTCCGACGCCTGGAATCTAGGTATATTATTGATTTGCAAACCAAGATTCCGAAGGGCTTGAATATGCATGAGGAGCTATCAGTACACTTGGGATAAAAACATTGCTATTTATTTCTAAAACTCTGCATGTATTATGAAGGTGACCAGTATGTTTTGATTCTGACCACAGGCTTGTGGTTGTGTCTACCAGTGATAAGATTACTACTGTGATTAATTGAATTATTAACTGTGACTGTTTTCTTTATTTATTTTTGTATCATTATAGAAGATTTTGGCTATTGATATGTCTTTTGTTTTGTGGAGATGATATTGGACTAAGGGAGCATGTAGGCCATGCACCCATGGATCAGCCCATCAGTGGGCCTTATCTTTGTACCTTTGTGGTAATGAACATGCTGTTTGACATATCATTATTGTGATTTTACAGTTGTCAAGCATGGTTCAACGAAGATCGAATTTCCCTGGGATGTACTTTGACATCAGCCTGCATTATTATTCAGGATGTTATTAGGATCGTTTTTTGTGCCCATACAGGGCTATATCAAATGCTTATATAGCAATTTATATGTAAATATATGACATGACATTATATGATGGTTATTTTGTATAAGTTTAAGTACTTTGCATTGAATGTATATACACTGTAAGATGGCCGCTGTTTATTTGAAAACATGTAGTCCGTCTTTACTTTCCATTACATCCTGACAAGTTTAAATTGTTTGTACGTCCTCGCTTCTCTCACAACTTGACAAAGCCCTACGGCGAAACGCGTCGTTGCTGTTTGTTCCGCCGTAATAAACTGGTTGGAACAACCCCCTGCGAGTGCTGCTTTCCTTGGTACTTTTATTCTCCGGGATTGTGTTTGGACATTTGAAAGCGGGTACACCCCCGTTATGGCGTGCACCCGCCCATGAGTGCAACCGGCTGGTGTTTGGGAGCGCATATATATATATATATATATATATATATATATATATATATATATATATATATATATATATATATATATATATATATATATATATATATATATTACCTACTGGCGGTCGCCAGTAGGTATATATAGTTAGGATTTTTTTGAATAGGGATTTCTGAAAATTCTATGTTGAATAACTTTGGCGTTGATGGACGGAATTGGCTGAAATTTTCAGGAAAATGGCACATTTTGTTTCTGAGCGTCCCCTGAAAGTTTGGGGGGGTTTCATCAAGCGGGGGCCGAGAAAAAAGGGGGGTTTCAAAACGTGTTTTTAACATTGAGTTTTCCATAGGGCGGTTGGACTCACTTTTAGCTCGAACGGCTGAATGGATTTCTATGAAACTTGGCAAAATTGTAGAGACTGTTTGCCCGATGTGCCTTTGCTAGGTCTCAAGATATGTGCTCCAGTGGATTTTGAGAAATTAACGTTCAAAAAAATATATATATCTGTGACAGCGTCCCGGTTAGCGCCCCGCTTCGCGTACCAGACGCGTAACGGAACTTCGCGAGGAGAAGCGGATTGGCTCTCCGGTGACTCTCAACATTCTAAACAGTCCGGAGCGGCCACCATCTTGTCTCTCGGTAGGATCGAGAGACAATAGGTGGAAATAAACGAAGGGGGAAATGAATGAAAGGGGCAAGGTAGAGCCCTCCTGACCCCCTAGGATTGATGTGGGGGCTATTAAAGGGCCCCGCGGGGCAAAAGAATAAAATACATTTTTTTTCGATTTTTCGCGGTGGAAGCGCTACCCGGTACGCGAACCGGGTAGCTCACCGGTAGCGTAACGGGAGTCCGCCATCTTGTGTTTCGGACGAATTTAGTCACAAGATGGAGGATAAACAATGTTGGGAATGGGTATAAGGGGGCACGGGAGACATATCCTGACCCCCTAGGTTTTCTGAGGGTGGCTGAGGAGGCCCATATATGTAAAAAAAAAACACTTTTTTTTTCAAATTTTCGCACGGTTAGCGCCCGGACCGCGCAACGGGTAGGGTTCCGGAAAGCGTAACAAGGGGAAAACCAAGGGAAATAGTAAAATAATATTTTAGAGTGCTTTGAGGTAGGGTAGCTCTGAATAGAGCTGTTGTGTTGTGTGGGTGATGTAAGTACTAACATGTAGGTACCAATGAAGAGTCTAAAATTCAATGTACACCGTCTCCTCTGTAGATATTTTGTATGATCTAATATGGGTTATTTAAATGTAAATGTGTGGAAAAGCACTTCATGCTTTAAAGCAATTGTATTTTTGAACTGATTGTTCTTTCCTCTTAGTCCTCCTCTTTGTTTTTTTCCCCACACTCTTCTTCAGCATGATAGTTGATAAATGTGTTCCCTCAAAAAATTTATATACATAAAAAAATTATATTAAATAGATATAAAATATATTTTTCCTTTAAAAGAAGAATACATTTTACAGCTTTTGATATTTGCTATTAAAAAACCATTGAAATTCACTGAAAAAACCATAGGTTATAGACCATATATAGTTAGGAATTAGCATTTACAAAACCTTGAAAATGCACTGAAAAAACCATAGGTTATGGACCATATATAGTTAGGAATTAGCATTTACAAAACCTTATTTTACTCACACAAAACCATTGAAATTCGCATATATAGTTAGTTGCACTAACTATATATTGCGCACCCGCAATCCACTGCTGATCATGTCACATATTACATCATTCATGACATGGTCAGTGACATCACTGATGACATCACTGATGACATCTCAAATGACATCACTGATGACATCACTGATGACAACATCCAGTGACTGTATGTTTCTGTAAAGTTAAAATATGTCTTACATATTGAAGAATGAGTGGATGTATAAGTGTCTGGATGAAGGATTTAGTAGGTGCATGACTAACTGTATGAGTGAGTGATTAAATGTGTCTCACTGAGTGCATGGGTTAGTGACTAAACTGTTTTAATTTGTGCATCATTATGTCTGTTGTTCTGTAAACTACTGCATGTGTTGATCAGTAGCTATATGAGTAACTATATGGGTTATTGATTGGTTGCCCAAGTATTTGTATGGGAGACTGAGTGTGTGTGTGGGTGGCTGGGAGGTGTATGACTCTGTGCATAGATGTGTGAGCAGTTGATTCACTAGATGTATGGGTTCAAAAGTGCATGTGGAAACAGCTGTATGGGCGGTTGACTGTGTGCATGAGTGTATTGGTGAGTGAATGGATATCTCAGTGCTACATGTCAAAGTAAGTACATATGTAAAACACAGTACATGTGAGAGTTGACATATATAAATAACTGTGCATAAGAGCCAGTGAATGTGTGAGTGGCTGTATGGATCATTGTGAACTTGTATCAGGGATTGTATAAGAGAGTAAATATGTGTTAGTATATGTTTGAATAAGTAAGGTGTGTATAACTGTATAGTTGAGGAAATGGAGGTGTGATTGATTCTTTGCATGACTGACTAGGTGTGTGAGTAACTCCATGGATGAGTGACAGTCTGTGAGTGTCTGTTTACACTGAGTGTATCTAAGGTTATATTAGAGTCTGAAGAGGTTCATCGTATTATCACATGAATGATGTCATCAGTGATGTGATCAGTAATGTCAAATGAGATGTCATCAGTGATGTCACCAGTGATGTAATTTGAGATGTCATCAGTGATGTCATCAGTGATGTCATTTGAGATGTCATCAGTGATGTCATCAGTGATGTCATTTGAGATGTCATCAGTGATGTCATCAGTGATGTCACTGACCATGTCATGAATGATGTAATATGTGACATGATCAGCAGTGGATTGCGGGTGCGCGATATATAGTTAGTGCAACTAACTATATATGCGAATTTCAATGGTTTTGTGTGAGTAAAATAAGGTTTTGTAAATGCTAATTCCTAACTATATATGGTCTATAACCTATGGTTTTTTCAGTGCATTTTCAAGGTTTTGTAAATGCTAATTGCTAACTATATATGGTCTATAACCTATGGTTTTTTCAGTGAATATATATATATATATATATATATATATATATATATATATATTCACTGAAAAAACCATATGTTATAAACCATATATAGTTAGGAATTAGCATTTAAAAAACCTTACTTTACTCACACAAAACCATTGAAATTCCATATATAGTTAGTTGTACTAACTATATATCGCGCACCCGCAATCCACTGCTGATCATGTCACATATTACATCATTCATGACATGGTCAGTGACATCACTGATGACATCACTGATGACATCTCAAATGACATCACTGATGACATCACTGATGACATCTCAAATGACATCACTGATGACATCACTGATGACATCTCATTTGACATTACTGATCACATCACTGATGACATCATTCATGTGATAATACGATGAACCTCTTCAGACTCTAATATAACCTTAGATACACTCAGTGTAAACACAGACTCACAGATTGTCACTCATCCATGAAGTTACACACACACCTAGTCAGTCATGCAAACAATCAATCACACCTCCATTTCCTTAACTATACAGTTAAACACACCTTACTTATTCAAACATATACTAAAACATATTTACTTACTTATACAATCCTGGATACAAGTTCACAATGATCCATACAGCCACTCACACATTCACTGGCTCTTATGCACAGTTATTTATATATGTCAACTCTCACATGTACTGTATTTTACATATGTACTTACTTTGACATGTAGCACTGAGATATCTATTCACTCACCAATACAGTCATGCACACAGTCAACCGCCCATACAGCTGTTTCCACATGCACTTTTGAACCCATACATCTATGCAGAGAGTCATACACCTCCCAGCCACCCATACACACTCTCAGTCTCCCATACAAATACTTGGGCAACCAATCAATAACCCATATAGTTAATCATATAGCTACTGATCAACACATGCAGCAGTTTACAGAACAACAGACATAATGATGCACAAATTAAGACAGTTTAGTCACTAACCCATGCACTCAGTGAGACACATTTAATCACTCACTCATACAGTCAGTCATGCACCTACTAAATCCTTTGTTCAGACACTTCTACATCCACTCATTCTTCAATATGTAAGACATATTTTAACTTTACAGAAACATACAGTCACTGGATGTTGTCATCAGTGATGTCATTTGAGATGTCATCAGTGATGTCATCAGTGATGTCATTTGAGATGTCATCAGTGATGTCATCAGTGATGTCACTGACCATGTCATGAATGATGTAATATGTGACATGATCAGCAGTGGATTGCGGGTGCGCGATATATAGTTAGTACAACTAACTATATATGGAATTTCAATGGTTTTGTGTGAGTAAAGTAAGGTTTTTTAAATGCTAATTCCTAACTATATATGGTCTATAACCTATGGTTTTTTCAGTGAATATATATATATATATTACCTACTGGCGGTCGCCAGTAGGTATATATAGTTAGGATTTTTTCTCTATGGGTTTTTTGAAAATTCTATGTCTAATAACTTTGGCGTTTGTGGACGGAATCGGCTGAAATTTTCAGGAAAATGGCACATTTTGTTTCTGAGCAGCCCTTGAAAATTTGGGGGGGGTTCGTCCAGTGGGGGCCGAGAAAAAAGGGGGGTCCCAAAACGTGTTTTTAACATTGAGTTTTCCATAGGGCGGTTGGCCTCACTTTTAGCCCGAACGGCTGAATGGATTTGCACGAAACTTGGCAAAATTGTAGGGACTGGTAGCCCGATGTGCCTTTTGTAGGTCTCAATATATGTGCTCCAGTGGATTTTGAGAAATTAACGTTTAAAAAAAGATATATATCTGTAACAGCGGACCGGTTAGCGCTCTGGTTCGCGGACTTTTCGCGCAACGGAGCTTTGTGAAGCGAAGCTGATTGGTTCTCCGGCGTCTGTCAACATTCCAAACAGTCCGTAGCGGCCGCCATCTTGTCTCTCGGTAGGATCGAGAGACAAGAGGAGGTCAAAACAAAGGGGGAAATAACTATAAGGGGGCATAGTAGATCCTCGCTGACCCCCTAGGTTTGATGTGGAGGTTTTAAAAGGGCCCCGCGGGGCAAAAAAAAATAATAAAAATAATAATCGAACGGCTGAATGGATTTGCACGAAACTTGGCAAAATATTAGGGACTGGTAGCCCGATGTGCCTTTGCTAGGTCTCAATATATGTGCTCCAGTGGATTTTGAGAAATTAACGTTCAAAAAAAGATATATATCTGTAACAGCGCTCCGCTTCGCGTAACGGAGGTTTGCGAAGCTGATTGGTCATTCTGTCACTGGGCTATAGTTGGGCTACATCTGGCTGATATTTGGGCTACATTTGTTTTTTTGTGTGTCTGGCGGCCATCTTTGGGCTACATTGGGCTACATTGGGCTTCATTGGGCTACATTCGGCTAATTAGCAAATAGCTCATCGCAAACTAGGAATGGTAAAGAATCGCTATTTATTCCTTAAAGTTCGCTATTTAGGAAATGCAAATAACTTTGATGATACATATGGCGGTTCATCTCTAACAAGATAAGAAGCATAGGGATAGATTTATGATGACTGGCGCATCACCAGGGATGTGTTAGTCATTCTGTGCCGCTGTTCCGTCACCTATGGTGTGCTGCATTTACAATGCGGCGCATCACGGGGCAAAAACAGCACAGATGCGTGATGTATCTGTGCCGTAAAGGTGGCGCATTGCTGGAGTTGTATCGCAAGTGTGATGAAGCTCCAGCAAGGGTCGGGGGTGCCCCTGTCGCAGGGTTTCTGTTCTCACACAGAACTGTGGACAGAGGATTGGAACCTCGGCGAATTAGGGTGTCCCAAAACTCACGTTAGTAATCAAAAACTATTTAGCAAGCTAGGTACAGTGTCACATTGGATATAACAAACTCTCAATGTTTAGACAATCCAGAATATGAACTTATAGTACCTCAGGATACGTGGAACTCATGAACAGTCGGTCGTTATATATTTCTTAGAAACCAGAACATGGAGTTAAGAAGAACACATGTGTATTTGAAATGTTTATTTACTAATGCCGTCTTCTCAGGCGTAGTACCTTAGATAATAAAAGTACACATATTATCAGTAGCAAAATTACCAGCATAGTTACTAGTACATAAAAAGTGAATGGTGATAGTATGTTAACATGCTGTAAATGAATAAGAGTTAGCAACACTTATAAGCAGCCGCGGGCCGTGGAGGGAGTTACGGTGAGGCAGGGAGGCGGGGAGGGGGAGAAGCAGGGTGGAGAATACAAGTACACATATTATCAGTAGCAAAATTACCAGCATAGTTACTAGTACATAAAAAGCGAATGGT
Organism: Lissotriton helveticus; assembly: GCF_964261635.1. NCBI lineage: Eukaryota > Metazoa > Chordata > Amphibia > Caudata > Salamandridae > Lissotriton > Lissotriton helveticus. The sequence continues at coordinate 531,968,738 of NC_136071.1, forward strand.
GACAGTATGTTAACATGCTGTAAATGAATAAGAGTTAGCAACACTTATAAGCAGCCGCGGGCCGTGGAGGGAGTTACGGTGGGGCAGGGAGGCGGGGAGGGGGAGGGGCAAGGTAGAGAGGGCTCCACCCTGCTTCTCCCCCTCCCCGCCTCCCTGCCTCACCGTAACTCCCTCCACGGCCCGCGGCTGCTTATATCTCACCCTCCCTAATACACATATTATATTATTTGCTAAGAAGGTCTCTTTGTGTTGGTTTAGGGCGTGCCCATACTTTAGTGTCTTAGATTTGAAGGAATCACATCAGCATACACCAGCTCTCTCTTCATGTGAACCGCATCAACTGTTGTGTATGTGTGTTCGGCAAAGCAATATAAAACCCGCCTCATGCCCAGAATTGGCAGAAGTTGCACTTATGTTATGAGTATGAAGTCGTGGAGATCAGACCTCATAACAATTCTGTATCGTGTTGTTCTTGAAACTTTAGCACTCGCTGTACAGATATAGTTTAACAAGTAAAGCAGATAGTAGACCAATAACATATTATTCTCATGTAAACCACGATGAACTACTAGGTGGAAAGCTAAAGCAACAACTAAATGTCGTGTGCAGAAGTTGCAAAAAAGGAAAAATGGCGTTTAAACCGGTAATGAGCCCATGCTAACTTAACACGGTGTAAAGATATCCAGGACCTAGATGACACCTCCCCATGATCCGGAAACGAACTGAATAAGATAATAGAAGTGCCATCTCATGAGAGCAGATTGCAAGTTTATATGTGGACGGTCCGCAAGGTAAAGCATTAAAAACTAGGAAAATTCAATGCTAAAGAAAAATAAAACAGCCAAGTACTTTATCGAGTCTTAAGCCAATAGGCAAGGTAAATAATAAAAACTTGACAATTAAGTCAATGAATTGTCAATGAAATGCTAGTACTCAGCATATGAAACATGAAAAAGGTCTATGACATAACTGTGTATGCAAAATAAGCTGCAACAGCCTCCAACAGGAAGTCACCGTCTTCATCCGAAAACAGTTCAGCCATCCAATTTAAAAGCGGAAAAGAACATACGTGCTCTCCCAGCACCGGATCCTCTATCACCATCAGAGGACAGCTCGGTGGGTTTTCAAGAAAGCTGTGTTCCAAGAAAGACTGTGCTGCCGCCAGTAAATTCCAGGGACCAAGTAGTCCATGCATCAATGCCACAGCCATAATCCTTTCGCCAGGACAAACCAACTCGTGAGTAATGATAGGAGTCATCAGCTGATTAAAGTCGACGTCAGGAGAAACCGGTCCGCAGAGACACAAATCAATGGCCCAATCGAAATCACAGGTCAGGCAGTGAAATACAGGCTGGACACAGGTGAAGTAGGAGAACCGAAAAGATAATCCATATGCCGTGCTTAATATCGCCAACGGCATTGTGCCATAATATTCTAGCATGCGATTGCGGAACAGTGTCAGCAGCTGCAGGGTCGGAGGTTGCATAGGAGGGACATCCATATTTAAAAATGTAAAAAAGCACAAGAGCGTCCGCTGGTAATGCAAGTAAAAATGCAATCCACGAACCAGAGTGGAGAAAATGGAATGAAAGGGAGCAGGGATGACTCCAAAGATTTTCTCAAATGAAGTCACGAGACCACTGGTAACAACTTTAAAAAAGTGTGCCAGGGATTTTGTGGAGGATGCGTTAAAGATAGTCGGAAACATGTTGCTGAAATTGAAAGGCAAACCTGTGTACGGGTGTTCGCTATGTGAAGTACGAAAGTTTCACGGGCCGAACTCAAGGCCACCTCTCTCTGAGACAAAAGAGCTCTTATTCTTGTCATGCCGTTGAAACGTGTCCCAAGGTTGGTATTTGTGGCCAGATTGAAAACTCCCTATGTTCATGTGTGGGAGGAAATAGAACATTTCTGCAGCAAATAACCCGTTCACTTACTGTTACGATAAAAGGAATACTTTTAATTAACTCAGAACAATCTTCATTATTGAGCATCAAATAACTACCATTTTCCAACAACTTGAACGTGGGGATGATAGCAGGAACTGGCGTGCCTTGCAACACGCAAGCCATATTTGGTCGGTGTTTGTTGCATGAATCGTGTAACTGTATGTGCCTACACATTAGTGAATGATCTGGCGTCTCAGTGCATTCCTCTCCATTCAGATAAACTTCTTGATCATCTTTGAAACATCTGTATGTGTATGGAAGCGACCAGACCTCATGAACAAAAGCACTACCTAAAGGTTCATAAAGACCTATTGGTATATATTTCATACAATTTGAAAACTTATATAAAGCAAAAGGCAGCGTTATTAAACCGTGGATAAGGCATGTTGCCAAAAAACCCGCAATCCTCTGCTGATGATGTCACTGAGCATGTCATGAATGATGTAATATGTGACATCATCAGTAGTGGATTATGGGTAATAGTATCTCTAGTTTACTCCCCTATAGCTGTCTTTCTTTTAACATAAGTGTGTGTTTCCTTCCCTTATACTTACTGTTTTTGGTTCGCTTCCAGTTCGCGTACCAGCGAGCGAACTAGGAAGCGAACTAAGAGAAATAGAGGTTGGCACAGTTCCAAATATTGTACCAATTTTTTAATAACGGGGAGGTAGTTCTGAAAAGAACTTTTTTTTTTATTTTTCTGAACATTTTTTTAATGTTTTTGAATTTTTCGGAACAGTTTTATATTTTTTTGGGTTTTTCTTGGAGGGGGCAATGAAAACGATTCATTGTAAAGGGCTCAACAGGAGCAACAAAACAAAAAAAAGAAGTATTTATTATTTTGGGCGTTTCGGACAAACTTGCATATGATAGTCAATAGCTCTGTTGATCAGAGTGATGCTTCTTTCTCCGTAGGAAATGAATCCATCGCAAAATACGCAGGTGTGTTTTACTTCACCAAATCTCATTTGTATATTTGGCACCATCTCCCTGCCCTCTGGTCCCGTTACTTCCGGTACAACAGATCTTCTGGCCATAATAGGGAGATTATCTAGGTCGTTCCGAAACTGTGCAGCACTGTAGTTGTTAGGATGCCACCTAGTCATATGGCGATGCATTGTGTAGTTTCCGAAACTGTATTTTTTGTCGGTCCCTCTGGACAGTCTATCTTGACATATAAGGCAAGTTACGTATCTTGCATTTACTTTTTTCTGACCTTTGGGAATTTTAAAAAATTGCCAAATGAAGTTTTCTTTCCGGTGAGACGTCTTGGGCTGCTCAGGCAAAAACTGCCTCTCTTCGTGCTCGTCCTCCTGTTCCTCTTCTTCTTCTTCTTGTTGAATTACAACTTGAGCAGGTGGTCCTCTCTTCCTTGGAGGTGGTGGAGGTGGTGGGGAAGCACCAGCTGAAGCTACTAAAGAAGCCATTGCTCAGTGATCACAAAGGGTCTTTCTCTCACAATGATGAAAGTCAGAGTGAGGAAAGAAGGAGGGATTTTCATCATTTGGGAAAAACAAGAGTTCTCAACCAATCAAAAGTGTTCATTTTAGATTATATGACCTAGTCTTACATCATTAGGAAACCAAAAGTGAAATGAACCAATGAAAAGTGTTATTACCAAGTCACATGACCTGCTGTGTTTACGTTACGCGCTTTGCAGGGCCTCCCGGTTTGCTTCCAGAAACCTGCGCTTTGGCACTCGCTTCGCGTACCAGTTCGCTAACGTAGCACGTCATATGACGTATCACGCGACAACGTGGAACGTCATGCGGACGGGAGGCGTCACGATGTTGTTTTCTAACGCGGCACTTGCGGTAAAGAAACGTTTACCGGCTCGCGGTCTATTTCGCGGCATCAAGGTCAGCTAACGGGAAGCTTCCCGATTCGCGAAGCGGGAACGAAGAAAAAAAAATATTTAAAAAAAAAATTATTCATAAACATATAAAATATATTTTTGGATTTAAAGAAGAATACATTTTACAGCTACAGATATTAGCTGTTAAAAAACCAATGAAATTCACAGAAAAAACCATAGGTTATAGACCATATATAGTTAGGAATTAGCATTTACAAAACCTTGAAAATTCACTGAAAAAACCATAGGTTATAGACCATATATAGTTAGGAATTAGCATTTAGAAAACCTTATTTTACTCACACAAAACCATTGAAATTCCATATATAGTTAGTTGCACTAACTATATATTGCGCACCCGCAATCCACTGCTGATGATGTCACATATTACATCATTCATGACATGGTCAGTGACATCACTGATGACATCACTGATGACATCTCAAATGACATCACTGATGACATCACTGATGACATCTCATTTGACATCAATGACCACATCACTGATGATATCATTCATGTGACAATACAATGCATCTCCTCACATTTTAATATAACCTCTGTTTCACCCAGTGTTAAAAACAGAGTATAATTTTTGAAACCATTGACACACCAATACTAGTTACTACATACGTACTCACTGATTCCTACGTCTACACACACATTCACTCATTCACCCATACAATCATTCATACATACAATCACTCATGTTTACAACACAATCATATGCACTCATACACCTATACAGACACTCACACTCTGCCACTCATCCATGGAGTTACTCACACACCTAGTCAGTCCTGTAAAGAATCAATCACACTTCCATTTTCTACTCTATACAGTTAAACATAGAGCACCTTACGTTTTCAACCATATACTAACACATACTTACTCTCTTATACAATCATTGATACAAGTACACATTGATCTGTACAGAGTCACACACCTCCCATCCAGCCACACACACACTCAGTCTCCCATGCAAATATTTGGGCAATCAATCAATAACCCATATAGTTACTCATATAGCTACTGATCAACACATGCAGCAGTTTACAGAACAACAGACATAATGATGCACAAATTAAGACAGTTTAGTCACTAACCCATGCACTCAGTGAGACACATTTAATCACTCACTCATACATTCAGTCATGCACCTACTAAATCCTTCGTCCAGACACTTATACATCCACTCATTCTTCAATATGTAAGACATATTTTAACTTTACAGAAACATAGTCACTGGATGTTGTCATCAGTGATGTCATCAGTGATGTCATTTGAGATGTCATCAGTGATGTCATCAGTGATGTCACTGACCATGTCATGAATGATGTAATATGTGACATCATCAGCAGTGGATTGCGGGTGCGCAATATATAGTTAGTGCAACTAACTATATATGGAATTTCAATGGTTTTGTGTGAGTAAAATAAGGTTTTCTAAATGCTAATTCCTAACTATATATGGTCTATAACCTATGGTTTTTTCAGTGAATATATTATATATATATATATATTCACTGAAAAAACCATAGGTTATAGACCATATATAGTTAGGAATTAGCATTTACAAAACCTTGAAAATTCACTGAAAAAACCATAGGTTATAGACCATATATAGTTAGGAATTAGCATTTAAAAAACCTTATTTTACTCACACAAAACCATTGAAATTCCATATATAGTTAGTTGCACTAACTATATATCGCGCACCCGCAATCCACTGCTGATCATGTCACATATTACATCATTCATGACATGGTCAGTGACATCACTGATGACATCACTGATGACATCTCAAATGACATCACTGATGACATCACTGATGACAACATCCAGTGACTGTATGTTTCTGTAAAGTTAAAATATGTCTTACATATTGAAGAATGAGTGGATGTATAAGTGTCTGGATGAAGGATTTAGTAGGTGCGTGACTGACTGTATGAGTGAGTGATTAAATGTGTCTCACTGAATGCATGGGTTAGTGACTAAACTGTCTTAATTTGTGCATCATTATGTCTGTTGTTCTGTAAACTGCTGCATGTGTTGATCATTAGCTATACGAGAGGCTATATGTGTTATTAATTGGTTGCCCAAGTATTTCTATGGGAGATTGAGTTTGTGTGGGGGTGGCTGGAAGGTGTGTGACTCTATGCATAGATGTGTGAGCAGTTTATTCACTAGGTGTATGAGTTCAAGAGTGCATGTGGAAACAGCTACATGGGCAGTTGACTGTGTGCATGAGTGTATTGATGAGTGAATGGATATCTCAATGCTACATGTCATAGTAAGTACATATGTAAAACACAGTACATGTGAGAGTTGGCATATATAAATAACTGTGCATGAGAGCCACTGAATGAGTGAGTGGTTGTATCGATCATTGTGAACTTGTATCAGGGATTGTATAAGAGAGTAAATATGTGTTAGTATATGTTTCAATAAGTAAGGTGTGTTTAACTATATAGTTGAAGAAATGGAGGTGAGATTGTTTCTTTGCATGACTGACTGGGTGTGTGAGTAACTCCATGGATGAGTGGCAGTGTGTGAGTGTCTGTATACACTGAGTGTATCTAAGGTTATATTAGAGTCTGAAGAGGTTTATCGTATTAGCACAAGAATGATGTCAAATGAGATGTCATCAGTGATGTCATCAGTGATGTCATTTGAGATGTCATCAGTGATGTCATCAGTGATGTCACTGACCATGTCATGAATGATGTAATATGTGACATGATCAGCAGTGGATTGCGGGTGCGGGATATATAGTTAGTGCAACTAACTATATATGGAATTTCAATGGTTTTGTGTGAGTAAAATAAGGTTTTTTAAATGCTAATTCCTAACTATATATGGTCTATAACCTATGGTTTTTTCAGTGAATTTTCAAGGTTTTGTAAATGCTAATTCCTAACTATATATGGTCTATAACCTATGGTTTTTTCAGTGAATTTCAATGGTTTTTTAATAGCAAATATCATAAGCTGTCGAATGTCAAGTACGTGGTAAGTGAAAACATTTTCGTGTTTATGCACACTGATCTGCTTTGAATGGTGCCCCCCCCCCTCATTTCTATTAGGAGTACTCTCTCTTTGCAGATAGTGAAAGGTAGTTAACGCAGGCCTTTGCCCCCGTTGTAATCCGTCGTGCCTGCTTCTCTCTCCATTTGATTGATTGTTATCCAAGTATTTACTATTTTAGAATTAGTTCTCTTTGGTTCATTCTCTATTTACAAACAAACACAGAGTCGCAATACTCTGTTTAGTCTTTGCAGATAACGAAAAATCGTGTAAAAAAAAAAAAAAAGGAATCGAGCAAAATCAGTAGGCCACTAATGGGATCTCTTTTTGACCTCGCTAAAATAGAAACATTAGGAACAACCCCTCATGACAAATACAAAACTAGTGAGATGAACTGAACTCCACACAATGATGGCTGCAAAACAGCTCGGCTCCGCCACCCACCCCGCCCAAAATAACGATAAAGAGCGGCTGCCATGATTGGTTGCGGAATGGCCACGACGGAGCTACGAAATGGTGCTGCTCTCATGCTAACCCCAGCTTCAGTCTGAAACATCCAGAAACACTGTAGACTACCAATTCGATCAGTTCCGGTAGCGCCCCAATGTAACCCGGTAGAGAAGAACTAGCCCTCCCCTCTTTGACTGATGGTTCTTGTTGCCTGTCCCTTCTGTTGTCATTTAACAGAACTATTTAGCCTGCTGAAAGGGGTTGTGTTTCGACCGCTGGTTGGTGGAGACATTTTGACTATATTCTGGACCTGCGTTGTCGCGTAATGCGTCATATGACGCGCCGCGTTAGCGCATCCGGAAGTCATCCGGGGCGCGCAGCGCGTAACGTAAGCATAACAAGTCATGTGACTTGTTAATAAAACTTTTCATTGGTTCATTTTACTTTTCTTATTCTAATGATGAAAGCCTTGGTCATATCACCTAAAAATTACGCTTTTAATTACTTCCGAACATTATTTTTTCTTAAATATATGTTATAATGTTCCAGGCTAATGTACTTTCCCGGAAATTTTACAACTGTCCTGCAAGTAAAATATATTCTTTTTTCGAGAAAAAGAGCGTTTCTTCGTCCCATGACGGAGCCGTTGAGCAAAAGAGGGTCGACCTGCTGTCTTAGTCGCCGATACGCCTGAATATGAGATTCTTATCGATCACTTTATGTTGCAGGAATAGAAAACACAACAGCCCTTGACCATTTATCTTTACTGCGTTCCTTCGTATTATACCTTTTACCCTTCATGTAATTGGTCTGCTTTATTTCACTTGCCTTTTAATGATTCTAAAACAGTGACTATTATTAAAAACTTTACCAATGTATATACTACTACCATGTTTTCTTTTAAAAACCTTTATTGTGAAAATTTCATTATACAAATACGAGCCTATAACCACGTGGGCCTGCCACGGAGCAAACTGTAATCGTATATGATGAATAGACATTTACACTGTAGAGGAACGTAACGGGCGGGCCATTAGGTTGCAAGAACTAAGGTGTCTAACAGTTACGGAATCGGTGGACGTACATTTTATAATTAAAATACGACAGGGCCAGTTACAATAAAATTATCTAGATATACATTTGCGGGCAAGTACCATGGGTGACGTTAATTCGAACTTTCAACAGTACAGTAATCAATAACACATCAGAACTTAATATCAATAGGGATGTCGAAATATTCAATCAATTCTCGTCCCCGCCCGCCATGTGCTTCAAAACTGCATACGTATCTCGTGATTTCAAGGTTCTGCAACCAGTACACAACAAGGAGTTACGAGTCCCATTTATTCTGGCGCCATTTTGGGCGAGGACGGGCAGGTCCAGGATATAGTCAAAATGTCTCTACCAACCATCGACTATGATGATGTTCATATGCTGTATTTATTAGAGTAACACTCATCTGTCCACATGAAATTAATTTACCACAATCTAAACATGTCATTTTAATCTTTCCAAAGTTCTTCTAAATATTTGGGACCGTTTCCCTTGCCTCTGAAGCTCTCAGTGCCACTTCTTTGATGAATGTACTAGCAGGTCAGGGGTTCTCCTCCAAATCTCTCTTTTATGCAGCACTATAATTAATTGGTGCCACCTCTCCATATGACGATGCATGGTATAGTTACCACAACTATATTTTTTTTCGGTTCCTCTGGAGAGTTCATCGTGGCAGATGAAGCGTGTAACGTACCGGGCATTTACCTTTTTTTGCATGTACAGGAAAGGAAAAAAAAATCGAGCGTCCAAGTTCTAAGGTGTCCCAGGGCCATTTTAGTGGACCAGGCCCAAATCCAAAGAACAGGCCGCCATTTTGAGAGTCCTCTTGCAGCCGCCTGTCGCTGTAGCATCAAGAGCAGCCGAAACTCAGCTGAATGGCAACTGAAACGGTAAATGGGCGCCCCACTACATTTCAGCATTGTAGGATGACCACACCAGTACAGCAACTTGCTAGACATCACCTCGGTGCCATCCGGATCTCGGCGCCCCACTGCAGATGAAGAGCCTCTCAACTATGAAACCACCACGGTGACATCCGGATCTTGGCGCGTTGTGCTGCCTTCGGCCTATTCGCACATCGGTCCGCTACTGACGCCATCTCACAGGCTAATGGGGTGACCCACGCCGAGTTTCAGCATTGTAGGATGATCACACCAACTTGCTAGACATCACCTCGGTGCCATCCGAATCTTGGCATCTCAACGCCTAGTGGTATCTTCCATACAGAAAATATTGTTACGCTGGCTTTGGCCCCATTCGCACATCAGTCCGCAACTTAGACATCACCTCGGTGCCATCCGGATCTTGGCATCTCAGCGCCTTGTGGTGTCAGTCAGAAAATATTGTTGCGCTGCCTTTGGCCCCATTCGCACATCAGTCCGCTACTGACACCATCTCACAGGCCAATAGGGCGCCCCACGCCGACTTTTACCATTGTACGATGGCCACACCAGTGGCACAACTTGCTAGACATCACCTCGGTGCCATCCGAATCTTGGCATCTCAACGCCTAGTGGTATCTTCCATACAGAAAATCTTGTTACGCTACCTTTGGCCCCATTCGCACATCGGTCCGCAACTTAGACATCACCTCGGTGCCATCCGGATCTTGGCATCTCAGCGCCTTGTGGTGTCTTCTACTCCGAAAATATTGTAGAAAATATTGTTGCGCTGCCTTTGGCCCCATTCACACATCAGTCCGCTACTGACACCATCTCACAGGCCAACAGGGCGCCCCACGCCGACTTTTACCATTGTACGATGGCCACACCAGTGCCACAACTTGCTAGACACCACCTCGGTGCCATCCGGATCTTGGCATCACAGCGCCTTGTGGTGTCTTCAAATCAGAAAATATTGTTGCGCTGCCTTTGGCCCCATTCGCACATCGGTCCGCTACTGACGCCATCTCACAGGCCAACGGGGCGCCCCACGCCGACTTTCAACATTGTAGGATGGCCACAGAAGTGCGACAACTTACTAGACACCACCTCGGTGCCATCCGGATCTTGGCATCTCAGCGCCTTGTGGTGTCTTCTATTCAGAAAATATTGTTGCGCTGCCTTTGGCCCCATTCGCACATCGGTCCGCTACTGACGCCATCTCACAGGCCAACGGGGCGCCCCACGCCGACTTTCAACATTGTAGGATGGCCACACCAGTGCGGCAACTTACTAGACACCACCTCGGTGCCATCCGGATCTTGGCGCGTTGTGCTGCCTTCGGCCTATTCGCACATCGGTCCGCTACTGACGCAAACTCACAGGCCAACGGGGCGCCCCACGCCGACTTTCAGCATTGTTGGATGGCCACACCAGTGCGGCAACTTACTAGACACCACCTCGGTGCCATCCGGATCTTGGCGCGTTGTGCTGCCTTCGGCCTATTCGCACATCGGTCCGCTACTGACGCAAACTCACAGGCCAACGGGGCGCCCCACGCCGACTTTCAGCATTGTAGGATGGCCACACCAGTGCTGCAACTTGCTGGACACCACCTCGGTGCCATCCGGATCTTGGCGCATTGTGTTGCCTTCGGCCTATTCGCACATCGGTCCGCTACTGACGCCGCCTCACGTGCCAACGGGGCGCCCCACGCCGACTTTCAGCATTGTAGGATGGCCACACCAGTGCTGCAACTTGCTGGACACCACCTCGGTGCCATCCGGATCTTGGCGCGTTGTGTTGCCTTCGGCCTATTCGCACATCGGTCCGCTACTGACGCCGCCTCACGTGCCAACGGGGCGCCCCACGCCGACTTTCAGCATTGTAGGATGGCCACACCAGTGCTGCAACTTGCTGGACACCACCTCGGTGCCATCCGGATCTTGGCGCGTTGTGTTGCCTTCGGCCTATTCGCACATCGGTCCGCTACTGACGCCGCCTCACGTGCCAACGTATTTTCTCCGCATTTTACACCCTATGCCGCATAACAGGTCATGTGACTTGTTTATAAAACTTTTCATTGGTTCATTTTACTTTTGGTTTCCTAATGATGGAAGGCTTGATCATGTGACCTAAAAACAACACTTTTCATTGGATGAAAACTTTTTTTTTTTCCCAAACGATGAAAGCCCCACCTTGTTTCTGGATGTTTCAGACTGAAGCTGGCGTCAGCATGAGAGCACCACCATCTCGTAGCTCAGTCGTGGTCATTCCGCGAGCAATCATGGCAGCCGCTCCCCACCAGAAGCCTGCAGGAGTCGGAGCCCCCAAAACTTTTGATGAATTCTCAAGGCGGAGGGGACGCTTTCGAGAATGGGGTCCAAGACCTAGCAGACAAGCGTCCGATTTCCAAGGTGTCCCAGGGCCATTTCAGTGGACCAGGCCCAAAAAGGGAACAGCCTGCCGCCATTTTGAGAGTCCTGTGACAGCCGCCTATCGCTGCACCGCAAGAGTGGGCGCAACTCAGCTGAATTGCGGCTTTTGACACAGTGGACCAAAAACGGACGGAATGGCAACTGAAACGGTAAAGGGGCGCCCCACTACAACAGATGACACTCCACCTGGACAGGCCCGTTCACCGCCTCCCCCGGGGCGCCCCGCGCCGTTATTCGGAGCAGCATTGTAGGATACCAAAACCAGTGCGGCAACTTACTGGACATCACCTTGGTGCCATCGTTCTGCTGCCTTGGAACTATTCGCGCAACAGTTTGCTACTGATGACCCACCCCCCGCGACGCCCCATGCCGTTATTTGCTGGGTGGCAACTTACTAGACATCACTTTAGTGTCATCTAGATTTCAGCGCGTTCTGCTGCCTTGGAACTATTCGCACAACAGTTTGCTACTGATGACCCACCCCCCGCGACGCCCCACGCCGGAAATCTGGACGTTGTGCTGCGTTGGGACTATTCGCACAGCCGACCGCTACTTCGTTGTTTTTCCCTAAACATGTTTATATGTTATTACTATTTTTGTTTTCTTGTATATATTTATAAATTATTAAAGTTTTATAATCTTACTACTTTGTCGGAGTGCTATATATTTTTAATGTGACACATAATTGTAAAAACTTTGATGTACAAAGAGTCATCCCTGGAATCTTCCGCTTCAGGCTCGGTCCCCTCCCCAATCACAATACAGGATGGTTTTCAGATAATAGCAACGCTTCTGCTGTGACGGATCTCATCGAGTGTGGGCCTTGATCTACTATAACTCCTTTGAAGAGGGGTGATTCTTTACAGCTGTGGCCATAAACTACATCTGCAGGGCTAGCTGATACCCTAGGACCAGCCTGGACAATCGGACACAGAGGAAAAGGAGTATCAGAGGGTGCGGTAGTGAATAGGGCGAAAGGGAGGTGTCGGGCGGGCACAGGGTGTGATTCTCAGGGAAGAGCAGCGCAGATGGGGGGAGGTTTATTACCCATGCATAAGACAGAGAGCGGGGGTGACCACTGCCTGGGGGAGATGCTTGCGAGGGTGGGGAGCCATGCTAAGGATCGACAGCGTGCACAGAGTGGGTCTGGTCAAGGCATCTAAAATGGCTGCCGTGCACGACAAAAGTGTGGCATTTGAAAAAAGACAAGATGGCGCAGACAATGTTTTTCAACACTTCCTGATTTCCTTCGAATCGAACGTTAACAGACGTTGGGGCATATTACCAAAGTTAAGCGATATTTATCCCTAACGATGCTTAGCAACGATTTTTTTACCGTCAGAAATTATCGCAGATAAACCTTGCTATTATCAAGGTTTATCGGAAATACGATAAAAAACGACCGCAATGCATTAATATCGCTGAAAACTCAGCGATATTCATGCATTACCGAGCTAATGCTCTTAGCCATGTTATCCACCTCCCATTGGATAACATGGCTAAGAACTGCTCAGGGCAGGTGGTAGCTTTTGGAGATATTCGCGCTTATCTCGAATATTTCCAAAAGTTGATAATAGGAGATAGCGATGTTAGCGACTGTTTCCAGTCGCTAACATCTTGGCATGCCCACTTTGCATGTCATTAGTGATAAATATCACTCACATGCAAAGTGGGGCCCAAGATGGTCGCTATCTTCTACTAGCCGTCGCTAACTGGTGTTAGCAACAGCTAGGTAATACACATATAATTTTATCTCCGCGAAGCGGAGCGCTGTTACAGATATATATCTTGTTTCTGAACGTTAATTTCTCAAAATGCACTGAAGCACATATATTGAGACCTAGCAAAGGCACATCGGGCTACCAGTCCCTACAATTTTGCCAAGTTTCGTGCAAATCCATTCAGCTGTTCGATCCTACCGAGAGACAAGATGGCGGCCGCTACGGACTGTTTGGAATGTTTACAGACACCGGAGAGCCAATCAGCTTCGCTTCGCAAAGCTCCGTAACGCGAAAAGTACGCGAAGCGATGCGCTGTTACAGATATATATCTTTTTTTGAACGTTAATTTCTCAAAATCCACTGGAGCACATATATTGAGATCTAGCAAAGGTACATCGGACTACCAGTCCCTACAATTTTGCCAAGTTTCGTGCAAATCCATTCAGCTGTTCGATTATTATTATTTTTATTTTTTTTTGCCCCGCGGGGCCCTTTTAAAACCTCCACATCAAACCTAGGGGGTGAGCGACAATGTACTATGCCCCCTTATGGTCATTTGCCCCTTCGCTTTGGCCTCCTCTTGTCTCTCGATCCTACCGAGAGACAAGATGGCGGCCGCTACGGACTGTTTGGAATGTTGACAGACGCCGGAGAACCAATCAGCTTCGCTTCACAAAGCTCCGTTGCGCGTAAAGTACGCGTCCTGGGACGCTGCCAGGTCCGCTGTTACAGATATATATCTTTTTTTAAACGTTAATTTCTCAAAATCCACTGGAGCACATATATTGAGACCTACAAAAGGCACATCGGGCTACCAGTCCCTACAATTTTGCCAAGTTTCGTGCAAATCCATTCAGCCGTTCGGGCTAAAAGTGAGGCCAACCGCCCTATGGAAAACTCAATGTTAAAAACACGTTTTGGGACCCCCTTTTTTTCTCGGCCCCCCCTTGACGAACCCCCCCCAAATTTTTAAGGGATGCTCAGAAACAAAATGTGCCATTTTCCTGAAAATTTCAGCCAATTCCGTCCACAAACGCCAAAGTTATTAGACATAGAATTTTCAAAAAACCCATAGAGAAAAAATCCTAACTATATATACCTACTGGCGACCGCCAGTAGGTAATATATATATATATATAACATTTCTATGCCAAAATGAAACCCCTTATTTTGTTCCTTTTCAAATTAAATGTATTAAGTGTTACCACTTTATTCCAATCAAGATGACTTCAGGTGTGCCATACTTTTGTCATAAGTAAGACTGTTAGCGTTCTAGTTGTTCTTTAAAACACTCTGGGACATTCTGTCACTGGGCTATAGTTGGGCTACATCTGGCTGATATTTGGGCTACATTTGTTTTTTTTTGTCTCTGGCGGCCATCTTTGGGCTACATTGGGCTTCATTGGGCTTCATTGGGCTACATTGGGCTACATTTGGGCTCCAACATATATATAGCCCAATGTAGCCCAATATATATTTTTCAAAGTTAATTTTCGTAAAAACCACTGGAGCATATATCTTGAGACATAGCAAAGGCACATCGGGCTACCAGTCCCTACAATTTTGCCAAGTTTCGTGGAAATCCATTCAGCCGTTCGAGCTAAAAGTGAGTCCAACCGCCCTATGGAAAACTCAATGTTAAAAACACGTTTTGGGACCCCCCTTTTTTCTCGGCCCCCGCTTGACGAAACCCCCCCAAATTTTCAGGGGCTGCTCAGAAACGAAATGTTCCATTTTCCAGAAAATTTCAGCCAATTCCGTCCTCAAACGCCAAAGTTATTCAACATAGAATTTTCAAAAATCCCATAGGAAAAAAATCCTAACTATATATTTCTACTGGCGACCGCCAGTAGGTAATATATATATATATATATTATATATATATATATATATATAACATTTCTATGGCAAAATGAAACCCCTTACTTTGTTCCTTTTCAAATAAATGTATTAAGTGTTACCACTTTATTCCAATCAAGATGACTTCAGATGTGCCATACTTTTGTCATAAGTAAGACTGTTAGCGTTCTAGTTGTTCTTTAAAACACTCTGGGACATTCTGTCACTGGGCTATAGTTGGGCTACATCTGGCTGATATTTGGGCTACATTTGTTTTTTTTATCTCTGGCGGCCATCTTTGGGCTACATTGGGCTTCATTGGGCTTCATTGGGCTACATTGGGCTACATTTGGGCTCCAACATATATATAGCCCAATGTAGCCCAATATATATTTTTCAAAGTTAATTTTCGTAAAAACCACTGGAGCATATATCTTGAGACATAGCAAAGGCACATCGGGCTACCAGTCCCTACAATTTTGCCAAGTTTCGTGGAAATCCATTTAGCCGTTCGAGCTAAAAGTGAGTCCAACCGCCCTATGGAAAACTCAATGTTAAAAACACGTTTTGGGACCCCCCTTTTTTCTCGGCCCCCGCTTGACGAAACCCCCCCAAATTTTCAGGGGCTGCTCAGAAACAAAATGTTCCATTTTCCAGAAAATTTCAGCCAATTCCGTCCTCAAACGCCAAAGTTATTCAACATAGAATTTTCAAAAATCCCATAGGAAAAAAATCCTAACTATATATACCTACTGGCGACCGCCAGTAGGTATATATATATATATATATATATATATATATATATATATATATATATATATATATATATATATATATATATATATATATATATATATATATTCACTGAAAAAACCATAGGTTATAGACCATATATAGTTAGGAATTAGCATTTACAAAACCTTGAAAATTCACTGAAAAAACCATAGGTTATAGACCATATATAGTTAGGAATTAGCATTTAAAAAACCTTATTTTACTCACACAAAACCATTGAAATTCCATATATAGTTAGTTGCACTAACTATATATGGCGCACCCGCAATCCACTGCTGATCATGTCACATATTACATCATTCATGACATGGTCAGTGACATCACTGATGACATCACTGATGACATCTCAAATGACATCACTGATGACAACATCCAGTGACTGTATTTTTCTGTAAAGTTAAAATATGTCTTGAGTGGATGTATAAGTGTCTGGATGAAGGATTTAGTAGGTGCATGACTGACTGTATGAGTGAGTGATTAAATGTGTCTCACTGAATGCATGGGTTAGTGACTAAACTGTCTTAATTTGTGCATCATTATGTCTGTTGTTCTGTAAACTGCTGCATGTGTTGATCATTAGCTATACGAGAGGCTATATGTGTTATTAATTGGTTGCCCAAGTATTTCTATGGGAGATTGAGTTTGTGTGGGGGTGGCTGGAAGGTGTGAGACTCTATGCATAGATGTGTGAGCAGTTTATTCACTAGGTGTATGAGTTCAAGAGTGCATGTGGAAACAGCTACATGGGCAGTTGACTGTGTGCATGAGTGTATTGATGAGTGAATGGATATCTCAATGCTACATGTCATAGTAAGTACATATGTAAAACACAGTACATGTGAGAGTTGGCATATATAAATAACTGTGCATGAGAGCCACTGAATGAGTGAGTGGTTGTATCGATCATTGTGAACTTGTATCAGGGATTGTATAAGAGAGTAAATATGTGTTAGTATATGTTTCAATAAGTAAGGTGTGTTTAACTGTATAGTTGAAGAAATGGAGGTGAGATTGTTTCTTTGCATGACTGACTGGGTGTGTGAGTAACTCCATGGATGAGTGGCAGTGTGTGAGTGTCTGTATACACTGAGTGTATCTAAGGTTATATTAGAGTCTGAAGAGGTTTATCGTATTAGCACAAGAATGATGTCAAATGAGATGTCATCAGTGATGTCATCAGTGATGTCATTTGAGATGTCATCAGTGATGTCATCAGTGATGTCACTGACCATGTCATGAATGATGTAATATGTGACATGATCAGCAGTGGATTGCGGGTGCGCCATATATAGTTAGTGCAACTAACTATATATGGAATTTCAATGGTTTTGTGTGAGTAAAATAAGGTTTTTTAAATGCTAATTCCTAACTATATATGGTCTATAACCTATGGTTTTTTCAGTGAATTTTCAAGGTTTTGTAAATGCTAATTCCTAACTATATATGGTCTATAACCTATGGTTTTTTCAGTGAATTTCAATGGTTTTTTAATAGCAAATATCATAAGCTGTCGAATGTCAAGTACGTGGTAAGTAAAAACATTTTCGTGTTTATGCACACTGATCTGCTTTGAATGCTGCCCCCCACCCCTCATTTCTATTAGGAGTACTCTCTCTTTGCAGATAGTGAAGGGTAGTTAACGCAGCCCTTTGCCCCCTTTGTAATCCGTCGTGCCTGCTTCTCTCTCCATTTGATTGATTGTTCTCTTTGGTTCATTCTCTATTTACAAACAAGCACAGAGTCGCAATACTCTGTTTAGTCTTTGCAGATAGCGAAAAATCGTGTAAAAAAACAAAAGGAATCGAGCAAAATCAGTAGGCCACTAATGGGATCTCTTTTTGACCTCGCTAAAATAGAAACATTAGGAACAACCTGTTGAAAATAGCAATGCGTATGTACATAAGCGGCGTTCATTTGTGTTCACAGTACCCCTTGTTGATTGTTTCAATCGAGCATTGAATTGTTCGATGTTAATTCTCTTAAGGATCTTCTCTACCTGCAAACGAGGAAGAATAGGAATATTCTCTCTCCCTTTGCAGATAGTGAAGGGTAGGTAACGCAAGCCTTTAACACGTCGTACCTATTTCATTCCTCATTGATTGATTGATTGTCCGAACATTGACTGTTTGGGAATTAGTTCTTTTTGGAGGTATTCCCTGTTTGCAAATAAACGTAGGAAAATCTTTGCAAGTAGTGAAAGGGTACGTAATGCGGACCTTTCTCCCCCGTTGTAATCTGTCATGCCTATCTACTCCCCACTGATTGATGCACCTGTTTCACCCGGACCATTTACTAGACATACGTCATCTGGCCCGACCAGAGAGCACCCCTAGTGAAAAGGACATATGCAATAATAACGAAGTGATCACTGTATCCTGTTAACAGAAACTTTAGCATGAAACAACCTGGAAAGAAAAGAATAGGAAAACGAAAATCAGTAGGCCACTGATGAACATGAACTTTTATTAAACAACGAACAAAGAAACGATAACATAACGTAATGATAAAACCTATTAATGTCCTAGAAACAAGAAAACGTTAAAATATGCCAGTGGTGAGAGACCAGAAAAACAGTAAGAGAAACCAAATCACCCCTCGCTGTCCCACCGCCTGCCACGCCAAAAAAATCGATAGACTAGGGAAAATGCAAGTCAGTAGAACATCCGCCCCCACTCTGGAAACTTCCAAGGTGGGGCAGGGTTCCGGCTACGCCCAGCCGGGAGCAGCCCATATAAGGCAGGTCCTGCTGCCACGCCTCGGCCAGGAGATCCTAACGTAGGGTGTAGCCGGAGGAGAGGCCGAGACCAACGGGACCCGGCCAGGGAATTGCCTTTACAACGCTGAACAGTTGCAGGGGGGGGGAATGTCTCCTCGACCCTCCCCTCTCTCTCCCAGTCCGGCCGCGGTGGCCCTTGAGAGTTGCAGGTATTCCCGCCACATGCTCTTCCGGTCCGGCCACCAACGGTCGGGGGGCCGAGACCGACGGAATCCGGCTGCAGCCGATAAACCAAGAAACCCGTTCATGGGGCCAGAGCCAGGGGCGTCCGGCCGACATCTACCGGAAGCCCGGCCCGAAGACGGACGGGACACTTCTTCTTTCTTGTATAATTGCTGCAACAACCCTGGGGGGGGATGTCTTGCACATGCCTCCGACCCCCCCCCCTCGTCCTCATCGCCTGGTCCGGCCATAACAAATCTCAAGCGAGACGCCGTGGGGTGCACTGGGAGGGAGAGACGGTGCGAACAGGCCTCTCCCGCCTCCCCAGTGGAGGCTTCCCAGCTGCACCCTCAGCGGTCCAGGCGCCCGGAAAAGAGTTCTTCCACTGTGGCCATGCTGCAACGTCTCGCCCGGCAGGGTGGAGCCCGTCCGCTCATTTGACCCCGCGATCGCCAGTAGCTACCGAACTCTCAAAATGGCGGTCGACCTGGCAAGAGCGGGCCCAGCATAAAGAAATGGCCCGGTCACTGGTTGACTCCACCACCGTAGTCCTCCACGACCTTGAAGATTCTAGAGGAGCCGCGGGAGTCTCCGACCCCCGATGGGGAATGACTGCCATGATCACCCGTGGAGTGACGAAACTGTATCCGCGGGACGTCGGCGCCAGCCTCACTTTGAATTACTAGAATCCTGCAGACCTCACTTCCGGTGAAAGCACAGTGTGACCCGGTAGGAAAAATTGTTGCACCCCCTCCCCTTTTTGACTGATAGTTCAAACCACCGATCCTTTCCTTTGCCCTTTTAACGGAACTTTGGACTGCCTCCCCCTCTTTTACATTTTCTAGAGAAAACAAAACATTAACCACTACATTAGCATAGCAGTTGACACCAGAACTGTTTTCAAATTGAAAACCAACAACATCTTCAACAGAATCCTTTTTGTTTCTGCTGTGACCCTGCTCCAGCACAGGCATTGTCCCCAGCAGTAATTCTGCAATGCCGGTAAGAATAGCTGTGGTGCCTACTGGACTCACTCACCCCCGCGGCGCCCCACGCCGTTATTTGCTGGGCGGCAACTTGCTAGACATCACTTTCGTGACATCCAGATTTCAGCGCGTTCTGCTGCCTTGGAACTATTCGCACAACAGACCGCTACTGACAAGAATATTTCATTATTGGTGCTGTCAATTTCAATAAATCTATTACTGTTTTTGTTTTGTTGTATATATTTATATGTTATTAAAGTTTTATATTCCTACTACTTTGTTGGAGTGCTATATATTTTTTATGTGACACATAATTGTAAAAACTTTGATGTACAAAGAGTCATTCCTGGAATCTTCCGCTTCAGGCTCGGTCCCCTCCCCAATCACAATACAGGATAGTTTTCAGATAGTAGGAACACGTGTGGTGTGACGGATCTCATCGGGTGTGGGCCTTGATCTACTATAACTCCTTTGAAGAGGGGTGATTCTTTACAGCTGGGGCCATAAACTACATCTGCAGGGCTAGCTGATAGCCTGGACAATCGGACACAGAGGAAGAGGAGTGTCACAGGGTGCGGTAGTGAATAGGGCGAAAGGGAGGTGTCGGGCGGGCACAGTGTGATTCTCAGGGAAGAGCAGCGCAGATGGGGGGAGGTTTATTGCCCATGCATAAGACAGAGAGCGGGGGTGACCAGTGCCTGGGGAAGATGCTTGCGAGGGTGAGGAGCCATGCTACGAATCGACAGCGTGCAGAGAGTGGGTCTGGTCAAGACATCTAAAATGGCTGCCGTGCACGACAAAAGTGTGGCATTTCAAAAAAGGCAAGATGGCGCAGACAATGTTTTTCAACACTTCCTCATTTCCTTCGAATCGAACGTTAACAGACGTTGGGGCATATTACCAAAGTTAAGCGATATTTATCGCTAACGATGCTTACCAACCAATTTTTTACCACTAAGCATCGTCAGAAATTATCGAAGATAAACCTTACTATTATCAAGGTTTATCGCAAATGCGATAATAAACGGCCGCAATGCATGAATATCGCTAAAAACTCAGCGATATTCATGCATTACCGAGCTAATACTCTTAGCCATGTTATCCACCTCCCATTGGATAACATGGCTAAGAACTGCTCAGGGCAGGTGTTACTTTTTGGAGATATTCGCGCTTAGCGCGAATATCTCCAAAAGTTGGTAATAGGAGATAGATATCTTGCATGTTGTAATGCAAGTTATTGTGGTATATGGAACTCATACCATAATCTCTCAGGAAAGCAGAAACTGATCCTTTTGGGACCGCCTAAAAAGGCCTAGGGGGTGAGGAGTACTCTACTTTGCCCCCTTTTCACGTTCCGAACTATTTTATTTTACTCTCTTCTGTAATTACACAAAATACCAGCGATAAGATGCATCGGAGACACACAGTGAGAGAAAGGAGGCCGGAGATGAAGAAGACATGTCAAATACACATTGGAGATAATATAGTGGCAGAAGGGAAGTAAATATGAGTAAACTTACCATGTAACATAAAAATGTTGCACTCTATACTATAAGTCTCATTTTATACTACAATCACTTCGCTACAACCTCATAAATTAAAAATAAAAATAAATAATGTCTCAAACAATTTTTGATTTCTAAATATAAATTTATTCTTCAGAATTTTCTAAATTTGAAACAACTAGTAACATGTCCTCATCAGTAATTTCCTCTTCAATCATCTCATCTGGAATCTCCTCATTAAAAGTCTGCAATGATGATTCTTGTAACTCTATGGTCTCCAAACACTCGATAAATTCGCCATCAAGAGATTGATCAAAAAAATCATTCAAGTCATCTCCTCCTTCTGACAATATTTCATTATTGGTGCTGTCCATTTCAATCAATGTAGTGGAATCATTCAAGTCATCTCCTCGTGACAATATTTCATTATTGGTGCTCTCAATTTCAATCAATGTAGTGGAATCATTCAAGTCATCTCCTCCTTGTGACAATATTTCATTATTGGTGCTGTCCATTTCAATCAATCTAATGGAATCATACAAGCCATCTCCTCCTTGTGACAATATTTCATTATTGGTGCTCTCAATTTCAATCAATGTAGTGGAATCATTCAAGTCATCTCCTTGTGACAATATTTCATTCTTGGTGCTGTCCATTTCAATCAATCTAATGGAATCATACAAGTCATGTCCTCCTTGTGACAATATTTCATTATTGGTGCTCTCAATTTCAATCAATGTAGTGGACAATTCAAAAGAAATTGCCACGGTCTCTTCATTGTGAGCCATTTTATTTTGAAATTGCTTGCTGTAAATTGCAGAAAAAAATAATCACTTTCATTTATCGTTTTTAGTAATACATAATATAAAACTAACTTCATCAAGTATTTAGTATAA
Organism: Lissotriton helveticus; assembly: GCF_964261635.1. Taxonomy (NCBI): domain Eukaryota; kingdom Metazoa; phylum Chordata; class Amphibia; order Caudata; family Salamandridae; genus Lissotriton; species Lissotriton helveticus. Next base: position 531,991,069 of record NC_136071.1, read on the forward strand.
CAGAAGGACTGCAAATAAATAACAGAAAACATTTTTCAAATTATCTTCAAGTGTACAACATAGTTCCCCTTACAAATTAACAACTCACCTTTTTAAAAGTAGCAGAAGTGTTAGTACTGTGTAAATCAAACACCAGAAATTCACCACCAAAAATTCCTCACAAATGTACCTCAGACAGTAGTATCGCAAAATGGCTGTGGTTTCCTCTCATTTGACATATATACATAACCAATTAACTTTCATCACACACAAATACAAAACCAAAGTAACATTTTAATTGGTTCTAAATTTCAACACTTTCAAATGTGTTTTCCCCATGCAATTTTCCATAGGACATTTACATACGTCTACAGCCTGAATGGCTGAACGGAATTACACCAAACTTGGCAAAATGGTACATCAAACCTAAGAGGTCAGGAAGGATCTACTATGCCCCCTTATGGTCATTTCCCCCTTCGCTTTGGCCTCCTCTTGTCTCTCAATCCTACCGAGAGACAAGATGGCGGCCGCTACGGACTGTTTGGAATGTTGACAGACGCCGGAGAACCAATCAGCTTCGCAAAGCTCCGTAACGCGAAAAGTACGCGAAGCGGAGCGCTGTTACAGATATATATCTTTTTTTGAACGTTAATTTCTCAAAATCCACTGGAGCACATATATTGAGACCTAGCAAAGGCACATCGGGCTACCAGTCCCTAATATTTTACCAAGTTTCGTGCAAATCCATTCAGCCGTTCGATTATTATTATTATTTTTTTTTTTTGCCCCGCGGGGCCCTTTTAAAACCTCCACATCAAACCTAGGGGGTCAGCGAGGATCTACTATTCCCCCTTATGGTCATTTGCCCCTTCGCTTTCGCCTCCTCTTGTCTCTCGATCCTACCGAGAGACAAGATGGCGGCCGCTACGGACTGTTTGGAATGTTGACAGACGCCGGAGAACCAATCAGCTTCGCTTCACAAAGCTCCGTTGCGCGAAAAGTCCGCGAACCAGAGCGCTAACCGGTCCGCTGTTACAGATATATATCTTTTTTTAAACGTTAATTTCTCAAAATCCACTGGAGCACATATATTGAGACCTACAAAAGGCACATCGGGCTACCAGTCCCTACAATTTTGCCAAGTTTCGTGCAAATCCATTCAGCCGTTCGGGCTAAAAGTGAGGCCAACCGCCCTATGGAAAACTCAATGTTAAAAACACGTTTTGGGACCCCCCTTTTTTCTCGGCCCCCACTGGACGAACCCCCCCCAAATTTTCAAGGGCTGCTCAGAAACAAAATGTGCCATTTTCCTGAAAATTTCAGCCGATTCCGTCCACAAACGCCAAAGTTATTAGACATAGAATTTTCAAAAAACCCATAGAGAAAAAATCCTAACTATATATACCTACTGGCGACCGCCAGTAGGTAATATATATATATATATTTATTTATGTATATATATATATTTATTTATGTATATATATATATATTTTTCCACATAAACTGTGCAGGGAAAATGAAGACAATGTGGCATGTGTAACATACAAACTTTACATTTTGTTGCTGGCCAAACAGCTCCACAGTAATTACAGAGAGGAATTTAAAAAAGTGGAGATCCTGTTTGTTCATCTTTAGATATATAGGTGCAAATGCTTTGAGCCGACTTTGGTCCCTGAGCTGGCTGTGAGCCCCTCTTGACACCATCCAGTTCTGCAAGACAGGAGCTGGGTTGGTATTAACCCCTTCGCTGCTAGGCCTTTTCCCCTCCTGTGCCAAGCCATTTTTTGGCGATTTGGGTCAGTGTGCGCTTCGGCCCTGTAACTTTTTGACCACATAAGGTATCCACGGCAAATTTGCGTCCTTTTCTTCAAACATCATGGGGATTCTACAGATACCCAGGGTTTCTGGATTCCCTTGGAGGGGTCTCAGAAATTAAGCAAAATACAGGAATATTTTAGTTTTTTTCAGAAAAATTGGGAAAACGGTTTGCAAATTCAAGCCTCTGGGTTTTTCCCTGCAAATGAAATCAAAAAAGGGTTTCTGGGAATAAAATCAGAATTTTCTCAGCTTTTAGAAAATGACAGTCTTTTGTCAGAGAACCAATATTTTTCACACAGTTTTGGCACTTTTCTGGGACATAGCCTATTTTTGCTATTTTTAGTGCTTTCAATCTCCTTCCAGTTAATGGTAAAAATTAGTTCGAAAGCAATAATGGATCCTAAAAAGATATACATTTTAAAAAAGTAGACAACATTTTGAATTCAGAAAGGGGTCATTTGTCTAAATCCATGTAGGTTTCTTTATAGAAATTAACAGTTAAATATTGGAAAAATGGGAAATTAGTTGAAAAAAACAGCCTTTTGTCTCAACATTTTCACATGTAACTTCTTGTAATTTTGTCAGCTCTTTGAAAGCAATATACCGTTACATCTGTTAGACCTTCCTGGTTGTCGGGATATACAGGACTTGTAGTTTTGCCAAGAACCCGACGAACACAGAGCCAAAAACTTAGCAGCAACTTGCAATGGTTTTTTATTATGTACCGGGTATAGAGCAATTATTCTGTGAAAATGTATACATGGAAAAATCGGTATGAAAGACACCTATGTATTTCTGAATTGGGTAACAATTATAGAGTTTAGAAACAGTATATATTTCCACATTTTCAAAATTGGGAATACTCACACTAGCTTGAGAATTATTGGTCATTTTTCAAAATTATTTTTTTTGCACAATGTCTTTCATTTTGAAGGGAGAAATGCATGAAAACTCAATAGGTAATAACAGTTGATTTACAAATCTGAATTACCCTAAGTCTCCCCATAAAAACGGTACCTCACTTGCGTGGGTCGGCCTTGTGCCTGCGACAGGAAACGGGGCAAAATGCAATGTGGTCATACCTCAATTTCGCAGTTAAAAATTGACCCTTTTTTGGCAAAGTGCCTACCTGTAGTTTTTGCACCCTAACTCTGCCAGCACCTAGGGAAACCTTGCAAACCTATACAGTTTCGAGAAATAGACACCCTGGGGAATCCATGATGGGGTGACTTTACTGCTTCCCACCAGGTTCTGTTACACAGAATTCATTGCAAACCTAAAAAAGTGTAAAAGAAAACACATTTTGACCACATTTCTGTGGTGGAAAGTTAAGGAATCTGCGTGGATCCACAAATTTCCTTCCATCCTGCGTTCCCCACAGTCTTTCGAGAAAAATGGTACCCCACTTGTGTGGGTCGGCCTAGTGCCTGCGACAGGAAACGGCGCAAAACGCAACGTGGTCACACCTCAATTTTGCAGGGACAAATGACCATGTTTTGGCAAAGTGACTAGCTGTAGTTTTTTAATTCTCGCTCTGCCGGCACCTAGGGAAACCTAGCAAACCTATACATTTTTGAAAACTAGACACCCAGGGAAATTCAGGATGGTGTGACTCCACTGCCTCCCACCAGGTTCTGTTACCCAGAATCCCTTGCAAACCTAAAAAATTTGGAAAAAAGATGCATTTTCTTCACATTTCTGTGGTGGAATGTTCTGGAATCTGCGTGGATCAACAATGTTCCACCCTCCCCGCTTTCCCCAAAGTCTTATGAGAAAAATGTTACCTCACTTGCCTGGGTCTGCCTAGTGCCTGCGACAGGAAACGGTGCAAAACGCAACGTGGCCGCACCTCAATTTCGATTAGAAAACTGGCCCTTTTTTGGCAAAGTGCCTACCTGTAGTTTTTTAACCCTAGCTCTGCTGGTACCTAGGGAAACCTAGCAAACCTATACATTTTTGACAACTCGACACCCAGGGGAATTCAAGATGGGGTGACTCCACTGCCTCCCACCAGGTTCCGTTACCCAGAATCCCTTGCAAACCTAAAAAATTGGAAAAAGAAACGCATTTTCCTCACATTTCTGTGGTGGAAAGTTCTGGAATCTGCATGGATCAACAAATTTCCACCCACCCTGCTTTCCCCAAAGTCTTATGAGAAAAATGGTACCTCACTTGCCTGGGTCTGCCTAGTGCCTGCGACAGGAAACGGCGCAAAACGCAATGTGGTCGCACCTCAATTTCGCAGTGAAAACTGGCCCTTTTTTGGCAAAGTGCCTACCTGTAGTTTTTTAACCCTAGCTCTGCCGACACCTAGGGAAACCTAGCAAACCTATACATTTTTGAAAACTAGACACCCAGGGGAATTTAGTATGGGGTAACTTTACTGCCTCCCACCAGGTTCTGTTAAACAGAATCCCTTGCAAACCTAAAAAATTGGAGAAAAAAAACGCATTTTCCTCACATTTCTGTGGTGGAAAGTTCTGGAATCTGCGTGGATCCTCAAATTTCCTCCCACCCAGCATTCCCCCAGGTCTCTCGATAAAAATGGTACCTCACTTGTGTGGGTAGGCATAGTGGCTGCAACAGGAAAAGGCCCAAATCGTACGGTGGAGACTTAAAAATAACCTATAGCAAAACGACCTTATTTTTTTGGGGGGGCACCTGAGTTTTTGGCCCAGGGCTCGGCGGCCAACTTGGGAAACTACCAAACCCAAACAGTTCTGAAAACAAGACACCTGGGGAAGTTCAGCAAGGTATGGCATGCGTGGGTCGCCCAATGTTTTCCTACCCAGAATTCACTGTAAACCTTAAAAGTAGGTTAAAAAAACACTTTTCCATACATTTTTGCGTGGGTTTTCCGTGCCGGCACAAATGTCCTACCACCCAGCGTTGCCCCTGTTCTCCCGAGTAAAATGATACCTCACATGTGTGGGTGGGCCAAAGGCCTGTGACTAGGATGACCCCAAAACAGTAGAATTCTCGGTGCTTTCTTGTAAATACCGAATTCTAAAAAATTTTTAAAAATACATTTTTGGCCTGTTCTGCTTTGGCCCACCCACACAAGTGACGTATCATTTTACTCGGGAGAACAAGAGGAACGCTGGATGGTAGGACATTTGTGCCGGCACGGAGAACCCACACATAAATGTGTGGAAAAGTGTTTTTTAACCTAATTTTAAGGTTTGCAGGGTATTCTGGGTAGGAAAACGTTGGGGGACCCACGCAGGCCATACCTCCCTAGACTCCCCACGGAGTCTAGTTTTTAGAATTGTTTGTGTTTTGTAGTTTCCAAAGATGGCCGCCGAGCACGGGGCAAAACAACTCAGGTGCCCCCCCCCAAAAATAAGGAAGTTTTGCTATAGGTAATATTAAAGTCTCCACCGTACAATTTGGGCCTGTTCCAGTTGCAGCCACCATGCCGACCCACACAAGTGAGGTACCATTTTTATCGGGAGACCTGGGGGAACGCTGGGTGGGAGGAAATTTGAGGATCCACACAGATTCCACAACTTTACCACACAAAAATGTGAGAAAAGAGCTTTTTTTTGCGAAATTTTAGCTTTGCAGGCGATTCTAGGTAGGAGAATGATGAGGGACCCACGCAAGCCATACCTCGCAGGAGTCCCCCGGGTGTCTAGTTTCCAGAAATGTATGGTTTAGGTAGGTTTCCCTACATGGCCGCCGAGCCCCGGGCCAAAAACTCATGGGAACCCCCTTGCAAAACCAGATTGCTTTATGATAGGTAATTTTGATGTTGCCTCATTAGGTTTTGGGCCCTTGCCTGTGGCGGGTCCTTGAATCACCAATGCAAGTGAGGTACCATTTTTATCAGGAGACCTGGGGAACGCTGGGTAGGTGGAAATGTGTGGGTTTGCTAGGTTTCCCTAGATGGCAACCAAGGAAGGAGTGAAAAACCCATGTGACCCCCCTAGCTAAACCAATTCGTTTTGACAAAATTAGTTGTTTACTTGTGCAGCGTGAACATTTGGGCGCAATATTGCAAGGTAAATATGACGGACATTGTGAGTTTTGCAGGATATTGTGGATAAAATTAATTGTTAGATTTCACCAGAGAGACCTCACCATATAGTCCCATGGGTTTTCAACAATATCTACAATTGGTAGGTTATTCGTAGGTGGAATGTACACCTTGGCAGAGAGACTAAAAAAACCAAGATCCCTGCACAGCCATCTATTCCTCAAACACACACACATACTGGTTGGATTTGGCAGAGGGGCGAGTGATGGTTCAGTATATATAATTTTATTAACAAGAGATTTCACAAAAATGAAATGCACTGTCAATTACATGGACAAAAAAACTGAACCAATGACTCGCAGTTCGTGAGCTGTAAAGCCACTTCAAGGCACCAACCGCTTTACAGGCCATTCACACACCTTTCATACCTGACACACAGAAGACTATTCACACCACCAGGCAGAAAAGCAACACATCACAACATTTACGGCATCATTGGGCTCACACAAATTTCCTCACACCCAGAGTTCCCCCGGTCTCCTGATAAAAATGGTACCTCACTTGCGTGGGTAGGCATAGTGGCTGCAACAGGAAAAGGCCCAAATCATACGGTGGAGCCTTAAAAATAACCTATAGCAAAACTACCTTATTTTTTGGGGGGGGAGCACCTGAGTTTTTGGCCCGGGGCTCGGCGGCCAACTTGGGAATCTACCAAACCCAAAAAGTTCTGAAAACTAGACACCCGGGGGAGTCTAGGGAGGTATGGCATGCGTGGATCCCCCAACGTTTTCCTACCCAGAATTCCCTGCAAACCTTAAAATTAGGTTAAAAAAACACTTTTCCATACATTTTTGCATGGGTTCTCCGTGCCAGCACCTTTCATACCTGACACACAGAAGACGATTCACACCAGGCACAAAAGCAACATATCACAACATTTACAAAAAAGTGACAAGGTGCGTCCTGCTTAAAAAAAAAAAAATTAAAAAAAAAATAACTACACAGACATCAAGTCCTCAAACACACACACATACTGGTTGGATTTGGCACGAGGGCGAGTGTGTGGTTCAGTATATATAATTTTATTAACAAGAGATTTCACAAAAATGAAATGCACTGTCAATTACATGGACAAAAAAACTGAACCAATGACTCGCAGCTCGTGAGCTATAAAGCCACTTCAAGGCACCAACCGCTTTACAGGCCATGCACACACCTTTCATACCTGACACACAGAAGACCATTCACACCACCAGGCACAAAAGCAACACATCACAACATTTACAAAAAAGTGTCAAATTGCGTCCTGCTTCAAAAAAAATAAAAAATAAAAATAACTACACAGACATCAAGTCCTCAAACACACACACATACTGGTTGGATTTGGCACGAGGGTGAGTGATGTTTCAGTATATACCATTGTATTAGCGAGTGATTTCACAAAAAATGAAATACACTGTTAATAATGGAAAGGACGAGAAACTGAACCATTGACTTACAGCTCGTGAGCTGTAAAGCCACAACAAGGCACCAACCTCTTTACAGGCCATACACCTTTCATACATGTGACACATACAAAACATTCACACCGCCAGCCGCGGACCCATCACATTACTACACTTCCACCAGCAGACATCTCTCCAGTCTGAAAACTTCACAGCTAGAAGCTCCTCACAACGCAATGCACTGCAATGTCCCCGAGCAAGCTTTTGACAAACAAGTTCTTTTGGGAAACCTTTACGGTTAGAGCAGATTGTGCCATAAGCAACAGTGTCCACTTTGGCCAATTCCCTGAACAACCGCACACCAGTGTAGAAGTTATCTACATATAAATGATGGCCTTTGTTAAAAAATCCTCTACCAAGTTCCCACACAATTTTATCAGTCACTCCAAAAGTGGACGGACAACCAGGGGGGTTAATCCTGGATTCCTTACCGGTGTACACTCTGAAATTAGAGACATATCGAGTCCGACTGTCACACAGCATATAAAGCTTAATTCCATAGCGTGCCCTCTTACTAGGAGTGTATTGCCTAAATACCAAGCGGCCCTTGAACAACACCAAAGACTCATCCACTGCAATTTCTTTCCCGGGAGCAAAGATCTCTGGAAATCGATCAACAAAATGATCAATGACAGGCTGAATCTTGAAAAGACGGGTACAATCAGGGTGATCTCGTGGCAAAGCTAAACCATTATCAACAAAATGCATCATCCAAAGCTGAAGCAAATACCTATCATGACTCATGACTGCCGGAAATATAGCTGTTGCCATCAAGGGACTAGTAGACCAATATGAAGCCATTGATGGTTTCCTAAGCAAGCCCATCAAAAAAGTTAAACCCAAAAACTTTTTCATCTCCTCCAAATTTGTAGGAGTCCACCGGGTAGCTCTAGCGTGGGGCTTAAGGCTGGCACTGTTCTCCCTCAAAAACTGTTCTGCATACAAATTAGTCTGCTCTACAATCTCTGCCAAAAACACATCATCCTTAAACAACTTGAAAAAATCAATTGGTAAAAAGTTTTCAGTGTTCACCCTACACCCTGGAACACCAGTAAATTCAGGCAATGCCGGCTGCACCATGCCTGGGGCAACCCAGAGGTCAGAACATTCAACTACAAGTCTTGTAGCCTCAGGCTGCCGCCCAGCTGCCTCTTGTCTCACTACACTAACTGGAAGTCTAGCAGCCCCAGGCTGCAGCCCAGATGCCTCATGCTGCACTATCGGCACAGCAATGTCCTCCGCAACCACAGGCACTTCATCCACACCAAAAGTAGCTTCATCAGCACTCAGAGTATCTTCATCATCAGATGAAGCCATGTGTAGAGAAAACTCACTACCTGAATCTTCACCTCCCACCTGTGCCTCAGAATCAGAATCAGTCTCTGGACCATGGTCAGAAGAAGAATCAAAAAGCATTCCAACAACTTGCTGAGCAGTAATCCGGCGGCTAGCCATTATCCTTACTAAGAAAGGAGTCTGCACAAACAACTCAACAACCAACACTGTGCAAAGTAAGTAAAAAAATGTAAGCCTTTATCACAAAGATCTATATACTGAAAAAATATACAATTAACTTACAAGAGACAGCTACACTCACCAGCACCTACTCTGCAAAGACACAGCAAATAGGCAACGATATCCCACTAGAAAGAAGAAAAAAAACTTACATCTACAGAAAGCAAAGTACACATCAAGCACAAATGCAAAACATGTTTTACAATCACAAAAAACAGAAACCAAACATACTCGTATTATTACACACTTTGCAAAAAAAACATTTACATTAAAATTGAACCAAAAAGGTCTCTTACCAAACACATGCAACTACACAAACAGCAAAACCACCAGTAACGGAACAGCATTCTGCAACAGTCTTAAGAGAAAATAAAACAATACACTTTAGAAGAAAAAAAAACAATACACATTACAACAGGCTATGTCACAGGGTATGTCACAAATGGGGTGTCTGTCCCCATGGGGGGCAGAATATAAATCTTTTTAAATTTGGGGCCCCTGGAAGCAACCCTTGCCCAAGGGGTCGCTTCCATTTAAAACAAAAAAAAAAGATTTCCCTGGTGTCTAGTGTTTTTTTTGCTGCCTTCAGAGGGTAGAAAGGCCAAATTAAGACACTAATCTGCCCCCAGAGGGGCAGAACAAATTTGTGAAAACATATGGGCCCAAGCAAGCGACCCTTGGCCAAGGGGTCGTTTCCTATACAAAAAAAAAACAATCCCTGGTGTCTAGTGGGCTTTTCTACCCCCCCAGGGTCCAGAATCGGTAAAAAAACTGCCGATCTGCCCCCAGGGAGGGCAGAACAGTCTAAAATATTGATATTTGATATTGCCCCCTGGAAGCGACCCTTGCCCGAGGGGTCGCTTCCTTTATAAAAAAAAACAATCCCTGGTGTCTAGTGGGCTTTTCTACCCCCCCCCCCTGGGTCCAGATTCAGCCCACAAAACGGCCGATCTGCCCCCAGTGGGGGCAGAAAAATCTAAAATAATGTTTTAGCCCCCTGGAAGCGACCCTTGCCCAAGGGGTCGCTTCCTTTATAAAAAAAAAACAATCCCTGGTGTCTAGTGGGCTTTTCTACCCCCCCTGGGTCCAGATTCGGCCCAAAAAACGGCCGATCTGCCCCCAAGGGGGGCAGAAAAGTCTAAAATAATGTTTTAGCCCCTAGGAAGCGACCCTTGCCCAAGGGGTCGCTTCCTTTATAAAAAAAGAACAATCCCTGGTATCTAGTGGGCTTTTCTACCCCCCATGGGTCCAGATTCGGCCCAAAAAACGGCCAATCTGCCCCCAGGGGGGGCAGAAAAGTCTCAAATAATGTTTTTGCCCCTAGGAAGCGACCCTTGCCCAAGGGGTCGCTTCCTTTATAAAAAAAAAGAACAATTCCTGGTATCTAGTGGGCTTTTCCATCCCCTGGGTCCAGATTCAGGAAAAATACTCACGATGGCAGAAAAGTCTGAAATTATAATTGCACCCAAGGAAGCGACCCTTGCCCAAGGGGTCACTTCCTATGCCAACAAAAAAACATCCCTGGTGTCTAGTGGGGGCATTTCTGGTGCAGGATCGCGACGCTGTGCGCGATCCTGCACCAGAAATTCCCTGCAGTGGGACATCAGGGGAGAGGAAACACTGTTTCCTCCCCCCGATGCCTCAAGGCACCGAGAAACGGCCCCCCCGCCCCACCGGAGAACAAACACCCACCTGACTCCTTGGACGCGCTGGAAACAAATGGCTTCCAGCGCGTCCAGTGCTTCCTGATGATGTTGGCGCGTGCTGTGCGCGCTGACGTCACCAGGAAGCGTGGGGGGCTGGGGGGTGGCAGCGGAAAGTCTTCCGCTGCCACCCCTGCTAAAATGCTGAAAATCGATGCCCCGGGGGGGGGGGGGGCTGTGCCGATGACGGAGCGGTTCCGTCATCAGTACAGCCCAACCGACGCTGATGACGGGACCGCTCTGTCATCAGCGTCGAAGGGGTTAAGATTTCTGAGGCCCCAGGTAGAACGTGAATATGTGAGCCCCTCCCAATTTCCAAACAGCGTAAAATCACAGGAAAACTTCATCATAGGAAGTGCCAACAATTGCCTATTTTTGAGCGACTTTGCAAGAACCAACTTTATTGGCGTGGATATCAGTAAAACAAAAACATAGGTCTTAACACTAATAGAATATGTACATATTTTAAATTTCAATAACATGGAAATACATTATAATAGTCACACTGGATGGAAAGGTTTGGCCTAGGTCTCTCAATATCTCTTTAGAACCATCAAATGTTAGCAATTTGTTTCCAGATTAGTGCATGAGATATGTATGTGTTTGCGCTATTTATATAGCACAAACCAAATGGAAAGGCTGCTAAGCACTGTACAGGGTCAAAGACACAGTCAACATGTGATAGAATTTGTGGATTGGGATAGCATCAAGATTTTGTTTCTTTTAAAGTTGAGTATTCGCTGTTTTCTTAATTGCAGCTGACTTTGGACTGTCCAGATGTATACGAGAATAACATTCCAGATCCGTGGGGCATAGATGGAAAAGGCCTTTTTCTACTTTTGTCTCTTTTTAGCAAATCTTCTTCTTCCATCTGAAGGTGTCCTTGCTGCGGGAGTGTGGAGAGCCACTGGAGATGGCAAGCCTGTCATTCAAGAAGCCAGGGGTGTCAGTCACATAGAGCAAACCTAGCCAAAAGCAGCGGAACACTGTTCAGGGTCAACAACAAGCATCACATCAAGAAGTGATGGGAAAGTTAGCTGGTTTGTAGACTGTTAACGCATTGTGATAGCTTTGCAGATAATACAGCTGGGCTTGAAGATGGTGCACGATAGCAAGGAGGATATATGGAGTATCATAACAGTGGTATGATATGGTTCTATTTCTTCATGCTCTAGTGAGGTGTGCTGCAGCATGTAGAATGCCCGTAAGGAAGCCATTGTGCATAAAAGCTCCAAGATGATTTCCGGGATACCCATTATAGGATAGGGTATGTGCAAAAAAGATATAAAAGCAAATAAAACAGTTGAAAATAGTTTGTCTTCTTATAAAAGTATCACTCAAGTCACTGAGAGACACCAGAAACTACCAGAATACAATCATAAGTAGGCTAAAAGGGTTTAATGTAATGTGCAATGAGCAATGGCTACAACACCCCTATCAACGTTCTCTGAAGCCTTTAAATGTTCTGACACTAATAATTAGTAGACAAGTACATGGTTCCAGAGTGCATTTAATTATGTAAATTAGCATAATGCAGATTCAGTTAACATATTTTGAGATGCATCTCTTCTGATTTCATTTCTGAAAATTATGAATAATTAAATAATGCTGCAAGCCAAGCCCTAAAACTGGTTAATTTCCTTGGGTCTCACAGTGTTGGACTAGGGCTGCAAGCCCCATGTGGAGAGGCCAGCCCTCTAGGGTTGGGTCTGGTTAGTATATGACCATCATATAATACATAAATGTATGTCCCTAGATAAGGCTTCTAGAATTTCGTGGCTCAGATACATTGGACATAGCTTTGAAGGGATAGGGCGTGCAGAATTATTCCATAAGCCTGAAAAAATTACTAGGATGAATGTGGAGCTTGTTAAGGCTTCCTACCGGCATTAAAAAAATTGGACAGGAATGAGCAGGAACTAAAAAAAAAAAAAGTGTTCGTAGACACATAATGCTCAAAACAACCCCACTAGCAGAGCCATATATTTTAGGGTCAATGTATGTGAGAAATTGGCCTGGTATATGATGCTCACTAGTTCTAGTGATCACCTTGTACCATGCCAAGCAACCCTTATGATGATTGGTTGTAAGTCAACCTTATAGACAAGCTATCCTAGGGGTAGCATGGACTAAGCAGTCTTAGGCTAAACTCTGTAAAGGCATGTGAAGCAAGCTGTTTTACCATACACAATCCCCTTGAATACCAAATGAAAGGACACCACACAGATATATATTGAAAATATATATAGATTTATTTCTACAAATATCCCCTATACTCTTTATGAGCACAGAAGCAAATGCGTTAAAACAAAACACAGTTTAAATATACAAAAGTTGCACAATATGGATGAGCCCTAGGGGCCACCTAAACCATATTTTTTTTTCTTTCAAAATTCTTTATTTCGGCTATACTGCCATAAAAGAAACATGGATATGCATTACAGTTATTTAATACAAGAAAACAAAAAACAAACAAACATCTCACATAGAATTAAAAAAAAGTGCATTCCATATTAAAAACCAATCAAAGTATAAACAACATTAATTCTAGAAGGAGCCACCCACTATCTACTAAAAACTAAACCAATTCTGTCTCTACGAATAATCACAGTTACAGTTGTTGGCCACTTTTTTTCCTTAGGAAAAAGATAGAATGTAAAAATCTGCTGACACTAAATATTATTGGTTGCGTTGTATTAGTTGAAAAAATTCTCAGCGCTTGTGTGCATGACCTCACGCCTAATAATAGGCATATTGGTTTAATCCATCTTTTTCTTGCCTGAACGTACGCAGGACAGAAAAAGAGGATGTGGGCCTCATTTTCTATCTGATGTCGTTCGCACATAGTGCAAACTTCATCTGCCGCTGTAGATGAAGTATTTGAACTCCTAATCCAACGTGCCAGAGTTGTCTTTAATAAAAGATTCCCATACCTAAATTTGAGAAACAAAGTTTTGGCAAGAGGGGGCTCTATTTCATCCATAAAGGTCTCAAATGATGGCTCGTCCTTAAAAGTAAGGAATTTTGTTACTAAAGTCCCACCAGTTGAGACTCCTGTAGTAATGTGAACAATAAAGGTCCAAAAGGCCCTTTTTAAAATCAATTTTGAATTGGATGGAAGTTGATCTGGATTCTCCCAAAAATGTATCAAACCTATTTTACTAAACCAGTTTTTGACATGCTTAAACCATGGGATAATTTTTAGATTATCGAGCACCATAATTTCTTTTAGCCCATCTCTATATTCTTGTAGTTCGGGAACCCGCCATAGTCTAACCCACAGCATCAATGGGCGGATATTAATATGATGGTCAGTTCTTTTGATATTTAGATCGAACTGGAGTGGCACTAAGGGAGTGCCTCTCGGGACCCTTGTCAAGCTTCTCATAAAATTATTGTCCAGGACGCTAAAAGTGTCCTTGGACCCAGGACCCCAAATCTCAGCGCCGTATAACACTGCTGGTTGGACCTTGAATTTATAAAGTTCAATCGCCGGAGACACTGCTTTACTTGTGCTCAGGCTTTGTTCCCTAAGGATTGGTTTAGCAGTCTGGGAAAATGTCAACTTGCTTTTTTCCATCTGAGCTCTCCATGAAAAGTTGGAGTCTAACATCACCCCTAAGTATGAAAAATGGGGGACCGATTCCAATTTTGCTCCTTTCAAAGTTGGGCAGCCTTTATCAACTTTGGTAGGATTCAAGGCCATACACTTGGTCTTTTTCTCATTTATCTCCAGTCCTTTATTGCTACAATATTCACTAAAGGAATCCAATAGTGCCTGGAGACCTTTTTTGGTTTGGGAAATTAAAATAGTGTCGTCAGCAAATAATAGGGATGTTACCTTTTCACCGTTCAGTTTTGGGGAATCATTTTTACATCCCTCTAGATGTGAGGGGATGTCGTTCACAAAGAGGGAAAAGAGCCTGGGTGCCAGTACACAACCTTGGCGGACACCACGCTCGATAGGGATTTTTTGGGTAAGTTCTCCATTTGGGCCCCATCGAATTTTGGCAAAATTCCCTTCATGTAACGCTTTAATCTGAACTAATACATTTTTTGGCAGCCCTACTGCATTTAACGTTTTCCATAAAAGATTGCGTGGCACTAGATCGAATGCTGCCCTTAGATCAACAAAGGCAACATATAAATGACCCCTTTTGATCTTTACATATTTCCAGTAAAGGCAGCAAAATCTAAAGATCTGATCTATTGTACTAACTTTGGATCTAAACCCAGCTTGGTATTTTGTTAAAATTGCATTGTCCTCCAGCCAATCGATAACACGCAATAGGATATGTCGTGAATACATTTTCTGAAGTATATCCATCAGGCTGATTGGCCGATAATTAGAGGGATCCATCCTGTCTCCTTTTTTAAAAATTAATACAATTTCAGCTCCCTTCCAGCTTTCGGGAAATTCTAATGTAGCTGATAACTTGTTACACAAATAATTAATATAAGGTGCCCATGTTTCTAGGTCGTGCTTGTATAAGTCCCCCGGAATCTTATCTAACCCTGGGGCTTTGCCAGACTTTATTTGGCTAATTGTCAGCTCGGTTTCACCCAGTGTAAAGTCCAGGGAGTCTGTAAGATGTTCATCACTTATGCCATTTATGACCATATATGGTTCATCATATTTTTTGTAGAGATTAGTGAAGTGGTTAATCCAGGTTTGTTCATCCAGATAGACATCCTTAACCACTCTCCCTACATGGTTCCCATTTGCTACTAGCCTCAAAAAAGCTGTATTGCCACGTGATTTTGCAGCCAACAGCATATCGGCCTATTTTTCTTCCTCCCATGCTATTTTACAAATCTTTTGAACCGACTTATAATTGTTCCTAGCTATTTTATTTTCAGAAGGTAGTTTAGATGTAATCGCTAGTAAAAGTGCCCTTTTGGACTCTCTGCAAGTTCTGCCATACCAAGGCTTGCTATGGGGGAGATTCTGTGTCTTTTGCTGGTTCTTCTTGGGCATTTTGGTGACTAACAGTTTTAAGTCATTGAACATTTTTTGGTGTAGTGACATAAAATGGGTTTTATTGTCCTCTCCTAACATTGGATCTGTATATGGTTCAAAGATCCCTGCAAAGAGTGTGTATATTTCTGTGAGAATATCCTCATGATCCAATATGAATGGCCATTTAAGTGATCTCCTATTGTTACTAATATGAATCTCAGTATTGCCTCCATTACTTTCTTCTACTGGGTGGAAAAGAACTGATTCCCCAAACAATGAGGTTTCCATCACAAGATATAGAGGGAAATGGTCGCTTTCCAATCTCTCTTTTACCTCAAAGTCCAGGAGATACGCCCAAATTGGTATGGAAGCAATCACAAAATCTAAGTTACTTTTACAGTTCCCTCTAGTAAAAGTTGACTTTTTCATACTATCAGACGATAACCGTCCGTTACAGGCCCTGAGACAATATTCCGTACATATTTTGGTTATTTGAAGAGCCAGTACTGAACATTTTACTGATTTGACATTCTCCAAGGCGGGGATTTTATTAGCCTGATCTTCCTCCTCGAAGATATCGCTAACGCCCAAAATTGGCTCATAATTGCAGTTTAAATCGCCGGCCAGGATAATATAATCCTCCCTGCTATCCAGTCTGCTTAGGAGGCAATCTAGTTTGGATAGTATTGGCGATTCACTTGATGAAGGTGATGGCCTATTGTAAATATTTATTAGGAATAGGTTTTTCCCTTCACATATACTGATTTTTAATGCCAATATGTCTTGGGAATTTGTGTCCACCACCTCAATTTGCACCCTTAGGTTTACTTTCACCCAGATTAGTAATCCACCCGAGGGCCTTCCACTCCTAGATGGAATCGCTCCAATTCCATAGGTCTTATACCCTAGTCTGTGAGGTGTTACTACCGCCCAAGTTTCATGTAGCATACAGAAATCATGAGAATCAATGTAACTGGCCCACTCTGGGTCCCTCAAGTTCTTTGAGACCCCAGCTATATTCCAGGAGACCAGTTTAACTAGCTCCCTAGGTACAGCTGGAGTTCCAGAGATTAACATTGGTGACTCCCTACATCCGACGGAACCCTCAGAATGTAATACCAAGAGGGTTTCCTCAGATGTTGCCATTCTGTTCGATCTGTTTTTTGGCACAGCCACTGTATTTGATGGAATACAACTCTCACCGGGGGCAGAAGCATCTCCAGCTACTGATTTAACCAGTGATGGTAACCTGGGGTTCAACAACACTTCCATTTCACTAACAACACGCTCTGCACTAGAGATACTTATTTGACTTTCCTCCTCCTCCCGTCTCAATAAACATCAGTCGCAATCATCTAGGCCACTAAATATATCGAATCTATTAGTGGTCTCTAACGGTGTAAATGGTTGTAAATGATCCATTCTCCTGTTATTTGCATTGTAGGATCTTACTGGCACATAATTCCAACCACAGGATTCTGACGCTTGCATGGGGTAGGGCACATATTGTGAGTTCCCAACAGTCTGTAAAGATGGCGGGTAGGGTACATTATGACTATTCCCAATACTTTGTGTGGTCGGAGGATACGTGGATGATTATTTTTGTGTTAGTAAATGCTCCGATGGTTGGTGTTGCATAGGAAACACCACTGACCTTGGATAAAAATATGTCAGTGGTTTAGGGATTATGCAGTTGTTCGTGCTTCCTGGCGGCCAATTTAATATAAATTGGACGGCATTAGGATCCCTAAAGTTAACTACCACCACATCCCCCTTGGTGTTTTTAGGTCTACCCCCCAACCATTGCAACCGGCGGACGTGAATGATTTCGCCACTAATATGATTAGCAATCGGCCTGAATAGATTTAGCCAGTGCATAACTTTGTTCTTCAATTGGGCGAATCCCTCACATTTAGCAGGTTCTAGAACAGGCACCCCTGTTAGCACTACCACATAGGGTACTGCCTCTGGCGGAAGTTCGGGTAGTGGTGTCTGTTTGGTTCTCCCCCAGGTATTCCTAGTGACACCCACCTCCCTTGATGGTCTCTCCAGTGAAATATTTACCGTACTATTAGGGGGTTTACTGACTAAAACAGCCGATGTCTGATCGAGTTTATCTTGTAACTGATTAGGGGGTAGATTTAGTTGTGTAGTGGTTTTTATTCCTAATTGCTTAAAAGTTGATGGGATTATAGACGGAGAAGGGATTGGAACAGTTAGAGTAGGCTGGGTAGATTGGCTTGGCAGTACAGTGGTTTGAATTGCATTGTTTGGAGCTAAGGTGATGGCAACTTCCTTGTTTCCCAATGCTTGCTCAATTTTCTCTAATCTACCTTCCACTTCGATCAGCTTCTCTAAAATGGCTGTCGAATATTTTTTAACTAAGCTCTCTATGCTATGCAATGTAACATGTGCATGAGCTGTTTGGGGCATGCTATCCCCCACACTGCAGTTCATACTAACCTCTTTGTCTATAGGTATTTTTGGTGAGGGTGATGCTATAATGTTATTTCCTTCTGGAGCTACTAATGGATCAGTAGGGTTTGTGACATTAATCTTCGCCTTTTTTCCAAAATCTGCGTGACTCAGTTTTGGTTGATGAAGATCCCTCATTTTACGCCGTTTTTTGGTGGGTGGTGGGCCATGTATTCTAGGCGCAGGCATTGTTTTATTAACCCTGTTTCGTGTTGTTTTTGCTGGCATAAGGGCGGGTGACTTAGTTAAACCAGGAGTGCTCGTAAGATTTGTTAAGGGGGGACCAATTGTATCCAACTTAGGAGAAGTTCTAGATATAGGCGTTGAATCACTCGAAACCAAGGGCTGACTATCCATTATGTATACAATGTCATCGGATTTCTGGCTAGTATCATTTGTAGAGGTAACAGGTGAAGGTAACAAGATCACTGACCTTTGTTTCATGCTTTCCACGGAACGGCGGCGTTCAGCTCGGCGCTCCACCAAAGCAGTTTCCTTAGGCGTGTCGGAATTACATTTTACAAAATAATTGTCAAGTGTTCTATTTAACGGACCCCCCTGTTTATCAGACCTAATCTGGTCCGGGCTTAATAATACCAGGGACATTATGGGGGACAGTCCAAGAGTGTCAAGAGAAAACAAAACCTGTGTAGACTGATTGAATAATAATTGTGATGTAAGACAATAGCCAGGGACCAAGGGGCTATGCCCAGTCCAGTTTCCTCGGTGCTCTGAGTGTCTCAGAGTGTCCACCCTTAGTCCAGGCTTTGTCCCAGGATATGTCCCACACACGCGTCCCGCATACGCGTTGCTAATTCAACCTATGTACAAAAGGTAAGCGAAAGGGGAGGGGACACGGGAAGAGGCGGCAGGTGTGCGTGATCTTCGACCGCACAGCCTGGTGGGCCTCGCAGTCCCGGTCCGGTGGTGGCGGCAAACAATCCCCTGCAAAGTGTTACCCTTCACGGCAACCAGGAAACAAACGACCAGAGGCAAGGCAAGTCCTTAAATCGACTGCGAGCGGCCCCCGCGGAGCGGGGGCCGAGAGTCGTTTTTGAAGGGTAGAACAGTCAATAGTTGGAGGGGTGGGGACACGGGAAGAGGCGGCAGGTGTGCGTGATCTTCGACCGCACAGCCTGGTGGGCCTCGCAGTCCCGGTCCGGTGGTGGCGGCAAACAATCCCCTGCAAAGTGTTACCCTTCACGGCAACCAGGAAACAAACTACCAGAGGCAAGGCAAGTCCTTAAATCGACTGCGAGCGGCACCCCCTAAACCATATACTAAAATAGTGGTATAAGAACCACTATGGGGGGGGGAGGAGCTTGGAGGGCATCCGTGATGGCCGCGTGAGCACAGCGCTCTCCGGACCCCCACCACTCCCGGCATGATATCCTGAACTTATCCTGATTCATTACAAGGACTCATGAAGAGGAACCTGGGCTGATCTTAATATTGTTTTTGGATTTCGAATTGGACCAGGGGCACCGAAGCTACGTCGACTCGAACTTTCGGGGCCCGCCCTGGTGGTGCGCCCGGGTCTTGGCGAGGCTCTGCTGCCGTGTCTGAGTTGAACAACAGCGGCAGGGGGACTCGACTTATGGGTCCCCCTCTTAACTTTCGGTTTCGATTCTGACTCAGACTACGTCTTCCAGCGGAGGTGTCTGGCCGGTGCTGAGTCCAGCGGCGCGAGGTCGCAGTTGCACCTTTTGCCTGCTTCGTATCCTTCCGGGCCGGTTCACACCTCGATGTGCCCTCGCTGCTGACTTTTGGCTCCGGCGCCCTGTCTTCCTGCGGCCATTTTCACCAGGTCGCGTGGGTCCCTCGGGGACGTGGTCTACACTATGACTGGCAGAGGGGACCAAGAGAGGCGGAAGACCAAGACGCCCCTTCGCGGAGGCCCGGTCCAGTCTAATATCATGGACCGGTACACACAATCGAAGGGGTCCCCCGGTGCCGCCTTGCCTGGCCCGAGCGCAGTGGGGCACCCTTTGGAGGCTTCGGCGGAGCCGTCCCTGCAGGACATCATGGGCGCCATCTTTGGCATGAGAGAAACCATCGGCCAACAGTATGAAGCTCTGGCCCACAAAATTGATACTGTGGCTATTGATGTGAACTTGATTCGGGCCGACTTATCTAAAACCAATGAGAAGGTGAAGTCATTGGACCTCAAGTCATCTAGCCTCACGGCCGACGTCTCGGAGATACAGACGGAGATCGGCAACCTCAGAAAGGTGAACGATTTCATGACTCAGCGCTTGGAGGATTTTGAAAACAGAGCACGGCGTTGCAACGTGCGTGTGGTTGGTGTTCCGGAAAATCCTGATCCACATTCTGTTGATTTCCTGGTTGAGGACTTGATACAAAACTACCTTTCTCCATCTGGATTGAGCAAATTCTTTGCGGTGGAACGTGCCCATCGCGTTCCGGGTGGCCAGGGCAAGCCGGGCGCCCCGCCGAGGCCCATTGTCGCAAAACTTTTTCATTATAGGGACCGAGACGCTATCCTGCAGGCCTCGAGAGTTAAGGGCCCGGTGGCCTTCGAATATACCACGGTGAACTTTTACCCGGACTTCTCACAGCTTGTGCAGAGACAGCGAATGGGCTTCCGTGGAGCCAAGAAGCGTCTTCGGGACTTGGGTCTGAGATACGCCATGCTTTTTCCTACCAGGCTTCGAGTTGAGTACAATGAACGGACCCTTTTCTTTGATCGACCTGATTCGGTAAATGACTGGCTGGACTCTCTGCCGGACCGGCCTAATTTGACTGAGCCCACCGAGCACCCGGGTGGTGCCGAGGGTGGTGTAGAGAGCTGAACTTGTTGTCTGGGCCCCTGTCTCCGTATCATGTAATTTCTTCCTGGGTTCTGTACTTGAGCGCCTCTATTTTCTGTGTATTCTCTTCTTTCTTTATCTCTGTCGGGGTGGCGGGTGGGACAGGGCCTTTTCCTCCTCCGGGGTCTTTTTGTAGAACGGGGGTTTTTGGGCGACAGGCACACTGCATGTTGGGGTGGCTTCTTTGCTTACTGCAGGGGTGCAGGGTGGGGGGTGTTTTCTTGGATGTTGGGGGGTGGGTTGGTGGAGCGTTTGTGGTTTGTGTTTTGGTTTTTCAAGGCGATTCTATCTTGATAATTGAATTCTCAGTGCCATGCTCAATGGGGGATGGTTCCTGCATTATTTTGTGGGATGGGGGGTAGCGGGTTGAGGTTTATTTCGTGGAATGTCAATGGTCTAGGGGATCGTATAAAACGGGGGGTGGTGTTGCGATGCCTGCGACGTTTGTCTCCCGATATTGTCTTTGTGCAGGAGACACATCTAGTGGGTAATACTTGTCGTGCAATGAATAGGTGGGGCTATCGTCTTGTCGCGCACTCAGGGTTTACAACGGGTTCCAGGGGGGTGGGTATCCTTGTCCGGGCTTCCCTTCCCCTTGCGATAGATGATGTAATCCTTGATGATCGGGGGCGTTATGCCGTCCTCGTGGGACGATACGAGGGCCGGACCCTTTCCCTGTTCACCGTCTATGTGCCCCCCGGCCTGCAGACCTCTACCTTCTCCGATTTGGGCCGAGTGCTGTTGGGACTCCCTGATGGTGCTCTTTTCATGGCTGGTGACTTTAACTCTGTCCTCTCCTGTCTGAGTGATCGTTACCCCCCTAGGGATACTCCTTCGGCCCAATTGTGGCTGGGTGGCTTTTTGGATACTTTTGGTTTGGTGGACTGTTGGAGACTTATGCACCCCACTCAGCTTCAGTATACTTTCCATTCTGGGGCCCATGGGAGTTTGTCTAGACTGGATTACTTCCTCATGCCAGCTGCACAGTCATCGGCTGTCCGGGAGATTAGACACCTCCCCCGGGGCATCTCGGACCATTCTCCGCTCTGGCTTTGTTTTGATGTGGGGGTGGAGGCGGCGGGCCGGGTGGCTCCTATCAACCCTTGGTACCTGACCTCCCCTGAGACCCGTAGTCAATTGATTAAGTCCCTGGACAACTACTTTTTAGAAAACGAGGGGTCTGTCTCCTCTGCGGTGTCCCTATGGGAGGCTTTTAAGACAGTAATTCGTGGGCAGGCCCTGTCTCTCATTGCTGAAACCAAAAAGGCGAGGAATCGGGAGGTGGTAGATCTTGAGATGGAAATACTTGAGATGGAGGCTGACCTGGAATCGAATGTTACTCGTGACAAACTCCATGCCCTGGGTCTGAAGCAATTTGCCTATAAGTCTCTGGTCACAGATGCGGCCAAAATGATGTTTAGAGAGCAACAGGGTCGTCTGTATGATGTTGGGGACAAAGCGGGTAAATTGCTTGCCTGGTTGGACAAGAAGGAGAGGGCGAATCGAGTAGTACCTGTGATTCAGACTTTGAATGGTGTGAAAGTGACGGACCCGGAGGAAATAGTGGAATGTTTTGCTGACTATTTTCGTGCGGTTTACTCCCCAGTGTCGGAAAGGGATGCAGACGACTCTCGCCTCTTGCTGCGCGACATAGCTTTGCCCTGCCTCTCTGATTTGGAGCGGGTCTCTATGGAGGGCCCGTTCTCTACGGGCGAAATAGCGACTGCAATTCGCTCTCTCCGTTCGGGCAAGGCTTTGGGCCCGAACGGTTTGCCAATTGAGTTATACAAACTGCGTCCTGATAAGATTGCGCCCTATCTTCGAACAATGTTTTCGGAGTCTCATGAGCAGGGTGCTCTCCCTTATGACCAGCGCCTGGCTCCGATTGTGGTAATTCCTAAAGATGGTAAGCCCCGGGATCTTTGTTCGTCATATAGACCCAACTCCCTGTTAAATGTTGAGCCTAAGGTTCTTGCCAAGATCTTGGCTACTCGCCTCCTAACGGTCATTAGTGACTTGATTCATCCGGACCAATCCGGATTTATCCCGCACCGTAACACAGCTCTTAATCTGCGTCGCCTTCATGGAGCCATCGCGAGGGCGGGGCTTCTGACGGAGCCGGCCATTTTGGCTTCGTTGGACGCCTCGATGGCCTTCGACACGATAGAGTGGCCCTACCTTTGGGCGGCTCTTGAGAAGTTTGGTTTTGGCCCGGGGTTTATCGGATGGGTGAAGCTTCTGTATACCGACCCCCTGGCACAGGTCGTGGTTAACGGTCGAGTTTCGGTTCCCTTTTCCCTCGGTAGGGGGACCAGACAGGGGTGCCCCTTGTCTCCACTGCTTTTTGCTCTTGCGTTAGAGCCGCTAGCTGCGTGGCTTCGCTGGGAGCCTTCTCTCAAGGGTATACGTTGGTCCCCAGATTTTGAGGATCGTGTTTCGCTTTACGCGGACGACATTCTTCTTTATCTTACTTCACCGCGTAAATCTTTAAATGTCTTATTTGACGTTCTCACCTCGTTTGGCAAAAATTCTGGTTTGATTATAAACTGGGCTAAATCCTGTGTCTATGTTATTTCGGGTGATTTGCCCCCGTTGCCGAATAGATTTCCCATTCAGGTTGTTCAGTCCGGTTTCAAATATCTGGTTTTTTTTATTACACTGGATTCGTCGCTCCGGTTTGAACGTAATCTCCTTCCCCCGCTTCATAGACTTAGGCTGGACGTGGCTCGCTGGCGTAAATTACCCTTGTCGCCGCTGGGCAGAGCCGCCCTTTTCAAGATGATGTCCTTACCGCGATTCCTTTACGCACTCCAGAATTCCTATGATGATATCCCCGCTACTTATTTCCGAGAGGTCGAGAGTCTACAAAGGCAACTGATTTGGGACGGGCGTCCACGTATTGCCCTTGCGAAGCTCACCATCCCTTGGTATGACGGGGGCATAGCACTTCCTGATATCAGGAGATATTATTGGGCTACCCAACTGTCTGCCATTAACCACTCAATGTATTCCCCGGGTCCGGATCCGGCCTTTGAAATGGACAGACTCCAACTGCCGGGTGGGGATTTTAATAGAGCGCTTTATTCTAGGTCGGCTGGGCGCCACCTTACGGGACCGACCAGGATTGCGGTTAGTGTATGGCGCGCTGCGAATGTGAGCTTGGGGTGGGATGAACGAGTGACGCTGGCGACTCCGCTTTATGCATCTGAGCGTCTGGGATGTCTCTGGACGACGAAGGGGTTTGACCGCTGGGACATGATTGGAATCTGTAGAGTGGGTGACGTGTGTGCGAATGGAGCGGTGAAGACCTTCGAGGCCCCTCGGAATGATTATGACCTGAGTGATAGAGAATTTTTTAGATATTTACAGGTCCGTCATGCCCTCACTTCTGTTCTGACTTCCGGTACCGCCATCCCCGAGTCCTCCCCCCTCGAAGATCGTATCCTGGATGGTCATCTCCCTGACAGCACTATCTCCTTGATTTATAAGAAGCTGAATCACAATCGCGCTGACTTGCTTGTTCGACTTAGAGAGGCATGGGTCGGCGACGGGCTGGAATTGGATGACGAGGATTGGCAGTCAGCACTATCTTCTCCGAAAGAGGTCGCCATTCCTGCCCGTCTCCGTCTGGTTCAGCTCAAGATCCTCCACCGGGTGTATGTTACTGGTCCTCGTTTGGTTGCGATGGGTTTTTCCCCGGATGGCCTATGCAAGCGTGGTTGTGGGTTGAGTGCTACGTTTCTTCACATTATTTGGGAGTGTCCGAGGGTGGCTGCCTATTGGACTGAGGTGCTTGCGGTGATGGCTGATGTGACTGGAATTGCCCTGGTGCCGGAGGCTCGGAGATGCTTGTTGAACGTGTGGGAACCTACCGACTATTCGGTGGCCCAGACCAGATGGGCGACCCTGGGGTATATGGTTGCGAAGCGGGACATAGCGCAACTTTGGGGCTCACACAGGCCCCCCACGGTCTCTGTGTGGGAAGAAAACATGGACTGGTCTATGTTCCGCGAAAGACTGTTTACACAGCCAGGGGCAGACCTAGGGCATGGACGAAGATCTGGTGTCAGTGGAACGCCTATCGCGGAGATATTTGTGCTCCTCCACTGGTGGAAGCCCCTGATGTTACCTTATCTCCCTAGGCTGGCGTTCCTGAAATTTCGTATACTGTCCTTTGGTTTGATTGACCTCCCCGCTGTCCCCCCACCTTGCCTCATCCTACTGATTGTGATTTCGTATTCCTGATTAGTGGGTTTCCCCCCCCCTTCAGGGCTGACTCTGTTTATTACGCATTCGCCTTTTTTGATGTTTGTTGCTTTTGGTGTGTTAAAAAAAAAGAAAATTGCCTTATCTTGTTTATATTGTGGGCGACATTTTGTATCCGGTTTGTGCCTGACCGCCGGAGTGGCGACCATTGTTTTTTATCACATTGTACGTCGATCTTAGCGGTCAGCCCATGCGGTTGTAGACCCATTTCTGTAAACATGATTTTGTTGCTCAATAAAAGTTTTTAACCAAAAAAAAAAAAAAAAAAAAGAACCACTATGGGGAAAGGAAAGAGGCCTAGGGCCTGGGGAATCGCTGGAGCTGTTCAGGACTAACAGTGATGAAGTCGGGAAAGGCCCGCGGGACTCGGGTGCAGCGCTTAAAGCGCACGCATGCACCAATGCAATGTCAATGGTGCGTACAAGTTACAAAGTTAGTGTTTAAGGAACCTTCCGATGGACCTAGGAGGACAGAACTTTAGACACAGGCACTAGAGGTGGATGCCAGTGTGGGAACACCGGCGTTGCTGAGTTACCTCACCCACAGGAAGCAGGTGCACAGGTGCGAAGTAGTGTCGGGTTTCGTCACGCAGGTCGATGGTGCTTGGAGCTGAAGATGCTGCAGGCGGGTCGTCGAGGAGAGTTCCGGTGGATCCAAGGGTGGATCTGAAGAGGTGAAGACCTGAAAGCAGAGGGGACAATGTTCAAAGTCACTAGCCAGTGACTACCGTGGAACCAGGATGGAACCAGGCAATGTCGGGTGCAAACAGGTGAAGAAGTGAAGATTGTCTCTGCAGCCACGTGGACACGAAGAGGTCAAGGACGTCCAGGCATTGGTCACGAGCTGTCCCACAAAGGCTCTAGCTGTTGGAGGTGTCGGCTTCTTGATCAGAGCAAACAGGCCTTGGCTAATGCAAGCCACGCAGGAATCGTTGCAAGCTTCTCACTCGGACCAGCAAGGTCAGAGCGGGTGCTCCTTTTCAGGGGAGCGAGGGCCAGTCTGGGGCAACCAGACCAGCGGTGTAGTTTGTAGTTTTTGTCGCCAAGATGGCCGCTAGCCACGTGGCAAATGGCCGGGATGGCGCATCGAGTGGCAAAGTGCAAAAGGGCCCCACGCAGATCGTGGAGATGCTGGGGGCTGATCTTCGGTGCAAATGCTGCTCGGTGTCGGGGATTCTCAAACCCCAAAGCACAGCATCGAGGGTGCCTTTGGTGCTGCGCAGTCAGCTTCTCCGGGGTCTTCCAAGATGTCCAGTCCTACGTCTCTCGGTGCCTCCACGGGTCTCTTCTTTTCAGGGAGTGTGGATCGGGCTCTGAGATGTCTGGGAGTGTGGGTCTTGTCAGGCTCTGGGCTCGGGCTCCGGCAGGAGGTGGCGGCAAAGCAGACGTCGAGTTGCTGGTTGGTGCCTGTATTCACAGGGTGGTCACTCCTTGGCCACAAGGGAGATTCTCTTCAGTCTTCTGTGCAGCAGAATGTCGAAGTCCAGTTTTCTTCTGAGTTTCAAGCCGAGTTCAGGATGATCTGAAGTCCTGGGACACAGCTCCTACTCTTATTCCAATTCTAGGGGCCGGATCACCTGCTAGGCCCCTCCTCTGGGTGGGACCAGGAAGGGGGGTGGTTACACCCCCTTTCCTTTGTCCAGCTTCACGCCAAGACTGGGGCTGGAAAGCCCCAGCACCGTTTGAACTGGCAAATGCACAGGGACACCTTGTGTGCCCCAGGCATGTCTGATTCTATTCAGCCCTGTCCTACCCAATACACAAAATCCTGTCTGGGGTGGTGCTAGCACCTCCCAAGGCAGGAAACCCTTTGTCCAAGCCTCCCTCGCTGGAAGGACTCCCAGCAGCAGGAGGTCAGACTTGTGTCTGTGGTGGCAGCATCCATTTTGTGATGCTAAGGCTCACGTTTAACTTTAACCGGGGTTCAGGTTAGGTACATGTCGTGTCCCTCTAGAAGGGTTGAATGCTACCCCCGTCGCCAGAACTGGCGAGGGGGTAGTATTCCAATTCGTATGACACCTTACTCGACATGTTTTGATAAAGCCAAACCAAAGATAGCATTTAACCGCGAGGTTCATAATGCACTTAAGAGTATATGGTATGGCAGTATCATGAAACAGCTAAAGGACTTGGTTCAGAAAGCTGCAGACAGGCTCAGCTCATGCCAGAGCACCATCTCACATATTTCCAAGCACTCTGCCTCCAGGATTAATGAGGCCTTCCATAGGAGTGGCTGATAGGAACATATGTGTCCATTTTTGGTTAGATATAGGTATACTATACCTAAGTAAGGGGTGGTTACACCGACTTACCCCAGCTGAGTCATCAGCCAGTTGTGTCAAATATGGAGGCCAGGCCAGGGGTGGCACAATATTTGCTGCAGCACCTGGTAGGCCTTGGAAGCACCTATGCCCTGGGTACCTGGGGTACACTGTTACAGGGGCCAATAAGGTGAACCAGTTCCAATTTCGTATTGCACCTAATGTGCATTGGCATTAATTTAAAGAGAGAACAGCAGGCTGTGGGTCTGATTAGCAGGCCCACAGCCACATTAAGTCATAAACCAGTGAAGCAAAAAGCAAAAATTTGGGGTGACCATAGGATAGCAGACCCTACTCTCCTACACAACCCCCTCCCCAAACGCAGGGACATTAGACTAACCTTGACCAGTTGTGTCTTCTTGTTCTAAGTGGAAGTACCTGGAGAGACCATCTGCATTACCATGGTCAGTCCCTTGGTGGTGCTCCACTGTAAAGTCCATCCCCTGTAGGGAAATGGACCACCTGAGCAGTTTGGGGTTTTCACCCTTCATCTGATTAAGTCATAAGAGGGGCTTATGGTCGGTCTGAATCTTGAAGTGAGTGCCAAACAAATATGGTCTCAACTTCTTCAGGGCCCACACCACAGCAAAGGCCTCCCTCTCAATGGCTGACCAACGTTTATCTCTGGGGGTCAGCATTCTGCTAATAAAAGCAATGGGCTGGTCTTGACCATCTACATTAAGTTGTGAAAGCACAGCTCCCACTCCCAACTTAGAAGCATCTGTTTGGACAAGAACCACTGGGCTAGCCCAGGGGCTCTCTGAAGGCTCAATGACACCTAATTCCAGCATCTTTTGCACCTCAGTCTTGATACAATCTCTGACATGGTCAGGTTGCCTGTAAATCTTGTTTTTCACAGGAAGACTGTCACCAGTGTCCACCACATGGGTACACCAGTTAGTCTGACTGGGTGTCAGGGAGAACATATGTCGATATGACTGCAAAACTTGTCTACAGTCATTTTGCTGATGTTCAGTGAGGCTGCCATCTAAGGCCAGACCATCAACTGAGCCATCCTCAGGGTTCTGAGTCAGCAGGTCTGGGAGAGGGTAACTCTCTTCCTCCTGCCCCTCATCTGTGGCCATGAGCAAGCCCATGTCTGCCCTGTCAACATATGCTTTCAGCCTGTTAACATGGAGCACCCTGTGGGGGCTCCTGGGAGTTCCTAGGTCCACCAAGTAGGTAACCTCTCCCTTCTTTTCAATGATAGTATGGGGTCCAGACCATTTGTCTTGGAGTGCTGCTGGGGCCACTGGCTCCAACACCCATACTTTCTGTCCAGGCTGGTACTCAATCAAGACAGCCTTTTGGTCATGCCAAGCTTTCTGTAATTCTTGGCTAGCCTCAAGGTTTTTGGATGCCTTCTCCATGTACTCAGCCATCCTGGAGCGGAGACCAAGTACATAGTCCACTATGTCTTGCTTGGGCTTTTTGAGAGGTAACTCCCATCCTTCCCTCACCAAACACAGGGGTCCTCTTACAGGGTGCCCAAACAACAATTCAAAGGGGCTGAAGCCAACCCCCTTTTGTGGGACCTCTCTGTAAGCAAACAGAAGGCAGGGTAGAAGGATGTCCCATCTTCGCCTGAGCTTTTCTGGTAATCCTTTGATCATACCCTTTAGGGTCTTGTTAAATCTTTCAACAAGCCCATGGCATTGTGGATGATAGGGAGTGGTGAACTTGCAGTTCACACCACATTCCTTCCACATAGCTGTCAAGTATCCTGACATGAAGTTGGCACCTCCATCGGATACTACCCCCTTAGGAAACCCCACTCTGGAGAAAACTCCAAGTAAGGCCTTGGCCACAACAGGAGCTGTTGTGGTCCTAAGTGGAATTGCCTCTGGGTACCTGGTGGCATGGCCCACCACCACCAGTATGAATCTGTGCCCAGATGCTATAGGGGGATCCATTGGACGTACAATGTCAATCCCCACTCTTTCAAAGGGCACCCCCACCACAGGTAGTGGTATCAGGGGGGCCTTTGTGGTACCACCTGCTTTGCCACTGGCTTGGCAGGTTACACAGGAGCGACAAAACTCCTTGGTATCTTCAGACATGTGAGGCAAGTGAAAGTGAGAGACAAGCCTGTCCCAAGTCTTATTCTGGCCTAGGTGTCCTGCTAAGAGAATATCATGGGCCAAGTTAAGAAGGAAGCCCCTAAATTGCAGAGGTATGACCAACCTCCTGGTTGTACCAGGCTTGGGGTCTCTACCCTCTGAATAAAGGAGCCCATCATCCCAATATGCTTTATGGGTACCTTGAGCATTCCCAGCAGCCTCAGCAGTAGCCTGCTGTCTGAGGGGTTCAAGAGAAGGACAGGTTAACTGAGCCTGCCCCAAGTCTGCCCTAGAAGGTCCCCCTGTCCCCAGAAACTCAACCTGATCAGGTTCAAGCTCTTCAAGGACAGTTCCTTCAGGGGTCTCAAGATCATCTTCCTGTGAAAGCTGATCCTCACTTGTAGGCAGTTGGGAAGGCACAGCCTTTACCCTTCTGTTCCTTGTCTTGGGAGGTGCTTGGTCCATTGTTCCAGGATCCAAGACCTGAGGTTCAGAGAGGCACTTTTTGGCCTGTGACCTGGTCACAGCAAGGACATGTGATGATATCCCTAACATCTCTGCATGAGTCCTGTACTCAACTTCTGACCATAGAAAGCTCTCCAGGTCATTGCCCAACAAACATTCAACTGGGAGATCAGCACTAACCACAACTCTTTTTAGGCCAGTTACCCCTCCCCAGGAAAAGTTAACAATTGCCACACTATGTGTAGTAGTGACATTTCTGGCATTGGTCACCAGGTAATTATCACCTGGGATGTACTGTCCAGGGTCCACAAAGCTAGGTGTCACCATGGTGACACTGGCACATGTGTCCCTGTATGCTTGAGCCACTTTTTCATTAATCAAAGGCGTCTGCCTGTACTTGCCCAGATTACTGGGACTGACAGTAGTGGAAAAATCTATTTCCACATCACAAATCAGAATAGCCTGCGTAGGGGTTCTGACTAAGCCAGAATCTCCCTCAGTTCCCAAGGTGATACCCACTACCCCCTTAGTTTGTGGACCAACACTGCTAACTGTACTAGTGGGTGCAGGTGCCTTAGGGGCTGCAGTGTTGGGGGCTCCACCCTTTTTACAATCACTTGTCCAGTGAGAGGTGTTTTTACAAGTACTACACCAGGGTTTCCTTTGACCTTCTTTCTTCTTCTTCTTGGAAGTTTGGGACCCACCCTCAGTATTAGTTTGGGGCCCTGTTGAAGACTTCTGGTCTTTAGCTTTTTGCTCCCCACCCTTCTGGTCTGTTTTCTTTTGGTCACCACCCTGGTTCTGGTTCTTTTGCTTAACTCTGGTTCTAACCCATTTGTCTGCCCTCTTTCCCAATTCTTGGGGAGAGGTTAGATCTGAGTCAACCAAATGTTGATGCAACTGCTGGTTCTGACAGTTATTTAAAATCTGTTCTCTCATAAGCAAATTGTACAATCCTTCATAGTCTGTAACCTTACTTCCCAGCAACCAGCCCTCCAGAGCCTTAGTGGCACATTCAACAAATTCAGACCAGTCCTGAGTCTGTGTCTTCTGGGTGTCTCTGAACATTAACCTGTACTGTTCAGTGGTTAAGCCTAACCCATCAATCAGAGCACTCTTCAGGACCAGGTAGTTTCTAGAATCCCCATCACTAACTGTGAGGAGTCTGTCTCGGCCTCTACCTTCAAAGGAGAGCCACAAGATTGCTGCCCACTGCTCCTGAGGGATCTGCTGGACTCTGCAGGCTCTCTCAAGTGCAGTCATCCACTTGTGGATATCATCCCCAGCTTTGTAGGGGGGCAAAATCTTACTCAGGTTTCTATTGTCATAGGACCTGTCTTTATCCTTAGGGATAGTGCTGCCACCAGTGGATCCTAATCCACCCTCTCTAGGCTGTCTTGCTCTAGCAAGCTTCTCTTTGGCCAGGGCAACTTCTAATTCTTGCTTCTGGATCCTAAGTTCAGCCTCTCTCATTTTGGCCTCATGTTCCCTTCTATGAGGGCTAGACATCACTCTTCTGGAGTGACCATGAGAACCTCTAGAAGCTTGGGATGTATTGGATTCACCTGAGTGATTCCTCCTCCTCCCCGGCTCCTGGTTAAGTCCACTTGGGGGTCTGAATGGGTTGGACCCACTTTCAGTCCCGAATATGCTTAAGTTAGCCTGGTTAAGCCTGCTGACTAACACCTGACTATTTCTCTCATCATCAGACCCACTTTCCTCCTCCTCCTCCTCTTCTTCCTCATCCTCAGGCTGAGTATCCCCAGTGGTCTGGTTTTCTTCATCTATCTGGATGACAGGGGCAGGGGTATCAGTGTTATCATCTTCAGAGGGAGAGCCTCCAACTCCAGTCCCTGAGGGGCCTGGTTTGGAGGTCTTTAGAGCTTCAGACTTTTCTAAAAGCTCCCTGAGGTGGTCTGCTGTAGGGGTAGGACCCGTTTTGATTCCTCTTAAGGAACACAGCTGCCTCAGTTCTTTAAAGTTAAAGATAGCAAATTTGGATGGTGCCCTTGGAGGGCCACTCTCAACAGAGATAGGTCCAGTGGATCCCTCTGCTCCAGACATTGCTCTAGTGTGGGTGGATATGTTGCAATCTACCTACACTGGTGTTTACCTACTAAACCTATCTAGTAGTTGTAGTCAGGGTGTGCTACTCCCTATCCTCTACAACAACTAAGTTCAGTAGAACTTAAGTATACTAGTCTTGTTTTAATGTACCTATCAGGTACCTGTATGATCTTTCAAATGATACTCTCAAAGATTGTAATGGTAAAACAACAGCAAGCTCAAATCCCAATCCGCTGCTCACCAATGTGAGAAGTTGGCCTGGTATATGATGCTCACTAGTTCTAGTGATCACCTTGTACCATGCCAAGCAACCCTTATGATGATTGGTTGTAAGTCAACCTTATAGACAAGCTATCCTAGGGGTAGCATGGACTAAGCAGTCTTAGGCTAAACTCTGTAAAGGCATGTGAAGCAAGCTGTTTTACCATACACAATCCCCTTGAATACCAAATGAAACGACACCACACAGATATAAATTGAAAATATATATAGATTTATTTCTACAAATATCCCCTATACTCTTTATGAGCACAGAAGCAAATGCGTTAAAACAAAACACAGTTTAAATATATAAAAGTTGCACAATATGGATGAGCCCTAGGGGCCACCTAAACCGTATACTAAAATAGTGGTATAAGAACCACTATGGGGAAAGGAAAGAGGCCTAGGGCCTGGGGAATCTCTGGAGCTGTTTGGGACTAACCGTGATGAAGTCGGGAAAGGCCCGCGGGACTCGGGTGCAGCGCTTAAAGCACACGCATGCACCAATGCAATGTCAATGGTGCTTAAAAGTTACAAAGTTAGTGTTTAAGGAACCTTCCGATGGACCTAGGAGGACAGAACTTTAGACACAGGCACTAGAGGTGTATACCAGTGTGGGAACACCGGCGTTGCTGAGTTACCTCACCCACAGGAAGCGGGTGCACAGGTGCGAAGTAGTGTCGGGTTTCGCCACGCAGATCGATGGTGCTTGGAGCTGAAGATGCTGCAGGCG
Organism: Lissotriton helveticus; assembly: GCF_964261635.1. Lineage (NCBI taxonomy): Eukaryota > Metazoa > Chordata > Amphibia > Caudata > Salamandridae > Lissotriton > Lissotriton helveticus. Next base: position 532,024,006 of record NC_136071.1, read on the forward strand.
GGTCGTCGAGGAGAGTTCCGGTGGATCCAAGGGTGGATCTGAAGAGGTGAAGACCTGAAAGCAGAGGGGACAATGTTCAAAGTCACTAGCCAGTGACTACCGTGGAACCAGGATGGAACCAGGCAATGTCAGGTGCAAACAGGTGAAGAAGTGAAGATTGTCTCTGCAGCCACATGGACACGAAGAGGTCAAGGATGTCCAAGCGTTGGTCACGAGCTGTCCCACAAAGGCTCTAGCTGTTGGCGGTGTCAGCTTTTTGATCGGAGCAAACAGGCCTTGGCTAATGCAAGCCACGCAGGAATCGATGCAAGCTTCTCACTCGGACCAGCAAGGTCAGAGCGGGTGCTCCTTTTCAGGGGAGCGAGGGCCAGTCTGGGGCAACCAGACCAGCAGTGTAGTTTGTAGTTTTCGTTGCCAAGATGGCCGCTAGCCACGTGGCAAGTTGCCGGGATGGCGCGTCAAGTGGCAAAGTGCGAAAGGGCCCCACGCAGATCGTGGAGATGCTGGGGAGCTGATCTTCGGTGCAAATGCTGCTCGATGTCAGGGCTTCTCAAACCCCAAAGCACAGCATCGAGGGTGCCTCGGGTGCTGCGCAGTCAGCTTCTTGGGGGTCTTCCAAGATGTCCGGTCCCACGTCTCTCGGTGCCTCCACGGGTCTCTTCTTTTCAGGGACTGTGGATCAGGCTCTAAGGCGTCTGGTAGTCTGGGTCTTGTCAGGCTCTGGGCTCGGGCTCCGGCGGGAGGTGGCGGCAAAGCAGATGTCAAGTTGCTGGTTGGTGCCTGTATTCACAGGGTGGTCACTCCTTGGCCACAAGGGAGATTCTCTTCAGTCTTCTGTGCAGCAGAATGTCGAAGTCCAGTTTTCTTCTTAGTTTCAAGTCGAGTTCAGGATGATCTGAAGTCCTGAGACACAGCTCCTACTCTTATTCCAATTCTAGGGGCCGGATCACCTGCTAGGTCCCTCCTCTGGGTGGGACCAGGAAGGGGGGTGGTGACACCCCCTTTCCTTTGTCCAGCTTCGCGCCAAGACTGAGGCTGGAAAGCCCCAGCACCAGTTTGAACTGGCAAATGCACAGGGACACCTTGTGTGCCCCAGCATGTCTGATTCTATTCAGCCCTGTCCTACCCAATACACAAAATCCTGTCTGGGGTGGTGCTAGCACCTCCCAAGGCAGGAAACCCTTTGTCCAAGCCTCCCTCGCTGGAAGAACTCCCAGCAGCAGGAGGTCAGACTTGTGTCTGTGGTGGCAGCATCCATTTTGTGATGCTAAGGCTCACGTTTAACTTTAACCGGGGTTCAGGTTAGGTACATGTCGTGCCCCTCTAGAAGGGTGAAATTCTACCCCCGTCGCCAGAACTGGCGAGGGGGTAGTATTCCAATTCTTATGACACCTTACTCGACATGTTTTGATAAAGCCAAACCAAAGATAGCATTTAACCGCGAGGTTCATAATGCACTTAAGAGTATATGGTATGGCAGTATCATGAAACAGCTAAAGGACTTGGTTCTGAAAGCTGCAGACAGGCTCAGCTCATGCCAGAGCACCATCTCACATATTTCCAAGCACTCTGCCTCCAGGATTGATGAGGCCTTCCATAGGAGTGGCTGATAGGAACATATGTGTCCATTTTAGGTTAGATATAGGTATACTATACCTAAGTAAGGGGTGGTTACACCAACTTACCCCAGATGAGTGATCAGCCAGTTGTGTCAAATATGGAGGCCAGGCCAGGGGTGGCACAATACGTGCTGCAGCCCCTGGTAGGCCTTGGAAGCACCTATGCCCTTGGTACCTGGGGTACACTGTTACAGGGGCCAATAAGGTGAACCAGTTCGAATTGCGTAATGCACCTAATGTGCATTGGCATTAATTTAGAGAGAGAACAGCAGGCTGTGGGTCTGATTAGCATGCCCACAGCCACATTAAGTCACAAACCAGTGAAGCAAAAAGCAAACATTTGGGGTGACCATAGGATAGCAGACCCTACTCTCCTACAATGTCAACACATGAAAAGTTTCTCTTAACCAGGTTTAGGATGCACACTTTACATCTCTTGTTAGCAAGACCTAAGGGCAGTTATACTAGTCATGAGTTAGTACCCTGCGGCTGCGACCGCCTGTCTCCGCAGGACCTATCTCACTTTATGTTTTTCTGTAATCTGTACTCAGATCCACGAAAACATTTTCTGGTCTCTATTCTAAAAAAGCTGAATTTCAGGCAAGTGCGACCTGCACTTTTATATTTGCAATTATTAAAGGATGATTGTATTCCATTTGTGGTGGGGTACCTAAAGTCAATATTGAAATCAAGACAATGTATGGACAACTGACGTGGGGCCTGATGAAATCTTGGAATATTTATGATGGGATGAGCTGTGAACTCTTAGTGCACCTTGCAAGCTGGTCGTGTCTCTTTTAAATTCTATTGATTATGGCCTTTAGCCTGTTTATTGTATTTTATGTATTTTTATATATGTATGATCTTTTTCATGTATTGTCGCTATGTATCTTTTATGGTTATCCTTGAATAGCCGAATAAAGTTTATTTTGATTTGATTTGATTTGATCATCATGGATAGTATTTCATATCTAAAACAGAATGAAAAAGAAGAACATCTCTATATAACTTCTAGGGCTATAACAATATAGACCAAATATCCCTGCCTCTTCAGCTAAGTAAAATCTCTCAGTTTGGAAGAGCACAAAATATAAAAATAAATGGTGAAAGCAGAGGTCTTCAAATTGAGACGAGGTTCCCCTGATGGGCCTCAGTTTATCATAGAGGGCATCAACTTTAGCAATGTCTGGGATTAATCCAAGCATTCTATCCTTCCCTTTTTAGGTCTCGCGTCAGCGAAAGACCTTATGTCGCCCGTTTTCGGGAATGTGGACAGGAGAGGGTGCACGAGCGCAGAGCTGCTCAGTTTTGAGCTCGTGAGCGCGCACGGCGCCGTGCCCCTCTCCTGCCTCATTCCCTTGCGCAAACACTCTACACTCACGCATGCGCACATACACACACTGCATACACACACGCACCCTCCCTTAAACAAACACACGCGCACACAGACAGACACACGCACGCACAGACACACTCAAACAGACACACGCGTACACCCTACCCCCACTCACCCCTCCTCTCCCTCAACACACTTACCTGTTCTGGCGGTGCTCGGCGGCGGTTCTGCCTCTCGGGCGGGCGGCGGTAGCGCTTCCCGGCCGCTCTTCACCCGGTCCCCCATCTCGGGACCGGGACTGAATGCGGAGACTTCGCAGGCAGCGTGGCGGCCCGGCGGGGACTTTTTCCATCTTCTCCCCCATTTCGCCATCGACCTAATGCCATTGGAACGCTTTACACGAGCACCAGGTACGTTAAAAGGACACATTCATTTTTATTTTTTTCACACCCGGGGATATTACTTGTTTTTTATTGTATCTGTCTCCCCCTCAGTGTGTATTATTTTTTTTTATTTGTTTCTCCCCACCCCCACTCCGAGATTGCGTTTAATTGTTTAATAATTAAATAACGGTGCCCACGCCGAGGCTCGAACCCTGGTCTCCAGCGCCAAAGTCAGCAGCTTCAGCAGAGCGCGCAGCCGGCCATGTGTTTTAGGTTAGGTTACAAATGGCAGCTTCGCTGCCGCGCTTGTTTTCCCCAGCGAGCGCACACCACTCGTTCACTTTCTTGTTGTCCTTAGCGGTCACAGAGATGCAGTAAACTGCCTCATCTGAAATAGCTGCAAACACATTTCCCGAATAAAGACATTGTAGCCATCTATGTAATGTTAATACGAAAGTCCGATGAATGTACCTAATCCCGCGCTGTCTCGCGCTCTGCTCATTAGAGCCACCATCACCTCTTCATTAGAATGAAAGTCGTTGAATTCCATGAGCCAGTCACAACAGAGCCACCTTCCTGCCACGGTGTCATCCTGCAGATGACAACGTTGGCTATTATGAATGACACTCCAAAACCCGGGGCAGCGCGGGCCCAGTGCAGGCTCAACATTAACATCCGCGGAGCCGCAGCCTGGCCCCTGATGGAGCTCCAGACTGCGGCTTCTGCTAGGTTGGCGCTATATAGCTCCCTGGTGCACACATTGAACAGTGTGCAGCCATTCAGCTTTACCACCACAGTCTGCTTTAGTTTGATCCCGCCTGACTCCCTCCTCACTCTGGGTCCCTCGCGGCGGTACCTGGGTTGAGATACTGCAGTAAAATATTCCCTGGCTCTACCGTTTTAGAAGATGAACATGCCCGGGCTCCCACTTTGGAGAACACTTGTTTATCTCTCTTGGATAAGTGACCGTTATTGGTCTTTAGCCATCTAATGTGCTTCAGTCAGTTTGAGTGGTGACAGTGTTCTTTCTGCTGTTTCGTGTGAGAATCCTTCGTTCCACAGTCTGTTGCAGTGCCATATCTGTGAGGCACCTTTAGGGCTGTGCGCACTGAAGGCAGCACTGTGCAGCGACCCCACTCAGATGGCTTCAGCAGGGAGGGCGTCCGTGCGTGTTCCCCCAGGGATTGGGAGTGTTCACACATGCATCAATACCCAGGGCATGCTTGCTATGCACAAATAAATGGCTATATAGCTGCACAAGTATGTGTTTGTGCTTAACAATAAGACTGTAAATTCAATGTTTAAGGTCCAAGATATAACAGTGCAATTCAATTAACCTTGTGCTTTGATTCACTGCTCTCATTCGCAGAACAACCTGTTTCCACATAAGGTGGTGCGGAGTGGCACCCCCTGTGTGTGCACGTTTACACTGTATTTTACTATCCTGCTGGCAGCTGGAGGTTTTCTGTTTATGTTATTTAAGTCTGCTGAAGAAGGCAGACACTGTTTTTTTGTGGCGTTGTCTGGCAATGTGCAGTACAGGCAATGGTAAAATGCGCCCTCTCCGTTCTGCACCACGCCCTCTACCGCATACAGCCGTGCGCCTGCTCTGTGTATTGGTCTAGATGTTTGCCACAGATGTTTTGCTCAGATAGGAAGCTGTGCTGTCTGCGTTGGTCTGTGGTGTCTGTGTGCCTTTGGGAGGACCAGTGTGTATGTATTTTGTGAGAATGTGTTTGTGCGCACCTCCAGTGAACGGGTGTGTGTATCTCTGTGTCTCTTTTCATATGTGTGTGTCGGTGTAACTTTCCGGGAGCGTTCAGTATCAATGCTTGCAGTGCTGTTTGGTGGGACATGTGCGATGTTTGTGCTATTCACATTAAACGTGTTCTATACTTGCTTTAGGCGATCGGCCTTAACATGTTGGTTTCTTTTGCTCTGTAGCCTTCATCCATTGATGTGCGATATTGTCAAACTCCTCTTGTGTTGATTGACTGGAGTATTTAATTATCCATTTTGTGCCTTGTTCTTCTTATGCCCTCTGCCCCCTCTATTCCCTCCCTATTGCCGTCGTCTCTTCCCCTCCGTGCTTTTCGCTACCCAACCTGCAAAAGCCCCTCATTCCTCCTTCCCTGGCGCTTTTTCCCATGTACCTTGCTCTTTTTCCAGCCAGTCACAGCCCTTATTCCTTCCCTCCATCACTCCTTATTTCCCCTTGTTTCCTCCTTATTCTACCTCCCTTCTCTCCCACAAGCTTCTCATTAGTGCCTCTGAGCCATGGTATATACTTTTCGACTTACAAATACAAGGCTGTGTATACTGAAGGCTCCCTTGCTTCAACACAGACCTCTTTGTTTCTATGTCTTTTGAAAGACACCCTCACACACCCCCTCACACACCCTCTCACCCCCTCACCCCCTCACACCATCACCCTCACACACCCTCAACCTCACACGCCCTCAACCTCACCCTCACAACCCCACACCCTCACACCCCCTCATCCTCCCCTCATCCACCCCCTCACACACCCCTTCACCCTCACACACACCCTTACCCACACACACACCCTCACCCACACTCACCCTCACACACACCCTCACACACACCCTGGCCCTCACACACCCTCTCACCCTCACACAGCCCCTCACCCTCACACACACCCTCACCCCTCACACCCCCTCACCCTCTCACACCCCCTCACCCTCACACCCCCTCACCCTCACACCCCCTCACCCTCCCCTCATCCACCCCCTCACACACCCCATCACACACCCCCTCACCCTCACACACACCCTTACCCACACACACACCCTCATCCACCCTCACCCTCACACACACCCTCACACACACCCTTGCCCTCACACACCCTCTCACCCTCACACAGCCCCTCACCCTCACACACCCCCTCACACACCCCCTCACCCTCTCACACACCCTCACACCCCCTCACCCTCACACCCCCTCACCCTCACACCCCCTCACCCTCACACCCACTCACCCTCACACCCCCTCACCCTAACACCCCCTCACCCTCACATCCCCTCACCCTCACACCCTCACCCCTGTTGCCCTCAACCCTGTCACCCTCACCCTCCCTCACATACCCCCCTCACCCCCACCCCCTCACCCTCACACACCCTCACCTGCACACCCCCTCACCCTCACCCTCACCCACACACCCTCCCTCACATTCACACACCCTCCCTCACCCTCACACACTTACCCTCACACCCCCTCACACCCTCACACCCCCTCACACCCCCTCGCCATCACACCCCCTCACCATCACACCCCCTCACCATCACACCCCCTCACCATCACACCCCCTCACACCCCCTCACACCCCCTCACCCCCTCACCCTCACAACCCCCTCACCCTCGCAACCCCTCACCCTCAAACCCCCTCACCCTCAAACCCCCTCACCCTCAAACCCCCTCACCCTCAAACACCCTCACCCTCAAACACCCTCACCCTCAAACACCCTCAGCCTTAAACATCCTAATCCTCAAACATCCTCACCCTCACACACCCTCACGTACCCTCACCCACCCTCACCCCCCACACCCTCAACAGCATAGCATAACAAAACATAGCATTGCATAACAAAACACAGCATACCATAACAAAAAAAGCATTGGATAGCAAAACATAGCATAGCATAACAAAACAAAGCATAGGATAGCAAAACAAAACATAGCATAACAAAACAAAGCATAGGATAGCAAAACGAAAAATAGCATAACAAAACAAAACATAGGATAGCAAAACAAAACATAGCATAGCATAACAAAACAAGCATTTACAATGCAATAGGTCTCGCATTATTAAAGTTTGAGCTATTGGCATTGTAAATGACAATGCCTTTTCTTCATTTGCATCGTTGCGTAAACAAGCACTTTGCACTTATAGTCCATGCTTATGAGAAGCAAGGCTGTAAGTCTCTTTTACTGCCAGCTTTGCTCATTGTAAGCAAGGAATATACGTTCAAAGTGCGTGTTTATGCACCGATTGCAGGTTTTAAAAACAATGAATAAAAGACATTGTCATTCACAATGCCAATTGCTCCAACTTTAATAATGCGAGACCTATTGCATTGTAAATGCTTGTTTGAATACTTCAGTGAGTTGCCCCAAGAGGGTCGGGTATCCCCAGACATGTGTCTTGTGCTCACTATGGTACCGGAACCGAGTTATACCTGGCTGATGATCCCTAACTAGGGTGGTACCTGTCCTGGGTTGCTTGTGTTTGGGTTCAGAGAGGACGTGGCCAGGTAGTTTGGTCTTGTCTGTTCACATTGGAGCAGGGTCAAGACTGATTTGCATAAGCTGGGTCCAAACTGAGGTAGCAGGGTGTGCAAAATAATGGAGTGGGTGAATTACCAGTTCATGTGATTAATTGATGCATTCCATCTATCACTGTTTGTAGACTTTTTTGTAGAGAGTAAAATACAAACATAATTTGGGCGCATTGGACCCATAACCCCATGACTCCACACTCCCTCTGTGCTTGCTGCACTATTGATATCTCTGTCCTTTAGAGGGGCCTCTTGCCCTGAGCTTTGCAGCCATACACCAGTGCTGCAAGGCCCAAAGCAACAGGCTTCCTCCCTTATGACTCTCAGCACTAGACAATCGCTAATTTGTCTCCCGCTAACAAGGACCCCCACCGGTTCAAAACCGGCCCCCACTGTTCCAGCCCAACAGGGAAATGCTCGGTGCCCACTACGGCCAGTCCAGCCCTGCTGCGATTCCAGGAGACAAGTGCCCCTCCCCATGGCCTCGCAGCACTGGATCATAGGTGTGCAAGGACCCATATTGGTGGACTGAGTGCGGGATTCTGGGCCGCTGCCCATGCCGCAGCGCCAAGCCTGAGCAGATGTTATTTGTCATAAAAGGTTCAGTATTGTAACTCTGTCACACCTTTATTTTGTATTTATATGGTCGAGTGTTAAGTTCTAGACAGCTCTAAGCATGGGCTTTGTTTTAACCTTGGCCGGTTCCTTGTCGACTGTTCATTTCCACTTAAACATAGTTTATTACTCAGTGAATATTCAGGATTCAACCTCGACTCGAACAAACCGTGTAATCATCACTCGCCCGCTACAAATACAGCATACCCTTTTCTTAAGGTCAGAGGTTTTTGTGCCAAGTTTGTGTCATAGTGGTGCTTTGGGCCTGGGAGATACCAGCCCTTCTTTCCAGCCCAGGTCTGCATCCTTTTATTCTGACCCCATTCCGGATTCTTACCTTCGTCCTCGTAATCAGGAAGGTCCTGGGTGGTGCCGGGTGCATCTGTAATATCTGCTGTGGTGAGGCCACTGGGACCCTCCATCGTATTGCCTCTGAGAGCCCTGGTACTTCACCTGTCCTGTCCAGATATCTCTGCACACTGAAGGTTCTGATGTGAAACTAGTTGCTATGGCCAGGGTTCTGAGTTGTGACATCACACAGATGAGGCCTCAAGCCCTGGTTGCTGTGTACATTTGAAGCCATGGCTTCTCATGAATATTCTGAACATTGGGACCGAATGCCCAGAACCACATATCCACTCTATAAGCGGCGACATTACATGTATATTATAGTGTAACAACCTTTAAAATTATAAATTGTATTATCATATTAATTATTGCATTTTGAGAAATTTCGAGGTGCCACGCTGGGCCAATGATGGTAGTTCCTTTGCTCTCACAACTCGTTTGTAACCATGTAAATCAGACAGTAACAGTTAGAGGTGTAAGGTGTAGCATAATCGCGCCTCTCTGTCTTTGATTTGCTCTCCTTTCATACGTAAATAATAATTCCAGAAATGTAAAGGATGGCAAGATTTCCAAGAGTTACTTGGTGCCTGATTAACTAGTTCTTTGTATTTTTGTGAACGTATGTAGTATTTATGTACCATATAGTGGCTGGAAAATTGCTTGACTCATTCCCAAAATTCTGAACCATGCATACAAGTTTGCAACAAGCTATTGAACATTTTCACAGAAATGCTTGACAGTCACACAAACTACTTGAGCATGTCAATGCTCTGTTGCACAATGACTGTGGTGGGACTGCAGTGTACATTTTTCTCAGTCAAAGAGCAGGTACGAGATATACATCATCAGTGCAAGTGCCCTTTGGAAATAACCATTTACAGCATGGATATAACCACTGCAAGCTTGGAAACGTGAGAAAAAGTGATTTTTTTCAGCTAAATTTGAGGTTTGCAAGCATTCTGGGTAGGAAAACTTTGGGTGACCTATGCAAGCCATACCTCCCTGGACTCCCCTGGGTTTCTAATTTTTAGAAATGTGTGGCTTTAGTAGGTATGTCTAAATGGTTGCCGATGCAGAATTGGTCAAAAATTATTTTGTAAAAAAAATGAAGCGCTTAGAATTCTCGGTGCTTTACCCTTTTTCCCTATGTTTTGGGCTCTTCCCAGTCACAGGCCCTTGCCCCACCCACACAAGTGAGGTATTAATTTTACTCGGGAGACTGAGGGGAACGCTGTGGGGTAGGACATTTGTGCCGACACAGTGATGCCACCCAAAAATATGTAGAAAATGTGTTTTTTTACCTAAATTTGAGGCTTGCAGGACATTCTGGGTAGGAAAACGTTGGGGATCCATGCAAGCTATACCTCGTTGGACTCCACGGATGTCTAATTTTCATAAATGTGTTGGTTTGGTAGTTTCCTAAGATGGCCGCCGAGCCCGGGCCAAAAACCCAGGTGACCCCTCCTTGCAAAACCAGGTTGTTTTGTGATAGGTCATTTTGATGTCCCCTCAATATGTTTTGGAACCTTGCCTGTCGCAGGTACTTAACCCACCCTCGCGAGTGGGGTATAATTTTTATTGGGAGACCTGGGGGGAGCGCTGAGTGGTAGGAAATTTGTGGATCCAAGTAGATTCCTGAACTTTCCCACTCAGAAATTTGAGAAAAAGATATTTATTTCAGCTAAATTTGAGGTTTGCAGGGCATTCTGGGTAGGCAAACTTTGGGGGATCCATGCAGGCCATACCTCGCTGGATTTTCCCGGGTGTCTACTTTGAGGAAATGTGTGGGTTTGGGAGTTTCCCAAGATGTCCACTGAGCCCGGGGCCAAAAGCCCAGGTGGCCCCCCTTGCAAAACCAGGTTGTTTTGTGATAGGTCATTTTTGGTGTCTCCTCAATATGTTTTAGGCCCTTGCCTGTAGCGGGTACTTGACCCACCCACGCAAGTGAGGAATCATTTTTTATTGGGAGACCTGGGGTACCTCTGGGTGGTAGGAAATTTGTGGATTCACGTAGATTCCAGAACTTTCCCACACAGAAATTTGAGGAAAATGTGATTTTCTCAGCTAAATTTGAGGTTTGCAGGGCATTCTGGATAGGAAAACGTTGGGCGACCCTTGCAAGCCGTACCTCCCTGGTACTTTGCAAAAAAAGGGTCCGTTTTTACTGTGAAAATGTGGTGTGTCCACATTGCGTTTTGTCCCGTTTCCTGTCATGGGCACAAAGCCAACCCACACAAGTGAGGTACTATTTTTCTCGGAAGACATTGGGGAATGCGGGGTGGGTAGAATTTTGTGGATCCACACATATTCCAGAACTTTCCACCACAGAAATATGAGGAACATTTTGTGGTTTGCAAGGGATTCTGGGTAACATAACCTGGTGAGAGCCAGACAAGTCCCCCTAGCCTGGATTCTCCTGGGTGTCTAGTTTAAGAAAAAGTATAGGTTTGCTAGGTTTCCATAGGTGCCGGCAGAGCTAGGGTTCAAAATCTACAGCTAGGCACTTTGCAAGAAAGGGTCAGTTTTCACTGTGAAACTTTGAATAATCCACGTTACATTTTGGGCCGTTTCCAGTCGTGGGATCTAGGGTTCAAAATCTACAGGTAGGCACATCCTGAAAAAAGTCATCTGGGGTATTACCTATTGGAGTAAGCCTTGACTACTCACAATTGCAAATTTCGAGGGACAAGTTTAGAAAAGTAATATTAGTAAGTCAGTATCTACAATACATAGTGTCCAGTAAGTACCCACTGCCACAGGACCTGGTCTAACCAGAAAGTTTTAACCATGTAACTAGGATATTTGGCATCTAATCACCATGTTTTGAAGCTGAACATGGCCCGAAAGAGAGTGACAATTTCCTTGGAGAGACAGCCCCTAAGCCTTTCCATAAGACTCACTGACAGCCCAGTGTAGTCTAGTGGACTAGTTAGAGAAATGGAACTAGGAGGCGCTTTTTTCAATCCTTGCCTCCCATTTTGCCACATTGTGTGCTCTTGGGCAATAACTTTTCTGAATTTATTGCCAGGACCACTGGTATTATGCAATTGATTGGCTGCTGCATTTTCTCATAATTATAGATTCACCACCTAATCTATCATCTGCTGCTTAATCTGCAGGTTTTAATAAAAAAATATTTTGTTTTTAGCTCAAATGGTTCAAAGGATCCTATTAACACAACAACACGTGTTGCCTTGCAGCGGAAGATCCTTTGAAAATATGGACTGGTTACCTTTCAATGTCTTATTACTAATATTGAATGTTAAACTGGTACTTATTAAGTGCAACCAATGCCCAGGCAATGTTCAGTGAAACAAAATCACCAAATATTGAAGTAATAATATCATAAAATGTGCTGAATTACGCCGCATAATATGCCATTTTTGGTGCATGATTTACTCATCCCTCCCGCACAATTTGACCCTACTCTACCATATTATTCCAATGGCCCTTCTTCTTACTCTGCTGCTCCCTTTTTGGCAAGATTGAGAGTACATTGATTCAATGTGAAAACTGGTAGTCACCGAGATTTTTAAAAATGTACTTAATAATTCCCGAGAGAAGGGAGGTGCCCAGTCATAAGTACTAGTCATCTAAATGCAGTAAAGTGGAAAATGTATAGTCTTTGCAACAAGTAGCAGTGTACTGCCGTCCTGGGTCTACTATTTTAACAAACTGTTTGATCCTGGGCATAAAACACAATCCGTGTGCCTCATCCACTGATCTGACAATACAGCAGCACTTTGAAACAGGATTAATGTGAGAAATCGCCACAAAAGGGGTACTCCCTGGCTCTGGCTCAGCTTGAGGTCCAGTTAGAACCACACGTCCATGAAGAGCTGAGCTTTCATGTAGCATCTGCCTGCCACCCTCTGTCTAACCAGAATGTGGCGTTCTGGCTGGAGGTGCCGACTTTTTATCTGGGGAACCAGGTTCCTGTCTTGGCATCAGCTCAAGATCCTATAATTCTGGGCAAATCACTTAGTCTCTGTGTGCCTAAGAAAAGAAAAGAATGTGTCCTTGTATAATGTAACTGGTTATCATGTTAAGCACTCCAATACTTTCAGGTCGCGTTTGTGCTATACAAAATTGCAAAAAATGCTTTTCATCCCTCATTCAAGGCTGTTTGCATCTAGGGTTGCCACCTGGCTGGTTTTCTGTCCTGTTCTGTTCTGTTTCATATCCGGGCTGGTACCAAATCACCTAAAACTGTTATTTTTAGGCCTTATCTGTACATATTCAAAACTTCAAATATAAACAGAAAACACATTTAAACGTGCTCTAGAGCTGCACCCATCCCTGGTACTAATTAAGGTGAACAAAGACAGAAATGACTTGTTATAAATAATACAGATGCTTATGTTTAAAGTGGTAGTTATTAGTTTGTCCCGGCCTTTGCAAACTCCTAAAACAGCAACGAATGGGCTGGATTTTTCTCCTGCAAAGGTGACAACCCTATTTGCATCCCAAAATTTGAAGCTGATCCTGAACCTGCATGGTGCAGGGCCCCTCCTGTGCAGCAACGGCCCCTCCCAGACACTGATAAGCATCTCTTCCAAAGCTCATTAGGGCTGAAATAGTGAGAGCTGCTTGGAGTACCGAAGGGACTTCCCCTGTTCCTGGCAGTGCACCACATGCTTGCGAGGCAGGGCTGGACAGGGTTCGCAAATCAGCCCTGGCTATTAAATTCAACCAGCCTCCGGGGGGAGGGGAGGGTGCTGGCCGAAACCCCGCTGCTGCTTGGACTTTTGTTATAAGGGGCTGATTACAAAACCTGTCCCCACTAACAAAAATGACCCCCCCCCCCGGTCCAAAACCGGCTCCCACCATTCCGGTACAATGGGAAAATGCCGGTGCCCGCTGCGGCCAGTCCGGCCCAGTTTGGGGCCAGGAGACAAGTGCCCCTCCCCATGGCCTAGCAGCGTTGGAGCATAGGTGCGAGGCCGGGCAAGGCCCCCATATTGGTGGACTGAGTGCGGGGCCATGGGCCGTTGCCCATGCCTATCACCATCCCTGAGTAGATGATATTTGTCATAAAAGGTTGAGTATTGTACCTCTGTCACACTTTTATTTTGTATTTATATGGTTGAATGTTAAGTTCTAGACAGCTCTAAGCATGGGCTTTGTTTTAACATTGGCAGGTTCCTTGTCATCTGTTCATTTCCACTTAAACATAGTGTATTACATAGTAAATATTCAGGATTCAACCTTGACTTGAACAAACCATGTAGTCATCACTCACCCTCTACAAATACATCATACCCTTTTCTTAAGTTCAGAGGTTTTTATGCCAAGTTTGTGTCATAGTGTTTTTTTGGGCCTGGGAGATACCAGCCCTTCTTTACAGCCCAGGTCTGCATCCTTTTATTCTGACCCCAATCCGGACTCTTACCTTCATCGTCGTAATCAGTATGGTCCTGTGTCGTTCCGGGTGCATCAGCAAAGTTCGCTGGGGTAAGGCCACTGGGACCCTCCATCGTTTTGCCTCTGAGAGCCCTGGTACTTCACCTTTCCTGTCCTGATCTCTCTGAACACTGAACGTTCTGATGTGATACTAGTTGCGATGGCCAGGGTTCTGAGTTGTGACATCACACAGATGCCTCAAGCCCTGGTCGCTGTGTACATTTGAAGCCATGGCTTCCCATGAACATTCTGAACATTGGGACCTAATACCCAGAACCACATTTCCACTCTATAAGCGGTGACATTACATTTATATTATAGTGTCACAGCCTTTAAAATTATAAATTGTATTATCATATTAATTATTGCATTTTGAGAAATATCATGGTGCCACGGTAGGCCAATGGGGATAGTTCCTTTGCTCTAACACCTAGTTTTTAACCATGTAAATCAGACAGTAACAGTTCGAGGTGTATGGTGTAGGCATAATGGTGCCTCTCTGTCTTTATTTACTTATGAAAGAAAAGTAAATCAATCATTCATCGATTCCAAGGGTCATTTGGTGCCCGATTAACTAATTCATTGTACTTTTGTGAATGTATGTAATATTTATGTGCCATGTAGAGGGTGGCAAATTGCTTGACTCATTCCCAAAATTCCTAACCATGCATACAAGTTGGCAACAAGCTATTGAATATTTTTATAGAAATGCTTGACAGTCACACACACTACTTGAGTATCTCAATGCTCTCTTGCACAATGCCTGTGGTGGGACTGCAATGTAAATTTTTCTCAGCCAAAGAGCAGGTGCGAAATAAATCACCATCAGTGCAAGTGCCCTTTGAAAATAACCATTTACAGCATGGATATAACCACTGCAAGCTTCTCTCACTCACAGAATATATGTAGCTTGGGCATCAGTAATATGTGAGGCCCTCTTACACAGAACAGGCACAACTCGCCTCAAGCATCATACAAAGAACATGTCCAGCACAACAGAATCAGAGAAAGCTTCCTTCCCTTACAGAACATGACATACCATGCCCTATTATGGGTATCAGTAGAGCCAGCCTTCCTCACACAAAGAATGAATCAGTCGGTCAAGCATGTATGTATGACAGAACTGGTAACACAAGGAATGCAATAGTGCAAGCTTCCCTCATTATCATATAAGTTGCAGTGTGGATACCTACAGTGTAGTCCTCACTGCATCAAGGAGCAAGTCCAGCATGGCCATCATCAGTGCAAGCGTCTCCCTTTCAAAGAATAAGAACAGCATGGGCATGACACCTTCAACCTTCCTATGATGAAGGAACATGCACAGCATTGACATCACCAATGAAAGCTTCATACACTCACGGAATATGCATAGAACTAGCACCAGGGGAGCAAGCTGCCCTCCTTTACAGAAGGGTGGAGCACAGGCGTCAGCAGTGCAGGCTTTGCTTGCTACAACCACAGGGACTCCATGGAGTTAAGCGGTGCACAAGTTCCTCCCTCTCTGACCATGTTTTACATCTTCCCACACTAAGCACCTCAAGGGCATCAACTGAGCAAGACTCCCTCACTATAACAAAAGGTACACCTTGGGCATCAACATTGCAGTGTTCACCTCATGATAGAGTGGGCCCAGCATGTCAATCAGAAATGTGTGTTCCCCTCTGTTAAAGAACATGTGTGACATTTGCGTCAACAGTGCAAACTTCCTCTGATAATAGAACATGTGCTGTATGGACATCACCAGTGCAAGCTTCCCTTGACAATTTAACATATGCTGCCTGGACATCACCAGTGGAAGCTTGCCTTGATAATTGAACATATGCTGCCTGGACATCACCAGTGCAAGCTTCCCTTGATAATTGAACATATGCTGCCTGGACATCACCAGTGGAAGCTTCCCTTGATATCTGAACATATGCAGCGTTAGCAACACCAATACAGGCTTACCTCCCTCACAGACTATGTATAGCATGGTCTTCAAAAGTGTGAGTTGTCCTCCCGCAGAGAACACACATAACAAATTAGTAGAAGTGCATGCTTTACCCCCCACAGAGCAGATGCATTATGGGAATCAGTAATGCAAGCTTCCCTAACACAAAGAAGAGGTTCTTCTTGGACGTCAGAAGTGCAAGCTTTACTCCCTGACATAACAGGTAATGCATGGACACCAATAGTGCAAGCTTCCCACACCAATGCAAAAGGTATATCACAAACATTAACAGGGTAAGATTCACTCCCACAGAGTTGCTAGAATGGACATGTGTGATGCAAGATTCCTTTTCTCACAGAACCTGATTCTTATAGACATCAGAAGTGCACATTTTCTCCTGCTCAGAGAAGTACAGCATGACAGCAGGAGTGGCAGCGTCATTCCCTCACAGAACAGCATTCATATAGACATCAGAAGTGCACATTTCCTCGTGCTCAGAGAGGTACAGCATGGCAGCAGGAGTGGCAGCAACATTCCCTCACATAACAGGTGCAGCATTGACATTTGATATGTAAGGTTCCTCCATTACCAAAACAGGTACACAAGTGACATTAGTAGTGAGCACTTCCCTCGCTCTGCCACTTGGGCAACAGCAGTGTTGTATTTTATCTTTCTTAGAAAAGGTACAGATTGGAAACCAGCAGTGCAAGCTTTCCTCACGAGCACAAAAAACAGTGAAAGAAAATATGTAGTGCAATCATCCCTCCATCCAACAGACACAGTATAGGCACATCAAAGAAAGCTTCACTCACCTGCAGAACTCATACCTTAAGCGTATCAGCAGTAGAAGCTTTCTTGGTTAACCAAACATGTACAGCATGGACATCAGCAATGCAAGCTTCCCTCACTCTCTGAACATGCAAAGTATCTGCACTGTTTGAGGGTCCATGTGTGATGCTGGTGGCACCAGCAAAATATGCTTCACTGACACCCAAAACTGATACCTCATGTTTATGAGCAGTAGAAGCTTTTTTGGTTTACAGAAAGTTTAAAGAATGAATGTCAGCAGTGCAAACTTCCCCCACTCTCTAAACATGCACAGAATCTGCAGAGTTCCGGGGTCCATGTGTGATGCCAGGGGCACCAGCAAAGAAAACTTCACTCACCTGCTGAACTGATACCTCGTGGATCAGCAGTAGAGACTTTATATGTTAATAAACCATTTACAGCAAGAACTTCATCAACGCAAGCTTCCCTCACTCAGTATCTGCACTGCTCCAGGGTCCATGTGTGATGCCAGGGGTGATAACAGTATTACTTCTGGTCAAAGCCAACCATGTTTTTATGGCATTCTGATGGTTCGACTACCATTGTAAGAAGGTTAAAGCAGCAGTTTCCATAAGGGGGTACTACAAATAATGGAAGATTTACCATTGAGGCAATGAACTGAAAGCAGTATTTTGTAGTGTAGTAATATGTGCCGGACTGTCATGAATTTGGGATTCTCTGGTTGGCACAGGTGAGTACTTGGCGGTGATTTCATTTGAGATGTCATGAGTGATGTCATGAGTGATGTCACTGACCATGTCATGAGTGATGTTACATGTGACGTCATCAGCAGTGCATTGCGGGCGCGCAAGTTATAGTTAGCTGAGCTAACTATAACGGAGGAATTTCAAAGGTTTTGTATGAGAGAAATGTTCAGCTTACTATAATGAGTGAAAACTAGGGTTTTTTCAATGAATTTGCATGTTTTTTTAAATGCTAATTCATAACTATAACGTGTGTGAAACCTATTGTCTTTTCAATGAATTTGCAAGGTTTTTTAAATGCTAATTCCTAACTATAACGTTTGTGAAACCTATGGTTTTTTCAGTGTATTTCAAAGGTTTTGTAAATGATAAGTTATAAATGTATTAATTATTATGTCTTTCTTTTTATTCTAATTTCTTATATTTTTAATATAAATATTTATATGTATTTAATTTTTTAGATTATATTTCATATTCTTATTATAAAATAATAACAAAACTAAATTGCAAAGGAATTTATGGATTAATTATTGCTTGACCTCGGTTGCAAGTATAACACAACTCCAGCAATGCTCTGGGGCCCTATGCTCACAAAGCTGTATCAATCCTTACACCTGCTTCAAGCATGTGCAAGGTTTTGACGCAGCATAAGCTCAAAAGTGACTGAATGAAATGTTATACATTTCACTCAGTCACTTTTAGGAGGCATTGCTGCACCCCCTTCTGTACAGGAAAGCCTCTTCTGGCGCAGGGCTTTACAATGTAATGCACCCTCCAGATGCGTCACATTGCTAATAGCACACACCATGGCACATCTTTTGCACTACCGCTGTGTCACAAAAGTGACGCAACGGCTGTGTAAAAGAGGCACAAGGGGATTGTAAATCCGCCCCTAACACATACAAATTCACCCAGGCAGTTTAACCAGCAGCGCAAATTGAAGCATAGACTTCTAACATATTTATGTACATATGTTACATTCAAGTGCTTCGCACATACTACAGGTAAACACCTTTAGATTTATACTGTAGCACTTCCTTATAGCTCTGCACTTTCACATTCTCCATACACTAGTAATATATTCATTCAGTCAGTCAGTCAGTCAAAGTTCTTTATTTCGATTAATTAAAATCATAAAAGAAGAAACAATACATACATCCACCAATTATTAAAATAGTTAAAAAAATAAATAAGCATTCGTTTGTTACTGTTCATAAATACACTATTTACAATACAAAGATCAAACATTAAATGTATCATAAGGCGATTGCTTAAAATGCCCATTATCCAATACCGAAAAAGATTCAAAGGTACGATATTTACAATTTAAAGTGCATCATTGGGTTTCTTGAATTAAAACCATAAGCCCCCTGTTGGACCTACAAAACAGTCCTGTACAAATAAGTCTTTTATTATTTACCCGGGCTGCAGCCACCAGAAAGCTTGCTACGCTGAAAATAACATGCACACTACTCAGCATTTGCAAATATAAAAGAGCAGGCCTCACTTGTACAAATCCAGCTTCTCGTAAAATAGGGTTTAAGAATTTTTTGCGCGCCTCTGAAAAATGCTCACAGAACATTACAAGATGAAGTGTGTCTTGTGTAGAGAACCTATCACAGGAGCATGGTGCGGCATCTTCCGGTTTCCCGCAATTGGGAAATATACCCAAAGTAAGATAAATTAGATTGAACCGAAATCTAACCAACAAAAAGCGGTGAAACGGCTTAGTAACAATCTTTAGATTCGGTTCAATAGATGGGGAAGTTAGTAAACCATAATTGCTTCTCACAGCTGGTTTTCCTAGCTCCTGCTCCTCCCTTTCCGCCTCCAACAAGTTCCGAAAGTTATATTTAATCCAACCTAAATCCTCTTTATTTATGCCCTCCGGAGATGTATATATTTCCGGTCGTCCTAGTCTGGCACACGCCCCTCTAACGTACGTCAGCCATGGGATCCTATCTGCTTTCTCGAGGGCTGCACAATCTTTTAGGATCAGGTGATTAAGGGTAATCTCCTCATTTAGCCTCGTTTTCGCCCAGCAAATCAATGGGGCCATTTTTAGGTGGTCTGAGATATATCCCAAGCCTAATTCAGTATGTAGGTAAAATGTCAGGGTCGACTGGGGTACTGACAAAAGAGTTCTAAGAAACCTGTTTTCTACCACTTGTATTTTATTCAGAGGTGCGTAACCCCATATGGCTGCCCCATAAGAGGCAATCGCTAAACACTTGGATTTGTATATCTTGAGCATAGCCTCCACGGGCCGTGCTCCCAACCTCTTAGAGAAGCTAAAAAGGGCTGTTTTGGATCTTGCAACAACATTGCTCTTCAGCTTCTGCTGGGGTCCCCAGTTGCCCTTTTCATCAAAGAGGACTCCCAGATAGGTGAAGACCGGAACCCTCATTAATTCCGCGCCCATGCAAGTGAAGGTTTTAACCTTGCTATTCTTCCTTCTGGCCCCGGCCACCAGTACGTGAGATTTTTTAATATTGACTTTTAAGTCTAGGGACTCCATGAAGCTGCCGAAGTGGTCCAACAGCCTCTGTAGGCCCAATCCTGTGCATGCAAGTAATACAGCGTCATCCGCGTACAGGAGTACCGGGATCCCCGATCCCCCTATACGCGGAGTGTCTAGGGTAGCCACGCCCAGGGATTTTTAGAGGGCGTTAATATAAATCGTAAAAAGGAGTGGGGCCAGTATGCACCCTTGTCTGACCCCCCCCTAGAGCTAAATTGACCTGTACACCGGCCTTCCTGCGTAACCCTGACAGAGGCAGAGAGGTCCTGGTGAAGGTCACTAAGAAAATTAACCAAGGATGCATCTATACCTATTTCCCGCAGGATTCGCCATAATTTTGAACGATTAACCAAATCGAACGCCGAGGATAAGTCCATGAACCCCAAGTATAAAAGACCCTCCTTTGCAATTGTATATTTACGTATGAGGAGGTGCAAATTTAAACATTGGTCCATGGTACTCCTGTGTTCTCTAAAACCAGGTTAGAGAGCACCCCCTGCCCGACAGCCAATCCCCCAATTTCTGTAGAATGACTCTGCCCAAGATTTTTAGAGCAGAGTCTAACAGGGAGATTGGCCTATAGCAGGCGGGGTCCCCTCTATTCCCCTAGTAATATATTCATTCATTCATTTATGAACTGCACATTCATTCTGACAAACTTTTACACACTAACATAGAAATATAGTTCTTTCTTTGACCAGTGAAGGTAGTTCTAAAAATAACTTTTTTTTTGGTTTGTATTTTTTTTGTGTTTTCTCAACAAATTCCAAGCGGAACAAAAGAATGAAAAAAAGAACAACTAATGTTGAGGACAGCAATAATCCTGCATCCTGCGTTTCATCAGGTCTATAGACTGTTCCCAATAACACAAAAGTTTATCGCAATAAATGCAAAGAATTTTAACTTTAGCACAGTCAGAATCAATATGTGGGTGTGGACTGCTTGCTGAAAATGCTGTCGCAGTTGATGTGCTTGGTGTAGGAGCAGGTGGGTTCTCGAACAACCTCCGTCTTTCAGCTCGAGCAAAGTTCTTGGGGTGCAAGTTCTTCACGTGTCACACCATATTTGCTGTGCCAAAGGAGTATTTTTAACATGGATCACCCCTTGAAATAGTTCTTTGGCAAATTTTACAGGTTACTTTTGCAGCATTAACCTTTTTTTGACCTTCTGGAAAAGTGAAAAGTGTCCAAATTAGAGCTTCTTTCCTCTTCTTTGGAGCTTCTTCAGGAATTAAATATTCCTCTGAAGAACTGCTGGAAGATGACTCCATTGCTCTTATTATGGTGAACTTCCTTCTATTTGAGAAGATTCTCACAACAAATGCTTCTTCTTAGAAAGTCGTAGTCGAATAATTATAATGGGACGGAACTTTCAACACTCGCAATAGGAAAAGTTACGAACCAATCAAATCTCTACTTTTAAAGT
This sequence comes from Lissotriton helveticus, assembly GCF_964261635.1. Lineage (NCBI taxonomy): Eukaryota > Metazoa > Chordata > Amphibia > Caudata > Salamandridae > Lissotriton > Lissotriton helveticus. Next base: position 532,045,413 of record NC_136071.1, read on the forward strand.
CACATGGCTTTGTGTACGCTTATGATGCGCTTGCACAGCTCTTTCAATACGAGTACGCATAATGTTCTACCGCGATTTGTGTAATTCTTTTTAAAAGTAATATAGGATTATTAAAAGTATTTAAAAAAAATCATAGTTATCCCAAATGTCTGCCCTTAGTATCTACATTAAATACATACATGTTTTAAACCAAGTAGAAACATTCCCCCCTTTCGCGTACAGAACGCCGTACATGACATCACTCCGAAGCTCTAATGCGACGCGTAACATCAAAGCATATTCGTACCGTATGCGCGGGTACACGCTGAGTATGATAAGCAGTACAAACTATGGTGCGATCACCCTCTCAGTGACAAATCAGACCTCAGGGCACGCTAAGGACAATGATTAGAAGTGCTGACTCATTGCAGATCCGATTCTGGGCCTGCCTCTGCGTACATTATAACACCGCCCCCATCTCTCTCTGTTGTTAATGGTTAGTGCACACACTCATGCTTGCACATGTGCGGTGCACGCCCGCCCACACTACCCACATGCCACCACCTAGCATGCTTGCTATCATTTAGCCTGGAAAGCAATACATTACCCAATGGCATGTCCCCCAGGGCCATCATTCTTGCAGACCGCGAAAACGCTACCAATGACGGCCCTGGCATTGGTGTGATCAGCCCCTGCGGTTCCCATATAATGCGGGCACTGACGGGAGCACGCTTCTTTTGCCTGCCTGTGCTGCGATGACAGACAGACTGTCGAAAATACCCCAGACTCAGCAAAACCGCAGCCTTTCAAGACACGACAAAAGACGAAAAAAGCAAAGGTAAGAGAAGACGTCACAACATCAGCCTCCACTCTAAATTATATATACATAATGCTATTTTTTTATCCTTCATATGGCTTTCCTACCCCTCAATGGTTTTAAATTGTACTTACATAATTGAAATATTTCTTTATAAGTCACGAGGTCCTGCGTGCATAAATTTCTGTGTCGTATTTCTGTACTACGCCACGTGCTTAGGCCTCTATTATTATTAATTGTGCGTCCATGATACTATTTTCTTTTCTGCGTCACGAGGCCATCCCAGGCCTCTATTAACTTATTGATCTTCCTTTGTTTGCTGGAGCAGCAACAGTCTTAACTACGGAATATTAAGAACCCACATTAAAGTTCACTTTTGATAGTAGTTACGCAACTCAGTTTACGATGACTAATCAAAATGTCCTTTTGTTTCCTTCACCAAACATCCTTCAGAAGCAACCACGGCCTATCGAGCAACAGCAATGGAATTCTCTGCAACTTATTGAATATACTTTGACATATAGAGGCAGAATTCAAGTCGAATGGTGAACTCCGGTGGCCGCACTCTTTATACAAGGTAAGCACAGCACTCTAGATCTACAAAGCCTTCATAGCAATGTATTAGAAATAATTCGGCATAACGGGCATCAGTAACGCAGTAGGCACTTCCATATGGACACCACTTGAACGCGGCACTATAACAACTGAAATGTACCAGGTACACTGCACTCGTAAAACTGTACTGTTAGTTTTATTTGTGAAACGAGAGAGAGCCATATCATCAACCCTTGGCGACAAAATTATCGCCACTTTATCGGCAGCAAACTGCTGCTAAAGTGGCCATAATAGGTTTGATAATATGCTCTATGGAATTCCAATCGAAACTCATGTTACATGTGAAGGACATCTGACATGACCTTCGATTGAAATTCCATAGAGCATATTATCAAACTCATTATCGCCACTTTAGCGACACTTTCCTGCCGATAAAGTGGCGATAATTTTGTCACCCAGGCTTGATATTATGGCCCAGAGTGCATAGTGTACAGCAGCTTCTCTGTAAAATCCATAATTACCTCCAAGCAGTGACAACAGATAGGTTGCAACAGTCTGACAAACAGATCATCAACCTTATTACGCCACTTTTGAGTCACTTTTAACATGGGTAAAGTGATGCAAGGAGCTAGTAAATCTATGTCTGGTTCATCAAAAAATCTCAACTCCAGACTCTGCGACACAGTTTTAATGTTTTCTCTCTCTCTCACTCTCTGTGACATCATTTCTCTATCTCTCTTAAACTTAGATACTGCTGTCTACTTGGACGTGTAGAAGATCAGCCCACCTGAAGGTGGGCATCCAAGTGCCTGCAGTGTTTGGCCGCAAGGTTTATACGACGGTAAGCACAGAGGCCTAGATCTAAAAATCCTTCATAGGAATGCATTAGAAATAAGTCGCCATAACGGGCGTCAGTAACGCAATAGGCACTTCCACAAAAGACACCACTTGAAAGCGGCTCTATAACAGAACAGGAATATACGAGTCACACTGCACACGTAAAACTGTACAGTTACCACAACTTCTAATGCTGCAGCTCATTTACTCACATCTACATAATTCTAAACTCTAAATCTCTTTTTTCTTTTGCAGATTACCAATCGGACAACTTTTGGAATCCATTTCACAATTTCTTTATAACATTGTTTAAGGTATTTTACCAGTTCTAATATAGTTATAATGGATTTTGTTTATATTTATTGTTTAATAAAAGTTAATAAAAAAAACTACAACTTCTTTTATTTTGTGGGGGAGGGGTATGACGGTCCACAATAAAAATAATGTTGAAATACTATAGTAAGATATTCAAGACTAGGATTGAAAACTACTGAGTTCTAACTAACTGATATAATAAATACAACGGTGAGAAACTACTAAAATGGCGGTGGACGGAGTACGTAATCAACGTTTGGTGCCTCGACACTAACTTTCAAATAAATATATAAAAAATATGGCTATTAATACTGTACAAAAGTACAGCACCGGATGAATCACACGAACCGGGAAAAGAAAGCGACAGATTTACTAACTGATATAAAGAAAGGTTTGCTTGTTGAACTTGAAGAAAAAGAAAACGTGAACTTCGAAACGACGCTGAGCATGCGAAGAGAGTACAACTGCTACACCAAAAAAAAGGAAAGCTTTACATACAAAAGACGATAGATTATCGCTCTTTTTATCGGCAGGAAACTGCAGATAAAGCGGCGATAATATGCTTGATAATAGGCCCTTGTAACTTCCCATAGCAGCCCAGGTTCTGGTGTTAACCTGGGCTGCTATGGTTATTCACAAGGGCATATTATCAAGCCCATTATCACTGTTTTATCTGCAGTTTCCTGCCGATAAAAGCGACGATAATGTATCGCCTTTTTGTTGATACTATGGGCCATTGCTCTTTTTTTGACCAATAAACTTAGGTGCATATCATCAAGGACCGGTGGTAAAATTATTCCCATTTTATTGCCAGGAAACTGCCGATACAACGACGATAATGAGCTTGATAATACGGCCTTCTTATTTCTCATGGAAGCCCATGTTAACACCAGAGCATAGCCTTCTATGGAAATTTATAAGGACGTATTATCAAGCCCACCCTCCCAACATTAACAAAAAAAACATAGCCCTTGTAAATTCCCATAGCAGCCCAGATTCTGATCCTAACCTAGGCTGCTATGGTTATTCACAAGTACATATTATCAAGCCCATTATCTCCGCTTTATCGGCAGTTTCCTGCCAATAAAAGTGACGATAATGTATCGCCTTTTGTTGATAATATGGCCCATTGCTCTTTTTTTTTTGACCAGTAAACTTAGGTGCGTATTATCAAGGACCGGTTTTAAAATTATCGCTGTTTTATTGGCAAGAAACTGCCGATAAAACGGCGATAATGAGCTTGATAATACGGCCTTGTTATTTTAATTTACAAGGACGTATTATCAAGCCCACCCTCCCAACATTAATAAAAAACTCCAGACAATGCAGATACCCAGAGCTGGAAGGTCATTTTACATATCACTGCCCCAGAAAGGTGGCGTTCCCCGCGACGTGTACGGGGAGAGAGAGAGAGAGCTCAGAACATATTTTTTTTTAATAAAGACCCGAGGGGTGCCGCTCACCGAGACTGCGGGGAGTAGGACCATAACCCCCCCCCCCGCATACTTCAAAATAAAACCAGAGGAGTGCCATTCCCCAGTGCTCGGGGCACCTTACAAGCCCCTATTATGCAGAAAAATTGCCCCCGTATATTTCCCCCCCGGACCTAATGAATAAACGGACTTCTACTTTTTTTTCACCTTTTCCACCGCGTACAAGTACTGCACGAGTACCCCGCCATTTTTTATTTTGTAAAAAATAAAAATTGAGCCTAAAGATCCATGTACCACCCCCTGACCAAGACTATAGGCTCAGAATGTTTCTACCCTGCCCCCTTTCCTTATTTCTCAACTTTGTTTTACTTTTTTCTTGTGACTCTGCTCTCCCGACAAACAACATGGCTGCCAACACTTCCTGGTGTGGAGTATTGACAGCCAATCATCATGCAGCTCCTTCTCGTAATTGTAGGTATTTACATATGTGTACGGCGCGATTTTTCTTTAAAAAAAATTAAATAAAAAATAGAGCCTAAACATCCATGTACGACCCCCTGACCAAGCCTAGAGGGTCAGAATATCTCTACCCTACCCCCTTCCCTTATTTCTCAACTTTGTTTTACTGTTTTCTTGTGACTCGGTTCTAGCGAGGCACAAGATGGCCGCCAACACTTCCTGGTTTCGAGCGTTGACAGACAGTTCACAGCTAATCAGCATGCAGCTCGCGCTCGTAATTGAACAGATTTCAGTACGCGTACTGAACTCCGACGCTAGATATGACTATGATTTTACTTGCAATTTTCTCAGAAACTACTGAACAGATTTACACCATTTAACAAAAACCACAATCTGCTAACAAAACTCTACCTCTCTGCCAAATTTCGTTTAATTCCGTTCAGCCGTTCGGGCTGTAGCCCTGGCTAAAGGTCCCTATGGAAAATTGCATGGGGAAAACATGTTTTGGGACCCCCCTTTTTTCTCGGCCCCCACTTGACGAATCATCTCCAAACATTCAGGGAAGGAGCAGAACCAAGCATGCCATTTTCTTGGAGAAATTCACGAAGATTCGTCCACTGGTGCCAAAGTTATTTCAAATAGAATGTGGTGGATTTTCTACGGAAACTAGGTCCTAACTATAACTACCTACTGGCGACCGCCAGTAGGTAATATTTTTTAGGGATAGTGAAGACAATGCGACGTGTGTAACATACAAGCATTACATTTTGTTGCTGGCCAAAGGGCTCCACAGTAATTACACAAAGGACTTAGAAAAAATGAAGATGCTGTTTGTGCCTCCTTAGATATGTAGGTGCAAATACTTCAAGCCAACTTTATTTCTGGGTCCCCGGATAGAAAGGGAATGTGTGAGCCCCTCTCAATTTGCATTCATTGTGTAATCACAGAAAACAACATCATAGGAAGTGTCATCAATTGCCTATTAGTGAGCGACTTTTCAAGATCCAACTTTATTGGCGTGGATATCAGTAAAACAAAAACATATGTCTTAACACTAATAAAACAAGCACATATTTTAACTTTCAATTAAATGGAAATACATTATAATAGTCACACTGGATGGAAAGGTTTGACCTAGGTCTCTCCAAATCTCTTTAGTTCAATCAAATGTTAGCAATTTGTTTCCAGATTAGTGCATTAGATACGTATATGTGTATGAGATATTTATATAGCACAAGCCAAATTGAAAGTCTGCTAAGCACTGTACAGGGTCAAAGAGACAGTCAACATATGATATGAGTTGCGAATCATGACAGCATCAAGATTTTGCTTCTTTTAAAGTTGAGTATTTGCTGTTTTCTTTATTGCAGCTGACTTTGGACTGTCCGGATAGGTATGAGAATAACATTCTAGATCCTCGGGGCATAGATGGGAAAGGCCTTTTTCTATTTTTGTCTCTTTTTAGCACATCTTCTTCCATCTGAAGATGTCCTTCCTGCGGGGGTGTGGAGAGCCACTGGAGATTGCAAGCCTGTCATTCAAGAAGCCAGGGGTGTCAGTCATATAGGGCAAACCTAGCCAAAAGCAGCGGAACACTGTTCAGGGTCAACAACAAGCATCACATCACGGAGTGATGGGAACGGTAGCTGGTTTGTAGACTGTTAACGCATTGTGATAGCTTTGCAGATAATACAGCTGGGCTTGAAGATGGTGCAGGATAGCAAGGAGGATATATGGAGTACCATAACAGTGTTATGATATGGTTCTATTTCTTCATGCCCTAGTGAGGTGTGCTGCAGCATGTAGAATGCCCGAATACCAGAACCCCATCAGGCGTTATGGACATCTGAAACGGCAAAATCTGCCCCTGCTTTTAAAGGGCCATCCATGCCTGATTTAAATGACTAAAAGAAACCTGTCTCATCACGTATTCAGTTCCGAAAACTCACCATAAGATGATGCCAATCTTTTGCGATAAGTATTTCACCAGTCAATCACGCTGATCTTTTAATCCAATTGGTGACGCATACAGCACTGTCTTTATTAATTCTACATTGGATCGCATATGAGGTAGCCTGTTCCTTATTTTATAAACAGTATTAAACAAATTGTGACCGTTTATATTCTCGCTGACAGTCAGCCATAACGCTCTAGAAATTAAGGACCGCCAGTCGATTGCTACCTCACTATCACCAGTCTATAAATAGGTCGGCAGAATATTCATGTTGTAACTGACGTGACCCCTGCAACTTATTACCTTGCGTATGTCTTCATGCAAATCTAGAAATCACAAGTGGTCTCCCGAAGAAGGCGTGTGTAACGCCGAAACACTCGTAGAGATTCCTCATTTATCCACTTGGTTGTTGTTTTTTACAAATGTATCATTTTACTTGTGCAAATTGATTTTACATGTGACATATATGTTGAAATCTTATGTATAAACTTTTTTATTGATTCATTGTGTATATGTTCTTTTTAAATAAAAATTATTCTATGTGATACTTGCTAAATAAATCACATTTATATAAACTTGGTATACTAGTTTATCTATCCTGTACACTGTTTCACTGCACACAAAATTTGTGTTTTTATTATCAATGTGTTCTTCTACCTGATATCCTTGCAGGACCCCGAAGTTGCCTAGGTATTGTTATTTTGATTAATTTTGTGCCCTGACCTAGGAACTTGTTACTAGTCACAGGGGGTCCCTTTCTTATTTGCTTAGAATGCCCGTAAGGGAGCCAGTGTGCATAAAAGCTCCAAGATGATTTCCGGGATACCCATTATAGGACAGGGTATGTGCAATCACCCTATTCCAACTCCGCAAGAATTGATTCTGGGAGCTGGGTGCGAGGGATGTCTTTGGCGACATGTTAATGATAATTATTTCAAGAAAGTGAAATTTAAGAGCATCACTAGCATTTATAAAGTCTGGAGCAATATAAGAAAACTGCTAGGACTGAGCCGGTATTCATGCTACACACCAGTTAACCATAATAATGATTTACCATCAATCTTTCAGGATAGCTGTATGACTAGATGTAAAGAGGCAGGGATTAATCAATTAGGCTGTTTTTTTGCACCTAGTCGCCTAAAAAGCTTCTCAGAGCTGCAGTCAGAATATGACATCACCCATAGGGATTTTTTTAAATATTTGCAGATTAGGGATTATTTGTTAAAAAAAATAGGGGGAAGAGAAAAATTTCAAATCAGTACCACAATAGAAACCATATGTAGGCCAAACACCCCGAAATCCTGGAAATGTATGCAATATTGAGTGAAAAATTCCCAGATGACATGGCCAAACAGCTAGCTGATTGGCAAACCAGACTAACAATTCTCCCCTCAATTCCCGAACGCGCGTATGAACTAGCGCAAACATGTCTTATGTCTATAAAATTGCAGGCACAATTCTATAAAACTTTTTTTTCCCTCTACTATACACCTCAGAAGATTGCAAAATGGACATCAGGAAAAGGAACATTATGCCCGCGCTGTTGACTATACGCAGCCGATATAACTCACATGTTCTCTTCCTGTAACACATTATCTAATTTGATAAATGAAATATCTGACTTTTTATCAGGGATTTTTCATGTGAGAATGACTATTGCAACGGAAGAAATCATGTTAGGAGTAGCCAATAACCAACGGCCTACACATATGCAAGGCCTGATTTTCATAGCTATGGCGGTTCTCCGACTCTGCATAGCCTCTTCTTGGCTTGACCAAAATCCTCCGGCTTTTGTACAATGGAGGACAAGATTATTAGCGATATGTCGTTTGGAGGTGGCAATATATAAAACCAAGGGCAGTAACAAAAACAAAAGAGCTATGCAGATTTGGAGACCACTACTTCAGTGGATACAAAACCACACCTAGGGAAGCTTAACTTGAGCTACATAATGTATTTTCTGTATGTATTTATGATTGATTATTGTGGTGGTGTTGTTTTTTTCTTTTTTGGTTTCTGTATGTTTTTTCTCTCTTTCTTATCTTTATTTTTACATGCTTTTTGTATGGTATGATTTAATACCTTGGTCTTGGGGGGGGGGGGGGGATATAACTGAAAAAAAATATAATAAAAAAAAAAAAGTAAGACACCAGAAACGACCAGAATACAATCATAAGTAGGCTAAAAGGGTTTAATGTCATGTGGAATGAGCAAAGGCTACAACACCCCTATCAACGCTCTCTGAAGCCTTTAAATGTTCTGACTCTAATAATTAGTAGACAAGTACATGGTTTCAATTTGCATTTCATTATGTAAATTAGCATAATGCAGATTCAGTTAACATATTTGAGATGCATCTCTTCTCATTTCATTTCTCCAAATTTTAAACAATTAAATAATACTGCAATCCAAGCCCTAAAACTGGTTCATTTCCTTGGGTCTCACGGTGCTGGACTAGGGCTGCAAGCCCCATGGGAGAGAGGCCAGGCCTCTAGGGTTGTGTCTGGTTAGTATATGACCATCATATAATACGTGAATATATGTCCCTAGATAAGGCTCCTAGAATTTCGTGGCTCAGACACATTAGACATAGCTTTGAAGGGATAGGGCGTGCAGAATTATTCCATAAGCCTGAAAAAAATACTAGGATAGATGGATGTGGAGCTTGTTGAGGCTTCCTACCTGGCATTTAAAAAATTGGACAGGGATGAGCAGGAACTAAATAAAGAAAGTGTTCGTAGACACATAATGCTCAAAACAAACCCACTAGCAGAGCCATATCTTTTAGGGTCAATGTCAACACATGAAAAGTTTCTCTTAACCAGGTTTAGGACGCACACGTTACATCTCTTGTTAGCAAGACCTAAGGGCAGTTATACTAGTCATGAGTTAGTACCCTGCAGCTGCGACGGCCTGTCTCCGCAAGACCTATCTCACTTTATGTTTTTCTGTAATCTGTACTCAGTTCCACAAAAACATTTTCTGGTCCCTATTGTAAAAAAGCTAAATTTCAGGCAAGTGCGACCTGCACTTTTATATTTGCAATTATGAAAGGATGATTGTATTCCATTTGTGGTGGGGTACCTTAAGTCAATTTTGAAATCAAGACAATGTATGGAAAACTGACGTGGGGCCTGATGAAATCTTGGAATATTTATGATGGGATAAGCTGTGAACTCTTAGTGCACCTTGCAAGCTGGTCTTGTCTCTTTTAAATTCTATTGATTATGGCCTTTAGCCTTTTTATTGAATTTTATGTATTTTTATATATATGCCTGATCTTTTTCATGTATTGTCGCTATGTATCTTTTATGGTTATCCTTGTATAGCCGAATAAAGTTTATTTTGATTTGATTTGATTTGACCATCATGGATAGAATTTCATGTCTAAAACAGAATGAAAAAGAAAAAAATATCTATATAACTTCTAGGGCTATAACAATATAGACCAAATATCCCTGCCTCATCAGCTAAGTAAAATCTCTCAGTTTGAAAGAGCACAAAATATAAAAATGAATGGTGAAAGCAGAGGTCTTCGAATTGAGACGAGGCCCTCCTGATGGACCTCAGTTTATAATAGGGGGCATCCAACTTAGCAATGTCTGGGATTAATTCAAGCATTCTATCCTTCCCTTTTTTGGATACTTCAGTGAGTTGCCCCAAGAGGGTCGGGTATCCCCAGACATGTGTCTTGTGCTCACTATGGTACCGGAACCGAGCTATACCTGGCTGATGATCCCTAACTAGGGTGGCACCTGTCCTGGGTTGCTTGTGTTAATTTTCAGAGAGGACGTGGCCAGGTAGTTTGGTCTTGTCTGTTCACATTGGAGCAGGGTCAAGACTGATTTGCATAAGCTGGGTCCAAACTGAGGTAGCAGGGTGTGCAAAATAATGGAGTGGGTGAATTACCAGTTCATGTGATTAATTGAGGCATTCCATCTATCACTGTTTGTAGACTTTTTTGTAGAGAGTAAAATACAAACATAATTTGGGCGCATTGGACCCATAACCCCATGAGCCCACACTCCCTCTGCGCTTGCTGCACTATTGATATCTCTGTCCTTCAGAGGGGCCTCTTGCCCTGGGCTTTGCAGCCATATACCAGTGCTGCAAGGCCCAAAGCAACAGGCTTCCTCCCTTATGCCTCTCCCCACTAGACCATGGCTAATCTGTCCCCCATTAACAACAAGGACCCCCACCGGTTAAAAACTGCCCCCCACTGTTCCAACCCAACAGGGAAATGCTCGGTGCCCACTAGGCCAGTCCAGCCCTGCTGCGAGTCCAGGAGACAAGTGCCCCTCCCCATGGCCTAGCAGCACTGGATCATAGGTGTGAGGCCGCGCAAGGGCCCATATTGGTGGACTGAGTGCGGGATCCTGGGCCGCTGCCCATGCCTAGCACCAACCCCGAGCAGACGTTATTTGTCATAAAAGTTTCAGTATTGTAACTCTGTCACACCTTTATTTTGTATTTATATGGTTGAGTGTTAAGTTATAGACAGCTCTAAGCATGGGCTTTGTTTTAACCTTGGCAGGTTCCTTGTTGACTGTTCATTTCCACTTAAACATAGTTTATTACTCAGTGAATATTCAGGATTCAACCTCGACTCGAACAAACCATGTAGTCATCACTCGCCTTCTACAAATACATCACACCCTTTTCTTAAGGTCAGAGGTTTTTGTGCCAAGTTTGTGTCATAGTGGTGCTTTGGGCCTGGGAGATATCTTTTTTACATCCCAGGTCTGCATCTTATTCTGACCCCATTCCGGACTCTTACCTTCGTCCTCGTAATCAGGAAGGTCCTGGGTGGTTCCGGGTGCATCTGTAATGTCTTCTGGGATGAGGCCACTGGGACCCTCCATCGTATTGCCTCTGAGAGCCCTGGTACTTCACCTGTCCTGTCCGGATATCTCTGCATACTGAAGGTTCTGATGTGAAACTAGTTACTATGGCCAGGGTTCTGATTTGTGACATCACACAGATGAGGCCTCAAGCCCTGGTCGCTGTGTACATTTGAAGCCATGGCCTCTCATGAATATTCTGAACATTGGGACCTAATGCCCAGAACCACATATCCACTCTATAAGCGGCGACATTACATTTATATTATAGTGTAACAACCTTTAAAATTATAAATTGTATTATCATATTAATTATTGCATTTTGAGAAATGTCAAGGTGCCACGATGGGCCAATGATGGCAGTTCCTTTGCTCTCACAACTCGTTTTTAACCATGTAATTCAGACAGTAACAGTTAGAGGTGTAAGGTGTAGCATAATGGCGCCTCTCTGTCTTTGATTTGCTCTCCTTTCATACGTAAATAATTATTCCAGAAATTTAAAGGACGGCAGGATTTCCAAGAGTTACTTGGTGCCTGATTAACTAATTGATTGTACTTTTGTGAACGTATGTAGTATTTAAGTGCCATATAGTGGCTGGCAAATTGCTTGACTCATTCCCAAAATTCTGAACCATGCATACAAGTTTGCAACAAGCTATTGAACATTTTTACAGAAATGCTTGACCGTCACACACACTACTTGAGCATCTCTATGCTCTGTTGCACAATGCCTGTGGTGGGACTGCAGTGTACATTTTTTTCAGTCAAAGAGCAAGTACGAAATAGACATCATCAGTGCAAGTGCCCGTTTGAAAATAACCATTTACAGCATGGATATAACCACTGCAATCTTCACATAGATTCCAGAACTTTCCCACTCGGAAACTTGAGAAAAAAGTGATTTTTTCAGCAAAATTTGAGGTTTGAAAGCATTCTGGGTAGGAAAACTTTGGGCGACCTACGCAAGCCATACCTCCCTGGACTCCCCTGGGTCTCTAGTTTTTAGAAATGTGTGGCTTTAGTAGGTAAATCTAGATGGTTGCCGATGCAAAATTGGGCAAAAACGTATTTTTAAAAAAATTTAGCGCTTAGAATTCTCAGTGCTTCACCCTTATTCCCTATGTTTTGGGCTCTTCCCAGTCACAGGCCCCTGCCCCACCCACACAAGTGAGGTATTAATTTTACTCGGGAGTCTGAGGGGAACGCTGTGGGGTAGGATATTTGTGCCGACACAGTGATGCCACCCGAAAATATGTGGAACCTTTGTTTTTTTACCTAAATTTGATGTCTGCAGGACAGTCTGGATAGGAAAACGTTGGGGGATCCATGCAAGCTATACCTCATTGGACTCCACCGGATGTCTAGTTTTCATACATGTGTTGGTTTGGTAGTTTCCTAAGTTGGCCGCCGAGCCCGGGGCCAAAAACCCAGGTGACCCCCCCTTGCAAAACCAGGTTGTTTTGTGATTGGTAATTTTGATGTCCCCTCAATATGTTTTTGGAACCTTGCCTGTCGCGGGTACTTAACCCACCCTCGCGAGTGGGGTATCATTTTTATTGGGCGACCTGGGGGGAGCGCTGAGTGGTAGGAAATTTGTGGATCCACGTAGATTCCAGAACTTTCCCACTCAGAAATTTGAGAAAAAGGTAATTTTTTCAGCTAAATTTGAGGTTTGCAGGGCATTCTGGGTAGGCAAACTTTGGTGGATCCACACAAGCCATACCTCGCTGGATTCCCTCGGGTGTCTACTTTTTAGAAATGTGTGTGTTTGGTAGTTTCCCAAGATGGCCACCGAGCCCGGGGCCAAAAACCCACGTGGCCCCCTTGCATAACCACGTTGTTTTGTGATAGGTAATTTCGATGTCTCCTCAATACGTTTTGGGCCCTTGCCTGTAGGGGGTACTTGACCCACCCACGCGAGTGAGAGATCATTTTTTATTGGGAGACCTGGGTACCTCTGGGTGGTAGGAAATTTGTGGATTCACGTACATTCCAGAACTTTCCCGCACAGAAATTTGAGAAAAAAGTGATTTTTTCAGCTAAATTTGATGTTTGCAGTGCATTCTGGATAGGAAAACGTTGGGCGACTCTTGCAAGCCACACCTCCCTGGTACTTTGCAAAAAAAGGGTCAGTTTTTACTGTAAAATGTGGTGTGTCCACGTTGCGTTTTGGGCCGTTTCCTGTCATGGGCACGAAGCCAACCCACACAAGTGAGGTACCATTTTTCTCGGAAGACATTGGGGAATGCGGGGTGGGTAGAATTTTGTGGATCCACACACATTCCAGAACTTTCCACCACAGAAATTGAGGAAAATGTTGAGGTTTGCAAGCGATTCTGGATAACAGAACCTGGTGAGAGTCAGACAAGTCACCTCAGCCTGGATTCTCCTGGGTGTCTAGTTTAAAAAAAATTATAGGTTTGCTAGGTTTCCATGGTGCCGGCAGAGCTAGGGTTCAAAATCTACAGCTAGGCACTTTGCAAACAAAGGGTAAGTTTTCACTGTGAAGATGTGATTTATCCAAGTCACATTTTGGGCCGTTTCCAGTCGCAGGATCTAGGGTTCAAAATCTACAGGTAGGCACATCCTGAAAAATGTCATCCAGAGTATGGCCCCGATATGCCCCCAAGGGGGGCAGAAAGGCTGTGGCTATTTTGTTTGGGGTGGGGGGGGGTCATTGAGATGCCCATTCTGGGACGCTCCCACCCCTACTAATAGAAAATCCAGCATAATCGCTGGTGCCTAGTAGACTTTTTGCCCCCCGGGGGCAAATCAGGGGCTACTGCCCCCATCTGCCTCCTGGGGAGGCAGAAAGGCTGTGGAATCTTTTTTTGGGGGGTGGTGGCATTGGAATGCCCATTCTGGGCAACACCCACCCCGAACTTCTGAAAAAAAAATCCCTGGTGGTTAGTGGACTTTCTGTCCCACCCCGTGGAGGCATATATTGGGCTATTGCCCCATCTGCCTCCCGGGGGGGGGGCATAAAGACTATATCATTTTTTTGGGGGGTGGGGCCTAGACATGACCATTCTGGGCAGCTCCCATCCCTACCTATAAAAAAATTAAAATTGGCGCTTAGTGGGCTTTCCACCCCCCAGATCAGGTGCTATTGCCCCCATCTTCCTCCTGGAGGGGCAGCAAGTCTTTAGTTTTCTTTGGGGGAGTAGGGTGGGGACATTTGCATGCCTATTCTGAGCAGCCCGCACCCCCGGCCTAATAAAAAAATAATCCCTGGTGTCTAGGGGCAGAAAGACTGGAATTTTGTGGGGGGAGGGATAGGGGCATTGGTATGCCCATCTTGGGCAGCCCCTAACCCTAAGTTAATCATAAAAAAAACTAAAGCTAGCGCCTAGTGGGCTTTCTGTCCCCCACGGGGGGCAGATTGGGGGCTACTGCCCCATCTTCACCCAGGGGGCAGAAAGACTGTTATAGTGCAGCGGTGGGCTTCTAACCCCCGGGTGGGCAGATGGGGTCTACTGCCCCCCTATTCCCTCCAGGGGGGCATAAAGACTGGTATTTTGTGGGGGGAGTGGGGGCGTTGGCATGCCCATCTTTAGCAGCCCCCAGCCCAAAATGAAATGTTAAAAAAAACTGGCATCTAGTGAGCTTTCTGTCCCCCCCGGGAGGCAGATTGGGGGCTACTACCCCCATCTGCGCCACAGGGGGACAGAAAGACTCTAATTGTTCAGGGTGTGGGGGCAAGGCCGCTTCTCCTACCTGGTGCCTAGTGGATGGATCACTTCTCCCATCTTTCTACGTGCTCAGGGGGCTGAGATAGCCCCCTGAGCACATAGAAAGTTAACTGAAATGAGCCTCAATGCTCATTTTAGTTTCTGTTTCTGTACAAGAAGTCAACACGATGTGCACTCTGATCTTCATTTCACAGAAACAACACAGACAGCCTCAGGAGCTGAGGAAGCCCTTCCCCAGCTCCCGAGGCTGTCAGGGGGGAAAAGGAAATTCCTCTGGTGCCCGCACCAGAGGGATTTCCCGTGTCATGTGCGAGGACAGCCGGAAGCCGTCCTGTGCACACGAGCACCGTGGCGCAGGATGTCTCCCGGCCGTCCCACGCATGGAAGGGGTTCAGGGAGCCAGTGTGGATAAAAGCTCCAAGATGGTTTCCAAAATTCCCATTGCAAGATAGGGTATTTGCAAAAAAGATGTGAAAGGAAATAAAACAGTTGAAAATAGTTTGTCTTCTAACAAAATCTTCACCCTAGTCACTGAGAAACGCCAGAAATGACCAGAATACAATCATATGTAGGCTAAAAGGGTTTAATGTCATGTGTAAGGGGCAATGGCTACAGCACGCCTATCAACGTTCTCTGAAGCCTTTAAATGTTCTGACACTAAAAATTAGTAGACAAGTACATGGATCCAGAGTGCATTTCATTTTGTAAATTAGCATAATGCAAATTCAGTTAACCGATTTGAGATGCATCTCTTCTCATTTAATTTCTCCTAATTTTGAACAATTAAAAAATGCCCACTAAGTGGTCCATTTCCTTGGGTCTCATAGTGCTGGACTGCCCCATGGGAGAGAGGTCAGGCCTCCCGGGTTGTGTCCAGTCAGTATATTACCATAGTATTTTCATGTATAAAACAGATTGGAAAAGCAAAAAATCTCCATATAGCTTCTAGACCTATAACAATATAGACCAAAATATCCGTGCCTCATCAGCTAAGTAAAACCTCTCAGTTTGGAAGTGCACAAAATATAAAAACAAATGGTGGAAGCAGAGGTCGTCAAATTGAGATGATGCTTCCCTGGTGGACCTCGGTTTAAAATAGGGGGTATCAGCCTCAGCAATGGCTGGGATTAATTCACGCATTCTATCCATCCCATTTTTAGCTACTTTAGTGAGTTGCCCTAAGAGGGACGGGTATCCCCAGACGTGGGACCTGTGCTCACTTTGTTAATGGAACCAAGCTATACCTGGCTGATGATCCCTAACTACGGCGGCACCTGTCCTGGGTTGCTTGTGTTCCGGTTCAGGGAGGACATGGCCTGGTAGTTTGGCCTGGTCTGTTCCTATTGAGGCAGGGTCAAGACTGATTTGCATATGGCTGGGTCAAAACTGAGGTAGCAAGGGGTGAAAATAATGGAGTGGGATGCAGCTATTCCATTCATCAACGTTTGTAGACTTTTTGTAGAGAGCAAAATACAGCTACAATTTGGGTGCATGGGACCCATAACCCCACAAGGCCCAACTCCCACTGCGCTTACTGCACTATTGATATCTCTGCCTTTCAGAGGCACCTCTTGCCCTGGGCTTTGCAGCTATGGACCAGTGCTGAAAGGCCCAAAGCAGCAGGCTTTCTTCCTTATGCCTCCCAGCACTGGATCACAGCAAGTAGGCCTAGGGGAGGATGGACTTTTCCTGAACTTTGCAGATCTGGACCATGGCTGTGCGGTGCATGAGAGAAGGGACCAGTGGCATAGTAATGTAGCCATGGGCCCTAATGCAAGAAAATGATGCTAGTCAGTAAAGCGCAGCCATAATCTGGGTGCATTGGTCCCAGAACATCCATGATCCCGGGTGCACTGCACCTGCTGCACCACTGACAGCTATACCCCTGAGAGAGGTCCCCAAAGAGCCTCACAGCCATAGTCCAGCTCTGCTAAGCACATGGACTGGTGCCTCCTCCCCTGGGTGTCCAATCAGGGTGTACTTTAATGCCCATTAGAGGGAGGACCTCTCCCATGCCTCACTGATTTGGAACATGGCTGCAATACTCATATAAGCGAGACAAGTAGCACAGCAAGGGTGCTATGAGTGCTGGTGCTAAGTGAAAGCACCTCCTCACTCTTGCACACTGGCTGCACAGTAAAATAAAGCCATCATTTGGGAACATTGAGCACAGAATACCCCTGGGACCAGTGCCACTGCAACCGCTACACTACTGATGGTGATTCCGCTAGCCAATGGCAATGCCAGGGCAGAAAGGGAATGAGTTAGCCCCTCTAATTGCATGCAACTTGAAATCATAGGTATTGGCATCACAGGACATGGACCTTTACATCGACGTATGCACAGAGCCATGGTGCAGACCTTTGAGACAGTTTAAATGGGCCCGAGGGGAGGGGCCACATGAGGTGCCCTTCCCCACCTCCTGGGTTTCTAATCCGAGAGGATTAGGGAAGAGAGCCCACTAGCCTGTGAGCCTCGCAGCAACATAGGCATCACAGCAAGGCCCAGGGGAGAGATGCCCTCTTCATGCCCTGGCAATGCTACAACATGGCTAACAGGCATAGGGTCGGGACCTCCACTCTCCTAGGCCTTGCAACCATGGTCTACTGCTGTGCGGCCCCAGAAAGGGATCCAGGATAGGGGAACCCTCTACCATTGGCCTCACAACAATAGTGTAGCACTGCAAGACGCAGGGATGTTCCCTTCCATGGACCACCTCACCCTGACCCACAGCTGTGAGACTCATGGAATTGTTGTCCCATCATCTAGCCACACAGCTATGATGTAGTGCTGCAATGCCCCTGGGATGTGGCCCCACTGCCCAGGACTTCACATCCATTGTCTGGTGCTGCAAGACCTCGAGAAGGAGAGTCCTCTTCCCCGGGCTTCACAGCCATGGTCCCCAGTCATAGCTGCAAGAGCCAAGTAGGGACTTCACAGGAGAATGTATGCCTTTGGAGAAACACTGCACATGTGGAGACATATTTTGAGTGCAGATACTTGGAAAAATGTTTATTGGGGAGCAGAGGAACCAAGAGTCACTTAGCAGATTGTGTGGGTTTCATTCTAAATCTCCCTCTAAAACAGGTCATGTTAAAAGATAACTCAGCTGGAGATTAAGGGCTATATGTACAATGAAATGGCAGAGGGAGGCGTTAGCCTTCCTGGCTTAACGCCTCACTCCGCCACTTCTGAAACGCAAGGCTGCACCATATTTACAAGAATTTGGTACAGCCTTGCATTTCCCCCTGTAGTGGCACTACGTTTTGCAACTTACCGCCAATGCACGCACCCTTGCACCATAGTGCAAGGGTGACTGCATGCAGGGGAGGATTGTTCATGTGTAGGAAGGAGACCCTTCCTGCACATAAACAATCCTAAAATGCCATTCTGTCACTTTCATGTGTGCTGCTTTATGCAGCACACATGAAAGTGACAAAATGCGTTTTTTTTGTTTGTTTATGTACAGAAAGGGACACATTCCTGTACATGAACAAACCATGGTATTTTGCTTGTTCCATGTGTGCTGCACACTGCAGCACACGAGGAAAAAGTAAAAATGAGTAGAAATATTGCATCTCTCCCTGTTTTGCCAACTTAAGATTAATTTTTTACCTGGTCTTAATTTTGGTGAGGCCTCTATGTATGCCACCCTTGTCCATAGGGGGCAGTGTCAAAATAAATGGGTGTTGCGGTGGAACGCCCACCGCAACACCCACTGCCTACCCCTTTCACGCTAACCATAGCGAGTGGGAAAGGGGGCCTTATCAACATGGTAGCATCAAGCCATCTTAAGTGGCTTAACGCTGATTGTAAATAAGACGCAGCCCCTATCGCCACCACAAAGTCAATATAGGTGACGTTGTGGTGGCGATAGTGTCAGGGTTCGGTCTCCCTTCGCGCCTACCTAGCCTATGAACTACAACTCCCATGATGAACTACAACTCCCATGAGCCTTGGTACCAGGAAGCTACTTAGAGACTGCAAGCGCATCGGCTCATGCGCGTAATTC
Source organism: Lissotriton helveticus (assembly GCF_964261635.1). NCBI lineage: Eukaryota > Metazoa > Chordata > Amphibia > Caudata > Salamandridae > Lissotriton > Lissotriton helveticus. Next base: position 532,064,307 of record NC_136071.1, read on the forward strand.
TGTTTGTTTCCGGATCTTGCTTGAGGTCCGCAGGTACGGGTCTTGTGACATCGCTTGGCTGCTCCTGCCTCGTTGTTTGGAGGTGTTCCTGATCTCCTAGTAGTAGCTGTGGGTGAGTGATCGTCCTACAGCTCCTCGTTAATCAACGGAACGTAGTGTGTCGGCCGACCGCACGTTACCGTTGTTCTTTCTTCTTCTCCTGTTCTCGGGGCTCCGGGAGCAGCAGCGCGGCTGCGCTTAAACTGTTCCAGAACGCTGTGTGCCGGCTGGCCACGCGTGTCTGCATCGTTCCTCCCTGATATCGTTCGTTCGCGGAACATAGTAGTGGCTGCCACAAGTTACCGTGTTCTCCATTTCCTTCCAGCCCTAGAGCGGAGCGCCGTGTGTCGGCTGGCCACGCGCTACTGTTAAATGATTAATCATTTCTTCGTTTGTAGCGGAGCAAGGTGTGTTGGCCAACCACTTGCTGCTGTGATTCCTTGGGTTTACTTGGTTCCCCTGTATAGAGAATTATCGTGGTGACTGCCACAATCTACAGTTCGTTTGTTTTGGTTGGGATTCAACCTCTTGCACATTTCCTTTCACAGCAAGCTGGATATGGTTTTACAATAGTCCAGGTGTTGAGGAACCTTTGGTGTACTTTGCCTTGGCTGTGATTTCTAGTAGCTGCTGACTTCAGTGGCTCATTGCAGGTGGAGAGAGCTAAGACATTAAACCTAAAAAGGAGCTTAGAGGGATTTACTGGTGCTCAAGGGATGGCCCTCCACTCAACTACATACAATCACAACAAATCCCGGCACCAAGGACTGGATATAACTTGCTCTACTGGGCTAGATTTTGCATGCATATCCTATGTCAATATATTTATTATTTGACATAAGTACTACAGAGCCACTCTCAATGTAGCTGTGGATCAGGTTATGCCCGACAGTCCAACACTACATCACTGGTAGTGTAATCTCAAATTTAATCTAAGAGGCTCAAACACATACAGATTATAATTTGACAGTACCCGCACTGTCCGTTTTAAAAGGAACAGACCACTCACACATTTATGGCAAACATTCTGTCCAAAGAAATATGTGGTGACAAAGAGAGGTACCTCACGGGCGCACACCCTCGGGGTTACTGGCTGATGGTACCGACTCTCACCCCTTTCTCATCATCGGTCACCTCTCTTTATCGGAAGACAAAGAAATACGTGTCCAACACAAAATTTATAAATAGAGAGTTTCAAAGGAAGAACATAAAGGTGCACGAGAAAAACCAAGTGTAAAATCTTGGTGTGACTTAAAGAGTGATGATTAAAATCCACAGCTACACCAATATAACTTTATTGGGGACCAGATGTAGGCTGCGGAGATAAAAGGGCTGGTAGCTTAGACTAGCGTACCATTACCTGTGGCCGACATGTTTCACTGCCTACTGAGTCTATTGGCAGTTTCATCAGGGCTCACCACATAGTCACTGCACCAGAGTTGGACATCATCCGTACAGGCACCTCGTATTGCCACGTCTTCTCATACCAGCAAGACAAGGTGCATTTCATAAAAACTGTCAGTTGTTGCATCAACCGTACAGGTCTCAGAGAAGGGACCTGGACTCATCCCAGGTTTACTTGGTTCCCCTGTATAGAGAATTCTCGTGGTGACTGCCACAATCTACAGTTCGTTTTTTTTGATTGGGATTCAACCTCTTGCACATTTCCTTTCACAGCAAGCTGGATATGGTTTTACAATATTCCAGGTGTTGAGGAACCTTTGGTGTACTTTGCCTTGGCTGTGATTTCTAGTAGCTGCTGACTTCAGTGGCTCATTGCAGGTGGAGAGAGCTAAGACGCCTTCCTTGTTTTCACTGTTTACTCTGCTGGGTATAAATAGACTCTGTGGTTCAGGTGTGTATGTGTGTTTAACGGGTGTTTCATTCTTAGCGAGAATCGAAGAGAGTAGCTATGATGTAGCTATGTTATGTTTAACTGTGTTGTCTGTTCTTATATCATTTCAGAGCTTTTGTCCCAGCAGTACCCTCCCAGTTCCTGACTTCCCTCTCTTAATGGTTCCAATTCCCTGTGTTCTCAGATCAGGGAGTTGGTAACGTTAGGAGGTGGACCCCCATTATCAACGACCGGATCCTGTGGAACGTAATCTTGACAGATAGTGGTTGTTACATATGCCCCTGAGTTTCTAGAGTGTGACTACTCTTCATGATATGTTTGAGTTCTAATTCCTTTACCACCTATTGGAGTAAGCCTTGACTCCTGACAATTGCAAATTTCGAGCGACAAGTTTGGAAAAGTAATAATAATAAATCAGTATCTACAAGCATACTGTCCAGTAAGTACCCACTGCCAAAGGACCTGGTCTAACCAGAAAGTTTTAACCATGTAACTAGGCTATTTGGCATCTAATCACCATGTTATAAAGCTGAACATGGCCGGAAAGAGAGTGGCAATTTCCTTGGAGAGGCAGCCGCTAAGCCTTTCCATCAGACTCACTGACAGCCCAGTGTAGTCTAGTGTACTAGTTGGAGAAATGGAACTAGGAGGCGCTTTTTTCAATCCTTGCCTCCCATTTGGCCACATTGTGTGCTCTTGGGCAATAACTTTTCTGAATTTATTGCCAGGGCCACTGGGATTATGCGATTGATTGGCTGCTGCATTTTCTCATAATTATAGATTAACCCATCAACTGCTGCTTAATCTTAATAAAAACATATTTTTGTTTGTAGCTCAAATGGTTCAAAGGATCCTATTAACACAACAACACGTGTTGCCTTGCAGCAGAAGATCCTTTGAAAATATGGACTGGTTACCTTTCAATGTCTTATTACTAAAATTGAATGTTAAACTGGTACTTATTAAGTGCAACCAATGCCCAGGCAGTGTTAAGTGATAAAAATCATCAAATATTGAAGTAATAATATCATAAAATGTGCTGAATTACGCCGCATAATATGCCATTTTTGGTGCATGATTTACTCATCCCTCCCGCACAATTTGACCCTACTCTACCATATTATTCCATTGGCCCATCTTCTTACTCTGCTGTTCCCTTTTTGGCAAGATTGGGAGTACATTAATTCAATATGAAAACTGGTAGTCACCGAGATTTTTAAAAAGTTACTGAATAATTCTCGAGAGAAGGGAGGTGCCCAGTCATAAGTACTAGTCATCTAAATGCAGTACAGTGGTAAATATATAGTCTTTGCAACAAAAAGCAGTGTACTGCCGTCCTGGGTCTACTAATTTATCAAACTGTTTGATACACTGATCTGACAATACAGCAGCACTTTGAAACAGGATTAATGTGAGAAATAGCCACCAAAGGGGTACTCCCTGGCTCTGGCTCAGCTTGAGGTCCAGTTAGAACCACACGTCCATAAAGAGCTGAGCTTTCATGTAGCATCCGCCTGCCACCCTCTGTCTAACTAGAATGTTGCGTTATGGCTGGAGCTGCCGACTTTATAGCTGGGGAACCAGTTTCCAGTCTTGGCATCAGCTCAAGATCCTATGATTCTGGGCAAATCACTTAGTCTCCGTGTGCCTAAGATAAGAAAAGAATGTGTCCTTGTATAATGTAACTGGTTCTCATGTTAAGCAGGTCGCATTTGTGCAATACAAAATTGGAAAAAATTGCTTCTTATCCCTCATTCAAGGCTGTTTGCATCTAGGGCTGCCACCTGGCTGGTTTTCTGTCCTGTTCTGTTCTGTTTCATGTCCGGGCTGGTACCAAATGACCTAAAACTGTTATTTTTAGGCCTTATCTGTACATATTCAAAACTTCAAATATAAACAGAAAACACATTTAAACGTGCTCTAGAGCTGCACCCATCCCTGAGTAATAATTCAGGTCAACAAAGACAGAAACGACTTGTTATAAATAATAGAGAAGCTTATGTTTAAAGTGGTACTTATTAGTTTGTCCCGGCCTTTGCAAACTCCTAAAACAGCAATGAATGCCCTGGATGTTTCTCCTGAGAGGTGACAACCCTATTTGCATCCCAATATTTCAAGCTGATCCTGAACCTGCATGGTGCAGGGCCCCTCCTGTGCAGCAACGGCCCCTCCCAGACACTGACAAGCATCTCTTCCAAAGCTCATTAGGGCTGAAATAGTGAGAGCTGCTTGTTGTACTGAAGGGACTTCCCCTGTTCCTGGCAGCGCGCCACATGCCTGCGAGGCAGGGCTGGACAGGGATTGCAAATCAGCCCTGGCAATTAATTTCGACCAGCTGCCTCCGGGGGGAGGGGAGGGTGCTGGCCTAAACCCCGCTGCTGCTTGGGCTTTTGTTATAAGGGGCTGATTACAAAACCGGTCTCCACTAACAAAAATGACCCCCCCCCCGGTCCAAAACTGGCCCCCACCATTCCAGTACAATGGGAAAATGCCGGTGCCCGCAACGGCCAGTCCGGCCCAGCTTCGGGGCCAGGAGGCAAGTGCCCCTCCCCATGGCCTAGCAGCGTTGGAGCATAGGTGCAAGGCCCCTATATTGGTGGACTAGGTGCGGGGCCCTGGGCCATTGCCCATACCTATCGCCATCCCTGAGCAGATGATATTTGTCATAAAAGGTTGAGTATTGTAGCTCTATCACAATTTTATTTTGTATTTATATGGTTGAGTGTTAAGTTCTAGACAGCTCTAATCATGGGCTTTGTTTTAACATTGGCAGGTTCCTTGTCAACTGTTCATTTCCACTTAAACATAGTGTATTACTTAGTGAATATTCAGGATTCAACCTCGACTTGAACAAACCATGTAGTCATCACTCACCCTCTACAAATACATCACACCCTTTTCTTAAGTTCAGAGGTTTTTATGCCAAGTTTGCGTCATAGTGGTTCTTTGGTCCTGGGAGATACCAGCCCTTCTCTACAGCCCAGGCCTGCATCCTTTTATTTTGACCCCATTCCGGACTCTTACCTCCGTTCTCGTAATCAGGAAGGTCCTGGGTGGTTCCGGGTGCATCTGCAAAGTTCGCTGGGGTAAGGCCACTGGGACCCTCCATCGTATTGCCTCTGAGAGCCCTGGTACTTCACCTTTCCTGTCCTGATCTCTCTGAACACTGAAGGTTCTGATTTGATACTAGTTGCTATGGCCAGGGTTCTGAGTGTGACATGACACAGACGATGCCTCAAGCCCTGGTCGCTGTGTACATTTGAAGCCATGGCTTCCCTTGAACATTCTGAACATTGGGACCTAATACCCAGAACCACATTTCCACTCTATAAGCGGCAACATTGCATTTATATTATAGTGTCACAGTCTTTAAAATTATAAATTGTATTATCATATCAATTATTGCATTTTGAGAAATATCATGGTGCCTCGCTGGGCTAATGGGGATAGTTCCTTTGCTCTCACACCTCGTTTTTAACCATGTAAATTAGACAGTAACAGTTAGAGGTGCATGGTGTAGGCATAATGGTGCCTCTCTGTCTTTATTTACTTATAAAAGAAAATTAAATCAATTATTCATTCATTCATTCCAAGGGTCATTTGGTGCCCGATTAACTAATTCATTGTACTTTTGTGAATGTATGTGATATTTATGTGCCATGTAGAGGGTGGCAAATTGCTTGACTCATTCCCAAAATTCCTAACCATGCATACAAGTTGGCAACAAGCTATTGATTATTTTTATAGAAATGCTTGACAGTCACACACACTACTTGAGTATCTCAATGCTCTGTTGCACAATGTCTGTGGTGGGACTGCAGTGTACATTTTTCTCAGCCAAAGAGCAGGTACGAATTAGACACCATCAGTGCAAGTGCCCTTTGAAAATAACCATTTACAGCATGGATATAACCACTGCAAGCTTCTCTCACTCACAGAATATATGTAGCTTGGGCATCAGTAATGTGTGAGGCCCTCTTACACAGAACAGGCACAACTCACCCCAAGCATCAAACAAAGAACATGTCCAGCACAACAGAATCAGAGCAAGCTTCCTTCCCTAATAGAACATGACAGAACAGCCCCTATTATGGGTATCAGGAGAGCCAGTCTTCCTCACACAAAGAATGAATCAGTGGGTCAAGCATGTATGTATGACAGAACTGGTAACACAAGGAAAGCAACAGTGCAAGCTTCCCTCATTATCATATAAGTTGCAGTGTGGATACCTACAGTGTAGTCCTCACTGCATCAAGGAGCAAGTCCAGCATGGCATTCATCAGTGCACGTGTCTCCCTTTCAAAGAATAAGCACAGCATGGGCATGACACCTTCAACCTTCCTATGATGAAGGAACATGCACAGCATTGACATCACCAATGAAAGCATCACACACTCACAGAATATGCATAGAATTAGCACCAGGCGAGCAAGCTGCCCTCCTTTACAGAAGGGTGGAGCACAGGCGTCAGCAGTGCAGGCTTTGTTTGCTACAACCACAGGGACTCCATGGAGGTAAGCGATGCACATGTTCCTCCCTCTCTGACCATGTTTTACATCTTCCCACACTAAGCACCTCAAGGGCATCAACTGAGAAAGACTCCCTCACTATAACAAAAGGTGTACCTTGGGCATCAACATTGCAGTGTTCAGCTCATGATAGAGTGGGCCCAGCATGTCAATCAGAAATGTGTGTTTCCCTCTGTTAAAGAACATGTGTGACATTAGCGTCACCAGTGCAAACTTCCTCTGATAATAGAAGATGTGCTGTATGGACATCACCTGTGCAAGCTTCTCTTGATAATTGAACATATGCTGCCTGGACATCACCAGTGGAAGCTTCCCTTGATAACTGAACATATGCAGCGTGAGCAACACCAATGCAAGCTTACCTCCCTCACAGACTATGTATAGCATGGTCTTAAAAAGTGTGAGTTGTCCTCCCGCAGAGAACAGACATAACAAATGAGTAGAAGTGCATGCTCTACCCCCCACAGAGCAGATGCACTATGGGAATCAGTAATGCAAGCTTCCCTAATACAAAGAACAGGTTCTTCTTGGACATCAGAAGCGCAAGCTTTACTTCCTGACATAACAGGTAATGCATGGACACCAATAGTGCAAGCTTCCCACACCAATGCAAAAGGTATATCACAAACATTAACAGGGTAAGATTCACTCCCTCAGAGTTAGGCCCCAAAGAGCCTCACAGCCATAGTCCAGCTCTGCTAAGCACATGGACTGGTGCCTCCTCCCTCCTAATGCCCATTAGAGAGAGGACCTCTCCCATGCCTCACTGATTCGGAACATGGCTGCAATACCCATGTAAGAGGGACAAGTAGCACAGCAATGGTGCTATGAGTGCTGGTGCAAAGTGAAAGCACCTCCTCACTCTTGCACACTGGCTGCACAGTAAAATAAAGCCATAATTTGGGAACATTGAGCACGTAATACCCCTGGGCCCAGTGCCACTGGAACCGCTATACTACTGATGGTGATGCCGCTAGCCAATGGCTATGCCAGGGCAGAAAGGGAATGAGTTAGCCCCTCTAATTGCATGCAACTTGAAATCATAGGTATTGGCATCACAGGACATGGACCTTGACATCGACGTATGCACAGAGCCATGGCACAGACCTGTGAGACAGTTTAAATGGGCCCGAGGGGAGGGGCCAAATGAGGTGCCCTTCCCCACCTCCTGGGTTTCTCAGACATGGTGTAGCACCAAGAGAATTAGGGAGGAGAGCCAACTAACCTGTGAGTCTCGCAGCAACATAAGCATCACAGCAAGGCCCAGGGGAGAGATGCCCTATTCATGCCCTGGCAATGCTACAACATGGCTACGAGGCATAGGGTAGGGACCTCCACTCTCTTAGGCCTTGCAACCATGGTCTAATGCTGTGTGGCCCAAGAAAGAGATCCAGGATAGGAGAACACTCTACCATTGGCCTCACAGCAATAGTGTAGCACTGCAAGACGCGGGAGGGGTGTTCCCTTCCATGGACAACCGCAGCTGTGAGGCTCATGGGATTGTTGTCCCATCCTCTAACCACACAGCTATGATGTAGTGCTGCAAAGCCCCTGGCATGTGGCCTCACTGCCCAGGACTTCACATCCATTGTCTGGTGCTGCAAGACCTCGAGAAGGAGAGTCCTCTTCCCCGGGCCTCACAGCCATGGTCCCCAGTCATAGCTGTAAGAGCCAAGTAGGGACTTCACAGGAGAATGTATGCCTTTGGAGAAACACAGCACAAGTGGAGACACATTTTGTGTACAGAGACTTGGGAAAATGTTTATTGGGGAGCAGAGGAACCAAGAGTCACTTAGCAGATTGTGTGGGTTTCATTCTCAATCCCCCTCTAAAACAGGTCATGTTAAAAGATAACTCAGCTGGAGATTAAGGGCTATATGTACAATGAAATGGCAGAGGGAGGCGTTAGCCGGCCTGGCTTAACGCCTCTCTCCGCCACTTCTGAAACGCAAGGCTGCACCATATTTACAAGATTCTGGTACAGCCTTGCATTTCCCCCTGTGGTGGCACTACGTTTTGCAACTTACCGCCAATGCAGGCACCCTTGCACCATAGTGACCCTATGACCCTGAGTTTCTAAAGTGTGACTACTCTTCATGATATGTTTGCGTTCTAATTCCTTTACCACCTATTGGAGTAAGCCTTGACTCCTGACAATTGCAAATTTCGAGAGACAAGTTTAGAAAAGTAATAATAGTAAATCAGTATCTACAATGCATACTGTCCAGTAAGTACCCACTGCCAAAGGACCTGGTCTAACCAGAAAGTTTTAACCATGTAACTAGGATATTTGGCATCTAATCACCATGTTTTAAAGCTGAACAAGGCCGGAAAGAGAGTAGCAATTTCCTTGGAGAGGCAGCCCCTAAGCCTTTCCATCAGACTCACTGACAGCCCAGTGTAGTCTAGTGGACTAGTTAGAGAAATGGAACTAGGAGGCGCTTTTTTCAATTCTTGCCTCCCATTTGGCCACATTGTGTGCTCTTGGGCAATAACTTTTCTGAATTTATTGCCACGGCCACTGGGATTATGCGATTGATTGGCTGCTGCATTTTCTCATAATTATAAATTTACCCATCATCTGCTGCTTAATCTGCAGGTTTTAATAAAAGCATATTTTTGTTTGTAGCTCAAATAGTTCAAAGGATCCTATTAACACAACAACACTTGTTGAGTTGCAGCAGTAGATCCTTTGAAAATATGGACTGGTTACCTTTCAATGTCTTATTACTAAAATTGAATGTTAAACTGGTACTTATTAAGTGCAACCAATGCCCAGGCAGCGTTAAGTGATAAAAATCATCAAATATTGAAGTAATAATATCATAAAATGTGGTGAATTACGCCACATAATATGCCCTTTTTGGTGCATGATTTACTCATCCATCCCGCACAATTTGACCCTACTCTACCATATTATTCCAATGGCCCATCTTCTTACTCTGCTGCTCCCTTTTTGGCAAGATTGGGAGTACATTGATTCAATGTGAAAACTGGTAGTCACCGAGATTTAAAAAAATGTACTGAATAATTCCCGAGAGAAGGGAGGTGCCCAGTCATAAGTACTAGTCATCTAAATGCAGTACAGTGGTAAATCTATAGTCTTTGCAACAAAAAGCAGTGTACTGCCGTCCTGAGTCTACTAATTTAACAAACTGTTTGATCCTGGGCATATAACACAATCCATGTGCCTCATCCACTGATCTGACAATACAGCAGCACTTTGAAACAGGATTAATGTGAATAATAGCCACCAAAGGGGTACTCCCTGGCTCTGGCTCAGCTTGAGGTCCAGTTAGAACCACACGTCCATAAAGAGCTGAGCTTTCATGTAGCATCTGCCTGCCACCCTCTGTCTAACCAGAATGTTGCGTTCTGGCTGGAGCTGCCGGCTTTATAGCTGGGAAACCAGTTTCCAGTCTTGGCATCAGCTCAAGATCCTATGATTCTGGGCAAATCACTTAGTTTCCGTGTGCCTAAGATAAGAAAAGAACGTGTCCTTGTATAATGTAACTGCTTCTCATATTAAGCAGGTCGCATTTGTGCTATACAAAATTGGAAAAAAATGCTTTTCACCCCTCATTCAAGGCTGTTTGCATCTAGGGTTGCCACCTGGCGGTTTTCTGTCCCATTCTGTTCTGTTTCATGTCCCGGCTGGTACCAAATCACCTAAAACTGTTATTTTTAGGCCTTATCTGTACGTATTCAAAACTTCAAATATAAACATAAAACACATTTAAACGTGCTCTAGAGCTGCACCCATCCCTGAGTAATAATTCAGGTCAACAAAGACAGAAACGACTTCTTATAAATAATACAGATGCTTATGTTTAAAGTGGTAGTTATTAGTTTGTCCCGGCCTTTGCAAACTCCTAAAACAGCAACGAATGGCCTGGATGTTTCTCCTGAGAGGTGACAACCCTATTTGCATCCCAATATTTCAAGCTGATCCTGAACCTGCATGGTGAAGGGCCCCTCCTGTGCAGCAACGGCCCCTCCCAGACACTGACAACCATCTCTTCCAAAGCTCATTTGGGCTGAAATAGTGAGAGCTGCTTGTCGTACCGAAGGGACTTCCCCTGTTCCTGGCAGCGCGCCACATGCCTGCGAGGCAGGGCTGGACAGGGATTGCAAATCAGCCCTGGCAATTAATTTTGACCAGCCGCCTCCGGGGGGGAGGGGAGGGTGCTGGCCGAAATCCCACTGCTGCTTGGGCTTTTGTTATAAGGGGCTGATTACCAAACCGGTCCCTCCTAACAAAAATGACCCCCCCCCCGGTCGAAAACTGGCCCCCACCCTTCCGGTACAATGGGAAAATGCCGGTGCCCGCTACTGCCAGTCCGGCCTAGCTTCGGGGCCAGGGGACAAGTGCCCCTCCCCATGGCCTAGCAGCGTTGGAGCATAGGTGCAAGGCCCCCATATTGGTGGACTGAGAGCGGGGCCCTGGGCCGTTGCCCATGCCTCTCACTATCCCTGAGCAGATGATATTTGTCATAAAAGGTTGAGTATTGTAGCTCTGTCACACTTTTATTTTGTATTTATATGGTTGAGTGTTACGTTCTAGACAGCTCTAATCATGGCCTTTGTTTTAACATTGGCAGGTTCCTTGTCAACTGTTCATTTCCAGTTAAACATAGTGTATTACTTAGTGAATATTCAGGATTCAACCTCGACTTGAACAAACCATGTAGTCATCACTCACCCTCTACAAATACATCACACCCTTTTCTTAAGTTCAGAGGTTTTTATGCCAAGTTTGTGTAATAGCGGTTCTTGGTGCCTGGGAGATACCAGCCCTTCTCTACAGCCCAGGCCTGCATCCTTTTATTTTGACCCCATTCCGGACTCTTACCTCCGTTCTCGTAATCAGGAAGGTCCTGGGTGGTTCCGGGTGCATCTGCAAAGTTGGCTGGGGTAAGGCCACTGGGACCCTCCATCGTATTGCCTCTGAGAGCCCTCGTACTTCACCTTTCCTGTCCTGATCTCTCTGAAAACTGAAGGTTCTGATGTGATTCTAGTTGCTATGGCCAGGGCTCTGAGTGTGACATCACACAGACGATGCCTCAAGCCCTGGTCGCTGTGTACATTTGAAGCCATGGCTTCCCTTGAACATTCTGAACATTGGGACCTAATACCCAGAACTACATTTCCACTCTATAAGCGGCGACATTACATTTATATTAGTGTCACAGCCTTTAAAATTATAAATTGTATTATCATATTAATTATTGTATTTTGAGAAATATCATGGTGCCACGCTGGGCCAATGGGGATAGTTCCTTTGCTCTCACACCTCGTTTTAACCATGTAAATCAGACAGTAACAGTTAGAGGTGCATGGTGTATGCATAATGGTGCCTCTCTGTCTTTATTTACTTATGAAAGAAAATTAAATCAATCATTCATTCATTCATTCATTCATTCCAAAGGTCATTTGGTGCCCGATTAACTAATTTATTGTACTTTTGTGAATGTATGTAATATTTATGTGCCATGTAGAGGGTGGCAAATTGCTTGACTCATTCCCAAAATTCCTAACCATGCATACAAGTTGGCAACAAGCTATTGAATATTTTTATAGAAATGCTTGACAGTCACACAGACTACTTGAGTATCTCAATGCTCTCTTGCACAATGCCTGTGGTGGGATTGCAATGTACATTTTTCTCAGCCAAAGAGCAGGGACGAAATAGACACCATCAGTACAACTGCCCTTTGAAAATAACCATTTACAGCATGGATATAACCACTGCAAGCTTCTCTCACTCACAGAATATATGTAGCTTGGGCATAAGTAATGTGTGAGGCCCTCTTACACAGAACAGGCACAACTCACCCCAAGCATCAAACAAAGAACATGTCCAGCACAACAGAATCAGAGCAAGCTTCCTTCCCTAATAGAACATGACAGAGCGGCCCCTATTATGGGTATCAGGAGAGCCAGCCTTCCTCACACAAAGAATGAATCAGTGGGTCAAGTATGTATGTATGTCAGAACTGGTAACACAAGGAAAGCAACAGTGCAAGCTTCCCTCATTATCATATAAGTTGCAGTGTGGATACCTACAGTGTAGTCCTCACTTCATCAAGGAGCAAGTCCAGCATGGCCATCATCAGTGCACGCCTCTCCCTTTCAAAGAATAAGCACAGCATGGGCATGACACCTTCAACCTTCCTATGATGAGGGAACATGCACAGCATTGACATCACCAATGAAAGCTTCATACACTCACAGAATATGCATAGAATTAGCACCAGGGGAGCAAGCTGCCCTCCTTTACAGAAGGGTGGAGCACAGGCGTCAGCAGTGCAGGCTTTGCTTGCTACAACCACAGGGACTCCATGGAGGTAAGCGGTGCACACGTTCCTCTCTCTCTGACCATGTTTTACATCTTCCCACACTAAGCACCTCAAGGGCATCAACTGAGCAAGACTCCCTCACTATAACAATATGTACACCTTGGGCATCAACATTGCAGTGTTCATCTCATGATATAGTGGGCCCAGCATGTCAATCAGAAATGTGCGTTTCCCTCTGTTAAAGAACATGTGTGACATTAGCGTTACCAGTGCAAAGTTCCTCTGATAATAGAACATGTCCTGCATGGACATCACCAGTGCAAGCTTCCCTTGTTAATTGAACATAAGCTGCCTGGACATCACCAGTGGAAGCTTGCCTTGATAATTGAACATATGCTGCCTGGACATCACCAGTGGAAGCTTGCCTTGATAACTGAACATATGCAGCATGAGCAACACCAATGCAAGCTTCCCTCCCTCACAGACCATGTATAGCATGGTCTTAAAAAGTGTGAGTTGTCCTCCCGCAGAGAACAGACATAACAAATGAGTAGAAGTGCATGCTTTACCCCCCACAGAGCAGATGCACTATGGGAATCAGTATTGCAAGCTTCCCTAATACAAAGAACAGGTTCTTCTTGGACATCAGAAGCGCAAGCTTTACTTCCTGACATAACAGGTAATGCATGGACACCAATAGTGCAAGCTTCCCACACCAATGCAAAAAGTATATCACAAACATTAACAGGGTAAGATTCACTCCCTCAGAGTTAGGCCCCCAAAGAGCCTCACAGCCATAGTCCAGCTCTGCTAAGCACATGGACTGGTGCCTCCGCCCTCCTAATGCCCATTAGAGGGAGGACCTCTCACATGCCTCACTGATTTGGAACATGGCTGCAATACCCATATAAGAGAGACAAGTAGCACAGCAATGGTGCTATGAGTGCTGGTGCAATGTGAAAGCACCTCCTCACTCTTGCACACTGGCTGCACAGTAAAATAAAGCCATAATTTGGGAACATTGAGCACGTAATACCCCTGGGCCCAGTGCCACTGCAACCGCTACACTACTGATGGTGATGCCGCTAGCCAATGGCTATGCCAGGGCAGAAAGGGAATGAGGTAGCCCCTCTAATTGAATGCAACTTGAAATCACAGGTATTGGCATCACAGGACATGGACCTTGACATCGACATATGCACAGAGCCATGGTACAGACTTGTGAGACAGTTTAAACAGAATAGGAACAGCACACTGTTAGCTGCTACAGGGACAAGCTGTGTTGATTGTTGCCTACTTTTAAAATTATCGTAATACCGGAGTGATTTTCGACTCGCTTTTAAAATTATCTGTGTGCTGACATCTGATTTAAAAATGTATTTTAAAAACACTGCCCTTTCCATTTACGATCGCATTGCTTGCACTATAATTGAGCTTAAGAAGCACCACTCACCACTTGGTAAATCCCCGGTCTTCCTTTTTTCGGCCACCATCTTAGGTGTGGGAGGCCAGAGACGCTCCCTGGACGTGTCGTGGGTATCGTTCTAGTGTTGCCGCGCTTTCCCGGCAAACTCTATTTAGGGGACCAGTTGACTCGTGCTGAACACAGAATAGGAACAGCACGCTGTTAGCTGCTACAGGGACAAGCTGTGTTGATTGTTGCCTACTTTTAAAATTATCGTAATACCTGAGTGATTTTCGACTCGCTTTTAAAATTATCTGTGTGCTGACATCTGATTTAAAAATGTATTTTAAAAACACTGCCCTTTCCATTTACGATCGCATTGCTTGCACTATAATTGAGCTTAAGAAGCACCACTCACCACTTGGTGAATCCCCAGTCTTCCTTTTTCCGACCACCATCTTAGGTGTGGGAGGCCAGAGGCGCTCCCTGGACGTGTCGTGGGTAACGTTCTAGTGTTGCCGCGCTTTCCCGGCAGACCCTATTTAGGGGACCAGTTGACTCGTGCTGAACACAGAATAGGAACAGCACGCTGTTAGCTGCTACAGGGACAAGCTGTGTTGATTGTTGCCTACTTTTAAAATTATCGTAATACCTGAGTGATTTTCGACTCGCTTTTAAAATTATCTGTTTGCTGACATCTGATTTAAAAATGTATTTTAAAAACACTGCCCTTTCCATTTACGATCGCATTGCTTGCACTATAATTGAGCTTAAGAAGCACCACTTACCACTTGGTGAATCCGCAGTCTTCCTTTTTCCGACCACCATCTTAGGTGTGGGAGGCCAGAGACGGTCCCTGGACGTGTCGGGGGTAGCGTTCTAGTGTTGCCGCGCTTTCCCGGCAAACCCTATTTAGGGGACCAGTTGACTCGTGCTGAACACAGAATAGGAACAGCACGCTGTTAGCTGCTACAGGGACAAGCTGTGTTGATTGTTGCCTACTTTTAAAATTATCGTAATACCTGAGTGATTTTCGACTCGCTTTTAAAATTATCTGTGTGCTGACATCTGATTTAAAAATTTATTTTAAAAACACTGCCCTTTCCATTTACGATCGCATTGCTTGCACTATAATTGAGCTTAAGAAGCACCACTCACCACTTGGTGAATCCCCAGTCTTCCTTTTTCCGACCACCATCTTAGGTGTGGGAGGCCAGAGACGCTCCCTGGACGTGTCGTGGGTAGCGTTCTAGTGTTGCCGCTCTTTCCCGGCAGACCCTATTTAGGGGACCAGTTGACTCGTGCTGAACACAGAATAGGAACAGTACGCTGTTAGCTGCTACAGGGACAAGCTGTGTTGATTGTTGCCTACTTTTAAAATTATCGTAATACCTGAGTGATTTTCGACTCGCTTTTAAAATTATCTGTTTGCTGACATCTGATTTAAAAATTTATTTTAAAAACACTGCCCTTTCCATTTACGATTGCATTGCTTGCACTATAATTGAGCTTAAGAAGCACCACTCACCACTTGGTAAATCCCCAGTCTTCCTTTTTCCGACCACCATCTTAGGTGTGGGAGGCCAGAGACGCTCCCTGGACGTGTCGGGGGTAGCGTTCTAGTGTTGCCGCACTTTCCCGCCACACACTATTTAGGGGACCAGCATGGAAGCGCGCAACGCACGCGCGCAGCGGAGCGCCAGAGGAAAGCCCGTCTGTGCCCGTCCGTGCCTCGGACGGGCCAGGGTCTGGAAACGCTGATGGAATAAAGTACTCCAGGGATGAACTAATTAACATAAGAAAAGGGATATGGGGAACACCTCCATCTATACATTCACCAAACCCTAGAAATCTTTACTGCGGGCCGATAAATAGCAGATCTCTGGTCAAACACCATCAGGAGGTGGCAAGTTTGTTAACGGACATGGATTTGGATGTCCTTTTTATCACTGAGACCTGAACTCGTGCAGATACCTCGGTAGAACTAGGCTTTGCATGCCCGGAAGGGTACAACCTGTTCCATAAACCGAGGCCGCAAGGAAGGGGCGGGGGACTTGGGGTCATCCCGCTATCTCATCACAGACTGATGAGATAGCGGGGATAGAACTATTGGGGTTCTCTCTGCAAGAACCCAAGGGAAGAATCCTGACCGGAGCAATTTGCTACAGGCCGCCCGGCGCGGATACACAATATCAGGCGCTGTTTGATTCCATTGCTGCCTTGGCTCTGACCCACGCTAGACTACTGATCCTGGGAAATTTTAACCTTTGGGACAATGGGTCCCTAGGAAATCATCTGAAGGGACTACAGGATTTATGCGGTAACTGGGGCCTTGAACAGCTAGTACAAAAACCCACGCTCTCAGGCGGAAATATCCTAGACCTAATCTTTGCAAACCAGACTGAGACTAAGATGATTGATATCTTACCTCAGTGCTGGACTGATCACTCCCTGGTTCATTTTCAGATCTCCCTACCAATTGAAGGGAATGGAAGTAAGGACCCGGTAACCTATAGGAGGGGGAGAAATTGGGCTAAACTGTCAATGGACGAAACAAAACCCACTTTCATAAATGAAACACCCTATGACCCAGAGAGGTCAATAGATCTAAACTACCAGGAATACTGCAATCATATTTTAAGTACCCTGGATAGACACGCCCCCCTGAAAAAGGTTAAGAACAAAAGAAAGCCGTCTGCCCCTTGGTTCAATGAGGAGCTGAAAACCCTGCGATATCAATGCCGACAGGCAGAAAGAAAATTGCGAAAATCCTATTCAGAGCTAGACAAAACACTTCTGAAAATATTGCAGGCAGAATACAAAAGGGCTATAGCTAAAACCAAAGCACTCTTCTATGCCACCACTATCCTTCAATCTCCCAATATCACTAAAACACTCTTTAACATCATCAGGGACCTCTCACAACCCGCATGTATGAGCAATAAAGTGGTTGCAACCCAAGAGCTGTGCAACGAGATCGCCACCTATTTTGAGCAAAAGATCGCTAAAATTGTGGGGGGGCTGGAGGAGGGTAGAGATGGTAGTAAGGCTATAGCAGACCAGGTGGCGGAGGAAGATTCGCCCACAATCTCATCGTCCTTGGAAAGTTTTACCCCTCTGACAATGGAGCTTTTCCTCAGCCTGGCACAAAGTGTGTCATCAGGGTCCCCGCTAGATCCCCTTCCACATAAGATCTGGAAGGAATATGGGCCAGAGCTGTTTCCCCGGTTGTACCCGATCTGCTACCAGTCTTTGGAGGAAGGCGTAGTGCCGGAGGTATGGAAGCAGGCAGTGGTCACTCCCCAGCTTAAAAAGTCTTCATTAGACCCCACAATTCCAGGACACTTCAGACCTATATCGCTCCTGCCCTACCCGATAAAGATTGTAGAAAAATTAGTCAGTAGGTCCTTGTCAGGCTACTTGGAAGATAATTGTCTATTGGACAAGGATCAGTTTGGCTTCCGCCCAGGACATGGAACGGAAACTGCACTGGCGACCGTGTTGGACACTCTTCGAATGCGAGCTGACAGTGGCAACTCCTGAGTACTAGTACTGTTGGATATGTCAGCCGCATTCGACACGGTCAGCCATGCAGTCCTGGTGCACAGACTGGAGAAACTGGGCGTGAAGGGCAGGGCCTTAAATGGGCTCCAATCCTATCTGATGGGCAGACAGCAGGTAGTGACCCTGGCCCCATTTACCTCCCCCAAGTCTCGGGCTGTCCACGGAGTACCACAGGGTTCCTCGATTAGCCCAATTCTTTTTAATTTGTATCTACAGCCTCTGATCCCTATGATAAAGTCATATGGGATTGATCTGGTTAACTACGCCGACGACACCCAATTGGTGTTCTCCTTAGAGGGAAAGCAGGCAGTGACCATGGAGACCTTCCAGAACTGTATGAGTAAGGTCTCCAAGTGGCTGAAAATAAACTCTCTCCAATTTAACGAGGGGAAGACTGAGGTAGTCTATTGCCAAACACCGAAAATGAGCCAGCAGCCGTCCTGTGAGATCAGGCTCGCATCGGGAGCAGAGCCTTGTATCCCAGTGAAGACCGTGCGTAACCTGGGAGTTATGCTGGATGACGATCTCCAATTGACCTCACAGACAAACAAAACCATCAGTGTCTGCTGCGGCCTACTGAGAGCGCTCAGACAGATCTTGCCTCTTCTGCCCGATGCGACTAGACCACTAGTGGTCAGAAGTGTGATCATGGCAAGACTGGACTACTGTAATTCCCTATACCTGGGAGCTACTCTTTACATCTTACAGGGGCTCCAGAGAGTCCAGTCCATGGCGGCCAAGCTAGCTCTAAACAGACCCCGTAGTTCTTCCACTACATTGGCACTTAGAGAACTACACTGGTTGCCAATTGGGAGAAGAGTTGCTTTTAAGTCTCTCTGCATTGTCTACAGAGCACTACACAACACGGGACCTATCCCATTACAGGAAAGGCTCACCTGGTACAAACCAGCCAGGTCTCTGCGTTCCGCCAGCTTGGGGCTGGCAGTAACCACCAGGATTAGGAAGTCAAGGCTAGGTGGTAGAGCTTTCTGTACTTCGGCATCAGGGCTGTGGAACGAACTGCCTCAAAATATTAGACTGACCGATACCCTGTTAGAATTTAGAAAGAGTCTAAAGACATGGCTCTTTGCTAAAACCAAAAGACCTACTTCAGGCTCATCAAACAGTATTGACTGTCGTTTCCACCTGACACAAACATTTCTGTATTGTTTTTTTCCATCTGATTTTTCCTTTCTGGTGCCAGGATACCCATAGGGTGACAGATGCGTGGTATAAATATTAAATACAATACAATACAATTAAATGGGCCCGAGGGGAGGGGCCACATGAGGTGCCCTTCCCCACCTCCTGGGTTTCTCAGACATGGTGTAGCACCAAGAGAATTAGGGAGGAGAGCCCACTAACCTGTGAGTCTCGCAGCAACATAAGCATCACCGCAAGGCCCAGGGGAGAGATGCCCTCTTCATACCCTGTCAATGCTACAACATGGCTACGAGGCATAGTGTAGGGACCTCCACTCTCTTAGGCCTTGCAACCATGGTCTACTGCTGTGTGGCCCAAGAAAGGGATCCAGGATAGGGGAACCCTCTTCCATTGGCCTCACAGCAATAGTGTAGCCCTGCAAAACGCGGGAGGGTTTGTTCCCTTCCATGGACAACCAAAGCTGTGAGACTCATGGGATTGTTGTCCCATCCTCTAACCACACAGCTATGATGTAGTGCTGCAAAGCCCCTGGGATGTGGCCCCACTGCCCAGGACTTCACATCCATTGTCTGGTGCTGCAAGACCTCGAGAAGGAGAGTCCTCTTCCCCGGGCCTCACAGCCATGGTCCCCAGTCATATCTGCAAGAGCCAAGTAGGGACTTCACAGGAGAATGTATGCCTTTGGAGAAACACAGCACAAGTGGAGACACATTTTGTGTGCAGAGACTTGGGAAAATGTTTATTGGGGAGCAGAGGAACCAAGAGTCACTTAGCAGATTGTGTGGGTTTCATTCTAAATCTAAAACGCCTCTCTCCGCCACTTCTGAAACGCAAGGCTGCACCATATTTACAAGAATCTGGTACAGCCTTGCATTTCCCCCTGTGGTGGCACTACGTTTTGCAACTTACCGCCAATGCAGGCACCCTTGCACCATAGTGCAAGGGTGACTGCATGCAGAGGAGGATTGTTTATGTGTAGGAAGGAGACCCTTCCTGCACATTAACAATCCTAAAATGCCATTCTGTCACTTTCATGTGAGCAGCTTTATGCAGCACACATGAAAGTGACAAAATGCGTTTTTTTTAGATTGTTTATGTACAGAAAGGGACACATTCCTGTACAAGAACAAACCGTGGTATTTTGCTTGTTCCATGTGTGCTGCACACTGCAGCCCACACAGAAAAATTAAAAATGAGTAGAAATATTGCATTTCTCCCTGTTTCGCCAATTTAAGAACTATTTTTTACCTGGTCTTAATTTTGGTGATGCCTCTATGTATGCCACCCTTGTCCATAGGGGGCAGTGTCAAAATAAATGGGTGTTGCGGTGGAACGCCCACCGCAACACCCACTGCCTACCCCTTTCACGCTAACCATAGCGAGCGGGAAAGGGGGCCTTATCAACAAGGGAATATCAAGCCATGTTAAGTGGCTTAACGCTGATTGTAAATAAGACGCAGCCCCTATCGCCACCACAACGTCAATATAGGTGACGTTGTGGTGGCGATAGAGGTTGTTACATATGCCCCTGAGTTTCTAGAGTGTGACTACTCTTCATGATATGTTTGAGTTCTAATTCCTTTACCACCTATTGGAGTAAGCCTTGACTCCTGACAATTGCAAATTTCGAGGGACAAGTTTAGAAAAGTAATAATAGTAAATCAGTATCTACAAGCATACTGTCCAGTAAGTACCCACTGCCAAAGGACCTGGTCTAACCAGAAAGTTTTAACCATGTAACTAGGATATTTGGCATCTAATCACCATGTTTTAAAGCTGAACATGGCCGGAAAGAGAGTGGCAATTTCCTTGGAGAGGCAGCCCCTAAGCCTTTCCATCAGACTCACTGACAGCCCTGTGAAGTCTAGTGGACTAGTTGGAGAAATGGAATTAGGAGGCGCTTTTTTCAATCCTTGCCTCACATTTGGCCACATTGTGTGCTCTTGGGCAATTACTTTTCTGAATTTATTGCCAGGGCCACTGGGAAAATGCGATTGATTGGCTGCTGCATTTTCTCATAATTATAGATTTACCCATCATCTGCTGCTTAATCTTAATAAAAACATATTTTTGTTTGTAGCTCAAATGGTTCAAAGGATCCTATTAACACAACAACACGTGTTGCCTTGCAGCAGAAGATCCTTTGAAAATATGGACTGGTTACCTTTCAATGTCTTATTACTAAAATTGAATGTTAAACTGGTACTTATTAAGTGCAACCAATGCCCAGGCAGTGTTAAGTGATAAAAATCATCAAATATTGAAGTAATAATATCATAAAATGTGGTGAATTACGCCACATAATATGCCATTTTTGGTGCATGATTTACTCATCCATCCCGCACAATTTGACCCTACTCTACCATATTATTCCAATGGCCCTTCTTCTTACTCTGCTGCTCCCTTTTTGGCAAGATTGGGAGTACATTAATTCAATATAAAAACTGGTAGTCACCGAGATTTTTAAAATGTACTGAAAAATTCCCGAGAGAAGGGAGGTGCCCAGTGATAAGTACTAGTCATCTAAATGCAGTACAGTGGTAAATATATAGTCTTTGCAACAAAAAGCAGTGTACTGCCGTCCTGAGTCTACTAATTTAACAAACTGTTTGATCCTGGGCATATAACACAATCCGTGTGCCTCATCCACTGATCTGACAATACAGCAGCACTTTGAAACAGGATTAATGTGAGAAATAGCCACCAAAGGGGTACTCCCTGGCTCTGGCTCAGCTTGAGGTCCAGTTAGAACCACACCTCCATAAAGAGCTGAGCTTTCTTGTTGCATCCGCCTGCCACCCTCTGTCTAACTAGAATGTTGCGCTATGGCTGGAGCTGCCGACTTTATAGCTGGGGAACCAGTTTCCAGTCTTGGCATCAGCTCAAGATCCTATGATTCTGGGCAAATCACTTAGTCTCCGTGTGCCTAAGATAAGAAAAGAATGTGTCCTTGTATAATGTAACTGCTTCTCATGTTAAGCAGGTCGCATTTGTGCTATACAAAATTGAAAAAAAATGCTTTTCATCCCTCATTCAAGGCTGTTTGCATCTAGGTTTTGCCACCTGGCTGGTTTTCTGTCCTGTTCTGTTCTGTTTCTTGTCCCGGCTGGTACCAAATCACCTAAAACTGTTATTTTTAGGCCTTATCTGTACATATTCAAAACTTCAAATATAAACAGAAAACACATTTAAACGTGCTCTAGAGCTGCACCCATCCCTGAGTAATAATTCAGGTCAACAAAGACAGAAACGACTTGTTATAAATAATAGAGAAGCTTATGTTTAAAGTGGCACTTATTAGTTTGTCCCGGCCTTTGCAAACTCCTAAAACAGCAACGAATGGCCTGGATGTTTCTCCTGAGAGGTGACAACACTATTTGCATCCCAATATTTCAAGCTGATTGTTATAAGGGGCTGATTACAAAACCGGTCCCCACTAACAAAAATACCCCCCCCCGGTCCAAAACTGGCCCCCACCAATCCGGTACAATGGGAAAATGCCGGTGCCCGCTATGGCTAGTCCGGCCCAGCTTCGGGGCCAGGAGACAAGTGCCCCTCCCCATGGCCTAGCAGCGTTGGAGCATAGGTGCAAGGCCCCCATATTGGTGGACTGAGTGCAGGGCCCTGGGCCGTTGCCCAAGCCTATCGCCATCCCTGAGCAGATGATATTTGTCATAAAAGATTGAGTATTGTAACTCTGTCACACTTTTATTTTGTATTTATATGGTTGAGTGTTAAGTTCTAGACAGCTCTAAGCATGGGCTTTGTTTTAACATTGGCAGGTTCCTTGTCAACTGTTCATTTCCACTTAAACATAGTGTATTACTTAGTGAATATTCAGGATTCAACCTCGCCTTGAACAAACCATGTAGTCATCACTCACCCTCTACAAATACATCACACCCTTTTCTTAACCCCTTCCACGCTCATGACGAGCTGGGCTCGTCATGCAGTAGCCTCCTGCTACGCTGATGACGAGCCCAGCTCGTCATGAATAGTGGTATCTGTCAAATTCCAGCACAGGAGAAAAATCCCCATAGCGTTCAAGGTGTTAAGTTCAGAGGTTTTTATGCCAAGTTTGTGTCATAGCGGTTCTTTGGGCCTGGGAGATACCAGCCCTTCTCTACAGCCCAGGCCTGCATCCTTTTATTTTGACCCCATTCCGGACTCTTACCTCCGTTCTCGTAATCAGGAAGGGCCTGGGTGGTTCCGGGTGCATCTGCAAAGTTCGCTGGGGTAAGGCCACTGGGACCCTCCATCGTATTGCCTCTGAGAGCCCTGGTACTTCACCTTTCCTGTCCTGATCTCTCTGAACACTGAAGGTTCTGATGTGATACTAGTTGCTATGGCCAGGGTTCTGAGTGCGACATCACACAGACGATGCCTCAAGCCTTGGTCACTGTGTACATTTGAAGCCATGGCTTCCCTTGAACATTCTGAACATTGGGACCTAATACCCAGAACCACATTTCCACTCTATAAGCGGCGACATTGCATTTATATTATAGTGTCACAGCCTTTAAAATTATAAATTGTATTATCATATTAATTTTTGCATTTTGAGAAATATCATGGTGCCACGCTGGGCCAATGGGGATAGTTCCTTTGCTCTCACACCTGGTTTTTAACCATGTAAATCAGACAGTAACAGTTAGAGGTGCATGGTTTAGGCATAATGGTGCCTCTCTGTCTTTATTTACTTATGAAAGAAAATTAAATCAATCATTCATTCATTCATTCCAAGGGTCATTTGGTGCCCGATTAACTAATTCATTGTGCTTTTGTGAATGTATATAATATTTATGTGCCATGTAGAGGGTGGCAAATTGCTTGACTCATTCCCAAAATTCCTAACCATGCATACAAGTTGGCAACAAGCTATTGAATATTTTTATAGAAATGCTTGACAGTCACACACACTACTTGAGTATCTCAATGCTCTGTTGCACAATGCCTGTGGTGGGACTGCAGTGTACATTTTTCTCAGCCAAAGAGCAGGTAGGAAATAGACACCATTAGTGCAAGTGCCCTTTGAAAATAACCATTTACAGCATGGATATAACCACTGCAAGCTTCTCTCACTCACAGAATATATGTAGCTTGGGCATCAGTAATAAGTAAGGCACTCTTACACAGAAAAGGCACAACTCACCCCAAGCATCAAACAAAGAACATGTCCAGCACAACAGAATCAGAGCAAGCTTCCTTCCCTAATAGAACATGACAGAACAGCCCCTTTTATGGGTATCAGGAGAGCCTGCCTTCCTCACACAAAGAATGAATCAGTGGGTCAAGTATGTATGTATGACAGAACTGGTAACTCAAGGAAAGCAACAGTGCAAGCTTCCCTCATTATCATATAAGTTGCAGTGTGGATACCTACAGTGTAGTCCTCACTGCATCAAAGAGCAAGTCCAGCATGGCCATCATCAGTGCACGCGTCTCCCTTTCAAAGAATAAGCACAGCATGGGCATGACAACTTCAACCTTCCTATGATGAGGTAACATGCACAGCATTGACATCACCAATGAAAGCTTCATACACTCACAGAATATGCATAGAATTAGCACCAGGGGAGCAAGCTGCCCTCCTTTACACGAGGGTGAAGCACAGGCATCAGCAGTGCAAGCTTTACTTGCTACAACCACAGGAACTCCATGGAGATAAGCGGTGCACAAGTTCCTCCCTCTCTGACCATGTTTTACATCTTCCCACACTAAGCACCTCAAGGGCATCAAATGAGCAAGACTCCCTCACTATAACAAAAGGTACACCTTTGGGCATCAACATTGCAGTGTTCACCTCATGAAAGAGTGGGCCCAGCATGTCAATCAGAAATGTGTGTTTCCCTCTGTTAAAGAACATGTGTGATATTAGCGTCACCAGTGCAAACTTCCTCTGATAATAGAACATTCCTGCATGGACATCACCAGTCCAAGCTTCCCTTGATAACTGAACATATGCTGCCTGGACATCACCAGTGGAAGCTTCCCTTGATAATTGAACATATGCTGCCTGTACATCACCAGTGCAAGCTTCCCTTGATAATTGAACATATGCTGCATGGACATCACCAGTGGAAGCTTGCCTTGATAACTGAACATATGCAGCGTGAGCAACACCAATGCAAGCTTCCCTCCCTCATAGACTATGTATAGCATGGTCTTAAAAAGTGTGAGTTGTCCTCCCGCAAAGAACAGACATAACAAGTTAGTGGAAGTGCATGCTTTATCCCCCACAGAGCAGATGCACTATGGGAATCAGTAATGCAAGCTTCCCTAATACAAAGAACAGGTTCTTCTTGGAAATCAGAAGCGCAAGCTTTACTTCCTGATATAACAGGTAATGCATGGACACCAATAGTGCAAGCTTCCCATACCAATGACAAAGGTATATCACAAACATTAACAGGGTAAGATTCACTCCTTCAGAGTGCTATAATGGACATGTGTGATGCAAGATTCCTTTTCTCACAGAACCTGATTCTTATAGACATCAGAAGTGCACATTTTCTCCTGCTCAGAGAAGTACAGCATGACAGCAGGAGTGGCAGCGCATTCCCTCAGAGAACAGGATGCATATAGAATTCAGAAGTGCACATTTCCTCGTGCTCAGAGAGGTACAGCATGGCATCAGGAGTGGCTGCAACATTCCCTCACATAACAGGTGCAGCATTGACATTAGATATGTAAGGTTCCTCCATTACCAAAACAGGTACACAAGGGACATTAGTAGTGAGCACTTCCCTCGCTCTGCCACTTGGGCAACATCAGTGTTGTCTTTTATCTTTCTTAGAAAAGGTACAGATTGGAAACCAGCAGTGCAAGCTTCCCTCACGAGCACCAGAAACAGTGAAAGGAAATCTGTAGTGCAATCTTCCCTACATCCAACAGACACAGTATAGGCAGAGCAAAGAAAGCTTCACTCACCTGCAGAACTCTTACCTTAAGCGTGTTAGCAGTCAAAGCTTTGTTGGTTAACCAAACATGTACCACATGGAAATCAGAAATGCAAACTTCCCTCTGTCTCTGAAAATGCAAAGTATCTGCACTGTTTGAGGTTTCATGTGTGATGCCAGTGGCACCAGCAAAGTATGCTTCACTGACACCCAAAACTGATACCTCATGTTTATCAGCAGTAGAAGCTTTTTTGGTTAACAGAATGTTTACAGAATGAACGTCAGCAGTGCAAGCTTCCCTCACTCTCTGAACATGCACAGAATCTGCACAGTTCTAGGGTCCATGGGTGATGCCAGGGGCACCAGCAAAGAAAACTTCACTCACCTGCTAAACTGATACCTCGTGTATCAGCAGTAGAGACTTTCTTTGTTAATACAACTTTTACAGCAAGAACTTCAGCAATGCAAGCTTCCCTCACTCGGTAGCTGCACTGTTCCAGGGTCCATGTGTGATGCCAGGGGTGATAACAGTATTACTTCTGGTAAAAGCAAACCATGTTTTTATGGCATTCTGATGGTTTGACTACCATTGCAAGAAGGTTAAAGCAGCAGTTTCCATAAGGTGGTACTGCAAATAATGGAAGATTTACCATCCAGGCAATGAACTGAAAGCAGAATTTTGTAGTGTAGTAATATGTGCCGGACTATTATGAATTTGTAAAGAATCCACAGCCTACTTTCCACCATTTCTCAACAAATATGTTCCAATAGAATCCATCTAGCACCACTATGGCAAAACCTAAATACGTTTGCTCCAATCCATCATGTTGTTTTTGGTCCATCATGAAAATATTTTGCACAGTGAATTTAAGCATTTAATTTAATCTTTTCTTTTCATTATCATCAGTTTTTTTTATAGAGATTGCTGTTTGTGTTTCTAACATAGCTACTAAAATTTGGTGTGAAGAGTGGTAAGACATTTAAACATATAGAATGTGAGATAAAGCCCCCATAAGAGCAGAGCTTCTGTTATAAAGCACATGTTTGGCATGGCGTAATGCAGCTTGCTCCTCATTCTGGATGTAACCCTGCAGTTTGTATATTGCAAGTAAGTCATAATATATATATATATATATTACCTACTGGCGGTCGCCAGTAGGTATATATAGTTAGGATTTTTTCTCTATGGGTTTTTTGAAAATTCTATGTCTAATAACTTTGGCGTTTGTGGACGGAATTGGCTGAAATTTTCAGGAAAATGGCACATTTTGTTTCTGAGCAGCCCTTGAAAATTTGGGGGGGTTCGTCCAGTGGGGGCCGAGAAAAAAGGGGGGTCCCAAAACGTGTTTTTAACATTGAGTTTTCCATAGGGCGGTTGGCCTCACTTTTAGCCCGAACGGCTGAATGGATTTGCACGAAACTTGGCAAAATTGTAGGGACTGGTAGCCCGATGTGCCTTTTGTAGGTCTCAATATATGTGCTCCAGTGGATTTTGAGAAATTAACGTTTAAAAAAAGATATATATCTGTAACAGCGGACCGGGCAGCGCTCTGGTTCGCGGACTTTTCGCGCAACGGAGCTTTGTGAAGCGAAGCTGATTGGTTCTCCGGCGTCTGTCAACATTCCAAACAGTCCGTAGCGGCCGCCATCTTGTCTCTCGGTAGGATCGAGAGACAAGAGGAGGTCAAAACAAAGGGGGAAATAACTATAAGGGGGCATAGTAGATCCTCGCTGACCCCCTAGGTTTGATGTGGAGGTTTTAAAAGGGCCCCGCGGGGCAAAAAAAAATAATAAAAATAATAATTGAACGGCTGAATGGATTTGCACGAAACTTGGCAAAATATTAGGGACTGGTAGCCCGATGTGCCTTTGCTAGGTCTCAATATATGTGCTCCAGTGGATTTTGAGAAATTAACGTTCAAAAAAAGATATATATCTGTAACAGCGCTCCGCTTCGCGTAACGGAGGTTTGCGAAGCTGATTGGTCATTCTGTCACTGGGCTATAGTTGGGCTACATCTGGCTGATATTTGGGCTACATTTGTTTTTTTGTGTGTCTGGCGGCCATCTTTGGGCTACATTGGGCTACATTGGGCTTCATTGGGCTACATTCGGCTAATTAGCAAATAGCTCATCGCAAACTAGGAATGGTAAAGAATCGCTATTTATTCCTTAAAGTTCGCTATTTAGGAAATGCAAATAACTTTGATGATACCTATGGCGGTTCATCTCTAACAAGATAAGAAGCATAGGGATAGATTTATGATGACTGGCGCATCACCAGGGATGTGTTAGTCATTCTGTGCCGCTGTTCCGTCACCTATGGTGTGCTGCATTTACAATGCGGCGCATCATGGGGCAAAAACAGCACAGATGCGTGATGTATCTGTGCCGTAAAGGTGGCGCATTGCTGGAGTTGTATCGCAAGTGTGATGAAGCTCCAGCAAGGGTCGGGGGTGCCCCTGTCGCAGGGTTTCTGTTCTCACACAGAACTGTGGACAGAGGATTGGAACCTCGGCGAATTAGGGTGTCCCAAAACTCACGTTAGTAATCAAAAACTATTTAGCAAGCTAGGTACAGTGTCACATTGGATATAACAAACTCTCAATGTTTAGACAATCCAGAATATGAACTTATAGTACCTCAGGATACGTGGAACTCATGAACAGTCGGTCGTTATAGATTTCTTAGAAACCAGAACATGGAGTTAAGAAGAACAGATGTGTATTTGAAATGTTTATTTACTAATGCCGTCTTCTCAGGCGTAGTACCTTAGATAATAAAAGTACACATATTATCAGTAGCAAAATTACCAGCATAGTTACTAGTACATAAAAAGCGAATGGTGACAGTATGTTAACATGCTGTAAATGAATAAGAGTTAGCAACACTTATAAGCAGCCGCGGGCCGTGGAGGGAGTTACGGTGGGGCAGGGAGGCGGGGAGGGGGAGGGGCAAGGTAGAGAGGGCTCCACCCTGCTTCTCCCCCTCCCCGCCTCCCTGCCCCATCGTAACTCCCTCCACGGCCCGCGGCTGCTTATATCTCACCCTCCCTAATACACATATTATATTATTTGCTAAGAAGGTCTCTTTGTGTTGGTTTAGGGCGTGTCCATACTTTAGTGTCTTAGATTTGAAGAAATCACATCAGCATACACCAGCTCTCTCTTCATGTGAACCGCATCAACTGTTGTGTATGTGTGTTCGGCAAAGCAATATAAAACCCGCCTCATGCCCAGAATTGGCAGAAGTTGCACTAATGTTATGAGTATGAAGTCGTGGAGATCAGACCTCATAAAAATTCTGTATCGTGTTGTTCTTGAAACTTTAGCACTCGCTGTACAGATATAGTTTAACAAGTAAAGCAGATAGTAGACCAATAACATATTATTCTCATGTAAACCACGATGAACTACTAGGTGGAAAGCTAAAGCAACAACTAAGTGTCGTGTGCAGAAGTTGCAAAAAAGGAAAAATGGCGTTTAAACCGGTAATGAGCCCATGCTAACTTAACACGGTGTAAAGATATCCAGGACCTAGATGACACCTCCTCATGATCCGGAAACGAACTGAATAAGATAATAGAAGTGCCATCTCATGAGAGCAGATTGCAAGTTTATATGTGGACGGTCCGCAAGGTAAAGCATTAAAAACTAGGAAAATTCAATGCTAAAGAAAAATAAAACAGCCAAGTACTTTATCGAGTCTTAAGCCAATAGGCAAGGTAAATAATAAAAACTTGACAAATAAGTCAATGAATTGTCAATGAAATGCTAGTACTCAGCATATCAAACATGAAAAAGGTCTATGACATAACTGTGTATGCAAAATAAGCTGCAACAGCCTCCAATAGGAAGTCACCGTCTTCATCCGAAAACAGTTCAGCCATCCAATTTAAAAGCGGAAAAGAACATACGTGCTCTCCCAGCACCGGATCCTCTATCACCATCAGAGGACAGCTCGGTGGGTTTTCAAGAAAGCTGTGTTCCAAGAAAGACTGTGCTGCCGCCAGTAAATTCCAGGGACCAAGTAGTCCATGCATCAATGCCACAGCCATAATCCTTTCGCCAGGACAAATCAACTCGTGAGTAATGATAGGAGTCATCAGCTGATTAAAGTCGACGTCAGGAGAAACCGGTCCGCAGAGACACAAATCAATGGCCCAATCGAAATCACAGGTCAGGCAGTGAAATACAGGCTGGACACAGGTGAAGTAGGAGAACCGAAAAGATAATCCATATGCCGTGCTTAATATCGCCAACGGCATTGTGCCATAATATTCTAGCATGCGATTGCGGAACAGTGTCAGCAGCTGCAGGGTCGGAGGTTGCATAGGAGGGACATCCATATTTAAAAATGTAAAAAAGCACAAGAGCGTCCGCTGGTAATGCAAGTAAAAATGCCAATCCACGAACCAGAGTGCAGAAAATACAATGAAAGGGAGCAGGGATGACTCCAAAGATTTTCTCAAATGAAGTCACGAGACCACTGGTAACAACTTTAAAAAAGTGTGCCAGGGATTTTGTGGAGGATGCGTTAAAGATAGTCGGAAACATGTTGCTGAAATTGAAAGGCAAACCTGTGTACGGGTGTTCGCTATGTGAAGTACGAAAGTTTCACGGGCCGAACTCAAGGCCACCTCTCTCTGAGACAAAAGAGCTCTTATTCTTGTCATGCCGTTGAAACGTGTCCCAAGGTTGGTATTTGTGGCCAGATTGAAAACTCCCTATGTTCATGTGTGGGAGGAAATAGAACATTTCTGCAGCAAATAACCCGTTCACTTACTGTTACGATAAAAGGAATACTTTTAATTAACTCAGAACAATCTTCATTATTGAGCATCAAATAACTACCATTTTCCAACAACTTGAACGTGGGGATGATAGCAGGAACTGGCGTGCCTTGCAACTCGCAAGCCATATTTGGTCGGTGTTTGTTGCATGAATCGTGTAACTGTATGTGCCTATACATTAGTGAATGATCTGGCGTCTCAGTGCATTCCTCTCCATTCAGATAAACTTCTTGATCATCTTTGAAGCATCTGTATGTGTATGGAAGCGACCAGACCTCATGAACAAAAGCACTACCTAAAGGTTCATAAAGACCTATTGGTATATATTTCATACAATTTGAAAACTTATATAAAGCAAAAGGCAGCGTTATTAAACCGTGGATAAGGCATGTTGCCAAAAAACCCGCAATCCTCTGCTGATGATGTCACTGAGCATGTCATGAATGATGTAATATGTGACATCATCAGTAGTGGATTATGGGTAATAGTATCTCTAGTTTACTCCCCTATAGCTGTCTTTCTTTTAACATAAGTGTGTGTTTCCTTCCCTTATACTTACTGTTTTTGGTTCGCTTCCAGTTCGCGTACCAGCGAGCGAACTAGGAAGCGAACTAAGAGAAATAGAGGTTGGCACAGTTCCAAATATTGTACCAATTTTTTAATAACGGGGAGGTAGTTCTGAAAAGAACTTTTTTTTTTTTTTTCTGAACATTTTTTTACTGTTTTTGAATTTTTCGGAACAGTTTTATATTTTTTGGGGTTTTTCTTGGAGGGGGCAATGAAAACGATTCATTGTAAAGGGCTCAACAGGAGCAACAAAACAAAAAAAAGAAGTATTTATTATTTTGGGCGTTTCGGACAAACTTGCATATGATAGTCAATAGCTCTGTTGATCAGAGTGATGCTTCTTTCTCCGTAGGAAATGAATCCATCGCAAAATACGCAGGTGTGTTTTACTTCACCAAATCTCATTTGTATATTTGGCACCATCTCCCTGCCCTCTGGTCCCGTTACTTCCGGTACAACAGATCTTCTGGCCATAATAGGGAGATTATCTAGGTCGTTCCGAAACTGTGCAGCACTGTAGTTGTTAGGATGCCACCTAGTCATATGGCGATGCATTGTGTAGTTTCCGAAACTGTATTTTTTGTCGGTCCCTCTGGACAGTCTATCTTGACATATAAGGCAAGTTACGTATCTTGCATTTACTTTTTTCTGACCTTTGGGAATTTTAAAAAATTGCCAAATGAAGTTTTCTTTCCGGTGAGACGTCTTGGGCTGCTCAGGCAAAAACTGCCTCTCTTCGTGCTCGTCCTCCTGTTCCTCTTCTTCTTCTTCTTGTTGAATTACAACTTGAGCAGGTGGTCCACTCTTCCTTGGATGTGGTGGAGGTGGTGGGGAAGCACCAGCTGAAGCTACTAAAGAAGCCATTGCTCAGTGATCACAAAGGGTCTTTCTCTCACAATGATGAAAGTCAGAGTGAGGAAAGAAGGAGGGATTTTCATCATTTGGGAAAAACAAGAGTTCTCAACCAATCAAAAGTGTTCATTTTAGATTATATGACCTAGTCTTACATCATTAGGAAACCAAAAGTGAAATGAACCAATGAAAAGTGTTATTACCAAGTCACATGACTTGCTGTGTTTACGTTAAGCGCTTTGCAGGGCCTCCCGGTTTGCTTCCAGAAACCTGCGCTTTGGCACTCGCTTCGCGTACCAGTTCGCTAACGTAGCACGTCATATGACGTATCACGCGACAACGTGGAACGTCATGCGGACGGGAGGCGTCACGATGTTGTTTTCTAACGCGGCACTTGCGGTAAAGAAACGTTTACCGGCTCGCGGTCTATTTCGCGGCATCAAGGTCAGCTAATGGGAAGCTTCCCGATTCGCGAAGCGGGAACGAAGAAAAAAAAATATTTAAAAAAAAAATTATTCATAAACATATAAAATATATTTTTGGATTTAAAGAAGAATACATTTTACAGCTACAGATATTAGCTGTTAAAAAACCAATGAAATTCACAGAAAAAACCATAGGTTATAGACCATATATAGTTAGGAATTAGCATTTACAAAACCTTGAAAATTCACTGAAAAAACCATAGGTTATAGACCATATATAGTTAGGAATTAGCATTTACAAAACCTTATTTTACTCACACAAAACCATTGAAATTCCATATATAGTTAGTTGCACTAACTATATATCGCGCACCCGCAATCCACTGCTGATGATGTCACATATTACATCATTCATGACATGGTCAGTGACATCACTGATGACATCACTGATGACATCTCAAATGACATCACTGATGACATCACTGATGACAACATCCAGTGACTGTATGCTTCTGTAAAGTTAAAATATGTCTTACATATTGAAGAATGAGTGGATGTATAAGTGTCTGGATGAAGGATTTAGTAGGTGCATGACTGACTGTATAAGTGAGTGATTAAATGTGTCTCACTGAGTGCATGGGTTAGTGACTAAACTGTTTTAAATTGTGCATCATTGTGTCTGTTGTTTTGTAATCTGATGCATGTGTTGATCATTAGCTATATGACTAACTATATGGGTTATTGATTAGTTGCCCAAGTATTTGTATGGGAGACTGAGTGTGTGTGTGGGTGTCTGGGAGGTGTATGACTCTGTGCATAGATGTGTGAGCAGTTGATTCACTAGATGTATGGGTTCAAAAGTGCATGTGGAAACATCTGTATGGGCGGTTGACTGTGTGCATGAGTGTATTGGTGAGTGAATGGATATCTCAGTGCTACATGTCAAAGTAAGTACATATGTAAAACACAGTACATGTGATAGTTGACATATATAAATAACTGTGCATAAGAGCCAGTGAATGTGTGAGTGGCTGTATGGATTATTGTGAACTTGTATCAGGGATTGTATAACAGAGTAAATATGTGTTATTATATGTTCCAATAAGTAAGGTGTGTATAACTATATAGTTGAGGAAATCGAGGTGTGATTGATTCTTTGCAAGACTGACTAGGTGTGTGAGTAACTCCATGGATGAGTGACAGTCTGTGAGTGTCTGTTTACACTGAGTGTATCTAAGGTTATATTAGAGTCTGAAGAGGTTCATTGTATCATCACATGAATGATGTCATCAGTGATGTGATCAGTAATGTCAAATGAGATGTCATCAGTGATGTCATCAGTGATGTCATTTGAGATGTCATCAGTGATGTCATCAGTGATGTCACTGACCATGTCATGAATGATGTAATATGTGACATCATCAGCAGTGGATTGCGGGTGCACGATATATAGTTAGTGCAACTAACTATATATGGAATTTCAATGGTTTTGTGTGAGTAAAATAAGGTTTTGTAAATGCTAATTCCTAACTATATATGGTCTATAACCTATGGTTTTTTCAGTGAATATATATATATATATATATATATATATATATATATATATATATATATATATATATATATATATATACACATATATATATATATATATATATATATATATTCACTGAAAAAAACATAGGTTTTACACCAGTTATAGTTAGCTGGAAATTTTACTTGCATAAAACCATTGAAATTCCCACGTTATGGTTAGTTGTACTCACTATAACTTGCGCGTGCAATGCACTGCTGATGATGTCACATATTACATCACTCATGACATGGTCAGTGACATCACTGATGACACCATCCAGTGAATGTGTGTCTTTCTGAAAAATACATATGTTTTATATATGTATATGTAAAAGTTGATGGTAGAATAAATGTTTAAATAAGTGTCTAAAGGGATGTTTTTAAAAAAAAAATTGATTGGTTAACTGGCTTATTAAGTGTATCTTAGTGAATACATATATTAGTGAGTAATGTTTAAATATTTAAATATAAGTATTAGTGTTTCACTTTATGTATAAGTGGCTTCATGGTTTGGTGAGTAGCTACATGTGTATGTATATGGGTTAGAAGTCTTTTGTTTGTTTTAGTATCTGTATGAGTGTCTGTATGGTTTGGTGGGGGTATTACTTAGCACATAGATGCATGAATGACTGACTCTCTGTATGTGTTTTGAAAACAGCATGTGTGCAGGACTGTATGGGTGGATGAGTGTGTATATGTGTGTGTTACTAAGTGAATGACTGTGTCACTAGTGTATTTATCAGTAACTACATATGTTTTAATCTAGTATATGTGAATATTAATGTACATAAGTGAGTACATGTGAGAGTAAGAGATTGTAAGAGTTCCTGTTTAAATAAGTATGTTTTTCTATAAGTGATTGTTTAAGAGAGTAAGTATGTGTAAGTTTCCTTAGAAGTAAGGTGGTAGTGTGTGTATAGCTGTATATGCAAATAAATAGATGTTCAATAGTTTACTTGCATGTGTGAGTATGTGTGAGAGTAACTTTTGGATGACTGTCGGTGTGTAACAGGATGTATAGGTGTATCACTACATATGATGAGTAAGTAGATGTATGAGTGGCTATATAGAACTGTTGGTGAATGAGTGGATGTGTATATAGATGGTGGAATTACTGAATTGGTTGTTGTAACTGGTATGGGTATCTCGATTTTTTTGAACATTTTTGTTTCTTTTTTTGAATATGTATTTCAAGGGTTACATTACAGTGAAAGGAGGTCTGTCACTCTGTCACAAGGATGGTGTCATCAGTGATGTCATGAGTGATGTCACTGACCATGTCATAAGTGATGTAATATGTGACATCATCAGCAGTGCATTGCACGCGCAAGTTATAGTGAGTCCAACTAACTATAACGTGGGAATTTCAATGGTTTTATGCGAGTAAAATTTCCAGCTAACTATAACTGGTGAGAAACCTATGTTTTTTTCAGTGAATTTGATAGGTTTTTTAAATGCTAATTCCTAGCTATAACTGGTGTGAAACCTATGGTTTTTTCAGTGAATTTCATAGGTTTTTTAATAGCAAATCTCTATAGGTATGAAATGTAATATTTTTTATAATGAATTTTATATTGTATAATTATGTAATACTGTTTTTTTTATGTTTATTTTTTATTTTTTTTGCCCCGGAGCGCTCCCGGGGCTCGTACGGATGCGCTCACCGGTAAGCGCAGTGTTATGGCGCGCCCCGGTGCGCGTACCGGTGAGCGTTCTGTTAGCGCTATTGCCGCGAACGAAAACATCATCGTGACGTATCGCATAGCCGCGACGCCTTGCGTCATAAGACACATATCGCGTAGCCGCGAAATGCGTCTTATGACGCACCGCGTAAGCGCACCCGGAAGCGCCCGAGCGTATACGATCGCGCAACATAAGTGCCTTGACGCGCTTACGCTACGCGCCCCGGGACGCGCCCCAGGGCACGTAGCGTAAGCGCGTCACGCCATGTGACTTTAAAATAACACTTTTCATTGGTTCAGAACATTTTTTTTCCAAATATCGAGAAACCCACCCATTTCTCTCACTATTGCTTTGTACTTGGAGAGAGCAAGAGGTGTTCTGTGCATTATCTGCTTCTCAAAGTTTCCTGATCTACAGCAACGGCTGCAAGGGAGTCATCCAGGACCCTCCTCACCACAAAACAAAGGACCACTTCATTTGGAAATTTTTTGACATCCATGAAGGAAGAAAAAAGGTTAATGCTGCTAAGGTAACCTGCAAGATATGTGGCAGTATTTTATCCAGAGGCAATCCTAATAGGAAATATAGCTTTGGAAATGCCACTTTAATTAGGCATGTCCAGAGAATACACCCAAATAACTATGCCAGGGAGAGTGTCAGGGACCTGGCACGGAATTTACCAAGAGATGGCAGCAGCATCTCCACTGGTGGAGCAACACCTTCAGGAACAGCACGTGGAAGAATGGTCCCTAACGTGCAGCCGGTCTTTGCAGGCATAACATTTCTATGCGTGGACTGTGATGAACTGCTCTGTTATGGGG
Source organism: Lissotriton helveticus (assembly GCF_964261635.1). Classification (NCBI taxonomy): domain Eukaryota; kingdom Metazoa; phylum Chordata; class Amphibia; order Caudata; family Salamandridae; genus Lissotriton; species Lissotriton helveticus. The sequence continues at coordinate 532,100,775 of NC_136071.1, forward strand.
AGCAGAGCGTTGAACTCATTGCTATAAAGAGACAGGAACACCGCTGCCCTCCCCGTCCCTAATTTTTCAAAATTTTTTGCTCCTGTTGAGCAGTTTTGGAATCCCTGTTTTTGTTTTTCCCCTGAAAAAAATCTCCAAAAAAATATAAAATCTTTATAAAAAAGTATAAAAAAATATAAAACAACAAAAAGAATAAAAAAAACAGTTCTTTTCAGAACTACCTCCAATTTATAAAAAAATGCTAAATTTTTAAAAAAACTCTGTCATTCTTTTTTCTCCATGGTACGCTCCCCGGTACGCTCCCCGCTGCGAAAATCAATTTTTCTTTTTTTTTTTTTTTTTTGCCCCGCGGTGCCCTTTTATGGCCCCCACATCAAACCTAGGGGGTCAGGGGGGGTCTACCCTACCACCTTTTAGTCATTTCCCCCTTTGTTTTTGCCACCTCTTGTGTCTCGATCCTACCGAGACACAAGATGGCAGCCGCTCCGGACTGTTTGGAATGTTGACAAGACACCCGAGAGCCAATCAGCTTTCCGCTCGCGAACTCGCGTAGCGTACCGGGGCGCGCATATAGATATATATATTTTTTTGAACCTAAATTACTCAAAATCCCCTGGAGCACATATCTTGAGACATAGCAAAGGCACATCGGGCTACCAGTCCCTACAATTTTGCCAAGTTTGGTGGAAATCCATTCAGCCGTTCGGGCTAAAAGTGAGTCCAACCGCCCTATGGAAATTAACATGGGGAAAACACGTTTTGGGACCCCCCTTTTATCTCGGCCCCCGCTTGACTAATCCCCCCCAAAACTTTCAGGGAAGGAGCAGAGCGGAGCGGGCCATCTTCTTTAAGAAATTCGCGAAGATTCGTCCACCGGCGCCAAAGTTATTCCCAATAGAATGTTGCGGATTTCCTATGGAAAGTAGATCCTAACTATAACTACCTACTGGCGACCGCCAGTAGGTAATATATATATATATATATATATATATATATATATATATATATATATATATACTATATATATATATATATATATATATATTCACTGAAAAAACCATAGGTTATAGACCATATATAGTTAGGAATTAGCATTTAAAAAACCTTATTTTACTCACACAAAACCATTGAAATTCCATATATAGTTAGTTGCACTAACTATATATCGCGCACCCGCAATCCACTGCTGATCATGTCACATATTACATCATTCATGACATGGTCAGTGACATCACTGATGACATCACTGATGACATCTCAAATGACATCACTGATGACATCACTGATGACAACATCCAGTGACTGTATTTTTCTGTAAAGTTAAAATATGTCTTGAGTGGATGTATAAGTGTCTGGATGAAGGATTTAGTAGGTGCATGACTGACTGTATGAGTGAGTGATTAAATGTGTCTCACTGAATGCATGGGTTAGTGACTAAACTGTCTTCATTTGTGCATCATTATGTCTGTTGTTCTGTAAACTGCTGCATGTGTTGATCATTAGCTATACGAGAGGCTATATGTGTTATTAATTGGTTGCCCAAGTATTTCTATGGGAGATTGAGTTTGTGTGGGGGTGGCTGGAAGGTGTGAGACTCTATGCATAGATGTGTGAGCAGTTTATTCACTAGGTGTATGAGTTCAAGAGTGCATGTGGAAACAGCTACATGGGCAGTTGACTGTGTGCATGAGTGTATTGATGAGTGAATGGATATCTCAATGCTACATGTCATAGTAAGTACATATGTAAAACACAGTACATGTGAGAGTTGGCATATATAAATAACTGTGCATGAGAGCCACTGAATGAGTGAGTGGTTGTATCGATCATTGTGAACTTGTATCAGGGATTGTATAAGAGAGTAAATATGTGTTAGTATATGTTTCAATAAGTAAGGTGTGTTTAACTGTATAGTTGAAGAAATGGAGGTGAGATTGTTTCTTTGCATGACTGACTGGGTGTGTGAGTAACTCCATGGATGAGTGGCAGTGTGTGAGTGTCTGTATACACTGAGTGTATCTAAGGTTATATTAGAGTCTGAAGAGGTTTATCGTATTAGCACAAGAATGATGTCAAATGAGATGTCATCAGTGATGTCATCAGTGATGTCATTTGAGATGTCATCAGTGATGTCATCAGTGATGTCACTGACCATGTCATGAATGATGTAATATGTGACATGATCAGCAGTGGATTGCGGGTGCGCGATATATAGTTAGTGCAACTAACTATATATGGAATTTCAATGGTTTTGTGTGAGTAAAATAAGGTTTTTTAAATGCTAATTCCTAACTATATATGGTCTATAACCTATGGTTTTTTCAGTGAATTTTCAAGGTTTTGTAAATGCTAATTCCTAACTATATATGGTCTATAACCTATGGTTTTTTCAGTGAATTTTCAAGGTTTTGTAAATGCTAATTCCTAACTATATATGGTCCATAACCTATGGTTTTTTCTGTGAATTTCATTGGTTTTTTAACAGCTAATATCTGTAGCTGTAAAATGTATTCTTCTTTAAATCCAAAAATATATTTTATATGTTTATGAATAATTTTTTTTTTAAATATTTTTTTTTCTTCGTTCCCGCTTCGCAAATAGGGAAGCTTCCCGTTAGCTGACCTTGATGCCGCGAAATAGACCGCGAGCCGGTAAACGTTTCTTTACCGCAAGTGCCGCGTTACAAAACAACATCGTGACGCCTCCCGTCCGCATGACGTTTCACGTTGTCGCGTGATACGTCATATGACGTACTACGTTAGCGAACTGGTACGCGAAGCGAGTCGCAAAGCGCAGGTTTCTGGAAGCAAACCGGGAGGCCCTGCAAAGCGCTTAACGTAAACACAGCAAGTCATGTGACTTGGTAATAACACTTTTCATTGGTTCATTTCACTTTTGGTTTCCTAATGATGTAAGACTAGGTCATATAATCTAAAATGAACACTTTTGATTGGTTGAGAACTCTTGTTTTTCCCAAATGATGAAAATCCCTCCTTCTTTCCTCACTCTGACTTTCATCATTGTGAGAGAAAGACCCTTTGTGATCACTGAGCAATGGCTTCTTTAGTAGCTTCAGCTGGTGCTTCCCCACCACCTCCACCACATCCAAGGAAGAGTGGACCACCTGCTCAAGTTATAATTCAACAAGAAGAAGAAGAAGAGGAACAGGAGGACGAGCACGAAGAGAGGCAGTTTTTGCCTGAGCAGCCCAGGACGTCTCACCGGAAAGAAAACTTCATTTGGCAATTTTTTAAAATTCCCAAAGGTCAGAAAAAAGTAAATGCAAGATACGTAACTTGCCTTATATGTCAAGATAGACTGTCCAGAGGGACCGACAAAAAATACAGTTTCGGAAACTACACAATGCATCGCCATATGACTAGGTGGCATCCTAACAACTACAGTGCTGCACAGTTTCGGAACGACCTAGATAATCTCCCTATTATGGCCAGAAGATCTGTTGTACCGGAAGTAACGGGACCAGAGGGCAGGGAGATGGTGCCAAATATACAAATGAGATTTGGTGAAGTAAAACACACCTGCGTATTTTGCGATGGATTCATTTCCTACGGAGAAAGAAGCATCACTCTGATCAACAGAGCTATTGACTATCATATGCAAGTTTGTCCGAAACGCCCAAAATAATAAATACTTCTTTTTTTTGTTTTGTTGCTCCTGTTGAGCCCTTTACAATGAATCGTTTTCATTGCCCCCTCCAAGAAAAACCCCAAAAAATATAAAACTGTTCCGAAAAATTCAAAAACAGTAAAAAAATGTTCAGAAAAATAAAAAAAAAAGTTCTTTTCAGAACTACCTCCCCGTTATTAAAAAATTGGTACAATATTTGGAACTGTGCCAACCTCTATTTCTCTTAGTTCGCTTCCTAGTTCGCTCGCCGGTACGCGAACTGGAAGCGAACCAAAAACAGTAAGTATAAGGGAGGGAAACACACACTTATGTTAAAATAAAGACAGCTATAGGGGAGTAAACTAGAGATACTATTACCCGTAATCCACTGCTGATGATGTCACATATTACATCATTCATGACATGCTCAGTGACATCATCAGCAGAGGATTGCGGGTTTTTTGACAACATGCCTTATCCACGGTTTAATAACGCTGCCTTTTGCTTTATATAAGTTTTCAAATTGTATGAAATATATACCAATAGGTCGTTATGAACCTTTAGGTAGTGCTTTTCTTCATGAGGTCTGGTCGCTTCCATACACATACAGATGTTTCAAAGATGATCAAGAAGTTTATCTGAATGGAGAGGAATGCACTGAGACGCCAGATCATTCACTAATGTGTAGGCACATACAGTTACACGGTTCATGCAACAAACACCGACCAAATATGGCTTGCGTGTTGCAAGGCACGCCAGTTCCTGCTATCATCCCCACGTTCAAGTTGTTGGAAAATGGTAGTTATTTGATGCTCAATAATGAAGATTGTTCTGAGTTAATTAAAAGTATTCCTTTTATCGTAACAGTAAGTGAACGGGTTATTTGCTGCAGAAATGTTCTATTTCCTCCCACACATGAACATAGGGAGTTTTCAATCTGGCCACAAATACCAACCTTGGGACACGTTTCAACGGCATGGCAAGAATAAGAGCTCTTTTGTCTCAGAGAGAGGTGGCCTTGAGTTCGGCCCGTGAAACTTTCGTACTTCACATAGCGAACACCCGTACAGAGGTGCACACCCTTTTCAATTAAGATTTGCCTTTCAATTTCAGCAACATGTTTCCGACTATCTTTAACGCATCCTCCACAAAGTCCCTGACACACTTTTTTAAAGTTGTTACCAGTGGTCTCGTGACTTCATTTGAGAAAATCTTTGGAGTCATCCCTGCTTCCTTTCATTGTATTTTCTGCACTCTGGTTCGTGGATTGGCATTTTTACTTGCATTACCAGCGGACGCTCCTGTGCTTTTTTACATTTTTAAATATGGATGTCCCTCCTATGCAACCTCCGACCCTGCAGCTGCTGACACTGTTCCGCAATCGCATGCTAGAATATTATGGCACAATGCCGTTGGCGATATTAAGCACGGCATATGGATTATCTTTTCGGTTCTCCTACTTCACCTGTGTCCAGCCTGTATTTCACTGCCTGACCTGTGATTTCGATTGGGCCATTGATTTGTGTCTCTGCGGACCGGTTTCTCCTGACGTCGACTTTAATCAGCTGATGACTCCTATCATTACTCACGAGTTGGTTTGTCCTGGCGAAAGGATTATGGCTGTGGCATTGATGCATGGACTACTTGGTCCCTGGAATTTACTGGCGGCAGCACAGTCTTTCTTGGAAGAGAGCTTTCTTGAAAACCCACCGAGCTGTCCTCTGATGGTGATAGAGGATCCGGTGCTGGGAGAGCACGTATGTTCTTTTCCGCTTTTAAATTGGATTGCTGAACTGTTTTCGGATGAAGACGGTGACTTCCTATTGGAGGCTGTTGCAGCTTATTTTGCATACACAGTTATGTCATAGACCTTTTTCATGTTTGATATGCTGAGTACTAGCATTTCATTGACAATTCATTGACTTATTTGTCAAGTTTTTATTATTTACCTTGCCTATTGGCTTAAGACTCGATAAAGTACTTGGCTGTTTTATTTTTCTTTAGCATTAAATTTTCCTAGTTTTTAATGCTTTACCTTGCGGACCGTCCACATATAAACTTGCAATCTGCTCTCATGAGATGGCACTTCTATTATCTTATTCAGTTCGTTTCCGGATCATGAGGAGGTGTCATCTAGGTCCTGGATATCTTTACACCGTGTTAAGTTAGCATGGGCTCATTACCGGTTTAAACGCCATTTTTCCTTTTTTGCAACTTCTGCACACGACACTTAGTTGTTGCTTTAGCTTTCCACCTAGTAGTTCATCGTGGTTTACATGAGAATAATATGTTATTGGTCTACTATCTGCTTTACTTGTTAAACTATATCTGTACAGCGAGTGCTAAAGTTTCAAGAACAACACGATACAGAATTGTTATGAGGTCTGATCTCCACGACTTCATACTCATAACATAAGTGCAACTTCTGCCAATTCTGGGCATGAGGCGGGTTTTATATTGCTTTGCCGAACACACATACACAACAGTTGATGCGGTTCACATGAAGAGAGAGCTGGTGTATGGTGATGTGATTCCTTCAAATCTAAGACACTAAAGTATGGGCACGCCCTAAACCAACACAAAGAGACCTTCTTAGCAAATAATATAATATGTGTATTAGGGAGGGTGAGATATAAGCAGCCGCGGGCCGTGGAGGGAGTTACGATGGGGCAGGGAGGCGGGGAGGGGGAGAAGCAGGGTGGAGCCCTCTCTACCTTGCCCCTCCCCCTCCCCGCCTCCCTGCCCCACCGTAACTCCCTCCACGGCCCGCGGCTGCTTATAAGTGTTGCTAACTCTTATTCATTTACAGCATGTTAACATACTGTCACCATTCGCTTTTTATGTACTAGTAACTATGCTGGTAATTTTGCTACTGATAATATGTGTACTTGTATTCTCCACCCTGCTTCTCCCCCTCCCCGCCTCCCTGCCTCACCGTAACTCCCTCCATGGCCCGCGGCTGCTTATAAGTGTTGCTAACTCTTATTCATTTACAGCATGTTAACATACTATCACCATTCACTTTTTATGTACTAGTAACTATGCTGGTAATTTTGCTACTGATAATATGTGTACTTTTATTATCTAAGGTACTACGCCTGAGAAGACGGCATTGGTAAATAAACATTTCAAATACACATCTGTTCTTCTTAACTCCATGTTCTGGTTTCTAAGAAATCTATAACGACCGACTGTTCATGAGTTCCACGTATCCTGAGGTACTATAAGTTCATATTCTGGATTGTCTAAACATTGAGAGTTTGTTATATCCAATGTGACACTGTACCTAGCTTGCTAAGGAGTTTTTGATTACTAACGTGAGTTTTGGGACACCCTAATTCGCCGAGGTTCCAATCCTCTGTCCACAGTTCTGTGTGAGAACAGAAACCCTGCGACAGGGGCACCCCCGACCCTTGCTGGAGCTTCATCACACTTGCGATACAACTCCAGCAATGCGCCACCTTTACGGCACAGATACATCACGCATCTGTGCTGTTTTTGCCCCATGATGCGCCGCATTGTAAATGCAGCACACCATAGGTGACGGAACAGCGGCACAGAATGACTAACACATCCCTGGTGATGCGCCAGTCATCATAAATGTATCCCTATGCTTCTTATCTTGTTAGAGATGAACCGCCATATATATCATCAAAGTTTTTTGCATTTCCTAAATAGCGAACTTTAAGGAATAAATAGCGATTCTTTACCATTCCTAGTTTGCGATGAGCTATTTGCTAATTAGCCGAATGTAGCCCAATGAAGCCCAATGTAGCCCAATGTAGCCCAAAGATGGCCGCCAGACACACAAAAAAACAAATGTAGCCCAAATATCAGCCAGATGTAGCCCAACTATAGCCCAGTGACAGAATGACCAATCAGCTTCGCAAACCTCCGTTACGCGAAGCGGAGCGCTGTTACAGATATATATCTTTTTTTGAACGTTAATTTCTCAAAATCCACTGGAGCACATATATTGAGACCTAGCAAAGGCACATCGGGCTACCAGTCCCTAATATTTTGCCAAGTTTCGTGCAAATCCATTCAGCCGTTCAATTATTATTATTATTTTTTTTTTTTGCCCCGCGGGGCCCTTTTAAAACCTCCACATCAAACCTAGGGGGTCAGCGAGGATCTACTATGCCCCCTTATAGTTATTTCCCCCTTTGTTTTGACCTCCTCTTGTCTCTCGATCCTACCGAGAGACAAGATGGCGGCCGCTACGGACTGTTTGGAATGTTGACAGACGCCGGAGAACCAATCAGCTTCGCTTCACAAAGCTCCGTTGCGCGAAAAGTCCGCGAACCAGAGCGCTGCCCGGTCCGCTGTTACAGATATATATCTTTTTTTAAACGTTAATTTCTCAAAATCCACTGGAGCACATATATTGAGACCTACAAAAGGCACATCGGGCTACCAGTCCCTACAATTTTGCCAAGTTTCGTGCAAATCCATTCAGCCGTTCGGGCTAAAAGTGAGGCCAACCGCCCTATGGAAAACTCAATGTTAAAAACACGTTTTGGGACCCCCCTTTTTTCTCGGCCCCCACTGGACGAACCCCCCCAAATGTTCAAGGGCTGCTCAGAAACAAAATGTGCCATTTTCCTGAAAATTTCAGCCAATTCCGTCCACAAACGCCAAAGTTATTAGACATAGAATTTTCAAAAAACCCATAGAGAAAAAATCCTAACTATATATACCGACTGGCGACCGCCAGTAGGTAATATATATATATATATATATATATATATATATATATATATATATATATATATATATCACTGCTCCACAGTTCTCCTAACAATCCCATCTACGTGGAAGAAAACGGCAGCACTCACGGGTTCTTACAGCTTTTCGATACAAAAGGGGATGATGGACGGAGCGTTTGAACAAATCAAACACTCACCCCCAGTCAACTGATCTGGGTTTAATCCACCACCATTCTTTAGTTCACTCAGCCACCCCAGTTCAGACATGGCTATATGCAAATCAGTCTGACCCTGTGCCTTTTGGGAACAGTCCAGCCCGAACTGCCACGCCATGTCTTCCCTGGAGCGGAAACAAGCATCCTGGGACCGGTTTCGGATTCATAATCCTCATCAGCCAGGCTATCTTGAATCCAGTGGCCAAGTGAACAAGGGACTCACGTCTGAGCATACCCTGCCACACTTAGGGCGAACAAAGCGATACAAAAGGGGATGATGGACGGAGCGTTTGAACAAATCAAACACTCACCCCCAGTCAACTGATCTGGGTTTAATCCACCACCATTCTTTAGTTCACTCAGCCACCCCAGTTCAGACATGGCTATATGCAAATCAGTCTGACCCTGTGCCTTTTGGGAACAGTCCAGCCCGAACTGCCAAGCCATGTCTTCCCTGGAGCGGAAACAAGCATCCTGGGACCGGTTTCGGATTCATAATCCTCATCAGCCAGGCTATCTTGAATCCAGTGGCCAAGTGAACAAGGGACTCACGTCTGAGCATACCCTGCCACACTTAGGGCGAACAAAGCGATACAAAAGGGGATGATGGACGGAGCGTTTGAACAAATCAAACACTCACCCCCAGTCAACTGATCTGGGTTTAATCCACCACCATTCTTTAGTTCACTCAGCCACCCCAGTTCAGACATGGCTATATGCAAATCAGTCTGACCCTGTGCCTTTTGGGAACAGTCCAGCCCGAACTGCCAAGCCATGTCTTCCCTGGAGCGGAAACAAGCATCCTGGGACCGGTTTCGGATTCATAATCCTCATCAGCCAGGCTATCTTGAATCCAGTGGCCAAGTGAACAAGGGACTCACGTCTGAGCATACCCTGCCACACTTAGGGCGAACAAAGCGATACAAAAGGGGATGATGGACGGAGCGTTTGAACAAATCAAACACTCACCCCCAGTCAACTGATCTGGGTTTAATCCACCACCATTCTTTAGTTCACTCAGCCACCCCAGTTCAGACATGGCTATATGCAAATCAGTCTGACCCTGTGCCTTTTGGGAACAGTCCAGCCCGAACTGCCAAGCCATGTCTTCCCTGGAGCGGAAACAAGCATCCTGGGACCGGTTTCGGATTCATAATCCTCATCAGCCAGGCTATCTTGAATCCAGTGGCCAAGTGAACAAGGGACTCACGTCTGAGCATACCCTGCCACACTTAGGGCGAACAAAGCGATACAAAAGGGGATGATGGACGGAGCGTTCGAACAAATCAAACACTCACCCCCAGTCAACTGATCTGGGTTTAATCCACCACCATTCTTTAGTTCACTCAGCCACCCCAGTTCAGACATGGCTATATGCAAATCAGTCTGACCCTGTGCCTTTTGGGAACAGTCCAGCCCGAACTGCCAAGCCATGTCTTCCCTGGAGCAGAAACAAGCATCCTGGGACCGGTTTCGGATTCATAATCCTCATCAGCCAGGCTATCTTGAATCCAGTGGCCAAGTGAACAAGGGACTCACGTCTGAGCATACCCTGCCACACTTAGGGCGAACAAAGCGATACAAAAGGGGATGATGGACGGAGCGTTTGAACAAATCAAACACTCACCCCCAGTCAACTGATCTGGGTTTAATCCACCACCATTCTTTAGTTCACTCAGCCACCCCAGTTCAGACATGGCTATATGCAAATCAGTCTGACCCAGTGCCTTTTGGGAACAGTCCAGCCCGAACTGCCAAGCCATGTCTTCCCTGGAGCGGAAACAAGCATCCTGGGACCGGTTTCAGATTCATAATCCTCATCAGCCAGGCTATTTTGAATCCAGTGGCCAAGTGAACAAGGGACTCACGTCTGAGCATACCCTGCCACACTTAGGGCGAACAAAGCGATACAAAAGGGGATGATGGACGGAGCGTTTGAACAAATCAAACACTCACCCCCAGTCAACTGATCTGGGTTTAATCCACCACCATTCTTTAGTTCACTCAGCCACCCCAGTTCAGACATGGCTATATGCAAATCAGTCTGACCCTGTGCCTTTTGGGAACAGTCCAGCCCGAACTGCCGAGCCATGTCTTCCCTGGAGCGGAAACAAGCTCTTCAACAAACTTTATTGCAAGACAGACGCGTTTCGGGAAGCGTCCCTTCCTCGGTGTCATAAGGGAACGCAATGCGCAGCACCATTTTTAAAGAACCTGTAAGGCGTGGTAGCAACAGACAAGGTACTATGCTATACATTTGTCAATGAGCGCCATCTTTGAATGTGTTTTTTTGCGCAAACATAAGCATTTTCATCCTGTTTCAAATTCATGTACAGTTTTTGCTTTAATCCTGCCATGTATCGGCATAGGCAACCACCAGATCAAGGTTGCCTCCCACTTGCCATAATTATACCACATCCTAAAATTTAAATCTTATGGTGCGTGTTCTGTGCATATCTACCCCTGTTGACAGCATATACGAGGACAAAGTCTACCCCTATAAATTACAGGTAACGTTACTAAAAAAAGTACGGCGTGTTCTGTACTGCCGTACTTTTAATGAATCTACCGCACCACATAGTGCATGTTAGTTCAATTAAGCCGTGGATCAGCAATTGCAGCCCAATGGCTGCTGGGTCCTCATATAATAGTCAAATCTTGGGGATATATGTTTGCAGAATCCGCCCCACTGTGCTTTGCAGGGTCTCACTTCAAACATTCTTCTTTTCCCAAAGTTCCACATATGATTATCACCTTTAGAACTCTCTCATGAAAGAGAATTATTAAATAAAACGCAGAATTAAAAATTCACAAAGGTGTACACTGAATCGTTCTTGGAGGGCAAATCAAGTTGACCAACACCACCTCGGGACCGGACATCGCCATCGCCATCCCCCAAGGATACAAGATCTCCAGGAAGGACCGCCCCACCCACCCAGGAGGAAGAATCGCCATCGTCCACAAATCCAGCCCCCGCCTGAGCACACTCCCTGACGAGTCCACAGAACTGATGGAACACCTTCACTTCAAGATACTGGCCAGCCCCACCGCCGCCCTCCGAGGAACCCTCATCTACCGACCCCCTGGACCCCGCGGACCCTTCGCCAACTCCATCAAGGACATTATCTCCCCGCAGGCCATCGCATCCACCAACTACACCCTGCTGGGAGACCTCATCTTCCACCTCGACAATCAACTGGACCCCAACACCACATGCCTCCTGGACAACCTCCACAACATTGGACTCCGCCAGATCGTGACCGAGCCCACGCACTCAGCAGAACACACCCTCGACCCCCTCTTCACTACAGGAAACTCCATCACCTTCAGCCACACCACTGAACTCCCATGGACCGACCATCGTTGCGTCCACTTCACCTTCAGAACACCCACCATCCACAGACACCAGCACCTGCTTCCACAAAGAAACTGGACCAAAATCACCGACGACCAGCTCACCTCCTCACTCAACAACTCCACCCCAACCATCGCGGAAAACGATGACACCAACACCGCAGCCCGAACCCTGCATAGATGGATCTCGGACAGCACCAACACCGTAGCCCCCCTCAAGAAAAACAACAATACCCGTGCCAAGAAAGCCTGATGGTTTACCACCAAACTTCGAGAATCCAGGCGCACATGCCGCCGCATCGAAAAGCCCTGGAGAAACACCAAATCCACAGAAGCCCACAACAACTTCAGAGCCGCCACCAATGCCCACCATCAACTCATCAGAGAAACGAGGAAAAAAGCGATTGAAGACAGAATCTCTACCAACGCACACAACAGCAAGGAACTCTTCAGCATCATCAAGGAGTTCGCCCAACCCACCAGCGAGTCTACCGACATCCCTCCCTCACAAGACCTCTGCGACAAACTCAGCACCTTTTTCCACCACAAAATAAAGAGCATCTACGACAACTTCGATGAAGACAACCAACACACTGAACCCTCACCAACCACCCCGACACCCGGAAACCAGTGATTGATGACTGGACAGACCTCACCACCGAAGACCCACTGAAGACAATGAAGTCAATCCACTCAGGGGCCCCCACAGACCCCTGCCCCCACCACATCTTCAACAGAGCCGCCGACACCATCGCACCCATGCTCCGCCACACCATCAACCGCTCCCTGGCGACTGCCTCGTTCCCCGACGACTGGAAACACGCCGAGGTGAACCCCCTCCTAAAGAAACCCTCAGCGGACCCCACCGACCTCAATAACTACAGACCCATCTCCCTGCTCCCGTTCCCAGCGAAAGTCACCGAGAAAGCCATCAACAGCCAACTCGCCACATTCATTGAAGAACACAACATCCTCGACTCCTCCCAATCCGGCTTTAGAAAAAACCACAGTACGGAAACCGCCCTCCTCGCCGCAACAGACGACATCCGCACCCTACTGGACAAAGGAGAAACATTAGCCCTCATCCTCCTCGACCTATCAGCGGCGTTCGACACAGTCTCCCACCGCACCCTAATACGCAGACTCTATGACGCAGGAATGCAGGACAAGGCCCTCGACTGGATCTGCTCCTTCCTCTCCGGCAGGACGCAGCGGGTCAGACTCCCCCCATTCCTCTCAGACCCCACACCTACCACCTGCGGAGTCCCCCAGGGCTCCTCCTTCAGCCCGACGCTCTTCAACGTCTACATGGCTCCACTTGCCCCCATCGCCAGAACCTACGGACTCAACATCGTGTCATACGCAGATGACACCCAGCTCATCCTCTCCCTATCCAACGAGCCCAACACCGCCAGACACAACTTTCGAGAAGGCATGGAAGCCGTCGCCAAATGGATGAAAAACAACTGCCCACAACTAAACACCAACAAAACAGAAGTACTCATCATGGGCCCAAACCCCGACGCCTGGAGCAACACCTGGTGACCCACCGCCCTCGGAAACCCGCCAACCCCCACAGACCACGCACGCAACCTGGGAATCATCCTGGACTCCGAGCTCAAAATGGACCGCCAGATCAACTGTGTCTCATCTTCCTGCTTCCAACACCCTCCGCCTCCTTCGTAAGACCTTCAAATGGATCCTCCTCGAACACCGAAAGACAGTCACTCACGCCCTGGTCACCAGCAGACTCGACTACGGCAACGCACTCTATGCCGGAATAAACAAAAACCTCATCCGCAAGCTACAGAACATCCAGAACTCCGCCGCAAGACTGGTCCTCAACCTGCCAAAACACTGCCACATCTCCCAGTACCTGCGCACACTCCACTGACTCCCCGTCGAGGCAAGAATCACCTTTAAGATGCTCACCCACGCACACAAGGCCCTCCACGGCATCGGACCAGCATACCTGAACAGCCGACTCAAATTCCACGCACCCCAAAGGACCCTACGATCAGCCCAGCTCTCCTACGCCGTAGTCCCCCGCACCAGAAAGACCAGATCGGGAGGCCGCTCCTTCTCCTTCCTCGCTGCCAAAGCATGGAACGCCCTTCCGCTCCACCTCAGACAGACAACATCGCTCCCCATCTTCGCAAGAAACCTCAAAACCTGGCTCTTCGACAGACCCCCTCCTTGATGGAATGGAACCTGAACCCCCCTGCCCACCCCTAGCGCCTTGAGACCCTTACGGGTGAGTAGTCGCGCTTTAACAAACCCCTGATTGATTGATTGAATAATACTTTCACAGTTGAAGATTCTTTTGTCTCAGTATAAACATAATTCAACCAAGATGTGCTGCCATTTCTTCCCCGATATTAAGGCCTCCTGGGGCCTTGGTCTCTAGGTCCACTATATAGCGTGACTTCAGTCTCCTCAATTTCTGTAATTTATTTCCTCCCCTTATATTTTCTGGAACATGATCTAAACAGAAATATTTAAGGAGACTCCTATCGCTGTTGTGTTTAATAGCAAAATGACGAGCAACCGGATAGGAAAAATCCTTATTCACGATCGCTCGCATATGCTCGAGGATTCTGAGTTTCACAGGGTTAATGGTGCTGCATATGTATTTCAAATTACACGGACAGCTAAGGCAGTACACTGCATGGCTGGTGTGACATGACATAAACTTATTAATCTTCCTTCCTCCCTTACAGCCTTCTACTTCATATGACAAAGTGTGTTTACTGGAGGCGCAAGCCTTTCATCTCCCACATGGGAAGAATCCTTTCGCATCCTTTAACGTCCCAGGTTGTTTCACCATTGGATCAAGATGGCTGTGTACCAAGTGGTCTCGTAATGATCTAGCTTTTTTCTAAAAGTTATCAATGGGACAGCTGGGATATCAGACCCGACAATAGTGTCTGTCTTGAGAATATGCCAATGCTTGCTCATAATGGACCTCAATCTGTGTGAGTCCACGGAATATGGCGTTATCAATCGGAATTTGCCACCGTCTGCACTTGGTCCACCCTTTTTGTTAAACACGTCAGTCGAGATAGTTTTCTCACACGGTTAAGTGCATCCTGTAGGAGATTCCGTTTGTATCCTCTTACTAGGACTCTATCCACACTGTCCTTAGCTGCTTTCTCAAAATCACTATCAAGTGTACTGTTTCGTCTCAGCCGTAAAAATTCCCTTTAGGGAATGCTATTGATTAGTCTATGGGGATGATTGCTGGACGCGTGCAGTATGCTATTGCCCGCAGTGGGTTTTTGGTATAGTGAAGTTTTTATTTTACCATCACTAACCTCAACTTTCAAGTAAAGATAGTTAACTGTTTCTCTGCTGATTTGACCAGTGAATCTAAGATTGCAGCTATTATTGTCAAGTAACTTGATGTAACTCTCAGCCTCTTCCATAGACCCTTCCAATACCAAAAAATAGGTCATCTATGTACCTATACCAGGCAACCACTTTATCTGTCCAAGCCTTGTTCCCTGGGGCCCAGGCTACCTGCTCCTCCCACCAGCCTATAAAAAGATTCGCAAAACTGGGGGCGAAGCAGGAGCCCATTGCCGTACCAGACACCTGTCTGAACATGTTGTCCTGGAAAAGAAAGATGTTATTCCTAAGACAAAAGTCAATAAGTTCCAGGAACATTTTGTTATGCATGGCCTGTTTTATTGGCCGTTTTTTCAGAAAGTGCTCAACTGCATGCAGGCCTTGCCCATGCTCGATACATGTATATAGACTGGTTATGTCAAGTGCTATTAGACAATATGTGGATTGCCACTCCAATTTCTCGATTTTTTCAATAAAGTCCGTTGTGTCCCTGATGTAGGATTTAATGAGAGGACAAACTCAAACAAATAGTGGTCCAGAAACTTGGAAAGATTCTCAGTCAGTCCCCCAATCGAGGAAATGATAGATCTTCCAGGTGGCTTTACAATGTCTTTGTGCACTTTGGGCAAGTGATAAAATGTTGGCATGGTTGGATCAGTTGGTTTTAAAAAAAGGTATTCCTCCAGTTCCAACATTTTCTTGTCGTGCCATTTTTTCAGTAGGCTGTGTGATCTCGCAATACTCTCTTGGTACTCCTTCTTGATTGTTAATTCATAGCAATTCTTGTCTCCTAGTTAGCGCATGGCTTCGTCTACATATTGTTCCCGTGCTAGGATAACAATATTACCTCCTTTATCGGAGGGCTTAAATACGATAGATGTATCCTATGAGAGTGCCTTGATAGCCAATCGTTGAGATTTTGTTGTGTTAACCCCTTGTATGCTCATGACGAGCTGAGCTCGTCATGGCATACAGTGCTCGGGTGCTCATGACGAGCACCAGCGCTCCCCCAGCGGGTGCCCGATCTATTTCGTTTTTACGGGGGAGGAAGGGGAAGACCTTCCTCTGCCTCCCCCCGCCTGCGTCATCAATGACGTCAGCGTGCGAGGCGCGCTGACGTCATTGGAGGTTCCCTTTCTCCTCCGACGCGCAGGGAAGCCATTTGCTTCCTGCGCGTCGTTGGAGAAAGAGGTGAGTTTTGGGGCTGGGGAGGGGGGGATTGAATTGAAAGAGGAATCGGGGGAAGGGAAAGGGTTTTCCTTTCCCTCGATGTCTCTTTCTGCATTCCTGCTGCACGATCGTGCGATCGTGCAGCAGGAATGTCCACTAGACACCAGGGAATTTTTTTTTTTTTGAATGGCAAAGTTTGTTGGTTTGGGGAGCGGCCCCTTGGGCAAGGGTCGCTCCCATATTTGGGGGCAAATAGTTTCGCTTTCTCTGGCCCCCGGGGGGGGGGGTAGAAGTTGCCTATTTTTTTTATTTAAACGGCATTTTGGGGCATTGTTTGTGCGTTTGGGGAGTGGCCCCTTGGGCAAGGGTCACTCTCATTATGGGGGCCATTTTGTGCAGCCCTTTAGTTTATTTTTGTTTTGGGGAGCGTCCCCTTGGACAAGGGACGCTCCTGTATTTGTGGGGCATTACAAATTTTATATGTTTTTTTCCTGGGGCAAAGAACAGTGGAGTGGCCCCTTGGACAAGGGCCACTCTTTTTTTGGGAGCTATCTTGTGTGGCCCTATTGTTTTTTTAGTTTTTGGGAGCGACCCCTAGGACAAGGGTCGCTCCCCTTTTGGGGGCATTAGTATACAAATGTGTCTATGCACTGGGGCAAAGAGCAGAGGAGTGGCCCCTTGGGCAAGGGTCACTCTCCTTTTGGTGGCCATTTTGAGTAGCCCTAATGTTTTTTTGTTTTTGTTTTGGGGAGGAACCCCTTGGACAATGTCAAAACCACCAGCTTTTGCAAGAGGGGTTACCTGGCTTTTTCACCCCCTGCTAGACGGCTATCTAGGGAAACCTACCAAACCCACACATTTCTGAAAAGTAGACACGCGGGGGCTTCCAAGGAGGTATGGCTTGCATGGATCCTCCAACGTTCCCTTACACAGAATCCCTTGCAAACCTCAATTTTAGCTGGAAAAAAACAGTTTTTTCACACATTTTTGTGTGGGAAAGTGTTGCATCACTGGGCTCACACAAATTTCCTCCCACCCAGTGTTCCTCCAGGTCTCCCGATAAAAATGGTACCTCACTTGCGTGGGTAGGCATAGTGGCTGTAACAGGAAAAGGCCCAAATCGTACGGTGGAGACTTAAAAATTACCTTTAGCAAAACTACCTTATTTTTTGGAGGGGCACCTGAGTTTTTGGCCCAGGGCCGTGAGGAAAATGCGTTTATTTTGTCAATTTTTTAGGTTTTCAAGGGATTCTGGGTAACAGAACCTGGTGGAAGGCAGTTGTGTCACCCAATCCTGAATTTCCCTGGGTGTCTAGTTTTCAAAAATGTATAGTTTTGCTAGGTTTCCCTAGGTGCCGGCAGAGCTAGGGTTCAAAAACGGAAGGTAAGCACTTTGCCAAAAAAGGGCCCGTTTTTACTGCGAAATTGCGGTGCGAACACGTTGCATTTTGCGCTGTTTCCTGTCGCAGGCACTAGGCAGACCCAGGCAAGTGAGGTACAATTTTTTTCGGAAGACCTGGGGGAATGCGGGGTGGGTGGAAATGTGTTGATCCAGGCAGATTCCAGAACTTTCCACCACAGAAATGTGAGTGAAATGGGTTTTTTTGACCATTTTTTAGCTTTTCAAGGGATTCTGGGTAACATAACCTGCTGGGAGGCAGTGGAATCACCCCATCCGGAATTCCCCAGGGTGTCTAGTTTTAAAAAATGTATAGGTTTGCTAGGTTTCCCTAGGTGCCGACAGAGCTTGGGTTAAAAAACGAAAGGTAGGCACTTTGCCAAAAAAGGGCCCGTTTTCACTGCGAAATTGCGGTGCGAACACGTTGTGTTTTGCGCTGTTTCCTGTCGCAGGCCTAGGCATACCCAGGCAAGTGAGGTACCATTTTTTTCGGATGACCTGGGGAAACACGGGGTGGGTGGAAATTTGTTGATCCACGCAGATTCCAGAACTTTCCACGACAGAAATGTGAGTCAAATGCGTTTTTTTGACAATCTTTTAGATTTGCAAGGGATTCTGGGTAACATAACCTGGTGGGAGGCAGTGGAGTCACCCCATCCTAAATTCCCCTGGGTGTCTAGTTTTCAAAAATGTATAGGTTTTCTAGGTTTCTCTAGATGCCGGCAGAGCTAGGGTTCAAAAACAAAAGGTAGGCACTTTGCCAAAAAAGGGCCCGTTTTCACTGCAAAATTGCGGTGCGAACATGTTGCGTTTTGCGCTGTTTCCTGTCGCAGGCACTAGGCAGACCCAGGCAAGTGAGGTACCATTTTTTTCGGGAGACCTGGGGGAACGCGCGGTGTGTGGAAATTTGTTGATCCATGCAGATTCAAGAACTTTCCACCACAGAAATGTGAGTAAAATGCATTTTTTTGACAATCTTTTAGATTTGCAAGGGATTCTGGGTAACATAACCTGGTGGGAGGCAGTGGAGTCACCCCATCCTAAATTCCCCTGGGTGTCTAGTTTTAAAAAATGTATAGGTTTGCTAGGTTTCCCTAGATGCCGGCAGAGCTAGTGTTCAAAAACAAAAGCTAGGCACTTTGCCGAAAAAGGGCCCGTTTTCATTGCGAAATTGCGGTGCGAACACGTTGCGTTTTGCGCTGTATCCTGTCGCAGGCACTAGGCAGACCAAGGCATGTGAGGTACCATTTTTTTTTGGAGACCTGGGGGAACGCGGGGTGGGTGGAAATTTGTTGATCCACGCAGATTCCAGAACTTTCCACCACAGAAATGTGAGGAAAATGCATTTTTTTGACAATTTTTTAGCTTTGCAAGAGATTCTGGGGAACAGAGCCTGGTGGGAGGCAGTTGGTTTCCCCCATCCTGAATTCCCCTGGGTGTCTAGTTTTCATAAATGTATAGGTTTGCTAGGTTTCCCTAAGTGCCGGCAGAGCTAGGGTTCAAAAACGAAAGGTAGTCACTTTGCCAAAAAAGGGCCAGTTTTCACTGCGAAATTTCGGTGCGACCACGTTGCGTTTTGCGCTGTTTCCTGTCACAGGCACTAGGCAGACCCAGGCAAGTGAGGTACCATTTTTCTCGGGAGACCTGGGGGAATGCTGGGTGGGTAGAAATTTGTGGATGCACGCTGATTCCAGAACTTTCCACCACAGAAAAGTGAGGAAAATGCGTATTTTCCCCCAATTGTTTACATTTGCAAGGGATTCTGGGTATCAGAACCTGGTGGGAGGCAGTCGAGTCACCCCATCCTGAATTCCCCTGTGTGTCTAGTTTTAAAAAATGTATAGGTTTGCTAGGTTTCCCTAGGTGCCGGCAGAGCTAGGGTGCAAAAACTACAGGTAGGCACTTTGCCAAAAAAGGGCCAGTATTGACTGCGAAATTGAGGTGCGACCACGTTGCGTTTTGCGCCTTTTCCTGTCGCAGGCACTAGGCATACCCAGGCAAGTGAGGTACCATTTTTCTCATAAGACTTTGGGGAACACGGGGCGGGTGGAAATCTGTTGATCCACGCAGATTCCAGAACTTTCCTCCACAGAAATGTGAGGAAAACGCGTTTTTTCCCACAATTGTTTAGGTTGGCAAGGGATTCTGGGTAACAGAACCTGGTGGGAGGCAGTTGAGTCACCCCATCCTGAATTCCCCCGGGTGTCTAGTTTTCAAAAATGTATAGGTTTGCTAGGTTTCCCTAGGTGCCGGCAGAGCTAGGGTGCGAAAACTACAGCTAGGCACTTTGCCATAAAAGGGTCAATTTTTACCTGCAAAATTGAGGAGTGACCACGTTGCATTTTGCGCCGTTTCCTGTCGCAGGCACAAGGCCGACCCACACAAGTGAGGTACCTTTTTTATCGGGAGACTTGGGGTGATTCAGATTTGTAAATCAACTGTTATTACCTATTGAGTTTTCATGCATATCTCCCTTCCCAATGAAAGATATTGTGTAAAAAAAAATCTTTTTGAAAAATGACCAATAATTCTCATGCTAGTATGAGTATCTCCAATTTTAAAAATGTGCAAATATATACTGTTTCTATACTCTATAATTTTTACCCAATTCAGAAATACATAGGTGTCTTTCATACCGATTTTTCCATGTATACATTTTCCAAGAATAAGTGCTCTATACCCAGTAAATAATAAAATACCATTGCAAGTTGCTGCTCAGTTTTTGGCTCTGGGTTTGTCGGGTTCTTGGTGAAACTACAAGTCCTATATATCTCCACAACCAGGAAGGTCAAATGGATGGAATGGTATATTGCTTTCAAACATATGTCAAACATTACAAGAAGTTACAGGTGAAAACGTTGAGACAAAAGGCTGTTTTTTTCAACTAATTTTCAATTATTCCAATATCTAACTGTTAGTTTCTAAAAAGAAACCTTCATGAATTTAGACAAATGACCCCTTTCTGAATTCAGGATTTTGTCTACTTCTCGAAAATGTATAGCTTTCCAGGATCCATTATTGCTTTCAAACTCATTTCTACCATTAACTGGAAGGAGGTTGAAAGCTCTAAAAATAGCAAAAATAGCCTATGTCCCAGAAAAATGCCAAAACTGTGTGAAAAATGTTGGTTCTCTGACAAAAGACTGTCATTCCCTGAAAGCTGAGAAAATGGAAATTTCAGCCCCACAAACCCTTTTTTGATAACATTTGCAGGGAAAAGCCCAGAGGCTTTCATTTGCAGCCCGTTGTTCTCAATTTTCTGAAAAAAACAAAACATTTACTGTATTATGCCTAATTTCTGGGACCCCTGCAAGGGAATCCACAAACCCTGGGCACCTTTACAATCCACATGAAGTCAGAAGAAAAGGACGCAAATTTGGCCTGGATACCTTAAGCTGTCAAAAAGTTACAGGGGCCTGAGCGCGCATTACCCCAAATCGCCAAAAAAAGGCTTAGCACAGGAGGGGAAAAGGCCTAGCAGCGAAGGGGTTAAATGTCTGTTTTTTAAATGTGCGTTCCACTCGCATTGCCATCAGGTCCCTAATGACAGCATCTGAAAAAGTATCAATATATATATTCACATAAAATGTGTAGGGATAGCGAAGACAATGTGGCGTGTGTAACATACAAGCTTTACATTTTGTTGCTGGCCAAAGGGCTCCACAGTAATTACACAGAGGACTTAGAAAAAATGGAGATGCTGGTGGTGCAACCTTAGATATGTAGGTGCAAATGCTTCGAGCCAACTTTGGTCCCTTTGCTGGCTTTGAGCCCCTCTTGACACAGTTAACTTCTGCAAGAGGAGCAGGGCCGGTGTTAGAGCCGTCTGCTTCTGAGAGTCCCCTCACCACTATGATTTCTTTTGTTCCCCTGTACCTCCAAAAATTTGTCGCTTTTTATTTGTCTACCAGGACTTTTTATGTGTTGTCTCATGGGGTTAGATGTTCCTTGACGCCCAGTTGCTCACAAGGTTTGTGGCACCTATTTACAAGGCGCCTGGCCCAAACCTGTGGCATTACAAACTGGGGTTGTCAACCTGTATAAATGAACCTAAAATGGTGGACACCCTTTTTCCTCATGTGAAGTGACTCCCATTGGAGCCTTCATGAACCCTGGCCTTTTGAGGTTTTGGCGCCCTTTGTTTGGCGCGCATTTCTGACAGGAATTCCTTTATTTTCCACAGGTACACAAAATGGCTGCTCTAGAACCCCAGTACGGTGGCTGTGAGTGTCTTAAATACCCCTCAAGAGTGCCTTGTCATTGTCACAGCCAGAGAAGGTTCTAGAACCTTCTGGCTCGTGCCAGTACCCCAGGGCACTGGCTATATAAGGCCCAGTCCCTGGCGGCCATTTTAGTTCAGACTAGAGAAGAGGAGATTAAGAGATTCCAGACTTGACACCAGATTGACACCTGCCCTTTTGACCCCTGAGGTGGCTGCTAGCGCAGGCAGTAGAGCAGCAAAGGGTTGCTGGCGTTGTGTCTGACTGGCGTTCCAGTCAGCTACATGAGAAGTGATCTAGCGCCTACAGCGCCTGCCCAGCGAGTACCTCATTGCCCCCAAAGACTGTGGCCAGATTTGTGTGCCTCCCCGCCCCCCCGGTGGTGAACTGTGATCGATTTATCGAGTCGCGAGGCGAGAGCAAGTTCGCCGCGACCGCGATCGTCAGCTGAGCCCCCTTCGCGACAGGTGCCTCTAGAGGGGAACTCGGACGTCTCCGAGCCCCACCAGCGTAGAGCGCTGCCTGCGCTGATTGAAGGTGAGGTAGTGCGCCGGGGCGGGGAAAGGCCGGCCTTCGTTGGGCGGGACTAGCGTCTCTGCCACTCCCCAGTGACCCGGGAGCTGTAGCTGTGGGCGGGAACCACCCTGAATGCGGAAGTCGGAGGGAGGCCCGTGGAGCCCCTGAGAGCCCCGTCGCTAACGAGAGGAGTGCTGTGCCCGACTGAATCGTATCTTGATTGCAGCCGATGTGAGGTGGGCCCGTTTCCTCATAGTGAATGCAGCGTTGTGAAGGAACTGTGAACCGGCATTTATTTGACTGTGCGCGAAGGTTGTGTGACCTCTCCGGCAGCCCGTTCGTCAGTCTAATGACTTTGAACTGGTGCCTCCTGTGCTCAAGTGGTGCTAAAGCCCGTAGGCGCGCATAGACTTCACCGGCAAAGCAGAGATCCTATCCCGGTGACCGCCGAGTGCAAATGATGTATTTACTGTGTTTCCTTGCCTTTTAGATATACGCGCATACGCCTTGAGTGATTATTAAAGAGTCCCAAACCTTATTTTGTGCTCAGAGAAGCCGTATACCTGGTCATTGAAAACAGCATAAACTGTAAGAGTTATCTTTCCCATTTGAAACGTATTGCAGATGTAATGATTCTAAAGTATTTAATTGGTGGCAGCGATACCAGAAGAAACAAGTGGTTGTTTATTTAAATGAACCAATATTTATTCTGATATTTATTCTGATATTTATTCTGATATTTATTCTGATACTCATTCCTGAAGTTAGTCTATTTATTAATACTATTTATTACCAGAACTGTATGACCAAAAGAAATGTATATGTGCTTTCCCAGTCAACCCTATTTACAACAAAGAACTTTTATATAAAGGAATCGTATTTTTCTACATCAGTGGTGTGGTGTCCTTCTTTTTGGTGTGGATGTACAATGATTTATTATTGGGTCAGAGCCGGCTTAACACTACAGCCTTCACTTGCCTTGTCACTTGAGCCAAGCTACCCCCTTTGTGCTGGGCTTGCCCATCGCAGGTCCAACATAAAATTGGTGCTCAGCGGGTGGGATTGCGAGCCGTGCTTGTTTTGTACCCCATAATAATTCAGTGTGCACCACAGGTACACACCCGGAGTTTTCTCCTAGCGGTCCTCAAATTCAACGTTTTGCTTTTTCCAAATTCTTTCCTGGAGGTGGGTGGAAGTGACCCTCAAAGTTCTTATCCTGGTCACCTACTTCGGGGTGGTTGTCCACACTTTTCACTGACAAGATGGAATTCGAAATGTCAGAGCTGGAGACCTATACTGTGGCACAGCTCAAGGATTTCTGTCAGGAGAGGGGAGTGTTTGTCAGGCGAGGGGCCAAAAGAGAGGAGCTCCGTACAAGTCTGCGAGCATGGGTGGAAGCACACACGGAGGGAACGGTGGAGGAGGAGGAATCGGACAGAGGTACTGTCATTGATAGGACTGCGGAATGTCTCCCGGGGGTGGGTGAGATGTCAATCAGCCCCAAGGCAACCTCACGGGAGGGCAGCAGTGTGTCATCGAGAGGGTTGTCAGAAACCGAGTTAGCTGACAGGAGAGAGGAAAGACTGTTAAGGTGGGAAATAGCAAAAATGGAGTTGGAAGAAAGGAGGGAGGGGAGGAGGTTGGAACATGAGTCCAAGCTGGAGATGGAAAGGAAAAGGATGGAACACAAGTTCAATCTACGAGAACTCGAATTCCAGGCCCCTAACATCACTCCAGAGGGTGTCGAGTCAAAGGAATTTGCCAGGGAGCCCAGGCCCCATTTACCCAAGGACGTAGTCGCCAGTTATACCGCTGGAGACGACATAGCCAAGTGGCTGGCAGCCTATGAGGTCTCCTTAAGAGCCCATGGGATCCATGAGAAGCATTGGGGTGGTGGATTATACCGGTACATGCCTCCGACAGGTAGGGATGCCCTATTGGCCCTAGACCGGGAGGAACAGGTTAATTACCCCGCCATGAAGGTGGCGCTCATCAGGAAGTTTGGGTTGACCCCCGAGAAATACCGGCAAAGGTTTAGGGGCAGCCACAAGCTGAGCTCACAGAATTGGGTTGACTTCCTGGATTTTGCTAAGAAAGCCCTGGATGGGTGGGTCCAAGGTAATGAGGTGGAGGACTATCGAGGGTTGTACGACCTGATACTCAAGGAACATCTACTCGAGAAATGTCTTCCCGAGCTGAGGCAACACCTGGTAGACAGCAAACTTACTTGCCCCCGTAAGCTTGCTGAGGAGGCGAACATTTGGGCAAGTACCCGAGTGTCCACGAAGGGGACGGGAGGAGATTCTCAGAAGTCCGGACAGGGCGCTCCCCAGAAGAAAGAGGGGGGAGATAACAAGAAGCAGGAGTTCTCCAAAGGCCCCCAAAACACCTTTAAGGGGAAAAGTTTCTTCTCTACTTCTAAG
Organism: Lissotriton helveticus; assembly: GCF_964261635.1. Classification (NCBI taxonomy): domain Eukaryota; kingdom Metazoa; phylum Chordata; class Amphibia; order Caudata; family Salamandridae; genus Lissotriton; species Lissotriton helveticus. The sequence continues at coordinate 532,125,756 of NC_136071.1, forward strand.
GCTAACCCGCAGAAGAACCCTAATCCTGGCCAGAGTCAGCAGCCAAGGGTTATCCATTGCTATGAGTGCGGTGGTATTGGACATTATAAGGGAGACGTGAAATGCCCAAAGAGACCACCCCCTCCCACTGGAGGAAAGGCACCGGGAGTCGCTAGTGTAGCGCTCGGGGAGGAGATGCCCTTAGTTAAGGGGGGGGAGTGGGCGGGAGTCACCTTAGTGTCCCTGGGTGATCGGGAGGTGGTTCCAAAGATCCAGGTGCCCTCAAATACTACCAAGTTTGGGCAATGGGTCACCATCAATGGCCATAGAGGGGAAGCTCTGAGAGATACAGGAGCCAGTATGACTATGGTAAGGAGTCATTTGGTGTCCTCAGAGCAGGTGATTCCAGGCGTACTTCATCCAGCCGCGATGGCTGACGGCAGAATGGGCCACTATCCTGTGGCTGAGGTTCCCTTTGAGTGGGGAGGGGTTGCAGGTTCACTTCGAGTTGCCGTAAGCCCCGCCGTGCCAGTCGATTGTCTGCTGGGCAATGATATGGAGCACAATGCTTGGAAGGAGGTGGAATACCGGACTCATACTGAGATGCTGGGTATACCTGATTGGGCCTGTGTGAGTACCAGGTCTGCGGCTGCTCGGGAGGAGAAGTCGCGTGGGTTGGAGCCTGGAACAATGGCCCACCCAGCTGCTGATGAGGGAACATTTCGAGGACAGGAGGAGCCTGCCTCGAGGTCCATGCCCCGTGAGACGGATAGGCCACCTGTGGAGGTGGACCCGGAGTCCGCGGAGGAGGACATGGTTCCGTTGGAGGACTTGCCTATCCCCGCTGAGTGGCGAGTGGAAGGAGGACCATCCAGGGAGGAACTGAGCAAGGGACAAAGGGAATGTCCCACCCTCGAGGGTCTGAGGCAACAGGCTGAAGCCCAGGCAGCAGGTAACGAGTCTGGGAACTATCGTGTTTACTGGGAGGATGGTCTCCTCTACAGTGAACCCAGGGCGCCAGTGCACGGATTGTCACGGGCCCTGGTAGTCCCACAGTGTTACCGAGCCTTCCTATTAGAGTTGGCTCATGAGATTCCCTTGGCAGGACACTTGGGTCAGGACAAGACCTTTGCCCGGCTTGTCCCCCACTTTTATTGGCCTCGAATGAGGGTGGCGTCCGACACATACTGTCGGTCGTGCGTGTCATGCCAAGCCAGTGGGAAAACAGGGACGAAGCTGAAGGCTCCCCTGGAACCACTTCCCGTCGTTGGCACCCCCTTTGAAAGGATGGGCATCGACATTGCTGGGCCCCTAGATCCACCTACATCATCCGGTCACAGGTTTATCCTGGTCCTGGTGGATCACGCCACAAGGTATCCAGAGGCAATTCCTCTGAGAACCATTACTGCACTAGTAGTGGCCAAGGCCCTGATGGGGATCTTTACCCGAGTGGGATTCCCCAAGGAAGTTGTGTCTGACAGGGGGACCAACTTCCTGTCAGCATATATGCGGGCCATGTGGAAGGAGTGTGGAGTGACTTACAGGTTCACCACTCCTTATCACCCACAGACCAATGATCTTGTGGAAAGGTTCAACCAAACCTTGAAGGGTATGATCAGAAGTCTACCCGAAAGCCTGCAGAGGAAATGGGACGTCCTCCTACCCTGTTTGCTCTTTTCCTACAGGGAAGTGCCGCAAAAGGGAGTGGGCTTCAGCCCCTTCGAGCTTTTGTACGGGCACCCTGTACGTGGACCTCTCAGCCTGGTGAGGGACTCCTGGGAAAAGTCTCCCCGGAAAGTACCCCAGGATGTGGTGAGCTACATGCTGGCCTTCCGAAGCCAAATGGCTAAGTTGTGGAAGCAAGCTTCTGACAACTTGGAAGCCAGTCAGGCAGTTATGAAAGCGTGGTATGACCACAACGCTCACCCAGTGGAGTTGGAGCCTGGCCAGAAGGTGTGGGTGATGGAGCCTGGAGAGCTGAGTGCCCTCCAGGACCGTTGGACAGGCCCCTATGAGGTATTGGAGAAGAAGGGCAAGTCTACCTATCTGGTGGACGTAAAGACCCCTCGGCATCCGCATCGGGTGTTACATGCCAATCGCCTCAAGCCCCACTACGAGAGGCCCGAAGTCATGTTGGTTATGGTGACTGATGGATCGGAGGAAGAGGACACAGAGCCTCTCCCCGACCTTTTTGCGTCTCAAGAAAAGGATGGGTCAGTGGAGGGAGTGAAACTCTCGCCAACCCTGACTTCTGAGCAGCAGGAGGAATGTCGCCAGGTCTTGGGGTCATTCGCTCCTCTGTTCTCCCTTGTCCCGGGTAAGACCCACCTGTGTATCCATGACGTGGACACAGGGGACAGCCCACCTGTGAAGTCAAAGTCTTACCGGCTGTCTGACAAGGTGAAGGCCAGTATCCAAAGCGAAGTAGCTAAGATGCTGGAGCTAGGAGTCATCGAACCTTCAAGTAGCCCTTGGTCTAGCCCGGTGGTGTTAGTTCCTAAAGCTGCCCCACCTGGCACCACACCAGAATTGAGATTCTGTGTGGACTACTGAGGACTAAATTCGGTAACCAAAACGGATGCTCATCCGATCCCTCGGGCGGATGAATTGATTGACCGGTTGGGAGCTGCCCAATATCTCAGTACCATTGACCTCACTGCAGGGTACTGGCAGATTCCCATGTCTAATGGAGCCAAGGAAAGGTCAGCCTTCTCCACACCTGATGGACACTACCAGTTTTGCGTCATGCCCTTTGGGCTCAAGAACGCTCCTGCCACTTTTCAGCGGCTGGTGAACATGATCCTCACCGGGATGGAGTCATTCTCTGCTGCTTACTTGGATGACATAGCTGTCTTCAGTAGCAGCTGGGAGGATCACTTGCAGCACTTGCAAGCCGTTCTCCAGGCCCTGGAACGGGCTGGCTTGACGATCAAGGCCAGCAAATTTCAGATTGGACAGGGGTCGGTAGTGTACTTAGGACACTTGGTGGGCCGGGGAACGGTGCAGCCCCTTCAGGCGAAGATTGAGGCAATCATGGCCTAGAAACCCCCCAAGACCCAGACTGAGGTCCGAGCCTTCCTGGGCCTCACAGGTTACTACAGACGATTCGTGAAGGGGTATGGCACTATCGTGGCACCCCTTACAGAACTCACGGCCAAAAAGCAACCCAGGAGAGTCATTTGGACGGAGGCTTGCCAGCGAGCCTTCGACACTCTGAAACAAGCCTTGTGTAAAGCCTCCAGTCCTGAAGGCTCCAGATTTTTCAAAAGAGTTCATTGTGCAGACAGATGCATCCGACATTGGCATTGGGGCGGTGCTATCGCAACTCAATGAAGAGGGTCTGGATCAACCCGTGGTCTTTCTATCACGAAGACTGCTTCCCCGGGAACAGAGGTGGAGTACCATCGAGCGGGAAGCCTTTGCGGTGGTCTGGGCACTGAAGAAGCTGCGACCATATTTGTTTGGTTCACACTTCCTTGTTCAGACAGACCACCGACCCCTTCGTTGGCTCATGCAAATGAAGGGGGAAAATCCCAAACTGTTGAGGTGGTCTATCTCCCTACAGGGAATGGACTTTCGGGTGGAACACCGGCCCGGAGTTGACCACGCCAATGCAGACGGTCTCTCCAGGTATTTCCGCCTCAGTGTTGAGGACTCCCAAGGGGTTGGGTAGCTCTCCCCACTTTCAGCTGGGGGGGACGCGTGTTAGACCCGTATGCTTCTGAGAGTCCCCTCACCACTATGATTTCTTTTGTTCCCCTGTACCTCCAAAAATTTGTCGCTTTTTATTTGTCTACCAGGACTTTTTATGTGTTGTCTCATGGGGTTAGATGTTCCTTGACGCCCAGTTGCTCACAAGGTTTGTGGCACCTATTTACAAGGCGCCTGGCCCAAACCTGTGGCATTACAAACTGGGGTTGTCAACCTGTATAAATGAACCTAAAATGGTGGACACCCTTTTTCCTCATGTGAAGTGACTCCCATTGGAGCCTTCATGAACCCTGGCCTTTTGAGGTTTTGGCGCCCTTTGTTTGGCGCGCATTTCTGACAGGAATTCCTTTATTTTCCACAGGTACACAAAATGGCTGCTCTAGAACCCCAGTACGGTGGCTGTGAGTGTCCTAAATACCCCTCAAGAGTGCCTTGTCATTGTCACAGGCAGAGAAGGTTCTAGAACCTTCTGGCTCGTGCCAGTACCCCAGGGCACTGGCTATATAAGGCCCAGTCCCTGGCGGCCATTTTAGTTCAGACTAGAGAAAAGGAGATTAAGAGATTCCAGACTTGACACCAGATTGACACCTGCCCTGTTGACCCCTGAGGTGGCTGGTAGCGCAGGCAGTAGAGCAGCAAAGGGTTGCTGGCGTTGTGTCTGACTGGCGTTCCAGTCAGCTACGTGAGAAGTGATCTAGCGCCTACAGCGCCTGCCCAGCGAGTACCTCATTGCCCCCAAAGACTGTGGTCAGATTCGTGTTCCTCCCCGCCCCCCCTGGTGGTGAACTGTGATCGATTTATCGAGTCGCGAGGCGAGAGCAAGTTCGTCGCGACCGCGATCGTCAGCTGAGCCCCCTTCGCGACAGGTGCCTCTAGAGGGGAGCTCAAACGTCTCCGAGCCCCACCAGAGTAGAGCGCTGCCTGCGCTGATTGAAGGTGAGGTGGTGCGCCGGGGCGGGGAAAGGCCGGCCTTCGTTGGGCGGGACTAGCGTCTCTGCCACTCCCCAGTGACCCGGGAGCTGTAGCTGTGGGCGGGAACCACCCTGAATGCGGAAGTCGGAGGGAGGTCCGTGGAGCCCCTGAGAGCCCCGTCGCTAACGAGAGGAGTGCTGTGCCCAACTGAATCGTATCTTGATTGCAGCCGATGTGAGGTGGGCCCGTTTCCTCATAGTGAATGCAGCGTTGTGAAGGAACTGTGAACCGGCATTTATTTGACTGTGCGCGAAGGTTGTGTGACCTCTCCGGCAGCCCGTTCGTCAGTCTAATGACTTTGAACTGGTGCCGCCTGTGCTCAAGTGGTGCTAAAGCCCGTAGGCGCGCATAGACTTCACCGGCAAAGCAGAGATCCTATCCCGGTGACCGCCGAGTGCAAATGATGTATTTACTGTGTTTCCTTGCCTTTTAGATATACGCGCATACGCCTTGAGTGATTATTAAAGAGTCCCAAACCTTATTTTGTGCTCAGAGAAGCCGTATACCTGGTCATTGAAAACAGCATAAACTGTAAGAGTTATCTTTCCCATTTGAAACGTATTGCAGATGTAATGATTCTAAAGTATTTAATTGGTGGCAGCGATACCAGAAGAAACATGTGGTTGTTTATTTAAATGAACCAATATTTATTCTGATATTTATTCTGATATTTATTCTGATATTTATTCTGATACTCATTCCTGAAGTTAATCTATTTATTAATACTATTTATTACCAGAACTGTATGACCAAAAGAAATGTATATGTGCTTTCCCAGTCAACCCTATTTACAACAAAGAACTTTTATATAAAGGAATTGTATTTTTCTACAGCAGTGGTGTGGTGTCCTTCTTTTTGGTGTGGATGTACAAGGATTTATTATTGGGTCAGAGCCGGCTTAACACTACAGCCTTCACTTGCCTTGTCACTTGAGCCAAGCGACCCCCTTTGTGCTGGGCTTGCCCATCGCAGGTCCAACAGCCGGTCATAAGATTTCTGGGGCCCCGGGTAGAAAGGGAATGTGTGAGCCCCTTTCAATTTGCATTCATTGTGAAATCACAGAAAACAACATCATAGGAAGTGTCATCAATTGCCTATTGTTCAGCGACTTTTCAAAATCCAACTTTATTGGCGTGGATATCAGTAAAACAAAAACATATGTCTTAACACTAATAAAATAAGCACATATTTTAACTTTCAATTGAATGGAAATACATTATAATAGTCACACTGGATGGAAAGGTTTGGCCTAGGTCTTTCCAAATCTCTTAAGTTCAATCAAATGTTAGCAATTTGATTCCAGATTAGTGCATTAGATACGTATATGTGTATGCGGTATTTATATAGCACAAACAAAATTGAAAGGCTGCTAAGCACGGTACAGGGTCAAAGACACAGTCAACATATGATAGGAGTTGTGGATCGTGACAGCATCAAGATTTTGCTTCTTTTAAAGTTGAGTATTCGCTGTTTTCTTAATTGCAGCTGACTTTGGACTATCCGGATAGGTATGAGAATAACATTCTAGATCCTCGGGGCATAGATGGGAAAGGCCTTTTTCTATTTTTGTCTCTTTTTAGTACATCTTCTTCTTCCATCTGAAGGTGGCCTTGCTGCGAGGGTGTGGAGAGCTACTGGAGATGACAAGCCTGTCATCCAAGAAGTCAAGGCTGTCAGTCATATAGTGCAAACCTAGCCAAAACCAGTGTAGAACTGTACAGGGTCACCAACAAGCATTACGTCAAGGAGTGATGGGAAAGGTAGCTGGTTTGTAGACTGTTAACGCATTGTGGTAGCTTTGCAGATAATACAGCTGAGCTTGAAGATAGTGCAGGACAGCAAGGATGACCTATGGAGTTTCATCACAGTGTTATGATGTGGTTCTATTTCTTCATGTCCTAGTGAGGTGTGCTTCAGCATGTAGATTGCCGGAAGGGAGCCAGTGTGGATAAAAGCTCCAAGATGGTTTCCCAGATACACATTGCAAGATAGGCTATGTGCAAAAAAGATACGAAAATGAATAAAACAGTTGAAAATAATTTGTCTTCTAATAAAACATCACCCAAGTCACTGAGAGAAACCAGAAATGACCAGAATACAATCATATGTAGGCTAACAGGGTTTAATGTCATGGGCAATGAGCAATGGCTACAATACCCCTATCAACGTTCTCTGAAGCCTTTTAATGTTCTGACACTAATAATTAGTAGACAAGTACATGGTTCCAGACTGCATTTTATTAGGTAAATTACCTAAATGCAGATTCCGGTAACAGATTTGAAATGCATCTCTTCTTATTTCATTTCTCCTATTTTTGAACAATTAAATAATGCTGCGAGCCAAGCCCACAAACCGCTCCATTTCCTTGGGTGTCACAGTGCTTGACTAAGGCTGTAAGCCCCCTGGGAGAGAGGCCAGGGCTCTAGGGTTGTGTCCGGTCAGTATATGACCATCATGGATAGTATTTCATGTCTGACACAGTGTGAAAAAGCAAAAAAAAACTCTATATAACTTCTAGGGCTATAACAATATAGACCAAAATATCTGTGCCTCATCAGCTAAGTAAAATCTCTCAGTTTGGAAGTGCACAAAATATCAAAACAAATGTTAGAACAGAGGTTTTCAAATTGAGACAATGCCCCCCTGGTGGACCTCAATTTATCATAGGGGGCATCAGACTCAGCAATGGCTGGGATAAATTAAAGCATTCTATCCTTCCCTTTTTTGGATACTTTAGTGAGTTGCCCTAAGAGGGACGGTTATCCCCAGACGTGGGTACTGTGTTCACTATGTTACTGGAACCAAGCTATACCTGGCTGATAGTCCCGAACTAGGGCGGCACCTGTCCTGGGTTGCTTGTGTTCCGGTTCATTGTGGACCTGGCATGGTAGTTTGGTCTGGTCTGTTCCCATTGGAGAAGGGTCAAGACTGATTTGCATATGGCTGGGTCCAAACTGAGGTAGTATGGTGTGCAAAATAATGGAGTGGGATGCTGACTGCGGAATTACCAGTTGATGTAATCCCACACATTCCCTCCGCACCTTGAGAGCCCTTTGGGTGAGTAGCTGAGCTCTTTAAACTCCAAATTGATTGATTGTAATTAATTCAGGCAATCCATCCATCACTTTTTGTAAACTTTTTTGTGGAGAGTTAAATTCAGTCATAATTTGGGCGTATTGGACCCAGAACCCCACGATGCCACACTCCCACTGCGTTTGCTGCCATATTTATATCTGTGCTCTTCAGAGAGGCCTCCTCTTTCTCCGGGCTTTGCAACTATAGACCAGTGCTGTAAGGCCCAAAGCAGCAGGCTTCCTCCCTCATGTCTCTCAGTTCTGGACCATGGCTGGTAGGCCTAGGAGAGGATGGACCTTTCCTGGCCTTTGCAGCTCTGGATCATGGCTGTGCGGTGCATGACAGAAGGGACCAGTGGCATAGTAATGTAGCCATGAGCCCTAATGCAAGAAAATGATGCTGGTCAGTATAGCACAGCCATATTCTGGGTGCAATGGTTCCAGAAAATCCATGATCTCTGGTGCACTGCACCTGCTGCACCACTGAGAGCTATACCCCTGAGAGAGGCCCCCAAAGAGCCTCACAGCCTTAGTCCTGCTCTGCTAAGCACATGAACTGGTGCCTCCTCCCCTGGTTGTCCAATGACGGCGGACTTTAATGCCCATTAGAGGGAGGACCTCTCCCATGCCTCACTGATCTGGAACATGGCTGCAATGCCCATATAAGAGAGACAAGTAGCACAGCAATGATGCTATGGGTGCTGGTGCAAAGTGAAAGAACCTCCTCACTCTTGCCCACTGGCTGCACAGTAAAATAAAGCCATCATTTGCGAACATTGAGCACTTAATACCCTGGGCCCATTGCCACTGCAACCGCTACACTACTGATGGCGATGCCGCTAGCCAATTGCTATTCCAGGGCAGAAAGGGAATGAGTTATCCCCTCTAAGTGCATGCAACGTGAAATCACAGGTATTGGCATCACAGGACATGGACCTTGACATCGACGTATGCACAGAGCCATGGTACAGACCTGTGAGACAGTTTCAATGGGCCCTAGGGGAGGGGCCACATGAAGTGCCCTTTCCCGCCTCCTGGGTTTCTCAGATATGGTGTTGCTCCGAGAGGATTAGGGAAGAGAGACCACTATCCCATGAGCCTCGCAGCAACATAAGCATCACAGCAAGGCCCAGGGGAGAGATGCCCTCTCCATGCCCTGGCAATGCCACAACATGGCTACCAGGCATAGGGTAGGGACCTCCACTCTCTTAGGCCTTGCAACCATGGTCTACTGCTGTGTGGCCCAAGAAAGGGATCCAGGATAGGGGAACCCTCTACCATTGGCCTCACAATAATAGTGTAGCACTGCAAGACGCGGGATGGGGGTTCCCTTCCATGGACCACCTCACGCTGACCCACAGCTGTGAGACTCATGGGATTGTTGTCCCATCCTCTAGCCACCCAGCTATGATGTAGTGCTGCAAAGCCCCTGGGATGTGGCCCCACTGCCCAGGACTTCACATCCATTGTCTGGTGCTGCAAGACCTCGAGAAGGAGAGTCCCCTTCCCTGGGCCTCACAGCCATGGTCCCCAGTCATAGCTGCAGGCACCAAGTGGTATACAGACATAATATCGACTCAAAAATATAGAATAGCACAAATATCGAAGTAAAAATATAGAATGGACAAAATATCGAATGGACAGAATATAGTGGTGAAAAATATCGTTTTGAAGGTAAGTAATTTAATATCGATTTTTAAAATATAGAAAGTTAAAATATCGAAATATATAATATAGTAATTAAGATATATCGAATTTTTAATAATATCGAATTTTCTAAAGTGTTTTTTATGTTATTTAATTGTTATGTAATTTAATTCTGTAGCGGGTTGTGGGTTTATAGGGGAATAGGGTGGGAAGTAATTTAATTGTAATTATTTAAATGTGTTAGTTTATTTATAGGTATTTATTTTGAATTCATTGTTAATTAATTAATAGTTTGTAAATAATCTTTAATTGGTAATTAATTTTTAATTGGTAATTCATTTTTATGAATTGATTAATTGATATTTTATGTTAATTTAATTCATTTATTTTCCGTAGCGGGTTGTGGGTTTATAGGGGAATAGGGTGGGAAGTAATTTAATTGTAATTAATTAAATATGTTAATTTATTTATTGATATTTATGTTGAATTATTTTTAATGATTTATTAATTTGTAATTAATTTTTAATTGGTAATTAATTTTTAATTGGTAATTCATTTTTATGAATTGATTAATTAATAATTATGTTAATTGTATTAATCTATTTTCCTTAACGAGTTGTGTGTTTATTGGGGAATAGGGTGGGAAGTAATTTAATTGTAATTAAATTAATCATTTTTATGTATTTATTGGTATTGATTTTTCATTTATTGTTAATTCATTGTTAATTGGTAATTCATTTGTATTAATAGGACATTAATTTTAATGACTAATATTTATTTGTATTTTTAATTGATTAGTTATTACATAATTTTATATTTGTAATTTATTTTCATACATTTTTTATTGGTATTGATATTTAATGTATTTGTAATAATATATTAAATGTTTACTTTCCCTACTGTTAAACTCACTAGAGTGGGAATAGTAATTTTTACCCCTACGCTAACCAACGCTTTCCCTACTGTCGCACCCTCTGGAGTGGGAATAGTAATGTTTACCCCTACGCCAGAGCTCTCCAAACTGTGTGTCCCGACACAGTACTGTGTCGCCTGCAAATGGTGGGTGTGTCGCGGGATGACATGCTGCTAATTAAGAGGCATTCCTTTGAAAGAGTGTCAGCAAACACCGCCGCAGCAGCACGGACTCTGAGACACTCTACTCTCGGGGGGCCAGGCGATTCACAACAAAGCCTCATTAACAACAATGGCTGCTGCTGTGTGTGGGCCCGGGAAGCTGAGGTGAGGTGACAGGGAGTTACAGACAGAAGGTGAGGGAGGCAGGAAGACAGAGGGAGGAAGACAGAGGGAGGGAGACAGAGGGAGACAGACAGAGTGAGATAGCGGGAGGAAGACAGAGTGAGGGAGACAGACAGAGGAAGTCAGATGGAGGAAGACAGGGGGAGGGAGACAGCGGGAGGGAGAGAGAGGTAGACAGAGAGATGGAGACAGAGAGGGAGAGAGTGAGGGAGACAAAGGGATGGAGACAGAGAGGGAGACAGGGCGACAGACAGAGGGAGACAAACAGAGGGAGGAGGGAGACAGAGGGAGGGAGACAGACAGAGGGAGGGAGACAGATAGAAGAAGACAGAGGGAGGGAGACAGACAGAGGGAGGGAGACAAAGAGAGGGAAAACGTGGGAGACAGAGAGAGGGAGACAGAAAGAAGGAGACAGAGGGAGACAGACAGAGGAAAACAGAGGGAGGGAATCCGGGGTAGACCGAGGGAGGGAGAGGGAGACAGAGAGAGGTAGACAGATAGAGGGAGACAGAGAGAGAGAGAGGGGGGAGACAGAGGGAGGGAGACAGAGGGACGGAAACAGAGGGACGGAGACAGAGGGATGGAGACTGAGGGCGACAGACAGAGAGAGGGAGAGAGAGATAGAGAGAGAGAGAGGGAGACAGACAGAGGGAGGAGGGTGACAGAGGGATGGAGACAGATGGAGGGAGACAGATAGAGGGAGACAGAGAGAGGGAGACAGATGGAGGGGGACAGATGGAGGGGACGGATGGAAGGAGACAGATGGAGAGAGACAGATGAAGGGAGAGAGACAAGTGGGAGAGGGAGGGAGACAGGCAAGAGGGAGACAGACAGAGGGAGGGAGACAGAGGGAGAGAGAGGGAGGGAGGGAGACAGAGGGAGGGAGACAGAGGGAGGGAGACAGAGGGAGGGAGACAGAGAGAGGGAGACAGAGAGAGAGGGAGACAGAGAGGGAGAGAGGGAGGGTGACAAAGGGACGGAGACAGAGGGAGACAGAGAGTGAGACGAAGGGCGGCAGACAGAGGGAGACAGACAGAGGGAGGGAGATAGATAGAGGGAGACAGAGGGAGACAGACAGACAGAGGGAGGGAGACAGAGAGAGAGGGAAACCGTGGGAGACATAGAGAGAGGGAGACAGAGAGAAGGAGACAGAGGGAGGGAGACAGAGGGAGGGAGTCCAGGGTAGACCGAGGGAGGGAGTGGGAGACAGAAAGAGGGAGACAGATAGAGGGAGACAGAGGGAGAGAGAGAGAGACAGAGGGAGGGAGACAGAGGGACGGAGACAGAGGGATGAAGACAGAGGGACGGAGAGAGGGAGAAAGAGAGAGATAGGAAGGTGACAGAGGGATGGAGACAGATGGAGGGAGACTGATAGAGGGAGACAGATAGAGGGAGGCAGATGTGGGGGACAGATGGAGGGGGACAGATGGAGGGAGACAGATGGAGGGAGACAGATGGAGGGAGACAGACAGGAGGGAGAGGGAGGGAGACAGACAAGAGGGAGACAGATGGAGACAGACAGAGGGAGGGAGACAGAGGGAGAGAGAGGGAGGGAGACAGAGGGAGACAGAGAGCGAGAGAGAGGGAGAGAGAGGGAGGGAGACAGAGGGAGACAGAGAGCGAGAGAGAGGGAGAGAGAGGGAGGGAGACAGAGAGAGAGGGAGGGAGACAGATAGAGCGGGTGAGACAGAGGGAGAGAGGGAGAGAGAGAGAGAGAGATAGATAGAGAGAGAGGGAGGGAGACAGAGAGAGAGAGGAAGGGAAACAGAGACAGACAGAGATAGAGACCGACATATACAGGGACAGACAGGGACAGATAGAGGCAGATAGAGGCAGAGATAGGGACAGGGGCAGACAGATAGAGGCAGATACAGACAGAGAGACAGAGAGAGAGACAGAAGAAGGGAGACAGGGAGACAGGGAAGACAGGGACAGACAGAGACAGGGACAGACAGACAGACAGATAGAGGCAGAGACAGGGACAGACAGAGGCAGAGACTGAGACAGACAGAGAGGGAGATGGAGAGGGAGGGAGAGGGAGGGAGAGGGAGGGAGACAGAGAAAGAGGGAGACACAGAGAGACAAAGAGAGAGGGAGACAGAGGGAGGGAAGCAGAGGGAGACAGTCAGGGGGAGACAGTGAGAAGGAGAGGGAGGCAGTCGGGGGAGACAGAGAGAAGGAGAGGGAGACAGACAGAGGGAGACAGGGAGGGAGACAGAGGGAGAGAGACAGAGGGAGAGAGACATAGGGAGACAGACAGAGGGAGACAGCCAGAGTGAGAGGGGGAGATAGAGGGAGGGAGACAGAGGGAGGGAGACAGAGGGAGGGAGACAGAGGAACAGAGACAGACAAGAGGGAAATAGACAGAGACAGACAGAGGGAGGGAGACAGAGGGAGAGAGAGGGAGGGAGACAGAGGGAGACAGAGGGAGAGAGAGAAAGGAGAGAGAGGGAGAGAGGGTGAGAGATAGAGAGATGGAGAGATAGAGGGAGGGAGATAGAGAGAGAGAGACAGAGAGGGGAGGGAGACAGAGACAGACAGAGATAGATATACACAGACAGGGACAGAGAGAGACAGATAGATGCAGAGACAGGGACAGCGGCAGAGAGATAGAGGCAGAGACAGACAGAGAGATGAGAGGGAGACAGAGGGAAGGAGACAGGTACAGACTGGGACAGACAGACAGATAGAGGCAAGAACAGGGACAGACAGAGACTGAGACAGACAGAGACAGAGAGGCAGCGAGACAAAGGGAGAGGGAGACAGAGGATGACAGAGGGAGGGAGAAGGAGGGAGATGGAGACAGAGAGAGAGGGAGAAAGAGGGAGGGAGGCAGAGGGAGACAGTCAGGGGAGACAGAGGGAAGGAGAAGGAGACAGACAGAGGGAGGGCGCAGGCGGACTTTGTGCATGGTTGAAAGGGTTGGCAGTGTGTGAACCAGTCCTTTTTGTGCCATAAATCACTGGGGCATGTGCCAATGTGTGCATGATTATATTCTTGCTTCAGGCACAAACCTAACCTTACACCCAGTTTTGCCAGTCACTGTCTTTGTTAGAACAGATTCACAATTTCTTTAGTAACCTTCATGCTTTCTCAAATTTGCATGAAAAAGCACCTTTTGCCCACTTTATTAAAAAAAAAATCCAGTTGGAGAAGGCCCCCCCCGAACCTCCCTTAGGTGGTTCGGGCTTGCTCGCTGCGCTCACTCACTACACTGCTTTACTGTGTCCCAAAATGTTGCATCTCCAAAAAGTGTGTCGGCAACATGAAAAGTTTGGAAAGCTGTGCCCTACGCTATCCAACGCTTTCCCTACTGTTGCACTCTCTGGAGTGGGAATAGTAATTTTTACCCCTACGCTATCCAACGCTTTCCCTACTGTTGCACCCTCTGGAGTGGGAAAAGTAATTTTTACCCCTACGCTATCCAACGCTTTCCCTACTGTTGCACTCTCTGGAGTGGAAATAGTAATTTTTACCCCTACGCTATCCAACGCTTTCCCTACTGTTGCACTCTCTGGAGTGGGAATAGTAATTTTTACCCCTGCGCTATCCAATGCTTTCCCTACTGTTGCACTCACTGGAGTTGGAATAGTAATTTTTACCCCTACGCTATCCAACGTTTACCCTACTGTTGCAGTTGCTGGAGTGGTAATAGTACATTTTACCCTCCCGCTATCCTACAGTAAAAATATTGTATATTTTTAATTAATACTATGTTAATATATATATATGTGTTAAAAAATCAAATTGTATGTTTATTTTTTTAACTTAAATGAATTATTTAATAATTTTAAAGTAACTTAAGTATTTTTAAATATGTTTTCGTTAATTATAGTTATTATTTCATTAAATTTAAAATACTTTTAAGACATTTAAAAAAATTCGATATTTTGACTAACCATATATTTTTTTCGATATTTTTGATTAGATATTTTTGTACTTACCTGTTTGAAGATAGGACTTCGATATTTTTGCTTTCTATATTTTTACTTCGATATTTTTGTCTTCTATATTTTTGTATTCTATATTTTGTCAGTGGTCCGCGCCAAGTAGGGACTTCACAGGAGAATGTATGCCTTTGGAGAAACACTGCACATGTGGAGACACTTTTTGTGTGCAGAGACTTCCGAAAATGTTTATTGGGGAGCAGAGGAACCAAGAATCATTTAGCATATTGTGTGGGTTTTATTCTAAATCTCCCCTCTAAAACAGGTCATGTTCAAAGATAACTCAGCTGGAGATTAAGGGCTATATGTACACTGCAGCACACACAGAAAAAGTAAAAACGAGTAGAAATAATGCATTTCTCCCTGTTTCACCAACTTAAGAACCATTTTTTACCTGGTCTTTATTTTGGTGATGCCTCTATGTATGCCACCCTTGTCCATAGGGGTGTCAGGGACTGTCCAGGACTATGTGGGGAACACAGTCAGGGACTTGGGCAAGGACTGGGAACTGGGTAGAAAACTGTGTGGGGTGTGGGGTAAAGCACTCAGGAGCTCCACATGGGAAGACTGAAGCTCAGTAAGTTTCTTACCCACAATTGCTGCTATAGATACTGATTGCAAATACTCACATATAGGATATAGATGCAAAGGCAGGGTCTGTGAAGCTTATACCTATGGTGATGTTATAAATGTAAATCAAAGACAATACTCACAGTGAACAAGAAACACCACCTAGGTAGTCAGCTGTGCCCACAGATCTTGGCGATCAAACAGGAACACACAAGGCAGTAACAGCAAAGGGGTAGAACTAAACACAAGCACAATAGACAAGGAGCTAGCCAGGAGGAGTGCTTAACAGTAAAGGAAGGAAATGACAGGGCACACTTGGCAGAAAGCAGGTAACACATACAAGGCAACAGAAGCAAGACATCTGAATAGAAAGACAGCAAACTAGAACTGGAACTAAGGAAATGGGAAGAAGGGCAGGGACTGGAAAAGGATATACAGACGGGGTGGCTACAAAGGTATACTAGAATAGTGCAGGTTAAGGAATCAAGAAAACAAAGTATCATAGAAGGCAGTGCTGGGTCATGAACAAGAAGTGAGCTAAAGCTCAGGAGACTAGACAGCACTGCAGACAGTGCCGGTTCAGGAAAAGGGAATTACCAAAGCTCCAAGAGTCAAGGTAGCACTGCAGGCAGTGCTGGTTCAGGAACAGGGAATTACCAACGCTCCAGGAGTCAAGGTAACACTGCAGGCAGTGCTGGTTCAGGAACTGGGAAATTATTTTAGCTCGGGAGACAACGTAGCACTACAGGCAGTGCTGGTTCAGGAACAGGGAATTACTAAAGCTTGAGGAGTCAAGGTAGCACTGCAGGCAGTGCTAGTTCAAGAAACAGGACATAGCTACAGCACAGGAGTCAAGGAGTCAAGAGAGCACTGCAGGCAGTGCAAATCAGGAACACGAAATAGCTGAAGCCCAGGTACAGGAACAAAGAATAACTATAGCTCAGGAACTCAGAAAATAAGAGCACTGCATGCAGTGCTAATTCAGGTACAAGGAATAGCTATAGCTCAGGAACTCAGGAACTCAGGAAACAAGGTAGCACTACAAGCAGTGCTAATTCAGGAAATGGGAAAATGCTGCAGTTCAGGACCAACGAATACTAAGGCTCAGGGATCAGGCTAGCACTGCAGGCAGTGCTAATTCAGGAACAAGAAAAACAGCAACAGATCAGGAACAAGGCATTACTAAAGTTCAGGAAACAAGAATAGCAAAAGCTCAGGAGCACTGGAAACAAGGCTCGGTCTCACCGGTAAACAGCTACAATGACCAACATTGGCCTGAAGGTAGCTGGGGATTAAAAGAGCTCACAGTGATCATATGCATCAGGTGTGAGCAGGCTAGCAGCAGCCAGCCACAGGTGAGCGGAATTCCCCCACTCATCCTTGGCCTGCAGGGGTGGAGACAAAACAGTGAGCAGGGAATTCTGGGTAATGGAGTTTCAGGCATGAGTAGGCTGGCTTCAAGTATAAGCAGGCTCGCTTTCACAAAACCCTGCATGGATTGGGAATGGTTGTCAGTTCCCAATAAGTGTCCAAATGGCTGGAAGTCAGGATATGCATGCAGGGGAGGGTCTAGAAGCTTATTAGAAGACTGGAAATGCCCACTATGTGGTCCCCTGGTGGTGGGCATGATAGCACAGGGAGCGTATTGTGACAAGGGGGCAGTGTCAAAATAAATGGGTGTTGCGGTGGAACGCCCACCACAACACTCACTGCCTACCCCTTTCACGCTAACCATAGCGAGCGTGAAAGGGGGCCTTATTAACAAGGTAGCATCAAGCCATGTTAAGTGGCTTAAACCTGATCGTAAATACGACGCATCCCCTATCGCCACCACAACGTCAATATAGGTGACGTTGTGGTGGCGATAGGGGTTGTTACATATGTCCTGAGTTTCTGGAGTGCGACTACTCTTCATGCTATGTTTGAGTTCTAATCCCTTTACCAAATATTGGAGTAAGCCTTGACTGCTCACAATTGCAAATTTCGAGCGACAAGTTTAGAAAAGTAACAGTGGTAAATCAGTATCTACAATGCATACTGTCCAGTAAAGTACCCACTGCCACAGGACCTGGTCTAAATAGTACGTTTTAACCATGTAACTAGGACAGTTGGCATCTAATCAACATGTTTTAAAGCTGAGCATGGCCGGAAAGAGAGTGGCAATTTCCTTGGAGAGGTAGCCCCTTAGCCTTTCCATCAGACTCACTGACAGCCCAGTGTAATCTAGTTGACTAGTTGGAGAAATGGCACTAGGAGACACTTTTTTCAATCCTTGCCTCCCATTTGGCCACATTTTGTTCTCTTAGGCAATAACTTTTCTGAATTTATTGTAAGGGCCACTGTTATTATGCAACTGATTGGCTGCTGCATTTTCTCATAATTATAGATTCATCACCTAATCCATCATCTGCTGCATAATCTGCAGGTTTAAATAAAAAATAGTTTTGTTTCTAGCTCAAATGATTTAAAGGTTCCTATTAACACAACAACACGTGTTGCCTTGCAGCAGAATATCCTTTGAAAAGATGAACTGGTTACCTTTCTATGTCTCATTACTAAAATTGAATGTTAAACTGGTACTTATTTAGTGCAACCAATGCCCAGGCAGTGTTAAGTGTAAAAATGACCAAATATTGAAGTAATAATATCGTAAAATATGCTGAACTACACCACATATTATGCCTTTTTTGGTGCATAATTTACTCATCCCTCCCGCACAATTTGACCCTACTCTACCAGATTATTCCAGTGACCCTGCTTCTTACTCTGCTGCTCCCTTTTTGGCAAGATTGGGAGTACATTGATTCAATGTGAAAACTGGAATTCACAAGATTTTTAAAAATGTACTGAATAATTCCTGAGAGAAGGGAGGTTCCCAGTCATAAGTACTAGTCATCTAAATGCAATACAGTGGTAAATATGTAGTCTTTGCAACAAGTAGCAGTGTACTCCGTCCTGGGTCTACTAATTTAACAAACTATTTGATCCTGGGAAGATAACACAATCTGTGTGCCTCGTCCACTGATCTGACAATACGGCAGCACTTTGAAACAGGATTAATGTGAAAAATAGCCACCAAAGGGGTACTCCCTGGCTCTGGCTCAGCTTGAGGTCAAGTTAGAACCACACGTCCATAAATAGCCGAGCTTTCATTTAGAATCCGCCTGCCACCCTCTGTCTAACCAGAATGTAGCGTTCTGGCTAGAGCTGCTGACTTTATATCTGGGGAACCAGTTTCCAGTCTTGGCATCAGCTCAAGATCCTATGATTCTGGGCAAATCACTTAGTCTTCGTGTGCCTAAGAAAAGAAAAGCATGTGTCTTTTTATAATGTAAGTGGTTCTCATGTTAAGCACTCCAATACCTTCAGGTCGCATTTGTGCTATACAAAATTGGAAAAAAAAGCTTCTCATCCCTCATTCAAGGCTGTTTGCAGCTAGGGTTGCCACCTGGCTGGTTTTCTGTCCTGTTCTGTTCTGTTTCATGTCCTGGCTGGTACCAAATCACCTAAAACTGTTATTTTTAGGCCTTATCTGTACATATTCAAAACTTCAAATATAAACAGAAAACACATTTAAACGTGCTCTAGAGCTGCACCCATCCCTGAGTAATAATTCAGGTAAACAAAGGCAGAAACGACTTGTTATAAATAATACAGATGCTTTTGTTTAAAGTGGTAGTTAGTATTTTGTCCCGGCCTTTGCAAACTCCTAAAACAGCAACGAATGGCCTGGATTTTTCTCCTGTGAAGGTGACAACCCTATCTGCACCCCAATATTTGAAGGTGATCCTGAACCTGCATGGTGAAGGGCCCCTCCTGTGCAGCAACATCTCCTCTCAGACACTGACAAACATGTCTTCCAGAGCTCATCAAGGGCTTAAATAGTGAGAGCTAAAGGACTTCTCATGTTCCTGGCAGCGCGCCACATGCCTGCAAGGCAGGGCTGGACAGGGATCGCAAATCAGCCCTGGCAATTAAGTTCAACCAGCCTCCGTGGGGAGGGGAGGGTTCTGGCCGAAACCCCGTTGCTGCTTGGGCTTTTGTTATGAGGGGCTGATTATAAAACCGGTCCCCACTAACAAAAACGACCCCACCTCGGTCCAAAACCGGCCCCCACCATTCCGGTACAAAGGGGAAACGCCGGTGCCCACTACGGCCAGTCCGCCCCAGCTTTGGGGCCAGGAGACAAGTGCCCATCCCCATGGCCTCGCAGCGTTGGAGCATAGGTGCGAGGCTGGGCAAGGCCCCCTATTGGTGTACTGAGTGCGGGACCCTGGGCCGTTGCCCATGCCTAACGCCATCCCTGAGCAGGTGATATATGTCATAAAAGGTTCAGTATTGTACCTCTGTCACACCTTTATTTTGTATTTGTATGGTTGAGTGTTAAGTTCTAGACAGCTCTAAGCATGGGCTTTGTTTTAACCATGGCAGGTTCCTTGTCAACTGTTCATTTTCACTTAAACATAGTTTATTACTTAGTGAATATTCAGGATTCCTTAGTGAATATTCAGGATTCAACCTCGACTTGAACAAACCATGTAGTCATCACTCACCCTCTACAAATACATCACACCCTTTTCTTAAGTTCAGAGGTTTTTATGCCAAGTTTGTGTCAAAGCGGTTCTTTGGGCCTGGGAGATACCAGCCCTTCTCTACAGCCCAGGTCTGCATCCTTTTATTTTGACCCCATTCCGGACTCTTACCTCCGTTCTCGTCACCAGGAAGGTCCTGGGTGGTTCCGGGTGCATCTGCAAAGTTCGCTGGGGTAAGGCCACTGGGACCCTCCATCGTATTGCCTCTGAGAGCCCTGGTACTTCACCTTTCCTGTCCTGATCTCTCTGAACACTGAAGGTTCTGATGTGATACTAGTTGCGATGGCCAGGGTTCTGAGTTGTGACACCACACAGACGATGCCTCAAGCCCTGGTCGCTGTGTACATTTGAAGCCATGGCTTCCCATGAACATTCTGAACATTGGGACCTAATACCCAGAACCACATTTTCACTCTATAAGCAGCAACATTACATTTATATTAAAGTGTCACAGCCTTTAAAATTATAAATTGTATTATCATATTTATTATTACATTTTGAGAAATATCTTGTTGCCACGCTGGGTCAATGACTTTACTTCCTTTGCTCTCACACCTCTTTTTTAACCATGTAAATCAGACAGTAACAGTTAGAGGTCTAAGGTGTAGCATACTAGTGCCTCTCTGTCTTTATTTACTTATGAAAGAAAATTAAATCAATCATTCATTCATTCCAAGGGTCAATTGGTGCCCGATTAACTAATTCATTGTACTTTTGTGAATGTATGTAGTATTTATGTGCCATGTACAGGCTGGCAAATTGCTTGACTCATTCCCAAAATTCCGGACCATGCATACAAGTTGGCAACAAGCTATTGAATATTTTTTATAGAAATGCTTGACAGTCACACACACTACTTGAGTATCTCTATGCTCTGTTGCACAATGTCTGTGGTGGGACTGCAATGTACATGTTTCTCAGTCAAACAGCAGGTACGAAATAGACACTCTCAGTGCAACTGCCCTTTGGAAATAACCATTTACTGCATGGATATAACCACTGCAAGCTTCTCTCACTCACAGAATATATGTAGCTTGGGCACCAGTAATGTGTGAGGCCCTCTTCCACAGAACAGGCACAACACAACATCAAGCACCAAACAAAGAACATGTCCAGCACAACAGAATCAGAGCAAGCTTCCTTCCCTAATAGAACATGACAGAACAGCCCCTATTATGGGTATCAACAGCGCCAGCCTTCCTCTCACAAAGAATGGATCAGTGGGTCAAGCATCTATGGAAGATAGAACTGGTAACACAAGTGATGTCATTTGAGATGTCATCAGGGACGACATGAGTGATGTCACGGACCATGTCATCAGTGATGTAATATGTGATGTCATCAGCAGTGCATTGCGGGCGCGCAAGTTATAGTTAGCTGAACTAATTAAAAGGGGGGAATTTCATTGGTTTTGTACGAGTGAAATGTCCAGATAACTATAACGCCCCTGAAACCAATGTTTTTTTCAATGAATTTCTAAGGTTTTTTAAATGCTAATTCCTAACTATAACGTGTCTGAAACCCATGGTTTTTTCAGTGAAATTCAAAGGTTTTTTAAATGCTAATTTGTGACTAAAACGTGCCTGAAACCTGCGTTTTGTCAGTTAATTTCGAAGGTTATTTAAATGGTAGATTCTAACTATGCCTACAGAGGTAGGACATGTGAAAAAAGAAGAAAAACACACAGAAAGAAGAAAAAGAAATGCAGAAAGAAGCAACAGAAGTCCTCAAAGGCGAAGAAAAGTTCAGGAAGAACGAAGACGTGCAGAAAGAACAAACACAGGAGCAGAAAGAGGCCTTGTTGCAAATTCATCGAGTACCCTCATTTTTTTCTGATGGGTACTGGTGGTAACTGACTCTGACTAACCATTCCTAGAGCCAGTGCTATGCTAACAGACTTTTAGAATACAGTTAAAACACCTACATACACTACGGAACACTATGTGTTGGGGTCCCCCAGTGAATAGAATGACCTCCTCTGTAAGCCCCTAGTATATAATAGGGCAGGGGGGTTATAACTACCTCTTAAAACCCACCACAGGGCGCGCTTGCACACTGGTGAAGGGAGGAGGAAGCCTGTGATGTCATGTGTGCAATCACGCCCTGTGGGTGTTTTAAGTTGGGGGATAAAGTCCCCTTGAATCCTGAGGGTACCTAGGGTCCAACTAGCCCACTAGGTACCTCCAGTAAGCGACACAGAGCTGAGTTGCAGAGAGGTGTAAAAATGGGAATGGCCTAGTCCACCTCTCGGCAAGCAGCTCAGTGCACTTACTGGAAGCACTTGGTGGGTTAGGTGGCCCCCAGGGGCCCTCAGGATTGAAGGGGAATTATTTCCCCTACTTAAAACGCGCCACAGGGCGTGTTTGCATACGTCACCTCAGGCCCGGTCCCCTCCCGTCGCCACTGTGTAAACGCGATCTGTGGCCGTTTTAATTTGGGAGATTAAGTCACCTTGAATCCTGAGGGTCCCTAGGGTCCAAGTAGCCCACTAGGTACCTCCAGTAAGCGCCACAGAGCTGCATTGCAGAGAGGTGTAAACAGAGGCACAGCCTGGACCACCTCTCTGTAACGCAGCACAGTGGCATTTACTGGAAGCATCTGGTGGGCTAGTTGGCCCCCAGGGGCCTTCAGGATTTAAGGGGTATTCATTCGCCAACTTAAAATGTGCCACAGGGCGTGTTTGCACACATGTCAACTCAGGCCCCGCTCCCTCCCTTCACCACTGTGCAAATGCGCCCCGTGGCACGTTTTAAGTTGGAGGATTAACTCCCCTTGAATCCTGAGGGTCCCTGGGGTGCAACTAGCCCACCAGGTACCTCCATTTTACGCCACAGAGCTGCGTTGTAGAGAGGTGTAAAAAGGGGCATTGCCTCAGAACACCTCTCTGCAGCGAAGCTCCCTGGCGCATACTGGCGGTTACTGGTGGGCAAGTTGACCCCCAGGGACCTCCAGCATTCAAGGGGAATTAGTTCCCCATCTGCATACGCGCCAGGGAGCGGTTTGCAGAGTGCTCCAAGAAGGGGGCGGCTCCATGCCGGTCTTTTAAAAAAAAAATGAATTCTAGAAGGGAGGCTGTGTGGCCCCCCTTCTTTTCCTAATTTTTTGGCCCTGGGGACCCCATCTCCCAGGGCCTGCCCCCCAATTTTTTTTTATAAAAAAAAAATTGCCTAAAAAAGGCCTAAATCAGCCCCGGGGACCCCATCCCCGGGGCATGGCTTTTTTTTTAATAAAAATTTTGGGGAGGGGGGCGCGTGGCCCCCCTCCTGGACCACTTGTAGCCCCGGTGTCAGACTTTAAAGGATACAAGCCGGATTCCAACGGAGCGAAGATAAATCCCCCTAACCTCCAAAAAGCAGTATCAAGAATGCAATAGTAGACACACTCATGATAGCTGTTCTCTAAAAGTATGGGGGAAAAAACCCAAGGAGTGTCCACCACTCTCCCCATACCAGGGGTTAAACAGCTGGGATGATGCTGATCTGTCTGGTGTAGTCAGTGCTGTAAGAAAACAGGGCAGGTAGTAATACTACTAAACAATATCCAAAGTGCAACCAATTCTTTTACATTGACATGTGCTTGGTATAGAGGTTCACTTGCCCCTGTTAAGTCCAATGGCGGCTTTGATGAAGGATGTCCGTGCAGAAAAGAATTGCCTGGGAATTATGACACCAGGCCAAATAGAGCAGGACTCAGGAAAGGACACACACATACACCAAACATACACTAAATAAATGGGAAATGGAGTTGAGGTGAACTGGCCGGTTCTCTAGGGGGAAAAGAGTGGAGCAGCTACACACTCAAGAAGATTGTCGCCGGGCCTGGGAAAATATGACCAAGCGGAGTGAGCACTCTCTCATCAGGGCATAAAGAAATAAATGCTATGCAGAAATGACCTTCCGGTCAAACAGGTGCCCATAAGCGGGGAAAATGAACAGCCTGAGTCAAAAGTTCGGAGAGAAAGACCTCCAATGAACTCCAAGCTCCGAGGGCGGGGAAAAATGGTTTCAGGTGTGTACGGAGATCTCTGAGAAACCTCCTCGCAAGCTTTTGGTCGGGTCTCTGGCACGTTTGGAGATTTTAAAGGGAATCTCCGCGCTGGATGATTGTCGGGAGGTTAGGGCGTTTTCCGACTAAGGTTGAATGTCGGAAAGCAAGGAATAGGATTATCGCAAAAGACGCCGAGAAGGTTTCCTCCAGGGATTAAGAAGAAGCAGGAGCAAAGCAGATACGCAGAGGGAAGGCGCTACTCGAAACCAGGAAGCAAGGAAGGGGCATGGTACCGGAACAGTAAGCCAAGCAATGGCTTACGTTCAGACGCGTCCCTTTACGTGAATAAGGGAGCGTCTCAAAAGAATAATATTGTGTATGGAAGTTCAGTGAGCGTTAGGGAGCGTGTATAAAGGACATAGGGGAGATCAAGGCTAAACATATGTCAAGGTCTTCTGCACAGCCCACGCCGCAAAACCCTAACACCCGGGGACTCCATCCCCTGGGGCTGGCCCTCTCCGTTGGGCACCTTGAGGGGGTCCCCAATCCCCCCACGGTCCCACCGGCTTCCCATGTCCCTATTGAGCCGGCATTGCTTTTCCACATGGAGAGCTGCTAAGATGCAGCTTCCCGTTGGGAAAAGCAATCGTCTTTGATTTTTGGAAGAGAGAGCAGGTATCCTGCTCTCGCTTCCAAAAACCAAAGCAGTTTGCCATGGCAGGGCGGGAGCCGCGAGGCTTCCACCCTGCCAGAGCAAACAGCAGTGTCCCGGGGTGGGCACCCCGGGACACTGCTGGAGCCCGCCGTCGGTGGTGGCGGTCCCCAGGGCCATGACAGGGCTCCAGGAGGGGGGCCGCGCGGCCCCCCTCCCAACATTTGCAAAGCCCCGTGGAGGTGGTGGTTCCCAGGGCTGGGGGATCCATCATGGACCCCCCTATTTTAATATTTAGAGCCCCCGGGAGGTGGCGGTCGCCAGGGTGTGTGGGGGGGATGGAGCCCCCCACACAGGTTTTTTATTTATTATTTTAAAGTTAAACACAAGCCCCGGGGGTGGCGGTCCCCAGGGCTGCGGGGGGCCGGGAGCCTCCCTGCAAATATATTCTTAAAGCCCTGCGGTGGCGCTCTCCGGGGCTTGGGGGGGGCCCTTTGAGCCCCCACCCATGTATTTTTTAATCCCCGGGGGTGGCGGTCCCCGGGGCTAGGGGGGCTGTGAGCCCCCCGCAATTAATCTCAGAAAGCCCTGGGAGTGGCGGTCCACAGGGCTTGTGGGGGCCCTTGAGCCCCCCCGCCTATTTATTTTTGAAGCCCCGGGGGGCTTCTTGTGCCTCGGTTCTACCGAGGCACAAGATGGCTGCCAACACGTCCTAGTTTGGAGTGTTGACAGCCAATTAGCATTCAGCTCGAAACCGGGAGGGTGCGCAGATCCTGCGTGGCCATAGATATCAAAACTTTTTTTAGTTTTTTATTTTCTCAGCAACTATGAAACGGATTTACACCATTTAACAAAAAGGGTCTTTCTGAACCAAAGGCTACCTTTATGCCAAATTTGGTGTAATTCTATTCAGCAGTTAAGGCTGTAGCCATGTCTAAAGTTTCCTATGGGAAGTTGCATGGGGAAAACACGTTTTGGGACCCCCCTTTTTTCTCGGCCCCCGCTTCCCGAATCACCCTGAAACTTTCAGGATAGGAGCAGACCAGAGCGGGCCATAAGTTTTGTTTAAGTAAAATTTTGCGCACATTCGTCAATCGGCGCCAAAGTGGGCGGAATTAACGGCGGCATCCTGCAAGGCTATGTTAGGCCTACTAGTGAAGTTCGCATGGAGCAATAGGGCGAAAACAATGGAGGAAATTGAAAACTTGGAAAAGGAGATTGCTAAAGGTGATGACAAAAAGAAACAGGAACAACTACGGGAAGAAATGAAAAAACGGCTGATGAAATATGAACTAAAAATCAGACACAGAAAACAAGAAAAGTACGAAAGGGACGAACGGGACTATGCCCTAGGACGCATCCTCACCTTTTCGAAAAAATTTGATGCTCCACGAAAGGCACTAAACAAGAAGAAAGGAACAGTGCCAACTACACCTGTGGAAACCTCGGAATCAGAGGTGACTGAGGGGGAACAATCAGGTGATGAAATGTCATCAACATCCAAAATAGCCTCGAAAAGTCCTTTTCATTTGGAGTTCAAGCTGATACGCCAAAGCTGGCTGAGGGGGGGAGAAACTAAGACCCCCAGAAAATGAAGAAGAACCAGAAGAGGAGGCTGGAAAGGGAAGAGGAAGAGGGGGAGTAAGATCCCAGAACCCTCGCAAAAAGATGGGCAATCGATGGTAATCCCCAAATCCAACCTTACGATTATCAACCTAACTGATAAAACTCTGACGAAAGAAGAGGAAGACACCTTACAGCTGGGTCTGACATTTTGTCTGAGTGACAGACTGGAATACACGCAGACCAGATAGACCTATTCAGGCTGGTTCGTAAGATTAAATTACACAAATTCTTCGCATTAAAGCCCTCAAACACAGAAGTGAAAAAAACACAAAAAACAAAGAAAAAAACTACTAGAGAAATGACTGATACCTTGAGCATTTTAATGATTTGAATCTCATGGAAACCTTGACAGAATTAAGAACTGAACAAGATCTTGAGACATGTGGTGATCCGATAATGAGAGCAAGGAGAGCCAATATTGAACAGCAAGCCCCGGAAACTGACTTTAAGGCACCGTCACAATTTAATCCACAGATGCCTTATGATGCCATCGACACGTTTTCAGAAGCAGTGATTGACGATCTGATGAAATTCAGGATTACGGGACAGAAACATAATCTCCACAAAAGGAATCTCTCTGTGATACAGACACAGATCTTGTCTGAGATTAGCAACAATGATGAGATTATCGTGAAACCCTCGGACAAGGGAGGGAATATTGTGTTGCTTCCCAGAGAACAGTACTGCCAAGAGTCCCTTCGTCAACTTGGGGATGTGAAGTGTTATATAAGAGCCAACAGAGAGGAATATGCTCAAAGTATACAAACCTACCATGATCTTCTGAATGAATGGCGTAATAGATCTATGCTGGACACAAATGAATATTTATTCTTGCGGAATCATGAGCCAGTAACACCAACTTTCTACCAGCTACCCAAAGTGCATAAAAACCTCCGCTTACCACCAGGGAGACCAATTGTGTTGTCAAAGGGAGGACTCACTGAGAAACTCTATATGTACATTGACTCGTTTCTTGCACAGCTGGTTGTCACACTAAGATCCTATGTAAAAGACACTAAAGATTGTATTGAACAAGTTGAGAATATCCAGTGGGATAAGACATACATACTCATAACTCTCGACATCACGAGCCTATAAAACTGTATTCGGCATGAGCAGGGAGTCGAGGCAGTGAGATACTTCTTAGAGAAAAGGGCAATGAAGTACACTGAACATGGCGTGATGTTGATCGAACTACTGGAATTCTGTTTAACACACAACATTTTCTTATTTCAGAATGATTTATACAAACAGATCTCAGGGACAGCGATGGGCACCTGCTTCGCCCCCAGCTACGCGAACCTGTTCGTGGGCTGGTGGGAGGAGCAGGTGGCCTTGGGAGGTGATAACGCCAAATGGGCGGAAAATGTTGTTGTGTGGCGTCGTTACATAGACGACCTATTTCTGATATGGAGGGGCTCCTTCAGTCAGGCAGAGGATTTTATCAGGGATCTGAATAGAAATAACTTGAACTTGAATTTCACCAGTGACCTAAGCAGAGAAGAGGTGCACTATTTAGACTTGAAGGTTTTTGTTAACGAAGGCAAACTTGAGACAACGTTGTATAGGAAGCCCACTTCGGGCAATAGCATATTACATGCCAATAGTAGTCACCCTGGGAACCTAATTCGCAGTATACCCTATGGCGAGTTGTTGAGGCTCCGGCGGAATTGTTCAAGGGATTCCGACTTCATTAATGCAGCCAAGGAGTCCATTGTAAGATTTGAAACCAGGGGATATGACTCCATCCTTCTTAAGAAAACATTTGAGAAAGTTCTCAAAATATCAAGAAGGAGTCTACTGAATGTCAAAGAACAAAAGGTCCAATCGGAACTCAACAACAAATTTAGGATGGTAACTACTTTCTCGAGTGATGCCAACCAATTGAGAAAAATACTAACTAAAAATTGGCCCATGCTGCGTCTGGACCCCATTATTAGGCAGGACGTTCCTATCCGTCCTTTGATAACCTTTCGAAAGCAAATTTATTTAAAAGATAAACTGGTACAAAGTCATCTCATGCCCCCTAAACCCAAGAAAAGCAATACCTTAAGAGACATGAAGGGATTCTTTCCCTGTGCTAAATGCAAGGCCTGTGAAAACAGCAAACGGGTTTCAACATATAATATTCCTGGTCTACAAATGCCGAGAAAAATAACTAAGTTCATCACATGTCAGACCCCCTATGTCGTATACTGTCTGATTTGTCCATGCGGACTAAAATATATCGGCAGCACAATTAACAATGTTAAGATGCGAATTTTGGAGCATCAACGTGCCATCTGTAACAAAGATGTAAATTACCCCGTGGCAAGACATTTTGCCAAGGAACACCAGAGTAATAGGGATTTACTACAATATTTTGGTATAGATCATGTTCCGATTAATCCCAGGGGTGGTGACAGACTCTTGAGGTTGGGTAGACTAGAATCCCTCTATATCATTGATCTGCAAACAAAACACCCACATGGGATGAATAGTGGAGAGGAATTAATGGTACACTTGGGAAAATGAATGAATCACTTCAAATTGTTCTCTGGTTATTTATTAATCTGATTGTTTTCGTATCTTGCTATGTAGCCTGAGATCATGAAAGTTTATGGAAACAGAGGCTTCTGTATTCCGATTGAACTAATGCTGTTTTTGTAAATTTAGATTTGATGATATTATTTGGACATACCAGTGTTGAAGTTATAAACTGGGAAATCTGATCGAAATCGCATGGAGCAAGCGGGGGTAGCTGGTGATATGCCGATCCAGGGCTTTATATTAAGTTACACCAGCCTTGCGGCCATTAGGCCGATACACGGCTAGATCGGTTGAAATGTAAAGAAACGTGATAGCGCATAATTTATGTACTGCAAGATGGCCGCGCCTTTCGCAGAGGCATGCATGCGATTTCGACACCCATTTGAATAACATTGCTGGGCGTGTCGTTATGATGTATATAGGTAGCCGCCGGATGGCGCACAAAGTAAACACTGATGAAGGACTCACGTCCGAAACGCGTCTGCAACTAATAGCGAAATAAAGAACTATTTGCCTGTACCTGTGCTGAACTTTGTTTTCATTAACGAAGGAAATGGAGTGTGAGCCATTACTATATATATATATATATATATATATATATATATATATTCACTGAAAAAACCATAGGTTATAGACCATATATAGTTAGGAATTAGCATTTACAAAACCTTGAAAATTCACTGAAAAAACCGTAGGTTATAGACCATATATAGTTAGGAATTAGCATTTAAAAAACCTTATTTTACTCACACAAAACCATTGAAATTCCATATATAGTTAGTTGCACTAACTATATATCGCGCACCCGCAATCCACTGCTGATCATGTCACATATTACATCATTCATGACATGGTCAGTGACATCACTGATGACATCACTGATGACATCTCAAATGACATCACTGATGACATCACTGATGACATCTCATTTGACATCATTCTTGTGCTAATACGATAAACCTCTTCAGACTCTAATATAACCTTAGATACACTCAGTGTATACAGACACTCACACACTGTCACTCATCCATGGAGTTACTCACACACCTAGTCAGTCATGCAAAGAAACAATCTCACCTCCATTTCCTTAACTATACAGTTATACACACCTTACTTATTCAAGCATATACTAACACATATTTACTCTCTTACACAATCCCTGATACAAGTTCACAATGATCCATACAGCCACTCACACATTCAGTGGCTCTCATGCACAGTTAATTATATATGCCAACTCTCACATGTACTGTGTTTTACATATGTACTTA
Source organism: Lissotriton helveticus (assembly GCF_964261635.1). Taxonomy (NCBI): domain Eukaryota; kingdom Metazoa; phylum Chordata; class Amphibia; order Caudata; family Salamandridae; genus Lissotriton; species Lissotriton helveticus. The sequence goes on from NC_136071.1 coordinate 532,155,570, forward strand.
CTATGACATGTAGCATTGAGATATCCATTCACTCATCAATACACTCATGCACACAGTCAACTGCCCATGTAGCTGTTTCCACATGCACTCTTGAACTCATACACCTAGTGAATCAACTGCTGACACATCTATGCACAGAGTCACACACCTCCCAGCCACCCCCACACAAACTCAATCTCCCATACAAATACTTGGGCAACCAATCAATAACACATATAGCCTCTCGTATAGCTAATGATCAACACATGCAGCAGTTTACATCACAACAGACATACTGATGCACACATTCAGACTGTTTAGTCACTAACCCATGCATTTAGTACGACACATTTATTCACTCACTCACAGTCAGTCACGCACCTACTAAATCCTTCATCCAGACACTTATACATCCACTCATTCTTCAATATATCAAACATATTTAAACTTTACAGAAACACACAGTCACTGGATGATGTCATCAGTGATGTCATCAGTGATGTCATTTGAGATGTCATCAGTGATGTCATCAGTGATGTCATTTGAGATGTCATCAGTGATGTCATCAGTGATGTCATTTGAGATGTCATCAGTGATGTCATCAGTGATGTCACTGACCATGTCATGAATGATGTAATATGTGACATGATCAGCAGTGGATTGTGGGTGCGCGATATATAGTTAGTGCAACTAACTATATATGGAATTTCAATGGTTTTGTGTGAGTAAAATAAGGTTTTTTAAATGCTAATTCCTAACTATATATGGTCTATAACCTATGGTTTTTTCAGTGAATTTTCAAGGTTTTGTAAATGCTAATTCCTAACTATATATGGTCTATAACCTATGGTTTTTTCAGTGAATTTCAATGGTTTTTTAATAGCAAATATCATAAGCTGTCGAATGTCAAGTACGTGGTAAGTGAAAACATTTTCGTGTTTATGCACACTGATCTGCTTTGAATGGTGCCCCCCCCCCCTCATTTCTATTAGGAGTACTCTCTCTTTGCAGATAGTGAAAGGTAGTTAACGCAGGCCTTTGCCCCCATTGTAATCCGTCGTGCCTGCTTCTCTCTCCATTTGATTGATTGTTATCCAAGTATTTACTGTTTTAGAATTAGTTCTCTTTGGTTCATTCTCTATTTACAAACAAACACAGAGTCGCAATACTCTGTTTAGTCTTTGCAGATAACGAAAAATCGTGTAAAAAAAAAGAAAAGGAATCGAGTAAAATCAGTAGGCCACTAATGGGATTTCTTTTTGACCTCGCTAAAATAGAAACATTAGGAACAACCCCTCATGACAAATACAAAACTAGTGAGATGAACTGAACTCCACACAATGATGGCTGCAAAACAGCTCGGCTCCGCCACCCACCCCGCCCAAAATAACGATAAAGAACGGCTGCCATGATTGGTTGCGGAATGACCACGACGGAGCTACGAAATGGTGCTGCTCTCATGCTAACCCCAGCTTCAGTCTGAAACATCCAGAAACACTGTAGACTACCAATTCGATCAGTTCCGGTAGCGCCCCAATGTAACCCGGTAGAGAAGAACTAGCCCTCCCCTCTTTGACTGATGGTTCTTGTTGCCTGTCCCTTCTGTTGTCATTTAACAGAACTATTTAGCCTGCTGAAAGGGGTTGTGTTCCGACCGCTGGTTGGTGGAGACATTTTGACTATATTCTGTACCTGCGTTGTCGCGTAATGCGTCATATGACGCGCCGCGTTAGCGCATCCGGAAGTCATCCGGGGCGCGCAGCACGTAACGTAAGCATAACAAGTCATGTGACTTGTTAATAAAACTTTTCATTGGTTCATTTTACTTTTCTTATTGTAATGATGAAAGGCTTGGTCATATGACCTAAAAATTACGCTTTTCATTACTTCCGAACATTATTTTTTCTTAAATATATGTTATAATGTTCCAGGCTAATGTACTTTCCCGGAAATTTTACAACTGTCCTGCAAGTAAAATATATTCTTTTTTCGAGAAAAAGAGCGTTTCTTCGTCCCATGACGGAGCCGTTGAGCAAAAGAGGGTCGACCTGCTGTCTTAGTCGCCGATAAGCCTGAATATGAGATTCTTATCGATCACTTTATGTTGCAGGAATAGAAAACACAACAGCCCTTGACCATTTATCTTTACTGCGTTCCTTCGTATTATACCTTTTACCCTTCATGTAATTGGTCTGCTTTATTTCACTTGCCTTTTAATGATTCTAAAACAGTCACTATTATTAAAAACTTTACCAATGTATATACTACTACCATGTTTTCTTTTAAAAACCTTTATTGTGAAAATTTCATTATACAAATACGAGCCTATAACCACGTGGGCCTGCCACAGAGCAAACTGTAATCGTATATGATGAATAGACATTTACACTGTAGAGGAACGTAACGGGCGAGCCATTAGGTTGCAAGAACTAAGGTGTCTAACAGTTACGGAATCGGTGGACGTACATTTTATAATTAAAATACGACAGGGCCAGTTACAATAAAATTATCTAGATATACATTTGCGGGCAAGTACCATGGGTGACGTTAATTCGAACTTTCAACAGTACAGTAATCAATAACACATCAGAACTTAATATCAATAGGGATGTCGAAATATTCAATCAATTCTCGTCCCCGCCCGCCATGTGCTTCAAAACTGCATACGTATCTCGTGATTTCAAGGTTCTGCAACCAGTACACAACAAGGAGTTACGAGTCCCATTTATTCCGGCGCCATTTTGGGCGAGGACGGGCAGGTCCAGGATATAGTCAAAATGTCTCTACCAACCATCGACTATGATGATGTTCATATGCTGTATTTATTAGAGTAACACTCATCTGTCCACATGAAATTAATTTGCCACAATCTAAACATGTCATTTTAATCTTTCCAAAGTTCTTCTAAATATTTGGGACCGTTTCCCTTGCCTCTGAAGCTCTCAGTGCCACTTCTTTGATGAATGTACTAGCAGGTCAGGGGTTCTCCTCCAAATCTCTCTTTTATGCAGCACTATAATTAATTGGTGCCACCTCTCCATATGACGATGCATGGTATAGTTACCACAACTATATTTTTTTTCGGTTCCTCTGGAGAGTTCATCGTGGCAGATAAAGCGTGTAACGTACCGGGCATTTACCTTTTTTTGCATGTACAGGAAAGGAAAAAAAAATCGAGCGTCCGAGTTCTAAGGTGTCCCAGGGCCATTTTAGTGGACCAGGCCCAAATCCAAAGAACAGGCCGCCATTTTGAGAGTCCTCTTGCAGCCGCCTGTCGCTGTAGCATCAAGAGCAGCCGAAACTCAGCTGAATGGCAACTGAAACGGTAAAGGGGTGCCCCACTACAGCAGACGAGCCTCCACCTAGGAAGGCCCATTCACGCCGGCTCCCCCCCCCTTCGGGCACCCCACGCCGTTATTCGGAGCAGTATTGTAGGATGGCCACACCAGTGCGGCAACTTGCTAGACATCACCTCGGTGGTAACCGAATCTCAACGCCTTGTGGTGTCTCCTATTCAGAAAACATTGTTATGCTGCCTTCGACCTATTCGCCGCAAGTGCGCACACAACTCAACTGCATAGCTTGCTAGACACCACCTCGGTGCCATCCGGATCTTGGAATGTCAGCACCTTTTGGTGTCTTCTCTTCAGAAAATATTATTGCGCTGCCTTTGGCCCCATTCGCACATCAGTCCGCTACTGACGCCATCTCACAGGCTAATGGGGCGCCCCACGCCGACTTTCAGCATTGTAGAATAACCACACCAGTACAGCAACTTGCTAGACATCACCTCGGTGCCATCCGGATCTCGGCGCCCCACTGCAGATGAAGTGCCTCTCAACTATGAAACCACCACGGTGACATCCGGATCTTGGCGCGTTGTGCTGCCTTCGGCCTATTCGCACATCGGTCCGCTACTGACGCCATCTCACAGGCTAATGGGGCGACCCACGCCGAGTTTCAGCATTGTAGGATGACCACACCAGTACAGCAACTTGCTAGACATCACCTCGGTGCCATCCGGATCTCGGCGCCCCACTGCAGATGAAGTGCCTCTCAACTATGAAACCACCACGGTGACATCCGGATCTTGGCGCGTTGTGCTGCCTTCGGCCTATTCGCACATCGGTCCGCTACTGACGCCATCTCACAGGCTAATGGGGCGACCCACGCCGAGTTTCAGCATTGTAGGATGACCACACCAGTACAGCAACTTGCTAGACATCACCTCAGTGCCATCCGAATCTTGGCATCTCAACGCCTAGTGGTATCTTCCATACAAAAAATATTGTTTAGCTGCCTTTGGCCCCATTCGCACATCAGTCCGCAACTTAGACACCACCTCGGTGCCATCTGGATCTTGGAATGTCAGCACCTTTTGGTGTCTTCTCTTCAGAAAATATTATTGCGCTGCCTTTGGCCCCATTCGCACATCAGTCCGCTACTGACGCCATCTCACAGGCTAATGGGGCGCCCCACGCCGACTTTCAGCATTGTAGAATAACCACACCAGTACAGCAACTTGCTAGACATCACCTCGGTGCCATCCGGATCTCGGCGCCCCACTGCAGATGAAGTGCCTCTCAACTATGAAACCACCACGGTGACATCCAGATCTTGGCGCGTTGTGCTGCCTTCGGCCTATTCGCACATCGGTCCGCTACTGACGCCATCTCACAGGCTAATGGGGCGACCCACGCCGAGTTTCAGCATTGTAGGATGACCACACCAGTACAGCAACTTGCTAGACATCACCTCGGTGCCATCCGGATCTCGGCGCCCCACTGCAGATGAAGTGCCTCTCAACTATGAAACCACCACGGTGACATCCGGATCTTGGCGCGTTGTGCTGCCTTCGGCCTATTCGCACATCGGTCCGCTACTGACGCCATCTCACAGGCTAATGGGGCGACCCACGCCGAGTTTCAGCATTGTAGGATGACCACACCAGTACAGCAACTTGCTAGACATCATCTCAGTGCCATCCGAATCTTGGCATCTCAACGCCTAGTGGTATCTTCCATACAAAAAATATTGTTACGCTGCCTTTGGCCCCATTCGCACATCAGTCCGCAACTTAGACATCACCTCGGTGCCATCCGGATCTTGGCATCTCAGCGCCTTGTGGTGTCAGTCAGAAAATATTGTTGCGCTGCCTTTGGCCCCATTCGCACATCGGTCCGCTACTGACGCCATCTCACAGGCCAACGGTGCGCCCCACGCCGACTTTCAACATTGTAGGATGGCCACAGAAGTGCGACAACTTACTAGACACCACCTCGGTGCCATCCGGATCTTGGCGCGTTGTGCTGCCTTCGGCCTATTCGCACATCGGTCCACTACTGACGCAAACTCACAGGCCAACGGGGCGCCCCACGCCGACTTTCAGCATTGTAGGATGGCCACACCAGTGCTGCAACTTGCTGGACACCACCTCGGTGCCATCCGGATCTTGGCGCGTTGTATTGCCTTCGGCCTATTCGCACATCAGTCCGCTACTGACGCCGCCTCACGTGCCAACGTATTTTCTCCGCATTTTATACCCTATGCCGCATAACAGGTCATGTGACTTGTTTATAAAACTTTTCATTGGTTCATTTTACTTTTGGTTTCCTAATGATGGAAGACTTGATCATATGACCTAAAAACAACACTTTTCATTGGATGAAAACTTTTTTTTCCCCCCAAACGATGAAAGCCCCACCTTGTTTCTGGATGTTTCAGACTAAACTGGCGTCAGCATGAGAGCACCACCATCTCGTAGCTCCGTCGTGGTCATTCCGCGAGCAATCATGGCAGCCGCTCCCCACCAGAAGCCTGCAGGAGTCGGGGCCCCCAAAACTTTTGATGAATTCTCAAGGCGGAGGGGACGCTTTCGAGAATGGGGTCCAAGACCTAGCAGACAAGCGTCCGATTTCCAAGGTGTCCCAGAGCCATTTCAGTGGACCACGCCCAAAAAGGAAAGAGCCTGCCGCCATTTTGAGAGTCCTGTGGCAGCCGCCTATCGCTGCACCGCAAGAGTGGGCGCAACTCAGCTGAATGGCGGATTTTGACACAGTGGACCAAAAGCGGACGGAATGGCAACTGAAACGGTAAAGGGGCGCCCCACTAAAACAGATGAGACTCCACCTGGAGAGGCCCGTTCACGCCGCCTCCCCCGGGGCGCCCCACGCCGTTATTCGGAGCAGCATTGTAGGATACCAAAACCAGTGCGGCAACTTACTGGACATCACCTTGGTGCCATCGTTCTGCTGCCTTGGAACTATTCGCACAACAGTTTGCTACTGATGACCCACCCCCCGCGACGCCCCACGCCGTTATTTGCTGGGTGGCAACTTACTAGACATCACTTTCGTGTCATCTAGATTTCGGCGCGTTCTGCTGCCTTGGAACTATTCGCACAACAGTTTGCTACTGATGACCCACCCCCCGCCGGAAATCTGGACGTTGTGCTGCGTTGGGACTATTCGCACAGCCGACCGCTACTTCGTTGTGTTTCCCTAAAAATGTTTATATGTTATTACTATTTTTGTTTTCTTGTATATATTTATAAATTATTAAAGTTTTATAATCTTACTACTTTGTCGGAGTGCTATATATTTTTAATGTGACACATAATTGTAAAAACTTTGATGTACAAAGAGTCATCCCTGGAATCTTCCGCTTCACGCTCGGTCCCCTCCCCAATCACAATACAGGATGGTTTTCAGATAATAGCAACGCTTCTGCTGTGACGGATCTCATCGAGTGTGGGCCTTGATCTACTATAACTCCTTTGAAGAGGGGTGATTCTTTACAGCTGTGGCCATAAACTACATCTGCAGGGCTAGCTGATAGCCTAGGACCGGCCTGGACAATCGGACACAGAGGAAAAGGAGTGTCAGAGGGTGCGGTAGTGAATAGGGCGAAAGGGAGGTGTCGGGCGGGCACAGGGTGTGATTCTCAGGGAAGAGCAGCGCAGATGGGGGGAGGTTTATTACCCATGCATAAGACAGAGAGCGGGGGTGACCACTGCCTGGGTGAGATGCTTGCGAGGGTGGGGAGCCATGCTAAGGATCGACAGCGTGCACAGAGTGGGTCTGGTCAAGGCATCTAAAATGGCTGCCGTGCACGACAAAAGTGTGGCATTTGAAAAAAGACAAGATGGCGCAGACAATGTTTTTCAACACTTCCTGATTTCCTTCGAATCGAACGTTAACAGACGTTGGGGCATATTACCAAAGTTAAGCGATATTTATCCCTAACGATGCATTGCAAAGATTTTTTTACCGTCAGAAATTATCGCAGATAAACCTTGCTATTATCAAGGTTTATCGCAAATACGATAAAAAACGACCGCAATGCATTAATATCGCTGAAAACTCAGCGATATTCATGCATTACCGAGCTAATGCTCTTAGCCATGTTATCCACCTCCCATTGGATAACATGGCTAAGAACTGCTCAGGGCAGCTGTTACTTTTTGGAGATATTCGCGCTTATCTCGAATATTTCCAAAAGTTGATAATAGGAGATAGCGATGTTAGCGACTGTTTCCAGTCGCTAACATCTTGGCATGCCCACTTTGCATGTCATTAGTGATAAATATCACTCACATGCAAAGTGGGACCCAAGATGGTCGCTATCTCCTACTAGCCGTCGCTAACTGGTGTTAGCAACAGCTAGGTAATACAGATATAATTTTATCTCCGCGAAGCGGAGCGCTGTTACAGATATATATCTTGTTTTTGAACGTTAATTTCTCAAAATGCACTGAAGCACATATATTGAGACATAGCAAAGGCACATCGGGCTACCAGTCCCTAATATTTTACCAAGTTTCGTGCAAATCCATTCAGCCGTTCGATTATTATTATTATTATTTTTTTTTGCCCCGCGGAGCCCTTTTAAAACCTCCACATCAAACCTAGGGGGTCAGCGAGGATCTACTATGCCCCCTTATGGTCATTTGCCCCTTCGCTTTGGCCTCCTCTTGTCTCTCGATCCTACCGAGAGACAAGATGGCAGCCGCTACGTACTGTTTGGAATGTTTACAGACACCGGAGAGCCAATCAGCTTCGCTTCGCAAAGCTCCGTAACGCGAAAAGTACGCGAAGCGGTGCGCTGTTACAGATATATATCTTTTTTTTAACGTTAATTTCTCAAAATCCACTGGAGCACATATATTGAGACCTAGCAAAGGCACATCGGGCTACCAGTCCCTAATATTTTGCCAAGTTTCGTGCAAATCCATTCAGCCGTTCGATTATTATTATTTTGGGGGTTTTTTGCCCCGCGGGGCCCTTTTAAAACCTCCACATCAAACGTAGGGGGTCAGCGAGGATCTACTATTCCCCCTTATGGTCATTTGCCCCTTCGCTTTGGCCTCCTCTTGTCTCTCGATCCTACCGAGAGACAAGATGGCGGCCGCTACGGACTTTTTGGAATGTTGACAGACGCCAGAGAACCAATCAGCTTCGCTTCACAAAGCTCCGTTGCGCGAAAAGTACGCGTCCTGGGACGCTGCCCGGTCCGCTGTTACAGATATATATCTTTTTTTAAACGTTAATTTCTCAAAATCCACTGGAGCACATATATTGAGACCTACAAAAGGCACATCTGGCTACCAGTCCCTACAATTTTGCCAAGTTTCGTGCAAATCCATTCAGCCGTTCGGGCTAAAAGTGAGGCCAACCGCCCTATGGAAAACTCAATGTTAAAAACACGTTTTGGGACCCCCCTTTTTTCTCGGCCCCCCCTTGACGAACCCCCCCCCAAATTTTCAAAGGCTGCTCAGAAACAAAATGTGCCATTTTCCTGAAAATTTCAGCCAATTCCGTCCACAAACGGCAAAGTTATTAGACATAGAATTTTCAAAAAACCCATAGAGAAAAAATCCTAACTATATATACCTACTGGCGACCGCCAGTAGGTAATTACCTACTGGCGGTCGCCAGTAGGTATATATAGTTAGGATTTTTTCCCTATGGGATTTTTGAAAATTCTATGTCTAATAACTTTGGCGTTTGTGGACGGAATTGGCTGAAATTTTCTGGAAAATGGAACATTTTGTTTCTGAGCAGCCACTGGAAATTTGGGGGGAGTTGGTCCAGGGGGGGCCGAGAAAAAAGGGGGGTCCCAAAACGTGTTTTTAACATTGAGTTTTCCATAGGGCGGTTAGCCTCACTTTTAGCCCGAACGGCTGAATGGATTTGCACGAAACTTGGCAAAATATTAGGGACTGATAGCCCGATGTGCCTTTTGTAGGTCTCAATATATGTGCTCCAGTGGATTTTGAGAAATTAACGTTTAAAAAAAGATATATATCTGTAAGCGCGCTCTGGGCAGCGCTCCGGTCCGCGGACCTTAAGCGTACCGGAACTTCGCGTAGCTAAGCTGATTGGCTCTCCGGTGTCTGTCAACATTCTAAACAGTCCGGAGCGGCCGCCATCTTGTCTCTCGGTAGGATTGAGAGACAAGAGGAGGCCAAAACAAAGGGGGAAATAACTATAAGGGGGCATAGTAGATCCTCCCTGACCCCCTAGGTTTGATGTGGAGGCTTTAAAGGGGCCCCGCGAAGCAAAAAAAAATAATTTTTTTTTGTTTTTTTTCGTGGTTAGCGCCCGGTACGCGAACCGGGAAGCGTTCTGGGGAGCGTATCACAATGAAAAATGAATGATAGACTTTTCAAATGCTGTATGTTAATTGATTGTTGGTTTTGTTGATTATTTTTTTTTTTTTAAGTTTTTTTTATTGTGTTTCATAATTTAATAAACTTTCTAACATTTCATTGTCAGAAATTTCATAATCATGGAATATAGATTGTAGTCTCTGAGGTTGTAAAATGTCCTCATTTGCAAGGAGGTTATCTACTGCTTGTACACATTGCAGTAGTTCTTGGTCCCAAGATTCATCCATAAATTCAATCTCATTTGGATCAATGATTTCTGTGTTGGACTCTGGAAGGACAATTTCAAATGAAATGTTTTGTTCACTTTCCATTTTTCCTGAAATTTGCATAAAAAAAATATATATTAGTAGAGGTAGGGCACTGTTGGGATTAATTTTAGATAGGCAGTTTTTAACAGAGAATTTATCTTTGGGCAGTGTATAGTATCAGAGTGGAAGTAGGAATATAAAAAAGTGTATCTAAATTTATAAGTACTACAGAGGGATAGTATATAACTAACAGAAAAAGTTTGCCATATTAACTTAAAGTGCTCAATATACTTCAGTTTTAAAAATAACAACTTACCTTTAAAAAGAAGTTGAAGTTATTAATGAAAATTCTAATAGAAATGTACACCAGGAAGTAGTAGTCAAAATGGCTGTGTTTCCTTCTCTTCCTTTATATATATTCGGGTACATAACCAATCAAATGTCAGGTAAAAAAAGTAGAAAATGAAAGTAACATTTTAATTGGTTGTCAATTCCAACACTTCAGATGTGTTTTGTGAAGTAATTTACCTCACGGTATTTAGTGAGTTCTATAGGCTAAACGGCTAAATGGAATTCCAATCAAATTTGTGAAAATGGTAGGGATTGGTATGTAGTATGAGCTAATCTATATTTGGTGAAATTGTCTCCAGTGGCTTTTCTGTGAACTACTTTCCCACCTTTTTTGATGGTGCGCTTCCCAGGAAGCGACCCGGTACGCGAACCGGTGAGCGCCCTGGTACGCGAACCTTAAGCGTAACGGGAGTCCACCATTTTGTGTTTCGGTCGAATTATGATACAAGATGGAGGGCAAATAATGTTCAGAATAGGTAGAAGGGGGCACGGTAGACTTATCTTGACCCCCTAGGTTTTGTGAGGGTGGCTGAGGAGGCCCATATGTGCGAAAAAAAAACATTTTTTTTTTAAATTTCGCGAGGTTAGCTCCCGGTACGCGTACCGGGTAGCGCCCCAGGGAGCGTACTTTGTTGAAAATTAGTAAAAAAAGTTAGAGTAAAATAATAATTGTGAGTGATTAGATGTAGGGTAGCTCTGAGAAGAGCTTTTGGGTTTATGGTACATTTTGGTACTTATAAGTAGGTACCAATGCACATTTTTAAATTCAGAGTGAAAACTCTGTTGCCCTCATCTGAGAAGTGAACTCCATCTCCTCTGTAGATATCTTGCATGTAGTAACGCAAGTTATTGTTGTACAGGGAGCCCATTCCATGGTCTCTCATGTAAGCTGAAACAGATTTGTTTACATGCTTCCTCGACTTCTCAATTTGTGGACAAAATTGGTTTGACCACCTCCATTTCTGTCTTTGGCATATATTTGAATATACCAAGGCAGTCTGAGGAAAAAGTGCCATCAATTGCTCAAAGGTGTCCTTTAAAAGCATTTCCAGACCTACACCAGTCAAAGTGCCCAAGTCATTACCTCCACAGTGCACAATTAACAGGTCAGGTTTGGGCAAATGCATAAAGGTTTTCACCAATGGTATCAATTGGTGACATTTTAATCCTCTGTGGCCAAACCACTTAATTTCCACATCTTGTAAATTGAGGTTAGGTAAATTCCTGCTTTCAACGTACCTTTGAGCCCAGTGAATATAACTATGACCAACAATCCAGACAGAAAACATGGTGAGAGAAGGTTCTCCTGCAGTCAGATGAAGTGTGGCAATGAAATGGCAGTTGAAAAAATGTGAGTTTGAAATGAAAAAAACTGTGGAGTTTCTGTGTTCATGAAGTAGTAACAGTGATTGGTGGATTTTGATTGATGAAAACAGAAAGTTAGGGTGTAGAGATGTGTTCTTTGAAAGATGTATTTTGAGTGGTCAATAAAAAATCATTAAATGAAAGAAAGCACTGGATATGCAGGTGCACTGAGAGTTCAGAGTTCAATTGCAACATTGTTGTGTGAATTTGCAAACACCAGAGTTTCTCCAAGAGGTGGTTGCTATGGAAAATAGGCAGAAAGGGCAGAGGGGGAAGGGTTTTCATTTGAAAAAAAGTGAGGGAAGAGTTTTGATTGGGTGACATGAGAAATATGTGTGAAGAATTACACCATTTCTGTGCTTTTGATAGCTGCAGACTCTGGAGTGCATACCTTTTGCTCTGCTGAAGACAAATTGGTGTGTTTCTGAGACTGTTTTCAAACTCAAAGTATTTGCTAAGGTGAGAAAATATTTCTTTACTTTAGATAGAGAATAGTGTGCTTTAAGGAGAAAATTATGATTTATGTGGCGCAAATTGCTTGTAAATATGCTCTCACATGTGCATGGAAAATTTAGATTTTGAATGTTTTTGTTATATAGCCATGTTAAAAGTGACGCAACCATGCTGGAAAGCCAATCAAAAAATGATTTCATGTGTTTTAATGACATTTTAAGTCATTTTCTGATGTGCAGTGTTTAGAAATTATGATTTGAAAATCGTTTTTGTGGAAAAGGAATTGTTTTTAAATTCATGACAAGGATATAATGGTGTATGGTTATTTATAAGGCAATTGACTGTCCTTGATGTTATTTTTCTCATTTTAGTGTAAGACCTTTCTCTGTGGCGCAAATTGCTTGTAAATATGCTCTTACATGTGCATGAAAATTTTAATTATCAATGTTTGTGTTACATAGCCATGATAAAAGTGAACCAACCATGCAGGAAAGCCAAAAAAAAAACGCTTTCATGTGTTTCAATGACATTTTAAGTCATTTTCTCATGTGCAGTTTTTTGAAATTATGATCTGAAAATCGTTTTTGGGAAAAAGGAATTGTTTTTAAATTCATGAGAAGGACATAATGGTGTATGGTTCTTTATAAGGCAATTGACTGTCCCTGATGTTATTTTTCCCATTTTAATGTCAGACCTTTCTTTGTGGTGCAAATTGCTTGTAAATATGCTCCCACCTGTACATTGAAAATTTTGATTTTGAATGTTTATGTTACATAGCCATGTTAAAAGTGACCCTACCATGCAGGAAAGCCAATCAAAAAACGCTTTTATGTGTCTTAAGGACAATTTAAGTAATTTTCCCATGTGTAGTGTTTTGAAGTTATGATTTGAAAATCGTTTTTGAGGTAAAGGAATGTTGTTAAAATTTATGTTCGCCATATGCCCCCAAATTTCTTTTTCAGGGTTGCAGCAGGGTGTTCTTGAGACACCCCTGCACTTTTGGAATAAATTCCTAATTTGTGATGAGCAAATTGTTAATCGCAAATTGCACCTTCATTTATATGAGCCTCCTAGCCCATGGAAATGAATGGGTAATTTGCAATTAGCAATTTTCTCAAACAAATTTGGAATGGTAAAGAATCGCTATTTATTCCTTAAAATTCGCTTTTTTGGAAATGCAAAATAGTTATATGATACATATGGCGGTTGATGTCTAACAAGATAAGAAGCTTATGGATACATTTATGATGACTGGTGCAATGAAGTAGAAATCACTTACTTCATTGGTAGGCCTTTACAATAAATTATCTCCTCTGTATTCTTCATCAAGCATAACTTTAATCTGCAATCCTGAGTAGGCCTCACCTTAAACAAACCTCTGGATAGGCCACATCTTATTGTCATCCTGATTTAATCATTTATAATGCTAGGGACAGATTTATGATATGTGTATACCTCTTTTGTGCCACTTAGAAAACATTGTCCATGGGGAAATGACTTAAAATGTCATTAAGACACATGAATGTTTTTTTTTTAAAACGTTTGCAATTTTTTTGGGTCACTTTCAACATGGCTATGTGTCTGAAACAGTCAAAATCTAAATTTGCAATGCACTGGTGGGAGCATATTTACAAGGAATGTGCTTCATGGGGAAAGGTCTTATAATGTAATATGGGAAAAATGACATTAGAGATACTGAAATGCCTTATAGAGAAGCATACACCATTATGTCCTTGTCATAAATTTGCAAACCATTACTTTTCCCCAAAAACGATTTTCAAATTATATTTAGAAAACAGTGCACATGTGGAAATTACTTAAAATGTCAATAATTCAAAATTTGTGATTCCTTAAATGCAATGTATCAAAAAAAAATATGTAAAAAATGATATTAAGGATTTGGAAACTACCACCAACTTCTAGTTTGTGGTAATTTGCGAATTCTTTTCAAAAAGCATTTTTTAAAAAAAAAAAAAAAAGGTCCCATATGACGCCCATACATGCCATTAGGGCATGTAGATGTAACATGTGCTCCCAAATTTCTTTTTCAGGGGTGCAGCAGGGTGTTCTTGAGATACCCCTGCACGCTTGAAAAAAATCCTATTTTGTGATGAGCTAATTGCTAATCACAACTTGCAACATTAATTCCTATGAGCCTCCTAGCCTATGGAAATGAATGGGTAATTTGCAATTAGCAATTTGCTCTTTGCAAATTAGGAATAGTAAAGAATCGCTATTTATTCCTTAAAATTTGCTATTTATAATATGTAAAATATTTTGATGATACATATGGCAGTTCATCTGTAACAAGATAAGAAGCTTAGGGATAGATTTATGATGAGTGGCGCATCCCCAGGGATGTGACAGTCATCCTGCGCCACTGTTCCGCCACCCATGGTGTGCTGCATTTACAATGCGGCGCAGCATGGGGCAAAAAAGGCACAGATGCGTGACGCATCTGTGCTGTAAAGGTGGCACATTGCTGGAGTTGTATCGTAAGTGCGATGCAGCTCCAGCAAGGATCAGGGGTGCCCCATCTATACAATGCTGCGTCAAGACCTATGCCAGCTTCAAGCAGGCGCAGGGTTTTGAAGCAGCTTTCTCCTATCTGATTGTAAATGCGGCACACCATGGGTGGTAAAGCAGTGGTGCACATTAACTGGTGCATGCCTGGGGATGTGCCATTTAATATAAATCTGCACTTTAACATTTGAGTATGTGCAGGGGACACAGAGTCGTTGAGGCTTATCCAAGGTTAAGAACAGATGAGTCCTGTTCAGTGAAAAATTAGACATAGGCTTCACCTGCTCAGCATCGCTGGACATGGCTAAATAATAGCTGCAAAATGTTACTCTTGTTAAATAATTTTACTATTATAATCTGTGAGATTTGTCTCTTACTCTGCAACATCTCATTGTTGTTGTCTTTCTTTAAAGATAAAGACAACCTCAACATGAGCGACAATCTGCAATCAGTTGATTTTGACCTCATCATTGAACTTGTAATTGAAACATCAGTGGATGTTGATCCATTGGATGATTTAAATCCTGAGGATGAAGAAGAGCGTGATGAGGATGCAGATTTGTCCGAATTATATGATATAGGATGGGAAGCTGACCTGCTTGAGCCTTTGGAATTATAAACATTTATTTTTAAAATTTATAATCAATAAAAAGTAAAAAGGTAAACCGTTTAATTTAAAAATAAAGACACCTTCAAAAACAGGTTATGTGTAGTGTCTTCAATAAAATATTAAAATATGCTCATAAAATTAGATCAGATTCACATATAAAATAGCATAGGTAACATAAATATAAATCTCATTTCTTTTCTGCTATTTCTGTATTGTAAATTTGCAAGGACTAAAAAATCTTCTATTTAAAATGTCAAGTAGTGTGTTATGTTTTTGATCACTATTACTGATTTACTGTTTGATAATAATGTTTAATAACATTTTTATTATATTTTTCCTCAGATTCAACTATGCCTACAAAAATAAGAGAGATGAAGGCTGCAAAACGTCAAAGACAGCAGGAGAAAAAAAAAATGCAGCAGTCCTCTAACAAAAAGATTTCTCAAGCGATGAAGAAAGCACCGGGTAAGAGCTCTAAATATTTCATAAGAAATATTTATAATAAAAAAAATATTAGTACAGAAAATGTTTCAATCCATAACAACACAAGTAAATCAAATGGAAAGAAAAGGACAAATGAAAATGTTACTGCTAGAGCAAGAGATAAATCTGTGCATGATAGTAGAAGGAAACAACAGTTTACGGAGATTCGTAAACTAATGTTCCGTAACAGGATAATTGGCAATTTGTTAAAAAATATTAAGAAAGGTCAACAGAAATTAGTTTTTTATAGGAGAAAAAAAAAAGTTGAGAAAGTTATTGATCAGGCTTTTGAAATTAAACGTAAGTTATTTATTTTGATAATCAATAGAATTAGGAAGCTAAACAAGGCAATTTTTGATTTCAAAAGAAATAGTAGATGGAAGAGAATAGTTAATCGTAGTAATTTTTGTGAAGTTTTTTCTGGAGAATGGATACATAGTTCAAGCTGTGAGGCATTTTTTAATGAAGAGAGTTATTTCCAGGATAATGATTTGGTGCATGCAGTTGACATCAGTGGTCGTGCTTATGAAGTGAAAGATGGTTGTCCAGTTGAAAAAGAAAAACTTGTGACAACAGAGGCAGAAGAGTTGTTAGGTAATGAGGTTTTAGGAAGACGTGGTAAGGGTCCTGTGTACACCTGGAAGTGTAGTAGTATTTGCAGTGTGCGACAGGATTCCATCAATTTGCTTTGTGATTTTGTACGGTCATTTAACAAGAAAAGTTTGAAGCAGAAAATAAGGTTGTTGCAAGAATTAGATCCTTGCAGAGTGAGAGAAGTGACAGGTTTGCATGGTCATTCACTGGCTTGTCTTTCCAGGAGAGTATGCCAGAGTGTTTTTCATCATTTCAGGATGCTAGCAGTGCATCATAACAAAGTGAGGAAGTTAGTTAGACTGTTGTATTATGCTAAGAGTCCAGCAATTATGCTGAAACAATTATGCGCTGCTCTTTTGCATGGTTCTGAAATAGATGTGAAGAATATATGTGAAGAAATTGAGTTTTGTTACTTTGGAAGTAAAGAGGAGAATGTTGAAATTGAGCAAGAAGTAGAGGGTCATTTGGAAGATAGTGTACAGGTTTCCAGTACAGATAATTTCCAGAGGGAAATTGCGACGTTTGACATGAAATCAAGTGAGAGGCCTAATTTCACTTGTGTGTGTTGTAGACACACTTATTATAAGAATCAGACTAAGTTAGTGGATTTATATGCAAAAAGTGAAAGGGAAAATAATAGTGAATGGAAGGATTTTGCAACATACTTGATGGTAGAAAATTGTTTTGATTTGGGATTGGATCAACGTGTGTGTACTTATTGTTGTAACAAATTAAAACAAAACCAGATGCCTGCTAGAGCAGTTCATAATAATCTGGAATTGGTTGAGATTCCTTCTGAATTGAAGGATTTAAATACTTATGAATCTATTTTGATTCAAAGTATCCATCCCTTTCAGGCTATTGTAAGAATGGAGCCAAAGACAGGGAAATTGCCTCCATCAGATTTACAGAGAGGATTAAAGGGAAGAGTTGTTTATTTGCCTCTAGATTTGAAGAAAAACATTAACACAATTGGAGTAGAAAAAGTGGAAGAGGAACCTCTGGTTATCTTAGTTAATGGGGTTCCGACAAAGAATAAGAAAATATGGCAAGATTTAGTAGATGTTAGGAAAGTTAAAAAGGCAACATTGTATTTGAAAAAAAATAATAAATACTATAAGAATGTATATGTTGCAGAAGAGGAAGTAAGTGAGGAAGAGGATAGCGATTTGTGTGCTGGTCAAATTGAGAAAGTAGAACCCTCTACTAGTGAGGAAATATATGAACATTATAGTGTTCATCCTTTGCATTCAAAGGAAGTCATGGGGAATGCTATTGAGTTGTTTCAAATGAAACAAGCCAAAGGGAGTCCCATTAGTGTTTGGGAGGAAAGTTTGGAAGCTCGGTGTTTCCCACAGCTTTTTCCAACAGGTCAGGGAGGAAGATATGATGAGCGACCTCATCAAATTCCTGCTTCTGAATACCGGACTTTGCGATTGTATGCAGGAGATGCTAGGTTTCGACAATGCATTCCTTATTTGTTTCATCTCCTGTTTGAAAGCGATCTGTCTGGACTGTCATATGCAGTGAACCACATCTTGAAAAGTGGTATACACATGCAAAACATCTCGGCAAGTGATTTTATGGATAAAGTGAATGTCCAAGATAGTATTTTGGAATCTCACCTGATTAATCTCATGGCGTGTCAGCGTGGTACTAATGAGTACTGGTACCGTCGTCATGGTGATTTAAAATGTATGCTGAGGAACTTAGGTACTCCCACATGGTTCCTCACTCTGAGTTGTGCCGAGTATGGCTGGGAAGACTTACTTCAATTTCTACGAGAGGCAAATGCTAACGTAGAAAACATCGAATTCAAGACACCCGGAGAACTGTGCTCTTTGGATCCAGTCAATGTATGTAGGTACTTCAATCATAGATTTGAAGCTATGATGTCTTTCATCATGAATAAGAAGAATCCACCTCTTGGAGAGGTGTTGGATTTCTTCTGGAGAAAGGAGTACCAAGCAAGAGGAGCTCCTCATATACATATGTTGCTGTGGATCAAGGATGCACCTAAATTTGGAACGGATCCAGAAGACTCAGTGATGAGTTTCATCCAACAGTATTCTACGTGTGCTGTTCCAAACGCAAAGGAGAAGAAAAGCCTAAGAGAAAAAGTTCTGCGTTTCCAAAGCCATCGATGTGGAAAGTACTGCCGTCGTAAATTCCGAAACAAAGACAAGTTCTACACCAAATGTCGTTTCGGCTTCCCACGACCGGTGATTTCTAAAGGAAGAGTAAACAGTTTGATGTCTTCGCTGCGACATAATGTGATGAAGAAATCACCTAAAAACACTTACAATTTGAAGAGGAACGAAGAGTCCAAGTATATCAACGACTACAACCCGGTGATTTTGTCCATGTGGAATGCTAACATGGATATACAGTTTGTGGCTGATAACTGTATGGCTGTGGCTCGGTATGTGACGTCGTATATCACCAAAAAAGAGAAGACAGAATTGAAGGATATGTGGGAGGACATTTCCCATGAAAAGAGCCTCAGCAAGAAGTTGTACAGTTTCAGTCTGAAGATGTTGTCGCATCGAGAAATCGGAGCGTACGAATGTTCTGACCGGTTGTCTTCAGCAAGTCTCTATGCCAAGTCCAGGAGTATCGTTTGGGCGAGTCTTGGTCTTGCTGCAACGCGTAATCGAGTTCTCAAACCTGTGCGGGAAATTGAGTATTTGGCGGAAAAGGAGCCAAACAGTACCGACATTTTGAAGACAAACATGTTGGATACATATTATCCAAATCGAAGCAGTCACCTAGAGAATGTTTGTCTGTATGAGGTTCTGCAAAATTACATGTTCAAGAGGAACATCAAAGAAGATACTGAGAAAGGAGTGTATGCTGTAATAGGAAGTGAGGGATGTCTGGTCAAGCAAAGAAAATGCCACTTGATAAACCATCGAAAATTGAGTGGCGAATCTCCTGAAAAAAAGGAGTTTTTCTATTTAGCACTTTTGCAACTTTTCAAGCCTTGGCGTGCAGAAGAGGAACTGCTTGGAGATTTCCTCTGTTACGAAGACTCTTTCAATGCCGCCAAGGAGACCATAGAATGTCCTGCTTTTCCCAAATATGTAGAAATGTTGAATGCGGAAATTGAGCAGGAAGCAACGATTGCAGCCGAGATTGCCAGAGACAGTTCTCAGGACAGTCAGAGTTCTGCTTCATTGAGTCAGGATCCACTAGGAGGACCTCTTATTGAAAATGAAGCTGCCACTGCTATGAATGAGGTGGAAAAAGCCATGGCACATGCTCAAGAGGATGCGGTTAACTTAGAAGAGTTGGAAAGGCAACTCAACGTTGAGCAGAGGAAAATATATGACGAAGTTACCATGCAAATTGATCATGGATTAAGTCATGATAAGAAAGAATGCTCATGTACGTCGTTGAAGCCTGTCCGACTGTACGTGAGTGGAGAAGCGGGAACTGGAAAAAGTTTCCTCATTAAAGCAATTTCATGCTATTTGCAGGAAAGGACAGAGTCATCACTGTCTTGTGTTGTCACTGCTCCAACTGGACTGGCAGCACATAATATTAAAGGGATTACTTTACATCGTTTACTGATGCTGCCAGTGGAGCATGACAACAAATTAGAATATCACAAGCTATCTGGAGATGCTTGTTTTGAAGTTTCAAGAATCTTGAGGAAAATGAAACTTCTTATCATTGACGAAGTAAGCATGGTTTCCAATGTCATGCTTGCCTTTGTGCATTTGAGGATGCAAGAAGTTCTCAAAACAGAGTATGATGTGTTATTCGGTGGCAAACACATCATTGTTTTTGGAGATCTTCTGCAGCTGACACCAGTGAAAGGGCAACCTGTGTTCAAAATGCTCACGCATGAAGATACCAGGAAGTGCCTAGGCAGCATTGGCAACGTCAATATATGGTTAAACTTCAATTATGCTGAACTGCATGAAAATATGCGTCAGGCAAAGGATGAAGTTTACAAGACTATTCTACAAGATGTTAGAATTGGAAAAGTGACCGAGCATGGGAAAGAAGCTTTACATGCACGATTACTGTCAAATTTATATCCAGAACAAGATGTTGTGCCTGAGAATATTTTTCAGAAAATTACTGATAAGAAATCTGGAATATGTTTGATGCCAACTCTTGCAGAATGTGCAAAATTTAACAACAAAATGTTGCATTTAGAAAAGCAAGAGATTGTGAAAGTGGAAGCTATTGATAGAGTAGAGCATATGGGATCAACAATTATTTTGTCTGAGAATCTGAAAACAAAATTGGATTCATTAGAGAAGAGTATATCTAAAACTGCAGGTTTTGAAAAGACTCTGAATGTGTGCTTGAACTGCCGTATAATTTTAAGAAGGAATTTACATGTTGAAAGAGGTCTGGTAAATGGATCAATGGGTAATGTTGTTGATTTTGTGAAATACAGAAATAGAGATGGAATTGAATTTTTAAAAATTAAATTTGATGGCATTGAGGAAGTACAGCTAATTGCTCGTTGTTCTGCTAGATTTTTGCTTGTAAAAGACTTATATGTTCGCCGTAAGCAGTTCCCTGTTTGCTTGGCATATGCGGTGACAATTCATAAATCGCAAGGTTTAAGTGTAGACACTGCATTGGTGAATATTGGCAGTTCTGTGTTCAAGGAGGGTATGGCATATGTGGCATTGTCACGAGTTAGAACTTTATCGGGATTGTACTTGATTGACTGTGATGTCAGAAACATTTGTGCAGATCTAGATTGTGTTAAGGAATACAATAGGTTAAGAAGAGAGTATGCGCCACATTTGCCTCAGTTTCCTTTGTTTGAGAAACGTCTGGTAGGCCGGAAACGAAGAAATGAGAACAATACTGGGCAGGTTGTAGCAAAAAGAAAAAAAGTGAATGAACCTAAAATTACAAGCAGAAACAAAGAGGATTCTGTTGAAGATGTTGTTGGTTTTCAGTTTGAAAACAGTTCTGGTGTCAACTGCTATGCTAATGTAGTAATGAATGTTTTGTTTTCTCTAAAAAATGTAAAAGAAGAGATTGTGGTCAATTCTGATCAAAGATTTTGCAGTTTGTTAAATTCTGTGTTAGAGAAATGTACCACTGATAGAAGAAACATAGAAAGTGTGTCTGAAATTAGAAATCTGTTAGATAGATGTTCAGGCCAAACACAATTCTCTCAAAATATTCAGCAAGATTGTCAGGAGTTTTTAATGTATATGCTTCATGTATTACATGCTGAAGGTGTAGATGTAGATCAGCTGTTTGGGCTTTCTTATCAATGGCAGCATGACTGCGAGAACTGTATGGTATCAAGTACTACTAGTGTAGACTCAGAAAGATTTGTATATTTAACTTTGCCAGACAGTAAATCAGTCTCCTTTAATAAGCTAGTAAAAGCTGCTAATCACAACATGGAGTGTAGCCAATGTAAATCTGAAATGATGTCCACATTATTTATACGAACATATGGCCAGTACATCATTTTAATGTTCCAACGATGTAGGCCTGATGGAACAAAATTGACAACTTTAATAAAAAATTTTGTAGCTTCGCAGTTGTCAATATCAGGAAGGACTTTTGTAACTACAGCAATTATATATCATGACGGCCCTTCAATATCATCAGGACATTACACAGCTTATTTAAAGTCTAGAAATGGCTGGTCATTCTGTAATGATTCTGTTGTAATTTTCAAAAAAAAATTGCCGTATGACCTTAAAAACTCTTACCTGGTGTTTTTAAAACCAAAATTTTAGGAAAATAATCTCGGGATATGATCTGTGGAATTTCAAGAAGTTCTAATGGCTCCTACACAATTTGGCCTTGAGGATAAGTGTAGTTCAGAGACATAACTTCTAATCATAGGATTGGACATCATGGACATGTATGTGCAGTTTAAATGAATTCAGAAAAACTGTTTCTTTTCATAAGCTAATTAAAGCAGCCAATCAAAACATGGAGTAGAGGGAATGTAAGTCTGCAATGCTGTCTACTGTTTTACATTACTTTGTGATTAAAAGTGATGTAGAGAATTAAATAATTGTAGTACTCATAGAGGTAGTGTAAGTCTGCTTCATATTAAGCAGTATCAGTGTCATACGAAATGTAGAACATGACTGAGCAAGAAGGGGAAGATATTACTATTCCAGGATTGTGAAAATGATCTTCAACATTTTAATTCTGAAAGTTGCGGGAATGCCAAATGATGGGATTGGTTAACAAGAAATCCAAGAGTTATACATGGCTCTGACAAAATTTGGCCTTGTGGAATCTTGTGGTAGAGAGCAAGAAGTCATTTATTGTATGTAACATGTTTTTAAAAACGATGGAGATTTTCTTTCAGAAACTGGTGGGCTGAAAGTAATAACAGCACAAAAGAGTATAAGCTATTCATAGGACATCCTTGGACGTCATGGAAAGTAAGTTAACTTTAAGGAGTTCTGATTTTTGATTTCTGATCTTGTATGGGTTTTTTAAACACAATCATTTTGATTGTGTTTTTTTTTCCCCGCTGTTACATGATGAATACCTTCAAGTCACTGTTTTTAGTGAATTTTGATACATTCTGAGAACAGCAAAAATAAACCATTTAACATGTATAATTAATTCTGTAATGTTTCCATTTATGATGTATATGTAGAACTGTGTAGAAGGCATGGAGAAGGTGAGGCTTCTGTAAGTGTCAAAGTTGTTGCATGCAGTGCTGCACTTCTGCGTATTCTTTGATATGCTA
The DNA here is from genome assembly GCF_964261635.1 of Lissotriton helveticus. Taxonomy (NCBI): domain Eukaryota; kingdom Metazoa; phylum Chordata; class Amphibia; order Caudata; family Salamandridae; genus Lissotriton; species Lissotriton helveticus. The sequence goes on from NC_136071.1 coordinate 532,178,555, forward strand.
GACTACATCTGCACAATGAGATACCTAAGCAAAGGAAACAGAAGTGATGTGATTGTGAAATGAGCAAAATAAATTGCATGTATTTCAATTACATCACCTGTGTTTCCTATCATTACGAATCACATTGTGCAGATCAAGTTTAGGTCTGTCCAGGGAAACATAGGAGGTTTGGACTTTGTTGAAGATTGCAGTGGACATGACTCACTTCATTGGTAGACCTTCACATGTATTATGTCTTCTATTCTCTTCAACAACTTGAAATTTCATCTGCAACCCTGAGTAGGCCTCACCTGAAACAAAACTCTGGATAGTAGACATCTTATTGGCATCCTGAAGCAATTATTTTAAATTTTAGTGTCTTGCGACACTTTTCTGAGAGAACAGCAATGCAAAAGATGCACTATGTTTTAAGATAGGCCTCACTTCATCTGCATCAAGATAGTGTTACTTTAAAATGTATATCTTTAGGACTGTGTAGCTTCTGTAAGTGTCAAAGTTATTGAAAAACTGTTTGTCCTTCAATCTTTGCCCTTGTCTTTTGTAATTTTTCAATACATGTTTTTATATTTTTCAAATGTTTGTTCTCTCTTTCACAGATTGAAAGTATAAAAATAAAAAGTGAGGAATTTAACGACAATTATAAGGTAAGTATTTTGTACTCTTTTCGTTACATTTCTATCACATTGAACTACTATTAGTTCCACTGCTTCATTTCTTTAATCCTCAGTTTCCTGCCTTTGCTACTTCCCTCATTCCTTTCTCTATTACCTACTTACTCAACTCCTTCCATTTTTTTTCTCAGTCCCTCTCTTTTCATAGTTCCTCACTCTTGTTCACTCACTCCGTCTCTATTACTCTTAGTGTCTTTGACTGATCACTGTATCACTATTTGTTCATAATGCTTTCTCTGTGTAGTTGAAGCACACTAAGGGGCATATTATGAATGCAGCCAATAAAATTATTGCTCTTTTTATTGGCAGAAAACTGGTGCAAAAGCGGCTTTAGCGGCAGTTTTCTGCCGCAAAAGCAGCTTTAGCGACACATTTCTGCCTATAAAAGCTGCAAAACTTTTATTGCCTATGTTGATAATATGCCCCTATGTTATTTACATTAGGGCTATATTGTCCAGTATAACAATCAAAATTGCTCTCCAAAGACACCAGGCAAAGCAGACGCTCCCTCAAACAGATCACCAAGCGCAATTTACCCTACTTACAATCTAGCCTGTTCTCTGTCGAGACTTTAGCAATCTTTAGAGCACAAGATAAGATTTTTTTACATGGAAGAGCCATACGTATTGCAATTCTACTTAAGAAACAAGCATTGGCATAGACAATAGGTCTCGCCTTTGGGACCTTATACGTGTTTAGCCATGCAACAGTTGATGTTGCTGCACCAAGGATATTATGCTGCATAACTAAAGACTTAGAAGGTCCAAAAGTCGATACCTATTGGCTATGCCAATGCTTGTTTTTCTTTCACTTCGTTATCTATTTAGTTTTTCACAATTATACCATCTTCTGTCTGTTTTTTGGTAAATAGATCTATTAAATAGTATCTCTTCTTTACTACCTATAGCTGTCTTTCTTGAAACATCACTCTCTGTTTACTTTCCTTATACTTACTCTTTTTTTTTAAAAAGTTTTTTTTTTGGTTAGCTCCCGGTACGCGTACCGGGAAGCTAAACCGGAAGCGAACCAAAAGAAATAGAGCTTGCCAGAGTGCTAAACATTCTAGCAATTTTTTTGGAAAGGGAAGGTAGTTCTGAAAAGAACTTTTTTTTTTATATTTTTGTTGTTTTATATTTTTTTTGTATTTTTTGAACATTTTTTGTTTTTTTTGTATTTTTTGAACGATTTTATATTTTTTTTGGGTTTTTTTGGGGGGGGGGGAACAACAAAAAACAGGTGTTGAAAAGGGCTCAACAGGAGCAAAAAAAAATTACTGGGGGCGGTTAGGGCAATTATGATTGTCATAAGCCAGGTTGATGGCATTAATACTCATGTTACCACATGATATCAACGCACCACAGTGCATACAAGTATGTTTCATGTGCCCAAAATTCTCTTGGATGTTTGGCACAGTTTCCCGTGCCTCTGCTGGTGTCAATGATATTGACGATGTTGACCTGGCCACAGGAGTTGCTGTTGGGTTTTGTTCCATATCCCGTATTTCCGCCCGGCTGTAATTAAGTGGATGCTTCCTGGTCATGTGCCGATGCATGGTATAGTTCCCATAGCTATACTTTTTATCAGTCCCTCTTGATAATTTCTCTTTGCAGATGAGGCAGGTCACATACCTCGCATTCACTTTCTTTTGCCCTGGAGGGATTGAATAAAACTGCCAGATGAAACTGGCTTTCCTATGGGAAACCCGGGGCACCTCTTCCAAGAACTGTGGTTCTTCTCCCTCCTCTTCCTCCATTTCTTCCTCTTCCTCCTCAGTGTTGGTGATGACCTGGGGAGGTGGTCCTCTCTTCCCATGAGGAGGTGGAGGTGGTGGTGGGGGTGCACCAGCTGAAGCAAGTACTGAAGCCATTGCTCTACTATGAATAAAGGTCTTCCTCTCACAATGATGAAAGTCAGAGTGAGGAAAGAAGGAGGGGTTTTCATCATTTGGGAAAAACAATAGTTCTCAACCAATGAAAAGTGTTATTTTTAGGTCACCTGACCTAGCCTTCCATAATTATGAAACTAAAAGTGAAATGAACCAATGAAAAGCTTTATTAACAAGTCACATGACTCTAACTTTCATGTTACGCGCTGCGGAACGCTCCCCGGTTAGCTTCCGGTTCGCTGCGCTTCGCGCCTCGGTCCGCGCCCGGGGACACTTCCGGGTGCGCTAACGCAGTACGTCACAAGACGCATTTCGCGGCAACGCGATACGTCGCGCTTTCGTGCCGCGGATCGCTTCCGGGGAGTTGCGTTTCGCGCCTCGGTCCGCGCCCCGGGGCACTTCCGGGTGCGCTAACGCAGTACGTCATAAGACGCATTACGCGGCAACGCGATACCGTAACTATGTTGATTTGTTACCGGTTCGCGGACCGGATCGCGGAATCGAATTGAGCTAACGGGAAGCTTCCTGGTTCGCGGACCGGGAGCGAAACAAAAAAAATATTAAAAAAAAATTATTAATAAACATATAAAATATATTTTGGGATTTAAAGAAGAATACATTTTACAGCTGTAGATATTAGCTTTTAAAAAACCAATGAAATTCACTGAAAAAACCATAGGTTATAGACCATATATAGTTAGGAATTAGCATTTACAAAACCTTGAAAATTCACTGAAAAAACCATAGGTTATAGACCATATATAGTTAGGAATTAGCATTTAAAAAACCTTATTTTACTCACACAAAACCATTGAAATTCCATATATAGTTAGTTGCACTAACTATATATCGCGCACCCGCAATCCACTGCTGATCATGTCACATATTACATCATTCATGACATGGTCAGTGACATCACTGATGACATCACTGATGACATCTCAAATGACATCACTGATGACATCACTGATGACATCTCAAATGACATCACTGATTACATCACTGATGACATCTCATTTGACATTACTGATCACATCACTGATGACATCATTCATGTGATAATACGATGAACCTCTTCAGACTCTAATATAACCTTAGATACACTCAGTGTAAACAGACACTCATAGACTGTCACTCATCCATGAAGTTACACACACACCTAGTCAGTCATGCAAACAATCAATCACACCTCCATTTCCTTAACTATACAGTTAAACACACCTTACTTATTCAAACATATACTAAAACATATTTACTCACTTATACAATCCTGGATACAAGTTCACAATGATCCATACAGCCACTCACACATTCACTGGCTCTTATGCACAGTTATTTATATATGTCAACTCTCACATGTACTGTATTTTACATATGTACTTACTTTGACATGTAGCACTGAGATATCTATTCACTCACCAATACAGTCATGCACACAGTCAACCGCCCATACAGCTGTTTCCACATGCACTTTTGAACCCATACATCTATGCAGAGAGTCATACACCTCCCAGCCACCCATACACACTCTCAGTCTCCCATACAAATACTTGGGCAACCAATCAATAACCCATATAGTTAATCATATAGCTACTGATCAACACATGCAGCAGTTTACAGAACAACAGACATAATGATGCACAAATTAAGACAGTTTAGTCACTAACCCATGCACTCAGTGAGACACATTTAATCACTCACTCATACAGTCAGTCACGCACCTACTAAATCCTTTGTTCAGACACTTCTACATCCACTCATTCTTCAATATGTAAGACATATTTTAACTTTACAGAAACATACAGTCACTGGATGTTGTCATCAGTGATGTCATCAGTGATGTCATTTGAGATGTCATCAGTGATGTCATCAGTGATGTCATTTGAGATGTCATCAGTGATGTCATCAGTGATGTCACTGACCATGTCATGAATGATGTAATATGTGACATGATCAGCAGTGGATTGCGGGTGCGCGATATATAGTTAGTGCAACTAACTATATATGGAATTTCAATGGTTTTGTGTGAGTAAAATAAGGTTTTTTAAATGCTAATTCCTAACTATATATGGTCTATAACCTATGGTTTTTTCAGTGAATTTTCAAGGTTTTGTAAATGCTAATTCCTAACTATATATGGTCTATAACCTATGGTTTTTTCAGTGAATATATATATATATATATATATATATATATATATATTCCAAATGAAAGACACCCAACACTTGGCGGCCCTACGCTCTCGTGCAACTTTCTTTATTCTGCCAGGTAGCACTGTACAGCAGCGTGAAAAATACAGCAAGTCTTTGTCATTGATTACCGACGCGTTTTGGCCATCCCTTCACCCTTGTTCACAGCAATGACTCATGAGGAAGGCAGCTCAGCAGGTGATCTTTAAGTGATTGCATCAGTCCCGCCCGTATGCAACATCTGCATGCTGGTATCTGTGGTTTGACAAAATGTTCCTTTAGTAGGTATCTGCTGATTTCCTAAAGTTTCTTAAAATCCACAGTGGGTAGCCATATCTCTCCGCTGCCGTTACCATGCCGAATTAATCCTGGGCAGAACTGCACGAAGCCGGGGCTCTAAATATTAAAATAGGTCCTAACTATAACTATCTCCTGCAACCGCCAGTAGATAATAAACATATATATATATATATATATATATATATATATATATATATATATATATATATATATTATTCCAGTTTTCCCAAGGGAAGTTTGTCTCTACGCACTCCCGGATATTTGGTAAATAACAAGGTCATAACATCCAAATTGTAGTTCAGTCTTCAGTTTATTTTAGCAAGCCAGCTGCACCTGACGCGTTTCGGTCTCTACCATCTGTGAACCTCCAATAAACTGTATTGAAATGGAAACAAATATAAACTATCTCTCTTAGTAACCTTTTAAACCCACTAATTAATTTTTCTTGAAAAGTATATATTATTTAAATTTCTTCACATGCAAACATGAGATATAAGGAATGAAATTATGAATAATTTCTGAAATTTCAATCACCCACCAGAGGGCTGTATGAGCAAAATCGAGTTAATGTTTTAACTTATGTATTAAGTTAATTATGTGATGATAATGGCTGTGGTAAATTTAATTCATACCCACCAGAGGGTTAAATTGATCAAAATGTGTTTGAGAAATTTTTTTGGTTCAAACTCAATTACCTAGAGCTAAATCCAAATTAGAAAACCTTTGTGATAAAGAAATAAGTTGAAAGACTACATGTCCCATATTTCTGGTGCTATTAACAGGAAGTGATGTGACAGGATGTTTGCACTTTTTACACATTTTTTTCACTTTATTTAAACTCACCAAAAAAATGTAGTATTGTTTTCCTGTGAGCAAGGTCTCCGTAGAGACCGAAACGCGTCAGGTGCAGCTGGCTTGCTAAAATAAACTGAAGACTGAACTACAATTTGGAGGTTATGACCTTGTTATTTACCAAATATCCGGGAGTGTGTAGAGACAAACTTCCCTTGGGAAAACTGGAATAATTTAACTCGTGGCTTGGTTCTGCCACGCTCTGAGCGCACCGCCCTTAGAGCGCCTGGAAGCCCGCCTTTGGACCTAACAGATTGGATATATATATATATATATATATATATATATATATATATATATATATATATATATATATATATATATATATATATATATATATATATATATATATATATATATATATATATGTATATATATTACCTACTGGCGGTCGCCAGTAGGTAGTTATAGTTAGGATCTACTTTCCATAGGAAATCCGCAACATTCTATTGGGAATAACGTTGGCGCCGGTGGACGAATCTGCGCGAATTTCTCAAAGAAGATGGCCCGCTCCGCTCTGCTCCTTCCCTGAAAGTTTAGGGGGGATTCGTCAAGCGGGGGCCGAGATCAAAGGGGGGTCCCAAAACGTGTTTTCCCCCATGTTAATTTCCATAGGGCGGTTGGACTCACTTTTAGCCCGAACGGCTGAATGGATTTCCACCAAACTTGGCAAAATTGTAGGGACTGGTAGCCCGATGTGCCTCTGCTATGTCTCAAGATATGTGCTCCAGTGGATTTTGAGTAATTTAGGTTCAAAAAAATATATATATCTATAAGCGCGCCCCGGTATGCGTACCGGGCCGCGTACCAGTGCGCTACGCGAGTTCGCGAGCAGAAAGCTGATTGGCTCTCGGGTGTCTGTCAACATTCCAAACAGTCCGTAGCGGATGCCATCTTGTGTCTCGGTAGGATAGAGACACAAGAGGTGGCAAAAACAAAGGGGGAAATGACCAAAAGGGGGCAGGGTAGACCCCCCTGACCCCATAGGTTTGATGTGGGGGCCATAAAAGGGCTTCGCGGGGCAGAAAAAAAATACATTTTTTTTCGATTTTCGCGGGGGGAGCGCCTGGTACGCGCACCGGGGAGCGTACCATGAGGAAAACCCAGTGAAACAGTAAAATAATAATTTAAAGTGCTTAGAGGTAGGGTAGCTTTGAATAGCGTTGTTGTGTTGTGTGGGTGATTTAAGTACCAGCATGTAGGTACCAATACAGAGTCTTAAATTCAATGTACACCGTCTCCTCTGTAGATAATTTGCATGTTGTTACAGAAGTTATTGTGGTATATGGAATCTATACCATAGTCTGTCAGGAAAGCAGAAACAACATGGAGGCAGGAGATGAAAAAGAGATGTCAAATACTCATTGGAGATAATATAGTGGGAGAAAGGAAGTAACTATGAGCAAAATTACTATGTAACACAAAAAAATTGCACAGTATACTATAAGTCTCACTTTATATTATAATCATTTTGGTACTATTTCATGAATTACATATAAAAATGAATAATGTCTCGAACAATTTTTAATTATTAAATATAAATTTATTGTTCTGATTTTTCAAAATTTAAAAAGAACTTCCAACATTACATCATCTGGAATCTCCTCATTTTGATTCCATGATTCTATTTCTTCAACACAATTAAGTAATTCTTGGTCCAGAGACTGATCCATAAAGTCTAAGTCATCAATATTTTCCTCAGGATTGTTCTCAACAACAATTTCGAAAGAAATATTAATTTTGGTTTGTTTTCCTTCCATTTTCTTGCTGTAAATTGCATAAAAAATAAATATATCAGTAGAGTTGGGGCACTGTTGGGTTTAAATTCAGACAGGTACTTCTGAGTTTTTAACAGTGAAGTTATCTTTGGGCAGTGTATGGTATCAGGCAGGAAGTAGAAATACAAAAAAGTGCATGTGGTGAAGCCTAAGTAAATTCATAATTATACCAGAGAAGCCTAACTCAATCCATAACTATAACAGAGAAGCCAATCTCAATCTATAACTATCACAGAGGGACAGTAAATAACTATCAGAAAACGTTTTTACAAATTAACTTAAAGTGCCCCTTACAAATTAACAACTTACCTTACAGAAAGGTGATGAAGATAAATGAGAAAATCCTTTAAAGATGTACCTCAGGTAGTTGTAGTCAAAATGGCTGTGTTTCCCTCTCATTTTTCATTTATATTCATGTACATAACCAATCAAATGTCAGGAAATAAAAGTAGAAAATGAAAGTAACATTTTAATTGGTTGTAAATTCTAACACTTCATATGTGTTTTTGTCATGTAATTTACCTCAGGATATTTAGACAGGGCTACAGCCCAAATGGCACAATGGAATTCCACCAAATTTGGGAAAATGGTAGGGACTGGTATGTAGTAGGGCCTATTCTATATTTGGTGAAAGTCTCTCCAGTGGTTTTTATGTAAATGAACTTTTAAAAAATGTTGGGAGCGCTTACCGGTGCGCGCCCCGGTACGCGCACCGGCAGCGCTACGGGAGTCCTCCATCTTGTGTTTCGGAAGAATTGAGACACAAGATGGAGGACAAACAACGTTGGGAATGGGTAAAAGGGGGCACGGTAGACACCCCCTGACCCCCTAGGTTTTCTGAGGGGGGCTTAGGAGGCCCATATAGGCCAAAAAAATATTTTTTTTTTTATATTTTCGCGGGGGGAGCGCCTGGTACGCGCACCGGGAAGCGTACCGGGGAGCGTACTTTGGTGAAAAACAGTGAAAAAAGTTAGAGTAAAGTAATCATTTTGAGTGATCAGAGGTAGGGTAGCCCTGAAAAGAGCTTTTGGGTTCTGTGGCTGATTTAGGTACCTACAAGTAGGTTCCAATGCACAGTCTTAAATTCAGGAGGAATATTCTATTCCCCTCATCTGAGAAGTGCACACCATCTCCTCTGTAGATATCTTGCATGTTGCAACACAAGTTATTGTTGTATATTGAACCCATTCCATAGTCTCTCATGTAAGCAGAAACAGATTTATTCACATGTTTCTGTGCTTTCTCAAATTGTGGACAAAATTGGTTGGACCACTTCCATTTCTGTCTTTGGCATATATTGGACTATACCAATGCAGTTTGTGGAAAAAGTGTCATCAATTGCCCAAATGTGTCCTTTAAAAGCATTTCCAGATCTACCCCAGTCAAAGTGCCTAGGTCATTTCCACCACAGTGCAAAATTATGAGGTCAGGGTGTGGCAGATGGTAAAAGGTTTTCACCAATGGTATCAATTGATGACATCTCAATCCTCTTTGGCCAATCCACTTGATGTGCACATTTGGTAAATCAAGGTTGTGAAAATTTCTGATAGCTGCATACCTTTGAGCCCGGTGGATGTAGCTATGTCCAATAATCCAGACAGAATACATGGTGAGAGGAGGTTCTGGTGCAGTCAGATGAAGTGTAGGAATGAAATGGCAGTTGGAACAGTAGGAGTTTGCAAAAAAAAACCTGTGGAGTTTCAGTGCTCTTGAATCACAAGCAATGATTGGTGGATTCAGATAGTTGAAAACTGAAAGTTAGGGTGCATGGTTCTGTTCTGTGAAAGAAGTAATTTGAATGGTTAAGAAAAAGTCATTTAAAGAAACATTGCACCGGATAAGCTGGTGTATTGAGAGGTCAAACATCCTTTTTTGTAAAAAAAAATTTGTGTCCTCATATTCGCCCTTGGTTACCATATAGTAACGAAAAATTAGAGGAGATGACAGGAACACTGACCCAGATTTACTGGGGGGGATTTTAAAGATTCCTACTGGAGTATCCCGCAGTGCAAAGCATCTGCTACTTAATCTTCATCACATGGTACCAACAGGGCTAGCATACTGCTGTATACAACACATTTCGTATCCGAAGTCGCCCATGTAGGGTATGTATAGCAAAAGGGGATCAAATAACACGACCCTTCCAAGCAGCAAAATCATAGGACATGGGGGAAAAAAAAAAACCATGATGTTCTGATCCATGGTTACCAGTTCAAAAGTAGCCAAAATCTTCTCTTATGTTGGTTACCAGCCCTGACCATGTCCAATTTAGACATCTGTAACATAGATGCACGCCAATCGGTAAAGATAGGAGGTGCCTTATCTTTCCAACGTCTACATATTTCTCTTCTAGCCAATAAACAACCATAGAAGACCAGTTTTTTACTTATGCCATCAAGCTCTGGTAGGATACCAAAAAAGACTAAGAGAGGGCAAGGGCTGACTTGCGAACCTATCGCTAGCGAGAGGGAAGCGCAGATTTCATTCCAAAATAATGTTAAGAATGAACACTCAAAAAACATATGAACGTCTGATGCGGCTACCAGACCGCATCTAGGGCAGGCCACCAGTGCATTATTGGGGAACTTTGATAGACGTAGTGGAGAATAGTACACCCTGTGCAATGTGAACAAGTGGTTGCGACGAAGCCAGGAAGGTTTCACTGTGTCCCCCAGAATCTTAAATGATTTTAGCCACAAACTCTCCACATCAGTGTTGGTGATATATGTTTCCCAGAGCAAGTGGGGGAGCAAGAATTCGCCATCAGTCTCGTCTAACATGAGGTTATACCAATATGTAATCTCTTTTTTGAAAGGTGGTTTGTCAATCAGGTGGGTTACTAGATTACTCTCAGTGCCTATTTTAAACCTACCCCTGCCTTGACTATAAGCCTGAGCCCAACTCTGGATTTGAAGGTATTTAAATCGTGAGAAACGAATTCCTATTATTGAACTCAGGGTCTCCCATGAAAGTAGAACTCCTTCAACAAACAGGTCCCCCCATGATGTAAGTCCGGCCTCTCTGACTGAAAGAGCTAGACTATCCAAAAGCCAAGACGGAGCGCCCGGAGAGTCCCACAGTGGAGCCCTACTATGATAGTAGTCCAGTTTGAGTGCACGTCTAAAATTGCCCCATGTTCTAGCTAGATCCCTCAAAACCTTTAGCTTAACCTTCTTAAATTACTTGGGGTCACCAAACTTTAACAAAAAGTTCGTCGGCCTGATTTTTTCCCCCTTAAGAAGTGCTGAAAATAGTTTCCCACACCCGGCGTTGTTAGGGGGCCTTTAAAAGCATCCTGATGTGAGAAAGTTGAAAGGCCCATCCGTAATACTGCAAATCTGGTGCTGCAAGGCCCCCTTTTTCTCGGCGACGTCTTATCTTCTTTCAAGATAATCTGGGCGTATGACTATTCCATATAAATCTATTTATTTCGGTTTGGAGTTTGGCAGTCAAAGATGGATCGAAAAAAAGAGGAATAGTATTAAACAAAAACATAATCTTAGGTAGAATAGTCATTTTAACCAGATTAGACCTGCCTATCAGGGAAATAGGAAGAGCCGACCATTTTCTCATCAATCTACGAGCCTCCTTAGCCACAAGAGCAAAATTTAAAGGGACAATCTTATTAATATCCGTATAGATATTTAAGCCCAGATACCTGAGAGTAGAACTAGGCTGTACCCCTACGACCGGTGCAGGATGATTCCAGACCATAATATCAGTCTTAGATGCATTGACTTCGTAGCAGGATATTGCACCAAACTCTTCTGCAATGGATATTACAGTAGGAAACGCCGAGCGCAACTCGGATGAAAAGATAAGAACGTCATCCGCATATAGTGCGACTTTCCGTTCCCATCCTTCAAAAATAAAAGGTTTTATATTAATGTTGTCACGGATTAGTTGGGCAAAAGGTTCTATATATAAATCAAACAAAAGTGGGGAGAGGGGACACCCTTGACGGGTTCCTCGCGTAATGCTAAATGGCTCAGTAAGTTCCCCGTTAACCAATAATGAAGCAGAAGGGTTTTTGTATAGTAGTTTTACAGCTCGCCTAAAATTATCACGTAGATTAATCTTTTTCAACACTTCCGCTAAATACATCCAATTTACCCTATCGAAAGCTTTTGTAGCATCAAGAGTGAAAACTGCTAAGGGAAGCGATGCTAATGTGGCCATATCTATTGCGCCAATGAGGTCGTAAGTCAGTTCATAAAGTTGCCTTTCCTTTACGAATCCCTTCTGGTACAAATGGAGGATGTTGTTTGCTACCCCTCCCAATCTATTTGCAAGCACCGACGCAAAGATTTTATAGTCTGTGCTAAGAATTGAAATTGGCCTATATGACCCACAGTTAGTTGATGGTTTGCCCGGTTTTAAAATCAAAGTTATAGAGGCCCTGTCCCAAGAGGCGGGAGGTAAGACACCATCCAGTAGGATACTATTAAACAAGTCTGTTAGGTGAGGAAGAGATGTTAAACAGATTGCTTTATATATTTCGTAGGGTAACCCATCGGGTCCTGCCGCCTTGCCCTTTTTGCTTTTAAAGATAGCGGAACGTACTTCCTCCAGAGTAATAGGGCCGTACAGGGCATTCCTTTGTTCTAAATTTAAGGCAGGAAGCGAGATCCCAGATAGCCATTCCCTTGCGTGGTTGGGTTGTACATTCTTATCCTCGTGATATATTTCGCTGAAGAAGCTTCTAAAAGCTCCACTAATTCCCTCGTCTGTAGAGTGTATTACTCCATCCTTGTTAATAGAACTAATATTGTTTCGAACCCTATCTGTCTTCGACTTCCAGGCCAGGAGCTTGCCGGCACCTTCCCCATATTCAAAATGGGCCAGTTTACTAGCCTCCCATCTCTCCAGAACCCGGGCGCTCAAAACTGAGGAAAGATCTCCTTTTAAAACCGTTAGTCTGTCCTGCAACTCCTCTAATGGGGTCCCTAATATTGCTAGGTTCCTGTCGAACTCTTCTTGGACTCCTGCTATCTCCAATTCAAGAGAGGCTACTGAATCCCTGTAGGTCTTGTTTTTATATGCAGATATATTGGTTAGATAGCCCCTTAGTGTAGCTTTGAATGCATCCCAGGTAATCCCAGGTGGGGCAGTCCCCTGATTAATCTCCCAGAAAGACTTAACTTCATGATTTAATGCCTCTATGATGTCGGCAGAGGCAAGTATTGATCTGTCAAAAGACCAGTTTCTTAGAGAGGGCCTTGATACGACCTCGAGCTCAAGAAGGATGGCTGTATGGTCAGAAAGATGAAAAGGTAGATGAGAGACTGATTTAACCTGTTTCACCAAAATATGACTAATCAAAATGAAGTCAATCCGAGACTGGTAGTGAAATTTATAGTTCCTAAATGTGACCCCCCTTTGAGACCCATGAAGCGTCCTCCAGATATCATTATAATTTAATGCTTTCATGTTGTCTAACAAAAACATCCTAGTCTTAGATAGAGTTATAGCCCTATTGGAAGGAGACTTATCCAATATTGGATCCAAGACTATGTTGTAATCACCTGCCAAGATGACCAGTTCTGGGAATAGATATAGTTGTGAAAAGAGTGTGGCCAAGACTGATGGATCGTCCTGATTTGGACCATAGTATCCTACTATCGTAAGTGGTAAACCAAAAATAATGACTGAAGCTATGGCCCATCGACCATAAGGGTCTACCTGTTTAGAAACAAGCCTTGCCCTAATAGATTTTTTGAAAAGGATGGCCACCCCCTAATATGTGAAGTTTGTGATGTGACAACCCCGAAATCTATCCATCTATTCTTACCCAACAAGTTTAGCATTTCGCTTTCTGCCAAATGTGTCTCCTGGAGCACTATTATTTGCGCAGCAGAATCTCGTAGATATTGCATAATGTTATTTCTTCTTGGACAAGTCCGAAGACCATTAGTGTTCCAGGACAAAATGCGAAGATTATGCATTATACTGAAAAAAAGTTACAAGAACCGAATACCAATTCTACCATACTCTGGTACATAGGCTATGTATTAGCTGACTCCTGTCTTTCCCCTCTCGAAAGTGTTTTAAAGGACGTTTAAGAGGACAATTTTTACTTTTTTCACCCCCCCTAACCCCCCTCCCACTCCAAACCCCCCACCCACGGGAAACCCCCACACTATCTATCTGGACACCCAGAGACATAGCACACCACTATGGACCCCTGCCACTACCAACCAACTACCAAATTTAGGGGAAAAGAAAAAAGAAAACTAAGTGAGATTAAACCCTGTAATAAGACCCTTAAATGAATGTAAATCCTGTCACCAAGTTTATCAGGAATGTGTTAACAGGTGTGAAGGCATTCTACCTTTTTATTTTTTAATTTATTTTTTTCTTCCCTTCCCTTCCCTTTTTTTTTTTTTTTTTTAATAATTTTCTCCTTCCCAGCACCACTTTACTCTATTCTATGTATCTCCTAGTTTTTCCTATTCTATACCTTTACATCAATATCTTTATATCAGCATCAATGGAGGGTCTATACTTTTTAACAAGTTTTTAACAGAGTCTTAAGTTAACTTTTAGCGAGGTATTAGTGAGCTTGTCAGAAACCTGGAAGGGAAGGAGGCTGATAACTACCAAGAACTAAAGAAGAGATAGAGTAGGGAATAGGCCCAAACTACTTAGCATTCTCCGTCCTCCTACCCATGCTCAGGAGGAACTCATCTGCAGCCTGCACTGATCTTATGTTGTGCATAGTATTCTTATACATAACTCTTAGTGCTGCCGGAAAAACCAACTGAGCAACGGCCCCCTGACTTCTGAAGGCTTCCAACCTCTTACCGAGCTCCCATTGCTTATCGAGGGTAATTCTGGATAAGTCCGATCTAATCTGAAAATTGAACCCCTTAGCGCTTACCACCTTCTGTTTCAACACAATGTTCAGAATAGTTTCTTTAACAGAATAGGTGAGAAAATTAACCAAAACCTTTCTGGGTTTTGTTCTCTGGGGGTTCCTTCGAAAAGGCTCTCTGTGGATGCGCTGGATATCCAAGGCTATTTCTTGTTCAGACATGTCTAATCGTAACACTTCTTTTAACAGAGAGACCACGAATTGTTTGATGTCTGAACCCTCTTTCTCCTCTGGTATATTCAAAATTCGTAAGTTATTCCTGCGGGCATGATTTTCTAAAGTCTCCATTCTATCGGACAAGCTACGATTCTCTTGTCTAAGATTCACTAGTTCTGCTTTTGTGGCGCCCAAATTGATATTCACTTCTGTAACTGAATCTTCCAGAGTTTCTGTCCTGGTGGTGAGGGCACCAAGCTTACTATCCAGAGATTGACAGAAGCATCGGATGTCAGCTTGATTTGATGCAGAGGTCTCAAAGCCCTTTTTAATGTCTGCGGCCAAAGTTGCAAACGTTGCCTGAAAGGAGGCCTGCAATGTGGTGACCAAATCAGTATTCGAGGCGTGAGTAGCGTCATAGGCAATGCTGGAAACTTCCCCACCCCTAGTACAAGCTGTTGAGCCTGCATCTAGAAAAACCGACTGCAAACTCAATCCAGGTGCTACACTCGGAGGAGCAAAAGGTAAGGGGGGGGCCAGTGGGGAGATCAAAACCAAGGAGGAAGGCACTGGGTGTTCCAGATTACTGGGCATATGATAACCCACTGGATCAGCTTGACCTGTCTCTCCTAACATAGAGGAGGACAGTTGGTCCAAATTACTGTCGTTATCATACTTGCCCTTGTCATTGTTGTTATTACTTGCAATATTGCTGTCTTCATTAGGTTTAACAGTGGCAGAAATACTGTTTTCATTTGGTCCCTCTACACCTTCTAAAGTGAGATCCAGTGAAGGATCAGAAGTGGGGACATTCGTGCTCACCGTCTCCTCCATAGATAATCCCTCAACTTCTTTAGAAGCCATCTGTACTTCTGAGATAGGATCCCTTACCTCCTGGCTCTGTGAAGGGGAGAGGGGGTTATTGCCCAACAGCACCACTTGAGGGACCACTTTAAAGTAGGAACGCAGTGAGGGAGTTATTTTTGATGCGGTAGCTAAGTTCTTTGACTTATTTATTACTAACTTAGGAGTATACGAACGCTTTACCTTAACCTGGCCTGTTAGATATGTCGACAATTTTTTATTGTCAGTACCAGCACCAGTGTTGCTATTAGCGCTTACATGAGCCTTTAAGCACAAACCCCCCTCTCCAATGCTGACACTAGTCGGATCCCTCCGATCACTTGTATTTATGCATGTATCTGCTTTAAAAGCGGTAGGCTTGCTTTTGGATTCAAAGTTTTGAAAAAAAGACGCTTTGTTGTTACTTATTTCTTTTTTACCAGTAGTTGGACATTTCCCTCTCGTGCGCCCTCTCCCCCTCCCCTTTCCTCTGCCTCCCCGGGTGGCCTCCCCGGCAGACACCGATGTGCCCACAAATTTCAAACTCTCCAAATCATCCTCGCTGCTCCCATCACCCCTGTTACCACTAGATCGTTTCTTGTCAGTCTCGTTCTGGTGTCTGCGGTGTCTACGTTGACATCGCTGCTGGGCTTGAAGCTGCTTCTCATCCAGAATCTCTCCCTCCTCACACTGCTCCGCCTGTGCCTGTACCGCTACAGTAGCAGAGCCTCGCTGCCCAAGTAGAGCACCTCGGATACGACGACCCCTCCTAATCTCCAGGGCGGCCAGCGACCAGATCCACCCCCCCCCCCCGCTGGAAAACGCGGGGGTTTCTGCACTGGCTGATTTGCTGCTGTGGGATACACTGACTCCTGCACCCAGGCCGGTACTGAGAGTGCCGCCACAGATGCTGCAATCGCCGCTGCAGACGCTGTAGTCTACTGAGTCTCCTCCCCTAAACACATAGGAGTCGGCGGTATGGCGGAGAGACGCCGCCGTTCAAGGAGGAAGAGCTGTAACTTGTTTAAACCGCAGTCTTGCGGGTAGGAATGGTGGAGAGGCTGCGCACCGTCCCGCGATAAAAGTATGCGGGCTAATCTCTAAAGAGGTATGTTTGAACCCCCAATATCAAAAACTGCAGGAGCCCAAATGCGGAGTGCTGCCGCGGCTCAACCAGCCGCCGCCATGTTTCCCCCTTCACTTGAGGTCAAACATCCTTGCTGAGTTCATTTGTAACATTGTAGAATAAACTTTTAAACCTGAGAGGTCAGTGAGGAGGGAGTTGCTATGGTAACAGGTAGAAAGGGCTGAGGGGGGGAAGGATGTTGGTTTGAAAATAGAGAGGGAAGAGCTTTAATTGGTTAACATGAGGGATATGTGTGTAGAATTAGAGATTTTCTGTGACATTCATGGTCTGCTCTGCTAAAGAAATATTGGTGTGTGTGTCTGACACTGTTTTCAATCTCCCAAAGCATTTGTAAAGGTGAGTAATGATTCATTTAATATAGATAGAGACTTGTATACTCTATGGAGAAGGTTTGGAAGCAAATTGTGGTTTTTTAATGTTGCTTTGTGTCATGTTTTTTGAAAATGCTTGATAAAAAGTTGTTGCTGGAAAGAGGAATTGTATTTTGTAAAATTGTGACGTTTCAGTAGTGACCTGGAATGCTTGTACATAGGACCTGTGCTGTGTTTCTTAAATGTGATGTGAAAAACGATTTTGGGGTAAATGAATGGCGTTTACATTTTTGAGAAGGAATAAATAGTGTCTACATGATTAAAGAAATTTATTTGAACCTTTCACAATGATGTCACCTGTTTTACCTCAGATTAGGAAGCACATTGGGCTTTTTTCTTGTTGGTTTGTGTCATGTTTTTTGATAATGCTTGGTATCAACATTTGCAAGATAGAGGATTTGTATTTTGTGAAATAGTGAGGTTTCAGTAGTGAAATTGAATGCTTGTACATAGGACCTGTGCTCTGTTTCTAAAATGTTATTTAAAAAATGATTTTGGGGTAAATCAATGGCTTTTACATTTTTGAGAATGATTAAATAGTGTCTGCATGATTAAAGAAATATATTTGAACCTTTCACAATGATGTCACCTGTGTTACCTCAGATTAGGAAGCACATTGAGCTTCTTTCTTGTTGGTTTGTGTCATGTTTTTTGATAATGCTTGGTATCAACATTTGCAAGATAGAGGAGTTGTATTTTGTGAAATAGTGAGGTTTCAGTAGTGAAATTGAATGCTTGTACATAGGACCTGCGGTCTGCTTCTAAAAGGTTATTTAAAAAATGATTTTGGGGCAAATGAATGGCTTTTACATTTTTGAGAAGGAATAAATAGTGTGTGCATGATTAAATAAATATTTTTGAACCTTTCACAATGATGTCACCTGTGTTACCTCAGATTAGGACGCAGATTGAAATTCTTTCTTGTTGGTTTGTGTCATGTTTTTTGATAATGCTTGGTATCAACATATGCAAGCTAGAGGAATTGTATTTTGTGAAATAGTAAGGTTTCAGTAGTGAAATTGAATGCTTGTACATAGGACCTGCGGTCTGCTTCTAAAAGGTTATTTAAAAAGCGATTTTGGGGCAAATGAATGGCTTTTACATTTTTGAGAAGGAATAAATAGTGTGTGCATGATTAAATAAATATATTTGAAGCTTTCACAATCATGTCACCTGTGTTACTTCAGATTAGGAAGCAGATTGAGCTTCTTTCTTGTTGGTTTGTGTCATGATGTTTTTTGATAATGCTTGGTATCAACATTTGCAAGGTAGAGGAATTGTATTTTGTAAAATAGTAATGTTTCACTAGTGAAATGGAATGCTTGTACATAGGATCTGCGCACTGTTTCTTAAATGTTATTTAAAAAACGATTTTGGGGTAAATGAATGGCTTTTACATTTTTCAGAAGGAATAAATAGTGTCTTACAATCATGTCACCTGTGTTTTCTCAGATTAGGAAGTAGATTGTGCAGATGAGGTGAGGCATGTCCAGGGGTGCAAAGGAGGTGAGGCCTGTGTCCATGAGTGCAGTGGAGAGGACTCACCTCCTCTGACCCTTGGACAAGCCTTACCTCATCTGTGCCCCCTGGACAGGCACCCATGTATTTGGTATAATTGATGGTAACAGGGTGCAGATGAGATGAGGCGTGTCCAGGGGTGTGGATGAGCTGAGGCCTGTCTAGGGGTGCAGATGAGTTGAGGTATATTCAGGGTTGCAGATGAGGTGAGGATTGTCCAGGGGTGCAGAGGAGGTGATGCCTGTGTTGAAGAGTGTAGTGGAAGAGAGGTCTGTCCAGGGGTGCAAAGGAGGTGAGGCCTGTGTCTAAGAGTGCAGTGGGGGATAGGCTTCATGAAGTCCAGTCCAGTGCACTCTTAGACACAGGCCTCACCACCTATGCTCCCCAGGAGAGGCCTCTCTCCCACTTCAGTCTTGAACACAGGCCTCACCTCCTCTGTACCTCTGGACAATCCTCACCTCATCTGCAACCCTAAATCGTTTTTTAAACAGGCCTAAATGTATTGGGTATAATTGATGGTAACAGGGTGCAGATGAGGTGAGGTCTGTCCAGGGGTGTAGATGAGGTGAGGCCTGTCCAGGAGTCCAATTCATGTGCCCTAAATCGATTTTTAAATAATATTTTAAAAACAGAGCACAGGTCATATATAGAAGCATTTCATTACACTACTGAAACCTTATTTTTATACAAAATACAATTCCTCTATGTAGTAACATTTCTTTACCAAGTATTATCAAGAAATATGACACAAAGGAAGAATAAAAAAGCTTAATCTGCTTCCTAATCTTAGAAAACACAGGTGACATGTTTGTGAAAAGTGCAGAGGAGGTGAGGAAAGTTGAAATGGCTTTCATGATTGTGAAATTTGCTGAGGAGGTGAGGCCTGTGTCCAAGAGTGCAGTGGGGGAGAGGCTTTATGAAGTCCTGTCCACTGCACTCTTGGACACAGGCCTCACCTCCTCTGCTCCCCTGGACAGGCCTCACCTCATCTGCACTCCTGGTTAGGCCTCACTATATCTGCATCCTGTTACCATCAATTATACCCAATACATTGAGGCCTGTCCAGGGCGCACGGAGGAGGTGAGACTTGTACAAGGGTCAGAGGAGGTGAGTCCTGTCCATTGCACTGTTGGACACAGGCCTCACCTCCTCTGCACCCCTGGACAGGCCTCACCTCATGCGTACAATATACTTACTAATCTGAGAAACCACATGTGACATGATTGTGAAATGTGCTAATATATTTTTTAAATCATGTAGATATTATCTAATCCTTGTCAATAATGTAAAACCAATTCATATGCCTGAAATATTTTTTTAGAATAACATTTAAAAAACAGAGAAAATGTCATATGTATAAGCATTTCATTACAGTACTGAAACCTCGCTCATTTACAAAATACAATTCCTTTATACACCAACATTTCTTTACCAAGTATTATCAAGAATGTATAAGTCTCTCTTATATTCTCTTCCTGACTTACTCTATTTTTCCACCAGTCCCCTTCTAACAGCCTCCCTCTGACTTATTCCTTTTTACATCCTGACTCTGTGTTACACTGTCTTACACTTTCTCTTTGACTTCCTTTCTCTTACACCCTGTCTCTGATGTATTCCCTCTCTCTCATTACTCCTTGTTACATCCTCTCTCTGATTTACATCCTCTTACACCCTCTCTCAAACTTACTCTCTCTCTCTACCTTTTACAGCCTCTCTCTGTTTTAGTCTCTTTTACATCCTCTCCCTTTCTAACACCCTTTCTCTGTCTTACATCCTCTTACACCCTCTCTCTGTCTTCCACCCTGTTACACACTTTTTCTGACTTACTCCCTTTTTCCCTTTCTTTGACTTACTCCCTCTTTGTATTACATCCTTTCTCTGTCTTACAACATATTATACACTCTCTCTGTCTTACTCCTTCTCTATGTTTTACTCCCTCTACCTGTTTCTTTGTCTGATTCTCTCTGTCTCTTTGTGTTACTCCCTCTAGCTCTTTTTCTCTGTGTTACTCCTAGTTACATAGTTGCTGTGGTAAAAAATTAGATATGTTGTAAACTAGTGTTTATATTGTTTACTTATTGTCATTACTTTGTTGTTTGGTAATAGTGGTCTATAATGTGTTATTTTTTTCTTTACCACAGATTGAAATCAAGATTTCAATAGTAAGGAAATATGCCCTCATGGCAGAGGAGAAGGAAAGATGCCAAGCGGAAAAAATCAAAAACAGCAACAGAATTAAAGCACTCTCCTACAACAAATACTTCAAAAAACGCAATAGAAGCTCCTGGTAAGACAACTAAGTCTTTTTTTCGGAACATATGTAGATAAAAAAATAATGTTAATGGAAATGTGAATATACAGAAGGAGAGAGCAAATTAGAAGAGGAAGGAAAGGCCCCCCAAAAATGTTACTACTGCAGCAGGAGAGAATAATTTGTATAGGAATAGAAGGCAAAACCAATTTAGGGACATTCGTAAACTAATGTTTCGCAATGGGGTAGTTTTAAATTTGTTAAAAAAGGTTAAAAAAGGTAAACAGAGAGTTGCTTTTTACAAGAAAAAGAAAAATGTAGAGAAGATTGTTGATCAAGCTTTTGAAGTTAAGAAAAAATTATTTATTTTAGTAATCAATAGAATTAGGATACTTAACAAGACAATTGATGTTTTCAAATCAAACAGTAGATGCAAAAGAGTAATTAATCGAACTAATTTTTGTAAAGTTTTTTCTTTAGAATGGATGCATAGTTCAAGTTGTGAGCCATTTTTTAATGGGGAGAGTTACTTCCAGGAGAATGATTTGGTGCATGCAGTTGACACCAGTGGTCGAGCATATGAGGTGAAAGACGGTTGTCCGATTGAAAAAGAGAAACTTGTGTCTAGAGATGCAGAAGAGGTGTTAACTGATGAATTTTTAGGAAGACGTACTAAGGGTCCAGTGTACACTTGGAAGTGTAGTAGTATTTGTAGTGTGCGACAGGATTCAATCAATTTGCTTCGTAATTTCTTACGTACATATAGTAAGAAAAGTCTAAAACAGAAAATGAAGATGTTGCAAGACTTAGATCCTTGCAGAGTGAGAGAAAACACAGGTTTGCATGGGCATTCACTGGCTTGTCTTTCTAGAAAAGTATGTCACAGTGTTTTTCATCATTTTAGGATGTTAGCAGTGCATCATAACAAAATGAGGAAATTAGTGAGAAGGTTGTATTATGCAAAAAGTCCAGCACTTAAGCTTAAACAGTTAAACAGTGCTCGTTTGCATGGAACTGAATTAGATGTGAAGAAGATTTGTGAAGAAATTGAGATTTGTTACTTTGGTGAAAAAGAGGACAGTGTAGAAATTGACACAGTAATAGAAGGTAATGTGGAAGACAATGTACAGATTTCAAGTACAGAAAAGTTTGACCAGGAAATTACCAAGTTTAAAGTGAAATCAAGTGAAAGGCCTACATTTACTTGTGTGTATTGTCGACGGACTCATTATAGGATTCAGACTAGGTTAGTTGATTTATATGCAAAAAGTGAAATGGAAAATAATAGTGAATGGAAGAATTTTGGAACTTATTTGTTGGTGGAGAATTCTTTTGATTTGAGTTCTGATCAGCGTATTTGTAAATATTGTTATAATAAATTAAATGAAAACAGAATGCCTGCTAGAGCTGTTCATATTAATCTTGAGTTGGTAGACATTCCTGCTGAATTGATGGATTTAAATACATATGCATCTATTTTGATTCAATGTGTCCATCCTTTTCAGGCTATTGTTCGCATGGAGCCTAAGATAGGGAAATTGCCTCCTTCAGATTTACAGAGAGGATTAAAGGGAAGAGTTGTTTATTTGCCTCTGGATTTCAAGAAAAATATTGATACAATTGGTGTAGAAAAAGTGGAAGAGGAACCTCTAGTTATTCTAGTTAATGGGGTTCCGACAAAGAGTAAGAAAATCTGGCAAGATTTAGTGGATGTTAGGAAAGTCAAAAAGGCAACGTTGTATTTGGTCAAAAAAAATGAGTACTACAAACATGTATGTGTTGGAGCAGAGGAAACAGCTGCAGAAGAAGACAGTGATTGTTCAGCCGGCCAAATTGAAAAAGTTGATGTGTCTAGAATTGAAGAAATATATGAACATTATACTGTTCATCCTTTGCATTCCAAAGAAGTAATGGGGAATGCAATTGACTTGTTTCAAATGAAAGCAGCAAAAGGAAGTCCCATTAGTGTATAAGAAGAAAGTTTGGAAGCTCGTTGTTTTCCAAAGCTATTTCCAACAGGTCGAGGTGGACGATATGACAATCGACCAGTTCAAATTCCTGCATCTGAATACCGGACTTTAAGATTATATGCTGAAGATCCAAGGTTTCGTCAATGCATTCCATATTTGTTTCATCTACTGTATGAAAGTGACTTGTCTGGGCTTTCTTATGCAGTAAATCATATACTAAGAAGTGGAGCACATCTGCAAAATGTTTCGGCGAGGGACTTTATGGAGAAAATCAATCTGCAAGACAATATTTTGGAATCTCATCTAATCAATCTCATGGCATGCCAGCGTGGTACAAACGAGTATTGGTACCGTCGTCATGGGGAATTGAAATGTATGCTAAGAAACTTAGGAACTCCTACATGGTTCCTCACTCTTAGCTGTGCCGAGTATGCATGGGACGACTTACTTCAATTTCTACGAGAGGCAAATGCAAATATACAAAATATAGAATTCAAAACACCTGGAGAACTGTGTTCTTTGGATCCGGTGAATGTATGCAGATATTTCAATCATAGATTTGAAGCTATGATGTCTTTTATTACCAACAAAAAAAATCCTCCCCTTGGAGAGGTTTTGCATTTCTTTTGGAGAAAGGAGTATCAAGCGAGAGGTGCTCCTCACATCCATATGTTGTTATGGATTAAAGATGCACCCAAATTTGGAACAGATTCGGATGAAACAGTGATGAGTTTCATTGAAGAGTATTCAACATGTGCTGTTCGGTAAACTACCGAAGAAAACAGTTTAAGGCAACAAGTTTTACGCTTTCAATCCCATCGTTGTGGAAAGTATTGTCGTCGAAAATTCAGAAACAAGGAAAAGTTCTACACAAAATGTCGTTTCGGGTTTCCACGACCAGTGATTTCTAAAGGAAGAGTAAATAATTTGATGTCTTCTCTACGACATACTGTGACGAGGAAATCACCAAAAAATACATACAATTTAAAAAGAAACGAAGAGTCCAAGTACATCAACGACTACAACCCAGTGATTTTGTCCATGTGGAATGCTAACATGGATATTTAGTTCGTTGCTGACAACTCTATTGCTGTGGCTCGATATGTGACATCTTACATCACAAAAAAAGAAAAGACGGAACTGAAGGAAATGTGGGAGGACATTTCACATGAAAAGAGTATAAGCAAGAAATTATACAGTTACATTCTGAAGATGTTGTCGCATCGAGAAATTGGATCATATGAATGTTCTGATCGGTTATCATCAGCAAGTCTCTGTGCCAAATCGAGAACCATCATTTGGGCGAGTCTAGGTCTTGCTGCAACACGAAACCGAGTATTGAAATCTGTAGAAGAAATTGAGTATTTGGCGGAGAAAGAACCAAACAGTACAGATATTTTGAAGACAAACATGTTGGATACATACTATCCAAATAGAAGTAGTCATCTTGAGAACACTTGTTTGTATGAAGTTCTGCAAAACTATACTTATAAGAGGAACATCACAGAAGATATCAATAATGGAAGATATGCTGTCATTGGGTGTGAAGGATGTCTAGTGAAGCAGAGAAAAGGCCATTTGATTAATCATCGAAAATTGAGTTGCGAATCTCCAGACAAAAGGGAATTTCATTATTTAGCTCTTTTGCAACTCTTTAAGCCATGGCGTACAGAAGAGGAACTACTCTGAAATTTTCTCTGTTACGAAGATTCTTTTAATGCAACCAAGGATACCATAGAATGTCCTGTTTTTCCAAATTATCAGCAAATGTTGAACGAAGAAATAGAGCAAGAAGCCACAATTGCTGCAGAGATTGCTAGAGACAGTTCTCAAGACAGTCAGAGTTCTACTTCATTGAGTCAGGATCCACTAGGAGGACCAATTTTTCAAAATGAAGCTGCCACTGCCATGGATGAGGTGGAAAGAGCTATGGAACAAGCTGAAGAGGATGTAATTAACTTAGAAGATTTGGTGAAACAACTAAACGTTGAGCAGAAACAGATATTTGACGAAGTCACAGAACAGATCGAACATGGATTCAGTCATGAGAAAAAAGAGGGCTCATGTACATCATTTAAGCTTGTCCAACTGTAAGTGAGTGGAGAAGCGGGAACTGGAAAAAGTTTTCTGATTAAAGCAATTGCAACTTATCTTCAGAAAAGGAATGAATCACCGCTGTCTTGTGTTGTAACCGCTCCAACTGGGCTGGCAGCACATAACATTAAAGGGATTACTTTACATCGTTTACTGATGCTACCAGTTGAGCATGATAATAAATTGCAATACCACAAGCTATCTGGAGATGCGTGTTCTGAAGTTTCGAGAGTCCTGAAGAAAATGAAACTTCTCATCATTGATGAAGTAAGCATGGTCTCAAATCTAATGCTTGCTTTTGTGCATTTGAGAATGCAAGAAATTCTTAAAACAGACTATGATGTCTTATTCGGAGGAAAACACATTATTGTTTTTGGAGATCTACTGCAGTTGACTCCAGTGAAAGAACAACCACTGTTTAAAATGCTCACGCATGAAGATACCAGGAAGTGCCTAGGAAGCATTGGAAACGTTAATATATGGTTAAACTTCAAATATGCAGAACTGCTTCAAAATATGCGACAGGCAAAGGATGAAGATTATAAAAATATTCTACAAGATGTAAGAATCGGAAAACTAAGTGAGCATGGGAAAGAAGCTTTACATGCACGATTAATTTCAAACTTGTATCCAAATGAAAACATTCTTCCAGAGAATATTTTTAAGAAAATTACTGAGAACAAATCTGGGATATGTTTGATGCCAACTGTGAAAGAATGTTCCATCTTCAACAACAAAATGTTAAAGTTAGAAAATGAAGAGATTGTGAAACTGGAAGCTATAGATAAAATAGAGCATATGGGAGCAACAATGATTTTGTCTGAAAATTTGAAATCAAAATTGGATTCATTAGAGAAGAGTATATCTAAAACTGCTGGTTTTGAAAAGACTCCGAATGTGTGTTTAAATTGTCGTATCATTTTGAGAAGAAATTTAAATGTTGAAAGAGGTCTGGTAAATGGAGCAATGGGTCATATTGTTGATTTTGTGAATTACAGAAATATAGATGGAATTGAATTTTTAAAAATTAAATTTGATGGCATTGAGGAAGTACAACAAATCAGTTGTTGTTCTGCTAGATTTTTGCTTGTAAAAGACTTATATGTTCGCCGAAAACAGTTTCCTGTTTGTTTGGCATATGCGGTGAAGATTCATAAATCTCAAGGTTTAAGTGTAGATAGTGCTTTGGTGAACATTGGAAGTTCGGTGTTTAAAGAGGGTATGGCATATGTGGCATTATCACGAGTCAGAACTTTATCAGGATTGTACTTGGTTGAGTGTGATGAGACAAAGATTTGTGCAGATCTAGATTGTGTTAAAGAATACAATAGGTTAAGAAGAGAGTATGCTTCACATTTGCCTCAATATCCTCTGTTTGAAAAACGTGTGGTAGGCCGAAAAAGAAGAAATGAGAATAATTTCAGTGAGGTACTAGCAAAAAGACAAAAAGTAGATGAAACTGTAATTGTAAGCAGAAAGAAAAAGGAGTCTGTTGAAGATGTTGTTGGATTTCAGTTTGAAAACAGTTCTGGTGTCAACTGCTATGCTAATGTAGTGGTCAATGTTGTTTTTTTCCTTCAAACTTTACAAGAACAGATTGTTGAAAATCGGGATCAAAGATTCTGCTGTTTATTGAATTCTGTGTTTGAGAAATGTAGCAGTGATAGAGCAAAAATAGAAAGTGTTTCAGAAATTCAAAATCTTTTAGACATATGTTCTGGTCAAAATCAATTTTCACAGAATATTCAGCAGGATTGTCAGGAATTTTTAATGTATATGTTTGGTGTATTGGAAGATGAAGGTGTAGATGTAGAAAATCTATTTGGCATTTCGTATCAATGGCAGCATGACTGTGACAATTGTAGTTTATCAAGTAGTACTAGAAAAGACACTGAAAGATTTATATATTTGACTTTACCAGACTGCAAATCAGTGTCTTTCAATAATCCAGTTAAAGCAGCTGATCACAATATGGTGTGTACCCAATGTAAGTCTGCAATGCTGTCCACATTATTTATACAAACTTATGGTCAGTATGTCATTTTAATGTTCCAACAATGTAGACCTGATGGAACTAAATTGACAACTTCTATTAAAAATTTCGTGGCTTCTCAGTTATCAATTTCAGGAAGAACCTTTGCAACTGTAGCTATTATTTATCATGACGGTCCTTCGACAACATCAGGGCATTACACATGCTATTTAAAATGTCAAAAAGGGTGGAAGCTGTGTAATGATACTCATTTGACTTTCAAACAACATTTGCCTTTTGACTTGAAAAACTCATACCTAGTGTTTTTAGAACCAAAATGTAAGTAAAGGTAATTGGCCTATGAAGACGGGAGCAGTTAATAAAAGTTAGTTTACTGTTTAAAATTATATTCTGAGTAAAAGTGATCAAGATAATATAAAAAATTGAGTTGTCATATAGGTACTGTAAGTGGATCTCATAGTAAGTGACATCAGTATTATAGGAAATGTTGAATATGAGTAAGCCAGAGATGGAAATATGAATATTTGAACATTGTGAACATTGTCTATGAGCTTTTCTTTCAGAACGTCGGGAAAAAGGTAATTTCAGAGTTTGTTTTGAGTAATTTAAAAACATACTGATGCATCTGACACTATTTGGCCTTAAGGAAAAGTGAAGGATTGAGCAAAGAGTCATGACTGTACACAAGGAGGAAATGAAAACATTGAAAAATATTTCATATATTCTTGGAGCTTTTCTTTTAGAGAACAGCAGAGTATTTTCCAACTAAAAGGATCTTCATGATGTACTATTTGGCTTAAAAGAAAAGTAAGTGAATCAAAGATTAGTGTACATATGTGATTTTTAAGTTTATATGTTTTTTTTAAACACAATCTTTTAGATTGTGGTTTTTTTTCCCGCTGTCATATGATGAGTAGTTTGAACTCACTGTTTTTAGTGAAATTCACTATATTCTGAGAACAGCAAAAATAAACTATCTAACATGTTGTACAAGTTATTCTATAGTTTGTATTGTGTAATTTAAATTGTGTTCCCATTGTCTCAAACTCACTTTCTTTTTTCAACCCTCTTTCAGCTCTCTTTACTCACTCATAATGTCTTTCTCTCACTCTCTTTCACCCCCGTTCCTTTACTCCACATCTTTCACAACCCCTCATTTCCATTTCAACTGCCTGCATCCCCTCTCTCCCTTGCATCACTTTTCAGCTTTCAGTCTCTCTGCTTTATTTCCCTTTTCCGTCTTTTCCTTCTTTGCTCTTTTAGTAATTCCTCTTTACTCACTCACCTCTTTTGTTGCACTCTGTCACTATAACTCATCCACTCTACCTCACTTGTCTTTCTTTGCTCCTTTCCTTTCTCCTCTTCTCTCTGTTTTTCGTTCACTACCTCTATGTCCTCAGTCCCTCACTCTCCTTATGTTATGCTCACTTGTGTTTATCTACCTTCTATCATTTCTCTTACAACAACTTCAATGCTCCTCTCTCGTCGTTCTTCATCCCATTTCTTTTACTCTGATTCCATTACTACCCCTCATTTCCTATTTTTTAGTGTCCTTCTCTTTACTTTCATTACCGAATCACATTCTCTCTGTTCCACTGCTTTAGTCCTCTTCCCCTCTCTTTCCTTCTTTTGCTCCCTTATTCATTTTCCTTTCCTCACTCATTGTAATCCACTTCCCTCAGTCCTTCCCTTAGTTCCTCTGTCTACCAACTTCCTCACTCCTTTCCCCTCAATCTTTCTATATTATCCTCACTTCCCTCATCCCTTCACTCTGTGACTCCCCCTCACTCACTCTCAGTCATCTTCCATTCCTCATTCTTGTAAATGCATCCTCAATCAGACTCATTTCCCTCTCAGTCATTCCCTTTTTACTTACTCCTCTTTCCTGATTTAGTTTTGCTAACTCACATTCTTTTAGTATCTTTCTTACCTTCAGTTCATTTCTCCCTTCTTCTCTCCCGCTCTGTCACTGAATGTATCTGCCTTACTCTTAGGAATTTACTCTCCTTCTATTTCTTTTTCTCTCTTTTTGTCCTTCTACATTAGTTTATTTCCCTTTCTGTGTCCTTCACTCTTACTTTATTTCTTAGAACACTTTTATGTTTTTTAAACTCTTGACCTGTCTCTTCTATTTTAAAATATATATTTTACTAATTATAACTTATTTTTTCTTCTCTCCTTCACAGATACAAAGTGTAGTAAAAACATGTAATTAAATTTACATTAATTATATGGTAAGTGTGACTAAAAAAATGTAGTTTGTCATCACCCTTTGCTTTAACCTCACTACTAATCTCTCACCCTACCTCACTACTGTTTCCTCACTCTGCTTCCCTCACTTATTCTTTTCCTACATGTTTATTCACCTTTCCTTCACTCTCCTACCACATTCAACTTCTTTCAGTTCCCCTGCTTTACTTACCTTACCCTGTGTTCCCTTCCTTCGCTCCCTCACTCATTCCCTTTCACTTACTCACTTACTCCACTCCTCTCACTCCTTCTCTCAGTCCGTCTGTCCTCACAGTTCCTCACTCCCGTTCCCTTACTCTGTCTCTCTTACCCTCACTGTCTCTGTCCCCTCACTCTGTCAGTACTCTTTCGTCATGCTCACTCCCTATAACTCATCCACACTCCCTCACTTACCTTTCTTTGCTGCTTCACTCACTCCCTTTCAGTCACTCCTTCCTTTACTCTCTCTCTCCTTTCTCTCTGTCACTCCCCATGTCTTACCCTTATTCACTTTCATCCACCCTCTTTCACCCCTCTTTACTTACACTCACTTCTCTTTTCTCACCCTCCCTCACCTCTGTTCCTTTACTCCGGTTCTGTCACTACCCCTCATTCCCCATCCTTTACTGTCCTTCCCTTTACTTTCAACACCCACTCACATTCTCCTAGTACCTCTGCTTTAGTCTTCTTCCTCTCTCTTCCCTTCTTTTGCTTCCTTATTCATTTTCCTTTTCTCACTTATACCCTATTACACCATCTCTCTGTCTTACTATCTAATACACAGTCCCTTTGTGTTGCTCCCTCTAACTCTCTTTCTCTTAACATCACTCTCTCTGTCCCCTTCCCTCATGCTCACTCCTTCATTAATTTTTTTTTCTTTTTTTTTTGGTGCGCGCCCCGGTGCGCGTACCGGTATGCGTACCCTGGAGAAAAAAGAATGACAGAGTTTTTAAAAAATGTAGCATTTTTTTAAAAATTGGAGGTACTTCTAAAAAGAACTGTTTTTTATTCTTTTTGTTGTTTTATTTTTTTTTATTGTTTTATTGAACATTTTTTACTTTTTTTGCCTTTTATTAACAATTTTATATTTTTTTTGTATTTTTTATGGGGACAAACAAAAAACAGGGAATTGTAAACGGCTCAACTGGAGCAAAAAAAAACAGGAAAAAATTAAGGCTTCTTTGGGAAGTGGTGGTTGTCTCCAGCACGGTTTATGAGTTTGATGCTCTGCTCCCCATAAGAAATTAAAGTCCCACAAAATATACAAGTAATCTTGTAATCTCCAAACTGGCGTTGGATGTTTGGGACCATCTCTCTAGTTTCTGGACCCGATGGAGTGGGTTGTTTGGAGGTGCTCGGAGAAGATTGGGGAGGGTTTCTGGTCAGTTCTCTGACCTCTGCTGCAGAATAGTTGTTGGGGTGCAATCGTTGCATGTGGCCAATCATTGTGTGATTCCCAAATGAATATTTTTTTGCAGGGTTCCCCCTGGATAGTACAGCGCCACAGATGAGATAGGTCACCTTTGCAGCGTGTACTTTCTTTGCACCCCTTGGGATTTTAAAAAACTCCCATATAAAGTGCTCCTTAGGTTTATAGGGGGGGTTGTCTTCAGGCAGGATCTGCCTTCTCTCCTCCTCCTCCTCCTCCTCCTCCTCTTCTTCTTCACCACCAATGTGATGTTGTGGTGGTCCTTGTGGTGGTGGTGGTGGTGGTGGTGGTGCAGATGCTCCAGCTGCTGCTGCTACTGTAGCCATTTCTCTATCAATAGAAGCAGGTCTTCCTCACTCAAAGAACAAAGTGAGAATGAGGAAAAAAGGTGGGGGCTTTCATCATTTGGAAAACAAAACTGTTCTGAACCAATGAAAAGTGTTATTTTCAGGTCACATGACCCGGGCTTTCATCATTTGGAAACCAAAACTGTTCTGAACCAATGAAAAGTGTTATGTTCTGGTCACATGACCCGACGCGCTTACCCTCCCCTTTAGCCCGGGGGCGCTTACGTTGCGCGATCGTATGCGCTCGGGCGCTTCCGAGTGCGCTTACGCCGTGGGTCATAAGACGCATCACGCGGCAACGCTAAATGTCACGTTGTTGTTTTTGTTCACAGCAATAGCCCTAACGGGACGCTCACCGGTACGCGCACCGGGGTGCGCCGTAACACTGCGCATACCCGTGCGTTCACCGGTACGCGCACCGGCAGCGCACCAAAGCAAAAAAAAATTTTAAAAAGGGAAAAATATACATGAAAAAATAGTATTACATAAATATACAATATAGGATTCATTATAAAAAATATATTTCATAGCTATAGAAATTAGCTATTAAAAAACCTATGAAATTCACTGAAAAAAACATAGGTTTGAGGCCCTATATATAGTTAGGAATTAGCATTTACAAAACCTATGAAATTCACTGAAAAAACTATAGGTTTCACACTAGTTATAGTTAGGAATTAGCATTTAAAAAGCCTATGAAATTCACTGAAAAAACCATAGGTTTCACACCAGTTATAGTTAGGAATTAGCATTTAAAAAACCTATTAAATTCACTGAAAAAACCATAGGTTTCACACCAGTTATAGTTAGCTGGAAATTTTACTCGCATAAAACCATTGAAATTCCCACGTTATAGTTAGTTGGACTCACTATTACTTGCGCGTGCAACGCACTGCTGATGACGTCACATATTACATCACTCATGACATGGTCAGTGACATCCCTCATGACATCACAGATGATATAGACCATATATAGTTAGGAATTAGCATTTAAAATACCTATTTTTACTCACACAAAACCATTGAACTTCCATATATAGTTAGTTGCACTAACTATATATCGCGCACCCGCAATCCACTGCTGATCATGTCACATATTACATCATTCATGACATGGTCAGTGACATCACTGATGACATCACTGATGACATCTCAAATGACATCACTGATGACATCACTGATGACATCTCAAATGACATCACTGATGACAACATCCAGAGACTGTATGTTTCTGTAAAGTTAAAATATGTCTTACATATTGAAGAATGAGTGGATGTATAAGTGTCTGGACGAAGGATTTAGTAGGTGCGTGACTGACTGTATGAGTGAGTGATTAAATGTGTCTCACTGAGTGCATGGGTTAGCGACTAAACTGTCTTAATTTGTGCATCATTATGTCTGTTGTTCTGTAAACTGCTGCATGTGTTGATCAGTAGCTATATGAGTAACTATATGGGTTATTGATTGGTTGCTCAAGTATTTGTATGGGAGACTGAGTGTGTGTGTGGGTGGCTGGGAGGTGTATGACTCTGTGCATAGATGTGTGAGCAGTTGATTCACTAGATGTATGGGTTCAAAAGTGCATGTGGAAACAGCTGTATGGGTGGTTGACTGTGTGCATGAGTGTATTGGTGAGTGAATGGATATCTCAGTGCTACATGTCAAAGTAAGTACATATGTAAACACAGTACATGTGAGAGTTGACATATATAAATAACTATGCATAAGAGCCAGTGAATGTGTGAGTGGCTGTATGGATCATTGTGAACTTGTATCGGGGATTGTATACGAGAGTAAATATGTGTTAGTATATGTTTGAATAAGTAAGGTGTGTATAACTGTATAGTTGAGAAAATGGAGGTGTGATTGATTCTTTGCATGACTGAGTAGGTGTGTGTGTAACTTCATGGATGAGTGACAGTCTGTGAGTGTCTGTTTACACTGAGTGTATCTAAGGTTATATTAGAGTCTGAAGAGGTTCATCGTATTATCACATGAATGATGTCATCAGTAATGTGATCAGTAATGTCAACTGAGATGTCATCAGTGATGTCATCAGTGATGTCATTTGAGATGTCATCAGTGATGTCATCAGTGATGTCATTTGAGATGTCATCAGTGATGTCATCAGTGATGTCACTGACCATGTCATGAATGATGTAATATGTGACATGATCAGCAGTGGATTGCGGGTGCGCGATATATAGTTAGTGCAACTAACTATATATGGAATTTCAATGGTTTTGTGTGAGTAAAAATAGGTTTTTTAAATGCTAATTCCTAACTATATATGGTCTATAACCTTTGTTTTTTTCAGTGAATTTTCAAGGTTTTGTAAATGCTAATTCCTAACTATATATGGTGTATAACCTATGGTTTTTTCAGTGAATTTTCAAGGTTATGTAAATGCTAATTCCTAACTATATATGGTCTATAACCTATGGTTTTTTCAGTAAATTTCAATGGTTTTTTAATAGCAAATATCAAAAGCTTTAAAAAGTATTCTTCTTTTAATCGAAATTTTATATGTTTTTAATAGAATTTTTTTATGTATTTTTTTTTATTATTTTTTTTTTGTTTCGCTCCCGGTCCGCGAACCGGGTAGCTTCCCGTTACCTCAATTTGGTGCCGCGACTCGCTCTGCGAACCAGTAAACGTTCTGTTTGCGCAACTGCCGCGTTAGAAAACAACATCGTGACGCGTCGCGTAACTGCGACGTATCGCGTTGTTGCGTAATGCGTCATATGACGCGCCGCGTTAGCGCACCCGGAAGTCTCCGGTGCGCGAAGCGAGGCGCGAAGCGCAGCTTCCTGGAAGCTATCCGGGGCGCGGCGCGGAGCGCGTAACGTAAGCATAACAGGTCATGTGACTTGTTAAGAAAACTTTTCATTGGTTCATTTCACTTTTGGTTTCCTAATGATGTAAGGCTAGGTCATGTGACCTAAAAATAACACTTTTCATTGGTTTAGAACTATTTTTTTTCCCAAATGATGAAAGCCCCCTTCCTTTTTTCTCACTCTGACTTTCAACTTTGTGAGAGGAAGACCTATTTTACTTAATAAGAAATGGCTTCATTAGTAGCTGCAGCTGGTGCACCCCCACCACCACCACCACCACCTCCTAGGAAGAGAGGACCACCTCCTCAGGTGGTGGTTGAGCAAGAGGTGGAAGAAGAGGAACAAGAGGAAGAGGAAGAAGAGAGGCACTTTTTGCCAGAAGAGCCTAGGAGGTCCCGAGTGAAAGAGAATTTTATTTGGCAATTTTTTAAATATCCCCGGGGCCAAAAAAAAGTGAATGCCCGCTACGTAACTTGCCTGATATGTAAAAATGATCTGTCCAGAGGGACAGATAAAAAGTATAGTTATGGAAATTATACGATGCATCGCCATATGGAGAGGAAGCACCCTATCAACTACACTGCTGCGCAAGTACGTGACCTACACGATAACCCTCCTCCTGTGGCCAGAAGATCAAATGTACAGACAGTGACGGGACCAGAGGCGAGGGAGACGGTCCCAAATATACAGATGAACTTTGGGGAAATAAAGCAAGTGTGTGTATATTGCGGCCAAATAATTTGCTACAGAGAAAGTAGCATTAATTTAATCAATTTAGCTATTGAGAATCATAATTGTTCAAAACGTCCCAGAAATTAAATAAATTTTTTTTTGTTGCTCCTGTTGAGCCCTTTACAATGAATCATTTTCGTTTCTCCCCCCCCCCCAAAAAAACTACAAAAATATAAAACCGTTCAAAAAATACAAAAAAAGTAAAAAAATGTTCAGGAAAAAAAAAATATATAAAACAACAAAAACAATTTAAAAAAAAGTTCTTTTCAGAACTACCTCCCCTTTATAAAAAATTGCTAGAATGTTTAGCACTCTAGCAACCTCTATTTCTTTTGGTTCGCTTCCCGGTTAGCGCGCCGGTATGCGAACCGGAAGCGAATCAGAATTTTTTTTTTTTTAAAAAGAAAAGAAAGTGTAAGAGAAGGAAACAGAGAGTAATGTTAAAAGAAAGACAGCTAGAGGGAGTAACACAGAGATACTGTTTAATAGATCTATTTACCGAAGAAAAGATGTAAGTGGGTATAATTGTGAAAAACAAAATAGATAAGGAAGTGAAAGAAAAAAAGGAGAGTAGAAGAATAATAAACAAGAGTTTCTTAGAGAATGTGAGTGAATGTTCAAATTAAGAAGAAAAACAGTAAAGGATGTGGAAAGAGAGGTAGGGATAGAACCGGACTAAAAGATTAATCCTGAGGGAAAGTGTTAAGAAAAAAGTGAGCAAAAGTAAATAGGAATAAAACAAGATGTATGATAGTGACTAAGGTTAAAACATGTGGAATAACAGAGAGAAAAAACAGAAAGCAGAAAAGAAGAAGTGACAGAAAAGGAATGATTGAAACAGCAAAGAAATGTAAATAACATAGGGGCATATTATCAACACAGGCGATAAAATTATCGCTGCTTTTATCGGCAGAAAACTACCGATAAATCCGCTTTTGCGGCAGAAAACTGCCGCTAAAGCCTCTTTTGCGGCAGTTTTCTGCCGATAAAAGCAGCGATAATTTTATCACCTGTGTTGATAATATGCCCCTTAGTGTGTTTGAACTACAGGGAGAAAGCATAATGAACAAGTAGTGAAAGAGTGATGAGTCAGAGATAGTGAGAGTAATAGAGACGGAGTGAGTGAACAGAAGTGAGGAACTATGAGAACAGAGGGACTGAGAAAAGGAGTGGAAGGAGTAGAGTAAGTAAGTAATAGAAAAAGGAATGAGGGAAGTAGCAAAGGCAGGAAACTGAGGGTTAAAGAAATGAAGCAGTGAAACTAATAGAAGTTAAATGTGATAGAAATGTAACGAAAAGAGTACAAAACATTTACCTTATAATTGTCGTTAACTTAGTCACTTGTTATTTTTATACTTTCAATCTGTGAAAGAAAGAACAAAAATTTGAAAAATATTAAAACATGTATTTAAAAATTAGAAAAGACAAGGGAAAAGATTGACAATCATCCAATTTTACAAAGAAATAAAGTTAGAGGCCTCTGCTTCTCCATGCCCCCTACACAGTCCTAAATATATATATTTTAAACTGACGGTATCTTGTTGAAGATGAAGTGAGGCCTATCTTGCAACATGATGCATCTTTTGCACTGCTGCTGCTTCACAAAAGTGATGGAACAGCGGCGCAAAAGAGGCGCACGGCCATCATAAATCTAACCCTAACATTTTAAATGATTGTTTTTAGATGCTGATAAGGTGTGGCCTATCCACAGATTTGTTTCAGGTGAGTCCTACTCAGAGTTACAGATGAAATTTAAGTTATTGAAGAGTACAGAGGAGATAATACATGAGCAGGCCTACCAACGAAGTGAGTCATGTCCACTGCACTCTTGGACAAACGTCAGACCTCCTCTATCTCCTTGAACAGGCCTAAACCTCATCTACACAATGTGATTCGTAATGTTATGAAACACAGGTAAGGTAATTGAAAAACGTGCAATTTTTTTTGCTCATTCCACAATCACATCACTTGTGTTTCCTTTGCTTAGGTATGTCATTGTACAGATGTAGTCTACGCAAAAGGTGAGCACTATATGCAACAACTTTGACACTTACAGAAGCCTCAGCTTCTCCATGCCCCCTACACAGTCCTAAATATATACATTTTAAACTGACGGTATCTTGTTGCAGATGATGTGAAGCCCATGTTGCAACATGGTGCATCTTTTGCACTGCTGCTACGTCACAAAAGTGACGCAACGGTGGCGCAAAAGAGGCGCACGGCCATCATAAATCTGCTCCTAACATTTTAAATGATTGATTCAGGATGATGATAAGGTGTGGCTTTTCCAGAAGCTTTTTTGAGGTGAGGCCTACTCAGGGTTGCAGATGAAATGTAGGCTTGTTGAAGAGTACAGAGGAGATAATACATGTGCAGACCTACCAATGAAGTGAGTCATGTCCACTGCACTCTTGAACAAAGGCCAGACCTCTTCTGTGTCCCTGGACAAGCCTAAACCTCATCTGCACAATGTGATTCGTAATGTTAGGAAACACAGGTAGTGTAATTGAAAAACGTGCAATTCTTTTTGCTCATTCCACAATCACATCACCTGTATTCCCTCAGCTTAGGTATCTCATTGTGCAGATGTAGTCTAGCATATCCAAGAGTACGGAGAAGGTGAGGACTGTATGCAACAGAGCAATGTACATTACTCACCTACCTTGACACTTACAGAAGCCTCAGTTTCTCCATGCCTCCTGCACAGTTCTCAATGTATATCATAAATACAAAAAGTACAGAATTAATTAAACATGTTAAATGGTTTATTTTTGCTGTTCTCAGAATGTATCAAATTTCACTAAAAACAGTGAGTTGAAGGTATTCATCATATAACAGCGGGGGAAAAAAAACACAATCAAAATGATTGTGTTTAAAAAACCCATATAACATAACCAATCAGAAATCAGAACTCCTTAAAAGTAACTTACTTTCCATGACGTCAAAGGATGTCCTATGAACAGCTTATACGCTGTTGTGCTGCTATTATTTTCAGCCCACCACTTTCTGAAAGAAAAGCTCCATCGTTTTGACAAATATGTTACATACAATAAATGTCTTCTCGCTCTCTACCGCACATTTCCTCAAGTCCAAATCGTGTAAGAGCCATTTATAACTCTTCAAATTCTTCTATGCAAATCCCGTCATTTTCTTTTTCCGCAACTTTCAGAAAGAAAACGTTCAAGATCACTTGCACAATCCTTTACTAGTAATATCTCACCCTTCTTGCTCACTCATGTTCCACATTTCCACATGTAACTTTTGACTCTGTACTACACTTATCCTCAAGGCCAAATAGTGTAGGAGCCATTAGAACCTCTTGAAATTCCTCAGAGCAGATCCTGAGATTCTTTCCCTAAAATGTAGGTTTTAAAAACACCAGGTAAGATTTTTTAAGGTCAAAAGGCAATTTTTTTTTAAAGTTAAAACAGAATCATTGCAGAATGACCAGCCGTTTCTAGACTTTAAATAAGCTGTGTAATGTCCTGATGTTGTTGAAGGACCGTCATGATATATAATTGCTGCAGTTAAAAACGTCCTTCCTGATATTGACAACTGCGAAGCCACAACATTTTTAATTAAAGTTGTCAATTTTGTTCCATCAGGCCTACATCGTTGGAACATTAAAATGACATACTGGCCATATGTTCGTATAAATAATGTGAAAAGCATTGCTGACTTACATTGGCTACACTCCATGTTGTGATCGGCTGATTTTACTAGCTTATTAAAGGACACTGATTTACTGTCTGGCAAAGTTAAATATATAAATCTTTCTGAGTCTACACTAGTAGTACTTGATACCCTACAGTTCTCGCAGTGATGCTGCCATTGATAAGAAAGGCCAAACAGGTAATCTACATCTACACCTTCATCTTGCAATACATCAAACATATACATTAAAAACTCCTGACAATCTTGCTGAATATTTTGAGAGCATTGCGTTTGACCTGAACACTTGTCTAACAGATTTCGAATTTCAGACACACTTTCTATTTTTGTTCTATCAGTGCTACATTTCTCTAACACAGAATTCAGCAAGCAGCAAAAACTTTGATCCGAATTGATCACAATCTGTTGTTTTAAAGTTTCTAGAGAAAAGACAACATTAACCACTACATTAGCATAGCAGTTGACACCAGAACTATTTTCAAATTGAAAACCAACAACATCTTCAACAGAATCCTTTTTCTTTCTGCTTATAATTTCAGGTTCATCGTCTTTTCGTCTTTTTGCTACAACCTCCCTACTATTGGTCACATTTCTTCGTTTCCGGCCTACCACACGTTTCTCAAACAAAGGATATTGAGGCAAATGTGGCGCATACTCTCTTCTTAACCTATTGTATTCCTTAACACAATCTAGATCCGCACAAATGTTTGTGACATCACACTCAATCAAGTACAATCCCAATAAAGTTCTGACTCGTGACAATGCCACATATGCCATACCCTCCTTGAACACAGAACTGCCAATATTCACCAATGCACTGTCTACACTTAAACCTTGCGATTTATGGATTGTCACCGCATATGCCAAGCAAACAGGAAACTGCTTACGGCGAACATATAAGTCTTTTACAAGCAAAAACCTAGCAGAGCAACGACCAATTAGCTGTACTTCCTCAATGCCATCAAATTTAATTTTTAAAAATTCAATTCCATCTCTATTTCTGTATTTCACAAAATCAACAACATTACCCATTGATCCATTTACCAGACCTCTTTCAACATGTAAATTCCTTCTTAAAATTATACGGCAATTTAAGCACACATTCAGAGTCTTTTCAAAACCTGCAGTTTTAGATATAGTCTTCTCTAATGAAACCAATTTTGATTTCAAATTCTCTGACAAAATAATTGTTGATCCCATATGCTCTACTCTGTCAATAGCTTCCAGTTTCACAATCTCTTGTTTTTCTAAATGCAACATTTTGTTGTTGAAGATGGCACATTCTGCAAGAGTTGGCATCAAACATATTCCAGATTTCTTCTCAGTAATTTTCTGAAAAATATTCTCAGGCACAACGTCTTGTTCTGGATACAAATTTGACAGTAATCGTGCATGTAAAGCTTCTTTCCCATGCTCGGTCACTTTTCCAATTCTAACATCTTGTAGAATATTCTTGTAATCTTCATCCTTCGCCTGACGCATATTTTCACGCAGTTCAGCATAATTGAAGTTTAACCATATATTGACGTTGCCAATGCTCCCTAGGCACTTCCTGGTATCTTCATGCGTGAGCATTTTGAACACAGGTTGTCCTTTCACTGGTGTCAGCTGCAGAAGATCACCGAAAACAATGATGTGTTTGCCACCAAATAACACATCATACTCTGTTTTGAGAACTGCACAAAGGCAAGCATGACATTGGAAACCATGCTTACTTCGTCAATGATAAGAAGTTTCATTTTCCTCAAGACTCTTGAAACTTCACAACAAGCATCTCCAGATAACTTGTGGTATTGTAATTTGTTATCATGCTCCACTGGCAGCATCAGTAGACGATGCAAAGTAATACCTTTAATGTTATGTGCTGCCAGTCCAGTTGGAGCGGTGACAACACAAGATAGCGATGACTCAGTCCTTTTCTGCAAATAACATGAAATTGCTTTAATGAGGAAACTTTTTCCAGTTCCCGCTTCTCCACTCACGTACAGTCGGACAGGCTTCTACGACGTACATGAGCACTCTTTCTTCTCATGACTTAATCCATGATCAATTTGGTTGGTAACTTCGTCATATATTTTCCTCTGCTCAACGTTGAGTTGTCATTCCAAGTCTTCTAAGTTAACCGCATCCTCCTGAGTATGTGACATGGCTCTTTCCACTTCAATCATGGCAGTGGCAGCTTCATTTTCGATAACTGGTCCTCCTAGTGGATCCTGACTCAATGAAACAGAACTCTGACTGTCCTGAGAACTGTCTCTAGCAATCTCGGCTGCAATCGTTGCTTCCTGCTCGATTTCCGCATTCAACATTTCTAGATATTTGGGAAAAACAGGACATTCTATGGTCTCCTTGGCGGCATTGAAAGAGTCTTCGTAACAGAGGAAATCTCCAAGCAGTTCCTCTTCTGCACGCCAAGGCTTGAAAAGTTGCAAAAGTGCTAAATAGAAAAACTCTTTTCTTTCAGGAGATTCGCCATTCAATTTTCGATGGTTTACCAAGTGGCATTTTCTTTGCTTGACCAGACATCCCTCACTTCCAATTACAGCATACACTCCTTTATCAATATCTTCTTTGATGTTCCTCTTGAATATGTAATTTTGTAGAACCTCATACAGACAAACATTCTCGAGGTGACTGCTTCTATTTGGATAATATGTATCCAACATGTTGGTCTTCAAAATATCGGTACTCTTTGGCTCCTTTTCCGCCAAATACTCAATTTCCCGCACAGGTTTCAGAACTCGATTACGCGTTGCAACAAGACTAAGACTCTCCCAAACGATACTCCTGGATTTGGCATAGAGACTTGCTGAAGACAACCGGTCAGAACATTCGTAAGCTCCGATTTCTCGATGTGACAACATCTTCAGACTGAAACTGTACAACTTCTTACTGAGGCTCTTTTCATGGGAAATGTCCTCCCACATATCCTTCAATTCTGTCTTTTCTTTTTTGGTGATGTAAGATGTCACATACCGAGCCACAGCCATACAGTTATCAGCCACAAACTGTATATCCATGTTAGCATTCCACATGGACAAAATCACTGGGTTGTAGTCGTTGATGTACTTGGACTCTTCGTTCCTTTTCAAATTGTATGTGTTTTTAGGTGATTTCTTCATCACAAATTATGTCGTAGCGAAGACTTCAAACTGTTCACTCTTCCTTTAGAAATCACCGGTCGTGGAAAGGCGAAACGACATTTGGTGTAGAACTTGTCCTTGTTTCTGAATTTACGACGACAGTACTTTCCACAACAATGGCTTTGGAAGCGTAAAACTTGTTCTCTTAGGCTTTTGTCTTCCTTTGCGTTTGGAACAGCACATGTAGAATACTGTTCTATGAAACTCATCACTAAGTCATCTGGATCTGTTCCAAATTTAGGTGCATCCTTGATCCACAGCAGCATATGTATATGAGGAGCACCTCTTGCTTGGTACTCCTTTCTCCAGAAGAAATCCAACACCTCTCCAAGAGGTGGATTTTTCTTGTTCATGATGAAAGACATCATAGCTTCAAATGTATGATTGAAGTACCTGCATACATTCACTGGATCCAAAGAGCACAGTTCTCCGGGTGTCTTGAATTCGATATTTTCAATGTTTCCATTTGCCTCTCGTAGAAATTCAAGTAAGTCTTCCCAGCCATACTCGGCACAGCTGAGAGTAAGGAACCATGTGGGAGTTCCTAAGTTCCTCAGCATACATTTTAAATCACCATGACGACGGTACCAGTACTCATTAGTACCACGCTGACACGCCATGAGATTAATCAGGTGAGAATCCAAAATACTGTCTTGCACATTGACTTTATCCATAAAGTCACTTGCCGAGATGTTTTGCATCTGTACACCACTTTTCAAGATGTGGTTCCCTGCATATGACAGTCCAGACAGATCGCTTTCAAACAGTAGATGAAACAAATAGGGAATGCATTGACGAAACCTAGGATCTTCTGCATACAATCGTAAAGTCCGGTATTCAGAAGCAGGAATTTGATCAGGTCGCTCATCATATCTTCCTCCTTGACCTGTTGGAAATAGCTGTGGGAAACACCGAGCTTCCAAACTTTCCTCCCAAACACTAATGGGACTTCCTTTGGCTTGTTTCATTTGAAACAACTCAATAGCATTCCCCATGACTTCCTTGGAATGCAAAGGATGAACACTATAATGTTCATATATTTCTTCATTTTTAGAGGGTTCTACGTTCTCAATTTGACCAGCACACAAATCGCTATCCTCTTCTTCACTTACTTCCTCTTCTGCAACATATACATTCTTGTAGTACTTATTGTTGTTCTTCAAATACAATGT
This sequence comes from Lissotriton helveticus, assembly GCF_964261635.1. Classification (NCBI taxonomy): domain Eukaryota; kingdom Metazoa; phylum Chordata; class Amphibia; order Caudata; family Salamandridae; genus Lissotriton; species Lissotriton helveticus. Next base: position 532,221,010 of record NC_136071.1, read on the forward strand.
TGCCTTTTTGACTTTCCTAACATCCACTAAATCTTGCCATATTTTCTTACTCTTTGTCGGAACCCCATTAACTAAGATAACCAGAGGTTCCTCTTCCACTTTCTCTACTCCAATTGTAATAATGTTTTTCTTCAAATCTAGAGGCAAATAAACAACTCTTCCCTTTAATCCTCTCTGTAAATCTGATGGAGGCAATTTCCCTGTCTTTGGCTCCATTCTTACAATAGCCTGAAAGGGATGAATACTTTGAATCAAAATAGATTCATAAGTATTTAAATCCTTCAATTCAGAAGGAATCTCAACCAATTCCAGATTATTATGAACCGCTCTAGCAGGCATCCGGTTTTGATTTAATTTGTTACAACAATAAGTACACACACGTTGATCCAATCCCAAATCAAAACAATTTTCTACCATCAAGTATGTTGCAAAATCCTTCCATTCACTATTATTTCACTTTCACTTTTCGCATATAAATCCACTAACTTAGTCTGATTCTTATAATAAGTGCGTCGACAACACACACAAGGGAAATTAGGCCTCTCACTTGATTTCACCTGAAACGTGGCAATTTCCTTCTGAAAATTATCTGTACTGGAAACCTGTACACTATCTTCCACATTACCCTCTTCTTCTGGGTCAATTTCAACATTCTCCTCTTTATTTGCAAAGTAACAAAACTCAATTTCTTCACAAATATTCTTCACATCTACTTCAGAACCATGCAAAAGAGCAGTGCATAATTGTTTAAGCATAATTGCTGGACTCTTAGCATAATACAACATTCTAACTAATTTCCTCACTTTATTATGATGCACTGCTAGCATCCTGAAATGATGAAAAACACTCTGGCATACTCTCCTGGAAAGACAAGCCAGTGAATGACCATGCAAACCTGTCACTTCTCTCACTCTGCAAGGATCTAATTCTTGCAACAACATCATTTTCTGCTTCAAACTTTTCTTATTAAATGTCCGTACAAAATCACAAAGCAAATTGATGGAATCCTGTCGCACACTGCAAATACTACTACACTTCCAGGTGTACACAGGTCCCTTAGGACGCCTTCCTAAAACCTCATTACCTAACACCTCTTCTGCCTCTGTTGTCACAAGTTTTTCTTTTTCAACCACACATCCATCTTTCACCTCATATGCTCGACCACTGGTGTCAACTGCATGCACCAAATCATTATCCTGAAAGTAACTCTCCTCATTAAAAAATGCCTCAGAACTTGAACTATGCATCCATTCTCCTGAAAAAACTTCACAAAAATTACTACGATTGACTGTTCTCTTCCATCTACTATTTGTTTTGAAATCATAAATTAACTTGTTTAGTTTCCTAATTCTATTGATTATCAAAATAAATAACTTTCGCTTCATTTCGAATGCCTGATCAATAATTTTCTCAACTTTTTTTTTTCTCTTATAAAAAACCACTTTCTGTTGACCTTTCTTAATATTTTTTAACAAATTACCAATTATCCTGTTGCGGAACATTCGTCTACGAATGTCCCTAAACTGACTTTTCCTTCTACTACCATGCACAGAGTTATCTCCTGCTCTACCAGTAACATTTTTGATTGGCCTTTCCTTTCCGTTTAAATTGGCTCTCTTTTTCTGGACTAAAACTTGTTCTGTAGTTATACTTTTGTTTCTACAAATGTTTCTAAGGAATGTTTTCATTCTCTTACCCGGAGCTTTCTTGGTGACTTGATGAGATTTTATTGTAGAGGACTGCTGCAAGCATTTATTAATCTGCTGTCTTTGACGTTTTGTAGCCTTTCGGATTCTATCCTTAGACGGCATTCTCTAATTTCGAAATGATCTGCAGTTGAATCTGTGGTAAAATATAATAAAAAATTTTATTAACCACTATTATCAAACAGTAAATCAATAACAGTCGTCAAAAAATTAACATACTAGTTGTCAATCTACATACAATAATTTTTAGTGCATTATGAAATGTAAAACTCACAAATAGTTGCAAAGAAATGGAATGCTTCTACATTTGACCTGTGCTCTTTTATATGTGAATCTGAACTAATTTTATTAGTATATTTTACTATTTCATTAAAGACACTTCACACAATTTGTTTTTGAAGTTGTATTTAATTTTAAATAAAACGGTTTACATGGTTACTTTTCATTTCGAGTAACTTAAATTTATTTTTAAAAGTCTTTATAGGTTAATAGGCTCGAGCAGGTCAGATGCCCACCCTATGTCATACAATTCTGACAAATCAGCATCCTCATCAACTACTTCATCATCCACAGGATATAAATCATCCAAGGGATCTACTTCCACTGACGTTTCAATGACAAGTTCAATGATAAGATCGAGATCAACAGATTGCTCATTATCACTCATGGTTGATGTTCTCGTTATCTTTAAAGAAAGAGAACAACAATGAGATGTTGCAGAGTAAGAGACAAATCTCAGAGACTATAATAGTAAAATTGTTTAACAAGAGTAACATTTTGCAGATATTATTTAACCATGTCCAGCGATGCTGAGGAGGTGAGGCCTATATCCAACTTTTCAGTGAACAGGACTCATCTCTTCTTAACCTTGGATAACCTCACCAACACTGTGTCCCCTGCTAATACTTAAATTTAAAGGAGCAGATTTATGTTAACTGGCGCATCCCCAGGGATGCACCAGTTAACGTGCGCCACTGCTCTGCCACCCATGATGTGCCGCATTTACAATGCAGAGCACCATTGAGCAAAAACAGCACAGATGCATCACGCATCTGTTCCACAAAAATGGCGCATTTCAGGAATCACGTCATAAACGCGACAAATCTACTGCAATGCACAGGGGCAAGCCACACATTGCATGGTGCATCTCTCCTTATGCCTGTTTCAAACAGGCGTAAGGATTTGATTCAGCAATGCCATAAAGGTGACTCAGTGAAGTCTTCTTAATTTTACTGTGTTAGTTTTACAGGGCTTTCATGCAAATGACTGCCCACCCTGCAACAAAACGCCCACATGAAACCTGACGCACGTTTCATGTGGGGCAGGACTTTACAGCATGACACATCTTCCTTGATGCTTCAAGTTGTAAATATGTCACAACATAGCGCATCTTTTGCTCCGCCGCTGCGTCACAAAAGTTTGAGGTGAGGTCTACTCAGGGTTGCTGATGAAATTTAGGCTTGTTGAGGAATATAGAGGATATAATACATGTGCAGGCCTACCAATGAAGTGAGGCCTATCTTGCAACACGGTACATCTTGTAAATCACTGCTGCATTATAAAAGTGACGGAACAGCAGCACGAAAGAGGCGCACGGCCATCATAAATCTGCCCCTAACACTTTAAATGATTGATTCAGGATGACGATAAGGTGTGGACTATCTAGAGGTTTGTTTGAGGTGAGGCCTACTCAGGGTTGCAGATGAAATTTAGGCTTGTTGAAGAGTACAGAGGAGATAATACATGTGCAGGCCTACCAATGAAGTGAATCATGTCCACTGCACTCTTGAACAAAGGCCAGACCTCCTCTATCTCCCTGAACACGCCTAAACCTCATCTGCACAATGTGATTCGTAATGTTAGGAAACACAGATGATATAATTGAAAAACAATTATATACCTACATTCATGGGGAAGTGACTTAAAATGCCCTAACACACATGAAAGCTTTTTTTTTAAGGCCCTTGCACCTTTTTTTCCATCACTTTTAACATGGCTATGTAACTCAAAGAATCAAAATCTAAATTAGCCAAGCACACATGGGGGCGTATTTACAAGCACCTTGCACCACGGGGAAATGTCTAAAATTAAAATGGGAAAAATAACATCAAAGGGACTCAAAGTCCTTGTAAATATGCCCCAAGCAACCTATCAAACTCTAGCAGTACATATCAAGAAACCTAATTGATTTCAAAAAACGTTTTTAAACCTATCATGTAAAACAATTATATACCTACATTCATGGGGACGTGACTTAAAATGCCCTAACACACAAGAAAGCGTTTTTTTAAGGCCCTTGCACTTTTTTTCCATCACTTTTAACATGGCTATGTAACTCAAACAATCAAAATCTAAATTTGCCAAGCACACATGGGGGCGTATTTACAAGGACCTTGCACCACGGGGAAATGTCTAAAATTAAAATGGGAAAAATAACATCAAAGGGACTCAAAGACCTTGTAAATATGCCCCAAGCAACCTATCAAACTCTAGCAGTACATATCAAGAAACCTAATTGATTTCAAAAAACGTTTTTAAACACATCAAGTAAATCACTTATTTACCCACATTCATGGGGAAGTGACTTAAAATGCCCTAACACACATTAAAGCGTATTTTTAAGGCCCTTCCACCACTTTTGCGTCACTTTTAACATGGCTATGTAACTCAAAGAAACCAAATCTATTTGTAAAACACTTGACACAAAGCAACATTTTAAATACACAACTTTCTTATTAATTTTCTCCCTAAAGCATACTATTCTCTATTTAAATTAAATGAATCTTTTCTCACCTTAGCAAATACTTTTTGAGTTTGAAAACAGTCTCAGACACACACCGATTTGTCTTCAGCAGAACAAAGGGTATGCACTCCAGAGGCTGCAGCCAAAAAAAGCACAGAAATGCTGTAATTCATCACACATATCTCTAATGTCACCCAATCAAAACTCTTCCCTCACTTTTTTCAAATCAACACCCTTCCCCTTCTGCCCTTTCTGCCTTTTTCCATAGTAACCACCTCCTGAAAGACCTCTGATGTTTGCAAGTTCACACAACAATGTTTCAATTGAACTCTGAACTCTCAGTACACCTGCGTATCCAGTGCAATCTTTCATAAAATGATTTTTTCTTCACCATCCAAATTACATCTTTCAAAGAACTCATCCATGCACCCTAACTTTCTGTTTTCAGCAAACAAAATCCACCAATCACTGCTACTGAATCATTAGCACAGAAACTCCACAGTTTTGTTCATTACAAACTCCTACTGTTTGAACTGCCATTTCATCACCACACTTCATCTGACTGCAGCAGAACCTCCTCTCACCATGTTTTCTGTCTGGATTGATGGACATAGTTACATTCACTGGGCTCAAAGGTATGCTGATAACAGAAATTTACCTAACCTCAATTTACTAAACGTGGAAATCAAGTGGATTGGCCACGGAGGATTAAGATGTCACCAATTGATACCATTGGTGAAAACCTTTTTGCATTTGCCAAAACCTAACCTGTTAATTGTGCACTGTGGAGGAAATGACTTGGGCACTTTGACTGGGGTAGGTCTGGAAATGCTTTTAAAGGACACCTTTGAGCAATTGATGGCACTTTTTCCTCAAACTGCCTTGGTATATTCCAATATATGCCAAAGACAGAAATGGAAGTGGTCCAACGAATTTTGTCCACAAATTGAGAAATCGAGGAAGCATGTAAATAAGTCTGTTTCAGCTTACATGAGAGACCATGGAATGGGCTGCATCTACAACAATAACTTGCGTTACTACATGCAAGATATCTACAGAGGAGATGGAGTTCACTTCTCAGATGAGGGGAACAGAGTTTTCATTCTGAATTTAAGACTATGTATTGGTACCTACTTATAAGTACCTAAAAGTACCACAGACCCAAAAGCTCTTCTCAGAGCTACCCTAACTATTATCACTATAAACAAATTTTAAATGTAACTTTTTTTTACTAATTTTCACAATTTACGCTTTCCGGAGCGCTACCCGGTACGCGCACCGGACGCAAACCGCGCGAAAATTTGAAAAACAATGTTTTTTTCGCACATCTGGGCCTCCTCAGCCACCCTCAGAAAACCTAGGGGGTCAGGATACGTCTACCGTGCCCCCTTCTACCCATTCTGAACATTATTTGCCCTCCATCTTGTATCTCAATTCTACCGAAACACAAAATGGAGGACTCCCGTAACGCTGCCGGGTCGTGTACCGGGGCGCGCACTGGGAAGCGCCCGCTCAAAAAAGGTGGGAAAGTAATTTACAGAAAAACGACTGGAGACACCTTCACCAAATATAGATTAGCTCATACTACATACCAATCCCTACCATTTTCACAAATTTGGTTGGAATTCCATTTAGCCATTTAGCCTGTAGACCTCTCTAAATACCCTGAGGTAAATTACTTCACAAAACACATCTGAAGTGTTGGAATTGACAACCAATTAAAATGTTACTTTCATTTTCTTTTTTTTTTTACCTGACATTTGATTGGTTATGTACCTGAATATATATAAAGAAAGAGAGGGAAACACAGCCATTTTCACTACTACTTCCTGAAGTACATTTCAAGAGCATTTTCACCTCTCTGTAAAGTAAATTGATAATTTGTAAGGGGCACTTTAAATTAATTTGTAAAAATGTTTTTTGATAATTATTTACTGTCCCCCTGCTATAGTTATAGATACAGATAGGCTCCTCTGTTATATTTATTGATTGACTTAGGCTTCTCTGCTATAATTATGAATTTACTTACACTTCTTCACAGGCACTTTTTTATATTTCTACTTGCTGCCTGTTACCATACACTACCCAAAGTTAACTTCACTGTTAAAAAAACAGAACTACCTGTCTGAACTTAAACCCAACAGTGCCCTAACTCTTCTGATATAATTATTTTTTTATGCAATTTACAGCAAAAAAATGGAAGGGGAGCACGAAAATATCAATGTTTCCTTCGACATTACATCTGAGGAGATTTTAAATGAAGAATTTTTAGATGAAGATTTTATGGATCAGTCTTTGGATGAACAATTTATTGAATGCTTACAAGACATAGAAACATGCATGTTTGAGGAGATTCCAGATGATGTAATGCTGGAAGTTTTATTGAACTATTAAAATTCTGACCAATAAATTTTTATTTAATAATTAAAAATTGTTTGAGACATTATTCATTTTTATATCTAATTCATGAAGTACAACCAAAATAAATAAATAAATAAAAAAAACAAAAAAAAACAACAAAACGAACAATCAATAAACATACAATATTTGAAAAGTCTATCATTCTTTTTTCCTCATAGTACGCTCCCCGGACCGCTTTCCGGTGCGCGTACCGGGCGCACCCCACGCAAAAAAAATGATTATTTTTTTTTTTTTTTGCCCCGCGGGGCCCTTTTAAAGCCTCCACATCAAACCTAGGGGGTCAGGGAGGATCTACTATTCCCCCTTATGGTCATTTCCCCCTTTGTTTTGGCCTCCTCTTGTCTCTCGATCCTACCGAGAGACAAGATGGCGGCCGCTCTGGACTGTTTAGAATGTTGACAGACACCGGAGAGCCAATCAGCTTCGCTTCGCGAAGTTCCGTTACGCGTCAAGTACGCGAACCGGAGAACTACCCCGAGCGCTGTTACAGATATATATATTTTTTAAACGTTAATTTAGCAAAATCCACTGGAGCACATATATTGAGACCTAGCAAAGGCACATCGGGCTACCAGTCCCTACAATTTTGCCAAGTTTCGTTCAAATCCATTCAGCCGTTCGGGCTAAAAGTGAGGCCAACCGCCCTATGGAAATTAACATGGGAAAAACGCGTTTTGGGACCCCCCTTTTTTCTCGGCCCCCCCTTGACAAACCCCCCCCCAAATTTTCATGGGCTGCTCAGAAACAAAATGTTCCATTTTCCTGAAAATTTCAGCCAATTCCGTCCACAAACGCCAAAGTTATTAGACATAGAATTTTCAAAAATCCCATAGAGAAAAAATCCTAACTATATATACCTACTGGCAACCGCCAGTAGGTAATATATATATATATATATTCCTAGACGTTCCTAGACGTCAAGATATACATTGATGGTGCAAATAGAATACAAACTACATTATTTAGGAAACCTACCGCAGGGAACACCACCCTACACGCCTCCAGTCTTCATCCTAGGCACACCATTCATAGTATCCCTTATGGAGAGATCCTCAGACTTAAAAGGATCTGTAGCACAAATGAAGACTACACTGAATGTGTAAGGGATCTTGAAATCAGATTACGGGAAAGAGGCTACTCTAAGAAAACTTTTGATCAAGCCCTAAACAAAGGTAACTTAAGACCTCGAGACAGTTTATTTTCATCCAATCTTGTCAGAGAAGAAGAAGTTTCTTCTAGTGAAGAAGCCGATAACAAATCATGCCCCAGGTTTATTACAGCATTTAGTGATCAGGAGAACTCAATAAGGAAAATTATCACTAAGAATTGGCCAATTATAATGTCTGACTCGGTTCTGGGAGCTCTGTTGCCCCCCAAGCCCACAATAACTTTTCGTAGAGCACGCAACATGGGAGCCGTTTTGGACCGACCATGTCCGGAACTTAAGCAAAAACCCAATTGGATGCAGAGAATTGCTGGATTCCGCAAATGCTCTAGTTGTAGGGCCTGCAAGTTTGGGGTTAATAAGACACACTACCTCACCCCATTCAGTGAGACCGCAATTCCAATTGTAGGTCAACACACATGTAAGACTGAATTTGCAGTTTATGTCCTGACGTGCACCTGTGGCTTAAACTACATTGGAAGCACTAGAAACAGGTGCACGTCAGGATCCTCCAGCATCTGCGGGCAATTTTGCATCATGACTCAAGTTATCCGGTTGCACGCCATTTTGAGTCAACACACAACGAGATGTAAATTGTTTATCGTACTATGTTGTGGCAGCTATACCTAAATTAAGAAGAGGAGGAGACAGGAATCTAAAACTGAGGCAGCTTGAATCCAATATGATATTGGAGTTTGACAGTAAAAGCCTGAATGGCCTCAACAACACAGAGGATTTACATACTTTTCTTTAATAATCCTCATGTATTAATATATTGATACTATCCGCCTTGAGTATATACCATTAATCACTATTCTTTCCTCCAGGTAGTCAAGTTCCTTGTTACCTGGAGGTTATTTCGGCCTAGTGATTATGTTTAATCAGTTTCCTTATACATCACTATATATTTCTGATTCCGTCTAGTCAGGGTCCCTGTTAGTCGGAATATATGTAATTCTCTTGACTTATTCTCCTTTTTTAGTAAATATATGTAATTCATTACCTATATTTAATGTGAGATATTTTTCTATTTTTCTACAAACTCTATTATACACTGGGTGTTTTTATGAATTTTAATAATTTAAAAACATACTTGCTTGTACTTGGAAATGCTTTTTATCAAATGTATTATATGGAACAAAATGTGGCGGTCAACCCAATTGTCGATATTATCTGATTGAAGTATCATATGTACGAGTAGGTTTCAGACTGCACTCAAGCACTTTTTCCCCCTTCCTCCTTGACACAATAGTGGTCACAATAATTTTCCTGCACTTTCATGGACATGCACTGTTTGCACTCTTTGAAATTAATGAAAAATATCTAAAATGTTGCCCAAATGTTATTGAAATTATTTAAGTCCCGTTTATGAGATGTGGACATACTTTGTAAGTAGTGAAGAGGGATTGCTTATAATGGCTTTATCCTCTTTTCTTTTGCCCCCTTCTAGATACAAAATGTCGGATGGATTTATCCAGAAACTACAAAAATGGATTGAGATTTCCATGTGATTTTATATGTATTTATACGGAGATTCAGACATTTGAGTTATAAATCTGTCTTTCATGTTTATGGTCACATGATACAGGGAGGGGTGGCTACGCTTGGGAGAATTGGGCACTATAAAAACAGAAAATGTACAAACAAAATGTTGCATGTGAACAAGGGCTCAGGGAGCCCGAAACGCGTAATGCACTCTCTCACGGTGATGAGCAAATAAAAAAGAAGAATTCAGCATTTGGTCCTGTGGTCTGTCTCCTGCGTTTTCAAAGGAGTTTTTTGTGATATATATATATATATATATATATATATATATATATATATATATATTACCTACTGGCGGTCGCCAGTAGGTATATATAGTTAGGATTTTTTTCCTATGGGATTTTTGAAAATTCTATGTCTAATAACTTTGGTGTTTGTGGACGGAATTGGCTGAAATTTTCAGGAAAATGGAACATTTTGTTTCTGAGCAGCCACTGAAAATTTGGGGGGGGGTTCGTCAAGGGGGGGCCGAGAAAAAAGGGGGGTCCCAAAACGCGTTTTTCCCATGTTAATTTCCATAGGGCTGTTGGCCTCACTTTTAGCCCGAACGGCTGAATGGATTTGCACGAAACTTGGCAAAATTGTAGGGACTGTTAGCCCGATGTGCCTTTGCTAGGTCTCAATATATGTGCTCCAGTGGATTTTGAGAAATTAAGGTTCAAAAAAATATATATATCTGTAACAGCGCTCCGGGCAGCGCCCCGGTTCGCGTACTTGACGCGTAACGGAACTTCGCGAAGCGAAGCTGATTGGCTCTCCGGTGTCTCTCAACATTCTAAACAGTCCGGAGCGGCCGCCATCTTGTCTCTCGGTAGGATCGAGAGACAAGAGGAGGCCAAAACAAAGGGGGAAATGACCATAAGGGGGCATAATAGATACTCCCTGACCCCCTAGGTTTGATGTGGAGGCTCTAAAAGGGCCCCGCGGGGCAAAAAAAGAAATACATTTTTTTTTGGTTTTTTTGCGTGGGGAGCGCCCGGTTTGCGAACCGGGAAGCGGCCCGGGGAGCGTACTATAAGGAAAAAATAATGATAGACTTTTCAAATATTGTATGTTAATTGATTGTTTGTTTTGTTGATTTTTTTTAATTTATTTATTTTTTAAACAATTATTTATTATTGTGATTGTGTTTCAAAATTTAATAAAATGTCTATCATTTCACTGTCTGAAATGTCGTTATTTTCATTGAACATAGCTTGTAATGTTTGAGTGTGTAAAATGTCCTCATTTTCAAGGAGGACATCTACTGATTGCACACATTGCAGTAGTTCTTGGTCCCAAGTTTCATCCATAAATTCAATATCATTTGGATCAATGATTTCTTGGTTGGTCTCTGCAAGGACAATTTCAAATGAGACTTTCTGTTCGCCTTCCATTTTGCCTGAAATTTGCATAAAAAAATATATATTAGTAGAGATAGGGCACTGTTGGGATTAATTTTAGATAGGCAGTTTTTAACAGTGAATTTATCTTTGGGCAGTGTATAGTATCAGAGTGGAAGTAGGAATATAAAAAAGTGTATGTGATTTAACGTAAGTAAATTCATAATTATAAAAGACAAGCCTAACTCCATCCATAACTATAACAGAGAAGTCTATCTAAATCTATAACTACTACAGAGGGATAGTATATAACTATCAGAAAAAGTTTACCATATTAACTTAAAGTGCACAATATACTTCAGTTTTTAAAATAACAACTTACCTTTACAAAGAAGTTGAAGTTATTAGTGAAAATCCTATTGCAATGTATACCAGGAAGTAGTAGTCAAAATGGCTGTGTTTCCTTCTCTTCCTTTATATTCAGGTACATAACCAATCAAATGTCAGGTAAAAAAAAATGGAAAAGAAAGTAACATTTTCATTGGTTGTCAATTCCAACACTTCAGATGGGTTTTGTGAAGTAATTTACCTCAGGGTATTTAGAGAGGTCTACAGGCTAAATGGCTAAATGGAATTCCAACCAAATTTGTGAAAATGGTAGGGATTGGTATGTAGTAGGAGCAAATCTATATTTGGTGAAAGTGTCTCCAATGTTTCTTCTGTAAATTACTTTCCCACCTTTTTTGATGGAGCGCTTCCCGGGGAGCTGCCCGGTACGCGAACCTGCAGCGTAACGGGAGTCCACCATTTTGTGTTTCGGTCGAATTAAGATACAAGATGGAGGGCAAATAATGTTCAGAATGGGTAGAAGGGGACACGGTAGACATATTTTGACCCCCTAGGTTTTCTGAGGATGGCTGAGGAGGCCCATATGTGCGAAAAAAAAACATTTTAAAAAAAAAATCGCGCGGTTAGCTTCCGGTTCGCGTACCGGGTAGCGCTCCGGGGAGCGTACTTTGTTGAAAATTTGTGAAAAAAGTTAGAGTAAAATAATAATTGTGAGTGATCAGATGTAGGGTAGCTCTGAGAAGAGCTTTTGGGTTTATGGTACATTTAGGTACTTATAAGTAGGTACCAATGCACAGTTTTAAATTCAGAATGAAAACTCTGTTCCCTTCATCTGAGAAGTGAACTCCATCTCCTCTGTAGATATCTTGCATGTAGTAACGCAAGTTATTGTTGTACATGGAGCCCATTCCATGGTCTCTCATGTAAGCTGAAACAGATTTGTTTACATGCTTCCTCGATTTCTCAATTTGTGGACAAAATTGGTTCAACCACCTCCATTTCTGTCTTTGGCATATATTTGAATATACCAAGGCAGTTTGAGGAAAAAGTGCCATCAATTGCTCAAAGGTGTCCTTTAAAAGCATTTCCAGACCTACACCAGTCAAAGTGCCCAAGTCATTACCTCCACAGTGCAAAATTAACAGGTCAGGTTTAGGCAAATGCATAAAGGTTTTCACCAATGGTATCAATTGGTGACATTTTAATCCTCTGTGGCCAAACCACTTAATTTCCACATCTTGTAAATTGAGGTTAGGTAAATTTCTGTTCTCAGCATACCTCTGAGCCCAGTAGATGTAACCATGTCCAACAATCCAGACAGAAAACATGGTGAGAGAAGGTTCTGCTGCAGTGAGATGAAGTGTGGCAATGAAATGGCAGTTGGAAAAATAAGAGTTTAAAATGAAAAAACTGTGGAGTTTCGGTGTTAAGGAAGCAGTAGCAGTGATTGGTGGATTTTGATTGCTGAAAACAGAAAGTTAGGGTGCATGGATGAGTTCTTTGAAAGATGTAATTTGAATGGTCAAGAAAAAATCATTAAATGAAAGATTGCACTGGATATGCAGGTGCACTGAGAGTTCAGAGTTCAATTGAATCATTGTTGTGTGAACTTGCAAACATCAGAGGTCTTTCAGGAGGTGGTTGCTATGCAAAAAAGGCAGAGAGGGCAGAGGGGGGAAGGGTGTTGATTTGAAAAAAGTGAGGGAAGAGTTTTGATTGGGTGACATGAGAGATATGTGTGATGAGTTAGAGCATTTCTGTGCTTTTCATAGCTGCAGACTCTGGAGTGCATACCTTTTACTCTGCTAAAGACAAATTGGTGTGTTTCTGAGACTGTTTTGAAACTCATAAAGTATTTGCTAAGGTGAGAAAAGATTCATTTAATTTAGATAGACAATAGTATGCTTTAGGGAGAAAATTATGAAGAAAGTTCTGTATTTAAAATGTTGCTTTGTGTCAAGTGTTTTACAAATAGATTTTGTTTCTTTGAGTTACATAGCCATGTTAAAAGTGACCCTTAAAAAAACGCTTTCATGTGTCTTAGGGCATTGTAAGTCATTTCCCGATGAATGTAGGTATATAATTGATTTATATGATGTGTTTTTTTTTTTTTTTTTTTTTTTTTTTTTGAAAACCTTTATTGTGCACGAAAAGAGAACAAATACGGGCCTACAACCATCAGGCCGGCCACGGGACTTTTAAGCACAGGTGCGAGCAATGTAGTTCCACAGCGGCATCAGGCAAGATAGCAGCAATTAGTAACAGTTACACTGAATGGAGTCATGCCGCCAAGGAGAAGGAGCATTGAAGGTTAAATTTCTAAAGTTTCGATTTAAATATAAATCAGTAAAGAATAGAGTCAAGGAGAACTGAGTCCGGACATTAGCTTCATAACATGAGCAGGCGGCATCAATAAGAACAACATTAGGAAGAACACCCCGTCAATATGGCAGTACCATACAAAACAACAGTAGCTGCAGTCCACATTTACGCACCACCCTCAGCGCCACCCACTCCCTACTAACCCCTATTGCTGACCCAGAACAGAAACCAGAACAAGAAAGCGCAGAAATTAGAGAAATAAGGCCCATAGAAACTAAAAAAGAGGAAAACTAAATATACCCCCCCCACCCTACAACAATCCGGAGGCTACGGCCTACCCCCCCCCGGCAAAGTGCCTGTCGCCCAGTAAAGAACCCGAAATATAGAATAAGAAGAGAAGAGAAAGAAGAAAAGATAAGAAAATAAAGATGTTCACACTTGAAGTATCGGGAGGAAGAAAAGAACTAGCTATTCTACCACTCCCAAAAGAGAAAGGAAACGGGGGAGGAGCCCTAACACTAACAAGACTCCCGGTCCCCCAGCCATGTATGGCCCCCTTTACCGAATGAAACAATAATATCGAGAAGTACACTACCAAAAGGAGAATTGAATCAGATACATCCGGGTCCCCAAGCCAGTACTGGAATGATCACCCCGTCCATAAGGGCAATAGCAGGATACGCACAGTCCCACCCCATGTGCAAAAGTACCAGGATAGACATCAGTAGCAGAACAAATGTGGGGAGCTACAACCATTACATACGCCAGAGAGGCGGCACAGTTCGAAATCGTACCAGCTAGTCTAACAAAAGTAAACCCCCGGAGATCTCCAGCGCTAATCAGGTCGCAAGCGACCACTACACCATGACGCCCAGCAGAAGCCCGCCCCAGTCGGAACAAAGGGACAAGATGGCCGCCTTAATGAGAACGCAGACAAAGGAGAGCAAGATGGACGCTACCCTAAACAAATAGCCCCCCTGTCACAATAAACTTCCATGACCAGCAGACAGGAACCAAAGAGAACGTGGCGGAGCCGATAGCCCGCAATTTATCAGGGTAGCCAGTATATGGTGCCGACTGTGCCATTGACAAAGGTCACAATATCCCGAAGGACGCCATGATTGTAAGGCAGAACTACCACTAGCAATAATAGAGACAGATGGGGGAAAACAATCTACACCATACATATGATCCATGCAGCCAGTACGTACAACATTCCAACCCCAATCCCCACCTGGCAAGAAAGTAATACAACCAGGAACCCGTCTAACCCTGTCCCGATCTCAGGAGCCCCCCCGATCCCAGCCCACGATGAATGCCACCTCTCCCCTCAGTAGAGAAACAAAATGGGCGCAAGGGAGGAAGCGATGATCCGTACATATAAGATGGTCGGTGCCAAATACCCAACAGTGCAGCAAACATAGTCAAAAGCATCTCCAAGGTGCTACGATAACACCAGGACACCGGGAGGAAAAACGGATACTTGCACAGGAGAGTCCCGAAGGGAGCCTGAAGCCGCCGGGCCGGCAACATCATCGGCAATGGTGAGGGCGGATACAATGAATCAGTCCCCGAGTGCGGCGACAATGTAGCATTGGCAGAGTCTATAAACGGTCTTTCACAGGCACTAGTCCAGGCATCACGGGTCACTCCACCGCTGAAATCACTCGGCGACACTGTAGCAGCCTTAGGCACCAGAAGGGGACAGTGCAGCTGTTGCTGGGAGCAGTCTCTCCGCATCCGATCCAAATCCAAGGCTACGTCGTCAAATTTCTTGCTCAGCCTGTGGGAGTTGTGAAGCAACTCCGATCTCAGATCGCCAAGGGAAGACAGGAGATCTCCGTAGGACAGGGCAGGCTGCGGTCCGTCCGCGGCTGGGACAGATGTGGGTGTAGTCAGTGCAGACTCCGGCCCGGCCACGGTGCCGCAAGCACAGGGCGAGGGTGGGGAGTCCTCTCCAGCTAGTGGATCCACAGGAACGTTCAACGCTCCCCCAAGCCGATCGCCAGAACGTGGGGGGGTGCGACAGGAGTCAGCCGGAGTTCCCTCTCCCATTGTGAACAGTGGTGTAACCAGTGGTAGCCCAGCGTCGCCAGCAACGGGCCCCCGCCGATCGGAACAGGCAGTCAGGGCAAACGGACGGTCCACCGAATCAGGGGACATCCCGTAATGGAGTCCAGGCAGCCCTCACCTCGTACACAACAAAGGAGCCGGTCGTGCAGTCTCGCCCGCCTTCCAAGCCAATGTAGTCTCAGCGTCCAGCAGTTCCCACCAGGCAAGATGACGCAGGGCGCGATAGAGAAAGCAGCTCCGCACGGGCTGCGAGTGTCCAGCAGGCAGGCCGGCCGTCTCCTCTCCGTCTAAGTCCGGCATCCGGCGGCGATGCACGTCTGAGTCATGGCGCAGGGCCGGGCAACGTTCTATCTCCTCAATCCGACCGGGCCGAGGCGTCGGAGGAACACGGGTGGAGTCAGCACGCATTCCCCATTCCAGCAGTCGGTAAAGTGAGCAGGATAACAGGCAGGATAGGAACTATATGATGTGTTTAAAATCGTTTTTTGAAAAATATTAGGTTTCTTGATATGTACTGCTAGAGCTTCATAGGTTGCTTGGGGCATATTTATAAGGCATTTGAGTCTCTCTGATGTTATTTTTCCCATTTTAATTTAAGACCTTTCCCAGTGGAGCAAGGTCCTTGTAAATATGCCCCCATCTGTGCTTGGCAAATTTAGATTTTAATTCTTTGACTAACATAGCCATGTTAAAAGTGACCCAAAAATTGTGCAAGGGCCTTAAAAAAAACGCTTTCATGTGTCTTAGGCCATTTTAAGTCATTTCCCCTTGAATGTAGGTATATAATTGATTTATATGATGTGTTTAAAATCGTTTTTTGAAAAATATTAGGTTTCTTGATATGTACTGCTAGAGCTTCATAGGTTGCTTGGGGCATATTTATAAGGCATTTGAGTCTCTCTGATGTTATTTTTCCCATTTTAATTTAAGACCTTTCCCCGTGGAGCAAGGTCCTTGTAAATACGCCCCCATCTGTGCTTGGCAAATTTAGATTTTAATTCTTTGACTAACATAGCCATGTTAAAAGTGACCCAAAAATGGTGCAAGGACCTTAACAAAACGCTTTCATGTGTCTTAGGCCATTTTAAGTAATTTCCCCTTGAATGTAGGTATATCATTGATTTAGATGATGTGTTTAAAAACGATTTCTGAAATCAATTAGGTTTCTTGATATGTACTGCTAGAGTTTCATAGGTTGCTTGGGGTATATTTAAAAGGCATTTGAGTCCCTTTGATGTTATTTCTCCCATTTTAATTAAAGACATTTCCTCGTGGTGGAAGGTCCTTGTAAATACACACCCATGTGTGCTTGGCAAATTTAGATTTTGATTATTTAACTTACATAGCCATGTATGCCTCTTTTGCATCACTGTGCGTCACTTTTGTGACGCAGCGGCGGTGCAAAAGATTTGCTATGTGGCGACATATTTACAACTTGATGCATCTAGGCAGATGTGTCATGCTGTAAAGTCCCGTGCCACATGAAACCGATGCAGCAGTGATGCAAAACATGCACCATGTTGCAAGACAGGCCTCATTTCATCTCCAACAAGATAAGAAGCTGAATCTTCTGTAAATGTCAAAATTGTTGTATACACTGCTCAACTTCTGTGTACTCTTTGATATGCTAGAGTCCATCTGCACTATGAGATACCTAAGCAAAGGAAACACAGGTGATGTGATTGTGAAATGAGGAAAAGAAACTCCACATTTTTCAATTACATCACCTGTGTTTCCTACGTTTACGAATGACATTGTGCAGATGAGGTTTAGGTCTGTCCACGGACACAGAAGAGGTCTGGCCTTTGTTCAAGAGTGAAGTGGACATGACTTCCTTCATTGGTAGGTCTTCACATGTATTATCTCCTCTATACTCTTCAACAAGCGTAAATTTAATCTGCAACCCTGAGTAGGCCTCACCTTAAACAAACCTCTGGATAGGCCACACCTTATCGTCATCCTGAATCAATCATTTAACATGTTAGGGACAGATTTATGATAGGTGTGTGCCTCTTTTGCGCCGCTGTGTGTCACTTTTGTGACGCAGCGGCGGTGCAAAAGATTTGCTATGTGGCGACATATTTACAACTTGATGCATCTAGGCAGATGTGTCATGCTGTAAAGTCCCGTGCCACATGAAACCGATGCAGCAGTGATGCAAAACATGCACCATGTTGCAAGACAGGCCTCATTTCATCTCCAACAAGATAAGAAGCTGAATCTTCTGTGAATGTCAAAATTGTTGTATACAGTGCTCAACTTCTGTGTACTATTTGATATGCTAGAGTCCATCTGCACTATGAGATACCTAAGCAAAGGAAACACAGGTGACGTGATTGTGAAATGAGGAAAAGAAACTCCACATTTTTCAATTACATCACCTGTGTTTCCTAAGTTTACGAATGACATTGTGCAGATGAGGTTTAGGTCTGTCCACGGACACAGAAGAGGTCTGGCCTTTGTTCAAGAGTGAAGTGGACATGACTTACTTCATTGGTAGGTCTTCACATGTATTATCTCCCCTATACTCTTCAACAAGCGTACATTTAATCTGCAACCCTGAGTAGGCCTCACCTTAAACAAACCTCTGGATAGGCCACACCTTATCGTCATCCTGAATCAATCATTTAACATGTTAGGGACAGATTTATGATAGGTGTGTGCCTCTTTTGCGCTGCTGTGCGTCACTTTTGTGACGCAGCTGCGGTGCAAAAGATTTGCTATGTGGCGACATATTTACAACTTGATGCATCTAGGCAGATGTGTCATGCTGTAAAGTCCCGTGCCACATGAAACCGATGCAGCAGTGATGCAAAACATGCACCATGTTGCAAGACAGGCCTCATTTCATCTCCAACAAGATAAGAAGCTGAATCTTCTGTAAATGTCAAAATTGTTGTATACACTGCTCAACTTCTGTGTACTCTTTGATATGCTAGAGTCCACCTGCACTATGAGATACCTAAGCAAAGGAAACACAGGTGATGTGATTGTGAAATGAGGAAAAGAAACTCCACATTTTTCAATTACATCACCTGTGTTTCCTAAGTTTACGAATGACATTGTGCAGATGAGGTTTAGGTCTGTCCACGGACACAGAAGAGTTCTGGCCTTTGTTCAAGAGTGAAGTGGACATGACTTACTTCATTGGTAGGTCTTCACATGTATTATCTCCTCTATACTCTTCAAGAAGCGTAAATTTAATCTGCAACCCTGAGTAGGCGTCACCTTAAACAAACCTCTGGATAGGCCACACCTTATCGTCATCCTGAATCAATCATTTAACATGTTAGGGACAGATTTATGATAGGTGTGTGCCTCTTTTGCGCCGCTGTGCGTCACTTTTGTGACGCAGCGGCGGTGCAAAAGATTTGCTATGTGGCGACATATTTAAAAATGGATGCATCCAGGCAGATGTGTCATGCTGTAAAGTCCCGTGCCACATGAAACCGATGCAGCAGTGATGCAAAACATGCACCATGTTGCAAGACAGGCCTTATTTCATCTCCAACAAGATAAGAAGCTGAATCTTCTGTAAATGTCAAAATTGTTGTATACACTGCTCAACTTCTGTGTACTCTTTGATATGCTAGAGTCCATCTGCACTATGAGATACCTAAGCAAAGGAAACACAGGTGATGTGATTGTGAAATGAGGAAAAGAAACTCCACATTTTTCAATTACATCACCTGTGTTTCCTAAGTTTACGAATGACATTGTGCAGATGAGGTTTAGGTCTGTCCACGGACACAGAAGAGGTCTGGCCTTTGTTCAAGAGTGAAGTGGACATGACTTACTTCATTGGTAGGTCTTCACATGTATTATCTCCTCTATACTCTTCAACAAGCGTAAATGTAATCTGCAACCCTGAGTAGGCCTCACCTTAAACAAACCTCTGGATAGGCCACACCTTATCGTCATCCTGAATCAATCATTTAACATGTTAGGGACAGATTTATGATAGGTGTGTGCCTCTTTTGCGCCGCTGTGTGTCACTTTTGTGACGCAGCGGCGGTGCAAAAGATTTGCTATGTGGCGACATATTTACAACTTGATGCATCTAGGCAGATGTGTCATGCTGTAAAGTCCCGTGCCACATGAAACCGATGCAGCAGTGATGCAAAACATGCACCATGTTGCAAGACAGGCCTCATTTCATCTCCAACAAGATAAGAAGCTGAATCTTCTGTGAATGTCAAAATTGTTGTATACAGTGCTCAACTTCTGTGTACTATTTGATATGCTAGAGTCCATCTGCACTATGAGATACCTAAGCAAAGGAAACACAGGTGACGTGATTGTGAAATGAGGAAAAGAAACTCCACATTTTTCAATTACATCACCTGTGTTTCCTAATTTTACGAATGACATTGTGCAGATGAGGTTTAGGTCTGTCCACGGACACAGAAGAGGTCTGGCCTTTGTTCAAGAGTGAAGTGGACATGACTTACTTCATTGGTAGGTCTTCACATGTATTATCTCCCCTATACTCTTCAACAAGCGTACATTTAATCTGCAACCCTGAGTAGGCCTCACCTTAAACAAACCTCTGGATAGGCCACACCTTATCGTCATCCTGAATCAATCATTTAACATGTTAGGGACAGATTTATGATAGGTGTGTGCCTCTTTTGCGCCGCTGTGTGTCACTTTTGTGACGCAGCTGCGGTGCAAAAGATTTGCTATGTGGCGACATAGTTACAACTTGATGCATCTAGGCAGATGTGTCATGCTGTAAAGTCCCGTGCCACATGAAACCGATGCAGCAGTGATGCAAAACATGCACCATGTTGCAAGACAGGCCTCATTTCATCTCCAACAAGATAAGAAGCTGAATCTTCTGTAAATGTCAAAATTGTTGTATACACTGCTCAACTTCTGTGTACTCTTTGATATGCTAGAGTCCACCTGCACTATGAGATACCTAAGCAAAGGAAACACAGGTGATGTGATTGTGAAATGAGGAAAAGAAACTCCACATTTTTCAATTACATCACCTGTGTTTCCTAAGTTTACGAATGACATTGTGCAGATGAGGTTTAGGTCTGTCCACGGACACAGAAGAGTTCTGGCCTTTGTTCAAGAGTGAAGTGGACATGACTTACTTCATTGGTAGGTCTTCACATGTATTATCTCCTCTATACTCTTCAAGAAGCGTAAATTTAATCTGCAACCCTGAGTAGGCGTCACCTTAAACAAACCTCTGGATAGGCCACACCTTATCGTCATCCTGAATCAATCATTTAACATGTTAGGGACAGATTTATGATAGGTGTGTGCCTCTTTTGCGCCGCTGTGCGTCACTTTTGTGACGCAGCAGCGGTGCAAAAGATTTGCTATGTGGCGACATATTTAAAAATGGATGCATCCAGGCAGATGTGTCATGCTGTAAAGTCCCGTGCCACATGAAACCGATGCAGCAGTGATGCAAAACATGCACCATGTTGCAAGACAGGCCTTATTTCATCTCCAACAAGATAAGAAGCTGAATCTTCTGTAAATGTCAAAATTGTTGTATACAGTGCTCAACTTCTGTGTACTCTTTGATATGCTAGAGTCCATCTGCACTATGAGATACCTAAGCAAAGGAAACACAGGTGATGTGATTGTGAAATGAGGAAAAGAAACTCCACATTTTTCAATTACATCACCTGTGTTTCCTAAGTTTACGAATGACATTGTGCAGATGAGGTTTAGGTCTGTCCACGGACACAGAAGAGGTCTGGCCTTTGTTCAAGAGTGAAGTGGATATGACTTACTTCATTGGTAGGCCTTCACATGTATTATCTCCTCTGTACTCTTTAACAAGCGTAAATTTCATCTGCAACCCTGAGTAGGCCTCACCTCAAACAAACCTCTGGATAGACCACACTTTATCGTAATCTTGAATAAATCATTTAAAATGTTAGGGTCAGATTTATGATAGGTGTATGTCTCTTTTGCGTCACTGTGCGTCACTTTTGTGACGCAGCGGCGGTGCAAAAGATTTGCTATGTGGCGACATATTTACAACTTGATGCATCTAGGCAGATGTGTCATGCTGTAAAGTCCTGTGCCACATGAAACCTGCGTCAGTTTTTATATAGGTGTTTTGTTGCAAGGTATGCATTAATTTGCATGAAAGCCCTGTAAAACTAACACAGTGAAATTTAGAAGATTTCACTGAGTCAGCTTTATAGCATTGCTGAATCAAATCCTTACGCCTGTTTGAAACAGGCATAAGAAGTGATGCACCATGCAATGTGAGGGTTCCTCCTGTGCATTGCAGTAGACATGTCGCGCTTATGACGTGATTCCTGCAATGTGCTGCTTTTGCGGCACAGATGCGTGACGCATCTGTGCTGTTTTTGCTCAATGGTGCTCCACATTGTAAATACGGCACACTATGGGTGGCAGAGCAGCGGTGCACATTAACTGGTGCATCCGTGGGGATGCGCCACTTAGCATAAATCTGCCCCTGTACATTTAAGTATGAGCAGGGGACACAGAGTCGGTGAGGCTTATCCAAGGTTAAGAAGAGATGAGTCCTGTTCACTGAAAACTTGGACATAGGCCTCACCTCCTCAGCATCGCTGGACATGGCTAAATAATAGCTGCAAAATGTTACTCTTGTTAAACAATTTTACTATTATAATCTCTGAGATTTGTCTCTTACTCTGCAACATCTCATTGTTGTTCTCTTTCTTTAAAGATAACGACAACATCAACCATGAGTGACAATCAGCAATCAGTTGATTTTGACCTTATCATTGAACTTGTAATTGAAGTAGATCCCTTGGATGATTTAAATCCTGAGGATGATGAAGAACATGATGAGGATGCCGATTTGTCAGAATTGTATGACATAGGGTGGGAAGCTGACGTGCTTGAGCCTATGGAACTATAAACATTTATTTTTAAAATTTATAATAAATGAAAAGTAAAAATGTAAACCGTTTCATTTAAAATTAAACACACCTTCAAAAACAGGTTATGTGTAGTGTCTTCAATAAAATATTAAAATATGCTCATAAAATTAGATCAGATTCACATATAAAACAGCACAGGTAAAATGAAGAAGAATTCCATTTCTTTTCTGCTATTTGTGTATTCTTAAATTTGCCAAAGCACTAAAAAATATTCTATGTAAAAATGTCAAGTAGTGTGTTAAGTTTTTGATGACTGTTATTGATTTACTGTTTGGTAATAGTGGTTAATAACATTTTTTATTATATTTTACCACAGATTCAACTGCAGATCATTTCAAAATTTGAGAATGCCAACCAAGGATAGAATTAGAAAGGCTGCAAAACGTCAAAGACAGCAGGTCCATGAAATAATGCAGCAGTCCTCTACAAAAAAAACTTGTCAAGTCACCAAGAAAGCACCGGGTAAGACCACGAAAACATTCATAAGAAACATTTGTAGAAAAAAAAGTAGTAGTACAGAAAATGTTTTAGTCGAGAAAAAGAGAAGCAATTTAAACGGAAAGGAAAGGCCAATCAAAAATGTTACTGCTAGAGCAAGAGATAACTCTGTGCATGATAGTAGAAGGAAACAACAGTTTAGGGACATTCGTAGACGAATGTTCCGCAACAGGATAATTGGAAATTTGTTAAAAAATATTAAGAAAGGTCAACAGAAAGTGGTTTTTTATAAGAGAAAAAAAAAAGTTGAGAAAGTTATTGATCAGGCATTTGAAATAAAGCGAAAGTTATTTATTTTGATAATCAATAGAATTAGGAAGTTAAACAAGGCAATTTATGATTTCAAAAGAAATAGTAGATGGAAGAGAATAGTTAATCGTAGTAATTTATGTGAAGTTTTTTCCGGAGAATGGATGCATAGTTCAAGTTGTGAGGCATTTTTCAATGAGGAGAGTTATTTCCAGGATAATGATTTGGTGCATGCAGTTGACACCAGTGGTCGAGCTTATGAGGTGAAAGATGGTTGTCCAGTTGAAAAAGAAAAACTTGTGACAACAGAGACAGAAGAGGTGTTAGGTAATGAGGTTTTAGGAAGACGTGCTAAGGGTCCTGTGTACACCTGGAAGTGTAGTAGTATTTGCAGTGTACGACAGGATTCTATCAATTTGCTTTGTGATTTTGTACGGACATTTAATAAGAAAAGTTTGAAGCAGAAAATGATGTTGTTGCAAGAATTAGATCCTTGCAGAGTGAGAGAAGTGACAGGTTTGCATGGTCATTCACTGGCTTGTCTTTCCAGGAGAGTATGCCAGAGTGTTTTTCATCATTTCAGGATGCTAGCAGTGCATCATAGTAAAGTGAGGAAATTAGTTAGAATGTTGTATTATGCTAAGAGTCCAGCAATTATGCTTAAACAATTATGCGCTGCTCTTTTGCATGGTTCTGAAATAGATGTGAAGAATATTTGTGAAGAAATTGAGTTTTGTTACTTTGGAAGTAAAGAGGAGAATGTTGAAATTGACCCAGAAGAAGAGGGTAATGTGGAAGACAGTGTACAGGTTTCCAGTACAGATAATTTTCAGAAGGAAATTGCCACGTTTCAGGTTAAATCAAGTGAGAGGCCTAATTTCACTTGTGTGTGTTGTCGACGCACTTATTATAAGAATCAGACTAAGTTAGTGGATTTATATGCAAAAAGTGAAAGGGAAAATATTAGTGAATGGAAGGATTTCGCAACATACTTGATGGTAGAAAATTGTTTTGATTTGTGATCGGATCAACGTGTGTGTACTTATTGTTTTAACAAATTAAATCAAAACCAGATGCCTGCTAGAGCGGTTCATAATAATCTGGAATTGGTTGAGATTCCTTCTGAATTGAAGGATTTAAATACTTATGAATCTATTTTGATTCAAAGTATCCATCCCTTTCAGGCTATTGTAAGAATGGAGCCAAAGACAGGTAAATTGCCTCCATCAGATTTACAGAGAGGATTAAAGGGAAGAGTTGTTTATTTGCCTCTAGATTTGAAGAAAAACATTAATACAATTGGAGTAGAAAAAGTGGAAGAGGAACCTCTGGTTATCTTAGTTAATGGGGTTCCGACAAAGAATAAGAAAATATGGCAAGATTTAGTGGATGTTAGGAAAGTCAAAAAGGCAACATTGTATTTGAAAAAAAATAATAAGTACTATAAGAATGTATATGTTGCAGAAGAGGAAGTAAGTGAGGAAGAGGATAGCGATTTGTGTGCTGGTCAAATTGAGAAAGTAGAACCCTTTAAAAGTGAAGAAATATATGAACATTATAGTGTTCATCCTTTGCATTCCAAGGAAGTCATGGGGAATGCTATTGAGTTGTTTCAAATGAAACAAGCCAAAGGGAGTCCCATTAGTGTTTGGGAGGAAAGTTTGGAAGCTCGGTGTTTCCCACAGCTATTTCCAACAGGTCAGGGAGGAAGATATGATGAGCGACCTCATCAAAAACCTGCTTCTGAATACCGGACTTTACGATTGTATGCAGAAGATGCTAGGTTTCGACAATGCATTCCCTATTTGTTTCATCTCCTGTTTGAAAGCGATCTGTCTGGACAGTCATATGCAGTGAACCACATCTTGAAAAGTGGTATACACATGCAAAACATCTCAGCAAGTGACTTTATGGATAAAGTCAATGTCCAAGACAGTATTTTGGATTGTCACCTGATTAATCTCATGGCGTGTCAGCGTGGTACTAATGAGTACTGGTACCGTCATCATGGTGATTTAAAATGTATGCTGAGGAACTTAGGAACTCCCACATGGTTCCTCACTCTGAGCTGGGCCGAGTATGGCTGGGAAGACTTACTTGAATTTCTACGAGAGGCAAATGGAAACATTGAAAACATCGAATTCAAGACACCCGGAGAACTGTGCTCTTTGGATCCAGTCAATGTATGCAGGTACTTCAATCATAGATTTGAAGCTATGATGTCTTTCATCATGAACAAGAGAAATCCACCTCTTGGAGAGGTGTTGGATTTCTTCTGGAGAAAGGAGTACCAAGCAAGAGGTGCTCCTCATATACATATGCTGCTGTGGATCAAGGATGCACCTAAATTTGGAACGGATCCAGAAGACTTAGTGATGAGTTTCATACAACAGTATTCTACGTGTGCTGTTCCAAACGCAAAGGAGAAGAAAAGCCTAAGAGAAAAAGTTCTACGTTTCCAAAGCCATCGTTGTGGAAAGTACTGTCGTCGTAAATTCAGAAACAAGGACAAGTTCTACACCAAATGTCGTTTCGGCTTTCCACGACCGGTGATTTCTAAAGGAAGAGTAAACAGTTTGATGTCTTCGCTGCGACATAATGTGATGAAGAAATCACCTAAAAACACATACAATTTGAAGAGGAACGAAGAGTCCAAGTACATCAACGACTACAACCCAGTGATTTTGTCCATGTGGAATGCTAACATGGATATACAGTTTGTGGCTGATAACTGTATGGCTGTGGCTCGGTATGTGACATCTTACATCACCAAAAAAGAAAAGACAGAATTGAAGGATATGTGGGAGGACATTTCCCATGAAAAGAGCCTCAGTAAGAAGTTGTACAGTTTCAGTCTGAAGATGTTGTCACATCGAGAAATCGGAGCTTACGAATGTTCTGACCGGTTGTCTTCAGCAAGTCTCTATGCCAAATCCAGGAGTATCGTTTGGGCGAGTCTTGGTCTTGCTGCAACGCGTAATCGAGTTCTGAAACCTGTGCGGGAAATTGAGTATTTGGCGGAAAAGGAGCCAAACAGTACCGATATTTTGAAGACCAACATGTTGGATACATATTATCCAAATCGAAGCAGTCACCTCGAGAATGTTTGTCTGTATGAGGTTCTACAAAATTACATATTCAAGAGGAACATCAAAGAAGATATTGAGAAAGGAGTGTATGCTGTAATTGGAAGTGAGGGATGTCTGGTCAAGCAAAGAAAATGCCACTTGGTAAACCATCGAAAATTGAGTGGCGAATCTCCTGAAAAAAAGGAGTTTTTCTATTTAGCACTTTTGCAACTTTTCAAGCCTTGGCGTGCAGAAGAGGAACTGCTTGGAGATTTCCTCTGTTACGAAGACTCTTTCACTGCCGCCTAGGAGACCATAGAATGTCCTGCTTTTCCCAAATATCTAGAAATGTTGAATGCGGAAATCGAGCAGGAAGCAACGATTGCAGCCGAGATTGCCAGAGACAGTTCTTAGGACAGTCAGAGTTCTGTTTCATTGAGTCAGGATCCACTAGGAGGACCTGTTATCGAAAATGAAGCTGCCACTGCCATGAATGAAGTGGAAAGAGCTATGGCACATGCTCAGGAGGATGCGGTTAACTTAGAAGACTTGGAAAGACAACTCAACGTTGAGCAGAGGAAAATATATGACGAAGTTACCAAGCAAATTGATCATGGATTAAGTCATGAGAAGAAAGAGTGCTCATGTACGTCGTTGAAGCCTGTTCGACTGTACGTGAGTGGAGAAGCGGGAACTGGAAAAAGTTTCCTCATTAAAGCAATTTCATGTTATTTGCAGGAAAGGACTGAGTCATCGCTGTCTTGTGTTGTCACCGCTCCAACTGGACTGGCAGCACATAACATTAAAGGTATTACTTTGCATCGTCTACTGATGCTGCCAGTGGAGCATGACAACAAATTACAATACCACAAGTTATCTGGAGATGCTTGTTGTGAAGTTTCAAGAGTCTTGAGGAAAATGAAACTTCTTATCATTGACGAAGTAAGCATGGTTTCCAATGTCATGCTTGCCTTTGTGCATTTGAGAATGCAAGAAGTTCTCAAAACAGAGTATGATGTGTTATTTGGTGGCAAACACATCATTGTTTTCGGAGATCTTCTGCAGCTGACACCAGTGAAAGGACAACCTGTGTTCAAAATGCTCACGCATGAAGATACCAGGAAGTGCCTAGGGAGCATTGGCAACGTCAATATATGGTTAAACTTCAATTATGCTGAACTGCATGAAAATATGCGTCAGGCGAAGGATGAAGATTACAAGAATATTCTACAAGATGTTAGAATTGGAAAAGTGACCGAGCATGGGAAAGAAGCTTTACATGCACGATTACTGTCAAATTTATATCCAGAACAAGATGTTGTGCCTGAGAATATTTTTCAGAAAATTACTGAGAAGAAATCTGGAATATGTTTGATGCCAACTCTTGCAGAATGTGCCATCTTCAACAACAAAATGTTGCATTTAGAAAACCAAGAGATTGTGAAACTGGAAGCTATTGACAGAGTAGAGCATATGGGATCAACAATTATTTTGTCTGAGAATTTGAAAACAAAATTGGATTCATTAGAGAAGACTATATCTAAAACTGCAGGTTTTGAAAAGACTCTGAATGTGTGCTTAAACTGCCGTGTAATTTTAAGAAGGAATTTACATGTTGAAAGAGGTCTGGTAAATGGATCAATGGGTAATGTTGTTGATTTTGTGAAATACAGAAATAGAGATGGAATTGATTTTTAAAAAATTAAATTTGATGGCATTGAGGAAGTACAGCTAATTGGTCGTTGTTCTGCTAGATTTTTGCTTGTAAAAGACTTATATGTTCGCCGTGAGCAGTTTCCTGTTTGCTTGGCATATGCGGTGACAATCCATAAATCGCAAGGTTTAAGTGTAGACAGTGCATTGGTGAATATTGGCAATTCTGTGTTCAAGGAGGGTATGGCATATGTGGCATTGTCACGAGTTAGAACTTTATTGGGATTGTACTTGATTGAGTGTGATGTCACAAACATTTGTGCGGATCTAGATTGTATTAAGGAATACAATAGGTTAAGAAGAGAGTATGCGCCACATTTGCCTCAATATCCTTTGTTTGAGAAACGTGTGGTAGGCCGGAAACGAAGAAATGTGACCAATACTAGGGAGGTTGTAGCAAAAAGACGAAAAGTCGATGAACCTGAAATTATAAGCAGAAACAAAAAGGATTCTGTTGAAGATGTTGTTGGTTTTCAATTTGAAAACAGTTCTGGTGTCAACTGCTATGCTAATGTAGTGGTTAATGTTTTGTTTTCTCTAGAAAATGTAAAAGAAGAGATTGTGGTCAATTCTGATCAAAGATTTTGCAGTTTGTTAAATTCTGTGTTAGAGAAATGTAGCACTGATAGAACAAAAATAGAAAGTGTGTCTGAAATTCGAAATCTGTTAGACAGATGTTCAGGTCAAACACAATTCTCTCAAAATATTCAGCAAGATTGTCAGGAGTTTTTAATGTATATGCTTGATGTATTGCATGCTGAAGGTGTAGATGTAGATCACCTGTTTGGGCTTTCTTATCAATGGCAGCATGACTGCGAGAACTGTAGGGTATCAAGTACTACTAGTGTAGACTCAGAAAGATTTATATATTTAACTTTGCCAGACAGTAAATCAGTCTCCTTTAATAAGCTAGTAAAAGCAGCTGATCACAACATGGAGTGTAGCCAATGTAAATCTGAAATGATGTCAACATTATTTATACGAACATATGGCCAGTATGTCATTTTAATGTTCCAACGATGTAGGCCTGATGGAACAAAATTGACAACTTTAATTAAAAATGTTGTTGCTTCGCAGTTGTCAATATCAGGAAGGACTTTTGTAACTGCAGCAATTATATATCATGATGGTCCTTCAATAACATCAGGACATTACACAGCTTATTTAAAGTCTAGAAATGGCTGGTCATTCTGCAACGATTCTGTTTTAATTTTCAAAAAAAAATTACCTTTTGACCTTAAAAATTCTTACCTGGTGTTTTTAAAACCAAAATTTTAGAGAAGGAATCTCGGGATTTGCTCTGAGGAATTTCAAGAGGTTCTAATGGCTCCTACACGATTTGGCCTTGAGGATAAGTGTAGTACAGAGTCAAAAGTTATTTTTGAGTTTTAAATAGTTCCTGGAAAAAAAGAAGATTTTCTTATAGAAAGTGTTGGGCAGAGATTAGTTGAAGGACAACAGAGTATTTCCCAAAGCAAACGGTGTTCTTACCATAACACTTGATGTCATGGAAAAATAACTGCACTTTGAATGAGTTCAGAAAAACTGTTTCTTTTTATAAGCTAATTCAAGCAGCCAATCAAGACATGGAGTAGAGGGAATGTAAGTCTGCAATGCTGTCTAGATTATTTGTCCAAACTTTTGATTATAATGTCATTTTAAAAATCCAACTATATAAACCTGATGAAAGTAAGTCTTCAACTTTAATTACAAATGTTGTGGCTACACAGTCGTTGATTTTAGGAAGAACATTTGTAACTGCAGCAATTATATATCATGATGGTCCTTCAATAACATCAGGACATTACACAGCTTATTTAAAGTCTAGAAATGGCTGGTCATTCTGCAACGATTCTGTTTTAATTTTCAAAAAAAAATTACCTTTTGACCTTAAAAATTCTTACCTGGTGTTTTTAAAACCAAAATTTTAGAGAAGGAATCTCGGGATTTGCTCTGAGGAATTTCAAGAGGTTCTAATGGCTCCTACACGATTTGGCCTTGAGGATAAGTGTAGTACAGAGTCAAAAGTTATTTTTGAGTTTTAAATAGTTCCTGGAAAAAAAGAAGATTTTCTTATAGAAAGTGTTGGGCAGAGATTAGTTGAAGGACAACAGAGTATTTCCCAAAGCAAACGGTGTTCTTACCATAACACTTGATGTCATAGAAAAATAACTGCACTTTGAATGAGTTCAGAAAAACTGTTTCTTTTTATAAGCTAATTCAAGCAGCCAATCAAGACATGGAGTAGAGGGAATGTAAGTCTGCAATGCTGTCTAGATTATTTGTCCAAACTTTTGATTATAATGTCATTTTAAAAATCCAACTATATAAACCTGATGAAAGTAAGTCTTCAACTTTAATTACAAATGTTGTGGCTACACAGTCGTTGATTTTAGGAAGAACATTTGTAACTGCAGCTATTATATGGCATGATGGTCATTTGACAAGATCCGCTTATCACACAGCTTATTGAAAATGTAAAAAAATTTGCTGTTTCGGAAATTATTGCCATTTGACTACGATACAATGTTGCCTTTTTACTTAAAAATATTCTTACTTTCTGTTTTCAGAAAAGAGAATTTAGGGTAGGTAACTGGCGTATAATGATTCTAGGGGTTGATACAGTTTTATCTACTGTTTTATATTGCTTTGTGATTAAAAGTGATGTAGAGAATTAAATAATTGTAGTAGTCATAGAGGTAGTGTAAGTCTGCTTCATAGTAAGCAGTATCAGTGTCATAGGAAATGTAGAACATGAGTGAGCAAGAAGGGTAAGATATTACTAGTCCAGGATTGTGAAAGTGATCTTGAACGTTTTCTTTCTGAAAGTTGCGGAAATAGAAAATGACGGGATTTGCTTACAAGAATTTCAAGAGTTATAAATGGCTCTTACATGATTTGGCCTTGTGGAAACGTGTGGTAGAGAGCGAGAAGTCATTTATTGTATGTAACATATTTTTCAAAACGATGGAGGTTTTCTTTCAGAAAGTGGCGGGCTGAAAATAAAAACAACACAACCGAGTGTAAGCTGTTCATAGGACATCCTTCGACGTCATGGAAAGTAAGTTACTTTTGAGGAGTTCTGATTTCTGATTGGTTATGTTATATGGGTTTTTTAAACACAATCATTTTGATTGTGTTTTTTTTCCCCGCTGCTATATGATGAATACCTTCAAGTCACTGTTTTTAGTGAAATTCGATACATTCTGAGAACAGCAAAAATAAACCATTTGTAAATGTAAATGTAAATGTATTTCGATTTATATAGCGCACGAATCACCCAGGGGTCTCAAGGCGCTTGCTTAGGGAACCCGTCCTGGTATTCCCCTGTGAGATACCGCGGCAGGGTATTCACAAGGTGAAAGCCAGGCATCCCGCCGCGAGGGGCCGTAGTGGAGATTAAGCAAGCTATTGCCCAGAGTCGCAGAGTGTGACCCCGTGAGTTGAGTAGGCACCGGAGCGAGAATTGTCGAGTCTGTGGAATTTTTGAGCCCGAGACCCGCCGAGGCGGGGAATCGAACCCTGGTCCACGGCTGATCTCAGCTTCCGGGTCTGCCGCCTCTAACCACTGAGCCACGCTTCTCCACAACTTGATAATTAATTCTGTACTGTTTGTATTTATGATGTACATTTAGAACTGTGTAGGAGGCATGGAGAAGGTGAGGCTTCTGTAAGTGTCAAAGTTGTTGCATACAGTGCTCACATTCTACGTAGTCTTTCATATGATAGACTACATTTCCACAATGAGATACCTAAGCAAAGGAAACACAGGTGATGTGATTGTGGAATGAGCAAAAAAAATTGCACGTTTTTCAATTATATTACCTGTGTTTCCTAACATTACACATCACATTGTGTAGATGAGGTTTAGGCCTGTTCCAGGAGACAGAGGAGGTCTGACATTTGTTCAAGAGTGCAGTTGACATGACTCACTTCGTTAGTAGTCCTGCACATGTATTATCTCCTCTATACTCTTCAACAAGCCTAAATTTCATCTGCAACCCTGAGTAGGACTTACCTGAAACAAATCTGTGGATAGGTTACACCTTATCAGCATCTAGAAACAATTATTTAAAATGTTAAGGGCAGTTTTATAAAGGCTGTGTGCCTCTTTTACGCCGCTGTTCCGTCACTTTTGTGTAAGATGCACCATGTTGCAAGATAGGCCTCAGTTCATTTCCAGCAAGATACCGTCAGTTTAAAATGTATATAATTAGGACTGTGTAGGGGGTATGGAGAAGCTGAGGCTTCAGTAAGTGTCAAAGTTGTTGCATGCAGTGCGTACTCTTTCATATGCTGGACTACATCTGCACAATGAGATACCTAACCAAAGGAAACACAAGTGATGTGATTGTGAAATGAGCAAAAGAAATTGCAAGTTTTTGAAATACATTACCTGTGTTTCCTAACATTACGAATCACATTGTGCAGATGAAGTTTAGGCCTGTCCAGGGAAACAGAGGAAGTCTGAACTTTATTGGTTGGCCTGCACATGTATTATCTCCTCTGTACTCTTGAACAAGCCTAAATTTGATCTGCAACCCTGAGTAGTCCTCACCTGAAACAAACGTCTGGATAGGACACACCTTATTGCCATCCTGAAACAATCATTTAAAATGTTAGGAACAGTTTTATGATGATTGTGCACCTCTTTTGCGCTGCCATTGCGTCACTTTTGTGAGACAACAGCAGTGCAAAAGATGCACCATGTTTCAAGATAGGCCTTACTTCATCTGCATCAAGATACTGTTAGTTTAAAATGTATATCTTTAGGACTGTGTAGGGGGCCTGGAGAAGCAGAAGCTTCTGTAAGTGTCAAAGTTGTTGAAAAACTGTTTGTCCTTCAATCTTTTCCCTTGTCTTTTCTAATTTTTAAATATATGTTTTAATATTTTTCAAATGTTTGTTATCTCTTTCACAGATTGAAAGTATAAAAATAACAAGTGACTAAGTTAACGACAATTATAAGGAAAATGTTTTGTACTCTTTTCGTTTCATTTCTATCTCATTTAACTACTATTAGTTCCACTGCTTCATTTCTTTAACCCTCACTTTCCTGCCTTTGCTACTTCCCTCATTCCTTTCTCTATTACTTACTTACTCTACTCCTTCCAGTCCTTTTCTCAGTCTTTCTCTTCTCATAGTTCCTCACTCTTGTTCACTCACTCCGTCTCTATTACTCTTAGTGTCTCTGACTGATCACTGTTTCACTACTTGTTCATTATGCTTTCTCTGTGTAGTTGAAGCACACTAAGGGGCATATTATGAACACAGACAATAAAATTATTGCTGTTTTTATCGGCAGAAAACTGCTGCAAAAGCGGTTTTAGCGGCAGTTTTCTGCCGCAAAAGCAGCTTTAGCGACACATTTCTGCCGATAAAAGCTGCAAAACTTTTATTGCCTATGTTGATAATATGCCCCTATGTTATTTAGATTTCTTTGCTGTTTCAATTATTCTTTTTCTGTTACTTCTTCTTTTCTGCTTTCTGTTTATTCTCTCTGTTATTCCACATGTTTTAATCTTATTTTGAACAGTCACTCATATTCTTTAAGAAACTCTTCTTTGTTATTCTTCTACTGTCCTTTTTTTCTTTCACTTCCTTATCTATTTTGTTTTTCATAATTATACCCTCTTCCATCTTTTCTTCGGTAAATAAATC
Source organism: Lissotriton helveticus (assembly GCF_964261635.1). NCBI lineage: Eukaryota > Metazoa > Chordata > Amphibia > Caudata > Salamandridae > Lissotriton > Lissotriton helveticus. The sequence continues at coordinate 532,254,752 of NC_136071.1, forward strand.
TATTAAACAGTATCTCTGGTTTACTCCCTATAGCTGTCTTTCTTTTAACATTACTCTCTGTTTACTTCCCTTATACTTACTCTTCTTTTTTTTTTTTTTTTTTTTTTGGTTCGCGTACCGGGGAGCGAACGGGGAAGCGAACCAAAAGAAATAGAGGTTGCCAGATTGCTAAACATTCTAGCAATTTTTTTATAAAGGGGAGGTAGTTCTGAAAAGAACTTTTTTTTATGTTTTTGTTGTTTTATATATTTTTTTATTTTTCTGAACATTTTTTGTTTTTTTTGTATTTTTTGAACAATTTTATGTTTTTTTTGGTTTTTTTGGGGGGGAAACAACAAAAAACAGGCATTGGAAAGGGCTCAACAGGAGCAAAAAAATATTTTTTTTTTTGGGGCGTTTAGAGCACTTGTGGTTTTCAAATGCTCTGTTTATTAAATTAACACTCATATTGCCACATGAGAGTAAGGTACCGCAATATATACAGACTATTTTCATGTGGACAAAGTTTTCCTGAATGTTTGGCACTGTTTCCCGTGCCTCTGGCCAAATGAAACTATTTTTATGATGAGATACCCGGGGCTCCTCTTGTAAAAAATGTGGTGCCTGTGTTTCCTCTTCCTCTTCTTGATCCTCTTCCTCCTCTGTGTTGGCAAGGAACTGTGGAGGTGGTCCTCTCTTCCTATGAGGAGGTGGTGGTGGTGGTGGGGGTCCACCAGCTGCAGCTACTAGTGTAGCCATTTTCCACTGAGCAAAATAGGTCTTCCTTTCACAAAGTTGAAAGTCAGAGTGAGAAAAAAGGTGGGGGCTTTCATCATTTTGGAAAAAAAATAGTTCTAAACCAATGAAAAGTGTTATTTTTAGGTCACCTGACCTAGCCTTACATCATTAGGAAACCAAAAGTGAAATGAACCAATGAAAAGTTTTATTAACAAGTCACATGACCTGTTACGCTTATGTTACGCGCTGCGGAACGCGCCCCAGGTCGCTTCCGGTTCGCGCTCCGGAGCACTTCCGGGTGCGCTAACGCGGCGCGTCATAAGACGCATTACGCGGCAACGCGATACGTCGCGCATTCGCGATGCGCCCCGGATCGCTTCCGGGGAGCTGCGCTTCGCGTCTCAGTTCGCGTACCGGAGCACTTCCGGGTGCGCTAACGCGGCGCAACATAAGACGCATTACGCGACAACGTGATACGTCGCGCTTCCGCGACGTGTCACGATGTTGTTTTCTAACGCAGCAGTTGCGCAAACGGAACGTTTACCGGTTCGCGGACCGAGTCGCGGCACCAAATTGAGCTAACGGGAAGCTGCCTGGTTCGCGGACCGGGAGCGAATCAAAAAAAATTATTAAAAAAAATATATATAAAAAAATGGTATTAAAAACATATAAAATATATTTTTCGATTTAAAGAAGAATACATTTTAAAGCTTTTGATATTTGCTATTAAAAAACCATTGAAATTCACTGAAAAAACCATAGGTTATAGATCATATATAGTTAGGAATTAGCATTTACAAAACCTTGAAAATTCACTGAAAAAAACATAGGTTATAGACCATATATAGTTAGGAATTAGCATTTACAAAACCTTATTTTACTCACACAAAACCATTGAAATTCCATATATAGTTAGTTGCACTAACTATATATCGCGCACCCGCAATCCACTGCTGATGATGTCACATATTACATCATTCATGACATGGTCAGTGACATCACTGATGACATCACTGATGACACCTCAAATGACATCACTGATGACATCACTGATGACATCATCAAGTGACTGTGTGTTTCTGTAAAGTTTAAATATGTTTTACATATTGAAGAATGAGTAGATGTAGAAGTGTCTGGATGAAGGATTTAGTAGGTGCGTGACTGACTGTATGAGTGAGTGATTAAAAGTGTCTCACTGAGTGCATGGGTTAGTGACTAAACTGTCTTAATTTGTGCATCATTACGTCTGTTGTTCTGTAAACTGCTGCATGTGTTGATCAGTAGCTATATGAGTAACTATATGGGTTATTGATTGATTGTCCAAGTATTTGTATGGGTGACTGAGTGTGTGTGTGGCTGGCTGGGAGATGTGTGACTCTGTGCAGATCAATGTGTACTTGTATCAATGATTTTATAAGAGAGTAAGTATGTGTTAGTATATGTTTGAAAATGTAAGGTACTCTATGTTTAACTGTATAGATTAGAAAATGGAAGTGTGATTGATTCTTTACAGGACTGACTAGGTGTGTGAGTAACTCCATGGATGAGTGGCAGAGTGTGAGTGTCTGTATAGGTGTATGAGTGCATATGATAGTGTTGTAAAGATGAGTGATTGTATGTATGAATGATTGTATGGGTGAATGAGTGAATGTGTGTGTAGACATAGGAATCAGTGAGTGCATATGTAGTAACTAGTATTGGTGTGTCAATGGTTTAAAAAATTATATTCTGTATTTAACACTGGGTGTAACAGAGGTTTTATTAAAGTGTGAGGAGATGCATTGTATTGTCACATGAATGATATCATTAGTGATGTGACCATTGATGTCAAATGAGATGTCATCAGTGATGTCATTTGAGATGTCATCAGTGATGTCATCAGTGATGTCATTTGAGATGTTATCAGTGATGTCATTTGAGATGTCATCAGTGATGTCATCAGTGATGTCATTTGAGATGTCATCAGTGATGTCATCAGTGATGTCATTTGAGATGTCATCAGTGATGTCATCAGTGATGTCACTGACCATGTCATGAATGATATAATATGTGACATCATCAGCAGTGGATTGCGGGTGCGCGATATATAGTTAGTGCAACTAACTATATATGGAATTTCAATGGTTTTGTGTAAGTAAAATAAGGTTTTGTAAATGCTAATTCCTAACTATATATGGTCTATATGTATGGGTGAATGAGTGAATGTGTGTGTAGACATAGGAATCAGTGAGTGCATATGTAGTAACTAGTATTGGTGTGTCAATGGTTTAAAAAATTATATTCTGTATTTAACACTGGGTGTAACAGAGGTTATATTAAAGTGTGAGGAGATGCATTGTATTGTCACATGAATGATATCATTAGTGATGTGACCATTGATGTCAAATGAGATGTCATCAGTGATGTCATTTGAGATGTCATCAGTGATGTCATCAGTGATGTCATTTGAGATGTTATCAGTGATGTCATTTGAGATGTCATCAGTGATGTCATCAGTGATGTCATTTGAGATGTCATCAGTGATGTCATCAGTGATGTCATTTGAGATGTCATCAGTGATGTCATCAGTGATGTCACTGACCATGTCATGAATGATATAATATGTGACATCATCAGCAGTGGATTGCGGGTGCGCGATATATAGTTAGTGCAACTAACTATATATGGAATTTCAATGGTTTTGTGTGAGTAAAATAAGGTTTTGTAAATGCTAATTCCTAACTATATATGGTCTATAACCTATGGTTTTTTCAGTTAATATATATATATATATATATATATATATATATTACAGCTCCAGATTCACAGGATATTTAAATCCAAAAGAATGCAGCACACGCAGGGGTGGTTCCAGACAAAAGAATCTTTAATGTCGGAACGCTCACAGCAACAAGACGCGTTTCGCCATCGGGCTTTGTCAAATTGTGCCAATATATATATTCACATAAAATGTGTATGGATAGTGAAGAGAATGTGGCGTGTGTAACATACAAGCATTACATTTTGTTGCTGGCCAAAGGGCTCCACGGTAATTACACAGAGGACTTAGAAAAAATGGAGATGCTTTTTGTGCGTCCTTAGATATGTAGGTGCAAATGCTTCAAGCAACTTTTGGTCCCTTTGCTGGCTGCCAGCTCCTCTTGAAGCCGTCGACTTCTGCAAGACAGGAGCAGGCCGGTCCTAGATTTCTGGGGCCCCGGGTAGAAAGGGAATGTGTGAGCCCCTCTCAATTTCCGGATTGGCAGGTGAAGGGTCCGTGGGTGCGTCCTGGAGTGGCTCGGTTGCGACTTTTCAAGATCCAACTTTATTGGCGTGGATATCAGTAAAACAAAAACGTATGTCCTGATACTAATAAAATAAGCACATATTTTAACTTTCAATTAAATGGAAATACATTATAATAGTCACACTAGATGGAAAGGTTTGGCCTAGGTCTCTCCAAATCTCTTAAATTCAATCAAATGTTAGCAATTTGTTTCCAGCTTAGTGCATTAGATACGTATATATGTATGCGGTATTTATATAGCACAAACCAAATTGAAAGGCCGCTGATCACTGTACATGGTTAAAGACACAGTCAAGCATACAGTCAGGAAACACTGGTCTCCCATCTAGTAGATGATTATGCCATCTTCAGGTCTCACTTGATACCCTATTTTCTGCCAGTCTTCCTTTTCTTTGAGCTCTGCTTCATCTTGTAAATCTCTCACTTCCTCCCATGTATTCACACCACACAAAAGCATAAGTTGGCAGCTGTTTCCACATGCTTCAATTTTCTTGTTTATTGTTATTTTATACTTGGCACAATGTTGAACCACCTGGTCTGCATATCGATTACCGGCTGTCACTCTGTCAGTTCCAGATTGGTGAGCAGCACATTTGACCACGGCCAATTCTTTAGGTAATTGAATTGCTTCAAGTAATTCCTTCACATATTGTCCATTTTTGACAGGAGTTCCTGAAGAAGTCATGAACTCCCAGCAAGGAACTCTTCAGCATCGTCAAAGAGCTCTCCAACCCCGGCGCCGGAAACAACGACATCACTCCCTCGCAAGACCTCTGCGACTCACTCGCCTCGTTCTTCCACATCAAGATCGCAGACATACACAACAGCTTCGGCGCACAGACCACGCACCCTACCACCGAACGAACGCCCCCACCACCATCCTCCGCGCCTGGACCCCGGTCAGCACCAAAGACACCATCCGCACAATGAACACCATCCACTCTGGATCACCAACCAACCCATGCCCCCACCATGTCTTCAACAAGGCCGACTCCGTCATCGCACCCCAACTCCGGGACATCATCAACTGCTCCTTCAACACCGCCACCTTCCCGGAGAGCTGGAAACATGCCTAACTCAGCGCCCTCCTGAAGAAACTATCAGCGGACCCCACCGACCTCAAGAACTACCGCCCCATCTCGCTCCTCCCCTTTCCTACCAAAGTCATCGAGAAGACCGTCAACAGACAGCTGGCCGCCTTCCTCGAGACGAACGGATCCCTCGACCACTCGCAGTCCGGCTTCCACAGCATCGAGACCGCCCTCATCACAGCCACTGACGACATCCGAGCCCTGCTCGACAACGGGGAAACAGAGGCCCTCTTCCTCCTGGACCTCTCCGCAGCGTTCAATACTGTCTGCCATCGCACCCTAGTACAACGCCTCAGCAATGCCGGAATCCAGGAGAAGGCACTGGATTGGATCATCTCGTTTCTCGCCGGAAGAACCCAGAGAGTCCGCCTCCCCCGTTCAGATCCAAGGCCACCGAAGTCATCTGCGGTGTACCACAAGGATCATCACTCAGCCCCACCCTGTTCAACGTATACATGAGCCCCCTCGCAGCCATCGCACGCCAACATAGCCTCAACATCATCTCCTACGCGGACGACACCCATCTGATCCTCTCCCTCACCAACGACCCTGCCACCGCCAGAAGCAACCTACACGAAGGGATGAAAGATGTAGCTGAATGGATGAAGAACAGCCGCTTGAAACTGAACTCAGACAAGACGGAAGTCCTCATCCTTGGATCATCAGCCTCCGCCTGGGACGACTCCTGGTGGCTCCCGGCCCTAGGCAGCACACCCAAACCAACGGACCACGCGCGCAACCTGGGCTTCATCCTGGACTCCTCCCTATCGATGATCAGACAAGTCAACGCCGTCTCGTCATCGTGCTTCAACATCCTACGCATGCTCCGTAAGATCTTCCGATGGATCCCCACCGAAACCAGGAAGACGGTCACCCAGGCACTTGTCACCAGCCGACTGGACTACGGAAACACCCTCTACACCGGAACCACAGCCAAACTGCAGAAAAAACTCCAACGAATTCAGAACGCCTCAGCACGACTCATCCTGGACATCCCCCGTCACAGCCACATCTCCGGACACCTGAAAGACCTGCACTGGCTCCCCATCAGCAAAAGAATCATGTTCCGCCTTCTCACCCACGCACACAAAGCCCTCCACGACCTAGGCCCCAGGTACCTCAACAGCCGCCTTACCTTCTACACTCCCACCCGCCAACTACGATCGACCAGCCACGTCCTCGCCGCCATTCCACACATTCGAAGAGCCACCATGGGAGGAAGATCCTTCTCCTACCTGGCAGCCAAGACCTGGAACTCCCTCCCCATCCACCTCAGTCGTACCCAAGACCACCTCTCCTTCAGGAAGCAACTCAAGACCTGGTTGTTCGAGCAGTAGTGGACCCCCCCAAGCGCCTTGAGACCCTCCTGGTGAGTAGCGTGCTATACAAATTTCTTGATTAATTGATTGATTGATTGCTCTAGACTCATGCATGTTGCAGCTACTGCTTTCAGCAACCTGGAGGTGCAGATGCCACTGGGTCCAATGTTGCAGAAAAATATGCCACAGGTCGTCGCTTTAAACCATGGGTCTGGGTTAGGATTGAAAGTGCACACTTGTCTCTTGTGTCACAAAATAGGAGCTTCACACAGGCATTTACGCAATTTTAGGAAAGCTGTCATGCTTTCATCATCCCACTCAACTGGGTCTCTTGCTCGTTTCTTTGTCATTTGAATCAGTGGTTTTGCAAGTACAGCAAATCCGACAATCCACTGCCTGCAGTAACCTACAACTCTGAGAAACATTCTGATTTCTTTCTGAGTTTGGGGTAATTTCATGTTCTGAATTATTTTGCTGCGTTCAGATGTCAATCTCCTGACCCCTCTTTCTATCTGGTGTCCCAGATACTTTACTGAGGTGGTACAGTGTTGCAATTTATCTGGAGATACCTTATGTCCACCTTTTGCTAAATGTTTCAGCAATGCAATAGAGTGGATCACACAGTCATTTCTTGTTCTCGATGCCAGCAATAGCTCATCTATATACTGCACCAGGACAGGTTTTCCGGGCTGCACCAGTGATTCAAGGCACTTTTTCAGAATCTGATTAAAGATGGATGGACTTTCCTTGTACCCCTGAGGGACCTGATTCCAAACATAAACATGGTCGTCAAATTTGAACGAGAATAAAAATTTGCTATCTGGATGTAGCGGGATGGAAAAGAAAGCATGGCATAAATCAATTACAGTGAACCATCCCCTGGGTATTTGATACAGAATCAAAGCTGGATTTGGTACTACTGGGCAACATGGGATGACAATGCTATTGATTTTGTGGAGGTCTTGGACCACCCTGTAATTCCCGTTTGATTTCCTTATGCCAATTATAGTTGAATTACAAGGACTGCTCTTTATTTCTTCCAGAATACCTTGTTCAACCAAACGCTCTATCTCTAGTGCAACTCCTGCTTTTATTTTTGGACTCATTTTGTACTGTCGAAAGTTTGGGTAAACTGCACCTTCTTTCACTGTCACTTTTATGGGATCAACATCTGCCATTAGGCCTACTTCTTTCCCAGTAAAATCCCACACATCAGGGTTTGCAAAGGACTTTAGTTCTCCGGGTAAATCTTCTAGAGACATCTTTTTAACTTCTGTTTCCTGTCTAGCCAGCATAATGTTATACACTCTGTCTTCATCTGGAGTCTGAATTTCAACACCATTTGATGTACAAAAGATTTTGCAGTTCATTTTGCACAGTAGATCTCTTCCTAGCAAGGTTACAGGGCTAGAATAGCACACTACAAATCTGTGCATTTCTCGGAAGTTGCCAATACAAACTTCAATAGGTTTTGTGACGGGGTCCTAATTTGTTTATTAGAAATGCCCACTACTTGGATCGCTTCTCCCGAGAGGGGTAGGCTTGTGATGTCTGCTGTTCTCACAGTAGAACGGGTAGCACCAGTGTCCAACAGAAAGGTAACATAATTTCCCTCCACTTTCCCTACAATGTGAGGACCTGACTGATCTACCAGCAAGGATGCGCCAAGTAGGCAATCCTCTTCCCCCCTCTCAGGCACCGTCAATATTCAAATTCAAAAAATGTATTCTGCAAAAGAAAATGTGGTGTTACTGTATTTTTCTAACCACTTCCCTCCCGAAATTCGGTGTCCACACTGTATTTTGGTTGACTCACAAAATCTGGCATAGGGGCTTGAAGCAATTGATTCTGTATTACCTGTTGCGGCTGTCTTGTTGACACCTCATTCTGCGCCTGTGGATTTAAATTTGGAGTTTGGACATTATTATTCTGTATTAATTTACACTCATTTCTCTAATGCCCTAATTTTCCGCACCCATGAGAAGGAAACTTTTTCTTCGCCTCTTCTTTACTCACTTTCCATCTGGGTTTGCCCTCACTTCTTTCTCTTTGGCCTTCCCCTCTTTTCTGATTATTTGCTTGCTGACTTAACTGGAGTTCCTGTTGCTCTGCCATTTTAACTTGAGCCCACATTACTTTTTCTTCTAATTTCTTTCGTTTATTGTCAATTTTATCCTCACAGTATTTTGCATACTTGAGAATTTCGTCGACAGGCTTTGCTTGCCAACACAATTTATGCTCTCTAATCGTTTGGGAAATTTCAGGTTTTAGTCGACAAAACGATAAATAAAGTGTGTCATGTCCTTATTATCAATGTTTTCTAAACCACTGTACTGTTTAAATACCTGCAAGAGGCGTTCATAATATGCATGCACAGATTCATCTTTCTTTTGGGTTGTTCTGTCTATTTTAGTACAATCAGTTTCTTTAGGAGGGATTTTCCCTTTTAAATAAGTTATCACCTGATTATATTTCTTCATTACCTCCTAAGAAGGAGCTCCTGTCTTCTGGTCTCTAGGGTATTCCTCACTAGGCCAATCTACAGTGATTTTGCACTCAGACCACAAATCAGCTGGAATAACAATGTCAAATAAACCATCTAAATCTTTTAACAATACTTTCGACACCTTCACAAACCTTTCGACTTGTCGGTCCCATTCTACAGGTTTTTCTCTCAGCTTTGGAAAAACATTAGTAAATGATTAAATATCCTTTAGGGACCATGGGACATGTACATAACCTCCTCCTGGCACTTCTCTCATCGGACACAACCTTTCAACTTTTTCTGCTTCTTTTAGTAAGTATTCAGAAGACGTTTTATTTGCCTGTGCCTCTTCCTTTTTCTTTGTCCATCTAACTTTCCATTTGTCTAGATCTCCCCATTTTTGCAACAACGACAACAATTCTTTTATCTGCAATTTACAACCTGACACGTTCATGTTTTCCAAATCTTTGTCAGAAAATGCAGCTCTATATGGTTTCTGCAATACCTTTGATTTGCCAATGTCAATTCCCATTTCCAAAGCCAAATTCATTGGTTTTTCATGATATATTTTTGTATTGCGAGTAATACTTCTGCATATAAACAATAATTCATCTTCATCAAATGAATTCAGTCTGTCCGATCCCACATTTCCCGCTACCATTTCCTCTAATTCCACCCTTAATTTAAATATGTCCAATACCTTCGGTTGCGATTTAGGCTTCTCTATATTTCGAGTGCATCTGTCTAATTCTTCCGGACTTACTACAGTTGCATGCCTCGTTCCTGAGGATCTTTCAATCTGTACCTCTTTTGAACATGGGGGTGTAATTTTCCTGTTTGAGTCACTTACTGGTTCTCGTATAGGTAAATTCATTAAGGAAATTACCGACTCACATTCACTTGCTTGATCATCAATTATTAGGGTTTCTTTTCTTGACTGAGTTATGGGTGTAGTTAGAATGGGAGTTTTAGGATTAACTTGCTCATCTCCATACAAAGAACTACGGGACCTATTGTTACAGGTATTGTCAGGGCTTCAGGACTTGTATTTAATTTGGAGATTTTCTGAATTAATTAATTACGCTGTTAATTTAATGCTTCCTTCTCTCTCTCTTGAAGTACCTTTTCTAATGAGGTTTTATGTAAAACTTGCGGAACCTAAGGCGGTTGTAAAAACGGAGCACTAGGAGTAACTCTCTGAGTTTCTTCTTGATAAGGTGGTGGATGTTTCATTAATAACTCATCTAATAACTCATCATCCGAATCAGCACTAGTCATTAAATTTCTCGCTTTCCCTGTACTTTTACTTCCTGATGGTTCCTCTGTGGTAAAAACAGGATATAATCCTTCTGCTAACATAGATTGTCTCCACCTTTCTAATCTCTGGTCTCTTTCAGAAATTTAGGGTAAAACATACTCCAATTTCTGTCACTTCTGGATCTGTCTCGATCAAACTGCTCTGTCTCCCACTCCTCTAGAGCTTCATATTGCTTTAATCTTGGTCTGGGGTCTAACTTGTTCATACGATTTCTTAAATTATATAAGATTCTACCATTAAAGGCACCATGTTTTGGAAATTCCAAAATACTGTCTTCCTTAGTGTACTCTATCCTGTTCTCTAACCACACACATGTGTGATTGCCCCTTTCTACCATCATGTATGATGCGGGCGTATTTGGTGGTGGAATAATAATCCCTTCTCTAGTTTTAATAGCTTTGTCTTTTTTGAAATAATTCTTTATTCTTTCGAAAAACTACATCTTTCTCTTTTCTTCGTACATGATATAAGGTCTTCCACTAATCTGTTGTTCTCTCGCAAATCCTTAATATTTTCTATCAGGACGGTTTCCTATTAATGCTGGATCTAAATGCCACCTATACCGCTTTTTAATTTTGCACGAAATGTCAATTCAATTAACTCAGTTTGTTTATTTTGCAGAAACAACTCTCCAATACCAGCGCGTTTCTTAATTTTAACAACCAATAAGGTTTAGACTTACAAGCAGCATTAACCAATGATTACACTGCTTTTTCTGTGATGTGAAATGTCACTCTCTGCACTCACCCCTCCTTTACAATTTTCTCACGACTACACACCCGCTGTTTCTACCAATCCCAGCGTGGCTCTCTATTACGTCAAAGCAGCACCCGCGACTGACTCCCTCTTTTGCAAGGTAATACGATAATACAATTTCTTTTCAAATTTCAATTATACATTTCATTAATTAACAACACGAAACATTCGCTACTGTGCCTGATTGACTAAATTCAAAGGACAGATAATTTCATTCACAACAAGTAAACCTAATTCTGTCGTCTCTTCACAACCTTCCGTTTATTCTTCACTTAAGCAAAAAAAAAAAGAACCTGTTACTCCTTCAGAATTACCCTTTCTAGGTGTTATAAAACCAAAGTTTTACCAGCTAACTCCTTGCTACCAATCACTCTCACAACTATACTTAGGAAAAATAAACCCTAACTAGTGCTTCAAGTTTTACCTAACTTTACACACCTATTCCTCATGGCAAGTAACCTCACTGCAGTATGGCTTCCATTTACCACCCAATTCCTTTATCCCGGGATATTCCAGACAACATTTAACAATACGGACAGATATTGGTTAGTACATAAAAATCAATAAACAATCAATATTCAATAGTCAATATACAGCTAACTACCTATTATTAACTAATCCGTAACCATACTACTGCTACCAAGAAAAGTATACTGATAGAGCGCACAGAGACCAACTAGCTCAGTTTTACCATACTCACCTTGGTCCCATATAACATTCACACGTTCAACTAGTAATCCTGCCTAACCAATTTACTAATTTTATTTACTCTATCAGTTTGTCCAGAGGTCAGATTTAGGACTTATACCTGTAAACCATGACTTACCAATTCTTGTCACCTTACTATAAGTCCTGTGGATCAGAGAGTTAGCATAAACAGGTAATATTTAAACACATTTACTTTTCTTATAATAACCACAAACTTGGGGAATGTTTTAAAACCTTTATCTATGATAGATTTTCTGGGTCAAAATAAAAGGGACACAATCTCTTGACCATAAATTTTACAAGCAAAAATATAGCCACCAGGACATAAAGTTTGTAAGAAGTCACAGTAACACCTTTAGACATTGGTACCTGGGAAGGGTGAGAAAAGGAAATAACACAATGACATACCATACAGATTATATTTACATAGAATGGTGCAATGACCAATGCAGAACAAGGGCTGGGGCAGAATATGAATCAGGACCAGGCTCCCGACTAATCAGGTGCCCACAGGAAAAGACAGGTGCAGATCAGGACAGGTGACCTCAGCTAAGTGCAACGTCAGCGTCACACCCCTCTCTCTAGGAAAGCCAATTAATAACCCGATTGGGTAATCAATTCTTCTGACAGAGTGCTCCGCCAGCACCTCTGCTCTCGATCGCTATTGAGTGCGTTGGGTCAGTGACAGGTCAGCTATTCCGACAAGTCGGACAATTTCTCTATCTAAACCTTCCTTAGTTAGACCATTTCGAGGGCAATGTACCACCCCTAAATGTTGCAAATCTATGTGTTCCCCTGCAGTGATTGGTTGTAAACACGAGGAGAGGTCATCACACCATACTAAAATGATGTAATTTCAATTCAAATATGATTTGAATCCCCACCCACAATTTATTTTCCCGTGATTTTATTCCGCCCAACAATATTGGTACACATTTTGAATACATTGTATTTGGTAGCTTCCTTTCTAGAGGTCAGATGATCAGGTTCCCAGGCACATCATGGGTAAGAAGTGGGTTGGCAGGGGATCAATGCCAGTGCTTCAGCAAATTCAGTGTCTGAGTACGCATGTGCAGAATCATCCAAGATGGAAAATGTGTCAGTGATCAGCCCCAAAGTACGAGCTAGTAGCAAAATCAAAAAGAGACATTTTAGAATACAGAAATAAATGAATGCACTGTATACCACTTATCTCTACTCTATACCCATCACTTTATTTTAACTTGAGCATTAATGATTAAGCAGAACGAACAAGTTTAGTACAAGCTGCAGCATAAGCATTAGTATGTGAAATTTAAAGCAGCCATTTCTGGCACTAGTGCGCATAAGCAAAGTTTTCCCACCAAGCAGAGAGATACGTCATGCCACGTAAATGTGACAGACGCATGCGCAGAAGGTTTCCCGCGTTTTCAGCGGCCATTTCAATGCATTAGAGTTACTGTTAGTAAAAGCACATAGGCAAGCTTCCCCTAGATGCTAGAAATGTCATGAAATGTAAATATTAGTAAACAAAACTTGTTGATTCATATTTTATAAGTTATTTAGAGAGGGCTGAATACAAGCAAGTTTTGGAATATGTGAAACCTTGCTCCATCAATGGGAAAGGCCTTTTTTTATTTTTGTCACTTTTTAGCACATCTTCTTCTTCCATCTGAAGGTGTCCTTGCTGCGGGGGTGTGGAGAGCCACTGGAGATGGCTAGCCTGTCATCCAAGAAGTCAGGGCTGTCAGTCGTATAGTGCAAACCAAGCCAAAATCAGCGGAGCACTGTACAGGGTCACCAACAAGCATCACGTCAAGGAGTGATGGGAAAGGTAGCTGGTTTGTTGACTGCTAACACATTGTGACAGCTTTGGAGAATATACTGCTGAGCTTGATGATGGTGCTGGACAGCAAGGAGGACCTTTGGAGTTCCATCACAGTGTTATGATGTGGTTCTATTTCTTTATGCCCTAGTGAGGTGTGCTGCAGCATGTAGAATGCCCTTAAGAACCCGGGGTGGATAAAAGCTACAAGATGGTTTCCCAGATACACATTGCAAGATAGGGTATGTGCAAAAAAGATCCGAAAACAAATAAAACAGTTGAAAATACTTTGGGGCAGATTTACAAGCCCCTTGCGCCCCTTTTACGCCGCCATTGCGTCACTTTTGTGACGCAGCGGCGGCGCAAAGGATGCACCATGGTTCGGGGTATTTACAACATGACGCATCTCCCAGATGCTTCACATTGTAAAGCCCTGCGCCAGTAGAGGCGTACCATCGCAGGGGGAGGTGTTCCGGTGCAGGAACGCCCCCCAAAAGTGGCTGAGTGAAATCTTCAAGATTTTACTTAGTCACTTTTGGGCCCATGCTGCATCAAACCCCTACGCCTGCTTGAAGCAGGCGTAAGGATTGATGCAGCATTGTGCACATAGGGCCCCCCAGAGCATTGCTGGAGCTGCGTCACGCTTGAGACGCAACTCCAGCAATGCGCCGCTTTTACGGCACAGATGCGTGACGCATCTGTGCCGTTTTTGCCCCATGATGCGCCGCATTGTAAATGCGGCGCATCATGGGTGTCGGAGCTGCGGCGCACAATTACTGGCGCATCCCTGCCGATATGCAGGGATGCGCCAGTTATTGTAAAGCTGACCCGTAGTCTTCTAATAAAAACATCACCCAAGTCACTAAGAGACACCAGGAACAACCAGAATACAATCATATGTGCAATGAGCAATGGCTACAATACCCCTATCAACGTTCTCTGAAGCCTTTAAATTTTCAGACACTAATAATTTGTAGACAAGTACATGGTTCCAGACTGCTTTTCATTTTGTAAATTAGTGTAATGCAGATTTAGGTAACAGATTTGAGATGCATTTCTTCTCATTTAATTTCTCCTAATTTTGAACAATTAAATAATGCTGGAAGCCAGGCCCCCAACCCGGTCCATTTCCTTGGGTGTCACAGTGCTTGACTAAGGCTGCAAGCCCCCTGGGAGAGAGGCCAGGCCACTAGGGTTGTGTCCTGTCACTATATGAAAAAGCAAAAAAACTCAATATAACTTCTAGGGCTATAACAATACAGACCAAAATATCCGTGTCTCAACAGCTAAGTAAAATCTCTCAGTTTGGAAGTGCACAAAATATAAAAATAAATGTTGAAAGCAGAGGTTTTCAAATTGAGACCAGGCCTCCCTGGTGGACCTCAAATTATCATAGGGTGCATCAGCCTCAGAAATGGCTGGGAGACATGAAAGCATTCTATCCTTCCTTTTTTTGGATACTTTAGTGAGTTGTCCTAGGAGGGATGGGTATCCCCAGACGTGGGTACTGTGTTCACTATGTTACTGGAACCAAGCTATACCTGGCTGATGATCCCTAACTAGGGCGGCACCTGTCCTAGGTTGCTTGTGTTCTGGTTCATTGTGGACCTAGACTAGTTGTTTGGTCTGGTCTGTTCCCTTTGGAGAAGGGTCAAGACTGATTTGCATATGGCTGGGTCCAAACTGAGGTAGCATGGTGTGGAAAATAACGGAGTGGGATGCAGCCTGCGGAATTACCAGTTGATGTAATCCCCCACCTTCCCTCAGCGCCTTGAGACCCCTTTGGGTGAGTAGCTGAGCTCTTTAAACCCCACATTGAATGAATGATTGATTGATTGTAATTAATTCAGGCAATCTATCCATCACTTTTTGTAAACTCTTTTGTGGAGAGTAACATGCAGCCATAATTTGGGCGCATTGGACCCAGAATCCCACGAGGCCACACTCCCACTGCCCTTGCTGCCCTGTTCATATCTGTGCTCTTCAGAGAGGCCTCTTGCCCTGGGCTTTGCAACTATAGAACAGTGCTGCAAGGCCCAAAGGAGGAGGCTTCCTCCCTTGTGCCTCTCAGTTCTGGACCATTGCTGGTAGGCCTTGGGGAGGATGGACCTTTCCTGGCCTTTGCAGCTCTGGATCATGGCTGTGTGGTGCATGGCATAAGGGACCAGTGGCATAGTAATGTAGCCATGGGCCCTAATGCAAGAAAATGATCCTGGTCAGTAAAGCGCAGCCATAATCTGGGTGCATTGGTTCCAGAACAGAAATGATCCTTGGTGCCACTGCCCCTGCTGCCTTATTATCAGCTACACCCCTGAGAGATCCCCCCCAATGAGCCTCAGAGCCATAGTCCTGCTCTGCTAAGCTCATGGACTGGTGCCTCCTCCCCTGAGTGTCCTACCATGGCTCACTCTAATGCCCATTAGAGGGAGGACCTCTCCCAGGACTCACAGATCTGGAACATGGTGGCAATGGCCATATAAGAGGGACAAGTAGCACAGCGAAGGTGCTATTGGTGCTGGTGCAAAGTAAAATCGCCCGCTCACTCTTGCTCACTAGCTGCACAGTAAAATAAAGCCATAATTGGGAACATTGGACATTAAATATCCCTGGGCCAAGTGCCACTGCACCCGCTACACTACTGATGGCGAAGGTGCTGGCGGATGGCTATGGCATGGCAAAAAGGGAATGTGTTAACCCCTCTAATTGCATGCAATGTGAAATCACAGGAAATGGCATCACAGGACATGGACTTTGACATCGGCCTATACACAGAGCCATTGTACAGAGCTGGGAGACAGTTTCAATGGGACCTAGGGGAGGGGTCCACGAGAGGTAACCCCTCCCCTATGCTCTTGGGCTTCTAAGACATGGTGTAGCACTGAGAGGATTAGGGGGAGAGCCCTCTAACAAAAGAGCCTTGCAGCAACATAAGCATGACAGCAAGGCCCAGGGGAGAGGTGCCCTCTCCAAGGCCTGGCAATGCTACAACATGGCTATGAGGCATAGGGTAGGGACCTCCACTCCCCTGGGCCTTGCAAACATGGTCTAGTGCTGCGATGCCCAGAAAAAGGGACCCAGGATAGGGGAACCCTCTACCATTGGTCTCATAACAATAGTGTAGCACTGCAACACCAGGGACGGGTGTTCCCTTTAATGGACCACCTCACCATGACCCACAGCTGTGAGACTCATTGGAGTGTTGTCACATTTTCTGGCCTCACAGCTGCCATGTAGTGCTGCAAAGCTTCTGGGATGTTGCCCCACTGCCCTTGACTTCACATCCATTTTTGGGTGCTGCAAGACCTGGGAAAGGAGAGTTCCCATCCCTGGGCCTCACAGCCATGGTCACCAGTCATCGCTGCAAGAGCCAAGTAGGGACTACACTAGGGAATGTATGTATGCCTTTGGAGAAACACTGCACATGTGGAGACATATTTTGTGTGCATAGGCTTCAGAAGCTGTTTATTGGGAACAGATGAACTAAGACTCACTTGGTAGATTTTGGGGGTTTCATTCTAAATCCCCCTTAAAAACAGGTCATGTTAAAAGTTAACTCAGCAAGAGATTGTGTTTCTAGAGTGTGATTACTCTTTTTGATATGTTTGAGTTCTAACCCCTTTACCACCTATTGGAGTAAGTCTTGACTGCTCACAATTGCAAATTTTGAGTCACAAGTTTAGAAAAGTAGCAGTAGTAAATCAGTATCTACCATGCATACTGTCCAGTAAGTACCCACTGCACATGACCTGGATGAACTAGTACATTTTAACCATGGAACTAAGGGCCAGATGTAGGAAGCCTAATACCTGTCGGTAACGGCCGAAATTACCGAATATCGTCCGTTACTGACCGGTATTAGGCATTTTAGATGTAGGGGCCTAATTTAAGGATTCGGTAATTTACCGATCGATATTTAAGAATTCGGTAAATTACCGAATTCCTAAATACTGATTTGGTAAATTACCGAATCCTTGATGTAGGAAGCACTCAAGTGAGTGTTTTTCACTTGTAAGGATTCGTTATTTACCACCAACTACAAGTTGGTGGTAAATAACAAAAACCGTTAAAAAAGCAATTTTGTGCTTTTTTAACAGTGCCATGTGGCAGACATACATGCCCTTAGGGCATGCATGTGTGCCACATGTGCACCCTTGCACTATGCAGGGGTGCAACAGGGTGTCAAAGTGACACCCTGCCACCCTTGGATGTGTTCCCCATTTTACCGAATCGGTATTTACCGATTCGGTAATTCCCTTTCATTCCTATGGGCCTGGAGAATCTTACCGATTCTGTAAAAAATACAGAATGGATATCTACATCCCATTTACCGATTCTAAAATACCGAATCGGTAAAATTCGGTATTTTAGAATCGGTAAATCTGGATTACCTACATCTGGCCCTAAGATTTTTGGCATCTTATCACCATGTTCTAAAGCTGAGCATGGCCGGAATCCGAGTGGCAATTTCCTTGGAGAGGCATCCCCTTAGCCTTTCCATCAGACTCACTGAGATCAAAGTTGTAGTCTAGTGGACTAGTTGGAGAAATGCAACCACAAGATGCGTTTTTCAATCCTTGCCTCCCATTTGGACAAATCGTGTCATCTTGGGCAATAACTTTTCCGAATTTATCGCCAGGCCCCCTGGGATTATGCTAATTGAATGGCTCCTGCATTTTTCTCATAATTATGGATGTATCACCTAATTCATCAGCGGCTGCATAATCTGCAGGATTTAACAAAAACAATGCCTTTTTTCAGTGCATAATTTACTCATCCTGCCGCATAATTTGACCGTACTCTACCATATAATTCCAGTGGCCCTGCCTATTACTCTGCTGCTCCCTTTTTTGGCAAGATTGGGAGTACTTTGATTCAATGTGAAAACTGGTAGTCACTCAGATTTTTAAAAACACTGAATAATTCCAGGGAGAAGGGTGGTGCCCAGTCATATGTACATGTCATCTAAATGCAGTACAGTGATAAATATATAATCTTTGCAACAAGTAACAGTGTACTGCCGGAAGTACTAGAAAAAATATACCATAGAGCTATACTTACCAATAGCCCATATACCTTAATTACCAAGAATAAGTCAGTCGGCAATGAAGAAGGTTCAATTGTTTATTTTGCAAAGCGCCCTATATAGGGGAGCCTCTTTCTCGCCTTCACCCTCAAAGGTGTGCAGAGGAGACTGCTGGATTACATTCAAAGCAGTGCATATATACTTTCAGCATATCTCATAAAAACCCCGTACATGGAAAAGTACCACTTCTCGTGAAGTCAACAGGAAAACCCATATAAGGCACAATTGATTGATTCGAAACTCAGATCAAACTATTTCGGGGGTAGGTCAGTAAATGTGCCTCCCTTTCGTTCCCGGGCACAGGAGTAAAGGCACGGCGTCTGCAAGAATGTGCTCATCCCACAAGAAAGGCAGATGCAACCTTGAGTTTCCAAAGTTAGAATCAATGGTCCGTTCATAGCCCAGACCGACCTCTCAGGCTCGCTCTCTGCACAGTAGCAGGTCATGTGCTTTCCTAGCAAGAGCAAGAGGTACAGGGAAATTAAACCAACATGGTGTTTCTTCAGAAAAGGTCCGATTCTTAATGTATACATGATTTGAGTATATTCACAAGGGGGGGTTCTAAAGACGGTATGCTAATATATTGGATACATTAGGCCAATATTACATAATATCAATTTATATTTCTTCAGACTGCCCTTTTGGCGTGATGTAGCCAATATACATACAAATAACAGGTTTTAATCCAAAAACACACCTTCATCTATTTGCATTAAATCTGTAACTTCCTTCTGCACTAACCGTTTCTCTATTTTCGCCTGGTGCGAAACTGTCAACGAGGAAGTAAGCTTGGCAGCGCAATAAGAGCAACATGCTGGCCCACAATGTAGGCACAGGCAACAAGTAAATACCACCCCAATTACTCCAGCCAGGATCATAAAGATCTTCCAACCCCAAGTGGACAAGAGGTTCCAGAACCACCCTTTTAAGGACCAATTACCAGTGTCAGCATGAACTTCCGCAGCCAAGCGATGTAATTTCTGAATGGCTAAGAGTATAGTTGGAGCAGAATCAGGGATATACACACAACAGGAGCTGCCGATCACGCGGCATGCTCCTCCTCAATCAGCTAGGATGACGTCAAGCACCATCCGATTTTGAAGCAAAACGAGTCTCGTAGCCTGAAGCTCTACCGTCAAATTAGTCAAAATTCCAGCAGTGGTTTGAACTACATTTTCCACCACTCTGGAGAGACGTCTAACGTCTCTGCTAGAAAAATTGGGACCCCATATAGGAAAGAGACCCTTTGCTATGTCCACAAACTGCTGTGATGCGCTGTCAGTCTGATCAAAACCATCAGTATCGATTCTTCTACTGGCTCGGGAGAGATCTGCATTTCGTTTAGTCAGCTGATGATTCTTATGATAATTAGAAGGGGCTATATATACTGGAGGATAAAGGAAAGACAGATAACACTGCCCTGCCCATCCTCGTGGAAGCCAAGTATAAGCGTTTTCGCCGCATACAAAATACACATTGGGCGGAGTTATCAAGGGCGGGGTGCAGTTGGTATGCAAAGTGTAGGTGTAGTTACATCTACAGTCTCCTACCTTAACATTACTTTTACCTTGAATTCAAAAGGAAGCAGTACTATTTAAAATAGGGACTGGCATAGCCTTGTCATCAGTAACATTACGGTCTTGGAAATACTGGAAATATTGCGTGAAGTTAATGTTCAAAATCTAACATTTCTACCTTCAACCACGTAGCATTCCCATAAGTGGTATACATATTCATACAGCCATCTGGGTCTAAAGATCCCTCTCCTTGGTTTCCCAATGCATCAAATCCCTGATGTTGTTCTATATACCTTAAAACAGCTTCATAATCTTTTTCGGTATATCTTTTGGGGTCGGCTACATAATGTAGATACATAAGAGATAGCAACTGAAACCAGGCCTCACAGCTCACTGGGTGTGATAACGGCAGAGAAATGAATAAATCATGACGATGCATTACAGATGGCAAAAGACCACATACCCAACAGTTTGTCTTATTTGTAGTGCTATGAGCTTCATGTAACATTTCAATTAACACATTTTTAGCATACGTTTCTAAATGTCTTTCCTTATTGGGAGGCAAAGTATAAAAGAAATGTTCAGGCGGAGCTGTTGTAGTACCTAATACCTTGTGCATAGGATATTTGAATTCTAAATATACAAACACACTCATTAATATTATCATAATTACTGCAATAATTATTACAAAGGCTACCTTCACTCTGGTAGCCCAAGTGGTACACATGGGAATAATCTCAGAGAAAGGTCGGGGGGCAAGGGGTCGCTCGTCTTCAAGGGCAAATCGGGCAAAGGGGTACATCCTAACTAAAAGTCCAAACTAAACTCGGAAAAGGGTACAAGCCAACTGCCAGAGGGTTTTTTCTCCCTGTGTCCATCTAGAGCCTCACAGACAGGCTCCTATTGTTCATCAAAAAGGAACAACTTCACTTTAACTTCACCGTTGCAATTTAGGCCTGTAATGTAACACAGTCTTTCTTTCTGAACAGAGTAATGTAACAGTTCCAATCTCTCAACGGGTTCAGTCCAGTGTCTTGCTCAGTACCCCAGTGAAGAGCTATCTCCAACCCTACAGCTCAAGTCTTTCCCTATCTCCTAAAATCCGAAACTGGGGTACCGCGTTGTTTTCGGGGCCGTAAATTGTATCGAAGGTGGCCAGGTTGCGCCTGGTCATGAAACAACACAGCAGCAGGGACATTCGGTGCAACAAGATTTTCAGAAGCTTCTGAGGAATCAGACTAATCAAAAGATTCAGGGACTGGGGCTGACTCGTTTCCTTGCGGTATCAACAATCCTTCCTCTTGCCCGATTTCAAGGGCATCTGAGAAAGGCACAAAACTCAACCTCTGCTCTCCTTCTTGCGTTAGAACTCTGTTTCGGTTCTTCTGATCAAAAGGGAGCGGAAGGGGCAATTTCTTCACGTGGGAGACGTGTATCCAGTGCTTCTTCCCGTCCACTTTCACTGCTGTCCGCGTTGCCAAAAGAATCTGGTAGGGATGGCTCCACCTTGGTTCCAAACTCGATTTCCGCTGATAATTTCGGACGAGGACCCACTGTCCTGGCTCCAAACGATGTCCAGGACCCTCCGGCAGTGGCTGCAATACAGCTGAGAAAAACGGTCCCCGGAAGCTTGTTTCCTTCCCAGTATAAGAATTGGCTTGGTAGTTTGGTTTGCCCTGTTCCCATCATGCACTGGGACAGGAACAGACTAATTTGCATATAGCCAGGTTCTGAGCTGGGATGGTGCATTGAGCTAAAAAACGGTGATGGATTAAAACCATGATCTCTTGACTTGGTAAGAGTATTCTGCATCATTCAGAAACTCTGTCCATCACCACCCCCTTTTTTCCAAAATTGCAATACAGCTGACACCTGTTGCTGAATAAAACGCAAATCTTTAGTCAAAGCGTACAGATAATCTGTCATCATAGGGTGATCAATATCACGGAAGGACCTAGGTCTTGGGACACCCCACACATAAGCTGGTCGACCAAAAACAACTTCATAAGGTGACAGCCTGGCATCTCCTAAATATAGTTGAATTTTTGGAAGACCGCGCTGAGGATGCGGAAGGATGGGCGCGGAGAAATAACATCAGACTCGTGGGTATACTGGAGAAATGGGAGGGGAAAGACCCCACACAGCGCGTGGAAGACTGGCTGAGAGCCATATTGCCGGAGGGCGCACTATCACCGCACTTCGTGGTGGAGCGTGCGCATCGTGTGCCGACAAGACCCCTTCCCATGGGCTCTAACCCCAGACCGCTGCTCTTACGTGTTCTGAACTACAGAGACAGAGATACCATTTTGAATGAAACCAGGAAGCTCGGGGAGGTTCAGATTGACAACACCAAAGTAATGTTTTTCCCCGACTACACAATCCAGTGACAAACCAGGCAAGCTGCTGGCCTGGCTCATTAAACAGGAAGACCGCGCAGCGCCAGTATCAGCAATAAACACTGACAGGGATGGGGTAGTATACACACAGAGCAAGATACACAAAGCCTTCACAGGACACTACAATGCACTGTACCACTCCCGACTAGGAGCCCCCCGAGCTGATATCCTGGAATATCTATCGGACATACACATACCAAGACTGACTGCCGCACAGCAGGGAGAACTCGGAGCACCGCTCACATCTGACGAATTGCGCACGGCCATTTTCGATTTATCCAATGGTAAAACCCCGGGCCCGGATGGGCTGCCCGCTGAATTTTATAAGGCCTGCTCTGATATCCTAGTTCCAGAACTGCTAAAGGTGTACCCGGCAGCTGTGGAAGACTCCTCCCTCCCTCCCACACTTAATGTAGCAAACCTCATCTCCATATTGAAACCCGGCAGAGAAGACACACATATGGGCTCCTACCGCCCATTAGCCCTCCTTAATACGGATTACAAAATACTTGCGTCCACTCTAGCCCAGCGGCTGGCCCCTTTGGTACCGACGCTAATACACCATGGCCAGAATGGCTTCGTACCCACACGTAGTACATCTCATAACATCCGCAGGCTATTTCGGATACAAGAATATGCTACTCATCATTGGCCGAGATCGGGGTGCCTAGTATTGGACCTCGAAAAGGCATTTGATTCAGTGGAATGGCCTTACCTAGCGGCGGTGATGGAAGCATACGACTGGGGGACGGTTATACGGATATTGTTAACTTACTATATCAAAGACCTACTGTGCGGGTACGCACGGGCAGGCTCCTCTCAGACGTCATTAGAGTGCACAGGGGCACCAGGCAGGGCTGTTCTCTGTCCCCCTTGCTGTTTTCCATGGCCATAGAACCCCTTGCCATTGTATTGCGAACAAGAGGAGAAGAATGGGGAATCCCAATGGCGGACGGTATACACATAGTCTCGCTTTACGCGGATGACCTGATTTTAAACCTCAGGGATTTGACTTGTGTTCCGGTATCTATATCTGACATATTCCGGACCTTTGATGTCATGAACTGTATTGAGTGCTGCTGCCTCTGCTTCTGTTGTGGTTCCTCCGTAGAGTGCAAGACAAGAAAACTACATTTCCCGGCATGCCCGTGACGTAAGGGGCGTGGCGCGTGTCACCGCGCACAACCAGGAAATAAACGAGCAGCGAGGGAGACAGACGCTGCCGATTATTCTCGCTGTGTGAACCGGTATGGTGGCGAACCTGCAGCTACGGACAAAGTAAGTGCTAGGACACTCTCAGCACTCATTCCTTTTGTACCCCGTGTTGGGTTGGGTACAAATCTATAGATACAGCGGACTAGCGCGAGGTGAGATACTGCACCTCGGTTTTGGTCTTTCCGCTGTTGCCTTCAATGAGACTCTGCCTCCTCGAACTGGTTTCATCATTGTGGCATGCTCCGACTCGGAATCTCCAGGACCGTGAGATTCCACCTTTGGGAGCAATTCATTCCTGAACTACTAGGGTTATGAACTTGTATCCCTTGTTCTTTTGTGATATTCCTTTGAACTGCAGAAAGAGACTGTGAGAAGGAACCAGTTATTACTGCTATCTGTTTGGAGACATTATTGTTCGCTGGCTCCGCTGTTTCCAGAATCAGTTCGTCCAGCAACATAAACATTGTATATACATATATATATATAGGAGCTGTCTACAACCATAGGGTACAGATCGTATTAAGAAGTATTAACACGTCCTGTTGCCCACATCTTTGTTTTGTCTCCACAACCTTTTGATTTTGTCTCAACTTCAGAAGAGAGTTCACAGGGGATTCAGGGAAGCCTTGGACCTGAGAACTGTACCGGATACATGCTGGTAGGATGCGAAGAAACTTGTTACATGTTATATGATCAACACTTCAGTGTTCTCAGTCTGTTCTTTGTTTCCTTATGATAGGTTTGGTCCCTGGTATTTCCTTTATCTCTTCTGGTATTTGAGGCCACCACCTTTTTCCTCTCCAGGTAGGACCTGAAGCATACTGTAGTTGCAGGTAAAGGAAGGAAACTCTTATGATCTGTGTATATTTCATTGTGAGTATACTTAGTATACTTGTATTGTTGTTACAGCTCTCCCTCCCCACTGTTCCCTTCCTTTCCCTCCCTCGCTCGACTGCCTTGGTGATCTGTATGCTTTCAGCTAGACACCGGGGACGTCGGGAGGTGGAACCCATTTATCTTCAGCACAATTCCGAAGACCAGGAACGACTAAGCCTGACATTTGAGGCCATGTCGGGCCTAAGATTAACTGGGCCAAATCTGGAGCATATCCCTTTAGCCCGGATACGCTTGAGAGGGATGTCCGCATTGGTGGCAAAGAACTTACTTGGCACCCCACTACGTTCAGGTACCTAGGAATACATATATATAGGAACCCACCTGACATACTAGAAGGGAACCTGCTGAGAGCGATCTCCTCTTTGCGCGCACAAATTACCTTCTGGAAATCCCTGCCCCTGAATGTACCAAGTCGCGTGGCACTGACGAAAATGATAGTCGTACCGCGACTTCTATACTACTATGCCAATATCCCTTGCTACGTCCCCGACAGAGTGTTTCGCGAACTGGAAACCCTAATCCGAAACCTAATCTGGAACAAGGGAAGACCCCGTGTAGCATTAGCGAAACTGTACACGCCCACTGAAGCGGGAGGCCTCGCGGTCCCCAACCTGGAGCTGTACTATTTGGCAGCACAGCTGCAATTGGTGTCGGGATGGCTAAGTGGCAGGAATCTGCGAGATACTGCCACAGATACCACCATCTGGACCCCCACAAAAATCTGCACATTGTTCCATCCCCTGACTAAAGCCCCATACCCTTCACAAATACACCTGGCGGTAGCGCGCAGATGTTTCATACAAGGCTTAAAACTAACCCGGGTAATGAAACCATACGCCCCGGCTCTCCCACTGCCGGGTACTCCCAGAGACGGCGGTATGATAACGGAGGCTATGCTGGAGAGCTGGACGCGAGCGGGAGTGGAGACACTAGGAGACCTATACGCTGACGGAGCTTTGCTCCCTTTTGAGGAGCTCACGGAGAACACGGGCCTACCGGCTGGGCAGTTTCTCCTACATGCGTCACTGATACGCACAATAACAGACACCTGGGGAGACATGTCTGAGGAACCACAAATGCGTCACTTCATGCAGTATCTACATGTTATGGGTAATGGCTCCCACGTTATACACTGGCTAGCGCAGGCCCTACTAGTGCACACGCAACACCCGACCACGCAATTACGAGACAAGTGGGCGGGGGATAGAGGACGGGACTGGACGGACAAAGAATGGACAATGGTATTGAATAGCCCCGTTAACATCCCGCGCAACGCCTGCTTCAAGATCATACAATTTTACATCCTGCATCGCGCATACCTATCGCCTGATAAGGTTAACAGATATTTCTCGATCACCACCACTGCATGTCCGAGATGCTCCCTGGTTGGAGCGGAGCTCTTACACATGATCTGGTCGTGCCCCAAGATTCAAACATACTGGGACGCAGTTACAACACTACTGACGCACAGAACTGATGAGGAAATACCACGCACATGGGAGTCCTGCATCCTGGGACTATACAAGAGGACAAAACTAAATAAAGTACCGGCTAGGTTCTGGGATCTGGGACTTGTTACGGCCAAATGCCTACTCACAAAGCGCTGGAAAAAAAGCGAACCCCCACAGGCTAGGCACTGGTATGCCTCTTTCACTAATTGGGCGAAAGCGGAAGGCACTATACTGCACCGGGAGGAAACGGCAGGGTTGAGAAAATTCCCTATTGCACAACGCTGGGATGACACCCTGAAGGCCTTCCAGCAGGCAAGCATGGAACAGGGAATCACTTGAATCACGCCCCCCTCTCAGAACTGACCATGATAGTGAAATGGGACAGCCGACCCCGCTCACCCTCCGTCCCCTGCCCTGCTGGTAACAGGACACGAGGCGCAACACATGAGCTAACAATGAGGCAGCACTGCGGAGACGCAATGCGAAGCTCGAGGGGATTCCTCACGCCCTGTAGCACTAACACGAACATTGACACGTTAAAGCGTGCTAGACGCAGATAAACAATCCTTCCCCCACCCCCGCTACAGATCCTCCCCCACAATATAGTCATTGACCAGTGTGTGAGAAGTTGGCCTTTTTTTTTTTTTCCATGCCAAGCAACCCTTATGGTGGAGGTTGTAAAGTCAACCTTATAGACAAGCTATCCTAGGGGTAGCATGGACTAAGCAGTCTTAGGCTAAACTCTGTAAAGGCATGTGAAGCAAGCTGTTTTACCATACACAATCCCCTTGAATACCAAATGAAAGGACACCACACAGATATATATTGAAAATATATATAGATTTATTTCTACAATTATCCCCTATACTCTTTATGAGCACAGAAGCAATAGCGTTAAAACAAAACACAGTTTAAATATACAAAAGTTGCACGAATATGGATGAGCCCTAGGAGCCACCAAAACCATATACTAAAATAGTGGTATAAGGACCACCAATCTGAAAGGAAAGAGGCCTAGGGCCTGGGGAATCGCTGGAGCTGTTCGGGACTAGCAGTGATGAAGTCGGGAAAGGCCCGCGGGACTCGGGTGCAGTGCGGAAAGCGCACGCATACACCAATGCAATGTCATTGGTGCGTAAAAGTTACAATGTTATTGTTTTAGGAACCTTCCGATGGACCTACAAGGACAAAACTTTAGACACATGCACTAGAGGTATATACCAGTGTGGGAACACCGGCGTTGCTGAGTTACCTCACCCACAGGAAGCGGGTGCACAGGTGCGAAGTAGTGTCGGGTTTCGTCAGGCAGGTCGATGGTGCTTGGAGCTGAAGATGCTGCAGGCGGGTCGTCGAGGAGAGTTCCGGTGGATCTAAGGGTGGATCTGAAGAGTTGAAGACCTGAAAGCAGAGGGGACAATGTTCAAAGTCATTAGCCAGTGACTACCGTGGAACCAGGATGGAACCAGACGATGTCGGGTGCAAACAGGTGATGAAGTTAAGATTGTCTCTGCAGCCACGTGGACACGAAGAGGTCAAGGACGTCCAGAAGTCGATCACGAGCTGTCCCATGCAGGTTCTCGCTGATGGCGGTGTCGGCAACTTGATTGGAGCAAACAGGCCCTGGCTAAAGCAAGCCACGCAGGAATCAATGCAAGCTTCTCACTCGGACCAGCAAGGTCAGAGCGGGTGCTCCTTTTCAGGGGAGCAAGGGCCAGTCTGGAGCAACCAGACCAGTGGTGTAAGTTGTAGTTTTTGTCGCCAAGATGGCCGCTAGCCGCGTGGCAAGTGGCCGGGATGGCACGTCGAGTGGCAAAGTGCAAAAGGGCCCCACGCAGATCGTGGAGATGCTGGGGGGCTGATCTTCGGTGCAAATGCTGCTCGGTGTTAAGGCTTCTCAAACCCCAAAGCACAGCATCAAGGGTGCCTCAGGTGCTGCGCAGTCAGCTTCTCGGGGGTATTTCAAGAGGTTCGGTCCCACGTCTCTCGGTGCCTCCACGGGTCCCTTCTTTGCAGGAACTGTGGATCGGGTTGTGAGATGTCTGGGAGTCTGGGTCTTGTCAGGCTCTGGGCTTGGGCTCCGGCGGGAGGCGGCAGCAAAGCAGACGTCGAGTTGCTGGTTGGTGCCTGTATTCACAGGGTGGTCACTCCTTGGCCACAAGGGAGATTCTCTTCAGTCTTCTGTGCAGCAGAATGTCGAAGTCCAGTTTTCTTCTTATTTCAAGTCGAGTTCAGGATGATCTGAAGTCTCAGGACACAGCTCCTACTCTTATTCCAAATCTGGGGGCCGGATTACCTACTAGGTCCCTCCTCTGGGTGGGACCAGGAAGGGGGGTGGTTACACCCCCTTTCCTTTGTCCAGCTTCGCGCCAAGACTGGGGCTGGAAAGCCCCAGCACCGGTTTGAAATGGCAAATGCACGAGGACACCTTGTGTGCCCCAGGCATGTCTGATTCTATTCAGCCCTGTCCTACCCAATACACAAAATCCTGTCTGGGGTGGAGCTAGCACCTCCCAAGGCAGGAAACCCTTTGTCCAAGCCACCCTTGCTGGAAGGACTCCCAGCAGCAGGAGGTCAGACTTGTGTCTGTGGTGGCAGCATCCATTTTGTGATGCTGAGGCTCATGTTTAACTTTACCCGGGTTTCAGGTTATGTACATGTCGTGTCCCTCTAGAAGGGTGGAATGCTACCCCCGTCACCAGAACTGGCGAGGGGGTAGTATTCCAATTCGCATGACACCTTACTCGACATGTTTTGATAAAGCCAAACCAAAGATAGCATTTAACCGCGAGGTTCATAATGCACTGAAGAGTATATGGTATGGCAGTATCATGAAACAGCTAAAGGACTTGGTTCCGAAAGCTGCAGACAGGCTCAGCTCATGCCAGAGCACCATCTCACATATTTCCAAGCACTCTGCCTCCAGGATTGATGAGGCCTTCCATAGGAGTGGCTGATAGGAACATATGTGTCCATTTTAAGTTAGATATAGATATACTATACCTAAGTAAGGGGTGGTTACACCGACTTACCCCAGCTGAGTGATCAGCCAGTTGTGTCAAATATAGAGGCCAGGCCAGGGGTGGCACAATACGTGCTGCAGCCCCTGGTAGGCCTTGGAAGCACCTATGCCCTGGGTACCTGGGGTACACTGTTACAGGGGCCAATAAGGTGAACCAATTCCAATTGTGTATGTACCTAAGGTACATGGAGTCCATTTTAAGGAGAGAGCAATTAGCCTGGGGCCCTGAATAGCAGGATCCCAGGCCAACTAAAGTCAAAAACCAGCTAAACACCAGGCAAAAAGTTTGGGGGTAACCATAGTCAGATATCCACCTTCCTACACAGTGTCCTCGCCACAGCCCACAAAACCTGTCTTCTCGACCACGCCAGGATATCCCTCATACCTCATTAGCACCTACACCTTATTTTAATTGTCCTCCAACCCTATTTTTCTCTATGACCCTCCCCCCACACCTGCTTGAACACCTGAAAGGACTTTCTCCGCTTATCTCCCTATTTACTCCCTGGATTTATTATACCCTCCTGCTTCTACCATAGTTATGTTACGAAGACAGGGTTCTGTTTCACAGTTGATACGACGTTTTTAGGTTTGAATGTATAACATTGGATGCTGCACCCCGTTTGGCGCTCAATACTCTTCATGCGCAGCTCTATCACATGACACGTCATGGAACGACTGTGGGAGGCGACCAGGGTCTAATGTGCCCTAGCGGACACATGTCGCCCTGCGCTTCAACACGTCGTCATGTTCTCTACCACAACATCATCAATGCCAAAAGACACTACATCTGTCGGGCCTTACAATCCAACACACATTACCGAGACACTTCCCCTGGACAAACAATGTTGGGAATACACTGTATTATCCTGTGTAATTACTGGAACATGTTGTATTCATGATAACGTGTGTACTGTAAGTGGTGTACCTCCACCCCATCGCAAGCTGTAATGATGTGCACTACATAGAGATGTTATAATCAAGAAATGCTAATAAAATACATTCAAATAAAAAAATAAGGTGACAGCCTGGCTCTTGAATGGGGGGTTACTCTTAATGACATTAACGCTAGGGGTAAAGCATCAGGCCAGCTCAAGCCCGTGCTTTCTTGAATTTTTGCCATTTTTAATTTCAGTATACCATTATATTTCTCAACCAGTCCTGCAGACTGCAGATGTCGTGCTGCTTGAAATTTCTGTTTTATCTGTAAACCATTACAAACATGTTTGACAAGCTCTGCATTAAAGTGTACCCCGTTGTCTGTCCAAATGACTCGAGGCAAACCGAATCAGGGCAGGAACTCTTTGATTAGGGCTTTGGCAGTGGCCATAGCGGTGTTATCTTTAGTAGGATATGCTTCAACCCATTTACTAAATGCACATACCACCACTAACACATATTTAAGGTTATTCACCCTTTTGAGTTGAATATAATCCATTTGTATTACTTCAAACGGTAAAGAAGGAGGCGCAAAATTCCTGCTAAGGACTGTCTCTCTCCCTCCAGGATTATGCTGTAAGCAAACCATGCAGTATTTAACCACATGAGCAACAATTTTCTGAATATTCGGGTTATTCTACACAGGGTCTAATAATGCACAAATACCTTTTGCACCAAAGTGAGCATGACCATGGGCCATCACAACTACTGCATACACCAGTGCATTGGGCAAAAGCTATCGCTGTTTTTCAGTCAAATCAATCCAACAATCATTTTTATCCAACTTCCCTATTCCTGTTCCCATTTCATTATTTCATCAGGAGTAGCTTCTTTCTGTAGTTCTTTAACACTTTCAATAGTATTGTCAAACACTGTTGTCTCTGCCGCCCATCTGGCCGATACACTGGGGAACATAGCAGACATTTTAGTTTGTGCTGTTTCTTTTGCTGCTTGATCAGCATAGGCATTTCCCTCCCCTGTAGTATCAATGATTTTCTTGTGGGCACTACACTTGATAATGGCCACCTTCCCTGGTAAGGTTAATGCATTCAACAATCTTTAGATCAAAGGGCCATGTTATATCCTCTAACCCTGGGAGGTAAGAAATCCTCGTTCCTTCCACAGCCGCCCAAAACTATGGGCCACGCCAAAGGCGTACTGGCTGTCTGTAAAAATATTTACTCTTAAACCTTCGCTCAGTTCACATACTCTTAGTAATGCTATTAGTTCAGCTGCTTGTGCTGAGTCATGGCAAACCCGGGCGGTCTCCACTACTGTTCTGAGAGTAGTTATAGCATAAGCAGCTGTTGTCATGCCATCTGGTAACTTAAAACATGATCCATCCACATACAACTCCCCTTGAAGTTCAGATAAAGGGGTGTCAGTGAGGTCTACTTGTCCCTTTGTTTCTTCTTCAGTCCGAAACATACAATCATGGACATCGTCCTTTTGATCACTCAAAGGGAGGGGTAGTAACATGGCTGGATTCAGAGTGGCACATCGTTTGACAATAATGTGGGGTGCAAATAGAGTTAATTCGTAACCCATCAATCGTGCACTCGTAAGGTGCTGGGTTTTTGTTCAATTCAATAGTATATCCACAGCATGCGGTACCATCACTGTGAGGTCAGTATTCAAAACAATCCCCCCCCCGACTGTCGAATGGACACCGCCACAGCAGCAGTAGCCCTTAAACAGCTAGGAAGGGCTCTGGCAACATTATCCAATACTGCCGAAAAATATGCCCAAGGTCGTTGCTTTCCGCCAAAACCATGCGTTAACACTGAAAGTGAACAACCGTCCACCTCATGTACGTAAAGTACAAAAGGTTTTCGGTAGTCCGGAGTACCCAAGACAGGTGCAGAGCAAAGAGCAGATTTCAAAGAATCAAAAGCATCCTGACATTCATCCGTCCAGGGCAAAGGTTCATGCACATCTTTGGTAATCAAATGCAACAAGGGTTTAGCCAGAAGAGAAAAATTAGGAATCCATTGGCGACAGTAAGAGGTTATGCCAAGAAAAGCACGAACATCACGTTGAGTAAGGGGCACAGACATGTTAGTAATAACAGTTATTCGTTCAGGAGTTAGTCTCCTCCCCGCTTTCGACAGTAAATGACCAAGGTAGGTCACTTCCTGTCGACAATATTGAAATTTAGATAAGGATACTTTATTACCGTTAGCTGCTAAATGGGTCAATAATTTAACAGTGGACTCTTTACAACCTTCCGCTGTGTCTGACGCCACCAGTATGTCATCCACATATTGGATGAGAACATTCCCAGGGGGTAGGACTAATTCATCTAGTACTGCTTTTAGTGCTTGGTTATAAATATTAGGACTCTCGGTATAGCCTTCAGGTGCGCGACAAAGTCTAAGACTGCGGCCAGATAATGAGAATCCGAAAATATGATGGCTGTCAGGGTGGATTGGAATGCTAAAGAAAGCATTCTTCAAATCTATCACTGAGAAATACTGGGCAGTAGGGGGAATCATAGTAAGAATTGCAGTAATATCCGGTACCACAGGATATTGGGGAGTCACTATTTTATTAACCTCTCTGAGGTCAATCACAAAACGATATGTATCTTTATAGTCAGGGTCACCGTCCAGTGGGGCCTTTTTCAAAATCGGTAAAATGGGGCTATTACAAACATTAGCAGCTGTTTCCTCTACCACTCCTTTCCTAATCAAGTCACGAATAATTTGTAATAAGGCCCGTTCGCCTTCTGGCGAAATTCGATATTGTGGGATACGTGGCAAATGTGCATTCGGTCTTAAGGTAAGGACACAGGGGTATTTTTAACAATCCCACATCTGTGTCCCCTGTTGCCCAAAGGGTCTGGGGAATCTTGGAAAATTCAGGTGGAAGATATTCATTTTTGGCAAAACATTGAGACGTGCATTTAGTAGGAGGCTGCATGGTTAAATAAACACCATCAGGAGAACAGTAATTGCGAGCATGCAATTTCTTTAATATATCTAATCCTAACAGATTCTCGCCACAACTAGAAGTAAGCAAAAATGGGGAGTCCACAGTAATCGGGCCGATCATAGATGGCAGTGGCTTAGAAATGGGGCTTACTACTGGGATTCCTGAGAAACCCACTGATACGTTATTTTGCCCAGACAGAGCAGCCCCTGGAGCCAGTGAATGAGCAACAGAACTGTTCATTGCTCCAGTATCCACCAAAAACTTCTCAGATGTCCCCATCAATTGCCCCTTTACATAAGGCCCCTGTTGGTCAACTGGTACTGATATGTGGCCCCTGCTCTGTCCGTGGCTGTCTCATGCATAACCATTTCCCTCATATCCGTCCTCCCGATAATCCTCATTGTAGTATTGTCTCCCTTGAGGATCATCGAAATAATTCCTTCCTGCCTCACCACCGGACATGTCCCCACGTCTCATATTATTCCGATCACTACCTCCTCGTCCTCTTCCTCTTCCTCTGTTAAATACTCCTCGTCCATATAATAATGGACACTGAGCTCGCCAATGTCCCTCTTGTCTACAATTGGAACACTGATTTATCCCTATATCCGGAGCCGGACCCATTCCTCCTCCCCGACCCATCATTGGCCTTCTTGGAAATGAACCTCTTCCCCCCCTTCCGGTATGTTGTCCCCTACTCACCTGTTGCAGCAACACTCGGGTTTTCAACTCTTTAACCTTTTTATCTGACTTGTCCTTACTCTCATTTTCTCGATGTTCATAATACTGGGCCATGCTAAGGATAACTGAAGGGGTCGAACTGGTCCATGTACTTTCGGCAGCCTGTAATTGTGCCATTATTTCAGGCAACAAATTAGTGACAAATCTATTCACAAATAATCGTATGCCACCTTCCGTGGACAAGTCTTGTCCACTAAAGTCAATAAATACTTTCTCAAACCGGGTGAAAAAATCTGACACACTCTCATCCTTTTTCTGTTTACAAGCCGTTAATTTATCCCAATCCACTTTTCGTGGGGGAATAAGAGTTTGCATGTATGTGATGATTCGAGCGGGAATAGCTAAAATCTCATCTTTAGGTTTATCACCCGGCTTCCGATCTTTGTCCGATATTTTAATCTGATCCCAGGTCCCTCCAAGTTCTGCAGCATGATCTGAGTCATGTACCTGTCTCCATATTTCTACCGGGATCAAGAGGCCGAAAAATAGCCCAATATCAGCTAAAGTCATAACGGCCAAATTTGCGGCTTCGGGTAATTCTTTATATTAAGCTGTAGGATTTTTACGAGGGTCAGGAAGTTGGGCTTTTAATGTAAGAACCTCACTTCGCTTCCAAGGGGTATAAACCCACTGCTCTTGGAAACGTGCCTCTACACGATTTCTGGTCACTGTTCCACCTCCATCTCTTACTTCGGGAATCTCCTGATGGAAAAGAAGATGCACTTCTCTCATGGGATGTTGTGCCCCCCAGTCTGGACATTTCCTATGCATTCGTTCTGGGTATTGTATCAGGGTCTCAACATTCTGGAATAATTCATCGACTTGCGATTCAAACTTAAAAGCTCGATCCCTGATATCACATAATATCTGAGGAGCCAACCCTTCCTCAAAACACAGTTCCCATAAGGAAATTAATCGAATTGCCATGTGTTGTAATGCCAATTGTTGCGTAACTGGTTCAAAATCTTTCATAGTGCTCCAATTATCTTCTAAAGTATAAATCGGATTCCGCATCCACTGGGATGCCTGACTCACAATGGCCTGTCTTTCTTCAGATCCTAAGGACGATCGAGTAAAAACTCGGCGGCCTTCCAACCCCCCTACGGGACGTCGTGGCGTAACATCTGAAGAGGCAGTGGTCATTCCCATAGGGAAGACCGCTGGTCCTACAGCTGGGGGTGTTAAAACTACCTGGGGCAAGAGAGAAGCATCAACCGGCCCAGGTCGCAAAGTAATCAAATCTGAGGTAGTTGGGCGAAGGGTAGGAGGAGAAAACAATGAAGCCAGAGGGGGCACGGCTACGGGTGCAGTAGCAACTGAGGGCATCGCTGCGGGAGATGCAGCTCCAGCCGTCCCTATCCAAGCTATTGGAACAGCAGGATATAAACCTTGAGGGGCATATAGAGGTGGCGGACGGGCTTCTAATAATTCCTCTATTTCATCTTCTGCCTCAGTTCGTGTCATATAACTCTTATCTGTCTGTAATCGAAATTGTCTATCCATTTGTTCAATATTTTTCTCTACCTTTTCTTTCTCATATGCCACTGCCTTTTGGGTGACAGTCTGTCTAGCTTTAATCATTCCCAATTTCCCTTCTCTTATTCGCCGTCGTTTCTCCTCCCTTAACCATAGGTTCAGGGAGTCGAACATAGTTTGACGGCTTCTCTTCATAAACGATTTGTTTTACAAATAATTAATTTTTCTTTCCTCAAAAGACCCCGTTAAAGGCCATTGTAGTTCTGAATTATCTTTAGTAAACTTATTCCATAGTGTATTAAACAAAATGGGAGAAATACCATGTTTTACATACGTATCAAAACTGGGACTGCCTTCCGGAGGAGCAGGCTGTCTTTCTTCCAGCCATCCACTCCGATGACGGCAGCATCCAAAACACAATTTACTAAAAGTTTATAAATTCAATAACTCATACCATTTCAACCAGTCTTACTCACATGGACGCGTCCGTTCATCACATGCCCTTTCACTCCTAAATCGTACAATCTCAATTGCTGTCCATACCTAAAGTGCATACATTTCGATCGATAAAAACAATTTGGTCTTGAATTCAAATAGAAAATGACATGTCTTCCACATCGAACAGAGCCCGTCGACTCCTGTTCGGGGAATCGATCACGCCGGATTCCAGACCACCAAAGATTCATAAAAGAGACAGTCCAAAGACTGTCCTGAGATCATCAGACAGGCGATCCATGAACCCTCTAAGAGACCATCCCATAGTCCTGTGCTGGTTGGGCCGGGCGGCTGGGCGCGTAGCTCCAGAACCCAAGCTTACCCAGTTGCTCCTAGGGCTTTTCTGAAGAGGGTCCGGCCAAGTGAGCACCCCTTGTGCAACACTAAGGCGTCCGATGTTGGCTCAAATAGTCACCGAACAAGTCTGTGGGGCATCTGCCCGTGCAGTCACTCCACTGCCACATCAGACCCCCAGATTCCCTGTGGTTCACTAACCACCAAATTTCATATACAGTTAACTGTTTCCTTAAGCCACTTCTCCAAAGTGCTTATTCCAAAGTCATCAAAGGACTAACAATACAATTCACTCACCTGGTGCACTCAGGTCTGATTGCATGTTCTCCACTGCCGACTCCTTTATAGACAAATACGGTCAGCTGTTCCGGGTTAAGCCCGAAGGACTCCGGCGAAGGGTTATTTAGCAGCTGGGAAGGTCACTGGGCTCGAGAGTGGAATTTCCTTTTCTTCTACAAAGTGGTTTCTCAATTAGGATCCTTTTTCAATCCACCCACTCGACCAGAACCCCTCCCCGTCCCTCTCCTCCTGTTTACAGGAGGGGACAACCCTATCGCGGAGTCCCGGCGGAGTCGCCAACTGATGTACTACAAAAAATATACCATAGAGCTATACTTACCAATAGCCCATATACCTTATTTACCAAGAATAAGTCAGTCGGCAATGGAGAAGGTTCAATTGTTTATTTTGCAAAGCGCCCTATATAGGGGAGCCTCTCTCTCGCCTTCACCCTCAAAAGTGTGCAGAGGAGACTGCTGGATTACATTCAAAGAAGTGCATATATACTTTAAGCATACCTCATAAAAACCCCGTACATGGAAAAGTACCACTTCTCGTGAAGTCAACAGGAAAATCCACATAAGGCACAATTGATTGATTCGAAACTCAGCTCAAACTATTTCGGGGGTAGGTCAGTAAAGGTGCCTCCCTTTCATTCCAGAGCACGGGAGTACAGGCACGGCGTCTGCAAGAATGTGCTCATCCCACAAGAAAGGCAGATGCAACCTTGAGTTTCCAAAGTTAGAGTCAATGGTCCATTCATAGCCCAGACTGACCTCTCAGGCTCGCTCTCTACACAGTAGAAGGTCACGTGTTTTCATAACAAGAGCAAGAGGTACAGGGAATTGAAACCAACATGGCATTTCTTCAGAAAAGGTCCGATTCTTAATGTATTCATGATTTGAGTATATTCACAAGGGGAGGTTTTTTAAAGACGGTATGCTAATATATTGGATACATTAGGCCAATATTACATAATATTGATTTATATTTCTTCACTGCCATCCTGTGTCTACTAATTTAACAAACTGTTTGATCCGGGGCAAATAAAACTCTCCTTGTGCCTCATCCACTGATCTGACAATACGGCAGCACTTTGAAACAGGCTTAATGTGAGAAAAAGTAACCAAAGGCATACTCCCTGACTCAGGCTCAGCTTGAGGTCCAGTTAGAACCACAAGTCCATAAAGAGCCGAGTTTTCATGTAGTATCTGCCTGCCACCCTCTGTCTAATGTGGCATTACAGCTAGATGTGTTGACTTTATACCTGGGCAACCAGCTTCCAGTCTTGGCATCAGCTCAAGAGCCTGTGATTCTGGGCAAATCACTTAATCTCCCTGTGCCTAAAAAAAGACAAGAAGGTGTCCTTGTATAATGTAACTGGTTCTCATGTTAAGTACTCCAATACTTTCGGGTTGCGTTTGTGCTCTACAAAATGACAAAACATGGTTTTCATCCCTCATTCAAGGCTGTTGGCATCAAGGGTTAACACCTGGCTGGTTTTCTGTCCTGTTCTGTTCGTTTTCATGTCTCGGCTGGTACAAAGTCACCAAAGCTTGTTATTTTTTGGTCTTATCTGTACATAATCAAAATTTCAAAGATAAACAGAAAACACATTTATACGTGCTCTAGAGCTGCACCCATCCCTGAGTAATAATTCAGGTAAACAAAGACAGAAATGACTTGGTACAAATAATATAGATGCTTTTATTTAAAGTGGTAGTAAGTATTGTGTCCCGTCCTTTGCATACTCCTAAACCAGCAACAAATGGCCTGGATTTTTCTTCTGGGAAGGTGACAACCTTATTTGCATCCCAATATTTGAAGGTGATCCTGAACCTGCATGATGCAGGGTCCCTCCTGTGCAGCAGCGGCCCCTCCCAGACACTGACAAGCATCTCTTCCAAAGCTCATCAAGGGCTGAAATAGTGAGAGCTGCCTGTTGTTCGGAAAGGGACTTCCCCTGTTCCTGGCAGCGCGCCACATGCCTGCAAGGCAGGGCCAGACTGGGATCGCTGATCAGCCCAGGCCATTAAGTTCGACCAGCCTCCAGGGGGAAGGGCAGTGTGCTGGCGGGAACACCACTACTGCGTGCGTTTTTGTTACAAGGGTCTGTTTTTGCAGCACTGCTGCAAAATCTGCTCCCACTAACAAAAACAACCCCCCCCCCGGTCCAAAACTTTCCCCCACCATTCCGGTACAAAGGGGAAACGCCAGTGCCGGCTACGGCCAGTCCGGCCCAGCTCCGGGCCAGGAGACAAGTGCCCCTCACCATGGCCTCGCAGCATTGGAGCATTGGTGCAAGGCCGGGCAAAGGTGCCCATATTGGTGGACTGAGTCCGGGGCCCTGGGTCGTTGCCCATGCCTAAGTCGCCATCCCTGAACAGATGATATTTGTCATAAAAGGTTCAGTATTGTACCTCAGTCACACTTTTATTTTGTAATTATATGGTTGAGTGTTAATTTGTAGACAGCTCTAAACATGGGTTTTGTTTTAACTTAGGCAGGTTTCTTGTCGACTGTTCATTTCCACTTAAACATAGTTTATTACTCAGTGAATATTCAGGATTCAACCTCGACTCGAACAAATGTGTAGTCATCACTCGCCCTCTACAAATACATCATGCCCTTTTCTTAAGTTCAGAGGTTTTTATGCCAAGTTTGTGTCATAGTGGTGATTTGGGCCTGGGAGATACCAGCCCTTCTTTACAGCCCAGGTCTGCATCCTTTTATTCTGACCCCATTCCGGACTCTTACCTTCGTCCTCGTAATCAGGAAGACCTGGGTGGTTCGGGGTGCATCTGCAAAGTCCGCTGGCGTAAGGGCACAGGGACCCTCCATCGTATTGCCTCTGAGAGCCCTGGTACTTCACCTTTCCTGTCCTACTCTCTCTGAACACTGAAGGTTCTGATGTGATACTAGTTGCTAAGGCCAGGGTTCTGAGTTGTGACATCACACAGACGATGCCTCAAGCCCTGGTCGCTGTGTACATTTGAAGCCATGGCTTCCCATGAACATTCTGAACATTGGGACCTAACACCCAGAACCACATTTCCACTCTATAAGCGGTGACATTACATTTTTATTATAGTGTCACAGCCTTTAAAATTATAAATTGTATTATCATATCAAATATTACATTTTGAGAAATATCGAGGTGTCACGCTGGGACAATGGGGATAGTTCCTTTGCTCTCACACCTCATTTTTAACCATGTAAATCAGACAGTAACAGTTAGAGGCATAAGGTGTAGCATAATGGTGCCTTTCTGCCTTTATTTACTTATGAAATAAAAGTAAATCAATCATTCATTCATTCCAAGGGTCACTTGGCGCCCAATTAACTAGCTCATTGTACTTTTGTGAATGTATGTAGTATTTATGTGCCTCGTAGAGGCTGGCAAACTGCTTGACTCATTCCCAAAATTCCAAACAATGCATACAAGTTGGCAACAAGCTGTTGAATATTTTTATAGAAATGCTTGACAGTCACACACACTACTTGAGTATCTCTATGCACTGTTGCATGCCTGTGGTGGAACTACAATGTACGTTTTTCTCAGTTAAAGAGCAGGTACGAAATAGACACCATCAGTGCAAGTGCCCTTTGGAAATAACCATTTCCAGCATGGATATAACCACTGCAAGCTTCTCTCACTCACAGAATATATGTAGCTTGGGCATCAGTAATGTGTGAGGCCCTCTTCCACACAACAGGCATCAAGCATCAAACAAAGAACATGTCCAGCACAACAGAATCAGAGCAAGCTTCCTTCTCTAATTTAACATGACAGAACAGGCCCTATTATGG
This sequence comes from Lissotriton helveticus, assembly GCF_964261635.1. NCBI lineage: Eukaryota > Metazoa > Chordata > Amphibia > Caudata > Salamandridae > Lissotriton > Lissotriton helveticus. Next base: position 532,294,782 of record NC_136071.1, read on the forward strand.
GTATCAACAGAGCCAGCCTTCCTCACACAAAGAATGTATCAGTGAGTCAAGCATCTATGGAAGACAGAACTGGTAACACAAGGAAAGCAAAAGTACAAGCTTCCCTCGTTATCATATAAGTTGTAGTGTAGTTCCTATTATCCCAATAGGCTCTGCGCATTGGAATATTACCTTCAATAGTATAGGCCTAGACCAGACGTTAACTAGGTCTTCTATTGTCGATATTAGACTTAAAGTTTTGGGTTTGCCAGCTAGCTCAGAGTTCGCTAGAAACTTTCTCGAATAGGCAAGGAGGAGTTGAACCTCCCTGGATAGACAAGAAGGGATTTAGTTTCTGACAACCATAGAACATGACAACTTTGCTCTCCCCTAATCAAGAGTGTATCTCTAGAGTCGTGTGAAAACAAAAGACAACTTATTTTACTCAGTCAGTACGTGCATTCTTAGTTTCACCAGATTGTAGAGAAAAGGAAGAGACGGGCGTGTTCAATAAAATATGTTATTTATTGATCAGTCTCTTTTCTCGTACAAGAGAAATGAATCGATATTATTGCAATACTTATGGTTAAGTAAAGTGCAAACAATAAAAACAGAAGTATAAAATAATACTGTAAAAACATTTATATGGTTTCTAAGCCATATGGTGGTTTAAAATGGATAAAATAGATACATACAGATATACATTTGACTAATCGTACTCAACTGGTGCTTCTAACTACGCCTACCCAGGTGTACCTGACCTAAGCCTAATACGTGGGCGGGAATAGAAAGTAGCAGTTTAAGTTAAGTTTGTTTTGCCAAGTGACTGACTCAAGAATTCTCTGCCAGGGGTTATTCAGTTCTGTACCTGAGATCTAGGATGGTTGAGGGATGGTATCTCTCGTCTTTGGTCTCGATATTCCAGGCTGCCTGCAAGGGCTGCTTGGAAGCGCCGGAGCTGGATTTCTCGGCAGGAGAAAGCAGCGTCTCGTTCTCAGCGCATCAGGAAGGCGGGGCAGCGCCAGCGGGGTCGGCTCTGTGCTGGCCTCTTCGGCAAGTCTCGCTGCTCCGATCTCGTCACCACCGCGTGTGTTTGCTTAAGGCAATATCGGTAATATTTATACCTGTAAGGTGCCGAGATTGACGTAAGGATGGACATAGATACGTCAATAAGGATGTCATACGAACTGGTCGTTAGCACATTCTTTTACTGAAGTTCTCGGTGAAATCAAAACAATGGCCGCAGGGATTTTCCCAGGTTGTCATAGGTTTGATTTGTTTTGAGAACTCCGTATGCCTTATCAGGGGCTGGAGGAATATTGCTTGCCTAATTAGATGGCAAGCGTTATGACCTAATCAGATAACGCGTTCCTGTGCCGTGGTGTGGCTTAATCAGATAACGGTTTCTGCATCATGGGATGGCTGCTAGTTAGTTTGTTAACCAGAGCAGGGTCAGGAACAGGGGGATCGATACAGAACCTATAGGAATACATCACACCCACTCCACGCTAACTATGGCCATATTTACGAATCTAGGCATAGTAAAACATACTGTAGAGTATCGTGTATACCTTACCACCCCAAAATACATATAATGCATTTCGAAATTATGTAATATACGAAAAAAATAGTCACATGTACTATATGCACTCAAGCTGTAGAACAATGCTAAATTAATCACGCACATGTATACATTAGTATTAATCGAATATGAGAATTACACATGAAATGGCTCTTAATACAGAAGAAAAAAAGTTCGAGACCACTTCATCACAGATCAAAATATTTATGAACATACCAGCGAGCAGCTAATGTCTATGAATTTACTAAAAATAGAAATTTAGTTCTCTAAGAATAGTTTCTACTTTAAGCAGAAGATAAGTGTCCCGAAAAATTGTAAAAATATTTTGGGGCTGCTGAAAAATTGCTGTCCATGAACTGGAGGGAAAATTGTTCATGCTACTTTATTATTAAAGTTGAAGGCCAAATTCAGGGTGTTGGGAACGCCGTGTGCTAGCTTGCTCAAAAGTCGTTATTTCTGCTCTGGAGAGAACATCATATCATTGAGACTGTCGAAAAAGCTGTCAACAGCTTCCTGTGAAAGTTCCACTAACTCGGAAAAGGACGTAACCATGCATTCATGTGCATGATTGTCTCCATTGACGTTTTGATTAGTATTGCTGACAGAAGGTCGTACCTGATCGATGCTGCTTTCATCTTGAACTTCACTACCCCTCAATCGTAGTGGTGAAGTTTCCACGAATGCCGTCATCAGGATTGGCAGCCGTTGAGGGCAGCACAATGCATGAGCCGTTACCGAACCCAACAATGTTTCTGCATCCATTGGCGCATCCGATTGTAGCATCAGACAGGTGTCCAACACGCATTCTTCTCCGCACAGCATGCACCTTAATACAGGTAAAACACATCGATGCCACATTGGTCGAAATGAAAGAAACCAAGTCATGTTTAGGTCTCTAAGCCGGGATAGTCCCAGGATTTTTAATATCCGGTCCCGGTATCCAATGGCTCGGATTGTTTCTTCCCTTGTCGCAGGTGTTTTGTCTGTGACACGGTTTGACATAACGAAATATAAGGACCAAGAATAGGATTCCTGCAATTAGTCCCAAAATGAGGGGAAGTCCGCCAAAAATCGAATGGACGAAGTCTGGAAAAATACCCAGTATGGCTTTGAATGGTGTTAATGCCCCTGAAAACACTGTCTTAAATATGTTTGAGACTCCACTGGTATCAGAAATATTTAATATTTCATTCAGGATTTCTGCGAAATGTATGGGGGAATTAGTTGATAACAATGAGTGAATCTCTGCAGTCGTCCTTGCGACTAGGAGATCATACGTTTCTTTTGATGACGTGAGCCTGGTCGGTGTCTGAAGAAGCACTGTTTTCATTCTGCTTAAAGTATCAATTCGAATAGAAGTAATTTTCAAGTTGGGCCATGTCCTTGCCTCCCTGTCTGGAAAGGAGCTGGGGAACAATAAGCGTCCACAGCACATGACCTTCGCAGTCGTACTTATGAGATAAGGAACCCCGGGCAGTAAACTACAACATCTGCGATCCACAATTAGAATGTAACTCCCGTTATAGAGTCTTTTAAAGAATGGGTCTATCTGTGTTGCAGGTGTGCCTAGCTGGTGACATGAAAGGTTGTTCGAGTTCCCTTCACAGGCTCCATGCAAACTAATTCCATTACACAGAAGTGTACCGCTTAGTGACATCGCACAATTATTGCCACTAAGAAACACTTTCTGTCCTTTATTACTGACACATGCATGTGAATAGGGCAAGTTCCATATTGACTTAATGTACCCTTTTCCCAATTTTTCGTACATGCCAGCCTGTATATATTTTTGGCAGTATTGAAACCTGAAAGTAGATATTGGAATATTAATTATCCCATGTATTATCCATTCAATGACAGGTCGTTCTGACATTGTCAATGGTAATCTCTCGAGTTTCTCAATGCTCAGGATTGTATAATCAGCACCCTTCTGTGCCATACTGATTTGTTTATCAGTAAGGTTAAAGATATTGAATAGTGACGTTGTGTTGATTAAACGCCAAGGCACATAGCCTGAACGCAGATTTTGTAACGTCCAGCCAAGCTGTATAATAGAACGCAATTGAGACTGACCGTGTTGTAACAACAGTAGGTCTTACGATATTATGTCGATTGCTGAAGACACAATGCTGTCCAATGAAAAGATTCTGGAGGACAGAGTCATTAGCCCATTGTCCACTACAGAAAGTGATTTTTCCAAATTAATACGGTCAATTTCCCGTATACTTTCTGCTGTCTCAATTTGAGTTATCTTCCAGGCCTCGTTGTAAGCTGTATATATAGAGGCTGCTATGAAGCGTTTTTGACGCTGTTTGCGCGGTCCCATAATGAAATCACGCAAGTCAGCACCATCAGTAAGTAAAGTTAGGTGTTGCTTAATTTCTGTCAGTGTGGAAGTTTGTAGCCATTGAAGGCAGAGTTTGCCCACACTGTAGGTTGTGATTATCCCTGGGTGTTGTCTTTGGGAATATCTAGGGTCTGGCCTGGTCAATGTGAACCCCTGTGTTTTGTTCAGGAATCTGTCTTGACAGTTATTAGTATCTGTGGGCCAGATTAACCATTGTTTCCAATCAGGATGTGTTCTGTTTTGGTTTAATACATAGTTTACGTCTATCTCTTCATCTGTAGAGCTATTGCTGTTTATTGTTGGCTTTGGAATAGACGGTTTGTTTAAGTCTTTGATTTTGGCTAGGCCAAGACAGGTGGTTTGTTGAACAGTGTCGTTCAAAAATACAATTTGTTCCGGGATCATGCAGGCTCTAAACAATGATTCTATACCTTGTACTTGCCATTCTTTTGTACCCCAAACACTTTTTACTTCAACATTTTTGTCCCAATAATCAAAACCAAATTTATTCATTTGTTCAAAAAACGAGTCCGAATATATCAATTTCGTGTTTGTAAGCATAGTTTTTGTTCCTGTCTTATTTGTCAATTTGAAATAAAATGTTTCAGCATTACTTGTGTTGAACCCTGAAAAATATGAATATTTGTCATAAAAGGTTCTTGAGCTTCCTTTTGGAGGGGTTGCACAATGTTCCCATTGATTATAATTTAAAAATTTCTAGGTTGTGCCGATTTATGTAGAAAATGGTTACCATAGTGGTTGTAACAGTACATACTATCATAATTAGATGAACCCTGCAAATAATCATGTTTGGTAAATTTAGCAGACATCACTAGGTCAGACATCATATCATTAATGCTTTCAAAGTCCCAATCATCAGCAAATGAACTTGGTTTTACAAAGTCATTCAACGAGATCTTGATTTGGTGTGGATATTTCAGGATTTCCACCGGACCATAAATTTCATAGTCAGTATTATCCCATGCTACCCCACCCGGTATAGGATTGGCTGTGAAGTTGACTGAAGAAAGTTCTCTTTTCTCGACGTGTGAAGACGTGTGTGGCTTGAGGATCAAGTTGATTTTCTGGCTTGCTGTGTCCATTTTAGTATATTTTCCCTCAATGAAGCGTCCCAAGCATAGTACCATGATGAGCCAAAGTATGAGGATAAATACACCAAAGGCCACCCAAAATTCAATCCATGGAGAAATCAGATAGGTTTCTTTCAGTTGTTTCAAAAGTTCCTTAGCTTTATCTTTAAAGGTTTTTGTTGATGTCTGTTCCTGTGATTCACTTAGATCTTCAGAAAAATCATCGAAGTTGATGAAGTAGCCGGATGCGTTCTGTCTATTGTTCCAATTGCCTCAGGATTATTGTTTCTTGCAGCTTCAGCATATTCATTTGTTACTTCATTGTAGGTTGGTGTGTCTCTACTAAATGTTTTTATTTGGGTTTTAGAGGTCTGAGTTCCAATGCATTGTTGCATAGTCCTTGTTGTTGTTCTGTAGGCGTTTCGAATGTGATTAGCCTCTTAGTTAGGACCTCTGTATTTGTAGCAAACCTTGGTGTTCTACTACTTATCGGGAGTCCACTTGGCCTACTGTTTGTTATCGGCCACATGATTGTGGTTTTACCAGGTCGATTGATACAACTCTGTTCTCCTTTTTACCAGCAAGGGGCGGTAGTACTACTGATCTTGTCCCGTTGATAGGAACTGCTTTTCTGTAAGAAGGCCCAAATTCCTTCTTTACCGCGATCTTTTCTCTGACTAGATCCCCGACTTTTGGAATCCACACAGGTCTTGCTGGGACAGGTGGTTTTTCTTCAGTGGTTGTTGGCTGCTGTTTCAACTTTATGTTGCTCAGGTCTTTTCTTGTTTCGTTTAAGTCCTGCAAAATAGCCAAACGATCTTTGATATCAAAGCTTTTTTCATTCACCACTGAAGTCTGACTGTCAAGATCTAAGACCATCATCCTAGTCCCAAACAACAATTCGTACGGACTGAATCCCTTCAGAGAATTTCTTGGCAGGTTGTTTAGACTACGTTGGACACTTATTAGATGTTTGACCCACCCAGCTCCCGAACCTAATATCCTTTCTGTTATAGATAGCTTTATGCCTTGGTTTTTTCTTTACACCATCCCGTATCCCTCAGGAAGGAAGTGAGAAGAATCCCGCTGTGCTATGCTCATTTGGCCATGCTTCCCCACAGGCTTGAGGGCTTCAAGTGAAAACATTGGTCAAACGTAGCATGCTCCTAGCGTATATGCCATTTAGACTCGCAAATCTTTTTATAACAGTCCCGACGTCAGCCGAGTGCTGGGGTCTACATTATAAGTGGAAACTAGTCTTTGTTTGTTAATAGGACGCATTATTTATACTGGTTTTATTGATTATTGTTTAGCCCTTCTTGAGTGAAACGCCATGGTATTACACCGTTTCTCTCGCCGCTGCGATCTCTGTTGCAGTCCGGGCATTTTTTTACAAAAATGTGATGCTGCAGGCTCATGCCTGGCCACCAGTACACTGATTGTAGTTCTTCCAGAGAATCTTTTAGTTTGAGATGACTAAGACCCTCACCTATATGTGTGTCTACAATTAACAAAGTTCTCCTGTCCATGTTTGGAATTACTCTATCCCCCACTCCAGGGATTCGAGCAAAAGGGACGGAGTTTGCATCGATTATGTATGTATAATTGAGTGGATAGTTGATCGGTAGCGCTGAGCAGTCGCCTTTTGGTGACGTTTTCACCGCCAGCACTGTTTCACCGTCAATGTATTTTGCTGCACGCTTTTTTCTAACTACGGAAGCCGATTCAGTTGCTACCGTTGTGGCTTTCTCAGCCAATGAATTCCCTGCAACGTGAACGCCATCACGCTGATGACTCAGTGAGTGTATCACTTGAGTTTTTGGTAGTTCTTTTTGCAAAAGAACTATTTGTTTCCAAAGCACTTTTTGCTTTATTGTTGCACCTGTGTCATCTTTGTAACCGTTTCGAATCCATTTCTGCAAATCGTTGTTATATGATTTGACGCAGTAATATGAATCGGACACTATAAGTGTCGGGAATTCGTGATCCGCATTATCTAGCGCCATTTTCAATGCTATTATTTCAGTTTGTTCTTCTGAATTAGTTTCTACTGAGTGTGTTTTTGTTAATAGAGGTCTTAGTTTACCTCCGCGCCACACTTCTTTTGTAATCTCACATGTGGGGTTGTATGCTTGTTCTCCCCAAACGGAGGGTTGAGCATGTCCGTCTGTATAGATTACAAAAGCGTATTGTCGTAATGGCAGAATGTCGATTGGCAGAGGGAATGTTCTTTCATATTCTAGATTTTTTAATTCTTTTAATTCCGGATCAAAGTAGTATTTTACTCTGTCCGTTGTAATTGAATTCACCCATTGTATCCATTCAGGATTCAACGCTATTGTTGGTAAATTACATGGGGTTGTTAATGCCTCAAAGGCTGATTCTGCTGTTCTGACTGTGATACGTCTACCGTCAGCTTTATCTTTTTCTCTAGCTATTGCCGTTTGAACTGCATGAACAGTGTTTTCTTTAATGCTGAACTTCTTTTCAGTTTCTGTGTACAAGTGTGATTTGAATGCAATTGGTACCTTTTCTCCCTCATTAGAGGTCAGGTATGTGAATCCGCATCTTCCTGGGATGACTCGAATCACAAGATTGCGTGTGTTATCACGTGTTTCTAATTTTGTTTTAAGTAACATGTCTGTTTGTAAGGATCTCAGAATTTCTGTGTGTATTTGAGTCCAATTGGTTCTTTTAAAATCTGGTTTTATTAGATCATAAAGGGGTTTGACCCTTTCTGCGTAATTTGCAATGTATGTTCTTCCGAAATTTAGGAAGCCTAGAATTGACTGTAGGTTTTTTAGTGTTCTAGGTGCTTGGAGTACGGCACATTTCTCTAGGAAATTGTCAGCCAGGCTTTTACCTTCACTTGATAATTCATATCCTAAGAACAGGACTGTTAGATGGGCAATTCTAGATTTTTTAAAGTTGAATTTGTAACCCTCTGCTGCGAACCCAAGTATTATGGTGTTCACTCTCTTCAAGTGAGTATCCAAGTCATCATCTGTTAGGTATATGTCGTCGACATAAGATAATGCTTCGTCATCATAGGTTTGTAGTAACTCTGTTACTCTAGCTGAGAATAATCCTGGGCTGTTCTTGTACCCCTGGGGTAACCGACAGAATTGTTTTTGAGCGCCATTTATTGAGAACGCGGACAAGTATCTGCTCTCTGGTGCTATATTTTGACAAAAGAATCCATTAGAGATGTCTAATGTTGTTTTATATTTTTTGCGCACTATGTTATTCATTAGTGCAGCACTATGCGAGTTTTGCACTGCAAAAGTTTTGCAACATGAGTTAAGGTGTCTGTAATCCAAAACTAGACGATATGAATTGTCTGGTTTGGAGACCGGAAACAAAGGGTTGTTCATTTGTGAGGTGCAAGTTTCAATCACCCCCTGGTATTCTAGTTGATCTAGTATTTCTTTTACCTGTTTTTTAGCTTCTTGCTTGATTGGATACTGTCTCTGTGCAGTAGGTTGTGATTTTAACTGGATTTTGTGAGGAGGAGAGTCCTCATCCCATCCTACATGATTTTTATATAAAGCAGGAGCTTGAGCTACTGCCCATTTTCTAGCAAGTGTGTATTTTTTATGGATTGGAATATTATTTGAGAAGGCAGGCATAATTATTTCTTCGCCATGTGGGCACTCCCTGAAAAACTCTGGTGGCCAGTCTTTTTCAGCTAGAAGGATGTCATAGCCCTTGGTGAGATTATCCCAAAATAGGCCCCTTATTTTTCTAGTCTTATCCCCTTCTATACGTAAAGGTATTTCATATATTTTGTGAGGTTTGCTAACTCTGGTGTCTGCAGTTTCCACTTGAAGGTATTCATTCGTGTCCACTGTCTCCAGATGATTCATAAGGACTTTGCGAGCTATGCTCACTTCTGCTGCGCTGTCTAGCATTGTCTGAGCCCATTCTCCGTTTTTCAGTTGTGTCCTCAGTATTCTCGGCATTGTTGATTACTTTAATACTGGCTACCTTCTTTTTTGGAAATTGTAAGTTTTTATTTGGATGAGCAGGTTCCTTGTCTTTGGACTTGACGTGCTCTTCCCTGTGTTCTGATCGTCCTCTTCTTTCCGATTTCTGCGAGGAAGTCTGAAAAGATTGAGAGGGACGTGTATCATTATCTTGATATCTATCAGGTTTCTTTATATTATCCCTATTTCTAAGGTTGTATTTTTTCACAGAGTGCTCCCTTTGGGGAGACTTGCGTCCTTGGTCAGGAGATCTTTCTCTCCGCCGAGGAGACCTTCCTCTGGTCTGGAATCTTTTTTCTTTAGGATAGGATTGTTTATTTCCTTCCCAGCTCTTTTTTTGTGTTGTTAAATTATTTTTAATAAATACTTTTTCAGGACTTTCAATCAGTTGGGGTTTTACTGGTATTCCACCTAAACTATCTCTACCTAGTTCCTCATAGGATTTTTCTATAATTCTGGCAATTTCAGCTGGTTGGTCTGCTATATCTGTCTCTTTTAACCTTTGGCGGATTGCCACGTTTGCTGCTTCTCCCTTTATGTTGGCTAATAATATAGCCGAGACCTGCTTGAAGTCTTTCAGTAATTTCATACCAAGAGTTAAAGCGGGTTCTGGACCATATTCATCTTGAATTTGTTTTAGCACATCTGGTATTACCGAGATGGATGGAACACCATGCGTTTTTGTGTAAATGGAAGCAAAGACTGTACCCCAAGTGTCACAGTCCTCCACGTGTGGTGCGATTCCCATTGGAAGACAGATAGTCAGAATCCTGTGTTTTTCTAACGGGGTGGTGTCTGGAAACACCGCCTCTATTTGGGTGATTTTTTGTGCTAACCAGAATGGTATTTGTTCCCGTTTAGCTGGTACTTTACCTAGGCAGGACTGTATGTTCTGCGGTGTAATTTTATTTGTGTTCGCCTGATGAGGGGTCAGCTGTGGAATTTTAATTGCTGGTTGGATTATCGAAGTCCGCATTACATATTGGACTAATTGTCTATGTACTTTTATTAATTGTTTTAGTTGTATTAAAAGATCTGCTGCAGACAATCTTTCGATGTCTGGATGTGGTGTGTATCCGGCTAGGACCGGCCACGTTGCTCCTGGTCTACCTAGTGGACCGAGCCTGGTGATGTGATTATTATGTTTTAGGGCGCCATTAAACAAGAGCAGGTGCTCTTGGAATTTAAGTGGTACTTCCACCTCACCGAAAGGAGTGTACTCATTAGGAGGTTCCTCTGTTTTGTAATAGTGGAAGTCCTTTGTTACAGCATTTGCTGCTGGAAAGTGTATCCATGAATAGAATACCTCTGTCTGCCGATATTCGTGTGCCTCAATTACGAATATGACTGTACCACCTCTCGATGTCAGTCCATTTTCTATAAGTTTTAAAGTTATAGATTTTCTTATGTTGACCGGGATGAGTATTATATCCGGGTCATTTTCCGGCATAGTAGTATCAGCTGCTATGAGTTCAGCTGTTATTCTAGCTGTCTCTCTTTCTTCTTCACTGTCTACCATTTTACCGACAGGAAGGTTATTCCGTTTGTTTGCAGATCAGGTTTCTTATGGAAACAAAGATTAGATGCACAATATTTTGGAACAGTGTATCCTTCAACGTTGACTAAACCAAGAACCATGCATAGGAGTTTCCTCCTGCGAGGTTTGGCGGATATTACCTTTCACCCACTCCAGACGTCTTTGGAGTATTATGGGAAAAAAAGGGGTCTGAGTGAAAAAGCACGACTGAGTTACTCTAATGTCTTGCGTTAGTTTTATCGCCTTTCCAAACGTTGGGCGCCATGTAGTGTACTTCCTATTATCCCAATAGGCTCTGCGCATTGGAATAATACCTTCAATAGTATAGGCCTAGACCAGACGTTAACTAGGTCTTCTATTGTCGATATTAGACTTAAAGTTTTGGGTTTGCCAGCTAGCTCAGAGTTCACTAGAAACTTTCTCGAATAGGCAAGGAGGAGTTGAACCTCCCTGGATAGACAAGAAGGGATTTAGTTTCTGACAACCATAGAACATGACAACTTTGCTCTCCCCTAATCAAGAGTGTATCTCTAGAGTCGTGTGAAAACAAAAGACAACTTATTTTACTCAGTCAGTACGTGCATTCTTAGTTTCACCAGATTGTAGAGAAAAGGAAGAGACGGGCGTGTTCAATAAAAGATGTTATTTATTGATCAGTCTCTTTTCTCGTACAAGAGAAATGAATCGATATTATTGCAATACTTATGGTTAAGTAAAGTGCATACAATAAAAGCAGAAGTATAAAATAATACTGTAAAAACATTTATATGGTTTCTAAGCCATATGGTGGTTTAAAATGGATAAAATAGATACATACAGATATACATTTGACTAATCGTACTCAACTGGTGCTTCTAACTACGCCTACCCCGGTGTACCTGACCTAAGCCTAATACGTGGGCGGGAATAGAAAGTAGCAGTTTAAGTTAAGTTTGTTTTGCCAAGTGACTGACTCAAGAATTCTCTGCCAGGGGTTATTCAGTTCTGTACCTGAGATCTAGGATGGTTGAGGGATGGTATCTCTCGTCTTTGGTCTCGATATTCCAGGCTGCCTGCAAGGGCTGCTTGGAAGCGCCGGAGCTGGATTTCTCGGCAGGAGAAAGCAGCGTCTCGTTCTCAGCGCGTCAGGAAGGCGGGGCAGCGCCAGCGGGGTCCGCTCTGTGCTGGCCTCTTCGGCAAGTCTCGCTGCTCCGATCTCGTCACCACTGCGTGTGTTTGCTTAAGGCAATATCGGTAATATTTATACCTGTAAGGTGCCGAGATTGACGTAAGGATGGACATAGATACGTCAATAAGGATGTCATACGAACTGGTCGTTAGCACATTCTTTTACTGAAGTTCTCGGTGAAATCAAAACAATGGCCGCAGGGATTTTCCCAGGATGTCATAGGTTTGATTTGTTTTGAGAACTCCGTATGCCTTATCAGGGGCTGGAGGAATATTGCTTGCCTAATTAGATGGCAAGCGTTATGACCTAATCAGATAACGCGTTCCTGTGCCGTGGTGTGGCTTAATCAGATAACGGTTTCTGCATCATGGGATGGCTGCTAGTTAGTTTGTTAACCAGAACAGGGTCAGGAACAGGGGGATCGATACAGAACCTATAGGAATACATCACAAAGTCACAGTGTGGATACCTACAGTGCAGTCCTCACTGCCTCAAGGAGCAAGTCCAGCATGGCCATCATCAGTGCAAGCGTCTCCCTTTCAAAGAATAAGCACAGCACCGGCATGACACCTTCAAACTTCATTTCATGAGGGAACATGCATAGCATTGACATCACCAATGTAAGCTTCATTTACTCACAGACTATGAATAGAATAAGCACCAGTAGAGGGTGGAGCACAGGCGTCAGCAGAGCAAGCTTTGCTTGCTACAACCACAGGGACACCATGTAGATATGCAGTGCACACGTTCCTCCCTCTCTGACTATGTTTCATACCCTCCCACACTAAGCACCTCATGGGCATCAACTGTGCAAGTCTCCCTCACTATGACAAAAGGTACACCTTGGCATCAACATTGCCATGTTCTCCTCATGATAGAGTAGGCCCAGCAGGCCCATTAGAAATGTGTGTTTCCCTCTTTTGAAGAACAGGTATGACAATAGTGTCACCAGTACAAGCTTCCCTTGACAATGGAACATATGCTGCCTGGACATCACCAGTGCAAGCTTCCCTTGATTATTGAACATATGCTGCCTGGACATCACCAGTGCAAGCTTCCCTTGATTATTGAACATATGCAGCATGGGCATCACCAATGCAAGCTTCCCTTGATAACTGAACATATGCTGCCTGGACATCACCAATGCAAAATTCCCTTCATATCCGAACATATGCAGCATGGGCTTCACCAATGCAAACTTCCCTCCCTCACATACTATGATTAGCATGGTCTTCAAAAGTGCAAGTTGTCCTCCCGCAGAGAATAGGCACAACAAATGAGTAGAAGTGCATACTTTGCCCCTCCACACACACACAGAGCAGATGCAATATGGGTATCAGTAATGCAAGCTTCCTTTATACAAAGAACAGGTTCTTCTTCGACATCAGAAGTGCAAGCTTTACTCCCTGACATAACAGGAAATGCATGGACACCAATAGTGCAAGCTTTCCACACCAATGCAAAAGGTATATCACAAACAATAACAGGGTAAGATTCACTCCCTCAGAGAACTAGAATAGACATCTTCACAAGCTTCTTTTTCTCACAGAACCTGATTCTGATAGACATCAGAAGTGCACATTTTCTCGTGCTCAGAGAGGTATAGTATGACAGCAGGAGTGGCAGCGACATTCCCTCACAGAACAGGTACAGCATTGACATTAGAAATGTAAGGTTCCTCAATTACCAAAACAGGTACACCATGGGCATCAGCAGTGAGCACTTCCCTGTCTCGGCCACTTGGGAAACAGCAGTGTTGTCTTTTATCTTTCTTAGAAAAGGTACAGAATGGAACCCAGCAGTGCAAGCTTCCCTCACGAGCACAAGAGACAGTGAATGGAAATCTGTAGTGCAATCATCCCTCCATCCAACAGACACAGTATAGGCACAGCAAAGAAAGCTTCACTCACCCCCACGACTCATACCTCATGTGTATCAGCAGTAGAAGCTTTCTTGGTTAACCAAACATGTACAGCATGGACATCAGCAATGCAAGCTTCACTCACTCTCTAAACATGCAAAGTATCTGCATTGTTTGAGGGTCGCTCTGCGATGCCAGTTGCACCAGCAAAGAAAGCTTCACTCATACCCAAAACTGATACCGTACGTTTATCAGCAGTAGAAGCTTTCTGGTTAACCAAACATGTACAGCATGGGCATCAGTATTGCAAGCTTCCCTCACTCTCTAAACATGCAAAGTATCTGCACTGTTTGAGGGTCGCTCTGTGATGCCAGTTGCACCAGCAAAGAAAGCTTCACTCATACCCGAAACTAATACCTCACGTTTATCAGCAGTAGAAGCTTTCTTGGTTAACCAAGCATGTACAGCATGGGCACCAGCAATGCAAGCTTCCCTCACTCTCTGAACATGAAAAGTAACTGCACTGTTTGAGGGTCCATGTGTGATTCCGGTGGCACCAGCAAAGTATGCTTCTCTGACACCCAAAACGGATCCCTCATATTTATCAGCATGTGAGGAGGAGCCTGCCTTTACACCAGTAATCAGCCCCCGCCGGAGTCTTTCCAGAGAACTGCCGTCCCTAACTAACCCGGAGTCCTCTACCCTGCAGGAACGCCCAGGGGAGAGCCACAACCAATGGGGCATGACCGGGGCCATTAGGAGGGCGGATCTGACAGCCGAAGAACAGAACCCGGAAGACGCCAGCACACAGGAGGAGGATGCGCGAAACCAGACGTGGACCAGCGGTAACGAGGACCAACCCGAGGAAAACAGCCCCACCAAAGCAGACGAAGACGGCGCTGCCGAAGGAGAGGCTGAGACCTGGTCTGAAGATTGGTGGACACCCCTGGAGGACGCCCAAGTGCCGCCGTAATTCTGGAGAGTTACGGCATTCAGGGTGCGTGAATCGGGCAAAGGGGTTGGAGGGAGGCTGGGGTGACATTACGGGTAAATATTGGGGCACGGGGATTTGTGTGGGTTTGTGGCAATTTTGCTGTCTCTTTCTTTGTTCTTCCTTTTTCCGTCTTGGGGAGGGGAGCGGGTGCACATGGTATCCAAAGCTCCGACCGTGTAAATGTACCGAGGTCCAGACTAGTGTCTGCGACTGTGGGCTGCCGTTTTCTTTAAAACCCTCAAAGTCTCTTGCTCCACATGTCTAATTGGTTGCCTTGCTTTGCTTATCGGGTAAAAGGAAGCCCGTTATTACATTCTGTTAACCACCTGTACGGTTATGTCCTGAAGTAAGGGCATGTTTAAGACCTTCTTCGCTTATATTCTTTGAGCCCTCTTCTTGCTCCTATAATTGCACACGTCCAATCCTAGTGCACCTGGGAATCTCCTCAATAAAAACCCCTTGGTGGTGGTACTCCTTTATAGAGGCCCATAACTGCCATCTTTACCGCCTCTGTTTCTTCTCTGTTCATGCTACCCGGGGGAACCTCACCAACACCCGCCTGGAGAAGAAGACGACATCGCCAGAGGAAATCATCCACCATCCCAGAAACCTACCCTTAGAAGACGGCCATATACTTTACCAATTTTGTTTGTGCACAGAATTTAAATAAACACGCCAAAATAGATCCACGCATAAGACCTCCTGGTTTCTTTTTCCGCCCGCCCCTCTCACACAGCAGTAGAGGCTTTTGTGGTTAACAGAAAATTTACAGAAGGCACGTCAGCAATGCAAGCTTCCACCACTCTCTGAACATGCACAGAATCTGCACTGTTCCAGGGTCCATGTGTGATGCCAGGAGCACCAGAAAAGAAAACTTCACTCACCTGCAAAACTGATACCTCGTGGATCAGCAGTAGAGACTTTATTGGTTAATAAAACATTTACAGCATGAACTTCAGCAATGCAAGCTTCGCTCACTCAGTATGTGCACTGTTCCAGGGTCCATGTGTGATTCCAGGGGTGAAAAAAGTATTACTTCCGGTCAAAGCCAAACATGTTTTATGGCATTCTGATGGATCAACTACCTTTGAAAGAAGGTTAAAGCAGCAGTTTCCATAAGGTGGTGCTACAAATAATGGAATATTTACCATCCAGACAATAAAATTAAAGCAGTCTAGTAATATGTGCCGGACTGTTATTAATTTGTGAAGAATCCACAGTCTGCTTTCCACCATTTCCCAACAAATATGTTCCAATAGATTCCATCTAGCACCACTATGTTGTAACCTAAATCCCTTTGCTGCCAATCCATCATGTTGTTTTTGGTCCATCGTCAAAATATTTTGCACAGTGGATTTAAGCATTTATTTTAATCTTTTCTTTTCATTATCATCTGTTTTATTTATAGAGATTGCTGTTCCTGTTTCTAACATAGCTAGTAGAATTTGGTGTGAAGAGTGGTAAGACATTTAAACTTATAGAATGTGAGCTAAAGTCCCCATAAGAGCAGAGCCTCTGTTGTAAAGCACATGTTTGGCATGGCTTAATGCAGCTTGCACCTCATTCTGGATGTAACCCTGCAGTTTGTATATTGCAAGTAAGTTATTATATATATAAATGATGAGGTTGAAAGCAAGAGGGTACTCCGCTGACACTTTAAAGAAGGCATATGATAAAGTGCACCAGATTGCGAGAGAGAGCCTGTTAAGACATTTAAAAGGAAAGAGTAGAACTGATGACAATACCCCTCGGTTTATAACCACCTTCTCTAGGGATTCCCATCTGATCCATCGAACGATGGTTCGTCATTGGAATATCCTTAAGTCAGATGGGATAATAGGGAAAAATCTATCTAGCCACCCGAAAATCACTTACAGGAGAAACAGGTCATGATTCTATTCCAAGAACCCCAAGACTGGGAAACCTAACAGGGTTCTTCCCTTGTCAAAACTGCAAAGCATGTAAGTCTAGTTCCAAAGTGACTACATATGAAATTCCAGAAACATCCAGAGTCAGAAAAATCAACACATTTTTAACCTGTACAAGTTCATTCTGCATATATTGTTTAGAGTGTCCATGCAAACTTTACTACATTGGCAGTTCGATACACCCAGTCAAAAAGAGAATCTTAGAACATGCAAGAGCAATTCAACACAGTGACCCAAATTATCCAGTTGCCAGACACTTTGCCTCAGTACACAATAGTGATCGCAACCTTTTGAAATTTTTCTGCTTGGGCCAAGTCCCCCTAAAAGATCAGGGAGGGGACAGAGAGATGCAGAGGCAGGGACTAGAATCTAGGTTTATTTTAGATCTTCAAACTAAGTCTCCACGCGGGCTAAATACCGAAGAGGAATTAGCCAGTCATCTTGGTCAGCAATCTGACATCACAAGGGTTTTTTTCTCAAAGGATCCTATCTTTCCTTTCTTTAATTACTATGAGATCTTATATTGAGTTTTCTCTCAATGAACTGCTATCTGTAGCTGCATACTTTGTACATACCTCTGTTCGGCTTTATTTAGGTTAAAATATTGGATTGTATAGAACATCAACCTGAATGAACTATATGTATATATTCGTAAGTGATTACAGCAAAATGCTTGGCTGACCAATGCCCATCCAGGGCTTAATACTTTTGTGTTTAATTTGGCGCTCACAGTAAAAAGTGTATGTTATTGATTAATGTGAAACACACTACAAGATGGCCGCCGTTACAACAAGAATGAATTGTTGTCCGTTTTTCATGTTGACCATTGAAGAGGATGTGACATCAATGTGCAACTTTATTTGAATCTGTGTGAAAATGACATACAAGTAACAGTTGACATAGGCAAGATGCCGAAACGCGTCCTGTTTCTAAAGCTGACGATGAAATCGTGAATTTTCAATTTCTGAATAGACAACTGAGTGCGGACCGTTCTTTACTGCGTAAAGGATTTCTGAGCTTGAATATATATATATATATATATATATATATATATATATATCCAACACTCAGCATTCGCTTAAGGAGAAGTGCTGTTTGATATATATATATATATATATATATATTACCTACTGGCGGTCGCCAGTAGGTATATATAGTTAGGATTTTTTCTCTATGGGATTTTTGAAAATTCTATGTCTAATAACTTTGGCGTTTGTGGACGGAATTGGCTGAAATTTTCAGGATAATGGAACATTTTGTTTCTGAGCAGCCCCTGGAAATTTGGGGGGGGGTTCGTCAAGGGGGGGCCGAGAAAAAAGGGGGGTCCCAAAACGCGTTTTTCCCATGTTAATTTCCATAGGGCGGTTGGCCTCACTTTTAGCCCGAACGGCTGAATGGATTTGCACGAAACTTGGCAAAATTGTAGGGACTGGTAGCCCGATGTGCCTTTGCTAGGTCTCAATATATGTGCTTCAGTGGATTTTGAGAAATTAATGTTCAAAAAAAGATATATATCTGTAACAGCGGACCGGGCAGCGCTCCGGTTCGCGGACTTTACGCGTACCGGAACTTCGCGTAGCGAAGCTGATTGGCTCTCCGGTGTCTGTCAACATTCTAAACAGTCCGGAGCGGCCGCCATCTTGTCTCTCGGTAGGATTGAGAGACAAGTGGAGGCCAAAACAAAGGGGGAAATGACCATAAAGGGGCATAGTATATCCTCCCTGACCCCCTAGGTTTAATGTGGAGGCTTTAAAAGGGCCCCGCGGGGCAAAAAAAATAATTTTTTTTTTGTTTTTTTGCGTGGGTAGCGCCCGGTTCGCGAACCGGGAAGCGTTCTGGGCAGCGTACTATAATGAAAAATGAATGATAGACTTTTCAAATACTGTATGTTAATTGATTGTTGGTTTTGTTGATTATTTTTTAATTTTTTTATTTTTTAAGCAATTATTTATTATTGTGATTGTATTTCAAAATTTAATAACATTTCTAACATTTAACTAGTTTATGAATTACATATAAAAATGATTAAAGACTCAAACAATTTTTTTATTTTACATACAATTTTATTTTTCAGATTGTTTTTCAAAATTTAAAAGAACGTCTAGCATTTGACTGTCCGATATGTCCTCTTGTTGAGTGAACATAAGTTCCCACATTTGACCGTCATCATAATGGAGTAAATGATCGACAGATTCTACACATTGAAGTAATTCATAGTCCCGTGACTCATCCATGAATTCTAAGTCATCAATGGGTTCCATAACTTGTTCATTGTTGCTGTCCAGAACAATTTCGAAGGAAACATTCTGCTCACCTTCCATTTTATTGCTGAAATTTGCATAACAAATAAATATATCAGTAGTGATAGGACACTGTTGGGTTTAAGTTCAGACAGGTACTTGTGAGTTTATAAATAACAGAGAAGTAATCTATGGGCACTGTATGGTTTCAGGCGTGAAGTAGTACTATTAAAAAGTGCCTGTGAAGAAGCCTAAGTAAATTCATAATTATACCACAGAAACCTAAATCAATCCATAATTATAATAAAGAAGCCTTTCTCAATGTCTAACTCTTACAGAGGGATAGTATATAACTATCTGAAAATGTTTTCAAATTTATAAAATAATATCTCACCTTCTAAAAACAAGTTTAAGTTGTGAGTGAAAATGGTCTTGCAATGTAATTCAGGAAGTAGTAGTCAAAATGGCTGTGTTTCTCTCTCTTTCTTTATATATATTCAGGTACATAACCAATCAAATGTCAGGTAAAAAAAGTAGAAAATTAAAGTAACATTTTAATTGGTTGTCAATTCCAACACTTCAGATGTGTTTTGAGAAGTAATTTACCTCAGGGTATTTAGAGAGGTCTACAGGCTAAATGGTTAAATGGAATTCCAATCAAATTTGTGAAAATGGTAGGGATTGGTATGTAGTATGAGCTAATCTATATTTGGTGAAATTGTCTCCAGTGGCTTTTCTGTAAACTACTTTCCCACCTTTTTTGATGGTGCGCTTCCCAGGGAGCGACCCGGTACGCGAACTGTTGAGCGCCCCGGTTCGCGAACCTTAAGCGTTACGGGAGTCCACCATTTTGTGTTTCGGTCGAATTAAGATACAAGATGGAGGGCAAATAATGTTCAGAATGGGTAGAAGGGGGCACGGTAGACTTATCTTGACCCCCTAGGTTTTCTGAGGGTGGCTGAGGAGGCCCATATGTGCGAAAAAAAAACATTTTTTTAAAAATTTAGCGAGGTTAGCTCCCGGTTCGCGTACCGGGTAGCGCCCCAGGGAGCGTACTTTTTTGAAAATTAGTGAAAAAAGTTAGAGTAAAATAATAATTGTGAGTGATCAGATGTAGGGTAGCTCTGAGAAGAGCTTTTGGGTTTATGGTACATTTAGGTACTTATAAGTAGGTACCAATGCACAGTCTTAAATTCAGAATGAAAATTCTGTTGCCCTCATCTGAGAAGTGAACTCCATCTCCTCTGTAGATATCTTGCATGTAGTAACGCAAGTTATTGTTGTACATGGAGCCCATTCCATGGTCTCTCATGTAAGCTGAAACAGATTTGTTTACATGCTTCCTCGACTTCTCAATTTGTGGACAAAATTGGTTTGACCACCTCCATTTCTGTCTTTGGCATATATTTGAATATACCAAGGCAGTTTGAGGAAAAAGTGCCATCAATTGCTCAAAGGTGTCCTTTAAAAGCATTTCCAGACCTACCCCAGTCAAAGTGCCCAAATCATTACCTCCACAGTGCACAATTAACAGGTCAGGTTTTGGCAAATGCATAAAGGTTTTCACCAATGGTATCAATTGGTGACATTTTAATCCTCTGTGGCCAAACCACTTAATTTCCACATCTTGAAAATTGAGGTTAGGTAAATTTCTGTTCTTAGCATACCTGTGAGCCCAGTGGATATAACTATGTCCAACAATCCAGACAGAAAACATGGTGAGAGAAGGTTCTGCTGCAGTCAGATGAAGTGTGGCAATGAAATGGCAGTTGAAAAAATGAGAGTTTAAAATGAAAAAAACTGTGGAGTTTCTGTGTTAATGAAGCAGTAACAGTGATTGGTGGATTTTGATTGCTGAAAACAGAAAGTTAGGGTGCATGGATGAGTTCTTTGAAAGATGTATTTTGAGTGGTCAATAAAAAATCATTAAATGAAAGATTGCAGTGGATACCCAGGTGCACTGAGAGTTCAGAGTTCAATTGCAACATTGTTGTGTGAACTTGCAAACACCAGAGGTCTTCCAAGAGGTGGTTGCAATGCAGAAAAGGCATGAAATGGCAGAGGGGGGAAGGGTTTTCATTTGAAAAAAAGTGAGGGAAGAGTTTTGATTGGGTGACATGAGAGATATGTGTGAAGAATTACAGCATTTCTGTGCTTTTGATAGCTGCAGACTCTGGAGTGCATACCTTTTGCTCTGCTGAAGACAAATTGGTGTGTTTCTGAGACTGTTTTCAAACTCAAAGTATTTGCTAAGGTGAGAAAATATTTCTTTAATTTAGATAGAGAATAGTGTGCTTTAAGGAGACAATTATGAAGAAAGTTGTGTTTTTCAAATGTTGCTTTGTCTCAAGTGTTTTACAAATAGATTTTGTTTCTTTGAGAAAATGTAATTGGAGAAAATGTGAAGTATTAGTACTGACAGGGTGTTTTTCTGCATAGGAGCTGTGGAGTCTTTTCAAATTATGACTTGAAAATCGTTTTTGAGGAAAATTAATGGTTATAATATTTCTGACAAGGACATAATGGTGTATGCTTCTTTATAATGCAATTGACTGTCTCTGATGTTATGTTTCCCATTTTAATGTAAGACCTTTCTCTGTGGCGCAAATTGCTTGTAAATATGCTCCCACCTGTGCATGGCAAATTTAGATTTTGAATGTTTGTGTTACATAGCCATGTTAAAAGTGATACAAACATGCTGCAAAGGCAATCAAAAAACGCTTTTATGTGTCTTAAGGACATTTTAAGTAATTTTCCCATGTGCAGTGTTTTGAAATTATGATTTGAAAATCGTTTTTGGGGAAAAGGAATTGTTTTTAAATTTATGACAAGGACATAATGGTGTATGTTTCTTTATAAGGCAATTGACTGTCTCTGATGTTATTTTTCCCATTTCAATGTAAGACCTTTCTCTGTGGCGCAAATTGCTTGTAAATATGCTCCCACCTGTGCATGGCAAATTTAGATTTTGAATGTTTGTGTTACATAGCCATGTTAAAAGTGATACAAACATGCTGCAAAGGCAATCAAAAAACGCTTTTATGTGTCTTAAGGACATTTTATGTCATTTTTCCCATATTACATTAAAAGACCTTTCTCCGTGGGGCACATTCCTTGTAAATATGGTTACACTTGTGCATGGTAAATTTAGATTTTGACTGTTTGAGTTACATAACCATGTTAAAAGTGACCCAAAAAAATTGCAAAGGCTTTCAAAAAACACTTTCATGTGTCTTAAGGACATTTTAAGTCATTTCCCTGTGGGCAGTGTTTTCAAATTATGACTTGAAATTCGTTTTTGAGGTAAAGGAATGTTGTTAATTTTTATGTACGCCATATGCCCCCAAATTTCTTTTTCAGGGGTGCAGCAGGGTGTTCTTGAGACACCCCTGCACCTTTGGAAAAATTCCTAATTTGCGATGAGCTAATTGCTAATCGCAAATTGCACCTTCATTCCTATGGGCATCCTGGCCCATGGAAATGAATGGGTAATTTGCAATTAGCAATTTGCTCATCGCAAATTAGGAATGGTAAAGAATCGCTATTTATTCTTTAAAATTCGCTATTTTGGAAATGCAAAATAGTTTGATGATACATATGGCGGTTGATCTCTAACAAGATAAGAAGCTTAGGGATACATTTATGATGACTGGCGCAATGAAGTGGACATCACTTACTTCATTGGTAGAGCTTTACATGTATTATCTCCTCTGTGTTATTCATCAAGCGTAACTTTAATCTGCAATCCTGAGTAGGCCTCACCTTAAACAAACCTCTGGATAGGCCACACCTTATCGTCATCATGAATTAATCATTTAAAATGCTAGGGACAGATTTATGATAGGTGTATGCCTCTTTTGCGCCACTTACAAAACACTGCCCATGGGGAAATGACTTAAAATGTCCTTAAGACACATGAAAGTGTTTTTTTAAAGCCTTTGCAATTTTTTTGGGTCACTTTTAACATGGCTATGTGACTCAAACAGTCAAAATCTAAATTCAACATGCACAGGTGGGAGCATATTTACAAGGAATGTGCTCCATGGGGAAAGGTCTTATAATGTAATATGGGAAAAATGACATCAGAGACAGTGAAATGCCTTATAAAGAAGCATACACCATTATGTCCTTGTCATAAATTTACAAACCATTCCTTTTCCCTAAAAACGATGTTCAAATCAAAATTTGAAAACACTGCACATGTGGAAATGACTTAAAATGTCCTTAATTCAAAATTTGCTATTCCTTATTTTGCGATTGCACTGAAGGATTTGCAAATTTTGCGATTCCTTAAATGCAATGTATCAAACAAAAAATATGTAAAAAATGACATTAAGGATTTGGAAACTACCACCAACTTCTAGTTTGTGGTAATTTGCGAATTCTTTTCAAAAAGCTTTTTTTCCAAAAAACAAAAGGTGCCATATGACGCCAATACATGCCCTTAGGGCATGTATGTGTGCCATATGCCCCCAAATTTCTTTTTCAGGGGTGTAGCAGGGTGTTCTTGAGACACCCCTGCACCCTTGAAAAAATTCCTAATTTGCGATGAGCTAATTGCTAATCACAAATTGCACCTTCATTCCTATGAGCCTCCTAGCCCATGGAAATGAATGGGTAATTTGCAATTAGCAATTTGCTCATTGCAAATTAGGAATGGTAAAGAATTGCTATTTATTCCTTAAAATTCGCTATTTAAGAAATGCAAAATAGTTTGATGATACATATGGCGGTTCATCTGTAACAAGATAAGAAGCTTAGGGATACATTTATGATGACTGGCGCAATAAAGTGGACATTACTTACTTCATTGGTAGGCCTTTACATGTATTATCTCCTCTGTATTCTTCATCAAGCGTAACTTTAATCTGCAATCCTGAGTAGGCCTCACCTTAAACAAACCTCTGGATAGGCCACACCTTATCGTCATCCTGGATTAATCATTTAAAATGCTAGGGACAGATTTATGATAGGTGTATGCCTCTTTTGCGCCACTGTGCGTCACTTTTATGATGCAGCGGCGGTGCAAAAGATTTGCTATGAGGCGACAAAATTACAAATTGATGCATTTAGGCAGATGTGTCATGGTGTAAAAAAAACGTGCCACATGAAACCGATGCAGCAGTGATGCAAAAGATGCACCATGTTGCAAGACAGGCCTCACTTGGGGCCATATGTATCAAGCTGATTAGCATTCGCAAAGATCAAAATTCTGCAAATTTCGGCCTTTGCGAATGCTAATTAGACAAATGGTATGTATCAAACAAGTTTGATGCAAAATAAGGAATAGCAATATTTGCTATTCCTTATTTTGCGATTGCACTGAAGGATTTGCAAATTTTGCGATTCCTTAAATGCAATGTATCAAACAAAAAATATGTAAAAAATGACATTAAGGATTTGGAAACTACCACCAACTTCTAGTTTGTGGTAATTTGCGAATTCTTTTCAAAAAGCTTTTTTTCCAAAAAACAAAAGGTGCCATATGACGCCAATACATGCCCTTAGGGCATGTATGTGTGCCATATGCCCCCAAATTTCTTTTTCAGGGGTGTAGCAGGGTGTTCTTGAGACACCCCTGCACCCTTGAAAAAATTCCTAATTTGCGATGAGCTAATTGCTAATCACAAATTGCACCTTCATTCCTATGAGCCTCCTAGCCCATGGAAATGAATGGGTAATTTGCAATTAGCAATTTGCTCATTGCAAATTAGGAATGGTAAAGAATTGCTATTTATTCCTTAAAATTCGCTATTTAAGAAATGCAAAATAGTTTGATGATACATATGGCGGTTCATCTGTAACAAGATAAGAAGCTTAGGGATACATTTATGATGACTGGCGCAATAAAGTGGACATTACTTACTTCATTGGTAGGCCTTTACATGTATTATCTCCTCTGTATTCTTCATCAAGCGTAACTTTAATCTGCAATCCTGAGTAGGCCTCACCTTAAACAAACCTCTGGATAGGCCACACCTTATCGTCATCCTGGATTAATCATTTAAAATGCTAGGGACAGATTTATGATAGGTGTATGCCTCTTTTGCGCCACTGTGCGTCACTTTTATGATGCAGCGGCGGTGCAAAAGATTTGCTATGAGGCGACAAAATTACAAATTGATGCATTTAGGCAGATGTGTCATGGTGTAAAAAAAACGTGCCACATGAAACCGATGCAGCAGTGATGCAAAAGATGCACCATGTTGCAAGACAGGCCTCACTTGGGGCCATATGTATCAAGCTGATTAGCATTCGCAAAGATCAAAATTCTGCAAATTTCGGCCTTTGCGAATGCTAATTAGACAAATGGTATGTATCAAACAAGTTTGATGCAAAATAAGGAATAGCAATATTTGCTATTCCTTATTTTGCGATTGCACTGAAGGATTTGCAAATTTTGCGATTCCTTAAATGCAATGTATCAAACAAAAAATATGTAAAAAATGACATTAAGGATTTGGAAACTACCACCAACTTCTAGTTTGTGGTAATTTGCGAATTCTTTTCAAAAAGCTTTTTTTCCAAAAAACAAAAGGTGCCATATGACGCCATGTGTGCCATATGCCCCCAAATTTCTTTTTCAGGGGTGTAGCAGGGTGTTCTTGAGACACCCCTGCACCCTTGAAAAAATTCCTAATTTGCGATGAGCTAATTGCTAATCACAAATTGCACCTTCATTCCTATGAGCCTCCTAGCCCATGGAAATGAATGGGTAATTTGCAATTAGCAATTTGCTCATTGCAAATTAGGAATGGTAAAGAATTGCTATTTATTCCTTAAAATTCGCTATTTAAGAAATGCAAAATAGTTTGATGATACATATGGCGGTTCATCTGTAACAAGATAAGAAGCTTAGGGATACATTTATGATGACTGGCGCAATAAAGTGGACATTACTTACTTCATTGGTAGGCCTTTACATGTATTATCTCCTCTGTATTTTTCATCAAGCGTAACTTTAATCTGCAATCCTGAGTAGGCCTCACCTTAAACAAACCTCTGGATAGGCCACACCTTATCGTCATCCTGGATTAATCATTTAAAATGCTAGGGACAGATTTATGATAGGTGTATGCCTCTTTTGCGCCACTGTGCGTCACTTTTATGATGCAGCGGCGGTGCAAAAGATTTGCTATGAGGCGACAAAATTACAAATTGATGCATTTAGGCAGATGTGTCATGGTGTAAAAAAAACGTGCCACATGAAACCGATGCAGCAGTGATGCAAAAGATGCACCATGTTGCAAGACAGGCCTCACTTGGGGCCATATGTATCAAGCTGATTAGCATTCGCAAAGATCAAAATTCTGCAAATTTCGGCCTTTGCGAATGCTAATTAGACAAATGGTATGTATCAAACAAGTTTGATGCAAAATAAGGAATAGCAATATTTGCTATTCCTTATTTTGCGATTGCACTGAAGGATTTGCAAATTTTGCGATTCCTTAAATGCAATGTATCAAACAAAAAATATGTAAAAAATGACATTAAGGATTTGGAAACTACCACCAACTTCTAGTTGGTGCTAATTTGCGAATTCTTTTCAAAAAGCTTTTTTTCCAAAAAACAAAAGGTGCCATATGACGCCAATACATGTCCTTAGGGCATGTATGTGCGCCATATGCCCCCAAATTTCTTTTTCAGGGGTGCAGCAGGGTGTTCTTGAGACACCCCTGCACCCTTGAAAAAATTCCTAATTTGCGATGAGCTAATTGCTAATCGCAAATTGCACCTTCATTCCTATGAGCCTCCTAGCCCATGGAAATGAATGGGTAATTTGCAATTAGCAATTTGCTCATTGCAAATTAGGAATGGTAAAGAATTGCTATTTATTCCTTAAAATTCGCTATTTAGGAAATGCAAAATAGTTTGATGATACATATGGCGGTTCATCTGTAACAAGATAAGAAGCTTAGGGATACATTTATGATGACTGGCGCAATAAAGTGGACATTACTTACTTCATTGGTAGGCCTTTACATGTATTATCTCCTCTGTATTCTTCATCAAGCGTAACTTTAATCTGCAATCCTGAGTAGGCCTCACCTTAAACAAACCTCTGGATAGGCCACACCTTATCGTCATCCTGGATTAATCATTTAAAATGCTAAGGGACAGATTTATGATAGGTGTATGCCTCTTTTGCGCCACTGTGCGTCACTTTTATGATGCAGCGGCGGTGCAAAAGATTTGCTATGAGGCGACAAAATTACAAATTGATGCATTTAGGCAGATGTGTCATGGTGTAAAAAAAACGTGCCACATGAAACCGATGCAGCAGTGATGCAAAAGATGCACCATGTTGCAAGACAGGCCTCACTTGGGGCCATATGTATCAAGCTAATTAGCATTCGCAAAGATCAAAATTCTGCAAATTTCGGCCTTTGCGAATGCTAATTAGACAAATGGTATGTATCAAACAAGTTTGATGCAAAATAAGGAATAGCAATATTTGCTATTCCTTATTTTGCGATTGCACTGAAGGATTTGCAAATTTTGCGATTCCTTAAATGCAATGTATCAAACAAAAAATATGTAAAAAATGACATTAAGGATTTGGAAACTACCACCAACTTCTAGTTGGTGGTAATTTGCGAATTCTTTTCAAAAAATTTTTTTTCCCAAAAAACAAAAGGTGCCATATGACGCCAATACATGCCCTTAGGGCATGTATGTGCGCCATATGCCCCCAAATTTCTTTTTCAGGGGTGCAGCAGGGTGTTCTTGAGACACCCCTGCACCCTTGGAAAAATTCCTAATTTGCGATGAGCTAATTGCTAATCGCAAATTGCACCTTCATTCCTATGAGCCTCCTAGCCCATGGAAATGAATGGGTAATTTGCAATTAGCAATTTGCTCATTGCAAATTAGGAATGGTAAAGAATTGCTATTTATTCCTTAAAATTCGCTATTTAGGAAATGCAAAATAGTTTGATGATACATATGGCGGTTCATCTGTAACAAGATAAGAAGCTTAGGGATAGATTTATGATGACTGGCGCATCACCAGGGATGTGCCAGTCATCCTGCGCCGCTGTTCCGCCACCCATGGTGTGCTGCATTTACAATGCGGCGCAGCATGGGCCAAAAATGGCACAGATGCGTGACGTATCTGTGCTGTAAAGGTGGCGCATTGCTGGAGTTGTATCGCAAGTGTGATGCAGCTCCAGCAAGGCTCAGGGGTGCCCCATCTCCACAATGTTGCGTCAAGACCTATGCCTGCTTAAAGCAGGCGCAGGGTTTTGACGCAGCTTTCTCCTATCTGATTGTAAATGCGGCACACCATGGGTGGCAGAGCAGCGGTGCACGTTAACTGGTGCATGCCTGGGGATGTGCCATTTAACATAAATCTGCCCCTTTACATTTAAGTATGTGCAGGGGACACAGAGTCGGTGAGGCTTATCCAAGGTTAAGAAGAGATGAGTCCTGTTCACTGAAAAATTAGACATAGGCTTCACCTGCTCAGCATCGCTGGACATGGCTAAATAATAGCTGCAAAATGTTACTCTTGTTAAACAATTTTACTATTATAATCTCTGAGATTTGTCTCTTACTCTGCAACATCTCATTGTTGTTATCTTTCTTTAAAGATAAAGACAACATCAACATGAGCGATAATCTGCAATCAGTTGATTTTGACCTCATCATTGAACTTGTAATTGAAACATCAGTGGATGTTGATCCCTTGGATGATTTAAATCCTGAGGATGAAGAAGAACGTGATGAGGATGCAGATTTGTCCGAATTATATGACATAGGGTGGGAAGCTGACCTGCTTGAGCCTATGGAACTATAAACATTTATTTTAAAAATGTATAATAAATAAAAAGTAAAAATGTAAACCGTTTAATTTAAAAATAAAGACACCTTCAAAAACAGGTTATGTGTAGTGTCTTCAATAAAATATTAAAATATGCTCATAAAATTAGATCAGATTCACATATAAGATAGCACAGGTAACATGAATATACATTCCATTTAATTTCTGCTATTTCTGTATTCTAAAATTGCCATGCACTAAAAAATCTTATATGTAAAAATGTAAAGTAGTGTTTTAAGTTTTTGATTACTGTTATTGATGTACTGTTGGGTAATAGTGGTTAATAACATTTTTTTAATATATTTTACCACAGATTCAACTGCAGATCATTTCAACATTTCACCATGCCAACGAAAGAAAGACTGAGAAAGGCTGCAAAACGTCAAAGACAGCAGGTGATTGAAATAAAGCAGCAGTCCTCTAAAAAAAAGATTTGTCAAGTCAACAAGAAAGCACCGGGTAAGAGTACAAAAACATTCATAAGAAATATTTGCAGTAAAAAAAATATTACTACAGAAAATGTTTCAGTCCAGAAAAAGAGAAGCAATTCAAATGGAAAGGAAAGGCCAATCAAAAATGTTACTGCTAGAGCAAGAGATAACTCTGTGCATGATAGTAGAAGGAAACAACAGTTTAGGGACATTCGTAAACGAATGTTCCGCAACAGGATAATTGGCAATTTGTTAAAAAATATTAAGAAAGGTCAACAGAAAGTGGTTTTTTATAAGAGAAAAAAAAAGTTGAGAAAGTTATTGATCAGGCATTTGAAATTAAATGTAAGTTATTTATTTTGATAATCAATAGAATTAGGAAGCTAAACAAGGCAATTTATGATTTCAAAAGGAATAGTAGATGGAAGAGAATAGTTAATCGTAGTAATTTTTGTGAAGTTTTTTCTGGAGAATGGATGCATAGTTCAAGCTGTGAGGCATTTTTTAATGAGGAGAGTTATTTCCAGGATAATGATTTGGTGCATGCAGTTGACACCAGTGGTCGTGCTTATGAAGTGAAAGATGGTTGTCCAGTTGAAAAAGAAAAACTTGTGACAACAGAGGCAGAAGAGGTGTTAGGTAATGAGGTTTTAGGAAGACGTGCTAAGGGTCCTGTGTACACCTGGAAGTGTAGTAGTATTTGCAGTGTGCGACAGGATTCCATCAATTTGCTTTGTGATTTTGTACGGTCATTTAATAAGAAAAGTTTGAAGCAGAAAATAAGGTTGTTGCAAGAATTAGATCCTTGCAGAGTGAGAGAAGTGACAGGTTTGCATGGTCATTCACTGGCTTGTCTTTCCAGGAGAGTATGCCAGAGTGTTTTTCATCATTTCAGGATGCTAGCAGTGCATCATAATAAAGTGAGGAAATTAGTTAGAATGTTGTATTATGCTAAGAGTCCAGCAATTATTCTTAAAAAATTATGTGCTGCTCTTTTGCATGGTTCTGAAATAGATGTGAAGAATATATGTGAAGAAATTGAGTTTTGTTACTTTGGAAGTAAAGAGGAGAATGTTGAAATTGACCAAGAAGAAGCGGGTAATGTGGAAGATAGTGTACAGGTTTCCAGTACAGATAATTTCCAGAGGGAAATTGCCACGTTTCAGGTCAAATCAAGTGAGAGGCCAAATTTCACTTGTGTGTGTTGTCGACGCACTTATTATAAGAATCAGACTAAGTTAGTGGATTTATATGCAAAAAGTGAAAGGGAAAATAATAGTGAATGGAAGGATTTCGCAACATACTTGATGGTAGAAAATTGTTTTGATTTGGGATTGGATCAACGTGTGTGTACTTATTGTTGTTGCAAATTAAATCAAAACCAGATGCCTGCTAGAGCAGTTCATAATAATCTGGAATTGGTTGAGATTCCTTCTGAATTGAAAGATTTAAATACTTATGAATCTATTTTGATTCAAAGTATCCATCCCTTTCAGGCTATTGTAAGAATGGAGCCAAAGACAGGGAAATTGCCTCCATCAGATTTACAGAGAGGATTAAAGGGAAGAGTTGTTTATTTGCCTCTAGATTTGAAGAAAAACATTAACACAATTGGAGTAGAAAAAGTGGACGAGGAACCTCTGGTTATCTTAGTTAATGGGGTTCCGACAAATAATAAGAAAATATGGCAAGATTTAGTAGATGTTAGGAAAGTTAAAAAGGCAACATTGTATTTGAAAAAAAATAATAAATACTATAAGAATGTATATGTTGCAGAAGAGGAAGTAAGTGAGGAAGAGGATAGCGATTTGTGTGCTGGTCAAATTGAGAAAGTAGAAACTTCTACTAGTGAAGAAATATATGAACATTATAGTGTTCATCCTTTGCATTCCAAAGAAGTCATGGGGAATGCTATTGAGTTGTTTCAAATGAAACAAGCCAAAGGGAGTCCCATTAGTGTTTGGGAGGAAAGTTTGGAAGCTCGGTGTTTCCCACAGCTTTTTCCAACAGGTCAGGGTGGAAGATATGATGAGCGACCTCATCAAATTCCTGCTTCTGAATACCGGACTTTGCGATTGTATGCAGGAGATGCTAGGTTTCGACAATGCATTCCTTATTTGTTTCATCTCCTGTTTGAAAGCGATCTGTCTGGACTGTCATATGCAGTGAACCACATCTTGAAAAGTGGTATACACATGCAAAACATCTCGGCAAGTGACTTTATGGATAAAGTCAA
Source organism: Lissotriton helveticus (assembly GCF_964261635.1). NCBI lineage: Eukaryota > Metazoa > Chordata > Amphibia > Caudata > Salamandridae > Lissotriton > Lissotriton helveticus. Next base: position 532,325,985 of record NC_136071.1, read on the forward strand.
TGTCCAAGACAGTATTTTGGATTCTCACCTGATTAATCTCATGGCGTGTCAGCGTGGTACTAATGAGTACTGGTACCGTCGTCATGGTGATTTAAAATGTATGCTGAGGAACTTAGGTACTCCCACATGGTTCCTCACTCTGAGCTGTGCCGAGTATGGCTGGGAAGACTTACTTGAATTTCTACGAGAGGCAATTGCTAACGTAGAAAACATCGAATTCAAGACACCCGGAGAACTGTGCTCTTTGGATCCAGTCAATGTATGTAGGTACTTCAATCATAGATTTGAAGCTATGATGTCTTTCATCATGAATAAGAAGAATCCACCTCTTGGAGAGGTGTTGGATTTCTTCTGGAGAAAGGAGTACCAAGCAAGAGGTGCTCCTCATATACATATGTTGCTGTGGATCAAGGATGCACCTAAATTTGGAACGGATCCAGAAGACTCAGTGATGAGTTTTATACAACAGTATTCTACGTGTGCTGTTCCAAACGCAAAGGAGAAGAAAAGCCTAAGAGAAAAAGTTCTGCGTTTCCAAAGCCATCGATGTGGAAAGTACTGTCGTCGTAAATTCCGAAACAAGGACAAGTTCTACACCAAATGTCGTTTCGGTTTTCCACGACCGGTGATTTCTAAAGGAAGAGTAAACAGTTTGATGTCTTCGCTGCGACATAATGTGATGAAGAAATCACCTAAAAACACATACAATTTGAAGAGGAACGAAGAGTCCAAGTACATCAACGACTACAACCCGGTGATTTTGTCCATGTGGAATGCTAACATGGATATAGAGTTTGTGGCTGATAACTGTATGGCTGTGGCTCGGTATGTGACGTCTTACATCACCAAAAAAGAGAAGACAGAATTGAAGGATATGTGGGAGGACATTTTCCATGAAAAGAGCCTCAGCAAGAAGTTGTACAGTTTCAGTCTGAAGATGTTGTCGCATCGAGAAATCGGAGCGTACGAATGTTCTGACTGGTTGTCTTCAGCAAGTCTCTATGCCAAGTCTAGGAGTATCATTTGGGCGAGTCTTGGTCTTGCTGCAATGCGTAATCGAGTTCTCAAACCTGTGCGGGAAATTGAGTATTTGGCGGAAAAGGAGCCAAACAGTACCGACATTTTGAAGACCAACATGTTGGATACATATTATCCAAATCGAAGCATTCACCTCGAGAATGTTTGTCTGTATGAGGTTCTTCAAAATTACATATTCAAGAGGAACATCAAAGAAGATACTGAGAAAGGAGTGTATGCTGTAATAGGAAGTGAGGGATGTCTGGTCAAGCAAAGAAAATGCCACTTGGTAAACCATCGAAAATTGAGTGGCGAATCTCCTGAAAAAAAGGAGTTTTTCTATTTAGCACTTTTGCAACTTTTCAAGCCTTGGCGTGCAGAAGAGGAACTGCTTGGAGATTTTCTCTGTTACGAAGACTCTTTCAATGCCGCCAAGGAGACCATAGAATGTCCTGCTTTTCCCAAATATGTAGAAATGTTGAATGCGGAAATTGAGCAGGAAGCAATGGTTGCAGCCGAGATTGCCAGAGACAGTTCTCAGGACAGTCAGAGTTCTGCTTCATTGAGTCAGGATCCACTAGGAGGACCTGTTATCGAAAATGAAGCTGCCACTGCTATGAATGAAGTGGAAAGAGCCATGGCACATGCTCAGGAGGATGCGGTTAACTTAGAAGAGTTGGAAAGACAACTCAACGTTGAGCAGAGGAAAATATATGACGAAGTTACCATGCAAATTGATCATGGATTAAGTCATGACAAGAAAGAGTGCTCATGTACGTCGTTGAAGCCTGTCCGACTGTACGTGAGTGGAGAAGCGGGAACTGGAAAAAGTTTCCTCATTAAAGCAATTTCATGCTATTTGCAGGAAAGGACAGAGTCATCGCTGTCTTGTGTTGTCACCGCTCCAACTGGACTGGCAGCACATAACATTAAAGGGATTACTTTACATCGTTTACTGATGCTGCCAGTGGAGCATGACAACAAATTACAATATCACAAGCTATCTGGAGATGCTTGTTTTGAAGTTTCAAGAATCTTGAGGAAAATGAAACTTCTTATCATTGACGAAGTAAGCATGGTTTCCAATGTCATGCTTGCCTTTGTGCATTTGAGAATGCAAGAAGTTCTCAAAACAGAGTATGATGTGTTATTTGGTGGCAAACACATCATTGTTTTCGGAGATCTTCTGCAGCTGACACCAGTGAAAGGGCAACCTGTGTTCAAAATGCTCACGCATGAAGATACCAGGAAGTGCCTAGGCAGCATTGGCAACGTCAATATATGGTTAAACTTCAATTATGCTGAACTGCAGGAAAATATGCGTCAGGCGAAGGATGAAGTTTACAAGACTATTCTACAAGATGTTAGAATTGGAAAAGTGACCGAGCATGGGAAAGAAGCTTTACATGCACAATTACTGTCAAATTTATATCCAGAACAAGATGTTGTGCCTGAGAATATTTTTCAGAAAATTACTGAGAAGAAATCTGGAATATGTTTGATGCCAACTCTTGCAGAATGTGCCAAATTCAACAACAAAATGTTGCATTTAGAAAAGCAAGACATTGTGAAACTGGAAGCTATTGACAGAGTAGAGCATATGGGATCAACAATTATTTTGTCTGAGAATCTGAAAACAAAATTGGATTCATTAGAGAAGAGTATATCTAAAACTGCAGGTTTTGAAAAGACTCTGAATGTGTGCTTGAACTGCCGTATAATTTTAAGAAGGAATTTACATGTTGAAAGAGGTCTGGTAAATGGATCAATGGGCAATGTTGTTGATTTTGTAAAATACAGAAATAGAGATGGAATTGAATTTTTAAAAATTAAATTTGATGGCATTGAGGAAGTACAGCTAATTGGTCGTTGCTCTGCTAGATTTTTGCTTGTAAAAGACTTATATGTTCACCGTAAGCAGTTTCCTGTTTGCTTGGCATATGCGGTGACAATCCATAAATCGCAAGGTTTAAGTGTAGACAGTGCATTGGTGAATATTGGCAGTTCTGTGTTCAAGGAGGGTATGGCATATGTCACATTGTCACGAGTTAGAACTTTATCGGGATTGTACTTGATTGAGTGTGATGTCACAAGCATTTGTGCGGATCTAGATTGTGTTAAGGAATACAATAGGTTAAGAAGAGAGTATGCGCCACATTTGCCTCAATATCCTTTGTTTGAGAAACGTGTGGTAGGCCGGAAACGAAGAAATGTAACCAATACTGGGGAGGTTGTAGCAAAAAGACGAAAAGTCGATGAACCTGAAATTATAAGCAGAAACAAAAAGAATTCTGTTGAAGATGTTGTTGGTTTTCAATTTGAAAACAGTTCTGGTGTCAACTGCTATGCTAATGTAGTGGTTAATGTTTTGTTTTCTCTAGAAAATGTAAAAGAAGAGATTGTGGTCAATTCTGATCAAAGATTTTGCAGTTTGTTAAATTCTGTGTTAGAAAAATGTAGCACTGATAGAACAAACATAGAAAGTGTGTCTGAAATTCGAAATCTGTTAGACAGATGTTCAGGCCAAACACAATTCTCTCAAAATATTCAGCAAGATTGTCAGGAGTTTTTAATGTATATGCTTGATGTATTGCATGCTGAAGGTGTAGATGTAGATCAGCTGTTTGGGCTTTCTTATCAATGGCAGCATGACTGCGAGAACTGTATGGTATCAAGTACTACTAGTGTAGACTCAGAAAGATTTATATATTTAACTTTGCCAGACAGTAAATCAGTCTCCTTTAATAAGCTAGTAAAAGCAGCTGATCACAACATGGAGTGTAGCCAATGTAAATCTGAAATGATGTCCACATTATTTATACGAACATATGGCCAGTATGTCATTTTAATGTTCCAACGATGTAGGCCTGATAGAACAAAATTGACAACTTTAATTAAAAATTTTGTGGCTTCGCAGTTGTCAATATCAGGAAGGACTTTTGTAACTGCAGCAATTATATATCATGACGGTCCTTCAATAACATCAGGACATTACACAGCTTATTTAAAGTCTAGAAATGGCTGGTCATTTTGCAATGATTCTGTTTTAATTTTCAAAAAAAAATTGCCGTATGACCTTAAAAACTCTTACCTGGTGTTTTTAAAACCAAAATTTTAGGGAAAGAATCTCGGGATGTGCTCTGTGGAATTTCAAGAAGTTCTAATGGCTCCTACACGATTTGGCCTTGAGGATAAGTGTAGTTCAGAGACATAACTTCTAACCATAAGACTGGACGTCATGGAGAAATAAGTGCACTTTGAATGAGTTCAGAAAAACTATTTCTTTTTATAAGCTAATTGAAGCAGCCAATCAAAACATAGAGTAGAGGGAATGTAAGTCTGCAATGCTGTCTACTGTTTTACATTGCTTTGTGATTAAAAGTGATGTAGAGAATTAAATAATTGTAGTAGTCATAGAGGTAGTGTAAGTCTGCTTCATAGTAAGCAGTATCAGTGTCATAGGAAATGTAGAACATGACTGAGCAAGAAGGGGAAGATATTACTATTCGAGGATTGTGAAAATGATCTTCAACATTTTAATTCTGAAAGTTGCAGAAATGCCAAATGACGGGATTGGCTTACAAGAAATCCAAGAGTTATAAATGGCTCTGACAAGATTTGGCTTTGTGGAAACTTGTGGTAGAGAGCAAGAAGTCATTTATTGCATGTAACATGTTTTTAAAAACGATGGAGGTTTTCTTTCAGAAAGTGGCGGGCTGAAAGTAATAACAGCACAACAGAGTGTAAGCTGTTCATAGGACATCCTTTGACGTCATGGAAAGTAAGTTAACTTTAAGGAGTTCTGAATTCTGATTTGCCATGTTGTATGGGTTTTTTAAACACAATCATTTTGATTGTGTTTTTTTTTCCCCGCTGTTATATGATGAATACCTTCAAGTCACTGTTTTTAGTGAATTTTGATACATTCTGAGAACAGCAAAAATAAACCATTTAACATGTATAATTAATTCTGTACTGTTTGCATTTATGATGTATATGTAGAACTGTGTAGGAGGCATGGAGAAGGTGAGGCTTCTGTAAGTGTCAAAGTTGTTGCATGCAGTGCTGCACTTCTGCGTACTCTTTCATATGCTGGACTACATCTGCACAATGAGATACCTAAGCAAAGGAAACACAAGTGATGTGATTGTGAAATGAGCAAAAGAAATTGCACGTATTTCAATTACATCACCTGTGTTTCCTATCATTACGAATCACATTGTGCAGATCAAGTTTAGGTCTGTCCAGGGAAACAGAGGAGGTTTGGCCTTTGTTCAAGAGTGCAGTGGACATGACTCACTTCATTGGTAGACCTTCACATGTATTATGTCCTCTATTCTCTTCAACAACTCGAAATTTCATCTGCAACCCTGAGTAGGCCTCACCTCAAACAAACCTCTGGATAGGACACATCTTATTGGCATCCTGAAGCAATCATTTAAAATTTTAGTGTCTTGCGACACTTTTCTGAGACAACAGCAATGCAAAAGATGCACCATGTTTTAAGATAGGCCTCACTTCATCTGCATCAAGATACTGTTAGTTTAAAATGTATATCTTTAGGACTGTGTAGGGGGCCTGGAGAAGCAGAAGCTTCTGTAAGTGTCAAAGTTGTTGAAAAACTGTTTGTCCTTCAATCTTTTCCCTTGTCTTTTGTAATTTTTAAATACATGTTTTAATATTTTCAAATGTTTGTTCTCTCTTTCACAGATTGAAAGTATAAAAACAAAAAGTGAGTAATTTAACGACAATTATAAGGTAAATGTTTTGTACTCTTTTCGTTACATTTCTATCACATTTAACTTCTATTAGTTCCACTGCTTCATTTCTTTAACCCTCAGTTTCCTGCCTTTGCTACTTCCCTCATTCCTTTCTCTATTACCTACTTACTCAACTCCTTCCACTCTTTTTCTCAGTCCCTCTCTTCTCATAGTTCCTCACTCTTGTTCACTCACTCCGTCTCTATTACTCTTAGTGTCTTTGACTGATCACTCTATCACTATTTGTTCATAATGCTTTCTCTGTGTAGTTGAAGCACACTAAGGGGCATATTATGAACACAGCCAATAAAATTATTGCTGTTTTTATCGGCAGAAAACTGGTGCAAAAGTGGTTTTAGCGGCAGTTTTCTGCCGCAAAAGCGGCTTTAGCGACACATTTCTGCCGATAAAAGCTGCAAAACTTTTATTGCCTATGTTGATGATATGGCTCTATGTTACTTACATTTCTTTGCTGTTTCAATTAATCTTTTTCTGTTATTTTTTGTTTTCTGTTTTCTATTTTTTCTCTCTGTTATTCCCCATGTTTTAATCTTATTTTGAACATTCACTCACATTCTCCAAGAAACTCTTCTTTGTTAATGTTATACTCTCTTTTTTTTTCTTTCACTTCCTTATCTATTTTGTTTTTCACAATTATACCCTCTTCCGTCTTTTCTTCGGTAAATAGATCTATTAAACAGTATCTCTTCTTTACTCCCTATAGCTGTCTTTCTTTTAACATCACTCTCTGTTTACTTTCCTTATACTTACTCTTTTTTTTTTTTTTTTTTTTTTGGTTAGCTCCCGGTCCGCGTACCGGGAAGCTAACCGGGAAGCGAACCAAAAGAAATAGAGCTTGCCAGAGTGCTAAACATTCTAGCAATTTTTTTTGAAAGGGGAGGTAGTTCTGAAAAGAACTTTTTTTTTAATATTTTTGTTGTTTTAAATTTTTTTTTATTTTTTGAACATTTTTTGTTTTTTTTGTATTTTTTGAACGATTTTATATTTTTTTTGGTTTTTTGGGGGGGGGAAACAACAAAAAACAGGCATTGAAAAGGGCTCAACAGGAGCAAAAAAAAAATTACTGGGGGCAGTTAGGGCAATTATGATGTTCATAAGCCAGGTTGATAGCATTTATACTCATATTACCACATGCTATCAACGCACCACAGTGCATACAAGTATGTTTCATGTGGCCAAAATTCTCTTGTATGTTTGGCACAGTTTCCCGTGCCTCTGCTGGTGTCAATGATATTGAGGATCTTGATCTGGCCACAGGAGTTGATGTTGGATTTTCCTCCAAATCCCGTATTTCCGCCCAGCTGTAATTAAGTGGATGCTTCCTGGTCATATGCCTATGCATTGTATAGTTCCCATAACTATACTTCTTATCAGTCCCTCTTGATAATTTATCTTTGCAGATGAGGCAGGTGACATACCTCGCATTCACTTTTTTTTGGCCTGGAGGGATTGAATAAAACTGCCAGATGAAACTGGCTTTCTTATGGGAAACCCGGGGCACCTCTTCCAAAAACTGGGGTTCTTCTCCTTCCTCTTCCTCCATTTCTTCCTCTTCCTCCTCTGTGTTGGTCATGACCTGGGGAGGTGGTCCTCTCTTCCCATGAGGAGGTGGAGGTGGTGGTGGGGGTGCACCAGCTGAAGCAACTACTGAAGCCATTTCTGAAGTATTAATAAAGGTCTTCCTCTCACAATGATGAAAGTCAGAGTGAGGAAAGAAGGAGGGGTTTTCATTATTTGGGAAAAACAATAGTTCTCAATCAATGAAAAGTGTTATTTTTAGGTCACCTGACCTAGCCTTACATGATTATGAAACCAAAAGTGAAATGAACCAATGAAAAGTTTTATTAACAAGTCACATGACCTCTCACGCTCATGTTACGCGCTGCGGAACGCGCCCCGGTTAGCTTCCGGGTCGCTGCGCTTCGCGCCTCGGTCCGCGCCCCGGAGCACTTCCGGGTGCGCTAACGCGGTACGTCACAAGACGCATTACGCGGCAACGCGATACGTCGCGCTTTCGCGACGCTCCGCGGATCGCTTCCGGGGAGCTGCGTTTCGCGCCTCGGTCCGCGTCCCGGGGCACTTCCGGGTGCGCTAATGCGGTACGTCATAAGACGCATTACGCGGCAACGCGATACGTCGCGCTTTCGCGACGCGTCACGATGTTGATTTCTTACCGGTTCGCGGACCGGGTCGCGGCATCAATTTGAGCTAATGGAAAGCTTTCCGGTTCGCGGACCGGGAGCGAAACAAAAAAAATATTTAAAAAAATTTATTAATAAACATATAAAATATATTTTTGGATTTAAAGAAGAATACATTTTACAGCTATAGATATTAGCTTTTAAAAAACCAATGAAATTCACTGAAAAAACCATAGGTTATAGACCATATATAGTTAGGAATTAGCATTTACAAAACCATTGAAATTCACTGAAAAAACCATAGGTTATAGACCATATATAGTTAGAATTAGCATTTACAAAACCTTATTTTACTCACACAAAACCATTGAAATTCCATTTATAGTTAGTTGTACTAACTATATATCGCGCACCCGCAATCCACTGCTGATCATGTCACATATTACATCATTCATGACATGGTCAGTGACATCACTGATGACATCACTGATGACATCTCAAATGACATCACTGATGACATCACTGATGACATCTCAAATGACATCACTGATGACATCACTGATGACAACATCCAGTGACTGTATGTTTCTGTAAAGTTAAAATATGTCTTACATATTGAAGAATGAGTGGATGTATAAGTGTCTGGATGAAGGATTTAGTAGGTGCATGACTGAGTGATTGATTAAATGTGTCTCACTGAGTGCATGGGTTAGTGACTAAACTGTTTTAAATTGTGCATTATTGTGTCTGTTGTTCTGTAATCTGATGCATGTGTTGATCAGTAGCTAAATGAGTAACTATATGGGTTATTGATTGGTTGCCCAAGCATTTGTATGGGAGACTGAGTGTGTGTGTGGGTGGCTGGGAGGTGTATGACTCTGTGCATAGATGTGTGAGCAGTTGATTCACTAGATGTATGGGTTCAAAAGTGCATGTGGAAACAGCTGTATGGGCGGTTGACTGTGTGCATGAGTGTATTGGTGAGTGAATGGATATCTCAGTGCTACATGTCAAAGTAAGTACATATGTAAAATACAGTACATGTGAGAGTTGACATATATAAATAACTGTGCATAGGAGCCAATGAATGTGTGAGTGGCTGTATGCATCATTGTGAACTTGTATCCAGGATTGTATAAGAGAGTAAATATGTTTTAGTATATGTTTGAATAAGTAAGGTGTGTATAACTGTATAGTTGAGAAAATGGAGGTGTGATTGATTCTTTGCATGACTGACTAGGTGTCTGAGTAACTCCATGGATGAGTGACAGTCTGTGAGTGTATGTTTACACTGAGTGTATCTAAGGTTATATTAGAGTCTGAAGAGGTTCATTGTATTATCACATGAATGATGTCATCAGTGATGTGATCAGTAATGTCAAATGAGATGTCATCAGTGATGTCATCAGTGATGTCATTTGAGATGTCATCAGTGATGTAATCAGTGATGTCATTTGAGATGTCATCAGTGATGTCATCAGTGATGTCACTGACCATGTCATGAATGATGTAATATGTGACATGATCAGCAGTGGATTGCGGGTGCGCGATATATAGTTAGTACAACTAACTATATATGGAATTTCAATGGTTTTGTGTGAGTAAAATAAGGTTTTGTAAATGCTAATTCCTAACTATATATGGTCTATAACCTATGGTTTTTTCAGTGAATTTCAATGGTTTTGTAAATGCTAATTCCTAACTATATATGGTCTATAACCTATGGTTTTTTCAGTGAATATATATATATATATATATATATATATATATATATATATATATATATATTACCTACTGGCGGTCGCCAGTAGGTAGTTATAGTTAGGATCTACTTTCCATAGGAAATCCGCAACATTCTATTGGGAATAACTTTGGCGTTGGTGGACGAATCTTTGCGAATTTCTCAAAGAAGATGGCCCGCTCCGCTCTCCTCCTTCCCTGAAAGTTTGGGGGGATTCGTCAAGCGGGGGCCGAGATAAAAGGGGGGTCCCAAAACGTGTTTTCCCCATGTTAATTTCCATAGGGCGGTTGGACTCACTTTTAGCCTGAACGGCTGAATGGATTTCCACCAAAGTTGGCAAAATTGTAGGGACTGGTAGACCGATGTGCCTTTGCTATGTCTCAAGATATGTGCTCCTGTGGATTTTGAGTAATTTAGGTGCAAAAATATATATATATCTATAAGCGCGCCGCGGTACGCGCACCGGGGCGCGTACCAGCGCGCTACATGAGTTTGCGAGCGGAAAGCTGATTGGCTCTCAGGTGTCTGTCAACATTCCAAACAGTCCAGAGCGGCCGCCATCTTGTGTCTCGGTAGGATCGAGACACAAGAGGTGGCAAAAACAAAGGGGGAAATGACTAAAAGGGGGTAGGGTAGACCCCCCCTGACCCCCTAGGTTTGATGTGGGGGCCATAAAAGGGCCCCGCGGGGCAAAAAAACCCAAAAAAACGATTTTCACGGGGGGAACGCCCAGTACGCGCACCGGGGAGCATACCGGGGAGCGTACCATGGGGACAACCGAGTGAAACAGTAAAATAATAATTTAAAGTGCTTAGAGGTAGGGTACCTCTGAATAGAGTTGTTGTGTTGTGTGGGTGATTTAAGTACCAACATGTAGGTACCAATGCAGAGTCTTAAATTCAATGTACACTTTTTTTTCTGAAGATATCTTGCATGTTGTTACAGAAGTTATTGTGGTATATGGAATCCATACCATAGTCTGTCAGGAAAGCAGAAACAGATCCTTTAAGCACTCCCTGAGAAGACCTAGGGGATCATGGGTAGTCTACCCTGCTCCTTTATGATGTTTTAAAATTGCACAGCATACTGTAAGTTTCACTTTATACTATAATATAAACATAATCATTTTGGTAGTACTTCATGTATTAGATATAAAAATGAATAATGTCTCAAACTATTTTTAATTATTAAATAAAAATGTATTGGTTAGAATTTTCATAGTTTAATAAAACTTCCAGCATTAGATCATCTGGAATCTCCTCAAAATTGCATGATTCAATATCTTGTAAACAGTCAATAAATTGTTGGTCCAAAGACTCATCCATAAAATCCTCGTCAACAAAATCATCTTGAAGAATCTCTTCATTTGTAATTTCGAAAGAAACATTGATTTTTTTCTTGTTCTCCTTCCATTTTCTTGCTGTATATTGCATAAAAAATAGCTATATCAGTAGAGTTAGGGCACTGTTGGGTTTAAGTTCAGACAGGTAGTTCTGATTTTTCAATACTCAATTTATCTTTGGGCAGTGTATGGTATCAGGTAGGAAGTATAAAGATTAAAAAAATGCATGTGATGAAGCCTAAGTAAATTCATAATTATACCAGAGAAGCCTAACTCAATCCATAAATATAACAGAGAAGCCTATCTCAATCTATAACTATAACAGAGCGACAGTAAATAACTATCAGAAAACGTTTTTACAAATTAACTTAAAGTGCCCCTTACATATTAACAACTTACCTTACAGAAAGGTGATGAAGATAAATGAGAAAATCCTTTAAAGATGTACCTCAGGTAGTTGTAGTCAAAATGGCCGTGTTTCCCTCTTTTTTCATTTATATTCATGTACATAACCAATCAAATGTCAGGAAATAATAGTAGAAAATGAAAGTAACATTTTAATTGGTTGTAAATTCTAACACTTCAGATGTGTTTTTGTCATGTAATTTACCTCAGGATATTTAGACAGGGCTACAGGCCAAATGGCTCAATGGAATTCCACCAAATTTGGGAAAATGGTAGGGACTGGTATGTAGTATGGCCTGTTCTATATTTGGTGAACATCTCTACAGAGGTTTTTATGTAAATTAACTTTTAAAACAATTTGGGAGCGCTTACCGGTGAGCGCCCCGGTACGCGTACCGGTAGTGCTACGGAAGTCCTCCATCTTGTGTTTCGGAAGAATTGAGACACAAGATGGAGGACAAACAACATTGGGAATAGGTAAAAGGGGGCACGGTAGACACCCCCTGACCCCCTAGGTTTTCTGAGGGGGTCTCAGGAGGCCCATATAGGCCCCAAAAAAATATATTTTTTTAATTTTCGCGGGGGGAGCGCCCGGTACGCGCACCGGGGAGCGTACCGGGGAACGTACTTTGGTGAAAAACAGTGAAAAAAGTTAGAGTAAAGTAATCATTTTGAGTGATCAGAGGTAGGGTAGCCCTGAAAAGAGCTTTTGGGTTCTGTGGCTGATTTAGGTACCTACAAGTAGGTTCCGATGCACAGTCTTAAATTCAGGAGGAATATTCTATTCCCCTCATCTGAGAAGTGCACACCATCTCCTCTGTAGATATCTTGCATGTTGTAACGCAAGTTATTGTTGTATATTGAACCCATTCCATAGTCTCTCATGTAAGCAGAAAAAGATTTATTCACATGTTTCCGTGCTTTCTCAAATTGTGGACAAAATTGGTTGGACCACTTCCATTTCTGTCTTTGGCATATATTGGAATATACCAATGCAGTTTGTGGAAAAAGTGTCATCAATTGCCCAAAGGTGTCCTTTAAAACCATTTCCAGACCTACCCCAGTCAAAGTGCCTAGGTCATTTCCACCACAGTGCAAAATTATAAGGTCAGGGTGTGGCAGATGGTGAAAGGTTTTCACCAATGGTATCAATTGATGACATCTCAATCCTCTTTGGCCAATCCACTTGATGTGCACATTTGGTAAATCAAGGTTGTGAACATTTCTGAGAGCTGCATACCTTTGAGCCCAGTGGATGTAGCTATGTCCAATAATCCAGACAGAATACATGGTGAGAGGAGGTTCTGGTGCAGTCAGATGAAGTGTAGGAATAAAATGGCAGTTGGAACAGTAGGAGTTTGCAAAAAAAAAACAGTGGAGTTTCAGTGCTCTTGAATCACAAGCAAAGATTGGTGGATTCAGATAGTTGAAAACTGAAAGTTAGGGTGCATGGTTCTGTTCTGTGAAAGAAGTAATTTGAATGGTTAAGAAAAAGTCATTTAAAGAAACATTGCACCTGATAAGCTGGTGTATTGAGAGGCCAAACATCCTTGCTGAGTACATTTGCAACATTGTAGAATAAACTTTTAAACCTGAGAGCTCAGTGAGGAGGGAGTTGCTATGGTAACAGGTAGAAAGGGCTGAGGGGGGGGGGGAAGGGTGTTGGTTTGAAAATAGAGACGGAAGAGTTATGATTGGTTAACATGAGGGATATGTGTGTAGAATTAGAGGTTTTCTGTGCCATTTATGGTTGCAGTGTCTTGAGTCCATACCTTGTGCTCTGCTAAAGAAATATTGGTGTGTGTATCTGACACTGTTCTCAATCTCCCAAAGCATTTGTAAAGGTGAGTTATGATTCATTTAATATAGCTAGAGACTTCAGATTAGGAAGCACATTGAGCTTCTTTGCTGTTGGTTCGTGTCATGCTTTTTGATAATGCTTGGTATCAACATTTGCAAGATAGAGGATTTGTATTTTGTGAAATAGTGAGGTTTCAGTAGTGAAATTGAATGCTTGTACATAGGACCTGCGCTCTGTTTCTAAAATGTTATTAAAAAACGATTTTAGGGCAAATCAATGGGTTTCAGTAGTGAAATTGAATGCTTGTACATAGGACCTGCGCTCTGTTTCTAAAATGTTATTTAAAAAACGATTTGGGGGCAAATCAATGGTTTTTATATTTTTGAGAAGGAATAAATAGTGTTTGCATGATTAAATAAATATTTTTGAACCTTTCACAATGAAGTCACCTGTGTTACCTCAGATTAGGAAGCAGATTGAAATTCTTTCTTGTTGGTTTGTGTCATGTTTTTTGATAATGCTTGGTATCTACATTTGCAAGATAGAGGATTTGTATTTTGTGAAATAGTGAGGTTTCAGTAGTGAAATTGAATGCTTGTACATAGGACCTGCGCTCTGTTTCTAAAATATTATTTAAAAAACGATTTTGGGGCAAATCAATGGCTTTTACATTTTTGAGAAGGAATAAATAGTGTGTGCTGATTAAATAAAAATATTTGAACCTTTCACAATCATGTCACCTGTGTTACCTCAGATTAGGAAGCACACTGAGGTTCTTTGCTGTTGGTTTGTGTAATTTATTTGGTAATGCTTGGTAGGAATGTTTGCAAGAGAGAGGAAATGTATTTTGTAAAATAGTGAGATTTCAGTACTGAAATGGAATGCTTGTACATAGGACCTGCGCTCTGTTTCTAAAATGTTATTTAAAAAAACGATTTTGGGGCAAATCAATTACTTTTAGATTTTTGAGAAGGAATAAATAGTGTCTGCATGATTAAATAAGTATATTTGAACCTTTCACAATCATGTTACCTGTGTTACCTTAGATTAGGAAGCACATTGAGCTTCTTTGCTGTTGGTTTGTGTCATGTTTTTTGATAATGCTTGGTATCAACATTTGCAAGATAGAGGAATTGTATTTTGTGAAACAGTAAGGTTTCAGTAGTGAAATTGAATGCTTGTACATAGGACGTGCGGTCTGCTTATAAAATTTTATTTAAAAAACGATTTTGGGGCAAATGAATGGGTTTTATATTTTTGAGAAGGAATAAATAGTGTCTGCATGATTAAGAAATATATTTGAACCTTTCACAATGATGTCACCTGTGTTTCTTCAAATTAGGAAGTGGATTGTGCAGATGAGGTGAGGCATGTCCAGGGGTGCAAAGGAGTTGAGGCCTGTGTCCATGAGTGCAATGGAGAGGACTCACCTGCTCTGACCCGTAGACAAGCCTTATCTAATCTGTGCCCCTTGGACAGGCCTCAATATATTGGGTATAAACAGGAAATGTATTTTGTAAAATAGTGAGTTTTCAGTACTGAAATGGAATGCTTGTACATAGGACCTGTGCTCTGTTTCTAAAATGTTATTCAAAAAACGATTTTGGGACAAAGCAATGGCTTTTACATTTTTGAGAAGGAATAAATAGTGTGTGCATGAGTAAATAAAAATATTTGAACCTTTCACAATCATGTCACCTGTGTTACCTCAGATTAGGAAGCACACTGTTCTTCTTTGCTGTTGGTTTGTGTCATTTTTTTGGTAATGCTTGGTAGGAATGTTTGCAAGAGAGAAGAAATGTATTTTGTAAAATAGTGAGTTTTCAGTACTGAAATGGAATGCTTGTACATAGGACCTGCGCTCTGTTTCTAAAATGTTATTTAAAAAACGATTTTAGGGCAAATCAATGACTTTTAGATTTTTGAGAAGGAATAAATAGTGTCTGCATGATTAAATAATTATATTTGAACCTTTCACAATCATGTTACCTGTGTTACCTTAGATTAGGAAGCACATTGAGCTTCTTTGCTATTGGTTTGTGTCATGTTTTTTGATAATGCTTGGTATCAACATTTGCAAGATAGAGGAATTGTATTTTGTGAAATAGTAAGGTTTCAGTAGTGAAATTGAATGCTTGCACATAGGACGTGCGGTCTGCTTATAAAATGTTATTTAAAAAATGATTTGGGGGAAATGAATGGGTTTTATTTTTTGAGAAGGAATAAATAGTGTCTGCATGATTAAGAAATATATTTGAACCTTTCACAATGATGTCACCTGTGTTTCCTCAAATTAGGAAGTGGATTGTGCAGATGAGGTGAGGCATGTCCAGGGGTGCAAAGGAGTTGAGGCCTGGGTCCATGAGTGCAATGGAGAGGACTCACCTCCTCTGACCCTTAGACAAGTCTTATCTACTCTGTGCCCCTTGGACAGGCCTCAATATATTGGGTATAATTGATGGTAACAGGGTGTAGATGAACTGAGGCCTGTCTAATGGTGCAGATGAGTTGAGGTCTATTCAGGGTTGCAGATGAGGTGAGGATTGTCCAGGGGTGCAGAGGAGGTGATGCCTGTGTTGAAGAGTGTAGTGCAAGAGAGGTATGTCCAGGGGTGCAAAGGAGGTGAGGGCTGTGTCTAAGAGTGCAGTGGGGGATAGGCTTCATGAAGTCCAGTCCAGTGCACTCTTAGACACCGGCCTCACCACCTATGCTCCCCAGGACAGGCCTTACCTCATGTGCACAATCTGCTTACTAATCTGAGGAAACACATGTGATATGATTGTGAAATGTGCTAATATATTTTTTTAATCATGCAGATACTATCTAATCCTTGTCAATAATGTAAAACCAATTCATGTGCCCGAAATCTTTTTTTAGAATAACATTTAAAAAACAGAGATAAGATCATATGTATAAGCATTATAGTGTTTATATTGTTTACTTATTGTCATTGCTTTGTTGTTTGGTAATAGTGGTCTATAATGTGTTTTTTTTTTGTTTACCACAGATTGAAATCAAGATTTCAATAGTAGGGAAATATGCCCTCAAGGCAGAGGAGAAGGAAAGATGCTAAGCGGAAAAAAACAAAAACAGCAACGGAATTAAAGCAGTCTCCTACAACAAATACTTCAAAAAACGCGAAAAAAGCTCCTGGTAAGACAACTAAGTCTTTTTTTCGGAACATATGTAGATAAGAAAAAAATGATAATGTACATGTGAATTTACAGAAGGAGAGACCAAATTTGAAGAGGAAGGATAGGCCCCCCAAAAATGTTACTACTGCAGCAGGAGACAATAATATGTATAGGAATAGAAGGCAAAATCAATTTAAGGACATTCGTAAACGAATGTTTCGCAATTGGGTAGTTTTAAATTTGTTAAAAAACGTTAAGAAAGGTGAACAGAGAGCTGCTTTTTACAAGAAAAAGAAAAATGTAGAGAAAACTGTTGATCAAGCTTTTGAAGTTAAGAAAAAATTATTTATTTCAGTAATTAATAGAATTAGGACACTTAACAAGACAATTGATGTTTTCAAATCAAACAGTAGATGCAAAAGAGTAATTAATCAAACTAATTTTTGTAAAAAAAATTCTGGAGAATGGATGCATAGTTCAAGTTGTGAGACATTTTTTAATGAGGAGAGTTACTTCCAGGAGAATGATTTGGTGCATGCAGTTGACTCCTGTGGTAGAGCATATGAGGTGAAAGATGGTTGTCCGATTGAAAAAGAGAAACTTGTGTCTAGAGATGCAGAAGAGGTGTTAGCTGATGAAGTTTTAGGGAGACAGACTAAGGGTCCAGTGTACACTTGGAAGTATAGTAGTATTTGTAGCGTGCCACAGGATTCAATCGATGTGCTTCGTAATTTCTTACGTACATATAGTAAGAAAAGTGTAAAACAGAAAATGAAGATGTTGCAAGACTTAGATCCTTGCAGAGTGAAAGAAAACACAGGTTTGCATGGACATTCACTGACTTGTCTTTCAAGAAAAGTATGTCAGAGTGTTTTTCATCATTTTAGGATGTTAGCAGTGCATCATAACAAAATGAGGAAATTAGTGAGAAGGTTGTATTATGCAAAAAGTCCAGCACTTAAGCTTAAACAGTTAAATAGTGCTCTTTTGCATGGAACTGAATTAGATGTGAAGAAGATTGTGAAGAAATTGAGATTTGTTATTTTTGTGAAAAAGAGGACAGTGGAGAAATTGACACAGTAATATAAGGTAATGTGGAAGACAATGTACAGATTTCAAGTACAGAAAAGTTTGACCAGGAAATTACCAAGTTTAAGGTGAAATCAAGTGAAAGGCCTAATTTTACTTGTGTGTGTTGTCGACGGACTCATTATTAGATTCAGACTAGGTTAGTTGATTTATATGCAAAAAGTGAAATGGAAAATAATAGTGAATGGAAGAATTTTGCAACTTATTTGTTGGTGGAGAATTCTTTTGATTTGAGTTCTGATCAGCGTATTTGTAAATATTGTTATAATAAATTAAATGAAAACAGAATGCCTGCTAGAGCTGTTCATACTAATCTTGAGTTGGTAGACATTCCTGCTGAATTGATGGATTTAAATACATATGAATCTATTTTGATTCAATGTGTCCATCCTTTTCAGGCTATTGTTCGCATGGAGCCTAAGATAGGGAAATTGCCTCCTTCAGATTTACAGAGAGGATTAAAGGGAAGAGTTGTTTATTTGCCTCTAGATTTCAAGAAAAATATTGATACAATTGGTGTAGAAAAAGTGGAAGAGGAACCTTTAGTTATTCTAGTTAAAGGGGTTCCGACAAAGAGTAAGAAAATCTGGCAAGATTTAGTGGATGTTAGGAAAGTCAAAAAGGCAACGTTGTATTTAGTCAAAAACAAAGAGTACTACAAACATGTATGTGTTGGAGCAGAGGAAATAGCTGCAGAAGAAGACAGTGATTGTTCAGCCGGCCAAATTGAAAAAGTTGATGTGTGTAGAAGTGAAGAAATATATGAACATTATACTGTTCATCCTTTGCATTCCAAAGAAGTAATTGGGAATGCAATTGAATTGTTTCAAATGAAAGCAGCAAAAGGAAGTCCCATTAGTGTATGGGAAGAAAGTTTGGAAGCTCGTTCTTTTCCACAGCTATTTCCAACAGGTCGAGGTAGACGATATGACGATCGACCAATTCAAATTCCTGCATCTGAATACCGGACTTTAAGATTATATGCTGAAGATCCAAGGTTTCGTCAATGCATTCCATATTTGTTCTACTGTATGAAAGTGACTTGTCTGGGCTTTCTTATGCAGTAAATCATATACTGAAAAGTGGAGCACATCTGCAAAATGTTTCGGCGAGGGACTTTATGGAGAAAGTCAATCTGCAAGATAATATTTTGGAATCTCATCTAATCAATCTCATGGCATGTCAGCGTGGTACAAACGAGTATTGGTACTGTCGTCATGGGGAATTGAAATGTATGCTAAGAAACTTAGGAACTCCTACATGGTTCCTCACTCTTAGCTGTGCCAAGTATGCATGGGACCACTTATTTCAATTTATACGCGAGGTAAATGCAAATATACAAAATATAGAATTCAAAACACATGTAGAACTGTGTTCTTTGGATCCAGTGAATGTATGCAGATATTTTAATCATAGAGTTGAAGCTATGATGTCTTTTATTGCCAACAAAAAAAATCCTCCCCTTGGAGAGGTTTTGGATTTCTTTTGGAGAAAGGAGTATCAAGCGAGAGGTGCTCCTCACATACATATGTTGTTGTGGATTAAAGATGCACCCAAATTTGGAACAGATCCGAATGAAACAGTGATGAGTTTCATTGAAGAGTATTCAACATGTGCTGTTCCGAAAACTACAGAGGAAAACAGTTTAAGGCAACAAGTTTTACGCTTTCAATCCCATCATTGTGGGAAGTATTGTCGTCGAAACTTCAAAAACAAGGAAAAGTTCTACACAAAATGTCGTTTCGGCTTTCCACGACCAATGATTTCTAAAGGAAGAGTAAATATTTTGATGTCTTCTCTACGACATACTGTGACGAGGAAATCACCAAAAAATACATACAATTTAAAAAGAAACGAAGAGTTCAAGTACATCAATGACTACAACCCAGTGATTTTGTTCATGTGGAATGCTAACATGGATAGTCAATTCGTTGCTTACAACTCTATTGCTGTTGCTCGATATGTGACGTCTTACATCACAAAAAAAGAAAAGACAGAACTGAAGGAAATGTGGGAGGATATTTCACATGAAAAGAGTCTAAGCAAGAAATTATACAGTTACAGTCTGAAGATGTTGTCACATCGAGAAATTGGAGCATATGAATGTTCTGATAGATTGTCATCAGCAAGTCTATATGCCAAATCTAGAACCATCCTTTGGGTGAGTCTAGGTCTTGCTGCAACACGAAACCGAGTTTTGAAATATGTACAAGAAATAGAGTATTTGGCGGAGAAAGAACCAGAAAGTACAGATATTTTGAAGACAAACATGTTGGATACATACTATCCAAATAGAAGTCCTCACCTTGAGAACGCTTGTCTCTATGAAGTTCCGCAAAGCTATATTTATAAGAGGAACATCAGAGAAGATATCAATAATGGAATATATGCTGTCATTGGATGTGAAGGATGTCTAGTGAAACAGAGAAAAGGTCATTTGATTAATCATCGAAAATTGAGTTGCGAAAATCCAGACAAAAGGGAATTTTACTATTTGGTTCTTTTGCAACTCTTTAAACCATGGCGTACAGAAGAGGAACTACTTGGAGATTTTCTCTGTTACGAAGATTCTTTTAATGCAACCAAGGATACCATAGAATGTCCTGTTGTTCCAAATTATCTGCAAATGGTGAACGAAGAAATAGAGCAAGAAGCAACAATTGCTGCAGAGATTGCTAGAGACAGTTCTCAAGACAGTCAGAGTTCTACTTCATTGAGTCAGGATCCACTAGGAGGACCAATTATTCAAAATGAGGCTGCCACTGCTATGGATAAGGTGGAAAGAGCTATGGAACAAGCTGAAGAGGATGTAATTAACTTAGAAGATTTGGTGAAACAACTAAACATTGAGCAGAAACAGATATATGACGAAGTCACAGAACAGATTGAACATGGATTCAGTCATGAGAAAAAAGAGTGCTCATGTACATCATTTAAGCCTGTCCGACTGTACGAGAGTGGAGAAGTGGGAACTGGAAAAAGTTTTCTGATTAAAGCAATTGCAACTTATTTGCAGAAAAGGACTGAATCACCGCTGTCTTGTGTTGTAAACGCTGCAACTGGGTTGGCAGCACATAACATTAAAGGGATTACTTTCCATCATTTACTGATGCTACCAGTTGAGCATGATAATAAATTGCAATACCACAAGTTATCTGGAGATGCGTGTTCTGAAGTTTCGAGAATCCTGAAGAAAATGAAACTTCTTATCATTGATGAAGTAAGCATGGTCTCAAATCAAATGCTTGCTTTTGTGCATTTGAGAATGCAAGAAATTCTTAGAACAGAATATGATGTCTTATTCGGAGGAAAACACATTATTGTTTATTGTAGATCTACTGCAGTTGACTCCAGTGAAAGGACAACCTGTGTTTAAAATGCTCACGCATGAAGATACCAGGAAGTGCCTAGGAAGCATTGGAAACGTTAATATATGGTTAAACTTCAAATATGCAGAACTGCTTCAAAATATGCGACAGGCAAAGGATGAAGATTATAAAAATATTCTACAAGATGTAAGAATCGAAAAACTAAGTGAGCATGGGAAGGAAACTTTACATGCACGATTAATTTCAAACTTTAAACAAATGAAAACATTCTTCCAGAGGATATTTTTAAGAAAATTACTAACAACAAATCTGGGATATGTTTGATGCCAACTGTGAAAGAATGTTCCATCTTCAACAACAAAATGTTAAAGTTAGAAAATGAAGAGATTGTGAAACAGGAAGCTATAGATAAAATAGAGCATATGGGAGCAACAATTATTTTGTCTGAAAATTTGAAATCAAAATTGGATTCATTAGAGAAGAGTATATCTAAAACTGCTGGTTTTGAAAAGACTCTGAATGTGTGTTTAAATTGTCGTATTATTTTGAGAAGGAATTTAAATGTTGAAAGAGGTCTGGTAAATGGAGCAATGGGTCATGTTGTTGATTTTGTAAATTACAGAAATAGAGATGGAATTGAATTTTTAAAAATTAAATTTGATGGCATTGAGGAAGTACCACAAATCAGTCATTGTTCTGCTAGATTTTTGCTTGTAAAAGACTTATATGTTCGGCGAAAACAGTTTCCTGTTTGTTTGGCATATGCGGTGACAATTCATAAATCTCAAGGTTTAAGTGTAGATAGTGCTTTGGTGAACATTGGAAGTTCTGTGTTTAAAGAGGGTATGGCATATGTGGCATTATCACGAGTCAGAAGTTTATCAGGATTGTACTTGGTTGAGTGTGATGAGACAAAGATTTGTGCAGATCTAGATTGTGTTAAAGAATACAATAGGTTAAGAAGAGAGTATGCTCCACATTTGCCTCAATATCCTCTGTTTGAAAAATGTGTGGTAGGCCGAAAAAGAAGAAATGAGAATAATTGCAGTGAGGTACTAGCAAAAAGACAAAAAGTAGATGAAACTGTAATTGTAAGCAGAAAGAAAAAGGATTCTGTTGAAGATGTTGTTGGATTTCAATTTGAAAACAGTTCTGGTGTCAACTGCTATGCTAATGCAGTGGTTAATATTGTTTTTTCTTCAAAATCTACAAGAACAGATTGTTGAAAATCGAGATCAAACATTCTGCTGTTTATTGAATTATGTGTTTGAGAAATATAACAGTGATAGAGCAAAAATAGAAAGTGTTTCAGAAATTCGAAATCTTTTAGACATATGTTCTGGTCAAAATCAATTTTCACAGAATATTCAGCAGGATTGTCAGGAATTTTTAATGTATATGTTTGTTGTATTAGAAGATGAAGGTGTAGATGTAGAAAATCTATTTGGCCTTTCTTATCAATGGCAGCATGACTGTGACAATTGTAGTTTATCAAGTAGTACTAGAATAGACACTGAAAGATTTATATATTTGACTTTACCAGACTGCAAATCAGTGTCTTTCAATAATCTAGTTAAAGCAGCTGATCACAATATGGTATGTACCCAATGTAAGTCTGCAATGCTGTCCACATTATTTCTACAAAGTTATGGTCAGTATGTCATTTTAATGTACCAACGATGTAGACCTGATGGAACGAAATTGACAACTTCTATTAAAAATGTTGTGGCTTCTCAGTTATCAATTTCAGGAAGAACCTTTGTAGCTATTATTTATCATGACGGTCCATAGACAAGATCAGGGCATTACACATGCTATTTAAAATGTCAAAAAGGGTGGAAGTTGTGTAATGATACTCATTTGACTTTCAAACAATGTTTGCCTTTTGACTTAAAAAACTCATACCTAGTCTTTTTAGAACCAAAATGTAAGTAAAGGTAATTGTCCTATGAAGACGGGAGTAGTTAATAAAAGTTAGTTTATTGTTTAAAATTATATTCTGAGTAAAATTGATCAAGATAATATAAAAAATTGAGTTGTCATATAGGTACTGTAAGTGGATCTCATAGTAAGTGATATTAGTATCATACGAAATGTTGAACATGAGTGAGCCAGAGATGGAATTATGAATATTTAAATATTGTGAAAATGTTGTATAAGCCTTTCTTTCAGAACGATGGGAAAACGGTAATTTCAGAGTTTGTTTTAAGTAATTTGAAAATATACTGATACATCTGACACTATTTTGCCTTAAGGAAAAGTGAAGGAATGAGCAAAGATATAACCACCACAATGGGTGTGGCTCCGCACTCGGTTTGATCAATACTCTTATATTTTCTTCAATTTTGCACAGTGTGGTTGGTGCTCATGTGATGCTCCCACTGAGCATGGGAGATACAATGAATGTCGACACGCGTTACTTGCTCCCAAGTACCACAATCACATCGCACACATTCAGATCTCTTCAAAACTTGTGAAATAATGTCTTCTTCACATATTGTTCATGTTTACGTCTTTTTAATTTTCGTTATTCTGTTAATTGTTTCATCATTAACATTTCGTTTTTTTATGTTGATTTCAAAACTTTTCAATCTGCCCAATGCATTTCAAGCACCAAAATGCCCTTCCTCAGGGGACTTCGTTATGTGTGTATATAACTTCACTCGCCGAATGAGCAAAGAGTCATGACTGAAAAAAAGGAGTATATGAAAACATTGAAACATATTTCAGATGTTCTTGGAGCTTTTCTTCTAGAAAGTCGATGAAATGGATTTTTTAGTGAACAGCAGAGTACTTTCCAACGAAAAGGACCTTCATGATGTACTATTTGGCCTAAAGGAAAAGTAAGTGAATCAAAGATTAGTGCACATTTGTGATTTTTAAGTTTATATGTTTTTTTTTAAAACACAATCTTTAGATTGTGGTTTTTTTCCCGCTGTCATATGATGAGTAGTTTGAACTCACTGTTTTAAGTGAAATTCAATATATTCTGAGAACAGCAAAAATAAACTATGTAACATGTTGTACAAGTTATTCTATAGTTTGTATTGTGTAATTTAAATTGTATTTAAATTGTATTCCCATTGTCTCACACTCACTTTCCTTTTCCACCCTCTTTCAGCTCTTTTTACTCACTTATAATGTCTTTCTCTCACTCTGTTTTACCCCCGTTCCTTTACTCCACTTTTTTCACAACCCCTTTCACAACCCCTTATTCCCATTTCAATTGTCTGCATCCCCTCTCTCCCTTGCATCAGTTTTCAACTTTCAGTCTCTCTGTTTTATTTCCCTTTTCCGTGTTTTCCTTCTTTCCTGTTTTAGTAATTCCTCTTTACTCATTCAGCTCTTTTGTTGTAGTCTGTCACTATAACTCACCCACTCTCCCTGACTTATCTTTCTATGCTCTTTTCTTTTGTCTCTTCTCTTTCCTTTTCCTTCACTACCTCTATGTCCTCAGTCCCTGACTCTCCTTGTGTTATGCTCACTTATGTTTATCTAGCTTCTATCATTTCTCTTAATACAAATTCACTGCTCCTCTCTCATAGTTCTTCATCTTTTTTTTTTTTTACTCCGGTTCCATTACTACTTCTCATTTCCTATTATTGAGTGTCCTTCTCTTTACTTTCATCACCGAATCACATTCTCTCTGTTCCATTGCTTTACTCCTCTTACCCTCTCTTTCCTTCTTTTGCTCCCTTACTCATTTTCCTTTCCTCACTCATTGTATTCCACTTCACTCAGTCCTTCCCTTAGTCCCTCTGTCTACTAACTTCCTCACTCCTTTTCCCTCAATCATTCTATATTATCCTCTCTCTCTTCATCCCTTCACTCTGTGACTCCCCTTCACTCACTTTCAGTCATCTTCCATTCCTCATTCTTGTAAATGCATCCTCAATCAGACTCCTTTCTCTCTCATTTATTTCCTTTTTACTTACTCCTGTTGCCTGATTTAATTTTGATAACTCACATTCTTTTAGTATCTTTCTTACCTTCAGTTCATTTCTCTCTTCTTCTCTTCTTCTTTGTCACTGAACGTATCTACCTTACTCTTAGTAATTGGCTTTCCTTCTATTTCTTTTTCTCTCTTTTTGTCCTTCTACATTACGTTATTTCCCTTTCTGTGTCTTTCACTCTTATTTTATTTCTTAGTACAATTTTATGATTTTTAACCTCTTGACTTGTCTCTTCTATTTTAAAATATATATTTTACTAATAATAACTTATTTTTTTTCTCTCTTTCACAGATACAAAGTGTAGTTAAAACATGTAATTAAATTTATATTAATTATATGGTAAGTATGACTAAAAAAAATGTAATTTGTCATCACCCTTTGCTTTAACCTCATTACTATTCTCTTACCCTACCTCGCTCCTGTTTCCTTACTCTGCTTCCCTCACTTATTCTTATCCTCCATGTTTACTCTTCTTTCCCGACTGTCCTACCACATTCAACTTCTTTCAGTCTCCCTGCTTTACTTCCCTCACCCTCTCTTCCCTTCCTTTGCTCCCTCGCTCATTCCCTTACTCATTTACTTCACTCTTCCCACTCGTTCTCTCAGTCTGTCTGTCCTCACAGTTCCTCACTTCCGTTTCCTCACTCTGTCTCTCTTACCGTCGCTGTCTCTGTCCCCTCACTCTGTCACTACTCTTTCGTCATGCTCACTCCCTATAACTCACCCACACTTTCAGTCAACCTTTCCTTTACTCTCTCTGTCCTTTCTCTCTGTCACTCCCCATGTCTTACCCTAATTCAGTTTTATCCACTCTCTTTCACCCCTCTCTACTTACACTCACTGCTCTTTTCTCACCCTCCCTCACCGTTGTTCATTTATTCTGGTTCCGTCACTACCCCTCATTCCCCATCCTTTACTGTCCTTCCTTTTACTTTCAACACCCACTCACATTCTCCCAGTACCTCTACTTTAGTCTTCTTCCTCTCTCTTCCCTTCTTTCGCACCCTTATTCATTTTCCTTTTGTCACTTACACCCTATTACACCTTCTCTCTGTTTTACTATGTAATAAACAGTCCCTCTGTGTTGCTCCCTCTAGCTCTCTTTCTCTTAACATCACTCTCTCTGTGTCCTTCCCTCATGCTTACTCCTTTATTTGTATTTGTTTTTTTCGGGTGCGCGCCCCGGTACGCGTACCCTGGAGAAAAAAGAATGACAGAGATTCTTTAAAAATATAGGTTTATTTTTATAAATTAGAGGTACTTCTAAAAAGAACTGTTTTTTTTAATTCTTTTGTTGTTTTATATATATATATTTTTTTGGAACATTTTTTATCTTTTTTTGGCTTTTCTGAACAGTTTTATATTTTTTTTGTATTTTTTATGGAGAGAAACAAAAAACAGGGAATTGTAAATGGCTCAACTGGAGCAAAAAAAATCAGGAAAACATTAAGGTTTCTTGGGGCATTTGTGGTTATCACCAGCAAGGTTGATGAGTGTAATGCTTTGCTCACCATAAGTAATTGTTTTGCCACAATGTACACAAACAATTTTGTATCCCCCAAACTTTTGGTTGTATATTTGGAATCATCTGACTTGCCTCTGGACCCGATGGAGTGGGTTCTTTGGTTGTTGAGGTCCTGGCAGATGATTGGGGTAGGTTTCTGCAGAGTTCTCTCAGCTCTGCTGCAGAATAGTTATTGGGGTGCAAACGTTGCATGTGCCGAATCATTGTATGATTCCCAAAGGAATATTTTTTTGCAGGGTTCCCCCTGGATAGCACAGCACCACAGATCAGACAGGTTACCTTCGCAGCATTCACTTTTTTTGCACCCTTTGGGATTTTAAAAACTCCCATATAAAATGCTCCCTAGGTTTGTATGGGGGATTGTCTTCAGGCAGGAAGTGCCTTCTCTCCTCCTCCTCCTCCTCTTCTTCTTGACCACCAATGTGATGTTCTGGTGGCCCTTGTGGTGGTGGTGGTGGTGCAGATGCTCCAGCTGCTGCTGCTACTGTAGCCATTTCTGTAACAATAGAAGCAGGTCTACCTCACTCAAACAACAAAGTGAGAATGAGGAAAAAAAGGTGGGGGCTTTCATCAACTGGAAAACAAAACTGTTCTGAACCAATCAAAAGTGTTATTTTCAAGTCACATGACCCTGGCTTTCATCATTTGGAAACCAAAAGTGTTCTGAACCAATAAAAAGTGTTATTTTCAGGTCACATGACCCGACGCGCTTACGCTACGCGCCCCGGGTCGAGCCGGGGGGCGCGTAGCGTAAGCGCGTCGGGTCGCGCTCGGGGGCGTTTACGTAGCGCGATCGTATGCGCTCGGGCGCTTCCGGGTGCGTTTACGCCGTGCGTCATAAGACGCATCACGCGGCTACGCGATACGTCACGATGATGTTTTTGTTCGCGGCAATAGCGCTAACGGGTACGCGCAACGGGGCGCGGCTTTGATGCGCTTACCGGTGAGCGCATCGGTACGCGCCCCGGGAGCGCTCCGGGGCAAAAAAATAAAAATAAATAAATAAAATAAACATAAAATAAACATAAAATAAATACTATTACATAATTATACAATATAAAATTCGTTAAAAAAATATTACTTTTCATACCTATAGAGATTTGCTATTTGCTATTAAAAAACCTTTGAAATTCACTTAAAAAACCATAGGTTTCACACCAGTTATAGTTAGGAATTAGCATTTAAAAAACCTATTAAATTCACTGAAAAAAACATAGGTTTCACACCAGTTATAGTTAGCTGGAAATTTTACTCGCATAAAACCATTGAAATTCCCACGTTATAGTTAGTTGGACTCACTATAACTTACGCGTGTAATGCACTGCTGATGTTGTCACATATTACATCACTCATGACATGGTCAGTGACATCACTCATGACATCACTGATGACACCATCCTTGTGACAGAGTGACAGACCTCCTTTCACTGTAATGTAACCCTTGAACACATATTCAAAAATAGAAACTAAAATTTTCACAAAAATGGAGATACCCATATCAGTTACAACAACCAATTCAGTAATTCCACCATCTATATACACATCCACTCATTCACCAACAGTTCTATGTAGTCACTCATACATATACTTACTCATCATATGTAGTGATACACCTATACATCCTGTTACACACCGACAGTCATCCAAAAGTTACTCACAAACATACTCACACATGCAAATAAACTATCGAACATCCATTTATTTGCATATACAGCTATACACACACTACCACCTTACTTCTAAGGAAATATACACATATTTACTCTCTTAAACAATCACTTATAGAAACATACTTATTTAAACAGGAACTCTTACAATCTCTTACTCTCACATATACTCAATTATATACATCAACATTCACATATACTAGATTAAAACATAAGTAGTTACTGATAAAGACACTAGTGAGAATGTCATTCACTCACTAACACACACATATACACACTCATTCACCCATTCACTCCTGCACATATGCTGTTTTCAAAACACATAGAAACAGGGAGTCAGTCATTCATGCATCTATGTGCTAAGTAATACCCCCACCAAACCATATACACACTCATACTGATATTAAAAAAACCATCTAATAACCCATATACATACACATGTAGCTACTCACCAACCCATGCAACCACTTATACACAAAGTGAAACACTAATACATATATTTAAATATTTAAACATTACTCACTAATATATGTATTCACTAAGATACACTTAATAAGCCAGTTAACCAATCAATTTTTTTTTTTAAAACATCCATTTAGACATTTATTTAAACATTTATTCTTCCATCAACTTTTAGATATACATAT
Source organism: Lissotriton helveticus (assembly GCF_964261635.1). Lineage (NCBI taxonomy): Eukaryota > Metazoa > Chordata > Amphibia > Caudata > Salamandridae > Lissotriton > Lissotriton helveticus. The sequence continues at coordinate 532,354,557 of NC_136071.1, forward strand.
ATAAAACATATTTATTTTTCAGAAAGACACACATTGACTGGATGGTGTCATCAGTGATGTCATGAGTGATGTCACTGACCATGTCATGAGTGATGTAATATGTGACATCATCAGCAGTGCATTACACGCGTAAGTTATAGTGAGTCCAACTAACTATAACGTGGGAATTTCAATGGTTTTATGCAAGTAAAATTTCCAGCTAACTATAACTGGTGTGAAACCTATGTTTTTTTCAGTGAATATATATATATATATATATATATATATATATATATATATATATATATATATATATATATTCATATGAAATGTGTAGGGATAGTGAAGACAATGTGGCGTGTAACATACAAGCATTACATTTTGTTGCTGGCCAAAGGGCTACTCAGTAATTACGCAGAGGACTTTGAAAAAATGAAAATGCTGTTTGTGCCTCCTTAGATATGTAGGTGCAAATCCTTCGATCCAACTTTGGTCCCTTTGCTGGCTGCGAGCCCCTCTTGACACCGTCAACTTCTACAAGACAGGAGCAGGGCCGGACCTAAGACTTCTGGGGCCCCGGGTAGAAAGGGAATATGTGAGCCCCTCTCAATTTGCATTCATTGTGAAATCACAGAAAACAACATCATAGGAAGTGTCATCAATTGCCTATAGTTAAGCGACTTTTCAAGATCCAACTTCATTGGCGTGGATATCACTAAAACAAAAACATATGTCTTAACACTAATAAAATAAGCACATATTTTAAATTTTAATTAAATGAAAATACATTATAATAGTCACACTGGATGGAAAGGTTTGGCCTAGGTCTCTCCAATTGTCTCAAGTTTAAACAAATGTTAGCAATTTGTTTCCAGATTAGTGCATTAGATACGTATATGTGTATGCGGTATTTATATAGCACTAACCAAATTGAAAGGCTGCTAAGCACAGTACAGGGTCAAAGACACAGTCAACGTGTGATAGGAGTTGTGGATCGTGACTGCATCAAGATTGTGTTTCTTTTAAAGTTGAGTATTCGCTGTTTTCTTAATTGCAGCTGACTTTGGACTGTCTGGATAGATATGAGAATAACATTGTAGATCCTTGGGGCATAGATGGGAAAAGCCTTTATCTATTTTTGTCTCTTTTTAGCACATCTTCTTCCATCCAAAGATGTCCTTGCTGCGGGGGTGTGGAGAGCCACTGGAGATGGCAAGCTTGTCATCCAAGAAGCCAGGGGTGTCAGTCGTATAGAGCAAACCTAGCCAAAAGCAGCGAAGCACTGTACAGGGTCAATGACAAGCATCACGTCAAGGAGTGATGGGAAAGGTAGCAGGTTTGTAGACTGTTAACGCATTTTGATAGCTCTGCAGATTATACAGCTGAGCTTGAATATGGTGCAGGACAGCAAGGAGGACCTATGGAGTTCCATCACAGTGTTATGATGTGAATCTATTTCTTCATGCCCTAGTGAGGTGTGCTGCAGCATGTAGAATGCCCTTAAGGGAGCCAGCATGGATGAAAGCTCCAAGATGGTTTCCCCGATACACATTGCAAGATAGGGTATGTGAACAAAAGATATGAAAACGAATAAAACAGTTGAAAATAATTTTTCTGCTAATAAAAGTATCACCCAAGTCACTGAGAAACACCAGAAATGACCAGAATACAATCAAATGTAGGCTAAAAGGGTTTAATGTCATGTGCAATGAGCAATGGCTACAATACCCCTATCAACATTCTCTGAAGCCTTTTAATGTTCTGACACTAATAATTAGTAGACAAGTACATGGTTCCAGACTGCATTTTATTTTGTAAATTACCATAATGCAGATTCCGGTAACAGATTTAAAATGCACCTCTTCTCATTTAATTTCTCCTAATTTTCAACAATTAAAATAATGCTGTGAGCCAAGCCCACAATCCGGTCCATTTCCTTGGGTGTCACAGTGCTTGACTAAGGCTGCAAGCCCCCTGGGAGAGAGGCCAGGCCTCTAGAGTTGTGTCCGGTCAGTATATGACCATCATGGATAGTATTTCATGTCTGACACAGAGTGAAAAAGCAAAACAACTCCATATAACTTCTAGGGCTATAACTATATAGACCAAAATAGTGTGCCTGATCAGCTAAGTAGAATCTCTCAGTTTGGAAGTGCACAAAATATAAAAACAAATGGTAGAAGCAAAGGTTTTTAACTTGATACGAGGCCCCCCTGGTGGACTTCAATATATCATATCATAAGCCTTAGCAATGGCTGGGATAAATTAAAGCATTCTATCCTTCCCTTTTTTGGATACTTTAGTGAGTTGCCCTAAGAGGGAAGGGTATCTTCAGACGTGGGTACTGTGTTAACTATGTTACAGGAACCAAGATTTACCTGGCTAATGATCCCTAATTAGGGCGGCACCTGTCCTGGGTTGCTTGTGATCCGGTTCATTGTGGAACTGGCCTGGTAGTTTGGTCTGGTCTGTTCCCATTGGAGAAGGGTCAAGACTCATTTGCATATGGCTGGGTTCGAACTGATGTAGTATGGTGTCCAAATAATGGAGTGGGATGCAGCCTACAGAATTGCCAGTTGATGTAATCCCCCACCTTCCCTCAGCGCCTTGAGACCCCTTTGGGAGAGTAGCTGAGCTCTTTAAACCCCAAATTGATTGAATTATTGATTGATTGTAATTAATTCAGGCAATCCATCCATCACTTTTTGTAAACTTTTTTGTGGAGAGTAAAATGCAGCCATAAATTGTGCCAGAACCCACAAGGCCACACTCCCACTGCGCTTGCTGCCCTATTGATATCTGTGCTCTTCAGAGAGGCCTCTTGCCCTGGGCATTGCAACTACAGACCAGTGCTGCAAGGCCCAAAGCAACAGACTTCCTCCCTTGTGCCTCTCAGTTCTGGACCATGGCTGGTAGGTCTAGGGGAGGATGGACCTTTCCTGGCCTTTGCATCTCTGGATCACGGCTGTGTGGTGCATGACTGAAGGGATGCGCTCGATACCACAGCCGCAGTTTCAACATACAGATTTTTTCCTGTCGGACCGGCCGATCTATTCAGCCACTGCTGGCCGATTCTTGCCCGCACCTCGAGGACTTCTGCCTCGACTGGCCAACGTAGTCAGCTACAGGCCACATCGCTGGACCTTGCCATGAAGACTGCACTGGTCTCCACGGACCCACGCCGCTTCTTCACTCCTGGTTGGTTACAACTCCACCAACAAGTTTTCACACGAGCCACAAATTGCAACCCCCGCACCCCACGAAAAGGTCCCTGCCACACTTCACGGACCCGCGCAACATTTCTTCCTTTCGGGGCGCTTCAAGAATAGAGCATTGGCAAATCGCAGCAACCCCGTCCTGAAGATGATCCCCATTAAAGAGGATTGAAATGTTTGTCGTAACACACAGCGCAATCATGGGCGCAGCCCCTACAATGGCTCACCAGAACTGTTAACTGTAAAACGTTATTCAAGCAACATATGTTTCTAGCCATTGTTCCTTATTGACACTGTATATTATCTCACTCACTTCACATGCGCCTTTCTCTGCTGTGCACCATTGTCACTTGTGTCGCTACCTTGTGTCATCCACTCACACTGAGCACCAAGTGCAATTTGGGTTGCCTCTTTATTTATGTCTATACAGTGCTGCTATAACTGTATACTTTGTTTATTATTTATTTTTTAATACATGATGCTATATGCACTTCCAAGAAATTAGATTGAGTCTCCTTCTACATTGCGGGTAATGCTGTCAGCATACACATTTAACCGCCTAAATACTAATACCTTGTGGGAGATTGTTTGTTTCTTGTATCCTTCCACCCTGATCCCACTTTGGTCTATGGGTTATACTCCTGTTGCTTTGTATATGAAGGGACCAGTGGCATAGTAAGGTAGCCATGGGCCCTAATGCAAGAAAATGATGCTGGTCAGTAACGCACAGACATAATCTGGGTGCATTGGTTCCAGAACATTCACGATCCCTGGTGCCACTGCCCCTGCTGTCCTACTACCAGCTACACCCCTGAGAGAGGCCTCCCAATGAGTCTCACAGCCATAGTCCTGCTCTGCTAAGCTCATGGACCGGTGCCTCCTCCCCTGAGTGTCCTACCATGGCTGACTCTAATGTCCATTAGAGGGAGGACCTCTCCCATGGCTCACAGATCTGGAACATGGTGGCAATGGCCATATAGGAGGGACAAGTAGCACAGCGAAGGTGCTATTGGTGCTGGTGCAAAGTAAAATCACCCCCTCACTCTTGCTCACTGGCTGCACAGTAAAATAAAGCCATAATTGGGAACATTGGGCCTTAAATACCCCTGGGCCCAGTGCCTATGCACCCGCTACACTACTGATGGCGAAGCTGCGGGCGGATGGCTATGGCATGGCAGAAAGGGAATGTGTTAACCCCTCTAATTGCATGCAATGTGAAATCACAGGAAATGGCATCACAGGACATGGACCTTGACATCGACCTATGCACAGAGCCAATGTACAGAGCTGGGAGACAGTTTCAATGGGGCCTAGGGGAAGGGCCCACAAGAGGTGCCCTTTCCCACCTCTTGGGCTTCTCAGACATGGTGTAGCACTGAGAGGGTTAAGGGGAGAGCCCACTACCCCATGAGCCTCGCAGCAACATAAGCATTACGGCAAGGCCCAGGGGAGAGGTGCCTTGTCCATGGCCTGGCAATGCTCCATCATGGCTACGAGGCATAGGGTAGGGACCTCCACTCCCCTGGGCCTTGCAAACATGGTCTAGTGCTGCGATGCCCAGAAAAAGGGACCCAGGATAGGGGAACCCTCGACCATTGGTCTCACAACAATAGTGTAGCACTGCAACACCAGGGACGGGTGTTCCCTTCAATGGACCACCTCACCATGAACCACAGCTGTGAGACTCATTGGAGTGTTGTCCCATTCTCTGGCCTCACAGCTATCATGTAGTGCTGCTTCTGGGATGTTGCCCCATTGTCCTTGACTTCACATCCATGGTTGGGTGCTGAAAGTCATCGCTGCAAGAGCCAAGTAGAGACTTCACAGGAGAATGTATGTATGCCTTTGCAGAAACACTGCACATGTGGAGACATATTTTGTGTGCAGAGACTTCCGAAGCTGTTTATTGGGAGCAGATGAACTAAGACTCACTTAGGGTTTCATTCTAAATCCCCCCTCAAAAACAGGTCATGTTAAAAGTTAACTCATTAAGAGATTGAGTTTCTAGAGTGTGATTACTCTTCATGCTATTTTTGAGTTCTAACCCCTTTACCACCTATTGGAGTAAGCCTTGACTGCTCGCAATTGCAAATTGCAAATTTTGAGTGACAAGTTTAGAAAAGTAGCAGTAGTAAATCAGTATCTACCATGCATACTGTCCAGTAAGTACCCACTGCACTTGACCTGGACGAAGTAGTACATTTTAACCATGGAATTAAGATTCTTGGCATCTAATCACCATGTTCTAAAGCTGAGCATGGCCGGAATCCGAGTGGAAATTTCCTTGGAGAGGCATCCCCTTAGACTTTCCATCAGACTCACTGAGATCCCAGTCGTAGTCTAGTGAACTAGTTGGAGAAATGCAACCACAAGATGCGTTTTTCAATCCTTGCCTCCCATTTGGCCAAATCGTGTGATCTTGGGCAATAACTGAATTTATTGCAAGGGCCGCGGGGATTATGCTAATTGAGTGGCTGCTGCATTTTTCTCATAATAATGGATGTATAACCTAATTCATCCTCTGCTGCATAATCTGCAGGTTTTAACAAAAACTATTTTTGTTTCTAGCTCATACGGTTCAAAAGTTCCTAATAATACAACAACACGTGTTGCCTTGCAGCAGAAGATCCTTTGAAATGTACTCATACCGCCGCATAATTTGACCGTACTCTACCATATAATTCCATTGGCCCTGAATATTACTCTGCTGCTCCCTTTTTGGCAAGATTGGGAGTACTTTGATTCAATGTGAAAACTGGTAGTCACTGAGATTTTTTAAAATACAGAATAATTCCTGAGAGAAGGGTGGTGCCCAGTCATATGTACGTGTCATCTAAATGCAGTACAGTGATAAATATATATTCTTTGCAACAAGTAGAAGTGTACTCCCGTCACGTGTCTAGTAATTTAACAAACTGTTTGATCCTGGGCAAATACAATTCTCCGTGTGTCTCATCCACTGATCTGACAATACAGCAGCCCTTTGAAACAGGCTTAATGTGCCAAATAGTAACCAAAGGCGTTCTCCCTGGCTCAGGCTCAGCTTGAGGTCCAGTTAGAACCACAAGTCCATAAAGAGCCGAGTTTTCATGTAGTATCTACCTGACAACCTCCGTCTAACCAGGATGTGATATTACCGCTAGAGGTGTCAACTTAATACCTGGGCAACCATCTTCCAGTCTTGGCATCAGCTCAAGAGCCTGTGATTCTGGGCAAATCACTTAATATCCCTGTGCCTAAAAAAATGACAAGAAGGTGTCCTTGTATAATGTAACTGGTTCTCATGTTAGGCACTCCAATACTTTCAGGTCACGTTTGTGCCATACAAAATGGGAAAACATGGTTTTTATCCCTCATTTAAGGCTGTTTGCATCAAGGGTTACCACCTGGCTGGTTTTCTGTCCTTTTCTGTTCGGTTTCATGTCTCGGCTGATACAAAGTCACCTAATGCTGTTATGTTTAGGTCTTATCTGTACATTTAAACGTGCTCTAGAGCTGGGCCCATCCCTGAGTAATAATTCAGGTAAACAAAGACAGAAATGACTTGTTACAAATAATATAGATGCTTTTGTTTAAACTGGTGGTTAGTATTGTGTTCCAGCCTTTGCATACTCCTAAAACAGCAACAAATGGCCTGGATTTTTCTCCTGGGAAGGTGACAACCCTATTTGCATCCCAATATTTGAAGGTGATCCTGAACCTGCATTGTGCAGGGTCCCTCCTGTGCAGCAGCAGCCCCTCCCAGACAATGACAAGCATCTCTTCCAAAGCTCATCACGGGCTGAAATAGTGAGAGCTGCTTGTTGTTCCGAAGGAACTTCCCCTGTTCCTGGCAGTGCGCCACATGCCTGCAAGGCAGGGCCGGACTCGGATCGCAGATCAGCCCTGGCCATTAACTTCGACCAGCCTCCAAGGGGAAGGGCAGGGTGCTGGTGATGGAGCAAGGATTCGCACGTAACGCGACTTGCTTGTATTCAGTCCTCTCGATATAACGTTAATAAACTAACCAACATGTTTGTATTACTAATATCGCATTACACAACATCCGAGGGAAGCTTGCATATGTGCTTTTATTAACTATAATCCGCTTGCATTAAAATGGCTGCTGCTGCGCGGGATTTTTCTATTGCACATGCGTCTGTCATACTCACGTGAGATGACGTACTCTTTGCTTTCGCCTGTCACAGAACTCCATATTGAAATCTTTGAGCCTGCGCACTAGAGTCTAAAAACCATCGAGTCATGGCATTGAATGAGTGCCAAGAACAGTCTTGACCAAGATGCGCCCGGGAACCTCACCTCCTGAACTTTACGAAGGAAACAGAATTCTAATATGAGCTGAAATGTAACAAATAATAGAACATTCATTGTTGGGTGGAATAAAGATGTCATGTGAAAATAAAATTTATGGGTGGGAACGTAAATTTAAATATGAGATGCAGAAAGTTTCAATTTGGTATGGTGTGATGACCTCTCCTCGTTCCTTGACATATCAAAATTGGGGATCCTTACACTTGCAACATTGGGGGGTGGTACACTGACCTGGAAAATAGTATCACTAGGGTAGGCTTAGCTAGTTAATTTGTCCGACTTGTCCGAATAGCTGACCTGTCACTGACCCAACGCACTCAATTGGTGACCAAGAACAGAGGGCTGCGGAGCACTCTTTCAGAAGATTCGATAACCCAATCGGGTTCTGAGAGTTGAAGTGCTAGCGAAGCACTTTGTCAGGGAAATCGATAACCCAATCGGGGTTCTGGCTGTTAGCTGCAGGGAGGGAGTAGCGCAGGCGTTGCAATTTAACTGCGGGTGCCAGTCTCAACCTTTGGTGATCCTGTCCTGATCCAATTTGGCTTTACCTGTCCTGATTCTAATCTGCACCTGCTAGCCTACTGGCGACTGCAACTTTCAGGGTTCTGTCCTTTAAACTGACCTGTGACCAGGGTTAGTTCTTCACATCATTCTAGGTAAATATAAAATCAATGTGGATTCGTCATAGATTTGTTCCCTCTCTTACCCTTCCTAATTGCTACATGTTTTAATTGCTGCATGTTTGCATATCATGTTCCTTCTCTTTACCCTTCCTACTGTTAAAATTTGACATGTTCCATTTTTTACCCTCCCTTTTGTTAAATGCCTAAACATTTTGATAGTATTTTATGTTCCTTTTCTTTACCCACCCTGTTGCTAAATGATTGAAATTAGTTTAATACATCTTTTGCATAGTCACATTTTGATTCTGATCTTCATAATTGAAAGTCTCTTGGTGTTTAATCTTTGGATCATGAACATTTAAGAAACTTAGATAAAGAGTTAAAACGTTCCCGAGTCTGTGGTTCTTATATAAGGGCAATGTTAATTCTTGCTGCCTATTTTAAAACTAACTCCCTGATCCAATAGGTTTACAGGTACCAGCAGCAAGGGTTGGTAAGTTAATGGTCTAGGACCTAGTAGGGAAAAATATCTGGTAGTAACGCAAAGGTTACCTGATTAAGTTATATGTTTATTGTATATGGGTCCAGGTGAGTAAGGTAAAAATATAGTCGGGTGACCTGCGCGCTCTATCAGTATATTCTTTTGATAGCAGCAGTATGGTTAGGGTTTAGTTAAAATAGGTAGTTAGTTAGTTGGTTAAGGAAAATATTTTTTGCATATTTGAAATGTATTATTGATTGTATTGATTTTATGTATTAACCAAAATTGTTCGTACCTGTTCTATGTTTTGTCTGGAATCCCTGGTTGCAGAATAGCGGGTGGTAAATGGAAGCCACACTGCAGTGAGGTCACTTACCTGTAGGAAATAAGTGCATGGTTAGGTAAAACCGGAAGCACTAATTAGGGATTTTCTGTTTAAATGTATGAATAAACGATAGCAAAGAGTTCGCTAGCAAAATGTTTGGTGTGATATCACCTAGAAAGGGTCCCACGGAAGGAGTAACAGGTTCGTCCGAGCTTGATTGATAGCAAAGGGGTTCGCTGGTGAAACTTTGGTCTTAGTACATCCCAGAAGGGATAAGTCTAAAGGAGTAGCAGGTTCTCTAATGCTTGCGTGAAGGGTAGACGGAAGGGATCTACTCGTAGTATATGAAGAGTAAGCGGAAGGGATTTACTTGCAGTGAAATTTATCTTTCCTTTGAACTAGTCACTCAGGTACAGTGGCGAATGTTTTTACGTTGTTAAATAATAAAATCTGCGTTAAAAGTGAAAGAAATTAAGTTTTCGTATTACCTTGCAAAGGAGGGAGTCAGTTGCGGAGCTGCGCTGATGTCACTCAGAGCCGCGCTGGTATTGGTTGAAACAGTGGGTGTGTAGCTGAGGTAATAATTGTAAAGGAGGGGTAAGTACAGGAACGTGAGTACTAGTCTCGAGAGAAAAGCCGCACAACTATTGGTTGGATTTATTTGAATTCAAAATTTTGATTGATCACTGAAAAAAAAATAAAAGACACGCTGGTATTGGAAGTATTTTGTAAACAATTGAGGGTTATCGTAAATGTTAAAATTTCAAAATTATATGTGGCGTTTAGATCCAGGAATTATAGCAAATCGACCTGATAGAAGATACTTAGGTTTTGCTAGAGAACAGATGATAAGGGGCAGACCTTATATCATGTACGGATGTGAAAGAAAAATGTAATTTGTTAAGAGAGTTAAAATTTCTTTCAGAAAGATAAACTGATTAAAACCAGAGAAGGAATTATTATTCCACCACCGAATACGCCTGCATAATACATGATGTTTGACAGAGGCTACCACACTTGTGTATGGTTAGAAAATTGGGTGGAATACACTAAAGATGATGGAGTTTTGGCATTTCCCGAATATGGTACTTTCAATGGCCGAGTTTTATTTAATTTAAGTCCACATATGAATGACTTAAATCCCAGACCTAGATTAACGCAGTATGAGGCACTAGAAGAGTGGGAGATTGAAGCTTTTGAATGCGACAGACCCAGAAGTGACAAAGGGTAGAGTAAGTTCTACCCTAAGTTTCCACGAGAAACTAGAGATAAACAAATGAAGCAATGGAGACAATCTATGATGGTGGAAGGCTTGTATCCTGTATTTACACAAGAAAAACCATCAGGAAGTAAAAGCACAGACAAAGCAGGAAATCTAATGATTAGTGATAATCCAGAAGATGATTATTTGGAGGATTTGTTAATGAAAAACCACCACCGTATAATGAGGAGCCAAGCACGAGTAATCCTAGTGCTCCGTTTCTGAAACCACCTCTGATTCCGCAAGTGGTACATGAAACTTTGTTAGAAAAAGTACTGCAATACAGGGAAAGAGAAGCATTAAATAAACAAAGAAGTGAGTTGATTCAGAAGATTTCCCAATTAAATACAAGTCTTGAAGCCCTGACAATTCCGGTAACTATTGACCAAGTTGTTCCTTTGTACGGAGATAAGCAAGCTAGTCCTAAAACTCCCGTTATGACTACACCTGTAGTTCAGCCAAGAAAAGAACCTTTAATAGTCGATGATCAGGCAAGTGAATGTGAATCAGTGATTTCCCTGATGGATTTACCAATAAGAGAACCAGTGAGTGACTCGGTTAGGAAAATCACTCCTACAACTTCTAGAGAAGTACAGATTGAGACATCTTCAGGTACAAGAAGTGCCACAGTAGTAACTCCAGAGGAAATATAGAGATGGTCATGAGAAATAGAGATACCCAAATCACAGCCAAAAGTATTAGACATATATAAATTAAGAGTCGAATTAGAAGAATTGATGGCTGGGAATGTGGGATTGGACAGAATAAATACACTCAGTGAAGATGAATTATTATTCATATGTAAAAGCATTACTAGAAACACCAGAGTGGTGCATGAAAAACTAACAGATGTGGCTGCTAATATGGGAATTGACATTGGCAAGTCTAAAGTGTTACAGAAACCATATTGAGCTGAATTTTCTGACAAAGATTTGGAAAATATGAATGTGTCAGGAAGAAAAGCACAAATTAGGGAGCTTTTGTCATTATTGCAAAAATGGGGTGATATAGAAAAATGGAGAACTAGATGGGCAAAGAAAAAAGAAGAGGCTCGATCAAAAGTTGCATCTGAATATGTTCTAAAAGAAACAGAAAAAGTAGAAAGGTTGTGTCCTATGAGAGAAATACAAGGTGGAGGTTATGTACATATCCCATGGTCCCGACAGGATATTTTATCATTTACAAATGATTTCCCAAAACTTGGAGAAAAACCTGTAGAATGGTATAGACAAGTTGAGAGATTTGTAAAGGTTTCAAAATGTCTCTTGAAAGATTTAGATGGATTACTTGACATTGTGGTACCTGTAGATCTGTGGACAGAATGCAAAATAGCTATTGATTGGCCTAGTGATGAGTACCCTAGAGACCCAAAGACAGGGGCACCTTCTGATGAAGTGATGAAGAAATACAACCAGGTAATACTCTACCTCAAAGGAAAGGTGCCTGCTAAGGAGACTGATTGGACTAGAATAGATAGAACCACTCAGAATAAAGGTGAATCTGTGCATGCGTATTATGAACGTTTGTTGCAGGTTTTTAAACAGACCAGTAGTTTGGGCAATATTGATATGAAGGATATGACGCAATTTCATCTATCGGTTTGTGTCAGGATTAAGGCCAGAAATCTCGCAATGGATAAAGGACCATAACATTTGTTGGCAGGCCAAACCGATTGATGAAATCCTTAAATACGCAAAGTATTGTGAGGATGAACTTGACAATAAACGAAAAGAGTTAAAAGAAAAGGTAATGTGGGCACAAGTGAAATTATCAGAGCAACAAGAGCTTCAATAGAGTCAAATAAACAATTATCAGAATCAAAATGATGGAAATGGGGGTAAGACAAGGGGAAAGTTCAATAGAGAAGAAGCAAAGAAGAAGTTTCCTCTTCACGGGTGTGGCAAGTTGGGGGACTGGAAGAACGAGTGTAAGGCTATACAAAATGGTAATATGCAAACTAATGATTTGAATCCACAGACGCAGAATGAGGTACCACGGAAGCAACAGCAGCAGGTAATACAAAACCAGTTACCCCTAGCACCTATGCCAAATTATAGGAGTAAAGCACAACAGAGTGTGGATACCACAAATTGGGAGGGTAGTGAAAGGAGAGATACAGCGACATCACAATTTCTTTTTAGTGACACGTTTTTCAGTGAGGACACCTACTGACGGTGCCTGAGAGGGGAGGACGAGGAGTGCGTACTTGGCGACTCCTTGCCGGTAGATCAGTAAGTTCCATACATTGAAGGAAAGGTTGAAGGAAATGACGTCTCCTTTTTATTGGACACTGGTGCTACCCGTTCTACTGTGAGAACAGCAGACGTTTCAAACCTACCCCTCTCGGGAGAAGAGATCCAAGTAGTGGGCGTTTCTAATAAACAAATTAGTACCCCAGTTACAGAACCAATGGAAGTTAGAATAGGCAATTTTAAAGGAATGCATAGATTTGTTGTATGTGATTCAAGTCCAGTAAATTTGTTAAGCCGAGACTTGTTGTGCAAAATGAAGTGCACTATCTTTTGCTCACCAAGTGGTGTTGAAATTCAAACCCCAGACGAAGATGTAGTTTATAAATGAATTTTAGCGAAACAGGAAACTGAAAATAAAAAGTTAACTATAGAAGTCTTACCAGAAGAATTACGACAGACTGTAGATCCTAAAGTCTGGGATTTTACTGGAAAAGATGTAGGATTAATGGCAAATGTAGATCCGATAAAAGTGACAGTGAAGGAAGGTGCAGTTTACCCAAATACTCGACAGTACAAAATGAGCCCAGAAATAAAAGCAGGTGTTGCAGCAGAAATAAAACATTTGGTTAAAACAGGCATTTTACAAGAAATAATGAGCAGTCCATGTAATTCGCCCATAATTGGAATCAAGAAGCCAAGTGGCAAGTATAGGGTCGTGCAAGAACTCCAAAAGATTAATAAGATTGTTGTCCCATGTTGTCCAGTTGTGCCAAATCCTGCAGTGATTCTGTATCAGATACTGTGGGAGGCTGGATGGTTCACTGTGATTGATTTATGTCGTGCATTTTTCTCAATTCCATTGCATCCAGATAGCAAATTTCTTTTTTCTTTTGAATTTGACAGTCATGTGTAAGTTTGGAATCGCGTTCCTCAGGGGTACACAGAAAGTCCATCGATTTTTAATCAGATTCTGAAAAAGTGCCTTGAGTCTTTAGTGCTGCCAGGACAGTCAGTCCTAGTCCAGTATATAAATGACTGATTGGTGTTGTCTAAAACTCGAAATGACTGTGTTGTTGATACCATTGCCTTACTGAACCATCTAGGTGAATGGGGGCATAAAGTGTCACCTGTAAAATTACAGTTTTGCACCACATCAGTGAAATATCTAGGGCACCAGATAGAAAGAGGTGTCTGAAGGGTTACCTCAGAAAGAACAAGAATAATCAGAAACATGAATTTACCCCAAACCCAGAAAGAGATCAGAATGTTTCTTGAAGTAGTAGGTTACTGCAGGCAATGGATTGTGGGATTTGCAGTCCTAGCAAAGCCATTGATACAAATGACAAAGAAAAGAGCAAAAGACCCAGTAGAATGGGATGATGAAAGCATGACTGCTTTTCTGAAATTACGAGAATGTTTGTGTACAGCTCCAGCATTAGGGATGCCTGACTATTTGAAAGATTTTGCATTATTCTGTGACACACAAGATAATTGTGCACTTTCAGTTTTGACCCAAACTCATGGTCTGATGAGACGTCCTGTGGCATACTTTTCTTCCACACTCGACCCAGTAGCATCTGCATTACCAGGTTGTCTTAAAGCAGTAGCGGCAACTTGCATGATTCTTGAGCAAAGCGAGTCAATCATTATGGGACATCCTGTAACAGTGTATGTTCCACATGCAGTTGTGATATTACTGACCAGAACAAAAACTCAATACTTGACTCCTAGTCGGCTGACTAAGTACAAGCGTATTCTTGTAGGTGCAGGAAATTTAACTATTGCCAGGTGTAATATTTTGAACCCAGCAATATTGCTACCTAATTCACACTTTGCTGAAGTAAAGGAAGAAGTCGAACATGATTGTATCGACTTGACTGAATACAGTACAAAACCACGTCCTGACATAAAAGAGGAGCCACTAATTGATTCTGAATATGAGCTATTTGTAAATGGCTCATGCATGAGACATGAGGAAGGAGGTTTAAGTGCTGCCTATGCAGTGTGCACATTGGGGGGTCCAATTGAAGCATCCTTTTTACCTGGAGTCAAGTCTGCACAAGTTGCCGAATTGATTGCATTGACAAAAGCTTGCAAATTTGGAAAAAAATTGGAAAGTAACCATATACACTGATAGCCAGTATGGTTTCAGGGTTGTGCATGATTATGGCCAATTATGGATGAAACGGGAATTTCTGACTTCTTCAGGTACTCCAATCAAAAATGGGCATTATGTAAAAGATTTACTCGAAGCGATTCAATTGCCAAAAGAAGTTGCTGTGGTCAAGTGTGCTGCTCACAAATCTGGAAATGACAAAATGACAGCTGGTAACAGATATGCAGACCAGTTAGCCCAACATTGTGCCAAATTTAAAATGACTGTAAACAAGAAAATTGAAGTAGGTGAAAACAGCTGTCAACTTATGTTGCTTGAAGGTGTGAGAACGCGGGAAAAAGTGAGAGACTTGCAAAATAAAGCAGAACCAAAGGAAAGGGAAGAATGGAGAAAGATAGGTTGTCAGAGAAGGGTTGAAGATGGTGTCATTGTTTACCTTGATGGTAGGCCTGTGTTACCAGACTGTATGCTTGCTCCTATGGCTAGGAGGTTCCATGGAGATTCCCACTTGGGAAGAGATGCTATGATAAAATTGTTCAGACAGAGATGGTTCAATGCGAAATTCAGGAACATAGCAGAAGCACTTTGCCAAAGATGTTTAGCTTGTCAACAGATGAATCCTGGAAAGAAAACTGTAGTGTTACCAGGAAAGATTGGGAAGGCAGAGGGTCCCTTCATACGATTACAGATTGATTTCATTCAGTTACCTCCTTGTTGAGGACTAAAATACATTCTTGTCATTGTCTGCCTGTTTTCAAAATGGGTGGAAGCTTACCCCACAAGTAGGAATGATAGCATTACTGTAGCCAAACTCCTACTCAGAGAACTCATACCGAGGTTCAGTTTTCCAGTAACAATTGAATCAAACCGAGGCTGCCATTTTAATAATGAAATAATTGGCCTAATCTATGAAGCATTCAGTGTAAATCAAAAGCTGCACTGTGCATATCGCCCAGAGTCTTCTGGAGTGGTAGAACAACTGAATGGCACGATCAAGTCAAGATTGGGAAAGATGTATGAGTCTACCCGTCTAGAGTGGCCAGATGCCTTACCTCTTGTTCTGATGGGACTGAGAAGTATTCCAGACCGGAACATAGGCTTGAGTCCTCATGAAATACTAGTGGGAAGAGCAATGAGGCAAGCATGGGTGCCAGGACAAAAGTTGATAAATATATCTGATGATTTGATACTGGAGCACTGCAAAGAACTGGCTGACCAAGTGCGTATCTCTCACCAGGTTGGGAAAGACTCTGTCACCAGACTAGCCACTCCAGCACATGACCTGAACCCAGGTGATTGGGTAGTGCTAAAGAAACACACTCGAAAATCTTGCCTTGCACCGAGGTGGGGAAAACCACGTCAAGTGATTTTAGTTACTACCCCAGCTGTAAAGTGCGAAGGAGTTCCACACTGGATCCATGCCAGTCATACAAAAAGAGTGACTGAACCTGATGAAACTGAAGCTGCAGGTTGTACAGCTGAGGGGTCTCAAGATATTGATCCTGAAGTAGCTGAAGAGGAACAACTGAGCACCAGTCAAGATGATTGGATTCCATTAGTTGAGATACCTGCAGAATACGGGAAAACCAGAAGTCAAACTTATTGAGACAGTCAGAGTGAAAGTGGGGACGAGAGAGGTATAGAAGAAGGTACTCAGATCATAGAAATACAAGTCAAAAGTGATTCTGAGGAGGACCAGATAGGGACAGATCTGAATACTCAGATAACTGACACCCCACCAAGAACTCCTGAGTCTGAGGAGGGACAGACAGGTACTAGGGCGGAAGCTCAGGCGGAAGAAAATCAAGAGTTTGAAGAGCCCGAGAAGGACCAGATAGGTGTAGAAAAAGATGTTTAGGAAAAAGAAGGTGAATCAAAACAAAGTCAAAGTCAAACACCTGAACAAGGCCAGATTAGTAACCAGGCAGAAGAAACAGTAATAAGACCTGGTCCTAGTCAGATAGAGTGGGATACAGAAGACAGCATTGAAATAGATGTGCGACAACTGAATGAAAATAAAAGAGCATTGGAAGAAGACCAGAGCACAGTGCCAGCTAAAAGACTCAGAAAAGTAGACAAATGGCCTAGGTTTGTCAAAAGGCTGAAATTCCCTGTGTCATACACACGTGACACGACGTACTCTTTGCTGGCCATCAATGAGAGAGACCTGTGCATTTTTCAAATGGGTGGTGAAAAAATATGAGTATGTTGCTGGAGATGTGGGCCGCCGTGCCACCAATTTACTTACCGGGGAAGGGTAAACACCCATTATTCCGCAACTTTCTTTCCGCATACCATCACTCCGTATACTTTCATTACGAAAGTACCATGACTCCGCAATGCCATTATAACGCATGGCATTACATTTTATATGCTTTTACCACGCATACATTTACAACGAAATTCGTTGTAAATGCATGAATGGTAAAAGCATGTTTTTTTAATGTTTGGATAAGGTAAGTATGGGTATAGGGGTATATGTTTTGGGGTACTGAGGTATATATTTTGGGGTGCTTGGGTATTTTAAGGGTTCAGATATAGTTTTGGGCTATAGGGTAAAGGGGTAGTTTTAGGGTTTAGGGATAGGTATGGGTTTTGGGGTACATGGGTATTTTTAGGGTTCAGGGCTAGGTTTGGGTTTTGGGGTTTAGGGGTATTTTTAGGTTTCAGGGGTAGGTTTGGGTTTTGGGGTACAGGGGTATTTTTAGGGTTCAGGGCTAGGTTTGGGTTTTGGGGTACAGGGGTATTTTAGGGTTCAGGGGTAGGTTTGGGTTTTGGGGAACAGGGTTATTTTTAGGGTTCAGGGCTAAGTTTGGGTTTTGGGGTACAGAGGTATTTTTAGGGTTCAGGGGTAGGTTTGGGTTTTGGGGTACATGGGTATTTTAAGGGTTCAGGGCTAGGTTTGGGTTTTGGGGTACAGGGGTATTTTAGGGTTCAGGGGTGGTTTTGGGGTACAGTGGTTTTTTTAGGGTTCAGGGCTAGGTTTGGGTTTTGGGGTACAGGGGTATTTTTAGGGTTCAGGGATAGGTTTGGGTTTTGGGGTACAGGGTATATTTATAGGGTTAAGATAGGTTAGTGTTTAAGGGTGTTGGGGTATTTTAAAGAGTATGGGTGGGTTATGATTATGGGGTGCAGGGGTATTTAAAGGGAGCAGGGTGGAATTAGCACACAATATGAGACATGGCATGAAGGGCGGAACGTACCACACGCCCCCAGCGTTTGTCACGCCCCCAGCACACGCCCACAGCACAACGCAGACACGCCCACAAGGGACTACTTTGCTGGCACGGTTCTTTTACATTTTAAATGTATATGGTGGGCAACTGCCCTTTCCAACGCTGTATTGGGTGTTGTGATTGGTGCTGTGGTTCCTGAGATTACCCGCCTCAAAGGTTTGGGCTCTCTCTTTATTATATTAGTATAGATAATCTGCTTGCATTAAAATGGCTGCTGCTATGCGGGATTATTCTATTGCGCATGCGTCTGTCATACACACGTGACACGACGTACTCTTTGCTTTGGAAGGAAAACTTTCGCATGTGCGCAATAGAATTAAAATGGCTGATCTGTGATACAGCATGCATGAAGCTTGCACTGCTGCTTTTGCTAAGCAGTTCATTCTGCTTAACCTTAACGCAATAGTTAAATATAAGGTAATGGGAATAGAGTAGAGATAAGTGGTATATAGTGCATTCTTTTATTCTGTGTTCTTAAACTGTTTCTTTTCTATTCTTACATGTAAATCAATGTTGGGCCTGACGCCTGTCGCTGAACCACATATAGAAACCTTTGAGCCTGCGCACTAGAGTCTAAAAACCATCGAGTCATGCATTGAATGAGTGCCAGGGACAGTCTTGACCAAGATGCGCCTGGGAACCTCACCTCCTGAACTTTACGAAGGAAACAGAATTCTTATATGAACTAAAATCAAAATGTAACAAATAATTGAACGTTCATTGTTGGGTGGAATAAAGATGTCATGTGAAAATAAAATTGATGAGTGGGAACGAAAATTTAAATATGAGATGCAGAAAGTTTCAATTTGGTATGGTGTGATGACCTCTCCTCATTCCTTGTCCTATCAAAATTGGGGATCCTTACACTTGCAAAATTGGGGGGTGGTACACTGACCTGGAAAATAGTATAACTAGGGTAGGCTTAGCTAGTTAATTTGTCCGACTTTTCCGAATAGCTGACCTGTCATTGACCCAACGCACTCAATAGGTGACCAAGAACAGAGGGCTGTGGAGTACTCTGTCAGAAGATTCTATAACCCAATCGGGTTCTGAGAGCTGAAGTGCTAGCGAAGCACTTTGTCGGGGAAATCGATAATTCAGGAACAACAAATAACTGTGGGTCTAAAAAGTGAGCTCAAAACATGCTACGTGTTGCTGGCTATGTGTCTGCTACTACTGAAACGATAGAAGACAGACTGGACAGTTAACCACTGTGAAAAATGTCCATCAGTTACGCAATTTTGGGCACCCAGTACATCATTTGGTCTACTCCACAGTACAGGTGACACTTTGTGTGGGGGGTATAACTGTGCTCTGGTCTTTAAATACTTCCCTTGAACCCTAGACATATTGTTTGTTGTTTGTAGTGGGGAAATCGATAACCCAATCGGGGTTCTAGCTGTTAGCTGCAGAGAGGGAGTAGCACAGGCGTTGCAACTTAACTGCGGGTGCCAGTCTCAACCTTTGGTGATCCTGTCCTGTTCCAATTTGGCTTTACCTGTCCTGATTCTAATCTGCACCTGCTAGCCTACTGGCAACTGCAACTTTCGGGGTTCTGTCCTTTAAACTGACCTGTGGACAAGGTTAGTTCTTCACACCATTCTAGGTAAATATAAAATCCATGTGGATTCGTCATTGATTTGTTCCCTCTCTTACCCTTCCTAATCGCTACATGTTTTAATTGATGCATGTTTGCATATCATGTTCCTTCTCTTTACTCTCCCTACTGTTAACATTTGACATGTTCCTTTTTTACCCTCCCTTTTGTTAAATGCCTAAACATTTTGATAGTATTTTATGTTCCTTTTCTTTACCCACCCTATTGCTAAATTATTGAAATTAGTTTAATACATCTTTTGATAGTTACATTTTGATTCTGAACTTCATAATTGAAATTCTTTTGGTGTTTAATCTTTGGATCATGACCATTTAAGAAACTTAGATAAAGAGTTAAAATGTTCCAGAGTCTGTGGTATTATATGAGGGCAATGTTAATTCTTGCTGCCTATTTTAAAAATAACTCCCTGATCCAATAGGTGTACAGGTACCAGCAACAAGGGTTGGTAAGTTAATGGTACAGGACCTAGTAGGGAAAAATACCTGGTAGTAATGCCAAGGTTACCTGATTAAGTTATATGTTTATTGTATATGGGCCCAGGTGAGTAAGGTAAAAATATAGTCGGGTGACCTGCGCGCTCTATCGCTGGCGGGAACACCGCTACTGCCTGCGTTTTTGTTACAAGGGACTGTTTTTGCAGCACTGCTTTAAAACCGGCCTCCACTAACAAAAATGACCCGCCTGGTCCAAAACTTTCCCCCACCATTCCGGTACAAAGGGGAAATGCCAGTGCCCGCTACACCCAGTCCGGCCCAGATTCGGGCCAGGAGACAATTGGCTCTCCCCATGGCCTCGCTGCATTGGAGCATTGGTGCAAGGATGGGCAAGGCTCCCATATTGGTGGACTGAGTTCGGGGCCCTGGGACGTTGCCCATGCCTAACGCTCTCCCTGAACAGATGATGTTTGTCATAAAAGGTTCAGTATTGCACCTCTGTCACACTTTTATTTTGCATTTATATGGTTGAGTGTTAAGTTCTAGACAGCTCTAAACATGGGCTTTGTTTTGAACTTGGCAGGTTCCTTATCGACTGTTCATTTCCACTTAAACATAGTTTATTACTCAGTGAATATTCAGGATTCAACCTCGACTCGAACAAACCATGTAGTCATCACTAGCCCTCTACAAATACATCATACCCTTTTCTTACGTTCAGAGGTTTTTATGCCAAGTTTGTGTCATAGTGGTGCTTTGGGCCTGGGAGATACCAGCCCTTCTTTACAGCCCAGGTCCGCATCCTTTTATTCTCACCCTATTCCAGACTCTTACCTTTGTCCTCGTAATCAGGAAGGTCCTGGGTGGTTCCGGGTGCATCTGTAAAGTCCGCTGGCGTAGGCCACTGGGACCCTCCATCGTATTGCCTTTGAGAGCCTTGGCACTTCACCTGTCCTGTCCTGATCTCTCTGAAAACTGAAGGTTCTGATGTGATATTAGTTGCTATGGCCAGGGTTCTGAGTTGTGACATCACACAGACGATGCCTCAAGCCCTGGTCGCTGTGTAATTTGAAGCCATGGCTTCTAATAAGCATTCTGAACATTGGGACCTAACACCCAGAACCACATTTCCACTCTATAAACGGCGATATTACATTTATATTACAGTGTCACAGCCTTTAACATTATAAGTTGTATTATCATTTTAATTATTGCATTGTGAGAAATATCAAGGTGCCACGATGGGCCAATGGGGATAGTTCCTTTGCTCGTTTTTAACCATGTAAATCAGACAGTAACAGTTAGAGGCGTAAGGTGTAGCATGATGGTGCCTCTCTGTCTTTATTTACTTATGAAAGAAAAGTAAATCAATCATTCATTCATTCCAAGGGTCACTTGGAGTCCGATTAACTAATTCATTGTATTTTGTGAATGTATGCAGTATGTATGTGCCTTGTAGAGGATGGCAAACTGCTTGACTCAATCCCAAAATTCCAAACCATGCATACAAGTTGGCAACAAGCGGTTGAATATTTTTATAGAAATGCTTGACAGTCACACACACTACTTAAGTATCTCTATGCTCTGTTGCACAATGCCTGTGGTGGGACTGCAGTGTACATTTTTCTCAGTTAAAGAGCATGTACGATATAGACACCATCAGTGCAAGTACCCTTTGGAAATAACCATTTACAGCATGGATACAACCACTGCAAACTTCTCTCACTCACGGAATATATGTAGCTTGGGCATCAGTAATGTGTGAGGCCCTCTTCCACAGAACAAGTATCAAGCATCAAACAAAGAACATGTCCAGCACAACAGAATCAGAGCAAGCTTCCTTTCCTAATTTAACATAACAGAACAGGCCCTATTATGGGTATCAACAGAGCCAGCCTTCCTCACACAAAGAATGTATCAGTGGGTCAAGCATCTACGGAAGACAGAACTGGTAACACAAGGAAAGCAAAAGTGCAAGCTTCCCTCATTATCATATAAGTTGCAGTGTGGATACCTACAGTGCAGTTCTCACGGCATCAAGTAGAAAGTCCAGCACGGCCATCATCAGTGCAAACGTCTCCCTTTCAAAGAATAAGCACAACATGGGCATGACACCTTCAACCTTCCTATGATGAAGGAACATGCACAGCATTGACATCACCAATGCAAGCTACATTCACTCACAGACTATGAATAGAATAAGCACCAGTAGAGCAGGTTGCCCTCTTTCACAGAAGAGTGGAGCACAGGCATCAGCTGAGCAAGCTTTGCTTGCTACAACCACAGGGATGCCATGTAGGTATGCAGTGCACACGTTCCTCCCTCTCTGACCATGTTGCATTCCCTCCCACACTAAGCACCTCATGGGCATCAACTGAGCAAGACTCCTTCACTATAACAAAAGATACACCTTGGCATCAACATTGCAGTGTTCACCTCATGATAGAGTAGGCCCAGCATGCCCATCAGAAATCTGTGTTTCCCTCTGTTGAAGAACAGGTATGACAATAGCGTCACCAGTGCAAACTTCCTCTGATAATAGAACAAATGCTGCCTGGACATCACCAGTGCAAGCTTCCCTTAATTATTGAACATATGCTGCCTGGACATCACCAATGCAAGCTTCCCTTGATAACTGAACATATGCTGCATTGACATCACGAGTGCAAGCTTCCCTTGGTTATTGAACACATGCTGCCTGGACATCACCGGTGAAAGCTTCCCTTGATTATTGAACATATGCTGCCTGGACATTACCAGTGCAAGCTCCCCTAGATAATAGACCATATTCTGCCTCGACATCACCAGTGCAAGCTCCCCTTGATAATAGACCATATGCTGCCGGGACATCACCCGCGCAAGCTTCCCTTGATTATTGGACATATGCAGCATGAGCATCACCAATGCAAGCTTCCCTTGATAACTGAACATATGCTGCATTGACATCACCAGTGCAAGCTTCCCTTGATAATTTAACATATGCTGCCTGGACATCACCAGTGCAAGCTTCCCTTGATAATTGAACATATGCTGCCTGGACATCACCAATGCAATATTCCCTTCATATCCGAACTTATGCAGCATGGGCTTCACCAATGCAAACTTCCCTCCCTCACTGACTATGTATAGCATGGTCCTCAAAAGTGCAAGCTGTCCTCCCGCAGAGAACAGGCACAACAAATCAGTAGAAGTGCATACTTTGCCCCCCCCCCCACACACACACAGAGCAGATGCAATATGGGTATCAGTAATGCAAGCTTCCCTAATACAAAGAACAGGTTCTTCTTGGACATCAGAAGTGCAAGCTTTACTCCCTGACATAACAGGTAATGCGTGGACACCAATAGTGCAAGCTTCCCACACCAATGCAAAACGTATATCACAAACATGAACAGGGTATGATTCACTCCCTCAGAGAACTAGAATGGACATCTTCATAAGATTCCTTTTCTCACAGAACCTATTTCTGATAGACATCAGAAGTGCACATTTTCTCCTGTTCAGAGAGGAACAGCATGACAGCAGGAGTGGCAGTGGCTTTCCCTCACAGAACAGGTGCAGCATTGACATTAGAAATGTAAGGTCCCTCCATTCCCAAAACAGGTACACCATGGACATTAGCAGTGAGCACTTCCCTCTCTCGGCCACTTGGGCAACAGCAGTGTTGTCTTTTATCTTTCTTGGAAAAGGTACAGAATGGAACCCAGCAGTGCAAGCTTCCGTCACGAGCACAAGCGACAGTGAATGGAAATCTGTAGTGCAATCATCCCTCCATCCAACAGACACTGCATAGGCACAGCAAAGAAAGCTTCACTCACCCCCACGACTCATACCTTATGTGTATCAGCAGTAGAAGCTTTCTTGGTTAACCAAACATGTACAGCATGGGCATCAGCAATGCAAGCTTCCCTCACTCTCTGAACATGCAAAGTATCTGCACTGTGTGAGGGTCCATGTGCAGGGCCAGACTGGGAACCAAAACCGGCCCTGGCAAAGTGCTTGGCTGCCCCCCCTTCCTCTTCCCCCTTGGAGGAGGGGGATGCCACGAGCTCTTTACCAGGGTCGCTTTTCTGCCGAATTTGTTACCAGGCCGATTTTGCAGCTATGCTGCAAAAACGGCCCTATAACAAATTCGGCCCCCAGGGGCCCAAAAACGCCCCTACCCTTGCGGCTGGCCGGGGAATTGCCCGGTGCCTGCAACGGCCAGTCCGGGCATGTCCATGTGTGATGTTGGTGGCGCCAGCAAAGTATGCTTCACCGACACCCAAAACCGATACCTCATGTTTATCAGCAGTAGAAGCTTTCTTGGTTAACCAAACATGTACAGCATGGGCATCAGCATTGCAAGCTTCCCTTACTCTCTGAACATGCAAAGTATCTGCACTGTTTGAGGGTCCATGTGTGATGCCGGTGGCACCAGCAAAGAATGCTTCACTGACACCCAAAACTGATACCTCACGTTTATCAGCAGTAGAAGCTTTCCTGGTTAACCAAACATGTATAGCATGGGCATCAGCATTGCAAGCTTCCCTCACTCTCTGAACATGCAAAGTATCTGCACTGTTTGAGGGTCCATGTGCGATGCCAAGGGCACCAGAAAAGAATATTTCACTCACCAGCAAAACTAATACCTCGTGGATCAGCAGTAGAGACTTTCTTGGTTAATAAAACATTTACAGCATGCACTTCAGCAATGCAAGCTTCGCTCACTCAGTATGTGCACTGTTCCAGGGTCCATGTGTGATGCCAGGGGTGATAAAAGTATTACTTCCGGTCAAAGCCAACCATGTTTTTATGGCATTCCGATGGATCGACTACCTTTGCAAGAAGGTTAAAGCAGCAGTTTCCATAAGGTGGTGCTACAAATAATGGAATATTTACCATCCAGGCAATGAAATGAAAGCAGTCTTTTGCAGTGTAGTAATATGTGCCGGACTGTTATTAATTTGTAAAGAGTCCACAGTCTACTTTCCACCATTTCCCCAAAAATATGTTCCAATAGATTCCATCTAGCACCACTATGTCAAAACCTAAATACCTTTGCTGCCAATCCATCATGTTGTTTTTGGTCCATCCTCAAAATATTTTGCACAGTGGATTTAAGCATTTATTTTAATCTTTTCTTTTCATTATCATCTGTTTTATTTTTAGAGATTGCTGTTCCTGTTTCTAACATAGCTAGTAGAATTTGGTGTGAAGAGTGATAAGACATTTAAACATATAGAATGTGAGCTAAAGTACCCATAATAGCAGAGCTTCTGTTGTAAAGCACAGGTTTGGCATGGCTTAATGCAGCTTGCGCCTCATTCTGGATGTAACCCTGCAGTTTGTATATTGCAAGTAAGTTATAATATATATCGTTTAATGGCGGTAACAATGTGTAGTTTTTCTAAACTACAAAACTCTTTTATGTCTATGCGTCATTTGGGCTGCAACATGTGACCCTGCATTGTGATTATTTAAACCAATACCTGTTTGTGCACTGTGTCATGTGATCAAGCGCTCGGGGAAGCGCAAAACGTGTCATGGCGATTTGAAAAACCAACACGAAATAAACAAGTAATCTTTGCACCTACTTTGGGCCCGTATCTGTTTCTGCAGCTTTGATAACTCTGCTTTGTGATTCGGATATCCTTGGAATATATATATACTAGCAGCCCGTCCCGACGTTGTCCAGGAGCAATTAGGCTTCAGGGCCCCCGCCCGCCCCGACGTTGTCCGTGGTTCCCCCGGAGCCTTCCTCCATATATTGCAGTATTATACCTCTATGGTTACTTTGTACGCTTTTGTAACCTGCACACGTAACTTTTTCCTCCAGTAATGCACCGTTTGGCTCACTTTTGTAATGATCCGTTTGCTTCCTCTTGCTCACGATGTACGCTTTTGTAACCTGCACACGTAACTTTTTCCTCCTGTAATGCACCGTTTGGCTCACTTTTGTAATGCTCCGTTTGCTTACTCTTGCTCACGATTTTCATTTTTGCTTCATTTTTCCGCCGCTCAACGCTCCTAAATAAATAAATAAATAACCTACCTCATCCGCCACTCACCCCTCCTCCTCGCCTGTCCGCCGCTCCTCACCGCCTGTCCACCGCCTGTCCGCCGCTCCTCACCGCTCCTCCCCGCGCCATGTCTGCCGGTCCTCCTCGCGATCCTGGATGCCGCTCCTCCCCGCGCTTCTCACGTCGGGCACGCACGTCGCGGCCGGCACTTCTTCCAAGGGACTACTTTTTTTTCCGGTAAATTTTTTAAATAACGTATATTTATTACATTTATATAGCCTATGTCCATCTGCACACCCTGACAATTACAACGATGTATCGGGTGTGTGGATTGGCGATGTGGTTCCCGAGTTTACCCGCCTCAAAGGTTCAAAGTTCTTCCTTTCATAGTGGTGCTTTGGGCCTGGGAGATACCAGCCCTTCTTTACAGCCCAGGTCCGCATCCTTTTATTCTCACCCTATTCCGGACTCTTACCTTTGTCCTCGTAATCAGGAAGGTCCTGGGTGGTTCCGGGTGCATCTGTAAAGTCCGCTGGCGTAGGCCACTGGGACCCTCCATCGTATTGCCTTTGAGAGCCCTGGCACTTCACCTGTCCTGTCCTGATCTCTCTGAAAACTGAAGGTTCTGATGTGATATTAGTTGCTATGGCCAGGGTTCTGAGTTGTGACATCACACAGACGATGCCTCAAGCCCTGGTCGCTGTGTAATTTGAAGCCATGGCTTCTAATAAGCATTCTGAACATTGGGACCTAACACCCAGAACCACATTTCCACTCTATAAACGGCGACATTACATTTATATTACAGTGTCACAGCCTTTAACATTATAAGTTGTATTATCATTTTAATTATTGCATTGTGAGAAATATCAAGGTGCCACGCTGGGCCAATGGGGATAGTTCCTTTGCTCGTTTTTAACCATGTAAATCAGACAGTAACAGTTAGAGGCGTAAGGTGTAGCATGATGGTGCCTCTCTGTCTTTATTTACTTATGAAAGAAAAGTAAATCAATCATTCATTCATTCCAAGGGTCACTTGGAGTCCGATTAACTAATTCATTGTATTTTGTGAATGTATGCAGTATTTATGTGCCTTGTAGAGGATGGCAAACTGCTTGACTCAATCCCAAAATTCCAAACCATGCATACAAGTTGGCAACAAGCGGTTGAATATTTTTATAGAAATGCTTGACAGTCACACACACTACTTGAGTATCTCTATGCTCTGTTGCACAATGCCTGTGGTGGGACTGCAGTGTACATTTTTCTCAGTTAAAGAGCATGTACAATATAGACACCATCAGTGCAAGTACCCTTTGGAAATAACCATTTACAGCATGGATACAACCACTGCAAACTTCTCTCACTCACGGAATATATGTAGCTTGGGCATCAGTAATGTGTGAGGCCCTCTTCCACAGAACAGGTATCAAGCATCAAACAAAGAACATGTCCAGCACAACAGAATCAGAGCAAGCTTCCTTCCCTAATTTAACATAACAGAACAGGCCCTATTATGGGTATCAACAGAGCCAGCCTTCCTCACACAAAGAATGTATCAGTGGGTCAAGCATCTACGGAAGACAGAACTGGTAACACAAGGAAAGCAAAAGTGCAAGCTTCCCTCATTATCATATAAGTTGCAGTGTGGATACCTACAGTGCAGTTCTCACGGCATCAAGGAGAAAGTCCAGCATGGCCATCATCAGTGCAAACGTCTCCCTTTCAAAGAATAAGCACAACATGGGCATGACACCTTCAACCTCCTATGATGAAGGAACATGCACAGCATTGACATCACCAATGCAAGCTACATTCACTCACAGACTATGAATAGAATAGGCACCAGTAGAGCAGGTTGCCCTCTTTCACAGAAGAGTGGAGCACAGGCATCAGCTGAGCAAGCTTTGCTTGCTACAACCACAGGGATGCCATGTAGGTATGCAGTGCACACGTTCCTCCCTCTCTGACCATGTTGCATTCCCTCCCACACTAAGCACCTCATGGGCATCAACTGAGCAAGACTCCTTCACTATAACAAAAGATACACCTTGGCATCAACATTGCAGTGTTCACCTCATGATAGAGTAGGCCCAGCATGCCCATCAGAAATCTGTGTTTCCCTCTGTTGAAGAACAGGTATGACAATAGCGTCACCAGTGCAAACTTCCTCTGATAATAGAACAAATGCTGCCTGGACATCACCAGTGCAAGCTTCCCCTGATAATTGAACATATGCTGCCTGGAGATCAGCAGTCCAAGCTTCCCTTAATAATTGAACATATGCTGCCTGGACATCACCAATGCAAGCTTCCCTTGATAACTGAACATATGCTGCATTGACATCACCAGTGCAAGCTTCCCTTGGTTATTGAACACATGCTGCCTGGACATCACCAGTGCAAGCTTCCCTTGATTATTGAACATATGCTGCCTGGACATCACCAATGCAAGCTTCCCTTGATAACTGAACATATGCTGCATTGACATCACAAGGGCAAGCTTCCCTTGGTTATTGAACACATGCTGCCTGGACATCACCAGTGCAAGCTTCCCTTGATTATTGAACATATGCTGCCTGGACATTACCAGTGCAAGCTCCCCTAGATAATAGACCATATGCTGCCTCGACATCACCAGTGCAAGCTCCCCTTGATAATAGACCATATGCTGCCGGGACATCACCCGTGCAAGCTTCCCTTGATTATTGGATATATGCAGCATGAGCATCACCAAACCAAGCTTCCCTTGATAACTGAACATATGCTGCATTGACATCACCAGTGCAAGCTTCCCTTGATAATTTAACATATGCTGCCTGGACATCACCAGTGCAAGCTTCCCTTGATAATTGAACATATGCTGCCTGGACATCACCAATGCAATATTCCCTTCATATCCGAACTTATGCAGCATGGGCTTCACCAATGCAAACTTCCCTCCCTCACTGACTATGTATAGCATGGTCCTCAAAAGTGCAAGCTGTCCTCCCGCAGAGAACAGGCACAACAAATCAGTAGAAGTGCATACTTTGCCCCCCCCCCCACACACACAGAGCAGA
Organism: Lissotriton helveticus; assembly: GCF_964261635.1. Lineage (NCBI taxonomy): Eukaryota > Metazoa > Chordata > Amphibia > Caudata > Salamandridae > Lissotriton > Lissotriton helveticus. The sequence continues at coordinate 532,383,411 of NC_136071.1, forward strand.
TGCAAGATGGGTATCAGTAATGCAAGCTTCCCTAATACAAAGAACAGGTTCTTCTTGGACATCAGAAGTGCAAGCTTTACTCCCTAACATAACAGGTAATGCGTGGACACCAATAGTGCAAGCTTCCCACACCAATGCAAAACGTATATCACAAACATGAACAGGGTATGATTCACTCCCTCAGAGAACAAGAATGGACATCTTCATAAGATTCCTTTTCTCACAGAACCTATTTATGATAGACATCAGAAGTGCACATTTTCTCCTGCTCAGAGAGGAACAGCATGACAGCAGGAGTGGCAGTGGCTTTCCCTCACAGAACAGGTGCAGCATTGACATTAGAAATGTAAGGTCCCTCCATTCCCAAAACAGGTACACCATGGACATTAGCAGTGAGCACTTCCCTCTCTCAACCACTTGGGCAACAGCAGTGTTGTCTTTTATCTTTCTTGGAAAAGGTACAGAATGGAACCCAGCAGTGCAAGCTTCCGTCACGAGCACAAGCAACAGTGAATGGAAATCTGTAGTGCAATCATCCCTCCATCCAACAGACACAGCATAGGCACAGCAAAGAAAGCTTCACTCACCCCCACGACTCATACCTTATGTGTATCAGCAGTAGAAGCTTTCTTGGTTAACCAAACATGTACAGCATGGACATCAGCAATGCAAGCTTCTCTCACTCTCTAAACATGCAAAGTATCTGCACTGTTTGAGGGTCACTCTGCGATGCCAGTGGCACCAGCAGAGAAAGCTTCACTCATACCCAAAACTGATACCTCACGTTTATCAGCAGTAGAAGCTTTCTTGGTTAACCAAACATGTACAGCATGGGCATCAGCAATGCAAGCTTCCCTCACTCTCTGAACATGCAAAGTATCTGCACTGTGTGAGGGTCCATGTGCAGGGCCAGACTGGGAACCAAAACCGGCCCTGGCAAAATGCTTGGCCGCCCCCCCTTCCTCCTCCCCCTTGGAGGAGGGGGATGCCACGAGCTCTTTACCAGGGTCGCTTTTCTGCCGAATTTGTTACAGGGCCGATTTTGCAGCTATGCTGCAAAAACGGCCCTGTAACAAATTCGGCCCCCAGGGGCCCAAAAACGCCCCCACCCTTGCGGCTGGCCGGGGAATTGCCCGGTGCCTGCAACGGCCAGTCCGGGCATGTCCATGTGTGATGTTGGTGGCGCCAGCAAAGTATGCTTCACCGACACCCAAAACCGATACCTCATGTTTATCAGCAGTAGAAGCTTTCTTGGTTAACCAAACATGTACAGCATGGGCATCAGCATTGCAAGCTTCCCTTACTCTCTGAACATGCAAAGTATCTGCACTGTTTGAGGGTCCATGTGTGATGCCGGTGGCACCAGCAAAGAATGCTTCACTGACACCCAAAACTGATACCTCACGTTTATCAGCAGTAGAAGCTTTCCTGGTTAACCAAACATGTACAGCCTGGGCATCAGCATTGCAAGCTTCCCTCACTCTCTGAACATGCAAAGTATCTGCACTGTTTGAAGGTCCATATGTGATGCCGGTGGCACCAGCAAAGAATGCTTCACTGACACCCAAAACTGATACCTCACGTTTATCAGCAGTAGAAGCTTTCCTGGTTAACCAAACATGTACAGCATGGGCATCAGCATTGCAAGCTTCCCTCACTCTCTGAACATGCAAAGTATCTGCACTGTTTGAGGGTCCATGTGCGATGCCAAGGGCACCAGAAAAGAATATTTCACTCACCAGCAAAACTAATACCTCGTGGATCAGCAGTAGAGACTTTCTTGGTTAATTAAACATTTACAGCATGCACTTCAGCAATGCAAGCTTCGCTCACTCAGTATGTGCACTGTTCCAGGGTCCATGTGTGATGCCAGGGGTGATAAAAGTATTACTTCCGGTCAAAGCCAACCATGTTTTTATGGCATTCCGATGGGTCGACTACCTTTGCAAGATGGTTAAAGCAGATTTTTCCACAAGGTGGTGCTACAAATAATGGAATATTTACCATCCAGGCAATGAAATGAAAGCAGTCTTTTGCAGTGTAGTAATATGTGCCGGACTGTTATTAATTTGTAAAGAGTCCACAGTCTACTTTCCACCATTTCCCCAAAAATATGTTCCAATAGATTCCATCTAGCACCACTATGTCAAAACCTAAATACCTTTGCTGCCAATCCATCATGTTGTTTTTGATCCATCCTCAAAATATTTTGCACAGTGGATTTAAGCATTTATTTTAATCTTTTCTTTTCATTATCATCTGTTTTATTTTTAGAGATTGCTGTTCCTGTTTCTAACATAGCATAGGGATTGTTTGTTCCCGAAACGCATCTGGCATTACTTTGTTTTAAGTGTGTTCCTGAGACATTGCAGACAGCAGACAGTCATTGAACTACGTGAAAATTGTGTCCTCCAGCGGCTTTCTTCAAAGGGAATCCTGCAATTGATGGTATATATATATATATATATATATATATATATATATATATATATATATATATATATATATATATATATATATATATATACAAGCATTACATTTTGTTGCTGGCCAAAGGGCTCCACAGTAATTACACAGAGGACTTAGAAAAAATGGAGATGCTGTTTGTGCCTCCGTAGATATGTAGGTGCAAATGCTTCAAGCCAACTTTGGTCCCTTTGCTGGCTGCGAGCCCCTCTTGACACCGTCAACTTCTGCAAGACAGGAGCAGGGCCAGTCCTAAGACTTCTGGGGCCCCGGGTAGAAAGAGAATGTATGAGCCCCTCTCAATTTGCATTCATTGTAAAATCACAGAAAACAACATCATAGGAAGTGTCATCAATTGTCTATTGTTGAGCGGCTTTTCAAGATCCAACTTTATTGGCGTGGATATCAGTAAAACAAAAACATATGTCTTAACACTAATAAAATAAGCACACATTTTAAATTTCAATTAAATGGAAATACATTATAATAGTCACACTGGATGGAAAGGTTTGGCCTAGGTCTCTCCAATTGTCTTAAGTTTAAACAAATGTTAGCAATTTGTTTCCAGATTAGTGCATTAGATACGTATATATGTATGCGGTATTTATATATCACAAACCAAATTGAAAGCCTGCTAAGCACTGTACAGGTTCAAAGACACAGTCAACGTGTGATAGGAGTTGTGGATCGTGACTGCATCAAGATTGTGTTTCTTTTAAAGTTGAGTATTCGCTGTTTTCTTAATTGCAGCTGACTTTGGACTGTCTGGATAGATATGAGAATAACATTCTAGATCCTTGGGGCATAGATGGGAAAAGCCTTTATCTATTTTTGTCTCTTTTTAGCACATCTTCTTCAATCCGAAGATGTACTTGCTGCGGGGGTGTGTAGAGCCACTGGAGATGGCAAGCCTGTAATCCAAGAAGCCAGGGGTGTCAGTCATATAGAGCAAACCTAGCCAAAAGCAGCGGAGCACTGTACAGGGTCAATGACAAGCATCACGTCAAGGAGTGATGGGAAAGGTAGCTGGTTTGTAGACTGTTAAACCATTGTGGTAGCTTTTCAGATAATACAGCTGAGCTTCAATATGTTGCAGGACAGCAAAGGAGGACCTATGGAGTTCCATCACAGTGTTATGATGTGGTTCTGTTTCTTCATGCCCTAGCGAGGTGTGCTGCAGCATGTAGAATGCCCTTAAGGGAGCCAGCGTGGATAAAAGCTCCAAGATGGTTTCCCAGATACACATTGCAAGATAGGGTATTTGAACAAAAGATATGAAAACGAATAAAACAGTTGAAAATAATTTTTCTGCTAATAAAAGTATCACCCAAGTCACTGAGAAACACCAGAAACGACCAGAATACAATCATATGTAGGCTAAAAGGGTTTAATGTCATGTGCAATGAGCAATGGCTACAATACCCCTATCAACGTTCTCTGAAGCCTTTTAATGTTCTGACACTTATAATTAGTAGACAAGTACATGGTTCCAGACTGCATTTTATTTTGTAAATTACCATAATGCAGATTCCGGTAACAGATTTGAAATGCATCTCTTCTCATTTCATTTCTCCTAATTTTCTACAATTAAATAATGCTGCGAGCCAAGCCCACAAACCGGTCCATTTCCTTGGGTGTCACAGTGCTTGACTAAGGCTGCAAGCCCCCTGGGAGAGAGGCCAGGCCTCAAGAGTTGTGTCCGGTCAGTATATGACCATCATGGATAGTATTTCATGTCTGACACAGAGTGAAAAAGCAAAACAACTCTATATAACTTCTAGGGCTATAACAATATAGACCAAAATATGTGTGCCTCATCAGCTAAGTAGAATCTCTCAGTTTGGAAGTGCACAAAATATAAAAACAAATGGTAGAAGCAGAGGTTTTCAACTTGATACAAGGCCCCCCTGGTGGACCTCAATTTATCAGAGGGGGCATAAGCCTTAGCAATGGCTGGGATACATTAAAGCATTCTATCCTTCCCTTTTTTGGATACTTTAGTGAGTTGCCCTATGAGGGACGGGTATCTTCAGACGTGGGTACTGTGTTAACTATGTTACTGGAACCAAGCTTTACCTGGCTAATGATCCCTAACTAGGGCGGCACCTGTCCTGGGTTGCTTGTGTTCCGGTTCATTGTGGACCTGGCCTGGTAGTTTATTCTGGTCTGTTCCCATTGGAGAAGGGTCAAGACTCATTTGCATATGGCTGGGTCCAAACTGATGTAGTATGGTGTGCAAAATAATGGAGTGGGATGCAGCATACAGAATTGCCAGTTGATGTAATCCCCCACCTTCCCTCAGTGCCTTGAGACCCCTTTGGGTGAGTAGCTGAGCTCTTTAAACCCCAAATTGATTGAATGATTGATTGATTGTAATTAATTCACGCAATCCATCCATCACTTTTTGTAAACTTTTTTGTGGAGAGTAAAATGCAGCCATAAATTGGGCGCATTGGACCCAGAACCCACGAGGCCACACTCCCACTGCACTCGCTGCCCTATTGATATCTGTGCTCTTCAGAGAGGCATCTTGCCCTGGGCTTTGCAACTATAGACCAGAGCTGCAAGTCCCAAAGCAGCAGGCTTCCTCCCTTGTGCCTCTCAGTTCTGGACCATGGCTGGTAGGTCTAGGGGAGGATGGACCTTTTCTGGCCTTTGCATCTCTGGATCACGGCTGTGTGGTGCATGACTGAAGGGATGCGCTCGATACCACAGCCGCAGTGTCAACGTACGGATTTTTTCCTGCCGGACCGGCCGATCTATTCAGCCGCTGCTGGCCGATTCTTGCCCGCACCTCGAGGACTTCTGCCTCGACTAGCCAACGTAGTCAGCTACAGGCCACATCGCTGGACCTTGCCACGAAGACCGCACTGGTATCCATGGACCCACGCCGCTTCCTTGCTCCTGGTTGGTTACAACTCCGCCAACAAGTTTTCACACCAAGCCACAAATTGCAACCCCTGCACCCCACGAAGAGGTCCCTGCCACACTTCACACACCCGCGCAACCTTTCTTCCTTTCGGGCCGCTTCAAGAATACAGCATTGGCAAATTGCAGCAACCCCGTCCTAAAGATGATCCCCATTAAAGATGATCGAAGCGTTCGTCGCAACACACAGCGCAATTATGGACGCAGCCCCTACAATGGCTCGCCAGAACTGTTAACTGTAAAACGTTATTCAAGCAACTTATGTTTCTAGCCATTGTTCCTTATTGACACTGTATATTATCTCACTCACTTCACATGCGCCTTTCTCTGCTGTGCACCATTGTCACTTGCGTCGCTACCTTGTGTCACCCACTCACACTGAGCACCAAGTTCAATTTGAGTTGCCTCTTTATTTATGTCTATACAGTGCTGCTATAACTGTATACTTTGTTTATTATTCATTTTTGAATACATGATGCTATATGCACTTCCAAGAAATTAGATTGAGTCTCCAACTTCATTGCGCGTAAATCTGTCAGCATACACATTTAACCGCCTAAATAGTAATACCTTGTGTGATATTGTTTGTTTCTTGTATCCTTCCACCCTGATCCCACTTTGGTCTATGGGTTATACTCCTGTTGCTTTGTATATGGAGGGACCAGTGGCATAGTAATGTAGCCATGGGCCCTAATGCAAGAAAATGATGCTGTCAGTAAGGCGCAGACATAATCTGGGTGCATTGGTTCCAGAACATCCACGATCCCTGGTGCCACTGCCCCTGCTGTCCTACTACCAGCTACACCCCTGAGAGAGGCCCCCCAATGAGCCTCAGAGCCATAGTCCTGCTCTGCTAAGCTCATGGACTGGTGCCTCCTCCCCTGAGTGTCCTACCTTTGCTGACTCTAATGCCCATTAGAGGGAGGACCTCTCGCATGGCTAACAGATCTGGAACATGGTGGCAATGGCCATATAAGAGGGACAAGTAGCACAGCAAAGGTGCTATTGGTGCTGGTGCAAAGTAAAATCACCCCCTCATTCTTGCTCACTGGCTGCACAGTAAAATGAAGCCATAATTGGGAACATTGGGCCTTAAATACACCTGGGCCCACTGCCTATGAACCCGCTAACTACTGATGGCAAAGCTGCGGGCCGATGGCTATGGCATGGCAGAAAGGGAATGTGTTAACCCCTCTAATTGCATGCAATGTGAAATCACAGGAAATGGCATCACAGGACATGGACCTTGACATCGACCTATGCACAGAGCCAATGTACAGAGCTGGGAGACAGTTTCAATGGGGCCTAGGGGAGGGGCCCACAAGAGGTGCCCTTTACCACCTGTTGGGCTTCTCAGACATGGTGTAGCACTGAGAGGATTAGGGGGAGAGCCCACTACCCCATGAGCCTCGAGGCAACATAAGCATTACGGCAAGGCCCAGGGGAGAGGTGACTTGTCCATGGCCTGGCAATGCTCCAGCATGGCTACGAGGCATAGGGTAGGGACCGCCACTCCCCTGGGCCTTGCAAACATGGTCTAGTGCTGCGATGGGGACCCAGGATAGGGGAACCCTCGACCATTGGTCTCACAACAATAGTGTAGCACTGCAACACCAGGGACGGGTGTTCCCTTCAATGGACCACCTCACCATGACCCACAGCTGTGAGACTCATTGGAGTGTTGTCCCATTCTCTGGCCTCACAGCTATCATGTAGTGCTGCAAAGCGTCTGAGATGCTGCCCCACTGCCCTTGAATTTACATCCATGGTTGGGTTCTGCAAGTCATCGCTGCAAGAGCCAAGTAGGGACTTCACAGGAGAATGTATGTATGCCTTTGCAGAAACACTGCACATGTGGAGACATATTTTGTGTGCAGAGACTTCCGAAGCTGTTTATTGGGAGCAGATGAACTAAGACTCACTTAGGGTTTCATTCTAAACCCTCCCTCAAAAACAGGTAATGTTAAAAGTTAACTCATTAAGAGATTGAGTTTCTAGAGTGTGATTACTCTTCATGCTATTTTTGAGTTCTAACCTCTTTACCACCTATTGGAGTAAGCCTTGACTGCTCGCAATTGCAAATTTTGAGTGACAAGTTTAGAAAAGTAGCAGTGGTAAATCGGTATCTACCATGATACTGTCCAGTAAGTACCCACTGCACTTGACCTGGACGAAGTAGTACATTTTAACCATGGAACTAAGATTTTTGGCATCTAATCACCATGTTCTAAAGCTGAGCATGGCCGGAATCCAAGTGGCAATTTCCTTGGAGAGGCAGCCCCTTAGCCTTTCCATCAGACTCACTGAGATCCCAGTTGTAGTCTAGTGGACTAGTTGGAGAAATGCAACCACAAGATGCGTTTTTCAATCCTTGCCTCCCATTTGGCCAAATCGTGTGATCTTGGGCAATAACTTTTCTAATTTATTATAAGGGCCACTGGGATTATGCTAATTGAGTGGCTGCTGCATTTTTCTCATAATAATGGATGTATAACCTAATTCATCATCTGCTGCATAATCTGCCGGTTTTAACAAAAACAATTTTTGTTTCTTGCTCATACGGTTCAAAAGTTCCTAATAATACAACAACACGTGTTGCCTTGCAGCAGATGATCCTTTGAAATGTACTCACCCCGCTGCATAATTTGACCGTACTCTACCATATAATTCCATTGGCCCTGCCTATTACTCTGCTGCTCCCTTTTTGGCAAGATTGGGAGTACTTTGATTCAATGTGAAAACTGGTAGTCACTGAGATTTTAAAAAATACAGAATAATTCCTGAGAGAAGGGTGGTGCCCAGTCGTATGTACGTGTCATCTAAATGCAGTACAGTGATAAATATATAATCTTTGCAACAAGTAGAAGTGTACTCCCGTCACGTGTCTAGTAATTCAACAAACTGTTTGATCCTGGGCAAATACAATTCTCTGTGTGCCTCATCCACTGATCTGACAATACAGCAGCCCTTTGAAACAGGCTTAATGTGCCAAATAGTAACCAAAGGCGTACTCCCTGGCTCAGGCTCAGCTTGAGGTCCAGTTAGAACCACAAGTCCATAAAGAGCCGAGTTTTCATGTAGTATCTGCCTGCAACCTTCCGTCTAACCAGGATGTGACATTACAGCTAGAGGTGTCGACGTTATACCTGGGCAACCATCTTCCAGTCTTGGCATCAGTTTAAAAGCCTGTGATTCTGGGCAAATCACTTAATATCCCTGTGCCTAAAAAAATGACAAGAAGGTGTCCTTGTATAATGTAACTGGTTCTCATGTTAGGCACTCCAATACTTTCAGGTCACGTTTGTGCCATACAAAATGGGAAAACATGGTTTTCATCCCTCATTTAAGGCTGTTTACATCAAGGGTTACCACCTGGCTGGTTTTCTGTCCTTTTCTGTTCGGTTTCATGTCTCGGCTGTACAAAGTCACCTAATGCTGTTATGTTTAGGTCTTATCTGTACATTTAAACGTGCTCTAGAGCTGCACCCATCCCTGAGTAATAATTCAGGTAAACAAAGACAGAAATGACTTGTTACAAATAATATAGATGCTTTTGTTTAAACTGGTGGTTAGTATTGTGTTCCGGCCTTTGCAAACTCCTAAAACACCAACAAATGGCCCGGATTTTTCTACTGGGAAGGTGACAACCCTATTTGCATCCCAATATTTGAAGGTGATCCTGAACCTGCATGGTGCAGGGCCCCTCCTGTGCAGCAGCAGCCCCTCCCAGACAATGACAAGCATCTCTTCCAAAGCTCATCAAGGGCTGAAATAGTGAGAGCTGCTTGTTCCGAAGGAACTTCCCCTGTTCCTGGCGGCGCGCCACATGCCTGCAAGGCAGGGCCGGACTGGGATCGCAGATCAGCCCTGGCCATTAACTTCGACCAGCCTCCAGGGGGAAGGGCAGGGTGCTGGTGATGGAGCAAGGATTCGCACGTAACTCGACTTGCTTGTATTCAGTCCTCTCGATATAACGTTAATAAACTAACCAACATGTTTGTATTACTAATATCGCATTACACAACATCCGAGGGAAGCTGGCATATGTGCTTTTATTAACTATAATCCTCTTGCATTAAAATGGCTGCTGCTACGCAGGATTTTTCTATTGCGCATGCGTCTGTCATACTCACATGACATGACGTACTCTTTGCTTTGGAGGGAAACGTTTGCTTCTGCGCACTAGAATTAAAATGGCTGATCTTTGCTACAGCATGCATGAAGCTTGCACTGCTGCTTTTTCTAAGCTGTTCGTTCTGCTTAACCTTAACGCAATAGTTAAATATAAAGTAATGGGAATAGAGTAGAGATAAGTGGTATACAGTGCATTCTTTTATTCTGTGTTCTTAAACTGTTTCTTTTTTATTCTTACATGTAAATCAATTTTGGGCCTGACGCCTGTCACTGAACTCCATATTGAAATCTTTGAGCCTGCGCACTAGAGTCTAAAAATCATCGAGTCATGGCATTGAATGAGTGCCAAGGACAGTCTTGACCAAGATGCGCCTGGGAACCTCACCTCCAGAACTTTACAAAGGAAACAGAATTCTAATATGAGCTGAAATGTAACAAATAATAGAACATTCATTGTTGGGTGGAATAAAGATGTCATGTGAAAATAAAATTTATGGGTGGGAATGAAAATTTAAATATGAGATGCAGAAAGTTTCAATTTGGTATGGTGTGATGACCTCTCCTCATTCCTTGACCTATCAAAATTGGGGATCCTTACACTTGCAACATTGGGGGGGTGGTACACTGACCTGGAAAATAGTATCACTAGGGTAGGCTTAGCTAGTTAATTTGTCCGACTTGTCCGAATAGCTGACCTGTCACTGCCCCAACGCACTCAATAGGTGTCCAAGAACAGAGGGCTGCGGAGCACTCTCTCAGAAGATTCGATAACCCAATCGGGTTCTGAGAGTTGAAGTGCTAGCGAAGCACTTTGTCTGGGAAATCGATAACCCAATCGGGGTTCTGGCTGTTAGCTGCAGAAAGGGAGTAGTGCAGGCGTTGCAATTTAACTGCGGGTGCCACTCTCAACCTTTGGTGATCCTGTCCTGATCCAATTTGGCTTTACCTGTCCTGATTCTAATCTGCACCTGCTAGCCTACTGGCGACTGCAACTTTCGGGGTTCTGTCCTTTAAACTGACCTGTGGCCAGGGTTAGTTCTTCACACCATTCTAGGTAAATATAAAATCAATGTGGATTCGTCATTGATTTGTTCCCTCTCTTACCCTTCCTAATCGCTACATGTTTTAATTGCTGCATGTTTGCATATCATGTTCCTTCTCTTTACCCTTCCTACTGTTAAAATTTGACATGTTCCATTTTTTACCCTCCCTTTTGTTAAATGCCTAAACATTTTGATAGTATTTTATGTTCCTTTTCTTTACCCACCCTATTGCTAAATGATTTAAATTAGTTTAATACATCTTTTGCATAGTTACATTTTGATTCTGATCTTCATAATTGAAAGTCTCTTGGTGTTTAATCTTTGGATCATGACCATTTAAGAAACTTAGATAAAGAGTTAAAACCTTCCAGAGTCTGTGGTTCTTATATAAGGGCAATGTTTATTCTTGCTGCCTATTTTAAAACTAACTCCCTGATCCAATAGGTTTACAGGTACCAGAAACAAGGGTTGGTAAGTTAATGGTACAGGACCTAGTAGGGAAAAATATCTGGTAGTAACGCAAAGGTTACCTGATTAAGTTATATGTTTATTGTATATGGGCCCAGGTGAGTAAGGTAAAAATATAGTCGGGTGACCTGCGCGCTCTATCAGTATATTCTTTTGGAAGCAGCAGTATGGTTAGGGTTTAGTTAAAATAGGTAGTTAGTTAGTTGGTTAAGGAAAATATTTTTTGCATATTTGAAATGTATTATTGATTGTATTGATTTTATGTATTAACCAAAATTGTTCGTACCTGTTATATGTTTTGTCTGGAATCCCTGGTTGCAGAATAGCGGGTGGTAAATAGAAGCCACACTGCAGTGAGGTCACTTACCTGTAGGAAATAAGTGCATGGTTAGGTAAAACCGGAAGCACTAATTAGGGATTTTCTGTTTAAATGTATGAATAAATGATAGCAAAGAGTTCGCTAGCAAAACGTTTGGTGTGATATCACCTAGAAAGGGTCCCACGGAAGGAGTAACAGGTTCGTCCGAGCTTGATTGATAGCAAAGGGGTTCGCTGGTGAAACTTTGGTCTTAGTACATCCCAGAAGGGATAAGTCTAAAGGAGTAGCAGGTTCTCTAATGCTTGCGTGAAGGGTAGACGGAAGGGATCTACTCGTAGTATATGAAGAGTAAGCGGGAGGGATTTACTTGCAATGAAATTGATCTTTCCTTTGAACTAGTCACTCAGGTACAGTGGTGAATGTTTTTACGTTGTTAAATAATAAAATCTGCATTAAAAGTGAAAGAAATTAAGTTTTCGTATTACCTTGCAAAGGAGGGAGTCAGTTGCGGAGCTATGCTGATGTCACTCGGAGCCGCGCTGGTATTGGTTGAAACAGCGGGTGTGTAGCTGAGGTAATAATTGTAAAGGAGGGGTAAGTACAGGAGCGTGAGTACTAGTCTCGAGAGAAAAGCCGCACAACTATTGGTTGGATTTATTTGAATTCAAAATTTTTATTGGTCACTGAAAAAAATATAAAAGACACGCTGGTATTGGAAGTATTTTGTAAACAATTGAGTGTTATCGTAAAGGTTAAAATTTCAAAATTATATGTGGCGTTTAGATCCAGGAATTATAGCAAATCGACCTGATAGAAGATACTTAGGTTTTGCTAGAGAACAGATGATAAGGGGAAGACTTTATATCATGTACGGAGGTGAAAGAAAAATGTCATTTGTTAAGAGAGTTAAAATTTCTTTAAGAAAGATAAACCGATTAAAACCAGAGAAGGAATTATTATTGCACCACCGAATATGCCTGCATCATACTTGATGTTTTTTTTTGTAAAACAAGGACCCCCTGATTCCGTATATAGTTCCTAGGACAGGGTAATTATCAAATATTTAAAACTTCCTAGGCAACCAAAATCCCAACGTGAGTTAGGTAGGAAATATAGCTGAATAATCATCAAGAGCCTCAATGTATAAACTACGGACAGATATCTAGCTTCGATGAGAGTTATTTTTATTCACAAATTTATTTGTGTTCCACATAAAAAAGGCAATATAATTCACAATGAATAAAAACAAGGATATAAAGTGCTAAAATACATGTGGAACCATGCAAGCAATATAAATACAGCGTTTCGTTGTCAGTCTCTGAGACTGACGACGAAACGCTGTATATAATTATGAATATTTGCATTTTTCTATTGCTATAGTGGCTTATTGGCGAATTCCTTGAAATTGTCATGTTTATAAGATTGATGATGATATCAGATGTATAGTTATGAATATTTGTATGTTATAATTGCTATAGAATTTTTATTTGCAAACGCTTTCACATTGTGATGGTTTTTAATTCTGTATTGTATTTATATTGCTTGCATGGTTCCACATGTATTTTAGCACTTTATATCCTTGTTTTTATTCATTGTGAATTATATTGCCTTTTTTATGTGCAACACAAATAAATTTGTGAATAAAAATAACTCTCATCGAAGCTAGGTATCTGTCCATAGTTTATACATTGAGGCTCTTGATTATTCTTCTGCTATATTTCCTACCTAACTCGCGTTGGGATTTTGGTTGCCTAGGACGTTTTAAATATTTCATACATGATGTTTGACAGAGGCTACCACACTTGTGTATGGTTAGAAAATTGGGTGGAATACACTAAAGATGATGGAGCTTTGGCATTTCCCGAATATGGTACTTTCAATGGCCGAGTTTTATTTAATTTAAAGACACGTATGAATGACTTAAATTCCAGACCTAGATTAACGCAGTATGAGGCACTAGAAGAGTGGGAGATTAAAGCTTTTGAACGTGACAGACCCAGAAGTGACAAAGGGTAGAGTAAGTTCTACCCTAAGTTTCCACGAGAAACTAGAGATAAACAAATGAAGCAATGGAGACAATCTATGATGGTGGAAGGCTTGTATCCTGTATTTACACAAGAAAAACCATCAGGAAGTAAAAGCACAGACAAAGCAGGAAATCTAATGATTAGTGATAATCCAGAAGATGATTATTTGAAGGATTTCTTAATGAAAAACCACCACCGTATAATGAGGAGCCAAGCACGAGTAATCCTAGTGCTCCGTTTCTGAAACCACCTCTGATTCCGCAAGTGGTACATGAGACTTTGTTAGAAAAAGTACTGCAAGACAGGGAAAGAGAAGCATTAAATAAACAAAGAAGTGAGTTGATTCAGAAGATTTCCCAATTAAATACAAGTCTTGAAGCCCTGACAATTCAGGTAATTATTGGCCAAGTTGTTCCTTTGTACGGAGATAAGCAAGCTAGTCCTAAAACTCCCGCCATGACTACACCTGTAGTTCAGCCAAGAAAAGAACCTTTAATAGTCGATGATCAGGCAAGTGAATGTGAATCAGTGAATTCCCTGAAGGATTTACCAATAAGAGAACCAGTGAGTGACTCGGTTAGGAAAATCACTCCTACAACTTCTAGAGAAGTACAGATTGAGACATCTTCAGGTACAAGAAGTGCCACAGTAGTAACTCCAGAGGAAATAGAGAGATGGTCATGAGAAATAGAGATACCCAAATCACAGCCAAAAGTATTAGACATATATAAATTAAGAGTCGAATTAGAAGAATTGATGGCTGGGAATGTGGGATTGGACAGAATAAATACACTCAGTGAAGATGAAGTATTATTCATATGTAAAAGCATTACTAGAAACACCAGAGTGGTGCATGAAAAACTAACAGATATGGCTGCTAATATGGGAATTGACATTGGCAAGTCTAAAGTGTTACAGAAACCATATTTTATCACTTTATATCCTTGTTTTTATTCATTGTGAATTATATTGCCTTTTTTATGTGGAACACAAATACATTTTTGAATAAAAATAACTCTCATCGAAGCTAGATATCTGTCCGTAGTTTATACATTGAGGCTCTTGATTATTCTTCAGCTATATTTCCTACCTAACTCACATTGGGATTTTGGTTGCCTAGGAAGTTTTAAATATTTGATAATTACCCTGTCCTAGGAACTATATACGGAATCAGGGGGTCATTGTTTTACTAAAAAATACATCATGTATGATGCAGGCGTATTCGGTGGTGCAATAATAATTCCTTCTCTGGTTTTAATCGGTTTATCTTTCTTAAAGAAATTTTAGCTCTCTTAACAAATGACATTTTTCTTTCACCTCCGTACATGATATAAGGTCTTCCCCTTATCATCTGTTCTCTAGCAAAACCTAAGTATCTTCTATCAGGTCGATTTGCTATAATTCCTGGATCTAAACGCCACATATAATTTTGAAATTTTAACCTTTACGACAACACTCAATTGTTTACAAAATACTTCCAATACCAGCGTGTCTTTTATTTTTTTTTCAGTGACCAATAAAAATTTTGAATTCAAATAAATCCAACCAATAGTTGTGCGGCTTTTCTCTCGAGACTAGTACTCACGCTCCTGTACTTACCCCTCCTTTACAATTATTACCTCAGCTACACACCCGCTGTTTCAACCAATACCAGAGCAGCTCTGAGTGACATCAGCGCAGCTCCGCAACTGACTCCCTCCTTTGCAAGGTAATACGAAAACTTAATTTCTTTCACTTTTAATGCAGATTTTATTATTTAACAACGTAAAAACATTCACCACTGTACCTGAGTGACTTGTTCAAAGGAAAGATAAATTTCATTGCAAGTAAATCCCTTCCGCTTACTCTTCATATACTAAGAGTAGATCCCTTCCGTCTACCCTTCACACAAGCATTAGAGAACCTGCTACTCCTTTAGACTTATCCCTTCTGGGATGTACTAAGACCAAAGTTTCACCAGCGAACCCCTTTGCTATCAATCAAGCTCGGACGAACCTGTTACTCCTTCCGTGGGACCCTTTCTAGGTGATATCACACCAAACGTTTTGCTAGCGAACTCTTTGCTATCATTTATTCATACATTTAAACAGAAAATCCCTAATTAGTGCTTCCGGTTTTACCTAACCATGCACTTATTTCCTACAGGTAAGTGACCTCACTGCAGTGTGGCTTCTATTTACCACCCGCTATTCTGCAACCAGGGATTCCAGACAAAACATATAACAGGTACGAACAATTTTGGTTAATACATAAAATCAATTACAATCAATAATACATTTCAAATATGCAAAAAATATTTTCCTTAACCAACTAACTAACTACCTATTTTAACTAAACCCTAACCATACTGCTGCTACCAAAAAAATATACTGATAGAGCGCGCAGGTCACCCGACTATATTTTTACCTTACTCACCTGGGCCCATATACAATAAACATATAACTTAATCAGGTAACCTTTGCGTTACTACCAGATATTTTTCCCTACTAGGTCCTGTACCATTAACTTACCAACCCTTGTTGCTGGTACCTGTAAACCTATCGGATCAGGGAGTTAGTTTTAAAATAGGCAGCAAGAATAAACATTGCCCTTATTTAAGAACCACAGACTCTGGAAGGTTTTAACTCTTTATCTAAGTTTCTTAAATGGTCATGATCCAAAGATTAAACACCAAGAGACTTTCAATTATGAAGATCAGAATCAAAATGTAACTATGCAAAAGATGTATTAAACTAATTTAAATCATTTAGCAATAGGGTGGGTAAAGAAAAGGAACATAAAATACTATCAAAATGTTTAGGCATTTAACAAAAGGGAGGGTAAAAAATGGAACATGTCAAATTTTAACAGTAGGAAGGGTAAAGAGAAGGAACATGATATGCAAACATGCAGCAATTAAAACATGTAGCGATTAGGAAGGGTAAGAGAGGGAACAAATCAATGACGAATCCACATTGATTTTATATTTACCTAGAATGGTGTGAAGAACTAACCCTGGCCACAGGTCAGTTTAAAGGACAGAACCCCGAAAGTTGCAGTCGCCAGTAGGCTAGCAGGTGCAGATTAGAATCAGGACAGGTAAAGCCAAATTGGATCAGGACAGGATCACCAAAGGTTGAGACTGGCACCCGCAGTTAAATTGCAACGCCTGCGCTACTCCCTCTCTGCAGCTAACAGCCAGAACCCTGATTGGTTATCGATTTCCCAGACAAAGTGCTTCGCTAGCACTTCAACTCTCAGAACCCGATTGGGTTATCAAATCTTCTGACAGAGTGCTCCGCAGCCCTCTGTTCTTGGTCACCTATTGAGTGCGTTGGGTCAGTGACAGGTCAGCTATTCGGACAAGTCGGACAAATTAACTAGCTAAGCCTACACTAGTGATACTATTTTCCAGGTCAGTGTACCACCCCCCCCAATGTTGCAAGTGTAAGGATCCCCAATTTTGATAGGTCAAGGAACGAGGAGAGGTCATCACACCATACCAAATTGAAACTTTCTGCATCTCATTTTTAAATTTTCATTCCCACCCATAAATTTTATTATAACATGACATCTTTATTCCACCCAACAATGAATGTTCTATTATTTGTTACATTTCAGCTCATATTAGAATTGTGTTTCCTTTGTAAAGTTCAGGAGGTGAGGTTCCCAGGCGCATCTTGGTCAAGACTGTCCTTGGCACTCATTCAATGCCATGATTCGATGGTTTTTAGACTCTAGTGCGCAGGCTCAAAGATTTCAATATGGAGTTCAGTGACAGGCGTCAGGCCCAAAATTGATTTACAAGTAAGAATAAAAAATTTATAATTTTCTGACAAAGATTTGGAAAATATGAATGTGTCAGGAAGAACAGTACAAATTAGGGAGCTTTTGTCATTATTGCAAAAATGGGGTGATATAGAAAAATGGAGAACTAGATGGGCAAAGAAAAAAGAAGAGGCTCGATCAAAAGTTGCATCTGAATATGTTCTAAAAGAAACAGAAAAAGTAGAAAGGATGTGTCCTATGAGAGAAACACCAGGTGGAGGTTATGTACATATCCCATAGTCCCGACAGTATATTTTATCATTTACAAATGATTTCCCAAAACTTAGAGAAAAACCTGTAGAATGGTATAGACAAGTTGAGAGATTTGTAAAGGTTTCAAAATGTCTCTTGAAAGATTTAGATGGATTAGTTGACATTGTGGTATCTGTAGATCTGTGGACAGAATGCAAAATAGCTATTGATTGGTCTAGTGATGAGTACCCTAGAACCCAAAGACAGGGGCACCTTCTGATAAAGTGATGAAGAAATACAACCAGGTAATACTCTACCTCAAAGGAAAGGTGCCTGCTAAGGAGACTGATTGGACTAGAATAGATAGAACCACTCAGAATAAAGGTGAATCTGTGCATGCGTATTATGAACGTTTGTTGCAGGTTTTTAAACAGTACAGTAGTTTGGACAATATTGATATGAAGGATATGACGCAATTTCATCTATCGGTTTGTGTCAGGATTAAGGCCAGAAATCTCGCAATGGATAAAGGACCATAACATTTGTTGGCAGGCCAAACCGATTGATGAAATCCTTAAATACGCAAAGTATTGTGAGGATGAACTCGACAATAAATGAAAAGAGTTAAAAGAAAAGGTAATGTGGGCACAAGTGAAATTAGCAGAGAAACAAGAGCTTCAATTGAGTCAAATAAACAATTATCAGAATCAAAATGATGGAAATGGGGGTAAGCAAAGGGGAAAGTTCAATAGAGAAGAAGCAAAGAAGAAGTTTCCTTGTCACGGGTGTGGCAAGTTGGGGGACTGGAAGAACGAGTGTAAGGCAATACAAAATGGTAATATGCAAACTAATGATTTGAATCCACAGACGCAGAATGAGGTACCACGGAAGCAACAGCAGCAGGTAATACAAAACCAGTTACCCCTAGCACCTATGCCAAATTATAGGAGCAAAGCACAACAGAGTGTGGACACCACAAATTGGGAGGGTAGTGAAAGGAGAGATACAGCGACATCACAATTTCTTTTTAGTGACACATTTTTCAGTGAGGACACCTACTTACGGTGCCTGAGAGGGGAGGAAGAGGAGTGCGTACTTGGCGCCTCCTTGCCGGTAGATCAGTCAGGTCCATACATTGAAGGAAAGGTTGACGGAAATGACGTCTCCTTTTTATTGGACACTGGTGCTATCCGTTCTACTGTGAGAACAGCAGACGTTTCAAACCTACCCCTCTCGGGAGAAGAGATGCAAGTAGTGGGCGTTTCTAATAAACAAATTAGTACCCCAGTTACAGAAACAATGGAAGTTAGATTAGGCAATTTTAAAGAAATGCATAGATTTGTTGTATGTGATTCAAGTCCAGTAAATTTGTAAAGCCGAGACTTGTTGTGCAAAATGAAGTGCACTATCTTTTGCTCACCAAGTGGTTTGAAATTCAAACCCCAGACGAAGATGGAGTTTATAAATGAATGTTAGCGAAACAGGAAACTGAAAATAAAAAGTTAACTATAGAAGTCTTACCAGAAGAATTACGACAGACTGTAGATCCTAAAGTGTGGGATTTTACTGGAAAAGATGTAGGATTAATGGAAAATGTAGATCCGATAAAAGTGACAGTGAAGGAAGGTGCAGTTTACCCAAATACTCGACAGTACAAAATGAGCCCAGAAATAAAAGCAGGTGTTGCAGCAGAAATAAAACGTTTGGTTAAAACAGGCATTTTACAAGAAATAATGAGCAGTCTATGTAATTCGCCCATAATTGGAATCAAGAAGCCAAGTGGCAAGTATAGGGCCGTGCAAGACCTCCGCAAGATTAATAAGATTGTTGTCCCATGTTGTCCAGTTGTGCAAAATCCTGCAGTGATTCTGTATCAGATACCGTGGGAGGCTGGATGGTTCACTGTGATTGATTTATGTCATGCATTTTTCTCGATTCCATTGCATCCAGATAGCAAATTTCCTTTTTCTTTTGAATTTGACAGTCATGTGTAAGTTTGAAATCGCGTTCCTCAGGGGTACACAGAAAGTCCATCGAATTTTAATCAGATTCTGAAAAAGTGCCTTGAGTCTTTAGTGCTGCCAGGACAGTCAGTCCTAGTCCAGTATATAAATGACTGATTGGTGTTGTCTAAAACTCTAAATGACTGTGTTGATGATACCATTGCCTTACTGAACCATCTAGGTGAAGGGGGGCATAAAGTGTCACCTGAAAAATTACAGTTTTGCACCACATCAGTGAAATATCTGGGGCACCAGATAGAAAGAGGTGTCTGAAGGGTTACCTCAGAAAGAACCAGAATAATCAGAAACATGAATTTACCCCAAACCCAGAAAGAGATCAGAATGTTTCTTGGAGTAGTAGGTTACTGCAGGCAATGGATTGTGGGATTTGCAGTCCTAGCAAAGCCATTGATCCAAATGACAAAGAAAAGAGCAAAATACCCAGTACAATGGGATGATGAAAGCATGACTGCTTTTCTGAAATTACGAGAATGTTTGTGTACAGCTCCAGCATTAGGGATGCCTGACTATTTGAAAGATGTTGCATTATTCTGTAACACACAAGATAATTGTGCACTTTCAGTTTTGACCCAAACTCATGGTCTGATGAGACGTCCTGTGGCATACTTTTCTTCCACACTAGACCCTGTAGCATCTGCATTACCAGGTTGTCTTAAAGCAGTAGCTGCAACTTGCATGAGTCTTGAGCAAAGTGAGTCAATCATTATGGGACATCCTGTAACAGTGTATGTTCCACATGCAGTTGTGATATTACTGACCAGAACAAAAACTCAATACTTGACTCCTAGTCGGCTGACTAAGTACAAGCGTATTCTTGTAGGTGCAGGAAATTTAACTATTGCCAGGTGTAATATTTTGAACCCAGCAACATTGCTACCTAATTCACACTTTGCTGAAGTAAAGGAAGAAGTCGAACATGATTGTATCGACTTGACTGAATACAGTACAAAACCACGTCCTGACATAAGAGAGGAGCCACTAATTGATTCTGAATATGAGCTATTTGTAAATGGCTCATGCATGAGACATGAGGAAGGAGGTTTAAGTGCTGCCTATGCAGTGTGCACGTTGGGGGGTCCAATTGAAGCATCCTATTTACCTGGAGTCAAGTCTGCACAAGTTGCCGAATTGATTGCATTGACAAAAGCTTGCAAATTTGGGAAAAATTGGAAAGTAACCATATACACTGATAGCCAGTATGGTTTCAGGGTTGTGCATGATTATGGCCAAGTATGGATGAAACGGGAATTTCTGACTTCTTCAGGTACTCCAATAAAAAATGGGCATTATGTAAAAGATTTACTCGAAGCGATTCAATTGCCAAAAGAAGTGGCTGTGGTCAAGTGTGCTGCTCACAAATCTGGAAATGACAAAGTGACAGCTGGTAACAGATATGCAGACCAGTTAGCCCAACATTGTGCCAAATTTAAAATGACTGTAAACAAGAAAATTGAAGTAGGTGAAAACAGCTGCCAACTTATGTTGCTTGAAGGTGTGAGAACGTGGGAAGAAGAGAGAAACTTGCAAAATAAAGCAGAACCAAAGGAAAGGGAAGAATGGAGAAAGATAGGCTGTCAGAGAAGGGTTGAAGATGGTGTCATTGTTTACCTTGATGGTAGGCCTGTGTTACCAGACTGTATGCTTGCTCCTATGGCTAGGAGGTTCCATGGAGAATCCCACTAGGGAAGAGATGCTATGATAAGATTGTTCAGACAGAGATGGTTCAATGCGAAATTCAGGAACATAGCAGAAGCACTTTGCCAAAGATGTTTAGTTTGTCAACAGATGAATCCTGGAAAGAAAACTGTAGTGTTACCAGGAAAGATTGGGAAGGCAGAGGGTCCCTTCATACGATTACAGATTGATTTCATTCAGTTACCCCCTTGTCGAGGACTAAAATACATTCTTGTCATTGTCTGCCTGTTTTCAAAATGGGTGGAAGCTTACCCCACAGGTAGGAATGATAGCATTACTGTAGCCAAACTCCTACTCAGAGAACTCATCCCGAGGTTCAGTTTTCCAGTAATAATTGAATCAAACGAGGCTGCCATTTTAATAATGAAAAAATTGGCCTAATCTGTGAAGCATTCAGTGTAAATCAAAAACTGCACTGTGCATATCGCCCAGAGGCTTCTGGAGTGGTAGAACAACTGAATGGCACGATCAAGTCAAGATTGGGAAAGATGTATGAATCTACCCATCTAGAGTGGCCAGATGCCTTACCTCTTGTTCTGATGGGACTGAGAAGTATTCCAGACCGGAACATAGGCTTGAGTCCTCATGAAATACTAGTGGGAAGAGCAATGAGGCAAGCATGGGTGCCAGGACACAAGTTGATAAATATATCTGATGATTTGATACTGGAGTACTGCAAAGAACTGGCTGACCAAGTGCGTATCTCTCACCAGGTTGGGGAAGACTCTGTCACCAGACAAGCCACTCCAGCACATAACCTGAACCCAGGTGATTGGGTAGTGCTAAAGAAACACACTCGAAAATCTTGCCTTGCACCGAGGTGGGGAAAACCACGTCAAGTGATTTTAGTTACTACCACAGCTGTAAAGTGCGAAGGAGTTCCACACTGGATCCATGCCAGTCATACAAAAAGAGTGACTGAACCTGATGAAACTGAAGCTGAAGCTTGTACAGCTGAGGGGTCTCAAGATATTGATCCTGAAGTAGCTGAAGAGGAACAACTGGGCACCAGTCAAGATGATTGGATTCCATTAGTTGAGATACCTGCAGAATACGTGAAAACCAGAAGTCAAACTTATTGAGACAGTCAGAGTGAAAGTGGGGACGAGAGAGGAATAGAAGAAGGTACTCAGATCATAGAAATACAAGTCAAAAGTGATTCTGAGGAGGACCAGATAGGAACAGATCTGAATACTCTGATAACTGACACCCCACCACGAACTCCAGAGTCTGAGGAGGGACAGACAGGTACTAGGGCGGAAGCTCAGGCGGAAGAAAATCAAGAGTTTGAAGAGCACGAGCAGGACCAGATAGGTGTAGAAAAATATGTTCAGGAAAAAGAAGGTGAATCAAAACAAAGTCAAAGTCAAACACCTGAACAAGGCCAGATTAGCAACCAGGCAGAAGAAACAGTAATAAGACCTGGTCCTAGTCAGATAGAGTGGGATACAGAAGACAGCATTGAAATAGATGTGCCACAACTGAATGAAAATAAAAGAGCATTGGAAGAAGGCCAGAGCACAGTGCCAGCTAAAAGACTCAGAAAAGGAGACAAATGGACTAGGTTTGTCAAAAGGCTGAAATTCTGTCTAAAGACCATTAATGAAGAACCTTAACAAGTTAAAGAAATAACAAGTCAAACTGAACAGTCTGAAATACAACCAAGAAGGAGAAGTCCACGACTGAAAAGGCTGAATAATAAATTCAGAGGCCCTGAATGGACTTACATTGTTCTTGAAGATTTTGAAAATCTAGAAATACGTGATGAAAGTGATGACGAATTGATTGCTGATCAGACAAATGGAGAAGTGAGACCCACTTGAAATTTTCACAGGGTAAAAAGACTGTGTGGAAGTTACAAAGAGGGGTTAAATCTCCTTAGTCAGAAATGGCTGATCGTACTGATAATGGAAGACCGAAAAGAAACTGCTTGAAAACATGCTGTAGAATATGCACATGTAGTATAGCGATAGTACTCATAGTATGGTTAGGAAGGACAATAGCTATTCCTTACATAATGAGTAGAGACATGAAGAATGATACTAATAAGCCACAAACGATAGATACACCTAGAAGGATAGATACACAAGAAAAGGCACTTAGCCTTAAACAAAAGAAGTTAGATTTAGAAGCAGAAGATGTGGAAGGACTACATTATACCGGGATTAGTAACAGAACTCATTTAAATGTATTTACTAACTTATTAGTACACTATGTAGAAGCTATGGAAATAGAAGATTGCTATGTTTGTATGAAATTACCAACTTCAGTAGCTGAAGGTGTTACCTACCACATTTCATGTAGTATTTTAGCTAGTCTATTCTATAAGAAAGGACCTTTGCAGTATTACTATTCTAATTCAGTTGTGATATTTTCTGAACTTCCTATACGTAGTAACCTAAATCCTGTACATACTAATAGTGATGTAACACGTTATATGGATGAATGTTTTTTACCTATAGGTACAATAGATATAGCTGAAGCACACAAGAATAATTTAACAATATTATTACAAGAAAAAGAGAAAATATTTTTGAATATGTTTGAGAAAAGGAGAGAGAGTTTCCAAAGAAAAGCAAATGACAGGAATCATAAAATTCTTAAATGGGCTGAGAATATAGGGTTCACCCCAAATGGCAAAACTCATGCTGCTATGTTGCTGGATTTCGAAAAGAAGGTGAAGCTCTGTCTCCATAGGGAAAGAACTAGTTATTATAACAATATATTCATTGGTTACAGTGAATGTGAACACAATTATAAAATAATCAGGGGTTGGGGTTTCAAAGATGGAACTGAACCTGTGTTTCCTGGAATTTATTTTATATGAGGAAACAAGGCTTATTACAAATTGCCAGATCATTTGTATGGGAGCTGTTATTTTGGAATAGTCTTCCCAAAGATATATCATGTAAATAAAATCACTGGAAACAATGAAGAAACTAATGGATTAATACGTAGCAAAAGAGCTAGTTTTAGAGAAATAGTAGGTGATATATTTAGTGCATTGATACCTACATGGGAGTGGCTCTGAATGCACAAAGAATTTGCAAATTGTCAACAGTAGTGGATCGGTTATCAACTGACACTGCTGGAGGGTTCTTGATGGTCAATACCGATTTGGTTGAGTTCAGATCAATGGTTTTACAAAATCGACATGCTCTTGATACATTATTAGCTAAATAGGGCGGAGCCTGTAGAATGTTGAAAGCGCAAAATTGTTGCACTTACATACCTGACAAAAGTGTTGAAATTAAAGGGTATGTAAGAAATATTACACATTTGGAAATAGTGCTCAAACCACTGGAGGTTGATAGTGCATGGAAGAGACTGATTGATGGTCTCTCTTCTATAGGTAGTTGGATTTCTAACGTAGGAAAACATTTTGTAGATAGAATACTGATGCCAATGGTGGGAATAGGCCTACTGATTTTATGGATAATAATATGTTGCAAATGTCGTAAACACGGAAAGAGATATACAGTAAATGAAAGAGGGAAGAAAAGAAACTGCAATGAAATAGAACTCGAAGAATTAAATGGAAAAATTTATAAAAAGATGAAAACTTTTCATTTAAATAATGATAAAAATCCTAGAAGAAAGATTAAAGCAATTGAGTTGGGTGAAATGTGAAAGTTGGCATATGTTTCATTAATTGGTGATGATATAAAATATCATCAAAGAGGGGATTGATGGAGCAAGGATTCGCACGTAGCGCGACTTGCTTGTATTCAGTCCTCTCGATATAACGTTAATAAACTAACCAACATGTTTGTATTACTAATATCGCATTACACAACATCCAAGGGAAGCTTGCATATGTGCTTTTATTAACTACTAGCAGCCTGTCCCGTTGTTGTCCGGGTATGAATTGCTGCCGGCCAGTAGTATATTGTTTTGTAGGATTTCGTTTTGATAGCATTTCTTATCTGTGACAGGCCTGTGAAACGCTCCGATTCACAGTGCACTGCTGATGTACTTAAGAGTGCACGTTCAGTAGTGTGTGAACTCGAGTTTCCCTACTTTATTTTTCCTTGCAATATTATATAGCGCGAACTCGACAACAAGGCATGAGCACAATTTGCATTACAAAAGAACACATTCATTTGTGGTAGGCACGGGGAGACAAAGTGATTTGCCTGGAATCAAAGGATGTTGAGCTGATGCCGAGATTCGAACGTAGCTCCCCAGCTCTAAAGTTCGCAATTCTAGAACTTGTGGCGGGAGGTGTGTCTAAAAGTGTATGTTGGTGCTGGCCATCAATGAGAGAGACCTGTGCATTTTTCAAATGGGTGGTGAAAAAATATGAGTATGTTGCTGGTGATGTGGGCCGCCGTGCCACCAATGTACTTACCGGGGAAGGTTAAACACCCATTATTCCGCAACTTTCTTTCCGCATACCATCACTCCGTATACTTTCATTACGAAAGTACCATGACTCCGCAATGCCATTATAACGCATGGCATTACATTTTATATGCTTTTACCACGCATACATTTACATTGAAATTCGTTGTAAATGCATGAATGGTAAAAGCATGTTTTTTTAATGTTTGGATAAGGTAAGTATGGGTATAGGGGTATATGTTTTGGGGTACTGAGGTATATGTTTTGGGGTGTTTGGGTATTTTAAGGGTTCAGATATAGTTTTGGGTTATAGGGTACAGGGGTAGTTTTAGGGTTTAGGGATAGGTATGGGTTTTGGGGTACAGGGGTATTTTTAGGGTTCAGGGCTAGGTTTGGGTTTTGGGGTTTAGGGGCATTTTTAGGTTTCAGGGGTAGGTTTGGGTTTTGGGATACAGGGGTATTTTAAGGGTTCAAGGCTAGGTTTGGGTTTTGGGGTACAGGGGTATTTTTAGGGTTCAGGGCTAGGTTTGGGTTTTGGGGTACAGGGGTATTTTAGGGTTCAGGGGTAGGTTTGGGGTTTGGGGTACAGGGTTATTTTTAGGGTTCAGGGCTAAGTTTGGGTGTTGGGGTACAGGGGTATTTTTAGGGTTCAGGGGTAGGTTTGGGTTTTGGGGTACATGGGTATTTTAAGGGTTCGGGGCTAGGTTTGGGTTTTGGGGTACAGGGGTATTTTAGGGTTCAGGGGTGGTTTTGGGGTACAGTGGTATAATAAGGGGTTCATGGCTAGGTTTGGGTTTTGGGGTACAGGGGTATTTTTAGGGTTCAGGGGTAGGTTTGGGTTTTGAGGTACAAAGGTATTTATAGTGTTCAGGGCTAGGTTTGGGTTTTGGGGTACAGGGGTATTTTTAGGGTTCAGGGATAGCTTTGGGTTTTGGGGTACAGGGTATATTTATAGGGTTAAGATAGGTTAGTGTTTAAGGGTGTTGGGGTATTTAAGGAGTAAGGGTGGGTTATGATTATGGGGTGAAGGGGTATTTAAAGGGAGTAGGGTGGGATTAGCACACGATATGAGACATGGCATGATCGGCGGAACGTACCACACGCCCCCAGCATTTGTCACGCCCCCAGCACACACCCACAGCACAATGCAGACACGCCCACAAGGGACTACTTTGCTGGCACGGTTCTTTTACCTTTTAAATGTATATGGTGGGCAACTGCCCTTTCCAACGCTGTATTGGGTGTTGTGATTGGTGCTGTGGTTCCTGAGATTACCCGCCTCAAAGGTTTGGGCTCTCTCTTTATTATATTAGTATGGATAATCCGCTTGCATTAAAATGGCTGCTGCTATGCGGGATTATTCTATTGCGCATGCGTCTGTCATACACACGTGACACGACGTACTCTTTGCTTTGGAAGGAAAACTTTCGCTTGTGCGCAATAGAATTAAAATGGCTGATCTGTGATACAGCATGCATGAAGCTTGCACTGCTGCTTTTGCTAAGCCATTCATTCTGCTTAACCTTAACGCAATAGTTAAATATAAAGTAATGGGAATAGAGTAGAGATAAGTGGTATACAGTGCATTCTTTTATTCTGTGTTCTTAAACTGTTTCTTTTCTATTCTTACATGTAAATCAATTTTGGGCCTGACGCCTGTCGCTGAACTCCATATAGAAACCTTTGAGCCTGCACACTAGAGTCTAAAAACCATTGAGTCATGGCATTGAATGAGTGCCAGGGACAGTCTTGACCAATATGCGCCTGGGAACCTCACCTCCTGAACTTTACAAAGGAAACAGAATTCTAATATGAACTAAAATGTAACCAATAATAGAATATTCATTGTTGGGTGGAATAAAGATGTCATGTGAAAATAAAATTGATGAGTGTGAACAAAAATTTAAATATGAGATGCAGAAAGTTTCAATTTGGTATGGTGTGATGACCTCTCCTCATTCCTTGTCCTATCAAAATTGGGGATCCTTACACTTGCAACATTGGGGGGTGGTACACTGACCTGGAAAATAGTATAAGTAGGCTAGGCTTAGCTAGTTAATTTGTCCGACTTTTCCGAATAGCTGACATGTCACTGACCCAACGCACTCAATAGGTGACCAAGAACAGAGGGCTGTGGAGTACTCTGTCAGAAGATTCGATAACCCAATCGGGTTCTGAGAGCTGAAGTGCTGGCGAAGCACTTTGTCGGGGAAATCGATAACCCAATCGGGGTTCTAGCTGTTAGCTGCAGAGAGGGAGTAGCACAGGCGTTGCAACTTAACTGCGGGTGCTAGTCTCAACCTTTGGTGATCCTGTCCTGATCCAATTTGGCTTTACCTGTCCTGATTCTAATCTGCACCTGCTAGCCTACTGGCGACTGCAACTTTCGGGGTTCTGTCCTTTAAACTGACCTGTGGACAAGGTTAGTTCTTCACACCATTCTAGGTAAATATAAAATCCATGTGGATTCGTCATTGATTTGTTCCCTCTTTTACCCTTCCTAATCGCTACATGTTTTAATTGCTGCATTTTTGCATATCATGTTCCTTCTCTTTACTCTTCCTACTGTTAAAATTTGACATGTTCCCTTTTTTACCCTCCCTTTTGTTAAATGCCTAAACATTTTGATAGTATTTTATGTTCCTTTTCTTTACCCACCCTATTGCTAAATTATTGAAATTAGTTTAATACATCTTTTGATAGTTACATTTTGATTCTGATCTTCATAATTGAAAGTCTTTTGGTGTTTAATCTTTGGATCATGACCATTTAAGAAACTTAGATAAAGAGTTAAAATGTTCCAGAGTATGTGGTTATTATATGAGGGCAATGTTAATTCTTGCTGCCTATATTAAAACTAACTCCCTGATCCAATAGGTGTACAGGTACCAGCAACAAGGGTTGGTAAGTTAATGGTACAGGACCTAGTAGGGAAAAATACCTGGTAGTAACGCAAAGGTTACCTGATTAAGTTATATGTTTATTGTATATGGGCCCAGGTGAGTAAGGTAAAAATATAGTCGTGTGACCTGCACGCTCTATCACTGGCGGGAACACCGCTACTGCCTGCGTTTTTGTTACAAGGGACTGTTTTTGCAGCACTGCTTCAAAACCGGCCTCCACTAACAAAAATGACCCCCCTGGTCCAAAACTTTCCCCCACCATTCCGGTACAAAGGGGAAATGCCAGTGCCCGCTACGCCCAGTCCGGCCCAGCTTCGGGCCAGGAGACAAGTGCCTCTCCCCATGGCCTCGCAGCATTGGAGCATTGGTGCAAGGATGGGCAAGGCTCCCATATTGGTGGACTGAGTTCGGGGCCCTGGGCCGTTGCTCATGCCTAACGCTCTCCCTGAACAGATGATATTTTTCATAAAAGGTTCAGTATTGTACCTCTGTCACACTTTTATTTTGTATTTATATGGTTGAGTGTTAAGTTCTAGACAGCTCTAAACATGGGCTTTGTTTTAAACTTGGCAGGTTCCTTGTCGACTGTTCATTTCTACTTAAACATAGTTTATTACTCAGTGAATATTCAGGATTCAACCTCGACTCGAACAAACCATGTAGTCATCACTCGCCCTCTACAAATACATCATACCCTTTTCTTACGTTCAGAGGTATTTATGCCAAGTTTGTGTCATAGTGGTGCTTTGAACCTGGGAGATACCAGCCCTTCTTTACAGCCCAGGTCCGCATCCTTTTATTCCCACCCTATTCCGGACTCTTACCTTTGTCCTCATAATCAGGAAGGTCCTGGGTGGTTCCGGGTGCATCTGCAAAGTCCGCTGGCGTAGGCCACTGGGACCCTCCATCGTATTGCCTTTGAGAGCCCTGGCACTTCACCTGTCCTGTCCTGATCTCTCTGAACACTGAAGGTTCTGATGTGATATTAGTTGCTATGGCCAGGGTTCTGGGTTGTGACATCACACAGACGATGCCTCAAGCCCTGGTCGCTGTGTAATTTGAAGCCATGGCTTCTAATAAGCATTCTGAACATTGGGACCTAACGCCCAGAACCACATTTCCACTCTATAAGCGGCGACATTACATTTATATTACAGTGTCACAGCCTTTAACATTATAAGTTGTATTATCATAATAATTATTGCATTTTGAGAAATATCAAGGTGCCACGCTGGGCCAATGGGGATAGTTCCTTTGCTCGTTTTTAACCATGTAAATCAGACAGTAACAGTTAGAGGCGTAAGGTGTAGCATGATGGTGCCTCTCTGTCTTTATTTACTTATGAAAGAAAAGTAAATCAATCATTCATTCATTCCAAGGGTCACTTGGAGTCCGATTAACTAATTCATTGTATTTTGTGAATGTATGCAGTATGTATGTGCCTTGTAGAGGCTGGCAAACTGCTTGACTCATTCCCAAAATTCCAAACCATGCATACAAGTTGGCAACAAGCTGTTGAATATTTTTATAGAAATGCTTGACAGTCACACACTACTTGAGTATCTCAATGCTCTGTTGCACAATGCCTGTGGTGGGACTGCAGTGTACATTTTTCTCAGTTAAAGAGCATGTACGATATAGACACCATCAGGGCAAGTACCCTTTGGAAATAACCATTTACAGCATGGATATAACCACTGCAAGCTTCTCTCACTCACAGAATATATGTAGCTTGGGCATCAGTAATGTGTGAGGCCCTCTTCCACAGAACAGGCATCAAGCATCAAACAAAGAACATGTCCAGCACAACAGAACCAGAGCAAGCTTCCTTCCCTAATTTAACATGACAGAACAGGCCCTATTATGGGTATCAACAGAGCCAGCCTTCCTCACACAAAGAATGTATCAGTGGGTCAAGCATCTATGGAAGACAGAACTGGTAACACAAGGAAAGCAAAAGTGCAAGCTTCCCTCATTATCATATAAGTTGCAGTGTGGATACCTACAGTGCAGTTCTCACGGCATCAAGGAGCAAGTCCAGCATGGCCATCATCAGTGCAAACGTCTCCCTTTCGAAGAATAAGCACAGCACGGGCATGACACCTTCAACCTTCCTATGATGAAGGAACATGCACAGCATTGACATCACCAATGAAAGCTTCATACACTCACAGAATATGAATAGAATAAGCACCAGTAGAGCAAGTTGCCCTCTTTCAAAGAAGGGTGGAGCACAGGCATCAGCTGAGCAAGCTTTGCTTGCTACAACCATAGGGATGCCATGTAGATATGCAGTGCACACGTTCCTCCCTCTCTGACCATGTTGCATTCCCACCCACACTAAGCACCTCTTGGGCATCAACTGAGCAAGCCTTCCTCACTATAACAAAAGATACACCTTGGCATCAACATTGCAGTGTTCACCTCATGATAGAGTAGGCCCAGCATGCCTATCAGAAATCTGTGTTTACCTCTGTTGAAGAACAGGTATGACAATAGCGTCACCAGTGCAAACTTCCTCGGATAATATAACAAATGCTGCCTGGATATCACCAGTGCAAGCTTCCCTTGATAATTGAGCATATGCTGCCTGGAGATCACCAGTCCAAGCTTCCCTTAATTATTGAACATATGCTGCCTGGACAACACCAATGCAAGCTTCTCTTGATAACTGAACATATGCTGCATTGACATCACCAGTGCAAGCTTCCCTTGGTTATTGAACACATGCTGCCTGGACATCACCAGTGCAAGCTTCCCTTGATTATTGAACATATGCTGCCTGGACATCACCAGTGCAAGCTTCTCTTGATAACTGAACATATGCTGCATTGACATCACCAGTGCAAGCTTCCCTTGGTTATTGAACACATGCTGCCTGGACATCACCAGTGCAAGCTTTCCTTGATTATTGAACATATGCTGCCTGGACATCACCAATGCAAGCTTCTCTTGATAACTGAACATATGCTGCATTGACATCACCAGTGCAAGCTTCCCTTGGTTATTGAACACATGCTGCCTGGACATCACCAGTGCAAGCTTCCCTTGATTATTGAACATATGCTGCCTGGAC
This sequence comes from Lissotriton helveticus, assembly GCF_964261635.1. Classification (NCBI taxonomy): domain Eukaryota; kingdom Metazoa; phylum Chordata; class Amphibia; order Caudata; family Salamandridae; genus Lissotriton; species Lissotriton helveticus. The sequence goes on from NC_136071.1 coordinate 532,414,837, forward strand.
ATTACCAGTGCAAGCTCCCCTAGATAATAGACCATATGCTGCCTCGGCATCACCAGTGCAAGCTTCCCTTGATAATAGACCATATGCTGCCGGGACATCACCCGTGCAAGCTTCCCTTGATTATTGGACTTATGCAGCATGAGCATGACCAATGCAAGCTTCCCTTGATAACTGAACATATTCTGCATTGACATCACCAGTGCAAGCTTCCTGTGATAATTTAACATATGCTGCCTGGACATCACCAGTGCAAGCTTCCCTTGATAATTGAACATATGCTGCCTGGACATCACCAATGCAAGATTCCCTTCATATCCGAACATATGCAGCATGGGCTTCCCCAATGCAAACTTCCCTCCCTCACAGATTATGTATAGCATGGTCTTCAAAAGTGCGAGATGTCCTCCCGCAGAGAACAGGCACAACAAATCAGTAGAAGTGCATACTTTGCCCCCCACACACAGAGCAGATGCAATATGGGTATCAGTAATGCAAGCTTCCCTAATACAAAGAACAGGTTCTTCTTGGACATCAGAAGTGCAAGCTTTACTCCCTGACATAACAGGTAATGCGTGGACACCAATAGTGCAATCTTCCCACACCAATGCAAAACGTATATCACAAACATTAACAGGGTATGATTCACTCCCTCAGAGAACTAGAATGGACATCTTCATAAGATTCCTTTTCTCACAGAACCTATTTCTGATAGACATCAGAAGTGCAGATTTTCTCCTGCTCAGAGAGGAACAGCATGACAGCAGGAGTGGCAGTGGCTTTCCCTCACAGAACAGGTGCAGCATTGATATTAGAAATGTAAGGTTCCTCCATTCCCAAACCAGGAACACCATGGACATTAGCAGTGAGCACTTCCCTCTCTCGGCCACTTGGGCAACATCAGTGTTGTCTTTTATCTTTCTTGGAAAAGGTACAGAATGGAACCAAGCAGTGCAGCTTCCGTCACGAGCACAAGCGACAGTGAATGGAAATCTGTAGTGCAATCATCCCTCCATCCAACAGACACAGCATAGGCACAGCAAAGAAAGCTTCACTCACCCTCACGACTCATACCTTATGTGTATCAGCAGTAGAAGCTTTCTTGGTTAACCAAACATATACAGCATGGACATCAGCAATGCAAGATTCCCTCACTCTCTAAACATGCAAAGTATCTGCACTGTTTGAGGGTCGCTCTGCGATGCCAGTGGCACCAGCAGAGAAAGCTTCACTCATACCCAAAAATGATATCTCACGTTTATCAGCAGTAGAAGCTTTCTTGGTTAACCAAATATGTACAGCATGGGCATCAGCAATGCAAGCTCCCCTCACTCTCTGAACATGCAAAGTATCTGCACTGTGTGAGGGTCCATGTGCAGGGCCAGACTGGGAACAAAAACCAGCCCTGGCAAAGTGCTCGCCCCCCCCTCCTCCCCCGTGGGGGAGGGGGATGCCACCGAGCTCTTTACCAGGGTCGCTTTTCCGCCGAATTTGTTACATGGCCGATTTTGCAGCTATGCTGCAAAAACGGCCCTGTAAAAATTCGGCCCCCATGGGCCCAAAAACGCCCCCACCCTTGCGGCCGGCCGGGGAATTGCCCGGTGCCTGCAACGGCCAGTCCGGGCCTTTCCATGTGTGATGTTGGTGGCACCAGCAAAGTATGCTTCGCCGACACCCAAAACCGATACCTCATGTTTATCAGCAGTAGAAGCTTTCTTGGGTAACCAAACATGTACAGCATGGGAATCAGCATTGCAAGCTTCCCTCACTCTCTCAACATGCAAAGTATCTGCACTGTTTGATGGTCCATGTGCGATGCCAAGGGCACCAGAAAAGAATGCTTCACTGACACCTAAAACTGATACCTCACGTTTATCAGCAGTAGAAGCTTTCCTGGTTAACCAAACATGTACAGCTTGGGCATCAGCATTGCAAGCTTACCTCACTCTCTGAACATGCAAAGTATCTGCACTGTTTGATGGTCCATGTGTGATGCCGGTGGCACCAGCAAAGAATGCTTCACTGACACCCAAAACTGATACCTCACATTTATCAGCAGTAGAAGCTTTCCTGGTTAACCAAACATGTACAGCATGGGCATCAGCATTGCAAGCTTCCCTCACTCTCTGAACATGCAAAGTATCTGCACTGTTTGAGGGTCCATGTGCGATGCCAAGGGCACCAGAAAAGAATATTTCACTCACCAGCAAAACTGATACCTCGTGGATCAGCAGTAGAGACTTTCTTGGTTAATAAAACATTTACAGCATGCATTTCAGCAATGCAAGCTTCGCTCACTCAGTATGTGCACTGTTCCAGGGTCCATGTGTGATGCCAGGGGTGATAAAAGTATTACTACCGGTCAAAGCCAACCATGTTTTTATGGCATTCCGATGGATCAACTACCTTTGCAAGAAGGTTAAAGCAGCAGTTTCCATAAGGTGGTGCTACAAATAATGGAATATTTACCATCCGGGCAATGAAATGAAAGCAGTCTTTTGCAGTGTAGTAATATGTGCCGGACTGTTATTAATTTGTAAAGAATCCACAGTCTACTTTCCACCATTTCCCAACAAATATGTTCCAATAGATTCCATCTAGCACCACTATGTCAAAACCTAAATACCTTTGCTGCCAATCCATCATGTTGTTTTTGGTCCATCGTCAAAATATTTTGCACAGTGGATTTAAGCATTTATTTTAATCTTTTCTTTTCATTATCATCTGTTTTATTTTTAGAGATTGCTGTTCCTGTTTCTAACATAGCTAGTAGAATTTGGTGTGAAGAGTGATAAGACATTTAAACATATAGAATGTGAGCTAAAGTACCCATAATAGCAGAGCTTCTGTTGTAAAGCACATGTTTGGCATGGCTTAATGCAGCTTGCGCCTCATTCTGGATGTAACCCTGCAGTTTGTATATTGCAAGTAAGTTATAATATATATTGCAGGATTCCCTTTGAAGAAAGCCGCTGGAGGACACAATTTTCACGTAGTTTAATGACTGTCTGCTGTCTGCAATGTCTCAGGAACACACTTAAAACAAAGTAATGCCAGACGCGTTTCGGGAACAAACAATCCCTTCTTCTGTGGCTTGTATTGCAAGGAACAGAAAGCGCGCTCAATTTTAAATCACCTGCCGCTGTGGGCGGAGCCGACACTCGGCCTTCTGGATATTGTAGTCTTGATCAAATGTCCCTAGTGGGTGCGCTACTCTCTTCCCAATAAAACATTAATGAATTCCAAGTGGTTAAGTGCGGAGCCTGGAAATCACAGCCCCGCTTTGTGACAGTCACAGTGAAAGAGCCTTGGCCCCCGCAATGTCAAAGGTTCTGCCTCCTTCCGAACTGCTGACACCAGGTAAGATGCCTGCTTGGACTCGCCGCAGCGCTGGGCTTTCTTCGCGACCGAGAAAAGCCGCTTAAATACCATCAATTGCAGGATTCCCTTGCAATACAAGCCACAGAAGAAAGGATTGTTTGTTCCCGAAACGCGTCTGCCATTACTTTGTTTTAAGTGTGTTCCTGAGACATTGCGGACAGCAGACAGTCATTAAACTACGTGAAAATTGTGTCCTCCAGCGGCTTTCTTCAAAGGGAATCCTGCAATTGATGGTATATATATATATATTACCACAAAGTTCCCCAGATACGAGGCCGCACTCCTCCACAGGTAGGTAAACATTACTTTTATTGCAATAACAGGCTGCTTCTCACCCCGTCATTGTGCCCCCCTTGGGCTTACGCGTTTCAGGGACACTTTCCCCTTCATCAGAGTCCAACAGCACGAGCAAGCATTTTCGTGCAACCTGCCAAGTCCCAACCTATTGCTTATTTGCATAATTAATTTGCATCCGGTGTTCCGTTTTTTATGTTGGCTCCTGGGACCTGCAGTTCAATTCACGCACCATTTGACCCTCCAGTGGGTTTCTTGCTCGTGCTTTTTTGAAGGGGCCACTTCCTTAGCTCACCATTAAGCCCCGAGTGAAACCTAGCCTGTTAAATTAAGATACCTGCTTCGCTGTCCGCAAGTGAAAAAAGTTCATTGCGCAGATCCGTTGATTTCCAGACTGGTGCGTTCCCTCCACGGCCTGAAGGCGCCGTGATATGTATTACCACAAAGTTCCCCAGATACGAGGCCGCACTCCTCCACAGGTAGGTAAACATTACTTTTATTGCAATAACAGGCTGCTTCTCACCCCGTCATTGTGCCCCCCTTGGGCTTACGCGTTTCAGGGATACTTTCCCCTTCATCAGAGTCCAAGAGCACGAGCAAGCATTTTCGTGCAACCTGCCAAGTCCCAACCTATTGCTTATTTGCATAATTAATTTGCATCCGGTGTTCCGTTTTTTATGTTGGCTCCTGGGACCTGCAGTTCAATTCACGCACCATTTGACCCTCCAGTGGGTTTCTTGCTCGTGCTTTTTTAAAGGGGCCACTTCCTTAGCTCACCATTAAGCCCCGAGTGAAACGTAGCCTGTTAAATTAAGATACCTGCTTCGCTGTCCGCAAGTGAAAAAAGTTCATTGCGCAGATCCGTTGATTTCCAGACTGGTGCGTTCCCTCCACGGCCTGAAGGCGCCGTGATATGTATTACCACAAAGTTCCCCAGATACGAGGCCGCACTCCTCCACAGTTAGGTAAACATTAATTTTATTGCAATAACAGGCTGCTTCTCACCCCGTCATAGTGCCCCCCTTGGGCTTACGCGTTTCAGGGATACTTTCCACTTCATCAGAGTCCAAGAGCACGAGCAAGCATTTTCGTGCAACCTGCCAAGTCCCAACCTATTGCTTATTTGCATAATTAATTTGCATCCGGTGTTCCGTTTTTTATGTTGGCTCCTGGGACCTGCAGTTCAATTCACGCACCATTTGACCCTCCAGTGGGTTTCTTGCTCGTGCTTTTTTAAAGGGGCCACTTCCTTAGCTCACCATTAAGCCCCGAGTGAAACGTAGCCTGTTAAATTAAGATAACTGCTTCGCTGTCCGCAAGTGAAAAAAGTTCATTGCGCAGATCCGTTGATTTCCAGACTGGTGCGTTCCCTCCACGGCCTGAAGGCGCCGCGATATGTATTACCACAAAGTTCCCGGGGCTTAATGGTGAGCTAAGGAAGTGGCCCCTTTAAAAAAGCACGAGCAAGAAACCCACTGGAGGGTCAAATGGTGCGTGAATTGAACTGCAGGTCCCAGGAGCCAACATAAAAAACGGAACACCGGATACAAATTAATTATGCAAATAAGCAATAGGTTGGGACTTGGCAGGTTGCACGAAAATGCTTGCTCATGCTCTTGGACTCTGATGAAGGGGAAAGTATCCCTGAAACGCGTAAGCCCAAGGGGGGCACAATGACGGGGGTGAGAAGCAGCCTGTTATTGCAATAAAAGTAATGTTTACCTACCTGTGGAGGAGTGCGGCCGCGTATCTGGGGAACTTTGTGGTAATATATATATATATATATATATATATATATATATATATATAATTATATACAAGCATTACATTTTGTTGCTGGCCAAAGGGCTCTACAGTAATTACACAGAGGACTTAGAAAAAATGGAGATGCTGTTTGTGCCTCCGTAGATATGTAGGTGCAAATGCTTTAAGCCAACTTTGGTCCCTTTGCTGGCTGCGAGCCCCTCTTGACACTGTCAACGTCTGCAAGGCAGGAGCAGGGCCGGTCCTAAGACTTCTGGGGCCCCGGGTAGAAAGAGAATATGTGAGCCCCTCTCAATTTGCATTCATTGTGAAATCACAGAAAACAACATCATAGGAAGTGTCATCAATTGCCTATTGTTGAGCGGCTTTTCAAGATCCAACTTTATTGGCGTGGATATCAGTAAAACAAAAACATATGTCTTAACACTAATAAAATAAGCACACATTTTAAATTTCAATTAAATGGAAATACATTATAATAGTCACACTGGATGGAAAGGTTTGGCCTAATTTGTTTCCAGATTAGTGCATTAGATACATACATGTGTATGCGGTATTTATATAGCACAAACCAAATTGAAAGGCTGCTAAGCACTGTGCAGGGTCAAAGACAGAGTCAACGTGTGATAGGAGTTGTGGATCGTGACTGCATCAAGATTTTGTTTCTTTTAAAGTTGAGTATTCGCTGTTTTCTTAATTGCAGCTGACTTTGGACTGTCCGTATAGATATGACAATGACATTCTAGAACCTTGGGGCATAGATGGGAAAGGCCTTTATCTATTTTTGTCTCTTTTTAGCACATCTTCTTCCATCCGAAGATGTCCTTGCTGCGGGGGGGGTGGAGAGCCACTGGAGATGGCAAGCCTGTAATCCAAGAAGCCAGGGGTGTCAGTCATATAGAGCAAACCTAGCCAAAAGCAGCGGAGCACTGTACAGGGTCAATGACAAGCATCACGTCAAGGAGTGATGGGAAAGGTAGCTGGTTTGTAGACTGTTAAACCATTGTGGTAGCTTTTCAGATAATACAGCTGAGCTTCAATATGTTGCAGGACAGCAAAGGAGGACCTATGGAGTTCCATCACAGTGTTATGATGTGGTTCTGTTTCTTCATGCCCTAGCGAGGTGTGCTGCAGCATGTAGAATGCCCTTAAGGGAGCCAGTGTGGATACAAGCTCCAAGATGGTTTCCCAGATACACATTGCAAGAAAGGGTATGTGAACAAAAGAAATGAAAACGAATAAAACAGTTGAAAATAATTTTTCTTCTAATAAAAGCATCACCTAAGTCACTGAGAGACACCAGAAACGACCAGAATACAATCATACGTAGGCTAAAATGGTTTAATGTCATGTGCAATGATTAATGGCTACAATACCCCTATCAACGTTCTCTAAAGCCTTTTAATTTTCTGACACTAATAATTAGTAGACAAGTACATGGTTCCAGACTGCATTTTATTTTGTAAATTACCATAATCCAGATTCCGGTAACAGATTTGAAATGCATCTCTTCTCATTTCATTTCTCCTAATTTTGAACAATTAAATAATGCTGCGAGCAATGCCCACAAACCGCTCCATTTCCTTGGGTGTCACAGTGCTTGACTGAGGCTGCAAGCCCCCTGGGAGAGAGGTCAGGCCTCTAAGGCTGTGTCTGGTCAGTATATGACCATCATGGATAGTATTTCATGTCTGACACAGAGTGAAAAAACTAAATAACTCTATATAATTTCTAGGGCTATAACAATATAGACCAAAATATCTGTGCCTCATCAGCTAAGTAGAATCTTTCAGTTTGGAAGTGCACAAAATATAAAAACAAATGGTAGATGCAGAGGTTTTCAAATTGAGACGAGGCCCCCCTGGTGGAGCTCAATTTATCATAGGGGGCATAAGCCTCAGCAAAGGCTGAGATAAATTAAAGCATTCTATCCTTCCCTTTTTTGGATACTTTAGTGAGTTGTCCTAAGAGGGACGGGTATACACTAACGTGGGTACTGTGTTCACTATGTTACTGGAACCAAGTTATACCTGGCTGATGATCCCTAACTAGGGCGGCACCTGTCCTAAGTTGCTTGTGTTCCGGTTCATTGTGGACCTGGCCTGGTAGTTTGGTCTGGTCTGTTCCCATTGGAGAAGGGTCAAGACTGATTTGCATATGACTGAGCCCAAACTGAGGTAGTATGGTGGGCAAAATAATCGAGTGGGATGCAGCCTCCGGATTGACCAGTTGATGTAATCCCCCACCTTCCCTCAGCGCCTTGAGACCCCTTTGGTGAGTAGCTGAGCTCTTTAAACCCCACATTGAAGGAATGATTGATTGATTGTAATTAATTCAGGCAATCCATCCATCAATTTTTTTAAACTGTTTTGTGGAGAATAAAATGCAGCTATAATTTGGGCGTATTGGACCCAGAACCCCATGAGGCCACACTCCCACTGCGCTTGCTGCCCTATTGATATCTGTGCTCTTCAGAGAGGCCTCTTGCCCTGGGCTTTGCAACTATAGACCAGAGCTGCAAGGCCCAAAGCAGCAGGCTTCCTCCCTCGTGCCTCTCAGTTCTGGACCATGGCTGGTAGGTCTAGGGGAGGATGGACCTTTCCTGGCTTTTGCAGCTCTGGATCACGGCTGTGTGGTGCATGACTGAAGGGACCAGTGGCATAGTAATGTTGCCATGGGCCCTAATGCAAGAAAATGTTGCTGGTCAGTAAAGCACAGCCATAATTTGGGTGCATTGGTTCCAGAACATCCATGATCCCTGGTGGCAATGGCCATATAAGAGGGACAAGTAGCACAGAGAAGGTGCTATTGGTGATGGTGCAAAGTAAAATCACCCCTTCACTCTTGCTCACTGGCTGCACAGTAAAATAAAGCCATAATTGGGAACATTGGGCCTTAAATAACCCTGGGCCCAGTGCCACTGCACCAGCTACACTACTGATGGCGAAGCTGCTGGCGGATGGCTTCAGCATGGCTGAAAGTGAATGTGTTAACCCCTCTAACTGCATGCAATGTGAAATCACAGGAAATTGTATCACAGGACATGGACCTTGACATCGACCTATACACAGAACCATTGTACAGAGCTGGGAGACAGTTTCAATGGGGTCTAGGGGAGGGGCCCACAAGAGGTGCTCTTTTCCACCTCTTGGGCTTCTCAGACATGGTGTAGCACTGAGAGGATTAGGGGGAGAGCCCACTACCCCATGAGCCTTGCAGCAACATAAGCATGACACCAAGGCCCAGGGGATAGGTGCCCTGTCCATGGCCTGGCAATGCTACAACATGGCTACGAGTCATCGGGTAGGGACCTCCACTTCCCTGGGCCTTGCAAACATGGTCTAGTGCTGCGATGCCCAGAAAAAGGGACCCAGGATAGGGGAACCCTGTACCATTGGTCACACAACAATAGTGTAGCACTGCAACTCCAGGGACGGGTGTCCCTTCAATGGACCACCTCACCATGACCCACAGCTGTGAGACTCATTGGAGTGTTGTCCCATTCTCTGGCCTCACAGCTATCATGTAGTGCTGCAAAGCGTCTGAGATGTTGCCCCACTGCCCTTGAATTCACATCCATGGTTGGGTGCTGCAAGACCTGGGAAAGGAGAGTTCCCTTCCCTGGGCCTCACAGCCATGGTCCCCAGTCATCGCTGCAAGAGCCAAGTAGGGACTTCACAGGAGAATGTATGTATGCCTTTGGAGAAACACTGCACAACTGGAGACATATTTTGTGTGCAGAGGCTTCAGAAGCTGTTTATTGGGAGCAGATGAACTAAGACTCACTTAGTAGATTTTGGGGGTTTCATTATAAATCCCTCCTCAAAAACAGGTCATGTTAAAAGTTAACCCAGCGAGTGATTGAGTTTCTAGAGTGTGATTACTCTTCATGCTATGTTTGAGTTTTAATCCCTTTACCACCTATTGGAGGAAGCCTTCACTGCTCGCAAATGCAAATGTTGAGTGAAAAGTTTAGAAAAGTAGCAGTAGTAAATCAGTATCTACCATGCATACTGTCCAGTAAGTAACCACTGCACAGGACCTGGACGAACTAGTGCATTTTAACCATGGAACTAAGATTTTTGGCATCTATTCACCATGTCTAAAGCGGAGCATGGCCGGAAACCAAGTGGCAATTTCCTTGGAAAGGCATCCCCTTAGCCTATACATCAGACTCACTGAGATCCCAGTTGTAGTTTAGTGGACTAGTTGGAGAAATGCAACCACAAGATGCGTTTTCCAATCCTTGCATCCCATTTGGCCAATTCGTGTGAGCTTGGGCAATAACTTTTCTGAATTTGTTGCCAGGGCCACTGGGATTATCCTAATTGAGTGGCTGCTGCATTTTTCTCATAGTTATGGATGTATCACTTAATTCATCATTTGCTGCATAATCTGCAGTTTTAACAAAAACAATTTTTGTTTCTAGCTTATACAGTTCAAATGTTACTAATAATACAACAACACGTGTTGCCTTGCAGCAGAAGATCCTTTGAAAAGCTGGACTGGTTACCTTTCTGTTGCTTATTGCTACAACTGAATTTTAAACTGGTACTTATTAAGTGCAACAAATGCCCAGGCAGTGGTAAGTGCACAAATGACCAAATATTGAAGCAATAATATCATAAAATGTGCTGAAATACGCTGCATATTATGCCTTTTTTCAGTGCATAATTTACTCATCCCGCCACATAATTTGACCGTACTCTACCATATAATTCCAGTGGCCCATCCTATTACTCTGCTGCTCCCTTTTTGGCAAGATTTGGAGTACTTTGATTCAATGTGAAAACTGGTAGTCACTGAGATTTTTAAAAATACTGAATAATTCCTGAGAGAAGGGTGGTGCCCAGTCATATGTATGTGTCATCTAAATGCAGTACAGTGATAAATATATAATCTTTGCAACAAGTAGCAGTGTAATGCCGTCCTGTGTCTACTAATTTAACAAACTGTTTGATCCTGGGCAAATAAAACTCTCCGTGTGCCTCATCCACTGATCTGACAATACGGCAGCCCATTGAAACAGGCTTAATGTGAGAAATAGTAACCTAGGGCGTACTCCCTGGCTCTGGCTCAGCTTGAGGTCCAGTTAGAACCACAAGTCCATAAAGAGCCGAGTTTTCATGTAGCATCCGCCTGCCACCCTCCGTCTAACCAGGATGTGGCATTACAGCTAGAGGTGCCGACTTTATACCTGGGCAACCAGCGTCCAGTCTTGGCATCAGCTCAAGAGCCTGTGATTCTGGGCAAATCACTTAATCTCCCTGTGCCTAAAAAAAGACAAGAAGGTGTCCTTGTATAATGTAACTGGTTCTCATGTTAAGCACTCCAATACTTTCGGGTCGCATTTGTGCTCTACAAAATGACAAAACATGGTTTCCATCCCTCATTCAAGGCTGTTTGCATCAAGGGTTACCACCTGGCTGGTTTTCTGTCCTGTTCTGTTCGTTTTCATGTCTCGGCTGGTACAAAGTCACCTAAAGCTGTTATTTTTAGGTCTTATCTGTACATAACCAAAACTTAAAAGATAAACAGAAAACACATTTAAACATGCTCTAGAGCTGTACCCATCCCTGAGTAATAATTCAGGTAAAAAAAAACAGAAACGACGTGTTACAAATATTATAGATGCTTTTGTTTAAAGTGGTAGTTAGTATTGTGTCTCGGCCTTTGCATACTCCTAAAACAGCAACAAATGGCCTGGATTTTTCTCCTAGGAAGGTGACAACCCTATTTGCATCCCAATATTTGAAGCTGATCCTGAACCTGCATGGTGGAGGGCCCCTTCTGTGCAGCAGCGGCCCCTCCCAGACACTGACAAGCATCGCTTCCAAAGCTCATCAAGGGCTGAAATAGTGAGAGCTGTTTGTTGTTCCGAAGGGACTTCCCCTGTTCCTGGCAGCGCGCCACATGCCTGCAAGGCAGGGCTGACTGGGATCGCAGATCAGCCCTGGCCATTAAGTTCGACCAGCCTCCACGGGGAAGGGCAGGGTGCTGGTGGGAACACCGCTACTGCGTGCATTTTTGTTACAAAGGGCTGTTTTTGCAGCACTGCAGCAAACCCGGCCCCCACTAACAAAAGCGACCCCCGCCGGTCCAAAACTTTCCCCCACCATTCCGGTACAAATGGGAAACACCAGTGCCCGCTACGGCCAGTCCAACCCAGCTTCTGGCCAGGAGATAAGTGCCCCTCCCCATGGCCTCGCAGCATTGGAGCATTGGTGCAAGGCCGAGCAAGGCGCCCATATTGGTGGCCTGAGTGCGGGGCCCTGGGCCGTTGCCCATGCCTAAAGCCATATTTGAGCAGGTGGTATTTGTCATAAAAGGTTCAGTATTGTACCTCTGTCACACTTTTATTTTGTATTTATATGGTTGAGTGTTAAGTTCTAGACAGCTCTAAACATGGGCTTTGTATTAACCTTGGCAGGTTCCTTGTCGACTGTTCATTTCCACTTAAGCATAGTTTATTACTCAGTGAATATTAAGGATTGAACCTCGACTCGAACAAACCATGTAGTCATCACTCGCCCTCTACAAATACGTCATACCCTTTTCTTAAGTTCAGAGGTTTTTATGTCAAGTTTGTGTCATAGAGGTGCTTTGGGCCTGGGAGATACCAGCCCTTCTTTACAGCCCAGGTCCGCATCCTTTTATTCTGACGCCATTCCGGACTCTTACCTTCATCCTCATAATCAGGAAGGTCCTGGGTGGTTCCGGGTGTATCTGCAAAGTCTTCTGGCGTAAGGCCACTTGGATCCTCCTTCGTATTGCCTCTGAGAGCCCTGGCACTACACCTGTCCTGTCCTGATCTCTCTGAACACTGAAGGTTCTGATGTGATATTAGTTGCTATGGCCAGGGTTCTGAGTTGTCGATGCCTCAAGCCCTGGTCGCTGTGTACATTTGAAGCCATAGCTTCTCATGAACATTCTGAACAGTGGGACCTAACAACCAGAACCACATTTCCACTCTATAAGCGGCAACATTATATTTATATGTTTAAAGTGGTAGTTAGTAGTGTGTCCCGGCCTTTGCATACTCCTAAAACAGCAACAAATGGCCTGGATTTTTCTCCTGGGAAGGTGACAACCCTATTTGCATCCCAATATTTGAAGGTGATCCTGAACCTGCATGGTGCAGGGCCCCTCCTGTGCAGCAATGCCCCCTCTCAGACACTGACAAGCATCTCTTTCACAGCTCCTCAAGGGCTGAAATGGTGAGAGCTGCTTGTTGTTCTGTAGGGCCTTCCCCAGTTCCTGGCAGCGCGCCACATGCCTGCGAGGCAGGGCCAGACTAGGATCGCAAATCTCGCAATTATGTTTGACCGGCCTCCGGAGGGAGAAGAGGGTGCTGGCGGGAACACCGCTGTTGTGTGCGCTTTTGTTACAAGAGGCTGATTTATCAGTACCGCTGCAAAACTGGCCCCCACTAAAAAAAATGACTCCCAAAGGTCCAAAACCGGCCCCCAATGGTCCACAGTTCCCCAGTGTTCTGAGTTGTGACATCACACAGATGAGGCCTCAAGACCCTTCACCACTGTGCAAACGTGCCCGTGGCGCGTTTTAAGTTGAGGGATTAAGTCCCCTTGAATCCTGATGGTCCCTGGGGTCCAATTAGCCCACCAGGTACCTCCAGTAAGCGCCATGGAGACGTGTAAAAAGGGGCGTGGCCTAGACCACCTCTCTGCAATGCAGGCCTCTGGCAATTTTTGGAGGTACCTGATGGGCTAGTTGGCGCCAGGGGCCCTCAGGATTGAAGGGGAATTAATTCACCAACTTAAAACGCGCCACAGGACGTGTTTGCACACATGTCACCTCGGGCCCGCCCCCTCCCATCACCACTGTGCAAACGCGCCCCGAGGTGCATTTTAAGTTGGGGCAATAGGTCCCCTAGAATCCTGAGGTTCCCTGGGGTCCACCTAGCCCACCAGGTACCTCCAGTGAATGTCTGACAAAATATAGAAAGACAAACTATCGACCTACAAAAATATCGGAGCAAAAATATCGATGTCAACAATATCAACATCCTATCTACAACATGGTAAGTACAAAAATATCGGAAAAATAATATTTTTGTCAAAAATATCGTTTTTTTTAAATATCGTTTTTTTAATTAAACAAAATATGTAAAATAAAGTAAATAATACTTACAAATATAATAAACATAGGTAAAAATATTTTATAATATTTAAAATTAAGTAATATAAAAAATGTAATTAAAAAATTCGTTACACATTTACATATAATATGTAATATAGATACTTAATAATCAATTGTAATAATTCTTTTAATAACTTATGAATAATTATAAATATTATAAATTACAAATTCATCTATACACATAAAACATTAACATAAAAATTATATAATTATGCAAAACAAATTAAAAAAAATATATATACTCTTAATATTTTTAAAATTAATTAAATACTACATTAACTAAAACAATACAAACAATATTAAATAACAGAGGGAATAAAATAGTATTACAACTCTAAAAAAAACAACAGTAAGGAAAATGTTGGATAGCTTAGGGGTGAAAATTACTATTCCCACTCCAAAGAGTGCAACGGTAGGGAAAGTGTTGGATACCGTAGAAGTTAAAAATAACATACTTATAAATTAATTAATATTTAGAAATAGTTAATAAATTAATTATTAAATATATCTAAACTATTTACAAATACCAATAAATAATGATTAAAAACATAAATTACCAATGAATAATTAATATCCAATAAATTAATTATTAATACACAACTATAAATGTAATAACTACTGAATTACATATCAATTACTTTACACACTATTACCCTATAAAAGCACAACAGACGACAATAATAAAATATTAGCAAAATTATCATTTAATCAATTAATACAAATTAATTACCAACTAATAATTAATTCACAATAATATAATGAGCAAAAACAATTAATGAAAATAAATAATTACTCAATTACATTTAAATTACTTCCCACCCTATCCCCCTATAAACCCATAACCCAATACAGAACATAATTATCGTTTAATCAATTAATTAAACATGTTTACCAATTAATAAAAATGTATTACGAATTAATTAAAATTAATTTATATTTCCTATAAATTAATAAATAATTTAGTATAATTAAATTACTTCCCACCCTATTCCCCTATAAACCGGCAACCCGCTACAAAACATAGCTATCAACTAATCAATTAATTAAAATGTATTACCAATTAAAATGAATTACCAATTAATTTATAATTCCTAAAAATTAATAATTAATTTAGTATAATTAAACCCGCTACAATACTAAAATACCAAATTTACTTAAATTACATATTAAATACATAATATACATAAAAATCATATAAAAATGGATATTAGTAACATCGATATTACTAACATCGATATTAGTAACATCGATATTACTTACATCGATATTAACAAAATCGATATTACTTACCTTCGCAATTCTGTCCCTTCGATATTAAAACATTCGATATTACTTACCTTCTATATTCTGTCCCTTCGATATTAAAACATCGATATTATTGTAGGTCAATATTAAAAATTCGATATTTTGTCTGCCTACCACCTCCAGTAAGAGCCACGGAGCTGAGTTGCAGAGACGTGTAAAAAGTGGAGTGGCCTGGACCACCTCACTGCAACATAGGACTCTGGTGCTTTTTGGAGGTAACTGATGGGCTAGTTGGCCCCTAGGGGCCCTCAGGATTGAAGGGGAATTAATTCCCCGACTTAAAACGCGCCACAGAGCTGGGAGGGGGCGAAGCCTCAGGCATGAGTGCGTGTTTTTTTAATTAATTATTTTTAAGAAGGGGGGCTGTGTGGCCCCCCTTCCTCATTTTATTTAATGGGCCCCGGGGACCCCATCCCCCAGGACCTGACCCCTATTTTTGATAAAAATGGAAGGGGGCCGCGTGGCCCCTCTCCCGAGGCCATTTTGGGTCCCGGGGACCCCATCCCCCGGGGCATGGCCACAGCTTTTTTATTCAAATATATTTGTAGGGGGGCTGTGTGGGCCCCTCCTCAGGCCATTTATGGCCCCGGGGACCCCATCCCCCGGGGCCGGCCTTTCCTTTTTAAAACTTTTTTTTATAAATGTTATTATGGGGATGGGGGCCACGTGGCCCCCCTCCCGGGACACTTCTGGAAGAGCGGTAACACATGAACTGGAAGAGCTGGCCAAAACTTACAAGCAACCATTCGGAAATCTCACTAGGGAGACGAAGAGGCACTTGACCAATTGAAGAATAACCAAGACATGGTCATAAAGCCTGCAGATAAAGGAGGGGCCATAGTATCCAAACAAGAGTAGCATATGACCAGGAGTGCACTAGACTACTCAGTGATGCAAGAAATTACAGAGTCCTCCCAAGAGACCCTACTTCAGAATTTAATTAAAACAGGAGATCACTACTGCGATAGAGGAGGACACCAGCAATGACTGGATCTCGGAGCAGGAAGGCAATTTCTTGTCACAGAAAGACCCAATAGCATCATACTTCTACATGCTCCCCAAGGTGCACAAAGCTTCAAATACCACCTGGCAGGCCGATTGTCGCATGTATTGGATCCATACTGGAACCACTGTCGCAATTCTGAGATTTGTTCTTCAAACCTATAGTACAGAGCAGGGAGGCATACTTGAAGGAGACCACCGATGTCTTTATTCTACTCAAAGATATGGACTTTGACCCAGAAGAGAAATTCCTGGTGGGCTTGGACATAGAATCCTTGTACACCAATATACCCCAAATGGAAAACACTCAGGGTGGTGAAGGAGATCCTCTAAGCTCAGTAATGGTTGTATTGCACCCCTAGAACATTCATCATCCACTTGGCTTAGATAGCGCTCACTAAAAACATTTTTGAGTACCAAGGGACTTATTACTTACAAACACATGGGACATCAATGGGCAGCGCCTTCGCGCCGAGCCTAGCAGGTCTTCATGTATCAACCTTGGAACCCAGATACATTTTTACTGCTGAAAGCCCTTGGTCATCCAACATTAGGATGCAGAGACGTTTTATAGATGTCGTCATCTTCATTTGGAAGAGCGATGAACAATCAGTGAAGAACATTCTACTATGGCTTAACAGCCAGAATCACTATTTACACTTCACCTCCACAATTACTAAAGAATGCTTACCATTCCTTGATCTGGAAATAATACCTAATGGAGGCAAACTGACCACATAGGTTTTCCATAAGCCCACCAACAGAAATGGGCTCCTGCTTTTTGAGAGTTTCCATCTGAAATCTTTCAGGGAGAACCTCCCTGTAGGGCAATTTTTGCACTTGCGGAGAAATTGCTCCAACCGTGAGGATTTCAAGAAGGAGGTGGTAAATTTAGCAGTGAAACTGGAATGGAGGAAATACCACACTAAAATCGGTCGGAGGGCCCAGAAGAGAGCACAGAACTGCCATAGGGAGGCCCACCTGGAAAAGGTGGAAACACCTACTAACAAAAACGCAATTTGTGTGTCAACATTTAATACAGCCTCTACACATGTGAAATGCATCATTCTTAAGAATTGGCGAATACTCAATTCTAATGGCTTAAAACTGGATAAACCACGGTTCTCCTTTAGTAGGAGACCTAACATCAGTGACCATCTAGTCCTCAAGACCTCGTCCAGTAATACAGAAAGAGCAACAAGCTCTGTGGGATACCTCTCCGGTGACAGGGCATACCAGACGTGGCGACTGTGATGTCTGTAGGCTCACTGCAAACACCAAGAGTGTAGACATGGGGCTTAGCTTCCTATGAGAACAAGACAAATATACAAATTGTAATTCAACGAATCTTATATATATATATGATCAGATGTCCATGCAACCTAATATATGTGGGGATTACATCACAGAAAGTGAAAGTGAGGAAAATGGAACATCGAAGTAATATCAGGTGTGAAAGGACAATGACACGGTTCACTACTCATTATGCAGAAATGAAACACACGGTGAATGATCTGTACTGGACAGTACCAGATAAACCCTATATCGCACTCAACACGAGGGACCCCAACAGGTTCCTGTTTCTACGAGAACAAAAATGTGTGTACAGGTTGTGCAGTCTTGAACGTTGCCTCCATGATGATATTCCATGGACCACCTTGGAATGGCCATGAGTGTGCAAGAACCCAACTGGAGCCTTCACTGATAAGATCAAAGTAAATACAGATAGCTGATTGATAACGCCATGTTAGCACCATTAGCTCAGATCTGAGCTACGGGGTACCTCGTGTCAGCTTCCCATACTCAGTATTCTTTGTTTCATCATTAGTGGATTAGTTCTAATGGGTTCAAAATGTCATTCTGTGAGAGACGTATTTGCTTCGTGCCGCGTGTAGGATAGTGCATTGTTGTCCAACACGGCTGAACACTACTTTACTGCATTTGAACATGACTGCCACACCACTCCGTAATGGTCCCGTGTCCTTGGCCATGAATGGAAACATATTAATACATCCTGACACGTCTTTACACATTGGCAATGATTACAATCTCTTACCAAGATAGATCCATACCAGGGTTCTTAAGGGGTTACTGGGTGCTCTACACACAGTGATGACCGCTTTTCGAATTGACTCAATATACAGCGTCGTACAGGGTCAGCGTTCCAACATCAGTGACTCATGCAGTCACATACGCGTCATGACGCCACCAGTCATCGCCCACCATCCAGAGTGACATACAGGGTCACCGTTCCAGCATCAGTGGCGCGCACAGATGCATACGCATCATGACGCCACCACTCACCCTCCATGGCACATGTCACAGGAAGCAGAGCCTCTTAAGCAGCACCATGAGGTCTGCGTTCGGGTACCTACACAGCAACAGGAGGGACAGCTATGCGGAGGCGCACCACACTTGATGAAGTAAGGAGGGGCCAAGGCAGGCGGTTTGCTTGTAAAGAGATTACAGATCCTAACAGGAGTATGATTACGATACCCACCACTCTTACTAGTAACAGGTGGAGTAATTCATTATGCAACTTGTATACAGATTGAAAGGGATTTAGCATAGGGTACCGGCAGTCCCGAAAGCCGGGAGAGACACGCAATCCAGCAGAAACTTGTCGACCTTTTCGCAGAACGGATGGGTGAAGGGTGCTTAATAGACTCACCTCACCACCATCCTTTGGTAGGGAGATACCTTTTAACCCTAACAAATGTATCCAGGAATAGAATTATTATGAGGATATCCCTTACTTAGTGTTAGACTTTCCATCTGCACTTATCATTTCCGGGACCCTTTTCCTTTTCTGTGTGTTTGTATTGTATTCCCCACCGTATTGCTCCACCTCCAGCGTTGGTCATCTCAGAGGTGTCGTAGCAGCCCTATAATGAAGCATGCCACAACTCGTTGTGGGTGAGGGCAGTTTTTACAAAACATTGCACTTTGCTGCACTTTGCATTTCTTCTCTAAAAATAATTGTGATTCTAAAAGCCCTTACTTCTTTATGTGTGATTACATATTTCAAAGTTACGACATAACGGAATAGCCAAATGTTTATGAGTTCGGAGTGGTAGGCAAAACATCTCTGTTCCCTACAAATACAGATGATGATCCCAAAGGCATAATTCGAAGCAGGTTTATGGAGAAAATGTGTTCCCATCCAGCTGCGACAGCACCTGCTGTGGGAGTAAACACAGCCAATGGAAGATCAGCTGAACCAGAGCCAAAATCCAATTCGCTAGGAGAAGAAGCACACCAGGAAGGCTTGTAAAATGTGGTCAGACGCAATGAAATATGCAGTGGCCAGCAATACAAATGGACCTTTAAGGGGTCCACCAGTATATTTATGTCCGAAGGCTCAACCAATTGCACTCCTAGGTACAAGTCCAAAGCACAATTGAAAGTGCACTGCAGACATCGAAATACGGCTGCACGCAGTGTAGCCAAACAGGCAGAAATAATAAAAACCCATGCTCATTCAGTTCAAGAAGCAAAGGTGCACCGAAGCAATGCACCATGCATTAAGGGCACATCAGCACATGTGGTAGTGCCTGTTCCATCCGTTCTTGAAATGGGACATCTATTGCGTAGCAGAAAAATTCAAATCACAGTCCCGGCATCAGGAGCAGGACAAGAGGAAGACCTACAGAAACGCTTCAGAGCATGAAGTGTATAAAAGATGCAATGACTCTGAAAACTGTCTGGAAGATGCTAACGAACCAAGAACCGATATGTCTAAACAAGCATTGGCTTAGCCAATAGGTCTCGCCTTTTCGATGTGAATGCAGACCTCCCAGTTTTTCCATTGTTTTTTGCCGATATTGTTCACTATCAGCAGAAAAAAGTAAAAGTGTGAAGTTGTGCATGCGGGCACATGTAATTATAAGCTGGGGTGGTGGAAGAAAGAGCATCCTGGAACGAGAAACTACCGCACATATGGGAGAAAGCAGGGTAAGTCGTACTCCCATGAAGAGCTGTTGTCAGAATATGTGCACTGCTCTTTCTCTCCCTAAAGCAGTTATTAAACGCAGCCCAGCAAAGCAGGTGAAATCAAAATAGTGCTTTTCAGCTCTGCGTCTGTATCTGATCTACAATTTGCATGTTCACCCCTGAAGCCATGTAGCTGAAGAACAACCTCTGCTGGCTGTCACTCTCCTCTTTGTTTTTCTAATTAATTTGCAGCAATTGAGGTGCTGACCCCTCTCCCGCGTTACTTTTATTTAAAGTCTGGTGTAGGATGAGATATGAACATAAAATTATATTTCTGTCTTCTGTGATGCTTAACTTAGTACGGTTTTAAAGAAGAGACTACACAAATATATTTAGAGTGAATTAGCACGTCATACATGAATATATTGAACATACTATAATAATTTAGATCGTGAAAGAATTGAACATAAACTATGAACCTTTGGTGGTAAAAGAGGAAAAGACTAGGAAACTGGATTAAAATTCAAGCTTCCAAACTTGACCTACTTGAATGACCCTATGTCCATCATCCTTACTTCACTGTGCCTTACTTTGACTAAGCATCAAATCTGAGGCTCATTGACGGAATTTAGTTCAGAGTGTGAGCTATATAAAAACACTGCAGCTGCTGCCCTGCGCTCGGCTGCTCGCTCCCGAAGGCAAAACGCCGTGGGAGTGAACGTTTCAAAAGAGGTGGGACATGCACCCACCTTTTGCCATTTGCGTGCTTTCATTCTTGAAAGACAAACGGAAAAGCCCATCCAATGTGTGGGAGGAGTCAGACCCACACAGAGCATTAACATGAAGCCTCGCAGAGCAGTGCATGCGCGCTGCTAGGCTCAATCTAAAAAGTGCGCTATTCCAACCATATCAGACATAAAAAAAATGATGTGCACCAGCTCTCCAAAATGTAGTGGGGAGTTAGTGCGTAGTTGCGACTGTTTCTCTGAAGAGGACCTTGTAACTTGAAGATCAAACAGCTCCTTTGCAGTTGTTAAGGCCACATCTTTCTGAAACAATAAGGCTTTCAGTTTGCTCAATGCATCAAAATGCACGTTTGAAAGATGTATTGAAGGCCAAACTGGTGCCTCCGTAATTGTACAGGCAGCTGGAACAGTACTTGGGTACAACAAGTGACTACAGAAGAAACTGTCACCAGACAGGCAACCTCTGGTTTCATGCTACAGCAACCTTGAACATTAAGCATCAAACAACTCCCATTAGAGAGTAATCTGAAAGCTGGATGGATCACAGCAGCTGGTTGAACCTTTCAAGTAGCAAAATAAAGTTTGCATGGAAGCGTTACATGCCCAAGAAGCAAAACATTCTTGCACACTAAGGATCCACTCAAAGCCTTCTCACAATTGGAACAGCTGAGAAACCCTTCAGTTTCCTTATTTCAACACTGAAAATGTGAAGGTAATTCCCAATACTCGTGTATAAACCCTTCCCCCAACGCTTCATATCTGACCACTTGCTGGTATTGTAGACAGTATTGGAAATGAAATGTTGAAATCGGCAGTGTGATATACCAGTGGATTATCTCATCTGCAGGCGGAGTGTCTACAACGGTTAAAGGTAACTTCTCTAGTTTTCCTATGTGTTACATAGTGTACCTTGCATTTTTACTTGCCATGAATATTTGTATTCCTCTTTCCACCTTACATAACATCAGACTTGTGGTATCAATATGTTGCCACAGTGCATGGCCAGAACATAATTTTTGAAGCATCAAGCTCAATGGCAAAATAGGCCTAAGCTGTGACGGTCCATGTTGTAAGGCAGGCATATCTTGTTGTATAATGCCTATTGCGATGACACTATGTTCCCCGAGAGTACATTCTAGAGGATAAGGTGTTCATACCGTTGTCAACCAACCACTACAGCTTTTTCTAAAGTGGCTGTGGCAATTTCACACAGTCTTTCAGCAGCTTCCTGCAGAGAAACTTTCCATTTCTCAATGTATTGCACACAAGAAGCGTTTTTGACGTGGTCTGTAAGGATATAATAAAAAGTCCTGTAGTTCCAGGTCATCAGAAAGAAGAGACAAGCGTTGCTTCACCTGAGACCGTGTTGAGGTTTTTGGTCAATCAAGCCACAACTTCCCAATACTGTATGTGGTCACCACCAGGTTTGGTAAGACTGCACAGAACACAGGTCAGGCCTACTGATCTTAAAACCCTTCGTGTTACCTGGGAATCATGCCTGACACCTGTTAGTGTCTAATGGCCAAACTAACCAGTCCCACCAGTTAGAGTCTAACAAATTGTATGTGCCAATGTGTAGGATGGTGCCTCATGTTTCCTCCATGTATTTTGTAAACTGCTGCCAGTTTTCAAAACTTGCGAATGTGGGAATATGTGGTGGGTTCAAATCTTTTGTCTTAGCTAATCCAAGACATGACGTTTGTTGCACAGTTTTGTTCTGAAAAATCATGTGTTTTGTTATCAGGCATGCACTAAACAAAGCCTCTGTCTCCTGAACCCTGCCAGTCGTTTGTCCCCCAATTTGATTTTACATCTACAGTGTCCCACCAAAAGTCAAAACCCTGTTCTAACAACTGGGATAGAAAAGAAGCAGAGTATATCAGCTTACTGTGTTTTACGATATATTGTTGTTGTTGGTGATGGTACAAGCCTACAAAAATAAGAAGCTGGGTCAGATGTGTCGTAACCAGTAAAATAAGCAGACTTCTGTGCAAATGTTTTTAACCCACCCCTTGGTAGTGTAGGGCAATTTACTCATTGTGTAAATAGCAGCTGAAATACTTGCTTAATGCAGAAAATGATGACCGTAATGTTGGAAAAAAAGTCATCATAATTAGATGTACCATCATACAATTCATCAGACGAAAACACATTACAATGTTCTAGATCTTCTAGCATTTCATGCCCTGCATCAATATCCCAAACGTCTGAAAAAGTACTAGGGGTAATTGCATAATATAATGATAGTTTATGGTTTAAATCTTTTTATTGGTTTTCAACAAAGAGAGAAAGAGGACAGGACCTCTTGCTCCTGTTAGACAGTGCATTTAAGACATTAAACAGTCAGCTATGTAGATATTACAGGGTAAATGCTAGGAGCGAGTCAACAAGAGGGAACTCTCAGACACGGGAGACAAACTAAGAACAAACCCCTACCCATCCCCCCTCCTTCCCCCCTTCCCCTGTCCACAAAAACATTAAGAAAGGGAAAGGGAAAAGGAAGATAGTGGCTATCATGCCGCGATCACCGTGCTCGCCCAGGGTTACGCTTTTCAGGGATCTCTGTGTCAGCCAATCGTAGGAGCCTCAAGTAGCGGGGGCAGGACAACTCTCGGAATTCCGCCGTGAGCAGTGTCAGTAAAGGGCACCACAGCTCGGGAAACTCGTCCCCCCGACCCGCCAGTGTGAGGGACAACTTCTCCATCCCCAACACATTCCAAAGCCGTTGAATCCACCCTGAGTGTGGGGGGGGGCCTGTGGTGAGCGCCAATGTGCCAGTATGTTCTGAGTGGCGGCTCCCAGTGCAATGGCTATGAGGCGGCCTCTTCTGGATTTCAAAGGATACATTAAATGATTGGAGAGCCCCAAGAGTATGTAGTCTGGAAAGCGCGGGAGTTGTGTGTCGAGGTGGGAGTCTATCTCATCGATGATCGGGCTCCAGTATGGTTGGATGTGGTTGCAGTTCCACAAAAGGTGTTCCAGGGTGCCTAACACTCCACAGCCCCTCCAGCAATTATCGCTAATGTGAGAGTCGAAACGGTGTGTAATACCAATAGGTGGCAACCTTGGTCAATTTCTCAGTGAGCCTTGCGTGGTACGTCGAGTGGCGGGCCCTGTAGTAGATGCCACTCCATTCTTTATGGTAAAGGGTCCTGCCCAGTTCACGTTCCCACCTCACCCTCCCAGCATTGTATGTATGAGTGGAGGCCGCTAGTAGGTGCCTGTATAGGTCGGAGATCAAGCGTTTGTCCAAGGAGCGGGTAATCAGCCACTTCTCGTAGGGAGTTAGGCAGCGTTGAGCTCCCGGTCTAACTTGTGGTTGGAGTGCCCAGTGTCTAAGCTGCAAGTAGTGCATTCTATCATTCTCAGGGATGTCGTAGTGTGTTCTAAGTTGCGGGAACGACATGATACTTTCTAGGTTGACCAAGTGTCCCTGAGACCGACATGGCGATGGACGCCAGTCCCTGAAGGCCTTAGGATCCATTCCCGGCGTGAAGTCTGGGTTGTTAAACAGTGGGGTGAGTGGAGAGGGGAATGTCATCAGCCCATGCGTGATGGCAGTTCGATCCCAGGCCTCTAAGATTGTGCCTGTGCTGTAAGACGCGTAGAGGTTGGGCGGTCTGTGTTTCCTCCGGAGAAAGTGAATACCCTGTAGGGGCATGCCTACAACAGCCTGGTCCTGGAATAACCAGTGTTTTTCGGATTCCAGGCGCTGCCATTCTACCATATAGCGGAGCTGTACCGCATTGAAATAGAGCTGTAGATCGGGAATACCGACCCCACCTTGTTCCGGGGGAAGAACAGTCACCACCTGTTTGAACCGAGGTTTGCAGCCTTGCCAAATAAAACGTGACAACTCGGACTGGGTTTTTTGAATCCAGCCTGATGGTCAACGCAGGGGGAGAGTATGAAATAGGTATAGGACCTGAGGGAGGACTGTCATCCTAATAGCAGCAATCCTGCTGAGCCATGAAAGGGGGCAGTGTTTCCATCTAACCAACTCTCTGCGAATCGAGGTCCGCAGCCGGTCGTAATTTGTTGCAGCAGTATTTGGCAGGGTTGGGGCCAGAAGGACTCCTAGGTATGGGACTGTTGTATTGGACCACTGGACCGGATCTTTTTCCTGTAAGAGAGCTAGTGTTGATGCAGGCAGAGAGAGATTTAGGGTGATCGATTTATCTGTGTTGATTTTGAAGCCCGAGGTCAGCGTAAAGGTGTGTAGCTCCACGAACAATGCTCTTGTTTGGATAGGATCCGAGACGGATATTAGTATGTCAAGAGTATACAGGCTGATCTTGAGAACATCCGCTCCAAACTTGATCCCGGTGATGAGAGGGTGATTCCGGGTTCTCTGAGCGAGGGGCTGCATGTAGAGTGCGAACAATATTGGGGAGAGAGGGCATCCCTGCAGAGTGCCTCTCTCTATGTGGAAGCGGGAGGATGTCTGGCCATTAACTCGCACAGTAGCCTGTGGGAAGCGGTAGCAGTTCAAGAAGCAGGTACAAAGTACCTCCCCGAGGCCGAACCCTCGTAGGACCTGCTCTAGGTAGGGCCAGTGAACCCTATTGAAGGCCTTTTCGGCATCTATCGCTAGCAACATACAGTCCTCCCGCACACGAGAGGCCGCCTCAATAAGGTGCAGGACCCATTTCGTGTTATCGCTCGTCTGGTGCTGGGAGAGTAAGCCTGCTTGGTCCGGCTCCACGAGCTGGAGCATGTAGGGGCCAAGTCGCGTCGCGAGAAAGCTCGTATAGAGCTTAAAGTCAATGTTTAAGAGAGAGATCGGTCTGTATGCGCCACAGGTAGTAGTGTCTTTACCAGGCTTCGGGATGACCGGGATCGAGGCCTCTAGCATCTCTGCTGGGATGGCGCCGGATTGGGTAAACGAGTTAAACAGGTCACGCAGTAGAGGGGCTACTTGAATACAAAAAGCCTTATAGAAGGCCGGGTGACTTCCCGAGTCGGAGACGGGATAGGGCTGCGATGACCTCCTCTAGCCCAATATCTCGATCAAGGTGGGTGGCCTGCACCGTGTTCAGAGACGGGAGGTGAGCGGTTTCTATAGAGTCGAGGCCACTCTGTGTGTCGAGGGGATCACTCGAATAGAGTGAGGCATAAAAGTCCCTGAATGTCTCCGCTTTAGCCACGTCATCGGAAGTGAGGTCGCCTCCCGGTTGGCGAATGGACTGCACCCCCTGCCGCTGTCTCATTTCCCGGAGCTTATGCACCAAGAGACAGCCACATCTATACCCTCCTGAATAATAGGAGTGTCGGAGGCGGAGAGCAGCATATTCGGTCTTGTCCTGGTCCAAAGCCGCGAGCTGCTTCCGTTACGTGCAGAGCTGGCGCCAGGCTCTAGCAGCGCCAGTGCGTTGGTGCATCTGCTCCAACTCCGCCATGCGCTTTGTAAGCTCCGCCCGTTTTTGGCTCCGCTCTTTGTTAACGGCCAAAGAGATCTCTATGAATTCCCCCCTCAGTACCACTTTGAGCGCCAACCATTGTGTTAACAAGGAGGTGTCTTGGTTAGCATTGAGAGTCAGGTATTGGGAAATGGCTTTTTTGATTCTATCAGTGATGGCCGTCTGATGCAAGAGGGAGCCGCGGAGGCGCCAGTGTCACTGCGGCCGTTGTGAGCAGGGGAGGAGGAAAGAAGCCAAGACAGGGGAGTGGTCAGATAGAGACGCAGTGAGGATGTCGGTATCAGTGGCCAGGGTCGCCGGAGAGGCGAATCATAAGAAATAGTCAAGTCTAGCATATGTCTTATGGGCTCCCGAATAGTAGGTGAATGACCGGCTCCGTGGGTGGAAATGATGCCACAGATGTATTAGGCCTAGGTCTCGGAGTGGCGCCAACCCGGATTGAGAAAAGGCCCCCACCTGACTAGAGCGCTGGCATGAGCGATCGGCGAGGTTATCAAAGACGAGCTTCAGGTCCCCCCCAGGGGCAAGCGCCGTTCAGTGTTCGCTGTGGCTTCAGTGAGTGCCTCGTGGAGGAATTTATCTTGGTTCTCGTTAGGAGCATAAACCGAGCCAATTATGAGACCCCGGCAATCTGGAAGTGGTAAGTAAGCAAGTGACCCTTAATCTCAGCCTCTTTCTGGAGCACCCTACCCTGAAAGGAGCGAGAGACGAGTATAGCCACCCCTGCTGTTTTGGAAGAGAGCGAGGAGAAACATTGTGTGTGGAAGGCTCGAGATTTCATCCTGTGCTGATCTTTGTGTAAGAAGTGGGTCTCCTGGAGGAGGCAGATGTCAGCCCTCGATTGTTCTAGGTAATTAAGGACCGCTCGTCTTTTGATAGGGTTATTCAGGCCCCGTACATTCAGGGTCACAACCTTAAGTGAGCTACCTGGCATCTAGTAGGTGGGGGAGTGTGAATCTGGGTAAAGGCTGGGTGGATAGGGCATCTGAGCAATGTGGACGTGGGCGGCAACGACGGCCCCAATGGTGAAGTGCTAAAGTAAGGAGGGGGAACTGTGGACACGGGGTACCCACCCAACAACAAGAAACATGAGAACGGGGAGAAAAAAAACAAAGGAACCAGAGTGCGGAAGACCCTGAAAGATCGCCCTGGACAAGAAGCAGCGTAACGAGTTCAAAAAGGAAAAATAGTCCATCCCCCAAGGGTGACCGGTCGAGTAGCGTGGGGGTGAAAGTCACCGTTCCAACTTGGGTGTCCGCCCCCACGCCGTCCCCGATCTATAAAAATGGGTAGTGGCACAATCCAGAGGTTACTGGTGCTCATTTGGCGGTGAAGTCCTCTCCTGCCAGGGCCAATGTAGCTGCAGACAGGGCCTCCTGCTGACCTTTGTTGATTTCAGAGTTAAGTGGGCGCCGCGAGCACCGCCGCCTGGTCGGGCGCTGCCAGCCCGATGGGGAGGTCTCTGGTTTTGCAGTAGAGCCACTGTCATCCTCCGGGGGTTCCGCCAACCCCAGCAAGCGGCAGGCCTCCGTGAAAGAGCGGATCTGGTGAAGCCTCCCGCTGTGTCGGAAGATTAGGCGAAAGGGGTGTCCCCAGGAGTATACAACTCCTGGTTGTCGCAGATGCTCCGTAACTGGGTGAAACTGTCCGAGTCTCTGCAATGTGATCAGAACGAGGTCCTGATATAGCACCGGGGAGTGCCCTTGGTAAGATATGGGGTGGAGGGACCTCGCTTTAGTGAAAATGGACTCTTTGGTCTTGAAGTCCTGTACGCTGACCAGAATGTCAGCCGGTGGTGCGTTAGGGGCCCGAGGCGGGCCCACTCTGTGCGCCCTGTACAGGACGACGTCAGAGACCTGAGACTCTCCCAGTATGAAGCGGAAGAGGCCTTGCGAGAACACGAAGACATCGCGGGTGTCCTCAGTCAGCTTAACCCCACGGATCCGGATGTTATGCCACCGGGAGTGGTTCTCTAGGTCTTCCATCTGCGTTTGAAGGTCGATATTTTGGTCCTGGAGCCTGATCACCTCCTGTTGCAGCGTGGTTTGATCCGATACCATGGCATTGTGTCTCTCCTCCAAGGAGCTAGTTTGGGTGAGATTAATCTCATCTAGTTGCGCACTGTTCACCACGTGTTATCCAACACTTTAAATCATAATCAATGTTAACACAATAACATAATTGAACTTCAGTTATTTAATTCATATACTGATTCATTCATAATCATCACAATGTTATAACCAAATACAGTCCAAATTCAATTGAACACATTATCTTATGGTACTCAATGCTTTAAAGAAAACCAACATTTTAAGTTCATGTTATAACCACACAAAATTCATAGCACTTAATTTTCATATTCATGCCCAATGCATTTCGGCACTACATTGTGCCTTCATCAGGGGCTGATCTGTAAAAATAGAAACAATGGAACAAGTGAGTGTGTTATGTTAATCATGTGTCATGGGGGTGTGTATATTAAAGAGATGTTTCTTCATACCTCTGATAGAAGTAAGTCTGTTCAGTGAACTGAAAAAATAAATTAAAGACCAGCGATAAATGGAGGAATGAGACTTTATAAACCATCAGAGATGGATAAATAAGGGAACCGCTTACCTAAGTATATCTGAGACTTGGTACTCTGCGAAAACAATTAACAGTCCGAACATTTGGTTCGTGAACATTCACGTGATACTTTTTTAATCACTTGCCAAATGATGACAAAAATAACATGAACAAAAGGTCCTACCTGATCTGTGTGGAATATTCCAATCTATAAGTATATGATATGGTATTAGACACTGGATAAAAAACTCCCAGTTTACGATGTATTTCAGCCATTTGCAAAGCCACGTACCTTAAGAGTACTATTTCCTGTCCTGAATCATAAAAAACGAGTTGTTTATAAAGTGGGAATGCTCAGATTTGTTCAAACATGTGTGAACGAGTATCGCACTAAAGAACGAAAAGCCCATTACCTGAAGATAACGTCGCCAATATTTTAAACAGTAGGGTCAAACCCGCGTTCTCCTGCTTACAATCGGGTGCTCTAGATCAAACGTCCCGCGCCATTGCTGGTATATACCACGTCATAGCGTGTTTCCTTAACCAACACTAAAAACGGACTAAACGAAAAAACGTTCCGATTCTAAAGGTAACCTAACGCGCCATTTTAAAAGGTGACATATTCAAGTTGTATAGGCACCATAGCCATACTGATTAAAGCGGAGTATTTTACCTAATATTTTAAACAATATTGGCCAATTACTAATTGAATAAACAGTAAATGTGTACTCTTCTAACGCTAAATCTGGAATAAATATTGTGTTGTTTCGCGTCAATGTCTGAACTCGAGTGCTATAAGAAAAGTAAAGTGTTATGTTCCATACTCAACGTCCTGTATGACATCTCTGATGCTCACTATTGTAATTCATGATGCACGAATTTGAAGTGGTGGTTTCACCCTGGGTAAACTCGGATAGTAATATAATATTATGATTGTTCAGCTAATGGCCCAATGTGATGAGGTGATTAGTGTCTGTGTGTATGGAGAAGGATATACCAGTGTATTCACGAAAGTCACATAGTGAAATGATTCACATATACAAATATCATCATTATCAACTTATAAACCTCTTATTATAGATACCTGGACATTTTATATGTTATGTCTATCAATAATACAAGCTGATGGATGTAATAATATGTGAACATTATACAGGGTGACAATCATCCAGGATATATACGTGCAAAGTGAATATGGCACATTCAGTAATTAATTATGTGGCTATGTTAACAATACTGACTGAAACTAGTGTATCACATCGTGAAATCTCGAGTAAACCTGAGGTATTCAAGACAGAATGGAAGAATGTACATACCTCATTTCAAATGAACCTTAAGTATTAAAGAGTGTGAATCATTTCAACAGAATGGATATACATAAATGTCCAATGTCTAGAGCCCTACAGGTAACATGAAAGGTCATATCTGTCATTTAATCCCTTAGGCTGCATTGTTTGCAAACATTTAATCCAATATAATTCACGTTGAAGGAGACGAAGTCTATTGTCAACTCCTGATTTAATCACTACCTTCTCAATGATGAAACATCGTAATTGGGAAATCGTATGACTTAACTCTTTCCAATGGGTGGCCAAAGGTGATGATAAATTCTGGTTGCGTATCCTACTCTTATGCTCATTGAGTCTAATTTTGAGCTTTCGCTCTGTCTTCCCAATGTACAACTTGCCACATGGGCATTTAATCCCATAGATTATGTTTTGAGTATTGCAGTCACTGCTGTGTCTCAATTTAATAGTTTTGCCAGTAGTAGGGTGAGAAAAAGTATTTCCAGTGGTTATATTGTTACAATTCACACAGTTCAAACACCGGGATGTTCCTCTGTAATCAATATGTTGATCTTCTTTTTCTCTGCCCTTCAAGATTTGTCTAATGTTGGGTCCTCTCACTGTAGGAACAAAAGATAGGCCCTTGTTTAAAACTCTTATTTGTTGTTGAGTAAGAGTTGTGGAAGATATATTAATGATCAGATTACTGTCCTCCCGCTCCTTAGGGATTTTCCTGTTGTTTCCTCGTCTGGTTTTCCGCTTGATGTTAGAACTCCTAATTGGTCCGTAGGTTGTAATCCTTGATTCTGAGTTTGAGACAAAAAAGCCACATTGCCACTAGTAGTAGGTTGTTGGGTACCTTCTCTTGATGTTGCCAAAGTTTGATCAGTAAATTGAACTGGTCCACGAGTAATTGATGTCTCCTTATCAGTAGTCACAGGCAACAGAGAGCGAGTCACAGAAATGAATAGAAACACATTGTTGCAACAAAGATCTAAAACTACCCAGGATAGAATGGTATTTGTGACTAAGTTCACCACAGCATCACCAAAGATTAAACAGATCATCAATCAAAGATGGGAACTACTTTCCACAGAGGCAGATTTTAATGGGATATTTGCTCAACCACCAATGCATGCATACAAGAGAGGACCCAACATTAGACAAATCTTGAAGGGCAGAGAAAAAGAAGATCAACATATTGATTACAGAGGAACATCCCGGTGTTTGAACTGTGTGAATTGTTACAATATAACCACTGGAAATACTTTTTCTCACCCTACTACTGGCAAAACTATTAAATTGAGACACAGCAGTGACTGCAATACTCAAAACATAATCTATGGGATTAAATGCCCATGTGGCAAGTTGTACATTGGGAAGACAGAGCGAAAGCTCAAAATTAGGCTCAATGAGCATAAGAGTAGGATACGCAACCAGAATTTATCATCACCTTTGGCCACCCATTGGAAAGAGTTAAGTCATACGATTTCCCAATTACGATGTTTCATCATTGAGAAGGTAGTGATTAAATCAGGAGTTGACAATAGACTTCGTCTCCTTCAACGTGAATTATATTGGATTAAATGTTTGCAAACAATGCAGCCTAAGGGATTAAATGACAGATATGACCTTTCATGTTACCTGTAGGGCTCTAGACATTGGACATTTATGTATATCCATTCTGTTGAAATGATTCACACTCTTTAATACTTAAGGTTCATTTGAAATGTGGTATGTACATTCTTCCATTCTGTCTTGAATACCTCAGGTTTACTCGAGATTTCACGATGTGATACACTAGTTTCAGTCAGTATTGTTAACATAGCCACATAATAATTACTGAATGTGCCATATTCACTTTGCACGTATATATCCTGGATGATTGTCACCCTGTATAATGTTCACATATTATTACATCCATCAGCTTGTATTATTGATAGACATAACATATAAAATGTCCAGGTATCTATAATAAGAGGTTTATAAGTTGATAATGATGATATTTGTATATGTGAATCATTTCACTATGTGACTTTCGTGAATACACTGGTATATCCTTCTCCATACACACAGACACTAATCACCTCATCACATTGGGCCATTAGCTGAACAATCATAATATTATATTACTATCCGAGTTTACCCAGGGTGAAACCACCACTTCAAATTCGTGCATCATGAATTACAATAGTGAGCATCAGAGATGTCATTCAGGACGTTGAGTATGGAACATAACACTTTACTTTTCTTATAGCACTCGAGTTCAGACATTGACGCGAAACAACACAATATTTATTCCAGATTTAGCGTTAGAAGAGTACACATTTACTGTTTATTCAATTAGTAATTGGCCAATATTGTTTAAAATATTAGGTAAAATACTCCGCTTTAATCAGTATGGCTATGGTGCCTATACAACTTGAATATGTCACCTTTTAAAATGGCGCGTTAGGTTACCTTTAGAATCGGAACGTTTTTTCGTTTAGTCCGTTTTTAGTGTTGGTTAAGGAAACACGCTATGACGTGGTATATACCAGCAATGGCGCGGGACGTTTGATCTAGAGCACCCGATTGTAAGCAGGAGAACGCGGGTTTGACCCTACTGTTTAAAATATTGGCGACGTTATCTTCAGGTAATGGGCTTTTCGTTCTTTAGTGCGATACTCGTTCACACATGTTTGAACAAATCTGAGCATTCCCACTTTATAAACAACTAGTTTTTTATGATTCAGGACAGGAAATAGTACTCTTAAGGTACGTGCCTTTGCAAATGGCTGAAATACATCGTAAACTGGGAGTTTTTTATCCAGTGTCTAATACCATATCATATACTTATAGATTGGAATATTCCACACAGATCAGGTAGGACCTTTTGTTCATGTTATTTTTGTCATCATTTGGCAAGTGATTAAAAAAGTATCACGTGAATGTTCACGAACCAAATGTTCGGACTGTTAATTGTTTTCGCAGGGTACCAAGTCTCAGATATACTTAGGTAAGCGGTTCCCTTATTTATCCATCTCTGATGGTTTATAAAGTCTCATTCCTCCATTTATCGCTGGTCTTTAATTTATTTTTTCAGTTCACTGAACAGACTTACTTCTATCAGAGGTATGAAGAAACATCTCTTTAATATACACACCCCCATGACACATGATTAACATAACACACTCACTTGTTCCATTGTTTCTATTTTTACAGATCAGCCCCTGATGAAGGCACAATGTAGTGCCGAAATGCATTGGGCATGAATATGAAAATTAAGTGCTATGAATTTTGTGTGGTTATAACATGAACTTAAAATGTTGGTTTTCTTTAAAGCATTGAGTACCATAAGATAATGTGTTCAATTGAATTTGGACTGTATTTGGTTATAACATTGTGATGATTATGAATGAATCAGTATATGAATTAAATAACTGAAGTTCAATTATGTTATTGTGTTAACATTGATTATGATTTAAAGTATTGGATAACACCTGGTGAACAGTGCGCAACTAGATGAGATTAATCTCACCCAAACTAGCATTTGAGATATACGGGTCTGACACACCTGATTAGTTGCAGCACCGATTGAATAGGCTGAATATTCAGTTTAAAACGGAGTGCTCCCTACAAACCCTTTAAACTTTATCTCCTCCAAGGAAGCCACTCTCTCCCCCAGTCCATCCACGTCCCACCTCAGATCCTTAACCTCAGCAGCGAACTCCGTCTTGACCGACTGGATGTCCTCCCTTAGGGTGAGGAACAGCGACTCCAGGAAGGCTTTCGTGATCTGTTCCTCTCCTGCGGCTGGGGTATACCGGCCTTTCTCCATGCCCGGGGCTGCTGTCAACATGTCGGGGTTTGAGAGAGAGCTTCGGAAAATGTCCTTGAGGCCCTTCGGCTTGTTGTTCCTGCTCCTGGACATGCCACTAGTCCTCTGTGGGTGGCGACCACGTGGGGTCAGACGTTGCGGTGTGGGTTCTTGGGAGCTACGCCAATGCTGCGGGGCAGGCTAGACCGCCAATTGAACGGGCCAAAATGGGGGGTCCCCCCCTTTAGTTCAGGGCTGCGCTGCATCTCCACAGGGGGCCCCCCGGGCACCACAGACCACAGCAGACAGGCGGCAGCCACACGGCACCAGTCCTGGATCCCTCCTTGTGTCCCTCGTCTCCCACGCCTGCGGGGCCCGGGTACACCGCTGTTACCATGCAGCCAGGGCCCACCGCTCTCCTCTTGTGGATGCGATGTGAGTACTTGGGCAGTTTGAGTCCAGGAGCAGCGGGGGCCCCGGGGTCAATGCTGGTCAGGGAGGCTG
Source organism: Lissotriton helveticus (assembly GCF_964261635.1). Classification (NCBI taxonomy): domain Eukaryota; kingdom Metazoa; phylum Chordata; class Amphibia; order Caudata; family Salamandridae; genus Lissotriton; species Lissotriton helveticus. Next base: position 532,448,993 of record NC_136071.1, read on the forward strand.
CCGTCTCCTGAGTCAGGCCCCGGATGTCCCACAGGCTCCACGCAGTGTTGTTCAAGTGTCTCTCTGGGGCCTGGGGGAGTTGGCCGCTATGTCGTGGGTGCTCTGCTGTCTACACCCACTGGGACGGGAAGGCTGTCCTTGGGTGTGCCAGGAGGATGTCCCCACTCACCTTCCCTCACGGTGCCTCCAATCGCGTAATGCCCGGGTCCCCAGGTGGGCACCGCACGTGTCCGCGAAGCCCTGCTGTGTCGGCCTGACCCCGTCCAGCTCCTCGCTCGCCTCGCGCTCTGCAAGCGCCGACTCAGCCGCTCAATCGCCACTCCGCTAGATCAGGTTGTGCGAGGTGTGGCGGCTCGCCCGGCAGTGCCGCGGTTGTCTGTCCTCGGTGGCAGGGGTACGCACGCATCGGGCAGTGCAGGCCGATGCACTGTGGCTCCGTGGCGTCCAGCCAATCTGATCCGGGCCGACAACATCCCCCACGGGGCGACACCCCGCCGAGGTCTCTCTTCCCTGCAGGCCAGTGTGCAGTAGGGCCGGCGATTAGCACGGGCTGGGAAGGCCGCCCGGCGTCCTCTCGGGCCCAGCAGCGAGAAACCAAGAGCCGGTGTGTCCCAGCCAGGCACTGCAAGCCAGGGGAAAGGGCGCTGCAGTGGGGGGCCTCGTCGTGGCCCTCGACAGGCGCCGCAGGCCTCGCTGGTCCCTCGGGGCTCAGGCCTCAGTCCTGGCCACCCAGCCCTGGGGGTCTCCCGGCTGCCGGCTGACGCCGGATCGGAGCCCTGAAGTGGTCGGCGGCTCCCGCGCCACTCGTTGGGCAGGCCTGGCCGAGGCTGCGGTGGTGCAAGCCAGCCTCGGAGGTCTGTGGTAGGCGCCTCCCCTGTGGACTAGCCTCAGCCCCACCAGAGAGGGCCGCCTTTTCGCTCGGTGTTACGCCGACTTTTTGACCCCAGACACGTCCGTGGAACCTCAGACGGCCGAGCAGGGCAGCTTGGGTTTTCCGCCTGCGGGGTCAGCGCTCCCACGCGCCCAACTGTGCTGATTGAAGCTGGTTTCAGTGGTCGGCGGGCAGGAGCTCGATGTAACACGTCATACACCGCCGCCATCTTGGACACGCCTCTATAATGAAAGTTTAAACGAATAAGGGATTTGTAAAAGTTCACTGGGGTAATACACATCATACAATACCCTATCCCAAACAATCCCATTAGGAACTGGAACAGTTCAAATGTTCACCAGAGAAAAGTGTTTTCATTCTCGGTGTAATGACAAATGCAGTTTGAGAACCAAGTTCACCATTTGTACTGCAGTGCATTCTGGGAGATAGTATCCATTCTGAAGCAGGAAAAAGACTGTCACCAAACCAATCCAGAGGACAAGCAAAAGTAAAGCAATTGTAATCCAAAGATGTAACCATGGAGAAACAAAGTAGGTCCTTTTCAGCCATAGATAGAAAACATGCACTTTCAGCCTGAATGATAGAGGTGGCGGTGGTGATGGATCTAATGAATCTGAAGAAAAATCTTCAAAGTTGATGAAGTAGCCAGATGCTGTTTGATTTATTTTTGGCAGCTCAGCAGGTTTTACAGAACTGGAGATGACTCGATCTGCGGTACGTTGACGTAGACATTGTTCTTGTCAGAATTCTGAATCAAAATCTGTGTTTCAGTGCTAGTTGACTGTACCGTTGTCGTCTAGCAAAAGGTAGAAGGCATATTTTGTTGATGTTGTTTGTTGTCTCTTGTTGGAGAGAGGATGCTTCATTAGTTAATCAAGCTTCCATCTGAACTTCCTGTATGGTAGCAAAAGGAGGACAGTTCAAAGGGTGTATGCAATATGCATTACAATGAAAAGAAAAAGGAGTCACTGTAAATTTGAGAACAAACGGGTATTATTCACCATTTAGAATGCTAGGCAGGTCTTTTGCAAAATCATACAGTTAAACAGCACTGTATACAATAAATGGGGTGACAACCCGGTGGCACTTGGTGCAAGTGATATATACATGAATATGTACAGTGAATAGTGACGGTGGTGCAAGTGCAGGGGTGAAAACAGCGTGGTCGGCGCGAAGTGACAGTGAAAAATACACAGAGTAATGGCTCCAGGGATTTAAGTAATAATCACTTAAAACAAGATTCAATTCCAGGAGTACAAAATAGGTAGGGCGCCATAAAATTAGGCTGTGTGGTCGACGGCGTTTCGATCCTCATCAATCGGGATCATCATCAGGACGGGGTTGTCGGGGAAAGAACACAGTGCTGTGGGGTAAGAGAGGACGAGTCAGGGAAGAACCTAAGGACTGACGGACGCGCGAGTGGCTAGCAGTAGGTAAGCTGCTGACTGGGATACGGCTAGGATTGCAGGTGGGAGATGCCAGGGTTCTAAGTAGGTTTGTGGGTGGGCTGGAGCAGTGCGGCACGCGGCTGGCGACAGGACCTAGGAGTGGCGCTAAGGGAGACGCTACAATTGAAGAGAAGCGCTGCAGGTACAGGGATTCTGAGCAAGCTGTCTGGGGTCTCTGGTGGGTAGCAGAGGGCTAGCGTTAAATTCCGGGTTGGCGCTGCGGAGGGAGACTGGAAGATAAGCGCGGGCGCTAAAAGGGCAAACTGTCTGGGGTCTCTGATGGGTGGCAGAGGGCTAGCGTTAAACCCGGGACTGGCGCTGCAGAGGAGGTCTAGAAGGTAAACGCGGGAGCTGTGCGGGAGGCAAAGAAGCAATAGCTTAATGCATGGCTCTTTTGTGGATGAACGGTAAACTTACAGATCCGCTGCTGTCAAAGTCGTGCAGTTGGAGGGGATGGAAGCTAGGATCCGGAGCTGCACAAAAAGGTGTTTTGGTATTACAGAAGGCGGTGGATTGAGGAAAAATAAGTCGAGCCAAGGTGGCTTTGAATTTACCTGAATGCAGGGGAGACTTGAGTTGGCGGTGGAGATCTGCGTCTGGGAGAGGGAAAAGGGGGTCATTAACCACCAAGAAACTCTGGGAATGGAGTCGCGAACGGAGGTGGCGGGTGGGTATACAAAGTGGCTTACCTGAATGAATCAGAGGTATGCCGGGTGGGTTAATCCAAGGTGTAGCTTCAAGCAATGAATGCGGGAGCGGAGCGCGGACAAAACAGCGCTGTTGAAGAAAGCGGTGGGCGGGGGGCGGGGCGGGAGGCGAGACACTGCGTGCGCACTGAGGGGTAGGGGGAGTGGCTGCTGGTTACCGCGGCAACTCTAGTAACTAGGAAAAGGAAAGGAAAAGACGCGCGCATTCTCCGAACAGAGGCTGGTTGATATGGCAACCAAGGAAGCCGTGTCAGGGCGAGTTGCCAGGGTCTAAGATGGAGCGGGGCAGAGGTTAATAAGATGCAAGGAGATGCATCAAGGTTACTCCGTCATGTAAAGCGAACGATATGCCATCAGCAATTCATAATTACTAGGAAATATATACATTTACATCTACACACAGCCAGGGAAAAGAATTAATTATAAGCAATGTAGAATACAGTGGCTGCAGACATTGAATCTCCTAGAGTCTGGCATTGGTACATGTAAACATCAATCAAAAAACTTAAAATCGATGTGGAGAACAGCTGTATAAAGTTCAACCGTGTGCAAGCGGTAGGTGGCTGTTTACAAAAATCAATGTTCCACATCAAGTCTTGGACAAGAGGGACTGCAGAGTCAACATACATGCAGGCCCAGACAAGCAACATTATCATATGTACAATTTCAGAATGCATGCCGGATTTGGTTATTGGAACGTATGGGCATGAGAACTGAATGTGTGTACAAGGTAAAGGCAGGGGGTTTCAAGGATACCAAGGACTCATGTTGCACTTCAGATGAGAATAGTATTGTTCCACTCATCAAAGGTGTTTAACCCATGGTTCACCGAGTCCACTCTCGAGATCCATTTACATTCTGCTCTGTTGAGGAGGGCGGTCATGTTGCCACCTCTAACGGGTAATGTAGGTTTCTCGATGACAGTCCATCTGAGATCTGTGTCCGCATGTGATTTTTCCAAGAAATGTGCAACTAGTGGAGCAGTTAGTACCTTGCAATTTATCCTACTTTTGTGTTGGATTATGCGTTGTTTCACCATTTGGGTGGTTTGGCCGATATAGAGTAGGTCACATGGACAACGGATGGCATAGACGACATTCTGGGTTTTGCAGTTAGAGTGGTGCGTGAGTTGATGGCTTTGGCCATTAAACCGGAATTCTTTGGTGTTTGCAGTCAGGTCACATACACTGCATGATTGGCATTTGAAATGTCCGATAACTGGCTCCAATCCCCATGCAGCGGTGATGGTGTGTTTTTCGGTTGAGGTGGTAGCCCATGTGATTGCGCGTACCAGGTGGTTGGCGATGTTATTGCCCCTTTGGTAGGAGAAAAGGGGGGGCTCGCGGAATTGTTCCTCACAGCGTAAAATCGGCCAGTTCTTCTTAATTATTTTGGACACTTTGTTGCTGTCCGGGCTGTATACCGACACGAAGGGAATTCGGGTCATGGTCTTCTTGTTGCTGTTGTTTGTATACCCACCCGCCACCTCCGTTCGCGACTCCATTCCCAGAGTTTCTTGGTGGTTAATGACCCCCTTTTCCCTCTCCCAGACGCAGATCTCCACCGCCAACTCAAGTCTCCCCTGCATTCAGGTAAATTCAAAGCCACCTTGGCTCGACTTATTTTTCCTCAATCCACCGCCTTCTGTAATACCAAAACACCTTTTTGTGCAGCTCCGGATCCTAGCTTCCAGCCCCTCCAACTGCACGACTTTGACAGCAGCGGATCTGTAAGTTTACCGTTCATCCACAAAAGAGCCATGCATTAAGCTATTGCTTCTTTGCCTCCCGCACAGCTCCCGCGTTTACCTTCTAGACCTCCTCTGCAGCGCCAGTCCCGGGTTTAACGCTAGCCCTCTGCCACCCATCAGAGACCCCAGACAGTTTGCCCTTTTAGCGCCCGCGCTTATCTTCCAGTCTCCCTCCGCAGCGCCAACCCGGAATTTAACGCTAGCCCTCTGCTACCCACCAGAGACCCCAGACAGCTTGCTCAGAATCCCTGTACCTGCAGCGCTTCTCTTCAATTGTAGCGTCTCCCTTAGCGCCACTCCTAGGTCCTGTCGCCAGCCGCGTGCCGCACTGCTCCAGCCCACCCACAAACCTACTTAGAACCCTGGCATCTCCCACCTGCAATCCTAGCCGTATCCCAGTCAGCAGCTTACCTACTGCTAGCCACTCGCGCGTCCGTCAGTCCTTAGGTTCTTCCCTGACTCGTCCTCTCTTACCCCACAGCACTGTGTTCTTTCCCCAACAACCCCGTCCTGATGATGATCCCGATTGATGAGGATCGAAACGCCGTCGACCACACAGCCTAATTTTATGGCGCCCTACCTATTTTGTACTCCTGGAATTGAATCTTGTTTTAAGTGATTATTACTTAAATCCCTGGAGCCATTACTCTGTGTATTTTTCACTGTCACTTCGCGCCGACCACGCTGTTTTCACCCCTGCACTTGCACCACCGTCACTATTCACTGTACATATTCATGTATATATCACTTGCACCAAGTGCCACCGGGTTGTCACCCCATTTATTGTATACAGTGCTGTTTAACTGTATGATTTTGCAAAAGACCTGCCTAGCATTCTAAATGGTGAATAATACCCGTTTGTTCTCAAATTTACAGTGACTCCTTTTTCTTTTCATTGTAATGCATATTGCATACACCCTTTGAACTGTCTTCCTATTGATACCTGTTGGGAATTGTTTACACTTACAGTCTACACCCATCCCAACTTGGTTTATGGGTTACCTCCTGTTTATCCGATACATGGTAGCAAAAGGAAGCAGGTAGCTACCCAGGAGCCGACATGGCTTACTGTTCAGAATCAGCAATAAAGTATGGTTTGTTCAGATCAATGGAGACAAATATTTTGTCTTTGTGGCCGGCAAGAGGTGGAAGAAGTACAGTTCTAGTAGCTTCAACAGCCAGGATAGGGTTAAGCGCTCTGTAAGATGGCCCAAATTCTTACTTGTCTACTATTTTCTCCCTGACCAGATCCCCAACCTTCGGGACTCAGCCAGGCCTTGCTGGTATTTCTTCTAATTCCCCAGTGGTGGTTCATTTTACTTGGACATTGCTTTGTCTATGCTGGAAGGCATTCCGTTCCTGTAAAACAACCAAATGTTCAGTGATGTCAAACAATGTTTCCACCACCACGTTGCTGGGATGGTCAAAGTCTAGGACCTACATCTTTACCATGAACAGTATTTCATAGGGAGGCTGACAACCAGGGATTTTATAGGCAGGTTAAGTGCCCTCTGGACCCCACATAAGTGACGGATCCTACTGCGACATGAGTCTGATACACTTGCTGTTAAAGACTTCTTTAAGTCATGGTTTTTCCTCTCCGTAACCACATCTTCCTCAGGATGGTATGGTGAAGAGACATGCAGGGTCTCACCCAAACTTTACATGGCCTATTTGTAAGCCCTAGAGATAAACAAAGGACCCTGTGTGGAATGTAATGTGCTTACTGTGCATGTCCTGATGACGACTCGCAGATCCCTAATAACTATTGGGGCGTCAGCCGACCGCTGTACCAGACTCATAAGAATTGAAAGCAGGAATCCACTGCTACCAAGATATATTTATTAGCCCAGTCTGAGGACAAACGGCAGCAACAGTCCAGGTAAACATAAGCCAGAGGCTTGTTTGAAATCAGTAGATATGTCTGTGGCGGATCCGCCACGGTGAAACCCTTCATCTGCTGGCAGATGTCGCATTTAAAGACAAAGTCCTTGGTCTCTTTGAGAAGACTAGGCCACCAGTAGCACGGCTGCAACAATGACATTGTAGCATCCAACCCTAAATATGCTGATGCAAGGCCCTCATTTGCAGATAGAATTAAACCGATCCTGTTGAAGTTGAAGTTGAAGTTGAAGTTGAAAATATTTGTAAAGCGCACTGTGGCCAAGCGGCTTCCTGGCGCTGGAAGATTGACAGTGTCAGATGGAAGAGGCAACCAGGGAATTACAGGGTTGTAAAGGCTTGGGCATACAGATAGGTCTTGAGCGCCTTACGGAAGTGCAGATAAGCAGTGATGGACCTGATGGTGAGTGGAAGACTATTCCAGAAGCGGGGGGCGAGAATAGAGAATATGTTACCGCCAGTTCTGGACTTACGGAAGCGGGGAACACTGAGGAGTGCCTGGCTGGAGGAGCGAAGATTGAGACAGGGGTGGTAGTGGGTGATCATGGAGTTAATGAAAGCAGGAGCAGTGCGGTCGCGGGCCATAAAAAACTAGGCATCCCATCTTGAAGAGGGTTCTCTGCAGGATGGGAAGCCAATGGAGGGACTTGAGGAGGGGAGGGGTATGGTGGGACTTAGGAAGCCGATGGATGAGGCGGGCAGCCTGATTCTGGATGGTCTGAAGGCGCCGGAGCTCGTAGGCAGGAATGTCCACGTACAGGCAGTTCCCGTAGTCCAACCGTGAGAGAATCATAGCCAAAACAATTATTTTAAGGGCATCAAAGGAAAAGAAACGGGAGATCTTATGGATAATCCTGGGGGACAGAAAGCAGGATGATACAACAGAACTAACCTGGGGACACATGGAGAGGTCCTGGCTGATTTTGATGCCCAGGGTTCTGACTGTTACTGAAGGAACCGGAGGGGGGCCGAAGATGGAAGGCCAGAAGGCGGGAGTCCAGGGGCAGATGGCGCCACCAGTCAGGACTAACTCCGTTTTGTCCGGGTTAAGCTTGAGGTGATTTTGATTCATCCAGTCAGAAATAAAAATAAGTGCGGATTGAAATTTAAAGAGAGAATCAGGGGCAGGGGCGAGATCAAAAACAAGCTGAAGGTCATCTGCGTAATTGTACACGGAGACCTCCGTGTTAAGCAGAGAAATGATGAGGGGATACATATAAAGATTAAAAAGAAGAGGGGAAAGGGAGGAACCTTGGTGGCCCCCGCAAGGCACCAGCCTGCGTCCTGCCCTGTAGAAATGAGGAGAGCCAAAAGAGGGCGGTGACCTGGATGCCCGCTGCCCTGATACGGCCGAGAAGGATAGAATGGTCGACCATGTCAAAAGCAGCGGACAAATCAAGGAGCACCAGGGCCTGGGGAGAGTTGGAATCCGCCTTGCTCTTCAACTCATCAAGAACAGAAATTACCACAGATTCGGTCGAGTGGACCGGGTGAAAGCCAGCTTGATGGGAGGCTAAAAGATGATTGTCCTCTATATAGGCCGACAGGCACGAAGTGATGTGGCTCTCCAAGATCTTACTTAGGTAAGGGAGCAGGGAGATGGGCCTAAAGTTAGCAAGGAGAGTAGGATCAAAGCCCGTTTTTAAAAAAATAAGAATGACTGTGGCTGATTTAAACAGAGACGGAACTAAACCCTGGGAGATGGATGCATTAAGGAGGGATGGGGGGGGTCGGGGCAACCAGAGAGCAGCTCCCTCAATATATGAGCCGGTCCACAGTCAGCGGGGGAAGCTGTGATCAGAATGAGACATTCATGTATCCCCCACTCCAGGAGTGTAAGCATATGGTATGTTTTGTGCATCTATATTGTAGGAGTGCTTGCGTGGAAAGCCTTTCAGCAAACTAACGTTGTTGCAAGAAGCTGTGACAGCCTCTGTCACGATTGCCGACATCACGACCGTCAAGATGGCGGCTCGGGAACGCACATGCGTGAGGAGGTCAGGCAAGTTTAAAGTCTGACTCTCCTCTGAAACCAGCGCTTCGCGTTCTAGTTGCGATCCCCTCCCGTCCTCTCCACTTCCGGTGACCTCGCATCCCCTCACTCCCTATGTCGGGTGTTCCACAGCTGTGCTTCCTGGCTGCTTTTACCAGACGCCCATCTTCGTGCACTTTGGACTTGCCTCCTTGCTGGTTTTCCACGTCGCCCGCACCTTTGTATCCTGTAATACCCGCTCCATTGGATATTTGTACTTTGCTTTTCACTATTAGTCCTGAGTTGGACTGGGACACTCTCTCATTCCCCACATCCCTCTGGCTAGCCGGACTTTCGAGTCCTTGCTCCCATTGGTGGGCTGGACACTGGGGTTCGGCATTCCGCTAACTAGCCGGACTATTTGGTGCCTGGTTCCGCTGGTCAGCGGGAGGTCTGGGCTGCTTGTTCTGCCTTCTGGCCGGACTGCTTGGCCTCTGTTCCCGTCGGCCAGCCGGACCTGGATGCTGTCTCCAACAGGACACTCTGGGACCACCAGACCGTGGACACGAAACAGCGCTGTTGGCGCTGCATTTTGTGTTATTTCTTTTATGTTATTTGGGTACTGCTTAAAAGTTTCCTGAACATGACAAGATGGTCTATCATCCCGTAATGTTCTGGATGCTGTCAGATGCACAGGGAGAAATCCACATGATATCATTTACTCCATAGTATTGAGCTAGTACAGGTGGGCTGCCTATTTGTAGTCCTAGATATATTCTGGAGTGTAGCATATTTGTATATTCACAACTTTATTTCTTTCTATGCAGTCAGACACTCTCTCAACACTACACCTTTTATCTTCATTTCTACATAATAGAAGGGACCAGTAAGGTAATCAGAGAGATAATCTTTTGAGCATAGTCCATAGAGTGAATACATTATCTTCTAACCTATTGTCCCTATCTTTTAGCCTTTTTGTTTATGACGAGAAGACCTGTGGAGTTTGCTTTGGGTCGAGGGATCTCTTCCCTACCTTCCCTTGTTTTGTTTCCCTTCTTCGTCTGGATTACCACTGTTGATTGGCAATAGTCAGTACTAATCGGTGATTGGGGGAAGGTGAGAACCTGACAGAACGCAAAGCCCAAAAAGAAAAGGATTACTTTCTGCCTAAGCGTCATGGAACTGAACCAGGTGACCTCAGCTGATTTAGCTCATATGATTGGAAATCTACAGGCAGAAACCCAATCTCTTTCTGCCAGAGTAGATGCTTTACAGAGGGAGAGAAGGGCAGATGCTAATGTAGGTAGTTCAGGTCCTAGCACACCAAGCCCAGTAATACAGGTATCCACCCCTCAGCCTGTACCGTTGGCCCCACCTGAACGTTTTTTAGGAGATACTACTAAATTTGCAGCTTTCATTAGCCAATGCCTGTTGCACTTTATGTGCAAACTGCTTGTTTTCTCACAGACCAAGCTAAGGTATCCTTTGTTATTTCATATCTTGGGGGTTCCGCTGCTAATTGGACCATACCTCTGATAGAGAGAGATGACCCTTTGTTACGAGACTACAGTGCATTTAGAAGAGAACTTAGAAAGCTGTTTGACAGACACGCCTTCACACACTCAGCTGACACATGTGGTACTGAAAATTCTGGACCCGTGTTATAAACATCGTCATATCATGACGATTTTGATAGCAGCAGACCGAAAATGGCCAGTATACTATGTACAAGCATTTATGTCGTATTCGAGTGACGATTTCACCCTGAAATCGTCATTTTCGTCCTGAACCCTTGGGTTCCATTTTGTGTACCGCAGCCATTTCGTGAGTTGCCCTCACATAGGCCAATGATTAAGGCCAAACATGATTCTGAAGGACACGTACACCTTTGCTGACTTCTCTGTGACCTGGGCAAGCTGATTCCACTGCCCAGGGCAGAACCTGTTTGGGCAGTTCCTCTCCCAGTGGCCGGTCGAAATAGCATCAAGGCACAACATGCCATAAACCTTTCCTCACACACAAACCACGCCTAATCTTGCACACACCTGTCCCTGTTTCCTACTTTATGACTTGCTTTACAAGGAGGAGGTGCCCGTTTTATTGGGGGTCCGTCGATATCTGATGAAAATACTGGGCCTTGCCGGGTAATTGATTGTGGGCTGAACAAACTGAAATGTGGGATTGTCATCATGACTCTGCTTTTTCTTTGTAGTGAAAATATGTGAATGGTCAACCGTAAAAATAGGAATGTTTGCCTGAAGCATAATATTTTGTATAAATAGAGAAGGCTGGCTTTGTAAGATTGAGCAGTCTCCTGAGAATATACACCGTGTTGTCCTTCTAGGATACCTGTTACTTGGTTGCAGCCAATAAACTCGATCTTTGACTTCACCTAGAAGACTCTGTGTTTCTGTAGTCTGAAACAGGAAGAACCCGAAGTCTTTGGGTGTTGTCCCTGGCACCGCTGGGTTACCGGTTCGGTACCGGTTCTGAAAAACCCAGTACTCCAGTTGGCACCCAACGTGGGGCCGATTTCAGCGGTACCGGTCCAAGCCAGAGGTTCGTGAGGAGCTTCGTGTGAAAATTCTGGAGGAAGGCCGCCACTTCATCGACCCCTGCATGTCGACGTGGTCCGAAAGTCTTTGCTGCGAGGTTCCCCGCTTCCCGACGGCTACGAAGGACTGTTGCCCTGACTATCGCCCTGTTTTGGACCCTTGATGATTGGTAGAGCGAAACGATAGACGAGTCTTCTGGTGAAGTCATCGATACCTCAGTTAAGTATAAGTGGAGCGTCTCCCAGTCCTTAGTTTGAGTGTCCCCTTGGGATCTTTGATTTGGAACTTGCAAGTACCAAAACCGAGGGACTCGTGTATTCACGAGAATATCGTATTCGATAATCCCTTGAAGTTTGAAGCTAGACTAGTGAGCGAAGATGCCTGGTCTTAGCAGACTTGGAAATTTGTTTTGTCCTGGTTGTAATAGGGATTCCCGATTGGAGGACTCGTGTCCGGTTCCTCCGATTGGAACTCCAACTTATGAACTTTATGTGAAACATGGCGTAGGTCCAATCACATATAATGAAGTATGGATCAAATACACCAGAAAAGATGGTGTTTTAAAATGGCCCCAATATGGTAGTTTTGACACGGAAATCTTAGATAATCTAGAGGTTAGACTTTTCAAGAAGAAAGCCCGGCCGGCAATGTTTGACTCTTTCTGCCTATGGCGAAAGGAAGCCAAACAGAAAGAAATTAAATTAGCTAAAAAGAATAAAAGAGAAAAGGGTATTTCAATAATGCAAGCTGCTATGCAATATAAAGATGATGAGGAAGAACAAGCGAGTGAACAGTTGCACAGGCAACGTAAAATGGCGATCGATAAATGCTATCCAGTTTTGCCACCTCTCCAGCAAAATGCAGCAAAAGAACTTGAAAAAGATCCTCTAATGTCGCACTTATTGAGTTCGCCACCCCCTTATGCGCAGAATGCTACCGCACCTCCGCAACCTCTAGTCGTGCAACCCCCGATTGTTGTGCCTGAAGTTCTTCCACAGTCACCAGCTGCTCTTCAGCTGGCTCCTACTCCTCTGGTGCAGCCTCCTCAAGGGCCACTGACTTTGCTACCTGCCCCGCCTTTAATTCCTGCAACTTTTCCACCTGTTCTTGCTACCTCCCCTACTACTGCTCCTACGTTGACATTTTCTCAGTCTGCTTTATCTCCCGTCTTGTCGACCTCTCCTTCTGTTCGACAGAGAATGACAAACACTGTTACTAATCTTCTTCCTTTTATCTTTGGGTCACCTAGTACGACCCCTGAATCGGAGCGTACACAGTTGAGTAGCCAACTGCCTGATTCGCGAGAGAAAGAAATTTTGGACCGCCTAGCGCGTAAATGGGTCACTCGTCCTTTAAGATATGGTGTAGAATCTGTTGCGGATGTCTTCCATCAATGGGAAGCACGAAGCAGAGATATGTTTTCGATAAAATGTGTACTTTCCTTCGTGAGGAATGGGAAGATGATGATGTGGGACAGGCTCCTTCCGAGTTGGTCAATATACAGTCTGAGTTTGCGAAGGGAACCATTGTGGGTTCCGATGTTAAGGAAGCAGTTGCGACGTTGTTATCGTTTAGGAGTGGGTCTCCTTCTCAGCCGTTGTTTGAACCTGACGCTTCTGCTAAGAGAAAAGCAAGGCAATATCCAATGAGAGAAGTTCCTCCAGTGTGGAAGGAAGCAGTTAATGCTGGTCCAGGTAATAATCCACCGGCTGTACCGGCTCATTTTCAGCGCGTCTGGGTACATGTTCCCTGGAAACGTGCTGAAGTTTTAGCTACTAAGCAGTCTTTGCCTGACCCACGCAAAAATCCAGCAGGGTACTACAAAGAATTGACTCAGACTGTGGGTTTGTGTGTTATGAATTTGGCGGACATCGACATGTTGTTTGGCAATGTTGTTCCACAACCTATTTGGAGTAAGATTCGTCATACAGATCATGCGGTTGAATTGGGTGATACATGGGTTAATCTTAGAGATGCCGACAATAGGCAAGTAGGCGGTGCTAAACCTGAGGATTTGATTACCAAACTTCCTGATAAGATCATTACGTATATGAAGACTTTAATGCCTGAATTGCGTGTCAATTGGGACAAGTTGTCTGCATGTAAGCAGAAGAAAGACAAAACGGTGTCTGACTTTTTCACGAGGTTCGAAGAGACCTTCGTAGACCATAGCGGTCAAGATATGAGTACAGAAGGTGGTCAACGGTTGTTCGTTGACAAGTTTGTGCACAATTTGCTTACCGAATTGTGTAAAAAATTGAAAGATTCAGAAAGTTCTTGGGCCGTTTCCTCTTCAGCACAGATATTGGCTACCTCACAGTACTACGAAAATAGGGATAAAGATGAGAAGGATAGAGTAGACAAGAAAACTAAAGAATTAAAAACGAAGATTCTTTTGCAACAAGCGTATCCACCACGTGGTGGTCAGAGTAACTATCAGCAACCTCAACAGTTTCAGAGGAACTCGCAAAGGTTCGAGCATCCTCAACAGCGTGTTCCTGTAGGTCCCAATCAGTGTTCATATTGTAAAGAAGAGGGTCATTTCAAGTATAGTTGTCCTATTTTGTTACAGCGCATGAATGGTGCTTCTGGTGCAAGAGGTCGAGGTGTTTCACAAGCGCCTAGAGGTAGAGGACGTGGAAATTTCCCCCAGAGCGTGCGCTCATTTCCACCTCAAAATTCAATGAATAGGTTTGATCAGCAGAATAACGCGTCTGTTAGAACAGCTCAGTACTATGCTGATGACTACTATGCAGAAGATGAGAATATGGAGGGTAATGATTGCTAGGACAGCCATAGACAAAGAGAGGGAGTTGTTTCAGTTCCAGTAGATCAGAATGGACCTTACGTTGAGGTGATTACATCAGGTGTGTCAGATCCTTTTCTGTTGGATACTGGTGCTACAAAGAGTTCTATTATGCACTCTAAACTCCCTGGCGCACCTTTGTCTGGCGAAATGAATGTTTCAGTAGGTTTTTCTGGCGCCCCGGTTAGGAACCCGATTTCTAGTGCTATGTCCCTTTCTGTTGGACCATGTGAATTAGAAGCACCCCTTATTCTGACAACAGGTTGTGGTGAACATTTGTTAGGATTGGATCTGTTAAAAAGATTGTATGCGACTTTGTATTGTTCTCCTTCAGGAGTACAACTTACACTAGGTAAGAAAGTAGTCTCCCCAATGTATTTGTCGAGGGATAAACTCCCGACAGAATTGTCGTCCCTTCCTGATGTTCTTTGGGCTACTGGTCCTAATGATGTGGGTCTTTTGGAAATACCGCCATATGTTGTGACATTGAAAGCCAATGTTAAAATGCCACGAATTCCCCAATATATGATTTCTAGTGAAGGTGAAAAAGCGTTGCTAGCAATCATTTATGATTTGATTGAAAAAGATGTAATTGAAGAGACAAGAGGCAACGTTTGCAATAGTCCTGTTCTGCCTGTTTTGAAGCGTACTGACCCTTCTCAGCCACCCGTTTACAGATTTGTGGTTGATCTTAGAGAGGTGAACAAAATCGTTGTGCCACAATTTCCAGTTGTCCCTGATATCACTGCCCTATTGACTATGATTCCAGCTTCTGCAACTTGGTTTTCGGTGATTGACTTGAAGAATGCGTTCTTCAGCATCCCGATTGCCGAGGAAAGTAGGGATATTTTCGGCTTCAGTTTAGGAGGTCGAAGCTTCCGCTTCAAACGCGCTCCCCAGGGCAACTGTGAAAGTCCATAGATATATAGTCAAGCTTTAAAAGCACAGCTTGACACAATTGTTTTGCCTGATGGCGCTACTTATTCAGTACGTCGATGATTTTCTTGTTGCTGCAGACACTGAGAAAATCTGTAAAGAAGCCACGTTGTCGTTGTTGCATCACTTGTCTGATTTGCATCACAAAGTGTCCCTTTCGAAATTGCAATATTGTCGACAAGAAGTGACCTACTTAGGTCATCTCTTATCGAAGGAGGGAAGGAAACTGACCCCAGAAAGAATTCAGGCAATTGCAAAACTGAGCGTGCCTAGGACACAGAGAGAAGTGCGTGCTTTCTTGGGTATTACATCTTACTGCAGACAATGGATACCAAATTTTTCCTTGTTGGCCAAACCTTTGGTGGCATAAACTTGTAAAGATACACGGAATCCCCTCCCGTGGTCTGAAGAGTGTCAGAAAAGTTTTTCCGAATTGCGCAATGCATTATGTTTCGGCTCCTGTGTTGGGTACCCCCGACTACAGTAGACCCTTTACATTGTATGTCCATGAGAAAGAAGGTTGTGCATTGTCAGTGTTGACACAGTTGTTTGGGAACAGGCAGCGTCCATGCGCGTATTTTTCATCGACCTTAGATCCGGTAGCTAAAGCGTTGCCGAGTTGCTTAAGAGCCACAGCAGCAGCAGCTGTTTCTATTCGACAATCTGCTGGTTTAGTCATGAATAATACTTTGGTTGTGATGGTTCCACATGCAGTGGACACGTTGTTAAACAGAACCAAGACACAGCACTTAACTAGTGCTCGGTTGTCAGGTTATGAGTTGACACTGTTAGCGAGTCATGTGCACATAAAAAGAAGCAACACGTTTAACCCAGCTACGTTGTTGCCGATTGAAACAGAGTTAGATACTTCTGAACAGCATGATTGTGTTCTCAGAACAGAAGAAGAAACGAAAGGGAGAATAGATCTTAGTGACACTCCCCTTGTAAAGTGTGATGGTACCTTATGGGTGGATGGTTCATGCTTCAAGCTTCCGAATGGTGATACGACTGCGGCATATGCTGTTACGACTTTGCATACAATTGTTGAAGCTGCACGTATCCCACATAATTCAGCCCAAGCAGCAGAGTTGATTTCACTTACGAGAGCGTGTGTGTTGTCGAAAGGAATGAGAGTGACCATATATACCGACAGCCAGTATGCATTTGGTGTGGCTCACAGCTTTGGACGATTGTGGAAAGAACGTGGGTTCCTGACTTCGCTTGGAGCCAAGATTCAGCATGGTCAATTGGTGAATGAGCTCCTTGAATCACTTACTTTGCCCTCACAAGTTGCGATTGTGAAATGCAGTGCACACAAGAAGGTGACTGATGATATTGGTCGTGGGAATGCATTTGCAGACGAAGTCGCAAAAGAAAAAGCAAGGGATGTGATGAGTCGAATGTATCCTGCAGTCCCAGCAAGATGGATTGGTGACATTGGAATGTGTGAAGACATGATAGAGAGTGTAAATCCATGCAAGCTGAAGCTACAGAGAAAGAATTTAATGTGTGGAGAGAAAGTACAGGTAAATTGGATGCGAATGGTTGTTGGGTTGAATTGTCAGAGCATCAGCGATGGTTGATACCCGATGCGTATGTGCTTGCAGTTGTTACAATGGCTCATGGAATGGCTCACATCAGTGCGAAAGGGATCTGTAAGTTGTTGGCTCCAGTATGGCAAAATGCTGGAATTCCTAAGTGTGCAGAGAATGTGGTCAAGAATTGGATGGTGTGTCTGAAATACAATCCCGGTAGGGGAACCCCAACTCCAGCTGGTCATTTTGCGCCTCCAACGTATCCGTTCGAGGTTTTGCAGCTAGATTTCATCCACATGGAAAGGTGCAACAATCTAAAATACGTACTCGTTGTTGTTTGTGCCTTTTCAAGATGGATAGAAGCATATCCCTTAAAAGACAACACTGCCTTGTCCACTGCTAAAGCCCTTGTGAAAGAGTTTTTCCCTAGGTTTGGAATGCCGAGAATGGTCTGGAGTGACAATGGGAGTGAATTTGTGGGTTGTGTGATGAAGAAAGTATGCGAAGGGCTAGGCATCCAGCAGAAATTCCACGCTGCAAATCACCCCCAATCAGCTGGACTAGTAGAATGCTACAATGGCACATTAAAACTGAAGTTGGCCAAGATACAAGCAAGCTCTGGTCTTAAATGGCCTGACGCTCTGCCTTTAGCAATCCTATCAACCAGAATGACTGTGCATTCGCGAGTGGGGCTTAGCCCGTACGAAATCGTGTTCGGCCGCCCGGCCAACATATGGGGAGTGCCAAGGCCGACAAAATTTAGTGAAATCGAACACCCTGTACTGCTTGACTATTTGTACGAATTGACGGCTAAATTGCATGTTTTACACCAACAGGTTCACGATTCTCTGCCTCAGGTATCCGAAGATCCAGGCCACAACATCAATCCTGGTTCGTGGATTCTGGTGAAAAATTTCCAGCGGACAAAGAATAATCAGCCCCGCTGGACCAGCCCTCACCTAGTTCTGCTGTCAACGAGATCCGCCGTGCGAGTGGAAGAAAAAAAGAACTGGATCCACGGCGTACATTGCAAGAGGGTCCCTTTGCCTCTGCCGTATGACCGGTGGGTCCAGGGGGGTGTCGCTGACTCTGAGACTGAGACTGTGCCGCAATTTCTGCCTTTCAGTGATGCACGTGTGAAAGGAACAATTACTGAAAAAGAAAGTGACAATCTCTTGCAAGAAGCTGTGCCATCATCAAATCGATTTGACACTACAGAGCCTGAACTCCTGTTTAAAGATCAGACAGTATCCGGGAAACAACGCTATAATCCGAGGCCGAGAACTATGGACAAATAAATCTTCCTTTTCTTTACTAACATTTTTGAAAGTGCAGCTCTCCCATCTGAGAAACTTTTTTATTTTTGTTTTTCGAACCACCATCCTGGTTCCGCTGTAGGGTCGCGGTTGCCCAAAGTCTTTGGGGTGCAGCTGAAGACGTTAGGTCGACAGTTCTGGTTGGTCTAAGGGAGTTGCCCTGGACTGACAGAAGCATTCCTTAGCATAGAACACCCTACCATCGCGAGCAGCATTTTAGAGAGGATGGAGTTTTTCGAGATGGAGAGACCTGCCAAACAAATGAACTTTGAGACTACAATTTGCTGAATGATGACAAAGAAACGTTTTTTGATACTATGCATTTTTATGTTGTTCAGTGTTATGATGTTTTTTATAGGATATGTTTTGTTCTCTTTTCGAGTGACATTTGCACCCACTTCATCGCCCATACCTCCTCCTACTATTATTTCCTCACATTCTTTTCAACCTCTTCCTGAACATGAATCCGCTAGGAGATTAGAGTTTATTAACCCCTTCCATGCTTATGACAGAACGGTTCCGTCATGAGCGACGGTTGAGCTGTGCTCATGACAGAACCGTTCCGTCATCGTTCCATTGGCTCAATGGAACGTTCAGCACAGCGCAGGAATCTGCGCCGCGCTGAAGCGGTTAATAACTCCTTCGTTCAGCTTTTGCACCAACACCAACTAGTAATAAACACGACTAACTGTTGGGTGTGCGGTCTTATTCCTCACACAACGGATAAAGGTATCCCTTATCTGGTTCTGCCTTTCAGCCACAATGGTTCTGTGTGGGCATACAGAACAATGTTCATCTACGCACATGAGATCTACCCCCTACGTTCTGTGACAGACACTCCTAAGAATAGTGCTCTAGTGAAGGGTATAGTCGACATGATTACAGAAGATATCTACTATGAGACTATCCCGAGAGATGAGACACTAGTATATATAGGATGGAACATGACCGGATATGGAGTTACTCTGAGTGAGAAACAGCAAGCTAAGAGATCTTCCCCGATTTGGATTGTACCCCATCAGGGTCACTTATGTCTGCAAGGTATTGGCAAGAATCCCAGAGCTCAGTTAGGGAAGAGTATCTGCACTGAGACATATGTCTTTGCGTCTCAGATTTCCCCTCCGTTCTTAGCAGCTAAGGGTACCTATTTCATCTGCCATGATAGAGCCTATACATGGTTGCCCCCTGACTTTTCGGGCACATGTTTTGTTTCGTTCCTGTTGCCTCCCACCTACACAGCGGCGGCAGATTACCATAAGACAAGGATAGTTAGAGGTGTCTTCAGTGAAGAGGACACTGCAGAACAAGAATTTGGAGACTTCGTGAGGGGTTTTCTGCCATTCTGGGGACCCATGGTTAACAGCAAGAACATAAGGCAATTGACAAGGGTGGTTGAATCCACCGTGGTTGAAACTGCCGGTGCCCTTAGTAACTTGACTGTTGAGCTCCAGTCGGATCGTCTTATGACCCTTCAGAACAGGGTCGCGTTAGACGTCATACTTGCAGACCGAGGTGGGGTATGTAGAGTGATCCAATCGAGTTGCTGTGTTTTCATCCCAGATAACACTCCAACAGTGTACCAGGCCATCTCCAAACTGCATAAGATTTCCGAATCTATTCATGTAGACAAAGGAGATTGGTCGTTAATGGGATGGTTCTGGGAACTGGTATCCGGCTGGGGATGGAAAATTCTGATGGTCATTGGGATGATCTTAGCAGTCCTTTTCCTGTTCTGTCTGTGCGTACAGTGTGCTCCTGCTATATGTGGCCTCTGTGCTACATCATGTGTAAGGAAGCCTGTATCGAGGGACGAGCTAAGTAACAGGATGATGCTACAGCAACATCTCAATGACTTTATGAATATAGACCTGGACTCAGATTAGCATGAGTATAGGTTATTGCCTATGTAAGGGCAAAAAGAGGGTCTGTGGTACTGAAAATTCTGGACCCGTGTTATAAACATCGTCATATCATGACGATTTTGATAGCAGCAGACCGAAAATGGCCAGTATACTATGTTCAAGCATTTACGTCGTATTCGAGTGACGATTTCACCCTGAAATCGTCATTTTCGTCCTGAACCCTTGGGTTCCATTTTGTGTACGGCAGCCATTTTGTGAGTTGCCCTCACATAGGCCAATGATTAAGGCCAAACATGATTCTGAAGGACACGTACACCTTTGCTGACTTCTCTGCGACCTGGGCAAGCTGATTCCACTGCCCAGGGCAGAACCTGTTTGGGCAGTTCCTCTCCCAGTGGCCGGTCGAGATAGCATCAAGGCACAACATGCCATAAACCTTTCCACGCACACAAACCACGCCTAATCTTGCACACACCTGTCCCTGTTTCCTACTTTATGACTTGCTTTACAAGGAGGAGGTGCCCGTTTTATTGGGGTCCGTCGATATCTGATGAAAATACTGGGCCTTGCCGGGTAATTGATTGTGGGCTGAACAAACTGAAATGTGGGATTGTCATCATGACTCTGCTTTTTCTTTGTAGTGAAAATATGTGAATGGTCAACCGTAAAAATAGGAATGTTTGCCTGAAGCATAATATTTTGTATAAAAAGAGAAGGCTGGCTTTGTAAGATTGAGCAGTCTCCTGAGAATATACACTGTGTTGTACTTCTAGGATACCTGTTACTTGGTTGCAGCCAATAAACTCGATCTTTGACTTCACCTAGAAGACTCTGTGTTTCTGTAGTCTGAAACAGGAAGAACCCGAAGTCTTTGGGTGTTGTCCCTGGCACCGCTGGGTTACCGGTTCGGTACCGGTTCTGAAAAACCCAGTACTTCACAGAGAATTATTGACCCTGAAACAGGGGACCAAAGATTTAACCACCTATATTTCCACATTCCACAGGTTAGTGGTGGAGGCAGGGTGGCCCAGAAAAAACAAAGTCCCTTATTTTATAAAGGGTTGAGAGATGACATAAAAGATGCCTTAGCACAGGTAGTAGATCCCCCTGAAACATGTTCCGCATTAATAGATTTGGTTGTCAAATTAGACCACCGAATAAGCGAGTGTAAAAGAGAGAGGGGCAAATCAGAAGGTAGGTGGATAACCTATTGTGAAAAGAAACGTGAGTCAGAAAAGGTAGCAGACGAGACGGAACTTATGCAGATAGGGAGCTTCAGGGGGCCACTAAGTAATGAAGCAAGATCGAGAAGAAGAGACAACAAGTTGTGCCTATGTTGTGGGAAAAAAAGGCCATTTCCTTAGAGAATGTCAAATAAAACCACGACAAGCCAGGAAGTCAGAAAACTAAGAAGCCCGAGGTCCTATGAGACGAGGACTTTGGGTAACTCTGGATTGAATGTCTCATCCTTAGACTTAATGGCGAGTCAGACACGTCACTTCTTTGTTACCTCTCAATGGTCCTGGGAACAGCAGGCACTTGAAGTTAAGGTTATGATAGATTCGGGCGCCTCAGGCAATTTTATGGATGATCAATGGGCTAAAAAATATAATATCAACCGAGTGCCCAAAACAGTCTGGGAAGAAGTCACTACTATTGATGGCCGACATCACGACCGGCAAGATGGCGGCTCAGGAACGCACATGCGCGAGGTGGTCAGGCAAGCCTAAAGCCTTACTCTCCTCTGATACCAGAGCTTTGCATTCTAGTTGTGATCCGCTTCCGGTCGTCTCCACTTCCAGTGACCGTCACGTCCCCTCACTCCCTGCGTCGGGTCTTCCACAGCTGTACTTCCTCGCTGCTTTCACCAGACGTTTGTTTTCGTGTACTTTAGACTTGCCTCCTTGCTGGTTTTCCACGTCGCCCGCACCTTTGGATCCTGTATAACCCGCTCCATTGGATATTTGTACTTTACTTTTCACTATTAGTCCCGAGTTGGACTGGGACACTCTCTCATTACCCGCATCCCTCTGGCTGACCGAAGTTTCAAGTCCTTGCTCCCGTTGGTGGTCCGGACACTGGGGTTCCGCGTTCCACTGACTGGCTGGACTATTTGGTGCCTGGTTCCACTGGTCAGCCGGACGTCTGGGCTGCTTGTTCTGCCTTCTGGCCGGACTCCTTGGCCTCTGTTCCCATCGGCCAGCCGGACCTGGAAGCTGTCTCCAACAGGACACTCTGGGACCACCAGACCGTGGACACGGTAACAGCGCTGTTGGCGCTGCATTTTGTGTTATTTCTTTTATAACGTTATTTGGGTACTGCTTAAGAGTTTCCTGAACATGATAAGAGGGTCTCTCATCCCTTAATGTTCCGGATGCTGTCAGATGCACAGGGAGAAATCCACAGGATATAATTTATTCCATAGTATTGAGCTAGTACAGGTGGGCTGCTTATTTTTAGTACTAGATATATACTGGAGTGTAGCATATTTGTATATTCACAACTTTATTTTCTTCTATGCAGTCAGACACTCGCTCAACACTACACCTTATATCTTCATTTCTATGCAATAGAAGGGACCAGTAAGGTAGTCATAGAGATAATCCTTTGAGTATAGTCCATAGAGTGAAAAAATTATCTTCTAACCTATTGTCCCTTTCTTTCAGCCTTTTTGTTTTTGACAAGAAGACCTGTGAAGTTTGCTTTGCGTCGAGGGATCTCTTCCCCACCTTCCCTTGTTTTGTTTCCCTTCTTCCCTTGGATTACCATTCTTGATTGGCAATAGTCAGTCCCAATCGTTGATTGGGGAAGTTGTGGACCTTTCTTCAGTTCCGTGGCATTTCCGTAGAAACTAAGGTGAGAACCTGACAGTCTCTGTCTATCCTCCTACTTAAAAGAGAGGTTGCAACAACAGCAGCATTGCAAACTGTTGCTTTTGTAGCTTTATCAGCCATAGAATTTCCTGCAAAGTGTACGCCTGCACGTTAATGACTCATTGTGTGTATCCCATGAGTCCGTAGTAAACAATCTTTCAGCTTTGCCACCAGTCTCAAAACATTGTGTGCTTGATTGTGCAACCCTTTTATTCTCTGAATCCATTGTGGTTCCAATAATATAGATGTTCATTCGAAGACTGGACACAGTAATAAGAATCACGCACATTAAGTGGGGGTTATTCTGGATACATATTTTCCAGTGCCAGAATTAGAGACTTTAGTCCTACCAACTGTGCAGTCAGAATCAGAAATCTTCTTTATTCTGTTAAAAAATTTTAAACCATCAAAGCACAGTACAGCATTTCATCCAACAATTTTCACAATTTAAATGATTGGATACAAACTACAGGCAGCACTGTGTACATTACAAAGTTACAACCCTGGTTAAAATAAATACAGTTAAAAACACTTTGTCACCCACAGAATCTTGATCAGAAAGCACCCAATTACAGGGGGGTTATAACAAAATTAGGGTAACGATGTTTTATTTCCGGTCCTGATCGCCCCAATGATGTAGCTTGCCACCCCAAAACAGACCATTGGAGACCCAAGCATTTGTAAAAAAGTCAAGGCCGGTCTGACTTGGTCAAAATTTTGGCACCCGAACAATGGGACAATAAATTTCCTACGATGAGGCACATAGAACTTACAAAAAAAGATCATATGAAGGGTATTCTGGTCAGAACAATTGTCACATGGACACAGCCCCAATATCCCCACTTGTGCAAAGCCTTTTGGGTAGGATAGTAACCATGGGAGCATATTGTACTTAAATCTTATCAGCGCAAAGCGATGGAATGGCTTGTTTATATAAGTTAGGTACGGCTGAATGTCTTTAGAGGTACTCAACATTATAAAACTCCTCACCGAAGGTTTCACCAGTTCCTCTTCTTCTCTCTGTGACTGTATCCTGTTCAAAAACAGGGCCTTTACCGCTTTAATAGCACTTTTACTCAAAGCCACAGGGTTCGTAAACAGTTCAGGACAACCCATTAACTCAGTTTGAGTTTTAATATAGCTGATCCAAGGGATGTCCAAGGCCCTGTCTAGAGACAGGCAGTCTTGAATAATTAACTGATTTAGATTTGGTGCTTTCTGCGCCCACACTCTAAGCCACCCCAACAACGGGGCCAAAGCAATCTGATCTGCGATATAACTCACCTCTAAATCTTCATGAACATTAAAAGCAGCTACAGTTTGGGGGAGCGACAACAATTTTCTTAAAAAAACATTTTCTGTGGTTTGGATCTCGGACATGTTCAAATAACCCCAAACTTCACTCCCGTAAAGGACCATGGGTATACACTTTGCATCGTATGTTTTTTACAAGAGCTGGTAAGGGTCTACAACCTAAACGTTTTGCAAACCCCAACAGAGCACCTGTTGCTCTTGGTAGTATATTCTTTTTCAGGGCACGTTGTTAAACCCACGACCTTCTCTCATCAAACACAACACCTAAATACGGGAATGTGGGTACTTTTATGAGAACCTGACCTTTACAGAAAAAATATGTTTTCTTTGCCCTCCCTTCACCAATTGTCATAGCATGCGATTTTTTAAAATGTGTTATTAGATCTAGAGAGTCCATAAAATTGATAAAACAATCTAAAAGAGATTGCAGCCCTCTTGCCGTTCTTGCTAGCAAAACAGCGTCATCCGCATAAAGTAACGCTGGTATTTTTTTTGAGCCAACTCTTGGGATATCTTTACTTACTAGGGTTAGAGCATCACCTAGATTATTTATATAAAGCGTGAACAACAGGGGAGCCAAAATGCAGCCCTGCCGTACCCCCCGCTTTACAGGCCATGCATCAGTAAGACTTCCGTCCTGGTTGTAGCGGACTGCTGCACTGGTATTATCGTGGATTTCTGATAGAAAGGATATTAAAACAGGGTCCAAGCCCATGTCAGCTAAGGAAGACCATAATTTTTGCCGATTTACAAGGTCAAACGCAGTCAACAAATCCATAAAAGCTAGGAGCAGATCTCCCTGCTTTGCGACTGTATATTTCCCTATAAGAAGATGTAAATTTAAACATTGGCTAGCAGTACCTCTTCCTTTTCTGAACCCATACTGCAGTTCCGAAAGAACATTATTTTCTTCCAACCAGTCTGTCAATCGATTTAGAACAGCTTTTCCCATAATTTTCGCAGCCGAGTCTAGAAGTGAGATCGGCCGATAACATGTCGGATCTTCCCTCGTTCCCTTTTTGAAAATTGGGACAATAACTGCTCTACCCCAGCTCTCTGGTAGGCCAACGTTAACAGCTGCATTAAAAACAGAAGTTAGAATCTTTGCCCAATGATTCGGATCCGCCTTATACAGGTCCGCAGGGACCCCATCCGGCCCTGGGGCTTTCCCATTTGCAGTGGTCTCAGTTGCCTCTAATATTTCCTCCTCAGAAAAGATGCTTTTTTTCAGTCTGTGTATTCACCCCACTAGTAGGAGCGGGAGATATAAATATCTCAGCATAAAGACCACTAAAATGCTCCACCCATTTTTCTGGTGCGATAAGGCAGTCCTTGTTTATATTATCTGTCTCATTAAACAATAGACTGTTTATCACTTTCCAAAATTGAGCGCTACTTTTCAGGACACTCGATTTGGTCAGGTCTTCCCAAGCCATGTTTTTTAACTAATTTTTCCTCTGTTTTATGGCATTTTTATAGGCCCTTCTCGCTATAGCAATCCTATGTGGGTCCCTCTCACACTCTTTCAGAGCCTCTAATAGGGCAACATGCGTGCTGCTACAAGCCTGATTAAACCAACCTTCCAATTTTTGTTTTCTGGGTCTATTTTTCCTAGTTAGCTTATCTGATACATAAGTTGTTAAACAGTTAAAGGCACCCAGAATTTCCGATGGGTCTGAATGAACACCTGTACATATATTCAGTTCCTCCGCATTACACCTATAGAGATCTTCTAGGAAGTCGAAGGGGTAACTGCTTCTCACCTTATTCTCCTCCCCTGGCATATAGTAACTATATTTGAGTTTTTGATAGGAGCCAGCACATTTTCCCCTTTAAGAGCCCTGATATTGATATCCAGACTAAGGGGGTTGTGGTCACTAAAACCATTTTGTGTTACACTAAACGAACCTATTCTCTCCATCAGAGGGGACGAGACAAAGATATATTCCACAAAGGACTGATATCCTTGACCCACAAAGGTCGGAACAGGACACAAAACGTCCCCTTGTGATAGGGCAACCAAATAAAACTCGGATAAAAGACTCTCGAGATACATCCCGATTCTGGTGTGCTCAAAATGAGTACCACCCCACGGGTCAGCTTCATGATCAATGTTTTGTAAACACTTAAGGGGACAAATATGAGTATTAAAATTGCCAAGAATTATAAGATTGTAGTGTACCTCGCTACCCATATTATAATTCTCCAGAAAAACTGACAGTGCTCTCAAATGTTCCATTTCATCAGTCCTGGTGAAAGAATTATAAAAATTTACCACCAGAATTTTGGGCAAATTTTCCCCATCCAGTCTAACCGCCAAGATATTTGGAGAGCTTGACTCCACTAACTCCACTCTATACAGTAGTTTAAGGCTAAGTAATAGCAACAACCCACCCCTGGATCTCCTCATTGGTGACGGTATTGCAAATTTATTAAATGTTTGATAACCGTCCAGCTAATAACCTTCCTCTGAGTCCCAGGTTTCCTGCAGTGCAATTATGTGAAAAGGAGATAACGTAGCCTCCCAGTTTGGATCCCCCCTCTTTGAGCGCAGCCCAGCAACGTCCCAAGATAGAAACGCAAGCTTATTCTTAGTCAAGTTGGCTCTATAGTTGTTACCTCCTTCAACGGCCCCTCCATTTAATGTCACTACGCTAGTGACTTCACAAAGCTCCATAGCCCTTAAAGTATGAACAGCTATTTTCTCCGAAGACCCCTCCCCTACAAATTGCACCTCGTGCTTGGCTCTTTCAGAGACCACCTCATTTGGGAGAGAAACTAGAAGTGGGTCAGAAGAGAGAGCTGTCATGCCTATTAGTTTGTTACAGAGTCGATCCTGGGACTCCAAATCTGTGGGTGGGCACACGTTACGATCGACACCCGGAGTGGATAATCCCAGGCCTAGCGTCTCCGCACCACAGAGTCAGTCATTCATATTTAAGTCACTTAATGCCTCATACCTATTGGTCAGCTCAATAGGCCCAGCAAAGGGAGCTAACTGTATAGTTTTCCTGCTTCCCCCATACCCTCCAAAGTTTTTTGGGGGATAGAAAAAGCCCAAAGAGAGAACATTTACATAATCAGGATTTATCCTAAATGAACCTGCCTGTTTTAGAATATGATCCACCAATATTGGGCAGCCGAAACTTACAACTACACAGTCACCACTAAGAGTTTCTTTGTTTTCCCCACCCAGGGTACCCTTCTCACCATTTTAAAGTTATTAAACAAATGTTCGCCCAAAGCAGTTTTGACAGACAAATATTGTAGGGCCTTATTTCTAAGGGTAGTCCAGTGTTCCTCTTTCCCATTATTTGTTTTCGGAACATTCGCTAAAATTATTGAATAGGGACTAGCTTCTGGGGGAAGGTGCACCGCTGCTTCTCGAGGAGGGTCCCGCACAGAGGGGCTTATTCTCCTTGGTTGATCTAAGTGCCCTTGTTTTAAACCTTGACTTTCCCCCCCTGCCACCTCCAACACTGGGTTAGTTGGGACTGCAACTTGGGGCACAGTGACCATCATGGAATCTACTAGGTCATTTACCCTTGTTGTTATTACACTTAGAGAAAGTGTATCAGGTTGATTTCCCCCCTGCATTGGCACTTCCTGTTTAGTGAGATGTTTTTCAATAGTATCCAGTCTTCCACCTATTTTCACCAATTCATCCATGACTGGGGTAAGAAAAACCTTCAACCGTTCTTCCAATGTTACAATAAAATAGGCCATATTATCCCCGATCTTATCATTTACATAGTTATGTAGCTCCGGGCCTTCTTTCCTTCTATCTTCCATAGTTTGTTTGGTAATGCTCCCATCCTGTCTACCCCTCCCAGACATAATGCCTTTATTTTTGCTATTCCTAGGTTGGTTAGCTTTTCGCCAAGTACTTTTTAGGGAGTCGTTTGCCTTTCTTTTCCCTGGCGCATCATTTTTGTTAGTAACTGAAGTTGACCGTAGCTGCCTAGTACATATAATTTTAGGAGAGACTAATAAGGTAGACACATGAGAGGAATCGGAGTCAATAGACAAACTGACATCAACAATAGCCCCGTTTACAATATTGGAGACAGGAGGAGCACTCATGTCCGGAGGGAGCTCATCATTTTCTACAGCCAAAGGAATATGGGATAATAGTTCTGACGATAGCCTTCTCTCAAAGAGTTCAATTTCTTTGGCTACAGTAGTTTCAGCGCGTTTCAGGAAATCATCCAAGGTCCCCACCCCCCACCCCCAGAGCTTCCTTTAGATAATGATTTGGCCATGTCAAAAAGTATATTAGTCCTAGGTAGTTACACACAAAGATAGCAGCCAGATATGGCAATCCATAAGCAAAGTTGTAGAAATATATTAGGCTCACCCCCTTATGGTAACGATGTCAGAGGGGGGGCCCAGCCCGGCCTCCTCTGGCCTTTGAGGGCCCGCCCTTTGCCTGGGCTTCGCCTGGCGCGTCCCGCGCAGTGAGCAGATGAACTGGTTTTATGGGAAGTGTAACGGCCTGTGGGCGGGGCTAACAGGGGGCGCTTACCGGATGGCAAAGGTCGCGCAGGGGCTCCTGGACGAGTGAGTCCCTGCAGTGCTCCACCCCTGAAGCAGCCGCTCTCCTCCACAGCACACACAGAGTCTCCACACAGTGACCACGCCGCGAAGCGCGAGGAGCAGCGGCGGATCAACTCCACCAATGTCAGCAGGGCCGTGGAACCAGGGCAACAACGGCGGTCAGGTTCGGCAAACGTTCCACTCCAGTGTCTGTGTAGTCACCAAGTGACAGTTTGGAGTTTTTCTCAGGATGGAATTCTCCATTGTACATGTGCCCTTTCACAATAGTGCATGCTGCGGAATGTTGGTGCTTTGTCCATATGGTAGGCTAGGCAGAACCATCTGTATATGATGTAATCATAGCATTTTAGACGCATTATTTCATTTGGCAGAGGAATTCTTGTTCGTACTCCAAAATGCTTGTGTTTCTAGTGTAGAGGCAAACGTGTAGTCTACATCTGTTGCGGTGAACCAGTTAGCCCAAAAAGGTGTCGGTGCCCAAAGCTTTCCTCTGAAAAAAGCGGACGATGTGCGAGCACAGAATACTGAGGCTGCACAGTCCTAAACCCACCTCAGGCCTTTCTAATCAATGTACAGCCACCCCCTGCCCCCTCAGGTCATTCTTGCAGCTTCCTGCTTTCTCCCTTTGTGAAGCTTGCTCGTCTTTCTTTTCTCCCTCTTTCCTGTTTGCCTTTTTTTGCTCGCATTAATAGCTTGATGCAGAAACATAAGTGCTGGCCTCTAAAAAGAAGTGCCAGTGTCCCCCCACCGGCAACCATTGGCTCAAATTAAGCACTGTCCTGCAGTCTCCTCCAGATTTAACAAAAGCTTTCTAGTGGTGTGTGCTCTTCTATGTGAGGGGCTGACTCCAGAGCAGTGTGCTCTTCTGGGTGATGAGCTGGCTCAAGTACAGATTAGTGCTCCTATCCATGAGGGGCTGACTCCAGTGCATTGTGCTATTATCCATGAGAGGCTGACTCCAGTGCAGTGTACTCTTCTGCGTGAGGGGCTGACTCCAGTGCAGTGTGCTCATCTCCTTGAGGGGCTGACTCCAGTGCAGTGTGCTAATCTCCTTGAGGGGCTGACTCCAGTGCAGTGTGCTCTTCTGCATGAGGGGCTGACTCCAGTGCAGTGTGCTCATCTTCTTGAGGGGCTGACTCCAGTGCAGTGTGCTCCTCTGCCTGAGCTGACTCCAGTGCAGTGTGCTCTTCTGTGTGATGAGCTGGCTCAAGTACAGATTAGTGCTCTTATCCATGAAAGGCTGACTCCAGTGCATTGTGCTCTTATCCATGAGAGGCTCACTCCAGTGCAGTGTACTCTTCTGCATGAGGGGCTGACTTCACTGCAGCATGCTACTCTGCCTGAGTTGACTCCAGTGCAGAGTGCTACTCTGCCTGAGCTGACTCTAGTGCAGTGTGCTCTTCTGCATGAGGGGCTGACTACAGTGCAATGTGCTCTTCTGCGTGAGGGGCTGACTCCAGTGCAGTGTGCTCATCTCCTTGAGGGGCTGACTCCAGTACAGTGTGCTCATCTCCTTGAGGGGCTGACTCCAGTGCAGTGTGCTCTTCTGCGTGAGGGGCTGACTCCAGTGAAGAGTGCTCATCTCCTTGAGGGGCTGACTCCAGTGCAGTGTGCTCCTCTGCCTGAGCTGACTCCAGTGCAGTGTGCTCTTCTGGGTGATGAGCTGGCTCAAGTACAGATTAGTGCTCTTATCCATGAGAGGCTGACTCCAGTGCAGTGTGCTCTTCTGGGTGATGAGCTGGCTCAAGTACAGATTAGTGCTCTTATCCATGAGAGGCTGACTCCAGTGCAGTGTACTCTTCTGCATGAGGGGCTGACTCCAGTGCAGCATGCTACTCTGCCTGAGCTGACTTCAGTGCAGTGTGCTACTCTGCCTAAGCTGACTCTAGTGCAGTGTGCTCTTCTGCGAGAGGGGCTGACTACAGTGCAGTGTGCTCTTCTGCGTGAGGGGCTGACTCCAGTGCAGTGTGCTCATCTCCTTGAGGGGCTGACTCCAGTGCAGTGTGCTCATCTCCTCGAGGGGCTGACTTCAGTGAAGTGTGCTCTTCTGCGTGAGGGGCTGACTCCAGGGCGATCATCTCCTGGAGGGGTGACTCCAGTGCAGTGTGCTCTTCTGTGGGAAGAGCTGGTTCAACGGCAGTGTGCTCTTCTCTGTGAGGGGCTGAATCCAGTGCAGTGTGCTCTTCTGCGTGAGGGGCTGACTCCAGTGCAGTGTGATTATCTCCTTGAGGGACTGACTCCAGTACAGTGTGCTCTTCTGTGTGAGGGGCTGACTCCAGTGCAGTGTGCTCTTCTGAGTGAGGGACTCCAGTGCAGTGCGCTCGTCTCCGTGAGGGGCTGACTCCAGTGCAGTGTGCTCTTCTCTGTGAGGATCTAACTCCAGTGCAGTGTGCTCTTCTCCATGAGGGGCTGATTCCAGTGCAGTGTGCTCTTCTCCATGAGGGGCTGACTCCAGTGCAGTGTGCTCATCTCCATGAGGGGCTTACTCCAGTGCAGTGTGCTCTTCTCCATGAGCGGCTGACTCCAGTGCAGTGTGCTATTCTGCGTGGGGAGCTGACTCCAGAGCAGTGTGCTCTCATATGAGAGGAGCTGGCTCAAGTGCAGTGTGCTCTTCTCTGTGAGGGGCTGACTCCAGTGCAGTGTGCTCTTCTGCGTGAGGGGCTGACTCCAGTGCAGTGTGCTCTACTGTGGGAGGGGCTGGCTCAAGTGCAGTGTGCTTTTCTCCATGAGGGGCTGACTCCAGTGCAGTGTGCTCTTCTGCATTAGGGGCTGACTCGAGTGCAGAGTGCTCGTATCCATGAGGGGCTGACTCCAGTGCAGTGTGCTCATCTCCTTGAGGGGCTGACTCCAGTGCAGTATCCTCTTCTGCGTGAGGGGCTGACTCCAGTGCAGTGTGCTCTTCTGCGTGATGGGCTGACTACAGTGCAGTGTGCTCATCTCCTTGAGGGGCTAACTCCAGTGCAGTGTGGTCTTCTGAGTGAGGGGCTGACTTCAGTGCAGTGTGCTCTTCTGTGGGAGGGGCTGGCTCAAGTGCAGTGTGCTTTTCTCCATGAGGGGCTGACTCCAGTGCAGTGTGCTCTTCTGCATGAGGGGCTGACTCAAATGCAGAGTGCTCTTATCCATGAGGGGCTGACTCCAGTGCAGTGTGCTCATCTCCTTGAGGGGCTGACTCCAGTGCAGTGTGCTCATCTCCTTGAGGGGCTGAATCCAGTGCAGTATGCTCTTCTGCATGAGGGGCTGACTCCAGTGCAGTGTGCTCTACTGTGGGAGGGGCTGGCTCAAGTGCAGTGTGCTTTTCTCCATGAGGGGCTGACTCCAGTGCAGTGTGCTCTTCTGCATTAGGGGCTGACTCGAGTGCAGAGTGCTCGTATCCATGAGGGGCTGACTCCAGTGCAGTGTGCTCATCTCCTTGAGGGGCTGACTCCAGTGCAGTATGCTCTTCTGCGTGAGGGGCTGACTCCAGTGCAGTGTGCTCTTCTGCGTGAGGGGCTGACTACAGTGCAGTGTGCTCATCTCCTTGAGGGGCTAACTCCAGTGCAGTGTGGTCTTCTGAGTGAGGGGCTGACTCCAGTGCAGTGTGCTCTTCTGTGGGAGGGGCTGGCTCAAGTGCAGTGTGCTTTTCTCCATGAGGGTCTGACTCCAGTGCAGTGTGCTCTTCTGCATGAGGGGCTGACTCAAATGCAGAGTGCTCTTATCCATGAGGGGCTGACTCCAGTGCAGTGTGCTCATCTCCTTGAGGGGCTGAATCCAGTGCAGTATGCTCTTCTGCATGAGGGGCTGACTCCAGTGCAGTGTGCTCTTCTGCATGAGGGGCTGACTCCAGTGCAGTGTGCTCATCTCCTTGAGGGGCTGACTCCAGTGCAGTATGCTCTTCTGCGTGAGGGGCTGACTACAGTGCAGTGTGCTCTTCTGCGTGAGGGGCTGACTCCAGTGCAGTGTGCTCTTCTGTGGGAGGGGCTGGCACAAGTGCAGGGTGCTTTTCTCCATGAGGGGCTGACTCCTGTGCAGTGTGCTCTTCTGCATGAGGGGCTGACTCAAGTGCAGAGTGCTCTTATCGATGAGGGGCTGACTCCAGTGCAGTGTGCTCATCTCCTTGAGGGGCTGACTCCAGTGCAGTGTGCTCTTCTGCGTGAGGGGCTGACTCCAGTGCAGTATGCTCATCTCCTTGAGGGGCTGACTCCAGTGCAGTGTGCTCGTCTGCGTGAGGGGCTGACTCCAGTGCAGTGTGCTCTTCTGTGGGAAGAGCTGGCTCAACTGCAGTTTGCTCTTCTCCGGGAGGGACTGACTCCAGTACAGTGTGCTCTTCTGCGTGAGGGGCTGACCCGTGTGCTCTTCTGTGGGAGGGGCTGGCTCAAGTGCAGTGTGCCCTTCTGTGGGAGGGGCTGGCTCAAGTGCAGTGTGCTTTTCTCCATGAGGGACTGACTTCAGTGCAGTGTGCTCTTCTGCATGAGGGTCTGACTCAAGTGCAGAGTGCTCTTATCCATGAGGGGCTGACTCCAGTGCAGTGTGCTCTTCTGCGTGAGGGGCTGACTACAGTGCAGTGTGCTCATCTCCTTGAGGGGCTGACTCCAGTGCAGTGTGCTCTTCTGCGTGAGGGGCTGACTCCAGTGCAGTGTGCTCTTCTGCGTGAGGGGCTGACTCCAGTGCAGTGTGCTCTTCTGTGGGAAGAGCTGGCTCAGCTGCAGTGTGCTCTTCTCCGTGAGGGGCTGACTCCAGTGCAGTGTGCTCCTCTGCCTGAGCTGCCTCCATTGCAGTGTGCTCTTCTCCGTGAGGGGCTGACTTCAGTGCAGTGTGCTCATTTCCTTGAGGGGCTGACTCCAGTGCAGTATGCTCTTCTGCGTGAGGGGCTGACTCCAGTGCAGTGTGCTCTTCTGCGTGAGGAGCTGACTACAGTGCAGTGTGCTCATCTCCTTGAGGGGCTAACTCCAGTGCAGTGTGCTCTTCTGCGTGAGGCGCTGACTCCAGTGCAGTGTGCTCTTCTGTGGGAAGAGCTGGCTAAACTGCAGTGTGCTCTTCTCCGTGAGGGGCTGACTCCAGTGCAGTGTGCCCCTCTGCCTGAGCTGACTCCAGTGCAGTGTGCTCTTCTCCCTGATAGTCTAACTCCAGTGCAGTGTGCTCTTCTCCATGAAGGGCCGACTCCAGTGCAGTGTGCTCATCTCCTTGAGGGGCTGACTTCAGTGCAGTGTGCTCATCTCCTTGAGGGGCTGACTCCAGTGCAGTGTGCTCTTCTGTGGGAGGGGCTGGCTCAAGTGCAGTGTGCTTTTCTCCATGAGGGGCTGACTTCAGTGCAGTGTGCTCTTCTGCATGAGGGGCTGACTCAAGTACAGAGTGATCTTATCCATGAGGGGCTGACTCCAGTGCAGTGTGCTCTTCTGCGTGAGGGGCTGACTACAGTGCAGTGTGCTCATCTCCTTGAGGGGCTGACTCCAGTGCAGTGTGCTCTTCTGCGTGAGGGGCTGACTCCAGTGCAGTGTGCTCTTCTGTGTGAGGGGCTGACTCCAGTGCAGTGTGCTCTTCTGTGGGAAGAGCTGGCTCAGCTGCAGTGTGCTCTTCTCCGTGAGGGGCTGACTCCAGTGCAGTGTGCTCCTCTGCCTGAGCTGCCTCCAGTGCAGTGTGCTCTTCTCCGTGAGGGTCTAACTCCAGTGCAGTGTGCTCTTCTCCATGAGGGGCTGACTCCAGTGCAGTGTTCTTTTCTCCATGAGGGGCTGACTTCAGTGCAGTGTGCTCTTCTGTGGGAAGAGCTGGCTCAACTGCAGTGTGCTCTTCTCCGTGAGGGGCTGGCTCCAGTGCAGTGTGCTCTTCTGGGCGGGGGGCTGACTCCAGTGCAGTGTGCTCTTCTGTGGGAGGGGCTGGCTCAAGTGCAGTGTGCTTTTCTCCATAAGGGGCTGACTCCAGTGCAGTGTGCTCTTCTGCATGAGGGACTGACTCAAGTGCAGAGTGCTCTTATCCATAAGGGGCTGACTCCAGTGCAGGGTGCTCATCTCCTTGAGGGGATGACTCCAGTGCAGTGTGCGCTTCTGCGTGAGGGGCTGACTTCAGTGCAGTGTGCTCATTTCCTTGAGGGGCTGACTCCAGTGCAGTATGCTCTTCTGCGTGAGGGGCTGACTCCAGTTCAGTGTGCTCTTCTGCGTGAGGAGCTGACTACAGTGCAGTGTGCTCATCCCCTTGAGGGGCTGACTCCAGTGCACTGTGCTCTTCTGCGTGAGGCACTGACTCCAGTGCAGTGTGCTTTTCTGTGGGAAGAGCTGGCTCAACTGCAGTGTGCTCTTCTCCGTGAGGGGCCGACTCCAGTGCAGTGTGCCCCTCTGCCTGAGCTGACTCCAGTGCAGTGTGCTCTTCTCCCTGAGAGTCTAACTCCAGTGCAGTGTGCTCTTCTCCATGAAGGGCCAACTCCAGTGCAGTGTTCTCTTCTCCGTGAGGGACTGATTCCAGTGCAGTGTGCTCATCTCCTTGAGGGGCTGACTTCAGTGCAGTGTGCTCATCTCCTTGAGGGGCTGACTCCAGTACATTTCTTTCTTGCACAAATGGATCATTAAAAGGTATAGTCTGGCCCTGTGTGCACTGAACTGTAGATGGGATGGCTCGTCTTGACTTCTACACATTTCTTGGGGACCGGCACTTATTTTTACGAATAACGAAAAAAACACACAGATCATGAAAACGGAGTATAAAAAAGGCGGCAAAATCGTCACAAAAGGAGAAAGCAGGGACCTGCAAGAGAGAGAAATGGGGGCAGGGAGTGTCTGGCAGTTGATTTAAGAAGCATGATGTGATTTCAGACTGCCAGCCTTTGTGTTAGGCACGCCAACGCTCAATTGCGCTGCCCGGGGCTTCCAAGCAGAGATTCAGACCCGGCACTCTATCTTTTACATATTAAGCACTGTCATACTTCAGGCTCTACTAGACCATGTGTTTTGACCTGCATAGAGACTACCTTCAGAGCTCTTCACCTGTTGCACACAAAGAGACAGTTTTGCCATGTGCACTGTTCAGCAGAGAGACTGGCTCTAGAGCTCTCCTGTCTCACGCGCCGGGCCAGTCTAGACAGGAGCAGTCTGGTCAGAGAAGTCAGCTCCAGGAATCTCTCTTTCTTGAGCATTGAGAAGAATGAGATTTTAAACTGAGGCACATTACTAGCACAGGAAACGACAGCCATGAAAAGGGTCTAAGTGAGGAAACTTGTAATATGCTGCAGCACGGTCAGCATAATACAGGCACACACCGTTGCGCCACCGCAGCGGGATCAGGGATCCCCGGTGGTTGTGGCGGTCCTGTGGCATTCCCACCACCGTATTTGTAATACAGCGGATGGACCGACAGTCTGGCAGCCCAGGGACCGCCACAAAGTATTTGGCGGTCCCACAGACTGCCAAACTCATAATTAGGCCTTACTTAAATAATTACATACACTTATATTTAAAAGACATTTGATGGGCAGAGGGGGAATTTGCTGAGAGGTGGCAAGACAAGAAAGGGATGTGTCGTGAATGTATTCATTGTATAAAAAATGTAATTTAATTTCAGTTTCTGAAATTTTAAACCCAGTTTCCAGCAAAATAAACAGTCCCTACATCCTTGTTGTGTAGTAAAGGATTTCCATAAATGAAGTGAAGTGGGTACTTCAAACACCAATGCTCCTTAGTGCAAGGGTGTCTGCGTGCAGGGGAAGAATGTTTATGAATAGGAAGGATCCCCTTCCAGCACATAAACACTTTTGAAATCCTGTTTTGTCACTTCTATGTATGCTGCTTAATAGTGGGAGGTGGGGAAGAGAGCTTGGAGAGGTAAGTAGTAAGAGGAATCCATAATAAATCCCTTTTTTACAGCTAAGGAAACGGGGGTAGCATAATTGGTATCAAGTCTATGATGGAAGCAAATAGCATTCCACCAAGCCGAATAACTGTTTTTCGTGGAGTCTTTCCAATTGGAGGTAATCAGGTGAAAGGCTACGGCCAAAAATAAGTCAAACAACTTAAAGTGAGAAGGGGAACGAGACAAATCAGGAGATAAATAGCCCAAAAGGACAGTGGAGGGGGAGGAAGAAAGTGTAAAGCCAAATATATCGTGCATACGGGACCAAGCTAATTGCCAAAAGAAACCGATATTGGGACAATGAAACAACATATGGAGTAAATCTGCAGTCTGGCTAGGGCAGGACCAGCACTTAGGTGAGAGGCCATGGGAATATGAAGCCAGTTTTTGCGGGGTTAGTAATAAACGTTGGTATACGAAGTAAAGAGTTTGGGTAGTGTTAGCAGCTCTGGGCGTTTTATGTATTTTTAACCACAGCTTATCCCATAAAGAGACAGGCCAAGATATCGACAAATCCTGTTCCCAGGCCAATTCAGTCTTGGCTCAGAAGGAGTTATAAGATATTTGTAAATGCGAGAAGCGGATGGAGAGGCTTCCAAAAGCGGAAAAATAGTAGAGCAAGAGCAGGGCAACTCAGAGGAAGAAGGAAGAGATTGAAGATATTGGTGAAGAACAGGTATTAAAAGGTCATATTGTTTTCTAAAGGAAGTGGGGAGAAGAAATTGAATTTGAAGATCAGCAAAAGGTAGAGGAACATTATTGAGCAGGAGTTGGGAAATCCAAGATAAACCCCTGGTTTTCCAAGATTTCCAGTAAAAAGGGACGGTTTTTAATGCGAAGCAATTGATTATGCCAGATGGGTTGGTGGGACAAAGAAGCAAGAGAGGGATAAGAGGAGGGTAAAAGGGGGATTAAAAATGGCGGGTATGAGCAATGACAGAAGATTTCAAGAAAGAAGCGTTAGCAGAGAAGGCAAAAGTCTCCGGAAAATCAAACGGTGAAATAAGAGATTTCTCCATGGATACCCAAACAGGAGGATAAGTGGGAACTTCTGTGGAAAGCCAACGAGAGGCTTGTTTGAGGATAAAAGAATAATGGTATGATTTAAAGTCCGGAAATTTAAGACCCCCAAACATTTTATCTTTTTTAAGGGAAGACAAGGCAATCCGCGGAGGCTTATTTCTCCAGAGAAATTTCATCAAGAGTGAATCTAACCGTTTAAAATAATAACAAGGTATGCGGACAGGAATCATGGAAAGTGAGTATAGGACGATAGGAGCTAACATCATTTTGATGGAATCCAATCGGCCCCACCAAGAGAGAAAGAGAGGATGCCATCTGGTAATAGAATCAGTCAATTTCTTTGTCATATATTCGAAATTAGCCTTCAGAGTGTCCGAGATAGAAGGGGAAAACCATAATCCTAAATATTTTACTTTAGTCGACTGCCAGGAGAAGCCAGTATGGTCAAAGTAATGACGTTGACATAAGACATTCAGAGGTAAGACTTCACATTTATCACGATTGAGGCGATAGCCCGAGACTTGCGAGAAGGCGTCAACTTGAAGTAGAAAGGCAGGTAGAGTGGACTCAGGATTGGAACAATAGAAAAGGATATCGTCTGCATAGACAGACAATTTGACTTGATTAGGGCCGGGGGTGAAACCAGTGATTTGGGCGTCCTGTCGTAGTTTGGTAAGAAATGTTTCCAATGCCACAATCACTGCACACACCTTTAACACTAAGCATTGGGTGAAAGGGGCTCCTATTTAAAAGGCAGCGATAAGCCACGTTTACTGCGGCCTTGTAAATAAGGCAAAGCCCCTATCGCCACGGGAAAGTCTCAAAAAGTGACATTCTCATGATGATAGGGGCTTGAAAATATGCCCCTAAAATCAATCCATAGTAATTTGAGTATTTATTTTGTGGACACACGTCTGTTTTTTTTTTATAATTACTGTTTTAATGTTTGAAATTTAAATCCTAAAATTACTTGGGGGTCCCCAGCTTCCAGTGGTGACTCAATGGGAGTCCTCAGGAGTCAAAAGTTTGGGAACCACTGGTCTAGATGATCACATTCCCCTCGGAGGTTCTGGCCTAGGTCATACCAGCAACTTCTTAAACAGTACTAGTGTGTCCATTCCAAACCATGTATATGGCAAGCGATATTGTTACTTAATTTATTAGTATTCAATTGACTTCAGAATGATTAACATTGACCTTGGGTTGCATCAAACGCTAGCAGCAAGTGCTTAACTCGCTGAGCTATGTTCATTACGGATGCTTCCAGCTGCTGGAGGGAGTCGCTGGTGCCATAGATATTGAAGAAGCGCCTGATTTCACATACATTTTGTGTCAGCAATAATAAGAACTCTGAAGCGCAACAATGGAAACAGAAATAAATATACGCAGGAAACCTACACATTGGAGATATTGTCAGTTGCAGCAAAGGGATGGAATTACCAAGGCTCCCACGAGGGGCAGACTCTTTACTTTGTAGAGTATCTGAACTATTTTTGAAACTCCACCCAAAAATTGACAGCAAGGACAAATGCAAAACTAAAGCTGTTTTGCCTTACTTTATTGGTCCTAAAGAGACTGCTTGCTACAGTAGCTCATGTGGTTAAGGCACCTGTTCCAGAGAGCTACATATATCCAGCAAGTCACAGTGTATTTATGGATAAAATAACTGAGGAAGTTAATGTACTTGCCTAAGGAATGTACATGTAATTAGGTGGTCAGAAGTATGATTTACCATAAAGTAGCTCAGGAGGTTAATGTGCCTGCTGGACAGCACTGCCGGCAGCCTGCAAAATTATTGTCCACATGCTAGTGAGATATCGAGATGGTTTCATGCTTTTATACGGAGATCTCTATGTAACCTTCAGGCCACAATTTCCAGTCCTGCTAAAATAGTTCAGGGGTAATATTCCTTCTGCAGAAGGAGCCATTTTAGTGGCTGACAGCATTCCCATATAAGCATTCAAGTGTAAACTTTACAGAATTGTTGGATTGCATATTTATTGTTGTCAACAGTGATAAGAACTTCTGAGGTTGTAGTGATAGAAATGCAAAAGCATTTATTCACAGAAACATGAACTTAGATGGAGGAAGAATTCAGAAAAGGGATGGATTCAAAAGGTTTTTATTAGGGCTGGGTGTAGTTTGCGAAGTAGCGCTTTGCGAAGCTACGCGAAGTGCACTTCGCACTACGCAAGCTACGCGTAACACTACGGGAACTGCGTAGTAGCATGTTCGCACTGTGCAAGATGCCGTTTTCAATGATTGCACGGTACAGACAAGCATCCGGCACTGTGGAATAATTGAAAACGGCATCTTGCACATTGCGAGCTGTAGTCTTCTGCCGCTCGAGGAGATTTTTACTTGAGCAGCAGCTTTCTCAACACGGACTGGTAGTTTGTCATCGCGAGCGGTCCCGAGCATACCCGATCACTCGCAATAAGAAACCAGACCTCCCCGCTTTGAGAATCTCGCAGGGAGGTTTATTTTCCACGCTCGCGATCGGCAACTTGATGTTTCTGATCGGGAACGAGGAAAAAGTCTCATCAGGATGTCATTTTGCTTGCTCGCCGTTGCCAACTTGACGTTGAGGACCGCGAGCAAGCAAATAATGACCGCTGCACTACGCTACGTGTGTTCGCACTGTGCTACGTGCAGTTCACGTAGTGCAAAGTTACACAAACTTCGCAAACTACCCGAGCGTAGCATAGTGCTTCGCCCAGGCCTCGTTTTTATGATCAAGCCTGGGGTCTGCCAGTAAATTTTAATATCTTTTAAAACGTCTGCCACAAAAAACATCATAGCAAGAAACAATGAGAAAATAAAACTGTCGTGGCTTACTTATTTGCCAGAAATGGATCACACACTAAGATTGCTGATGAGGAAATACACCTGCCTCACAAATCTATCAATGGTGAGATAGCTCAGGGGGCTAATGCATTTGTTGCAAAGATCTTTGTGTATACTGTAAGTTACAAGCTCCAACTCTGGTGAAAAGGCTCTGTGGATTTTACACCTGCTGCACTTGTTTCTATATAACATATAAGGTATACCCATGAATCAATGCTGTTTCCAAGGTAGATACAATCAGTGTAATAAAGTAGTAATTAACACTATCACTTTTTGCTCTTTAGTTGAAGATATGCTAATGAGGGAAAGATACAATTCTGGTTAACCTAAGAAACAGTCTCTGATCATAAAATACCTACAGAAGGCATAGTGTCATTCCTGCCAAGGGGCACCTCATGAGGTGTGTTTACACCCTAGACGCAGCACCCCTCTGCCTACCTAAAAGAAAAAACATTGGAACCGCCCCCTCCAGGTGCGCCTATAAAGGACCACCTCTACTTGGAAACCTCCTGTGTTGACGACCTAAACAGCCCAGCAGACTACAGTGGAAGCAGGGAGGGCAGGAGGGGAGTAAGAACTGAAAGATGGAGTAGGATCATACAACTCATGGCAAGTAATTGATGCATTTCCAGTAGTGTCAGAGGAGAATAGAGGGGCGTGAGAGTGGGGTGGGGGAGACATTAATGAAAGGGGGGGAGAACTGACCTGCCGCCCGCTGCATTTCCAGTCTTCTGTTCCTCTCGTGGCTCCACTGCAAGCGCAGGCTCCAAGATTCCCCTGACGCCAATCCTGAAGCTGCTCTTATACACGAGAGCAGCTTCAGGATTGGCTTGAGCGCCAATGGTTTGAGCTTCCAAGGAGACTTGGAGCCTGTGCTTGCTGTCTCCAATCCGGCAATGCAGCTCAGATTGGAGACAGCTTCAAAGTGCATAATGCTTTGGCCGACCTGAGATGGCCGGCCAAACCATCATGTACACTGATAACAGTGCATACCACTCCTCGTCGTGCCTTTCATCCCCCTGGCCCACCCCCCAAGAAAAAAAATAAAATGATAATAAAGCTGGGTTTATTATCGTGTTACGTTTAATTCTTTTTATGCTGCTTGAAGGGGTTGCAACGCTCCTCCGCCATAGTGGAGGAGTCTCTGCTGCGCAATACCTCTTCATTACTTCCTGGTCCAAGTTCTCATGTCAAAGGTATATACCAAAGCAGGCAGGACCATTATCAATTGCCCACCAAGGCAGCCGGCCAGAAGACAAAGTATGACCAGAAGGCTCCTTGTCACTGGGACATTACTTTTGCATTCCAGGACCTTTTTATTACATATCATTGGTCTGAGAAATATTGTTCTAATCAGCTCAATTAAAATTAACCTAGACTACAATGCCCAGAATGCACTGATATATAAATGCAAAGCCCAGGCATGGAAAAGTGATGCCCCAGTGACATGGAGCCATCTGCTCGTTGAACCCTGGGGGAGCTTGTTGTGCTCTTTTTAATGCTCAGTAAATCTTTATGCCGATGTGCCTCAGCGCTGGAGTATGTAGAGCATAAAAAGTAGCACTCTGGAATCTTCGATCACAGTGTGTGAAAAGGCAGTGCACCAGTTACTGTTGGTTCCTGAGCGAAAGCCTCAAGTAGGAGTGTGACTTCAAGGAATGACTCCTCACTTGCAGAGGTCTTCAATCTGTGGGGCACGACCCCCAGGGGGGCCTGAAGTCCTGGGAAGGGGCCCCCTTCAAGGGGGTCGCACATTTCCAGGCCTAACTTCTGCCTGGAATGCAAAACATGCGCTTCCTTTTGGACAAATACAACTGTGCTCCTTAAAATGCTTCAGCTGACATAAATTGAATGTCATGTGCTGTAAAACTAAGAGGCCCAACAGACAGGTAAAACAATCCTTAAACTAAGCCTTCATGCCATGGTTCCTGCTTGCAAGTATGTGTTTTTTGTGTTGTGGTTAGCAACTGGGCTGTAACAAAAACTGTATTTACACAGGCTTAGTACCCCTGAAAAGGTGCTGAAGGGACAGTTACGTAAAAAGAAAAATGCATTACTTACCGTCTGATATTACACTAATCTACATTTTGGAAGCATGTATGAAATAATGTCTTACAAATTCACAGTGCTTTCTGTCACAGACTGTGACCTCAAAGCACTAAAAATACACAAGTCCCTATTTTCCACTGCACCAACCAATTGTAATTCTGTGGCTCTCTGGTTACACTCAGACCTATGCAGTGCATTAAATAATAGAGGTTATATAATGTACTGTATAGTGAGTGCATTCGCCATTGAGTATAAACTTTTTTAATGTATTTTTCATTTAAGCTACCCATTATTTTGTCTGTAGCTACCTGATGGTGAAAGACCTAAAAATGAACAAAATATTTTAGGGCTGATTTATGAGAGGCTTGCGCCACACAACGCGCATGGATTTTGATGCTGCCCCAGATTTACAAAACCATGTAAACCTGGGGCAGTGCCAAACTTTACGCCTCCCTACAGCAGGCGTAACAAGGGGAAATGTTTCATCTGCAGCACACATGGAAAGAGGAAAACCCTTCTCAGGATTGTTTTTGTGCAGGGAGGTGCCCCTTCCTGCACAACTACTATCCGGCCTATGTTGGCGCTAGGCAGCAATTTGTGTGCCAACATAGAGGGAAATTTCATAAATAAGGTGCATTCCTGCCCTTTCACGTTGGCGTAGGGCAGCGCTGCAAGAAGACTTGTGGCGCCTCCCACGCCAGTGCCTCATAAATGAGGCCCTTTGTTTTTAGCCACACCTTTGACCACGCCCCAACCACTGACCTTTGGTTTGCTAAACACGTTTTAATTTATTTCCCCAATGTATAAATGATTTGCTGGGGGAATTGGAGGTGTTTATGGTTGTCGATAGTTAGCAATAATGAGGAGGCTCAAGTTCTAGAAATTTACGTCAGGAGGGGGTCCTCACATCTAGTTTTCGTCAGGGGTGTCTCGGCATCAGAACGTTTGAAGGCCTCTGACTTAAAGGGTCCAGACCTGTGCATAATTTGAGCCGGTGGTTTCCGGTGCTCAGCACCAGCACTTAATTGTCAACACCAGTGCTTGTGACAGTCTGCCACATGGTGGTGCAGTCTATCTAATTTATAGATGAGCAGAACAACAGTGTTTATTCATTCAAAATAGATTAGAAATGACTATTACCTGCCACCCAAGCCATTCTTATAGTTTAGGGGGCTTGAAATGGTCAGAATTGTCACACTTGTAGGAGTGTGATGGCTGGTAGCTGTGTTGGAACTATCATTGGCAACACTGGAAAGGCAATTTGTGGTGCAAGCTGAAGTGGCATCTTGAGAAGGGCCCTGGTGCTTAATTTTTTCTCTAAATCAAGCACTGATCATAGCTTCGGAGGGGGAGGTGGGGGGGTTGGGTTGTGACTTAAGTCTCTGCCCCACCATATTTTGGTAGGAGCTTGATTTAAATGGATGGCCAGGTACAGACCCGTCCCAAGGCCTGATTTTTTTCACTTCCGGTGCAGAACACTGCCCGCTTAAACAAAACATTGACTAGCAAATTAAAAGTGACATACTGCTGATGATGGAAAATAGCGTGTCTATGACTACTACACAGATTCTATTTATGTTCCTTTCAGTTGTTTGGGAATGGAACAGCAACAAAAACCATTTCCATGGGACACTAGTACAGGGCTGGCTTTAGCACCAGTGATGCCCGGTGCGACAATCATTTTTGGCAGCCCCACACCCCATGACCGCCTCTTAGGATTCTCTCACTACCACCAGGCAAAAGTGCCTCTCATCTCTCCAATCATGCGTTGCTACTAAACACAGTGCCCCACTGAGATCAGCGCCTCCCTCCACAGGTCAGCGCCCAGTGCGGCCGCACCAGTTGATCTGCCCTACATCGATCCCTGCACTAGTACATGGAAGTAAGCGGCTAAACGACTGCAAAACCAACATGCAGTTGTAAATCAGGTTTAAGAGCGTAAACGGCTTTTTGAACCAGGCCCAGTTTGTAATCTCTCCTGCTCTGGACCAGATTGCAAATTTCCTTCAAAACTCTTCCACGCACTGTGGTTTTGAGCAAAAAACACGTGACAATTATGTTTAAGAAAAAATCGTGCATGAATAGTACAACAACATAAACCATTTTTTAAACATATATTTTAATAAAGTAACAGTGATACATTATTGAAAAGACAGAAAATACTGAAAATCAGCTATTATCCAGGTGTCCTAAGAGGTATATCCT
This sequence comes from Lissotriton helveticus, assembly GCF_964261635.1. Lineage (NCBI taxonomy): Eukaryota > Metazoa > Chordata > Amphibia > Caudata > Salamandridae > Lissotriton > Lissotriton helveticus. The sequence continues at coordinate 532,493,354 of NC_136071.1, forward strand.
CTGTCTCCTCTTCTCTTTACTGTACATATCCCTCTGACATCAGAGGTACATTTCATCTGTATTTGGAGGTCATCACAGCAGATACTGAGGCCAGGAACTTGTCCCAGGCAGCCTGGCACTGAGGGGTGAAGTCAGCAGGGAAATGGGCGGCCAGCACAATCTGAATGCAGTGGGACAGCAGCTGAAAGAGAAAGAACAAAACGGCTTGAATAGTAACAACACCGCAGATAGTGCCCGGATTCACCAAGCAGCATTAAAGATCGGTAGTCAGTGTGCAGTGAGCTGCACACTGACATGTAACATAGGAAAAACATACAAGAATGGAACGGGCAGCTATAGTACAGGTCAAGAGCTGCCCTGTAGAAGACAAAACCAGAGAGGGGTGTTGAATGGACCGCAATCCGGGATTTAACAGCTGTTTTACCCACCAGAGCCACAATCTCAGACTGGTATTGATGTAAAAAATGGCCATGGCCCATATTTTTGTTTTATTGGCTAACCTTCATCTGCTGGAGGGGAGCGGGCAGCCATGGCCCGCCTTCAATCAGTGCTTTAAATGGCCCGGTACTGTCCGGTGCGGAGTACCTGCACTTCTTTAATTTGAAAGGAAGAGTACCTGCACTTTTCTGCACTACTGAATTATATTTAATGGGAGAGTACTGGCACTTCTCAGGAGCAAACAGCGACTCTAGTGAGTACTAACACTTCTATATTTCCATTTAAAACACTACCTATAATCCACTCGGTGATGGTGGCCCCCTAGCTGCTGGGCGGTGGTTGCCCTGCCTCGGATGCAGCCCACCTCCAACAGCTTGGGGTTTGTGGAGGCCCTGCCCAGACTGCAGCCCACCTAAATCCAGAAACAGAGACCCTGCCCCAGCCACAGCCCACACAAATTAAGTTCCATCTCAAGGGCTTGCGTCCCTCCTCCATACTCCTTTATTACATAAAATTTAACATAAACAACATGTAAACCCAGTGGCAACGGATACAATTAATAAGTGGTGGGGTGGGTGGTGGTAGGGGTATGGGGGTTGCACTGCGGTTAAAATAAATGAATAAAAGACTTACCTGATGCTGCCGGCAGCCTCACACCTCGGTGCTACTCTGCTCTCATGCTCCCAGCAGTCTCTGCGACACATCGCAGACTCCCCATCCAATCTAGATGCTGCTTTCATGCTATACCTAGCATAAGAGCAGCATGAGGATTGACCTAAGGGGACTGGTTTGACACTCACTCTGGCACAGTGTTGTTTCTCCACCCGGCTGTGGAATACAGCTGGACTGGAAAAACCTAAGACGGCCGGCCAAACAGACATGCGCACTTGTAGCAGTGTGTACCACTCGTCCTCCCTTTACCCTCCCAGTGTCAATCATCATGTCCCGGCCCCACCTCGCCCTTGAATTGGCATAACGGGCGTAGCAAGGAAATATAAAATGATAATAACTTGTTTTATTATCATTTTATTTTTCCTTTATTCACTACTCAGAAAGCAATTGGGTGGCGCTCTTCCTCCCTCATGGAGTGTGGAATGTGTAAATCTCTTTAGGGGAGAGTGATATGATGGAACGTTCGAATTCGTGTTTTGAGCCCTAAAAACATTCTCTTGAAAACAAATCCACAAAAAAGGACTGGCTGAGAGAAAAGAAGAGTATTAAGGTAAGTATGTAAGGGTAAGCAGTTCAAATAAGTGATAAGAGAGCGAGGTGATTTAGAGGGTTAACGCTCCAGCAGAAACCCGTGCACAGCGACAAGTACAAGAATAATTAAAATGCTCATCATTCAACGATCAATGACATTGTATCATTGATTTGGGTAGCAGTAAAACGGGTGATTTCGCTGAAAGAGGTGGTCTGATGGAAAGCTGTGATATTTCTCTAGCGGCCAGTGCCCCTGTGTGATATGGACATGACTCTGCTTTACTCCACCCTTCCTTCCCCCATCCTGCCATTCCAAGTCACCAATCTGTGGAAAAACCTCTCAGTTCCCTCCAGACCAGTCCACCTTGGAAGTCAACAAAGACATTCAAGATTGGGAAAAATTCAGCTGCTTTAGGAATTCATCAACTCTCTCTCTCTCTTTCTCTCTCTCCATCAGTCGAACTTCCCTCTCTCTTTCTCGCCATCTCTGATTTTTTTCTCTCTACCCCCTACCTCCATGTCTCTCTCTTGGAGCCTTCTTGTGCCTTCAGCAGGTAATCTCAGAAGGGGGTGGGGGCGGGGGGGTGATGGAAACGAAAGAGCGCCCCCTGCCCTAAACACTGACTTGCAAGGGCTCCAGCCCCCTGGGGAGCTGGCCGCTAGAATAAAAGGTCTGTCCGGCGCTGCTGAGTCTTTCATCCTGTTGAGGTTAATTTAATTACCTCAGACGTACGACTCAGCCCCATAGTGCCCACACCGCCAGCGCTCGCCCCGCATGCCAATTCCACTTACATACCAAGGAAACTCATGAGACATATTTGTGGGAAAGAACTGCTGCAGGTTTATTTCGTACAGCACAGGTATAGCGTTAAGGTGGGTCATCTTACAGGCGATCCAAAGCGGCAGCCCCTCGCTGGCCCGCATGCCTAAGGAGCCATCTTGCACGGCGAGACGATGCTCTAACGGTGCTTCATATTACCATTTCGTTATACTCCCGCCCCCCCCTGTCAGGGCGGAGAGATCAGGCCCCCCGACCGCCCGAAGGACTAACGGGGCGCCGACGCTGTTTCCTGGAACCTCCTTCGGCTCCAGGTGCTTGGCTCAGGCACCCTTACTGTGCCAGGCAGAGGTATCTTGACTGTATCCTTCTGCCGCAGAGGTACCCTTACTGTCCATCTGCTTCCAGATCGCCCTGTACTCCGCCACAGCTCTGGAGGAGGCCCACGTCGATGACAGAGCCCCCCCACCCACCTAGCTACTTTCGGTCGCTGTTTAGTGCACCTTTATCATAGTACCCTTCCGTTTTCTCTTCGTATTGGTACCTGCCCAATGAAACACATGCCTCTCTTCCCATGAACTTCTGCATGGATCTACGACCCTCTTGCGGGAATGCACTACCGCTACCGGTGATCTGGCCCTGCGAGGAACCTCAGACCACAGGAGCTCACCCGCTCCCAACCCGTTCCCAGATGAAAGGTGGGGTATTGTGTGGGGGCCCCCCGTACGCAGGGTGCTATTCTAGTTTGAGCCTCAAATTGCTTTACTACATAATGGATACCACGGTTATCGCATGGTAACGCCCCATCTGAACCTACATGCACTTGATTATGCTAGAAGGGCAGGTCTCACTCTCACGGGACTAGCTACCAACAACATGGATCTTGCCACCTTAGGACCTGAATAACCCCTAATTCACTGACTCGGGGCGCCCGCTTAAGTGTACCTGGCCCAGGGCCCTCCACCTCCTGTGAACCCTGCAGTTTGAATTAAGCTGTTTGGCATTACCTGTCAATATCTACAAGAGGAGACACACATCCTCGCTTAGTCCATGCTTCTCTGTTTCATAACCTGGATCGGCTACCATAAAGCTTCCTTGCCTAGCCGACCCGCCTCCCCAGCGTGACCAGATCATTCCCTCCCAGGTGAAATAGGGGGATATTGGGAGGACCACCCCTCCCCACCCTGCATTGCTCTAGCTTGTACTTCAGTGACCCCATTGCATTACAGGAACACCCAACCACAGGATTTGTGTCCTCGCGAAAGCCAAGTTCCATTTCTCGGACGTAGCCCATTGTACCAACCTGAGAACATAGGAATGGCCCATCACCCACACGCAAGTCAGCTGTAAGGTTTGGCCTCCGGGGCAGGGTGCACAAGCCAACCACAACCTGGGCCAATCCTAGCTTCACCCCTTGACTACATTTGTGAATTTAATCCCAGAAAATCGCTTGTAGCTCTTTTCCAGAAGCTATTACTTAGTTTGCCTCACTCTGACAAACATAAGGAGGTTTTTCCAAAGTATCCTATTTGTTCACCTTTCCTATGCTTAATATGCACTACGTTAGCTGTTTTCATTCGGAACAGTATACCGAGGACCGGTAAGTGACTATTCGCATTATTGTATCTGATGCAATGGACAACCAGTGATATTTGTCCAAGAAGTAAAGTGGTGTGATTATGAAATTTATCACCGTAGCTGTAATAATTATTACAGTGAATGTCCTGGCAAATCCCTGCCAGATCAATACTTGGAATAGTTGAAGCACAGCCTAGCAGATATGTTTTAACAGTCAAATTGTTATTCCTGACCATGTCTCCGCAATGAATGAATGAATGAATGATTACACATTTCTATAGCGCATGGTTACCCTAAGGCATCCCAGCGCTTATGTGGTCAAGTCATCTCCATTAACTTTAGCAGAATAGGAAGGTTTTCAGCATTTTTCTAAACCTGAGGTGGTTCTCCTCCAATCGGATAGCATCTGGAAGATTGTTCCAGAGCTTTGCAACCTGTAGAGCGAAACGTCTGCCCCCGGTGCGTGATCTCCTGATCCTGGGGATTGCCAGTAGATTCTTATTGCTGGATCTCAGGGTTCTGCATGTTTGATAAGGCATAAACAAGGGTGCAAGAATGTCTGGTCCCGAGTTATGCAGGGCTTTGTGAGCAATAGTCATCGCTTTAAATTGAATTCGTTGTTGCACAGGCAACCAATGCAATTGCCTCAATGCTGGTTTGACAGAGGTTCTGCGTGGGATGTTTAGTAGCAATCGGGCAGCACAGTTTTGGATGGTCTGAAGGATCTTGATTGTCCCTTTAGGGGCCCCTAGATAGACTGCGTTGGCATAGTCTAATCGAGATAGTATAAGGGATTGGACTAGGATCCTTCTAGCCTCAAAGGGAAGTAGTCCTAAAATTTTTCTGAGTGCTCTCATGAGGGCGTAACCAGTCCCCGCTACCTTCCGGGCTTGGACCTGAAAATTAAGGGCTGGGTCGAGCCACACTCCCAAGCTCTTAATTTGCTCCTTAGGGGTTGGAGGCTGCCCCAAAGAGTCCGGCCACCACATATCCACAGAGGTAGGTGGTTTATGTCCTAACATCATGACCTCTGTTTTAGCTCCATTAAGCTTCAAAAAAGAGTCGTTCATCCAATCCTGAACTTTACTAAGACAGGAGGATAGGTTGTTATAAGTCGTCTCCTGCCCCGACAGGGAGATGATAAGCTGAGTATCATCAGCATAAGTTACCAACTGTACTCCCCAGGGTTGCACCACCTCAGCCAAAGGTCTCATGTAAATATTAAATAGAGTAGGGCTGAGGGATGACCCCTGGGGAACACCACATTGGAGCTGTATTGGGGCTGAAACTATGTCATCCTCAAATACTGAAAAGGTCCGATTGGACAGGAAGGAGCTAAGCCAGTTCAGTGCGGTCCCAGTGACACCTATATCACTCAATCTCTGAATGAGAATCGCGTGATTAACGGTATCAAAGGCCGCACTGAGGTCTAATAATAGTATGGCCGCACATTTCCCTTCGTCCAGAATCTTCCTGGTTTCCTCAATTACAGCCACCAGGGACGTTTCAGTACCCTGTTTACATCTAAACCCAGTCTGGGTGTAATGTAGCAGATTATTAGCCTCAATGAAGGTGGATAGAAGAGAGTTAACATGTTTTTCCGCAATCTTGCTAACAGTGGGCAACAGGGAAATAGGACGGTAGTTGGAACAATCGTCAGGATTGAGGTTGGGCTTTTTTAATAACGCTCTTACTCTTGCTTGTTTCCACATGGTTGGAACTACCCCTGAGGACAGGATGTATTAATCACATTCTGCATCACAGGGGCTACTGTGTTTGAGACAAGCTTGAGGATGGTTGGTGGAGCTATGTCACTAGGTGATCCAGATTTCAAATTGCCCAGAAGCAATTGGGCCTTGTCGACATCCAGAGGGGAGAATTCATTGAGCGTAGGTAGATCTTGTGCCAAAGGGGGGTTAGCCCTATTGCAGTCACCTGTGGCAGTCGCTTGAAAAGATGCATAGATATTCGCTACCTTTGCGGCAAAAAAATTTGCCAAGTCCCTGCAGCGCGGGAGTGCCATATTCGAGTCCATAACAGGGGTAGGAGGGGTAACCAAGGCTTTAAAAATTTTAAAAATTTCCCTGGAGGAACTAGCAGCTAAAGAGATTTTTTCCTGATAATAGTTGGACTGGGTCACTTTTATAGCCTGCTTATAATTGCGTAATGCTAGTCTGTAAACTTTTTTATTATCTTCACCGTAGTCTTTCCTCCACCTTCTCTCCTTCTGTTTACATATCTGTTTGAGTGTTCTCAACTCCGGTGTGTACCACGTTTTTTTATTCGCCCCTTTCCGATGGGAAAGTTCAGTTTTAGGCAGGGTCACCTCAAGGGATTCCTCTAGCCAATGATTAAAACGCGCATTTGCCTCTATTGGGTCATTAGTATACTCTGGTTTTGATTTCCTAAGTTCCGATGTCCATTTGTCCACAGGGAGTTTGGACCAGATCCTACACATTTTTTTAGAGACGTTGGTCTGTATTGGTTGCTTATAGTGGGTCAAGGAGAAGGACAAGAGGTTGTGGTCCGACCAGGGAACCACTGTTGAGTTTTCGAACTTCAGCGCGTTCATATTGGTATAACAATGGTCAAGAGTGTGACCTGCTATATGTGTGGAACCTAGAACGATTTGTTTGAGTTCCATCACCTCTAAAGCTGTTAACAGTTTTTGACAGGCATGGGAGTCTCCTTCATCCAGATGAATATTAAAATCTCCCAGCATAGTAAAGTTGGGGGCATTGCAGGAGAGATTAATGGCGCAGCTCACAAGCTCGTCACAAAATTGGCCGAGGGGTCCAGGGGGCCTATACGCAATCCGCACCGCAGCATAGTAGCTACTCCACGCATGCTCCTACTGCATGTGACCCCTAATCTGCATCGCTCCCAGGAAGCAAGTGTCCGGAACTAACGCAGTCACCTAGTAGTTGCTTCCACGTTTCGTCTGCCACGGGGCAGGCCGCTAAAGAGTCCACATTCTGATGTGTGGTGAGTTTGGACTCAATCCCAGAATATTGGTGTAAAGTTCCTACTCCCAGCCTTCGCTTGTGCCCCTGCAGCAAGCATCATGCACTCCTAATTCTCTTCTCAGTGAACATGAAGCTTCAAACTGTTAACCTGAAGCTAGGAGGTTATACCTGTATTCGTTAGAGAATGTGTGCTAAAGCAATCCCATTTTATGTGTAATGTTCTGTATTCCTTGCCTAGCCAACTGAGAGCTACCTTCCCCCCTCTACGTCTGCCCGTTTCGCTACTGCCCTGTGTGGCATTACCATCCTTTCGATACACCACGGGTGACACTAACTAATAATGACACTTTATTGCTGGCGCTAAACAATGGGGATGAGGGAGGCCCATTCCAGTAATTGCTCCCGTTTGGCCATCAATGACTCTAGGAGACCATGGTTTGGGGCAGCCCTTGTAAAAGAATCCCGATCATGGAGTGTGTATGAGTAGCGTAGACATATATCCAACATTTTGGGAAACAACCTACCCTTGTTGTTACTCCCCTGTCACCTCAGAGCAGATGTCAGCAGCTGCCTACAGTACTTGGGCACACTTGGGGCACATGTTATACCTACCATTTGGTAGTAAAATTAAATCTGGGCTATTTCCACGTTATTTAAGGGCTCCAGCCCCCTGGGGAGCTGGCCGCTAGAATAAAAGGTCTGTCCGGCGCTGCTGAGTCTTTCATCCTGTTGAGGTTAATTTATTGACCTCAGACGTACGACTCAGCCCCAGACCCACTGGCTTTACAAGTCCTAATACTTTTCATGACTTTCAGGAAATAACGCCAAACATTCTAGATTCGATTACTCTAAAATGTATTTAGGTCTAAGACTGGGCAATAAAGTTGCCTGCCTGTTTTCCTTTTTTTTGCTGATACTGTTGCTCAGAGAGGTATTATGACTGCTGCACAAAAACCTGTGTTCAAATTGCCTTTCACTTGTTCTCATTCTAGTAAAATACATCACTGATCCAAAACATCTGCTGCAGAGGCTCATATGTTCATTTCAAGAGAGACAATGCCTAACAGTTTACTGGGTAAACACACAAAAATGGCGCGGTGGGTTAACGTGCCAGCATCAGTGACCTGTGTCGAACCTGGGCTTCCATCACCAATCCCAGTAGGTTACAAACCTTTTGCATGCATGTTTGTGGAACCCACAGGTCACCTTTTCAACACGAATAAGATAGTTGATAAGATTAATGCACCCACTGCAATGATACATGTGTAACATGCCGGTACGTGGTTTAAATTGAGGCAGAGAGGACACAACCTTTCCTCACACTAAAGTCAATAAAATCAGCACCATTAAGCTGGGAAAAGGGCAGAGCAATTTCCAAACAAGAAATAAAATGAGTGACCCAGATACTAGCCAACTATATTTGCAGTGGCTGCTTATTCCACTAAGCTATTGCAAGGATTCGTTTTTCTAAGAATACAAAAAATATTTCCTTCTAATAATGTCATTTGTCATTTGTCGCCTATTGCAAATTATTTATCAACCTACCTGGTACCATCCTGGTGAATAGTTATTGACTGAAGTTGCTGTGTTGTTTAAACTTTATGATCACTAAATCTTTCAAATCCCACAAATCTTCCTGCCTACAGAAGAGGGCGGCCAGAATAGAGGGTTTTCTGGGGCAGAAGTGGGTATGTACATGGGAATCAGAAAGGGGTCGTTCTTGGCGAAAACCGGTTAAGGAGTGATCTTCGGGGCTAAAAAGAGGGCGTTTTTGGGCTGTCTTCTTGGCGCTAGAGGAGGAGTCCTGCGAAAGCACCGAAGAGAGTGTTGCCACTGGGCTAGAAAACAGGGTGGCCTTGGGAAGCTGTAAGAGTGGGTGTAACTAATGGTACAGCGATGGTACATTCTAGGGAGGCCACAGGCTCAGCAGAAGGTAGGCCTTTGGGGACTAGAGAGAAAGTGCCCTATTGGAGCCTGAAAAAGCATGTACTTGTGAGAGCAGAGGAATGTTTCTTGGTGTAAAATCGAATAGAGGGCTCATGAATACTTTATGCACTCCTATGACCGAGGCCTAGTGCTGTGGTATTTATGGAGGGAGTGTCCTATAGGGGACCTGACGCACCAACATGGCCTTCTCTATTGAGGTTTAACCGTGTTATTCGAATACATTAACTAATCGAGGAATGGTCCCTGCCTGGGCCAGAGGAGTATTTACCATGACTGGAGACATTTATGTCAAATTTAAAGGTTTCCAAACAGCCTATGGCCACAAAAGCCAAAAATGCTTTACAAAATTAGACCCAAACAATGCATTGTCCTGCACGGGAGTTTATTAAACAATCCAATACTTCGAGTTGAAATGAGTAATCAGAAGACACTATATTTATGTGGCAATCAGAACACTACATCTCTAGTAGCCACACTAGGTGCATAGTGGGAAATATTTGTGCCACAAAAGATCCCTGCCCTGCTCCATTGGTGTCATACAAGCCCACGCTCTCATCCCCATAAAGTTGACGCAGAATTTGAAAAAATAGGCTCACCTAAATGATGGTCTTATTCCCCGTTTCCCTCCATGTCAACCATCTTTGACCTAATTATCTTGACTTCGTTCTCAAATTCGCTAAAGATCCCATGAGGGTACAGAGTTGGCATTGGATGGGCAGGGAAACATGCAGACCCAGTTATATGGCTAGCCAAATTAAGGGCCTATACCAAAGGACGAGGGGTGAAGAAGGAAATGAGGTAATTAAATGGACACAGGAGATGCACTATGAAGGAAGTCTCAGACCCCATGAAACATGGTCCATTGCATTGGTGACTATGGTCATGGACTATTGTAGGTTGCTTGTCAGAAACACCTGCAGAAAAAAAATCACAATAATATTGTGTACTAAACATTGTTTGCAAAAATATCATTCCAATGGGTATAGCTTTTTTACTTTTAACTCCATTTGGACAATATTTCTGCAAAATATATTTCGGACGCCATGTTTATGTCAAATAATATTCTTACTACGATATTCTGTACCATACCATTATGCAGTGCATGTGGGCAATGAATTTGAATTTTTAACAATTTGTAGAGCGCACATTCACTAGGCAGTTTCTTGGTGCTATAGGATTCCTGAGCTGGGGAGGGCACCGGGGGCTATAGGCTAAAAGCTTGCTGGAACAAAAAAGTCTTAAGGGCTTTGCGAAACTCAGTGTAGGAGGGGGAGGATCTGACGGGGAAGGGAAGGGTGTTCCAAAAGGTGGGCGCAAGAACCGAAAATTTCTGGCCGCCTGATCGATTTTTCTTGAAACGGGGGATGACCAATAAAGATTTAGTGGAGGAGCGTAGGTCTCTGGAAGGACTGTAATTGGAAATGGCAGAGTAATGAAAGCGGGAGCAGTGCCCGCCGGGCTTGGAAAGTGAGGCAGCCGAGTTTGAAAAGGGCTCTTTGTTTAATGAGGAGCCAGTGAAGGGCCGTGAGAAGGGGTGAGGAGTGATGATATTTAGATAGGCCATGCACCAGGCGGGCTGCCTGGTTCTGCACCAGCTGAAGGCGTTGAAGTGCATAGGCGGGGGCACCATTATAGATAATGTTCCTGTAGTCGATCTTGGATAAGACCATGGCCATTACAATTAGTTTGAGTGCAGAGGGAGAGAAAAACCAGGATAATTTCCTATTAATGCGCAGGGTAAAGAAACAAGAAGAAACAACAGAACTAATGTGGGTGTGAAGTGTCAAATGATGATTGAGGGTGATGCCGAGGGTCTTGACTGAGTGAGAGGGGGTGGGAGGAGGGCCAAGAGAAGGGGGCCAAAAAGAAGGCGACCAGGGGTTGCCACTGCCTCCAGTCAAAATCAGCTCTGTTTTATCCGGGTTGAGTTTAAGGTGGTTTGCATTCATCCACTCCCGGATAAACAGCATGACGGATTGGAAGCTAGTGGTGCCTGGTGAAGGGGAGGAAAAATTAAAAATAAGTTGGAGGTCGTCAGCGTAGTTGTAAACTGTGACCTCCATTTGTTGAAGTGCAAAAATAAGAGGAAAAATGTAGAGGTTAAATAAAAGGGGAGAGAGAGAAGAGCCCTGAGGGACGCCACATTTCACCCTGCGTGGCGGGGCCCAAAATTCGGCAAGGTGGACCGCCTGAGTGCGGTCATCCAGGAAAGAGCCTATCCAGGTCAGAACCTGTTCCCCCATGCCCGCCGCCTAGACACGGGACAGAAGGATGGAATGGTCCACCGTGTCAAAAGCGGCGGACAGATCCAAGAAGACCAGGGCCTGAGGGGTGTTGGTATCAAGTCCCTCCCTGAGTTGGTCCATGACTGAAATAACCATGGTCTGCAATAAACATATTTCAGAGTGTTTGGGGCTGACAGGGCAAAATGTTGTCCAGAGAACTACAGCATGCCATGAGAGAAGGCAGCCAGAGCCCCAGAGGAGTGAATGAAAATGAAGGACTGTATTTTTTTCAGCAGTGTTTTGGTGTCCCTATAAAATATCTGCTTTTTTCATTTGTAAGATAATTTCTAAATTACGTGTACATGTATATTATCCAAGATGATTTATCTGAAAGAGGCATATGCATTCTTTTTTGTGTATGGCTTTGATCTTACTTAAACTATTACATAACATGGAATTGGTTTCTATTTTATTTTTTGGCGCCTTAGGGCCAGATGTATCACAGGGTTTAACCCATTCTGTGTCTATGGGAAAATGCTTAGTACATATGGCCCTTAGTATGTAGTTAATTTGTAAAATAATAAGTGCTGGGGTTCTCATAAGGAGGCAGCTTACACCAGCTAATTTCTCCTGTTAGATCCGCCTAAAACAGTACCAACTACTAACTATGAAACCCTACAAGTAGGGAAAGGATGTGGTGAAATGGCTAGAGCTGCCAACTGCATATCTGGGGAATCAGGTTCGACTCTCTACGTCGGCTCAATATCCTGTGTTTTTGAGAGAATCACTTAATCTCCTGGTGCCTACCAAAATGAATGTGTCCTTCACAGGTCCTCAAGCCCGGTGTTGATGATTAAGTGCCTGTGCTGAGCACCGGAAACCACCAGATCAAATTAAGTACTGCGTTAGCTTGCTACTACTTACTGATTCGTTTACACACTGGCCTGTATGTGGGTTAAGCTGATTTGGACTGTAACATAAAGAGTGTGATCAAATTTTAAACATGAAATATTAAATAAAACACCATCTTGACCTTTGATCTTTTGCTGAAAAGTGAAGGCACTGCAGAAAGAATAGTAGTTCTGTTTCTGTGCTTGCTATAATCTGTGATATTTTCTCACCTTGTAGTTCCCGGGGTCCACTCTGAGGTTGTAGGCGTGCAGGTCACTCAGTTTGGACAGCGCCTGGTCGAGGTTGTCAAGGTTTTTAGCCGCTTCTCCGAGGGTGCCCAGCACCTTGGCACCATGGTTGCGCAGATCAGCAGATCCTGAGCTGGTGTCAAAATGGCGGAAATAAGTCTTGCTCTGGGGAAAGCTTCTGAAAAGCCTGTAATATAAAAACAATATTGCAGTTATCTTTCTTTCCTTCAGAGTACACCTACTCTGTTAGGAAGTGATCTGAAAGCTTAGGGTTGGCTGCACTTTAATAATCTTTGCTTCCTAGTTAGATTTCAGCATTGTCACAGCTAGCTATCATATGGCCAGATTATAAATAGGCCAGTAAAGGCAGCTGAAATAGCAACAGCACTATTTGTGTTGCAGGCAGGCAGTATTTTTAGTCTATATTTGAAAGGTGTGATGTTTATTTATAGTCATTACTATTTGACCACGGTAAAGCGAAGAAGCGGCGTGTAGTGCGTCCGGACCCCACGGCTCGCTTTACCGAGCCTGAAGCACCATAGACAACGGAGCCATACATGGCAATTCGGGTATACCCTCAACACAGATAACGGAGCCATACATGGCAATTCGAGTATACCTTCACCTATAGAGTATTACCCTACTCGCCGTGGGCAACAATTGAGAGGAATTACACTTTATGATTTTCAAGCCTGAGACTGCTGATACAGACCCACGAATAACTGTACTTCACTCGAACACTCGAACACTTAAACGGAGTTTCTACGGTCAAGGGCCTGGCTGGGTTGGAATTAGCACCAGCTGAGCGACCTTTTTGACCGGAACACAGCCATCTAGCCCTGAGGAATCGCGAGTGCGATGAAACACGTGTCGGCTGGCTGTCTACTGCATTAAAGACTCCAAGATTCATTGAGAGTTTCTTTGTTGTGATAATTCTGTCACATTGTCATTATCTTGTTTGAATATTGTTACCTAACATTGTATAAACTGTCTTGAGTGCAACGGCAACAGAGCTTATGAGGACAAAGTTATACATCAAATCTAGAATAAAACTGGCCGCACAGTAGCCACCTCTCATCTTTCATTCTCCTAGTTTTGAAGTCAGAACGCTCGTGCGTCACGCGCTCGGACGTTACCTGTCCAGCGCTTCCGCTCCCAGCGCCTCGAGGTCGCCAGAAGCCTTTCCCCACAGGGAGAGCACCGCGGCCTTCTCTGCGTCACTCAGGGTCATCTTGGTGGCTTCGGTGGAGGTGGCGCTCAGTCTGCACGAGGTGGTCGGTGGAGTGGAGTCGATGCTGCCCCCTAAACTGGGTCCACTTATAAAGAGGAGGTGGGCTGGGAGACGTGACCGACCCCCTCGGCCATTGGTCATTCCTGGCACCCACCTGTTAAGTATAACTCTGGAGGCAGAGATAAGTAACATAGGTCTTTTATTCAGTTTAATGGTCAGCACACCTTGAACAGGAGCGGCCTGAGTGTGTGCCTCAGGGCGAATCACTCATGACCGTCGGACTCGTGATAACTGTCAGAATCGAATCTCCAGCTGTCAACATTCCAGCTGGTGACGTAATGTAAAGGAGGGGTGAAGAGGGGAGAGGGAGATAGAGAGAGATAGGGGGTGCAAGCTAAGGAACACAACACATCTCCTTCCCTAAGGAACTTTTTTTTACCTTACAATAAAAGAGATGAACGACTAAAGTAAACATAGTAAGAAAACAAACTGGATGGCTAGTCCCCCACAAAGTCTTGGTACTTGCAAGGTTTGACCAACTTGCGTCCACATTTGCTGGTGCATGCCCCTTTTTCTGTAAAGTCTTTCTCCAACACATTGTCCTCTACCGCCCCTTGGCTATCTTCGGAGATTGCGGGGTTACCAGCTTCTGTAGTGATGATATCAACATTCTCACACAACATTTCCTCGCCATTCTGTTTTCCTCTAGTAGCGGCACAGACATTAGAATCAGGTGACATCTCCGAGTCAGAAGAGCGAACGTCTCTGCCACACATAATCTCCTCGTCATCCTTCTTTCCTCTTGTAGTGGCACGGGCTTTAGAGCCAGGTGACATCTCTGAGTCAGAAGAGTAAATGTCTCCGTATTTACTCATGGATTCTAAAAGTTCAATGTCAGTTCCTTCTCTGCTAGCCTTGCTACTTGTAGGCCTTGTTATATTTTCTCCTTCACTTTCTAAATTCTCACTTTCTTCATACAACCAGCCAAGATGTCTAGTTCCCCGACACCTTCCTCCTTCTCCACATGTTTACCTTCATTGGTGTTCATAGGATTCACATCAGGCGTTGCACACAGAGAAATAGAAGAGGCATGCCAGATTTTTCCATCGCTAAGGAGTGCAGAGTTGCTAAATACTCTTTCTACTATTAGGGGATCTGAGAACCTTTTCTGTCCCTTTACAAAGCGTCCATTTATTTTTCCTCTTACTCGGTCTCCTTTCTTTACTTTAATTTCCTTGAAACTATGTTTGTTGTAATTTTTCTCTTTGCACAGACTTTGTGCCTTTTGTATTCTTTCCCTGACTGTTTCAGCCGACCATCGTGTTCTCTTTGCTGTCTTGAGCCTTCCCATATTTTCCTTGGAAATAGGAGTCCTTCCTTTCATCATTTCGAATGGGCTTACCAGAGTATTCTCCCCCGGCGTTATTCTGTATTCCCATATCATTCTGTTGACTTCCTTCCTCCAACATCGTCCATTTTTGCTGGCTAGTAGAATGGTCCCTTTTATTATCCTTTCTACTTGTTCCAAAGCTTCATTGTCAGCCGGGAGTAAATGAGATGTTGTTACGTGGGTCATTCCGTTTCTCTCAATGTATTTTGTAAAAATGTCAGAATCAAATTGCCTTGCTTTGTCACTTACTATTGTTGTTGGTATACCCTCTCTCGTGAATACACCGTCCATGAAGTTGACCACGTCATTTGCATCCACACTCTTGCAAACCCTTAGTTCTGGCCACTTCGAGAAATGATCCACTAGGACTAAAATGTTCACTTGTTCTTCATTAAATTGTATGGGCCCTATAATATCAATTCCTACACTTTTCCACGGTATGTTTGGGCCTTTTAACGGTTGTAGAGGTGGTTTGAGATTTACCTGCGTTTTGACCTTGTCCTGTTGTACTACCAGTACGGGTTCTGATCTGTTGGGGTTAAGGGTGATGCCAAGTTTACCCTGGTCCTTCCATCCAAGCACCGAAGGGCCAGTGGCAGATACGTATAACTTACTGCTTGTTACCCTTTCCTTGAATCCAAAGTCAAGTTCCCTAAAACCCATTAGATGAATAGGTTCGCCCGTGAAGGTTTTTAGAGTTATATCAGGTTTTTCCATGCGCCCTCCTAATTTTCTTTCGAATTTCTCTCTCCACACATTATGGTTGATTATGGTGCAGGGTGAACCGGAGTCTGCTACTATTTCAAGGTTCACCCCACCAATCTCTACTATGCACATGGGTTTTTTCTTTTTAACCATCCTTGTTTCCTCACCTTCCCTTTCTTCCGTCACGTTTACTACACATAGGTTGTAGTCCGAGTCATCCGACGATTCTTGTTCCTCCTCTTCTTTGTCCACTACATATTTTATTTTTGTCCACGGTCTTCTTTTACGAGCTTTTTGAAAATGCCCCATTAGTCCACACTTAGTACATCTGTTATTCCTTGCCGGACATTTTAGTGTTGAAACATAGTCCTCTATACTTTCCTCCTTCCCGTGTTTCCTTCTGTAAAATTTGTATCTGTGCACAGCAACACACACCGTGGGCTTATAATAATTATCCAAGTCTTCTATGGCATCATTGAAAACATTTCTTCCTTCTTCTTCTCTTAACATTTTCGCGATATTATTGTACACTTTTAAACCACCTGCACCCAAACTATGTAATAAAATCTTTTTTTTCTCCTCTGGTTTTAGTGGTTCATCATTTTTCTCAAATGTAGAAACGTAATTACAAAAGTGCTCCTTCCATTCCTCCCATTTTACCAATGGTGGACCTGCACCCTTCAAGAACGCTTCCGGTGGCTGTAGATTATAAATGTTTCCTGAAGCCATGCTTTATATTCTCTCAAATTACTTTTATATACACCAACACTTTTAAATACACGAAAGACGCAGTATATTAATTGCTTAGTTCCTTCTCCTTTTATGCTCTGTTTCTTTTTTTTTTTAAATTACAAGTACTTGAATCTTATTCCTAAAAGTTCTCACCTGTTATAAATGCGCTTCCGTTATGCACTCGTTTGAGCCAGGAGAGTGGTTTGCTTCCAAAATACTTTCAGTTAGACATCCGACTCATTAGCTTGGCTTTTCACACATGTTTTATTTTATGTATAGACCACAATCCCTCCTGTTCTTCAATACTTATTAATTAATTTTTCCTTTACTACTTAAATGTATATTAGTCCATTACTCATTCTCTCGTCTCCACAAGCTTCCGACTTACTTTTTATTTTCTTTGTCACTTGCCTATGTAAAGACGATTTTCTTTTCAAGTTTTTTCCTTCCGGTTCTGCCTTTTTTATTATTCCTTTTTCTTGGTGGGTCCTTTGGTGTGCATCCTACTACCTCGTCGCTATATTGTTATGTATAACTCTGGAGGCAGAGATAAGTAACATAGGTCTTTTATTCAGTTTAATGGTCAGCACACCTTGAACAGGAGCGGCGTGAGTGTGTGCCTCAGGGCGAATCACTCATGACCGTTGGACTCGTGATGACTGTCAGAATCGAATCTCCAGCTGTCAACATTCCAGCTGGTGACGTAATGTAAAGGAGGGGTGAAGAGGGGAGAGGGAGATAGAGAGAGATAGGAGGTGCAAGCTAAAGAACACAACACCACCCAACCTGCTTATCTTATCTCCATGGAACGAGTGCCCTCCCTGCATGACCAAACGAGCAACATTATTTTCACCTTCTTAATTATCACTGAAGTTACAGTAACATTGTTCAGGAACAGTTTTATGGACACCGTCCTGAGTTTAATTTAATTTTAATATTTACACAATATATCTGTCTTTGTGAAGGCAATTCAATTCTAGCATTTATGTTCTGGGACTTATTGCGCACTGGCACATCAGTCAGTGGGAAAAAAGTTTCACATTTTGAGGTCTTTCATGGTTAGAAAACTGTGTTATGATTATTTATAGAAACCACATGGGGCAGACAGAGTTATATTTAATTGTACTGGAATATCTTGGTACTCTGAAGGAAATCCCAAATGTAGAGGGAAGTCATCTGACTCGTACACTTTACTTTGAAGGACCATTGTATATACTGTCTACAATACAGTCAGTCAGTCAAAAATAACTTTATTTGGTTTGTCACAACCATAAAGTGTACATATAGAAAAAATTAACAGTTAGATTTAATCAATCAATCAATCAATCAATCATGCCATTTGTATAGCGCACTACTCACCCGGGAGGGTCTCAAGGCGCTTGGGGGGAGGGGTATGCTACTGCTCGAACAGCCAGGTCTTGAGTTGTTTCCTGAAGGCGAGATGGTCCTGGGTCAGCCGAAGGTGGATGGGGAGGGAGTTCCAAGTCTTGGCAGCCAGGTAAGAGAAGGATCTTCCTCCGGCGGTGGCTCTTCGGATGCGTGGTACGGCTGCGAGGGCGAGGCTGGTGGACCGTAGCTGGCGGGTGGGCGTGTAGAAGGTCAGGCGGTCGTTGAGGTACTTGGGGCCCAGGTCGTGGAGAGACTTGTGTGCGTGGGTGAGGAGCCGGAACGTGATCCTCTTGTCGACGGGGAGCCAGTGCAGGTTCCTCAGGTGGCTTGAGATGTGGCTGCGTCGGGGGACATCCAGGATGAGTCGGGCAGAGGCGTTCTGGATCCGCTGGAGTCTTTTCTGTAGCTTGGCTGTGGTTCCGGCGTAGAGGGCGTTTCCGTAATCCAGTCGGCTGGTGACGAGTGCCTGGGTGACGGTCTTCCTGGTCTCGGTCCGGATCCAGCGGAAGATCTTGCGAAGCATACGCAGGGTGTTGAAGCACGATGAGGAGACGGCGTTGACTTGTCTGGTCATCGAGAGGGAGGGGTCCCGGATGAAGCCCAGGTTGTGTGCGTGGTCGGTTGGCTTGGGTGCGGTGCCCAGGGCTGGGGGCCACCAGGAGTCGTCCCAGGCGGAGGGCGAAGATCCCAGGATGAGGACTTCCGTCTTGTCCGAGTTCAGTTTCAGGCGGCTGTCCTTCATCCACTCGGCGACGTCTTTCATCCCTTCGTGTAGGCAGGTTCTGGCGGTGTCGGGGTCTCTGGTGAGGGAGAGGATCAGCTGGGTGTCGTCGGCGTAAGAGATGATGTTGAGGTTGTGCTGGTGTGCGATGGCTGCGAGAGGTTTCATGTAGATGTTGAAGAGGGTGGGGCTGAGTGAAGATCCTTGCGGGACGCCGCAGATGACTTCGGTGGCCTCGGAGCGAAACGGGGGGAGGCGGACTCTTTGTGTTCTTCCGTCGAGGAACGAGATGATCCACTCCAGTGCCTTCTCTTGGATACCGATGTTGCTGAGGTGCTGGACTAGGGTGCGGTGGCAGACCGTGTCGAACGCAGCGGAGAGGTCCAGGAGGATGAGGGCCACTGTTTCCCCCTTGTCGAGCAAGGTCCGGATGTCATCGGTGGCTGCGATGAGGGCGGTCTCGGTGCTGTGGTTGGCTCTGAAGCCGGACTGCGAGGGGTCGAGGGATCCGTTCGTCTCGAGGAAGGCGGTCAGCTGTCTGTTGACGATCTTCTCAATGACTTTAGCAGGAAAAGGGAGGAGCGAGATGGGGCGGAAGTTTTTGAGATCGGTGGGGTCCGCTGTAGGTTTCTTCAGGAGGGCGCTGATCTCGGCGTGCTTCCAGCTCTCCGGGAAGGTGGCGGTGTTGAAGGAGGCGTTGATGATGCTCCGGAGTTGGGGTGCGATGGTGGAGTCGGCCTTGTTGAAGACGTGGTGTGGGCAGGGGTCGGTCGGTGATCCGGAGTGGATGGTGTTCATCGTGCGGGCTGTGTCTTTGGTGGTCACCGTGGTCCAGGTGCGAAGGGTGGCGGTGGGGGGCGTTGGTTCGATGGTTGGGTGCGTGGGTGGGGCGCCGAAGCTGTTGTGGATGTCAGCGATCTTGCGGTGGAAGAACGAGGCGAGGGAGTCGCAGAGGTCTTGTGACGGAGTGATGTCGTTGGTGCCGGGGCTGGGGATGGAGAACTCCTTGACGATAGTGATGAGCTCTTTGCTGTCGTGGGCGTTGTTGTCCAGTCGTTCCTTCAGGGATTTCTTCTTGGTGGTGCGGATGAGCTAGTGGTGCTTGCGGGTAGCGTGTTTGAGGGCGGTCATGTTGTCGGTGGTTCGGTCGAGGAGCCAGGCTTTCTCGAGGGTGCGACAGGTCTTCTTGGAGTCCTTGAGGTCGTCGGTGAACCAGGATGCCTTCTTGCTTCTGGGTCTGCTGGGAGGGTTCTTTAGTGGCGCGAGGTCGTCGGCGCAGGCGGTCAGCCACTGTGTGAAGTTGCGGGCTGCTTCGTTGGGGTCCGTTGTGTTGGCGGGTGGGCTCTGGCTGAGGGAGGTGGTGAGCTGGTCTGCAGTGATCTTGCTCCAATTCCTGTGAGGTACCTGTTGCGGGTGGTGGTGGGTTGTGGATCTTTTGAAGCTGAAGTGGACGCAGCTGTGGTCGGTCCAGTGGAGTCTGCTGGCGTGGCTGAAGGTGATGTACTTGCTGGAAGAGAAGACGGGATCAAGCGTGTGGCCGGCGTAGTGGGTGGGGGTGTTGACCAGTTGCTTGAGTCTGAGGTTGGCGAGGTTTTCCAGCAGGGCGGTGGTGTTGTGGTCCTTGTTGTTCTCCAGGTGGAAGTTGAGGTCCCCGAGGAGGATGTAGTCAGTGGAGGGGAGGGTGTGCGGGCTGATGAAGTCTGTGATGTCTTTGCTGAATTGTGTGCGTGGTCCCGGGGGTCTGTAGACGAGGGTGCCTCTGAGGGTCGTCTTAGGGTCGGTGTGAATCTGGAAGTGGAGATGTTCGGCTGCAGCGAAGGAGTCGTTGGCGTCGGTCGTGATGCGGATGGTGTTCCTGTGGACGATGGGGATGCCACCTCCGGTCTGGTTGATGCGGTCCCTTCTGATGATCTTGTACCCGTCCGGGATGGCGATGGCGATGTCGGGTGCAGAGGAGGCGTTCATCCAGGTTTCCGTGAGGAAAGCGACGTCCGGTGATGTAGCGTCGAGGAGGTTCCACGGCGTGTCTGTGGATGGAGCGGTTGTTGATCAGGATGCACTTGAGGTGGTTGCTGCTGGTGTTTGTCTTGGCGGGTGCGGGGCAGGTTCGGAGGCAGGTGAACTTGCAGGTGCAGCAGGTGAAGGGTCCGTGGGTGCGTCTCGGGGTGGCTCGGCAGCAGGCGTGGGTCCGGCCGGCATTGAGTGCGTTGAGAGTGGCGGCGTCGTAGGTCAGTCGGGTCGTCTTGCCTCGGCGGGGAGGGCCAGGGGTCCTGGCGCTGGGCGCGGCCCAGGCGCGGACGGGCGCAGACGGGCTTACCTTTGGCACACCTTCGGCGCTCCCGCTGCGCGCGTCCGCTGCGCGGTCGCCCTGGGGGCGTCATAAGTAAGGAGCCGGGAGGGAGGAGCAGCTGGGTGGCGGGAGCGGGGCGGCGAATGGAATCACAGGGGGGCGGGGCCGCAGGGAGGCAGCGGCGGGAAATTCAAAAAGCAGCGGGCAGCGGGAAATTCCCAGGAGCAGCGGGAAATACCCAGGAGCAGCGGGCAGCGAGCGAAGGAATCTGCAGGCAGGAGGCGGCAAAGGCAGGCAGGAGCGGCAGCAGTGAGTGGGGCGACCAAGCCCTGTTGAGGGCTGAGCGGTCACCCTACATATTCCTAGTCATGCTTTAAAATATTTACAGTTTCTAAAAAAATTTCCTTTCCGGCCCCGGACCTTGATCTTATTCTACTTTCGCGAGTAAGTTGTCTACTTGTGTCATAAATTTTACCCCGCGGCATATTAAAATGTTCGATGTGGCACCCATCCAACTTCTTACCGCCTGTCGGCAAGTACGAATATTTAAGTCATTTAGGACTCATTTCAGCAATTTCCTTCTTTCTTCTTTTACGGCAGGGGTCTCCAAACCGGTCCTGGAGGGCCGGATCCATGCCAGATTTTGAGTAGATCCCCATTGAGATACATGGAGTTATTTTAAAAATCTGGCATGGATCCGGCCCTCCACACCGGTTTGGAAACCCCTATTTTACGGACTCACACGTGCACATTAGGTGGCATAAAGTTTCTGTATGGTACCCACATAGACGGCATGTCTTTGCTTGCTGTTTACTTTTCCAAGTGGGGACCAGATCCTATGAGTAGTAATCACCTAGTCTATATGCCGTAAACTTCCTTTTTAGTGATAAACGGAAGTGGGCTGCTAAGTAGGGTTGTGGTTTTAGTCTTTTGTACGAATTTATTACAACCCATGCATGACGGCGTTTGGCCAATCTCCTTTTATCTTCCGCAAAAGATAGTGACTTTGCCCTGGTGTTGCACACTTTATTGAATGTTGTTCGTTCCAAGTTGCTGTTCCAAACTTTCTCGATCTTTAATGTCTCCAGGGCAATTCGCAGGTAGTCCCCCCAAGTGGTTTTTTTTTTTGGGTCATATTGTGTCTTTATTTCCGTCCAGCATAAGTTGTTCAATGTTCCTATTTCTGATGCTCTAAATTTCCAGCACAGTTTTGCAAAGATTGCTTTCCTTTGGTATTCTTGGTTTTGTAGGCCAAATTCTAAGCGTATTTGTGCTGGAGATGAGCCTTTAAAAAGATTGAAGACTGCTTTATAAACTTTGATCTGTAATTTGTTTAGGGTGTTGGTTTCTTGTCCGTGCTATATTTCCAATCCGTAAGACAAAGTTGGAAGCAATTGTGCTGCCATTATTTTTAGGAGGTGCCCATGTGAAGGGCATTGCAGTTTCTTATAAAGCTGTTTATAGGCAAAGATTAAAGATTGGGCTTTAGCTGTGATGTCCCTTTTTTGATCCACCTAAGACATATTTCTGTCCACTTTGATACCCAAATATTTATATGAGTTTTTTCCTCAATTTGTGTGTTCTTTGCGTACCATTTATATTTTCCTGTCCTGGGGCCCGCTAGTCTCACCACCTTGGTTTTTGTTTTGTTTAATTGCAGGCCTAATAGGTTGAAATAGTCGATTAATTTCTACAATACGTTTAATTTCACTACCATTATTGCAATTGTCTTACAGTTTTAGTACTTGAAATCAACAGGCTCAGGGCAGTGGCATTTGCACAGCTGACAATTGTGAACCACCTAGAACAAACCCTTACTGGACAGTATTTTAATTTAATTTCAGAACCTTTTTTCTATGCTTCAATATCTAGAGCATTGCATAAGGTCAAGAGTGTGCCTGCTTGAGTGAAACACGTGTCACTGCCTACCTTCACTGGACTGTGAGCGAGCAGGTTTTAAGTGGGAATGCCCTTTTCCAGACACATTCCTTTTTTTTGTGACTATTGGTCATTCTGCCGTGCCAATTTCGTCTTTCAAACCACTCTGCATTGTAAATGCGGAAGTGCATTTCTGACAGAAAGAAACAGGTGTCATGTGGTTCAACATTGTTTTTCTGTAGCTGGGATAAAGAAAATAAGTATTTGGCACAGTCAAACGTCTTGAAATGTGTTGTTATATTAACACATTAAAGAGTGCTGCATGTTCTTACATTTCCTGCATTTTATTCTATTGAGTTTACCTTTGAGCACAGGGCATAAAGCACATGAAGAGAATCCACTTTCATCTTTGATGTGACCTCTTCCAAGACGTGTATATGTAGTGACAACCCTTGTCATGAAGCCCACAAGCGCAACACATATTCGCTTGAAGGTCCACCTATTCTTTTCTTAGTTTTTAAAATACCAAAGGGCTCAGAAGTGTTCTTCCGATGTTACAAATGACAGAACGCTTACCAGAACATTATAACTTTTTGAAAGTAGAAATATGATATGCATTTTGTACCAAACATCAACAAAAGGTGCATTTCTGCAGAACACTAAGGGGCCGATTACAATGTCGGTCAGAAAGTGTCCGACTGCGGGTCAAGGGCTTTCCGACAGACATAGTCAGTTTCAATTCCGACCATCTAATTACAATCTAGGCGGTCGGAATTGAAACTGTCCGGTCATTACAGCTGTCTTCCGGCAGGCTCAAGGAGCCTGTGTGCCAGTTGGAGACCGGCCCGTAATCCCAATTGGACGATGTTTCCGCTGTCGTGATTACAATGTTTGTTTCCGACAGCCTTTCAGTGCTGGCTTTTCCGAAACTGAAAGGTTGTCTGAAAGCGAATTGCCTCTCTGGCCTATGGTTGTGGACCTAGGGGTGAGGGGGGAACATAGAGTGCCCCTCTGTAAACCCCTGCACCCTGTGGCGGGTACCTGCAGGGATTTACCAAACTCCCATTTCTCTATGGCAGCTTGTGCCTCAGCCGGTTTACGGCCATAGCGCAAGCTCCCTCCCATAGAGAAATGGGAGTATGCGACTGAACAGTGTGTGGTTGCATCATAATCATGCAGTCAAGACTTTAGACCGGAGTTTGGTCGTCCCGATTCTGCGACGGTGTAGGTCGGAGGTAACTCCGACAGACATCTTGATGAGGCCCAAAGTTTTCTATAATGTGAGACGGATGAGAAGAATTGAAGCAATAAGGATCACATTTAATTTCCCATGCGATACACCTTCAATCAATCAATCAATCAGGGGTTGGTAAAGCGCGCTACTCACCGGTGAGGGTCTCAAGGCACTGGGGGAGGGAAAGGTAGGGCTGCTCTGGTCAGTCGAAAAGCCAGGTCTTGAGAGCTCGTCTGAAAGTGTGCAAGGTTGGCGAGCTTCTTATTTCTACTGGGAGAGTGTTTCATGCGGTGGCTGCGGTGTAGAAGAAGGATCTTCCTCCAGCTCTGCTTCGGTGGATGCGTGGGACCTCTGCTAGGGCGAGGTTGGCTGAACGGAGGTTCCTCTTGGATGCGTGGAAGCTCATACGGTCGTTGAGGTATTTGGGTCCGATGTTGTTGAGGCATTTGTAGGCGTGGGTGAGTAGGTTGTAGGTGACCCTCTTCTCGACGGGGAGCCAGTGGAGTTCTCACAGGTGTGGAGTCATGTGTTCGTGGCGTGGTATTCCTAGGATGAGCCTGGCGGCCACGTTTTGGATGGTTTGGAGTTTGCGTTGTATGGATTTGTTGATTCCAGCATAGAGGGTGTTGCCGTAGTCGAGCCTGCTGGTGATGAGTGCGTGGGTGACGGTCTTTCTTCAGTCTGGGGGGATCCACTTGAAGGTCTTACGTAGGATCCGAAGGTAGTTGAAACTGGCGGAGGAGATAGCGTTGATTTGGCGGTTCTTGGGGAGGGAGGAGTCGAGGATTATGCCGAGGATCCAAGCGTGGTCCGTCGGGGTGGGTGGGGGTCCGAGGGCGGGAGGCCACCAGAAGTAACTCCAGGCGGAGGGCGGGGTCCGAAGATGAGAACCTTGGTCTTTTCGGAGTTGAGTTTGAGGCAGCTGTCCTTCATCCAGGTGGCCATGTTTCTCATTCCTTCCTGGAAGCTGAGTCTAGTGTCTTCCGGGTTGCTGGTGAGGGAGAGGATGAGCTGGGTGTCGTGAGCACGTAGGACACGATGCTGAGCCCATGCTGCCTGACGATAGGAGTGATGGGGGCCATGTAGATGTTGAATAGAGTCGTGCTCAGAGAAGATCTTTGGGGAACTCCGCAGATGATGTTGGTGGGTTCGGAGAGGAAGGGGGTGAGCCTGACCCTCTGTGTTCTATCGGAGAGGAAGGATCGGATCCAGTTGAGGGCATCTCCCTGAATTTCTGCATCATGGAACCTGGTGGTTAGTGTGTGATGTGAGACGGTGTCGAAAGCTGCGGAGAGGTCCAGGAGGATGAGGGCTGCGGTGTGGCCTTGGTCGTGCAACATACGGATGTCGTTGGTGGCGGGGATCATGGCTGTCTCAGTGCTGTGGTTGCTGCGGAAGCCGGATTGGGAGGGGTTAAGGATGCAGTTTTCTTCGATGAAGGTTGTCAGCTGTGCATTCACGAGCCTTTCTGTGACTTTGGCAGCGAAAGGGAGGAACGAGATGGGTCGGTAGTTCTTGAGGTCAGTCGGGTCGGCCGATGGTTTTTTGAGGAGGGCGTTCACTTCTGCGCTTTCCAGTCCATGGGGCAGGAGCCAGAGGTCAGGGAGCAGTTGATGGTGTGGGCTAGCTCGGGAGCGATGGCTGTGGAGGCTCTGTGGAAGATGTGCGGGAGCAGGGGTCTGTGGGGGCTCCTGAGTGAGTATTCTTCATGGTGGTGGCAATAAGTTCGATGGATGCGGGGTTCCAGGTGGTGATGGTAGGTTTGGCGGTGGTAGTGGTCGTTGGGGTGAAGGCATTTATTGGTTCGTTGAAGTTGTAGTAAAGGGTCATGATCTTCTGGTGGAAGAAGGCGCTGAGCTTATTGCAGAGATCTTGAGAGGGTGTGATGTCAGAGGCTTCTCATGAGGGTTTGGTGAACTGCTTGATGACGTTGAAGACTTCCCTTGCGTTGGCTGAGTTGGTGTTGATTTTTTCCCTGATGAAGGTTATTTTGGTGTCCCTTATCAACTGGTGGTAGATCTTCATGGCGATCTTGTGGTCAGTGTGGGCTTCAGTGGTCTTCTGGTTCCTCCATGTTCTCTTGAGGCGCCTGCAGGTGCGTCTGGCCTCTAGGAGTTCGGTGTGGACCAGCAAGCCTTAGGAGGGCGTTTGGTGGTTGTCTGCTGGAGAGGGGCTAGTTTATCGGCGCAGCTGGTGATCCACCGATGGAGTTCCTTGGTAGCGGCGTTGGTGTCGGCGGTGGCTGAGGGGGGGTCGTGGAGGAGGGTGGTGTTAAGAAGGTCTTCGGTGATCTTACTCCAGTTCCGTCAAGGCGGGCGCGGGGGTTGTTTGGGTGCGGTGCTGGATGCGAAAGTGAAATGGATGCAGTGGTGGTCTGTCCAGGAGTGCTGGGTGGTGTGGGTGAACTAGATGTTCGACCCTTCCGCGAAGATGGGGTCCAGGGTGTGCCCTGCAATGTGGGTGGGAGTGTTTAACTTAATGTATTATGCTCTGTCATGTCTTCTGATTTTATATTATGTTTTTGATTTTATATTATGCCATGATGTTAAGAAGTTCTTATAACTTTCTGGATGTTCTCTCTGTGTTCGAACTTATGCCACCTCTTTCCTATTGACTAATCATCACATAGACAAATGTATGGTTTAGTGATGGATCCTGGTGGACAGAAATTGCAGTAAAATGATAGATTGTTTAACGATAGATCATATTGGGTAGAGATTGGTGGGTCATTTTTGATAGAGATTGGTAGGCAGTATTGAGATTGCAGTAAAGTAATACATTGTTTACTGATGGATCATATTGGCTAGAGATTCGAGGATAGAAATGTATTGTTTAACTATGGAGCATATTAGCTAGAGATTGTAATAGACCATGGGTACTCACAAACATTTGCCTAGGTGCCGTAAAGTTTGGTCTTTGGTATAACTGAGGGCCGCACTGATTCCAGCAGGGGGGGGATGTAAAGTGGGTGTAGGGGAAGCAAAGCATGCGTGTCTTTTGGCTGGACTCAACTGCGCAATGTGAAACCAGAAAATGTGGGATGAATTCCAGTTTCTCTGCTTGATCAAATTGTGTGAGCCTGGGCAATTGTTTTTTTCAATTTCCCTCCTTTTTCTCATTATCCCATATAAAAGGACATCGAAATGCATG
This sequence comes from Lissotriton helveticus, assembly GCF_964261635.1. Classification (NCBI taxonomy): domain Eukaryota; kingdom Metazoa; phylum Chordata; class Amphibia; order Caudata; family Salamandridae; genus Lissotriton; species Lissotriton helveticus. Next base: position 532,520,348 of record NC_136071.1, read on the forward strand.
ACTTCAGGATGCGTGCTGTACAAAACCATGTTCAAGGCTTGGATGTATTCTCTAATGGCATGGTTGTCAGGGTGGGGGTGACATGGGAAGTTTGAAAGTTTCTAAATTCATGTTTGAAAACCATCACTTTAAAAAAATACTCTCAATGCACTAATAAAATTTGATTTACTAAGGTGAAATTGATCTGCAGGTCAATTAAATACACTTTTTGAATTTTGAAAAGACTATTTTATACATGTTTTCTGTTTTTAAAAATGAAGGCGTTCCTATAGTTAAGGGCCTAGTCACTTCCCTTTGTTTAACTGTAATTAACCTTTGAATAAGTGCTTGCTGTATTTTAGTTTTTTAATGTTAGTTCTAAGTTGAGTAAATAGCAGCCCAATGCTGCTGTTCAGGGGGCCTTATGTAAAGGTCAGAAGGGCCACATGTGGCCACAGGGCCGTACTTTGAGTATCACTGGACTAGACTAATGTATAGTTTACTGATGGATTATATTGCATTGAGATTGTTGGGTCATATTGGATACAGATTGGTGAAAGACCTTAAATATAAATTGCTGTAGACTAATGGAATGCTTTGGAGGATATTGGAAGGGACTGATGTAATGCTTAGTGGTGGATTGTTTTGGATACAGAGTGCAGTAAGCTAATGCATTGCTTAATCATGGATAATAATAGATATAATTTGTTGTAACCTAATGCAGTATTTAATGATGAATTCTTTTGGATAGAGATTGGTAGATCATGTTGGACAGAGGCTGGAATCGACTAACGTACTATTTAGTGATAGATCATATCGGATGAAATTGCATGAGATAATGCATTGCTTAGTCATGGATCATATTGGTATAGTTTGCAGTAGCCTAACACAGTGTTTATTGATGGATCATAGTGGATAGAGATTGGTAGATCATATTGGACAGAGACTAGAGTCGACTAACGCACTATTTAGTGATGAATAACATTGGATGAAATTTGTCAAGGATGATTGTAGGAAAGTAGGATCTGCTTCTTATGGTTATCCCCAATTTTTGCTAAGTGTGAAACTATTTTTGACTAGTTTGACTGGGATCCTGATAATCAGGGCCCCAGTCTATCTGCTTTCTCCCTAAACTGTTATGATATGTACTTAGGTACACCTCAGATTGGATACTAGGGTACCCTTGTCAGTCCCTAGTATATGGTACCCATGTACCCTGGGCATTGGTACCCCAGAGGCCTCCCATGAGCTGAAGCATGTATTATGCCACCCCTGAGAGGCCATGCTCACCTTGCCAATCCAGTTTTGACCCAGCCATATGCAAATCAGTCTTGACCCTGTGCCCAATGGGAACAGTCCAGCCCGAACCGCCAGGCAAGGTCTTCTCTGGACTCGAAACAAGCATCCTATGACCGGTTTCGGGCTTTCAGCTCTCATCAGCCCAGACTTGGGTCCCGGGCTCACTGTGCCACTGGAACAAGTTATCCTGGCTGATGAGGTCTGAAAGCCCGAAACCGGTCCTAGGATGCTTGTTTCTGATCCAGGGAGGACCTGGCTTGGCAGTTTGGGCTGGACTGTTTCCATGAGGCACAGGGTCAAGGCTGATTTGCATATGGCTAGGTCTAAACTGGGGTGGCATGGTAAGCAAAAGAATGATGGATTTAACTCAGATCTCTTGACTGGGGGTGAATGTTTTGATTTGTTCAGCATTCTATCCATCAATTGTGTGTCTTTTACTTTCTCACCCTAAGTGCGCCGGGTATGCCCAGACGTGGGTCCCGGGTTCACTGTGACACTGGAATCAAGCTATCCTGGCTGATGAGGGCTGAAAGCCTGAAACCGGTCCTAGGAGGCTTCTTTCTGGTCCAGGGAGGACTTGGCTTGGCAGTTCGAGCTGGACAGTTCCCACGAGGCACAGGGTCAAGGCTGATTTGCATATGGCTAGTCCTAAACTGGGATGGCATGGTGAGCAAAAGAATGATGGATTTAACCCAAATCTCTTGACTGTGGGTGAATGTTTTGATTTATTCAGCATTCTGTCCATCAATTGTGTGTCTTCTAGTCCTGGACAGCACAAAATGGTTGCTGCCGACCATAGACACATTTCTGCCGCCTGCTGCTGAGCCAAGCTCGCGCATAGGGAGGCAGAACAATAGGCATCCTGTCACAGGGAGGTGTGACCACCTCCCAGACAGGAATTAGTGTATTAGGGTGGGGTGGGTGTGCTTGCAAGTGGCTGAAAGTCTGCATGAGGGGCACATTTGGTGTCCCTGTGCATAGTCCAGTTCAAACCAGACCTGGGAGCCATTGGCTTCCACTCTGGCGCGAAACTGGACAAAAGACATGGGAGAAATCTCCCCAGGTCCAGACTCTCCCCTGTTAGGATCCCCTGAATCTGTCCAACTCTCTTGTGTTTGTACAAAAGAGCTTAACTGGTTTTGGGACCTTAGATTTGACATGGACAAGATTCTGAACTAGAAACCACTGAACTTCCACCGGCTGGACACTCTGGATTTCACTGGACTTCGTTTGGGGCCGACTTCATCTCACTCTCAGTCTGAAGCATTATTTGTGCCATGCACCATACACGATCCAAGTAGGACCTATGGAGCATCAAGGACAACCAAAGATATCTCCCATGGGCTGAAGGAGTTACTCCTCGGCATTTGCAGGCACCGCAACACTGCTGTATGGTCTGTTGACCCTGAGCTGCTACAGACTCCGAATGCTTCAGCAACACAGGAGGTGGGTTCCTTGCAGTTTGAGATGCCCTCTCACCAAGCTTGAGGTCAGAATCCCTATTGGGGGCTGCAATACCCGAACCCCAGTACAGCGCGTACATTTGCAAGTGCATATGCTTGTTGGTGTTTCCCGAACAAGTGCATTAGGCTCCGAGTAGCCCTAACCTCTTGCACCATTTTCCACCACAAACACTGGGCTCCTCACACCAAGAGCTCTGTGGGCAGCTGTTTGGTGAAATCGCTCGAGGTCCTCTCACAACTCCTGTGCCTCTGGCCTGTGGCTCCACTTGAGGGTTAAATTTCCTTTTTCTGGGCTCCCCTGGCTGCTCCAGGCCTGTCCTGAGTCCCCTTGCTGTGGTGAGTCTCCTGGATTTTGCTGGCCCAAACAGTTCACATTGTGTGAGTTGCCGTTGCCAAGGCTTGTTGGTGCTCCAGTCGGACACCGACCCCTCAGTACTCGACATCCTATGCGGAACAGCTCGTATCTATTTTTTGGTTGTCCTCAACATCTCCTGGTCCCCGTAGCTTCAGAGTCAAGAACTCCATCAACAAACCTGAAGCACCTGACATCGGTGGGCATTCGTCTTCAGAGCCCCTGATCACTCCTGAGTGACCCAGACTCTGTCCCCTCTGCTTATAGGTACTCTTCGACAAGAATCCACCTTTGGATGCCAATGGACACTTTTCTTTCTGCCAGCAGCGGCTTTTCTTTGAAGTTCTCCATTGTGTTTCACTGCGGTTTCCAACGCCACTACCGACCTATGCACCTGGCTTCCCTGGGATAGGTAACTCGGGCACCTCAGTATCCATGGGTGGTGTAGCTCTCCAGCCCACTAACTTCGACTGGGTTTCTTCGAAGGCCATTGGGAAGGGTCCTTAAATTCTAAAACTTCAACCACGACTTTCCCATAGAATTGTATGGAGCACGTGGTTGTGTTCCCACACCGCACCTGTCCTCCATGGGGTCCCTACTTACTCACCTTGGGTAGGTACTTGGGGTCCCAGCGATTCTACGTCCTCTGGCCACTGTCTTGACTCGAGTCGTGGTTCGTGTACCAATATTTTAGTATATGGTTTGGTACCCCCCTGGGGCCCACTGTGTATTAGTGCTATTTACTATAATTTCTGTGCTTAAGTATTTTGTGCTTTGTGATTATCTCCGTGTAGGAGATAAGGTGTCGTACTAGATAGTGTTATATTAATAAATACATATTTTTATAACTACTGTGTGGTTCTCCTTTCATTTAACCAAGACTATAAGGCTGCATTCTGGTTAAACAAGCAGCTTAACATTCATTCAAGACTAAGCCTGAAGACTGCTCTCCACAGCTACCACTTGGATAGCTTTCTAAGGTTATCTTTAACCTCTTAAATCACCATAAGGGTTGTTTGAAATGGTACAAGGTGCCCACTTTAATTAGCGGACAGCATATACCAGGCCAACTTCTCACATTGGTGTGCAGCGGTTGGGATTCAAGTCTACATTGTTGTACCAGATAAATATTTGTATTGATTAACTGAAAAACCACTAATACTAGGAACATATAATACTAGCTTAGAATAAGTAAGTTCTAGTGAACTTTGGGTTGGGTAAGCCAAGGGTCTAGCACACCCTTTCTCCAGAGAGTTTAGTTCCCACAAGGTTAGGTAGGTGCAACACCTCACCACACTTAGTATGTCTGCTAAAGGAGATGCCAGTGGCTCTCTGCCTTCTATATACAGTGAGCTTTCTTCCATGAAATAAAATCCCTGTGTGCCTCTAGAAAGTTGAAGACAGGGAGAAGTGCCAACACTCAACGCCTGGTAGAGTTGTTACTTCATGATGACTTAAGGAAAACCCCTGGGTCAGATGAACAGGAGTGATTGGGTGGGACAGGGAATGAGGACAGTTCAAGAGGTGACACCTTTTATGACCTAGACTCTAACCCTGACCAGGGAGAACCTGATGGTTCTCACCTGGTTAACTCAGATCTTCAAGAGAGTAGAGGAGGCAATGAAGGCCCTCTCTACACTCCTCCTGGAAGAGTGCAAAGTTTACCAAGGAGATCCAGATCTCCCTCTTCTGAGTCCTTTCACTCAGGACAGTCTCCAGGGACCTCTGTATCTAGCAAGAGGGACCACTCTTTTGACAGGGACTACCAACTACTTGAGCTTGAGAAAACTAGGCTTAGTCTCAGGTAAGAGCAGTTGGCCCTTGATAAAAGTCCCTAAAAGTACAGAGAGCTAGAAAGAAAGTTGGGACTAGAGTCCTATGGTGGCAGCAACAGTGTCCCTAGAGTTAAGGAACATTCCTTTCATAATAGAAACCTGAGGAAGTTTGTCCCTCCCTACCATGTTGGGGATGACATCCATAAATGGATAACTGCTTTAGAGAGGGCCTGTAAAAGTACAGAGGGTCACGCAAAAGCAGTGGGCAGCTATCTTGTGGATCTCTTTTGCTGACAAAGGTAGAGATAAGCTCCTCGCTGTTAGAGAAGAGGATGCTGACAGTTACTCAGTTTTGAAGAGTGCTCTCATTGATGGGTTTGGCTTAACCACTGAACAGTACAGGATTTAGTTCAGAGACACCAAGAAGACACAGAATCAGGACTGGGTAGACTTTGTGGATAGTGTTATTAAGGCTTTGGAGGGCTGGTTGCTTGGCAGTAAAGTACATGATTTTAATGGATTCTATAATTTGATTATGAGGGAGCAGATCCATTCCTTGGCAGTTGTTAATTTCAGATGGGGGCTGGCCCTAAGAAAGTTGTAGTTAGCTCAGACCTACCAGTAGAGAATGTTTGTTGGGCAATGATTTGGAGACTTCAGCCTGGGCTGAAGTAGAACTTAGGACTCATGCCGCAATGCTGTGCATCTCTGTAGATGTGTTTGCTTTGACCAGGTCAGAGGTCAAACTGACAAACACTGAACAGGCTCTGGATCCTGGAACAATGGACCAAGGGCCTTCCAAGAGAAGGAGCAGGAGGGGTAAGGCGGGGTTTTCCCCCCAGAGTGAGGATCAGTCTCCTAAGGGAGATGATCTTAGTCCCTGTGAAGGAACTGTCTCAGATGAACTTGAACCTGATCAGGCTTAATACTTGGGGACAGGGTGCCCTTTCAGGGCAGAACTGAATTTGGAGCATCAACCCTGCCCCTCTCTTGAACCCCTGAGACAGCAAGCTGCTGCTGAGGCTGCTGGGAGTATCAGTGGATCCACAGGATCTTTTGGGATGAGGGACTCCTTTATTCTGGGGTAGGAATCCCAAGCCTGGTGCCAACAGAAGGTTGGTCATACCCCAGACGTTTAGGGCCTTCCTTAGCACATGATATTCCCATAGCAGGACACCTAGGCCAAAGTAAGACTCATGACAAACTTGTCCCTCACTTTCACTATCCTCATATGTCTGAGAACACAAATGAGTTTTGTTGCTCCTTTACCACCTGTCAAGTAAGTGGTAAGTCAGGTGGTATCCCAAAGGCCCCCCACATACCACTACCTGTGGAGGGCATTCCCTTTGAGAGGGTTGGGATTGGTATCATTGGTACCACAAACCCTCCAACAGCCTCTGGACATAGTTACATACTAGTGGAGTGGACCAAGCAATTAGGTATCCAGAAGCAATACCCTTAGTACCACAACATCCCCTTTGGTGGCCAGGGCACTCCTGGGAATCTTTTCCAGAGTGGGTTTCCCTAAGGAGGTGTTAACTGACGGAGGTACAAACTTCATGTCAAGTTAAATCACTGCAATTTGCAAGGAGTGTGGAGTGAACTACAAGTACACCACACCCTATCACCCACAATGCAACGGGTTAGTTGAAAGGTTCAACAAAACCCTCACGGGCCTGATCATAGGCCTCCTAGAAAGGCTTAGGCAAATACCGGATGTCCTCTTGCCCTGCCTTCTCTTTGCCTACAGAGAGATCCCACAGAAGAGGGTTGGTTACAGCCCTTTTGAACTTCTGTTTGGGCATCCAGTTAGGGGTCCTCTGTGTTTGGTGAAGGAGGGATGGGAGTTGCCTCTCAAGCCTCCTAAACAAGACATTGTAGACTATGTACTTGGTCTCTGCTCCAGGATGGCTGAGTACATGAAGAGGGCCGGCAAAAACCTTGAGGCACGTCAAGAATTACCGAAAGCTGGGCATGACCCAATGGCTGATCTGAATGTTTATCAGCCAGGCCCGAAGGTATGGGTGTTGGAGTCTGTGGCCCCAGCAACTCTCCAAGACAAGTGGAGTGGACCCAAACTATCATTGGTTGTATGTCATTACAACGCGGTGTTTACACCGCACTACCATTGCAACGCTGCTTTTACAATGCAAGTCGTTACCACGACTTGCGCTGTAGGGTGCTGGACTTAGGAATTGTAAGATTTACTATTCCTACACCAGCCTACATACAGTAGGGAAGGTGTTGAAATAGTAAATCTACTATTCCTTAGCCTAGAGCGCCCTCCAGCACAAGTCGTGGTAACGACTTGCGTTGTAAAAGCAGCATTATAATGGTAGTGCGGTGTAAACACCGCGTCATAATGGATGTTCCCCCTATCATTGAGCAGAAAGGTGAGGTCACCTACTTGGTGGACCTTGGCACTCCTAGGAGCCCTCACAGGGTGCCTCATGTGAACAGGCTCAAAACCTTTTGTGGACAGGGCTGACATGGGCTTTCTCATTGCAACTGATGAGTGACAAGAAGAAGAGAGTGACCCTCTCCCTGATCTCCTCTCTCCGAACCCTGATGATGGGCCAGTTTATGGTGTAGCCTTGGCAGGCAGCCTCACTGACCAACAGCAAATTGATTGCAGGAAAGTCCTCAGTCAATATAGAGACATGTGCTCTCTGACTCCTAGTCAGACCACCTGGTGTACCCATGAATTGGACACAGGTGAGAGTCTACCTGTTAAAAATAAGATTTACAGGCAAGCTGACCATGTCAGAGCTTGCATCAGGACAGAGGTCCAGAAGATTCTAGAGTTGGGAGTCATTGAGCCCTCAGATAGCCCTTGGGCTAGCCCAATGGTCTTGGTACCAAAACCTCACACCAAGGGTGGTAAGAGAGAGATGAGGTTTTGTGTTGACTACATGGGACTCAATGCAGTCCCTAGGACTGATGTTCATCCAATTCCTAGTTATATAAAAAAAAAGGTTTGTAGTGGCACAAGTTAAATACACAATTAAACATATAACGAGCCAGTGTTTTTAATCCACAAGCTTGTGTGATTTATTTCACAATTATACCCATATTTTATGAAACCAATATATACATTAACACCATGTCATGTTAAAGAACACAATTTCAACGGTTTGACAATACATGCACAATTACAAATTGTGTGACACTACATGAAATTGAAAAAATGAATGAACAAATGGACAAAACATAGCTCACCAGCCCTGCATTGATAAATAATCACTCTGGGGCGTAGGTCGTCTGAGATTTACAGACATCAAATATCAGCAGTCTCCTGCCCATGTGTGCAGCCCAGGTTCTTGAAATTATAAGTGTTCACGCTAGGAGAGAAGTTGTTTATAAACTTTTCTCCTCGGGCACTTGTAGGAGTATCTTTTCCCTGATGCCGGGGTCAATGCGTTTCCAACCCCACATTCATTTTGGGGTTTTCATAAGGACCAGGACTTGTTTGTATCAATTTACAGGGAAAACAAAAATGGTCCAGCATCCTGGACCCTTCCCAACACGGGTTCAGACCGGGTCACAGTACGGAGTCAGCTCTCCTTACCTCTACAGAACACCTGCGGAAAATCATGGATGCCGGTAAAAGTGCCGCGCTGATATTGCTCGACCTCAGCGCGGCCTTTGATACGGTATCCCATGATATCCTACTTCTACGCCTGGAAAACATCGGAATCACAGATTCGGCACTAGAATGGTTCCGGTCGTTTCTCTCGAACAGATCCTTCCAGGTATCTGCCCCCCCATTCATTTCCCAACCCCAAGACATAGGACAAGGGGTGCCACAAGGCTCGGCCCTTAGCCCATCACTTTTTAACTTGTATATGCAACCTCTGGCGGAAGTTGCCAAAAAATGGGACCTCACAATGACATCGTATGCTGATGACACTCAGTTGGTCATCAGCCTCAACGAAGCCCCGTCCCCCGATGCCACTAGATTTAGGGATGGACTGACAGCAGTGGCCAATTGGATGACCGCGAATTGCCTCCAACTTAATGGAGGAAAAACTGAGGTGCTGCTCATGGGTAAAAACACCAACAACTGGAGTGACCTCTGGTGGCCCAGCTCATTGGGTCCGGCCCCCCTCCCTAAAACTTTGGTAAAAAATCTAGGAGTATGGATGGACTCGACACTCAAGTTCCAGGCTCATACTATGAAAGTTGCCGCAACTTGCACTGGATTATTGAGAAGCCTTAATCCCATCTTAGGCTTCTTCGACTCAAAAACGAGGCAATTGATTGTTCAATCGACCATCCTAGCCAGGCTGGACTATGCCAGTGTGCTGCTATTAGGAGCCAATAAAGCTGAAATTAAGAGATTCCAACGGATTCAGAATTCCGCCGCCAGGGCAATAGTTGGCCTACCCAGAAAGTGCTCCGTAAAAGCTACCATCCATAAACTGCGTTGGCTGCCTATGGAAGCTCACATCCAATTCAAGGCCCTCATTTTTGCTTTTAAAATTCTGAATTTTGAAGGACCAGAGCCCCTGCGCCCGCTGCTCACACCCTACAACCCCCAACGCAACCTTCGCTCTAAAGGGCAAGGTTTAGTCGAGGTCCCCTATACCAAGTTCTGTCGCATAGGAGGTCGTTCCTTCAGACTGCTAGGAGCCAAGTTATGGAATTCCCTCCCCCCCCACATCCGCTGCATCGACAACCTCCTAGCTTTCCGCAAAGCTATCAAAACTCATCTTTTCCCCCCCCTGTAGGTCTTCTTCTTCCTCCTAGTTGGTTATGTTGGTTCTAGCGCCGGGACGCCCTGTTGCTTGGGCAGCTGTTGCGCTTTACAAAATGCTTAACATAACATAACATAACAGGTGTTGACTACTAACACCTATCTGTCACATTGTCCACTATAACATCCTACAGTGCTTAAAGGTGTATTTTATGTGGGATCTGCCCAAAGAACAGGAGCTGTCCGAAAAAACTCTTGAAACATTCCATGAGGACAACATGGTACACGCCCAGAGAGCACTTACTCACTAAAAAATGTAAGCCACCAACGGAACGCCTGGTTTGTTTGGACCCCATACCAATCATTTAAAAAGATCGTAAGGAACAATTGACATTTAATTGAAGGATCAATCAGGACCATCGGACCACCTTTATTTGCCCTAAAAAAGAATCGCAGTATTGGGCAAAAGAAATGAAAACCAGATGACCAGACACCCTCCGCTCAATGTTCAATTTCAAACCAATTAAGGGACACCACAAGTGTGGTAACTGCACTGTTTGACCATTGAAGGCACAACCTTTGCTGACGGCAACATCAGCTGGCAACATAAAAAATTCTCAAACTGCAAACAAGAAATGTGGTATATGCCATTGGATGTCCCTGCCAGAAAATTTATATTGGCAAAACTAATCAAGTAGTCAAACAATGCATCATACAACATCGTTCCAGTATTAAAAATAAAATACTTACCGCCACCATGGTGAACCATTTCATCACAAAATGCCATATAGGCAAAGATTTGAAGTGGACAGTACTCTGTGTCATTAAGCCCAACCCTCGAGGGGAAGATCTAGAAAGTCTGTTTCTACGGAAAGAGGCTTACCTCATTATGAAAGTTGATACAGTAATGACTGGTATAAATGAGATGACTGATACTCCAGACCAAAGCCGTGAGTGGAACGGCCTTCTACAGCACTCCTTTCCCACCAGCTCCAGTCTCCTGCAGCTTTTTCGCCGCCGTGAGGGGAACGGCCAGCACCTAATCGTGCCCGCAACCCCGTGCCTACAATTCCCAGGGGGCTGCGCGAGGCGCTTGTGGATCGTGTCATCAGAGGGCGCTGGAAGCACTCAAAGCCGGCCTGGCCCTCACGCAGCGTGGGACGCGCTGATACTCCAGACCAAAGCCGTGAGGGTAACGGCCATCTACAGCACTCCTTTCCCACCAGCTCCAGTCTCCTGCAGCTTTTTCGCCGCCGTGAGGGGAACGACGAGCAACTAATGGCTCCTGCAGCCCCCGTGCCTACAATTCCCAGAGGGCTGCGCGAGTCGCTTGTGGATCGTGTCATCAGAGGGTGCCGGAGGCACTCAAAGCCAGCCCGGCCCTCACGCAGCGTGGGACGCGCGCGGGCGTGCCCGGGCCAAGGGTGGGCCCGTCCGCACCCGTCAAAGCCAGGAGAAGGCAGGGCAGGGCCATTCCCTTTTCATTTGAACAATCGCTGCCTGCATCTTACGAACTTGGTCAGTGACTTTGAACCTTTTATTATTGCTGACTGTATGATATTTTGCCTTAGCCTTTGATTGCAGTGGTTGTTCTAAGCATGAGTATGAGCAAGGGTACCAGCAAAGGGGCAGGGGGCCCAGGGGTTGTGGGCACTCTTGACGCTTTCCTTATTAGGTTGGAGTCAGTTTTAATCCATTAAATTGAACTTACGCAAAGACGACTCTCATTGGATACACGCCAAGCTTCATTAGAAGCTCCCACATGTGGGCCCCTCCCTAACCCAGTCAGCCCGGTTGAGTGCAACTCGGATAGCAAACCCCAATCGGCTCCTGAACCTTTGATAGCAATCCTTGAAGATTCGCCAACCATAGATATTGAACCAACTGTTATAAAACTGTCTCCATGACTCGATTGACACGACAATCTCAGTCAAAGGCCAGGGGGGGCACGGCTCCAGTTATTGCAAGGAAAAGAAAGGCGGGGGTTTACCTCTTACCACTCAACAAACTAGTAAAGTGGCTAAAACAAAAGGTTATGCTAGAGGTAAGAAAGGCCCCCCTGAAGAGGTAGCTGTTATTAGCCCCACTAGCCCAAGTGTTCTTAGAAGTCAATGCCTTTGTAAGCACCCACAAACTGATTTGGAAGATGGTATATTAGCCAAATTAGAGGGAAAGCTAACGGCAATGCTAAAACCTCTGCTACACAAAACTTGCAGACATTGACACTTGACTGAGCAATATTGAGCAAAACTCCTTCCTCCAACTAGTCAGCAATCAAATGGAAGCATAACAGCTCAGGGGAGACCAGGTACATGTTTGGCTTCTGATTTAAACCGGCCCTTAATAGCCAGTGATATTACTGCTAAAATAGGCACACAGGCCCTTGTACCAAACACTGCTAATGTACACTTAGTACAACCCAATCCTGGCTGTGGAGGAGTAATAACTGGGGAAAATCCTAAGGGTTCGAATAGGGGTGGTCCAGCTACTGTCTACGGTAAGGGACACCTCAATTTACCCCCTGAATCTACACCCTACACTGTTGTGCTCTCAAATGTTCCACCAATAGTATCTAATTTTGAGGAGCACTGGTCTACATTAAGAAATAGGGCACTCCACTTGTTGAAAACCAAAACTGGGTTGGGCAGCCACTTGTTCCAGGATTTTAAAATGATTCGCAGGGTTCCCTGGATAGGGAAATAGAATAACCCCAGCAGGGGTGATTGCATAGTTTTGAATTTTGGGTCCCCTGATCTAGTAAAAACAATTCTAGAAAGAGCAGGCACAAGGTAAACGGGCAGGGAAGGGATTCCCATCCTACCACTGGGTTTCCTTTACCGCAATCCTCCCTCTTTACCGGTATATAGATGCGATCTACCGGCTAATGCTCATACCCAGGGGATGTATGAGTATAACTTGCCCGACCTATAATCGATTTGATAAGGCTTTTTTCAGACCTGGACACACAGGACTGACAATCAGATAGGTCGGCCAATGCTAATGAAAGCGAGGGAAATCTGTCAAGGGACACGTCAGTTCCACGACCAATTATCATGACAAAGGAACAAGAAGTCCTGGAATTAAGAAGTACCCAGCCAGCAGTTCTAGCCGACCATCACCTACAGGTAGTGGGCAATGCAGGATACGTGCTAACTGCTAGTGGTGGAATACCTGAGACCCCCCATCGCCCCATGAGAAGTAAAAATGATTTTGATCTTAAAATCCTGAGCTGGAATGTTGCAGGACTTGAGTCAAGGTTAGCTGACATAGATTGGATGCGAACAATATCCGGTCAAGATATAATCATGTTTCAGGAAACATGGGCCACACATTATTTGTGTATAGAAGGGTTCCATTGTTTTAGTTTAACAGCACCTAAGCCCGACTTTGGCCGTGCATCCGTGGGTTTATTTATTGGGATTAGCATAGCATCGGGAGGCAGAATCAAGGTGATACCCACCAACAGTCCCAATATACGAATACTGGAGTATAAACAAAGAGTCCCTTTTTATTTAATACATTATTACAATAATGATTTCTATTCTGTCCCAAATAGAAACTTTATTGAGCTTTTTAAAACTATTTCAAAATTAGATAAATACCGAGGCTCAGATGAGTGTATGGGGATTTTTCTGGGGGGGGGACTTTAATGCTAAAGTCCCAATTGACTCCCAGGGTATGGATACATTATATGCAGACCCAGCCGTGCGAAGGGGCTTGGAACTAGACACCTTTCTTAGTGAACATATCCTTATTAATGTAATGAATTTGGGTTTATCTTTCACAAATCAGCAGGCACCGATGTTTAGAGGAAGGGATAGTTTCTCAATGATTGATTTTATTTTTGTTTCTCCCTGTCTCGCAGATCGCCTACTGGCCGCCGAGGTTTATATAACAGATTTTGGGGATCATAATCCCCTGACAGCGGTATTAAGACTAGCATCCGGCCCTGTGTGTGCAATCCTTCAAGGGGCTAGGGATGTAACCCCATCAACAGACAATCTAAGATTGAAGTGGAGGCGGGTTGATAGCGGTAAAATAGTTGAGACTCTGTTAGAAGGGCACTCAAACTTAATTTCCTCATGTCTATCAACCAGAGACCCCCCCTCAAGGGTAATTGAAGATTTCACTAAACTCTGTTCTGTGATTAGATCACTTCTGTCGGTGCCACTTCGTCAGGACGATAAAGAACCAAGATGGTTCGATCACAATTGTTCGGAGGCCAATAGGAACCTGCGCAAGGCTTTAACCTCTAAACCTAGGTGTAGGGTGGACGTAAGGGCAGCCAGGAAGATGTACAAAATTGCAATAAACGAGTGGAAGTGCATTCTCCTGGGTGAATGCTGGGAAGTACTATCGGAGTCAGCTGAGGGAAAGAATGGCAACATATTCTGGTCCGCAGTCAGGTACTTGCGCAATATGGGCCAACAATTAACACCAGTCATCTGCACCATTTCCAGTAATTCATGGGAGAATCACTTCACTAAAAGGTATGCTATGCCGCTACATGGCTTAGATCACTATGTGCAGGGTCACCTATGCTGCCTACAGATAACGCTGTCGGAGGTAGAAGAGACGATCGCACAGAGCCTAGGTAATAAGGCTCCAGGCCCAGATGGGCTGCCCATAGATATAATAAAGTGGAAACCAGATTTTTGGGCCCCAGTTCTTTTGAATGTTTTCAATAGTATACCTCAAGCCCACATGCCTGTTACCTGGGCTACACGCATTATTGTTCCAATTTATAAAAAGGGGGATAGATCAGAACCAATTAACTACAAGCCAATTTCCTTGCTTGACAATACATTAAAGATCTTGGGTCGAGTTATATACAATAGGATTTTAGATTGGTCGGAGGAAAGCGGTATATTAGACCCATGTCAACTGGGTTTTAGAAGCAGGGTCTGCACAATAGAACAGTGTTTGAACCTTAATTTGGTTATTATTAAATATAACACTGTCTGATCTGCCCCTGTTTATTTAGGGTTTATGGATCTATCATCCGCTTTTGATTCAGTTAATAGGTCTAAACTCTGGTCTATTCTGCTGGATTATGGATTGGATGAATCCCTGGTACATTTCTTGGCATTTTTACATTCTGATCTCAAGGCACAAGCCAGGATTGGCATGGGTGGGGACGTGTCGGGTGCAATTAGGGTAGGAAGGGGAGTCAGACAGGGGTGCGTTTTAGCACCCCTGCTTTTTATTATTTATATTAATGGGCTGAGCAATTCCCTGAAACAGTCAACTCCAGACGTCCCCATAATTAACGGCAAACCTTTACCTGTACTTCTCTACGCAGATGATGCGGTCCTTATGGGCCGCACTCCAAATTCTCTGTGTATTTTGGTTAAAAGTTTTGTAGAGTACATGGACGGACTGGACTTACGTGTGAATTTTAAAAAATCGTTTATCATGTCATGCGGACCAGGGAAACGCCAGCTCAACTCTATAATGGTAGGGAATGACAGATTAATTTCCACCCGTACTTTTCCACATTTGGGGATGGTCTTTGCTGTGAACGGCTCGTGGACTGGGCATATGGTCCACTCCAGGGGCAAGTTCTGAAAGGCCATCAACTCAATTTTAAGCCTCCCCCGCCCAAAGAAAACAGGTGCTATAGAAGCAATTTTAAGAATTTTTAAATTGCAATGCGTCCCAGTAGCCACATATGGGGCAGAGATATGGGGTTTGGCGAAGAATCTGTGCATCCAGCAGGAAGAAAATCGGTTTTGTAGAAAGCTGCTGGGTGCACCGATTTCTACTTCTCAGTATATTTGACATAAGGAACTTAACTTGTATTTTATCTGTGATTTTATTAACGCCCGACCTGCGTTATTTTGGCATTCAGTTTGGAAGAACAAATCTGCTACTCTAACGCAAGAAATTATAACTGACTGCCTCAAGTGCGAGAGAGGTATGGATATTCCTTGGCTCTCAGGGGTCTACCAGAGTCTATGTCGTATTGATAAAGGTAGCCTCTTTCTAGACCCAATCAGAGCCGATTCATTCCATAAGAATGACTTGGAAAAAGCACTTTATGCATTTTATAACTCAGAAAGGGTCAGGGAAGAATCTAAGAAGTCCACAGTTTCTAGTTACATGGACAGGGAATTGTATAGGTACCGTTTATTAATATATCTTACCCTGCCAATGGTAAACTGGGAAAGATGCCTTTTATTCCGATTAAGGGCGGGAACTGTGAGATTTCTGTTAAGTTTTCATCTAGGCCATCGGCCAAACACAGAAAACATACGATGCCCCTGCGACGGAGTGAGCGCACAAACTGATTTGCACTTTTTCTTCTTTTGTAAATATTATTTAAAATATGTAAAATGGTTTTTAACTCCCTTTTTTTAAAAACATAGACGACTTTCCCTGGGGGAATCTTATCAGATGTTGCTTTCTTTGGACAATGAAGAAATAGTTTTTCGCACCAGCACCTTCTTGAGAATTGCCACCCGATCTCGCAAAATGATGGATAATCCTTGACTTTCCTTTTGTTTAGTAAATTGTAAAATTTGTCTGGTGCCTATTACGATTTATCAAGTTTTAATAGGGACTTTTATAACACCATTGTAAATTTGTGGATGTGCTTTTATGAATTCTCGGAATTCGAATAAAGATTTATGAAATGAAATGAAATTACTGAGATAGCCAGGATATAGACATCAACATAAGTTCAAGAGTGAGACATAGTCCCAAGGGTTGTTCTATGAACTCAATTGACCAGAATGCAACAGCAACCAAAGTGGAGCGTACCCCATTCCCCTAGTCCATTCCGGGTTTGTCAGAACACATAGCTGCAAAGCTTCCAGATTGCTATGTGTGACGTTTGCATAATTTCAGGGTAAATATGAGTGATATTATTAGTGATATTTCAGGGACTATGAGTGACACTTTCTCACTAGCAAAATAAAGATTAGGGAGCATATGAATATCAGAAAATACACTCATTTCAGCAATGAGAAACTTTAAGAAAATCTTAAACGTACTGCATAGGACCAGAAATTGAAAGGCACTAGCCTAGTACTCTGACAGACACTCGGGTGGGGGTGGAAAGTGGTACGTTACTTACTTAACTCCATTCTTGGTTATCAAATCTTCATCCAGGCAGCCACAGCGCTGTGTGTCTGGACTCTGCAGCAGGCTCAATCTTCTTTGCGCCACTCCCCCACGGCAATCATTTTAGGTCTGCCACCCGTGCCCAGTTAGTTCAGGGAGCCTGTCCGAGTTCTCTCCTGGCAGCCTATGCATCCGAACAAAACGTGTGGCGGTCGGTCATAGGTCATCACTACGACAATGCAACGCACTGCACGTTCCCGATCAGCCTCGGCAATACTGAATTGTCTGCGGGCGGCCTGGCCTGTGCTAGCACTACACTCAGCACTCCTGGAGACAGCACAAGACTGCTGGGAGCAGGGCCAGTAGTGCCATAATGGTTGCGAGCTGGCCAACTCGGTATTATATTTGCGGCACCCTGGTGTGGTGCACATGAAGAGACCGCAGTGCCGCACACCACGGCGTGGTGAGGACTCCTGACTCTATTTGAATCCACCACTGCAGCCTCTTTGGCCTCACTGTGCTCACTGACGGCAAGTACAGTCCCGTGTCACAACCGCATAATTAGCGCCTCAGGGCCCCCCTGGTGAGTGCCTGGCTGCAGAGCCAGTTACAGCATTGTGCTGACAGGGTGGCCCGCCCCCCCCTTAATTGGGAGCAACTGTGTCAAAGTACTTAAGCTACGTGGCGCGGCAGGAATAATTGCAGCGCCAGCCTGGAGCCACTTGTTACATTGTAAATGTAGCTGCCTAGCGCTGCCGCGATCTCACTGACTCAGCCACGATTAACTATTTATGAACTACTAGAGCAGCTGCTGGCACTGGCAGCATGTCTCTCGCAGCAGGAGCTGTGCACAGGCGCCGCCGGTGGCGTGAGCTGGCGAGTCCCCAAATGCGTGACAATTCATTTCAGTGCAGTGATGCGGAATACCACACTGAAATGCGTGAGTGTCACACCTGATGCCTGATACTTGGCAGGACTGCTTCTGGTGTTCAGAACACAAGAAGCTACAAACATTTCACAATCCAAGCCACACATGACTAAGATTGTTCCTGGAAAAAGGTTCCACAAAGCGTTTGAAAGCAGGCAAGTTATTCTTTCTCCAGGATTCGCTAGCTTACAGTGCAGTTCATAATGATAATAAGAATATTTAAATGTGCTTAAACTTGAAACAAAACCGCCAATGCTAAGGCAATATCGCGAGACGTGTCGGACAGCCCAGGCATTACTGGATGCATATGAAATGCCAAAATGTCATTTAAATGCACTTCAACTTGAAATGAAACTGCCATGCAAAGACAGCAGTGCGAGGCGAGTACGGCATCACACACGTCACTGCACATACGCGTTATGTAAAAAACGTTTGGCTCGCATTGAGACGCCACATCTCAATGCGCCAGGATTAATATAGAATCATCAAAAATCCGGGTCTCCATGTAATCAGTGATATTTTCAACAGCTCGCACCATGCTCCCAGTTCCAAATCACAAAGTTAAAGGTTCTGTACTCCTCCACAGATTAACAGCTGAACGAAGATTGACTCCTGTATCGAATCAATCTATATCAACAGCTGATGCAGGCAAATTCCTTTTAAAAATTAACCCGTTCATTGCTAATGCATTTTTACATATCACAAAGAAGTTTATGCAAACATCCCTTTGTAATCCTCACTTTCACAGGCAATCATTTGGCCCTTGAGCTACCATCCCCATCCAAGGCGTAAGGGAAGATCCCACATAAGGTACACCTTTAAGCACTGTAGGGTGTTATAGTGGACTATTTAATGTGACAGATAGGTGTTAGTAACCAACACCTCCCACACCATTTTTGTTTTTCCTGTAAATAGATACCACCAAGTCCAGGTCCTGATGAAAACCCCAAAATGAATGTGGGGTTGGAAATGCGTTGACCCCGGCATTTGGGACAAGATACCCCTAAAAGTGCCTGAGGAGTAAAGTTTATAAATAATTTCTCTCCTAGTGTGAACACTTATAATTTAAAGTCCCAGGGCTGCAAACATAGGCAGGAGACTGTTGATATTTGATGTCTGTGAATATCAGACGACCTCCGCCCCAGTGTGACCTTTTAATAATACAGGACTGGTGATCTATGTTTTTTCCATTTGATCATTCATTTTTTAAATTTCATGCAGTGTCACACAAATTGTAATTGTTTGTGTATGTAATGTCAAACCGTTGAAATTGTAATCTTTAACATGACATGGTGTTAATGTATATATTGGTTTAATAAAATATGAGAATAATTGTGAAATAAATCACACAAGCTTGTGGATTAAAAACACCAGCTTGTTATATGTTTAATTGTGTATTTAACTTGTGTCACTAGAAACCTTTTTTGTATGAAAAGTAATGTGGTCCTCCTTTCTAGTGTGCATCTTGGACCCAAACCTTTCATAGGCTTACACACCATCGAATTCCTAGGACAGATGAGCGTATTGACACTTTGGCCTGAGCTAAGTTCTTGAGTACATTTGACCTCACGGCTGGCTATTGGCAAATCAGACTAGCTGAAGATGCCAAAGCAAAAACTGCATTTTCAATCCCTAGTGGGAATTATTAATTTGTTGTGATGCCATTTGGTTTGAAGAATGCACCTGTCACATTCCTAAGGCTGGTGAATAAAGTCCTTACAGGCCTGGAAGCCTATAGTGCAGCATACCTTGATGATATAGCTGTCTTTATCTCCACCTGAAGAATCTTTTGGAGGCAGAAATTAGGCCTCGCTATCAAGGTTACTAAGTGCTAGATATGGCAGAGCAAGGTTGTGGACCTGGGCCACCTTGTGGGTGGAGGTCAAATTCAACCATTACAGAGCAAAATAAAGATCATAATGGGCTGGGTTGCTCCGACTACCCAGACTCAGGTCAGAGCTTTCTTGGGCCTGACTAGGTACTATAGAAGATTTGTTAAAGGATATGGGTACATAGTGACTCCCTCCAATATCTTACATTAAAAAGAATGTCCAAGAAGGTTCAGTGGACAGTTAGCTGTCAGAAGGCATTTGATGATCTCAAGTAGGGTTTGTGCACTGCTCCAATTCTGGAGAGTCATGACTACTCCAAGCAATGTATTGTCCAAGCAGAGTTAGAAGTAGGGGCTGTGTTGCACCACAGAATGCAGAAGGTCAGGATCATCCAGTAGCTTTTATCAGCAGAAGGTTGATCCCCAGACCAGAGAGAAACGTTGGTCAGCTATAGAGAGGGACGCCTTTGCTGTGGTCTGGGCCCTGAAAAAGTTGAGGCCATACCTGTTTGGCACTCACTTCATTGTTCAGAGAGACCACAAGCCCCTACTATATCTAAACAGATAAAGGGTCAAAAAAAACTTTTGAGGTGGGCGATTTCTCTACAGGGGATGGACTATACAGTGGATCATAGACCTGGGAGAAACTATGCCAATGCAGATGGACTTTCCAGATATTTCCACTCAGAAAATGTAGACTCAGCTGGACAAGGATAGTCTCATCTCTTTACGTTTGGGGTGGGTTGTGTAGGAAAGTAGAATCTGCTTTTTATGGTTACCCCCACTTTTTGCTAAATGTGACACTGTTTTTGACTAGTCTGACTCGGATCCTGTTTATCAGGACCTCAGTCTACCTGCTTTCTCCCTAAACTGTTATGATATGTACTTAGGTACACTCCAGATTGGATACTGGGGTACCCTTGTTAGTCCCTAGTATATGGCACCCATGTACCCAGGGCATAGGTACCCAAGAGGCCTCCTATGGGCTGAAGCACGTATTATGCCACCCATAAG
The DNA here is from genome assembly GCF_964261635.1 of Lissotriton helveticus. NCBI lineage: Eukaryota > Metazoa > Chordata > Amphibia > Caudata > Salamandridae > Lissotriton > Lissotriton helveticus. Next base: position 532,540,750 of record NC_136071.1, read on the forward strand.
AGGCCATGCAAAATGGAACTACAGGCCTGCTATTGCAGGCTATGTAAGTGGGTGCATGCACCACTTACTTAAGATATAAGGTTACTATATCTAAGGGTCACTGCACTTAAACCTATGTCACCCCTCTAGCAGACCTTTACAATTATGAGGGCAGGATGCTTGGCTCTAAGTGAGAGGGTGTCAACGCATCTATTAATGGTGAGACCATCGCCAAACAAACAGGCCGAAAGACGGAGGTGCACATACCTGGGGGCTGCTCTGTCATGAAGCTCCGAGCTAAAATGCTCTTGCTTGGACCCTAATCAATTGTGTGTGTATTTTCAGTATGGTGATTAGTTGTGTAAATTGGGGAATGGGTGCTCGTGCCCTTTTGATTCCTATTTACAACTTTGGCTCACAGTCACGCCACCGTTTTTTCACTTGAAAATATCCCTAAGTATAGTGTTGTTGAGCCGTGTTTTTAATGACCTATTAGTCACGCTATGGTATTCCGCATTAAACTCTTGGATCGCTTCACTTCCGCATAATGTGCCACTTTTTGGGGGTCATGCTACTGTCTTTATATCTGTAAGCTCCAGATTGCCTCTCTTACTCCACTTAATCAGTCGGTGGTGTCCTATTCTTTTCTATCACTGTTACTAGGAATATCTGCATAGATGAGTTTATGTGAGCTGCAGCGCATGCAACGTTTTGGTCTCTCTCTGGTTCTAGACACGTTATGTAAATAAACATGATATGAGACTCTCAGGTTATGCGATGATGATTTAACTGCCATTATGACGTCTGTCCGGCATCTTTCACATGTGTCCAGCCTTTGATGATTGTAGATATTGAAAGATTGTTTCATGTTTTCATTGGTACGAGCCTGTGCTGAGATTCTCCTTCTCTCCAGTCCTAGGTTACTGATCGACCTCGAGACTGCCATTGATTCATTACGGTAGCAACTCCAACCTTTCTGAGTAAGCCCCTAAACCTTCATGATTTTCTCATTGTATTTATCCCCTGTTATTTGGATCCATTACTCTAGCGGTGTTGTCTCTGCTTCTGTTTCTTTAGAAGCCCAGTGGGTCCTTCCACTTTAATTACAGCCTGAAGTTTCTCGCTGTGCCTAATTGATAAATATTCTTTTGGATTTTTATTCATAGTTATACTCCCATTTCAGCGTCACCCTATTAACCCTAATTATTGTTCATAGGTGCCGTCACTCAGCTCCTTCTCCATCATCACATTGGTCCTGATGAAGACCCCACGCTGAGGCGCAAGCTTCCTGTTGTACATAGGGGCCGAAACATCAACAGTATTGTGTTTTTGTGTCAAGCATAGATGACAGGGAATGTATCTCTGCATCTATTTATGTTTGCTATGATCAGCTATATGTGCATCCGCCAGGTATCTGGCTGGATAGGTTACAATTATTGATTGTTGATGTATATAACATACACTACCTTCCAACCCCACATCACCATGACAAATCCTTCCTATGCACTTGCTCCCGCACCCTTCATGCGCCAATTTTAAATGTGTAAATATGACCTGCATTGTATCTTCTGACTTGATTTATTCATGCATTTGTGATTAAATAAAATCACATTCATTTTTTGAAAATACACATGGTGATGCTTTATTGTGATCAAATAATTAAGATTAAGTCTATGTCTATATGTTTATGTTGTGCAACTGTTTGCCACTGTGACACACAACTTTTGTACCACATTTTAATTGATGGGCAAATATATTATTTGTGCCTTCCTATCAGAAGAGCAAACCCAACTCTCTCTGATTCATTTTTCATCCTCCTCGCTCCCTACTATTTTGTGAATGATAGAGTAGTCAGTGCATGCTCCACTATGGCTTCCCAGTGATTTGAGCTTTTGGACCATATGCCTAGTTAATGTGAGGAAACGTATGTATTCTATGATGTGGTAGTGTGACCACAACATCAAATACACTCACAATATGATCTTGAGTGCATTCAGGCTCATTTGTAAACCCTTTGGCTCAACCCTAGGTGGCATTGACTTTGAGCAGTCAGGCTTAAACAAAGGAACAAATGTAAAGCATTTAGAAGTACCAAAATAATAAAAAAAGAAAGTCGCACAACAGGAAAGCGCAAGCAAAGCACTTGTTTGTAATTCTGAAGTATGACGGAAACCGATATTTTAATAGGAACAAAACAAATAAAGCCACTTGGTGAAAAGCAAATGGCAAATCTCTGTGCAACTCATTTTCTAGACATTATTGCTTATTGCTGTATCGTTTTATGAGTAAAACTGAATGTCTGTGCAAATGTAGTGTCCATTCAAAAGAAAACTTGCTGTCTGTAAATGACTGAGTATGTCCACCCCATGCTATAGTGATATATGGGTGACAGTGTGCTCCGACATGCACCAGCAGATTTCCAAAACCTTACCATAGGGGTGGATCATTTGAGAGACTTGTTCTCAGTGTGATGCATTTGCAGTATGAACAACCCCTACAACTTCAGTGACATAACATTGATGGCAGCACCCACACTCTGAACATTTTTCCAGTACTTCTGATTGTTAGTGAGAAGGCGCTCCCTCCTGATTTAAGGGGAGATTGATTGCACAATGCAAATGGAGTGTGAGTAAGTAAGATGTCTCTTGTCCCTCCAGTGGTGTGTTGTGTTTGTTGCAGCAGCTTTGTGCACTGAGTGGCCTATTTACGAGGTGGTTTGTGCCCCTCTTGCACCACACAACGTGGTGCAAGAGTGACACAAACCTTAATTCTGATTTATGGAGCCATGCAAGGCCACTTTGCGTGGTCCTGAGTAGCTCCACAAATTGCTGCGTTGCCTTACTGTGTCCTGGGAAGGCATTCCAAGGACGTTCCCATGCAACTCCCATGGTTTTTGACGCATTCCCAGATTTACCAGAACTGGTAAACCTGGAAATGAGCTACAAAGATATGCCTTCCCTGGAGAGGCGTAACGAGGAGAAATATCGTTGCTTTTCCTTGTTTCTTCCTCTTTCTATTTGTCCTGCATTCTGCGGCACGCATACGTAAAGGAATATGCCTCTCCGAATAGGTTTTGTGCAGGAAGGTGCCCCTTCCTACACAAAAACATCCTACATGCAATGCAGGCACCCTTGCTCAATGGGGCTAGGATGCTTGCGTTTGTGCCAGTCTGCCATAAGGGCGCCAGCGCAGAGGAAAAGGCAGGAATGCATTGTATTGCCTTAAATACGGCGCATTCCTGCCCTTACCCTGTTACACTGTGCAGCGCAGCAAGGTGACTTGCTGCGCTGCACAACTGTTTCCTAAATAGGCCTCTGAGTGCCAGCAACAGATGCACTCTGTGCTCCTCACGATAAGTCTCTGTGGTCATTTGGGAGTATCATCTCTGCAGAACTGTAACTGGGCAGGGTCTTCTCTTCAAAACTCGGGGGCAGGAAGGGTCCAGTGCACGCCTCGTTTCTCAGATAAGAGGGCCAGCCTCTGCTATCACGCTGTGTTCTCAGTGACAAGAGCCACAGGGTGTGCCACGGTCGGCGCACCAAAACCGGCCCTGGCAAAGTGCTCGGCCGGCCTCCCCACCCCTAGGGGGGGGGGTGTTGGGGGTGCGACTGCGCTCTTTGCCAGGGTCGGTTTTCGGCCGATTTTGTTACAGGGACGTTTTTGCCCTGTAACAAAAATGGCCCCCAGGAGCCCAAAACCGGCCCCCACCCTTGTGGCGCACCGGGGGAATGCCCGGTGCCCGCAAAGGCCAGTCCGGGCCTGGGGCGGCGCCATAGAACCATTAGAGCTGCTCTAAGGGAAGCAACTCTGTATTCAGTCCTATTTAAAGAATACATTTTTAGGTCTGGTGTTAGTAAGACCTTTTGATTTTCCTAAAAGGATATGTATACTATAGGTCTCTTGGCTTTGAGCCAGCGCTTTTCATCCATTTGTCTGTATATGTGATATTCACATTTTTTTTCTGCCCATTTTACATACGCTATAGGGCAATGGGTCATCCCGCGCCAGCCCTTGTCTAACTTCAGTGTGAGTGATGGCATCCTCATGGGTCACAAGGAAGGCATCAGCACACAAAGTAGGTTCCTGCAGTGACGGGCACTACTATGGCAATATATACTTTTTTAGTCCATATTATATCTTTCCTCTTTGATGATTTGTTTTAATATATTGGAGAGGGCCCAGAAGCTGCCCCAACAAAAGATTACAAATGCCATGACAAAACAAACATTGACAAAGCTAAATGTGTAATAGCAAAGCCAGCCCTAATGGGTTTTCTAATGCGTTAATTTTGAAGGCCGCAACCACTAAAAAAGAGTCGTACTGAGCCTATAACTTTACATGTACGCCTAAAGCTAGCCCTTATGCTGACTAGGAGTAGTTAACTGGGCCTCTTTCCATAAAATCCTACTTTAAAAAGCCTACTAATTTTTAACTTCTTAATATACAACTCATATTTATGATGAATAAATTTCATATGCTATTGTTTATTGCAATGCACTATAAAAATTAACCCTGGGGTATTTCTGCTGTGTATCTCGTTCTCCTTTGCGACAATGCTGTCAGAAATAGATCTGGTGCACGGATTTGCGTAGCCCAGGGCAAAATTACAATTTGCCGTTTAGGGGCTCCCCTCTCCGCGTGTTTTATGTTATTTTATGTCACCTGGCACACTGTTGTTGGCTCTTGTAATGTTTCATAAGGCAGCTGCCTTCAGTGGAATTAATTCAGCATCGGTCCTGTCCACACCCAAACTTCTGTTGATGATGTGCGCATACCTGCAGGCTTTTCGAGATTGCCCCTGTCTATGACTTTTGTACGTACTGAATACGAACGTAGAGTTCGGTTTTACCCTACATTTTTATTTTTATTTTGCATCAAGGTTTTTCCATAATATCCATCTCCGCCATCCTCACACTCCCAAATCATGACAAGCCCTCTCATTACATTCCTATTCCCACATCTCGGCGGGGGTACAGCACCCCTGCAAAAGCCATGATGGTGTTTACAACCAATTACACATCTCCTGTCCTAAGGTTTGGTAGTCCTGTTTATGATTAACCAAGAACCGCACATATCTCATGTGGTCACTTTCTAATTGAAATGTTTATAGTTTCAAAATTTCTCATAGATCTTTTTGAAAAATGAGGTGCAAAAATTGACAAGTCTCAACTGGGACTGGTGCTTCAGTAAACCCTTTGTAAGTTGGTGTCTTATATTGCTACTAGAGATGCTCACAAGAGGGTGCCAAAGTGTAACAAACAGCCTCAAAAACACTTTGTTACGAAAAGACTGGGAGCACCAACATGTCAAAATGTGATTTCGTATGCAATCCGAAAATCATTGAACCAAGACTGTATAGTGGTAGCAGTAGTAGCATCGCAGTGACATCACAGGGACAGAGCTGGGAAAATGAACAGTAGTGTAACATGTTAGCTTTGCAATCACAACAACCACAAACGAAGTTTTTTTTTTCAACACAAGCAGTTATGTGTGGCCTAGTGGTTAAGCTCTTCCACTCTCGTTGTGTATAATATTTGTTTGAGTGCTGGTGTTTCCATGAGCATTTGTTTGTATAAGGTCTGGTGAATTAAAAAATTGTAATATGTAAATTAAAAGTTGACTTTCCTGTTTGTTGATATTATCTATGCCTCTCTGTCTGAAGTCACCTTCCTTATATATGCCATGCCTGAAGAGCAAATCCAACTCTCTCGTTCTTCACTTCTTTCTCCTCTTCTCTCTCTTATTCTCTAATTATAAAGTTGTCAGTGTATTCTCACCTAGGGCTTCATAGTGACTTGCCCTTTGTACCGGATGATAATGCAATATTTTGAAGCTGCCCAATGAAGAGTAATGTATAACCCAGTGGCTAAGGTCTAAGACTCTCTTTGTGAAGGGTAAGTGCTCCAATCATGGTGCTTCCATTGTCATGTGTTCCAATATGGTCTTGTACTTTGCAAAGAGTAAAAATGACTTGAGTTTTTGGACTGAATGTCATAGTTCTGTTTTAAATTTGTTTAGCAGAGTCATGTGTGGTCTTGTAGTGAAGGTCTTAGATTCTAATTGTGAAAGGTAAGAGTTCAGCACTTGGTGTTTCCATGGTCACGTGTTCCTATAAGGTCTGGCACATTCCACTGAGTAAATTAAAAGTCCATTTTCATTGATGGGCAAATATTATTTTTCTTATGTTATGTTATGCTATCTGATTTTGTAAAGTGAGTGGCTACCCAAACGCGGGCTTCCCAGCGCTGAAGACATAGTAATGGCGAAATGGTACAGTGATTAGATGAACAGATGGGTCTTCGATTGTTTTCTAAAACTGGTGAGGTTGCAGTTGACTCTCAAGTGTATCGGAAGAGATTCCCCGATACCACACATGAGAAAGATGGTCTTTCACTTCTGGCCCTTTCCATTCTTGGGATGGTCAGGAAGGAGCAGTTGTTTGACCTCAGATCTCGCATTCTGTTATCTGAGACGATTAGATTCACACTTCCGGAGGCTTAGGACCTTGATTACGGGTTTTATATGGGGCTCGGGTAGGCGGCGTGTAGCACTGAACACCTTGATGCGGCCAAGGGCTGAGGGGGGGTTGGCGGTTCCGGATTTTGAGTGGTACTATTTTGCGGCGCAACTTCAGTGGCTCACGCAAGCGATAGCTAGGGAGTTTAGAGGGCCTGAAGGGCCGCAAGGCAGAGTAATCCCTCGCCATATCTTATCGTTCATAATCCTCCAGCAGAAGATCGGTCTCGATCAGCTCACTCTTGAAGAAGGTACTCTTCGCTTGTGCTGGAACCGAAGCCAGAAACGAGTGGGATGCTCCCACTCGTATGCCCCGGAAATACCTCTGAGCATGTGCACAGCCCTTCCACACTGGGGGAACTGGTCTGAGCTGGCGGTTTGGGAGGATCTACGTCTCCACATGGAGGGGGATTTATACATAGACGGCTCCCTATTATCGTTTCAGGACTTGCAGGGCGCTTTTGACTTACCAAGGGGGGACTACTTATTTCCCGCAGCTCTAGTGGCGGGACTGCAGCGGCAGTGGAAAATGGGGTTACAAGAACCCCCAACTTCGCCGGGTTGCCAATACGTCACCATGGCGGCGGGTACGTTCAAAGCTGTCAAGTGCCTCTATAAACGATTATCGACCGAACAGCTCCCGCCCCTTGCTACCTTGAAAGGTAAATGGGAGGCAGATATCGGTAGACTCATTCCGGAGACGACGTGGCCTCAATTGCTGCTTGGAAGGGGACGAGGAATGCCAGGTTTCAGCGGGTACAGTTCTTTACGTTACATAGGGCATATTTCACCCCGGCCAAAATCCTACAGTACTTTGGAGGTTCCCAATCACCGTGCTCGAGGTGTGCCACAGATGGAGCGGATTTCCAACATATGTTCTGGTCCTGCAGGGGGCTGGGATCCTACTGGGAAGAGGTGGTGGTGTGTCTGAATCGGGTAACAGGGTGGACATTGGAGGCAGAAATGGCTACTTGCTTGTTGCTTTGGTACCCGCATACCCCCAGCACTAAGGTTACTAGTAAGTTCTACGACCTAGGGCTCATTCTAGCGAAGAGGGAGCTCACCATGCATGGGAAGTCGAAGACGGGGCCGAATTATCAGAGATGGAGGACAGGCTTCTTAAGTTGGGCGGGGAGCGAAGGGGCGCTTCGTTTGCAAATGGCTAAGCGTACTGCTAATGATAAGGCGTTAGAGTCGGCGAGAGCATGGGGGGCGTTGGTAGCGGAACTCCAAACCCCGACCACAGATGACGAGGAAGAAGAGGAAGCATAGAACCTGCTTAAGGGGAATGAGCATAAGCGTTAGACTGATAGAAAATGTACAGTGTGACGGTGTGCTGCATGGCTAAGTGGAAGAGGGCTCTTTAGCGCACTCTGGGGTTGGTGCTCATAGCCGATAGGGATGTAAATGCAAGGGTTACTGCCTTCAGGCTGAGAAACATTGAATTGTCACTTCCCTTGCTGATTGGGTTAGACAGCGAATTTAATTTCGACCTGACTGAGTATGGCACACTGGCAGGGGGTTGGGGGTAGTGGGGTGGGGGTATTAGGACTTTTGGGATGGTGGACATTTCTGCTGATCTTGTTTGTACTCTTGATTTACTCTTAATTTTTTTTGAGGTGCCACCTGCGAATAGCAGGCGGATGTACCATGGTTTGAAATGGGCCTGCGTGTAAAGAAAATCAATAAAAATATGTTTACAAAAAATCTGAGACGATTAGATTTCTTAAAATGTGTGGGCCCTGCGCATATTTTATCTTATATGCTGTCTGTGCAAAGCTTTGAATTCTATTCCTCTCCTTACTGGTAGCCAGTGGAGACTGGCCACCGCTGGGCATGCAGATTGTGATTTAGGGACGTTTAATAAAACATGGGCTGTAGCATTTTGAATAATCTGCAATATGTTTACAACATAGGCAGGGCTGCCCAGGTAGAGCATATTGAAATAGTCAAGTCGCACAAGTATAGGACCCTTTACCACAATTCTTCGTGTTTCAATCCAGAGCCATTTAAGCGTCTTCTTCAATGCTATCAACAGAGCGCTACATGTCCCGGGAAATTATTGGCCTGGGAGACCATAGTGAGATCTGCATCCACGATAATTCTAAGGCTCTTGACTTCTGATGTAGGATCGGCTGATTACCCAGGCATAAAGACCAAATGAAATGGCCCCTGAGAGATGGATTATTCCCCACTACTACTACCTCAGTTTTATCACCATTTAATTTAAGAGGACTCATTGACTTGTTCCAGACATGTCTGCCGCAATTTTTCTGATGTTGAGTGTAAAAGTGACAATTTGAGTGTCATCAGCATATGACACCATAGTGAATCTAAACGAGCAGATGATGTCAGCTAAGGGCCATGCATATATGTTGAAAAGCGTGGGGCTCAGGAAGGAGCCTTGAGGCACACTACACTTAAGTTGCTGAACCTCTGACAGATAGGAGCCTTCCCTGACTTGGAAGCACCTATTTTCAAGGAAAGAGGTCAGCCATTCAAGTACTTTTCCCGTTATACCGAGCGCCTCCAGTACATGTTGGAGGATAAGGTGGGATACAGAGTTGAAAGCTGTACTCAACTTAAGGAGAATGATCGTAGCAGATCCCCCGTTGTCCAGGGTTTTTCAAAGATCTTCCGTGGCTACCAACAAGGCTGTTTCGGGGGAATAGCCAGGTTTGAATCTGGTCTGCATCCAATGTAACATATTGTGGGGCTCCAGAAAAGAGGTCAGGTCTCTATTAACCCCTCCGCTGCTAGGCCCCCAGTGCTAAGCCTTTTTTTGACTATTTGGGGTAGTTTGTGTTTACCCCCTGTAGCTTTTTGACCACAATAGGTATACACGTCAAATTTGCATCCTTTTATTACAACATCACGGGGATTCAAAAGGTACCCAGGGTTTGTGGATTCCCCTGGAGGGGACCTAGACCTAGAAATTAGCCTAATTACACCTAATTTTGTTTTTGTTTTTTAATGGGAAAAAAGTACTGCAAATGAAGGTGTCTGATGTTTTTTCCCCTGCAAATAGTATCAACAAAGGGGTTGTTGGGCTGAAAACACAATTTTCCCAGCTTTCAGGGACTGACAGAATTTTGTCAGAAAATCTAAATATTTTACACAGTTTTGGCATTTTACTGCGACATAGCCAATTTTTGCTATTTTTTGTGCTTTCAACCATCTTCCAGCTAATGGTAGAAATGGGTATGAAAGCAATAATGGATCCTGGAAAGCTATACGTTTTAGAAAATTAGACAAAAGTCTGAATTCAGCAAGGGGTCATTTGTGTAGATCCTTCAAGGTTTCTTTATAGAAACTAACAGTTGAAAATAGGAAAAATTGCAAATGAGTTGAAAAAAACGCCATTTGCGCCCATATTTTCACCTGTAACTTCTTCTAATTATGACTGTTTAAAAGCAATATGCCGTTACATCTGCTGGACCTTTCTGGTTGAGGGGATATATAGGACTTGTAGGTTCATGAAGAACCTGAGGAACCCAGAGCCAATAACTGAGCAGCATCTTGTAATCTTTTTTTATTATGTACCAGATATATAGCAATTAATTTGGGAACATATATACAGTGAACAATTGGGATGAAAGACACCTATGTATTTCTGAAATTGGAACAAAATATAGAGATTTGAAACAATAGCTATTTGCACATTTCCGAAACTGTGAGTACCCATACTAGCATGAGAATTATAGGATATTTTTCAAAGTGTCTATTTTTTTACACATTGTCTTACATTTGGAAGGCAGAAATGCACCGAAAGTCAATAGGTAATAACAGTTGCTCTACAATTCTGTTTTAACCTAAGTCTACCGATAAAAATGGTACCTCACTTGTGTGGGTAGGCCTGTGCCTGGGACAAGTAACGGCTCAAAACGCAACGTGGAGACACTTCATTTTTACAGTGAAAACTTACCCTTTTTTTGCAAAGTGCCTAGCTGTAGATTTTGAACCCTAGCTCTGCCAGCACCTAGGGAAACCTAGCAGACCTTTACATTTTTTAAATCTAGACACCAAGGGGAATCCAGGATGGGGTGACTTGTCTGCTCCCACCAGGTTCTGTTACCCAGAATCCCTTGCAAACCTTAAACTTTGTAAAAAAACAACACATTTTCCTCACATTTCTGTGGTCCAATGTTCTGGAATCTGCGTGGATCCACAAAATTCCATCCACCCTGCATTTCCCAAAGTCTTCTGAGAAACATTGTACTTCACTTGTGTGGGTAGGCCTGTGCCTGGGACAAGTAACGGCTCAAAACGCAACGTGGACACACCACATTTTCACAGTGAAAACTGACCCTTTTTTGCAAAGAACCTAGCTGTAGATTTTTAACCCTAGCTCTGCCGGCACTTACGGAAACCTAGGAAACCTATCCATTTTTTAAAACTAGACACCCAGGGGAATCCAGGATGGGGTGACTTGTCTGGCTCTCACCAGGTTCTGTTACCCAGAATCCCTTGCAAACCTCAAACTTTGTTTTAAAAAAACACATGCGCCTCATATTTCTGTGGTGGAAAGTTCTGGAATCTGCGTGGATCCCAAAAATTCCACCCACCCCCGACTTCCCAAAGTCTCCAGAGAAAAATGGTACCTCACTTGTGTGAGTAGGCCTAGTGCCTGCAACAGGAAACAGCCCAAACACAAAGTGGATACACCACATTTTCACTCTGAAAACTGAACTTTTTTTGCAAATTGCCTAGCTGTATATTTGAACCCTAGCTCTACGGGCACTTAAGGAAACCTATTCATTTTTTAAAACTAGACACCCTGGGGAATCCAGGATGGGGTGACTTGTCTGCCTCTCACCAGGTTCTGTTATCCAGAACCCCTTGCAAACCTCAAACTTTGTAAAACAAAAAAGCATTTTTTCCTCACATTTCTGTGGTGAAAGTTCTGGAATCTGCTTGGATCCACAAAATTCCACCCACCCCGCATTCCCCAAAGTCTTCCGAGAAAAATGGCACCTGACTCGCGTGGGTGGGTCAAGCCCCCCCATCCCCCCGGTGTCAGAAAGACTATACTTTTGCAGTGAGGTAGTGGGGGCATTGGGACACCCATATTGAGCAGCCCCCAACCCTAATTATAATTTTTTTAAAAGAACTGGTATCTAGTGGACTTTCTGCCCTCCCAGGGGGGGCTGATTGGGGGTTACTGCCCCGATCTGCCCCCCAGGAGGGGCAGAAAGACTGAATTTGTCCCAAAAAATATGGGGGGAGCAAAGGCCCTTGCCCAAGGGGCCACTCCCCGCTCCCTGATGCCTAGTGGGTGGATCCCTGCTTGGGGATCGCCCTCCTGGGGCGATCCCCAAGCAGGGATCCACTAGGGATTCTCCCCTTTCCAACAATACCTCTCCTGACTTTCTACTTACTCAGGGGGCTGAGATAGCCCCTTGAGCACGTAGAAGGCGAAACTGAAATGAGCCTCTTGGCTCATTTCAGTTTCGGTTTCACTGAAATGACGTCAGCACGACGTGCGCGCTGATTGTCATTTCAGGGAAACAAAGCAGGCGGCCTTGGGGGCCATCCGACGCAGATGAGCACTAGTGTGTCAGGCGTCCCCCAGCCGTCTGACGCAACGAAGGGGTTAACCAGTTTCTCTAAGATCTTACTGATGCCTAAAAGCAAGGATATTGGTCTGTAGCTCTCAGCCTTGGTAGGATTTAGAGAAGTTTTTTTCAGCCAGGGGCTCATAATCGCATTCTTTCAGGAGTTTGGAACATGTCCATTGTCTAGCGAGAGGTTGTTCATGCAGGTTAGGACTGATAATGTGACTTATTTGCCTTTCAACATAATATTCATATATGCAGGGTCCAGGGGGGAGCCAGATCTGATTGTTTTTGCTACTTCCGATCAGATTAGCTGAGCGAGGGCAGATGCACCAGTAAAGGCTTTTTTTTCAGGTGATACCTCGGCAGAGGTTGAATTTGGGTCGTCAACCAGCAAATCATAGATGAGTCTTATCCTACTAAGAAAAACGTGACCATCTCATTGCATGTTCCGCAGAGGAGGTGGTGCATCGGTTCCATACTAAAGAGGAGGTGATGCTTTGGTTTCTTACTGTGACCCCAGCACTGATGTAGACTTGGCGTCCCGCTGCGATGTGTGAGGATCGGGGATGCATTGGTTCTCGATAAGGTGGCAGCGGCAATGGCGCTGCATTGATCTCTCCAGTTGCAGTCCGAGGATGCGTTGGTGCTTGCAGCGGTACAGCAGGGCCTGCATTGGAACCAGTGTTGTGATCTCGGACTTCAGAGAACGGTGCACATGATTCGGCGTGCAGCGATTTCTCCAGTCGCGGACAGACGATTTCTTCGGTGATGCATCAGAAACAGGTGTGGATGCATCGCACTTCTTGAAGTTGCATCGCTTTTCCATCTCCCAACTACTGGAACAACCTCCAGAGGCCCAACTCAGAAGCAATCACCTCGTGGCAGGTCAGAACTCCCAGCAAGTAAGTTAAGGGGAGCTGGTGGTGAAGTATTTGTATCCTTGAGACATCAAAACAGGAGGTGAGCTCTACTTCAAGCCCTTGGAGATCTTCCTCAAGCAGGAGACACAGCACACAGAAAAGGCTTTATCCTCTTCTTGGCAGAAACAGCCACTGCAGGTTAACCCCAAATAGCACACAGCAAAGGGGTAGTACTTCTCCTTTAGTTTTCCCAGCACTTCTCCTTGGCAGAGATTCCTCTTGAATTACTGACGTAATCTAAAGTTCAGGGGTCTGGGGCCTAACATTTATAGTACATTTCTCTTTGTTCTCTGGTGTCAGAGAGGCTCTGTGCTTAGTTAAAACCCAGTTCTGTCCTCTCTGGCCCACCTTCCCAAGAGGAAGTGGAGACAACATTGTCCAAGGCAGACTAGGCCCATTCTGGTTCAAGGACATCTTCTCCCCCTACTCTAAATTCAGCCCAGGTCTATTCAGCCCAGCCCTGACCCACCCAGAAATGGCAGGACACACCTTGACCACCCCAGTGGCTGTCTACAGCGAATGCACACCCTCAGCCCTTGTCACTCCAAAGCCAGACAGTCATTCCACAAACCAGCTGAGGCACACAGAATGGCTAAGCAGGAAAATACCTACTAAGTGGTATTTTCAAACAAAAAATGTAAAAATCATCCTCACTACAAGATGCATTTTTATATTCTGAGTTCAGGTATACTAAACGTTACCTTCCTATCTGGTCCCACTAGGAATTTATATTTATATGATGCTATAAATAAACCCCCACTCCATCCTATGGGACAGATAGCTTTTCAATAGTTAAAAATGAAATTCCCTGCAGTTCACTACCAGGACATGTTACACACATCAGTACATGTCCTATCTTTCACACACACTGCACACTGCCCACAGGGGTAGCTTGGGCCTACCTTAGGGGTGGCTTACATGTAATAAAAGGGAAGTTTAGGGCCTGGCATTACATGGCAGGTCAACATGGCAGTAGACACTGCGTGCAGGCACTGCAGTGGCAGGTCTATGAACCCTTTGAAAGGCTGCTTGTGTGGGTGGTACAATCAGTGCTGCAGGCTCACTAACAGCATTTGATTTTAAAGTCCCTGGGCACACACAGTGCACTGTACTAGGGACTTAGTAATAAGTAAAACAAGCCAATCATGGAAACACCAATCCATAATAACAATTTACAGAGAGAGCATATGCACTTTAGCACTGATTAGCAGCGGTACAATGCCCAGAGTCAATGAACCAACCAACACAGGGTCAAAAACTGGAGGCAAAAAAGTTAAATGTCTGGGGATACACCAGCTGAAAAAGCCAGGTCTAACAATGGCATACTGCTATTTCTTCAGTGCCTTTTTGTAAATGACCTCCCATTTCTCTTTGTAATTTGCCTTCCATTTTCTTTTCCCTCTTCTGCACTCCTTTTTTAACTCTCTTATTTCAGGTATAAATCATGAAATGCTCTTATTAGGCCGAGAGGACTTCTGCAATCTTCTTGGGATGAACACCTCTATAGATAACTTCATCCCTTTCACAAACACCTCATATACGATATCAATGCCCACTTCTTGGCTCCATGCTGAGACCTGCAGTGCGGAGGCACTGAGTTCAGAGAGCGATATGCAATTTAGACCATTGTCTTGAGTATCTGGTCTCAGGGGTCCTGGTTTGAGCCAGCCCTGTCTTCACAGAGGATCATGTAATCAGCAGGGGATATGATCAGAGTACAGGTTGTGGGTCAGAGGCAATCAAGTTAGTTAGGTTAGTAAAAACTGATTCCATCCAGTATGTGGCCTCTGTTATGTGTGGGGAGGATAACTAACTGTACCAGCTGAATTACAGCTAAGTCATATTTGCGATCAGTTGCAACTGTGCAGTTGTTACCATCTAGATGAATATTCAGGTTCCCCAGCAGAGTGAAGTTTGCTGAATGAAGGCTATGAGAAGCTATACTATCCGAATTAGCTAATAAAAAGCCCGTAGCAGACCTAGGAGGCTGGTAAAGAAGAAGGCCTGAGAATGTAAAGGAATGCGAGAATTGAATGGAAAGTAACAGATTTTCGAAATCTGTAATATCTATTGAGGTGCTTCTGCATTCATAGATGTTTTTAAAGATAATGGCGAACCCCACCTCCTTTCTTCCAGTTCGATCATTCCTGACGATATATATGCGGCGGAGGGCAGCTGCTACATCAGTTCCGATATCCTCATTCAGCCAGGTTTGTGTTAGAAACTGGGCCACAGGTTCTTGGTCCTCCAGCAAAATAAACAGATCCATGCTATGCTTATCCAAAGATCTTCAATTCAGGAGGAGCATTGGCCATGGAACATCCAACTGATTTACTGCATTCCTAACCCTGACTGTAGTGGGAGTGCCAAGCCCTTTGCCCACCCAGGGGCCATTAGTAACCAGGTCAGGGATGTCAAGCCTGGAAAGTCACCCTTGGCATTTACTGGGCAGACTGGCAGGGTCCATAGAGTGAGTGTAAGTTTCCCTGAGTGGGTAATTACGATTTTTTTTAATGTATCTGTTGTATAGTAGATACGCTCAGTCTATAAGGAGCAAGGGTTATGGGGGTTTTGCCTCTCTGTCTGAAGGCATCTTCCTTAAGTATGCCATACCCAAAGAGTAAATCCAACTCTCTCTGGTTTTTTTCCTCTTTCTCCATCCAAACTATTTTGTAAATGGTACAGTTGGCAGTGTATGCTCCACTAGGGCTTCCCAGAGATTTTGGACTGAATGTCATACTTGATGTGAGGAAAATAGTGTATTATATGGTGTGGTTGTGTGACCTCACCATGAAATACACTCACAATACCGCCTTTGGTCCAGTCAAGTGCATTTGTAAAAACCTTTAGTTCAACCCTAGGTGGCTGTGGCTTTGAGCACTCATGCTTAAAGAAAGGAACACATGCACATAATTTAGAAGTACCAAAACAATCAAACAAGAAAGTCACACAACACAAAATATATCCAGCACCAATTTATAACAAGCATTGGCATAGCCAATAGGTCTCGCCTTTGGGACCTTATAAGTGTTTTGCCAGAACTATTGGCTTTGTCAATATGTTTAAGCAATGTTGTGGAGCAGTGTCTAAAGAGATGAAATACTGTTTCTTTCAGAACGTGTATTCCTTCCCCCTGTGCCGCCTATGGATAAAACCGATGTCTGCAAAATCTAAACCTGACATTTTGTTTTCAGGAAAGGCAAATCTACCATTGGAGGAACTGGCTATTATTGTCAACTGCAAAGCGAGTTTTCCAAATAAGAACCAGCCCGGGTTAACAATAAATAGAGTGCTTAGAAGTGGACTATCCCCGCAGCCAGCACTGCACAAAAAATGCTGCATATTACTGGATTGTTCATGACACACACCCTTGCAGTCCACACATAGATCCAAGATAACAGACCTCACTCTTAATTTCAACACCAGCTTACCCACTGAACCAAAGTGTGTGACCCTGAGCAAATACCTTTATCGTGTTTGACTCAAAAAGTCAAACGCTCAAAGAGTTCAGAGATGCGCTACACTTTAATAAACTTTAATAAACCATTCATCCACACTGGACTCGTATCTCACCAGGCTGCAGAAAGGTGGGCCATGCGCAAATAAGCGCTTGGATATGGTTTATGTAAATACGAAGTATCTTCATATGGGACATACTACAAATATAACACAGTGTATAAGTGATGTAGACCTAATCCCCTCTGCAAATCATAACACAATGTGTCTGTGTGGTGAGAGCAGAAAATACATGATAGATTTAAAAACACCACAAATCCCTGCCCTTTTGTGGATAGACAGGTATTATCCCAAGCAGGTTGTGCGCGCGGGGAATGGAATCCTCAGCGGACCATGGACCAGTATAGCGAAGAGGGGCAGGGGCTGTAAGCTTTGGCACTCCCCGCCTCTTTTGTACGGTGGCCCCACCAGGCTTCCATGGCAATGGACAGCCACAAAGAAAGGTTCGGGGGAGAGACTGGCGCAGGTAGCCTGATAAAAGAGAGTGCGAGGGACACAAAAGTGAAGAGGGGAAGCAAATACCGAAAAGAGTAAGACACGAGCAGGGAAAGAGACTGAGAAAAGAGAAAGACGTAGTGGATGGAAAGAGTTCCAAAAGGGACACGAGACAGGGGGAGGAGAAGGAGACCAATCAATGAAGGAACAGGGAGTGGAACGTAAGACACCCACAACAGAGGCCTTAGGGGAGAGAGTGGGCAAGATGGAGACCATCAAGAGAGAGGGTAAGGCGAAATGGATATACTGAGTAGTTGGCAGCAGGAGAGAGGCAGGCACAAGAGGACAGGCAGTGTAGGGATAAACTGGCAGGAGGAGTCTATAGGAGAGAGACAGGCTCACGAAATGCAAGGGGCATCCGAGGTAAGAGAGACGGGGGAGAGGGAGACAACCTGACTAGCGGGTTTGAGATTTGAGAGAAGAGAAAGGCTTTGAAGGGGGCTGGTCGGAGATGGCAGCAGGTTAGAGATGCACTGAGAAGCACAGACCGCAGGAGGTTTTGAGGGGAGAGGTTAGCTTACTAAGGACTGAGAGATAGGAAAGACCGAGAGGTGAGCGAGGCCGAGTAGGCAGAGGATGAGAGAAGAGGGACATGGAGAGAAGGGCTTACTGGCAAGAAAGTTGCAGAGAGTTTGGAGAAGGGACAGAAGAGAGACTTGCGGAGTGGGGTAAAACTGGAAAGAAAGTTGCAGAGAGGTTATCAGGAGAGAGGCACGGTTATTCGACCCAGACCGGCAGCAGATGCTGGTAAGAGAAAAACAAGTGATGCCACAAGCAAGTAGCATGGCGATCGGCGGTCTTCACTTTTGAACCACTGCACTCATGCTTGTAGTGGCATCCACCTTGCGAGAGCGAGCAGCGGCCATATGTTTGTAATTAACATGGCCGTGCCCCTGCTCGCTCCCGCAAGTTGGATGACGCCACACGCATGAGTGCAGTGCTTTAAAAGTGAAGAAAGATGGCTAAAGGCCCTCCTAGAGCAGCGCATGCACGCTGCCTTGGTGAGACCTAGAAATACATACCGTCTCGGTCCAAGCCTCTGGCGGGTACAGAGCCTTTTGTCAGACCTGTTCCAACCCAGTTGCATGAACTGTAGAGCAAATAAAAAGGGGATGCCAATTGGTGGTGGAGAAGTGTGGCTCAATGGTTAGAGTGGCAGACCCTGATGCAGAGGTCTAGCCCGGGAACAGGGTTCAATTCCCCGCCTCGGCGAGTCTTGAGCTCAAAAATTCCACGGACCTGATAATTCTCGCCTCGGTGCCTATTCCAATCATGGAGTCCCACTCTGCAACTCTGGGCAATAGCTTGCTTAATCTCCACAACGGCCCCCACAACGCTAAGGATGCCTGGCCTCCACCTTGGGGGTGCCCAGGAGTGGACACCTCACAGGGAAAGCCAGGATGGGTTCCACAGAGGTATTTGTACAAGCGCCTTGAGACCCTTGTGGGTGAGTAGTGCGCTATACAAGTATCAATTTACATTTACAATTGCATCCTTCCCGATCAATCAATCAAAGAGTTCTTGTAAAGCACGACTTGTCGCCCGGGGGGGTCTCCATGTGCAAGGTCCTAGTGTTCTTGATCGAAGAGCCATGTCTTGAGCTTCTTCCTAAATTCTTCAAGTGAAGGAGAGGTGCATAGGTGAAGGCTAAGGTCGTTCCAGGACTTGGCGGTGAGGTAGGAGAAGGAACAACCTCGGCAGCTGTTCCAGCAGAGGCAGGGTTTGTAGACAGAGCCGGCTTTAGGGAAGTGCTACTGGTGCGGCCGCTCTGTGTGCTGACCTTTGGAGGGGGGCACTGATCTTTGGGTGGGGAGCTGTGTTTAGCAATAACTTTGGATTGGAGAGATGAGGGGCACTTGGCCGGTGGTAGTGAGAGAATCTGAGTAGGCGATCATGGGGTGTGATCGCTGCAAAAATAATTGTGGCACCAGGCGCCACCAGCGCTAAAGCTGGCCCTGGTTGTGGGCAAGGGCGAGGGAGGTGGAGTAGAGTTCCCTTGTGGGTCGATGGAATGTCACGCGGTGGTTTATGTAGGCATGCCCAGAGTTGTGGCGGGCCTTGTGAGCCTGGAGTGTGAAGTAGCATCTTTTCTCTACGGGAAGCCAGTGGAGGGCTCTGGGGTAGGGGGTGGGGCTGGTTCTCCTGGAGAGGTTGAGAATGAGTCTTGCTTCGGTGTTCTGGATGGTCTGAAGGTGGTTAAATAATTGTTTGGTGGTTCTGGCATAGACTGCGTTGCTGTAGTTGAGGCGGCTGGAGATGATGGCTTGGGTGACTGTTTTCAGCTGAAGTGAAACTAGCCATGAGGCTACTGTGTGCCAGTAGCAGCAGTCTGATCCATCTGATGAGGCTCCAAAGTATTCTGACAATGTGCTCAATATATAATCCAAATATTCATAAACTTATTTTTTTCGTAAAAAGGTCAGAAATATTGAAGTGGCACTGTACCTTCTTCATAGTCTGAAAACATCTTCATAGTTACTTGCTGCATTTAGGCGGTGTTCTGCTTTTGGACATGATGCTACAAGTGTAAACGGACTAGATTGTGGTGGTTTTCCTAAGAAAAATAATGTTTACAGGGCCTGTATTTTTCTAAACTAAACCAAACTGTTCGCTAAATTTGAAATTCTGTTTGTGTGTATTTGTGAGTGAATATGTGTCTGTGTTGTTATGCATAAGGGGCATGATGGGAAGTGGCACATGATATATCTGGCAAGTCACCCTTCCTTGGATGACTGAAATCTTCAGTCTGTTCTTGCTTTTCACAGATCATCTATCTTTCCAGTCTGTTTTAAGGAAATTTCAAAACCATTTAATGCACAAAGCAAGAGTTTCCAAATATTTAACTTATTTCATGCTTAGAACTGATTTATACAATTCACAATAATTCCATGGCTATAACTGCTTTATTCAATTGACGATAAAGTGTCACTCAAAGTGTCACACATATGCCCTAAAATGTCACATACAAGCCTAATAACTAGAAATGTTACACATATGCAAAATGAAAACTTTTCATCTATCTACTTGACGATGAAGAGATCTTGAATCATCATATGCCAATGGATTGATAATTAAAGCAACTTCTGTTCACTTACTTTGATTTTTTCTAAAAGATCCTTGAACATATTTACATATAAACATGCAGTGCCCAATTCTACAGCACACCAACACCTGGAATACTTGTCTATGATCATGATCAGTACGTCTCAGCAGGGACAGTAACACTTTTATTCAGCAAGCCCCCTCTTCAGGTCCTGCAATGTCTTTACCAGCAGTTCCCTAGAGGGATGCTGTACTTTTTTTTTGCTGTTTTAAAAGGGATTCATTTATTAAAGTGCATCCTGGGGCATGTCAGGTAAGGAACAAATATACATACCTTTCAATTTTATGAGATAACATACAGCAACAGAACAGATGATCAATTCTCAATTTGTGTAATGTCAGACGTTCCAGAAGTAGGATGTTTGAATGCAGCATCACTCAATGGTACATATGTTTCTAACAATAGTAAAATGCTGGGCCATCTTGTAACTGGAAATTTCATTTGACAAAAATACTATTCTTGACCCCTTCCCCCCACACTTTTAAAGTGACATCCACCGCATTCGCTGTACATTTAATTGTAGCCACATCCTTCAAAAAGCCTGAATGAGCTGTTGTGACCTGGCCTCAGGACAGCCTTCCTCATATGTCCTCTTTACACAGTGAACCCAGGGCACTTTTCATCTCTGCTGCACTTTTAAAAAAAATTCTTTTTATTGAGCTTCAAACAGAGCGTAACAGGTTGATGAATATCAAAGCTACCCGAGGGCACGCATGTTTATTCTCTTTTTTCTTTCTCAATATGGTCTATTAACCACCGGGAAGGGGGGGGGAGGGACGGATAGGTGTTTAGAGGTCGGGTATTTGGTTTGCTGAACCTCCTTGAGTTATGTTTTCTTTAAATTAGCATCACTCATTTCGAGAGGGAGGTGTGGCAGGACCCGGGATCATATGAAGCTGAACACATCATAGCGGGTGCTGTACTTTTAATGACCCGGTACTATTACTAGATGCCATTTTCAACTGAGAAGCCTAGAACTGAATGAGCACAATGTTACTCCTCCCTCACCTTTCAGATCAGGTACGATAAACGTGAGTTAGCAGTGTTAAAAAAATAATACTGCTTGGGATATTTATTTAGCCACTAACTGATACATGTGTGAAGTGAAGTGAAGTGAAGTGAAGTGAAGGAGTTTTGTAAAGCGCGGCTGCTGCCCGAGGGCGTCCAAGCGCTAAGTAAAGGTAACAGAGCTCTGGGGGAAGAGGGGAGAGATCCAGGTGGGGAGCTAATTTCTGAAGAGATATGTTTTTAGCTCTTTACGGAAGGATGAAAGGATAGGGTTGGACCTAAGTGAGAAGGGAAGGGAGTTCCATAATTTAGCAGTGTTGAGCGTGAAGGACCTGCCTCCTGCTCTGGACCTTTTGACTCTGGGATCTGCAGCAAGGAATGCGTTCTCTGAGCGAAGTGACTTACCGGGACAGTAGGGCGTGAGAAGTGTGTGGTTAATCTCAGGTCTGGCTCTGTGGAAGGCTTGGTGCGATATGCACAGGGTCTTAAATTTAATTCTATCCCTAACCGGGAGCCAGTGGAGTGACCTGATCCCTGGCTTAGCTGATTCTCAGCATGGGATTTGGAGTAGCGTGCAAGCTGCACAGTTTTGTGTGCGCTGAAGTTTCTGCAGCACGTAGTCAGGGGCTCCTAAGTAAAGGGCATTGTTGAAGTCGAGCCGAGATTGGATGAGGCCCTGAATAACAACCTGTTTAGCTTCCAAGGGCAGAATAGGCAGGATTTTTCTCAACATTCGGATAATGCCGAAGCAAGTTGCTGCTGTTTTGGTTGCCTGAGTATTAAAGGTGAGGGTTTTGTCCAGCCAGACTCCCAGACTTTTAATGTCTTCCTTCGGGGATGGAGGAGGACCCAGACTGGGAGGCCATAGCTGGTCCATGGGAGTGAGAATAGGGGGGCCAAGGAGCATTATCTCGGTCTTGTCGCCATTGAGTTTTAATGAGGATGCTGTCATCCATCTCCTGACCTCCTCCATGCAAGCTGCTAGGTTGATCTGGGGGAGCCTGCTGTTCTTCTGTGCCAGAGAGACCACCAGCTGAGTGTCGTCCGCATACGAGATGATCTTGATACCGTATTGTCGGACGACCTCAGCCAGCGGACTCATGTACACATTGAACAGCGTGGGGCTTAGGGAGGAGCCTTGGGGTACCCCGCATTTTAGAGGTCTGCTAGTGGAGCAGGAGTCGCCATCAAAGACCTGGAAGGTCCTTCCGCTCAAAAAGGAACCCAACCAGTCAAGAGCGTTTCCTGAGACCCCCAGATCGACTAGGCGAGACATCATGGTTTTGTGGCACACCGTATCAAATGCAGCGCTTAGATCAAGGAGGATCACTGCCACCTACCGCCCCCCCTAATCCAAGATCCTTCTGGATTCCTCAGTCACGGCCAGAAGAGCAGTCAGTCAGTCATAAGCTTTTATTCGATACTCAGAGATATCTTATAAGCACATACATAATACAATCAATACAGTATACAAAAAAGTTTATGCCATAAGAAGTCAGTAAAAAGTATTTAGAATGTTTAAGAGTGATAAAAGGGTATAAATCCGTTAATAAATTAGCTAAAACAAGAATTAAACAGCTACTGACAGTCTCTTACATCGAATATGCCAAAACTGCTTTAAAAATTTAGCTATTCCACAGACTATTGAGGGGGAAGTGTCCGTGCTTAGGATACGCAAGGCTACTAAGTAACTGCGTGTGCCCATGTTACGGCAGAGTGGTTTCAGCCAAAAGCTCCTAGGCCTTGCGTAATCCGGGCACTCAAATAGAACGTGCACAATAGATTCTATCCTAGTATGGCAACATGCACAGTTGGGAGAAGTGCGGTCCGCTGTTGCCCATTTCGACACCAGGGCACCCAACGGGAGTGAACCAACTCTAAATTTAAAATAAAGGGCCCGATCAAAGGGGAGAGTAATCAAGTCCAAATAAGGTTCAAAGGCCACGTTGTCTTTAATTTGTAAAAAGGTGGCGGTGGACTTGCAGTGATTTGGGCTGGCGATTAGGCGCTCAGCAATCCAATTCCAAAAAAGCGCCTTGACAACTTCTTTTGGGGGGGCTGAACGGGATGGCCAACAATCCCCTAGGCCTATGTTCTCCAACAACTTTTTGGTGTCCCTTAACCATTTAATTTTGGCCCAACCCCCTTGGCTCATTATGTCCCTCAGTGCATCAGCATAGGATTTTAGTTCTTCGCACCTCCAGATCCGTGTCCACAACAGGAGCGGGCGAAGCTGGGCCTGGTCTTTAATATTTTTACATCCCGTGTCCATCCTCACAGGTACTGATGGTGTGCTCAGGGGGAGAGCAATGAAGGATTTTAATAGCTTGCTCTCAGCAGTAGCTAGGGCATCCAGGCGGCAATGACCCCACAGTTCTGCCCCATACAAGGCTGAAGTAGCTACTTTGGCCTTGTAAATGTCAAGTACTGGGGTTAGCGATCTCCTAGTTGAGGCCCTATATTCCCTCATGAGAGCTCCTCCTACTCTCCGGTGGTTAAGGACCATTTTTTCAATGTGGTTTGCCCATGTCATCCTGTCCGTAATCCGAATGCCAAGGTAGTCAAATTCGGCTACTTTCTCCAGGGGAATAGAGTTAAGTGTAGGTGAGCAGCCCAGTTTTTTAGGTGGATTGAGAACTAGGTATTTGGTTTTGTCCACATTTATTGTAAGACCTTTTGCAGCACAGAACTCCTGGAATCGTGTTAGAAGTTTCTGTAGTCCTTGTGGGGTCTTAGAGATCAGGAGCGTGTCGTCCGCAAAAAGCAGGGTTGGGATGCGGACACCTCCAAGACAGGGAGCGTCAGCTGGTTCTTGTAGGAGATGTTTTACCACCCCATTCAGATATAACGAGAATAGGGTGGGCGCCAAGACGCAGCCCTGTCTTACGCCCCTAGACACTGGTATTTTTTCCGTTAGTTCTCCGTTATTACCCCAACGGACCTGTGCAAAAGTGTGGGCATGAAGGCTTATAAGAAGGGACAAGATGTAAGGTGGTAACCCCATCTCAAAAAGGACCCTCCAAAGCTCTTCCCGGGGAACTAGATCGAAGGCAGTCTTCAAGTCTATAAAGGCTAAGTAAAGACTGCCCCCGCCCAGTTCCACCACCTTCCACCCCAAGAGGGACAACCTGAACACCTGCTCTATAGTCCCCATACCAGCCCTGAAACCTGCCTGAAAGTCTGATAGGATTTTGTTCTCCTCCACCCAATGGAGGATCCTACCTAGGATAGCTTTACCAGCTATCTTTTGGGTGGAGTCTATCAGACTTATAGGTCGATAGTTTCCCGGGGTTTCCCTGCAACCTTTTTTGTAGATGGGGACTACCATCGCCCCTTTCCAGGATTCTGGTACTACTCCTCCTCTCATAATGTCATTTAGTAGAGCAGCTATAATCCTTCCCCATTCCCTTGGGTAAGCCCTCATCAGATCACCCGGAAGGCCATCCGGGCCCGGTGCCTTGCGTGGTGCCACCCAGCCTATTGCCCCCTCAATCTCTGAAGGAGTGAAAAGGTCATAGGCATGAGGTTCAATAGCTAGCGTGAGATCCGTCCCCACAGACAGTTCCCCGTCTGGTGGGAGGTATAAAGACCCAAAGTGTTTTGCCCAACTTTGAGGTGGAATGCTGCAGGGTCTCATGACTGCATCGGATTTGGTCCGTTTCCTTATGAGATTCCAGAACACACCGGAATCCCTGATTTTGCTAGCCTGGAGTAGGTCCTCCCAGTATTTTTCTTCCCACTCCCTTCTAGCCGAATTAAGGATCTTTTTATAAGCCTTCCTAGCCTCATGGATCACACTTTGGGATTTAGATTTAACTGCCTCAACTAGCTTTGTCTTATGGGTCCTGCAGGCTTGGGTATACCACCCCTCATAAACTTTCTTTTTAATTCCTGTAGTGCCCGGCTTATTAGAGGACAGGGTAAAGACATTGGTTAGGTCTTCAACCAGAGACAGAAACAACCCACTCACTTTACCAACCCCTTCTAGCGAAGATTCCAAAGATGTTACCGCGCGGTTTAAGTGGGATTGAATTTCCCCAACCTTCGCCTCGGATAGGACCAGTTTCGCCCATTTAATTCTTCTGCCACATGGGGAGACTTCTGATTCATCTAGTGGTACGAGCGCCTCTTTAATGTTGGCCTTCCATTGGGGTTGCCACCAGTGCTCCATTTCTAGGGAGAGAGGGTTGTGATCACTCTCCGTCGAGGGGACCACCTGCATGTCCTTCACATAAGGCCACAAGCACACATCTATTAGGACATAATCCAGCCTAGAGGTGTGCCCTGGTCTGTTGTAGGTATGTGCACCCCCCCTATCCAAGGAAGTCCTCCCATTCGCTGCCCTTAAATTAAATTCGAGAGTAAGGGAGTAAATTTGGAGCGCCACTTCTGTCCACTTTTTGATCGGTACGATGTCCAGAGCCGGTATTCCCCACCTGGCATCCTCCTCATCCTGGTCGAGGGAAACATCCGAGCCCAAAGGCTCGAACGTGCAGTTCAAATCACCAACAACCAGGGTGCGGGTCTTATTGGGGGTGTTATTTAGCAGGGTCTCAAGAAGAGCTATCACTGGAGACTTTCTCCCACCCTTTGTACCCCGGGCATACACATTAAAGATGTTTAAAACAATTCTTCCCCTTCGGTCTATAAGGGTAATATTTTGTATGTCCGGGGAGCCTGTGGGATAGTCCACCACTCTACAGTCTAAAGATGCCGCGACCCAAATAAGAAGGCCGCCAGCTGGGCGGCCTCTCCCGGATTCTGAGGCCCGCGCAGGAGAGGAGTATGAGGAAAAGCCCACCCTATGGACCGGTATCAAGCTCCAAGTTTCCTGAAATAGACACAAGGAGTGCTTGTCGACCCATGCAGTAAAATCTGGGAGCGCCAATTTTCCAGCAATCCCTGCGATGTTCCAGCTGAAAACCTTAAAGACTAGGTCCGTCACAGGTGGAAAGTCGCAGGACGCTTGAAGGCCCCTATCCCTGGGGCTCCCTCTATATAACCGAGGAGAGCAAGGATCTTGTGGAGTTATTGTAGACCCTCCTATTTCACTTACAGGGTTTGTATGGGCGGATGATACTTCCTCTCGTTCTGCTCTCCTCACTGGTTCCAGTCAACAGGGGCCATTTGCCCGCATATAGTTCTCCCTGTCGCCTCCTACAACCCCGGCCCAGTTTTGGCCCGAATTGAGAGAACTTCCACTTCCTCCAATAGGGCTCACAAGATGCCTAGGGTAGAAATACGTGAGGTCTACCAGTTTCACCCCCGGGGCCCCCATATTTATAATAGGAGTACAAATGGATGGCACCATTCTATAATCTTGGAAATTTATAATAACACAGTCCCCTTCCAGCATTTTTTTCCCTTGCCCCACCCATCCCACTCTACGGACACTTAAGATAATACCGTCCATACCCGGGGGGATTGGTTTATTTGCCTTCAGCCAGTGTATACACTTATTCTTAAGTGATTGATGGTTTTCCAACTGGCCATCCTTTAGAGGAGGCACATTAACCATGACTGCAACAAATGGTTGACAGTCAGGTGGGAGATTAATTGGGGGAATCCGTCGAGGGCGGATACTGGGGGCCTGTGAAAAGATTGTTGGGGCAGGACTTTGTGTTGCAGGCCTGGAAGCTTTCCTAGTCGTTGGGCCACTGGGTTTACTACTAGCTACTAATTTTTGTTGAACCGCCTTTTTGTCCTTAGATGTCTGTTGATTTTTTTGGGAATCTGGTTTTGCCTGATTTTTCTCTGGCTCTTTATTTGTTGGAAGTCCCTTATCGCTTGGCCCTGGATTCAAAATCGGAGGGGGTTTCGGAGCTGGAATTACTCGATTATTAAGAGCAGCTTTATTTTGGGTTATTTGGGGCTCAGGGCCTTTCTGCGCTAACAACTCATTCCCTTTTGCACCCACATCCTTATTTACAGTCACTCTGGTTGCTAGTTTAATTGTTGTCTTGAGTGAATGTAACCCATCCAGAGTTGACTGCTCTAATTTATCGATCCTCTCCCCTAGACCCTTCACTTGAGATATTAATGGTTTCAAGAGGGTATAAACCTTCTCCAGAATATTTTCTACCACTACCAAGTCAGCTCGCTTTGGGACTTTAGTTGAATGAGGGCCCTTTGGAGAGATCAGTATGTCCCCTTCTGTATCAGTTTCGTTCTGGATAGGGGTACCCCTTGTAATACTTGGATTTGGCACAGGAGACTTCCTTACTCTTTGGTAGAGGGCGGCCTGTCTCACTAGCTTACCCTTCTTGCGTTTACGTGATTTTTTACCTACGAGGGGAAACTCCTGCCGAGTATAACAAGACACGCTAATAGAAGATGCCCCAACCAGCTTTCCATCAGATACAGCTGAGGTACATACAAGGGAATTAGGGGACTCTAGGTCTCCAGTAGCATCACTTAACAGAATAAGTGGTAGTGATGCGGAGCAATTACTACGGCCATCATCTTCCAGAGTGTCTATAGAAGGAGGAGCAGCCTGGAATTCCAATCTGTCAATGTTTTGCTCAATACCAGACCGATAAAGGGGTTCCAAGGGAGCACTGTCCATACTGGGGGAGGTACCTCCTTGAACCCGTGTAGTGGATGGTGTGAGCGGCTGGGCGTCTATCCCCAATAATGAGCGACTTGCGGGGAGATATACCTCAGATAGACGCCGCTCAGAGATGGCAATCTCCTTTTCAATCACCGCCGCCACCCTGGTAATGAAGCGGTCCATTGACCCTATCACGGGGCTCGCGGCATTAAGTCCCCTTTCAATCTCACCCCTGAGAGGCTTACCAGATCGTGTAGACATGATTTGGGCAACAGGAGAGCAATAGGCACCAGGCGTGCGTCGTCGTGGAAAGGGACGTGGCCCAGCCCGGCCTCCCTCGGCCACAGACGGCCCGCCCTCTGCCCGGGCTCCGCCCGGCGTCCGCGCGCGTCCGCGACGCGGAGGGGCTGGCCCGCTTTTGAAGCGCCTCCGGGCGCGCTGTCAACGGGGACCGGAAGTGCACGCAAAGCCCGCTGGGAGCTGTAGTCTCCAGCCGCCGAGATGGTGATGGCGGCGAGACCAACAGCGTTCCCGGACCCAGGGGCGTGAGGCTGCGTGTCCAGGTGGCGAGATGGTGCAATGTTCCTCCAGGTGAGCTGCTGCTGCTGCTCTGGCAAAAACCCCCGCTCCGTCGAGGGGCTGGCCCGCTTTTGAAGCGCCTCCGGGCGCGCTGTCAACGGGGACCGGAAGTGCACGCAAAGCCCGCTGGGAGCTGTAGTCTCCAGCCGCCGAGATGGTGATGGCGGCGAGACCAACAGCGTTCCCGGACCCAGGGGCGTGAGGCTGCGTGTCCAGGTGGCGAGATGGTGCAATGTTCCTCCAGGTGAGCTGCTGCTGCTGCTCTGGCAAAAACCCCCAGAAGAGCAGTTTCTGTGCCGTGTTTTGGACGGAATCCTGTTTGGGTGGAGTCCAGTAGAGAATTCTCCTCAAGGAAGTTGGTGAGGTGGAGATTAATGTGCTTCTCTAGAATTTTACTTGCCCAGGGCAACAGGGATATTGGACGGTAGTTGTTAGGGTCCATAGGGTTGAGGTTGGGTTTCTTAAGCAGTGCTCTCACCATTGCCTGTTTCCAGAAGGGAGGAACCACACCTGTTTGCATGGAGCTATTAAGTAGGTCCATGAGGGTGGGGAAAATGACTTGGTTAGCCATGTTCATCATCTGAGGGGGCACTGGGTCAAGGGGGGAGCCTGATTTTACTTGATGTGCAAGGGATTTGAGTGATTCCAGATCTAATGGTGAAAATTTATTTAGGGAAACTCGCTGTTAGAATTGGGGGTCTCTGGTTGGCGCAAGTATGTACTTGTGACAAGCAGGGACCCTCTCCTCTAAGTCAGGGCAAAGGATGACCCCTTTGAATTACCCTTGCTCACCCTCTAGTTGCGTGGCGTGAGCAGCCAAGGCTATTCTTCAGGCGTTATTCAGTTAAGCATTTGTAATCACACACACAGTAAAATGTACCAATCCCCCCACAAATGGACACCAGGCTGTGAATATATAAAAATACGCTTCTTTATGTAAAAATTGTATATCTCTCAGATCAGACTTATCACAAGATCAATAACGTCTTTGTAGGCCAACAGGTTGTAAATAGGCAAGCTTTCTTTTAGTTTTCAGTCACTGTGGATTTCTGTGTAAAAGTCACTTCTTAGTGTCTTTAGACCGTTGGGACTGGTCTAAGGTCTCTTCTTGGGCCACAAGTCTTTAGATGCCCCTTTCAGCACCCCCTCAGGCCGCTTCCTGTTTCTTCGTGCGCTCTCTAGCGCTCCTGTCATCTCCCGGCTCGAGAACGGACCCGACCTGCCGAAGCTCACGCTTCTCGCGGGGCTCGCGGTCGGGTCGGTTGCACTAGCTGTCCCGCTGTGTGCGGCTCACACAGCGGTGGAAGGTTGCAGGTTTGCGGAGGGGCCCAGGAGCCAAAAGGGGGCACAGAGCGGTGCGAGCCTCGAGGGAGAGACGGCTCATACCGCGGCTTAGTTTACACGCCTCCGAGGTCTTGGGGGAAGGCGGGGGCAGCCGTATGGTAGCAAATCCCGCGCACAGTGTCAAGAGGGGGAAAGAAGAACGTTGCGGGCCCCCAGCCCGTAGTAAACACTGTGCGCGGGCGAGTGGCAGTCAATGAAGGATTTCCCGCGAAGGCGGGGGCGGAGTACTCGGCGGCTCTTCACGAGAGCGAGGCTGACACCCGAGGCGCCCGGTTTCACGGGGTCTGTCTCTGGGTCTGGGCAAGTCCGGTGGAGGTCTTCAGGCGGGAGCGTGGGGGCACACAGCGAGCCTCCGTCAGCGGTGGTTTCGGTGGTTTCCCTCGGCGGAGGGGGAGCGGCTCAGCAGAGCGGGGCTCTCCCTCGGCAGGGACGGGGAAACCGGTGATCACGGCCTCAATGAGGGGCTGAGGGGCACCACAGCAGCGAGCCTTCCCAGGCGGGTTAACACAGCGATCTTCTCAGCGGGGGAAGAGCGGCTCAACAGAGCGGAGCTCTTCCTCGGCGGGGACGAGTAGACACGGTCGGTTACGGGCTCAGGGAGGGGCTGGGGGGCACCAGGGTCACAGCTCCGGCAGTTGCAGAAATCCTCTTAAGATACCGGCAGACGAGCAGAGAGCAGGTTGAGCCAGATGGTCCTGTGGCTCAGGTCAGGAGGCAAGCTCAGTCAAGCCCTTGGAGAATGTTAAAGCACAAAGCAGCAAAGTCTTTTCTCATCAAGTCTTTTCCTCTCCTTTCTCAGCAAGGCAAGCAGCAGGCCAGTCCTCCCAGCATCTCTTCTCCTTCTAGTCGGGCAGAGGTCTTTCGTGGTAAAACAGGATTCTAATTTACAAGGAGCAGGGCTCCTACTTTTATACCCAGTTTCTTTTGTTCCTACAGGCCAGGGGGGCCTTTGCATAACTGCTCTCAGCCTCTGAGCACTTGTGGTGGGTACTTCTGGCTTCTGCATTCAGTGTGAGGGCAGGCACATCAGCCGCTCCCCAGGGGGGCGGAGCCAGCATTGTGTGGACAGGGGCAGCCAGGATGACTTTGTTGACAAGCTTCGCCCTTCCTGGGCCAGGTGCAGGCTGAGTCATCAGTCGCTCCCCAGGGGGGCGGAGCCAGCATTGTGGTGGCAGAGCACAGCCTGATGCATAGTCCAGGGAAACTCCCACCTCCCACTAAGGTGTAATCCTGCCATTCACCACCTGTCATCTCCCAGCCCTGTCACTCACACAACCCAGACAGTCAGATACACATCCAAGCAGAGGCGGGCTGAAATGGTTAAGCAAGCAAAGGCTAACTTTCTAAAAGTAGCATTTGCAAACACAGGATATTAAAATAAACTTTACTAAAATAAGTATTTAATATTCTGAGTTCAGGCATACTAAACACTAATTTCTACCATGTTCCCTGAGCCTGCTGGGATTATAGAGTGTAATAATTCCAGCAGCCCATCTGGCCTAAGGGGAACAGGTAGCCTTACAATAGTGAAAAACGAATTTGGCAGTAATTCACTATTAGGACATGCCACACACATCAGAGCATGTCCTACCTTATACTTACAATGCACCCTGCCCTCAGGCCTACCATAGGGGTGACTAATATGGAGTTAAGGGAAGGTTTAAAGGCTGGCAAGTGTGTGCACTTGCCCAGCCAGCATGACAGTACCAGACTGCACGCAATGGCAGACCCTAGACACTTTTTAAGGCTGCTTCTGTGGGTGGCGCAACCAGCGCTGCAGTATTGACATTCACAAGCCCTGGCACCCCTGGTGCACTTTACTGGGGACTGACAGTAAATCCAATGAACCAATCATGGACATCAATCACATATATACTTTTCACAGGGAGAGCATATGCACTTTAGCACTGGTCAGCAGTGGTAAAAGTGCCCAGAGTCATTAAACCAACAAAAACAGGTCAGAGAGAGTATTGGAGGAAGGCAAAAAGTTCAGGGCTGACCCTGCCAAGAAGGCCAGGTCCAACACTCGCGGAGGATGTTCTGTATCGCTTGGGGGTGATGGTATGACAGTGATGGTCTCTGAGATGGGGGCTGCGAAGGATAAGTATATTTTATTGATTTTTTGAAAGAAAAATTCAGCCAACTCGTTACATTGGGCTATAGGGTTGTCGGTTGAAGCCATGGGGGGGAGATTTTAGAAAGACTTTTGACTACTTGGTATATTTCTTTAGGCTTAGATCGAGCTGCCATAATTTTTTCTTTATAGTGGTTAGTTTGAGCTAGGTTTATTTCGCATTTGTACGCCCTAATGGCTTCCCTATACCTTTCTTTTCCAGTGATAGCGTACCCTAGGCGCCACTTCCTTTCCAACTTTCTACACTGTCGTTTTAGCTCCCTGAGCTTCTCCGAATACCAGGGGGCAGTTTCTCGTGCTCTTTTTAGCCTGGTTTTCCTGGAAGGCAGGATGGTGTCGATAGAGTCCTCGATCCACTTGTTGAATGTTCTGCTGTCAGGTACAGGGCTCTTGGAAAGAGCGGGTTTGGAGGAGGAGAGGAGGTTCGACCACTGCTCTAGCGGGAGTCTTGACCAATTTCTTATCTTTCGTGGGATAGGTGGAGGGGGAGTGACTTTACAAGTGGACCAGTTAAGGGGAATCAGAAAGTGATCAGTCCATGGGAGGTGGGTGATAGTGCCAACCGTGAGGTTGGGGCAGTTGCTAAAGACTGGGTCGAGCAGGTGACCTTTGTTATGAGTAGGGGACCTGATTAGTTGTTCTAGTTGAATTGCGGCTAAGCTGGAAACTAGCTCGTTAGCGGTGCTGTTCGTACTGTTATCGAAGTGGATGTTAAAGTCTCCCAACAGCGTAAAGTTGGAGGAAGACATAGCAGATTCGGCCGCTAGCGAGGGTAGTGAAGAGTGGAAGTGATTCAGTGGGCCTGGGGGGCGGTATACAAGTGCCCCTGTGAGACTGTCGTTGGGGGTGAGTTTGAGGCAGAAGGACATACTTTCGCAGTCTGGGATTGGATCAAGGGTACAATGGCATTGGTATATAGATTTATAGATAATGGCAAGGCCTCCACCTTTTCCGCGTGAACGGTCCCTGCGAGCAATTTGGTATCCCGGTGGCAGGGTTTGAATCACATCCGGGTCACAGTCTGGGGTTAGCCAAGTTTCGGTTAGGAAAATGGCGTCAGGAGACCGCTCGTCTAAGAGCAGGAAGATTTCTGCGCTGTGTCTTGGTAGAGACCTGCAATTCAGGAGCAGTAAAGTGTAGTTTTGCTGGGCCGCCCTGAGTCGAGCGGGTCGGAGGTTAGTGATGCAGTGTAAACAGTAAGTGGGGAGGTTCAGAGGATGGTGTTGATGAAGGCAACTCTCTTCCGTGAGGGGTTTCAGTGTCAGAAGGGCAGCAGCACTATAGCGAGTCTTAGGAGGGAGACCAGGGGAATTGGACCCTGTCCCCGGCCGGACGCAGACGGGCTTGCCTTTGGCGTGCCTTTGGCGCACTGACGGCGCGCACGCTGCGCGCGTCCGCTGCGCGTCCGGCCCTGGCACATTTTAAAGAGGGGAGGAGAGGGGGCGTGGCCTCTGGCCAGTGGGCGTGGCCTCGCAGCCCTCGCTGATGGCAGCAAGAAGTTTGTTCAACCCCGCGGCAGCGTTAACATCGGCTGCGCGGTGGTGTCGGCGATTGTGAAGGAGGGGGGAGTGCTCAGGGCTGAGTGAAGCAAAAGGTAAAATAACAGTTTTACAAGATAACCAATTTTTTTTTTAATTCGCTAATCTCCCGGCTTCCGCCTCAGGAGCTTCTGTCTGGCTTAATGCCTGCTTTGGGCTCAGCGCGGCTTAAGTAGTGGGCGGGGGGGGGTGGCCTCTGGCCAGTGGCCGTGGCCTCGCGGCCCTCGCTGATGGCAGCAAGAAGTTTGTTCAACCCCGCGGCAGCGTTAACATCGGCTGCGCGGTGGTGTCGGCGATTGTGAAGGAGGGGGGAGTGCTCAGCGCTGAGTGAAGCAACAGGTAAAATACCAGTTTTACAAGATAAACAATTTTTAAAAAAAATTCGCTAATCTCCCGGCTTCCGCCTCAGGAGCTTCTGTCTGGCTTAATGTGGTTGACACTGTCCATATCTCTTTCAGAGATACTGTGCATTCGGGAATTCTAGATTGCCAAATGGGATAGTACTTTGATAATCAAGAAGGGCCAGGGCCAATCCGTGTAAACCTTACATTTGACTGACACCGCTGCAGCCTACAGACTGCAGCGAAATAAAGCTTGGTGGGTTAAGGTGCCTCCTTGCGGACGTCTTTGTTCACTTTACAGAATCCATGGTCCAGTTCCAAGTTTTTCAGCTCATAGAGCACTGCACACACTTTGAAGTTCAGTAGCTTGAATCTCATTTGACCTCTCATGTCTTTGTTTCACAGAAGGACTGCGGTACAGGGGTCGATCCATTTCATAGACCTTTACATATTTAGATGACTCTTCAAGCATCAGAGTGCTGACTTTCCAACTCCTTGGGCCCATTATGGATTTTGTGAGCCTTCATCAGGGCAACTGAAGCTGAAAGCAATCACATTATCATTGCTCGCCTGTGAAGTACCTGCACACAACCTACTAACTTTTCGTGATTTCTATAGTCCTTTTGTACAGCGCCTTCAGCAACCCCTGCTTGTATTTATGATGGGCCTGTGTTTGTGACCACGTGCCTGTTTGTTCAGAGCAACATTCAAACTCAAGTAGGGAACCTTCTCCTCCTTGCGAAGGTGCCAGATGTTTCCTCGACTTTGCTTGAGCTGAAGATGAGCCGATATGCACTCTGCTGGTGAGGACTTGCAGCGGCAGTAAGAGGGCAGGACTTCCTGCAGCATGTGGTGATTGACAGTTCATGCCAGACACTCACGACCTCTGGTAAGTAGTGTCGGGCTTGAATGCGCATCCAGCAGGGAGCAGGTGCTGAGTGGTGTTAATTGCAAGTTAACCCTTGTGGCCCTCTGCAGCATCAGGACCATTTTCTCACTGCCCCCTTAACATATATACCTGTGGGCCTGGAATATTGGAATGGTAAATAATAGCCAAGGTTTGGAACTTTGCGTCCCAGGTGGCGCGGATCCTTCTGGTAAACCTAAGCTTCATGCACTTTCTGGAATTGATTGGTGTAGGTAAAAGCCATGGGACCGATCCACAAAGCGTTTATGAGTACTGGAAGTAATCTTCATCCATCACACTGTTAAGCGCTGCTGTGTCCCATAACACGATAACCGCACCTCTGTAGTCATCACTCACAAAATGGAAACACTTCCCACATAGGACCAAAACTAAGACAATACACACACCACAACCACACCCACTACATGGTGTAGCATGCTAACCATGTAGGAAAGCGCTTCAGCACACCACATGGGGGCAGGGTAGTAAACGCTATATAAATGTTGCAATACAATACAATACCACATGACTACTCTTTTACATACTCTTAGAAGCATTTTAGATCTGCCTAAAAACCCAACTCTCTATTAGTAAATGTGCAAAGAAGCCACAGCCCTTTCTATTTGTATTAATTGTGCTGAATATTCAAGGAACATTTCCATTTTAGATGTTTTGAGGCCAATTCACAATGGCATGTAAGAGAACGTAACATGATGCTTCCTACAGGAGTACCACTTGATCTACTCCAGAAGGCTTTTGTGAATAGCCCCTTTGTTTCCGGAGGAAGACGGGTCTGTAATTTGGGATCCATAGCAGCACATTTTTATTTTGCAAACAATAAAGTTTTGTGAAGTTCCCAATAGTTGCCCTTCACATGATCCAGTTTCTGGCTTTCCCCTTCGTGTTCCCTACTCTTGGAGTAGATGCCAGTGGCTCGAAGCTTTTTGTGGCGAGTGTGTACCTGATGTAGTGTTTTCTCCCAGGTGGTACTAAGCTTGCGTGGAAGGAATGCTACGTTGTACCTATTTAAAACTGGTGAAAATGAGGAATGTGTAATTTTCAAATATTTGCCGAAATCCCAATTTTCATGCTATAACATAATTGGTTAGAATGCTGCGTGCTTGCAAAAATATATATTAAACATTTTGCAAGAAATAAGCGGATTGTGAGAAAAAAAAATTCTGTTTTGCACATATTACGATGACACAAAGCTCTGTAGAGCAGCCAGATACCCCCAGGAGCTCACGCATTTGTCATGTGTAAACATTC
Source organism: Lissotriton helveticus (assembly GCF_964261635.1). Taxonomy (NCBI): domain Eukaryota; kingdom Metazoa; phylum Chordata; class Amphibia; order Caudata; family Salamandridae; genus Lissotriton; species Lissotriton helveticus. Next base: position 532,576,507 of record NC_136071.1, read on the forward strand.
ACAAAGCATGTCAAAAGAAGTGGCATCAGTGGCATAGCATGGCATTGCAGAGGCCTCACCCATTGCTCAGAGCCGCCTCTGACTGATCAAACACTACGCGTTCCCTTACAGCACAGAGATGCACGTACTGCACAGACACCTCACTCACTACGAAAAGAAGCACTGTCACTGAGTTCCGGCCGACTGCACAGAAGAACCATGATTCAGAATTCAAGGAGGACACAAGCCAGGAACTTCTACAATTTACAGCCCACTGATGGAAGAGCTCATGTCAGATTGACTTTCCTGCAGATAATCACCCGGAAAGGAAACGGCTGTTTAAAAACGAAGCACTGATCGTGGGTAGAACAACATTTTACCAAAGATATACGACCTGCAAAGCAGATCGGTGCCACCTAGTTCTTTAAGTCCCTCCCAAGTGGACTCATCAGTGTATCCACCATAACTGGCTGCGATTAAACCTGCCAGCTCTAGAATGGGTACAACCTCAAATGTTATAAGTGCATATCACCTGCCTGCAATATTCAGGCATCCAGCTTTATTATAATTAGTCTTACGTTTATACCAGCTAGAACTGACAATTTCCTTACAAATAATGCTGAGTGAGGGATGAGAGCAAGGTTATCAACGTAGAGCAGTACCTTTCTGTGTTTTGGGATACCTAAAGAATTGGAGGACTGTCTGTTAGGGACTTTATCGCATTCACTGCGTAAAAGCTTCCCTGCAAAATAACAAAGCTTTGGCAAAGCCAATACGATTGACACTTGCCCTAGAGTGCTTATAAAAAGCAATACAAATGCCTGCTATAGCGTCAATCAAAATAAAATTAGTAAAGCAATAAAGTCTGACTTGCATTTTGAGTCCTGACTAACATTAAAAAGCCGAATGCAGTAAAAGAAAAATGCTTTTTGTATTCTGTGCATCTATGAGATAAAGAATTAAATGTTTCATGATAGAGTGTACTTTACAGATGTAAAATATTCCCTCAAGCATTGCAGTGCAAGCACCTCGTGGAAGGTAACAGGATACACTAAACAGCCAACAGCATGAAGAAGGGAGATTAATACACTTCTGGATTTATCCAAAGCCCATTCCATGCATATTTTAAAGAACTGGTAGCAATATATTATTGGAGAGCTGCGATAACGCCCCCAGCCTCACAAGTTGATAGATGAAATAAAGAAATACATGTGTGATGAAAGTATGTATCTTTCAGATGTAAAATAGTCCTTTCTGTGTCTCAAAGGAGGCAGAACACCACATATACATAAACAGCCAATACAAAGAAGGTGAGACTAAAATACTCCAGTTAGGTGATCCATGATGTGACTGGTAATGTCTGAAGCGAATGCTAATAGTTTCTGAACCAAAGAATCCAATGGCTGACGGAGGTTGAACTAAAGCTCCAAGGAGTATGTGTGGAATCCAATATGCTTGCATTTAATCACGCTTACACTGCTTTTATGCATTACGGCATAGCATCAACACTGTGCAAGTTTAGTGCACTTTATAACAGAAGCGCAACATAATATTATACACCTGTCATCATTTACTTCGGGCTTGGGTCAATAAAAAGTAAATTTTTACTTAAAACTGAGCAAAAGCCTTGGGGGAGTTAATAGTGAGTATCCCTCTGGTAAAAGACTGGATGTGGAGGTTTTTCGTAGCCATACTCCCATGCATTGTAGGCTGACGTCCACGAGCTCCACATTGGCGCCATAGCGCCGCGGAAGTGATGGAGAGGAGCTGCATTTAAGCACCACCCCTCGCACTAATGTCAGTTACTTTCTTTCCACACCTACCAATGGAGATTTGGCCCACCGTTCTTAAATCTTTTAAGTTTTCCGAGCACCCGCAAACTTTTCAGTGCCCTCTGGTACAATGACCTTACCAACAAGCATTTGCAATGCAACAGGTCACACATTTACGCGAGTTTCAGCTATTGGCAATGTAAATGAAAATGCCTTTTATTTATGTTTTAATAACAAAAACAAAAATAAAAGGCACTGTCATTTGCAATGTCAATAGCTCAAACTTGCGTAAATGCGAGACCTATTGTATTGCAAATGCTTGTTTGAAAGTTTTGCTGTAGGTAATCTTTAGGTCGAGTGTGGCGGCAGCGCGCATGCGCTGCTCGCTCTGTGAGGCATGCAGTAGTCAAGTTTGCTGTGGAAACCTCACCTTCTCTCAGCCTATATTTTTGATTGGCTGGTGTCATTGTCCTTGGTAAATGCTGGTTTGCATTTGATAATAAGGCTTGTTAGCCCCTCCCTGTTACCGCCCTGTTGCCATTTGTTACCTTCCATGAGGACTGGATCTTTTACTTGTGGCGTTACACGGTCTACTTCATAAGTCGGTGAGCACTATTTTTCTTTTTGCAGCGCGGTCCGCTTTCACTTTAGTGTCCGCACTTGTTTATTTAATTAATTTGCTGCATGGGCCGAAAGGGAGCTTTTCTACTCACTAATCTAACAAGCATTTGCAATGCAATAGGTCTCGCATTTACGCGAGTTTGAGCTATTGACATTGCAAATAATAATGCCTTTTATTTTTATTTTCGTTTATAAAAGGCATTGTCATTTACAATGTCAATAGCTTAAACTCGCGTAAATGCGAGAACTATTGCATTGCAAATGCATGTGTTTTTTAAGCAGCTCGGCCGCCCCATAACACAGACGCCTGCTTTTAATCACTCTAACCCAGCATTATCTCATGTCTTTTTTACAACCCCCCCCCCCAAGTAAAATGGAATTATTAAGGATTTAGCAAATTAAGTCATGTGAATTCCAGGTAGCACATAGTAGGGTGCTAATGTGCTGAAACTGACAACAGCACCTCTGTGTTACATGTCATCTGTACTAAAGCCACATGACGGGTTGTTTTCAAAAGCCTGTTTTATTAACAACACTAATACCTCCACCTCCACCACTACCATCAGTACCACCACCACCAGTACCACCACCACTAGTACCACCAGTAATACCAGTTCCATCACTACCAGTACCACCATCACCACTAGCCGTACCCTCACTACCAGTACCACCACCACCACTACCAGTACCGCCACTATTATCACCACTACCAGTACCACCACCACCACCACTATGACCACCAACACCACCAGTACCACCCCCAGCAGTACCACCAGTACCAACACCATCAGTAGCACCACCACTAGTACCAGTACCTCCACCACCAGTACCACAACACCAGTAACCCCATCACCGCCACCAGTACCACCAGAACCACCAGTACCATCACCAACACCACCAGTATCACAACCACCAGTACCCCGACCACGAGCACCACCAGCACCAGTACCACCACCACCAGTACCACCAGTACAGGTACCACCAGTACCACTAGCACCAGTACCACCACCAGTACCACCACCACCACCACTACCACCACCACCAGTACCACCACCACCAGTACCACCACCAACAGTACCACAAATACCAGTACCACAGTACCTCCACCACCCCCACCACCACCTGTACCACCACCAGTCCCACCACCAGTCTCACCACCAGTACCACCATAACCACCAGTACCACCACTACCACCAGTGGCAGTACCACCAACTTTACCAGTACAACTAGTACCACCACCAACAGAAGTACCACCACCAGTACCACCACCATTTTTACCACCACCACCAGTGCTACCACCAGCAGTACCACCACTGCCACCACCAGTACCACCACTAAGTATGGGCAAAATTTGCGAATTCGCGTTTCTCTAATTCGCGCGAATTCGAATTCGCAATACGCAAATTCGTGCGAATCTGCAGATTTTAGTTTTTTCGCGTGTTGGTCGGGGTTTTTGCGTGTTTGCGGGGTTTTTTGCGTGTTTGCGGGGCTTTTTGCGTGTTCGCGGGCCGCTTGCATGGCGAAGTTACCCATGCGGTCGTGTATGGGCACACCACCCTCTGGTTCACCACTGCCACCCTCTGGTTCATCACTGCCACCCTCTGGTTCACCACTGCCACCCTCTGGTTTAGCACTGTCACCCTCTGGTTCACCCCTGCCACTCTCTGGTTCATCACTGTCACCCTCTGGTTCATCACTGCCACCCTCTGGTTCACCACTGCCACCCTCTACCGAGACCTTTTGTGACGCAGCGGCAGCACAAAAGATGCGCCATGGTGCTGGGTATTAACAACGTGACGCATCTGAGAGATGAGTCTAACAGAGGGCACAAAGGCACAAAAAACGTGTCTAACAAGGGGCAGAAGGGCAGAAAAACAAGGGAAAAACGAGTCTAACAGAGGGCAGAAGGGCAGAAAAACAAGGGAAAAACAAGTCTAACAGAGGGTAGAAGGGCACAAAAAACGAGTCTAACAGGGGGCAGAATGAATCCTGCCCTGCGTGTTTGTCCACGAAGATGCCACCTTTTTGTGCAATACCTCTACTCAACTGGAGTACTTTCTACTGTCTAATCAGTAAGTGCTCCCTCGTTGGCTAAATGTATAGGGGCAGATTCACAATAACTGGCGCATCCCCAGTGAACATAATCTTCACGAAAGTTATTTACAAAAGTTTAAGCTATTGCCATTATAAATTAAAATCACTTTTATTTAAGTATTAATTATTTTAAAAAATTAAAATCCATTGTAATTGGTAATATCAATACAGCTAAGTCACGTAAATACAAAACATGTTGCATTACAAATGCTACAGGTGTCACATTTGCGAAAGTTATAACTATTGGCATTGTAAATGACAAAGCTATTAATTTAGCTATTTTCAAAACCAACACATAAATAAAAAAATTGTCATTTACAAGACCAATAGCTCAAACTTTCCTAATGCAAGACCTATTGCATTGCAAATGCTTGTTTTTATATCTGTCAGTGTTTCCTGTTGAGATTTTCGTGAAAGGCGCCTCATTGCCTACTTGTAACTATTCTCTGACTATGCTTCAAGGGTCAGAGCCAGGGTCAGAGAATAGTTGCAAGTAGGCAATGAGGCGCCAGGAAGCACTTACAGGCTTACAGCAGAAGGTGCCCAAGTTGAAGTTAATTTCTTTGTAACCCTTTTATAAAAGGTTAGCTTCAACTTTTGCACCTGATGCTGTAACCCTGTAAGTGCGTGGCTGAAAATTCGTCCCCGCTGATTCGTGGATTAAACCGCGAATTCGCGGGATTCGCGGATCGCGAAATTGCAGAAAATCCGCAAATTCCGCGAGCGGAACTAATTTTCAGCCCATGATTTACCACCACCACTACCACCACTACCACCACCACCAGTACCACCAGTACTACCACCACCACCACCACCACCAGTACCGCCACCTGTACCAGCACCAGTGCCACCAGTACCACCACCACCAGTACTACCACCGCCCATGCCCCCACCAGTACCACCACCACCAATACTACCACCAGTACCACCACCACCACTACAAGTAGCACCATCACAACCAGTACCACCACCACCTCTACCAGTACTACAACCACCATTACCACCAACACCAGTACTACCACCACCAGTACCACGTCCACCACCACCACCAGTACCACCACCACCATTACCACCACCACCATTACTACCGCCACCACCAGTACCACCAGCACCACCAGTACCACCAACACCACCAATACCACCACCACCAGTAGCACCACCAGTACCATCATCACCAGTACCACCACTACCACCACCACCACCAGTACCACCATCACAGTACAAACCACCAGTATCAACACCTTTACCACCACCACCAGTGCCACTACCACCACCAGTACCATCACCAGTACCACCCCCACCACCAGTACCAGTACCACCAGTACCAACACCACAGTACAAATCACCAGTACCACCACCACCACCAGTATCACCACTAGTAACACCACCACCAGTACCACCACCAGTACAACCACTAGTACCAACACCACCAGTACCACCACCACCATTACCACCTCCACCATCACCTGTACCACTACCAGTACCACCAGTACCACCATTACAGTACAAATCACCAGTACCACCACCACCACTACCAGTACCACCACCACCAGTACCATCAAGATGCCATATTTTATTCATTTATAGCACCCAGCAATTGTTCCAGCGAACCGCTGAGTCACAATATTTCCAATCCCGCGAAAACACATCGGATTGTTGCCACGTTCGATATTGGGTAGTTGGATACTATACAGAATCAAGGTATTTCTTTTAATTAATCTAATGCGACTGCCACGTTTAGAGCCAAGACGATTCATACAATTTTTATATTCATTATTTTTTATTTTTATTCCTGTGCCTTCAGCTACCGAATATATTTGCATTAGCGCTACCGGCCTACAGCGGCAAGCATTGACATCGCAACTAGAGACAAGGAGTGTATACACCATTTAAATATTTGTACCTCAGGTAATTACAATCAGTTATCGACTTAGTTACACTGCGAATACCCGAGCGCTCACAATATGTAGTGTCTCTTAGATATGAATTAATTGGGATTGTAAGGAGCACTCCGTTATGAAACTTATTCTTAGACTCTTCAAGGGTTGTCAATCCCTAATATATCAATGAATTATGATGGGTTGTGGTGCCCACCTAACCGTGCACTGTTCACCTGGTGCTCCGCACCTTCTTTGCTTAATTGTCAACCAAACACTTTACCATAGTTCTCAGTTTGACTTTTAATCATTGTCTTTCTTTTATGCATTTCATTTTGTTATTCTTATTCATAATCATAATCATAACAATTTTCATTCTGACATTGCATTATACTTTTAACACATTGATTTTCAGAGCAATTCAACATAATACATAGCATTTTAAATTAGTTGCATCTTGAGGAGCCCAATGCATTTCGGCACCTAGCGGTACCTTCCTCAGGGGAAAATCTTATCTCTCCTCTCAGAGGCGTCGAAAGGATAGCGGAATATTGTTTGAAGAATAGAGCAAGAAACACCAGAAACGTGAACCATAGTGAAGACAAGAAACATCATAGATGATCAGCACGAGAATATTGGCATTTGATGAAGATATAACCACAGAAAGATCAATCCATGAGAGGAGAGATAAGATTTTCCCCTGAGGAAGGTACCGCTAGGTGCCGAAATGCATTGGGCTCCTCAAGATGCAACTAATTTAAAATGCTATGTATTATGTTGAATTGCTCTGAAAATCTAATTTGGTTGACAATTAAGCAAAGAAGGTGCGGAGCACCAGGTGAACAGTGCATGATTAGGTAGGCACCACAACCCATCATAATTCAGTGTCTCTTAGATAGTCACATGTGCAGTAGGAGTCATTGATACCTTAGTATCCTCGCACGCACATGTACCTATACTACCTCCCCCCAAATTGATATCCTTACATAACGCCCGGAAACGTCCATACCAAAAGAAAAGTAATGCGTTTCTTCTAAACGTATCTCCGATAGTTGCCAATTACAGCCACAGCTCATCAAACATGCTCATATCTGGTATCTTTGTTTTCCCCTAACGGCTTCAACTAGATATAGAAGTTCCCCTTACAGATCCCATTTGGACCTAATATCAAGTCTTTCTTTCCAAGATTTAAAGGTAAGCTTGCCATTAAACAACAACGAAGGTTACACTAAATAACGAGTTAGGACTGTTATCGTGAGAACTGGCCAAACTGCATTTTCCTTGCCCTACGGTAGTTGTTGTGAGGCACCACAGTGTATTCAAATAGACTGCCAAAGTAACTTTGAACTTTAGAAAAAAGAAATGGACCTTTACATTTTTAAATTCCTCACTGAAGCAGCACCAGTGTCTGCTGTCTAACACCTATGCGCTAATCTGTACCTTTCTCTGTTTCCCCTATTTTTATTCTCTTTATTTTTTCTCTTCGTTTGTGTTCATATATGAAAAGAAAAATGTATAACTCAATTGTACCATATTGTCCTCATAGCCATATGTTAAATATGAGAATATAACAAATTGTAATTTACTTGTTGTAAAGCGGTATACCATGTTTGGTTATCATTCTTCTGGCCCCTAAGTTCAAAACTGTACGTATCATTGTGCACTGTTTAGCATAAATAGACATTATTTTAAAACTCTGTTTATCTGTTTTTAGTATTACGATGGTATTGCCCTGATGAAGACACGTTCTAAGTGTCGAAATGCGTAGACGAAAAGCCATCGCTTCTATACATCATTGGGAATAAGCATGGGCGGATCTAGCGGATCTCGCGTACGCGAATTTGCGGATTTACGGATTCGCAATCCGCGAAAATATGCGAACTCTCGCGGATTGGCGGATTTTCCCGTTTTTTGTGTTGGCGAGCGTTCGCGAGGATTTGTGGACAATTTCGCAATTGCGAACTTACTTTTCGGCTCGCAACGGCCGCGACTATGTTGTTTCTACGTCTGGTTTATCATCACAGGTTCACAGCACCCTCTGTTTCACCACTGCCACCCTCTGGGACACCCATGCCACCCTCTGGTACATCCTCACTGCCACCCATTAGGTTTGTTTATCACTGTAGATTATGGGGGTTGAAAAAAGCAAGCACACCTCCCCTACTTCAACTGCCATGAATTAATTTGGGGTTGATTAATGTGTCAGTTATTTTGAAAGTTCCAGTCTGGCTGGCACCTGCTTCCTTCCTTATCTGTAATTTGCTTTCTGTTGCAGTGCAATTCTTTTTCACAGGACCTTTATGGTCTACTTGTAGCTATTCTATGAGCTTGCTGTTTGGGTCATAGCAGGGTCATAGAATAGTTGCAAACTCTGGTGGGGCCCCTCAGGAAGCACTAGAGTGAATGTTACTAATGTTAAGTTTGAACTTTTGCACCTCCTCATTGCTTTCAGTTTAGCAAAAATCGTTTTTTCTGCAATTTCGTGCGTTTTTTGGGGCGCGAATCCGTGCGAGATCGATTTCGGAAGCCGCGAATGCTTGCGAATACACTAATTTTTTTTTGCGGCGTGTATGTTCGCGTGATTTTGTGCGTGTTCGCAAGGCGCTTGTAGCTATACGTTTGCCAAGTTACCCTAGCGGTCGTACACGGGCGTGGCCATCTTGTTTGCGTGACGTAATTCCGTTTCCGGCCGCTATGTGTAATCTCGCAAAGTGTGCTGCTCGCTAGTACAATTTCGCGCGTGCTCGCGAGGAAAATCTCGTGCGAACTTACCCACGCGGTCGTGAACGGGCACGGCCATCTTGTTTCTCATTCATTGCTATGGTTCTGGGCATGCTTTCTGTATCCTCTCTGAATCTCTGCCATCCTTTGCTTGTTTGAAGTTTATTTGATCTATTTTACTTATTATCTATCCCTCTATTTTTCTAGCTCTATATTTTTGTGTTTTCTGCTACTTTTAGTTACTTTTAAACTACTTTTTTAAACTCTTTTCTTTTCTTCTTCACTATTCTATTTCTGCTTTATCATTTAACTTTATTTCTGCCCAGACCATGGTAAAGGGAGCCGGGAAGCACCCTGAGAAGGGGAAGGGTCCCGCACCCCGTGCCCGGCTCCCGTGCGGGCGTTTGAGGGGGGAGCAAGTGGTGCCACGGGAGATCTTTAGCGCGGAGGAGGTGGGCGCACTAAACTTCTACGTCCAGCGCCACCTCCCCAAGACCATCCTGGGAGGCGGCAAGATCGCAACCGGCTATGGCATCCGGGAGCGCCGGAAGCGGTGGGAGAAGGTGTGCCTGGCCATGTTTAAGCTCTCTGGGGTCCGGCGCACCTATAACCAGGCCACCCACCGCTGGACGGATGTCATGGACCGGGAACGGGACTTGCTGGACGCGCTCGGTGTAGAGGTCCCCGGGCTTGGTGAGTAGTAGTAGCTATTCATCACTACTCTGTTTTATCCGGCTCTGTTATTTGCAAATCTTTGTTCTTTACCAAGAGCAATAATGCTGCCGATTACATTGTAGGTAAATTATATTTCAAAATCTTCTATGCATTTCAGGTGCACTGCTCTCCTTCTCAGTAGCCTTGCTTGCTACTATGCTTATTTGTTTTGTATTTTGTGTTCATTTCATTGGCCTGAGAAATTATGTATGAGTGTAGTGTAAAGATAAGAACTGCGTAATGCTAGACACTAAGGGTCATATTTTCAATTACTGGCGCATCCCTGCAAAGTAGCAGGGATGCGGTAGTAATTGTGTGCCATGCCACCACCACCCATTGGCCCAAAACGTCACAGAAGCCTTACGCATCTGTGCCGTAAAGGCGGCGCATTGCTGGAGTTGCGTGCCAACGATGGCGCAGCTCCAGCAATGCTCTGGGGTACCCTATCTCCCCAATACTGCATCAAGCCGTACGTCGGCTTCAAGCAGGCGCAGGGTTTGAGTCATGCATCATTGTCCTAAAAGTGACTGATTGACATCTTGTAGATTTCCCTCAGCCACTTTTAGGATTCGTTCCTGCGCAGGAACGCCCTCCCTTGCGCCGGAACGCCCCCTGATGGCGTAGGGCTTTACAACGTGATGCATCTCCCATATGTGTTTTTTTTTAATATATACGCCGCACCAACACCATGGCGAGTCTTTTGTTCTGCCGCTGCGTCACAAAAGTCACGCAACAATGGAGGAAAATGAGCCGCAAGGGACTTCTAAATCAGCCCCAACAGACTGAAGTCCAGTCCTTCCTTTAGACACATGGCTATAAGAAGAAATAGTGGTGGTGGTGGGTGGATTGATAGTTTGAGTATTCACTGATCTGCAAGCAGGATGGACTTTGTCTGTCACTTCGCGTGCTGCGGACTGCTGCCTGCCAGGCCTAGGCAAACCTCTTTAGTAGTCTGTTTATTGAGTTACATAGGAACTTTCTAAGTCAACGGTCCGCAAATCAGGCAATACGAATAACGTAGTATACCACATGAGATAGATCCCGTGGAATAGTTGTCTATCTATTTGCTATTTCTCCAAAATATTTTTTTATTGTTCTTTTGAAATGTTTGATTTGGTTGACAAATCTCATCCATGTTTTCTGGTCTTTCTTTCTTTCATGTTGTACATCAGCTCCCCCCAAGGGCAAGAGGACACAGGAGGAGGAGGGTGCTGTTCAGGAGGATGCAGGCCAGGATCTGGCAGGCGAGGGCTCCTTTGCTGGCCCCAGTAAGTTTTAATTTTAATAAAGAGTACCTATTTTTTCCTAGCGTTCCTCATTCGATTTTTTCTAAATCGTCTTTGATCTTCTTGTAGACTGGATCTAAATTCTTATCCTGCCTCGAATATGACTCCCTGTGGTATTACTAGATTATTCTTATTAGTCTGTCTGTGTAGCTAACTAAGATTGGACATTTGGCAATTCCATTGGACTCCCATTCTATTCAGCAATAGCTCTATGCACTGTCTCCTTACTGACTAGATAGTGTGGCAGAGTCATTTAGCTCCCGAAGTCACCGATGATTGATCCCCAATGATCATTAGATTATCCTACGCAGGACAAGAGTATGAAGTCACAGTCAAGAAGTGTCAGAGGCACTCATGCTTGCAAAAATTCCAAAACCTTTAGCTCATCCACTCTAGTCTGGAGGACCAAAAACCACAGAGTCTATTTAAGTTTAAAAGCTTTATTAAAAGTAAAGACATTTATTAAAATCAACTTTGTCATAAAACTATTTAACTGAAAACGGAAAAGTGCTTAGTGCTGACGATTAATTGGACACATTTCTTGTGGTCGAGCCGAGCTCTCACCTGGTTTGAACTTGATCCTGGTCGTGTTCTTAGAAGTCAAGCTTCTGTCTGTTAGGAGAAAAAGTGGTGCGTGTTAAAAATAAAAAGCAAGCATTCATCAGTTGTGCATAAAAGTGCAGCAAGACAACAGCCTTCTCTGGAAAAAGGGACATTTTTACTTTAGAGTAGACAGTCACAAATTATTACAGTGTATTCTGTTTTTTTAACATTTCTTTATTACTCCTAGACCAAATATTATATAGTAGTGAGTGGTGTATTCTAACATTCTTAAATGTACTTTAAAGGTGGAACATCTGGTGGCGGGGCCAGCGTGGAGGTGGTGGTGTTGGGCGAGGAGGACTCTGGGGAGGATGCGGTGCAAGTGCCGGCGGACGGTCCTGTGAGGGTTCGCACGGTGGTGGCGGGAACAGGTAAGCTATATATTCCTTACTTATTGACATTGAAGACTGCATAGTGTGCTTTCTGCACGGGTGTATTACAAATCAACCAGGTAGTAGCCTCCTCGAAATGTACTTCGACTTAGCTGTGAAGTTTTTGGTGAGAAGAATCCCAATAAGATCTTAGATGAACGTGATGGATGGGATGAACGAAAAGCGAAAGAAGGGTGTAAGTAAGTGGGACGCGAAATTTTATGATGGCTGGCAAAGAAGAATGATATGTGTTTGCTTGGCCCCCGAGGTGGCTGGGAAGGAAAGAATATGGTATGGTGCATGGCTGGGTCAATGATGAAGCAAGGATGGGTGGAAGGACAGCTGTCTGGGTGGGTGAAACAGAAACTGTATGTGTGCGTATACTTTGAATGAATGGATGCCTGGAGCATGGTATTATCTGACTCTTAGATAGCACATGTGTATGCTGGATGAACTAAGTGTTACCTTGAAGAGCATGTACCACCGCACCCGCACGTCCGTTCCAGTGTAGGGAAGGCAAGGAAAAGAAATTGTAAATTTGTCCAATACTACCATGAATAGTAGCAGTACTTTGTATTGCAACTGCAAGCACAGCATATATCCGGTTATTACGGTGGACACTCCGTACCTCTCTTAATAACTTTAGTTTAGTTGTAGTACGTCATTCATGTGTGGGTGTATCACTGTTCACTCAATATTAAGCAAAGCACCTAAAGTCATCCCATATGTCATCAAATACGTCCCATGTGAAGTGATAGATAATCAAATTATTTAGCTTTTTCATTTTCCTTTTCTAGTACTCATTTGCACTGTAGGGTGAAAGGTAAATTAATTAAGCAGTAGCCCTTGTAACAGAGTATTCTCAGTGCCACCTGTAATAGAAAAGTAATAGCTTCACCACCTGCATGTACTGGACCGGTACAGTAACGCAAGTCTGTCTCACTCATCATGGTGTGCAACTGTTTTTCTCGGGTGCAAGTTCACTGTGCTGCCATTCTGCCGGCTTGCATAAGATAACGTACCAATTTTCCTAAACAAGAGAGAAGAATAAGAATAAGACTGGTGTACTGTCATAGTTGACTGTAATGGAAGTCCATAGTGGTCGTAGAATTTGTTCATTAAACTACCACTAATGTTAGAGCAAGGATGCAGAAGTGGGAGGTAATATAGATACTGTCCTCAATAGTTATGTACTGTGCTTTTAATTTGCTACTTGTACTGTGACCCAACTTTCGGCTCAATCACTTTGTGTTATTAATGCTAAGGAGCATTGGTTACAGACTATGTCTTTCTTTCTTCATATAGTTGCTCCTTCCAAATCGACATCACGGAGGGAGCAGGCTCGAATGGCCCGGCAACGGAGGCTGGATGCCACTGTCGCCGAATATCGGCGGCTGGTGGCCCTGGAGGAGGAGGAGGACACGCAGTCGACCGGTGCAACCACAACATCCTCGACTGGGACAGCTGCATCCTCCTCCGTGACCCCACGGGCCGCCAGCATGCGCAGTGCTCCAGCGGTACGGAGCCGGGCTAACAAAGCCAACCGCCACCGCCAAGCAGCAGAAAGACCAGCTGCCCCCCACAGAAGCTGCAAGGCACGCCAACGCCGCCTAGGAGTCCGAATGTCCTACCTGGAGCAGGAGGTCCATAACTATAAGAACTTGGTGGAGGGCCTCTGCTTCGAGCTTGCCACCCTCCGCAAGGAGTATGATGCCCATGCCGCAAAATGCACCAGCACCCTCCAGTAGTGGAGTGTCCCTTGCCCTTTTTTTAGAGACTTTTGGGGGGTGGGATTTGGGAGTTGGGTTCTTTTTGGGACTTTTCAAAGACAATCGTTGGGGTTAGGGAGGGTCTTGAGGGAGATTATTTTGTTAGGGCTACATAAATATACATTTTTAAACTTTATCTGACCATACCTGTTTTTTTACTGCTTTTCAGTCTGGTGGGTGGGGGACGGGGGTGTAACAGTAAGTTTGTTTTCCTGAACAGTCGTAGGAGTTTAGTAGTACTACCGTCAATCTCTCGTCTAGTCCTAATACTCCATTATACTACCTCCCACCAAACGCTTATCTTACCTGTAATTTGTGTTAGAAATTAGGGCTAGGCCCAGAGCTGGCTCCACGTGAAATGGGGATTAACGT